>NC_092720.1:103782206-106241469 GCF_047496885.1 Scyliorhinus torazame
TGTGTGTGTGAGCGAGTGAGTCTGTGTGTGTGAGCGAGTGAGTCTGTGTGTGTGAGCGAGTGAGTCTGTGTGTGTGAGCGAGTGAGTCTGTGTGTGTGAGCGAGTGAGTCTGTGCGTGTGAGCGAGTGAGTCTGTGTGTGTGAGCGAGTGAGTCTGTGTGTGTGAGCGAGTGAGTCTGTGTGTGTGAGCGAGTGAGTCTGTGTGTGCGAGCGAGTGAGTCTGTGTGTGCGAGCGAGTGAGTCTGTGTGTGTGAGCGAGTGAGTCTGTGTGTGCGAGTGAGTGAGTCTGTGTGTGTGAGCGAGTGAGTCTGTGTGTGTGAGCGAGTGAGTCTGTGTGTGTGTGTGTGTGTGAGTGAGTCTGTGCGTGTGAGCGAGTGAGTCTGTGTTGTGAGCGAGTGAGCCTGTGTGTGTGAGCGAGTGAGTCTGTGTTGTGAGCGAGTGAGCCTGTGTGTGTGAGCGAGTGAGTCTGTGTTGTGAGCGAGTGAGTCTGTGTGTGTGAGCGAGTGATTCTGTGTGTTGTGAGTGAGTGAGTCTGTGTGAGTGAGTGAGTCTGTGTTGTGAGTGAGTGAGTCTGTGTTGTGAGTGAGTGAGTCTGTGCGTGTGAGTGAGTGAGTCTGTGTGTGAGTGAGTGAGTCTGTGTGAGTGAGTGAGTGAGTCTGTGCGTGTGAGCGAGTGAGTCTGTGTGTGAGTGAGTGAGTCTGTGCGTGTGAGTGAGTGAGTCTGTGCGTGTGAGTGAGTGAGTCTGTGCGTGTGAGTGAGTGAGTCTGTGTGTTGTGAGTGAGTGAGTCTGTGCGTGTGAGTGAGTGAGTCTGTGTTGTGAGCGAGTGAGTCTGTGTGTGTGAGTGAGTGAGTCTGTGCGTGTGAGCGAGTGAGTCTGTGTGTGAGTGAGTGAGTCTGTGCGTGTGAGTGAGTGAGTCTGTGCGTGTGAGTGAGTGAGTCTGTGCGTGTGAGTGAGTGAGTCTGTGTGTTGTGAGTGAGTGAGTCTGTGTGTGTGAGCGAGTGAGTCTGTGTGTGTGAGCGAGTGAGTCTGTGAGTGAGTGAGTGAGTCTGTGTTGTGAGCGAGTGAGTCTGTGTGTTGTGCGCGAGTGAGTCAGTGTGTATGAGTGAGTGAGTCTGTGTTGTAAGCGAGTGAGTCTGTGTGTTGTGAGTGAGTGAGTCTGTGTGTGTGTGTGAGTGAGTCTGTGTTGTGAGTGAGTGAGTCCGTGTGTTGTGAGTGAGTGAGTCTGTGTTGTGAGCGAGTGAGTCTGTGTTGTGAGCGAGTGAGTCTGTGTGTTGTGAGTGAGTGAGTCTGTGTGTGTGAGCGAGTGAGTCTGTGCGTGTGAGCGAGTGAGTCTGTGTGTGTGAGCGAGTGAGTCTGTGCGTGTGAGCGAGTGAGTCTGTGTTGTGAGCGATTGAGTCTGTGCGTGTGAGCGAGTGAGTCTGTGTGTGTATGAGCGAGTGAGTCTGTGCGTGTGAGCGAGTGAGTCTGTGCGTGTGAGCGAGTCAGTCTGTGCGTGTGAGCGAGTGATTCTGTGCGTGTGAGCGAGTGAGTCTGTGCGTGTGAGCGAGTGAGTCTGTGTTGTGAGCGATTGAGTCTGTACGTGTGAGCGAGTGAGCCTGTGTGTGTGTGTGAGCGAGTCTGTGTGTATGAGCGGTGAGTCCGTGCGTGTGAGCGAGTGAGTCTGTGTGTGTGAGTGAGTCTGTGTGTGTGAGCGAGTGATTCTGTGTGTGTGAGCGAGTGAGTCCGTGCGTGTGAGCGAGTGAGTCTGTGTGTGTGTGTGTGAGTGAGTCTGTGCGTGTGAGCGAGTGAGTCTGTGTTGTGAGCGAGTGAGCCTGTGTGTGTGAGCGAGTGAGTCTGTGTTGTGAGCGAGTGAGCCTGTGTGTGTGAGCGAGTGAGTCTGTGTTGTGAGCGAGTGAGTCTGTGTGTGTGAGCGAGTGATTCTGTGTGTTGTGAGTGAGTGAGTCTGTGTGAGTGAGTGAGTGAGTCTGTGCGTGTGAGTGAGTGAGTCTGTGTGTTGTGAGTGAGTCTGTGTTGTGAGTGAGTGAGTCTGTGTGTGAGTGAGTGAGTCTGTGTGAGTGAGTGAGTGAGTCTGTGCGTGTGAGCGAGTGAGTCTGTGTGTGAGTGAGTGAGTCTGTGCGTGTGAGTGAGTGAGTCTGTGCGTGTGAGTGAGTGAGTCTGTGCGTGTGAGTGAGTGAGTCTGTGTGTTGTGAGTGAGTGAGTCTGTGCGTGTGAGTGAGTGAGTCTGTGTTGTGAGCGAGTGAGTCTGTGTGTGTGAGTGAGTGAGTCTGTGTGTGTGAGCGAGTGAGTCTGTGTGTGTGAGTGAGTGAGTCTGTGTGTGTGAGTGAGTGAGTCTGTGTGTGTGAGTGAGTGAGTCTGTGAGTTGTTAGTGAGTGAGTCTGTGTGTGTGTGTGAGTGAGTCTGTGTTGTGAGCGAGTGAGTCTGTGAGTGAGTGAGTGAGTCTGTGTTGTGAGCGAGTGAGTCTGTGTGTTGTGCGCGAGTGAGTCTGTGTGTATGAGTGAGTGAGTCTGTGTTGTAAGCGAGTGAGTCTGTGTGTTGTGAGTGAGTGAGTCTGTGTGTGTGTGTGAGTGAGTCTGTGTTGTGAGTGAGTGAGTCCGTGTGTTGTGAGTGAGTGAGTCTGTGTTGTGAGCGAGTGAGTCTGTGTTGTGAGCGAGTGAGTCTGTGTGTTGTGAGTGAGTGAGTCTGTGTGTGTGAGCGAGTGAGTCTGTGCGTGTGAGCGAGTGAGTCTGTGTGTGTGAGCGAGTGAGTCTGTGCGTGTGAGCGAGTGAGTCTGTGCGTGTGAGCGAGTGAGTCTGTGTTGTGAGCGAGTGAGTCTGTGTGTGTGAGTGAGTGAGTCTGTGTGTGTGAGCGAGTGAGTCTGTGTGTGTGTGATCGAGTGAGTCTGTGTGTGTGAGCGAGTGAGTCTGTGTTGTGAGCTAGTGAGTCTGTGTGTGTGTGTGAGTGAGTCTGTGTTGTGAGCGAGTGAGTCCGTGTGTTGTGAGTGAGTGAGTCTGTGTTGTGAGCGAGTGAGTCTGTGTTGTGAGCGAGTGAGTCTGTGTGTGTGTGTGTGAGTGAGTCTGTGTGAGTGAGTGAGTGAGTCTGTGTTGTGAGCGAGTGAGTCTGTGTGTTGTGAGTGAGTGAGTCTGTGTGTGTGTGAGTGAGTCTGTGTGTGTGTGAGTGAGTCTGTGTGTGTGTGAGTGAGTCTGTGTTGTGAGCGAGTGAGTCTGTGTGTTGTGAGTGAGTGAGTCTGTGTGTGTGTGTGAGTGAGTCTGTGTGTTGTGAGTGAGTGAGTCTGTGTGTTGTGAGTGAGCGAGTCTGTGTGTGTGAGTGAGTGAGTCTGTGTTGTGAGCGAGTGAGTCTGTGTTGTGAGCGAGTGAGTCTGTGTGTTGTGAGCGAGTGAGTCTGTGCGTGTGAGCGAGTGAGTCTGTGTTGTGAGTGAGTGAGCCTGTGTGTGAGTGAGTGAGCCTGTGTGTGAGTGAGTGAGTCTGTGCGTGTGAGTGAGTGAGTCTGTGTGTGTGTGTGAGTGAGTCTGTGCGTGTGAGTGAGTGAGTCTGTGCGTGTGAGTGAGTGAGTCTGTGCGTGTGAGCGAGTGAGTCTGTGCGTGTGAGCGAGTGAGTCTGTGCGTGTGAGTGAGTGAGTCTGTGTTGTAAGCGAGTGAGTCTGTGTTGTGAGTGAGTGAGGTGTGTGTGAGCGAGTGAGTCTGTGTGTGTGAGCGAGTGAGTCTGTGCGTGAGAGCGAGTGAGTCTGTGTGTGTGAGCGAGTGAGTCTGTGCGTGAGAGCGAGTGAGTCTGTGTGTGTGAGCGAGTGAGTCTGTGTGTGTGAGCGAGTGAGTCTGTGTTGTGAGTGAGTGAGTCTGTGCGTGTGAGCGAGTGAGTCTGTGCGTGTGAGCGAGTGAGTCTGTGTGTGTGAGCGAGTGAGTCTGTGTGTGTGAGCGAGTGAGTCTGTGTTGTGAGTGAGTGAGTCTGTGTTGTAAGCGAGTGAGTCTGTGTGTGTGAGCGAGTGAGTCTGTGTGTGAGTCAGTGAGTCTGTGTGTGAGTGAGTGAGTCTGTGCGTGTGAGTGAGTGAGTCTGTGCGTGTGAGTGAGTGAGTCTGTGTGTGAGTGAGTGAGTCTGTATTGTGAGTGAGTGAGTCTGTGCGTGTGAGTGAGTGAGTCTGTGTGTAAGTGAGTGAGTCTGTGTGTGTGAGCGAGTGAGTCTGTGTGAGTGAGTGAGTGAGTCTGTGTTGTGAGTGAGTGAGTCTGTGCGTGTGAGCGAGTGAGTCTGTGTGTGAGTCAGTGAGTCTGTGTGTGTGAGCGAGTGAGTCTGTGTGTGTGAGTGAGTGAGTCTGTGTGTGAGTCAGTGAGTCTGTGTGTGAGCGAGTGAGTCTGTGTGAGTGAGTGAGTCTGTGTGTGTGAGTGAGTGATTCTGTGCGTGTGAGTGAGTGAGTCTGTGTGTGAGTCAGTGAGTCTGTGTGTGTGAGCGAGTGAGTCTGTGTGTGTAAGCGAGTGAGTCTGTGCGTGTGAGCGGGTGAGTCTGTGTTGTGAGTGAGTGAGTCTGTGTGTGAGTGAGTGAGTCTGTGTGTGAGTGAGTGAGTCTGTATTGTGAGTGAGTGAGTCTGTGCGTGTGAGTGAGTGAGTCTGTGTGTGTGTGTGAGTGAGTCTGTGTGTGTGAGCGAGTGAGTCTGTGCGTGTGAGCGAGTGAGTCTGTGTGTGAGTGAGTGAGTCTGTGCGTGTGAGTGAGTGAGTCTGTGCGTGTGAGTGAGTGAGTCTGTGTGTGAGTGAGTGAGTCTGTGTGAGTGAGTGAGTGAGTCTGTGTGTGTGAGTGAGTGAGTCTGTGTGTGAGTGAGTAAGTCTGTGCGTGTGAGCGAGTGAGTCTGTGTTGTGAGTGAGTGAGTCTGTGCGTGTGTGTGAGTGAGTCTGTGCGTGTGAGTGAGTGAGTCTGTGCGTGTGAGTGAGTGAGTCTGTGTGTGAGTGAGTGAGTCTGTGTGAGTGAGTGAGTCTGTGTGTGTGAGTGAGTGAGTCTGTGTGTGAGTGAGTAAGTCTGTGCGTGTGAGCGAGTGAGTCTGTGTTGTGAGCGAGTGAGTCTGTGTGTGTGAGTGAGTGATTCTGTGAGTTGTGAGCGAGTGAGTCTGTGTGTGTGAGCGAGTGAATCTGTGCGTGTGAGCGAGTGAGTCTGTGAGTTGTGCGTGAGTGAGTCTGTGTGTGTGAGCGAGTGAGTCTGTGTGTGTGAGTGAGTGAGTCTGTGTGTGTGAGCGAGTGATTCTGTGAGTTGTGTGTGAGTGAGTCTGTGTGTGTGAGCGAGTGAGTCTGTGCGTGTGAGCGAGTGAGTCTGTGCGTGTGAGTGAGTGAGTCTGTGTGTGTGTGTGTGTGAGTGAGTCTGTGTGTGTGTGTGTGTGAGTGAGTCTGTGTGTGTGAGTGAGTGAGTCTGTGCGTGTGAGCGAGTGAGTCTGTGTGTGTGAGTGAGTGAGTCTGTGTGTGTGAGTGAGTGAGTCTGTGTGTGTGAGCGAGTGAGTCTGTGTGTTGTGAGCGAGTGAGTCTGTGTGTTGTGAGTGAGTCTGTGTGTGTGAGTGAGTGAGTCTGTGTGTGTGAGTGAGTGAGTCTGTGTGAGTGAGTGAGTCTGTGTGTGTGTGTGTGAGTGAGTGAGTCTGTGTGTGTGTAAGTGAGTCTGTGTGTGTGAGTGAGTGAGTCTGTGTGTGAGCGAGTGAGTCTGTGTGTGAGTGAGTGAGTCTGTGTGTTGTGAGCGAGTGATTCTGTGTGTGTGTGTGTGTGAGTGAGTCTGTGTGTGTGTGAGTGAGTCTGTGCGTGTGAGCGAGTGAGTCTGTGCGTGTGAGTGAGTCTGTGTGTGTGAGTGAGTGAGTCTGTGTGTGTGAGTGAGTGAGTCTGTGTGTGTGTGTGTGTGAGTGAGTCTGTGTGTGTGTGTGAGTGAGTCTGTGCGTGTGAGCGAGTGAGTCTGTGCGTGTGAGTGAGTCTGTGTGTGTGAGTGAGTGAGTCTGTGTGTGTGAGTGAGTGAATCTGTGTGTGTGAGCGAGTGAGTCTGTGTGTTGTGAGCGAGTGAGTCTGTGTGTTGTGAGTGAGTGAGTCTGTGTGTGTGAGTGAGTGAGTCTGTGTGTGTGAGTGAGTGAGACTCTGTGTGTGTGTGAGTGAGTCTGTGTGTTGTGAGTGAGTGCGTCTGTGTGTGTGAGCGAGTGAGTCTGTGTGTGTGAGTGAGTGAGTCTGTGTGAGCGAGTGAGTCTGTGTGTGTGAGCGAGTGAGTCTGTGCGTGTGAGCGAGTGAGTCTGTGTTGTGAGTGAGTGAGTCTGTGTGTGAGTCAGCGAGTCTGTGTGTGAGCGAGTGGGTCTGTGTGTGTGAGCGAGTGAGTCTGTGTGTGTGAGCGAGTGAGTCTGTGCGTGTGAGCGAGTGAGTCTGTGTTGTGAGTGAGTGAGTCTGTGTGTGTGAGCGAGTGAGTCTGTGTGTGTGAGCGAGTGAGTCTGTGCGTGTGAGCGAGTGAGTCTGTGTTGTGAGTGAGTGAGTCTGTGTGTGAGTCAGCGAGTCTGTGTGTGAGCGAGTGGGTCTGTGTGTGTGAGCGAGTGAGTCTGTGTGTGTGAGCGAGTGAGTCTGTGCGTGTGAGCGAGTGAGTCTGTGTTGTGAGTGAGTGAGTCTGTGTGTGAGTCAGCGAGTCTGTGTGTGAGCGAGTGGGTCTGTGTGTGTGAGCGAGTGAGTCTGTGTGTGTGAGCGAGTGAGTCTGTGTGTGTGAGCGAGTGAGTCTGTGCGTGTGAGTGAGTGAGTCTGTGCGTGTGAGTGAGTGAGACTGTGTTGTAAGCGAGTGAGTCTGTGTTGTGAGTGAGTGAGTCTGTGTGTGAGCGAGTGAGTCTGTGTGTGTGAGCGAGTGAGTCTGTGTGTGTGAGCGAGTGAGTCTGTGCGTGTGAGCGAGTGAGTCTGTATGTTGTGAGCGAGTGAGTCTGTGTGTGTGAGCGAGTGAGTCTGTGTTGTGAGCGAGTGAGTCTCTGTGTTGTGAGTGAGTGAGTCTGTGTGTGAGTGAGTGAGTCTGTATTGTGAGTGAGTGAGTCTGTGCGTGTGAGTGAGTGAGTCTGTGCGTGTGAGTGAGTGAGTCTGTGCGTGTGAGTGAGTGAGTCTGTGTGTGAGTGAGTGAGTCTGTGTGAGTGAGTGAGTGAGTCTGTGTGTGTGAGTGAGTGAGTCTGTGTGTGAGTGAGTAAGTCTGTGCGTGTGAGCGAGTGAGTCTGTGTTGTGAGTGAGTGAGTCTGTGCGTGTGTGTGAGTGAGTCTGTGCGTGTGAGTGAGTGAGTCTGTGCGTGTGAGTGAGTGAGTCTGTGTGTGAGTGAGTGAGTCTGTGTGAGTGAGTGAGTGAGTCTGTGTGTGTGAGTGAGTGAGTCTGTGTGTGAGTGAGTAAGTCTGTGCGTGTGAGCGAGTGAGTCTGTGTTGTGAGCGAGTGAGTCTGTGTGTGTGAGTGAGTGAGTCTGTGTGTGTGAGCGAGTGATTCTGTGAGTTGTGAGCGAGTGAGTCTGTGTGTGTGAGCGAGTGAATCTGTGCGTGTGAGCGAGTGAGTCTGTGAGTTGTGCGTGAGTGAGTCTGTGTGTGTGAGCGAGTGAGTCTGTGTGTGTGAGTGAGTGAGTCTGTGTGTGTGAGCGAGTGATTCTGTGAGTTGTGTGTGAGTGAGTCTGTGTGTGTGAGCGAGTGAGTCTGTGCGTGTGAGCGAGTGAGTCTGTGTGTGTGAGTGAGTGAGTCTGTGTGTGTGTGTGTGTGAGTGAGTCTGTGTGTGTGTGTGTGTGAGTGAGTCTGTGTGTGTGAGTGAGTGAGTCTGTGCGTGTGAGCAAGTGAGTCTATGTGTGTGAGTGAGTGAGTCTGTGTGTGTGAGTGAGTGAGTCTGTGTGTGTGAGCGAGTGAGTCTGTGTGTTGTGAGCGAGTGAGTCTGTGTGTTGTGAGTGAGTCTGTGTGTGTGAGTGAGTGAGTCTGTGTGTGTGAGTGAGTGAGTCTGTGTGTGTGTGTGAGTGAGTGAGCCTGTGTGTGTGTAAGTGAGTCTGTGTGTGTGAGTGAGTGAGTCTGTGTGTGAGCGAGTGAGTCTGTGTGTGAGTGAGTGAGTCTGTGTGTTGTGAGCGAGTGATTCTGTGTGTGTGTGTGTGTGAGTGAGTCTGTGTGTGTGTGTGAGTGAGTCTGTGCGTGTGAGCGAGTGAGTCTGTGCGTGTGAGTGAGTCTGTGTGTGTGAGTGAGTGAGTCTGTGTGTGTGAGTGAGTGAGTCTGTGTGTGTGTGTGTGTGAGTGAGTCTGTGTGTGTGTGAGTGAGTCTGTGCGTGTGAGCGAGTGAGTCTGTGCGTGTGAGTGAGTCTGTGTGTGTGAGTGAGTGAGTCTGTGTGTGTGAGTGAGTGAATCTGTGTGTGTGAGTGAGTGAATCTGTGTGTGTGAGCGAGTGAGTCTGTGTGTTGTGAGCGAGTGAGTCTGTGTGTTGTGAGTGAGTGAGTCTGTGTGTGTGAGTGAGTGAGACTCTGTGTGTGTGTGAGTGAGTCTGTGTGTTGTGAGTGAGTGCGTCTGTGTGTGTGAGCGAGTGAGTCTGTGTGTGTGAGTGAGTGAGTCTGTGTGAGCGAGTGAGTCTGTGTGTGTGAGCGAGTGAGTCTGTGCGTGTGAGCGAGTGAGTCTGTGTGTGTGAGCGAGTGAGTCTGTGTGTGTGAGCGAGTGAGTCTGTGTTGTGAGTGAGTGAGTCTGTGTTGTAAGCGAGTGAGTCAGTGTTGTGAGCGAGTGAGTCTGTGTTGTGAGTGAGTGAGTCTGTGTGTGAGTCAGTGAGTCTGTGTGTGAGCGAGTGGGTCTGTGTGTGTGAGCGAGTGAGTCTGTGTGTGTGAGCGAGTGAGTCTGTGTGTGTGAGCGAGTGAGTCTGTGCGTGTGAGTGAGTGAGTCTGTGCGTGTGAGTGAGTGAGTCTGTGTGTGTGTGTGAGTGAGTGAGTCTGTGTGTGTGTAAGTGAGTCTGTGTGTGTGAGTGAGTGAGTCTGTGTGTGAGCGAGTGAGTCTGCGTGTGAGTGAGTGAGTCTGTGTGTTGTGAGCGAGTGATTCTGTGTGTGTGTGTGTGTGAGTGAGTCTGTGTGTGTGTGTGTGTGAGTCTGTGCGTGTGAGCGAGTGAGTCTGTGCGTGTGAGTGAGTCTGTGTGTGTGAGTGAGTGAGTCTGTGTGTGTGAGTGAGTGAGTCTGTGTGTGTGTGTGTGTGAGTGAGTCTGTGTGTGTGTGTGAGTGAGTCTGTGCGTGTGAGCGAGTGAGTCTGTGCGTGTGAGTGAGTCTGTGTGTGTGAGTGATTCTGTGTGTGTGAGTGAGTGAATCTGTGTGTGTGAGCGAGTGAGTCTGTGTGTTGTGAGCGAGTGAGTCTGTGTGTTGTGAGTGAGTGAGTCTGTGTGTGTGAGTGAGTGAGTCTGTGTGTGTGAGTGAGTGAGACTCTGTGTGTGTGTGAGTGAGTCTGTGTGTGTGAGCGAGTGAGTCTGTGTGTGTGAGCGAGTGAGTCTGTGTTGTGAGCGAGTGAGTCTCTGTGTTGTGAGTGAGTGAGTCTGTGCGTGTGAGTGAGTGAGTCTGTGCATGTGAGTGAGTGAGTCTGTGTGTGAGTGAGTGAGTCTGTATTGTGAGTGAGTGAGTCTGTGCGTGTGAGTGAGTGAGTCTGTGTGTGAGTGAGTGAGTCTGTATTGTGAGTGAGTGAGTCTGTGCGTGTGAGTGAGTGAGTCTGTGTGTGAGTCAGTGAGTCTGTGTGTGTGAGCGAGTGAGTCTGTGTGAGTGAGTGAGTGAGTCTGTGTTGTGAGTGAGTGAGTCTGTGCGTGTGAGCGAGTGAGTCTGTGTGTGAGTCAGTGAGTCTGTGTGTGTGAGCGAGTGAGTCTGTGTGTGTGAGTGAGTGAGTCTGTGTGTGAGTCAGTGAGTCTGTGTGTGAGCGAGTGAGTCTGTGTGAGTGAGTGAGTCTGTGTGTGTGAGTGAGTGAGTCTGTGCGTGTGAGTGAGTGAGTCTGTGTGTGAGTCAGTGAGTCTGTGTGTGTGAGCGAGTGAGTCTGTGTGTGTAAGCGAGTGAGTCTGTGCGTGTGAGCGAGTGAGTCTGTGTTGTGAGTGAGTGAGTCTGTATTGTGAGTGAGTCTGTATTGTGAGTGAGTGAGTCTGTGCGTGTGAGTGAGTGAGTCTGTGTGTGTGTGTGAGTGAGTCTGTGTTGTGAGTGAGTGCATCTGTGCGTGTGAGTGAGTGCGTCTGTGTGTGAGTGAGTGAGTCTGTGTGAGTGAGTGAGTGAGTCTGTGCGTGTGAGTGAGTGAGTGAGTGAGTGTGTGAGTGAGTGAGTCTGTGTGTGTGAGCGAGTGAGTCTGTGCGTGTGAGTGAGTGAGTCTGTGTGTGTGTAAGTGAGTCTGTGTGTGTGAGTGAGTGAGTCTGTGTGTGAGCGAGTGAGTCTGTGTGTGAGTGAGTGAGTCTGTGTGTTGTGAGCGAGTGATTCTGTGTGTGTGTGTGTGTGTGTGAGTGAGTCTGTGTGTGTGTGTGAGTGAGTCTGTGCGTGTGAGCGAGTGAGTCTGTGCGTGTGAGTGAGTCTGTGTGTGTGAGTGAGTGAGTCTGTGTGTGTGTGTGTGAGTGAGTCTGTGTGTGTGTGTGAGTGAGTCTGTGCGTGTGAGCGAGTGAGTCTGTGCGTGTGAGTGAGTCTGTGTGTGTGAGTGAGTGAGTCTGTGTGTGTGAGTGAGTGAATCTGTGTGTGTGAGCGAGTGAGTCTGTGTGTGTGTGTGAGTGAGTCTGTGTGTTGTGAGTGAGTGCGTCTGTGTGTGTGAGCGAGTGAGTCTGTGTGTGTGAGTGAGTGAGTCTGTGTGAGCGAGTGAGTCTGTGTGTGTGAGCGAGTGAGTCTGTGCGTGTGAGCGAGTGAGTCTGTGTGTGTGAGCGAGTGAGTCTGTGTGTGTGAGCGAGTGAGTCTGTGTTGTGAGTGAGTGAGTCTGTGTTGTAAGCGAGTGAGTCAGTGTTGTGAGCGAGTGAGTCTGTGTTGTGAGTGAGTGAGTCTGTGTGTGAGTGAGTGAGTCTGTGTTGTAAGCGAGTGAGTCTGTGTGTGTGAGCGAGTGAGTCTGTGTGTGTGAGCGAGTGAGTCTGTGTGTGTGAGCGAGTGAGTCTGTGTGTGTGAGCGAGTGAGTCTGTGCGTGTGAGTGAGTGAGTCTGTGCGTGTGAGTGAGTGAGTCTGTGTTGTAAGCGAGTGAGTCTGTGTTGTGAGTGAGTGAGTCTGTGTGTGAGCGAGTGAGTCTGTGTGTGTGAGCGAGTGAGTCTGTGTGTGTGAGCGAGTGAGTCTGTGCGTGTGAGCGAGTGAGTCTGTATGTTGTGAGCGAGTGAGTCTGTGTGTGTGAGCGAGTGAGTCTGTGTTGTGAGCGAGTGAGTCTCTGTGTTGTGAGTGAGTGAGTCTGTGTGTGAGTGAGTGAGTCTGTATTGTGAGTGAGTGAGTCTGTGCGTGTGAGTGAGTGAGTCTGTGCGTGTGAGTGAGTGAGTCTGTGCGTGTGAGTGAGTGAGTCTGTGCGTGTGAGTGAGTGAGTCTGTGTGTGAGTGAGTGAGTCTGTGTGAGTGAGTGAGTGAGTCTGTGTGTGTGAGTGAGTGTTTATGTGTGTGAGTGAGTAAGTCTGTGCGTGTGAGCGAGTGAGTCTGTGTTGTGAGTGAGTGAGTCTGTGCGTGTGTGTGAGTGAGTCTGTGCGTGTGAGTGAGTGAGTCTGTGCGTGTGAGTGAGTGAGTCTGTGTGTGAGTGAGTGAGTCTGTGTGAGTGAGTGAGTGAGTCTGTGTGTGTGAGTGAGTGAGTCTGTGTGTGTGAGTGAGTGAGTCTGTGTGTGTGAGCGAGTGATTCTGTGAGTTGTGAGCGAGTGAGTCTGTGTGTGTGAGCGAGTGAATCTGTGCGTGTGAGCGAGTGAGTCTGTGAGTTGTGCGTGAGTGAGTCTGTGTGTGTGAGCGAGTGAGTCTGTGTGTGTGAGTGAGTGAGTCTGTGTGTGTGAGCGAGTGATTCTGTGAGTTGTGTGTGAGTGAGTCTGTGTGTGTGAGCGAGTGAGTCTGTGCGTGTGAGCGAGTGAGTCTGTGTGTGTGAGTGAGTGAGTCTGTGTGTGTGTGTGTGTGTGAGTGAGTCTGTGTGTGTGTGTGTGTGAGTGAGTCTGTGTGTGTGAGTGAGTGAGTCTGTGCGTGTGAGCGAGTGAGTCTGTGTGTGTGAGTGAGTGAGTCTGTGTGTGTGAGTGAGTGAGTCTGTGTGTGTGAGCGAGTGAGTCTGTGTGTTGTGAGCGAGTGAGTCTGTGTGTTGTGAGTGAGTCTGTGTGTGTGAGTGAGTGAGTCTGTGTGTGTGAGTGAGTGAGTCTGTGTGTGTGAGTGAGTGAGTCTGTGTGTGTGTGTGAGTGAGTGAGTCTGTGTGTGTGTAAGTTAGTCTGTGTGTGTGAGTGAGTGAGTCTGTGTGTGAGCGAGTGAGTCTGTGTGTGAGTGAGTGAGTCTGTGTGTTGTGAGCGAGTGATTCTGTGTGTGTGTGTGTGTGTGAGTGAGTCTGTGTGTGTGTGTGAGTGAGTCTGTGCGTGTGAGCGAGTGAGTCTGTGCGTGTGAGTGAGTCTGTGTGTGTGAGTGAGTGAGTCTGTGTGTGTGAGTGAGTGAGTCTGTGTGCGTGTGTGAGTGAGTCTGTGTGTGTGTGTGAGTGAGTCTGTGCGTGTGAGCGAGTGAGTCTGTGCGTGTGAGTGAGTCTGTGTGTGTGAGTGAGTGAGTCTGTGTGTGTGAGTGAGTGAATCTGTGTGTGTGAGCGAGTGAGTCTGTGTGTTGTGAGCGAGTGAGTCTGTGTTATGTCAGTGAGTGAGTCTGTGTGTGTGAGTGAGTGAGTCTGTGTGTGTGAGTGAGTGAGACTCTGTGTGTGTGTGAGTGAGTCCGTGTGTTGTGAGCGAGTGCGTCTGTGTGTGTGAGCGAGTGAGTCTGTGTGTGTGAGTGAGTGAGTCTGTGTGAGCGAGTGAGTCTGTGTGTGTGAGCGAGTGAGTCTGTGCGTGTGAGCGAGTGAGTCTGTGTGTGTGAGCGAGTGAGTCTGTGTGTGTGAGCGAGTGAGTCTGTGTTGTGAGTGAGTGAGTCTGTGTTGTAAGCGAGTGAGTCAGTGTTGTGAGCGAGTGAGTCTGTGTTGTGAGTGAGTGAGTCTGTGTGTGAGTCAGTGAGTCTGTGTGTGAGCGAGTGGGTCTGTGTGTGTGAGCGAGTGAGTCTGTGTGTGTGAGCGAGTGAGTCTGTGTGTGTGAGCGAGTGAGTCTGTGCGTGTGAGTGAGTGAGTCTGTGCGTGTGAGTGAGTGAGTCTGTGTTGTAAGCGAGTGAGTCTGTGTTGTGAGTGAGTGAGTCTGTGTGTGAGTGAGTGAGTCTGTGTGTGTGAGCGAGTGAGTCTGTGTGTGTGAGCGAGTGAGTCTGTGCGTGTGAGCGAGTGAGTCTGTATGTTGTGAGCGAGTGAGTCTGTGTGTGTGAGCGAGTGAGTCTCTGTGTTGTGAGTGAGTGAGTCTGTGTGTGTGAGCGAGTGAGTCTGTGTGAGTGAGTGAGTGAGTCTGTGTTGTGAGTGAGTGAGTCTGTGCGTGTGAGCGAGTGAGTCTGTGTGTGAGTCAGTGAGTCTGTGTGTGTGAGCGAGTGAGTCTGTGTGTGTGAGTGAGTGAGTCTGTGTGTGAGTCAGTGAGTCTGTGTGTGAGCGAGTGAGTCTGTGTGAGTGAGTGAGTGAGTCTGTGTGTGTGAGTGAGTGAGTCTGTGTGTGTGAGTGAGTGAGTCTGTGCGTGTGAGTGAGTGAGTCTGTGTGTGAGTCAGTGAGTCTGTGTGTGTGAGCGAGTGAGTCTGTGTGTGTAAGCGAGTGAGTCTGTGCTTGTGAGCGAGTGAGTCTGTGTTGTGAGTGAGTGAGTCTGTATTGTGAGTGAGTGAGTCTGTATTGTGAGTGAGTGAGTCTGTGCGTGTGAGTGAGTGAGTCTGTGTGAGTGAGTCTGTGTTGTGAGTGAGTGAATCTGTGCGTGTGAGTGAGTGCGTCTGTGTGTGAGTGAGTGAGTCTGTGTGAGTGAGTGAGTGAGTCTGTGTGTGTGAGCGAGTGAGTCTGTGCGTGTGAGTGAGTGAGTCTGTGTTGTGAGCGAGTGATTCTGTGTGTGTGAGTGAGTGAGTCTGTGTGTGTGAGCGAGTGATTCTGTGAGTTGTGAGCGAGTGAGTCTGTGTGTGTGAGCGAGTGAATCTGTGCGTGTGAGCGAGTGAGTCTGTGAGTTGTGTGTGAGTCAGTCTGTGTGTGTGAGCGAGTGAGTCTGTGTGTGAGTGAGTGAGTCTGTGTGTGTGAGCGAGTGATTCTGTGAGTTGTGTGTGAGTGAGTCTGTGCGTGTGAGTGAGTGAGTCTGTGTGTGTGAGCGAGTGAGTCTGTGCGTGTGAGCGAGTGAGTCTGTGCGTGTGAGTGAGTGAGTCTGTGTGTGAGTCAGTGAGTCTGTGTGTGAGCGAGTGAGTCTGTGTGAGTGAGTGAGTGAGTCTGTGTGTGTGAGTGAGTGAGTCTGTGTGTGTGAGTGAGTGAGTCTGTGCGTGTGAGTGAGTGAGTCTGTGTGTGAGTCAGTGAGTCTGTGTGTGTGAGCGAGTGAGTCTGTGTGTGTAAGCGAGTGAGTCTGTGCTTGTGAGCGAGTGAGTCTGTGTTGTGAGTGAGTGAGTCTGTATTGTGAGTGAGTGAGTCTGTATTGTGAGTGAGTGAGTCTGTGCGTGTGAGTGAGTGAGTCTGTGTGAGTGAGTCTGTGTTGTGAGTGAGTGAATCTGTGCGTGTGAGTGAGTGCGTCTGTGTGTGAGTGAGTGAGTCTGTGTGAGTGAGTGAGTGAGTCTGTGTGTGTGAGCGAGTGAGTCTGTGCGTGTGAGTGAGTGAGTCTGTGTTGTGAGCGAGTGATTCTGTGTGTGTGAGTGAGTGAGTCTGTGTGTGTGAGCGAGTGATTCTGTGAGTTGTGAGCGAGTGAGTCTGTGTGTGTGAGCGAGTGAATCTGTGCGTGTGAGCGAGTGAGTCTGTGAGTTGTGTGTGAGTCAGTCTGTGTGTGTGAGCGAGTGAGTCTGTGTGTGTGAGTGAGTGAGTCTGTGTGTGTGAGCGAGTGATTCTGTGAGTTGTGTGTGAGTGAGTCTGTGCGTGTGAGTGAGTGAGTCTGTGTGTGTGAGCGAGTGAGTCTGTGCGTGTGAGTGAGTGAGTCTGTGTGTGTGAGTGAGTGAGTCTGTGTGTGTGTGTGTGTGAGTGAGTCTGTGTGTGTGAGTGAGTGAGTCTGTGTGTGTGAGTGAGTGAGTCTGTGTGTGTGAGTGAGTGAGTCTGTGTGTGAGTGAGTGAGTCTGTGTCTGAGTGAGTGAGTCTGTATTGTGAGTGAGTGCGTCTGTGCGTGTGAGTGAGTGAGTCTGTGTGTGTGTGTGAGTGAGTCTGTGTGTGTGAGCGAGTGAGTCTGTGCGTGTGAGCGAGTGAGTCTGTGTTATGTCAGTGAGTGAGTCTGTGTGTGTGAGTGAGTGAGTCTGTGTGTGTGAGTGAGTGAGACTCTGTGTGTGTGTGAGTGAGTCCGTGTGTTGTGAGCGAGTGCGTCTGTGTGTGTGAGCGAGTGAGTCTGTGTGTGTGAGTGAGTGAGTCTGTGTGAGCGAGTGAGTCTGTGTGTGTGAGCGAGTGAGTCTGTGCGTGTGAGCGAGTGAGTCTGTGTGTGTGAGCGAGTGAGTCTGTGTGTGTGAGCGAGTGAGTCTGTGTTGTGAGTGAGTGAGTCTGTGTTGTAAGCGAGTGAGTCAGTGTTGTGAGCGAGTGAGTCTGTGTTGTGAGTGAGTGAGTCTGTGTGTGAGTCAGTGAGTCTGTGTGTGAGCGAGTGGGTCTGTGTGTGTGAGCGAGTGAGTCTGTGTGTGTGAGCGAGTGAGTCTGTGTGTGTGAGCGAGTGAGTCTGTGCGTGTGAGTGAGTGAGTCTGTGCGTGTGAGTGAGTGAGTCTGTGTTGTAAGCGAGTGAGTCTGTGTTGTGAGTGAGTGAGTCTGTGTGTGAGTGAGTGAGTCTGTGTGTGTGAGCGAGTGAGTCTGTGTGTGTGAGCGAGTGAGTCTGTGCGTGTGAGCGAGTGAGTCTGTATGTTGTGAGCGAGTGAGTCTGTGTGTGTGAGCGAGTGAGTCTCTGTGTTGTGAGTGAGTGAGTCTGTGTGTGAGTGAGTGAGTCTGTATTGTGAGTGAGTGAGTCTGTGCGTGTGAGTGAGTGAGTCTGTGCGTGTGAGTGAGTGAGTCTGTGTGTGAGTGAGTGAGTCTGTATTGTGAGTGAGTGAGTCTGTGCGTGTGAGTGAGTGAGTCTGTGTGTGAGTGAGTGAGTCTGTATTGTGAGTGAGTGAGTCTGTGCGTGTGTGTGAGTGAGTCTGTGTGTGAGTCAGTGAGTCTGTGTGTGTGAGCGAGTGAGTCTGTGTGAGTGAGTGAGTGAGTCTGTGTTGTGAGTGAGTGAGTCTGTGCGTGTGAGCGAGTGAGTCTGTGTGTGAGTCAGTGAGTCTGTGTGTGTGAGCGAGTGAGTCTGTGTGTGTGAGTGAGTGAGTCTGTGTGTGAGTCAGTGAGTCTGTGTGTGAGCGAGTGAGTCTGTGTGAGTGAGTGAGTGAGTCTGTGTGTGTGAGTGAGTGAGTCTGTGTGTGTGAGTGAGTGAGTCTGTGCGTGTGAGTGAGTGAGTCTGTGTGTGAGTCAGTGAGTCTGTGTGTGTGAGCGAGTGAGTCTGTGTGTGTAAGCGAGTGAGTCTGTGCTTGTGAGCGAGTGAGTCTGTGTTGTGAGTGAGTGAGTCTGTATTGTGAGTGAGTGAGTCTGTATTGTGAGTGAGTGAGTCTGTGCGTGTGAGTGAGTGAGTCTGTGTGAGTGAGTCTGTGTTGTGAGTGAGTGAATCTGTGCGTGTGAGTGAGTGCGTCTGTGTGTGAGTGAGTGAGTCTGTGTGAGTGAGTGAGTGAGTCTGTGTGTGTGAGCGAGTGAGTCTGTGCGTGTGAGTGAGTGAGTCTGTGTTGTGAGCGAGTGATTCTGTGTGTGTGAGTGAGTGAGTCTGTGTGTGTGAGCGAGTGATTCTGTGAGTTGTGAGCGAGTGAGTCTGTGTGTGTGAGCGAGTGAATCTGTGCGTGTGAGCGAGTGAGTCTGTGAGTTGTGTGTGAGTCAGTCTGTGTGTGTGAGCGAGTGAGTCTGTGTGTGAGTGAGTGAGTCTGTGTGTGTGAGCGAGTGATTCTGTGAGTTGTGTGTGAGTGAGTCTGTGCGTGTGAGTGAGTGAGTCTGTGTGTGTGAGCGAGTGAGTCTGTGCGTGTGAGCGAGTGAGTCTGTGCGTGTGAGTGAGTGAGTCTGTGTGTGAGTCAGTGAGTCTGTGTGTGAGCGAGTGAGTCTGTGTGAGTGAGTGAGTGAGTCTGTGTGTGTGAGTGAGTGAGTCTGTGTGTGTGAGTGAGTGAGTCTGTGCGTGTGAGTGAGTGAGTCTGTGTGTGAGTCAGTGAGTCTGTGTGTGTGAGCGAGTGAGTCTGTGTGTGTAAGCGAGTGAGTCTGTGCTTGTGAGCGAGTGAGTCTGTGTTGTGAGTGAGTGAGTCTGTATTGTGAGTGAGTGAGTCTGTATTGTGAGTGAGTGAGTCTGTGCGTGTGAGTGAGTGAGTCTGTGTGAGTGAGTCTGTGTTGTGAGTGAGTGAATCTGTGCGTGTGAGTGAGTGCGTCTGTGTGTGAGTGAGTGAGTCTGTGTGAGTGAGTGAGTGAGTCTGTGTGTGTGAGCGAGTGAGTCTGTGCGTGTGAGTGAGTGAGTCTGTGTTGTGAGCGAGTGATTCTGTGTGTGTGAGTGAGTGAGTCTGTGTGTGTGAGCGAGTGATTCTGTGAGTTGTGAGCGAGTGAGTCTGTGTGTGTGAGCGAGTGAATCTGTGCGTGTGAGCGAGTGAGTCTGTGAGTTGTGTGTGAGTCAGTCTGTGTGTGTGAGCGAGTGAGTCTGTGTGTGTGAGTGAGTGAGTCTGTGTGTGTGAGCGAGTGATTCTGTGAGTTGTGTGTGAGTGAGTCTGTGCGTGTGAGTGAGTGAGTCTGTGTGTGTGAGCGAGTGAGTCTGTGCGTGTGAGTGAGTGAGTCTGTGTGTGTGAGTGAGTGAGTCTGTGTGTGTGTGTGTGTGAGTGAGTCTGTGTGTGTGAGTGAGTGAGTCTGTGTGTGTGAGTGAGTGAGTCTGTGTGTGTGAGTGAGTGAGTCTGTGTGTGAGTGAGTGAGTCTGTGTCTGAGTGAGTGAGTCTGTATTGTGAGTGAGTGCGTCTGTGCGTGTGAGTGAGTGAGTCTGTGTGTGTGTGTGAGTGAGTCTGTGTGTGTGAGCGAGTGAGTCTGTGCGTGTGAGCGAGTGAGTCTGTGTTGTGAGTGAGTGAGTCTGTGTGTGAGTGAGTGAGTCTGTGCGTGTGAGTGAGTGAGTCTGTGCGTGTGAGTGAGTGAGTCTGTGTGTGAGTGAGTGAGTCTGTGTGAGTGAGTGAGTGAGTCTGTGTGTGTGAGTGAGTGAGTCTGTGTGTGAGTGAGTAAGTCTGTGCGTGTGAGCGAGTGAGTCTGTGTTGTGAGTGAGTGAGTCTGTGTGTGTGAGTGAGTGAGTCTGTGTGTGAGTGAGTAAGTCTGTGCGTGTGAGCAAGTGAGTCTGTGTTGTGAACGAGTGAGTCTGTGTGTGTGAGTGAGTGAGTCTGTGTGTGTGAGCGAGTGATTCTGTGAGTTGTGAGCGAGTGAGTCTGTGTGTGTGAGCGAGTGAATCTGTGCGTGTGAGCGAGTGAGTCTGTGAGTTGTGCGTGAGTGAGTCTGTGTGTGTGAGCGAGTGAGTCTGTGTGTGTGAGTGAGTGAGTCTGTGTGTGTGAGCGAGTGATTCTGTGAGTTGTGTGTGAGTGAGTCTGTGTGTGTGAGCGAGTGAGTCTGTGCGTGTGAGCGAGTGAGTCTGTGTGTGTGAGTGAGTGAGTCTGTGTGTGTGTGTGTGTGAGTGAGTCTGTGTGTGTGTGTGTGTGAGTGAGTCTGTGTGTGTGAGTGATTGAGTTTGTGCGTGTGATCGAGTGAGTCTGTGTGTGTGAGTGAGTGAGTCTGTGTGTGTGAGTGAGTGAGTCTGTGTGTGTGAGCGAGTGAGTCTGTGTGTGTGAGTGAGTGAGTCTGTGTGTGTGTGTGAGTGAGTGAGTCTGTGTGTGTGTAAGTGAGTCTGTGTGTGTGAGTGAGTGAGTCTGTGTGTGAGCGAGTGAGTCTGTGTGTGAGTGAGTGAGTCTGTGTGTTGTGAGCGAGTGATTCTGTGTGTGTGTGTGTGTGAGTGAGTCTGTGTGTGTGTGTGAGTGAGTCTGTGCGTGTGAGCGAGTGAGTCTGTGCGTGTGAGTGAGTCTGTGTGTGTGAGTGAGTGAGTCTGTGTGTGTGAGTGAGTGAGTCTGTGTGTGTGTGAGTGAGTCTGTGTGTGAGTGAGTCTGTGCGTGTGAGCGAGTGAGTCTGTGCGTGTGAGTGAGTCTGTGTGTGTGAGTGAGTGAGTCTGTGTGTGTGAGTGAGTGAATCTGTGTGTGTGAGCGAGTGAGTCTGTGTGTTGTGAGCGAGTGAGTCTGTGTGTTGTGAGTGAGTGAGTCTGTGTGTGTGAGTGAGTGAGTCTGTGTGTGTGAGTGAGTGAGACTCTGTGTGTGTGTGAGTGAGTCTGTGTGTTGTGAGTGAGTGCGTCTGTGTGTGTGAGCGAGTGAGTCTGTGTGTGTGAGTGAGTGAGTCTGTGTGAGCGAGTGAGTCTGTGTGTGTGAGCGAGTGAGTCTGTGCATGTGAGCGAGTGAGTCTGTGTGTGTGAGCGAGTGAGTCTGTGTGTGTGAGCGAGTGAGTCTATGTTGTGAGTGAGTGAGTCTGTGTTGTAAGCGAGTGAGTCAGTGTTGTGAGCGAGTGAGTCTGTGTTGTGAGTGAGTGAGTCTGTGTGTGAGTCAGTGAGTCTGTGTGTGAGCGAGTGGGTCTGTGTGTGTGAGCGAGTGAGTCTGTGTGTGTGAGCGAGTGAGTCTGTGTGTGTGAGCGAGTGAGTCTGTGCGTGTGAGTGAGTGAGTCTGTGCGTGTGAGTGAGTGAGTCTGTGTTGTAAGCGAGTGAGTCTGTGTTGTGAGTGAGTGAGTCTGTGTGTGAGTGAGTGAGTCTGTGTGTGTGAGCGAGTGAGTCTGTGTGTGTGAGCGAGTGAGTCTGTGCGTGTGAGCGAGTGAGTCTGTATGTTGTGAGCGAGTGAGTCTGTGTGTGTGAGCGAGTGAGTCTGTGTTGTGAGCGAGTGAGTCTCTGTGTTGTGAGTGAGTGAGTCTGTGTGTGAGTGAGTGAGTCTGTATTGTGAGTGAGTGAGTCTGTGCGTGTGAGTCAGTGAGTCTGTGTGTGTGAGCGAGTGAGTCTGTGTGAGTGAGTGAGTGAGTCTGTATTGTGAGTGAGTGAGTCTGTGCGTGTGAGCGAGTGAGTCTGTGTGTGAGTCAGTGAGTCTGTGTGTGTGAGCGAGTGAGTCTGTGTGTGTGAGTGAGTGAGTCTGTGTGTGAGTCAGTGAGTCTGTGTGTGAGCGAGTGAGTCTGTGTGAGTGAGTGAGTGAGTCTGTGTGTGTGAGTGAGTGAGTCTGTGCGTGTGAGTGAGTGAGTCTGTGTGTGAGTCAGTGAGTCTGTGTGTGTGAGCGAGTGAGTCTGTGTGTGTAAGCGAGTGAGTCTGTGCGTGTGAGCGAGTGAGTCTGTGTTGTGAGCGAGTGAGTCTGTATTGTGAGTGAGTGAGTCTATATTGTGAGTGAGTGAGTCTGTGCGTGTGAGTGAGTGAGTCTGTGTGTGTGTGTGAGTGAGTCTGTGTTGTGAGTGAGTGAATCTGTGCGTGTGAGTGAGTGCGTCTGTGTGTGAGTGAGTGAGTCTGTGTGAGTGAGTGAGTGAGTCTGTGCGTGTGAGTGAGTGAGTCTGTGTGTGTGAGTGAGTGAGTGTGTGTGAGTGAGTGAGTGAGTCTGTGTGTGTGAGCGAGTGAGTCTGTGCGTGTGAGTGAGTGAGTCTGTGTTGTGAGCGAGTGATTCTGTGTGTGTGAGTGAGTGAGTCTGTGTGTGTGAGCGAGTGATTCTGTGAGTTGTGAGCGAGTGAGTCTGTGTGTGTGAGCGAGTGAATCTGTGCGTGTGAGCGAGTGAGTCTGTGAGTTGTGTGTGAGTCAGTCTGTGTGTGTGAGCGAGTGAGTCTGTGTGTGTGAGTGAGTGAGTCTGTGTGTGTGAGCGAGTGATTCTGTGAGTTGTGTGTGAGTGAGTCTGTGCGTGAGAGTGAGTGAGTCTGTGTGTGTGAGCGAGTGAGTCTGTGCGTGTGAGTGAGTGAGTCTGTGTGTGTGAGTGAGTGAGTCTGTGTGTGTGTGTGTGTGAGTGAGTCTGTGTGTGTGAGTGAGTGAGTCTGTGTGTGTGAGTGAGTGACTCTGTGTGTGTGAGTGAGTGAGTCTGTGTGTGTGTGTGTGAGTGAGTCTGTGTGTGTGAGTGAGTGAGTCTGTGTGTGTGAGCGAGTGAGTCTGTGTGTGAGTCAGTGAGTCTGTGTGTGAGCGAGTGGGTCTGTGTGTGTGAGCGAGTGAGTCTGTGTGTGTAAGCGAGTGAGTCTGTGTTGTGAGTGAGTGAGTCTGTGTTGTAAGCGAGTGAGTCTGTGTGTGTGAGCGTGTGAGTCTGTGCGTGTGAGTGAGTGAGTCTGTGTGTGTGAGCGAGTGAGTCTGTGTTGTAAGCGAGTGAGTCTGTGTTGTGAGTGAGTGAGTCTGTGTGTGAGCGAGTGAGTCTGTGTGTGTGAGCGAGTGAGTCTGTGTGTGTGAGCGAGGGAGTCTGTGTGTGTGTGTGTGAGTGAGTCTGTGCGTGTGAGTGAGTGAGTCTGTGTTGTAAGCGAGTGAGTCTGTGTTGTGAGTGAGTGAGTCTGTGTGTGAGCGAGTGAGTCTGTGTGTGTGAGCAAGTGAGTCTGTGTGTGTGAGCGAGTGAGTCGGTGCGTGTGAGCGAGTGAGTCTGTGTGTGTGAGCGAGTGAGTCTGTTTGTGTGAGCGAGTGAGTCTGTGTGTGCGAGCGAGTGAGTCTGTGTGTGTGAGCGAGTGAGTCTGTGAATGTGAGCGAGTGAGTCTGTGTGTGTGAGTCAGTGAGTCTGTGTGTGTGAGCGAGTGATTCTGTGCGTGTGAGCGAGTGATTCTGTGCGTGTGAGCGAGTGAGTATGTTTGTGTGAGTGAGTGAGTCTGTGTGTGTGAGCGAGTGAGTCTGTGCGTGTGAGCGAGTGAGTCTGTGTGTGTGAGCGAACAAGTGAGTAGGTGGGTGCGAACAAGTGAGTGTGTGGGAGCGAACAAGTGAGTGCGTGGGAGCGAACAAGTGAGTGCGTGGGAGCGAACAAGTGAGTGCGTGGGAGCGAACAAGTGAGTACGTGGGAGCGAACAAGTGAGTCGGTGGGAGCGAACAAGTGAGTGCGTGGGAGCGAACAAGTGAGTGCGTGGGAGCGAACAAGTGAGTAGGTGGGAGCGAACAAGTGAGTGTGTGGGAGCGAACAAGTGAGAGTGTGAGAGCGAACAAGTGATTAGGTGGGAGCGAACAAGTGAGTACATGGGAGTGAACAAGTGAGTACATGGGAGTGAACAAGTGAGTAGGTGGGAGCGAACAAGTGAGTGTGTGGAGGCCAACAAGTGAGTAGGAGGGAGTGAACAAGTGAGTATGTGGGAGCGAACAAGTGAGTAGGTGGGAGCGAACAAGTGAGTAGGTGGGAGCGAACAAGTGAGTGTGTGGGAGCGAACAAGTGAGTGCGTGGAAGCGAACATGAGTGCGTGGGAGCGAACAAGTGAGTGCGTGGGAGCGAACAAGTGAGTACGTGGGAGCGAACAAGTGAGTCGGTGGGAGCGAACAAGTGAGTAGGTGGGAAGGAAAAAGTGAGTGTGTGGGAGCGAACAAGTGAGTACGTGGGAGTGAACAAGTAAGTATGTGGGAGCGAACAAGTGAGTACATAGGAGCGAACAAGTGAATATGTGGGAGGGAACAAGTGAGTGTGTGGGAGCAAACAAGCGAGTACGTGGGAGTGAACAAGCAAGTATGTGGGAGCAAACAAGCGAGTACGTGGGAGTGAACAAGTTAGTATGTGGTAGCGAACAAGTGAGTGTGTGGGAGCTAACAAGTGAGTGCGTGGGGGCGAACAAGTGAGTGCGTGGGAGCGAACAAGTGAGTGTGTGGGAGGGAACAAGTGAGTGTGTGGGAGCAAACAAGTGAGTGTGTGGGAGTGAACAAGTGAATATATGGGAGTGAACAAGTGAGTATGTGGGAGTGAACAAGTGAGTGCGTGGGAGTGAACAAGTGAGTACGAGGGAGCCAACAAGTGAGTAGGTGGGAGCGAACAAGTGAGTGTGTGGGAGCGAACAAGTGAGTAGGTAGGAGCGAACAAGTGAGTACGTGGAAGCGAACAAGTGAATACGTGGGAGCGAACAAGTGAGTACGTGGGAGCGAACAAGTGAGTACGTGGGAGCGAACAAGTGAGTAGGTGGGAGCGAACAACTGAGTGTGTGGGAGCGAACAAGTGAGAGTGTGGGAGCGAACAAGTGAGTCGGTGGGAGCGAACAAGTGAGTAGGTGGGAGCGAACAAGTGAGTATGTGGGAGTGAACAAGTGAGTACGTGGGAGTGAACAAGTGAGTGCGTGGGAGCGAACAAGTGAGTACGTGGGAGCGAACAAGTGAGTAGGTGGGAGTGAACAAGTGAGTAAATGGGAGCGAACAAGTGAGTAGGTGGGAGCGAACAAGTGAGTCGGTGGGAGCGAACAAGTGAGTACGTGGGAGCGAACAAGTGAGTGTGTGGGAGCGAACAAGTGAGTACGTGGGAGTGAACAAGTAAGTATGTGGGAGTGAACAAGTGAGTACGTGGGAGCGAACAAGTGAATATGTGGGAGGGAACAAGTGAGTGTGTGGGAGGGAACAAGTGAGTCTGTGGGAGCAAACAAGCGAGTACGTGGGAGCGAACAAGTAAGTATGTGGGAGCGAACAAGTGAGTACGTGGGAGCGAACAAGTGAGTACGTGGGAGCGAACAAGTGAGTACGTGGGAGCGAACAAGTGAGTACGTGGGAGCGAACAAGTGAGTGTGTGGGAGCCAACAAGTGAGTAGGAGGGAGCGAACAAGTGAGTATGTGGGAGCGAACAAGTGTGTAGGTGGGAGCGAACAAGTGAGTAGGTGGGAGCGAACAAGTGAGTACGTGGGAGCGAACAAGTGTGTACGTGGGAGCGAACAAGTGAGTGCGTGGGAGCGAACAAGTGAGTAGGTGGGAACGAACAAGTGAGTAGGTGGGAGCGAACAAGTGAGTAGGTGGGAGCGAACAAGTGAGTACGTGGCAGCGAACAAGTGAGTGCGTGGGAGCGAACAAGTGAGTGCGTGGGAGCGAACAAGTGAGTGCGTGGGAGCGAACAAGTGAGTGCGTGGGAGCGAACAAGTGAGTGCGTGGGAGCGAACAAGTGAGTGCGTGGGAGCGAACAAGTGAGTGCGTGTGAGCGAACAAGTGAGTACGTGGGAGCGAACAAGTGAGTGCGTGGGAGCGAACAAGTGAGTATGTGGGAGCGAACAAGTGAGTAGGTGGGAGCGAACAAGTGAGTATGTGGGAGTGAACAAGTGAGTATGTGGGAGTGAACAAGTGAGTGCGTGGGAGTGAACAAGTGAGTACGAGGGAGCCAACAAGTGAGTGTGTGGGAGCGAACAAGTGAGTAGGTAGGAGCGAACAAGTGAGTACGTGGGAGCGAACAAGTGAGTAGGTGGGAGCGAACAAGTGAGTAAGTGGGAGCGAACAAGTGAGTAGGTGGGAGCGAACAAGTGAGTAGGTGGGAGCGAACAAGTGAGTGTGTGGGAGCGAACAAGTGAGTAGGAGGGAGCGAACAAGTGAGTATGTGGGAGCGAACAAGTGAGTAGGTGGGAGCGAACAAGTGAGTAGGTGGGAGCGAACAAGTGAGTAGGTGGGAGCGAACAAGTGAGTGTGTGGGAGCGAACAAGTGAGTAGGTGGGAGCGAACAAGTGAGTAGGTGGGAGCGAACAAGTGAGTATGTGGGAGCGAACAAGTGAGTGCGTGGGAGCGAACATGTGAGTGCGTGGGAGCGAACATGTGAGTGTGTGGGAGCGAACAAGTGAGTGTGTGGTAGCGAACAAGTGAGTACGAGGGAGCCAACAAGTGAGTAGGTGGGCGCGAACAAGTGAGTGTGTGGGAGCCAACAAGTGAGTATGTGGGAGCGAACAAGTGAGTAGGTGGGAGCGAACAAGTGAGTAGGTGGGAGCGAACAAGTGAGTAGGTGGGAGCGAACAAGTGAGTGCGTGGGAGCGAACAAGAGAGTGCGTGGGAGCGAACAAGTGAGTGCGTGGGAGCGAACAAGTGAGTGCGTGGGAGCGAACAAGTGAGTGCGTGGGAGCGAACAAGTGAGTGCGTGGGAGCGAACATGTGAGTGCGTGGGAGCGAACAAGTGAGTACGTGGGAGCGAACAAGTGATTACGTGGGAGCGAACAAGTGAGTATGTGGGAGCGAACAAGTGAGTACGTGGGAGCGAACAAGTGAATATGTGGGAGGGAACAAGTGAGTGTGTGGGAGGGAACAAGTGAGTCTGTGGGAGCAAACAAGCGAGTACGTGGGAGCGAACAAGTAAGTATGTGGGAGCAAACAAGCGAGTACGTGGGAGCGAACAAGTGAGTATGTGGTAGCGAACAAGTGAGTGTGTGGGAGCGAACAAGTGAGTGCGTGGGGGCGAACAAGTGAGTACGTGGGAGTGAACAAGTAAGTATGTGGGAGCGAACAAGTGAGTATGTGGGAGCGAACAAGTGAGTACGTGGGAGCGAACAAGTGAGTGTGTGGGAGGGAACAAGTGAATGTGTGGGAGCAAACAAGTGAGTTTGTGGGAGTGAACAAGTGAGTCTGTGGGAACGAACAAGTGAGTGTGTGGGAGCGAACAAGTGAGTAGGTAGGAGCGAACAAGTGAGTACGTGGGAGCGAACAAGTGAGTACGTGGGAGCGAACAAGTGAGTACGTGGGAGCGAACAAGTGAGTAGGTGGGAGCGAACAAGTGAGTGTGTGGGAGCGAACAAGTGAGAGTGTGCGAGCGAACAAGTGAGTATGTGGGAGCGAACAAGTGAGTAGGTGGGAGTGAACAAGTGAGTACATGGGAGTGAACAAGTGAGTAGGTGGGAGCGAACAAGTGAGTGTGTGGGAGCCAACAAGTGAGTAGGAGGGAGCGAACAAGTGAGTATGTGGGAGCGAACAAGTGAGTAGGTGGGAGCGAACAAGTGAGTCCGTGGGAGCGAACAAGTGAGTAGGTGGGAGCGAACAAGTGAGTACGTGGGAGCGAACAAGTGAGTACGTGGGAGCGAACAAGTGAGTCGGTGGGAGCGAACAAGTGAGTAGGTGGGAGCGAACAAGTGAGTAGGTGGGAGCGAACAAGTGAGTACGTGGGAGCGAACAAGTGAGTAGGTGGGAGCGAACAAGTGAGTACGTGGCAGCGAACAAGTGAGTGCGTGGGAGCGAACAAGTGAGTGCGTGGGAGCGAACAAGTGAGTGCGTGGGAGCGAACAAGTGAGTGCGTGGGAGCGAACAAGTGAGTACGTGGGAGCGAACAAGTGAGTGCGTGGGAGCGAACAAGTGAGTGCGTGGGAGCGAACAAGTGAGTGCGTGGGAGCGAACAAGTGAGTGCGTGGGAGCGAACAAGTGAGTGCGTGGGAGCGAACAAGTGAGTGCGTGGGAGCGAACAAGTGAGTAGGTGGGAGCGAACAAGTGAGTAGGTGGAAGCGAACAAGTGAGTGTGTGGGAGCGAACAAGTGAGTAGGTGGGAGCGAACAAGTGAGTAGGTGGGAGCGAACAAGTGAGTATGTGGGAGCGAACAAGTGAGTGCGTGGGAGCGAACATGTGAGTGCGTGGGAGCGAACAAGTGAGTGTGTGGTAGCGAACAAGTGAGTACGAGGGAGCCAACAAGTGAGTAGGTGGGCGCGAACAAGTGAGTGTGTGGGAGCCAACAAGTGAGTATGTGGGAGCGAACAAGTGAGTAGGTGGGAGCGAACAAGTGAGTAGGTGGGAGCGAACAAGTGAGTAGGTGGGAGCGAACAAGTGAGTGCGTGGGAGCGAACAAGAGAGTACGTGGGAGCGAACAAGTGAGTGCGTGGGAGCGAACAAGTGAGTGCGTGGGAGCGAACAAGTGAGTGCGTGGGAGCGAACAAGTGAGTGCGTGGGAGCGAACATGTGAGTGCGTGGGAGCGAACAAGTGAGTACGTGGGAGCGAACAAGTGATTACGTGGGAGCGAACAAGTAAGTATGTGGGAGCGAACAAGTGAGTACGTGGGAGCGAACAAGTGAATATGTGGGAGGGAACAAGTGAGTGTGTGGGAGGGAACAAGTGAGTCTGTGGGAGCAAACAAGCGAGTACGTGGGAGCGAACAAGTAAGTATGTGGGAGCGAACAAGTGAGTAGGTGGGAGCGAACAAGTGAGTGTGTGGGAGCGAACAAGTGAGAGTGTGCGAGCGAACAAGTGAGTATGTGGGAGCGAACAAGTGAGTAGGTGGGAGCGAACAAGTGAGTAGGTGGGAGTGAACAAGTGAGTACATGGGAGTGAACAAGTGAGTAGGTGGGAGCGAACAAGTGAGTGTGTGGGAGCGAACAAGTGAGTCGGTGGGAGCGAACAAGTGAGTAGGTGGGAGCGAACAAGTGAGTACGTGGGAGCGAACAAGTGAGTAGGTGGGAGCGAACAAGTGAGTACGTGGCAGCGAACAAGTGAGTGCGTGGGAGCGAACAAGTGAGTACGTGGGAGCGAACAAGTGAGTGCGTGGGAGCGAACAAGTGAGTGCGTGGGAGCGAACAAGTGAGTAGGTGGGAGCGAACAAGTGAGTACGTGGGAGCGAACAAGTGAGTAGGTGGGAGCGAACAAGTGAGTACGTGGCAGCGAACAAGTGAGTGCGTGGGAGCGAACAAGTGAGTACGTGGGAGCGAACAAGTGAGTGCGTGGGAGCGAACAAGTGAGTGCGTGGGAGCGAACAAGTGAGTGCGTGGGAGCGAACAAGTGAGTACGTGGGAGCGAACAAGTGAGTGCGTGGGAGCGAACAAGTGAGTGCGTGGGAGCGAACAAGTGAGTGCGTGGGAGCGAACAAGTGAGTGCGTGGGAGCGAACAAGTGAGTGCGTGGGAGCGAACAAGTGAGTGCGTGGGAGCGAACAAGTGAGTACGTGGGAGCGAACAAGTGAGTGCGTGGGAGCGAACAAGTGAGTAGGTGGGAGCGAACAAGTGAGTAGGTGGGAGCGAACAAGTGAGTATGTGGGAGTGAACAAGTGAGTATGTGGGAGTGAACAAGTGAGTGCGTGGGAGTGAACAAGTGAGTACGAGGGAGCCAACAAGTGAGTGTGTGGGAGCGAACAAGTGAGTAGGTAGGAGCGAACAAGTGAGTACGTGGGAGCGAACAAGTGAGTAGGTGGGAGCGAACAAGTGAGTAAGTGGGAGCGAACAAGTGAGTAGGTGGGAGCGAACAAGTGAGTAGGTGGGAGCGAACAAGTGAGTGTGTGTGAGCGAACAAGTGAGTAGGAGGGAGCGAACAAGTGAGTGCGTGGGAGCGAACAAGTGAGTACGTGGGAGCGAACAAGTGAGTAGGAGGGAGCGAACAAGTGAGTACGTGGGAGCGAACAAGTGAGTAGGTTGGAGCGAACAAGTGAGTAGGTGGGAGCGAACAAGTGAGTAGGTGGGAGCGAACAAGTGAGTGTGTGGGAGCGAACAAGTGAGTAGGTGGGAGCGAACAAGTGAGTAGGTGGGAGCGAACAAGTGAGTATGTGGGAGCGAACAAGTGAGTGCGTGGGAGCGAACATGTGAGTGCGTGGGAGCGAACAAGTGAGTGTGTGGTAGCGAACAAGTGAGTACGAGGGAGCCAACAAGTGAGTAGGTGGGCGCGAACAAGTGAGTGTGTGGGAGCCAACAAGTGAGTATGTGGGAGCGAACAAGTGAGTAGGTGGGAGCGAACAAGTGAGTAGGTGGGAGCGAACAAGTGAGTAGGTGGGAGCGAACAAGTGAGTGCGTGGGAGCGAACAAGAGAGTACGTGGGAGCGAACAAGTGAGTGCGTGGGAGCGAACAAGTGAGTGCGTGGGAGCGAACAAGTGAGTGCGTGGGAGCGAACAAGTGAGTGCGTGGGAGCGAACATGTGAGTGCGTGGGAGCGAACAAGTGAGTACGTGGGAGCGAACAAGTGATTACGTGGGAGCGAACAAGTAAGTATGTGGGAGCGAACAAGTGAGTACGTGGGAGCGAACAAGTGAATATGTGGGAGGGAACAAGTGAGTGTGTGGGAGGGAACAAGTGAGTCTGTGGGAGCAAACAAGCGAGTACGTGGGAGCGAACAAGTAAGTATGTGGGAGCAAACAAGCGAGTACGTGGGAGCGAACAAGTGAGTATGTGGTAGCGAACAAGTGAGTGTGTGGGAGCGAACAAGTGAGTGCGTGGGGGCGAACAAGTGAGTACGTGGGAGTGAACAAGTAAGTATGTGGGAGCGAACAAGTGAGTACGTGGGAGCGAACAAGTGAGTACGTGGGAGCGAACAAGTGAGTGTGTGGGAGGGAACAAGTGAATGTGTGGGAGCAAACAAGTGAGTGTGTGGGAGTGAACAAGTGAGTCTGTGGGAACGAACAAGTGAGTGTGTGGGAGCGAACAAGTGAGTAGGTAGGAGCGAACAAGTGAGTACGTGGGAGCGAACAAGTGAGTACGTGGGAGTGAACAAGTGAATATATGGGAGTGAACAAGTGAGTATGTGGGAGTGAACAAGTGAGTGCGTGGGAGTGAACAAGTGAGTACGAGGGAGCCAACAAGTGAGTAGGTGGGAGCGAACAAGTGAGTGTGTGGGAGCGAACAAGTGAGTAGGTAGGAGCGAACAAGTGAGTACGTGGAAGCGAACAAGTGAATACGTGGGAGCGAACAAGTGAGTACGTGGGAGCGAACAAGTGAGTACGTGGGAGCGAACAAGTGAGTAGGTGGGAGCGAACAAGTGAGTGTGTGGGAGCGAACAAGTGAGAGTGTGGGAGCGAACAAGTGAGTCGGTGGGAGCGAACAAGTGAGTAGGTGGGAGCGAAAAAGTGAGTATGTGGGAGTGAACAAGTGAGTACGTGGGAGTGAACAAGTGAGTGCGTGGGAGCGAACAAGTGAGTACGTGGGAGCGAACAAGTGAGTAGGTGGGAGTGAACAAGTGAGTAAATGGGAGCGAACAAGTGAGTAGGTGGGAGCGAACAAGTGAGTAGGTGGGAGCGAACAAGTGAGTACGTGGGAGCGAACAAGTGAGTGTGTGGGAGCGAACAAGTGAGTACGTGGGAGTGAACAAGTAAGTATGTGGGAGTGAACAAGTGAGTACGTGGGAGCGAACAAGTGAATATGTGGGAGGGAACAAGTGAGTGTGTGGGAGGGAACAAGTGAGTCTGTGGGAGCAAACAAGCGAGTACGTGGGAGCGAACAAGTAAGTATGTGGGAGCGAACAAGTGAGTACGTGGGAGCGAACAAGTGAGTACGTGGGAGCGAACAAGTGAGTACGTGGGAGCGAACAAGTGAGTGTGTGGGAGCCAACAAGTGAGTAGGAGGGAGCGAACAAGTGAGTATGTGGGAGCGAACAAGTGTGTAGGTGGGAGCGAACAAGTGAGTAGGTGGGAGCGAACAAGTGAGTACGTGGGAGCGAACAAGTGTGTACGTGGGAGCGAACAAGTGAGTGCGTGGGAGCGAACAAGTGAGTGCGTGGGAGCGAACAAGTGAGTAGGTGGGAACGAACAAGTGAGTAGGTGGGAGCGAACAAGTGAGTAGGTGGGAGCGAACAAGTGAGTACGTGGCAGCGAACAAGTGAGTGCGTGGGAGCGAACAAGTGAGTGCGTGGGAGCGAACAAGTGAGTGCGTGGGAGCGAACAAGTGAGTGCGTGGGAGCGAACAAGTGAGTGCGTGGGAGCGAACAAGTGAGTGCGTGGGAGCGAACAAGTGAGTGCGTGGGAGCGAACAAGTGAGTGCGTGGGAGCGAACAAGTGAGTGCGTGTGAGCGAACAAGTGAGTACGTGGGAGCGAACAAGTGAGTGCGTGGGAGCGAACAAGTGAGTATGTGGGAGCGAACAAGTGAGTAGGTGGGAGCGAACAAGTGAGTATGTGGGAGTGAACAAGTGAGTATGTGGGAGTGAACAAGTGAGTGCGTGGGAGTGAACAAGTGAGTACGAGGGAGCCAACAAGTGAGTGTGTGGGAGCGAACAAGTGAGTAGGTAGGAGCGAACAAGTGAGTACGTGGGAGCGAACAAGTGAGTAGGTGGGAGCGAACAAGTGAGTAAGTGGGAGCGAACAAGTGAGTAGGTGGGAGCGAACAAGTGAGTAGGTGGGAGCGAACAAGTGAGTGTGTGGGAGCGAACAAGTGAGTAGGAGGGAGCGAACAAGTGAGTATGTGGGAGCGAACAAGTGAGTAGGTGGGAGCGAACAAGTGAGTAGGTGGGAGCGAACAAGTGAGTAGGTGGGAGCGAACAAGTGAGTGTGTGGGAGCGAACAAGTGAGTAGGTGGGAGCGAACAAGTGAGTAGGTGGGAGCGAACAAGTGAGTATGTGGGAGCGAACAAGTGAGTGCGTGGGAGCGAACATGTGAGTGCGTGGGAGCGAACATGTGAGTGTGTGGGAGCGAACAAGTGAGTGTGTGGTAGCGAACAAGTGAGTACGAGGGAGCCAACAAGTGAGTAGGTGGGCGCGAACAAGTGAGTGTGTGGGAGCCAACAAGTGAGTATGTGGGAGCGAACAAGTGAGTAGGTGGGAGCGAACAAGTGAGTAGGTGGGAGCGAACAAGTGAGTAGGTGGGAGCGAACAAGTGAGTGCGTGGGAGCGAACAAGAGAGTGCGTGGGAGCGAACAAGTGAGTGCGTGGGAGCGAACAAGTGAGTGCGTGGGAGCGAACAAGTGAGTGCGTGGGAGCGAACAAGTGAGTGCGTGGGAGCGAACAAGTGAGTGCGTGGGAGCGAACAAGTGAGTACGTGGGAGCGAACAAGTGATTACGTGGGAGCGAACAAGTGAGTATGTGGGAGCGAACAAGTGAGTACGTGGGAGCGAACAAGTGAATATGTGGGAGGGAACAAGTGAGTGTGTGGGAGGGAACAAGTGAGTCTGTGGGAGCAAACAAGCGAGTACGTGGGAGCGAACAAGTAAGTATGTGGGAGCAAACAAGCGAGTACGTGGGAGCGAACAAGTGAGTATGTGGTAGCGAACAAGTGAGTGTGTGGGAGCGAACAAGTGAGTGCGTGGGGGCGAACAAGTGAGTACGTGGGAGTGAACAAGTAAGTATGTGGGAGCGAACAAGTGAGTATGTGGGAGCGAACAAGTGAGTACGTGGGAGCGAACAAGTGAGTGTGTGGGAGGGAACAAGTGAATGTGTGGGAGCAAACAAGTGAGTGTGTGGGAGTGAACAAGTGAGTCTGTGGGAACGAACAAGTGAGTGTGTGGGAGCGAACAAGTGAGTAGGTAGGAGCGAACAAGTGAGTACGTGGGAGCGAACAAGTGAGTACGTGGGAGCGAACAAGTGAGTACGTGGGAGCGAACAAGTGAGTAGGTGGGAGCGAACAAGTGAGTGTGTGGGAGCGAACAAGTGAGAGTGTGCGAGCGAACAAGTGAGTATGTGGGAGCGAACAAGTGAGTAGGTGGGAGTGAACAAGTGAGTACATGGGAGTGAACAAGTGAGTAGGTGGGAGCGAACAAGTGAGTGTGTGGGAGCCAACAAGTGAGTAGGAGGGAGCGAACAAGTGAGTATGTGGGAGCGAACAAGTGAGTAGGTGGGAGCGAACAAGTGAGTCCGTGGGAGCGAACAAGTGAGTAGGTGGGAGCGAACAAGTGAGTACGTGGGAGCGAACAAGTGAGTACGTGGGAGCGAACAAGTGAGTCGGTGGGAGCGAACAAGTGAGTAGGTGGGAGCGAACAAGTGAGTAGGTGGGAGCGAACAAGTGAGTACGTGGGAGCGAACAAGTGAGTAGGTGGGAGCGAACAAGTGAGTACGTGGCAGCGAACAAGTGAGTGCGTGGGAGCGAACAAGTGAGTGCGTGGGAGCGAACAAGTGAGTGCGTGGGAGCGAACAAGTGAGTGCGTGGGAGCGAACAAGTGAGTACGTGGGAGCGAACAAGTGAGTGCGTGGGAGCGAACAAGTGAGTGCGTGGGAGCGAACAAGTGAGTGCGTGGGAGCGAACAAGTGAGTGCGTGGGAGCGAACAAGTGAGTGCGTGGGAGCGAACAAGTGAGTGCGTGGGAGCGAACAAGTGAGTGCGTGGGAGCGAACAAGTGAGTGCGTGTGAGCGAACAAGTGAGTACGTGGGAGCGAACAAGTGAGTGCGTGGGAGCGAACAAGTGAGTATGTGGGAGCGAACAAGTGAGTAGGTGGGAGCGAACAAGTGAGTATGTGGGAGTGAACAAGTGAGTATGTGGGAGTGAACAAGTGAGTGCGTGGGAGTGAACAAGTGAGTACGAGGGAGCCAACAAGTGAGTGTGTGGGAGCGAACAAGTGAGTAGGTAGGAGCGAACAAGTGAGTACGTGGGAGCGAACAAGTGAGTAGGTGGGAGCGAACAAGTGAGTAAGTGGGAGCGAACAAGTGAGTAGGTGGGAGCAAACAAGTGAGTAGGTGGGAGCGAACAAGTGAGTGTGTGGGAGCGAACAAGTGAGTAGGAGGGAGCGAACAAGTGAGTATGTGGGAGCGAACAAGTGAGTAGGTGGGAGCGAACAAGTGAGTAGGTGGGAGCGAACAAGTGAGTAGGTGGGAGCGAACAAGTGAGTGTGTGGGAGCGAACAAGTGAGTAGGTGGGAGCGAACAAGTGAGTAGGTGGGAGCGAACAAGTGAGTATGTGGGAGCGAACAAGTGAGTGCGTGGGAGCGAACATGTGAGTGCGTGGGAGCGAACAAGTGAGTGTGTGGTAGCGAACAAGTGAGTACGAGGGAGCCAACAAGTGAGTAGGTGGGCGCGAACAAGTGAGTGTGTGGGAGCCAACAAGTGAGTATGTGGGAGCGAACAAGTGAGTAGGTGGGAGCGAACAAGTGAGTAGGTGGGAGCGAACAAGTGAGTAGGTGGGAGCGAACAAGTGAGTGCGTGGGAGCGAACAAGAGAGTACGTGGGAGCGAACAAGTGAGTGCGTGGGAGCGAACAAGTGAGTGCGTGGGAGCGAACAAGTGAGTGCGTGGGAGCGAACAAGTGAGTGCGTGGGAGCGAACATGTGAGTGCGTGGGAGCGAACAAGTGAGTACGTGGGAGCGAACAAGTGATTACGTGGGAGCGAACAAGTAAGTATGTGGGAGCGAACAAGTGAGTACGTGGGAGCGAACAAGTGAATATGTGGGAGGGAACAAGTGAGTGTGTGGGAGGGAACAAGTGAGTCTGTGGGAGCAAACAAGCGAGTACGTGGGAGCGAACAAGTAAGTATGTGGGAGCGAACAAGTGAGTAGGTGGGAGCGAACAAGTGAGTGTGTGGGAGCGAACAAGTGAGAGTGTGCGAGCGAACAAGTGAGTATGTGGGAGCGAACAAGTGAGTAGGTGGGAGCGAACAAGTGAGTAGGTGGGAGTGAACAAGTGAGTACATGGGAGTGAACAAGTGAGTAGGTGGGAGCGAACAAGTGAGTGTGTGGGAGCCAACAAGTGAGTGTGTGGGAGCCAACAAGTGAGTAGGAGGGAGCGAACAAGTGAGTATGTGGGAGCGAACAAGTGAGTAGGTGGGAGCGAACAAGTGAGTCCGTGGGAGCGAACAAGTGAGTAGGTGGGAGCGAACAAGTGAGTACGTGGGAGCGAACAAGTGAGTACGTGGGAGCGAACAAGTGAGTCGGTGGGAGCGAACAAGTGAGTAGGTGGGAGCGAACAAGTGAGTACGTGGGAGCGAACAAGTGAGTAGGTGGGAGCGAACAAGTGAGTACGTGGCAGCGAACAAGTGAGTGCGTGGGAGCGAACAAGTGAGTGCGTGGGAGCGAACAAGTGAGTGCGTGGGAGCGAACAAGTGAGTGCGTGGGAGCGAACAAGTGAGTACGTGGGAGCGAACAAGTGAGTGCGTGGGAGCGAACAAGTGAGTGCGTGGGAGCGAACAAGTGAGTGCGTGGGAGCGAACAAGTGAGTGCGTGGGAGCGAACAAGTGAGTGCGTGGGAGCGAACAAGTGAGTGCGTGGGAGCGAACAAGTGAGTGCGTGTGAGCGAACAAGTGAGTACGTGGGAGCGAACAGGTGAGTGCGTGGGAGCGAACAAGTGAGTATGTGGGAGCGAACAAGTGAGTAGGTGGGAGCGAACAAGTGAGTCTGTGGGAACGAACAAGTGAGTGTGTGGGAGCGAACAAGTGAGTAGGTAGGAGCGAACAAGTGAGTACGTGGGAGCGAACAAGTGAGTACGTGGGAGTGAACAAGTGAATATATGGGAGTGAACAAGTGAGTATGTGGGAGTGAACAAGTGAGTGCGTGGGAGTGAACAAGTGAGTACGAGGGAGCCAACAAGTGAGTAGGTGGGAGCGAACAAGTGAGTGTGTGGGAGCGAACAAGTGAGTAGGTAGGAGCGAACAAGTGAGTACGTGGAAGCGAACAAGTGAATACGTGGGAGCGAACAAGTGAGTACGTGGGAGCGAACAAGTGAGTACGTGGGAGCGAACAAGTGAGTAGGTGGGAGCGAACAAGTGAGTGTGTGGGAGCGAACAAGTGAGAGTGTGGGAGCGAACAAGTGAGTCGGTGGGAGCGAACAAGTGAGTAGGTGGGAGCGAACAAGTGAGTATGTGGGAGTGAACAAGTGAGTACGTGGGAGTGAACAAGTGAGTGCGTGGGAGCGAACAAGTGAGTACGTGGGAGCGAACAAGTGAGTAGGTGGGAGTGAACAAGTGAGTAAATGGGAGCGAACAAGTGAGTAGGTGGGAGCGAACAAGTGAGTAGGTGGGAGCGAACAAGTGAGTACGTGGGAGCGAACAAGTGAGTGTGTGGGAGCGAACAAGTGAGTACGTGGGAGTGAACAAGTAAGTATGTGGGAGTGAACAAGTGAGTACGTGGGAGCGAACAAGTGAATATGTGGGAGGGAACAAGTGAGTGTGTGGGAGGGAACAAGTGAGTCTGTGGGAGCAAACAAGCGAGTACGTGGGAGCGAACAAGTAAGTATGTGGGAGCGAACAAGTGAGTACGTGGGAGCGAACAAGTGAGTACGTGGGAGCGAACAAGTGAGTACGTGGGAGCGAACAAGTGAGTACGTGGGAGCGAACAAGTGAGTGTGTGGGAGCCAACAAGTGAGTAGGAGGGAGCGAACAAGTGAGTATGTGGGAGCGAACAAGTGTGTAGGTGGGAGCGAACAAGTGAGTAGGTGGGAGCGAACAAGTGAGTACGTGGGAGCGAACAAGTGTGTACGTGGGAGCGAACAAGTGAGTGCGTGGGAGCGAACAAGTGAGTGCGTGGGAGCGAACAAGTGAGTAGGTGGGAACGAACAAGTGAGTAGGTGGGAGCGAACAAGTGAGTAGGTGGGAGCGAACAAGTGAGTACGTGGCAGCGAACAAGTGAGTGCGTGGGAGCGAACAAGTGAGTGCGTGGGAGCGAACAAGTGAGTGCGTGGGAGCGAACAAGTGAGTGCGTGGGAGCGAACAAGTGAGTGCGTGGGAGCGAACAAGTGAGTGCGTGGGAGCGAACAAGTGAGTGCGTGGGAGCGAACAAGTGAGTGCGTGGGAGCGAACAAGTGAGTGCGTGTGAGCGAACAAGTGAGTACGTGGGAGCGAACAAGTGAGTGCGTGGGAGCGAACAAGTGAGTATGTGGGAGCGAACAAGTGAGTAGGTGGGAGCGAACAAGTGAGTATGTGGGAGTGAACAAGTGAGTATGTGGGAGTGAACAAGTGAGTGCGTGGGAGTGAACAAGTGAGTACGAGGGAGCCAACAAGTGAGTGTGTGGGAGCGAACAAGTGAGTAGGTAGGAGCGAACAAGTGAGTACGTGGGAGCGAACAAGTGAGTAGGTGGGAGCGAACAAGTGAGTAAGTGGGAGCGAACAAGTGAGTAGGTGGGAGCGAACAAGTGAGTAGGTGGGAGCGAACAAGTGAGTGTGTGGGAGCGAACAAGTGAGTAGGAGGGAGCGAACAAGTGAGTATGTGGGAGCGAACAAGTGAGTAGGTGGGAGCGAACAAGTGAGTAGGTGGGAGCGAACAAGTGAGTAGGTGGGAGCGAACAAGTGAGTGTGTGGGAGCGAACAAGTGAGTAGGTGGGAGCGAACAAGTGAGTAGGTGGGAGCGAACAAGTGAGTATGTGGGAGCGAACAAGTGAGTGCGTGGGAGCGAACATGTGAGTGCGTGGGAGCGAACATGTGAGTGTGTGGGAGCGAACAAGTGAGTGTGTGGTAGCGAACAAGTGAGTACGAGGGAGCCAACAAGTGAGTAGGTGGGCGCGAACAAGTGAGTGTGTGGGAGCCAACAAGTGAGTATGTGGGAGCGAACAAGTGAGTAGGTGGGAGCGAACAAGTGAGTAGGTGGGAGCGAACAAGTGAGTAGGTGGGAGCGAACAAGTGAGTAGGTGGGAGCGAACAAGTGAGTGCGTGGGAGCGAACAAGAGAGTGCGTGGGAGCGAACAAGTGAGTGCGTGGGAGCGAACAAGTGAGTGCGTGGGAGCGAACAAGTGAGTGCGTGGGAGCGAACAAGTGAGTGCGTGGGAGCGAACAAGTGAGTGCGTGGGAGCGAACAAGTGAGTACGTGGGAGCGAACAAGTGATTACGTGGGAGCGAACAAGTGAGTATGTGGGAGCGAACAAGTGAGTACGTGGGAGCGAACAAGTGAATATGTGGGAGGGAACAAGTGAGTGTGTGGGAGGGAACAAGTGAGTCTGTGGGAGCAAACAAGCGAGTACGTGGGAGCGAACAAGTAAGTATGTGGGAGCAAACAAGCGAGTACGTGGGAGCGAACAAGTGAGTATGTGGTAGCGAACAAGTGAGTGTGTGGGAGCGAACAAGTGAGTGCGTGGGGGCGAACAAGTGAGTACGTGGGAGTGAACAAGTAAGTATGTGGGAGCGAACAAGTGAGTATGTGGGAGCGAACAAGTGAGTACGTGGGAGCGAACAAGTGAGTGTGTGGGAGGGAACAAGTGAATGTGTGGGAGCAAACAAGTGAGTGTGTGGGAGTGAACAAGTGAGTCTGTGGGAACGAACAAGTGAGTGTGTGGGAGCGAACAAGTGAGTAGGTAGGAGCGAACAAGTGAGAACGTGGGAGCGAACAAGTGAGTACGTGGGAGCGAACAAGTGAGTACGTGGGAGCGAACAAGTGAGTAGGTGGGAGCGAACAAGTGAGTGTGTGGGAGCGAACAAGTGAGAGTGTGCGAGCGAACAAGTGAGTATGTGGGAGCGAACAAGTGAGTAGGTGGGAGTGAACAAGTGAGTACATGGGAGTGAACAAGTGAGTAGGTGGGAGCGAACAAGTGAGTGTGTGGGAGCCAACAAGTGAGTAGGAGGGAGCGAACAAGTGAGTATGTGGGAGCGAACAAGTGAGTAGGTGGGAGCGAACAAGTGAGTCCGTGGGAGCGAACAAGTGAGTAGGTGGGAGCGAACAAGTGAGTACGTGGGAGCGAACAAGTGAGTACGTGGGAGCGAACAAGTGAGTCGGTGGGAGCGAACAAGTGAGTAGGTGGGAGCGAACAAGTGAGTAGGTGGGAGCGAACAAGTGAGTACGTGGGAGCGAACAAGTGAGTAGGTGGGAGCGAACAAGTGAGTACGTGGCAGCGAACAAGTGAGTGCGTGGGAGCGAACAAGTGAGTGCGTGGGAGCGAACAAGTGAGTGCGTGGGAGCGAACAAGTGAGTGCGTGGGAGCGAACAAGTGAGTACGTGGGAGCGAACAAGTGAGTGCGTGGGAGCGAACAAGTGAGTGCGTGGGAGCGAACAAGTGAGTGCGTGGGAGCGAACAAGTGAGTGCGTGGGAGCGAACAAGTGTGTGCGTGGGAGCGAACAAGTGAGTGCGTGGGAGCGAACAAGTGAGTGCGTGGGAGCGAACAAGTGAGTGCGTGTGAGCGAACAAGTGAGTACGTGGGAGCGAACAAGTGAGTGCGTGGGAGCGAACAAGTGAGTATGTGGGAGCGAACAAGTGAGTAGGTGGGAGCGAACAAGTGAGTATGTGGGAGTGAACAAGTGAGTATGTGGGAGTGAACAAGTGAGTGCGTGGGAGTGAACAAGTGAGTACGAGGGAGCCAACAAGTGAGTGTGTGGGAGCGAACAAGTGAGTAGGTAGGAGCGAACAAGTGAGTACGTGGGAGCGAACAAGTGAGTAGGTGGGAGCGAACAAGTGAGTAAGTGGGAGCGAACAAGTGAGTAGGTGGGAGCGAACAAGTGAGTAGGTGGGAGCGAACAAGTGAGTGTGTGGGAGCGAACAAGTGAGTAGGAGGGAGCGAACAAGTGAGTATGTGGGAGCGAACAAGTGAGTAGGTGGGAGCGAACAAGTGAGTAGGTGGGAGCGAACAAGTGAGTAGGTGGGAGCGAACAAGTGAGTTTGTGGGAGCGAACAAGTGAGTAGGTGGGAGCGAACAAGTGAGTAGGTGGGAGCGAACAAGTGAGTATGTGGGAGCGAACAAGTGAGTGCGTGGGAGCGAACATGTGAGTGCGTGGGAGCGAACAAGTGAGTGTGTGGTAGCGAACAAGTGAGTACGAGGGAGCCAACAAGTGAGTAGGTGGGCGCGAACAAGTGAGTGTGTGGGAGCCAACAAGTGAGTATGTGGGAGCGAAAAAGTGAGTAGGTGGGAGCGAACAAGTGAGTAGGTGGGAGCGAACAAGTGAGTAGGTGGGAGCGAACAAGTGAGTGCGTGGGAGCGAACAAGAGAGTACGTGGGAGCGAACAAGTGAGTGCGTGGGAGCGAACAAGTGAGTGCGTGGGAGCGAACAAGTGAGTGCGTGGGAGCGAACAAGTGAGTGCGTGGGAGCGAACATGTGAGTGCGTGGGAGCGAACAAGTGAGTACGTGGGAGCGAACAAGTGATTACGTGGGAGCGAACAAGTAAGTATGTGGGAGCGAACAAGTGAGTACGTGGGAGCGAACAAGTGAATATGTGGGAGGGAACAAGTGAGTGTGTGGGAGGGAACAAGTGAGTCTGTGGGAGCGAACAAGTGAGTGCGTGGGAGCGAACAAGTGAGTGCGTGGGAGCGAACAAGTGAGTGCGTGGGAGCGAACAAGTGAGTGCGTGGGAGCGAACAAGTGAGTGCGTGGGAGCGAACAAGTGAGTGCGTGTGAGCGAACAAGTGAGTACGTGGGAGCGAACAGGTGAGTGCGTGGGAGCGAACAAGTGAGTATGTGGGAGCGAACATGTGAGGAGGTGGGAGCGAACAAGTGAGTATGTGGGAGTGAACAAGTGAGTATGTGGGAGTGAACAAGTGAGTGCGTGGGAGTGAACAAGTGAGTACGAGGGAGCCAACAAGTGAGTGTGTGGGAGCGAACAAGTGAGTAGGTAGGAGCGAACAAGTGAGTACGTGGGAGCGAACAAGTGAGTAGGTGGGAGCGAACAAGTGAGTAAGTGGGAGCGAACAAGTGAGTAGGTGGGAGCGAACAAGTGAGTAGGTGGGAGCGAACAAGTGAGTGTGTGGGAGCGAACAAGTGAGTAGGAGGGAGCGAACAAGTGAGTGCGTGGGAGCGAACAAGTGAGTACGTGGGAGCGAACAAGTGAGTAGGAGGGAGCGAACAAGTGAGTACGTGGGAGCGAACAAGTGAGTAGGTTGGAGCGAACAAGTGAGTAGGTGGGAGCGAACAAGTGAGTAGGTGGGAGCGAACAAGTGAGTGTGTGGGAGCGAACAAGTGAGTAGGTGGGAGCGAACAAGTGAGTAGGTGGGAGCGAACAAGTGAGTATGTGGGAGCGAACAAGTGAGTGCGTGGGAGCGAACATGTGAGTGCGTGGGAGCGAACAAGTGAGTGTGTGGTAGCGAACAAGTGAGTACGAGGGAGCCAACAAGTGAGTAGGTGGGCGCGAACAAGTGAGTGTGTGGGAGCCAACAAGTGAGTAGGTGGGAGCGAACAAGTGAGTAGGTGGGAGCGAACAAGTGAGTAGGTGGGAGCGAACAAGTGAGTGCGTGGGAGCGAACAAGAGAGTACGTGGGAGCGAACAAGTGAGTGCGTGGGAGCGAACAAGAGAGTGCGTGGGAGCGAACAAGTGAGTGCGTGGGAGCGAACAAGTGAGTGCGTGGGAGCGAACATGTGAGTGCGTGGGAGCGAACAAGTGAGTACGTGGGAGCGAACAAGTGATTACGTGGGAGCGAACAAGTAAGTATGTGGGAGCGAACAAGTGAGTACGTGGGAGCGAACAAGTGAATATGTGGGAGGGAACAAGTGAGTGTGTGGGAGGGAACAAGTGAGTCTGTGGGAGCAAACAAGCGAGTACGTGGGAGCGAACAAGTAAGTATGTGGGAGCAAACAAGCGAGTACGTGGGAGCGAACAAGTGAGTATGTGGTAGCGAACAAGTGAGTGTGTGGGAGCGAACAAGTGAGTGCGTGGGGGCGAACAAGTGAGTACGTGGGAGTGAACAAGTAAGTATGTGGGAGCGAACAAGTGAGTACGTGGGAGCGAACAAGTGAGTACGTGGGAGCGAACAAGTGAGTGTGTGGGAGGGAACAAGTGAATGTGTGGGAGCAAACAAGTGAGTGTGTGGGAGTGAACAAGTGAGTCTGTGGGAACGAACAAGTGAGTGTGTGGGAGCGAACAAGTGAGTAGGTAGGAGCGAACAAGTGAGTACGTGGGAGCGAACAAGTGAGTACGTGGGAGCGAACAAGTGAGTACGTGGGAGCGAACAAGTGAGTAGGTGGGAGCGAACAAGTGAGTGTGTGGGAGCGAACAAGTGAGAGTGTGCGAGCGAACAAGTGAGTATGTGGGAGCGAACAAGTGAGTAGGTGGGAGTGAACAAGTGAGTACATGGGAGTGAACAAGTGAGTAGGTGGGAGCGAACAAGTGAGTGTGTGGGAGCCAACAAGTGAGTAGGAGGGAGCGAACAAGTGAGTATGTGGGAGCGAACAAGTGAGTAGGTGGGAGCGAACAAGTGAGTCCGTGGGAGCGAACAAGTGAGTAGGTGGGAGCGAACAAGTGAGTACGTGGGAGCGAACAAGTGAGTACGTGGGAGCGAACAAGTGAGTCGGTGGGAGCGAACAAGTGAGTAGGTGGGAGCGAACAAGTGAGTAGGTGGGAGCGAACAAGTGAGTACGTGGGAGCGAACAAGTGAGTGTGTGGGAGCGAACAAGTGAGTGCGTGGGAGCGAACAAGTGAGTGCGTGGGAGCGAACAAGTGAGTGCGTGGGAGCGAACAAGTGAGTGCGTGGGAGCGAACAAGTGAGTGCGTGTGAGCGAACAAGTGATTACGTGGGAGCGAACAAGTGAGTGCGTGGGAGCGAACAAGTGAGTATGTGGGAGCGAACAAGTGAGTAGGTGGGAGCGAACAAGTGAGTATGTGGGAGTGAACAAGTGAGTATGTGGGAGTGAACAAGTGAGTGCGTGGGAGTGAACAAGTGAGTACGAGGGAGCCAACAAGTGAGTGTGTGGGAGCGAACAAGTGAGTAGGTAGGAGCGAACAAGTGAGTACGTGGGAGCGAACAAGTGAGTAGGTGGGAGTGAACAAGTGAGTAAGTGGGAGCGAACAAGTGAGTAGGTGGGAGCGAACAAGTGAGTAGGTGGGAGCGAACAAGTGAGTGTGTGGGAGCCAACAAGTGAGTAGGAGGGAGCGAACAAGTGAGTATGTGGGAGCGAACAAGTGAGTAGGTGGGAGCGAACAAGTGAGTAGGTGGGAGCGAACAAGTGAGTAGGTGGGAGCGAACAAGTGAGTGTGTGGGAGCGAACAAGTGAGTAGGTGGGAGCGAACAAGTGAGTACGTGGTAGCGAACAAGTGAGTATGTGGGAGCGAACAAGTGAGTGCGTGGGAGCGAACATGTGAGTGCGTGGGAGCGAACATATGAGTGTGTGGGAGCGAACAAGTGAGTACGAGGGAGCCAACAAGTGAGTAGGTGGGAGCGAACAAGTGAGTGTGTGGGAGCGAACAAGTGAGTACGAGGGAGCCAACAAGTGAGTAGGTGGGAGCGAACAAGTGAGTGTGTGGGAGCGAACAAGTTAGTAGGTGGGAGCGAACAAGTGAGTAGGTGGGAGCGAACTAGTGAGTACGAGGGAGCCAACAAGTGAGTAGGTGGGAGCGAACAAGTGAGTGTGTGGGAGCCAACAAGTGAGTATGTGGGAGCGAACAAGTGAGTAGGTGGGAGCGAACAAGTGAGTAGGTGGGAGCGAACAAGTGAGTAGGTGGGAGCGAACAAGTGAGTACGTGGGAGCGAACAAGAGAGTACGTGGGAGCGAACAAGTGAGTGCGTGGGAGAGAACAAGTGAGTGCGTGGGAGCAAACAAGTGAGTGCGTGGGAGCAAACAAGTGAGTGCGTGGGAACGAACAAGTGAGTGCGTGGGAGCGAACAAGTGAGTAGGTAGGAGCGAACAAGTGAGTACGTGGGAGCGAACAAGTGAGTACGTGGGAGCGAACAAGTGAGTACGTGGGAGCGAACAAGTGAGTAGGTGGGAGCGAACAAGTGAGTGTGTGGGAGCGAACAAGTGAGAGTGTGCGAGCGAACAAGTGAGTATGTGGGAGCGAACAAGTGAGTAGGTGGGAGTGAACAAGTGAGTACATGGGAGTGAACAAGTGAGTAGGTGGGAGCGAACAAGTGAGTGTGTGGGAGCGAACAAGTGAGTATGTGGGAGCGAACAAGTGAGTAGGTGGGAGCGAACAAGTGAGTCCGTGGGAGCGAACAAGTGAGTAGGTGGGAGCGAACAAGTGAGTAGGTGGGAGCGAACAAGTGAGTACGTGGGAGCGAACAAGTGAGTCGGTGGGAGCGAACAAGTGAGTAGGTGGGAGCGAACAAGTGAGTAGGTGGGAGCGAACAAGTGAGTACGTGGGAGCGAACAAGTGAGTGTGTGGGAGCGAACAAGTGAGTGCGTGGGAGCGAACAAGTGAGTGCGTGGGAGCGAACAAGTGAGTGCGTGGGAGCGAACAAGTGAGTGCGTGGGAGCGAACAAGTGAGTGCGTGGGAGCGAACAAGTGAGTACGTGGGAGCGAACAAGTGAGTGCGTGGGAGCGAACAAGTGAGTATGTGGGAGCGAACAAGTGAGTAGGTGGGAGCGAACAAGTGAGTATGTGGGAGTGAACAAGTGAGTATGTGGGAGTGAACAAGTGAGTGCGTGGGAGTGAACAAGTGAGTACGAGGGAGCCAACAAGTGAGTGTGTGGGAGCGAACAAGTGAGTAGGTAGGAGCGAACAAGTGAGTACGTGGGAGCGAACAAGTGAGTAGGTGGGAGTGAACAAGTGAGTAAGTGGGAGCGAACAAGTGAGTAGGTGGGAGCGAACAAGTGAGTAGGTGGGAGCGAACAAGTGAGTGTGTGGGAGCCAACAAGTGAGTAGGAGGGAGCGAACAAGTGAGTATGTGGGAGCGAACAAGTGAGTAGGTGGGAGCGAACAAGTGAGTAGGTGGGAGCGAACAAGTGAGTAGGTGGGAGCGAACAAGTGAGTGTGTGGGAGCGAACAAGTGAGTAGGTGGGAGCGAACAAGTGAGTAGGTGGGAGCGAACAAGTGAGTATGTGGGAGCGAACAAGTGAGTGCGTGGGAGCGAACATGTGAGTGCGTGGGAGCGAACATATGAGTGTGTGGGAGCGAACAAGTGAGTACGAGGGAGCCAACAAGTGAGTAGGTGGGAGCGAACAAGTGAGTGTGTGGGAGCGAACAAGTGAGTACGAGGGAGCCAACAAGTGAGTAGGTGGGAGCGAACAAGTGAGTGTGTGGGAGCGAACAAGTGAGTAGGTGGGAGCGAACAAGTGAGTAGGTGGGAGCGAACTAGTGAGTACGAGGGAGCCAACAAGTGAGTAGGTGGGAGCGAACAAGTGAGTGTGTGGGAGCCAACAAGTGAGTATGTGGGAGCGAACAAGTGAGTAGGTGGGAGCGAACAAGTGAGTAGGTGGGAGCGAACAAGTGAGTAGGTGGGAGCGAACAAGTGAGTACGTGGGAGCGAACAAGAGAGTACGTGGGAGCGAACAAGTGAGTGCGTGGGAGCGAACAAGTGAGTGCGTGGGAGCGAACAAGTGAGTGCGTGGGAGCAAACAAGTGAGTGCGTGGGAGCGAACATGTGAGTGCGTGGGAGCAAACAAGTGAGTGCGTGGGAGCAAACAAGTGAGTGTGTGGGAGCAAACAAGTGAGTGTGTGGGAGCGAACAAGTGATTACGTGGGAGCGAACAAGTAAGTATGTGGGAGCGAACAAGTGAGTACGTGGGAGCGAACAAGTGAATATGTGGGAGGGAACAAGTGAGTGTGTGGGAGGGAACAAGTGAGTGTGGGAGCAAACAAGCGAGTACGTGGGAGCGAACAAGTAAGTATGTGGGAGCAAACAAGCGAGTACGTGGGAGCGAACAAGTGAGTATGTGGTAGCGAACAAGTGAGTGTGTGGGAGCGAACAAGTGAGTGCGTGGGGGCGAACAAGTGAGTACGTGGGAGTGAACAAGTAAGTATGTGGGAGCGAACAAGTGAGTATGTGGGAGCGAACAAGTGAGTACGTGGGAGCGAACAAGTGAGTGTGTGGGAGGGAACAAGTGAATGTGTGGGAGCAAACAAGTGAGTGTGTGGGAGTGAACAAGTGAGTATGTGGGAGCGAACAAGTGAGTGTGTGGGAGCGAACAAGTGAGTAGGTAGGAGCGAACAAGTGAGTACGTGGGAGCGAACAAGTGAGTAGGTGGGAGCGAACAAGTGAGTAGGTGGGAGCGAACAAGTGAGTGTGTGGGAGCGAACAAGTGAGTAGGTGGGAGCGAACAAGTGAGTAGGTGGGAGCGAACAAGTGAGTGTGTGGGAGCGAACAAGTGAGTAGGTAGGAGCGAACAAGTGAGTACGTGGGAGCGAACAAGTGAGTAGGTGGGAGCGAACAAGTGAGTAGGTGGGAGCGAACAAGTGAGTGTGTGGGAGCGAACAAGTGAGTAGGTGGGAGCGAACAAGTGAGTAGGTGGGAGCGAACAAGTGAGTATGTGGGAGCGAACAAGTGAGTGCGTGGGAGCGAACATGTGAGTGCGTGGGAGCGAACATATGAGTGTGTGGGAGCGAACAAGTGAGTACGAGGGAGCCAACAAGTGAGTAGGTGGGAGCGAACAAGTGAGTGTGTGGGAGCGAACAAGTGAGTACGAGGGAGCCAACAAGTGAGTAGGTGGGAGCGAACAAGTGAGTGTGTGGGAGCGAACAAGTGAGTAGGTGGGAGCGAACAAGTGAGTAGGTGGGAGCGAACTAGTGAGTACGAGGGAGCCAACAAGTGAGTAGGTGGGAGCGAACAAGTGAGTGTGTGGGAGCCAACAAGTGAGTATGTGGGAGCGAACAAGTGAGTAGGTGGGAGCGAACAAGTGAGTAGGTGGGAGCGAACAAGTGAGTAGGTGGGAGCGAACAAGTGAGTACGTGGGAGCGAACAAGAGAGTACGTGGGAGCGAACAAGTGAGTGCGTGGGAGCGAACAAGTGAGTGCGTGGGAGCAAACAAGTGAGTGCGTGGGAGCAAACAAGTGAGTGCGTGGGAGCGAACAAGTGAGTGCGTGGGAGCGAACAAGTGAGTGCGTGGGAGCGAACAAGTGAGTGCGTGGGAGCGAACATGTGAGTGCGTGGGAGCAAACAAGTGAGTGCGTGGGAGCGAACAAGTGAGTGCGTGGGAGCAAACAAGTGAGTGCGTGGGAGCGAACAAGTGAGTGCGTGGGAGCGAACAAGTGAGTGCGTGGGAGCGAACATGTGAGTGCGTGGGAGCAAACAAGTGAGTGCGTGGGAGCAAACAAGTGAGTGTGTGGGAGCAAACAAGTGAGTGTGTGGGAGCGAACAAGTGATTACGTGGGAGCGAACAAGTAAGTATGTGGGAGCGAACAAGTGAGTACGTGGGAGCGAACAAGTGAATATGTGGGAGGGAACAAGTGAGTGTGTGGGAGGGAACAAGTGAGTGTGGGAGCAAACAAGCGAGTACGTGGGAGCGAACAAGTAAGTATGTGGGAGCAAACAAGCGAGTACGTGGGAGCGAACAAGTGAGTATGTGGTAGCGAACAAGTGAGTGTGTGGGAGCGAACAAGTGAGTGCGTGGGGGCGAACAAGTGAGTGTGTGGGAGTGAACAAGTAAGTATGTGGGAGCGAACAAGTGAGTATGTGGGAGCGAACAAGTGAGTACGTGGGAGCGAACAAGTGAGTGTGTGGGAGGGAACAAGTGAATGTGTGGGAGCGAACAAGTGAGTACGTGGGAGCGAACAAGTGAGTAGGTGGGAGCGAACAAGTGAGTGTGTGGGAGCGAACAAGTGAGAGTGTGCGAGCGAACAAGTGAGTATGTGGGAGCGAACAAGTGAGTAGGTGGGAGTGAACAAGTGAGTACATGGGAGTGAACAAGTGAGTAGGTGGGAGCGAACAAGTGAGTGTGTGGGAGCCAACAAGTGAGTAGGAGGGAGCGAACAAGTGAGTGTGTGGGAGCCAACAAGTGAGTAGGAGGGAGCGAACAACTGAGTATGTGGGAGCGAACAAGTGAGTCCATGGGAGCGAACAAGTGAGTCCGTGGGAGCGAACAAGTGAGTAGGTGGGAGCGAACAAGTGAGTCGGTGGGAGCGAACAAGTGAGTAGGTGGGAGCGAACAAGTGAGTAGGTGGGAGCGAACAAGTGAGTACGTGGGAGCGAACAAGTGAGTACGTGGGAGCGAACAAGTGAGTGCGTGGGAGCGAACAAGTGAGTGCGTGGGAGCGAACAAGTGAGTGCGTGGGAGCGAACAAGTGAGTGCGTGGGAGCGAACAAGTGAGTACGTGGGAGCGAACAAGTGAGTACGTGGGAGTGAACAAGTAAGTATGTGGGAGCGAACAAGTGAGTACGTGGGAGCGAACAAGTGAATATGTGGGAGGGAACAAGTGAGTGTGTGGGAGGAAACAAGTGAGTGTGTGGGAGTGAACAAGTGAGTATGTGGGAGCGAGCAAGTGAGTGTGTGGGAGCGAACAAGTGAGTAGGTAGGAGCGAACAAGTGAGTACGTGGGAGCGAACAAGTGAGTACGTGGGAGCGAACAAGTGAGTATGTGGGAGCGAACAAGTGAGTAGGTGGGAGTGAACAAGTGAGTACATGGGAGTGAACAAGTGAGTAGGTGGGAGCGAACAAGTGAGTGTGTGGGAGCCAACAAGTGAGTAGGAGGGAGCGAACAAGTGAGTATGTGGGAGCGAACAAGTGAGTAGGCGGGAGCGAACAAGTGAGTAGGTGGGAGCGAACAAGTGAGTACGTGGGAGCGAACATGTGAGTGTGTGGGAGCGAACATGTGAGTGCGTGGGAGCGAACAAGTGAGTGCCTGGGAGCGAACAAGTGAGTACGTGGGAGCGAACAAGTGAGTAGGTGGGAGCGAACAAGTGAGTGTGTGGGAGCGAACAAGTGAGTACGAGGGAGCCAACAAGTGAGTAGGTGGGAGCGAACAAGTGAGTCCGTGGGAGCGAACAAGTGAGTAGGTGGGAGCGAACAAGTGAGTCGGTGGGAGCGAACAAGTGAGTCGGTGGGAGCGTAAAAGTGAGTGTGTGGGAGCGAACAAGTGAGTACGTGGGAGTGAACAAGTAAGTATGTGGGAGCGAACAAGTGAGTACGTGGGAGCGAACAAGTGAATATGTGGGAGGGAACAAGTGAGTGTGTGGGAGGGAACAAGTGAGTGTGTGGGAGGGAACAAGTGAGTGTGTGGGAGCAAACAAGCGAGTACGTGGGAGTGAACAAGTGAGTATATGGGAGTGAACAAGTGAGTATGTGGGAGTGAACAAGTGAGTGCGTGGGAGTGAACAAGTGAGTACGAGGGAGCCAACAAGTGAGTAGGTGGGAGCGAACAAGTGAGTGTGTGGGAGCGAACAAGTGAGTAGGTAGGAGCGAACAAGTGAGTACGTGGGAGCGAACAAGTGAGTACGTGGGAGAGAACAAGTGAGTACGTGGGAGCGAACAAGTGAGTAGGTGGGAGCGAACAAGTGAGTACGTGGGAGCGAACAAGTGAGTAGGTGGGAGCAAACAAGTGAGTGTGTGGGAGCGAACAAGTGAGAGTGTGAGAGCGAACAAGTGAGTAGGTGGGAGCGAACAAGTGAGTCGGTGGGAGCGAACAAGTGAGTAGGTGGGAGTGAGCAAGTGAGTAGGTGGGAGCGAACAAGTGAGTAGGTGGGAGCGAACAAGTGAGTAGGTGGGAGCGAACAAGTGAGTACGTGGGAGCGAACAAGTGAGTGTGTGGGAGCGAACAAGTGAGTACGTGGGAGTGAACAAGTAAGTATGTGGGAGCGAACAAGTGAGTACGTGGGAGCGAACAAGTGAGTGCGTGGGAGCGAACAAGTGAGTGCGTGGGAGCGAACAAGTGAGTGCGTGGGAGCGAACAAGTGAGTGCATGGGAGCGAACAAGTGAGTACGTGGGAGCGAACAAGTAAGTGTGTGGGAGCGAACAAGTGAGTACGTGGGAGCGAACAAGTGAATATGTGGGAGGGAACAAGTGAGTGTGTGGGAGCGAACAAGTGAATATGTGGGAGGGAACAAGTGAGTGCGTGGGAGCGAACAAGTGAGTCTGTGGGAGGGAACAAGCGAGTACGTGGGAGCGAACAAGTAAGTACGTGGGAGCGAACAAGTGAGTATGTGGTAGCGAACAAGTGAGTGTGTGGGAGCGAACAAGTGAGTGCGTGGGGGCGAACTAGTGAGTACGTGGGAGCGAACAAGTAAGTATGTGGGAGCGAACAAGTGAGTGTGTGGGAGGGAACAAGTGAGTGTGTGGGAGGAAACAAGTGAGTGTGTGGGAGCGAACAAGTGAGTGTGTGGGAGCGAACAAGTGAGTGCGTGGGGGCGAACTAGTGAGTACGTGGGAGCGAACAAGTGAGTGTGTGGGAGCGAACAAGTGAGTACGAGGGAGCCAACAAGTGAGTAGGTGGGAGCGAACAAGTGAGTCCGTGGGAGCGAACAAGTGAGGAGGTGGGAGCGAACAAGTGAGTCGGTGGGAGCGAACAAGTGAGTCGGTGGGAGCGTAAAAGTGAGTCGGTGGGAGCGAACAAGTGAGTCGGTGGGAGCGAACAAGGGAGTAGGTGGGAGCGAACAAGTGAGTGTGTGGGAGCGAACAAGTGAGTACGTGGGAGTGAACAAGTAAGTACGTGGGAGCGAACAAGTGAGTACGTGGGGGCGAACAAGTGAATATGTGGGAGGGAACAAGTGAGTATGTGGGAGGGAACAAGTGAGTGTGTGGGAGGGAACAAGTGAGTGTGTGGGAGCAAACAAGCGAGTATGTGGGAGTGAACAAGTGAGTATATGGGAGTGAACAAGTGAGTATGTGGGAGTGAACAAGTGAGTGCGTGGGAGTGAACAAGTGAGTACGAGGGAGCCAACAAGTGAGTAGGTGGGAGCGAACAAGTGAGTGTGTGGGAGCGAACAAGTGAGTAGGTAGGAGCGAACAAGTGAGTACGTGGGAGCGAACAAGTGAGTACGTGGGAGCGAACAAGTGAGTAGGTGGGAACGAACAAGTGAGTGTGTGGGAGCGAACAAGTGAGAGTGTGAGAGCGAACAAGTGAGTAGGTGGGAGCGAACAAGTGAGTCGGTGGGAGCGAACAAGTGAGTAGGTGGGAGCGAACAAGTGAGTAGGTGGGAGCGAACAAGTGAGTACGTGGGAGCGAACAAGTGAGTGTGTGGGAGCGAACAAGTGAGTGTGTGGGAGCGAACAAGTGAGTACGTGGGAGTGAACAAGTAAGTATGTGGGAGCGAACAAGTGAGTACGTTGGAGCGAACAAGTGAAAACGTGGGAGGGAACAAGTGAGTGTGTGGGAGGGAACAAGCGAGTCTGTGGGAGCAAACAAGCGAGTACGTGGGAGCGAACAAGTAAGTATGTGGGAGCGAACAAGTGAGTACGTGGGAGCGAACAAGTGAGTACGTGGGAGCGAACAAGTGAGTACGTGGGAGCGAACATGTGAGTAGGAGGGAGCGAACAAGTGAGTATGTGGGAGCGAACAAGTGAGTAGGTGGGAGCGAACAAGTGAGTAGGTGGGAGCGAACAAGAGAGTACGTGGGAGCGAACAAGTGAGTACGTGGGAGCGAACAAGTGAGTGCGTGGGAGCGAACATGTGAGTGCGTGGGAGCGAACAAGTGAGTGCGTGGGAGCGAACATGTGAGTGCGTGGGAGCGAACAAGTGAGTGTGTGGGAGCGAACAAGTGAGTAGGTGGGAGCGAACAAGTGAGTAGGTGGGAGCGAACAAGTGAGTAGGTGGGAGCGAACAAGTGAGTACGTGGGAGCGAACAAGTGTGTGCGTGGGAGCGAACAAGTGAGTGCGTGGGAGCGAACTAGTGAGTGCGTGGGAGCGAATAAGTGAGTAGGTTGGAGCGAACAAGTGAGTAGGTGGGAGCGAACAAGTGAGTAGGTGGGAGCGAACAAGTGAGTAGGTGGGAGCGAACAAGTGAGTGCGTGGGAGCGAACAAGTGAGTGCGTGGGAGCGAACAAGTGAGTGCGTGGGAGCGAACAAGTGAGTACGTGGGAGCGAACAAGTGAGTACGTGGGAGCGAACAAGTGAGTGCGTGGGAGCGAACAAGTGAGTGCGTGGGAGCGAACAAGTGAGTGCGTGGGAGCGAACAAGTGAGTGCGTGGGAGCGAACAAGTGAGTGCGTGGGAGCGAACAAGTGAGTGCGTGGGAGCGAACAAGTGAGTGCGTGGGAGCGAACAAGTGAGTGCGTGTGAGTGAACAAGTGAGTACGTGGGAGCGAACAAGTGAGTGCATGGGAGCGAACAAATGAGTATATGGGAGCGAACAAGTGAGTAGGTGGGAGCGAACAAGTGAGTAGGTGGGAGTGAACAAGTGAGTATGTGGGAGTGAACAAGTGAGTGCGTGGGAGCGAACAAGTGAGTAAATGGGAGCGAACAAGTGAGTAGGTGGGAGCGAACAAGTGAGTAGGTGGGAGCGAACAAGTGAGTACGTGGGAGCGAACAAGTGAGTGTGTGGGAGCGAACAAGTGAGTACGTGGGAGTGAACAAGTAAGTATGTGGGAGCGAACAAGTGAGTACGTGGGAGCGAACAAGTGAATATGTGGGAGGGAACAAGTGAGTGTGTGGGAGGGAACAAGTGAGTCTGTGGGAGCGAACAAGTGAGTACGTGGGAGCGAACAAGTGAGTGCGTGGGAGCGAACAAGTGAGTATGTGGGAGCGAACAAGTGAGTAGGTGGGAGCGAACAAGTGAGTATGTGGGAGTGAACAAGTGAGTATGTGGGAGTGAACAAGTGAGTGCGTGGGAGTGAACAAGTGAGTACGAGGGAGCCAACAAGTGAGTAGGTGGGAGCGAACAAGTGAGTACATGGGAGCGAACAAGTGAGTGCGTGGGAGCGAACAAGTGAGTACGTGGGAGCGAACAAGTGAGTGTGTGGGAGGCAACAAGTGAGTAGGAGGGAGCGAACAAGTGAGTATGTGGGAGCGAACAAGTGAGTAGGTGGGAGCGAACAAGTGAGTAGGTGGGAGCGAACAAGTGAGTAAGTGGGAGCGAACAAGTGAGTACGTGGGAGCGAACAAGTGAGTGCGTGGGAGCGAACAAGTGAGTACGTGGGAGCGAACAAGTGAGTGCGTGGGAGCGAACAAGTGAGTGCGTGGGAGCGAACAAGTGAGTGCGTGGGAGCGAACAAGTGAGTGTGTGGGAGCGAACAAGTGAGTGTGTGGGAGCCAACAAGTGAGTAGGAGGGAGCGAACAAGTGAGTATGTGGGAGCGAACAAGTGAGTAGGTGGGAGCGAACAAGTGAGTAGGTGGGAGCGAACAAGTGAGTAGGTGGGAGCGAACAAGTGAGTACGTGGGAGCGAACAAGAGAGTACGTGGGAGCGAACAAGTGAGTGCGTGGGAGCGAACAAGTGAGTGCGTGGGAGCGAACAAGTGAGTGCGTGGGAGCGAACAAGTGAGTGCGTGGGAGCGAACAAGTGAGTGCGTGGGAGCGAACAAGTGAGTACGTGGGAGTGAACAAGTAAGTATGTGGGAGCGAACAAGTGAGTACGTGGGAGCGAAAAAGTGAATATGTGGGAGGGAACAAGTGAGTGTGTGGGAGGGAACAAGTGAGTCTGTGGGAGGGAACAAGCGAGTACGTGGGAGCGAACAAGTAAGTATGTGGGAGCGAACAAGCGAGTACGTGGGAGCGAACAAGTGAGTATGTGGTAGCGAACAAGTGAGTGTGTGGGAGCGAACAAGTGAGTGCGTGGGGGCGAACTAGTGAGTACGTGGGAGCGAACAAGTAAGTATGTGGGAGCGAACAAGTGAGTACGTGGGAGCGAACAAGTGAGTGTGTGGGAGGGAACAAGTGAGTGTGTGGGAGGAAACAAGTGAGTGTGTGGGAGTGAACAAGTGAGTATGTGGGAGCGAGCGAGTGAGTGTGTGGGAGCGAACAAGTGAGTAGGTAGGAGCGAACAAGTGAGTACGTGGGAGCGAACAAGTGAGTACGTGGGAGCGAACAAGTGAGTATGTGGGAGCGAACAAGTGAGTAGGTGGGAGCGAACAAGTGAGTGTGTGGGAGCCAACAAGTGAGTAGGAGGGAGCGAACAAGTGAGTATGTGGGAGCGAACAAGTGAGTAGGTGGGAGCGAACAAGTGAGTAGGTGGGAGCGAACAAGTGAGTACGTGGGAGCGAACATGTGAGTGTGTGGGAGCGAACATGTGAGTGCGTGGGAGCGAACAAGTGAGTGCGTGGGAGCGAACAAGTGAGTACGTGGGAGCGAACAAGTGAGTAGGTTGGAGCGAACAAGTGAGTGTGTGGGAGCGAACAAGTGAGTACGAGGGAGCCAACAAGTGAGTAGGTGGGAGCGAACAAGTGAGTCCGTGGGAGCGAACAAGTGATTCGGTGGGAGCGAACAAGTGAGTCGGTGGGAGCGAACAAGTGAGTCGGTGGGAGCGAACAAGTGAGTAGGTGGGAGCGAACAAGTGAGTGTGTGGGAGCGAACTAGTGAGTACGTGGGAGCGAACAAGTAAGTATGTGGGAGCGAACAAGTGAGTACGTGGGAGCGAACAAGTGAATATATGGGAGGGAACAAGTGAGTGTGTGGGAGGGAACAAGTTAGTGTGTGGGAGGGAACAAGTGAGTGTGTGGGAGCAAACAAGCGAGTACGTGGGAGTGAACAAGTAAGTATGTGGGAGCAAACAAGCGAGTACGTGGGAGTGAACAAGTGAGTACGAGGGAGCCAACAAGTGAGTGTGTGTTTGCGAACAATTGAGTAGGTGGGAGTGAACAAGTGAGTAGGTGGGAGCGAACAAGTGAGTAGGTGGGAGCGAACAAGTGAGTACGTGGGAGCGAACAAGAGAGTACGTGGGAGCGAACAAGTGAGTGCGTGGGAGCGAACAAGTGAGTGCGTGGGAGCGAACAAGTGAGTGCGTGGGAGCGAACAAGTGAGTGCGTGGGAGCGAACAAGTGAGTGCGTGGGAGCGAACATGTGAGTGCGTGGGAGCAAACAAGTGAGTGCGTGGGAGCAAACAAGTGAGTGTGTGGGAGCAAACAAGTGAGTGTGTGGGAGCGAACAAGTGATTACGTGGGAGCGAACAAGTAAGTATGTGGGAGCGAACAAGTGAGTACGTGGGAGCGAACAAGTGAATATGTGGGAGGGAACAAGTGAGTGTGTGGGAGGGATCAAGTGAGTCTGTGGGAGCAAACAAGCGAGTACGTGGGAGCGAACAAGTAAGTATGTGGGAGCAACCAAGCGAGTACGTGGGAGCGAACAAGTGAGTATGTGGTAGCGAACAAGTGAGTGTGTGGGAGCGAACAAGTGAGTGCGTGGGGGCGAACAAGTGAGTACGTGGGAGCGAACAAGTAAGTATGTGGGAGCGAACAAGTGAGTATGTGGGAGCGAACAAGTGAGTACGTGGGAGCGAACAAGTGAGTGTGTGGGAGCGAACAAGTGAGTGCGTGGGAGCGAACAAGTGAGTATGTGGGAGCGAACAAGTGAGTACGTGGGAGTGAACAAGTAAGTATGTGGGAGCGAACAAGTGAGTACGTGGGAGCGAACAAGTGAATATGTGGGAGGGAACAAGTGAGTGTGTGGGAGGGAACAAGTGAGTCTGTGGGAGCGAACAAGTGAGTACGTGGGAGCGAACAAGTGAGTGCGTGGGAGCGAACAAGTGAGTAAATGGGAGCGAACAAGTGAGTACGTGGGAGCGAACAAGTGAGTGTGTGGGAGCGAACAAGTGAGTACGTGGGAGTGAACAAGTAAGTATGTGGGAGCGAACAAGTGAGTACGTGGGAGCGAACAAGTGAATATGTGGGAGGGAACAAGTGAGTGTGTGGGAGGGAACAAGTGAGTCTGTGGGAGCGAACAAGTGAGTACGTGGGAGCGAACAAGTGAGTGCGTGGGAGCGAACAAGTGAGTATGTGGGAGCGAACAAGTGAGTAGGTGGGAGCGAACAAGTGAGTATGTGGGAGTGAACAAGTGAGTATGTGGGAGTGAACAAGTGAGTGCGTGGGAGTGAACAAGTGAGTACGAGGGAGCCAACAAGTGAGTAGGTGGGAGCGAACAAGTGAGTACATGGGAGCGAACAAGTGAGTGCGTGGGAGCGAACAAGTGAGTACGTGGGAGCGAACAAGTGAGTGTGTGGGAGGCAACAAGTGAGTAGGAGGGAGCGAACAAGTGAGTATGTGGGAGCGAACAAGTGAGTAGGTGGGAGCGAACAAGTGAGTAGGTGGGAGCGAACAAGTGAGTAAGTGGGAGCGAACAAGTGAGTACGTGGGAGCGAACAAGTGAGTGCGTGGGAGCGAACAAGTGAGTACGTGGGAGCGAACAAGTGAGTGCGTGGGAGCGAACAAGTGAGTGCGTGGGAGCGAACAAGTGAGTGCGTGGGAGCGAACAAGTGAGTGTGTGGGAGCGAACAAGTGAGTGTGTGGGAGCCAACAAGTGAGTAGGAGGGAGCGAACAAGTGAGTATGTGGGAGCGAACAAGTGAGTAGGTGGGAGCGAACAAGTGAGTAGGTGGGAGCGAACAAGTGAGTAGGTGGGAGCGAACAAGTGAGTACGTGGGAGCGAACAAGAGAGTACGTGGGAGCGAACAAGTGAGTGCGTGGGAGCGAACAAGTGAGTGCGTGGGAGCGAACAAGTGAGTGCGTGGGAGCGAACAAGTGAGTGCGTGGGAGCGAACAAGTGAGTGCGTGGGAGCGAACAAGTGAGTACGTGGGAGTGAACAAGTAAGTATGTGGGAGCGAACAAGTGAGTACGTGGGAGCGAAAAAGTGAATATGTGGGAGGGAACAAGTGAGTGTGTGGGAGGGAACAAGTGAGTCTGTGGGAGGGAACAAGCGAGTACGTGGGAGCGAACAAGTAAGTATGTGGGAGCGAACAAGCGAGTACGTGGGAGCGAACAAGTGAGTATGTGGTAGCGAACAAGTGAGTGTGTGGGAGCGAACAAGTGAGTGCGTGGGGGCGAACTAGTGAGTACGTGGGAGCGAACAAGTAAGTATGTGGGAGCGAACAAGTGAGTACGTGGGAGCGAACAAGTGAGTGTGTGGGAGGGAACAAGTGAGTGTGTGGGAGGAAACAAGTGAGTGTGTGGGAGTGAACAAGTGAGTATGTGGGAGCGAGCAAGTGAGTGTGTGGGAGCGAACAAGTGAGTAGGTAGGAGCGAACAAGTGAGTACGTGGGAGCGAACAAGTGAGTACGTGGGAGCGAACAAGTGAGTATGTGGGAGCGAACAAGTGAGTAGGTGGGAGCGAACAAGTGAGTGTGTGGGAGCCAACAAGTGAGTAGGAGGGAGCGAACAAGTGAGTATGTGGGAGCGAACAAGTGAGTAGGTGGGAGCGAACAAGTGAGTAGGTGGGAGCGAACAAGTGAGTAGGTGGGAGCGAACAAGTGAGTACGTGGGAGCGAACAAGAGAGTACGTGGGAGCGAACAAGTGAGTGCGTGGGAGCGAACAAGTGAGTGCGTGGGAGCGAACAAGTGAGTGCGTGGGAGCGAACAAGTGAGTGCGTGGGAGCGAACAAGTGAGTGCGTGGGAGCGAACAAGTGAGTACGTGGGAGTGAACAAGTAAGTATGTGGGAGCGAACAAGTGAGTACGTGGGAGCGAAAAAGTGAATATGTGGGAGGGAACAAGTGAGTGTGTGGGAGGGAACAAGTGAGTCTGTGGGAGGGAACAAGCGAGTACGTGGGAGCGAACAAGTAAGTATGTGGGAGCGAACAAGCGAGTACGTGGGAGCGAACAAGTGAGTATGTGGTAGCGAACAAGTGAGTGTGTGGGAGCGAACAAGTGAGTGCGTGGGGGCGAACTAGTGAGTACGTGGGAGCGAACAAGTAAGTATGTGGGAGCGAACAAGTGAGTACGTGGGAGCGAACAAGTGAGTGTGTGGGAGGGAACAAGTGAGTGTGTGGGAGGAAACAAGTGAGTGTGTGGGAGTGAACAAGTGAGTATGTGGGAGCGAGCAAGTGAGTGTGTGGGAGCGAACAAGTGAGTAGGTAGGAGCGAACAAGTGAGTACGTGGGAGCGAACAAGTGAGTACGTGGGAGCGAACAAGTGAGTATGTGGGAGCGAACAAGTGAGTAGGTGGGAGCGAACAAGTGAGTGTGTGGGAGCCAACAAGTGAGTAGGAGGGAGCGAACAAGTGAGTATGTGGGAGCGAACAAGTGAGTAGGTGGGAGCGAACAAGTGAGTAGGTGGGAGCGAACAAGTGAGTACGTGGGAGCGAACATGTGAGTGTGTGGGAGCGAACATGTGAGTGCGTGGGAGCGAACAAGTGAGTGCGTGGGAGCGAACAAGTGAGTACGTGGGAGCGAACAAGTGAGTAGGTTGGAGCGAACAAGTGAGTGTGTGGGAGCGAACAAGTGAGTACGAGGGAGCCAACAAGTGAGTAGGTGGGAGCGAACAAGTGAGTCCGTGGGAGCGAACAAGTGATTCGGTGGGAGCGAACAAGTGAGTCGGTGGGAGCGAACAAGTGAGTCGGTGGGAGCGAACAAGTGAGTAGGTGGGAGCGAACAAGTGAGTGTGTGGGAGCGAACTAGTGAGTACGTGGGAGCGAACAAGTAAGTATGTGGGAGCGAACAAGTGAGTACGTGGGAGCGAACAAGTGAATATATGGGAGGGAACAAGTGAGTGTGTGGGAGGGAACAAGTTAGTGTGTGGGAGGGAACAAGTGAGTGTGTGGGAGCAAACAAGCGAGTACGTGGGAGTGAACAAGTAAGTATGTGGGAGCAAACAAGCGAGTACGTGGGAGTGAACAAGTGAGTACGAGGGAGCCAACAAGTGAGTGTGTGTTTGCGAACAATTGAGTAGGTGGGAGTGAACAAGTGAGTAGGTGGGAGCGAACAAGTGAGTAGGTGGGAGCGAACAAGTGAGTACGTGGGAGCGAACAAGAGAGTACGTGGGAGCGAACAAGTGAGTGCGTGGGAGCGAACAAGTGAGTGCGTGGGAGCGAACAAGTGAGTGCGTGGGAGCGAACAAGTGAGTGCGTGGGAGCGAACAAGTGAGTGCGTGGGAGCGAACATGTGAGTGCGTGGGAGCAAACAAGTGAGTGCGTGGGAGCAAACAAGTGAGTGTGTGGGAGCAAACAAGTGAGTGTGTGGGAGCGAACAAGTGATTACGTGGGAGCGAACAAGTAAGTATGTGGGAGCGAACAAGTGAGTACGTGGGAGCGAACAAGTGAATATGTGGGAGGGAACAAGTGAGTGTGTGGGAGGGATCAAGTGAGTCTGTGGGAGCAAACAAGCGAGTACGTGGGAGCGAACAAGTAAGTATGTGGGAGCAACCAAGCGAGTACGTGGGAGCGAACAAGTGAGTATGTGGTAGCGAACAAGTGAGTGTGTGGGAGCGAACAAGTGAGTACGTGGGAGCGAACAAGTAAGTATGTGGGAGCGAACAAGTGAGTATGTGGGAGCGAACAAGTGAGTACGTGGGAGCGAACAAGTGAGTGTGTGGGAGGGAACAAGTGAATGTGTGGGAGCAAACAAGTGAGTGTGTGGGAGTGAACAAGTGAGTATGTGGGAGCGAACAAGTGAGTGTGTGGGAGCGAACAAGTGAGTAGGTAGGAGCGAACAAGTGAGTACGTGGGAGCGAACAAGTGAGTACGTGGGAGCGAACAAGTGAGTACGTGGGAGCGAACAAGTGAGTAGGTGGGAGCGAACAAGTGAGTGTGTGGGAGCGAACAAGTGAGAGTGTGCGAGCGAACAAGTGAGTATGTGGGAGCGAACAAGTGAGTAGGTGGGAGTGAACAAGTGAGTACATGGGAGTGAACAAGTGAGTAGGTGGGAGCGAACAAGTGAGTGTGTGGGAGCCAACAAGTGAGTAGGAGGGAGCGAACAAGTGAGTATGTGGGAGTGAACAAGTGAGTACGAGGGAGCCAACAAGTGAGTGTGTGGGAGCGAACAAGTGAGTAGGTGGGAGTGAACAAGTGAGTACATGGGAGTGAACAAGTGAGTAGGTGGGAGCGAACAAGTGAGTGTGTGGGAGCCAACAAGTGAGTAGGAGGGAGCGAACAAGTGAGTATGTGGGAGCGAACAAGTGAGTAGGTGGGAGCGAACAAGTGAGTAGGTGGGAGCGAACAGGTGAGTAGGTGGGAGCGAACAAGTGAGTAGGTGGGAGCGAACAAGTGAGTAGGTGGGAGCGAACAAGTGAGTAGGTGGGAGCGAACAAGTGAGTAGGTGGGAGCGAACAAGTGAGTACGTGGGAGCGAACAAGAGAGTACGTGGGAGCGAACAAGTGAGTACGTGGGAGCGAACAAGTGAGTGCGTGGGAGCGAACAAGTGAGTGCGTGGGAGCGAACAAGTGAGTGCGTGGGAGCAAACAAGTGAGTGCGTGGGAGCAAACAAGTGAGTGTGTGGGAGCGAACAAGTGAGTGTGTGGGAGCGAACAAGTGAGTACGTGGGAGCGAACAAGTAAGTATGTGGGAGCGAACAAGTGAGTACGTGGGAGGGAACAAGTGAGTGTGTGGGAGGGAACAAGTGAGTCTGTGGGAGCAAACAAGCGAGTACGTGGGAGCGAACAAGTAAGTATGTGGGAGCAAACAAGCGAGTACGTGGGAGCGAACAAGAGAGTACGTGGGAGCGAACAAGTGAGTGCGTGGGAGCGAACAAGTGAGTGCGTGGGAGCGAACAAGTGAGTGCGTGGGAGCAAACAAGTGAGTGCGTGGGAGCAAACAAGTGAGTGCGTGGGAGCAAACAAGTGAGAGCGTGGGAGCGAACAAGTGAGTGCGTGGGAGCCACCAAGTGAGTAGGAGGGAGCGAACAAGTGAGTATGTCGGAGCGAACAAGTGAGTAGGTGGGAGCGAACAAGTGAGTGCGTGGGAGTGAACAAGTTAGTGCGTGGGAGCGAACAAGTGAGTGCGTGGGAGCGAACAAGTGAGTGCGTGGGAGCGAACAAGTGAGTAGGTGGGAGCGAACAAGTGAGTAGGTGGGAGCGAACAAGTGAGTAGGTGGGAGCGAACAAGTGAGTACGTGGGAGCGAACAAGTGAGTAGGTGGGAGCGAACAAGTGAGTAGGTGGGAGCGAACAAGTGAGTAGGTGGGAGCGAACAAGTGAGTAGGTGGGAGCGAACAAGTGAGTTGGTGGGAGCGAACAAGTGAGTGCGTGGGAGCGAACAAGTGAGTGCGTGGGAGCGAACAAGTGAGTGCGTGGGAGCGAACAAGTGAGTGCGTGGGCGCGAACATGTGAGTGCGTGGGAGCGAACAAGTGAGTACGTGGGAGCAAACAAATGAGTAGGTGAGAGCGAACAAGTGAGTAGGTGGGAGCGAACAAGTGAGTACGTGGGAGCGAACAAGTGAGTAGGTGAGAGCGAACAAGTGAGTATGTGGGAGCGAACAAGTGAGTATGTGCGAGCGAACAAGTGAGTAGGTGAGAGCGAACAAGTGAGTAGGTGGGAGCGAACAAGTGAGTGTGTGGGAGCGAACAAGTGAGTTCGTGGGAGCGAACAAGTGAGTACGTGGGAGCGAACAAGTGAGTATGTGGTAGCGAACAAGTGAGTGTGTGGGAGCGAACAAGTGAATGCGTGGGAGGGAACAAGTGAGTCTGTGGGAGCAAACAAGCGAGTACGTGGGAGCGAACAAGTAAGTATGTGGGAGCAACCAAGCGAGTACGTGGGAGCGAACAAGTGAGTATGTGGTAGCGAACAAGTGATTGTGTGGGAGCGAACAAGTGAGTGCGTGGGGGCGAACAAGTGAGTACGTGGGAGCGAACAAGTAAGTATGTGGGAGCGAACAAGTGAGTATGTGGGAGCGAACAAGTGAGTACGTGGGAGCGAACAAGTGAGTGTGTGGGAGGGAACAAGTGAATGTGTGGGAGCAAACAAGTGAGTGTGTGGGAGTGAACAAGTGAGTATGTGGGAGCGAACAAGTGAGTGTGTGGGAGCGAACAAGTGAGTAGGTAGGAGCGAACAAGTGAGTACGTGGGAGCGAAAAAGTGAGTACGTGGGAGCGAACAAGTGAGTACGTGGGAGCGAACAAGTGAGTAGGTGGGAGCGAACAAGTGAGTGTGTGGGAGCGAACAAGTGAGAGTGTGCGAGCGAACAAGTGAGTATGTGGGAGCGAACAAGTGAGTAGGTGGGAGTGAACAAGTGAGTACATGGGAGTGAACAAGTGAGTAGGTGGGAGCGAACAAGTGAGTGTGTGGGAGCCAACAAGTGAGTAGGAGGGAGCGAACAAGTGAGTATGTGGGAGTGAACAAGTGAGTACGAGGGAGCCAACAAGTGAGTGTGTTCGAGCGAACAAGTGAGTAGGTGGGAGTGAACAAGTGAGTACATGGGAGTGAACAAGTGAGTAGGTGGGAGCGAACAAGTGAGTGTGTGGGAGCCAACAAGTGAGTAGGAGGGAGCGAACAAGTGAGTATGTGGGAGCGAACAAGTGAGTAGGTGGGAGCGAACAAGTGAGTAGGTGGGAGCGAACAGGTGAGTAGGTGGGAGCGAACAAGTGAGTAGGTGGGAGCGAACAAGTGAGTAGGTGGGAGCGAACAAGTGAGTAGGTGGGAGCGAACAAGTGAGTAGGTGGGAGCGAACAAGTGAGTACGTGGGAGCGAACAAGAGAGTACGTGGGAGCGAACAAGTGAGTACGTGGGAGCGAACAAGTGAGTGCGTGGGAGCGAACAAGTGAGTGCGTGGGAGCGAACAAGTGAGTGCGTGGGAGCAAACAAGTGAGTGCGTGGGAGCAAACAATTGAATGTGTGGGAGCGAACAAGTGAGTGTGTGGGAGCGAACAAGTGAGTACGTGGGAGCGAACAAGTAAGTATGTGGGAGCGAACAAGTGAGTACGTGGGAGGGAACAAGTGAGTGTGTGGGAGGGAACAAGTGAGTCTGTGGGAGCAAACAAGCGAGTACGTGGGAGCGAACAAGTAAGTATGTGGGAGCAAACAAGCGAGTACGTGGGAGCGAACAAGAGAGTACGTGGGAGCGAACAAGTGAGTGCGTGGGAGCGAACAAGTGAGTGCGTGGGAGCGAACAAGTGAGTGCGTGGGAGCAAACAAGTGAGTGCGTGGGAGCAAACAAGTGAGTGCGTGGGAGCAAACAAGTGAGTGCGTGGGAGCGAACAAGTGAGTGCGTGGGAGCCACCAAGTGAGTAGGAGGGAGCGAACAAGTGAGTATGTGGGAGCGAACAAGTGAGTAGGTGGGAGCGAACAAGTGAGTGCGTGGGAGTGAACAAGTTAGTGCGTGGGAGCGAACAAGTGAGTGCGTGGGAGCGAACAAGTGAGTGCGTGGGAGCGAACAAGTGAATAGGTGGGAGCGAACAAGTGAGTAGGTGGGAGCGAACAAGTGAGTAGGTGGGAGCGAACAAGTGAGTACGTGGGAGCGAACAAGTGAGTAGGTGGGAGCGAACAAGTGAGTAGGTGGGAGCGAACAAGTGAGTAGGTGGGAGCGAACAAGTGAGTAGGTGGGAGCGAACAAGTGAGTAGGTGGGAGCGAACAAGTGAGTGCGTGGGAGCGAACAAGTGAGTGCGTGGGAGCGAACAAGTGAGTGCGTGGGAGCGAACAAGTGAGTGCGTGGGCGCGAACATGTGAGTGCGTGGGAGCGAACAAGTGAGTACGTGGGAGCGAACAAATGAGTAGGTGAGAGCGAACAAGTGAGTAGGTGGGAGCGAACAAGTGAGTACGTGGGAGCGAACAAGTGAGTAGGTGAGAGCGAACAAGTGAGTATGTGGGAGCGAACAAGTGAGTATGTGCGAGCGAACAAGTGAGTAGGTGAGAGCGAACAAGTGAGTAGGTGGGAGCGAACAAGTGAGTGTGTGGGAGCGAACAAGTGAGTTCGTGGGAGCGAACAAGTGAGTACGTGGGAGCGAACAAGTGAGTATGTGGTAGCGAACAAGTGAGTGTGTGGGAGCGAACAAGTGAATGCGTGGGGGCGAACTAGTGAGTACGTGGGAGCGAACAAGTAAGTATGTGGGAGCGAACAAGTGAGTACGTGGGAGCGAACAAGTGAGTGTGTGGGAGGGAACAAGTGAGTGTGTGGGAGGAAACAAGTGAGTGTGTGGGAGTGAACAAGTGAGTATGTGGGAGCGAGCAAGTGAGTGTGTCGGAGCGAACAAGTGAGTAGGTAGGAGCGAACCAGTGAGTACGTGGGAGCGAACAAGTGAATACGTGGGAGCGAACAAGTGAGTAGGTGGGAGTGAACAAGTGAGTACATGGGAGTGAACAAGTGAGTAGGTGGGAGCGAACAAGTGAGTGTGTGGGAGCCAACAAGTGAGTAGGAGGGAGCGAACAAGTGAGTATGTGGGAGCGAACAAGTGAGTAGGTGGGAGCGAACAAGTGAGTAGGTGGGAGCGAACAAGTGAGTACGTGGGAGCGAACATGTGAGTGTGTGGGAGCGAACATGTGAGTGCGTGGGAGCGAACGAGTGAGTGCGTGGGAGCGAACAAGTGAGTACGTGGGAGCGAACAAGTGAGTAGGTGGGAGCGAACAAGTGAGTACGAGGGAGCCAACAAGTGAGTAGGTGGGAGCGAACAAGTGAGTCCGTAGGAGCGAACCAGTGAGTACGTGGGAGCGAACAAGTGAATACGTGGGAGCGAACAAGTGAGTAGGTGGGAGTGAACAAGTGAGTACATGGGAGTGAACAAGTGAGTAGGTGGGAGCGAACAAGTGAGTGTGTGGGAGCCAACAAGTGAGTAGGAGGGAGCGAACAAGTGAGTATGTGGGAGCGAACAAGTGAGTAGGTGGGAGCGAACAAGTGAGTAGGTGGGAGCGAACAAGTGAGTACGTGGGAGCGAACATGTGAGTGTGTGGGAGCGAACATGTGAGTGCGTGGGAGCGAACAAGTGAGTGCGTGGGAGCGAACAAGTGAGTACGTGGGAGCGAACAAGTGAGTAGGTGGGAGCGAACAAGTGAGTACGAGGGAGCCAACAAGTGAGTAGGTGGGAGCGAACAAGTGAGTCCGTGGGAGCGAACAAGTGAGTATGTGGTAGCGAACAAGTGAGTAGGTGGGAGCGAACAAGTGAGTAGGTGGGAGCGAACAAGTGAGTGCGTGGGAGCGAACAAGTGAGAGCGTGGGAGCGAACAAGTGAGTGCGTGGGAGCGAACAAGTGAGTGCGTGGGCGCGAACATGTGAGTGCGTGGGAGCGAACAAGTGAGTACGTGGGAGCGAACAAATGAGTAGGTGAGAGCGAACAAGTGAGTAGGTGGGAGCGAACAAGTGAGTACGTGGGAGCGAACAAGTGAGTAGGTGGGAGCGAACAAGTGAGTCGGTGGGAGCTAACAAGTGAGTCGGTGGGAGCGAACAAGTGAGTCGGTGGGAGCGAACAAGTGAGTCGGTGGGAGCGAACAAGTGAGTAGGTGGGAGCGAACAAGTGAGTGTGTGGGAGCGAACAAGTGAGTACGTGGGAGTGAACAAGTAAGTATGTGGGAGCGAACAAGTGAGTACGTGGGAGCGAACAAGTGAATAGGTGGGAGGGAACAAGTGAGTGTGTGGGAGGGAACAAGTGAGTGTGTGGGAGGGAACAAGTGAGTGTGTGGGAGCAAACAAGCGAGTACGTGGGAGTGAACAAGTAAGTATGTGGGAGCAAACAAGCGAGTACGTGGGAGTGAACAAGTGAGTACGAGGGAGCCAACAAGTGAGTGTGTGGGAGCGAACAAGTGAGTAGGTGGGAGTGAACAAGTGAGTACATGGGAGTGAACAAGTGAGTAGGTGGGAGCGAACAAGTGAGTGTGTGGGAGCCAACAAGTGAGTAGGAGGGAGCGAACAAGTGAGTATGTGGGAGCGAACAAGTGAGTAGGTGGGAGCGAACAAGTGAGTAGGTGGGAGCGAACAAGTGAGTAGGTGGGAGCGAACAAGTGAGTAGGTGGGAGTGAACAAGTGAGTAGGTGGGAGCGAACAAGTGAGTAGGTGGGAGCGAACAAGTGAGTACGTGGGAGCGAACAAGAGAGTACGTGGGAGCGAACAAGTGAGTACGTGGGAGCGAACAAATGAGTAGGTGAGAGCGAACAAGTGAGTGTGTGGGAGCCACCAAGTGAGTAGGAGGGAGCGAACAAGTGAGTAGGTGGGAGCGAACAAGTGAGTAGGTGGGAGCGAACAAGTGAGTGCGTGGGAGCGAACAAGTGAGTGCGTGGGAGCGAACAAGTGAGTGCGTGGGAGCGAACAAGTGAGTACGTGGGAGCGAACAAGTGAGTAGGTGGCAGCGAACAAGTGAGTAGGTGGGAGCGAACAAGTGAGTAGGTGGGAGCGAACAAGTGAGTGCGTGGGAGCGAACAAGTGAGTGCGTGGGAGCGGACAAGTGAGTGCCTGGGAGCGAACAAGTGAGTGCGTGGGAGCGAACAAGTGAGTGCGTGGGAGCGGACATGTGAGTGCGTGGGAGCGAACAAGTGAGTACGTGGGAGCGAACAAATGAGTACGTGGGAGCGAACAAATGAGTACGGGAGAGCGAACAAGTGAGTAGGTGGGAGCGAACAAGTGAGTACGTGGGAGCGAACAAGTGAGTATGTGGGAGCGAACAAGTGAGTAGGTGAGAGCGAACAAGTGAGTAGGTGGGAGCGAACAAGTGAGTGTGTGGGAGCGAACAAGTGAGTGTGTGGGAGCGAACAAGTGAGTTCGTGGGAGCGAACAAGTGAGTACGTGGGAGCGAACAAGTGAGTACGTGGGAGCGAACAAGTGAGTACGTGGGAGCGAACAAGTGTGTGTGTGGGAGCGAACAAGTGTGTGTGTGGGAGCGAACAAGTGAGTGTGTGGGAGCGAACAAGTGAGTGTGTGGGAGCGAACAAGTGAGTGTGTGGGAGCGAACTAGTGAGCATGTGGGAGTGAACAAGTGCGTGTGTGGGAGCGAACAAGTGAGTGTGTGGGAGCGAACAAGTGAGTGTGTGGGAGCGAACAAGTGAGTGTGTGGGAGCGAACAAGTGAGTGTGTGGGAGCGAACAAGTGAGTGTGTGGGAGCGAACAAGTGAGTGTGTGGGAGCGAACAAGTGAGTGTGTGGGAGCGAACTAGTGAGCATGTGGGAGTGAACAAGTGAGTGCGTGGGAGTGAACAAGTGAGTGTGTGGGAGCGAACAAGTGGGTGCGTGGGAGCGAACAGGTGAGTAGGTGGGAGCGAACAAGTGAATGTGTGGGAGCGAACAAGTGAGTGCGTGGGAGCGAACAAGTGAGTGTGTGGGAGCGAACAAGTGTGTACGTGCGAGTGAACAAGTGAGTAGGTGGGAGTGAACAAGTGAGTGTGTCGGAGTGAACAAGTGAGTACGTGGGAGCGAACAAGTGAGTGCGTGTGAGCGAACAAGTGAGTATGTGGGAGCGAACAAGTGAGTACGTGGGAGCGAACAAGTGAATATGTGGGAGGGAACAAGTGAGTGTGTGGGAGGGAACAAGTGAGTCTGTGGGAGCAAACAAGCGAGTACGTGGGAGCGAACAAGTGAGTGCGTGGGAGCGAACAAGTGAGTGCGTGGGAGCGAACAAGTGAGTGCGTGTGAGCGAACAAGTGAGTATGTGGGAGCGAACAAGTGAGTACGTGGGAGCGAACAAGTGAGTGCGTGGGAGCGAACAAGTGAGTATGTGGGAGCGAACAAGTGAGTAGGTGGGAGCGAACAAGTGAGTATGTGGGAGTGAACAAGTGAGTATGTGGGAGTGAACAAGTGAGTGCGTGGGAGTGAACAAGTGAGTACGAGGGAGCCAACAAGTGAGTAAGTGGGAGCGAACAAGTGAGTACGTGGGAGCGAACAAGTGAGTGCGTGGGAGCGAACAAGTGAGTACGTGGGAGCGAACAAGTGAGTACGTGGGAGCGAACAAGTGAGTACGTGGGAGCGAACAAGTGAGTATGTGGGAGCGAACAAGTGAGTACGTGGGAGCGAACAAGTGAGTGCGTGGGAGCGAACAAGTGAGTATGTGGGAGCGAACAAGTGAGTAGGTGGGAGCGAACAAGTGAGTATGTGGGAGTGAACAAGTGAGTATGTGGGAGTGAACAAGTGAGTGCGTGGGAGTGAACAAGTGAGTACGAGGGAGCCAACAAGTGAGTAAGTGGGAGCGAACAAGTGAGTACGTGGGAGCGAACAAGTGAGTGCGTGGGAGCGAACAAGTGAGTACGTGGGAGCGAACAAGTGAGTGCGTGCGAGCGAACAAGTGAGTATGTGGGAGCGAACAAGTGAGTACGTGGGAGCGAACAAGTGAGTGCGTGGGAGCGAACAAGTGAGTACGTGGGAGCGAACAAGTGAGTGTGTGGGAGCCAACAAGTGAGTAGGAGGGAGCGAACAAGTGAGTATGTGGGAGCGAACAAGTGAGTAGGTGGGAGCGAACAAGTGAGTAGGTGGGAGCGAACAAGTGAGTAAGTGGGAGCGAACAAGTGAGTACGTGGGAGCGAACAAGTGAGTGCGTGGGAGCGAACAAGTGAGTACGTGGGAGCGAACAAGTGAGTGCGTGGGAGCGAACAAGTGAGTGCGTGGGAGCGAACAAGTGAGTGCGTGGGAGCGAACAAGTGAGTGCGTGGGAGCGAACAAGTGAGTGTGTGGGAGAGAACAAGTGAGTAGGCGGGAGCGAACAAGTGAGTCCGTGGGAGCGAACAAGTGAGTAGGTGGGAGCGAACAAGTGAGTACGTGGGAGCGAACAAGTGAGTACGTGGGAGCGAACAAGTGAGTCGGTGGGAGCGAACAAGTGAGTAGGTGGGAGCGAACAAGTGAGTAGGTGGGAGCGAACAAGTGAGTACGTGGGAGCGAACAAGAGAGTACGTGGGAGCGAACAAGTGAGTGCGTGGGAGCGAACAAGTGAGTGCGTGGGAGCGAACAAGTGAGTGCGTGGGAGCGAACAAGTGAGTGCGTGGGAGCGAACAAGTGAGTGCGTGGGAGCGAACAAGTGAGTGCGTGGGAGCGAACAAGTGAGTACGTGGGAGTGAACAAGTAAGTATGTGGGAGCGAACAAGTGAGTACGTGGGAGCGAAAAAGTGAATATGTGGGAGGGAACAAGTGAGTGTGTGGGAGGGAACAAGTGAGTCTGTGGGAGGGAACAAGCGAGTACGTGGGAGCGAACAAGTAAGTATGTGGGAGCGAACAAGCGAGTACGTGGGAGCGAACAAGTGAGTATGTGGTAGCGAACAAGTGAGTGTGTGGGAGCGAACAAGTGAGTGCGTGGGGGCGAACTAGTGAGTACGTGGGAGCGAACAAGTAAGTATGTGGGAGCGAACAAGTGAGTACGTGGGAGCGAACAAGTGAGTGTGTGGGAGGGAACAAGTGAGTGTGTGGGAGGAAACAAGTGAGTGTGTGGGAGTGAACAAGTGAGTATGTGGGAGCGAGCAAGTGAGTGTGTGGGAGCGAACAAGTGAGTAGGTAGGAGCGAACAAGTGAGTACGTGGGAGCGAACAAGTGAGTACGTGGGAGCGAACAAGTGAGTATGTGGGAGCGAACAAGTGAGTAGGTGGGAGCGAACAAGTGAGTGTGTGGGAGCCAACAAGTGAGTAGGAGGGAGCGAACAAGTGAGTATGTGGGAGCGAACAAGTGAGAAGGTGGGAGCGAACAAGTGAGTAGGTGGGAGCGAACAAGTGAGTACGTGGGAGCGAACATGTGAGTGTGTGGGAGCGAACATGTGAGTGCGTGGGAGCGAACAAGTGAGTGCGTGGGAGCGAACAAGTGAGTACGTGGGAGCGAACAAGTGAGTGTGTGGGAGGGAACAAGTGAGTGTGTGGGAGCGAACAAGTGAGTACGAGGGAGCCAACAAGTGAGTAGGTGGGAGCGAACAAGTGAGTCCGTGGGAGCGAACAAGTGATTCGGTGGGAGCGAACAAGTGAGTCGGTGGGAGCGAACAAGTGAGTCGGTGGGAGCGAACAAGTGAGTAGGTGGGAGCGAACAAGTGAGTGTGTGGGAGCGAACAAGTGAGTGTGTGGGAGCGAACTAGTGAGTACGTGGGAGTGAACAAGTAAGTATGTGGGAGCGAACAAGTGAGTACGTGGGAGCGAACAAGTGAATATATGGGTGGGAACAAGTGAGTGTGTGGGAGGGAACAAGTGAGTGTGTGGGAGGGAACAAGTGATTGTGTGGGAGCAAACAAGCGAGTACGTGGGAGTGAACAAGTAAGTATGTGGGAGCAAACAAGCGAGTACGTGGGAGTGAACAAGTGAGTACGAGGGAGCCAACAAGTGAGTGTGTGTTTGCGAACAATTGAGTAGGTGGGAGTGAACAAGTGAGTAGGTGGGAGCGAACAAGTGAGTAGGTGGGAGCGAACAAGTGAGTACGTGGGAGCGAACAAGAGAGTACGTGGGAGCGAACAAGTGAGTGCGTGGGAGCGAACAAGTGAGTGCGTGGGAGCGAACAAGTGAGTGCGTGGGAGCGAACAAGTGAGTGCGTGGGAGCGAACATGTGAGTGCGTGGGAGCAAACAAGTGAGTGCGTGGGAGCAAACAAGTGAGTGTGTGGGAGCAAACAAGTGAGTGTGTGGGAGCGAACAAGTGATTACGTGGGAGCGAACAAGTAAGTATGTGGGAGCGAACAAGTGAGTACGTGGGAGCGAACAAGTGAATATGTGGGAGGGAACAAGTGAGTGTGTGGGAGGGAACAAGTGAGTCTGTGGGAGCAAACAAGCGAGTACGTGGGAGCGAACAAGTAAGTATGTGGGAGCAACCAAGCGAGTACGTGGGAGCGAACAAGTGAGTATGTGGGAGGGAACAAGTGAGTGTGTGGGAGCGAACAAGTGAGTGCGTGGGGGCGAACAAGTGAGTGCGTGGGGGCGAACAAGTGAGTACGTGGGAGCGAACAAGTGAGTGTGTGGGAGCGAACAAGTGAGTGCGTGGGGGCGAACAAGTGAGTACGTGGGAGCAACCAAGCGAGTACGTGGGAGCGAACAAGTGAGTATGTGGGAGGGAACAAGTGAGTGTGTGGGAGCGAACAAGTGAGTGCGTGGGGGCGAACAAGTAAGTATGTGGGAGCAACCAAGCGAGTACGTGGGAGCGAACAAGTGAGTATGTGGGAGGGAACAAGTGAGTGTGTGGGAGCGAACAAGTGAGTGCGTGGGGGCGAACAAGTGAGTGCGTGGGGGCGAACAAGTGAGTATGTGGTAGCGAACAAGTGAGTGTGTGGGAGCGAACAAGTGAGTGCGTGGGGGCGAACAAGTGAGTACGTGGGAGCGAACAAGTAAGTATGTGGGAGCGATCAAGTGAGTATGTGGGAGCGAACAAGTGAGTAGGTGGGAGCGAACAAGTGAGTAGGTGGGAGCGAACAAGTGAGTACGTGGGAGCGAACAAGAGAGTACGTGGGAGCGAACAAGTGAGTGCGTGGGAGCGAACAAGTGAGTGCGTGGGAGCGAACAAGTGAGTGCGTGGGAGCGAACAAGTGAGTGCGTGGGAGCGAACAAGTGAGTGCGTGGGAGCGAACAAGTGAGTGCGTGGGAGCGAACAAGTGAGTGCGTGGGAGCGAACAAGTGAGTACGTGGGAGTGAACAAGTAAGTACGTGGGAGCGAACAAGTGAGTACGTGGGAGCGAACAAGTGAATATGTGGGAGGGAACAAGTGAGTGTGTGGGAGGGAACAAGTGAGTCTGTGGGAGGGAACAAGCGAGTACGTGGGAGCGAACAAGTAAGTATGTGGGAGCGAACAAGCGAGTACGTGGGAGCGAACAAGTGAGTATGTGGTAGCGAACAAGTGAGTATGTGGGAGCGAACAAGTGAGTGCGTGGGGGCGAACTAGTGAGTACGTGGGAGCGAACAAGTAAGTATGTGGGAGCGAACAAGTGAGTAGGTGGGAGCGAACACGTGAGTGTGTGGGAGGGAACAAGTGAGTGTGTGGGAGGAAACAAGTGAGTGTGTGGGAGTGAACAAGTGAGTATGTGGGAGCGAGCAAGTGAGTGTGTGGGAGCGAACAAGTGAGTAGGTAGGAGCGAACAAGTGAGTATGTGGGAGCGAACAAGTGAGTACGTGGGAGCGAACAAGTGAGTATGTGGGAGCGAACAAGTGAGTAGGTGGGAGTGAACAAGTGAGTACATGGGAGTGAACAAGTGAGTAGGTGGGAGCGAACAAGTGAGTGTGTGGGAGCCAACAAGTGAGTAGGAGGGAGCGAACAAGTGAGTATGTGGGAGCGAACAAGTGAGTAGGTGGGAGCGAACAAGTGAGTAGGTGGGAGCGAACAAGTGAGTAGGTGGGAGCGAACATGTGAGTGCGTGGGAGCGAACATGTGAGTGCGTGGGAGCGAACAAGTGAGTGCGTGGGAGCGAACAAGTGAGTACGTGGGAGCGAACAAGTGAGTAGGTGGGAGCGAACAAGTGAGTGTGTGGGAGCGAACAAGTGAGTACGAGGGAGCCAACAAGTGAGTAGGTGGGAGCGAACAAGTGAGTCCGTGGGAGCGAACAAGTGAGTAGGTGGGAGCGAACAAGTGAGTCGGTGGGAGCGAACAAGTGAGTCGGTGGGAGCGAACAAGTGAGTCGGTGGGAGCGAACAAGTGAGTCGGTGGGAGCGAACAAGTGAGTCGGTGGGAGCGAACAAGTGAGTAGGTGGGAGCGAACAAGTGAGTGTGTGGGAGCGAACAAGTGAGTACGTGGGAGTGGACAAGTAAGTATGTGTGAGCGAACAAGTGAGTACGTGGGAGCGAACAAGTGAATATGTGGGAGGGAACAAGTGAGTGTGTGGGAGGGAACAAGTGAGTGTGTGGGAGCAAACAAGTGAGTACGTGGGAGCGAACAAGTGAATATATGGGAGGGAACAAGTGAGTGTGTGGGAGGGAACAAGTGAGTGTGTGGGAGGGAACAAGTGAGTGTGTGGGAGCAAACAAGTGAGTACGTGGGAGCGAACAAGTGAATATATGGGAGGGAACAAGTGAGTGTGTGGGAGGGAACAAGTGAGTGTGTGGGAGGGAACAAGTGAGTGTGTGGGAGCAAACAAGCGAGTACGTGGGAGTGAACAAGTAAGTATGTGGGAGCAAACAAGCGAGTACGTGGGAGTGAACAAGTGAGTACGAGGGAGCCAACAAGTGAGTGTGTGGGAGCGAACAAGTGAGTAGGTGGGAGTGAACAAGTGAGTACATGGGAGTGAACAAGTGAGTAGGTGGGAGCGAACAAGTGAGTGTGTGGGAGCCAACAAGTGAGTAGGAGGGAGCGAACAAGTGAGTATGTGGGAGCGAACAAGTGAGTAGGTGGGAGCGAACAAGTGAGTAGGTGGGAGCGAACAAGTGAGTAGGTGGGAGCGAACAAGTGAGTAGGTGGGAGCGAACAAGTGAGTAGGTGGGAGCGAACAAGTGAGTAGGTGGGAGCGAACAAGTGAGTACGTGGGAGCGAACAAGAGAGTACGTGGGAGCGAACAAGTGAGTACGTGGGAGCGAACAAGTGAGTGCGTGGGAGCGAACAAGTGAGTGCGTGGGAGCGAACAAGTGAGTGCGTGGGAGCTAACAAGTGAGTGCGTGGGAGCAAACAAGTGAGTGTGTGGGAGCGAACAAGTGAGTGTGTGGGAGCGAACAAGTGAGTACGTGGGAGCGAACAAGTAAGTATGTGGGAGCGAACAAGTGAGTACGTGGGAGGGAACAAGTGAGTGTGTGGGAGGGAACAAGTGAGTCTGTGGGAGCAAACAAGCGAGTACGTGGGAGCGAACAAGTAAGTATGTGGGAGCAAACAAGCGAGTACGTGGGAGCGAACAAGAGAGTACGTGGGAGCGAACAAGTGAGTGCGTGGGAGCGAACAAGTGAGTGCGTGGGAGCGAACAAGTGAGTGCGTGGGAGCAAACAAGTGAGTGCGTGGGAGCAAACAAGTGAGTGCGTGGGAGCAAACAAGTGAGTGCGTGGGAGCAAACAAGTGAGTGCGTGGGAGCAAACAAGTGAGTGCGTGGGAGCGAACAAGTGAGTGTGTGGGAGCGAACAAGTGAGTACGTGGGAGCGAACAAGTAAGTACGTGGGAGCGAACAAGTGAGTACGTGGGAGGGAACAAGTGAGTGTGTGGGAGGGAACAAGTGAGTCTGTGGGAGCAAACAAGCGAGTACGTGGGAGCGAACAAGTAAGTAAGTGGGAGCAAACAAGCGAGTACGTGGGAGCGAACAAGAGAGTACGTGGGAGCGAACAAGTGAGTGCGTGGGAGCGAACAAGTGAGTGCGTGGGAGCGAACAAGTGAGTGCGTGGGAGCAAACAAGTGAGTGCGTGGGAGCAAACAAGTGAGTGCGTGGGAGCAAACAAGTGAGTGCGTGGGAGCAAACAAGTGAGTGCGTGGGAGCCACCAAGTGAGTAGGAGGGAGCGAACAAGTGAGTATGTGGGAGCGAACAAGTGAGTAGGTGGGAGCGAACAAGTGAGTGCGTGGGAGCGAGCAAGTTAGTGCGTGGGAGCGAACAAGTGAGTGCGTGGGAGCGAACAAGTGAGTGCGTGGGAGCGAACAAGTGAGTGCGTGGGAGCGAACAAGTGAGTACGTGGGAGCGAACAAGTGAGTAGGTGGGAGCGAACAAGTGAGTAGGTGGGAGCGAACAAGTGAGTAGGTGGGAGCGAACAAGTGAGTAGGTGGGAGCGAACAAGTGAGTAGGTGGGAGCGAACAAGTGAGTAGGTGGGAGCGAACAAGTGAGTAGGTGGGAGCGAACAAGTGAGTGCGTGGGAGCGAACAAGTGAGTGCGTGGGAGCGAACAAGTGAGTAGGTGGGAGCGAACAAGTGAGTGCGTGGGCGCGAACATGTGAGTGCGTGGGAGCGAACAAGTGAGTACGTGGGAGCGAACAAATGAGTAGGTGAGAGCGAACAAGTGAGTAGGTGGGAGCGAACAAGTGAGTACGTGGGAGCGAACAAGTGAGTAGGTGAGAGCGAACAAGTGAGTATGTGGGAGCGAACAAGTGAGTATGTGGGAGCGAACAAGTGAGTAGGTGAGAGCGAACAAGTGAGTAGGTGGGAGCGAACAAGTGAGTTCGTGGGAGCGAACAAGTGAGTACGTGGGAGCGAACAAGTGAGTACGTGGGAGCGAACAAGTGTGTGTGTGGGAGCGAACAAGTGAGTGTGTGGGAGCGAACAAGTGAGTGTGTGGGAGCGAACAAGTGAGTGTGTGGGAGCGAACAAGTGAGTGTGTGGGAGCGAACAAGTGAGTGTGTGGGAGCGAACAAGTGAGTGTGTGGGAGCGAACAAGTGAGTGTGTGGGAGCGAACAAGTGAGTGTGTGGGAGCGAACAAGTGAGTGTGTGGGAGTGAACTAGTGAGTATGTGGGAGTGAACAAGTGAGTGCGTGGGAGTGAACAAGTGAGTGTGTGGGAGCGAACAAGCGAGTACGTGGGAGCGAACAAGTAAGTATGTGGGAGCGAACAAGCGAGTACGTGGGAGCGAACAAGTGAGTATGTGGTAGCGAACAAGTGAGTGTGTGGGAGCGAACAAGTGAATGCGTGGGGGCGAACTAGTGAGTACGTGGGAGCGAACAAGTAAGTATGTGGGAGCGAACAAGTGAGTACGTGGGAGCGAACAAGTGAGTGTGTGGGAGGGAACAAGTGAGTGTGTGGGAGGAAACAAGTGAGTGTGTGGGAGTCAACAAGTGAGTATGTGGGAGCGAGCAAGTGAGTGTGTCGGAGCGAACAAGTGAGTAGGTAGGAGCGAACAAGTGAGTACGTGGGAGCGAACAAGTGAATACGTGGGAGCGAACAAGTGAGTATGTGGGAGCGAACAAGTGAGTAGGTGGGAGTGAACAAGTGAGTACATGGGAGTGAACAAGTGAGTAGGTGGGAGCGAACAAGTGAGTAGGTGGGAGCGAACAAGTGAGTGTGTGGGAGCCAACAAGTGAGTAGGAGGGAGCGAACAAGTGAGTATGTGGGAGCGAACAAGTGAGTAGGTGGGAGCGAACAAGTGAGTAGGTGGGAGCGAACAAGTGAGTACGTGGGAGCGAACATGTGAGTGTGTGGGAGCGAACATGTGAGTGCGTGGGAGCGAACAAGTGAGTGCGTGGGAGCGAACAAGTGAGTGCGTGGGAGCGAACAAGTGAGTACGTGGGAGCGAACAAGTGAGTAGGTGGGAGCGAACAAGTGAGTGTGTGGGAGCGAACAAGTGAGTACGAGGGAGCCAACAAGTGAGTAGGTGGGAGCGAACAAGTGAGTCCGTGGGAGCGAACAAGTGAGTAGGTGGGAGCGAACAAGTGAGTCGGTGGGAGCGAACAAGTGAGTCGGTGGGAGCGAACAAGTGAGTCGGTGGGAGCGAACAAGTGAGTCGGTGGGAGTGAACAAGTGAGTAGGTGGGAGCGAACAAGTGAGTGTGTGGGAGCGAACAATTGAGTACGTGGGAGCGAACAAGTAAGTATGTGGGAGCGAACAAGTGAGTACGTGGGAGCGAACAAGTGAATAGGTGGGAGGGAACAAGTGAGTGTGTGGGAGCCAACAAGTGAGTGTGTGGGAGCGAACAAGTGAGTAGGTGGGAGTGAACAAGTGAGTACATGGGAGTGAACAAGTGAGTAGGTGGGAGCGAACAAGTGAGTGTGTGGGAGCCAACAAGTGAGTAGGAGGGAGCGAACAAGTGAGTATGTGGGAGCGAACAAGTGAGTAGGTGGGAGCGAACAAGTGAGTAGGTGGGAGCGAACAAGTGAGTAGGTGGGAGCGAACAAGTGAGTAGGTGGGAGTGAACAAGTGAGTAGGTGGGAGCGAACAAGTGAGTAGGTGGGAGCGAACAAGTGAGTACGTGGGAGCGAACAAGAGAGTACGTGGGAGCGAACAAGTGAGTACGTGGGAGCGAACAAATGAGTAGGTGAGAGCGAACAAGTGAGTGTGTGGGAGCCACCAAGTGAGTAGGAGGGAGCGAACAAGTGAGTAAGTGGGAGCGAACAAGTGAGTAGGTGGGAGCGAACAAGTGAGTGCGTGGGAGCGAACAAGTGAGTGCGTGGGAGCGAACAAGTGAGTGCGTGGGAGCGAACAAGTGAGTACGTGGGAGCGAACAAGTGAGTAGGTGGGAGCGAACAAGTGAGTAGGTGGGAGCGAACAAGTGAGTAGGTGGGAGCGAACAAGTGAGTGCGTGGGAGCGAACAAGTGAGTGCGTGGGAGCGAACAAGTGAGTGCCTGGGAGCGAAAAAGTGAGTGCGTGGGAGCGGACATGTGAGTGCGTGGGAGCGAACAAGTGAGTACGTGGGAGCGAACAAATGAGTACGTGAGAGCGAACAAGTGAGTAGGTGGGAGCGAACAAGTGAGTACGTGGGAGCGAACAAGTGAGTACGTGGGAGCGAACAAGTGAGTAGGTGAGAGCGAACAAGTGAGTAGGTGGGAGCGAACAAGTGAGTGTGTGGGAGCGAACAAGTGAGTGTGTGGGAGCGAACAAGTGAGTTCGTGGGAGCGAACAAGTGAGTACGTGGGAGGGAACAAGTAAGTATGTGGGAGCGAACAAGTGAGTACGTGGGAGCGAACAAGTGAGTATGTGGTAGCGAACAAGTGAGTATGTGGGAGCGAACAAGTGAGTGCGTGGGGGCGAACTAGTGAGTACGTGGGAGCGAACAAGTAAGTATGTGGGAGCGAACAAGTGAGTAGGTGGGAGCGAACACGTGAGTGTGTGGGAGGGAACAAGTGAGTGTGTGGGAGGAAACAAGTGAGTGTGTGGGAGTGAACAAGTGAGTATGTGGGAGCGAGCAAGTGAGTGTGTGGGAGCGAACAAGTGAGTAGGTAGGAGCGAACAAGTGAGTACGTGGGAGCGAACAAGTGAGTACGTGGGAGCGAACAAGTGAGTATGTGGGAGCGAACAAGTGATTAGGTGGGAGTGAACAAGTGAGTACATGGGAGTGAACAAGTGAGTAGGTGGGAGCGAACAAGTGAGTGTGTGGGAGCCAACAAGTGAGTAGGAGGGAGCGAACAAGTGAGTATGTGGGAGCGAACAAGTGAGTAGGTGGGAGCGAACAAGTGAGTAGGTGGGAGCGAACAAGTGAGTAGGTGGGAGCGAACATGTGAGTGTGTGGGAGCGAACATGTGAGTGCGTGGGAGCGAACAAGTGAGTGCGTGGGAGCGAACAAGTGAGTACGTGGGAGCGAACAAGTGAGTAGGTGGGAGCGAACAAGTGAGTGTGTGGGAGCGAACAAGTGAGTACGAGGGAGCCAACAAGTGAGTAGGTGGGAGCGAACAAGTGAGTCCGTGGGAGCGAACAAGTGAGTAGGTGGGAGCGAACAAGTGAGTCGGTGGGAGCGAACAAGTGAGTCGGTGGGAGCGAACAAGTGAGTCGGTGGGAGCGAACAAGTGAGTCGGTGGGAGCGAACAAGTGAGTCGGTGGGAGCGAACAAGTGAGTAGGTGGGAGCGAACAAGTGAGTGTGTGGGAGCGAACAAGTGAGTACGTGGGAGTGAACAAGTAAGTATGTGTGAGCGAACAAGTGAGTACGTGGGAGCGAACAAGTGAATATGTGGGAGGGAACAAGTGAGTGTGTGGGAGGGAACAAGTGAGTGTGTGGGAGGGAACAAGTGAGTGTGTGGGAGCAAACAAGTGAGTACGTGGGAGCGAACAAGTGAATATACGGGAGGGAACAAGTGAGTGTGTGGGAGGGAACAAGTGAGTGTGTGGGAGGGAACAAGTGAGTGTGTGGGAGCAAACAAGCGAGTACGTGGGAGTGAACAAGTAAGTATGTGGGAGCAAACAAGCGAGTACGTGGGAGTGAACAAGTGAGTACGAGGGAGCCAACAAGTGAGTGTGTGGGAGCGAACAAGTGAGTAGGTGGGAGTGAACAAGTGAGTACATGGGAGTGAACAAGTGAGTAGCTGGGAGCGAACAAGTGAGTGTGTGGGAGCCAACAAGTGAGTAGGAGGAAGCGAACAAGTGAGTATGTGGGAGCGAACAAGTGAGTCGGTGGGAGCGAACAAGTGAGTAGGTGGGAGCGAACAAGTGAGTAGGTGGGAGCGAACAAGTGAGTAGGTGGGAGCGAACATGTGAGTGTGTGGGAGCGAACAAGTGAGTGCGTGGGAGCGAACAAGTGAGTAGGTGGGAGCGAACAAGTGAGTAGGTGAGAGCGAACAAGTGAGTATGTGGGAGCGAACAAGTGAGTATGTGGGAGCGAACAAGTGAGTAGGTGAGAGCGAACAAGTGAGTAGGTGGGAGCGAACAAGTGAGTTCGTGGGAGCGAACAAGTGAGTACGTGGGAGCGAACAAGTGAGTACGTGGGAGCGAACAAGTGTGTGTGTGGGAGCGAACAAGTGAGTGTGTGGGAGCGAACAAGTGAGTGTGTGGGAGCGAACAAGTGAGTGTGTGGGAGCGAACAAGTGAGTGTGTGGGAGCGAACAAGTGAGTGTGTGGGAGCGAACAAGTGAGTGTGTGGGAGCGAACAAGTGAGTGTGTGGGAGCGAACAAGTGAGTGTGTGGGAGCGAACAAGTGAGTGTGTGGGAGCGAACAAGTGAGTGTGTGGGAGTGAACTAGTGAGTATGTGGGAGTGAACAAGTGAGTGCGTGGGAGTGAACAAGTGAGTGTGTGGGAGCGAACAAGCGAGTACGTGGGAGCGAACAAGTAAGTATGTGGGAGCGAACAAGCGAGTACGTGGGAGCGAACAAGTGAGTATGTGGTAGCGAACAAGTGAGTGTGTGGGAGCGAACAAGTGAATGCGTGGGGGCGAACTAGTGAGTACGTGGGAGCGAACAAGTAAGTATGTGGGAGCGAAGAAGTGAGTACGTGGGAGCGAACAAGTGAGTGTGTGGGAGGGAACAAGTGAGTGTGTGGGAGGAAACAAGTGAGTGTGTGGGAGTCAACAAGTGAGTATGTGGGAGCGAGCAAGTGAGTGTGTCGGAGCGAACAAGTGAGTAGGTAGGAGCGAACAAGTGAGTACGTGGGAGCGAACAAGTGAATACGTGGGAGCGAACAAGTGAGTATGTGGGAGCGAACAAGTGAGTAGGTGGGAGTGAACAAGTGAGTACATGGGAGTGAACAAGTGAGTAGGTGGGAGCGAACAAGTGAGTAGGTGGGAGCGAACAAGTGAGTGTGTGGGAGCCAACAAGTGAGTAGGAGGGAGCGAACAAGTGAGTATGTGGGAGCGAACAAGTGAGTAGGTGGGAGCGAACAAGTGAGTAGGTGGGAGCGAACAAGTGAGTACGTGGGAGCGAACATGTGAGTGTGTGGGAGCGAACATGTGAGTGCGTGGGAGCGAACAAGTGAGTGCGTGGGAGCGAACAAGTGAGTACGTGGGAGCGAACAAGTGAGTAGGTGGGAGCGAACAAGTGAGTGTGTGGGAGCGAACAAGTGAGTACGAGGGAGCCAACAAGTGAGTAGGTGGGAGCGAACAAGTGAGTCCGTGGGAGCGAACAAGTGAGTAGGTGGGAGCGAACAAGTGAGTCGGTGGGAGCGAACAAGTGAGTCGGTGGGAGCGTACAAGTGAGTCGGTGGGAGCGAACAAGTGAGTCGGTGGGAGCGAACAAGTGAGTAGGTGGGAGCGAACAAGTGAGTACGTGGGAGCGAACAAGTGAATATGTGGGAGGGAACAAGTGAGTGTGTGGGAGGGAACAAGTGAGTGTGTGGGAGGGAACAAGTGAGTGTGTGGGAGCAAACAAGCGAGTACGTGGGAGTGAACAAGTAAGTATGTGGGAGCAAACAAGCGAGTACGTGGGAGTGAACAAGTGAGTACGAGGGAGCCAACAAGTGAGTGTGTGAGAGCGAACAAGTGAGTAGGTGGGAGTGAACAAGTGAGTACATGGGAGTGAACAAGTGAGTAGGTGGGAGCGAACAAGTGAGTGTGTGGGAGCCAACAAGTGAGTAGGAGGGAGCGAACAAGTGAGTATGTGGGAGCGAACAAGTGAGTAGGTGGGAGCGAACAAGTGAGTAGGTGGGAGCGAACAAGTGAGTAGGTGGGAGCGAACAAGTGAGTGCGTGGGAGCGAACAAGAGAGTACGTGGGAGCGAACAGGTGAGTACGTGGGAGCGAACAAGTAAGTGTGTGGGAGCGAACAAGTGAGTGTGTGGGAGCGAACAAGTGAGTACGTGGGAGCGAACAAGTAAGTATGTGGGAGCGAACAAGTGAGTACGTGGGAGGGAACAAGTGAGTGTGTGGGAGGGAACAAGTGAGTCTGTGGGAGCAAACAAGCGAGTACGTGGGAGCGAACAAGTAAGTATGTGGGAGCAAACAAGCGAGTACGTGGGAGCGAACAAGAGAGTACGTGGGAGCGAACAAGTGAGTGCGTGGAAGCGAACAAGTGAGTGCGTGGGAGCGAACAAGTGAGTGCGTGGGAGCAAACAAGTGAGTGCGTGGGAGCAAACAAGTGAGTGTGTGGGAGCAAACAAGTGAGTGTGTGGGAGCCACCAAGTGAGTAGGAGGGAGCGAACAAGTGAGTATGTGGGAGCGAACAAGTGAGTAGGTGGGAGCGAACAAGTGAGTGCGTGGGAGCGAACAAGTTAGTGCGTGGGAGCGAACAAGTGAGTGCGTGGGAGCAAACAAGTGAGTGCGTGCGAGCAAACAAGTGAGTGCGTGGGAGCAAACAAGTGAGTGTGTGGGAGCAAACAAGTGAGTGTGTGGGAGCCACCAAGTGAGTAGGAGGGAGCGAACAAGTGAGTATGTGGGAGCGAACAAGTGAGTAGGTGGGAGCGAACAAGTGAGTGCGTGGGAGCGTACAAGTTAGTGCGTGGGAGCGAACAAGTGAGTGCGTGGGAGCGAACAAGTGAGTGCGTGGGAGCGAACAAGTGAGTGCGTGGGAGCGAACAAGTGAGTAGGTGGGAGCGAACAAGTGAGTAGGTGGGAGCGAACAAGTGAGTAGGTGGGAGCGAACAAGTGAGTAGGTGGGAGCGAACAAGTGAGTAGGTGGGAGCGAACAAGTGAGTAGGTGGGAGCGAACAAGTGAGTAGGTGGGAGCGAACAAGTGAGTAGGTGGGAGCGAACAAGTGAGTAGGTGGGAGCGAACAAGTGAGTGCGTGGGAGCGAACAAGTGAGTGCGTGGGAGCGAACAAGTGAGTGCGTGGGAGCGAACAAGTGAGTGCGTGGGAGCGAACAAGTGAGTACGTGGGAGCGAACAAATGAGTAGGTGAGAGCGAACAAGTGAGTGTGTGGGAGCCACCAAGTGAGTAGGAGGGAGCGAACAAGTGAGTAAGTGGGAGCGAACAAGTGAGTAGGTGGGAGCGAACAAGTGAGTGCGTGGGAGCGAACAAGTGAGTGCGTGGGAGCGAACAAGTGAGTGCGTGGGAGCGAACAAGTGAGTACGTGGGAGCGAACAAGTGAGTAGGTGGGAGCGAACAAGTGAGTAGGTGGGAGCGAACAAGTGAGTAGGTGGGAGCGAACAAGTGAGTGCGTGGGAGCGAACAAGTGAGTGCGTGGGAGCGAACAAGTGAGTGCCTGGGAGCGAAAAAGTGAGTGCGTGGGAGCGGACATGTGAGTGCGTGGGAGCGAACAAGTGAGTACGTGGGAGCGAACAAATGAGTACGTGAGAGCGAACAAGTGAGTAGGTGGGAGCGAACAAGTGAGTACGTGGGAGCGAACAAGTGAGTACGTGGGAGCGAACAAGTGAGTAGGTGAGAGCGAACAAGTGAGTAGGTGGGAGCGAACAAGTGAGTGTGTGGGAGCGAACAAGTGAGTGTGTGGGAGCGAACAAGTGAGTTCGTGGGAGCGAACAAGTGAGTACGTGGGAGGGAACAAGTAAGTATGTGGGAGCGAACAAGTGAGTACGTGGGAGCGAACAAGTGAGTATGTGGTAGCGAACAAGTGAGTATGTGGGAGCGAACAAGTGAGTGCGTGGGGGCGAACTAGTGAGTACGTGGGAGCGAACAAGTAAGTATGTGGGAGCGAACAAGTGAGTAGGTGGGAGCGAACACGTGAGTGTGTGGGAGGGAACAAGTGAGTGTGTGGGAGGAAACAAGTGAGTGTGTGGGAGTGAACAAGTGAGTATGTGGGAGCGAGCAAGTGAGTGTGTGGGAGCGAACAAGTGAGTAGGTAGGAGCGAACAAGTGAGTACGTGGGAGCGAACAAGTGAGTACGTGGGAGCGAACAAGTGAGTATGTGGGAGCGAACAAGTGATTAGGTGGGAGTGAACAAGTGAGTACATGGGAGTGAACAAGTGAGTAGGTGGGAGCGAACAAGTGAGTGTGTGGGAGCCAACAAGTGAGTAGGAGGGAGCGAACAAGTGAGTATGTGGGAGCGAACAAGTGAGTAGGTGGGAGCGAACAAGTGAGTAGGTGGGAGCGAACAAGTGAGTAGGTGGGAGCGAACATGTGAGTGTGTGGGAGCGAACATGTGAGTGCGTGGGAGCGAACAAGTGAGTGCGTGGGAGCGAACAAGTGAGTACGTGGGAGCGAACAAGTGAGTAGGTGGGAGCGAACAAGTGAGTGTGTGGGAGCGAACAAGTGAGTACGAGGGAGCCAACAAGTGAGTAGGTGGGAGCGAACAAGTGAGTCCGTGGGAGCGAACAAGTGAGTAGGTGGGAGCGAACAAGTGAGTCGGTGGGAGCGAACAAGTGAGTCGGTGGGAGCGAACAAGTGAGTCGGTGGGAGCGAACAAGTGAGTCGGTGGGAGCGAACAAGTGAGTCGGTGGGAGCGAACAAGTGAGTAGGTGGGAGCGAACAAGTGAGTGTGTGGGAGCGAACAAGTGAGTACGTGGGAGTGAACAAGTAAGTATGTGTGAGCGAACAAGTGAGTACGTGGGAGCGAACAAGTGAATATGTGGGAGGGAACAAGTGAGTGTGTGGGAGGGAACAAGTGAGTGTGTGGGAGGGAACAAGTGAGTGTGTGGGAGCAAACAAGTGAGTACGTGGGAGCGAACAAGTGAATATACGGGAGGGAACAAGTGAGTGTGTGGGAGGGAACAAGTGAGTGTGTGGGAGGGAACAAGTGAGTGTGTGGGAGCAAACAAGCGAGTACGTGGGAGTGAACAAGTAAGTATGTGGGAGCAAACAAGCGAGTACGTGGGAGTGAACAAGTGAGTACGAGGGAGCCAACAAGTGAGTGTGTGGGAGCGAACAAGTGAGTAGGTGGGAGTGAACAAGTGAGTACATGGGAGTGAACAAGTGAGTAGCTGGGAGCGAACAAGTGAGTGTGTGGGAGCCAACAAGTGAGTAGGAGGAAGCGAACAAGTGAGTATGTGGGAGCGAACAAGTGAGTCGGTGGGAGCGAACAAGTGAGTAGGTGGGAGCGAACAAGTGAGTAGGTGGGAGCGAACAAGTGAGTAGGTGGGAGCGAACATGTGAGTGTGTGGGAGCGAACAAGTGAGTGCGTGGGAGCGAACAAGTGAGTAGGTGGGAGCGAACAAGTGAGTAGGTGAGAGCGAACAAGTGAGTATGTGGGAGCGAACAAGTGAGTATGTGGGAGCGAACAAGTGAGTAGGTGAGAGCGAACAAGTGAGTAGGTGGGAGCGAACAAGTGAGTTCGTGGGAGCGAACAAGTGAGTACGTGGGAGCGAACAAGTGAGTACGTGGGAGCGAACAAGTGTGTGTGTGGGAGCGAACAAGTGAGTGTGTGGGAGCGAACAAGTGAGTGTGTGGGAGCGAACAAGTGAGTGTGTGGGAGCGAACAAGTGAGTGTGTGGGAGCGAACAAGTGAGTGTGTGGGAGCGAACAAGTGAGTGTGTGGGAGCGAACAAGTGAGTGTGTGGGAGCGAACAAGTGAGTGTGTGGGAGCGAACAAGTGAGTGTGTGGGAGTGAACTAGTGAGTATGTGGGAGTGAACAAGTGAGTGCGTGGGAGTGAACAAGTGAGTGTGTGGGAGCGAACAAGCGAGTACGTGGGAGCGAACAAGTAAGTATGTGGGAGCGAACAAGCGAGTACGTGGGAGCGAACAAGTGAGTATGTGGTAGCGAACAAGTGAGTGTGTGGGAGCGAACAAGTGAATGCGTGGGGGCGAACTAGTGAGTACGTGGGAGCGAACAAGTAAGTATGTGGGAGCGAAGAAGTGAGTACGTGGGAGCGAACAAGTGAGTGTGTGGGAGGGAACAAGTGAGTGTGTGGGAGGAAACAAGTGAGTGTGTGGGAGTCAACAAGTGAGTATGTGGGAGCGAGCAAGTGAGTGTGTCGGAGCGAACAAGTGAGTAGGTAGGAGCGAACAAGTGAGTACGTGGGAGCGAACAAGTGAATACGTGGGAGCGAACAAGTGAGTATGTGGGAGCGAACAAGTGAGTAGGTGGGAGTGAACAAGTGAGTACATGGGAGTGAACAAGTGAGTAGGTGGGAGCGAACAAGTGAGTAGGTGGGAGCGAACAAGTGAGTGTGTGGGAGCCAACAAGTGAGTAGGAGGGAGCGAACAAGTGAGTATGTGGGAGCGAACAAGTGAGTAGGTGGGAGCGAACAAGTGAGTAGGTGGGAGCGAACAAGTGAGTACGTGGGAGCGAACATGTGAGTGTGTGGGAGCGAACATGTGAGTGCGTGGGAGCGAACAAGTGAGTGCGTGGGAGCGAACAAGTGAGTACGTGGGAGCGAACAAGTGAGTAGGTGGGAGCGAACAAGTGAGTGTGTGGGAGCGAACAAGTGAGTACGAGGGAGCCAACAAGTGAGTAGGTGGGAGCGAACAAGTGAGTCCGTGGGAGCGAACAAGTGAGTAGGTGGGAGCGAACAAGTGAGTCGGTGGGAGCGAACAAGTGAGTCGGTGGGAGCGTACAAGTGAGTCGGTGGGAGCGAACAAGTGAGTCGGTGGGAGCGAACAAGTGAGTAGGTGGGAGCGAACAAGTGAGTACGTGGGAGCGAACAAGTGAATATGTGGGAGTGAACAAGTGAGTGTGTGGGAGGGAACAAGTGAGTGTGTGGGAGGGAACAAGTGAGTGTGTGGGAGCAAACAAGCGAGTACGTGGGAGTGAACAAGTAAGTATGTGGGAGCAAACAAGCGAGTACGTGGGAGTGAACAAGTGAGTACGAGGGAGCCAACAAGTGAGTGTGTGAGAGCGAACAAGTGAGTAGGTGGGAGTGAACAAGTGAGTACATGGGAGTGAACAAGTGAGTAGGTGGGAGCGAACAAGTGAGTGTGTGGGAGCCAACAAGTGAGTAGGAGGGAGCGAACAAGTGAGTATGTGGGAGCGAACAAGTGAGTAGGTGGGAGCGAACAAGTGAGTAGGTGGGAGCGAACAAGTGAGTAGGTGGGAGCGAACAAGTGAGTGCGTGGGAGCGAACAAGAGAGTACGTGGGAGCGAACAGGTGAGTACGTGGGAGCGAACAAGTAAGTGTGTGGGAGCGAACAAGTGAGTGTGTGGGAGCGAACAAGTGAGTACGTGGGAGCGAACAAGTAAGTATGTGGGAGCGAACAAGTGAGTACGTGGGAGGGAACAAGTGAGTGTGTGGGAGGGAACAAGTGAGTCTGTGGGAGCAAACAAGCGAGTACGTGGGAGCGAACAAGTAAGTATGTGGGAGCAAACAAGCGAGTACGTGGGAGCGAACAAGAGAGTACGTGGGAGCGAACAAGTGAGTGCGTGGAAGCGAACAAGTGAGTGCGTGGGAGCGAACAAGTGAGTGCGTGGGAGCAAACAAGTGAGTGCGTGGGAGCAAACAAGTGAGTGTGTGGGAGCAAACAAGTGAGTGTGTGGGAGCCACCAAGTGAGTAGGAGGGAGCGAACAAGTGAGTATGTGGGAGCGAACAAGTGAGTAGGTGGGAGCGAACAAGTGAGTGCGTGGGAGCGAACAAGTTAGTGCGTGGGAGCGAACAAGTGAGTGCGTGGGAGCAAACAAGTGAGTGCGTGCGAGCAAACAAGTGAGTGCGTGGGAGCAAACAAGTGAGTGTGTGGGAGCAAACAAGTGAGTGTGTGGGAGCCACCAAGTGAGTAGGAGGGAGCGAACAAGTGAGTATGTGGGAGCGAACAAGTGAGTAGGTGGGAGCGAACAAGTGAGTGCGTGGGAGCGTACAAGTTAGTGCGTGGGAGCGAACAAGTGAGTGCGTGGGAGCGAACAAGTGAGTGCGTGGGAGCGAACAAGTGAGTGCGTGGGAGCGAACAAGTGAGTAGGTGGGAGCGAACAAGTGAGTAGGTGGGAGCGAACAAGTGAGTAGGTGGGAGCGAACAAGTGAGTAGGTGGGAGCGAACAAGTGAGTAGGTGGGAGCGAACAAGTGAGTAGGTGGGAGCGAACAAGTGAGTAGGTGGGAGCGAACAAGTGAGTAGGTGGGAGCGAACAAGTGAGTAGGTGGGAGCGAACAAGTGAGTGCGTGGGAGCGAACAAGTGAGTGCGTGGGAGCGAACAAGTGAGTGCGTGGGAGCGAACAAGTGAGTGCGTGGGAGCGAACAAGTGAGTACGTGGGAGCGAACAAATGAGTAGGTGAGAGCGAACAAGTGAGTAGGTGGGAGCGAACAAGTGAGTACGTGGGAGCGAACAAGTGAGTAGGTGAGAGCGAACAAGTGTGTATGTGGGAGCGAACAAGTGAGTATGTGGGAGCGAACAAGTGAGTAGGTGAGAGCGAACAAGTGAGTAGGTGGGAGCGAACAAGTGAGTGTGTGGGAGCGAACAAGTGAGTTCGTGGGAGCGAACAAGTGAGTACGTGGGAGCGAACAAGTGAGTACGTGGGAGCGAACAAGTGTGTGTGTGGGAGCGAACAAGTGAGTGTGTGGGAGCGAACAAGTGAGTGTGTGGGAGCGAACAAGTGAGTGTGTGGGAGCGAACAAGTGAGTGTGTGGGAGCGAACAAGTGAGTGTGTGGGAGCGAACAAGTGAGTGTGTGGGAGCGAACAAGTGAGTGTGTGGGAGCGAACAAGTGAGTGTGTGGGAGCGAACAAGTGAGTGTGTGGGAGCGAACAAGTGAGTGTGTGGGAGCGAACAAGTGAGTGTGTGGGAGTGAACTAGTGAGTATGTGGGAGTGAACAAGTGAGTGCGTGGGAGTGAACAAGTGAGTGTGTGGGAGCGAACAAGCGAGTACGTGGGAGCGAACAAGTAAGTATGTGGGAGCGAACAAGCGAGTACGTGGGACCGAACAAGTGAGTATGTGGTAGCGAACAAGTGAGTGTGTGGGAGCGAACAAGTGAATGCGTGGGGGCGAACTAGTGAGTACGTGGGAGCGAACAAGTAAGTATGTGGGAGCGAACAAGTGAGTACGTGGGAGCGAACAAGTGAGTGTGTGGGAGGGAACAAGTGAGTGTGTGGGAGGAAACAAGTGAGTGTGTGGGAGTGAACAAGTGAGTATGTGGGAGCGAGCAAGTGAGTGTGTCGGAGCGAACAAGTGAGTAGGTAGGAGCGAACAAGTGATTACGTGGGAGCGAACAAGTGAATACGTGGGAGCGAACAAGTGAGTATGTGGGAGCGAACAAGTGAGTAGGTGGGAGTGAACAAGTGAGTACATGGGAGTGAACAAGTGAGTAGGTGGGAGCGAACAAGTGAGTGTGTGGGAGCCAACAAGTGAGTAGGAGGGAGCGAACAAGTGAGTATGTGGGAGCGAACAAGTGAGTAGGTGGGAGCGAACAAGTGAGTAGGTGGGAGCGAACAAGTGAGTACGTGGGAGCGAACATGTGAGTGTGTGGGAGCGAACATGTGAGTGCGTGGGAGCGAACAAGTGAGTGCGTGGGAGCGAACAAGTGAGTACGTTTGAGCGAACAAGTGAGTAGGTGGGAGCGAACAAGTGAGTGTGTGGGAGCGAACAAGTGAGTACGAGGGAGCCAACAAGTGAGTAGGTGGGAGCGAACAAGTGAGTCCGTGGGAGCGAACAAATGAGTAGGTGGGAGCGAACAAGTGAGTCGGTGGGAGCGAACAAGTGAGTCGGTGGGAGCGAACAAGTGAGTCGGTGGGAGCGAACAAGTGAGTAGGTGGGAGCGAACAAGTGAGTAGGTGGGAGCGAACAAGTGAGTAGGTGGGAGCGACCAAGTGAGTAGGTGGGAGTGAACAAGTGAGTAGGTGGGAGCGAACAATGGAGTAGGTGGGAGCGAACAAGTGAGTACGTGGGAGCGAACAAGAGAGTACGTGGGAGCGAACAAGTGAGTACGTGGGAGCGAACAAATGAGAAGGTGAGAGCGAACAAGTGAGTGTGTGGGAGCCACCAAGTGAGTAGGAGGGAGCGAACAAGTGAGTAGGTGGGAGCGAACAAGTGAGTAGGTGGGAGCGAACAAGTGAGTGCGTGGGAGCGAACAAGTGAGTGCGTGGGAGCGAACAAGTGAGTGCGTGGGAGCGAACAAGTGAGTGCGTGGGAGCGAACAAGTGAGTACGTGGGAGCGAACAAGTGAGTAGGTGGGAGCGAACAAGTGAGTAGGTGGGAGCGAACAAGTGAGTAGGTGGGAGCGAACAAGTGAGTAGGTGGGAGCGAACAAGTGAGTGCGTGGGAGCGAACAAGTGAGTGCGTGGGAGCGAACAAGTGAGTGCCTGGGAGCGAACAAGTGAGTGCGTGGGAGCGAACAAGTGAGTACGTGGGAGCGAACAAATGAGTACGTGAGAGCGAACAAGTGAGTAGGTGGGAGCGAACAAGTGAGTACGTGGGAGCGAACAAGTGAGTATGTGGGAGCGAACACGTGAGTAGGTGAGAGCGAACAAGTGAGTAGGTGGGAGCGAACAAGTGAGTGTGTGGGAGCGAACAAGTGAGTGTGTGGGAGCGAACAAGTGAGTTCGTGGGAGCGAACAAGTGAGTACGTGGGAGCGAACAAGTGAGTACGTGGGAGCGAACAAGTGTGTGTGTGGGAGCGAACAAGTGAGTGTGTGGGAGCGAACAAGTGAGTGTGTGGGAGCGAACAAGTGAGTGTGTGGGAGCGAACAAGTGAGTGTGTGGGAGTGAACTAGTGAGTATGTGGGAGTGAACAAGTGAGTGCGTGGGAGTGAACAAGTGAGTGTGTGGGAGCGAACAAGCGAGTACGTGGGAGCGAACAAGTAAGTATGTGGGAGCGAACAAGCGAGTACGTGGGACCGAACAAGTGAGTATGTGGTAGCGAACAAGTGAGTGTGTGGGAGCGAACAAGTGAATGCGTGGGGGCGAACTAGTGAGTACGTGGGAGCGAACAAGTAAGTATGTGGGAGCGAACAAGTGAGTACGTGGGAGCGAACAAGTGAGTGTGTGGGAGGGAACAAGTGAGTGTGTGGGAGGAAACAAGTGAGTGTGTGGGAGTGAACAAGTGAGTATGTGGGAGCGAACAAGTGAGTGTGTCGGAGCGAACAAGTGAGTAGGTAGGAGTGAACAAGTGATTACGTGGGAGCGAACAAGTGAATACGTGGGAGCGAACAAGTGAGTATGTGGGAGCGAACAAGTGAGTAGGTGGGAGTGAACAAGTGAGTACATGGGAGTGAACAAGTGAGTAGGTGGGAGCGAACAAGTGAGTGTGTGGGAGCCAACAAGTGAGTAGGAGGGAGCGAACAAGTGAGTATGTGGGAGCGAACAAGTGAGTAGGTGGGAGCGAACAAGTGAGTAGGTGGGAGCGAACAAGTGAGTACGTGGGAGCGAACATGTGAGTGTGTGGGAGCGAACATGTGAGTGCGTGGGAGCGAACAAGTGAGTGCGTGGGAGCGAACAAGTGAGTACGTGGGAGCGAACAAGTGAGTAGGTGGGAGCGAACAAGTGAGTGTGTGGGAGCGAACAAGTGAGTACGAGGGAGCCAACAAGTGAGTAGGTGGGAGCGAACAAGTGAGTCCGTGGGAGCGAACAAGTGAGTAGGTGGGAGCGAACAAGTGAGTCGGTGGGAGCGAACAAGTGAGTCGGTGGGAGCGAACAAGTGAGTCGGTGGGAGCGAACAAGTGAGTAGGTGGGAGCGAACAAGTGAGTGTGTGGGAGCGAACAAGTGAGTACGTGGGAGTGAACAAGTAAGTATGTGGGAGCGAACAAGTGAGTACGTGGGAGCGAACAAGTGAATAGGTGGGAGGGAACAAGTGAGTGTGTGGGAGGGAACAAGTGAGTGTGTGGGAGGGAACAAGTGAGTGTGTGGGAGCAAACAAGCGAGTACGTGGGAGTGAACAAGTAAGTATGTGGGAGCAAACAAGCGAGTACGTGGGAGTGAACAAGTGAGTACGAGGGAGCCAACAAGTGAGTGTGTGGGAGCGAACAAGTGAGTAGGTGGGAGTGAACAAGTGAGTACATGGGAGTGAACAAGTGAGTAGGTGGGAGCGAACAAGTGAGTGTGTGGGAGCCAACAAGTGAGTAGGAGGGAGCGAACAAGTGAGTATGTGGGAGCGAACAAGTGAGTAGGTGGGAGCGAACAAGTGAGTAGGTGGGAGCGAACAAGTGAGTAGGTGGGAGCGACCAAGTGAGTAGGTGGGAGTGAACAAGTGAGTAGGTGGGAGCGAACAAGTGAGTAGGTGGGAGCGAACAAGTGAGTACGTGGGAGCGAACAAGAGAGTACGTGGGAGCGAACAAGTGAGTACGTGGGAGCGAACAAATGAGTAGGTGAGAGCGAACAAGTGAGTGTGTGGGAGCCACCAAGTGAGTAGGAGGGAGCGAACAAGTGAGTAGGTGGGAGCGAACAAGTGAGTAGGTGGGAGCGAACAAGTGAGTGCGTGGGAGCGAACAAGTGAGTGCGTGGGAGCGAACAAGTGAGTGCGTGGGAGCGAACAAGTGAGTGCGTGGGAGCGAACAAGTGAGTACGTGGGAGCGAACAAGTGAGTAGGTGGGAGCGAACAAGTGAGTAGGTGGGAGCGAACAAGTGAGTAGGTGGGAGCGAACAAGTGAGTAGGTGGGAGCGAACAAGTGAGTGCGTGGGAGCGAACAAGTGAGTGCTTGGGAGCGAACAAGTGAGTGCCTGGGAGCGAACAAGTGAGTGCGTGGGAGCGAACAAGTGAGTACGTGGGAGCGAACAAATGAGTACGTGAGAGCGAACAAGTGAGTAGGTGGGAGCGAACAAGTGAGTACGTGGGAGCGAACAAGTGAGTATGTGGGAGCGAACACGTGAGTAGGTGAGAGCGAACAAGTGAGTAGGTGGGAGCGAACAAGTGAGTGTGTGGGAGCGAACAAGTGAGTGTGTGGGAGCGAACAAGTGAGTTCGTGGGAGCGAACAAGTGAGTACGTGGGAGCGAACAAGTGAGTACGTGGGAGCGAACAAGTGAGTACGTGGGAGCGAACAAGTGTGTGTGTGGGAGCGAACAAGTGTGTGTGTGGGAGCGAACAAGTGAGTGTGTGGGAGCGAACAAGTGAGTGTGTGGGAGCGAACAAGTGAGTGTGTGGGAGCGAACAAGTGAGTACGTGGGAGCGAACAAGTGAGTAGGTGGGAGCGAACAAGTGAGTGTGTGGGAGCGAACAAGTGAGTACGAGGGAGCCAACAAGTGAGTAGGTGGGAGCGAACAAGTGAGTCCGTGGGAGCGAACAAGTGAGTAGGTGGGAGCGAACAAGTGAGTAGGTGGGAGCGAACAAGTGAGTCGGTGGGAGCGAACAAGTGAGTCGGTGGGAGCGAACAAGTGAGTCGGTGGGAGCGAACAAGTGAGTAGGTGGGAGCGAACAAGTGAGTGTGTGGGAGCGAACAAGTGAGTACGTGGGAGTGAACAAGTAAGTATGTGGGAGCGAACAAGTGAGTACGTGGGAGCGAACAAGTGAATAGGTGGGAGGGAACAAGTGAGTGTGTGGGAGGGAACAAGTGAGTGTGTGGGAGGGAACAAGTGAGTGTGTGGGAGCAAACAAGCGAGTACGTGGGAGTGAACAAGTAAGTATGTGGGAGCAAACAAGCGAGTACGTGGGAGTGAACAAGTGAGTACGAGGGAGCCAACAAGTGAGTACATGGGAGTGAACAAGTGAGTAGGTGGGAGCGAACAAGTGAGTGTGTGGGAGCCAACAAGTGAGTAGGAGGGAGCGAACAAGTGAGTATGTGGGAGCGAACAAGTGAGTAGGTGGGAGCGAACAAGTGAGTAGGTGGGAGCGAACAAGTGAGTAGGTGGGAGCGAACAAGTGAGTAGGTGGGAGTGAACAAGTGAGTAGGTGGGAGCGAACAAGTGAGTAGGTGGGAGCGAACAAGTGAGTACGTGGGAGCGAACAAGAGAGTACGTGGGAGCGAACAAATGAGTAGGTGAGAGCGAACAAGTGAGTGTGTGGGAGCCACCAAGTGAGTAGGAGGGAGCGAACAAGTGAGTAGGTGGGAGCGAACAAGTGAGTAGGTGGGAGCGAACAAGTGAGTGCGTGGGAGCGAACAAATGAGTAGGTGAGAGCGAACAAGTGAGTGTGTGGGAGCCACCAAGTGAGTAGGAGGGAGCGAACAAGTGAGTAGGTGGGAGCGAACAAGTGAGTAGGTGGGAGCGAACAAGTGAGTGCGTGGGAGCGAACAAGTGAGTGTGTGGGAGCGAACAAGTGAGTACGTGGGAGCGAACAAGTGAGTACGTGGGAGCGAACAAATGAGTAGGTGAGAGCGAACAAGTGAGTGTGTGGGAGCCACCAAGCGAGTAGGAGGGAGCGAACAAGTGAGTAGGTGGGAGCGAACAAGTGAGTAGGTGGGAGCGAACAAGTGAGTACATGGGAGTGAACAAGTGAGTAGGTGGGAGCGAACAAGTGAGTGTGTGGGAGCCAACAAGTGAGTAGGAGGGAGCGAACAAGTGAGTATGTGGGAGCGAACAAGTGAGTAGGTGGGAGCGAACAAGTGAGTAGGTGGGAGCGAACAAGTGAGTACGTGGGAGCGAACATGTGAGTGTGTGGGAGCGAACATGTGAGTGCGTGGGAGCGAACAAGTGAGTGCGTGGGAGCGAACAAGTGAGTACGTGGGAGCGAACAAGTGAGTAGGTGGGAGCGAACAAGTGAGTGTGTGGGAGCGAACAAGTGAGTACGAGGGAGCCAACAAGTGAGTAGGTGGGAGCGAACAAGTGAGTCCGTGGGAGCGAACAAGTGAGTAGGTGGGAGCGAACAAGTGAGTCGGTGGGAGCGAACAAGTGAGTCGGTGGGAGCGAACAAGTGAGTAGGTGGGAGCGAACAAGTGAGTAGGTGGGAGCGAACAAGTGAGTGCGTGGGAGCGAACAAGTGAGTGTGTGGGAGCGAACAAGTGAGTGCGTGGGAGCGAACAAGTGAGTGCGTGGGAGCGAACAAGAGAGTACGTGGGAGCGAACAAATGAGTAGGTGAGAGCGAACAAGTGAGTGTGTGGGAGCCACCAAGTGAGTAGGAGGGAGCGAACAAGTGAGTAGGTGGGAGCGAACAAGTGAGTAGGTGGGAGCGAACAAGTGAGTGTGTGGGAGCGAACAAGTGAGTGTGTGGGAGCGAACAAGTGAGTGTGTGGGAGCGAACAAGTGAGTGTGTGGGAGCGAACAAGTGAGTGCGTGGGAGCGAACAAGTGAGTGCGTGGGAGCGAACTAGTGAGCATGTGGGAGTGAACAAGTGAGTGCGTGGGAGTGAACAAGTGAGTGTGTGGGAGCGAACAAGTGGGTGCGTGGGAGCGAACAGGTGAGTAGGTGGGAGCGAACAAGTGAATGTGTGGGAGCGAACAAGTGAGTGCGTGGGAGCGAACAAGTGAGTGTGTGGGAGCGAACAAGTGTGTACGTGCGAGTGAACAAGTGAGTAGGTGGGAGTGAACAAGTGAGTGTGTGGGAGTGAACAAGTGAGTACGTGGGAGCGAACAAGTGAGTAGGTGGGAGCGAACAAGTGAGTAGGTGGGAGCGAACAAGTGAGTACGTGGGAGCGAACAAGTGAGTGCGTGGGAGCGAACAAGTGAGTGCGTGGGAGCGAACAAGTGAGTGCGTGGGAGCGAACAAGTGAGTGTGTGGGAGGGAACAAGTGAGTCTGTGGGAGGGAACAAGCGAGTACGTGGGAGCGAACAAGTAAGTATGTGGGAGCGAACAAGCGAGTACGTGGGAGCGAACAAGTGAGTATGTGGTAGCGAACAAGTGAGTGTGTGGGAGCGAACAAGTGAGTGCGTGGGGGCTAACTAGTGAGTACGTGGGAGCGAACAAGTAAGTATGTGGGAGCGAACAAGTGAGTACGTGGGAGCGAACAAGTGAGTGTGTGGGAGGGAACAAGTGAGTAGGTAGGAGCGAACAAGTGAGTACGTGGGAGCGAACAAGTGAGTACGTGGGAGCGAACAAGTGAGTATGTGGGAGCGAACAAGTGAGTAGGTGGGAGTGAACAAGTGAGTACATGGGAGTGAACAAGTGAGTAGGTGGGAGCGAACAAGTGAGTGTGTGGGAGCCAACAAGTGAGTAGGAGGGAGCGAACAAGTGAGTATGTGGGAGCCAACAAGTGAGTAGGTGGGAGCGAACAAGTGAGTAGGTGGGAGCGAACAAGTGAGTACGTGGGAGCGAACATGTGAGTGTGTGGGAGCGAACATGTGAGTGCGTGGGAGCGAACAAGTGAGTGCGTGGGAGCGAACAAGTGAGTACGTGGGAGCGAACAAGTGAGTAGGTGGGAGCGAACAAGTGAGTCGGTGGGAGCGAACAAGTGAGTCGGTGGGAGCGAACAAGTGAGTCGGTGGGAGCGAACAAGTGAGTCGGTGGGAGCGAACAAGTGAGTCAATGGGAGCGAACAAGTGAGTAGGTGGGAGCGAACAAGTGAGTACGTGGGAGTGAACAAGTAAGTATGTGGGAGCGAACAAGTGAGTACGTGGGAGCGAACAAGTGAATATGTGGGAGGGAACAAGTGAGTGTGTGGAAGGGAACAAGTGAGTGTGTGGGAGGGAACAAGTGAGTGTGTGGGAGCAAACAAGCGAGTACGTGGGAGTGAACAAGTAAGTATGTGGGAGCAAACAAGCGAGTACGTGGGACTGAACAAGTGAGTACGAGGGAGCCAACAAGTGAGTGTGTGAGAGCGAACAAGTGAGTAGGTGGGAGTGAACAAGTGAGTGTGTGGGAGCCAACAAGTGAGTAGGAGGGAGCGAACAAGTGAGTATGTGGGAGCGAACAAGTGAGTAGGTGGGAGCGAACAAGTGAGTAGGTGGGAGCGAACAAGTGAGTAGGTGGGAGCGAACAAGTGAGTAGGTGGGAGCGAACAAGTGAGTACGTGGGAGCGAACAAGAGAGTACGTGGGAGCGAACAGGTGAGTACGTGGGAGCGAACAAGTGAGTGCGTGGGAGCGATCAAGTGAGTGTGTGAGAGCGAACAAGTGAGTAGGTGGGAGCGAACAAGTGAGTACATGGGAGTGAACAAGTGAGTAGGTGGGAGCGAACAAGTGAGTGTGTGGGAGCCAACAAGTGAGTAGGAGGGAGCGAACAAGTGAGTATGTGGGAGCGAACAAGTGAGTAGGTGGGAGCGAACAAGTGAGTAGGTGGGAGCGAACAAGTGAGTAGGTTGGAGCGAACAAGTGAGTAGGTGGGAGCGAACAAGTGAGTACGTGGGAGCGAACAAGAGAGTACGTGGGAGCGAACAGTGAGTGCGTGGGAGCGAACAAGTGAGTGCGTGGGAGCGAACAAGTGAGTGCGTGGGAGCGAACATGTGAGTGCGTGGGAGCGAACAAGTAAGTATGTGGGAGCAAACAAGCGTGTACGTGGGAGTGAACAAGTGAGTATGTGGTAGCGAACAAGTGAGTGCGTGGGAGCGAACATGTGAGTGCGTGGGAGCGAACAAGTAAGTATGTGGGAGCAAACAAGCGTGTACGTGGGAGTGAACAAGTGAGTATGTGGTAGCGAACAAGTGAGTGTATGGGAGCGAACAAGTGAGTGCGTGGGAGCGAACAAGTGAGAACGTGGGAGTGAACAAGTAAGTATGTGGGAGCGAACAAGTGAGTACGTGGGAGCGAACAAGTGAGTGTGTGGGAGGGAACAAGTGAGTGTGTGGGAGTGAACAAGTGAGTATGTGGGAGCGAACAAGTGAGTGTGTGGGAGCGAACAAGTGAGTAGGTAGGAGCGAACAAGTGAGTAGGTGGGAGCGAACAATTGAGTAGGTGGGAGCGAACAAGTGAGTAGGTGGGAGCGAACAAGTGAGTGTGCGGGAGCGAACAAGTGAGAGTGTGCGAGAGAACAAGTGAGTATGTGGGAACGAACAAGTGAGTAGGAGGGAGCGAACAAGTGAGTAGGTGGGAGCGAACAAGTGAGTAGGTGGGAGCGAACAAGTGAGTGCGTGGGAGCGAACAAGTGAGTGCGTGGGAGCGAACAAGTGAGTGCGTGGGAGCGAACAAGTGAGTGCGTGGGAGCGAACAAGTGAGTACGTGGGAGCGAACAAGTGAGTAGGTGGGAGCGAACAAGTGAGTAGGTGGGAGCGAACAAGTGAGTAGGTGGGAGCGAACAAGTGAGTAGGTGGGAGCGAACAAGTGAGTGCGTGGGAGCGAACAAGTGAGTGCTTGGGAGCGAACAAGTGAGTGCCTGGGAGCGAACAAGTGAGTGCGTGGGAGCGAACAAGTGAGTACGTGGGAGCGAACAAATGAGTACGTGAGAGCGAACAAGTGAGTAGGTGGGAGCGAACAAGTGAGTACGTGGGAGCGAACAAGTGAGTATGTGGGAGCGAACACGTGAGTAGGTGAGAGCGAACAAGTGAGTAGGTGGGAGCGAACAAGTGAGTGTGTGGGAGCGAACAAGTGAGTGTGTGGGAGCGAACAAGTGAGTTCGTGGGAGCGAACAAGTGAGTACGTGGGAGCGAACAAGTGAGTACGTGGGAGCGAACAAGTGAGTACTTGGGAGCGAACAAGTGTGTGTGTGGGAGCGAACAAGTGTGTGTGTGGGAGCGAACAAGTGAGTGTGTGGGAGCGAACAAGTGAGTGTGTGGGAGCGAACAAGTGAGTGTGTGGGAGCGAACAAGTGAGTACGTGGGAGCGAACAAGTGAGTAGGTGGGAGCGAACAAGTGAGTGTGTGGGAGCGAACAAGTGAGTACGAGGGAGCCAACAAGTGAGTAGGTGGGAGCGAACAAGTGAGTCCGTGGGAGCGAACAAGTGAGTAGGTGGGAGCGAACAAGTGAGTCGGTGGGAGCGAACAAGTGAGTCGGTGGGAGCGAACAAGTGAGTAGGTGGGAGCGAACAAGTGAGTGCGTGGGAGCGAACAAGTGAGTGTGTGGGAGCGAACAAGTGAGTGCGTGGGAGCGAACAAGAGAGTACGTGGGAGCGAACAAATGAGTAGGTGAGAGCGAACAAGTGAGTGTGTGGGAGCCACCAAGTGAGTAGGAGGGAGCGAACAAGTGAGTAGGTGGGAGCGAACAAGTGAGTGCGTGGGAGCGAACAAGTGAGTGTGTGGGAGCGAACAAGTGAGTGCGCGGGAGCGAACAAGTGAGTGCGTGGGAGCGAAAAAGTGAGTGCGTGGGAGCGAACAAGTGAGTACGTGGGAGCGAACAAGTGAGTAGGTGGGAGCGAACAAGTGAGTGTGTGGGAGCGAACAAGTGAGTGTGTGGGAGCGAACAAGTGAGTGTGTGGGAGCGAACAAGTGAGTGTGTGGGAGCGAACAAGTGAGTGCGTGGGAGCGAACAAGTGAGTGCGTGGGAGCGAACTAGTGAGCATGTGGGAGTGAACAAGTGAGTGCGTGGGAGTGAACAAGTGAGTGTGTGGGAGCGAACAAGTGGGTGCGTGGGAGCGAACAGGTGAGTAGGTGGGAGCGAACAAGTGAATGTGTGGGAGCGAACAAGTGAGTGCGTGGGAGCGAACAAGTGAGTGTGTGGGAGCGAACAAGTGTGTACGTGCGAGTGAACAAGTGAGTAGGTGGGAGTGAACAAGTGAGTGTGTGGGAGTGAACAAGTGAGTGTGTGGGAGCGAACAAGTGTGTACGTGCGAGTGAACAAGTGAGTACGTGGGAGCGAACAAGTGAGTAGGTGGGAGCGAACAAGTGAGTAGGTGGGAGCGAACAAGTGAGTACGTGGGAGCGAACAAGTGAGTGCGTGGGAGCGAACAAGTGAGTGCGTGGGAGCGAACAAGTGAGTGCGTGGGAGCGAACAAGTGAGTGTGTGGGAGGGAACAAGTGAGTCTGTGGGAGGGAACAAGCGAGTACGTGGGAGCGAACAAGTAAGTATGTGGGAGCGAACAAGCGAGTACGTGGGAGCGAACAAGTGAGTATGTGGTAGCGAACAAGTGAGTGTGTGGGAGCGAACAAGTGAGTGCGTGGGGGCTAACTAGTGAGTACGTGGGAGCGAACAAGTAAGTATGTGGGAGCGAACAAGTGAGTACGTGGGAGCGAACAAGTGAGTGTGTGGGAGGGAACAAGTGAGTAGGTAGGAGCGAACAAGTGAGTACGTGGGAGCGAACAAGTGAGTACGTGGGAGCGAACAAGTGAGTATGTGGGAGCGAACAAGTGAGTAGGTGGGAGTGAACAAGTGAGTACATGGGAGTGAACAAGTGAGTAGGTGGGAGCGAACAAGTGAGTGTGTGGGAGCCAACAAGTGAGTAGGAGGGAGCGAACAAGTGAGTATGTGGGAGCCAACAAGTGAGTAGGTGGGAGCGAACAAGTGAGTAGGTGGGAGCGAACAAGTGAGTACGTGGGAGCGAACATGTGAGTGTGTGGGAGCGAACATGTGAGTGCGTGGGAGCGAACAAGTGAGTGCGTGGGAGCGAACAAGTGAGTACGTGGGAGCGAACAAGTGAGTAGGTGGGAGCGAACAAGTGAGTCGGTGGGAGCGAACAAGTGAGTCGGTGGGAGCGAACAAGTGAGTCGGTGGGAGCGAACAAGTGAGTCGGTGGGAGCGAACAAGTGAGTCAGTGGGAGCGAACAAGTGAGTAGGTGGGAGCGAACAAGTGAGTGTGTGGGAGCGAACAAGTGAGTACGTGGGAGTGAACAAGTAAGTATGTGGGAGCGAACAAGTGAGTACGTGGGAGCGAACAAGTGAATATGTGGGAGGGAACAAGTGAGTGTGTGGAAGGGAACAAGTGAGTGTGTGGGAGGGAACAAGTGAGTGTGTGGGAGCAAACAAGCGAGTACGTGGGAGTGAACAAGTAAGTATGTGGGAGCAAACAAGCGAGTACGTGGGACTGAACAAGTGAGTACGAGGGAGCCAACAAGTGAGTGTGTGAGAGCGAACAAGTGAGTAGGTGGGAGTGAACAAGTGAGTGTGTGGGAGCCAACAAGTGAGTAGGAGGGAGCGAACAAGTGAGTATGTGGGAGCGAACAAGTGAGTAGGTGGGAGCGAACAAGTGAGTAGGTGGGAGCGAACAAGTGAGTAGGTGGGAGCGAACAAGTGAGTAGGTGGGAGCGAACAAGTGAGTACGTGGGAGCGAACAAGAGAGTACGTGGGAGCGAACAGGTGAGTACGTGGGAGCGAACAAGTGAGTGCGTGGGAGCGAACAAGTGAGTGTGTGAGAGCGAACAAGTGAGTAGGTGGGAGCGAACAAGTGAGTACATGGGAGTGAACAAGTGAGTAGGTGGGAGCGAACAAGTGAGTGTGTGGGAGCCAACAAGTGAGTAGGAGGGAGCGAACAAGTGAGTATGTGGGAGCGAACAAGTGAGTAGGTGGGAGCGAACAAGTGAGTAGGTGGGAGCGAACAAGTGAGTAGGTTGGAGCGAACAAGTGAGTAGGTGGGAGCGAACAAGTGAGTACGTGGGAGCGAACAAGAGAGTACGTGGGAGCGAACAGTGAGTGCGTGGGAGCGAACAAGTGAGTGCGTGGGAGCGAACAAGTGAGTGCGTGGGAGCGAACATGTGAGTGCGTGGGAGCGAACAAGTAAGTATGTGGGAGCAAACAAGCGTGTACGTGGGAGTGAACAAGTGAGTATGTGGTAGCGAACAAGTGAGTGCGTGGGAGCGAACATGTGAGTGCGTGGGAGCGAACAAGTAAGTATGTGGGAGCAAACAAGCGTGTACGTGGGAGTGAACAAGTGAGTATGTGGTAGCGAACAAGTGAGTGTATGGGAGCGAACAAGTGAGTGCGTGGGAGCGAACAAGTGAGTACGTGGGAGTGAACAAGTAAGTATGTGGGAGCGAACAAGTGAGTACGTGGGAGCGAACAAGTGAGTGTGTGGGAGGGAACAAGTGAGTGTGTGGGAGTGAACAAGTGAGTATGTGGGAGCGAACAAGTGAGTGTGTGGGAGCGAACAAGTGAGTAGGTAGGAACGAACAAGTGAGTAGGTGGGAGCGAACAATTGAGTAGGTGGGAGCGAACAAGTGAGTAGGTGGGAGCGAACAAGTGAGTGTGCGGGAGCGAACAAGTGAGAGTGTGCGAGAGAACAAGTGAGTATGTGGGAACGAACAAGTGAGTAGGAGGGAGCGAACAAGTGAGTAGGTGGGAGCGAACAAGTGAGTAGGTGGGAGCGAACAAGTGAGTGCGTGGGAGCGAACAAGTGAGTGCGTGGGAGCGAACAAGTGAGTGCGTGGGAGCGAACAAGTGAGTGCGTGGGAGCGAACAAGTGAGTACGTGGGAGCGAACAAGTGAGTAGGTGGGAGCGAACAAGTGAGTAGGTGGGAGCGAACAAGTGAGTAGGTGGGAGCGAACAAGTGAGTAGGTGGGAGCGAACAAGTGAGTGCGTGGGAGCGAACAAGTGAGTGCTTGGGAGCGAACAAGTGAGTGCCTGGGAGCGAACAAGTGAGTGCGTGGGAGCGAACAAGTGAGTACGTGGGAGCGAACAAATGAGTACGTGAGAGCGAACAAGTGAGTAGGTGGGAGCGAACAAGTGAGTACGTGGGAGCGAACAAGTGAGTATGTGGGAGCGAACACGTGAGTAGGTGAGAGCGAACAAGTGAGTAGGTGGGAGCGAACAAGTGAGTGTGTGGGAGCGAACAAGTGAGTGTGTGGGAGCGAACAAGTGAGTTCGTGGGAGCGAACAAGTGAGTACGTGGGAGCGAACAAGTGAGTACGTGGGAGCGAACAAGTGAGTACGTGGGAGCGAACAAGTGTGTGTGTGGGAGCGAACAAGTGTGTGTGTGGGAGCGAACAAGTGAGTGTGTGGGAGCGAACAAGTGAGTGTGTGGGAGCGAACAAGTGAGTGTGTGGGAGCGAACAAGTGAGTACGTGGGAGCGAACAAGTGAGTAGGTGGGAGCGAACAAGTGAGTGTGTGGGAGCGAACAAGTGAGTACGAGGGAGCCAACAAGTGAGTAGGTGGGAGCGAACAAGTGAGTCCGTGGGAGCGAACAAGTGAGTAGGTGGGAGCGAACAAGTGAGTCGGTGGGAGCGAACAAGTGAGTCGGTGGGGGCGAACAAGTGAGTCGGTGGGAGCGAACAAGTGAGTCGGTGGGAGCGAACAAGTGAGTAGGTGGGAGCGAACAAGTGAGTGTGTGGGAGCGAACAAGTGAGTACGTGGGAGTGAACAAGTAAGTACGTGGGAGCGAACAAGTGAGTACGTGGGAGCGAACAAGTGAATAGGTGGGAGGGAACAAGTGAGTGTGTGGGAGGGAACAAGTGAGTGTGTGGGAGGGAACAAGTGAGTGTGTGGGAGCAAACAAGCGAGTACGTGGGAGTGAACAAGTAAGTATGTGGGAGCAAACAAGCGAGTACGTGGGAGTGAACAAGTGAGTACGAGGGAGCCAACAAGTGAGTACATGGGAGTGAACAAGTGAGTAGGTGGGAGCGAACAAGTGAGTGTGTGGGAGCCAACAAGTGAGTAGGAGGGAGCGAACAAGTGAGTATGTGGGAGCGAACAAGTGAGTAGGTGGGAGCGAACAAGTGAGTAGGTGGGAGCGAACAAGTGAGTAGGTGGGAGCGAACAAGTGAGTAGGTGGGAGTGAACAAGTGAGTAGGTGGGAGCGAACAAGTGAGTAGGTGGGAGCGAACAAGTGAGTACGTGGGAGCGAACAAGAGAGTACGTGGGAGCGAACAAATGAGTAGGTGAGAGCGAACAAGTGAGTGTGTGGGAGCCACCAAGTGAGTAGGAGGGAGCGAACAAGTGAGTAGGTGGGAGCGAACAAGTGAGTAGGTGGGAGCGAACAAGTGAGTGCGTGGGAGCGAACAAATGAGTAGGTGAGAGCGAACAAGTGAGTGTGTGGGAGCCACCAAGTGAGTAGGAGGGAGCGAACAAGTGAGTAGGTGGGAGCGAACAAGTGAGTAGGTGGGAGCGAACAAGTGAGTGCGTGGGAGCGAACAAGTGAGTGTGTGGGAGCGAACAAGTGAGTACGTGGGAGCGAACAAGTGAGTACGTGGGAGCGAACAAATGAGTAGGTGAGAGCGAACAAGTGAGTGTGTGGGAGCCACCAAGTGAGTAGGAGGGAGCGAACAAGTGAGTAGGTGGGAGCGAACAAGTGAGTAGGTGGGAGCGAACAAGTGAGTACATGGGAGTGAACAAGTGAGTAGGTGGGAGCGAACAAGTGAGTGTGTGGGAGCCAACAAGTGAGTAGGAGGGAGCGAACAAGTCAGTATGTGGGAGCGAACAAGTGAGTAGGTGGGAGCGAACAAGTGAGTAGGTGGGAGCGAACAAGTGAGTACGTGGGAGCGAACATGTGAGTGTGTGGGAGCGAACATGTGAGTGCGTGGGAGCGAACAAGTGAGTGCGTGGGAGCGAACAAGTGAGTACGTGGGAGCGAACAAGTGAGTAGGTGGGAGCGAACAAGTGAGTGTGTGGGAGCGAACAAGTGAGTACGAGGGAGCCAACAAGTGAGTAGGTGGGAGCGAACAAGTGAGTCCGTGGGAGCGAACAAGTGAGTAGGTGGGAGCGAACAAGTGAGTCGGTGGGAGCGAACAAGTGAGTCGGTGGGAGCGAACAAGTGAGTAGGTGGGAGCGAACAAGTGAGTGCGTGGGAGCGAACAAGTGAGTGTGTGGGAGCGAACAAGTGAGTGCGTGGGAGCGAACAAGAGAGTACGTGGGAGCGAACAAATGAGTAGGTGAGAGCGAACAAGTGAGTGTGTGGGAGCCACCAAGTGAGTAGGAGGGAGCGAACAAGTGAGTAGGTGGGAGCGAACAAGTGAGTAGGTGGGAGCGAACAAGTGAGTGCGTGGGAGCGAACAAGTGAGTGTGTGGGAGCGAACAAGTGAGTGCGCGGGAGCGAACAAGTGAGTGCGTGGGAGCGAAAAAGTGAGTGCGTGGGAGCGAACAAGTGAGTACGTGGGAGCGAACAAGTGAGTAGGTGGGAGCGAACAAGTGAGTGTGTGGGAGCGAACAAGTGAGTGTGTGGGAGCGAACAAGTGAGTGTGTGGGAGCGAACAAGTGAGTGCGTGGGAGCGAACAAGTGAGTGCGTGGGAGCGAACTAGTGAGCATGTGGGAGTGAACAAGTGAGTGCGTGGGAGTGAACAAGTGAGTGTGTGGGAGCGAACAAGTGGGTGCGTGGGAGCGAACAGGTGAGTAGGTGGGAGCGAACAAGTGAATGTGTGGGAGCGAACAAGTGAGTGCGTGGGAGCGAACAAGTGAGTGTGTGGGAGCGAACAAGTGTGTACGTGCGAGTGAACAAGTGAGTAGGTGGGAGTGAACAAGTGAGTGTGTGGGAGTGAACAAGTGAGTACGTGGGAGCGAACAAGTGAGTAGGTGGGAGCGAACAAGTGAGTACGTGGGAGCGAACAAGTGAGTACGTGGGAGCGAACAAGTGAGTGCGTGGGAGCGAACAAGTGAGTGCGTGGGAGCGAACAAGTGAGTGCGTGGGAGCGAACAAGTGAGTGTGTGGGAGGGAACAAGTGAGTCTGTGGGAGGGAACAAGCGAGTACGTGGGAGCGAACAAGTAAGTATGTGGGAGCGAACAAGCGAGTACGTGGGAGCGAACAAGTGAGTATGTGGTAGCGAACAAGTGAGTGTGTGGGAGCGAACAAGTGAGTGCGTGGGGGCTAACTAGTGAGTACGTGGGAGCGAACAAGTAAGTATGTGGGAGCGAACAAGTGAGTACGTGGGAGCGAACAAGTGAGTGTGTGGGAGGGAACAAGTGAGTAGGTAGGAGCGAACAAGTGAGTACGTGGGAGCGAACAAGTGAGTACGTGGGAGCGAACAAGTGAGTATGTGGGAGCGAACAAGTGAGTAGGTGGGAGTGAACAAGTGAGTACATGGGAGTGAACAAGTGAGTAGGTGGGAGCGAACAAGTGAGTGTGTGGGAGCCAACAAGTGAGTAGGAGGGAGCGAACAAGTGAGTATGTGGGAGCCAACAAGTGAGTAGGTGGGAGCGAACAAGTGAGTAGGTGGGAGCGAACAAGTGAGTACGTGGGAGCGAACATGTGAGTGTGTGGGAGCGAACATGTGAGTGCGTGGGAGCGAACAAGTGAGTGCGTGGGAGCGAACAAGTGAGTACGTGGGAGCGAACAAGTGAGTAGGTGGGAGCGAACAAGTGAGTCGGTGGGAGCGAACAAGTGAGTCGGTGGGAGCGAACAAGTGAGTCAGTGGGAGCGAACAAGTGAGTAGGTGGGAGCGAACAAGTGAGTGTGTGGGAGCGAACAAGTGAGTACGTGGGAGTGAACAAGTAAGTATGTGGGAGCGAACAAGTGAGTACGTGGGAGCGAACAAGTGAATAGGTGGGAGGGAACAAGTGAGTGTGTGGGAGGGAACAAGTGAGTGTGTGGGAGCAAACAAGCGAGTACGTGGGAGTGAACAAGTAAGTATGTGGGAGCAAACAAGCGAGTACGTGGGAGTGAACAAGTGAGTACGAGGGAGCCAACAAGTGAGTGTGTGGGAGCGAACAAGTGAGTAGGTGGGAGTGAACAAGTGAGTACATGGGAGTGAACAAGTGAGTAGGTGGGAGCGAACAAGTGAGTGTGTGGGAGCCAACAAGTGAGTAGGAGGGAGCGAACAAGTGAGTATGTGGGAGCGAACAAGTGAGTAGGTGGGAGCGAACAAGTGAGTAGGTGGGAGCGAACAAGTGAGTAGGTGGGAGCGAACAAGTGAGTAGGTGGGAGTGAACAAGTGAGTAGGTGGGAGCGAACAAGTGAGTAGGTGTGAGCGAACAAGTGAGTACGTGGGAGCGAACAAGAGAGTACGTGGGAGCGAACAAGTGAGTACGTGGGAGCGAACAAATGAGTAGGTGAGAGCGAACAAGTGAGTGTGTGGGAGCCACCAACTGAGTAGGAGGGAGCGAACAAGTGAGTAGGTGGGAGCGAACAAGTGAGTAGGTGGGAGCGAACAAGTGAGTGCGTGGGAGCGAACAAGTGAGTGCGTGGGAGCGAACAAGTGAGTGCGTGGGAGCGAACAAGTGAGTGCGTGGGAGCGAACAAGTGAGTACGTGGGAGCGAACAAGTGAGTAGGTGGGAGCGAACAAGTGAGTAGGTGGGAGCGAACAAGTGAGTAGGTGGGAGCGAACAAGTGAGTAGGTGGGAGCGAACAAGTGAGTAGGTGGGAGCGAACAAGTGAGTGCGTGGGAGCGAACAAGTGAGTAGGTGGGAGCGAACAAGTGAGTACGTGGGAGCGAACAAGTGAGTACGTGGGAGCGAACAAGTGAGTGCGTGGGAGCGAACAAGTGAGTGCGTGGGAGCGAACAAGTGAGTGCGTGGGAGCGAACAAGTGAGTGTGTGGGAGGGAACAAGTGAGTCTGTGGGAGGGAACAAGCGAGTACGTGGGAGCGAACAAGTAAGTATGTGGGAGCGAACAAGCGAGTACGTGGGAGCGAACAAGTGAGTATGTGGTAGCGAACAAGTGAGTGTGTGGGAGCGAACAAGTGAGTGCGTGGGGGCTAACTAGTGAGTACGTGGGAGCGAACAAGTAAGTATGTGGGAGCGAACAAGTGAGTACGTGGGAGCGAACAAGTGAGTGTGTGGGAGGGAACAAGTGAGTAGGTAGGAGCGAACAAGTGAGTACGTGGGAGCGAACAAGTGAGTACGTGGGAGCGAACAAGTGAGTATGTGGGAGCGAACAAGTGAGTAGGTGGGAGTGAACAAGTGAGTACATGGGAGTGAACAAGTGAGTAGGTGGGAGCGAACAAGTGAGTGTGTGGGAGCCAACAAGTGAGTAGGAGGGAGCGAACAAGTGAGTATGTGGGAGCCAACAAGTGAGTAGGTGGGAGCGAACAAGTGAGTAGGTGGGAGCGAACAAGTGAGTACGTGGGAGCGAACATGTGAGTGTGTGGGAGCGAACATGTGAGTGCGTGGGAGCGAACAAGTGAGTGCGTGGGAGCGAACAAGTGAGTACGTGGGAGCGAACAAGTGAGTAGGTGGGAGCGAACAAGTGAGTCGGTGGGAGCGAACAAGTGAGTCGGTGGGAGCGAACAAGTGAGTCAGTGGGAGCGAACAAGTGAGTAGGTGGGAGCGAACAAGTGAGTGTGTGGGAGCGAACAAGTGAGTACGTGGGAGTGAACAAGTAAGTATGTGGGAGCGAACAAGTGAGTACGTGGGAGCGAACAAGTGAATAGGTGGGAGGGAACAAGTGAGTGTGTGGGAGGGAACAAGTGAGTGTGTGGGAGCAAACAAGCGAGTACGTGGGAGTGAACAAGTAAGTATGTGGGAGCAAACAAGCGAGTACGTGGGAGTGAACAAGTGAGTACGAGGGAGCCAACAAGTGAGTGTGTGGGAGCGAACAAGTGAGTAGGTGGGAGTGAACAAGTGAGTACATGGGAGTGAACAAGTGAGTAGGTGGGAGCGAACAAGTGAGTGTGTGGGAGCCAACAAGTGAGTAGGAGGGAGCGAACAAGTGAGTATGTGGGAGCGAACAAGTGAGTAGGTGGGAGCGAACAAGTGAGTAGGTGGGAGCGAACAAGTGAGTAGGTGGGAGCGAACAAGTGAGTAGGTGGGAGTGAACAAGTGAGTAGGTGGGAGCGAACAAGTGAGTAGGTGTGAGCGAACAAGTGAGTACGTGGGAGCGAACAAGAGAGTACGTGGGAGCGAACAAGTGAGTACGTGGGAGCGAACAAATGAGTAGGTGAGAGCGAACAAGTGAGTGTGTGGGAGCCACCAACTGAGTAGGAGGGAGCGAACAAGTGAGTAGGTGGGAGCGAACAAGTGAGTAGGTGGGAGCGAACAAGTGAGTGCGTGGGAGCGAACAAGTGAGTGCGTGGGAGCGAACAAGTGAGTGCGTGGGAGCGAACAAGTGAGTGCGTGGGAGCGAACAAGTGAGTACGTGGGAGCGAACAAGTGAGTAGGTGGGAGCGAACAAGTGAGTAGGTGGGAGCGAACAAGTGAGTAGGTGGGAGCGAACAAGTGAGTAGGTGGGAGCGAACAAGTGAGTAGGTGGGAGCGAACAAGTGAGTGCGTGGGAGCGAACAAGTGAGTGCGTGGGAGCGAACAAGTGAGTGCCTGGGAGCGAACAAGTGAGTGCGTGGGAGCGAACAAGTGAGTACGTGGGAGCGAACAAATGAGTACGTGAGAGCGAACAAGTGAGTAGGTGGGAGCGAACAAGTGAGTACGTGGGAGCGAACAAGTGAGTACGTGGGTGCGAACAAGTGAGTAGGTGAGAGCGAACAAGTGAGTAGGTGGGAGCGAACAAGTGAGTGTGTGGGAGCGAACAAGTGAGTGTGTGGGAGCGAACAAGTGAGTTCGTGGGAGCGAACAAGTGAGTACGTGGGAGCGAACAAGTGAGTACGTGGGAGCGAACAAGTGAGTACGTGGGAGCGAACAAGTGAGTACGTGGGAGCGAACAAGTGAGTACGTGGGAGCGAACAAGTGTGTGTGTGGGAGCGAACAAGTGTGTGTGTGGGAGCGAACAAGTGAGTGTGTGGGAGCGAACAAGTGAGTGTGTGGGAGCGAACAAGTGAGTGTGTGGGAGCGAACAAGTGAGTGTGTGGGAGCGAACAAGTGAGTGTGTGGGAGCGAACAAGTGAGTGTGTGGGAGCGAACAAGTGAGTGTGTGGGAGCGAACAAGTGAGTGCGTGGGAGCGAACAAGTGAGTGCGTGGGAGTGAACAAGTGAGTGTGTGGGAGCGAACAAGTGGGTGCGTGGGAGCGAACAGGTGAGTAGGTGGGAGCGAACAAGTGAATGTGTGGGAGCGAACAAGTGAGTGCGTGGGAGCGAACAAGTGAGTATGTGGGAGCGAACAAGTGTGTACGTGCGAGTGAACAAGTGAGTAGGTGGGAGTGAACAAGTGAGTGTGTGGGAGTGAACAAGTGAGTACGTGGGAGCGAACAAGTGAGTAGGTGGGAGCGAACAAGTGAGTACGTGGGAGCGAACTAGTGAGTACGTGGGAGCGAACAAGTGAGTATGTGGGAGCGAACAAGTGAGTAGGTGGGAGTGAACAAGTGAGTACATGGGAGTGAACAAGTGAGTAGGTGGGAGCGAACAAGTGAGTGTGTGGGAGCCAACAAGTGAGTAGGAGGGAGCGAACAAGTGAGTATGTGGGAGCCAACAAGTGAGTAGGTGGGAGCGAACAAGTGAGTAGGTGGGAGCGAACAAGTGAGTACGTGGGAGCGAACATGTGAGTGTGTGGGAGCGAACATGTGAGTGCGTGGGAGCGAACAAGTGAGTGCGTGGGAGCGAACAAGTGAGTACGTGGGAGCGAACAAGTGAGTAGGTGGGAGCGAACAAGTGAGTCGGTGGGAGCGAACAAGTGAGTCGGTGGGAGCGAACAAGTGAGTCGGTGGGAGCGAACAAGTGAGTCGGTGGGAGCGAACAAGTGAGTCAGTGGGAGCGAACAAGTGAGTGCGTGGGAGCGAACATGTGAGTGCGTGGGAGCGAACAAGTAAGTATGTGGGAGCAAACAAGCGTGTACGTGGGAGTGAACAAGTGAGTATGTGGTAGCGAACAAGTGAGTGCGTGGGAGCGAACATGTGAGTGCGTGGGAGCGAACAAGTAAGTATGTGGGAGCAAACAAGCGTGTACGTGGGAGTGAACAAGAGAGTATGTGGTAGCGAACAAGTGAGTACGAGGGAGCCAACAAGTGAGTAGGTGGGAGCGAACAAGTGAGTCCGTGGGAGCGAACAAGTGAGTAGGTGGGAGCGAACAAGTGAGTCGGTGGGAGCGAACAAGTGAGTCGGTGGGAGCGAACAAGTGAGTCGGTGGGAGCGAACAAGTGAGTAGGTGGGAGCGAACAAGTGAGTGTGTGGGAGCGAACAAGTGAGTACGTGGGAGTGAACAAGTAAGTATGTGGGAGCAAACAAGTGAGTACGTGGGAGCGAACAAGTGAATAGGTGGGAGGGAACAAGTGAGTGTGTGGGAGGGAACAAGTGAGTGTGTGGGAGCAAACAAGCGAGTACGTGGGAGTGAACAAGTAAGTATGTGGGAGCAAACAAGCGAGTACGTGGGAGTGAACAAGTGAGTACGAGGGAGCCAACAAGTGAGTGTGTGGGAGCGAACAAGTGAGTAGGTGGGAGTGAACAAGTGAGTACATGGGAGTGAACAAGTGAGTAGGTGGGAGCGAACAAGTGAGTGTGTGGGAGCCAACAAGTGAGTAGGAGGGAGCGAACAAGTGAGTATGTGGGAGCGAACAAGTGAGTAGGTGGGAGCGAACAAGTGAGTAGGTGGGAACGAACAAGTGAGTAGGTGGGAGCGAACAAGTGAGTAGGTGGGAGTGAACAAGTGAGTAGGTGGGAGCGAACAAGTGAGTAGGTGGGAGCGAACAAGTGAGTACGTGGGAGCGAACAAGAGAGTACGTGGGAGCGAACAAGTGAGTACGTGGGAGCGAACAAATGAGTAGGTGAGAGCGAACAAGTGAGTGTGTGGGAGCCACCAACTGAGTAGGAGGGAGCGAACAAGTGAGTAGGTGGGAGCGAACAAGTGAGTAGGTGGGAGCGAACAAGTGAGTGCGTGGGAGCGAACAAGTGAGTGCGTGGGAGCGAACAAGTGAGTGCGTGGGAGCGAACAAGTGAGTGCGTGGGAGCGAACAAGTGAGTACGTGGGAGCGAACAAGTGAGTAGGTGGGAGCGAACAAGTGAGTAGGTGGGAGCGAACAAGTGAGTAGGTGGGAGCGAACAAGTGAGTAGGTGGGAGCGAACAAGTGAGTGCGTGGGAGGGAACAAGTGAGTCTGTGGGAGGGAACAAGCGAGTACGTGGGAGCGAACAAGTAAGTATGTGGGAGCGAACAAGCGAGTACGTGGGAGCGAACAAGTGAGTATGTGGTAGCGAACAAGTGAGTGTGTGGGAGCGAACAAGTGAGTGCGTGGGGGCTAACTAGTGAGTACGTGGGAGCGAACAAGTAAGTATGTGGGAGCGAACAAGTGAGTACGTGGGAGCGAACAAGTGAGTGTGTGGGAGGGAACAAGTGAGTAGGTAGGAGCGAACAAGTGAGTACGTGGGAGCGAACAAGTGAGTACGTGGGAGCGAACAAGTGAGTATGTGGGAGCGAACAAGTGAGTAGGTGGGAGTGAACAAGTGAGTACATGGGAGTGAACAAGTGAGTAGGTGGGAGCGAACAAGTGAGTGTGTGGGAGCCAACAAGTGAGTAGGAGGGAGCGAACAAGTGAGTATGTGGGAGCCAACAAGTGAGTAGGTGGGAGCGAACAAGTGAGTAGGTGGGAGCGAACAAGTGAGTACGTGGGAGCGAACATGTGAGTGTGTGGGAGCGAACATGTGAGTGCGTGGGAGCGAACAAGTGAGTGCGTGGGAGCGAACAAGTGAGTACGTGGGAGCGAACAAGTGAGTAGGTGGGAGCGAACAAGTGAGTCGGTGGGAGCGAACAAGTGAGTCGGTGGGAGCGAACAAGTGAGTCAGTGGGAGCGAACAAGTGAGTAGGTGGGAGCGAACAAGTGAGTGTGTGGGAGCGAACAAGTGAGTACGTGGGAGTGAACAAGTAAGTATGTGGGAGCGAACAAGTGAGTACGTGGGAGCGAACAAGTGAATAGGTGGGAGGGAACAAGTGAGTGTGTGGGAGGGAACAAGTGAGTGTGTGGGAGCAAACAAGCGAGTACGTGGGAGTGAACAAGTAAGTATGTGGGAGCAAACAAGCGAGTACGTGGGAGTGAACAAGTGAGTACGAGGGAGCCAACAAGTGAGTGTGTGGGAGCGAACAAGTGAGTAGGTGGGAGTGAACAAGTGAGTACATGGGAGTGAACAAGTGAGTAGGTGGGAGCGAACAAGTGAGTGTGTGGGAGCCAACAAGTGAGTAGGAGGGAGCGAACAAGTGAGTATGTGGGAGCGAACAAGTGAGTAGGTGGGAGCGAACAAGTGAGTAGGTGGGAGCGAACAAGTGAGTAGGTGGGAGCGAACAAGTGAGTAGGTGGGAGTGAACAAGTGAGTAGGTGGGAGCGAACAAGTGAGTAGGTGTGAGCGAACAAGTGAGTACGTGGGAGCGAACAAGAGAGTACGTGGGAGCGAACAAGTGAGTACGTGGGAGCGAACAAATGAGTAGGTGAGAGCGAACAAGTGAGTGTGTGGGAGCCACCAACTGAGTAGGAGGGAGCGAACAAGTGAGTAGGTGGGAGCGAACAAGTGAGTAGGTGGGAGCGAACAAGTGAGTGCGTGGGAGCGAACAAGTGAGTGCGTGGGAGCGAACAAGTGAGTGCGTGGGAGCGAACAAGTGAGTGCGTGGGAGCGAACAAGTGAGTACGTGGGAGCGAACAAGTGAGTAGGTGGGAGCGAACAAGTGAGTAGGTGGGAGCGAACAAGTGAGTAGGTGGGAGCGAACAAGTGAGTAGGTGGGAGCGAACAAGTGAGTGCGTGGGAGCGAACAAGTGAGTGCGTGGGAGCGAACAAGTGAGTGCCTGGGAGCGAACAAGTGAGTGCGTGGGAGCGAACAAGTGAGTACGTGGGAGCGAACAAATGAGTACGTGAGAGCGAACAAGTGAGTAGGTGGGAGCGAACAAGTGAGTACGTGGGAGCGAACAAGTGAGTACGTGGGTGCGAACAAGTGAGTAGGTGAGAGCGAACAAGTGAGTAGGTGGGAGCGAACAAGTGAGTGTGTGGGAGCGAACAAGTGAGTGTGTGGGAGCGAACAAGTGAGTTCGTGGGAGCGAACAAGTGAGTACGTGGGAGCGAACAAGTGAGTACGTGGGAGCGAACAAGTGAGTACGTGGGAGCGAACAAGTGAGTACGTGGGAGCGAACAAGTGAGTACGTGGGAGCGAACAAGTGTGTGTGTGGGAGCGAACAAGTGTGTGTGTGGGAGCGAACAAGTGAGTGTGTGGGAGCGAACAAGTGAGTGTGTGGGAGCGAACAAGTGAGTGTGTGGGAGCGAACAAGTGAGTGTGTGGGAGCGAACAAGTGAGTGTGTGGGAGCGAACAAGTGAGTGTGTGGGAGCGAACAAGTGAGTGTGTGGGAGCGAACAAGTGAGTGCGTGGGAGCGAACAAGTGAGTGCGTGGGAGTGAACAAGTGAGTGTGTGGGAGCGAACAAGTGGGTGCGTGGGAGCGAACAGGTGAGTAGGTGGGAGCGAACAAGTGAATGTGTGGGAGCGAACAAGTGAGTGCGTGGGAGCGAACAAGTGAGTATGTGGGAGCGAACAAGTGTGTACGTGCGAGTGAACAAGTGAGTAGGTGGGAGTGAACAAGTGAGTGTGTGGGAGTGAACAAGTGAGTACGTGGGAGCGAACAAGTGAGTAGGTGGGAGCGAACAAGTGAGTACGTGGGAGCGAACTAGTGAGTACGTGGGAGCGAACAAGTGAGTATGTGGGAGCGAACAAGTGAGTAGGTGGGAGTGAACAAGTGAGTACATGGGAGTGAACAAGTGAGTAGGTGGGAGCGAACAAGTGAGTGTGTGGGAGCCAACAAGTGAGTAGGAGGGAGCGAACAAGTGAGTATGTGGGAGCCAACAAGTGAGTAGGTGGGAGCGAACAAGTGAGTAGGTGGGAGCGAACAAGTGAGTACGTGGGAGCGAACATGTGAGTGTGTGGGAGCGAACATGTGAGTGCGTGGGAGCGAACAAGTGAGTGCGTGGGAGCGAACAAGTGAGTACGTGGGAGCGAACAAGTGAGTAGGTGGGAGCGAACAAGTGAGTCGGTGGGAGCGAACAAGTGAGTCGGTGGGAGCGAACAAGTGAGTCGGTGGGAGCGAACAAGTGAGTCGGTGGGAGCGAACAAGTGAGTCAGTGGGAGCGAACAAGTGAGTGCGTGGGAGCGAACATGTGAGTGCGTGGGAGCGAACAAGTAAGTATGTGGGAGCAAACAAGCGTGTACGTGGGAGTGAACAAGTGAGTATGTGGTAGCGAACAAGTGAGTGCGTGGGAGCGAACATGTGAGTGCGTGGGAGCGAACAAGTAAGTATGTGGGAGCAAACAAGCGTGTACGTGGGAGTGAACAAGAGAGTATGTGGTAGCGAACAAGTGAGTACGAGGGAGCCAACAAGTGAGTAGGTGGGAGCGAACAAGTGAGTCCGTGGGAGCGAACAAGTGAGTAGGTGGGAGCGAACAAGTGAGTCGGTGGGAGCGAACAAGTGAGTCGGTGGGAGCGAACAAGTGAGTCGGTGGGAGCGAACAAGTGAGTCGGTGGGAGCGAACAAGTGAGTAGGTGGGAGCGAACAAGTGAGTGTGTGGGAGCGAACAAGTGAGTACGTGGGAGTGAACAAGTAAGTATGTGGGAGCAAACAAGTGAGTACGTGGGAGCGAACAAGTGAATAGGTGGGAGGGAACAAGTGAGTGTGTGGGAGGGAACAAGTGAGTGTGTGGGAGCAAACAAGCGAGTACGTGGGAGTGAACAAGTAAGTATGTGGGAGCAAACAAGCGAGTACGTGGGAGTGAACAAGTGAGTACGAGGGAGCCAACAAGTGAGTGTGTGGGAGCGAACAAGTGAGTAGGTGGGAGTGAACAAGTGAGTACATGGGAGTGAACAAGTGAGTAGGTGGGAGCGAACAAGTGAGTGTGTGGGAGCCAACAAGTGAGTAGGAGGGAGCGAACAAGTGAGTATGTGGGAGCGAACAAGTGAGTAGGTGGGAGCGAACAAGTGAGTAGGTGGGAACGAACAAGTGAGTAGGTGGGAGCGAACAAGTGAGTAGGTGGGAGTGAACAAGTGAGTAGGTGGGAGCGAACAAGTGAGTAGGTGGGAGCGAACAAGTGAGTACGTGGGAGCGAACAAGAGAGTACGTGGGAGCGAACAAGTGAGTACGTGGGAGCGAACAAATGAGTAGGTGAGAGCGAACAAGTGAGTGTGTGGGAGCCACCAACTGAGTAGGAGGGAGCGAACAAGTGAGTAGGTGGGAGCGAACAAGTGAGTAGGTGGGAGCGAACAAGTGAGTGCGTGGGAGCGAACAAGTGAGTGCGTGGGAGCGAACAAGTGAGTGCGTGGGAGCGAACAAGTGAGTGCGTGGGAGCGAACAAGTGAGTACGTGGGAGCGAACAAGTGAGTAGGTGGGAGCGAACAAGTGAGTAGGTGGGAGCGAACAAGTGAGTAGGTGGGAGCGAACAAGTGAGTAGGTGGGAGCGAACAAGTGAGTAGGTGGGAGCGAACAAGTGAGTGCGTGGGAGCGAACAAGTGAGTGCGTGGGAGCGAACAAGTGAGTGCCTGGGAGCGAACAAGTGAGTGCGTGGGAGCGAACAAGTGAGTACGTGGGAGCGAACAAATGAGTACGTGAGAGCGAACAAGTGAGTAGGTGGGAGCGAACAAGTGAGTACGTGGGAGCGAACAAGTGAGTACGTGGGTGCGAACAAGTGAGTAGGTGAGAGCGAACAAGTGAGTAGGTGGGAGCGAACAAGTGAGTGTGTGGGAGCGAACAAGTGAGTGTGTGGGAGCGAACAAGTGAGTTCGTGGGAGCGAACAAGTGAGTACGTGGGAGCGAACAAGTGAGTACGTGGGAGCGAACAAGTGAGTACGTGGGAGCGAACAAGTGAGTACGTGGGAGCGAACAAGTGTGTGTGTGGGAGCGAACAAGTGTGTGTGTGGGAGCGAACAAGTGAGTGTGTGGGAGCGAACAAGTGAGTGTGTGGGAGCGAACAAGTGAGTGTGTGGGAGCGAACAAGTGAGTGTGTGGGAGCGAACAAGTGAGTGTGTGGGAGCGAACAAGTGAGTGTGTGGGAGCGAACAAGTGAGTGTGTGGGAGCGAACAAGTGAGTGCGTGGGAGCGAACAAGTGAGTGCGTGGGAGTGAACAAGTGAGTGTGTGGGAGCGAACAAGTGGGTGCGTGGGAGCGAACAGGTGAGTAGGTGGGAGCGAACAAGTGAATGTGTGGGAGCGAACAAGTGAGTGCGTGGGAGCGAACAAGTGAGTATGTGGGAGCGAACAAGTGTGTACGTGCGAGTGAACAAGTGAGTAGGTGGGAGTGAACAAGTGAGTGTGTGGGAGTGAACAAGTGAGTACGTGGGAGCGAACAAGTGAGTAGGTGGGAGCGAACAAGTGAGTACGTGGGAGCGAACAAGTGAGTACGTGGGAGCGAACAAGTGAGTGCGTGGGAGCGAACAAGTGAGTGCGTGGGAGCGAACAAGTGAGTGCGTGGGAGCGAACAAGTAAGTATGTGGGAGCGAACAAGTGAGTACGTGGGAGCGAACAAGTGAATATGTGGGAGGGAACAAGTGAGTGTGTGGGAGGGAACAAGTGAGTCTGTGGGAGGGAACAAGCGAGTACGTGGGAGCGAACAAGTAAGTATGTGGGAGCGAACAAGCGAGTACGTGGGAGCGAACAAGTGAGTATGTGGTAGCGAACAAGTGAGTGTGTGGGAGCGAACAAGTGAGTGCGTGGGGGCGAACTAGTGAGTACGTGGGAGCGAACAAGTAAGTATGTGGGAGCGAACAAGTGAGTACGTGGGAGGGAACAAGTGAGTGTGTGGGAGGAAACAAGTGAGTGTGTGGGAGTGAACAAGTGAGTATGTGGGAGCGAGCAAGTGAGTGTGTGGGAGCGAACAAGTGAGTAGGTAGGAGCGAACAAGTGAGTACGTGGGAGCGAACAAGTGAGTACGTGGGAGCGAACAAGTGAGTATGTGGGAGCGAACAAGTGAGTAGGTGGGAGTGAACAAGTGAGTACATGGGAGTGAACAAGTGAGTAGGTGGGAGCGAACAAGTGAGTGTGTGGGAGCCAACAAGTGAGTAGGAGGGAGCGAACAAGTGAGTATGTGGGAGCCAACAAGTGAGTAGGTGGGAGCGAACATGTGAGTGTGTGGGAGCGAACATGTGAGTGCGTGGGAGCGAACAAGTGAGTGCGTGGGAGCGAACAAGTGAGTACGTGGGAGCGAACAAGTGAGTAGGTGGGAGCGAACAAGTGAGTCGGTGGGAGCGAACAAGTGAGTCGGTGGGAGCGAACAAGTGAGTCGGTGGGAGCGAACAAGTGAGTCGGTGGGAGCGAACAAGTGAGTCAGTGGGAGCGAACAAGTGAGTGCGTGGGAGCGAACATGTGAGTGCGTGGGAGCGAACAAGTAAGTATGTGGGAGCAAACAAGCGTGTACGTGGGAGTGAACAAGTGAGTATGTGGTAGCGAACAAGTGAGTGCGTGGGAGCGAACATGTGAGTGCGTGGGAGCGAACAAGTAAGTATGTGGGAGCAAACAAGCGTGTACGTGGGAGTGAACAAGAGAGTATGTGGTAGCGAACAAGTGAGTGTATGGGAGCGAACAAGTGAGTGCGTGGGAGCGAACAAGTGAGTACGTGGGAGTGAACAAGTAAGTATGTGGGAGCGAACAAGTGAGTACGTGGGAGCGAACAAGTGAGTGTGTGGGAGGGAACAAGTGAGTGTGTGGGAGTGAACAAGTGAGTATGTGGGAGCGAACAAGTGAGTGTGTGGGAGCGAACAAGTGAGTAGGTAGGAGCGAACAAGTGAGTAGGTGGGAGCGAACAATTGAGTAGGTGGGAGCGAACAAGTGAGGAGGTGGGAGCGAACAAGTGAGTGTGCGGGAGCGAACAAGTGAGAGTGTGCGAGAGAACAAGTGAGTATGTGGGAACGAACAAGTGAGTAGGTGGGAGTGAACAAGTGAGTACATGGGAGTGAACAAGTGAGTAGGTGGGAGTGAACAAGTGAGTAGGTGGGAGTGAACAAGTGAGTAGGTGGGAGCGAACAAGTGAGTGTGTGGGAGCCACCAAGTGAGTAGGAGGGAGCGAAAAAGTGAGTATGTGGGAGCGAACAAGTGAGTAGGTGGGAGCGAACAAGTGAGTGCGTGGGAGCGAATAAGTGAGTGCGTGGGGGCGAACAAGTGAGTACGTGGGAGTGAACAAGTGAGTACGTGGGAGCGAACAAGTGAGTGTGTGGGAGGGAACAAGTGAGTGTGTGGGAGCAAACAAGTGAGTGTGTGGGAGTGAACAAGTGAGTATGTGGGAGCGAACAAGTGAGTGTGTGGGAGCGAACAAGTGAGTAGGTAGGAGCGAACAAGTGAGTACGTGGGAGCGAACAAGTGAGTAGGTGGGAGCGAACAAGTGAGTAGGTGGGAGCGAACAAGTGAGTAGGTGGGAGCGAACAAGTGAGTAGGTGGGAGCGAACAAGTGAGTGTGCGGGAGCGAACAAGTGAGAGTGTGCGAGAGAACAAGTGAGTATGTGGGAGCGAACAAGTGAGTAGGTGGGAGTGAACAAGTGAGTACATGGGAGTGAACAAGTGAGTAGGTGGGAGTGAACAAGTGAGTAGGTGGGAGTGAACAAGTGAGTAGGTGGGAGCGAACAAGTGAGTGTGTGGGAGCGAACAAGTGAGTGTGTGGGAGCGAACAAGTGAGTGTGTGGGAGCGAACAAGTGAGTACGTGGGAGCGAACAAGAGAGTACGTGGGAGCGAACAAGAGAGTGTGTGGGAGCGAACAAGTGAGTACGAGGGAGCCAACAAGTGAGTAGGTGGGAGCGAACAAGTGAGTATGTGGGAGTGAACAAGTGAGTGCGTGGGAGTGAACAAGTGAGTGTGTGGGAGCAAACAAGTGAGTGCGTGGGAGCGAACAGGTGAGTAGGTGGGAGCGAACAAGTGAATGTGTGGGAGCGAACAAGTGAGTGCGTGGGAGCGAACAAGTGAGTGTGTGGGAGCGAACAAGTGTGTACGTGCAAGTGAACAAGTGAGTATGTGGGAGCAAACAAGCGAGTACGTGGGAGTGAACAAGTGAGTACGAGGGAGCCAACAAGTGAGTGTGTGAGAGCGAACAAGTGAGTAGGTGGGAGTGAACAAGTGAGTACATGGGAGTGAACAAGTGAGTAGGTGGGAGCGAACAAGTGAGTGTGTGGGAGCCAACAAGTGAGTAGGAGGGAGCGAACAAGTGAGTATGTGGGAGCGAGCAAGTGAGTAGGTGGGAGCGAACAAGTGAGTAGGTGGGAGCGAACAAGTGAGTAGGTGGGAGCGAACAAGTGAGTAGGTGGGAGCGAACAAGTGAGTAGGTGGGAGCGAACAAGTGAGTGCGTGGGAGCGAACAAGAGAGTACGTGGGAGCGAACAGGTGAGTACGTGGGAGCGAACAAGTGAGTGTGTGGGAGCGAACAAGTGAGTGTGTGGGAGCGAACAAGTGAGTACGTGGGAGCGAACAAGTAAGTATGTGGGAGCGAACAAGTGAGTACGTGGGATGGAACAAGTGAGTGTGTGGGAGGGAACAAGTGAGTCTGTGGGAGCAAACAAGCGAGTACGTGGGAGCGAACAAGTGAGTAGGTGGGAGCGAACAAGTGAGTAGGTGGGAGTGAACAAGTGAGTAGGTGGGAGCGAACAAGTGAGTGCGTGGGAGCGAACAAGCGAGTACGTGGGAGCGAACAAGAGAGTACGTGGGAGCGAACAAGTGAGTGCGTGGGAGCGAACAAGTGAGTGCGTGGGAGCAAACAAGTGAGTGCGTGGGAGCAAACAAGTGAGTGCGTGGGAGCAAACAAGTGAGTGTGTGGGAGCAAACAAGTGAGTGTGTGGGAGGCACCAAGTGAGTAGGAGGGAGCGAACAAGTGAGTATGTGGGAGCGAACAAGTGAGTAGGTGGGAGCGAACAAGTGAGTGCGTGGGAGCGAACAAGTTAGTGCGTGGGAGCGAACAAGTGAGTGCGTGGGAGCGAACAAGTGAGTGCGTGGGAGCGAACAAGTGAGTGCGTGGGAGCGAACAAGTGAGTACGTGGGAGCGAACAAGTGAGTAGGTGGGAGCGAACAAGTGAATAGGTGGGAGCGAACAAGTGAGTAGGTGGGAGCGAACAAGTGAGTAGGTGGGAGCGAACAAGTGAGTAGGTGGGAGCGAACAAGTGAGTAGGTGGGAGTGAACAAGTGAGTAGGTGGGAGCGAACAAGTGAGTGCGTGGGAGCGAACAAGTGAGTGCGTGGGAGCGAACAAGTGAGTGCGTGGGAGCGAACAAGTGAGTGCGTGGGAGCGAACAAGTGAGTACGTGGGAGCGAACAAATGAGTAGGTGAGAGCGAACAAGTGAGTAGGTGGGAGCGAACAAGTGAGTACGTGGGAGCGAACAAGTGAGTAGGTGAGAGCGAACAAGTGAGTATGTGGGAGCGAACAAGTGAGTATGTGGGAGCGAACAAGTGAGTAGGTGAGAGCGAACAAGTGAGTAGGTGGGAGCGAACAAGTGAGTGTGTGGGAGCGAACAAGTGAGTTCGTGGGAGCGAACAAGTGAGTACGTGGGAGCGAACAAGTGAGTACGTGGGAGCGAACAAGTGTGTGTGTGGGAGCGAACAAGTGAGTGTGTGGGAGCGAACAAGTGAGTGTGTGGGAGCGAACAAGTGAGTGTGTGGGAGCGAACAAGTGAGTGTGTGGGAGCGAACAAGTGAGTGTGTGGGAGCGAACAAGTGAGTGTGTGGGAGCGAACAAGTGAGTGTGTGGGAGCGAAAAAGCGAGTACGTGGGAGCGAACAAGTAAGTACGTGGGAGCGAACAAGCGAGTACGTGGGAGCGAACAAGTGAGTATGTGGTAGCGAACAAGTGAGTGTGTGGGAGCGAACAAGTGAATGCGTGGGGGCGAACTAGTGAGTACGTGGGAGCGAACAAGTAAGTATGTGGGAGCGAACAAGTGAGTACGTGGGAGCGAACAAGTGAGTGTGTGGGAGGGAACAAGTGAGTGTGTGGGAGTGAACAAGTGAGTATGTGGGAGCGAGCAAGTGAGTGTGTCGGAGCGAACAAGTGAGTAGGTAGGAGCGAACAAGTGATTACGTGGGAGCGAACAAGTGAATACGTGGGAGCGAACAAGTGAGTATGTGGGAGCGAACAAGTGAGTAGGTGGGAGTGAACAAGTGAGTACATGGGAGTGAACAAGTGAGTAGGTGGGAGCGAACAAGTGAGTGTGTGGGAGCCAACAAGTGAGTAGGAGGGAACGAACAAGTGAGTATGTGGGAGCGAACAAGTGAGTAGGTGGGAGCGAACAAGTGAGTAGGTGGGAGCGAACAAGTGAGTAGGTGGGAGCGAACAAGTGAGTACGTGGGAGCGAACATGTGAGTGTGTGGGAGCGAACATGTGAGTGCGTGGGAGCGAACAAGTGAGTGCGTGGGAGCGAACAAGTGAGTACGTGGGAGCAAACAAGCGAGTACGTGGGAGTGAACAAGTGAGTACGAGGGAGCCAACAAGTGAGTGTGTGAGAGCGAACAAGTGAGTAGGTGGGAGTGAACAAGTGAGTACATGGGAGTGAACAAGTGAGTAGGTGGGAGCGAACAAGTGAGTGTGTGGGAGCCAACAAGTGAGTAGGAGGGAGCGAACAAGTGAGTATGTGGGAGCGAGCAAGTGAGTAGGTGGGAGCGAACAAGTGAGTAGGTGGGAGCGAACAAGTGAGTAGGTGGGAGCGAACAAGTGAGTAGGTGGGAGCGAACAAGTGAGTGCGTGGGAGCGAACAAGAGAGTACGTGGGAGCGAACAGGTGAGTACGTGGGAGCGAACAAGTGAGTGTGTGGGAGCGAACAAGTGAGTGTGTGGGAGCGAACAAGTGAGTACGTGGGAGCGAACAAGTAAGTATGTGGGAGCGAACAAGTGAGTACGTGGGAGGGAACAAGTGAGTGTGTGGGAGGGAACAAGTGAGTCTGTGGGAGCAAACAAGCGAGTACGTGGGAGCGAACAAGTGAGTAGGTGGGAGCGAACAAGTGAGTAGGTGGGAGTGAACAAGTGAGTAGGTGGGAGCGAACAAGTGAGTGCGTGGGAGCGAACAAGCGAGTACGTGGGAGCGAACAAGAGAGTACGTGGGAGCGAACAAGTGAGTGCGTGGGAGCGAACAAGTGAGTGCGTGGGAGCAAACAAGTGAGTGCGTGGGAGCAAACAAGTGAGTGCGTGGGAGCAAACAAGTGAGTGTGTGGGAGCAAACAAGTGAGTGTGTGGGAGGCACCAAGTGAGTAGGAGGGAGCGAACAAGTGAGTATGTGGGAGCGAACAAGTGAGTAGGTGGGAGCGAACAAGTGAGTGCGTGGGAGCGAACAAGTTAGTGCGTGGGAGCGAACAAGTGAGTGCGTGGGAGCGAACAAGTGAGTGCGTGGGAGCGAACAAGTGAGTGCGTGGGAGCGAACAAGTGAGTACGTGGGAGCGAACAAGTGAGTAGGTGGGAGCGAACAAGTGAATAGGTGGGAGCGAACAAGTGAGTAGGTGGGAGCGAACAAGTGAGTAGGTGGGAGCGAACAAGTGAGTAGGTGGGAGCGAACAAGTGAGTAGGTGGGTGTGAACAAGTGAGTAGGTGGGAGCGAACAAGTGAGTGCGTGGGAGCGAACAAGTGAGTGCGTGGGAGCGAACAAGTGAGTGCGTGGGAGCGAACAAGTGAGTGCGTGGGAGCGAACAAGTGAGTACGTGGGAGCGAACAAATGAGTAGGTGAGAGCGAACAAGTGAGTAGGTGGGAGCGAACAAGTGAGTACGTGGGAGCGAACAAGTGAGTAGGTGAGAGCGAACAAGTGAGTATGTGGGAGCGAACAAGTGAGTATGTGGGAGCGAACAAGTGAGTAGGTGAGAGCGAACAAGTGAGTAGGTGGGAGCGAACAAGTGAGTGTGTGGGAGCGAACAAGTGAGTTCGTGGGAGCGAACAAGTGAGTACGTGGGAGCGAACAAGTGAGTACGTGGGAGCGAACAAGTGTGTGTGTGGGAGCGAACAAGTGAGTGTGTGGGAGCGAACAAGTGAGTGTGTGGGAGCGAACAAGTGAGTGTGTGGGAGCGAACAAGTGAGTGTGTGGGAGCGAACAAGTGAGTGTGTGGGAGCGAACAAGTGAGTGTGTGGGAGCGAACAAGTGAGTGTGTGGGAGCGAAAAAGCGAGTACGTGGGAGCGAACAAGTAAGTACGTGGGAGCGAACAAGCGAGTACGTGGGAGCGAACAAGTGAGTATGTGGTAGCGAACAAGTGAGTGTGTGGGAGCGAACAAGTGAATGCGTGGGGGCGAACTAGTGAGTACGTGGGAGCGAACAAGTAAGTATGTGGGAGCGAACAAGTGAGTACGTGGGAGCGAACAAGTGAGTGTGTGGGAGGGAACAAGTGAGTGTGTGGGAGTGAACAAGTGAGTATGTGGGAGCGAGCAAGTGAGTGTGTCGGAGCGAACAAGTGAGTAGGTAGGAGCGAACAAGTGATTACGTGGGAGCGAACAAGTGAATACGTGGGAGCGAACAAGTGAGTATGTGGGAGCGAACAAGTGAGTAGGTGGGAGTGAACAAGTGAGTACATGGGAGTGAACAAGTGAGTAGGTGGGAGCGAACAAGTGAGTGTGTGGGAGCCAACAAGTGAGTAGGAGGGAACGAACAAGTGAGTATGTGGGAGCGAACAAGTGAGTAGGTGGGAGCGAACAAGTGAGTAGGTGGGAGCGAACAAGTGAGTACGTGGGAGCGAACATGTGAGTGTGTGGGAGCGAACATGTGAGTGCGTGGGAGCGAACAAGTGAGTGCGTGGGAGCGAACAAGTGAGTACGTGGGAGCGAACAAGTGAGTAGGTGGGAGCGAACAAGTGAGTGTGTGGGAGCGAACAAGTGAGTACGAGGGAGCGAACAAGTGAGTAGGTGGGAGCGAACAAGTGAGTCCGTGGGAGCGAACAAGTGAGTCGGTGGGAGCGAACAAGTGAGTCGGTGGGAGCGAACAAGTGAGTCGGTGGGAGCGAACAAGTGAGTCGGTGGGAGCGAACAAGTGAGTAGGTGGGAGCGAACAAGTGAGTGTGTGGGAGCGAACAAGTGAGTACGTGGGAGTGAACAAGTAAGTATGTGGGAGCGAACAAGTGAGTACGTGGGAGCGAACAAGTGAATAGGTGGGAGGGAACAAGTGAGTGTGTGGGAGGGAACAAGTGAGTGTGTGGGAGGGAACAAGTGAGTGTGTGGGAGCAAACAAGCGAGTACGTGGGAGTGAACAAGTAAGTATGTGGGAGCAAACAAGCGAGTACGTGGGAGTGAACAAGTGAGTACGAGGGAGCCAACAAGTGAGTGTGTGGGAGCGAACAAGTGAGTAGGTGGGAGTGAACAAGTGAGTACATGGGAGTGAACAAGTGAGTAGGTGGGAGCGAACAAGTGAGTGTGTGGGAGCCAACAAGTGAGTAGGAGGGAGCGAACAAGTGAGTATGTGGGAGCGAACAAGTGAGTAGGTGGGAGCGAACAAGTGAGTAGGTGGGAGCGAACAAGTGAGTAGGTGGGAGCGAACAAGTGAGTAGGTGGGAGTGAACAAGTGAGTAGGTGGGAGCGAACAAGTGAGTAGGTGGGAGCGAACAAGTGAGTACGTGGGAGCGAACAAGAGAGTACGTGGGAGCGAACAAGTGAGTACGTGGGAGCGAACAAATGAGTAGGTGAGAGCGAACAAGTGAGTGTGTGGGAGCCACCAACTGAGTAGGAGGGAGCGAACAAGTGAGTAGGTGGGAGCGAACAAGTGAGTAGGTGGGAGCGAACAAGTGAGTGCGTGGGAGCGAACAAGTGAGTGCGTGGGAGCGAACAAGTGAGTGCGTGGGAGCGAACAAGTGAGTACGTGGGAGCGAACAAGTGAGTAGGTGGGAGCGAACAAGTGAGTAGGTGGGAGCGAACAAGTGAGTAGGTGGGAGCGAACAAGTGAGTAGGTGGGAGCGAACAAGTGAGTAGGTGGGAGCGAACAAGTGAGTGCGTGGGAGCGAACAAGTGAGTGCGTGGGAGCGAACAAGTGAGTGCCTGGGAGCGAACAAGTGAGTGCGTGGGAGCGAACAAGTGAGTACGTGGGAGCGAACAAATGAGTACGTGAGAGCGAACAAGTGAGTAGGTGGGAGCGAACAAGTGAGTACGTGGGAGCGAACAAGTGAGTACGTGGGTGCGAACAAGTGAGTAGGTGAGAGCGAACAAGTGAGTAGGTGGGAGCGAACAAGTGAGTGTGTGGGAGCGAACAAGTGAGTGTGTGGGAGCGAACAAGTGAGTTCGTGGGAGCGAACAAGTGAGTACGTGGGAGCGAACAAGTGAGTACGTGGGAGCGAACAAGTGAGTACGTGGGAGCGAACAAGTGAGTACGTGGGAGCGAACAAGTGAGTACGTGGGAGCGAACAAGTGTGTGTGTGGGAGCGAACAAGTGTGTGTGTGGGAGCGAACAAGTGAGTGTGTGGGAGCGAACAAGTGAGTGTGTGGGAGCGAACAAGTGAGTGTGTGGGAGCGAACAAGTGAGTGTGTGGGAGCGAACAAGTGAGTGTGTGGGAGCGAACAAGTGAGTGTGTGGGAGCGAACAAGTGAGTGTGTGGGAGCGAACAAGTGAGTGCGTGGGAGCGAACAAGTGAGTGCGTGGGAGTGAACAAGTGAGTGTGTGGGAGCGAACAAGTGGGTGCGTGGGAGCGAACAGGTGAGTAGGTGGGAGCGAACAAGTGAATGTGTGGGAGCGAACAAGTGAGTGCGTGGGAGCGAACAAGTGAGTATGTGGGAGCGAACAAGTGTGTACGTGCGAGTGAACAAGTGAGTAGGTGGGAGTGAACAAGTGAGTGTGTGGGAGTGAACAAGTGAGTACGTGGGAGCGAACAAGTGAGTAGGTGGGAGCGAACAAGTGAGTACGTGGGAGCGAACAAGTGAGTACGTGGGAGCGAACAAGTGAGTGCGTGGGAGCGAACAAGTGAGTGCGTGGGAGCGAACAAGTGAGTGCGTGGGAGCGAACAAGTAAGTATGTGGGAGCGAACAAGTGAGTACGTGGGAGCGAACAAGTGAATATGTGGGAGGGAACAAGTGAGTGTGTGGGAGGGAACAAGTGAGTCTGTGGGAGGGAACAAGCGAGTACGTGGGAGCGAACAAGTAAGTATGTGGGAGCGAACAAGCGAGTACGTGGGAGCGAACAAGTGAGTATGTGGTAGCGAACAAGTGAGTGTGTGGGAGCGAACAAGTGAGTGCGTGGGGGCGAACTAGTGAGTACGTGGGAGCGAACAAGTAAGTATGTGGGAGCGAACAAGTGAGTACGTGGGAGCGAACAAGTGAGTGTGTGGGAGGGAACAAGTGAGTGTGTGGGAGGAAACAAGTGAGTGTGTGGGAGTGAACAAGTGAGTATGTGGGAGCGAGCAAGTGAGTGTGTGGGAGCGAACAAGTGAGTAGGTAGGAGCGAACAAGTGAGTACGTGGGAGCGAACAAGTGAGTACGTGGGAGCGAACAAGTGAGTATGTGGGAGCGAACAAGTGAGTAGGTGGGAGTGAACAAGTGAGTACGTGGGAGCGAACAAGTGAGTACGTGGGAGCGAACAAGTGAGTATGTGGGAGCGAACAAGTGAGTAGGTGGGAGTGAACAAGTGAGTACATGGGAGTGAACAAGTGAGTAGGTGAGAGCGAACAAGTGAGTAGGTGGGAGCGAACAAGTGAGTGTGTGGGAGCGAACAAGTGAGTACGTGGGAGCGAACAAGTGAGTACGTGGGAGCGAACAAGTGTGTGTGTGGGAGCGAACAAGTGAGTGTGTGGGAGCGAACAAGTGAGTGTGTGGGAGCGAACAAGTGAGTGTGTGGGAGCGAACAAGTGAGTGTGTGGGAGCGAACAAGTGAGTGTGTGGGAGCGAACAAGTGAGTGTGTGGGAGCGAACAAGTGAGTGTGTGGGAGCGAAAAAGCGAGTACGTGGGAGCGAACAAGTAAGTACGTGGGAGCGAACAAGCGAGTACGTGGGAGCGAACAAGTGAGTATGTGGTAGCGAACAAGTGAGTGTGTGGGAGCGAACAAGTGAATGCGTGGGGGCGAACTAGTGAGTACGTGGGAGCGAACAAGTAAGTATGTGGGAGCGAACAAGTGAGTACGTGGGAGCGAACAAGTGAGTGTGTGGGAGGGAACAAGTGAGTGTGTGGGAGTGAACAAGTGAGTATGTGGGAGCGAGCAAGTGAGTGTGTCGGAGCGAACAAGTGAGTAGGTAGGAGCGAACAAGTGATTACGTGGGAGCGAACAAGTGAATACGTGGGAGCGAACAAGTGAGTATGTGGGAGCGAACAAGTGAGTAGGTGGGAGTGAACAAGTGAGTACATGGGAGTGAACAAGTGAGTAGGTGGGAGCGAACAAGTGAGTGTGTGGGAGCCAACAAGTGAGTAGGAGGGAACGAACAAGTGAGTATGTGGGAGCGAACAAGTGAGTAGGTGGGAGCGAACAAGTGAGTAGGTGGGAGCGAACAAGTGAGTACGTGGGAGCGAACATGTGAGTGTGTGGGAGCGAACATGTGAGTGCGTGGGAGCGAACAAGTGAGTGCGTGGGAGCGAACAAGTGAGTACGTGGGAGCGAACAAGTGAGTAGGTGGGAGCGAACAAGTGAGTGTGTGGGAGCGAACAAGTGAGTACGAGGGAGCGAACAAGTGAGTAGGTGGGAGCGAACAAGTGAGTCCGTGGGAGCGAACAAGTGAGTACATGGGAGCGAACAAGTGAGTCGGTGGGAGCGAACAAGTGAGTCGGTGGGAGCGAACAAGTGAGTCGGTGGGAGCGAACAAGTGAGTAGGTGGGAGCGAACAAGTGAGTGTGTGGGAGCGAACAAGTGAGTACGTGGGAGTGAACAAGTAAGTATGTGGGAGCGAACAAGTGAGTACGTGGGAGCGAACAAGTGAATAGGTGGGAGGGAACAAGTGAGTGTGTGGGAGGGAACAAGTGAGTGTGTGGGAGGGAACAAGTGAGTGTGTGGGAGCAAACAAGCGAGTACGTGGGAGTGAACAAGTAAGTATGTGGGAGCAAACAAGCGAGTACGTGGGAGTGAACAAGTGAGTACGAGGGAGCCAACAAGTGAGTGTGTGGGAGCGAACAAGTGAGTAGGTGGGAGTGAACAAGTGAGTACATGGGAGTGAACAAGTGAGTAGGTGGGAGCGAACAAGTGAGTGTGTGGGAGCCAACAAGTGAGTAGGAGGGAGCGAACAAGTGAGTATGTGGGAGCGAACAAGTGAGTAGGTGGGAGCGAACAAGTGAGTAGGTGGGAGCGAACAAGTGAGTAGGTGGGAGCGAACAAGTGAGTAGGTGGGAGTGAACAAGTGAGTAGGTGGGAGCGAACAAGTGAGTAGGTGGGAGCGAACAAGTGAGTACGTGGGAGCGAACAAGAGAGTACGTGGGAGCGAACAAGTGAGTACGTGGGAGCGAACAAATGAGTAGGTGAGAGCGAACAAGTGAGTGTGTGGGAGCCACCAACTGAGTAGGAGGGAGCGAACAAGTGAGTAGGTGGGAGCGAACAAGTGAGTAGGTGGGAGCGAACAAGTGAGTGCGTGGGAGCGAACAAGTGAGTGCGTGGGAGCGAACAAGTGAGTGCGTGGGAGCGAACAAGTGAGTACGTGGGAGCGAACAAGTGAGTAGGTGGGAGCGAACAAGTGAGTAGGTGGGAGCGAACAAGTGAGTAGGTGGGAGCGAACAAGTGAGTAGGTGGGAGCGAACAAGTGAGTAGGTGGGAGCGAACAAGTGAGTGCGTGGGAGCGAACAAGTGAGTGCGTGGGAGCGAACAAGTGAGTGCCTGGGAGCGAACAAGTGAGTGCGTGGGAGCGAACAAGTGAGTACGTGGGAGCGAACAAATGAGTACGTGAGAGCGAACAAGTGAGTAGGTGGGAGCGAACAAGTGAGTACGTGGGAGCGAACAAGTGAGTACGTGGGTGCGAACAAGTGAGTAGGTGAGAGCGAACAAGTGAGTAGGTGGGAGCGAACAAGTGAGTGTGTGGGAGCGAACAAGTGAGTGTGTGGGAGCGAACAAGTGAGTTCGTGGGAGCGAACAAGTGAGTACGTGGGAGCGAACAAGTGAGTACGTGGGAGCGAACAAGTGAGTACGTGGGAGCGAACAAGTGAGTACGTGGGAGCGAACAAGTGAGTACGTGGGAGCGAACAAGTGTGTGTGTGGGAGCGAACAAGTGTGTGTGTGGGAGCGAACAAGTGAGTGTGTGGGAGCGAACAAGTGAGTGTGTGGGAGCGAACAAGTGAGTGTGTGGGAGCGAACAAGTGAGTGTGTGGGAGCGAACAAGTGAGTGTGTGGGAGCGAACAAGTGAGTGTGTGGGAGCGAACAAGTGAGTGTGTGGGAGCGAACAAGTGAGTGCGTGGGAGCGAACAAGTGAGTGCGTGGGAGTGAACAAGTGAGTGTGTGGGAGCGAACAAGTGGGTGCGTGGGAGCGAACAGGTGAGTAGGTGGGAGCGAACAAGTGAATGTGTGGGAGCGAACAAGTGAGTGCGTGGGAGCGAACAAGTGAGTATGTGGGAGCGAACAAGTGTGTACGTGCGAGTGAACAAGTGAGTAGGTGGGAGTGAACAAGTGAGTGTGTGGGAGTGAACAAGTGAGTACGTGGGAGCGAACAAGTGAGTAGGTGGGAGCGAACAAGTGAGTACGTGGGAGCGAACAAGTGAGTACGTGGGAGCGAACAAGTGAGTGCGTGGGAGCGAACAAGTGAGTGCGTGGGAGCGAACAAGTGAGTGCGTGGGAGCGAACAAGTAAGTATGTGGGAGCGAACAAGTGAGTACGTGGGAGCGAACAAGTGAATATGTGGGAGGGAACAAGTGAGTGTGTGGGAGGGAACAAGTGAGTCTGTGGGAGGGAACAAGCGAGTACGTGGGAGCGAACAAGTAAGTATGTGGGAGCGAACAAGCGAGTACGTGGGAGCGAACAAGTGAGTATGTGGTAGCGAACAAGTGAGTGTGTGGGAGCGAACAAGTGAGTGCGTGGGGGCGAACTAGTGAGTACGTGGGAGCGAACAAGTAAGTATGTGGGAGCGAACAAGTGAGTACGTGGGAGCGAACAAGTGAGTGTGTGGGAGGGAACAAGTGAGTGTGTGGGAGGAAACAAGTGAGTGTGTGGGAGTGAACAAGTGAGTATGTGGGAGCGAGCAAGTGAGTGTGTGGGAGCGAACAAGTGAGTAGGTAGGAGCGAACAAGTGAGTACGTGGGAGCGAACAAGTGAGTACGTGGGAGCGAACAAGTGAGTATGTGGGAGCGAACAAGTGAGTAGGTGGGAGTGAACAAGTGAGTACATGGGAGTGAACAAGTGAGTAGGTGGGAGCGAACAAGTGAGTGTGTGGGAGCCAACAAGTGAGTAGGAGGGAGCGAACAAGTGAGTATGTGGGAGCCAACAAGTGAGTAGGTGGGAGCGAACAAGTGAGTAGGTGGGAGCGAACAAGTGAGTACGTGGGAGCGAACATGTGAGTGTGTGGGAGCGAACATGTGAGTGCGTGGGAGCGAACAAGTGAGTGCGTGGGAGCGAACAAGTGAGTACGTGGGAGCGAACAAGTGAGTAGGTGGGAGCGAACAAGTGAGTCGGTGGGAGCGAACAAGTGAGTCGGTGGGAGCGAACAAGTGAGTCGGTGGGAGCGAACAAGTGAGTCGGTGGGAGCGAACAAGTGAGTCAGTGGGAGCGAACAAGTGAGTAGGTGGGAGCGAACAAGTGAGTGTGTGGGAGCGAACAAGTGAGTACGTGGGAGTGAACAAGTAAGTATGTGGGAGCGAACAAGTGAGTACGTGGGAGCGAACAAGTGAATATGTGGGAGGGAACAAGTGAGTGTGTGGGAGGGAACAAGTGAGTGTGTGGGAGGGAACAAGTGAGTGTGTGGGAGCAAACAAGCGAGTACGTGGGAGTGAACAAGTAAGTATGTGGGAGCAAACAAGCGAGTACGTGGGAGTGAACAAGTGAGTACGAGGGAGCCAACAAGTGAGTGTGTGAGAGCGAACAAGTGAGTAGGTGGGAGTGAACAAGTGAGTACATGGGAGTGAACAAGTGAGTAGGTGGGAGCGAACAAGTGAGTGTGTGGGAGCCAACAAGTGAGTAGGAGGGAGCGAACAAGTGAGTAGGTGGGAGCGAACAAGTGAGTAGGTGGGAGCGAACAAGTGAGTACGTGGGAGCGAACATGTGAGTGTGTGGGAGCGAACATGTGAGTGCGTGGGAGCGAACAAGTGAGTGCGTGGGAGCGAACAAGTGAGTACGTGGGAGCGAACAAGTGAGTAGGTGGGAGCGAACAAGTGAGTCGGTGGGAGCGAACAAGTGAGTCGGTGGGAGCGAACAAGTGAGTCGGTGGGAGCGAACAAGTGAGTCGGTGGGAGCGAACAAGTGAGTCAGTGGGAGCGAACAAGTGAGTAGGTGGGAGCGAACAAGTGAGTGTGTGGGAGCGAACAAGTGAGTACGTGGGAGTGAACAAGTAAGTATGTGGGAGCGAACAAGTGAGTACGTGGGAGCGAACAAGTGAATATGTGGGAGGGAACAAGTGAGTGTGTGGGAGGGAACAAGTGAGTGTGTGGGAGGGAACAAGTGAGTGTGTGGGAGCAAACAAGCGAGTACGTGGGAGTGAACAAGTAAGTATGTGGGAGCAAACAAGTGAGTACGTGGGAGTGAACAAGTGAGTACGAGGGAGCCAACAAGTGAGTGTGTGAGAGCGAACAAGTGAGTAGGTGGGAGTGAACAAGTGAGTACATGGGAGTGAACAAGTGAGTAGGTGGGAGCGAACAAGTGAGTGTGTGGGAGCCAACAAGTGAGTAGGAGGGAGCGAACAAGTGAGTATGTGGGAGCGAACAAGTGAGTAGGTGGGAGCGAACAAGTGAGTAGGTGGGAGCGAACAAGTGAGTAGGTGGGAGCGAACAAGTGAGTAGGTGGGAGCGAACAAGTGAGTAGGTGGGAGCGAACAAGTGAGTACGTGGGAGCGAACAAGAGAGTACGTGGGAGCGAACAGGTGAGTACGTGGGAGCGAACAAGTGAGTGCGTGGGAGCGAACAAGTGAGTGTGTGAGAGCGAACAAGTGAGTAGGTGGGAGCGAACAAGTGAGTACATGGGAGTGAACAAGTGAGTAGGTGGGAGCGAACAAGTGAGTGTGTGGGAGCCAACAAGTGAGTAGGAGGGAGCGAACAAGTGAGTATGTGGGAGCGAACAAGTGAGTAGGTGGGAGCGAACAAGTGAGTAGGTGGGAGCGAACAAGTGAGTACGTGGGAGCGAACAGGTGAGTACGTGGGAGCGAACAAGTGAGTGCGTGGGAGCGAACAAGTGAGTGCGTGGGAGCGAACAAGTGAGTGCGTGGGAGCGAACAAGTGAGTAGGTGGGAGCGAACAAGTGAGTACGTGGGAGCGAACAAGAGAGTACGTGGGAGCGAACAGGTGAGTACGTGGGAGCGAACAAGTGAGTGCGTGGGAGCGAACAAGTGAGTGCGTGGGAGCGAACAAGTGAGTGCGTGGGAGCGAACATGTGAGTGCGTGGGAGCGAACAAGTAAGTATGTGGGAGCAAACAAGCGTGTACGTGGGAGTGAACAAGTGAGTATGTGGTAGCGAACAAGTGAGTGTATGGGAGCGAACAAGTGAGTGCGTGGGGGCGAACAAGTGAGTACGTGGGAGTGAACAAGTAAGTATGTGGGAGCGAACAAGTGAGTACGTGGGAGCGAACAAGTGAGTGTGTGGGAGGGAACAAGTGAGTGTGTGGGAGTGAACAAGTGAGTATGTGGGAGCGAACAAGTGAGTGTGTGGGAGCGAACAAGTGAGTAGGTAGGAGCGAACAAGTGAGTAGGTGGGAGCGAACAAGTGAGTAGGTGGGAGCGAACAAGTGAGTAGGTGGGAGCGAACAAGTGAGTGTGCGGGAGCGAACAAGTGAGAGTGTGCGAGAGAACAAGTGAGTATGTGGGAGCGAACAAGTGAGTAGGTGGGAGTGAACAAGTGAGTACATGGGAGTGAACAAGTGAGTAGGTGGGAGTGAACAAGTGAGTACGTGGGAGTGAACAAGTGAGTAGGTGGGAGCGAACAAGTGAGTGTGTGGGAGCCACCAAGTGAGTAGGAGGGAGCGAACAAGTGAGTATGTGGGAGCGAACAAGTGAGTAGGTGGGAGCGAACAAGTGAGTGCGTGGGAGCGAACAAGTGAGTGCGTGGGGGCGAACAAGTGAGTACGTGGGAGTGAACAAGTGAGTACGTGGGAGCGAACAAGTGAGTGTGTGGGAGGGAACAAGTGAGTGTGTGGGAGCAAACAAGTGAGTGTGTGGGAGTGAACAAGTGAGTATGTGGGAGCGAACAAGTGAGTGTGTGGGAGCGAACAAGTGAGTCGGTAGGAGCGAACAAGTGAGTACGTGGGAGCGAACAAGTGAGTAGGTGGGAGCGAACAAGTGAGTAGGTGGGAGCGAACAAGTGAGTAGGTGGGAGCGAACAAGTGAGTAGGTGGGAGCGAACAAGTGAGTGTGCGGGAGCGAACAAGTGAGAGTGTGCGAGAGAACAAGTGAGTATGTGGGAGCGAACAAGTGAGTAGGTGGGAGTGAACAAGTGAGTACATGGGAGTGAACAAGTGAGTAGGTGGGAGTGAACAAGTGAGTAGGTGGGAGTGAACAAGTGAGTACGTGGGAGTGAACAAGTGAGTAGGTGGGAGCGAACAAGTGAGTGTGTGGGAGCCACCAAGTGAGTAGGAGGGAGCGAACAAGTGAGTATGTGGGAGCGAACAAGTGAGTAAGTGGGAGCGAACAAGTGAGTGCGTGGGAGCGAACAAGTGAGTGCGTGGGAGCGAACAAGTGAGTACGTGGGAGCGAACAAGTGAGTAGGTGGGAGCGAACAAGTGAGTAGGTGGGAGCGAACAAGTGAGTAGGTGGGAGCGAACAAGTGAGTAGGTGGGAGCGAACAAGTGAGTAGGTGGGAGCGAACAAGTGAGTAGGTGGGAGCGAACAAGTGAGTAGGTGGGAGCGAACAAGTGAGTGCGTGGGAGCGAACAAGTGAGTGCGTGGGAGCGAACATGTGAGTGCGTGGGAGCGAACAAGTGAGTACGTGGGAGCGAACAAATGAGTAGGTGAGAGCGAACAAGTGAGTAGGTGGGAGCGAACAAGTGAGTACATGGGAGCGAACAAGTGAGTAGGTGAGAGCGAACAAGTGAGTAGGTGGGAGCGAACAAGTGAGTACGTGGGAGCGAACAAGTGAGTACGTGGGAGCGAACAAGTGAGTACGTGGGAGCGAACAAGTGAGTACGTGGGAGCGAACAAGTGAGTGTGTGGGAGCGAACAAGTGAGTGTGTGGGAGCGAACAAGTGAGTGTGTGGGAGCGAACAAGTGAGTGTGTGGGAGCGAACAAGTGAGTGTGTGGGAGCGAACAAGTGAGTGTGTGGGAGCGAACAAGTGAGTGTGTGGGAGCGAACAAGTGAGTGTGTGGGAGCGAACAAGTGAGTACGTGGGAGCGAACAAGAGAGTGTGTGGGAGCGAACAAGTGAGTACGAGGGAGCCAACAAGTGAGTAGGTGGGAGCGAACAAGTGAGTATGTGGGAGAGAACAAGTGAGTGCGTGGGAGTGAACAAGTGAGTGTGTGGGAGCAAACAAGTGAGTGTGTGGGAGCAAACAAGTGAGTGCGTGGGAGCGAACAGGTGAGTAGGTGGGAGCGAACAAGTGAATGTGTGGGAGCGAACAAGTGAGTGCGTGGGAGCGAACAAGTGAGTGTGTGGGAGCGAACAAGTGTGTACGTGCAAGTGAACAAGTGAGTAGGTGGGAGTGAACAAGTGAGTGTGTGGGAGGGAACAAGTGAGTACGTGGGAGCGAACAAGTGAGTAGGTGGGAGCGAACAAGTGAGTACGTGGGAGCGAACAAGTGAGTACGTGGGAGCGAACAAGTGAGTACGTGGGAGCGAACAAGTGAGTACGTGGGAGCGAACAAGTGAGTACGTGGGAGCGAACAAGTGAGTACGTGGGAGCGAACAAGTGAGTGCGTGGGAGCTAACAAGTGAGTGTGTGGGAACGAACAAGTGAGTGTGTGGGAGCGAACAAGTGAGTGCGTGGGAGCGAACAAGTGAGGGCGTGGGATCGAACAAGTGAGTGCGTGGGAGCGAACAAGTGAGTACGTGGGAGCGAACAAGTGAGTACGTGGGAGCGAACAAGTGAGTGTGTGGGAGCGAACAAGTGAGTGTGTGGGAGCGAACAAGTGAGTGTGTGGGAGCGAACAAGTGAGTGTGTGGGAGCGAACAAGTGAGTGTGTGGGAGCGAACAAGTGAGTGTGTGGGAGCGAACAAGTGAGTGTGTGGGATCGAACAAGTGAGTACGTGGGAGCGAACAAGAGAGTGTGTGGGAGCGAACAAGTGAGTACGAGGGAGCCAACAAGTGAGTAGGTGGGAGCGAACAAGTGAGTATGTGGGAGTGAACAAGTGAGTGCGTGGGAGTGAACAAGTGAGTGTGTGGGAGCAAACAAGTGAGTGCGTGGGAGCGAACAGGTGAGTAGGTGGGAGCGAACAAGTGAATGTGTGGGAGCGAACAAGTGAGTGCGTGGGAGCGAACAAGTGAGTGTGTGGGAGCGAACAAGTGTGTACGTGCAAGTGAACAAGTGAGTAGGTGGGAGTGAACAAGTGAGTGTGTGGGAGGGAACAAGTGAGTACGTGGGAGCGAACAAGTGAGTAGGTGGGAGCGAACAAGTGAGTACGTGGGAGCGAACAAGTGAGTACGTGGGAGCGAACAAGTGAGTGCGTGGGAGCTAACAAGTGAGTGTGTGGGAACGAACAAGTGAGTAGGTGGGAGTGAACAAGTGAGTGTGTGGGAGCAAACAAGTGAGTGTGTGGGAGCAAACAAGTGAGTGCGTGGGAGCGAACAGGTGAGTAGGTGGGAGCGAACAAGTGAATGTGTGGGAGCGAACAAGTGAATGTGTGGGAGCGAACAAGTGAGTGCGTGGGAGCGAACAAGTGAGTGTGTGGGAGCGAACAAGTGTGTACGTGCAAGTGAACAAGTGAGTAGGTGGGAGTGAACAAGTGAGTGTGTGGGAGGGAACAAGTGAGTACGTGGGAGCGAACAAGTGAGTAGGTGGGAGCGAACAAGTGAGTACGTGGGAGCGAACAAGTGAGTACGTGGGAGCGAACAAGTGAGTACGTGGGAGCGAACAAGTGAGTACGTGGGAGCGAACAAGTGAGTGCGTGGGAGCTAACAAGTGAGTGTGTGGGAACGAACAAGTGAGTGTGTGGGAGCGAACAAGTGAGTGCGTGGGAGCGAACAAGTGAGGGCGTGGGATCGAACAAGTGAGTGCGTGGGAGCGAACAAGTGAATACGTGGGAGCGAACAAGTGTTTAGGTGGGAGGGAACAAGTGAGTGCGTGGGAGCGAACAAGTGAGTGCGTGGGAGCGAACAAGTGAGTGTGTGGGAGCGAACAAGTGAGTGTGTGGGAGCGAACAAGTGAGTGTGTGGGAGCGAACAAGTGAGTACGTGGGAGCGAACAAGAGAGTGTGTGGGAGCGAACAAGTGAGTACGAGGGAGCCAACAAGTGAGTAGGTGGGAGCGAACAAGTGAGTATGTGGGAGTGAACAAGTGAGTGCGTGGGAGCGAACAAGTGAGTGTGTGGGAGCGAACAAGTGAGTGTGTGGGAGCGAACAAGTGAGTACGTGGGAGCGAACAAGAGAGTGTGTGGGAGCGAACAAGTGAGTACGAGGGAGCCAACAAGTGAGTAGGTGGGAGCGAACAAGTGAGTATGTGGGAGTGAACAAGTGAGTGCGTGGGAGTGAACAAGTGAGTGTGTGGGAGCAAACAAGTGAGTGCGTGGGAGCGAACAGGTGAGTAGGTGGGAGCGAACAAGTGAATGTGTGGGAGCGAACAAGTGAGTGCGTGGGAGCGAACAAGTGAGTGTGTGGGAGCGAACAAGTGTGTACGTGCAAGTGAACAAGTGAGTAGGTGGGAGTGAACAAGTGAGTGTGTGGGAGGGAACAAGTGAGTACGTGGGAGCGAACAAGTGAGTAGGTGGGAGCGAACAAGTGAGTACGTGGGAGCGAACAAGTGAGTACGTGGGAGCGAACAAGTGAGTGCGTGGGAGCTAACAAGTGAGTGTGTGGGAACGAACAAGTGAGTAGGTGGGAGTGAACAAGTGAGTGTGTGGAGGGAACAAGTGAGTACGTGGGAGCGAACAAGTGAGTACGTGGGAGCGAACAAGTGAGTACGTGGGAGCGAACAAGTGAGTGCGTGGGAACGAACAAGTGAGTGTGTGGGAGCGAATAAGTGAGTGCGTGGGAGCGAACAAGTGAGGGCGTGGGATCGAACAAGTGAGTGCGTGGGAGCGAACAAGTGAATACGTGGGAGCGAACAAGTGTTTAGGTGGGAGGGAACAAGTGAGTGCGTGGGAGCGAACAAGTGAGTGCGTGGGATCGAACAAGTGGGTACATGGGAGTGAACTAGTGAGTATGTGGGAGTGAACAAGTGAGTGCGTGGGAGTGAACAAGTGAGTGTGTGGGAGCGAACAAGTGAGTGCGTGGGAGCGAACAGGTGAGTAGGTGGGAGCGAACAAGTGAATGTGTGGGAGCGAACAAGTGAGTGCGTGGGATCGAACAAGTGAGTGTGTGGGAGCGAACAAGTGAGTGTGTGGGAGTGAACAAGTGAGTACGTGGGAGCGAACAAGTGAGTGTGTGGGAGCGAACAAGTGAGTACGAGGGAGCCAACAAGTGAGTAGGTGGGAGCGAACAAGTGAGTGCGTGGGAGTGAACAAGTGAGTGCGTGGGAGTGAACAAGTGAGTGTGTGGGAGCGAACAAGTGAGTGCGTGGGAGCGAACAAGTGAGTGCGTGGGAGCGAACAAGTGAGTGCGTGGGAGCGAACAGGTGAGTAGGTGGGAGCGAACAAGTGAATGTGTGGGAGCGAACAAGTGAGTGCGTGGGAGCGAACAAGTGAGTGTGTGGGAGCGAACAAGTGTGTACGTGCGAGTGAACAAGTGAGTAGGTGGGAGTGAACAAGTGAGTGTGTGGGAGTGAACAAGTGAGTACGTGGGAGCGAACAAGTGAGTAGGTGGGAGCGAACAAGTGAGTACGTGGGAGCGAACAAGTGAGTACGTGGGAGCGAACAAGTGAGTGCGTGGGAGCGAACAAGTGAGTGTGTGGGAACGAACAAGTGAGTGTGTGGGAGCGAACAAGTGAGTGCGTGGGAGCGAACAAGTGAGGGCGTGGGATCGAACAAGTGAGTGCGTGGGAGCGAACAAGTGAATACGTGGGAGTGAACAAGTGTTTAGGTGGGAGGGAACAAGTGAGTGCGTGGGAGCGAACAAGTGAGTGCGTGGGATCGAACAAGTGGGTACGTGGGAGTGAACTAGTGAGTATGTGGGAGTGAACAAGTGAGTGTGTGGGAGCGAACAATTGAGTGCGTGGGAGCGAACAGGTGAGTAGGTGGGAGCGAACAAGTGAATGTGTGGGAGCGAACAAGTGAGTGCGTGGGATCGAACAAGTGAGTGTGTGGGAGCGAACCAGTGAGTGTGTGGGAGTGAACAAGTGAGTACGTGGGAGCGAACAAGTGAGTAGGTGGGAGCGAACAAGTGAGTGTGTGGGAACGAACAAGTGAGTGTGTGGGAACGAACAAGTGAGTGTGTGGGAGCGAACAAGCGAGTACGTGGGAGCGAACAAGTGAGTGCGTGGGAGTGAACAAGTGAGGGCATGGGAGCAAACAAGTGAGTGCGTGGGAGCGAACAAGTGAGTGCGTGGGATCGAACAAGTGAGTGCGTGGGAGCGAACAAGTGAGTGCGTGGGAGCGAACAAGTGTGTAGGTGGGAGGGAACAAGTGAGTGCGTGGGAGCGAACAAGTGTGTAGGTGGGAGTGAACAAGTGAGTGCGTGGGAGCGAACAAGTGAGTGTGTGGGAGCGAACAAGTGAGTGCGTGGGAGCGAACAGGTGAGTAGGTGGGAGCGAACAAGTGAGTGTGTGGGAGCGAACAAGTGAGTGTGTGGGAGCGAACAAGTGAGTACGTGGGAGCGAACAAGTGAGTACGTGGGAGCGAACAAGTGAGTAGGTGGGAGCGAACAAGTGAGTAGGTGGGAGCGAACAAGTGAGTAGGTGGGAGCGAACAAGTGAGTACGTGGGAGCGAACAAGTGAGTAGGTGGGAGCGAACAAGAGAGTACGTGGGAGCGAACAAGTGAGTGCGTGGGAGCGAACAAGTGAGTGCGTGGGAGTGAACAAGTGAGTAGGAGGGAGCGAACAAGTGAGTGTGTGGGAGTGAACAAGTGAGTAGGTGGGAGGGATCTAGTGAGTAGGTGGGAGCGAACAAGTGAGTGTGTGGGAGAGAACAAGTGAGTACGTGGGAGCGAACAAGTGCAACCATGTAAGAGACTGGGTATGACCGAGTGAATGGGAGTGAGTGTTACAGTCTGTGCTGATTTATGGCCAGTGATTTTTTTTTTTCAAAAAATGTATTAAAAGAATATGTTCAGCATTATTAAGCTTTCCGGATTGTCATTAAAAACGATTATGTTTGAGAATGATGACAGTAGCAATAAATATGTTTGATTTGGGTTTGAGCTTTGCTGGGGTGGCAAGCATGTTTTGCCCATCCCTAATTGTCCTTGAGGAGGCATTTTACTCTTTTGTTCGAGCAATAATTCCATACTTTTCATTAGGTAACATTAGGAACACTGAGAAGTTGAGCTATGATAAAGAGCACCAATATAAATTCATGGTTACAGCGTATGATTGTGGCCAAAAGGAAGCAGCAGAAGATGTATTAGTTGAAATTGAAATTAAACCAGTTTGCAAGCCCGGCTGGCAAGGTAAGACTGTTTAATGTATTTCTGTATTACTCGCACTGCTTCAAATACTTCAGAAAATGACAAAGGAAACAAAAAATACTATGGCCGTGATTGTCCCAAAAAATGACAAAAGGGCTGGATTCTGTACCTCACGCCGGTGGTAGTGGAGTTCCTGAAGCGGCGGAGGATCCTGCGTTGGGGAGAAAACAGGATCGTTGCCAAGCGCCAACCCGTTTCAAATTCTCCAGCCCCCTGCTGGCGTTGAGATCGAGGTTTGTGCCCAGTGCCAGCAGGAGGATAAAAATGGGTCATTAAGATCCATTTGCATCCTATTAATGGGCTGGATTACATATTCTCCTCTGGTCCAGGATTCATGTGGGCGAGAATTGGTGCTGGTCCTGACAAGCATGTATTTGACTCACCCTCACGGTGGGCCAAGAGTGTAACTCTTGAAATGAGTTTCTCCCCCACCCCCCCCAAGTCCATCAGAGAGCCACCGCCACCCCCCCCCCCACAATGCAAGACCAGCCCTCCCCATCTCCATCAGATCCCCTCCCAACACCCCCCCACCAGAGACCCCCTAATAAAGAACCCCCCCCCCGTAGACCGCTAAATAAAGAGACTCCTAAATAAAGTGACCACCCCGCAGATACCACCTAAATAAGGAGACCCCCCCCTCCCCCACAGACTAGCAGAAAAGAGACCCCATTCAGGAAGCTCCCCAGAAGAGAGAACCCTGTCTGAAGAGCAGTCCAGACAGTGGCAGTGAAAAAGAATCACTGCTTTAAAACTTACCTGTGCAATACACCTGCTGACTCAGGGCGAGGAAGCAGCACCTGTCAATTCTTGGAAAGAGAAAACCAGTCAGCTGGGTTTAAACCCCCTCAGATCTTTGTTCTGCAAGACGTATGTTCATTTTTCTTTGATATTGATTTTACTAGGCTTCCACACATATAGCTGTCAGCATTGCTCCATTCATCTGCCTTCATGGTAACTTCGAAGTGGTCAGCTGTGAAACCAGCCACAATGTTTATAAACATCAAACTTTGATTGATGGATCCTGGACACTCAAACAGAGCTACGTGCTTTCTATTCAACTCCATTCACGGTTAAGTGACTTTGAAGTAACTCTATTTGAAATGGTCCAGCAGCTGAATTGCGCTTGGGGGGGTGGGGGTGGGGGGGTTTAATTGTGTTGCGTGGGAAGAGGGCCCAGCTGCTGTACCTCACTGTTGGACCATGTGCACATAATGGCAGTCCAACAGCGGGATTCTCTAGGGAATCCCTCGCAATCCTCGCCAGGCAAAAAACCTGCATGGATAAGGATTGGGAATCGCTTCCTGGGAGCGCAATCAGGTGCAATTCTGCTCCGGTGGGAGAAACCTGCCCTAAGTGTCACTTGGGTGAGTTTGGGAGGGCGATTCGCGCCGGGTGTTTGGGTGCAATCCAGACCGGTATTCACCCACACTCAGTCATTTTTTCAGAGCTTTGGGAGTTTCTCACCAGTACATCCCACACTTCTGGGGCGGGATTCTCCTCTAACCGGCGGGGCAGGCCGTATCGGCGCCGAGGAGTGCCGTGAACCACTCTGGCATCGGGCCAACCGGAAGGTGCCAAAGGGCCCCCGTTGGCCGGCGCGCGTTGGCGCATGCGCGGGAGCACCAGCGTGTGCTGGTGGCATCCCAGCACATGCGCAGGGGGGTTCTTCTCCGCGCTGGCCATGGCGGACCATTACACTGGCCGGCACGGAGGGAAAGAGTGCCCCCACGGCACAGACCTGCCCGCAGATTGGTGGGCCCCGATCGTGGGCCAGGCCACCGTGGGGGGCATCCCCCCCAGGGCCAGATCCCCCTGCCAGAGGACCTCGCAGGCCGCCCGCAGAGCCAGGTCCCGCCGGTACGGACCTGGTGTATTTCATGCCGGCGGGACCCACCGAAAACGGTGGCCACTCAGCCCATCGCGGGTCGGAGAATCGCTGGGGGGGGTGGGCGCTGCCAACATCCCCCAACCGGCGCAGCGCGATTCCCACCCCCGCCGCAAAACCGGCGCTGGAGAAACCGGCAGCCAGCATCGCGGCGGGATTATCGCCGCCCCCTGGCGTGGTCGGAGAATCCCACCCCTTTTTCCTGTAGTGGGGAACTAAAGTCACAGGCAAAACTGGCTCCACAGTGATCAAGGTGCCATTTTTAAAGGGTACGCAGATCTTAAAGTGAGATTGAGGGTCTCCCACATCTTACAACTATGGACACCATAACCCCCCACAGACATGGGCAAGACCCCCAGCCATCGACCCTGGAGGGGAACTTCCCCCATCATTAAAAGTCCATGCCATGCCCCCCCCCCCCACCACCACCACCACCACCACCCAGGCATGAGAGTTACTTGGCCCCACTCCCATCTATTCTCATGGGCATCGAGGCATCGCTCCCCCCCCGCCCCACCAAGTGAGTATACCTTAATCTGGGATTACTGAGGGGCCCCCCCCACCTTTACATCCACGCCCTTTCAGCCCCCCCACCTTTCAGCCTCTTAGGCCCCTCTTCCATACCCCCATGCTTCATATCCCAACTTCGTAGTCCCCCTTTACCTCACTTGTGGAGTCAATTAGTAGATCATATGGCGAGGCATTATAGATCCTCTCACTATCCTTTTTTAACACATCATATGACACTATAGAAGCTTTATCAAACAAAATTTGACACCAGCCACACAGAGCAATATTAGGGCAGATGACCAAAAGCTTGGTTAAAAATGGAGGTTTACTGCAATGTCTTAGAGGAAGAAAGAGTGTTGGGTTGAGTTTTAGGGCTGAGGGTTTTGACAGCTAAAGGCATAGCAACCAGTGGTGAGTAAATAAAATGGGGGCCAAGGGACCTGTATTAGAGGAGCACGGCAGGGGTATGGGGATGTTGGATGGAGGAGTGGGGGAATGATTGCGGGGGGAGGGTAGTCGCTGGAAAGCTAGACGGGATTGCAGAGATAGAGGGTGGTGGCCATGGAGAGATTTGAAACAAGGATGCAAATTCTGAGACATTTTGTTTAAGTAGGAGTCAATGCAGGTCAGCGAACTTCGAGGGAGATGGGTGAGTGGAACTTGATGAGTGTTAGAACACAGACAAAAGAGTTCCCAATGTTGCTGAAGGTATAGGTAGGAGAGATTGGCCACGGGTATGTTAGAATAGTCAATTCCTAGAGGTTCATGTAATGGATGAGGCTTTCAGCAGCAGACAAACTGAGGGAAGGGCAGTATCAGCACTGTTACTGAGGTGGAAATAAGCGATCTTAGCAATGGTGTGAATATGTGGTCCAGTATAATAACAAGGTTGCAATCAGCCCGGTTCAGCCTCCGACAGTTGACGTAATGAAGGATGGAGTTGGTAGCCAGGGAACAGAGTTTCTGATGGGGCCCAACCCTCCCAATATCTAGTTTACTTTAAATTTGAAAATCTGAAATGCATTGTTTCTTATGTATTGGATAGTTTTGTACTTTACATAGAAGACAATATTTTGAGAACAATCCATTACCTGCTCAATTCCAATATTCACCAGAAGATCTCTCCATAATGGCAGGTGTGGCAGCTCCAGTTTATATTGCATTCTAGCTTTCCACGGTGAAGAGGATGCTGTAGTATAATTCACTACCCATGCCTAGTTCCATGTAGAAACTTTAAGATCTGCTATGTTTTCTGTTGTGGCTGTGGTAATGATGCACAGAGAACATCTAGTTCTTGGACTAGTAATATAGTTTATTAACAAAGCGAGCATGTGGAAAGATAACTGATGAACTCTCATACAGACAGTAATGAATAATTGAACGCTCCTGGAACTACTTCGAATGCGACTGTCCTCTAGTACGACTTACTACTAACTGCCGGATCTGTAGAGCCACATGGTGGATCTCTATCACCACCTGTTGGTCGGAGTTCATACTGATAACTGTATACATTAATATGTATAGGCATATCACAACAGAGTTATTTCTTTAAAATGTATTTGAGTGAATTTGTGTAGCTATTTTACACTTTTGCAGTTTATGAATGGTTTATGTTAGGTTATTGGGGAATCAGATAAGCAGGACAATGTTAAAACATCACATCGTAATCAGTGTGAAGGTAGATTTCCTGTGTGTATTCTTCATAAAAATGAGTTAGCAATTCTGTTGCACAGTCACACTTCAAAGGAAATGTTTGCTCTTTAAATGAACAACCCCAATATTTTCCAACACAAATTAGAATTGATCTTCACTCTCCATTGAAGTATCATAAAATTTATTTTTAATTTCTTATGGATCAGCCTTATTCCTTCAGTACTGCCTTAACGACCATTTTGAGCATGATCCAGCGGCCTTGTTGCGCCCGACTTGATGTTGGGATGAGGCCGTTGAATCTCGTGATAGGATGCTCGGAAATGTCTCAAAATCCAACAGAATCTCGCGAGGTGTCGCGATCTGGATCTCGCCCTCACTGGGCGTGACCCAGATCAGCATATTTAAATGAGACGTATAAGTATGCCTGGGAGACCTCGGCAAGGCACCTTTAATACTGGTCCATGCAAACGTGGACCAGTCGTAACGGCACCTGGGGGATCGCCCATGCCATTGGAAACCCCGGGTGGCACCTTGGCACTCCTCCTGGCATTACCATGGGTGCCAAGTTGGCAAAGTCAGGGATTGGGCCTGGGGGGACGAAACAGGTAGAGGGGAAGTGAGGGGTGTTTCCCGAGGACCTATTCCTGGTTGGGGGAGAGACAAAAACGAGGGGGCCTGAAGGGGAGGGGGGGGGTGGGGAAAGAGAGATTAGTCTAGCCAGCAAAATGGTGCATCAATTGCAAAGAGCCTAAGCACGCCAGCAGGAAATTGCTCGGAGTGCTGCCTCGGTGGAGAGAAACTCCCTGAGGCCAAAATAACCGGCAAAGTGCCGTGGAATAGCCAGATGTTTCTTGGCGCTGCAGCTAAACGTGCCCGAAACCGGACATAGGGATTTTTCAGTGAATCAGCATTTTGTCCTATTTAAAAACCCAACCTTAGCTTTCCAATTACAAAACACATTTGACTTCTGCTAACATGGCAGTGTTAATATTGCAATATTTAATCGTACTGCAGTATTTGGATTAGTTTTCAAACATATTGTTTGGTTTATCTACAAATGCACAAAGATAAAAGATTTTTCCTATATTTTCAGGCTGGAATAAACGTACAGAATACGAGTCTGGATCTGGCAGTAAAGCATTGTTTTCCAACATTCACCTGGAGACTTGTGGTGAACCAGTCTCTTCTGTGCAGACCAGAATAGATCTTCAGACTAGCCACATTGGAAAGGGCTGTGATCGTGACACATACTCTGAGAAATCTTTACAAAAATTGTGTGGTACGTGACAATTTAACTACCTTGTTGTACAGTAATGTTTACAATGCAGTAAACTTGTTTGAATGCTTTTGCTGTTCCATTCGCGAGAGAAATCTCGCCCACATTTAAATTTATTGGATGCCAGTCTTTATACACCATCTAAGCTCCACATCATAATGTACTCTAGTAATGTGTGATGTTCTCTGCCTGCTTTTCAATTGCCAGATTCACTTGCAGAATCATCGGCCCATGTTTTTGTGGTTCTGTGATGCCATTGGTTACTTGGAAATGCAGTTGAAAAAGGACGTCCATCCAACAAAGGGAGAGACATGAGTGTGCTTTCAGCTGGATTCCTTTAATGTAAAAAGGCTTTAGGACTCTTTATGCTCACAGTTCCCATCAATTGTTTAATATGTTTCTATTCCATCTATGATGGCATTTATCTTTTCAAAATGTACTCTTTATGTTCTGGTTTTGAGGAAACCACAGATGTTCAATTCGCCAATGTATGTTAAATTTTCTTTTATGAGTCGTTCACTATTTCAGTGCTGGAAATGGAGCGCTTTTTCCTTCTTTAGCATCTAGTGTCAATGCCAGTTTTCCTGGTTAGATTTTTTTTTATTCGTGCATAAGATGTGGACATCGCTGGCAAATCCACCATTAGGTACCCATCCCTAATTGCCTTTGAACTGAGTGGCTTGCTTGGCCATTTCAGAGGGCATTTAAGAGTCAATCACATTGCTGTGCGCCTGGAGTAACATGTAGACCAGGCCAGATAAGAATGCTTGATTTCCTTCCGTATAGGGTATTAGGGAACCAGATGGGTTTTTACGACAATGGTTTTACTGCCATCATTAGACTTTTAATTCCAGAATTTTTATTGAATTCAAATTTCAACATCTGCTGTGGTGGAATTTGAGGCAGAGTTCCCAGAGCATCACCCTGGGTCTCTGGATCACAACTCCAGTGATAATACCATTACACCACTGCCTCCACTGAGGTGCAACCACAACTTAGCCTACTCTGCCACACCAATATGTATTAATCCACTTTTTGAAATTGTCCTGCAGCCTCCACATTTCAGGGGTTTTTTGTAAGGGCCACGAAGAATCCAGCACGAGTTTTAAGGATACAAAGTAATAACATTTATTTACTATAACATATATACATAACAGTAGCAGTAACTTCCCTTGCTACATACTCCTTCCTCCTGGTTCCTGAACTGGCCAGCTTATTTATACTAGGAGTTCACTAATGGTTTCTCCGCCCCACTCATTGGGGAAGCTCATACTCCCACAGGATTGTGGGATAGTCATTAGTCCCCAGCCAATGGTAAGTAGGCAGGTTATAACATCCCTCCCCCCCAAAGTCCAAGGAATCCACCGAAGACCCTGGCGAAGGAGGGCGTCGGACTCGTTTGGCCGCAGGCCGGACACCATTTGCACGCGGCGCTGGATCAGGCGGCGTGTAACAAGACGGAGACTGGCGCTTCCGTGATGAACGGCGCGGTTGTACATCCACGGCCCGTGGACCCGAGGATTCCCCCTCTGATGCATCCTGTGTCACCATCTCGGAGTCAGAGTCTGCTGCCTCCATCATGTCAGCATCTCTATCTCCATTCGGTCCCGTAACGACCTGCGCAGGCTTCGAGTGAGGCACCAATGGAAGATTGTGAGGACTACCTTCCCTTGTCTCTGCGGCTGTTGAAATGAGCTCCGGGGGCGGGGAATCGTTTGAGGGGATGGTCTTCTGGACCGAACGTGGTCTACATGTTTTCGCTGGAGACGACCCTGGGCTTGCACTTGGTAAGATATAGGGCCCGTTTGGCGAAAGATTACACCAGGAACCCATTGGGCACCACCAGCAAAATTCCGAACAAACACTGGGTCACCGGGCGCAAACTGCCGAATCGGCCGATGCCGAGAAAATCCCTGTCCCTGCCGTTCTTGTGTGCAGTGTACTTTTGCGCCAATGTCCGGAAAACCATAGTAAGGCGGGTGCGAAGTCTCCGGCCCATTCGGAGTTCTGCGGGAGCTACCCCAGTCACTGCATGGGGGGTGGTTCTGTACGTAAACAAAAAGCGAGCCAGTCTCGTGTCCATTGATCCGGAAGACTGCTTCTTTAGGCCTCTTTTGAATGTTTGCACTGCACGCTCTGCCAACCCATTTGAAGCCGGGTGGTAAGGGGCAGTGCGGATATGGCGGATGCCGTTCATCTTCGTGAACCTCGCAAACTCCTCACTCGTGAATGGAGTGCCGTTATCCGTGACCAGCACCTCGGGGAGGCCATGCGTACTAAACGATAAACGCATCTTTTCTATTGTTGCGCAGGACGTTGTCCCCTGCATCTTATGCACCTCTAGCCATTTGGACTAGGCGTCAATTAGTAGAAGGAGCATGGATCCTTGAAAAGGGCCTGCGAAATCTGCATGCAAGCGTGCCCAAGGCCGCCCTGGCCATTCCCAGTGATGTAGGGGTGCGGCCGGCGGAAGCTTCTGATGCTCCTGGCAAATGGAGCAGTTTTGGGCCACCTTCTCAATGTCGGTGTCGAGGCCTGGCCACCAGACATAACTCCGGGCCAACATTTTCATCTTGGTCACGCCCGGATGCCCATTGTGCAAGTCTGATAGTATCAGCTCCTGGCCTTTTTCCGGGACAATCACACACGTCCCCCACAAGAGGATGCCGTCTTCCACGCTGAATTCTGACAGCTTGGAGGAAAATGCCCGCAACTCGCCTGGGAGCTGTCTATGCTGCCCACCATACAGGACTATGTGCCGAACCTTTGACAGGACTGGCTCCGTCTGGGTCCACTCACGGATCTGTGATGCCGTGACAGGCAAGGTGTCCATAAAATTTAGGTTTGCAACCACCTCACCGGTCGTGGGGGTCGACATGGGGCCGGTCAATAAAGGCAATCGGCTCAGTGCGTCGGCATTTGCTATCTGCGTACCTGGTTTGTGCTCCAGAGAATACTCGTATGCAGCAAGCAACAAAGCCCAGCGCTGGATCCGTGCAGAAGCAATGGGCGGTAGTGGCTTATCCTCTCTGAAAAGTCCTAGCAGGGGCTTATGATCAGTCACGATAGTGAAATGGCGGCCGTACACGTACTGGTGGAAGCGTTTCACCGCAAAAACCACTGCCAGGCCCTCCTTCTCGATCTGCGCGTACTTTTTCTCCGCTGCAGTCAATGTGCGGGAGGCGAAAGCTATCGGTCGTTCGGCCCCGTTCTCCATCTTATGGGACAGGACGGCCCCAATACCATACGGGGATGCATCAGATGTGACGAGCAAAGGCTTTCCAGGATCATAGTGGGTTAGTAACCCAGACGACGACAATTGTTGCTTTACCCGCCAGAAAGCGGTTTCTTGCGGCTGACCCCAAACCCAGGTGTGATTTTTCTTTAGCAGAAGGTGCAAAGGGGCCACGTAGTTGCCAGATTGGGGAGGAACTTCCCGTAATAGTTTACGAGACCGAGAAAAGAACAAAGATGCGAAGTGTCAGTCGGGGCGGGGGCATGTTGCATTGCACACACCTTCTCTGCGACGGGGTGCAGACCTTCGCGGTCCACCCGATAACCTCGGTAGACTACTTCCTTTGCCTGAAATACGCACTTTGTGCGACGTAAACGGACTCCAGCCTCCGAAAGGCGTCTATGGACAGCCTCCAGATATTCCAAATGTTCCTGCTCCGACGTCCCTGTAATCAAAACGTCATCTAGGTAGACAGCCACACGTGGTAAACCTCTCAAAATGCCCTCCATAACACGTTGAAAAACTGCGCAGGCAGAGGATACTCCAAAGGGCAACAGTGTATATTCATACAGGCCCCGGTGTGTATTAATCGTTACATATGGTCGGGAGGCAGGGTCCAGCTCCAACTGCAGGTAGGCGTGACTCATATCTAATTTTGTGAACGAGAGTCCACCTGCAAGTTTCACGTAGAGATCCTCTATGCGAGGCATTGGATATCGGTCGAGTCGGGAAACCGTATTCACTGTAAGTTTATAGTCGCCACACAAGCGAACTGTGGCATCTGGCTTCATCACAGGTACAATTGGTGCTGCCCAGTCAGCAAAACGGACGGGCCTGATAATACCCAAACTCTCCAAACGAGTGAGCTCCCCTTCTACCTTCTCGAGCAAGGCGTAAGGCACCGGGAGTGCCCGGAAATAGCGCGGCGTAGCTCCTGGTTCGACTTGGATACGGGCTACGGCCCCTTTTATTTTACCCAAACCAGGCTGGAATACATCTGGGCATCGTCCTAGCACCTCAGTCAACCCTTCAGAAACTGTTTGGAGGATGTGCTGCCATTGCAACCGCAAATGGCGCAACCAGTCCCGACCCAACAGGCTGGGCCCATGGCCGCGCACCACGATAAGTGGGAAACGCCCCTCCTGGCGTCCATAGACAACAGGGGTCATTGTAGTTCCTGCAATGTCCAGTGGTTCCCCCGTGTAGGTGGCCAACCTGGCCTGTGAGTCGGTTAATGCAAGGGTCTGTATACCCTGCTTGATGTGGTCGAATGTCCTCTGGGCGATCACGGAGACCGCTGCGCCAGTATCCAACTCCATCTCAAGCGGGTGGCCATTGACCCGTACTGTCACCTTAATGGGGGCCACACGGGGAGCTGCCACACAATGCAGCTGCAGGCAGTCGTCCTCCGTCTCCACGTCCTCAGGAGTAGTCGCCGCAGGTTCATCCACATGGAAGGTACGGCCTCTGGGCTGGTCCCAGTTACGGCCCCTGGGCTGGTCCCAGTTTCGGTCGGAACGACGGTGCCTCTGGCGCCCCCAGGACCGCCGTCCGCGCCGGGGTCGGCGCCTACAAGTCTGACACGGACATGGCTCCTTATCCATTGGCTCTGGAGAAGGCTCCCTTCGGGGAGGAATGTCCGACGGCCATTGGCGTCGGTCCGGACGTTGCCTCGCCCAAGGTACCGCAGGAGTGCGGGGGGACGTTTTCGGACGGAAGGGGTTGCGCCCCAAGGCATGCACTTCCATTCCCTGTAGCTCCTGTACTCCTCGCTCTGCGCTCTCTAGGGACAATACTATTTGAATGGCCTGTTGAAAAGTCAATGTTGGCTCCGCTAACAACTTTCTCTGGGTGGCCGCATTGTTAATACCGCAAACCAAACGGTCGCGTAACATTTCTGACAAGGTCTCACCATAGTCACAGTACTCCGCAATCCTGCATAGCCTGGATAGAAAATCGGCAAGGGATTCTCCAGGGGTCCTCTCAGCGGTATTAAACCGGTAACGCTGGACTATCGTGGACGGGGTTGGGTTAAAATGTTGCCCCACTATATTCACAAGTTCATCAAACATTTTGGTGTCCGGCACAGCTGGGTACGTAAGGCTCCTAATCACCCCAAACGTATGCGGGCCACATGCGGTGAGCAATATGACTCTCGTTTTCGGTGATATTGTTTGCCCGGAAATAGTAACACATCCGTTGTGTGTACTGGTTCCAGCTTTCCAGCACAGCATCAAAAGCATCCAAACGTCCGTACAGAGGCATGGTATAATAGAAAATAACTTCCAACCTGTATCCAACAAAAATCCAGGGAGGTGGCTTCAGCAGTGTAGAGAGCTATTCACTTTAATCTTCGTCGCCAGTTTTGTGAGGGCCACGAAGAATCCAGCACGAGTTTTAAGGATACAAAGTAATAACATTTATTTACTATAACATTTTATACATAACAGTAGCAGTAACTTCCCTTGCTACATACTTCTTCCTGCTGGTTCCTGAACTGGCCAGCTTATTTATACTAGGAGTTTACTAGTGGTTTCTCCGCCCCCCTCATTGGGGAAGCTCATACTCCCACAGGATTGTGGGATAGTCATTAGTCCCCAGCCAATGGTAAGTAGGCAGGTTATAACAGGGTTCAAAGTGCAAACTAATATTAAACGGTGGAAACCCTTGTCCTCTACAATCATGCCTGCACAGAACTGGGTTCAAACTCTTGGTAACACTTTCAGGCAGAATACTTATAAACGGCAGACAGAAATTAGTTCAGTCTGGTTTCAAGCTCAGGTCAAAAGGTGAAATATGACAGATCAATTGATCTAACATCTAATTTCAAAAGGTTTTTCAGGTTTGTCTCACCTATTGAACAGACTGTGTGTTTTGTTTCATAATCTCACCGATTTCCTCTATGTTCATTCATGTGACATAACCTTGAACTCCATTTTGATTATAGGATGACAATGTGGTGCAACAGCTCATCTTTGACAGATGCACTTTGAACATTAGTTCACCCAACAATGCTTTGAAAACTCAGTTCTTATGAAGCAAGTTATCTTGGCCATTGCCAGTCTTTTTAACAAAACTACATTTCAATGCTGTGAGAAATACTGAGGCCAATTCTTGGGCGGGGTTCTCCGACCCCCCGCTGGGTCGGAGAATCGCCGGGGGCTGGCGTGAATCCCGCCCCCGCCGGTTGCCGAATTCTCCGGCGCCGGATATTCGGTGGGGGCTGGAATCGCGTCGGTTGGCGCCCCCCCCACCCCCCCCCCCCCCCCCCGGCCCGGCGAGGCTCCGGCCCATGATGGGCCGAAGTCCCGCCGCTGTCAACCCACGCCAGCCGGCGTGGATTGAACCACCTTTGGGACGGCGGGACACGTCGGCGCGGGCGGGCTCCGGGGTCCTGGGGGAGGCGCGGGGCGATCTGGCCCCCGGGGGTGCCCCCACGGTGGCCTGGCCTGCGATCGGGGCCCGCCGATCCGTGGGCGGGCCTGTGCCGTGGGGGCACTCTTTTCCTTCCGCCTTCGCCATGGTCTCTACCATGGTGGAGGCAGAAGAGACTCCCTCCACTGCGCATGTGCGGGGATGCCGTGAGCGGCCGCTGACTCTCCTGCGCATGCGCCGCCCGGCAAAGTCAGTTTCGCTCCAGCTGGCGGGGCACCAAAGACCTTTCCCGCCAGCTGGCGGGGGGGGAAATCAGTCCAGCTCGGGCCTAGCCCCTCAAGGTGAGGCTCGGCCGCTCAAGATGCGGAGACTTCCGCACCTTTGGGGCGGCGCGATGCCGAACTGATTCGTGCCGTTTTTGTCGCCGGTCGGCGGACATCGCGCCGATATCGGAGAATCCCGCCCCTTATGTCACAGCTCCTCAGTTTGTGATTAAAAACTGAGCAATGGCAGGACCAAAATTACTTGACGAGTGAAAGCGTTTACATCACTAATGAGAAGGTTCTGGGGAAACTGAAAGGTCTGAAGGTGGATAAATCACCTGGACCAGATGGACGACACCCCAGGGTTCTAAAGGAGATAGCTGAAGAGATTGTGGAGGCATTGGTGGTGATCTGTCAGGAATCAGGAGTGGAAAGTGGCTAATGTAACACCGCTGTTTAAGAAGGGAGGGAGGCAGAAGATGGGAAATTGTAGGTTGGTTAGTCTGATTTCATTCATAAGGAGATCAGGGGTTATGGTGAGAAGGCAGGAGAATGGGGATGAGAAATGTATCAGCCACGATTGAATGACGGAGCAGACTCGGTGGGCCGAGTGTCCTAATTCTGCTCCTATTTCTTATGGTCTTATGCCCAAGTTGATGTAGACTTCCCCAGCCTCGTGGCCAGAGCTCCTATCTGTAAAGGTTGGGAGGCTTGTATTTGTATACACATCGGAGCCAAATGATGATGTTTGGCCCCCTAATGCTATTTTTCTCAAGGTCTGTCACCAAGTTATCCTCCTGCCCACCAACATGGATAATAGAAGTTGAGGGAGCAGCCATTTTCAGTTAAGCTGCTCTTGGCAGGATGGGTTGAGTTTTTGGAGAGGACTTTACAGCAGTCGATTGAAGATTTTGAAACTTAACGGCATTGAAGTTTACTTGAGTTGTTGCTTTGGATTTGAGAATCGTGTTTCCTACTGCTCTGAAGTATTGTTTCATTTTGTCACCCCCCCCCCCCCCCCCAAACTCCCTACACACACACACAAGATAGTATAGCACGGCTTTTCCATTCAGCAGCCCCACCCAATTTTTTGCTTCCTGCTCAGTGAGCTGCCTACTGAAGAATGTGTTTCACATTGACTGGCCATGGGAGGAACCAAAATCAATCTGGTCCCCCCTCCCAATATCTGCCAGGCCACTGCGGAAAATGCCCCCCTCCCCCAACCACCTGTCACAATGCTTTGGGGCCAGTTTAGCTCAATTGGCTGGACACTTGGATCATAATGAGGAGCGAGGCTTCAATTCCCATACCGACTGAGGCCCCACCTTCTCAACCTTGCCCCTCGCCTGAGGTGTGGTGATCCTCAGGTTAAATCGCCACCAGTCAGCTCTCCCCCTCAACGGGGAAAGCAGACTGAGGTCATCTGAGATTATGGCGACTTTACTTACGTGCCACATCGCTCTGCAGCGCCCAAAATACTCACTTTTATTTTGAAGCGGTTGTAGAAATCAAAATTGCAACGGAGACAATGGCTGAATGTTATGGTTAACATATTTGAGAATAAGCTTACCTACAACCCTGCCTGGAGAAAAATGTATTAATATTTCAAAAGGAAAAATATAGTTGAGGATCTCAGTAATTGAATGGTATAATAATCCCAACTGCGACAGCGAGTAACAGAGTCTACATGGGATTAGTACAAACTGTCATGATATGCACTCATGCACATAATGAGATAGAGACAGGCAGTGACAGACACCCAGTAGAGCCAATCAACACACATGACAGAACACAACCAATCACCAGGCAGAACACTAGAAGGTGGCCTCCCACTATTAAACACACAAGGCATCAACACTCTGCCTCTTTCCACTGGTGACAGCTGTAGTGACAGTCAGGGTGTATATATCAGTTAGCACCTTCTACAAGTGGCTCAGAGCTAGTCTGGTCTAGTTAGTTATAGTAAGAATGCTTAGATTAGTAAAGTGTCAAACCCACAGCGAACTGTGTGCACTGCTTAACAAGTTCAATAAAGCGTATTAAACTAACATCAAAGCTTGGAGTCTACTTTCAAGTACAACTGCATCCAGTTGCAGTCCGTGTTACCCCAGGGTGATTAACACAACACAAACTATGATTAAGAATTCTAGCTGTTGTGCGCCAATAATATCTCTTCTTCTGATTTTAATAACCCAATCTCAAAACTGTCCTTTTTGATAAATGGCATAATTTTTTCTTCCCTCAATCTGCAGTAAATATTTAAATTCCAAAACAGTTATCTCAGCCCAATGTTCGAGCGAAAGAAATGTGTGCAGTAATGTGTGGTATTCTTGCAAAGCAATTTCAAAGTAATAGATGAGAACGATAGTATGGAGCAAAGGATTCTTTTTTGGACACATGGGACTGAATCGTTGAAGCTACAGGCAATGTAGAAACTGCTATAGCTGGACTACCTCGGTATTCCGGCAACTTTTCCTGCTTGTTAACCATGTTCTCGGCGAATGGCAATCTGCCAGCATCTTATCAATGCCTCCTCTGCAGCATTTATCTTTCCAACTAACAAGTATCTGTTGCCTAGCTGGTAGGTGTTCCAGCAGCGTTGATTCTGTGTCCCATGCTCGAGGCATTATTTATTGCGATTGATGATCCTGTCTGAGGTGGCCATTGATACGGACAACAATCGATGACCAGTACTGCTGACCTGCTTCAGATTTAAATTAACAAGGAAGAGGATTAATCAGCATGTTCCATACTGCATGTTACAGTGGAGTTCTACATAGAGAAGCATCAGGTTTCAAAGTGTCACGTTTGTTTCTGAGACCTGTTGACAGAAAGAAAGTAGATAGTAGTATTGTTCTCCAGACCCATTTACATATAAAGAGATCTTGGCAATTAGGTGTGATGGAACAGCACCAGATGGCCTGTTACAGACACCCGTGCTTTTAACATTTTCACGAATGGTTGTTTTTTACATCTTTCTTTCATTGTCCCCAAGCCATGTGAACAAGGAGCCGAACTAGGCCATTCAACCCTTGAGCCTGCTCCGCCATTTAATAAGATCATGGATGATCTGACAGTAACATGAAATCTGCATCCTGCCTGCTCTCAATGACCTATCACCCCTCACCAAGAATCTATTCACCTCTGCCTTAAAAATATTCAAAGACTCTGCTTCCACTGCCATTTCAGAGAGTTCCTGAGACTCTCAACCCTCGGAGAGAAAAGGTTTTGATTCATCTCCATTTTAAATGGATGACCGCCTATTTTTAACCAGTGACTCCTCTTCCAGATTCTCTTGGCAAGAGGAAACACCCGTTCTACATCGATCCTGTCAAGATCGCTCAGGATCTTCTATGTTTCAATCAAGTCGCTTCTTACTCTTCTAAATTTCAGCCGATACAAGCCTAGCCTTTCTAATCTCTCCAGCTGAAATCCAGAAGTTGCTGTCAAGGATAATTTGTAGCGAATAGTGCAATCTATGGAGAAGAAATCAATTCAAAGTCACTGAACGAGTTCGTAGATCCCTTTTTATGCTGTTAGTTATGCTGTAAAATCCCTTGAAAAGTTATAGAACGTGATTCTCCTTGTTACGTTCTCTATTCACGAGGCCGGTGAATAGCGGGAGAGGCCAAAACCGAGAACCGTGCCAGGTGCCAAACGATTTGCGCTGCAACCAGGCCGCTCTCAAAGGCAACACCAATTATCACCACTTAAGCCCCACTTCCATGCAGTTGACGAGAGCCACCCCATATCCAACGGCCTCCTGTCATTCAGCGGCCTCCCCAGTCAGTGGTCACATTGCCGCCAATTAGTACTCTTTTTGAATAGCATGAACCTGGCGGAAGGGCTTCTGTGGAGAGCCGAGGAGGGGAGTCGCCGCCTTTCTCACAGACAAAGAGCCCGGTTGTGCTGAGCTTGCCACCCCAGTGAGAGGTGAGAGGTGGGGGACCATTTGCTGGGGTGGGCCACTATGGGAGGGTGCGCTTCAGGGGGAAACCGCTCGTGATACCACCATGCCAACCCCTGTATCGTGTGTATCCATTCCTGCACATACCCTTGTCTCTGCCTGACCGCCCCACCGATCACCCATAACCCCCACAGATTGCCGAGGTCTCTGGCCACGTGGCTGAAGGCTATTACTAATAGGAAAATGGCAATCATGGGTAAGTAAACACTTCACACAACCCAAGAGGATTCCCGTGGGTAGGTGGGCCATGTAGCATGTGGGAGTCATCTCAATCACATCTTGATGGTTGGACACTGAGTTTGAACACTGTGGGAGGCAAAACCACACACACAACAGCCAACATCCAAACAGCCAGGGGATGGGACGCAGTTCCGGGGACATGTCCATGGCTGGAGGGTGGGTGGGTGCCACATGGAGGGGGAGATACCTGAAGAGATGGGCCAAGGTTCGGAGGTTGGCCCGCACTGTTGAAGAAAGTGAAACAGGCATCATACAGGTGCACAAAGGTGTTTATTGTGGTTTGACAATTCCCCACCCTCCTAATGGTCCTGCCCCCTCACCCACTCCCAGCCTCCTCACTCCCTACTTATAGGCCCCAAACCCTCCACCCCCCCTTCCCAGTGCCCTCAGTGATTCTCAATGTGCTTGGCCCTCCTAGTTCTACCACTACATCTAAGTATGTCTCCAGGTTGCACATCTGAGGTGGAGGCAGCCAGCTGCTTACCTAGTCCTGTGGCCTTTAATGCTCCTGGCAGGTGTCCTCTGAGGATCTGGGGCCAGAGGGCGCTGGCACACATGTCAGCGGCGGGCACATGCACAGCCGTGCCACCCTGTCCCGAGTGCTGGTTGCGAAACACGGCCTCAACAGAGGGATAAAACACGTGGGGGAGGGGGGGGTACGGGGTCTGATGGCCACCATCCCCACTCCATGGGACCGGTCCGGCTTGGCACTCAGCACTCCTTCTTCCCGGTTGGTGCCCTTAAGGCCGTGTGGTTCACCTTCGGACGTTGGGGCAGCTGGTTCGAGCCCCGACTCCCCTGCATCATCTGGCTCTGCTGTGGTCCGCACCATCGTGTCAACACCCTGGGACAAGCTCAGCGATGCCTTGGCCATGGCCATCTGAGAGCGGGACATGTTCTGCCAAACCTCCATCATGGTCAGCCTGGTACTGGGTCACGTCCTCCGGCGAGTCAGGCATTCTGTCAAGACCCTTAGCCATGGCCATCACTGACTGCGCGACTCCTTGGACACCTTCACTCATGGTGCCAACGTCATGCACCAAGGTCTCCACTGCAGTCACCACCCTAGCAGTCTTGGCCTCGGTGCCACATATTGTCGGCGAATTTTCCTGCGTCTGTAGCATCTGGGACTCCTCCAATCGGCTATAGACCTGCTGGAGTGTTGCTGGCATCTCCCACTGAATGTCCTGGCTGCTCCCTATCATCTCCACCAGCTCCGAGATTACTTCTTCCATAGGCTCAGCATCAGTCTGGGATCCAGCTGTGTCCTGGGATCCAGCACACCAGCGATTGTTGTCTTGCCTGGGTGTGGTAGTATGCATTAGGGGTCATGTGGGACTGTGAAGCCGTGATGTCATTGGCTGACAGATCCCGGGTCCTGGTTGGCCGTTGACCTCTAGCTCCGCCCTGAAGGCGGAGTATAAGAACCAGGAGTCCTCCCCCGCAGGCAGTCTACTACTGAACTGCGGGGGAACAGTCACGCTTAATAAAGCCTCATCGACTTCACTCTATTCGTCTCTCGGAGTCTTTGTGCGCTACAATTTATTAAGCGTGACTAAAGGACTATGGAGCTCAGGATCATCCCGGAATGCCTGAGGATCAGCTCCCACGCAGTGAATGCAGCAGCAGCTTTCAAGCACTGGCAGACTTGTTTCGAGGCCTACCTCAGAACGGCCCCCGGCCGGGTCACAGAAGACCAAAAACTACAGGTCCTGCACTCAAGGTTAAGCACGGAGATTTTCTCTCTCATCGAAGACGCAGAGGATTTCCAGACGGCGTTCGCAGCACTAAAAAGTCTCTATGTTCGCCCAGTAAACCAGATCTACGCTCGCTATCAACTCGCAACAAGACGGCAAAGTCCCGGAGAATCGAGAGATGAATTCTACGCCGCGCTACTAATTTTGGGACGGGCCTGCAGCTACCCGCCGGTGAACGCAAATGAACACGCGGACATGTTAATGCGCGATGCTTTTGTGGCAGGTATGAATCCGCCAAAGACTTTTAGAAAAAGAGTCGCTAGGACTCTCAGAGGCACGGGACCTAGCAGCCTCCCTAGACGTGGCCGCGCGAAACACCCGTGCCTACGGCCCCGACCGCGCGGCAGCCCATTGGGCTCCGTACGCACCCGTCGCGACAAACCCACACACCCCCCCCCCCCCTCCCCCGGACACCCCACAGGCTTGCGCGGTTCAAACGCCAAGTCGCACCGGGGGAGCCCGCTGCTATTTCTGCTGCCAGGCGAAACACCCCCGGCAGCGCTGCCCGGCCCGCGCAGCGATCTGTAAGAGCTGCGGGAAAAAGGGCCATTTCGCGGCTGTGTGCCGGTCCCGGGAGGTCGCCACGGTCCCTGGAGAACAGGGAGCCCTGCACGCCTTTTACGCTCCCCAACCCCCCCCCAGCGCCCCATGTACGACCCGCAGGCGCAACCACCTTGGGTCCCGACCACCGCTCTCCCCGGAGAACAGGGAGCCCTGCACGCCTTTTATGCTCCCCAACCCCCCCCCGCGCCCCATGTATGACCCGCCGGCGCTACCACTTTGGGTCCCGGCCACCACTGTCCCCAGAGAAGAGGGAGTCCTGCGTGTTCCTAACGCTCCCCACGGTCCCAGGAGAACAGGGAGCCCTGCATGCCTTTTACGCTCCCCAACCCCCCCAGCGCCCCATGTGCGACCCGCAGGCGCCGCCATTTTGGGTCCCGGCCACCACGAGGGGAGGAGGGGCGCCGCCATCTTGGACCACCCCAGACCTGTACGGCCATTTTGTCCACCCCCGCCGCCAACTTGTGACCCCCCAGCCATGTGCGATGCATGGGGGCAGCCATCTTGTTCACCCCCGACGCCATCTTGGACGGCAACAACGGACCCCAGCGTCGACGGCTCCACGGGGTTCGAAGAAGACGCTCAACCATTACAACCACGGCTGGCTTCAATGACGCTGGACCAAGCACGGCCCCGGACGCTCCAGACGACGACGACAACGGTGCTGATAAACGGGCACGAGACACCATGCCTGGTCGACTCCGGGAGCACGGAGAGCTTTACCCACCCCGACACGGTAAGACGCTGTTCTTTGACCATCCGTCCCAGCGCACAAAAGATTTCCCTAGCTGCAGGATCCCACTCCGTACAGATCAAAGGCTTCTGCATAGTTACCCTAACGGTGCAAGGAAGGGAGTTCAAAAACTACAGGCTCTACGTCCTTCCCCAACTCTGCGCCCCCACATTACTGGGATTAGACTTCCAGTGCAATCTACAGAGCCTAACCTTCAAATTCGGCGGCCCAATACCCCCACTCACTATCTGTGGCCTCGCAACCCTCAAGGTTGAGCCCCCATCCTTGTTTGCAAACCTCACCCCGGATTGCAAACCCGTCGCCACTAGGAGCAGACGATACAGCGCCCAGGACCGGACCTTCATTTGGTCCGAAGTCCAGCGGCTACTGAAGGAAGGCATAATCCAGGCCAGCAATAGTCCCTGGAGAGCACAGGTGGTAGTAGTAAAGACAGGGGAGAAGCAAAGGATGGTCATAGACTATAGCCAGACCATCAACAGGTACACACAACTAGACGCGTACCCTCTCCCCCGCATATCCGACATGGTCAATCGGATTGCCCAATATAAGGTCTTCTCCACCGTGGACCTCAAGTCCGCCTACCATCAGCTCCCCATCCGCCCAAGTGACCGCAAGTACACAGCCTTCGAGGCAGACGGGCGATTATACCATTTCCTAAGGGTCCCTTTTGGCGTCACAAACGGGGTCTCGGTCTTCCAACGAGAGATGGACCGAATGGTTGATCAACACGGGTTGCGGGCCACGTTCCCGTATCTCGACAATGTAACCATCTGCGGCCACGATCAGCAGGACCACGACGCCAACCTCCAAAAACTCCTCCAGACCGCTAAAGCCTTGAACCTCACGTACAACGAGGACAAGTGCGTTTTTAGCACCAACCGGCTAGCCATCCTGGGCTACGTAGTGCGCAATGGGATAATAGGCCCTGACTACGAACGTATGCACTCCCTCATGGAATTTCCCCTCCCGCACTGCTCAAAAGCCCTAAAACGCTGCCTGGGGTTCTTTTCATACTACGCCCAGTGGGTCCCCCAGTATGCAGACAAGGCCCGCCCCCTAATACAGACCACGACCTTCCCTCTGTCGACAGAGGCTTGCCAGGCCTTCAGCCGCATCAAAGCGGATATCGCAAAGGCCACGATGCGCGCCATCGACGCGTCCCTCCCCTTCCAGGTCGAGAGCGACGCCTCAGACGTAGCTCTAGCGGCCACCCTTAATCAAGCGGGCAGACCCGTGGCCTTTTTCTCCCGAACCCTCCACGCTTCAGAAATCCACCACTCCTCAGTGGAAAAGGAAGCCCAAGCCATAGTGGAAGCGGTGCGACATTGGAGGCATTACCTGGCCGGCAGGAGATTCACTCTCCTCACGGACCAACGGTCGGTAGCCTTCATGTTCGATAATGCACAGCGGGGCAAAATCAAAAACGACAAGATCTTAAGGTGGAGGATCGAGCTCTCCACCTTCAACTACGAGATCTTGTATCGTCCCGGAAAGCTGAACGAGCCGTCCGATGCCTTATCCCGCGGCACATGTGCCAACGCACAAATTAACCGCCTCCAAACCCTCCACGAGGACCTCTGCCACCCGGGGGTCACTCGGTTCTACCACTTTATTAAGTCCCGCAACCTCCCATACTCTTTGGAGGAGGTCCGTACAGTCACAAGGAACTGCCACATCTGCGCAGAGTGCAAACCGCATTTTTTCAGGCCGGATGGTGCGCACCTGATTAAGGCTTCCCGCCCCTTTGAACGCCTTAGTCTGGATTTCAAAGGACCACTCCCCTCCACCAACCGCAACACATACTTCCTTAATGTGGTGGACGAGTACTCCCGCTTCCCATTCGCCATCCCCTGCCCTGACATGACCGCGGCCACAGTCATTAAAGCCCTGAACACCATATTCACACTGTTCGGTTGCCCCGCATACGTCCACAGCGACAGGGGGTCCTCCTTCATGAGTGACGAGCTGCGCCAGTTCCTGCTCAGCAACGGTATAGCCTCGAGCAGGACGACCAGCTGCAACCCCCGGGGGAACGGGCAAGTAGAGAGGGAGAACGGCACGGTCTGGAAGACCGTCCTACTGGCCCTACGGTCCAGGGACCTCCCGGTTTCACGGTGGCAGGAGGTCCTCCCGGACGCCCTCCACTCCATCCGGTCACTACTGTGTACTAGCACTAACCAAACGCCTCATGAGCGCCTCCTTGTCTTCCCCAGGAAGTCCTCCTCTGGAACGTCGCTGCCGACCTGGCTGGCGGCCCCAGGACCCATCTTGCTCCGAAAACATGTGCGGGCGCACAAGTCGGACCCGTTGGTCGAAAGGGTTCACCTCCTTCACGCGAACCCGCAGTACGCTTACGTGGAGTACCCCGACGGCCAACAGGACACGGTCTCCCTGAGAGATCTGGCGCCCACCTGCAACACACACACACCTCCGACACCAATCACCCCCTTCCTGCCACCGCCGCACCCCGCGACCGCCCCCTTCCCAGGAGGATCGGTCCTCCTCCCAGGCCCGACCAGGAGTGAAGCCCAAGTTGAAACCGTAAGGCTCCCGGAAACGACAACACCGGAACAAGCACCACCACCACCACCGGGGCCGAGACGATCGACACGGACGACCAGAACGCCCGACCGACTCGTGGCGTCGATCTAACACTACAATATGTGGACTTTTAACGAGAACATTTTGTCTTTTTCTCCTGACGATTACTGTAAATAGTTCGAAACAAAAAAAAACCTTGTACATACTGTAATAACATGCGAAAGTTTTCCTCCCAGGACCAGCCTTGTAAACCCTTACCATCATGCGAAGCATCACCCCGCCGGGTTCATTTTTAACAAGGGGTGAATGTGGTAGTATGCATTAGGGGTCATGTGGGACTGTGAAGCCGTGATGTCATTGGCTGACAGATCCCGGGTCCTGGTTGGCCATTGACCTCTAGCTCCGCCCTGAAGGCGGAGTATAAGAACCAGGAGTCCTCCACCGCAGGCAGTCTGCTACTGAACTGCGGGGGAACAGTCACGCTTAATAAAGCCTCATCGACTTCACTCTATTCGTCTCTCGGAGTCTTTGTGCGCTACACTGGGTGTTCCTGTCTCCACCTGATGTGCATCAGCAGCTGTGTGGTGCTCACCAGATTATTTCCCAGAAGCCTGACCGCTAACATTTTCCACCGAGGTGCGTATATCTGCATTGGTGGAGGATGGGTATGACAGCTGCGATACCTTGATCGTGCCTTCCTCAGCGCTCCCTTCTGAGGTGCTCTCCTGGGAAGCTGGGGAGGCTGGAACCTGGAATGGGCCGGCGCCGGCGGCTGGAGGACCTGTGGGAGAATTGACATGTTGTCAGTTGGAGGGATGGGCCAGTTAGTAAGGAAATAATGACTCACGTTTGACAGGTCATCCGGGTGGAGCTCTAATTCTTCACCTCTGTGGCATCTGCCAGCCTTCGCGTTGGTGACCGCCCTGTCCTCGGCCACACCAGTCACCTCCAGGGCCCACTCCTCGAAGGTGGTGAGGATTCTTAAGTCAGGCATGCCACCACCAGTCTGGGCCCTCTCCTCACAATTGTGGGAGAGCTTTTCCTGAGGAGACAAGGGGGTGGGGGGTGGGGTCGGCGTGGTGAAGGAGGGGATGGGGTGTTGAAGGGGAAGGCGTTTAGGAAGGGTTGGGGGATAGGGGGTAGATTCTGTCGTGGGGGCAGAAATGTCACGGGGGGGGGGGAAGTGTTGTTGTCTACCCACGCCTGCTACCCCATTTAGGTTATTGACCTTCTTCCTGCACTGGAGGCCAGTCTTCCTGGTCACACTCCTGACACTCACAGCCACCTCCACCTCGCCCCAGGCAGCACTGTCTGCCCTATGGCTGACCCGCCTGGACCATTGGAGGAACAGGACATTCCTCCTGGCCTCCACTTTGTCAAGCAGCCTCCCCGGTTCAGCATCTCCAAAGCTTGGGGCTGGCCTCCTGGGCGCCATTGCTCTGAGCTGGCTGGGGTTGGCTGAGCAAGTGCAGCTTGAGTGTTGGCTGAGCAAGTGCAGCTTAAGTGCTGCTCAATCTAGTTAGCAGGGGGCAGGTGAGCCTTCATTTGCGGCGCGAAGCCCGTGTGGCCTCGTTAAGTGGACCAATAACGTTGAATAGCTGGGCCGAGCGCCAGGAAGCCCACGTCAATTCCCGCTCGCTACAACACTTAGAAATCTGTCCAGAGAATCGCGACCATAGCCTCTTGATTGAAGTATGACTGTGATTTTAACAGTGCATTAACTTCTTGCTGTTGAACAACCTCATTGTCCCTGAAAAACTAATTTCATATTTGTGAAAAGTCAAATTTCTCCATGATAGAATTATAGAACAATTAGAGCACAGAGAAAGCCATTAGGCCTGTCATGTCTGTGCTGGCCTGGTGAAGGAACAATTCACTTATTGTCATTCTCCTTGTAACCCAGCAAATTCTTACTTTTCTGAGGATAACCCTCTTGAATTTTTTTTTAGGTGGCCAGCACCTATCACCCATCCCTGAGGGCATTTAAGAGTCAACTACATTGCCGTGGATCTGGAGTCACATGTAGGCTAGACCACGTAAGGACAACAGATTTCCTTCCCTAAAGACATCAATGAACCAGATGGGTGTTTGTGACAATCATGGTTACTTTTAGACTTTTAATTCCTGATTTTTATTGAATTCAAATTTCACCATCTGCGGGATTTGAACATAGGTCCCCAGAGCATGACCCTGGTTCTGGGATTAGTAATCCAGTGATAATCCCACTGCCTCACCTCAATTGAACCTGCTTCCACCACACTTTCAGGTGGCACATTAACCATTAGCTCTTGATGGAAATGTTTCGCCTGGCATCTCCATCGTGTCTTTTGCCAATTAGTTTACACCTGTGCCCTCAGATTTTTGATCCTTCCACCAATGGTAACAGTGTGACAATAAAGATTATTATTATAAAAATTCCAGCATCCGTGGTAATTTGCTTTGTATCTCTGAGTAGAACACAATTAGCTCCTAACAAATCCATGCTGCTGTTCATCAATTAATCTGCATTTCCCCAGGTGACTATTAATTTTGGACTGAATTATCATTTCTAGAAGCTTCTCCACCATCATGGTTAGATTGACTGGCCTGTCATTGCTGGACTTATCTTTGCACCCTTTTTTGTATAATGGCATTATGACCTAAAACTAGTCGGGTTTTTACTTATTTTTTAAATTGTCACTTCAGCTTCTATCTTCATGCCACATGTATGCCCCAATCATTATTTTGCTCTCTTTAAAGTTTAACTTAAAGTGAACAATAATCAGTACATTATACTTTCTGGTTTGCTGACTGTGAGAATACGTCAATGTAATTAGCTGGTTTTTTTCTTTTGTGGGATATGAGCATCACTGACAAAGACAGTACTTGTTGCTCATTCTTAATTGCTCTTGAGAAGGTGGTGGTAACCTGCAGCAATAGGTATGTACATCTTCAGTGCTGTTCGGAATAGGGATTTTTTTTTACTGCAATTGTATAGGGCATTGGTGAGGCCACACCTGGACTATTGTGTGCAGTTTTAGTAACCTTATCTGAAGACGGATGTTCTTGCTATGGTTGGGATGGTTTACCAGTCTGATTCCTGGGATGGCGGGACTATGAGGCGAGGCTAAGTCGGTTAGGACTATATACATTGGAATTTAGAAGAGGGCTGGTTTAGCACAAGGCTAAATCGCTGGCTTTGAAAGCAGACCAAGGCAGGCCAGCAGCACGGTTCAATTCCCGTACCAGCCTCCCCGAACAGGTGTCGGAATGTGGCGACTAGGGGCTTTTCACAGTAACTTCATTTGACAATAAGCGATTTTCATTTTCGAGAGGGGATCTCATGGAAACATATAAAATCCTGACAGGGTAGATTCAGTAAGAATGTTCCCGATGGTGATGGAGTCCAGAACTAGGGGGTCATAGTTTGAGGTTAAGGAGTAAATCTTTTAGGACTGAGGTGAGAAGAAATATCTTCACCCAGAGTAAACCTCCACACAGAGTGTGGAAAACTTCACTACCACAGAAAGTAGTTGAGGCCCAAACATTGTGTAATTTCAAGAAGGAATTAGATATAGCTCTTGGGTCGAAAGGAATCAAGGGTTATGGAAAAAAGGTGGAATCAGGGTATTGAACTTGATGATCAGCCATGATCATAATGAATGGTGGAGCAGGCTTGAGCGGCCGAATAGCCTCCTCCTGCTTCTATTTTTTCATGTATATTTCTATGTAGGGAGGAGTTTACAAGTTTTTAATCCAGCAACAGAGAAGAAAGACAATAGATTTACAAGACAGAATGTTGTGTGGCTTGGAGAGGAATGTGCAGGTGATGGTGTTCCCATGTGCCTGCTGCCCCTGTCCCCTAGGTGTTGAAGGTCACAAGTTTGGAAGGTACTTTCAAAGGATGCTTGGTGAATTGTTGCAGTGCATCTTATAGATCAGAGGTTTTCAAACTGCGGGTTGCGACCCGTGGGCAGGTGCCGGGAGGGTTACGAAGCGACTGGTCATGGCGTTCCTGATTGTGGGAGAGGACCGCGACCAAATTTTAAATTGAGAATGCCGGCCATCATCGGCTTTTAAATAGATCAATGCAGTCTTCCGGCCAGACGTGGCAGCAGAGAGTAGGTCATGTGCCAGGCACATCTGCACTTTTGGCGTGAAATCATGAGGAGAGATTCCTCCATTTTCTAGCTGCGAGCAAGCAGGGCAACAGGACTGTGAAGAACTGAAGATGGATCATTTTGCTTTAAGGAAGAGAGGGCCAGAGACACAAACAGGCCAGGATCTTACAACCGAATCTGCTGGAGAGACATGCTCAGGAGAGTCCATGACAGGACAAAGCAGTGCTATTATTAGCACTGTACAGAGCCCAAGTGCCTCTGGTGAACAACCAACAAAGAAAAAACTGAAATCGGGAATAAAGCAGTATGAAGATGATTTCTTGAGGTATGGCTTTGTTAATTATGCCAATGCAATTTAGGTTGCAAAGCACATGGCTATTATATGTAGGAAAGTACTGGCAATGAAAGTTTAAAACCCTCAAAACTTCAAAGGCATTTGAAGACTAAGCACGGCAAGTTTGAGGACAAACCACTTGATATATTTTTTTAAAGGATGCAGCGAGAAACTAAATCATCAGCTGAAGTCCTTAGCAAAAATGTACTATTAAATGACAAAGCAAGTGAGATCGTGAGGACCAAGCAGGCTCACCGGTCACATTGAAGGTAAGCAATAATGATGTGTCACGAAGGTCGGCCAGTATGGGTCACAAAGGTCAGCCAGTTGGTAAAAGTGGGTCCTGGGAAAAATATTTGAAAATCACTGTTATAGACGGTACACACTGCTGCCACTATGCACTGGTGGTGGAGGGAATGAACATTTAAGGTGGTAGATGGTTTGTTAATCAAACAAGCAGCTTTATCCTGGACGATGTTGAGCTTCTTGAGTGCTATTGAAGCTGCACTCATCCAGGCAAGTGGAGAGTACTTCATCACACTTCTGACTTGTGTCTTCTCAATAGTGAACAGGCCTTGGGGTGTTAGCAGGTGAGGTACACGGCACTGAATTCGCAATCTCTCACCTGCTTTTGTAGCTATAGTATTTATATGGCTAGTCCATTTCAGTTTCTAGTCAATGGTAACCCCCAGGATGTTGATTCTTTACCCTCCTTGATATCATTAATATTGTTGGATGCCTGGAGATCCATTCAAATTAAGACCAGATTTAAACTGACATTAAGAAAGGCGAAATTCACATCACAGAAATGACAAGATATGTGCGGACAGCTTCCTTTTGGGTCAGTGGCAATTGCATTATTCTGCCTGTAGGATCTGAGCCATTATCTGGGCTAACAATGGGCCAATGGAATGGACCAAAAGCCATTACTAATGTCCAAAGCCGAAAAACATTTTGACTGGAGTCCCTGTTTGAGCATGGTCTCGGGACTCGTGGCTACGGTGGGGGCTGCTGCTGGGGTTACTTTGTTCAGTTCCCAGTAATCAATGGTCAGTCGCCATGATCCATCCGGTTTCCTGACGGGACAAATCGGTGCGTTGTTTGTGGAGGCTACTGATCTGAGTACGCCTTGATCCAACAAACTATTACTTTGGAGATTTCTCCCTCTGCTTCCTGGGGAAACCCGTACTGCTTCTGGGGTTTAGGGTCAGGACAGCAAAGGGCTACCAGGAAGGCAAGGCTTTGCCAGTATCTTTGTATCACAGGATAGGAACTGCCCTTCGGAGAACTAAATGATGAACAAAAATTTGGTGGGTTGGAGTAAATCTTCTCCAAGATTGGTTATATATCATTGTCCACTAAGATGAACCACTGGACACATTCAAGGCTGCAAGAGAAATTAAATGTTGAGATTTATTTATTTGTTTTTTGATTATTATTTTAATAATTTGATGTAGGCCAGTATCTGACTATTTTACCTCATAAGAAATAATTCTAGCCACCCCCACAAAACAGTTAATGAAATTGGAATCCTGCCTCAAAGTTTGTATCATCTGTGTTTCTTCAGTAATGTGAGCCTTTAACAAACTAATGTTGTGATAAATGATTGATAGGCACAGCTCAAGTGTTCCTCAGCTATTTATTCCACTAGTATGATCAGCAATGTCAGCATTCCCTCCCATTGATATCATCCACATCTGCCACAAAAAAATTAGCATTTTTTCAATGGTGGATGCAACATTTTTCATGTCAGAATTCGAGACAAGAGACTGAGTTTTATGGGGCCTTGGGGCCTACAAGCGGAGAATAGGAGGTCCGCGGGAAGCAGAAGAATTGAGGGGGCGTGCAATCGGTCTAGACCCAGTCAGTGTGATGGGGGCAATGCATTTTGTAGGAATGGCATTGCGGTTACAGCCCGGCAGGACTTAACCCGTTGATAAGGGAGCCGAGGGGAATTTGCATGGATCTGTATGTGACTTTCTGGGCTGTTTTGAATTGAACAAACGTTGCACGAGGATCACTGTCTTTTCGATTGCCAACCGGTTAAAGCTGGTGGGTGGAAATGAGGCCGGCGCCTTTGGAAGCGAGCCATTGTGAGATTGTTTGTTTGCTTGATGAGGTAGAATGGGGAGCGGGGACAATGCCAGTCAGCAGTGGGAGGCCACTTTGGGCTGGGAGCTGCACCCGGTGCTGGTTGATGTTCAAGGGATGTAGGGGGCCATTAACACAGGGTAAAACAGGAGGAGAGTTGGCTTTGGAGCTATCACTGGATTTCCCCTTGTACAAGGTGTCGTTGACTATACGCCTCTGGCCATCAAGGAATCTCATGAACTAGCCAGTGTGCCTTTATAGACAGGATTATACAAGGATTGTGTCAGATTCTCCAGAAGCAACCATGGTGCCGACATACTTTGGCAGCCCCAGGTACTACATGTTTAGCACTGTTGCTTCACAGTGGCAAAGTCCCAGGTTCAATTCCCGCTTGGGTCACTGTCTGTGCGGAGTCTGCATGTTCTCCCTGCATCTGCGTGGGTTTCCTCCGGGTGCTCCAGTTTCCTCCCACAAGTCCCGAAAGACGTACATGTTAGGTGACTTGGACATTCTGAATTCTCCCTCAGTGTACCCGAACAGGTGCCGGAGTGTGGCGACTAGTGGATTTCATTGCAGTGTTAATGTAAACCTACTTGTGACAATAATAAAGATTATTAATAATAAAGATTACTACATGTTCCGGCTGCTATGTGCCTTCAGGGTTTCATTCTCTGGGACAAGGGCTTCTCATTGAAGACATGCTTACTCACAGGAACCCAACACTGCAGCACTGGAGAGGTACCTTACCTGTCATGGGTCCATCTGAGCAACTATTCAGCAGGCTATTGGGCTGCTGAAGCTGAGGTTCAGGTGACCAGATCAACCCAATGGAGTCTTTCAGTATGACCCACAGTGGCTGATGCACGATCAATTGCCCAAAGACTAAAGTTGGGTACAACTGTGGCTTTATTACAGTCAGATGCGTGGCCTCCAGCTGCAGCTGGTGAAATGGCAGGGCACTGGAGGTCATGCATATTTATACAGTTCTTCGTGGGCGGAGCAAACCGGCAGGAGCTACCGGCGAACCTGTAGTGCAGGTAGTACAGGTCCTACCTTACATCTCCTATTACAATGGTTCACCACATTCACCCCCTGTTAAAAATGAGTCCGGCGAGGGTGACATGAAATTTCAGAGAGTCGTGAACACCGCCCAGTCCATCCACGAACCTGCCTCCCATCCATTGATTCCATCTACACCTCCCGCTGCCTGGGGAAAGCGGGCAGTATAATCAAAGATCCCTCCCACCCGGCTTACTCACTCTTCCAACTTCTTCCATCGGGCAGGAGATACAGAAGTCTGAGAACACGCACGACAGACTCAAAAACAGCTTCTTCCCCACTGTCACCAGATTCCGAAATGACCCTCTTATGGACTGACTTCATTAACACTACACCCTGTATGCTTCATCCCATGCCAGTGCTTATGTAGTTACATTGTATATGTTGTGTTGCCCTATTATGTATTTTCTTTTATTCCCTTTTCTTCTCATGTACTTAATGATCTGCTCGCAGAAAAATACTGTTCACTGTACCTCGGTACACGTGGCAATAAACAAATCCAATCCAATCCAATATACAATTAGTGCAATTATGTACAGTGGTAGGGAAAGAAAAGTCCGTGTTGACGGCCCGGAGTCCGTCAAAGGTTCAGCCGGTCCGGTGCTTTGGTGCTTCATTGGGAGCGGCGTAACGGTGGCGGCGAAGTCGGTGCTGGCGGTTGTGGAGGTGGCACCGATGGCGGTGGTGGCGGTGCTGATGCTGGACAGTCATCAGGGAACTCCGGGAGCATGCAGAAGTCCTCTTCGTCCTCTTGTGCGGAAAAGGGGAGGGGGGTGCTCTGGTAGGGTCAATATTGGCGGCGCGGTAGTGGCGGTGCACAATAGTGACCGGATGGAGTGTAGAGCATCAGGGAGGACCTCCTGTCAGCGAGAGGCTGGGAGGTTCCTGGACCGTAGGGACAGCTGGACGGCCCTCCAAACCGTCCCATTCTCCCGTTCTACTTGCCTATTTCCCCGGGGGTTGTAGTTGGTCATCCTGCTGGAGGCTATACCCCTGCTGAGCAGGAACTGACGCAGCTCATCGCTCATGAATGAGGAGCCCCTGTCACTGTGGATGTAGGCGAGGAAACCGAACAGAGCGAAGATGGTGCTGAGGGCCTTGATGACGGTGAAAGACGTCATATCGGGACATGGGATGGCGAAGGGGAATCTGGAGTACTCATTGACCACACTGAGAATGTACGTGTTACAGTCGGTGGAGGGGAGGGGCCCTTTGAAATCCACGCTGAGGCGTTCAAAGGGGCGGGAAGCCTTCACCAGGCGCGCACGGTCTGGCCGGTAGAAGTGCGCTTGCACTCCGCACAGACCTGGCAGTCCCTGGTGACTGTCCTTACTTCCTCGATGGAGTAGGGAAGATTGCGAGCTTTGACCAGATGGACAATCGAGTGACCCCCGGGTGACAAAGGCTGTCGTGTGGGGCCCGGAGTTGGTCCACTTGCGCGCTGGCACATGTACCTCGGGAGAGGGCGTCTGGGGGCTCGTTGAGTTTACCGGGGTGATACAGGATCTCATAATTATAGGTGGAGAGCTCTATTCTCCACCGCATGATTTTATAAATTTTGATCTTGCCCCGCTGTGTGTTATTGAACATGAAGGCTAAAAACCGTTGGTCCGTAACGAGAGTGAATCTCTTACCGGCCAGGTAATGCCTCCAATGCCGCACAGCTTCAACGATAGCTTGGGCCTTCTTTTCGACAGATGAGTGTTGAATTTCAGAGGCATGAAGGGTGCGGGAAAAGAATGCCACGGGTCTGCCTGCCTGGTTTAGGGTGGCGGCAAGGGCGACGTCTGAAGCGTTGCTTTCTACTTGGAAAGGCAGTGACTCATCCACTGCGCGCATCCCGGCCTTGGCGATGCCTGCTCTGACGTGGGCGAAAGCGTGTTGTGCCTCGGCTGCGAGGGGGAATTGGATGGACTGAATGAGTGGGCGGGCCTTGTCCGCATAGTTGGGACCCACTGAGCGTAGTAGGAAAAGAACCCCAGGTAGAGTTTGAGGGCCATGGGTCAGTGGGGGAGGGGAAGTTCCATGAGGAGGCGCATGCGGTCGGGGTCGGGCCCAAGAAGTCCGTTTTGGACTATATAGCCGAGAATGGCTAACCGGGTCGTGCTGAACACACACTTCTCTTTGTTGTAGGTCGGGTTGAGAAGAGTGGCAGTGCAGAGGAATTTATCGAGGTTGGCATCGTGGTCGCAGGTGGTGACATTATCTAAGTACGGAAAGGTGGCCCGCAAACCGTAGTGGTCGACCATTCAGTCCATCTTTCTTTGGAAGACCGAGACCCCATTTGTGACACCGAAAGGGACCCTAAGGAAGTGGTAGAGGCGACCGTCCGCCTCGAAGGCAGTGTATAGCCGGTTCGACTTCCGGATGGGGAGCTGGTGGTAGGCGGATTTCAGGTCAATTGTTGAGAAGACGCAATCTGATTGACCATATCAGATATGTGTGGGAGGGGGTACGTAACCGCTGGTCTGCGCGAGGATACGGAGGTGCGTAAGGAATGACTGAAAGGGCGCATCCTTACCCTGCAGGCGCTGCTGGAAGAGATACCTCTCGAAGCTCTCGTTGACCTCGAAGTTGAAGTGTTGGTCGAGCTTGAGAAGGACCGTCTTGTATTTGGTCTTGTCCTCGCCTTCCGTGAACACCAGGGAGTTATAGACATGGATGGCCTGTTGACCTGCCGTGGTGAGGAGGATGGCGATCTTTCTGGTGTCCGAGGCGCTTTCCTTTTCGTTGGCTTCCAGAAAGAGCTGGAAGCGCTGTTTGAACAGCATCCAATTAACGCCAAGGTTTCCAGTGTCTTGCACCGGCTGCGGTGTGTTGATGGTGTCCATGGCGCAGGATAGCAGATTCCGGAGGATTTGTAGGTAGGTACCAAAGTCACTCATGGTACTATGAAGTGTTGGGTACTCTGCTACACAGACGAACCAACACAGTTGCGAATGGTACAACGCAGTTTTATTTCAAACATCTATTTACACTGGTAAACTGTTTGCTGAGGCTCGATCATGACCCTTGATTCTGTGGACCTGTGGAATTAGGGCCCGCCAGAAGTCTTCGATGGACTCACCGGGTAGTTGCGAGCGGGTGGCGAGTACATGCCTGGCGAAGAGCGTGTTCGCCTTTTGCGCGTAGTGTTCCTTAAGGAGTTCCATTGCTTTTGTGTAATTCGTGGCGTCTTGGATCAACGGGAACACGCTGGACCTCAGTCTGGAGTACAGGACATTTATCTTCTGAGCCTCCGTTGGTACGGGGTCCGCAGCCTTGATGTAGGCCTCAAAACATGCTAGCCAGTGAATAAAGTCTTTTCTGGCATCGGACGAGTGCGAATCCAGCTGCAGGCGATCGGGCTTTATTTTGATATCCATTCTGTGGAAAATCTGACTGTAATAAATTGATGCACGATCAATTGCACAAAGACTAAAGTTGGGTACAACTGTGGCTTTATTACAGTCAGATGTGTGGCCTCCTGCTGCAGCTGGCGAAATGGCAGGGCACTGGAGGCCATGCATATTTATATAGTTCTCCGTGGGCGGAGCCAGCCGGCAGGAGCTACCGGCGAACCTGTAGTGCAGGTCCTACCTTACATCTCCTTTTACAATGGTTCACCACAGTGGCACAGTGGCTAGCAGTCCTGCTTCACAGCGCCAGAGACCTGGATTCAAATAGGGGCAGCACGGTAGCATAGTTGCTTCACAGCTCCAGGGTCCCAGGTTCGATTCCGGCTTGGGTCACTGTCTGTGTGGAGTCTGCACGTTCTTCCCGTGTCTGCGTGGGTTTCCTCCGGGTGCTCCGGTTTCCTCCCACAGTCCAGAGATGTGCCGATTAGATGGATTGGTATCCTAAATTGCCCCTTAGTATCCAGGGTTACAGGGATGGGGCAGGGGAGTGGGCCCAGGTAGGATGCTCTTTCAGAGGGTCAATGCAGGCTCGATGGGCTGAATGGCCTCCTGCCCTGTAGGAATTCTATGACACAGTTCTGTTATATTGTGATGCTGTGCCCTACACAATCCAGCACTACAGAGGCAATGAGGATATCATTGATCAGCACTCCATCGAGTGAGGAGGATGTGGAGCATCTGCTGAACAGACAGCACAGGAACACCTTGCATTGGAGGTGAGGGGAAATGAGCAATGCTTAAGGGAGGCTCAGGGACAATCTCATTGTGACCATGATGCCCTTTCACTATCAGTTGCAATAAAGACTCATCTTTGTACAGATTGGCTGTTTCCTCCATCATCTCATGCACAGATAAAGGTAAGTAAATGCAATATGCCTCTATAGTGGGCGCCCATTAAGGGAAGCTATCTGACAAGACAGCATAATATGCATGAATGATTAAAAAGAGTTAGCCTTAACAAGTGAAAATGTAAACACTCCAAGTGAGTTGAGGTTTTCTTCTTAATGCTTTAGGTGTGCTGATGTGAGGTGCTTCCCCTGCACCCAGCCTGCTGCTGTTTCAATTGTTCTGTGGTTTGGAATGACCTTGATAGCTGTCCACTGGCTGCCTGAGCGCATGGCGGGCCCTGGCATGCTGAGGGGCTCCTGCGGACGTGCAAAAGTTTTATCTGTCATTACAGCTACTGGTGCTAGGGACACTGGCAGAGAGGCTGAGCAACAGCTGTCAACACTTGGAGCATCCTGAAAGGATTCCCCCAGATGCAGCAGACTCCTCCCTTGCGAGGCACATTTGTACATCCTGCTGAATTGGGAAGGATGAACTCTTTACACCTCACTGCTATGATGAAGTGATGGACAGTGCAATGGCATACAGCTCTGCATGCATCTCCAACAAATGTTATAGGCCCTGACAATATCCCGGAAATAGTACTTGTGCTTCAGAACTTGCCGCACCCCTAACCAAGCTGTTCCAGTACAGCTGCAACACCGGCATCTCCCCGGCAATGTGGAAAATCGCCCAGGAGTGTCCTGTACACAACAAAAAGTACAAATCCAACCCAGCCAATTACCGTCCTCTCAGTCTACTCTCCATCATCAGCAAAGTGATGGAAGGAATCATCAACAGTGCTATCAAGCGGCACTTACTCAGCAATAACCGGCTCACGGACGCTCAGTTTGGGTTCCGCCAGGGTCATTCAGCTCCTGACCTCATTGCAGCTTTGGTTCAAACATGGACAGAGGCGCTGAATGCTAGAGATGAGGTGAGAGTGACTACCCTTGACATCAAGGCAGCATTTGACCGAATATGGCATCAAGGAGCCCTGGCTAAACTGGAGTCAATGGGAATCAGGGGGGAAACTCTCTGCTGGTTGGAGTCATGCCTGGCACAAAGAAAATGGTTGTGGTTGGAGGCCAATCATCTCAGCTCCAGGACATCACTGCAGGAGTTCCTCAGGGTAGTGCCCTGGGCCCAACCATCTTCAGCTGCTTGATCAATGACCTCCCTGCCATTATAAGGTCAGAAGTGGGGATGTTTGCGGATGACTGCACACTGTTCAGCACGATTCACAACTCCTCCGATGCTGAAGCAGTCCATGTCCAAATGCAGCAAGACCTGCACAATATCCAGGCGTGGGCTGACAAGTCATCTCCTATGAGAGAGGATCTAACCTCCGCCATTTGACATTCAATGACATTACCATCACTGAATTCCCCCACACTCAACATCCTGGGGGTTACCATTGACCAGAAACTGAACTGAACTAGCCACATTAATACTGTGACTACCAGGGAAGGTCAAAGGCTAGGTAGGAATCCTACGGCGAGTAACTCACCTCCTGACCCCCCCAAAGCCTGTCCACCATCTATATGGCGCAAGTCAAGAGTGTATTGGAATACTCTCCACTTGCCTGGATGAGTGCAGCGCCAACAACACTCAAGACGCTCAACACCATCCAGGACAAAGCAGCCCGCTTCATTGTTCCTCCTTCCACAAACATTCAAATCCTCCACCACCGCTGAACAGTGGTAGCCGTGTGCACCAACTACAAGATGCAGTGAAGTAACTCACCAAGGTTCCTTACACAACATTTTCCAAACCCACGACCACTACCATCTAGACGACAGCCACCATGTAGAAGGACAAGAGCAGCGATACCGGGGAACCCCACCACCTGGAGGTTCACCTCCCAGTCACTCACCACCCTGACTTGGAAATACATCTAGTTCCTTCACTGTTGTTTGGGCAACAGCCTGGAGCTCCCTCCAGAATAGCACAGTGGGTGTACCTGCACCTCAAGGACTTTGGTTGTTCAAGAAGGCAGCTCACCACCATCTTCTGAAGGGCAACTAGGGATGGGCAACGAATGCTGGCCCAACCAGCCATGCCAACATCCTGTAAATGAATGTTTTTAAAAAACACTGGCTGGTCTGCTGCTATTTGGCTCTCCATGATGATCACCAACTTCTCAATGAAGAAGAATGTGCACACCCCTAGGGCATGCCAGCACTAATGGCAAGGACGCACTCTTCCATCATCTGTCTCTGGTTGCAAATAGCCTCTGGCAGCTGCACCAGATGTTCCCTTACCTTTTTCTGTAATTCTAACCGGCTCAGTGTAGCTGACACTAGATGCCCAATATCAGCCTGAGGTCCTGGTGGAGCCAAGCTTCCCACAGTTCTCTGATTATCCATGGTAGACAGTTGGTCTAGTGCGTCAATGATGTCTTTGCCAGCTTGTGACCCTGAATCTAATCTCGAGTGCAGACCCAGCTAGGTAAGAGTATCTGTACTGGAGGAGAATGGGATGGAATGATATGATGCTGCACCCTCTGAGAGTTTCCGTCCTCCTCTCCAGTGGTAGACGGAAGGTTCCCGGTCTCTGCGGCGGTCTATCCTTCTAGAGTGCCGAGTCTTTCATGAAATAATACAAACAATTAGTGGATTGAGGGCTTCACATCACCTCCTCCTGTCCATACCTTATATCGTGTGGAGGACTCATCTTGGGCTAAAACTCTAGTCTTGCTATCCGCAATGGGGCAGCTGTCCAGTGATCCATTGCCAGGTCTCTTCCTCTGTTGACGTCAAAGATTGAATGCTGGGGAAGCCTCCATCTGGCCTGACTCATTCTTTATTATTTTGCAGTCATTCCTCCTGCAAGCAGAAGGAGGGACTGTTTAGTTTTCCCATGAAGACCTGCACAATACATGCTGGTGGCAGCCATTAAACCCATGGCGGGGGGGGGGTGCTGCTCCTGAATGCTCCCTCCATGTGTCCACTCTCCGGGACATGGTGGGATGAGCAAAGACAGGCAGCTTGCTCTTGCTAAGTTGCTAACATTCATTAGAAAGGATCTTCTGCTGCCGCATCCTTTTGGTGCCACCTGGGTTTGTCACCCCCTCCCCATACGGCACACCAGCCAGCATTGCCACCTACAAGCCCCAAAGCAGAGAATGGTAGGGAGGATTCACCTTGGAAGTGTGAAGGAAGTCATTGACCTGTCTGTAGCACTGCACCCAGGGTAAGAGGAGGCAGACCTCCTGCTATCTCCATCCAAGCTTGATTGGTCAGGCAAGCCCTATCTTCCCCTGCCTGGGGGAAGAGGACCTCCTATCTTTCCCTTGCAGCCTGGAGGAGATTATGCGAGAAGTCATAGCCAAAACCTGGGGTAAATCCCTTTCTTCCCTCTAGCATGTTTGCTGCAGTCTCCTGGTCCACTCCTAGATACCACAGTTGGGCCTCTAAGGTTTCTAGGCACAAAAGTGGAGTTATGGGTTCTGGAGGCAATGGCTTCTTAGGGAATGCAACTGCGGTGAATGCAACGAGGGTCTGAATGCAGGACTGGCCAGCATCTGCCTCCGGGGATGCCGAGATTGACGGCTCGTGGATCAGCCCTGACCCCCCCACTCGAGCCCCATTCCTCAAGGCCATTAATTGCCGTGTTTTCACATGATCAAAACTGGGCAGGATATTTAATTTGTGCAGCAACCGCACCCATTTGTAATGCTGCTGCCAAGACCTGCATTGTGCGCACAGTATTCAGCCCAAGTTGTATGGATATGGTTCAAAGGCATAATAAATTTCTTAATAATTTTCTGCAGTGAAAGATTTTCTCTGTGTGCCATTGCACTGTTACAATTACATAATTAGATGTTGTATGTTATTTTATGTTCATTAATCAGCTAGGTCCCAGAATTTTCTGGAATCTCAATCATTTAACTTAACAATGCCTGAACGTCTTGCAGGTAAAGTCATCAACTTCAAATTGGCTTCTGAATTATTAAAATCCTTTCTCTTCATTTTATCCAATCTCCAGGCGCCTCTTCAGAGAGTATTAACTTGCTCCCAGCACCCTATGGCTTATCAAACTGGACTTCTGGCCTCCTGATGGACAACGGACATGACAGTGACTTGATCTTCAGGTTTGATGGCAAGCACGCTGCAAAGATTCCAGATGGGGTAATGCCCAAAAATCTCTCGGATCAATTTACCATCACAACATGGATGAGGCACGGACCCAGTCCAGGACTAAGAGCAGAGAAGGAAACCATTCTCTGCAATTCAGATAAAACAGGTGCCCTGTCTGATTCGAGCAGTTTGTGTAGCCAGCTGTTGGATAACTTGTGATTAAATTGATATTAAACTTAACCCGTAGAGGCAAATAGTCTGATCCTGAATTTGCCTGTAATCTCATTCCTTGTGCTGATATAAACTCCCTGAATTTTGTGTATCTGAATCTGTGTTGCAGTTATCCAACCCCATTTTACTGATACATTCCAAGCTAATACGGATCCAGGGACGGAAACGTGCTTGATATAGCAGCTGCACACTATGGATTAAAACCAGAAACCATAATTCCTGACAGCCTAAAATTAAATAACATGAAAAGCAATAAATACACAGTAGGCCAGTCCGGATCTGAGAAAGCACAGTTAGTTAATGCTTCTGATGGCTCTCTGTATCAGAGTTGTTGAATAAGCTATTGGTGTAGATTCGAACTCCAATCTTTTCCATAACTCCTGGCACATAGTAAACCAGTGATGGGGAACCGAGGTCAGTGTGGGCCGCATGTGTGGTCCTCCTTCATTGCAGTGGGCCGCAAGATTGAAATCGGACTTGATCAATAAGATCGGGAAACCCCCGGGCTGCCGGAAATACAGAGCATGCCGCCAGCGGAGAATCCAGCCCCCGGTGTATGGGCAACAGTCAACAATATGTGTCATGGGCCGCACACAGAGCCCCGATGGGCTGCATGCGGCACCCAGGCCGCAGGTTGTCCACCACTGTTCTAAACACTCGTGTCTGCTGTATTTGTTTGCCCCTCGAGACTACCAGTACACATCCTCTACCATCTCCCCTTAACATCGACCCATTTTCCTTTTGTAAAAGAGTATCATCTTAGGTGCACTGTGCACTGACTAAATATAACCTTAAGCTTTTGTAAAGCTTCAAACAGTGAAAGGAATGGTTGTCAGTAGCCATCATAGTCTGTGTAGCTTATTTTTTCTTAAGGTGGGCAGCACAATAGCACAGCTTTGTTGAAATGTTTGCAACTCAGTAGCCAGCGGTGATTAGATACACCAAAGATTAATTTGTATGTAACAGTCATTCTTGTATTTTGTGTTTAATGCAAATAACATCTGATACAGTGACATTAAATAATGCTGACTGCTTTATCATGTGCATAATCGTAACGGCTCAAAGCCCACAGAAAAGTGAAAGGTATCTCCACAAAACATTAATGTTTTTCATATTTTCCAATTTTCTTATCAACCCATTGACCCGTAATTTCATTTAATAAGCTGGCAGAGTTTTAATTTCCTAAATTGAAATGCGTTACCTGCCTTGTCATCTATCATTGCACAAACAAACCAGGAGGTTTGCGCAATTCAAGTCACAGTGATCTGGTTCATTCTGTGTTTCATTTTGTTCCATTATGTTCCATTAATCACGATTCTGTTCCAAACAATCCATTTTCGCCAACCGTAATGCATTCTCATACTGTCGGCAGTTTCTCCCACGTTCATAAGATAAGGAAAGGTTTGTTCCCGAACCCTATCCAGTCGATACTGTAAGAACTGTCTCCTTGTTTGTTGATCCTGTACCATACCAGAATTTCGCCCAGCAGCTCTTCATTTGCAAGCTAAGGAATATTCTGTAAGGTTGCCAATCTCTCCTGATCACCATAAATGACAGATTATAACTTGAACAAGATTTGTGGCTGACTAATTTCATTCTTGCCTTTAGAGATGAATCGACACCACTATGCGCTCTATGTCCACAACTGCCGACTAGTGTTTTTGCTTCGGCGAGATCTCGATCAGGTTGACACTTTTCGTCCAGCTGAATTCCATTGGAAATTGGAGCAGGTCAGTTATACACCGGGTCATTACTATTGAAGTGCGAAACAGAATGGAGCTGGTTGATCAAATTGTTTAGGTTAAAGGAGGCTTTTAACTGGTGAGAAATAAACTGATTCATTGGCATTGATGTGCATTTGTAGCGTGGAGAAGGCATCGACTCAGTGCATCGTATCAGAGAGTCTATGTGTTCTCTTTCGAAGCTGCAAGCTGAGCACCCAATCCCTAGATCCCCTGCGAGAATTTTCAGACTGATGAATTTACCAGGAGACGATACTTTCAACTTGTATTCTCAGGCGCTATGACACAGATCAGCAATCAATCCTGGGATGGTGCATGTACACTCTGAACTGTCAAAGAGAGGTAACTTATTTTTAGGTACTGACTTCAATACATTATTTCCCTTGCTTTTGGTCTAACACCATGCACCATCCTCCATAAGACCACCAGGTGACCTTTTCCAAGGCTGCTTGGATTACTTGTGATTTGAATAAGCTCCATAGCACCCCAGAGACCCTGGAGGAACTCATAGAATCATAGAATTTACAGTGCAGAAGGCGAATCGAGTCTGACCGGCCCTTGGAAAGAGCACCCTACCCAAGCCCATGCCTCCAGCCTATCCCCATAACCCCACCTACCGTTTTGGACACTAAGGGGCAATTTAGCATGGCCAATTCACCTAACATGCACCTCTTTGGACAGTGGGAGGAAACCGGAGCACCCGGGGGAAACCCATGCAGACACGGGGAGAACGTGCAGACTCCACACAGACTGACCCAGCGGGGAATCGAACCTGGGACCCTGGAGCTGTGAAGCAACTGTGCTAACCACTGTGCTACCGTGCTGCCCTTCATTTTCTTCTCCTCCACTTCCTAAAATTGAATAACATGTGGTGCCATATTTCTGGCCCCTACTGGGTTAGAAGGTGGAGTGGTCAAAAATTAGTGCCATTGGCCAATGTTTCCGTTCCCCTGCTCCCTCCCATGTGTGGGCCATTTTGCCAGTGGCATAATTGGGGGCTGGCACAGATGCCCCTCTGCATGATGCGGGTAGTCAATCAGGCTCATTTAAGAACTTTATTGAGTTTAATTGAAGAAGAACAAAGGAACTTTTTGTTCAGCCTCCCGGTTCCCCCACCACCAGAGGCCAATTTAGGTGCATAAATCCACCTTGTGGCAGGCCATGAGACTATCATTCCAGACAGGCCTACAGGCCCTTCCAGCCTGCCTTGTTTCAGGAGCAGTCACAGCTCCCCCCTTGCTGAATCTATTTTTAAAATTAATGATTTAGTGATGTTGGACTGAGAATGCCTCCATTTTGAGGCACTCTCTCTGTTCCTTAACTTCCTTTATAGTTGTCGTGTTGGGTGTTCTGATGCACAAATGATCCAACGCGGCTGTAGATGGTACAACTCTGTTTTATTGTCTAATCAACGGTAACAACTAACTACTGGCTTGGGTACGTGCTTCACCAGCTAACCTGTGGACCCAGCCCTATCACTATCTTAGTGAGGCACTCAGCACATGGTCTATGTCTGAGTGGCGCGCTGTGAGCTCTGTGCTCTGAGCTATCTCCTGGTAGAATGAGCGGGAACTGTGGTGTTCCCTGTTTTATAGTGCGTGTGCTCTCACTGGTGATTGGCTGCGATGTTATGTGTGTGCTGGTTGGTCCAACTGCCTGTCCATCAGTGTGTGTGTGATTGCACCATGATATGCTGATGTGGATATCATGACATCCCCTCCCTTTCACAAAGGATATGTGCCTACATGATAATAAATAGAAATGTATAGTGAGTGCATCTGAGTATGTGTGTGCAATATTTACAACATGTACATGAGGCTAAACTATACACAGAGGAAGGTGTCAGGTGCAACAGAACAACGACGTTGTACCAATAACAGAACAAATGCAATCCACATCGAAGGCATTGTCGCACTTTGGCCGGACATTGCCGCTTTAAGTGGGCGGAGCCACAGTTGCCGCACGTCGTGGCGTCATGTGGTTTGTTGCGTTCGTTGCGCCACCGCGCATGTGCGGTGCGGTCCTGCGTAGAGCGCGCCTGCGCATCACGTTCCTCTGCATCAACGTCCCCTCTTTTGGCGTGTACAAGCGCGGGAGGCCTCGGAAAGCGCGCAAAATGGCAGCCGTCGTGGGACCCGTGCCGTGCCGTTTTGGCCACCTGGATTTGGGAGTACCGGCTGGTCGCATTCTCATGGAGGACGCAGGTCTCGATGGCAGTCGCTAGGGTGAGGCGCTTTATTTTAAGGAGCTGCTGGCGTAGGGTGTCCGAGATAACCCCAAAAACAATCTGATCCAGTGTCATGGAGTCGGAGGTGGCCCCATAGCCGCAGGACTGCGCGAGGATTCAGAGGTGTGTTAAGTAAGATTGGAAAGGCTCATCCTTACCCTGCAGGCGCTGCTGGAATAGGTACCTCTTGAAGCTCTCATTGACTTCCACGCTGAAGTGTTCATCGAACTTCAGAAGCACCGTCTTATATTTTGTTTTGTCCTCGCCTTCCGCGAATGCCAGGGAGTTATAGATGTGGATGGCATGTTGCCCCGCCATGGAGAGGAGGAGGGCAATCTTCTTGGTGTCCAATGCATTCTCCATGTCTGTGGCTTCGAGGAGGAGCTGGACACGCTGTTTAAACAGCTTCCAGTTAACGCCGAGATTACCAGCGATTCGGAGCGGCTGCGGCAGGCTGATGTTTTCCATGGAGCAGGATGGCGGATTTCTGAAAGGGTGCAGGTAGGTCTCAGTCGCTGGTTTGCGTCCACTACTGGTATCATGTCGTGTTGAGTGTTCTGATGCACAAATGATCCATCATGTAGATGGTACAACTCTGTTTTATTGTCTAATCAACGGTAACAACTAACTACTGGCTTGGGTACGTGCTTCACCAGCTAACCTGTGGACCCAGCCCTATCACTATCTTAGTGAGGCACTCAGCACATGGTGTATGTCTGAGTGGCGCGCTGTGAGCCCTGTGCTCTGAGCTATCTCCTGGTAGAATAAGCGGGAACTGTGGTGTTCCCTGTTTTATAGTGCATGTGCTCTCACTGGTGATTGGCTGCGATGTTATGTGTGTGTTGGTTGGTCCGACTGCCTGTCCATCAGTGTGTGTGTGATTGCACCATGATATGCTGCTGTGGATATCATGACAATAGTGCGCTGCTCCCTCAAGCTGATAGTCTTGTAATTGGCTGTCCAGATTTAAGAGCAAGCCGACTGTCTTACACTGGACAGAGAACTTGACAATGCCAATTAAAGATTGTTTTCCCCGGGCAGGTTCAGTAGCCAGAAACAGTGCCAGCCTTTGTTTCCTGCCCCCAGAGGGAAAATCTAATCTGTGGTCTGTCCTCTGCCAACCATCTTGTGGTATGAGAACTGAGATCATAAGCTCAGTGTGTGGACACTCATATAAATGGTGCCTTTTGCCTCACTTTGTCTGACAGTAAATTGATGCATTACCATTTGTTCCACAATGCTGCCTATTTTAAACTGTATAATTATCATAGAATTATACAACACAGGAATTGCCCCATTCCTTCAATCGTGCTTATGTCAGTTCCTTTTAAGTGCTATCCTGGTAGCTTCTCACCCTGCTCGTTTTTTTAAAGCCCAGCAAAATATTCCATTTCAATTGTATATGATGGCACAATGTTCTGTTATTTCACAAGTCCCGAATGAGAATATTCAATGTGTGTCGATAGAAGTGTCTTAAATAAGTTGCAGAAAGCAGAAAAGAGAAGGCCTGTGACATAAAATAATACTACATGGCAGTTTATATTTGAGCACTCTTAATAAGACCATTTTGCCAACTGCTAAAATAACAGCTTCATGCGATTCAGTTTCCATTTCAGTGTCTGCTAATGCCTCAGGCTGGAGTTTTGCACCGTGAAATACGAGCAACAGATTTGTTACTTTAAATTCATGAGCTTTTAGATCAATCTGGGGTCATTATTTTATTATGACTCCCAGTATTCCATCTAATGGCTTCTAACTTCATATCTATGTATCAGAGATGAAATCTGTGATTGCTGCTTCTATTGGAGTATTCAGGAAACACTGTGGTGTATAAAGATTAGGGGGGTGATTTATCATTTTGAGGATACTTCAGGCATGTGGTGGGCAAAGCAATCCTATTGCCTGCAGGAGGTCCAATCTATTTTGGTGGTCAAGCCGCATTTAAGTAAAAACCATTGAATTGTTCATGTAAAATAAGTGCTGATTCAGGGACGGTGAGGGGGATAGAAGATCAAGAAATTCCTTCATGGACTTGACCAGTAGTAGGCAGGGCATTATTTGTGGAGCGTTCGTGCTCTTCTTGGCTCAACTAAAGTAGTTATTTTTTCAAATGTTAAAATCATATTTGTGAAGCAGAATTGCGCAGGTCAGAGTCCATTATCATAGATCATAGAATTTTTACAGTGCAGAAGGAGGCCATTCGGCCCATCGAGTCTGCACCGGCTCTTGGAAAGAGCACCCGACCCAAGCCCACACCACCCTAACCCCATATTCCCAGTAACCCCACTCAACCAACACTAAGGGCAATTTTGGACACTAAGGGCAATTTATCATGGCCAATCCACCTAACCTGCACATCTTTGGACTGTGGGAGGAAACCGGAGCACCCGGAGTGTCGTGTTGGGTGTTCTGATGCACAAATGATCCAACACGGCTGTAGATGGTACAATTCTGTTTTATTGTCTAATCAACGGTCACTACTAACTACTGGCTTGGGTACGTGCTTCATCAGCTAACCTGTGGACCCAGCCCTATCACTATCTTTTCAATTGTTGCACAGGACGTTGTCCCCTGCATCTTATGCACCTCTAGCCATTTAGACTGGGTGTCGATTAACAGAAGGAACATGGATCCTTGAAAAGGACCTGCAAAATCTGCATGCAAGTGTGCCCAAGGCCACCCTGGCCATTCCCAGTGATGTAGCGGCGCGGCCGGCGGAAGCTTCTGATGCTCCTGGCAAATGGAACAGTTTTGGGCCACCTTCTCAATGTCGGTGTTGAGGTCTGGCCACCAGACATAACTCCGGGCCAACATTTTCATTTTGGTCACACCTGGATGCCCATTGTGCAAATCTCTTAGTATCAGCTCCTGGCCTTTTTCCGGGACAATCACACGCGTCCCCCACAACAGCGTGTCATCCACGCTGAATTCTGACAGCTTGGAGGAAAATGCCCTCAACTCACCTGGGAGCTGTCTATGCTGCCCACCATACAGGACTATGTGCCGAACCTTTGACAGGACTGGCTCCGTCTGGGTCCACTCACGGATCTGTGATGCCGTGACAGGCAACGTGTCCATAAAATTTAGGGTTGCAACCACGTCACCGGTCGTGGGGGTCGACATGGGGCCGGTCGATAAAGGCAATCGGCCCAGTGCGTTGGCATTTGCTATCTGCGTTCCTGGTTTGTGCTCCAGAGAATACTCGTATGCAGCAAGCAACAAAGCCCAGCGCTGGATCCGTGCGGAAGCATTGGCTTATCCTCTCTGAAAAGTCCCAGCAGAGGCTTATGATCAGTCACGATAGTGAAATGGCAGCCATGCACGTACTGGTGGAAGCGTTTCACTGCAAAAACCACTGCCAGGCCCTCCTTCTCGATCTGCGCGTACTTTTTCTCCGCTGCAGTCAATGTGCGGGAGGCGAAAGCTATCGGTCGTTCGGCCCCGTTCTCCATCTTGTGGGACAGGACGGCCCCAATACCATACGGGGATGCATCACATGTGACGAGCAAAGGCTTTCCAGGATCATAGTGGGTTAGTAACCCAGACGACGACAATTGTTGCTTTACCCGCCGGAAAGCGGTTTCTTGCGGCTGACCCCAAACCCAGGTGTGATTTTTCTTTAGCAGAAGGTGCAACGGGGCCAGCGTAGTTGCCAGATTGGGGAGGAACTTCCCGTAATAGTTTACGAGACCGAGAAAAGAACGAAGATGCGAAGTGTCAGTCGGGGCGGGGGCCTGTTGAATCGCACGCACCTTCTCTGCGACGGGATGCAAACCTTCACGGTCCACCCGATAACCTAGGTAGACTACTTCCTTAGCCTGAAATACGCACTTTGTGCGACGTAAACGGACTCCAGCCTCCGAAAAGCGTCTAAGGACAGCCTCCAGATTTTCCAAATGTTCCTGTTCCGACATCCCTGTAATCAAAACGTCATCTAAATAGACAGTAAACCTCTGAAAATGGCCTCCATAACACGTTGAAAAATAGCACAGGCAGAGGATACTCCAAAGGGCAACCGTGTATATTCATACAGGCCCGGTGTGTATTAATCGTTACATATGGTCGGGAGGCAGGGTCCAGCTCCAACTGTAGGTAGGCGTGACTCATATCTAATTTTGTGAACAAGAGTCCGCCTGTAAGCTTCGCGTAGAGATCCTCTATGCGAGGCATTGGATATCGGTCGAGTCGGGAAGCTGTATTCACTGTAAGTTTATAGTCGCCACACAAGCGAACTGTGGCATCTGGCTTCATTACAGGTACAATTGGTGCTGCCCAGTCAGCAAAACGGACGGGCCTGATAATACCCAAACTCTCCAAATGAGTGAGCTCCCCTTCTACCTTCTCGAGCAAGGCGTAAGGCACCGGGCGCGCCCGGAAATAGCGCCGCGTGGCTCCTGGTTCGACTTGGATACAGGCTAAGGTCCCTTTTATTTTCCCCAACCCAGGCTGGAATAAATCTGGGTATCGTCTAGCACCTCAGTCAACCCTTCAAAAACTGTTTGGAGGATGTGCTGCCATTGCAACCGCAAATAGCGCAACCAGTCCCGACCCAACAGGCTGGGCCCATGGCCGCGCACCACGATAAGTGGGAAACGCCCCACCTGGCGTCCATAAACAACAGGGGTCATTGTAGTTCCTGCAATGTCCAGTGGTTCCCCCGTGTAGGTGGCCAACCTGGCCTGTGAGTCGGTTAATGTAAGGGTCTGTATACCCTGCTTGATGCGGTCGAATGTCCTCTGGGCGATCACGGAGACCGCTGCGCCAGTGTCCAACTCCATCTCAAGCGGGTGACCATTGACCCGTACTGTCACCTTAATGGGGGCCACACGGGGAGCTGCCACACAATGCAGCTGCAGGCAGTCGTCCTCCGTCTCCACGTCCTCAGGAGTAGTCGCCGCAGGTTCATCCACATGGAAGGTACGACCCCTGGGCTGGTCCCAGTTTCGGTCGGAACGACAGCGCCTCTGCCGCCCCCATGACCGGCGTCCGCGACGGGGTCGGCGCCTACAAGTCTGACACGGACATGGCTCCTCATCCATTGGTTCTGGAGAAGGCTCCCTTCGGCAAGGAATGTCCGACGGCCACTGGCGTCAGTCCGGACGTCGCCTCACCCAAGGTACCACAGGAGTGTAGGGGGACGTTTTCGGATGGAAGGGGTTGCGCCCCAAGGCATGCACTTCCCTGTAGCTCCTGCACTCCTCGTTCTGTGTTCTCTCGGGACAATACTATTTGAATGGCCTGTTGAAAAGTCAATGTTGGCTCCGCTAACAACTTTCTCTGGGTGGCCGCATTGTTAATACCGCAAACCAAACGGTCACGTAACATTTCTGACAAGGTCTCACCATAGTCACAGTACTCCGCAATCCTGCATAGCCTGGATAGAAAATCGGCAAGGGATTCTCCAGGGGTCCTCTCAGCGGTATTAAACCGGTAACGCTGGACTATCGTGGACGGGGTTGGGTTAAAATGTTCCCCGACTATATTCACAAGTTCATCAAACGTTTTGGTGTCCGGCGCAGCTGGGTACGTAAGGCTCCTAATCACCCCAAACGTCTGTACAGAGGCATGGTATAATAGAAAACAACTTCCAACCTGTATCCAACAAAAATCCAGGGAGGTGGCTTCAGCAGTGTAGACAGCTATTCACTTTAACCCTCGTCGCCAGTTTTGTGAGGGCCACGAAGAATCCAGCACGAGTTTTAAGGATACAAAGTAATAACATTTATTTACAATAACATATATATATATAACAGCAGCAGCAAGTTCCCTTGCTGCACCCGCCTTCCTGCTGGTCCCAAACTGACCAGTTTTATTTATACTTGGAGTTTACTAATGGTTTCTCTGCCCCCCTCATTGGGGAAGCTCATACTCCCACAGGATTGTGGGATTGTCATTAGTCCCCAGCCAATGTTAAGAAGGCAGGTTATAACAGGCGGGAAGACCCTGGGGACTATAAGAATAGGGGCCAAGCTCAACTCGACCCTTCTCCTCCTGCCCGCAACCTTCGAGACCCTTCTACAAGAAAACGTAAGTTTTACTCCAGCGATCGCTACCAGATAGGCACTCCTGACTATCGACTTGTACCAGCTTTTGAATCCCGCAGGCTCAGAGCCAATTCGAAAGACCATTCGTTTCCCTGACCTGGTGGGCCCATTCCAAAAGTTAAGTATTGGCCTTTTAGTGGTAGGTAGTAGTCTAGAAGTAGGATTATTGTATAAGTATTAATTGCTGTATATAATAAATGAGCGTTGATTTAACTCTTACTAAGCGGTGTGTTGCATTATTAATCATTACTTGGACTTGAACCACGTGGCGGTATCAGAAAGATACCTGGCGACTCATGAGCAAAGGTGACAGAATAAAAATAAGTAAACTAAGGTTAAAACGAGCAACACCAGTCTATGCACTCAGCACATGGTGAAGATCTGTGCTGCAGCTGTGAGCTCTGTCCTACTGGGAGGCTGCAGCTCGAATGAGCGGGAACTCTGATGCCCCCTGTCTTTATAGTGCGTGTGCTCTAACTGGTGATTGGCTGCGGTGTTGTGTGTGTTGATTGGTCTTGCTGTGTGTCCATCAGTGTGTATCTGCACCATGATATACTGGTGTATATTATGACACACCTGACCTCTACCATCTAGAAGGACAAGGGCAGCAGATAAATGGGAACACCACCACCTGAAAGTTCTCCTCCAAGTCATCCTGACTTTCAAATAAATCACCATTTCTTCACTGTTGCTGATTCAAAATCTTGGGAATCCCCTTCCTAACGGCACTCTGGGTGTTCCTACAACACATGGACTGCAGCGATTCAAAAACGAAGCTCACGACCATCGAGGGATGGGCAATAAATGTTAGCCTAGCCAGTGACGCAACATCCCGTGTTTGACTAAATTTAAAAAGTTGCACTGGACTCCTAGATAAATCATAGAAGCCTGACTTCGGACGCGATCTAACAGCTGTGTCACGCGAGGCGCGAATCCGCACGAGCCGGTTAGATCGTGGGAGAGGCCGAAATCGGGTACCGAACCAGGCGCTGATCTAACCGGTCCACTCCGGTTGGTGAGATCCATATCCCGCCGCGACATGGTGAGAAACAAATAATTACCAATTAAGGCCAATCTCCACCTCATAATCAGAAAGGAGCAACCGTCGAGTGGACTCTCATGATGTAACCGACTCCCCAGCGAGCGGTCATGCGGCTGCCACTTAGCACATTGATTTAAAAACATGAAGCTAGCGCAATGGCTGCTGTGGAGATCGGAGGAGGTGAGTAGGCATCTTCAATATCAGATAGTCAGCCCGGGGCACCGAGGCTGCTGCTCCAATGCTCGGGGCGGGTGGGGGAGCACCCCTCCCCCTCCCTCCAGGGGGTGGGTCCCGGTCGAGGGGTCAGCTCCATCGGTGAGGGGGGGGGGGGGGTGGGTAACCTCTGGGCTAGGGGGTGATGGACTCAGTGCCCGCAGGTCCAACATGTCAGCCCCTGGATCGTTTATACCCGTACCAGAGGCAACTTCAGCTCCTGCCTCTCAGTCCCCCAAACATTCTCAGGACAAAGCCCTGTCTGTGACAATATGGTGCGGGTCACTTTAACTCCTACTGGCCGTGACACCCACTGGCTGCACAGCTGAAGACTATTGCTATTAGGGAATTGCCGATGTTAGTTATGCAAGCACTTCACAGCTCCCAAGTGAATTCCCATGGGGAGGCGTGCCACGTCACAGGCAGTGTTATTGCCTAGCACTCCAACCAGACAGTCAGGTGAGGACACTTTGCCTGAACACTGGAGGCATCAATGCCACAGAGCACCTCCCAAGTGGCTGCATAGGGTGTGTGTTCTGTGAACTCCTGTATTTTTGCTGTACAACTGCCTGAAGGCTCGGACTTCTGCGTGTTATGGCCTCTACCGCTCCCGCATCCCCGGCATCTTTTCATCTGTTCACCCAGCAGCTTGGGCTCAAGTGCTATGCGCACCCCACAATGTCCGTTGATGCGTGAGTCTGTGCAATGGCCAGGGTCGTCGGCACGGGGTGTACAGTAAAGTCGCATTCTTCCTGCATGCTGAGTGGGCGGTCCATCTCACCCTCGACAGGGGGCTAAGGTGGGCGGGACCACATGGTGGTGGATCCTCTGGAGGCCACTGCTAAGAAGGTGATCTCGCGAATGCCCCGCCCTACCTCCCAACGGAACTCCTCCTCCCCCCCCCCCCCCCCACCCCCTCTCCATCTGTTGGGGGAGGTTCAGACCAGGTGGGTGCCACTCCTGCTCGGCCTAAAGGACGTCCCCAAAGACATTATTCTCCTTCCAACGCCAGGTCTTTGTCCACCTGGCCCGGGAGGAGGTTTTATAGGTGGGGCTATGCGGTCCCCTACCAAAGGGAGCCATTTTGTGTCCTCTGGCCCACGGACAGCGTGCGGTGCCACACTTTCAAGGGGTGGGGCACATCCATAGAAATTTCCCCACCTCCATGGCCACCGCAACTACCAAGGTGGCTGCAGCTGCTGCCGTCGCCCCGTCTCCCTCCGCTGACCCTGCAACAGACCCATTTGGGGAGCGGCACGCCATCGTCGACCAACACCTTGGCTGCCAAAGTGGAGGTGAGGGAGCGCATGCTCAGCCAGAAGGCACGGGGCAAGACGCGTAGGACAGTTAGACAGTGGTCAGGTCCAGATACTCCTGACCCCATCAGCCTGAAGGAACCAGTGCCCCTGAATAACGGTCAGGTGCTGCCATTACACCGTGCCCCGCCGTCACCCAGCAACATCACTCGCCCATCAATGTTTTGTCATCAGGTGTCAGGCCCGGCGACATTTCTGCAGGCCGCAGAGGGTGGCGGCGGTGAGCCATGTGACCCCAAGCCGCCGGGTGAACAGATGGTAGGATGCCGGGGTGCGGGAGCGATAGAGGCCAAACCGTCCTGAAATTCAGGGGCAGAGCATCGAGGGAAAAGGGGGCAGGCCGGGGAGGGCTCCAGAGACAGACGTCTCCCCGGTGCATGACCCTCCCCTGTAAATGGCAGTGGCAGCTCCCTCTTTCTATGGTTCTGGGGAGGTGTTGGCATGGAAGGCCCCCTTCCCCATCCATCCCAACCACCGACATCAGGTGCCTCAGCCACCATGCCTGAACTGTTTCCGGAGTTCTTTCCAGGACTGTCCTGTGACTGGAGCGGAGCAGGGATCTGTGCCATCGCCTCCCTTTGGCCCGCGACTCCGAAGTAGCCCGAGTGGAACCAGCCTGTCCATGATCCTGGTGGTGGAATTGAGGCAGGCCCAGGGTTGGCCGGTGGACCCATGCCATCTGCCACACTCAATTTGACAGAGGATTCGGGCCCAGACGGCAACTGCCCGGAGGATATCAGCTGCTCAGTGATGGGCACATTTGAGGCTCTCTGCGGTGAGGTTGAGGGCTTACACGTGCCCTGCTGTGCCCAAGGGTACATGTGCAGGGCGGGGTCACCCAGCACAACCAGCTCGTTGGATGGCACCCAGAGAGGTGGCAGGGAATTTAAGGGTGGGGGAAGTTTGAGGATCCCAGGGTCCCGGGTGGAAGCCAGTGGCACATCATTATCGGCCCTAATTGGCGTTCGATACCGGTGGCAGTCTTCTCAGCTTCTCTTTGGGAAGCACCCGGCAATTCTCGCTCACTACCACATTTAGAAACATTTTCATTAGATCGTGCCCTTATGAAGCCTGTTTGTGGCAGGGGAGTTGATTGCCTAAATCAAGGTGCCTCTGAAAATCGCAACAGCTGAAGATAAAATGTGTTTTCCAACTTTTGTCCCACTGTCATTCCATACCTTCTCAGGGAAAAATTGCTGCAGTGAGGTGAAAATTGTCCCCAATTCCCATTATTTTGCTGCATAAACCTGAGCAAAGAATTCTGTATTTGACACTTATGTCACCTTTAAACAATTCGGAACCTATTTAGTTCTTTTTTTTGGCATCCGATACACTGCAGTCTGCCTGAATAATGCTATTGAATAGGTTTCAGAGCATCAGGGTTAGTATGAAAACAACTGCACACCTCGGGCTGGATTCTTTTGCCCCGTCTGCCACAAGATCACCGTGGAGCCTGTAAAGGTGCATTGACCTCGGGCGGGAATTTCTGGCCACCGGGCGGGCGTGGCTGGAGAACCCCACCCCTACAGTCATGACTTTCACTTTCTCATCAACAAATGGAGCTCGGTTGTCAGCTGTGCAAAACAAAGAACTATTGCTGGACCCTGTTCATTTGCTGTTACTCTGATCCCGCTGCCATTGGATTGGGGAGGGAGAATCAAGTTCCCAGAGGCACTAGTGCTAGCTCATTTACCTTCAAGTTACTGTCGAAGGCAGGACTGCTCCCAGTGCTGCAATGTAAAATAAAAACAGAAAACCAAGCTTCAAAGAAGTGCCAAATGGCCTCGAAATGTTAACTCTGGACGCGATATACTGGCCGTGTAACGCCCGAAAGCTAGCACGCTGCCTCACTAATGCTATCTCGTGAGACGTCGCAATGTGAATCCCACCCATTGAGAGTGGATCACTTATTAACAAATCTGCATATTAGAGGTAGACAGCTAGTCTCACTCTAAAATGCACCCCCACAATGTAACCAAGGCAATCGAACCCTTCGCCTTGGAGCCTCGGGTGAGTGCCGTTTAGTGCTGGTCGCCACAAATGGGAACCAGATGGAACGGTACTTGTGGGAGTCTCTCAGACCTGCAGGTGCTTGACCCCTGGGCAGAGTAGCACCCTGGCACTGACAATATGCTCAGGTGGCACTGCCAAGATGGCCTGGTGGCACTGCCAGCTGGCAGGGGCACTGCCACGGTGCTGGGCTGGCAGTGACAAGCTGATATTTTTCCTGCGATGGGTCTTGGGTCCAGATGTGCCCTTTGCGGGTGGAGAGGGGTTTGGATCTCCTTTATAGGTGAGTTGGGGAAATGGGGGGGTTCAAGGGGGTTACGTTGGGTCAAAAGATTGGGACACCATTTAAAAATCGGCCAGCGGAGCTCCTCAATACAGAAAATGGGACTAAGTACGGCCTTATCGGGGAGTTCCCAGCTGAGGCCCCGAATCTTCCCGAATGGGAACAGAATCCCGGCTAAACGCGCTCGTTATGGGACTCTGTATCCAATCGGGTAGATCTCGCCCTCAGTTTCTTTCTCCACAGACACTGCCAGACCTGCTGAGGTTTTACAGGATTTTCAGATTTTATTTCAGACCTCTAGCATCTACATAATGTTTTTATTATTATGCTGCAATGTAATTGTAGCAGTAGTGGGATCAAGGTACTGAGTACAAAGATATTGGCACCCATGGTGGAGTAACTTGCTGATATTCACATGGCCAGGCTCCTCTGTGATGAATGGTACATTATGCGAAAGCACTTGTTTTACCATCTTAAACATTGAGTAGGGAAGCAAATTGTTGGTCGCAACAAGAGGTGAAGCTGCTGCTGTATCAAAATTAACTTTATAACCAGAGCCAGAGCGTATGTTTGTTTTCAGTCTGTGGAACAGTTCTATTGTCAAAAGTGCCTTTAATTCAGTTTGGAGGGGTGCTGTTGCTTGCTTTGGCAACGTGAGAGGAATTTGATTGCCAGGTTTTCACCATTGTAGATTAACGTGATGTGCGATGGTGTGAGTAGAATGATTATTCATTGAGATGAATTGTGTGTTGATTTACAAATTGTGGCTAGAAATGACTTGTGGTAAAATCCAGGTCTAAATCTTAGCATGGGCCTTGGGACCCGGATGACGGGGAGACAAGCGGGTCCCGAGCTCATACATGCCGACAGTGGGCTCAACGATTTCCCTGCATGTGGCCTCCCCCACCATCCAGTTCAAGGCAGCGAGAAGGCTCCTAACACTCCCAGCCCAATCTGTAGGGCAGCAACACTGAAGCGTGAGCCACACCATTGGCAAAGGAGGTCACTGCTGAAGCTGGAAGAAGATCTTGAGGGCTTTTTTTTTTTCATTATCATAGATGAAAGGGAACATTTTCAAAAACAGTGAAAAATAGGGCAGCATGTGGCGCAGTGGATAGCACTGGGACTGTGGCGCTGAGGACCCGGGTTCAAATCCCGGCCCTGGGTCACTGTCCGTGTGGAGTTTGCACATTCTCCCCATGTCTGCGTGGAGTTCACCCCCACAACCCAAAGATGTGCAGGATAGGTGGATTGGCCACGCTAAATTGCCCCTTCATTGGGAAAAAAAAATAATTGTGTACTCTAAATTTATTTTAAAAAACAGTGAAAAATTCAGACAGCCGAGGTTGTTCAGGGAAACCCCTGCCGGGAGGTGGTTGGGACCGTGGGGTCTGTCTCTTCGGAACATACGAACAGGAGTAGGTTGTTCAACCCCTTGAGCCTGTTCCGCCATTCAATGAGATCATGACTGATCTGTGACCAAACTCCATACACCTGCCTTTTGGCCCATATCCCTTAATACCTTCACTTAACAAAAATCTATCTAGCTCAGATTTAAAATTAACAACTGATCTAGCTTCAACTGCTGCTTGTGAGAGAGAATTCCAAACCTCTACCACCCTTCGAGAAGTGCTTCCTAACATCTCTCCTGAATGGTTTCACCCTAATTTTCAGACTATGCTCTCAGTTTTAGAATCTACAACCAGAGGAAATAGTTTATATTTATCGACCCTGTCTTTCCCTGTTAAAATCTTGAAGACTTCAGTCAGATCGTCCCTTAACCTTCTAATTCCAGCAAAAACAGGCCTAATTTGAGTAATCCCTTTTCGTAATTCAACCCCTATAATCCAGATATAATTTTTGTAAACCTACGTTGCACTCCCTCCAAGGCACTCCCTTGCTTCTGCCCACAACCCTCGCTTTGTGCCTTAGATGGCTCCTCCCAATCTCCTCTCCTCTACCGCCCATCTGGGCTGCCACAGGGAGGCCTCCTCAATCAGGTTGACAATAATCCCTCACAGTGGCAAGCCACTCCACTGTCTGCGAAATGTCATCCGTGCTGCAAATAGTGCTGATAAAAGCCATTAATAAGGTTTTTAACAATGCAAGTAATTTGCGCAGCTCCCTAGAATAGGCGGCTAACCTGCATTATAGCCCACCATGGGGCTGGTTTAGCACAGTGGGCTAAACAGCTGGCTTGTAATGCAGAACAATGCCAGCAGCGCGGTTCAATTCCCGTACCAGCCTCCCTGAACAGGCGCCGGAATGTGGCGACTAGGGGCTTTACACAGTAACTTCATTGAAGCCTACTTGTGACAATAAGCGATTATTATTATTATGATTATTACAACTGGGAAAATGCCCCGGTAGCGGGACTGCATTTGGGAGCCATCTCGGCACAGCTCCCTTCCCAAGCCGCCCTTCCCCTTGGGGGCCGTTAAATTTCTGTCCCATGTTTTCTGTCAAGATAGATTAATGAAAGAGGCACTAACCATTTAATAGTGATCAGAAGATTTCTGAATTGTAAGCCTTATTTCTCCTCCTGAGAAGTGTCCCAACATTCAGCACATCTATTAGCTGTGAGATTGGCTACAGGGACCTATGCGTGAACTGTCAAGCTGTCCAATTCTATAAAGCTGGACTGGCTTCAGCATTTCACCTCTCCCTGCCATAATGAGATGGAAGACTTGGTAACTGTGAAGCGCCCCATCTATTGGCTGGTTGAGCGAGCTGGAAAGCTCATCTCTACTGAACAACACAGCCTTAATGGCGATCATTAAAGCTTTAGCTAAACCCATTGGTTTAATCAGCAAACATTGCTGTATTTTAAGAATGAACAAAACAGTTTTAAGACATTTGATTTTGTAATTAAATTTTCATATAATGTTATCTCAGAGGATTGCAACTTAACATTTGCATTTTATGCAAGTCAAATGCAGGATTTAAATTATCTTTAGCATGGTCTATGTATACAGATTTGTTCCATCTTCTCGGTACTGTTTTCCTTATCTAAATACTAGCCAGAATTATAGTTTGGACTGAACAGGGATTTTATGCAAAACCACATTTGCTTTTGAGCAATTCAGATTTATTACTTAGTTCCCAAGAACCTCAATCTGACAAAACGTGAATGTAATTAACTACAAAATGTATTAATCACTGCAACATGTGAAGCCTGATGAAGCATTTGCAGCTAAAACTGTTGATTCTATTTCAGCTCATTCTTCTAAAAAAATTCAATTTTCAATCTTGCAATTGGGATATTTTCTTCCAAATTGTCTTTTGAGTGCTTGGTTCGTTTCTATTTTTTTTTTTAAATTCCCTTTAAATGTTGTGGCATACTGTATAAATTTTGTTGGATGAAGGAGCCAGTAATGATTAATTATTCAAATCTTTGATAATTGCTGGATTAACACAGCAGTGGTGTAAATAGGAGGATCCCAAGAGTGATGTTGAGTGATTTTGCAGGACAGTAAATGAATCAAACTCAGGCAGTCATAAACTGAGCCCCCACCGGAATTAGATCCAGAGCACAAAACTGCCTTGAATCCAGGATATAATTAGTCAGGTGCAACTCAAAGGATTTAGACAGAGAGATTAAAATTGCGGAGCTGATGGAGTAAGCCAGCTCTACCTGGTTAAATAGATGAACTGCTGTATCTGAATCATGTAGGCTAATGCTGAATACCTGACCTAAAAAAAACACACTGGGACTAGAATAGCCAATATAAAATGTGCATAAGTAACTTTCCAAATGGAGTAATATAAGCACAGCATAAAACAGATGCATTTGAAGCTGCTGAAATGTATAAATAGACTGTTTATATTAGAAATTCTAGCTCGTTTCCATGTCACAAACTTTAAAGTGTGAAATGCAATGTAGACAATTGCTGACAATTAGATTATAGGGTAAAAGTTCAAGCTGATAAAGAAACGCCTCCAATGCTCTCTCTCGTTCTCTCATTCTCTCTCTTTCCCTCTACCGCACCCTCCCCCAAGCAGGCTTTATTACTTAATGATTGTATACATAGGGCATCAAACGAAACTGGCTATATACGGAGATCTGCAAAATAATACTTTGAGTAATTAATTGATGGCTTCAATTTATTGCAGTTTTATGAGATCTACCCCTGGACATGGGAACATATGCTCTGGTGTGCTGTGTTTAATTTGATTTACTTCTAGATGAAAATAATTAAATTTTAGGGAAAGGCTTTGTGTAGGTGCATTATGTGTGGAGTATCAATGCCAACATTTTAACAGCATCAAAATATATTAAGTAAAAGGATAAAATGGAAAATAAAGGGGCTTTGTGCTCGAGAACCTGCCTGTTGACATGGTGATAATGCAGCTGTCCTGTCAACTACCTATATATATAATGGCAACTAAATAGAAATTAATTTTACATAATTTACACAATTCTACACAATTTTACACTTAAATGGGAATTAATTGTACATTAATTCTACATAATCCAGCAATTATATGAATTTACTATAAAGTAATAACGTGATTTATCTGATGGAAGAGTTGTAAAGAAAAGTTATGTTTATTACACATCAATAGCATTCTTTTACCATAACATAAGCTTTCCTACTTGGTAGAGTCAGAGCAAAGCTTAAGGTGTATGTTAAAATACATGTTGATACATGTGAAATGAAATGAAAATCACTTATTGTCACAAGTAGGCTTCAAATGAAGTTACTGTGAAAAGCCCCTCGTCGCCACATTCCGGCGTCTGTTCGGAGAGGCTGGTGCTGCTGGCCTTGTTCTGCTTTACAAGCCAGCTGTTTAGCCTACTGTGCTAAACCAGCCCCTACATGCATACCTTTACTCTCTAAGCCATGAGATAAATCAATGATCTTAAACCTGGAGGCTGTTTATGTCGATAATTTTTCAGGTGTATCTTACTTAGAATGAATATTTTATGGAAAGACAATCATTTTCCAGGAAAAGCAAACTATTTTTGATGGTTCTGTTTCCAAGTGCAATGACTTACAGTGTTAGTCACACTGGATTAACTGTGTGGTATTAAAAATGTTAATCCAAGCAGCATCAACTCATTTTTACATATAGGCTGTAAAGAAGTCAAACACCCCAAGGTGTTTCACGGGCATTATCAAACAAAATTTCTCATGCGCTACATAAAGACAGGTCCAAAGCCTGGTCAAATAGAAAGATTTTAAGCAATGTCTTAAAGGAGGAAAGAGTTGAAGAGGTGGAGAGGCTTGGGCAGGGACATCTAAACCTTAGGGTCTCAGTCGCTGTATCCATCCAAGGTGGTTGAAAATTGAGGATGCTCAAGAGGCCATAGTTGGGGAGCACAGAGGGTTAGAGGCGATTATAGAGATAAGGAAGGACAAAGCTATGGGGGAAACTTGAAAACAAGGATGGAAATTCTAAAATCAAGATGTTGCTAGACTGGGGACCAGCATTAGCTCAGAAAACACAGCAGTTATTGTCAAAAAAGGGCCTGTGGCAAGTTAGGGTAGATGCAGTAGAGTTTTGTGTGAACCCATGTTTATAAAGGGTAGAAGGCCAAGCAAGAGGTCATTGGAAGAGTTTAGAGAGAACAAGGGGCATTGATGAAGCAGAGGCAGAGGTGGGCAATATTACAGAGGTCTTGGTGATGGAGTGGAAATGGAATTGGAAGTTCAGCCTCAGACAGATTGAGAGGGAACATAGACAGCAACCCCATTGTGCCCGGCGTGGATCCGGGTACAACAGCTGAATTGCATGCGAGACCCAAATTGCTCTCTGTCCCGGTGTGAAACTTTGCTCGAGTCACTTGACTCACACTGCCCGCACGATCTGGATGTCACCCTCAGTGGGCTTAGTCCAGATCTGAATATTTAAATTAGCCAGGATGCTGGAGTTACCCAGCACCTGAGACTCATGAGCCATGCCTGAGAGACCTCACCAGTGCGCCATTTAGTCCCACAAACATGGACTGCCAGGTGTCAGGGTCAGGGCTGCCTTATGAGGTAGAGAGGGATGAAGGGGGTTCCTGGGGTTTCCCCAAGGTTAGGGGGGTGGGGGTGAGGGGGGGGCTCAAAAGAGCATGGGCAGCCTGAAAGGGGAGTGGGGGGAGAGATCGGGACAGCCTTACAAAATATCCCCCCCGATTTGCTTACCGGCAGGAAATCCCTCAGCAGGGGAAAACTCCCCGGGGTCAAATAAATGGCAGACTGCCATCAGATAGCAGGGTGTTTCTCGGTGCTGCAGGTAGATGCACAACTATTCAGCGGACATTAACTTGAGTCCCCTGAATCACGCCCAGTGTCTTTGGTCTTTACAGTGTTTAATTGGAGGAAAACTCTGCTCATCCAGTGCTGGATGTTGAACAAGCAATGTGAAATCAAAGGCAGTGAAGGGGTCAAGATAGACAATGGTGAGGTAAAATCTGGCTGCCATTGTGGATGCCATTCCCACATGCTCTATCATAAGAGTTCTAATCCTTGGATTGGCAGATTCGTTATTTCAGATGTGTCATAATCTAAGAGATCATAAACATGAAGTTTAGCATAGTGGGCTAAACAGCTGACTTGTAATGCAGAACAATGCCAGCAGTGCAGGTTCAATTCCTGTACCAGCCTCCCTGAACAGGTGCCGGAATGTGGCGACTAGGGGCTTTTCACAGTAACTTCATTTGAAGCCTACATGTGACAATGAGCGATTTTCATTTCATTTTTCATTTTTTCAATGGTTACCCAGAAAGATGCTGGAACCTGTATGATAGCACTCGGTCATTTTTCAGAGAATGTGCGTAAAAAAATTAAAACAAATCTTTTGGTTCTTTACCAGATGGGCCAAGCTTGTGTGCAACTTTTCAAGTGCGTATTTTCTCAACATTCTCCAAATTGTGAAGTGTATTCCTACAGGATTAATATTTTGGTGAATTGCTTATAATAAGACCATAACAAGGCCAAATAGTCCAGTGAGTCTCGTCCAACTCCTTGACGTATTGTCCTCCAATTACTGTTCTCAAAAGGTATTAATGTACGTACTTTCTGAACGTTAAACAAAATGGCTGTGTAAATGTGTCCGCCTCACAGATGTTCAATCAGTCAATTATTGTTCCCCCAAAACTCAATTGGCCTAACTAAAATGGCCACAAATGTCGTTCAACATGATCTTGAGTGATCTGTTAGGCTGAACCTCAACACCACTTTCCCACTTTTATCCCCATAACCCTTGATTCCCTTACTGATTAAAAATCTGTCTGCCTCAGCCTTGAACATACTTAATGAGCCAATCTCTACAGCTCTCTGCGGTAAAGAATTCCACAGATTCACTGCCCTCTAAGAGAAGAAATTCCTCCTCGTCTCTGTCTTAAATGGATGACTCTTCACTGTGAGATTATGCCTCCTGGTCCTGGACTCTCCCAAAATGGGAAGCAACCTCTCAGCAGCCACCCTGTCAAGCCCCTTGAGAATACTATATGCCTCAATAATATCAGAAATGACTGAGTGAGGGCCTTAATTATTGGCATGAAGATCCCAAAGAATTAACAGCTACATGGAACACAGTGTTACTGTCAGTTAAATATGCGATCACACATTAACATACACACTGCGCCTTTTCAGAGCAATAGAAATCTGTGGATACTCCTTCCATTAGCTACATAGGAAGTGCAGGTGCTTAAATAATATTAAGCACAGGAGCTCAAGAAATATATATTTATCACTAAATGAGAAAAAAAGCCTTGGGGATGTGCTTTTCCATGCAAAGAAAATGTCTTAGCTGTGACTTGATTACTCACATTTCTCGCAGAGTTCTGCCATTTCACATCCATCCTTGCACCTGGAGCCCGGCTGATAACAAAGATTCCCGGGGAAGTACTTATTCATTGCAGAGTGATTTTATTTACATGATGAGAAATTGGTGATGTGGCTCATTTCTCGATGCTGATCTAGAAGCACCTGAGCTTACGCAAGTTATTACTGACTGGATACTCCTGGAGACCTGTCTGTTTTTTGTGTGTGTGGTGGCTTTTCCGAGTGGGATTTGCAGGTGCTACATTTAAATGTGATGTATTTAAATGTTGCTTGCACTCTGTGGTTAGGAAGAGGACAAGTGTTGATGAATCATAACAAAGTATCACTGTGCACATGAAATTGGTTTTGGATGTATTTTTATCTTGTTACCACAGGCCAAATTTGTGGCCATTTTAGGTAGGCCAATTGAGTTTTGGAGCCATCTTATGGGGGAACAATAATTGACTAATTGAACATCTGTGAGGCGGACACATTTACACAGTCATTTTGATTAACGTTCAGAAAGTACGTACATTAATACCTTTTGAGAACAGTAATTGGAGGACAATACGTCAAGGAGTTGGAAGATAGGAAAATCATACTGCAGCACATATTTTCGAAGATTAGCAAAATCAATGGATTTCATGGGCATTTAACTGCAAAACATTGATATTATTTGAGACTTTCATATCACTGCCATTGAGTGTTAGAGTGGGGTTCGTTGTATGTTTCCATTAAGGCCAATTCAGGACAAGTACGCTTTCTCTCAGAGATCTGTCTCACCGTTAATGTGACAAATAAGGACCTCCCAGGAGCCTTATCGTGCCCGTGACTGAATCATTAGATATTTTGGACAGATTTTCCTAGCCCTGGGTGGCAGTAAATAGTGGGGAGTTGAGTTTGAATAGTCCCTCAACACAGTTCCACCACTGGAAAATTTGCTGATGGTGGGAGCAGATACAGATTGGCTGCATGCCAATCAGAGGTGGGCAACCAATTTAAATAATTAAAGGCCCTATTGTAGACGATTTTCCCAACCCACCAGCTTTATGCAGCTTCATGAAGGTAGCCTCCAATTAGATATCCAGGGTTCATTGGAGCTGGAGGCTCCATGCCCCAAGGATGGGGTCACAGACAGGGAAGGCCATCCCTCCAGCCCCTAGAGGGCCCTACCTGTAAGGCCCCTCTACCCTTAACTTCTCTAAGGTCTCCTCCATGTTGCCTACTCAATTCCTGATTTGGCTCAGCACCCTCCACCTCTCCTTGTGAGGCTCTAGAGCTGCTGGCTCACTAATTGGACGAGAAATGTGCACACCCCATTCATACTCCTTAATTGTAAGGTGAGCTTGGAGGCAGCTAACTAGGCAACCACCTCTAGTTGAATGATGAGCCAGTCCTACTGCTGGAAAGTACAGCTCAGGCCCCCCATTTGGCCCCAAGGCCAGCATCTCAGGGGCCCCGGTTGTTGTAGGGTGTTGGATACAGTTGGATGGGCCTGACGAGGCCTGTGCAGCCATACGTGGTTTAACTATAAGTCTCTTGACTCTTAGAATTATTTGTAGTACAATGGTAAAATCTTGCCTCTTCTTTCTATGAGACTGCACTAAAGGCACGAGTCATGGTTCATTTATTTTATTCTTTGTGTATACACTTAAATTGTGATTTTCACACGCATGTTTCAATGATTGATTCCTTCAGGCATGCCAATTCACTTTTTGTTCATGTTGGTTTACAGTTCAGTGGGATTCATATTGCATGTCACTTGTAGTTTAATGGGGTCTCATCTTTTTTTAAATATAAATGTTTTTTATTGGGATTTTGAATAAAGTATATTTACCATTATGTACACAAAATAGAATACATGTATATACACATAGAAGAGAAGGGAACACGCACAAAAAACAAAACCAGCAACAACAAGCAAAAAAGAAAAAAAAAGTTAGAATAAAATAACTGGTAGGGTAATATGTGCTGGCTCAACAACAGCAGCTCTGTACAATTGGCAATATTGTTTTTAGCACATAGGTAGGCATCTGTTTGTGGGGGGGTGGGAAACTGGGAGGGGGGGTACATATACATTTGGGCGCCGGGGAAACAATTACAGAACAATTACAGAGGGCAATACGCAAATGGATCTGGTGTTGGTGTTGTCGCTTGCTTCTCCCGGACGGTTTGCACTGCCGTTGTTGGCTCGCGATCATCTCCGCTTCAGCCGTTTGTCCCGTCTTTCGCCCGGATTTTCCTTGTTCTCTGCTCCTGTAGATGCCAAGTTTGTTATTGTTTCCCGTGCCCTCCTTCCGGCTGTCATTCCCTTGCCTCCCCCCGACCTCACTGGTTCCCCTCTATTGTTCCCTGTCTCCTCCCTCTCCCCCCCCATTCCCCCCTCTTCCGCCTGCTCCCCCGCTCCCCTTCTCCTGTGGTTCCCCTTTCTTTTCTCTTAGGTTTAACTGCTATCCGCCCCCCCCCCTCCCCCGGTCTATCCCTCCCTTCCTCGCCTTGGCTACTTTCCCTGATTCTTGTCTACCTGGCTATTCTTCTGCTTGTTCGTTGGCCACAAACAGGTCCCGGAGCAATTGGGTGAATGGCTCCCATGTTCTGTGGAAGCCGTCGTCTGACCCTCGGATGGCGAATTTTATTTTCTCCATTTGGAGAGATACTGAGAGGTCGGACAGCCAGTCTGCAGTTTTGGATAGTGCTGCTGACCGCAAGCCGAACAGGATTCTACGGTGGGCGATCAGGGAGGCAAGGACGTCCGTCCTCCTCCCCAGGAATAGATCTGGCTGGTCTGATACCCCGAAGACCGCCACTTTCGGGCATGGCTCCACCCTCATCTCCGCCACTTTGGACATTGCCTCAAAGAAGGCTGTCCAGTAACCCGCAAGTCTGGGGCAAGACCAGAACATGTGGGCGTGGTTGGCCGGGCCTCCTTGGCACCATTCACATCTATCCTCCACCTCCGGGAAGAACCTACTCATACAGGTTCTTGTTAAGTGGGCTCTATGTACCACTTTTAGTTGCATCAGGCTCAGCCTTGCGCACATGAAGGTGGAGTTGACCCTATGCAGTGCTTCGCTCCAGAGTCCCCACCCTATTTCGATCCCCAGGTCCTCCTCCCATTTCTTTCTTGTTGCGTTCAGTAGCGTGTTGGACCTTTCTACCAGTCGGTCATACATGTCGCTACAGTTCCCTTTATCTAGTATGCTTGCGTCCAGTAACTCTTCCAGTAATGTCTGTCGTGGCGGTTGTGGATACGTCCTTGTCTCCTTTCGTAGGAAGTTTTTGAGTTGCAGGTACCTTAGCTCCTTCCCCCTGGCTAGCTGGAATTTGTCTGTCAGTTCGTCCATTGTTGAGACCCTGCCGTCCGTGTATAGGTCCCTGACTGTCAGTGTCCCTCCGTCCTGTCCCCACTTCTTAAAGGTGGCATCAGTCAGCGCTGGTCCGAATCTATGGTTGTTGCAGATGGGAGCCTTGTCCGACATTTTGGCCAAATTGCCTCCGTAATTGTTTCCAGGTCTGGAGGGTGGCTGTCACCACCGGGCTGCTGGAGTGTTTTTTGGGTGGGGATGGAAGTGCCACCATGGCACGGGCCCGGAGGGAGGTCCCCTTGCAGGAGGCCTCTTCCGCGCGCACCCACTCGGCTTCTGGCTCCTTGATCCATCCCCTTATTCGCCGCCCAGTGGTAGAATTGTAGGCTCGGGAGTGCTAGCCCCCCCCGTGGTTTTTGTTTTTTGTTGGACCTTCTTTGGGATCCTATCATTCTTCCCCCCCCCCCATACGAACGCCATGATTAGTTTGTCTAGTGCTTTGAAAAAGGCCTTGGGGATGTAGATCGGGATGGATCTAAGTAGGAAGAGGTACCTGGGCAGCACATTCATTTTGACCGTCTGGACTCTCCCCGCGAGGGAGAGTGGGAGTGTGTTCCATCTTTGCAGGTCCTTTTCTACTTCCTCTGTGAGACTGGTGAGGTTCCATTTGTAGATCTCTTTCCAGTCATGGACTATTTGGATCCCCAGGTAGCAGAAATTGTGTTGGGTTTGTTTAAATGGCAGTCCCTTTAGTGCTGCCCCCCCCCCTCCCCCCCCTCCTTGTGGGTGTACCGGGAAGATCTCGCTTTTGCTCATGTTGAGTTTGTAGCACGAGAAGGCGCCAAACTCTTTCAGGAGCGCGATGATTCCGTCCATGCTGTTTTGTGGGTCCGAAATGTCAAGGAGCAGGTTATCTGCATAGAGTGACACTCTGCTCTCTGCCTCCCCTTTGGATCCCCCTCCAGCTTTTTGCTGCTCTTAGATTGCAATTGCTAATGGTTCGAACGCTAGAGCGAACAGCAACGGGGACAGTGGGCATCCTTGTCTGGTGCCCCTGTGCAGCTGGAAGTATCGGGAGTTGGTGTTGTTGGTCCGTACGCTCGCCATGGGAGCGCTGTATAGGAGTTTTACCCAGGAGGTGAATCCTGTTCCAAGCCCGAACCGCTCCAGTACCTCTATGAGATATTTCCATTCGACCCTGTCGGAGGCCTTTTCTGCATCTAGGGAGGCGATCACCTCTGGTGTTCTCTCCCTGGATGGGGTCATTATCATGTTCAGCAGGTGCCTGATTTTCGCGGTTAGCTGCCCACCTTTGACAAAACCCGTCTGGTCCTCTGCGACCACTTCTGGTACACAGTCTTCTAGCCTTTTGGCTAGGATTTTGGCCAGTATTTTGGCATCTGCGTTCAGCAGTGAGATGGGTCTGTATGACCCACATTCCGTTGGATCTTTATCTTTCTTAGGTATCAGTGAGATTGAGGCCTGTGCTAGCGTAGGTGGCAGTGTGCCCCTCGCTAGCGAGTCTGTGAACATCTCCCGCAGGTGCGGGGCCAGCGCTGTCGCAAATGTTTTGTAGAAATCCGCTGGGAACCCGTCTGGCCCTGGCGCCTTTCCCGCCTGCATGGAGCTAATGATGTCCATAATCTCTCCCAGTGCTAGTGGTGCTTCCAGACCCCATTTTCTGCCCTCCCCAACGACTGGTGTGTCCAGTCCATCAAGGAACCGTTTTATCCCAGACTCCACCATTGGGGGCTCTGAGGTGTACTGTTAAGTAATGGGTTAAGAGACATTGCAATTAGTTGTCTCATTTATGTTAAGTATCCATTAGTTGACACTGATATGTAAAGGGGCTTCAGGTGGCCTCTGTCAGGTGGTGTGTTAAGAGTTTTGTGCAGAGGCTGTGGAAGTGAAATAAATGGTGTTTGGTGAAAAGGAACAAGAACTTTAGACTCTTCATTTCACAGCAACTAAAACGTCTAACATGTACAGCCCTTGGTAGAAGTCCTTGAAGGTTTTGTTAATCTTTTCCGGTTCTGTTTCTAATGTGTCTCTGGTATCACTGATTTGTGCAATTTCTCTGGTGGCTGCCTGCTTTCTCAGCTGGTGTGCCAACAGGCGGCTGACTTTGTCTCCGTGTTTGTGTAGGGTCCCACGGGCCTGGCGGAGTTGGCGCCCTGCTTTCCTGGTGGAGAGCAGATCAAAGTTCCTTTGTAGCTCTTTCCTCTCCGCCAGGAGCTCTACGTCGGGGCCTCGGAGTATTTGCGGTCTACCTCCAGTGTGGAGTCGACCAGCTGCTGCCTAGCCGCCCTTTCCACCCTATCTCTTCGAGCTTTGAAAGCGATACTTTCCCCTCGTACTACGGCCTTTAGCGCTTCCCAGAACGTAGAGGGTGAGACCTCCCCGTTTTGGTTGTTCTCCGTTTATCTTCTATGGCCTGTGATATATTTTCGTTGAAGGCCTTGTCTGCCAGTAGGGCAATGTCCTAACGCCATGTGGGGCGTTGGGCGCTGCCCATCTCCAGCCTCACGTCCATGTAGTGTGGAGCGTGGTTGGATATCACAATTGCGGAGTATCCCAGTTTGTCTATCGCCGGAAGCACCGTTTTCCCCACCACAGAGAAGTCAATTCTGGTGTATACGTTGTGCACTAGGGAGAAGAAGGAGAACTCCTTCTCCCCTGGGTGGGTGAACCTCCAGGGGTCCACCGCTCCCACCTCTTCCATAAAGTGACTGAGTTCCCTTGCCATGCTTGAAGTTTTCCCCGTTTTGGAGCTTGATCTGTCAGTCGTTGTGCCCTGTACACAGTTGAAGACCCCCCCATGATTAGTCGGTGCGTCGCTGTGTCGGGGATTGCTGCCATGGTCTTTTTGATGAAGCTCGTGTCGTCCCAGTTGGGCGCGTACACGTTAACAGGTACTACCAGTGCCCCAACCAGGGCCCCGCTGACCATGACTTACCGTCCCCCTCGGTCCATAACTGTCTTCGTCGCCCTAAACATAGTCTTCTTGCCGATCAGTATTGCCACCCCCCTGGCCGTGGGTGAGGACTCTGGATCTTTTCACTGGGCCGTTGAGTCCCCTTACATTCCAGGTGACTATCCTGTGGGATTAACGATAATTACCTGGTGGACGCGCCCCTGCCCTCTGGGGTTTCCCTTTGTTAGGGGGCCGTCCGCGATGGCCACTGTCACTGCTCTCTCCATGCGGTCGGGCCCCTGTGCTTCGGGGTTTCCCTTTGTCCAGGGGGCACCCGACATGGCCGCCCACTGTGCGTCCACCACGCGGCTAGCCCCCTACACTCTGGGGTCTCCCTTCGCCCAGAGACTGTACTGGGTGGATGCTTGCAGCGATTCCTTGTTCCGAGCCCTTTGTTGTGGCACTTTGCTATTCCTTTTCTAGCCTTGTTTGTCCCTCCTTCCCTGTGTCCCTCCCGCCCGGTCCCTCACTTTCCCCCCCTTTTTCTCCCCTCTCCCGTATACCTCTCTTTTGTCCCTCTTCCGCTGCTCCTATCCCCGTTTGCTCTCCTGTCTCTGTTGAGTGATCCCCCCCCCCCCCAGCCTGGTGCTGTGCCCCCTGTTGGGGGCGCACTGCGGCCCTGCTTTGTTGCATGCCTCCGGCATTAGCTTTCCTGCTAGTGCGGTGGCCCCCTCTCGGGGGTTACTGTCTCGCTTCTCCCTCACCCGACCTCTACGGTTTTCTGCCCGCTCTTGCCCCGTCCTACCCTGCACTCCTCTCGCTTGCTCTCCCTTCTCCGCTACTCTCGTCCTCTCGTGCTGGAGCCTGGTCTCCCACCAGAAGCGGCCCCTCGGGTAGTGATTTGCTTTTTGTTCAGGGATCGCTTGCCGTGGCGGGGGAGGGGACGGGGGGGAGCCTGGCGTTGCCTCACGCCCCCCCCCCCCCCCCCCCCCCCGTTGGCGTGCTGTTGCCCCTTGCCAGGGGCACATTATTTCTACCCTTACTGTCGGCTTTCCAGCCCGTGTTCCTCGACAAACTTGTTTGCTTCGGCGGGGGCTGTGAAGAAGTACTCTCTCTCTTGGTATGTGACCCAGAGTTTCGCTGGGTACAGCATACCAAATCGAACGTCCTTCTTGTGAAGAGCTGCTTTCGCTCTATTGAATTCGGCCCGTTTCCTGGCTAGGTCTGCCCCAATATCCTCGTAGACTCTAATGAGGTGTCCTTCCCATTTGCAGGTTCTGTTTTGCCTGGCCCAGCGCAGGATTGTTTCCCTGTCTTGGTACCGGTGCAGTTTAGCTGCAACTGCCCTTGGATGCTCCCCAGCCTTGGGCTTCGGGCGCAGCGACCGGTCTGCTCTGTCCATTTCTGGTGGGTTAGGTACTCTAAATTTATTTTTTGAAAAGTACTCTCTGAATTCTGGATTGTTTAATGCAGATGCCACATTCCAGTTGTGAGCGGGCTTTCAGTTTGCACCTTGTAAGTGACACTGAGGGAATTGCATGCAATGCATAATCACAGGTGGTGCATGATGTAGGAACTGCTCGTGAAGTGGAATATCTTTCCTCTCCCTAGCCCTCCTGGGTCAGTCTGCTGTTTTGCAGGTAATTTTAGTTGTGAAACGAAACACTTTCACCCTGATTAAATTTGATACCAGAGAGAAATTTAGTACCATCCAATAAGATCTGACTACCTGACCAAATATTATTGATCGCTCCTTCCTCAAGAATGTCAAGCCAAACAATTAACGGTGTCATTACAACCAGGTCAGCAATTTTATGTTTGCATTTCTCTGGACGATTCCTTCTCCCAAGTGCCTCACTAGTACAAGATGGTTAAGTATTTTGAAATGAATGCGAATGCCACAAAGGCTGAACTCACAAAATATGGCTCATTAATTCCACATTCAGTTTGTGCTGTGGATTTACCAAATACATAATGAGTGCTTTAACTGGAGTGATATTAATACCTTGTTTTTGTCATGTAGATTAAAGTTAATTATTTAAAAACAGGTTTGTATGACAAGTTTTAGGTCAGCCTTCAGCATTCTCTCAGGTACAATGATGCTGGTCAAATGTGCAAGTGATTTGAGTGGTTTGTGTTCAGGAGAATTTCCGTGTTGTCCAATATTTAATTTTGCAACAGCATAACCTAGATATATAACATAGAGCACTTTGAATCCATACTGTGTAATGGGGAAAAAATTCAATTAGGTCTGTCAATTGGCATGAAGAAGGCAATGCACAATTATCCCCCTCCTGATGGCTGAAGTGATACAGTCAGCAGGCAAACATTGTGCTGATGACTCATCTCCATAATAGTGTCATGAGGATAGCACTGAATAGAGCCAGCCTGCATAGGTGCCCCCAGGTAGCAGCAGGCAATGGAAGCAGTTGCAGAACGGTCGTGTAGGAGAAAAATAGAGCTATGGAGCAGGAAGCCAGAGAGAGCTCCTAGAGTCGCAGATGCAGCATTGAAGGCCTTCACACAGGAGGTAGAAAGGAGAAAAGGTGGTCATCTTTTTGCGGAGGGTCAGAAGACCTGGAAGCGAACACTACAAAAGGAATGGGAACAGAGAGGCACAGAGGTCAGGTTTGCACACAGCTCAAGGCACCACATCCCCAACACACACCCATCAACAGTCTCTGGAAATCAGTACTCACACCTAACATTCAGAGACCCTGTTTCATCCTCACGCACTTTGCAATGCTGCAAAATCCGCACCCACACCTCGCGGATTCCACATATCCAGAATTTTGTCACCCAAATGTGCTTCAACACATTAACTGGAACCCTTCCCTTTATGTTACAGAACAACGTATTACATAACCAGAGGCAGCAGCAAAGAACTGAAAGGGACAGACACTCCTGGAAGTTCTTACCTACTTGGAGCAGCTGGTGTTTGACATTATTGGCAAGCGTTATCATTGAAGTTGTGGCAACCAGCGTCACAGTCACCCCAACTTTCCCATTATGCATTTATGATTGCAGATACTCAAAGTGTCACCTCCTCTGACAGTGTGTTAAGGATGCCTGATCATCTCTCAGCAGTTGCTAAGATTCTGAAACAGAGCCATAACTTTCAAAGTTTTAAGACAGTGCGGAAAGATCGATTCATTCCAGGAGTGAAAATAGGGGTGTTATTTTATAAATTAACTTTATTGTAACAAATGAAAAGAAAACAATATTTAAACTTTTAAACTTCCATTCTACCAATAACAGATTACATGTCGTTTCTTAACCTTAACACATTAGTTCCCATTAAACAGCACTCTACAATTAACATACAGCTCTCATGTCACTTACACAGATGGACAAAAACAATGCTTGCATTTAGGAAGCAATTTTCTGCTGTTAGCCACATTATTTTAGAATTCTTTCTGAATGCTGGTATCTGGAGCAGCTTTTCATGATTTCTCTCAATGGCTGTTCAAATCATTCTGCTTTACCTATTCAAACCAGGATTCCTTTTCTCTCTCTCTCAGCTCCTACCCGCCCCTCAAATGAAGGCTATCTCTCCTTGGTGCCCAGACTTGAACCCATCAGCATTATCTTGGCTGCTTGATTTCCTACTTCTATTTTTACAAAAGAATAGAGCCATGCTATTGATATGCAACAAACTTCCCATTGACAGACAAAAAAGCCATCAGAGTCTGTAATAGGCTAATAGCTGGTCAGATAGTAATGTCCAGAAAGACAATCGATCTTGAGTGAATCAGCCTTGCCGAACCGGGCCATCCTATGTATTCCCAGTAACGAGTTTAAGTCTCAATGGGACAATGTAATTCAGCCAAGTGCTGGCATATCCCTCTGACTCTGTGCTAACAGGTTTGTTTTCCTCAGTCGGTTTATCTCCTAAATTGCCTGCTACATTAGGGTCTCAAATCTGGACCCAAATTTCTAATATCTCCCTTGAGTAACACGTGCTACTTGAGGATTTTTGCCCAGAGAAAGATCACATGGTTGTGAAAAAAGGCACCATTGCTTGATCTGACATTGGTAACCACCAGCTCAGAAATTGGCACCACATGCACACTAGTGTGAGGGACTAAGACAACACTGCATATTTTTATAAAATGCATATAGATATGCTCATCACTATTTCTAAAATTTTAAAAACTTAACAAGTCCTTTAAAATAGCTGAAACTGTATCTGTCTGTGACCCCAGAACAAAATAAGCTACTTGGCAGCTTTAGGAAAACTTGCACCTCATTATCTTTGAGGAGTCACTAATGACCCCTGTGGTCTGTACAGCCCAACTTCAAAGAGAGGTAGACACATTTTTTAACCCAGGCTGGCCAGAAGGAGATAGACCATCTTCTAAGAGTTAAACCCTGGAACCTTTCTTCCAATTCCTAATGATTGAGACACTTACCAGTCATTGGGATCTAGACCCTTCCTCTGCCTCCTCCGTCTGCTTCTTCTTCTTCCTGAGGTGGCCACCAAAGCGATGGCAGCTATATCTATGGCCCTTGTGATGGCAAGGTTGTGAAGGACGCAGAAGACCACCACAAACTTGGAAATACAAGTACTGGAGGCCCTCACCTACACGATTCAAGCAGCAGAAACATTGCTTCAGGGCACTGCTGGTTTCCTCCATGGAATTCCTCGATGCAACATGGCTATCATTTTCGGAGCACTGTCCCTATGTGGCTGTGTGCTGCAGGGGAATCATTACTGACACTCTGGTTCAATATGGTGGCTCAGTGATTGCTGGCATGGTTGACTGTCGCAGGATGAAAGCATTGTAACTTTTGCCAGGATAGCAGTTATTCATCAACACGATGGTTATGGGTTGCATACCAACTACACGCCCAGGGAGAGGAATCTTTGGCAGTTTTAGCGCCACACTTCCCATTGAGATGTGAGGCACGTGTGTGCAGTTGATGGCACCCTGCACCACTGGGAATTCCATTACCTCAGCAAAGCCACATGCCCACTCAACTTGCTTCTGTCTATGAAGAGAAACGACAATAAAGACCCTACTCCAAGCACACAGACCCTTGGTGAGCTCCGAGTACAGCAATCCACAGCAAACTGAGATGAGATTATGATGTCTACTCAAACTGGACAAATCCGGGCAACTGGGGCCATGATGACCACTGGCAGCATTATCCACAATTCTTTGACCGCCCCCCTTGGTGAAGTGCAGCTTCTGCAGACACTGCTGCTCGCAGAGGCGTAGACTGGAAAAGTACTCTGTGGTGAACTGCGGAGGGTAAGACAACATTCAGAGAATCTTTCTCTTCCTTCCTCCTAACATCAGCCTCTGCTCCCTGTACTGCTACTGCCCAAGGAGAACTGCAGCTACATCACCCTTGACTGGGAGCAAGTGGTGTATTCCGAGGCGTTTTAAATAAACCCCAATTCTAGCAAAGCTCCAACGCTGCTCTCTTTTGACTGAAATAACTTTATGTCAACACATCCAACATCGCAGTACTTTCACTAATTCATAGATTATCATAGAATTTACAGTGCAGAAGGAGGCGATTCGGCCCATCGAGTCTGTACCGGCTCTTGGAAAGAGCACCCTACCCAAGGTCAACACCTCCACCCTATCCCCATAACCCAGTAACCCCACCCAACACTAAGGGCAATTTTGGACACGAAGGGCAATTTATCATGGCCAATCCACCTAACCTGCACATCTTTCTGCCACAACAAAATGTCAGCCAAGAGCACTCCCTCACCTGAACATTGACTGTGATGCTTTCAAATAGGGCTGGGAGAGACTCACTTGTTCAACTGTGTGTGTTTAAGACTGGGCATTCGCAGGGCAGGCAAAGTCCAAAATGGCAAGTTAGGCACCAGATTAGCATTAGATGCTGAATGACATTATGATCCGCTCACTATGCATGCTTCTTGACATGAGCGCGGGGCACCTGCACAATTACCTTTCAAAACATGGTATGGACGAGGTGCACATCGGGAGTGGGGCCTCAACCTCTCTCCTCCCCCCCCCCCCCCCCCCCCTCCACCCAGCATCCTGCTACCATAGCAGGGAAACCAGTAGCATACTGATTCTTTCAGACATGCATCACGTGCACTTATCCAATCTTTCTTCCTTCACTTACAAATTGCCCCATCCTTCCAGTGTAAAATGATTGGCTGCATTCCTTGACAGCATAACACTAGGGGGAGCACTTCTCGCACATGTGCAGTCACCCTGTCGGCAATACCAGGGAATTGATTCCCTAATTCTTCAAAGGTAAAATAAAAAGTAAAATGGCACCGTTGGCAGAATTAAGGGAGCAGTGAAATTACATGTTGAACATAAATAATGAAGCAAGAAAGCTATTTAAAAATCAATATCAAATGAATCTTGGAATTAATCCCAGATCGATCATTGAGCTGGTACTTATCAGCTCCAGCTCAGACTATCAATTTATAATCTCTTGATGAGTTAGTAAAAAAAAATCAATAAAAACTCATCTTGATTAAAATATTTTTTTTAAAAGAAAAAATCTATCTCCCTACAGGGAGCTCAAACCCATGACCCTGGGATGAAGAGTCCCCTTATCTACCAACAGAGTTAGCTGGGCTGTTTAGGAGGTACCTGCACGTGAAAATAAGAAGACTTGGACCCTGGCATTAAAACAAGCTTCTTACACCATTTTGATGATGCCACTGCATTTTTAGCGCATGTGCCAGAATTTGCACCTGTACTAAGACTTTCAAGCGGGCCAGAAGTTATAGCAACATGCTCCTTGTTAAGCCATTGTGTATTCATGCATTCATGATGTAACAAAAGAATAGAGCCATGCTATTGATATGCAACAAACTTCCCATTGACAGTGAAACCCAAGTAATGGATTTGCTTTTGGAGTCCAGTCATGTCATCATTGCACTCAACAAGCACAACACAGGCCATGACTCAACTCCCATAGCAAGTCGTAAAATTGAATTTAATAAATCTGGTAAATTGGCCACGAAACCTCAATTGGTTCGCTAACATCCTTCAGGGAAGAAAATGGGCCACAAATATATGGCCTGGCCAGGATGTTTAATGGCTTCTTTAAGTTGTAAAATTGCTAGGTTATAGAAACAACCATGAAATCTCACTATTGTTTCCTCAAGACATCCAAGAATGAATGACCAAAACCAAAGTACTTTGGATGCTCGAAATCTGAAATGAAAACAGAAAATGCAGATCTGGCAGCACCAGTGAAATGCAACTCTGTGACCTTTCGTTCGAACCACAACCTGAGCACAAATTGCAAAGAAATGCCACAGTAATATAAATACCAAGACCCAAAGTGAACTTGGTTACCATTGTCTCTCAGTTCATTTGTTGAACTCTAAATGCATCCTCTATGATTTTTTTCCATATGTGAACTCGTGCTGAGAGGCGCAGTGGTTAGCACTGCTGCCTCACAGCGCCGAGGACCCGGGTTCAATCCTGGCCCCGGGTCACTGTCCGTGTGAAGTTTGCACATTCTCCACATGCCTGCATGGGTCTCACCCCCAGAACCCCAAAACATGTGCAGGGTAGGTGAACTGACTACGCTGAATTGCCCCTTAATCAGGAAAAAAAGGAATTGGGTACTCCAAATTTATTTTAAAATGTAAACTCGAGCTGCACTGTTAGTGATCAGTTCAATGGAGTAACAGGCTCTTGGTAAGAGTGATCAGCAGTCATCCAACCCCATTGATGCGGAAAGGAGGATGAGTTAATTGAAGGGAAATGTCATCGGGCAGGATTCTCCGTTGCTGAGACTTTAAGTGTTGATACCGGCGCAGATTTGTGGACTTACATGACAGCAAAACTGGCGCCGAACCTGGACTGATTCAGCGACTATGGAGGGACTAACACCATAGAACACAATCGATTCTAATGAAAAACAATGCAGGATTTGCCGGGTCCGTAATTCACACTTGGGAGGCTGACAAGCTGCAGCCGTATATAGACATTACAATCCCCCCATCCACTCGTCCCAGCCAACAAGATGGCACTGGTTGTGCTGGAGCAAACCCATACAGCTGATGGGTCAACTGGGGCCAGGGGGCACCTGGAGGGGGTGGCCTGGGGGGACACCTATACGACCCATGGCCCTACGTTTACAGTGGGCTGTCAGCAGCGTGCACAGCCACATGGCTGCCTTTCCGGCTGCGACAGTGGTGTTCCGTGCCCATCCACTCCGACCCCACAGCCCACCTCCTGGCCACTCCTTCACTACTCCCCCCAGCCCTGGCAGAAGCCCTGCCGGCCAGCGGCATAACTGGCAGCAAACTATGGCTATGTTGGACACTTTCCGTAGCCCCTTTCCCTCCCTCAGCAGCCACGATGCCGGTTTCACGATTTTTAAAAGCACAAGTGAACCACACCATCGGGAACTCGGCCCATCGAAGGCGGAGAATTGCGGAGGCCCCGGAGAATACCAGTCGGGGCCGCTAATGATCTACGAAGGGTGTTTACTGTACGTGCGTTCCGGACTGCATTGACGCCGCTATCGAGGTGATGGAGAATTGCGATTTGGTGTCAAATCGGCGCCCGCCACCATTTTGTCATTGAAACCTATTCTCGCCCAATCACGTTTCCTGATTTTGGCATCAGCCAATGGAGAATCCTGCCCATAATGTCAGTCCTTTTTTTTCTATTGCACAATTCATTGCAATATATCGTTAAAACACTGGAAAATACTAAACCTGCCAAAGTGAGGAATGTATTTAAATGATGGCAAGCTCTGGGACTGATTTGTTGTGAGATTGACAATAAAGTTTAAGCTAATGGACTCAGTCTTAGCGTTTTCACTGTGAAACCTGTGGAGAGCTATTGACTAGATTTATTGAGATTAACCCCAATAGTTTAATGGATAAATGCTTCTGGGAATGTTGCTTCAGTGCACGATCCTGGGCTGTTGGACCAGCAGCCATTGTGCTACATTTGGTCTCAGTTCCACTTGGTTAGTGAAAAGGTAGATGTTATCTGTAGTTCCTGGTCCAGTTCACTGTTCAGTGATCTCTGTTGATAACTATATTTTTATGACACCCTGGGCTTATGCGTGGTCAATTCCAGTCCCACTTCACCCAGAGTCACAACACAAGTGAATTAACCGATTGTTCTTCGAAAAATACCCCAAATCTTTGGCTGTCCAGTATTCATGTCAGCAGGTTTGTAAGTTTAAACACAATTACTGTACACTTATAACGAGAACTACAATGAAATCTGCAGCAAATACAACTGGCTAACTATTATCTAATCCCTAATCCCCTCATTTTAACTTTCCCCCTCCGACCTCTACACATACCAACACAAAACATACAAACACAGAGGGGGAGAAAGGGGTTAAAAAAAGTAAAAGAGAAAAAAATAATCTTTGCTTCAGATGGATGTTCCCAGCACCTTACTCCTGTTTAAACTTTGCTTTCAGTTTGAGGTGTTTACTGTAGACTCATTCAGGCCTGTTTAGTTTCAGGAATACAGAACTCACAGCCTGCCTGGAGAGAGAGAGTGGAAGAGTCCTGGTCTTTGCTTGTAGCCTGTAAAGGTTTCTTGTGGATTCATTCATCCAGGTTCTCTGCAACTGCAGGAATACAGCACTCACAGCCTTTCTGGAGAGGAAGAAAAAGCCAGTCCTTGTCTTTCTGTGACCAGGAGTCAAACTGAAACTCCTTGGGACTCTGAAAACAATTCCACTGGGAAAGGATCAAATCACCACCTGCTTCAGGGCAAAGTATGGCCTTTTGGGCCAATTCATTGGCCCCAGCCAATCAATCAAACCAAGTCAGAGCCATCGCTCTCTCCAGTGCCGACAAGTCTGAAACCCCTGTTCAAACTAACAGAATGTTCTCTCCAGTAACTTCAGAATTCCTCATTCTCTCTGCCACTTGACTTAATGACACATGTCCATTAATCACCCATGGATCAAATATTATCATGGCAAAATAAAAGGAAGGGGGAATAAGGGGAAAACAGGAAGGACGCTTACAATATCTGTGTATATTCAATGACGTAGGATGGGCTCAATTATCATACTCTAGTATAACAGTCTAGCCCACATCTAACACCTGGCCACTTGCAAACAGGCAGCAATTGTCTATGGAACCATAGCCAGCAAGAGTGAAATAACGTCAGGAGAGGAAGGGGGAATCAAAACGACCAAAAGTAACCATTGTTTTAGCTCTTCACTCACATTCAAAGCTGGAAACATTTTGCTAATTAACACATACCCAGTCAAAGTGGGAAACATTCTGCTAAAGCAAAAATGCTCGATTCATTTGAAATCTATCTTGTGAAATAACTAATCTTTCAACCAAGGAGCAAAGGTAAAGGCAGAATACTGCAGGGGCTAGAAATCTGAAATACAAACAGACGAGGTTGGAAAAACTCAGCACGCCTATCAGCATCTCTGGGTGGTGGCTTGCAGAGTATGAAACAGAGTTAACATTTTGAGTCAAATCTTCAGAACCTGAAGTTCAAAATAAGAGTAAGGATGAGGGGCGGGATTCTCCGATAATGGGGCTAAGTGATGACGCCGTCGTAAATGCCGGATCGTTTTACGATGGCGTCATCTAGCCGCTAGGAGCAGTGATCCTGCGCCACACAGGATGCCAGAATAGCATTGGAGCGCTTCACACAGCTCCAGCTGCTGATACGGGCGCCAGCACAGATGGCGCAGGTCCGCGCATACGCGCCATGGCCGGCACGGGTCCGCACATGCGTGTGGGTTGCCGTCTCCGTGCCAGCCCCCGGGCAACATGGTGGAGCCCGACAGGGGACCGGCGTAGAGGAACATAGGCCCCCCCCCCGGAATTAGCCCGCCCGCCGATCGGTAGTCCCTGATCGTGGGCCTGGCCACCGTGGAGACCCGCCCCATGGAGTTGGATCCCCCACCAGGATGGCCCCCGCAGCCAGGCACCAAGGTCCCGCCGGGTAGGACCACACGCGAACGACACTGGCAGGACTCGGCCGAACTCGGTGATTACTCGGCCCATCGAGCACGGAGAATCACTGGGGGGGCCGCCGGGGTGGCCCCCGACCTGAGCCGCGGCGACCATGCTGGCGCCATTGCCGCCGATTCTCCGGTGGCCGGAGAATCATCGGAGCGGCGCCGCGGGATTCACGCCCCACCCCCACCCCCCCGGCGATTCTCCGACTAGGCGTGGGATCGGAGAATCTCGCCCAACGATTTTCTTTGTTGAAAACTGCCATTATAATATTCTGCAGTTTTACAATCCTGTGAGCCACAACTGTGTCAGGAATGTGACTTAAATATTAAACATTGTGTCAAATCTCATCCAGCCACCTTGTTTGAATCTCGTTTCACGTTGACATGAAAACAGCATTTTGAAAAGAAAATTGAATGTTGGATGATGGCAAATAGAAGGGTTTTGTTCCCTAAGGGACAGACTAATGCAAGAAATAATCAGGGATCGTATCTTTCATTGTACAAATTTCTTTAGCAGTGACAGCATTTTCTAAAAGGAGTGCGCTGTTACTTTTAGATACGCGATTTATGTCCAGTAATATATAAACAATTCAACCATTTTACAAATCGGCAAGCTTGCTGTAGGAGTTGTAGAAGGTGTGTTAACGTCTTCTGAAAGTATTTAATTTACTATCTTGGAACCGCTGAGAAATACTGGAATTCCATTCTTTCCTATTACCTCATTTTCAGATGTTAATGGGTCAGGATAGTGCACATAAAAGCATTTCCCACTGTAATGAGCTCTATTGAATATCACCTAAATGAGGGATAATCCCGTGTGCAGAGTGCTCTGTTCTATTATCGTTTCCCAGTACTTTGTAGGCCTCAGAGATAGAAAAACATACTTTCCCCCCATGTATTAAATCATTAATGATATAAACTTCAAAAGAACCGAAGCATGCAAAACGTATGTGTGGTGGTATATATTAGGGGTAATACGGTACACCACGTGTCGACAGGCTATTGGTGGAGGGATGCCAGGTCCTGATAGGATCTGCCACCTACTGGACTCCACCCAGAAATGCCGGTATAAGAACCCAGCTTTTCCCTCCATTTCCCTCAGCAGCGGCATTCTGTAACCACGCTGCTGGGGATAAAGTTCTGCTTAATAAAGCCTTCAATTGACATTACCTCAACCTGCCTCACGTCATATTGACGGTGCTACAGTATACACAAATGCTAACTTGGTTCTGCTTGTTGCCTATATTCTCCACGTAAAATTTAAGATAGTCTCCAACAGAAAATGTGCAACTCAGATCACTCCCTGAAGCAAATGTTTGCTTTTCTCCGTGTGCACACATTAACAACCAGACTGGAAGAACTAGCTGGCCACAACAGTTTCTGAACTAACTCACTGCATTGAGTTGGGCTGCTTGGCCAGTCTGCTGAGTCACCCTGCTAGAGGACCGAGATTACCCTTGAATGCCCCTGATTTTCAGGCTCAGTTTACCCACCTCTTTCCAAGTCTCCACTCATCCTCACACCCGCTGCACTGCTGACGTTGCTTTAAGATGCTTTCTAGCAACATTGGCAGCTTGCTTCAGCCACGCTAAAAAAACGGAGGGGCTCACTCTTCTGTTCCCCCAGACCACGTAGAAATTAAACAAGTCAAACCTAATTTACATTCGCAATCCAATTTACTTTCAAAATTATTTAATCAAACTTCTTTTCCCCACAGCTGGTGAAGAAATTAATTGGTGTGGAAGGTGATGCAACAGGCGATATAAATGAGTCTTCCTCTACATCTGTTTAACAAATAGTTTGATGTGATTTTTATCCCACACATTCTTGTCAGTGGAGCAAACATTGTGTCAAAATGCTTATCCATATGTTTTTTTGATAATCAGATTATTACAAGTATCATGCTTTTATTTCGCTTTGGCAAAAGTTTGGCTTTTTCTTCCACAGTGAGAGAAAGTGAGTGGATGCTGTAGGGGTGCAGGTTATGCACTACAAGTAAGGGCCTATTATACATTTATACATATTTTATACCTGGACCCCACAGAAATAATATTCACATTTTCGTGTGAGCAAATGGCCGTTGCTCCTCTGTGTTGTAAGTGCGCTGGGACATTTGGACTAGAAGGTTTGAGATTTGATCGTGATCTGTGGTATGTTGACTGATCTCAGCCAGGCTGGAAATGCAGATGTTATAACTGGCCTTAACGCCCTTAGGTTGTGAATTAACCAGACTTCCTAATCTTGATAGCTACCCTACCATCCTCAATGTGAAGATCTTGTGTGAGGATATTGGATGAGGACTGGACTGAGTATTTGAATCAGTTGTGGTGGGCCCATCCCCCATGATTGGTGTCTCGTCATTTATGAAGAATGAGCACAGGGGGCAAGCATCAGAGGCCTGCTGTTTATTTTTAGATCTGTTATAGTAGAATTGGTGCCTTCGGCAGGGAAGGGCTTATTTTTTCAGTAAGTGGAAATGCAACCGTATGAAGGACCATAAGACATTCGTACTGGTTCTCAGCCCACAGTCCACAGTAAAACCACAGTAGTTCTCAAAAGTTCCTTGATGGGTGCTATTCGACAAATGTCTTCCCGACAGCTGATGCAACTGATATCAGCTGTGCTCCACTTGTTTGTTCTGCCTTTTGCTCCCTAAGTTTTCCAGAGTCAGATCTTGCCCTGCTTACTTTTTCAAGTGTGGAAGTTGTCTGTCTGTCATCCTGCACTAACTCCATGACTGCAATTCTGGCAATGTTAGACTCAAGCTGTGGACTCTTCTAAATCGTCCTGTTCCACTTGTTCTACAGCCAAAAACTCACTTTTGGGCGACACGGTGCCACAGTGGTTAGCACTGCTGCATCACAGCACCAGGGACCCAGGTTCAGTTCCAGCCTTGGGTGACTGTCTGTGTGGAGTTTGCATGTTCTCCCTATGTCAGCGTGGGTTTCCTCCGGGTCCAGTTTCCTCCCACAGTCCAAAGATGTGCAGGTTAGGTGGATTGGCCATGATAAATTGCTCCTTGGTGTCCAGCAATGTGCAGGTTAGGTGGGGGTAGGGCAGGGGACTTGACTTAGGTAGGGTGCTCCTTCAGAGAGTCGGCGAAGACCCGATGGGCCGAATGGCCTCCTTCCGCACTGTAGGGATTCTGTGAAAAAATTGTGGAATGAAGCCTCTACAGAAGACTCAATGCATTTAATGTTTTATTATCTTGCAGGTTACAAAACAGAACAAAACTGTTTAGTTTATCATCCAGTTTTGTCAATAAGGAGGAAGTCGCAGCCAATAAACACAATCATTAACAACTTAATCATGCCCGGCCTACACTGTAATTAAAATAGCTTTTGGAGGCATTACAGCACTATTGTAAAATGGTATGAAACGTGTACGAGAGCTGTGATATGCATATCAAAGGATGCAGTGTCTTACAAAGAGAGTCATACACAATGTTTTATTCTACTGTTAAAATGCAGCTGTGCATAACTGGAATCAAGACAGAAAGTACTGAAAATACTCAGTAGGCCTGGCAGCACCTGCAGAGAGAGAGAGACAAAAGCCAAGATTTTCCGCCGTTTACTCTGTGGGGGTCATGGTAGGCGTGAGCAGAAAATATCGCGAGCGCAAAACTCGGCTTGACGCCAACGTACAAATAGTTGGTGATAGTACCATTAATTCTCCAATGGCTGGTCTATCTTTCCACCACTCAACATCAGGAACGTGTTTTGCGTAAATTTAATGTCGTGTATACTTATTAAAATGGGTGTTTGCCAGAATCTGTCTAACAAACCAGTGGTAAGGCAGGGGTGGCATCAGGGCAAGTCTCTAACACAGGGACATGGTAAGTGACCAGAGCGTGAGATGGGGCTGCAGGGCAAGCATGAACTTTGTGGGAAGGGCGGAGAGAGAGCATAGGGTTCACACACGTGACAGGGGTGGTGCAGGAGGGAAGGGTGCACCTGAATGGGGAAAGAGTCTCCAACACAATGACATCTATGACTTGGAGCCAGAATGGGAAGCTGACAAACTGAGGAATCCCTTTACTTTACATTGATTTTCTTACCAAGACTCTCCTTGATCCAGTCCAGGAAATGGGAGGGCATGCAGTCCAGTCTCAGTCATGTGAAGAAGGGTGTCAACAGAGCATGGGCATAACATCACTGTTCTAACCTGCCCGTATCCAATTGGATGTCATAACCTGCCTGGATCCTATTAGGCTGGGGACAATTGGTTACGGGCAGGTTAGAACAATCACGTGCATCAGGCATGTTCATGGACAGCAGATGGCACACTCAGTGTGCAAAGGCATCATCTGCCTAATAGATGGGGAATAGGTAGTGTAGGAGCATTTGAAAGTCCTCATGGTGAGGAAGGGGGTGGTGGTGGCATGAGGGTCTCTAAATCACACTACACCAGTGGCCTCAAGATGGAGAGTGGCAAGGTCCACCTGGCTTGTCGGCACATCTGCGATCACAATGAGGTCAAGGATTACAGTTGAACGATTGAGAGGCTATGGAATGAGGGAAACCGCAATATACTTCCCCGCTAGGAGGTAGGTAGTGATTTCCAGACTTTCAAAGGAAGGGACCAAGGAGGCCCGGCACTGAGACCTCTGTTTTGATTTGTTCTTGTCGTAACATAAGCTGCTTCCTTGATGTGCACTCTGACAAAGGAAGGTTCAGACTTGGAGATAGCTTTAACACGTTTATTAAACTATTAACAATTCTCCTACTTGGATTCGACGCTAGTGTTAATCCTGCTATAGCTACTCAGATGATCTAACCAGTCTGCTACAATCCACGTGGTGGGAGTGATGTTCAATCAACCCTGTGTCTGTACTCACTGAGTGTCTCCACTGGAAAGAGACTGAGCATGTGTGATGTGTCCTTTTATATGGGTTGGTGTCATGCCCCCCTGTGGTAGTGTCACCTCTGTGTGTATCGTGACTGCCCATTGGTCGTGTCCTATCTTACTGACCTATTGGTTGACTGCCTGTGTGTCAAGTCTCTGGTGTTCCCTCTAGTGTCTAGCTAGGTGTAGTGTATGTACATTAACCCTTTGTGTACTGACAGTGATGTATATCACCACAACCTCAGCACCCACCATCTTACAACGTGAAGCGACTAAGCAGAAAACAATGTAATTGAGGACAAGCTCAGGGCCTCTTGGGTAGGCCGGTATGATCCACACTCCATTGAGTCTTTATCCTTTTTCAACAGCAGTGAAATGGAGGTCTGCAAAATATAGCAGACAGGGACCCATTAGGCCCAGGTGATTTACCCATTTGCATTCACCCATTACCAGCCAAAATCTCCTCAGGGTCCAAAGGGGCCTCCAACCCATCCCATGCTACAACCCCACCTCCGGAAACTCCAACCCATCTCAAAATAGAGCCATGTCCATCCCACCTCACACCGAGAGCTCTGACCTATAAAGGTTCTTGTAAAAAGCCTCAAATGCCACTTTGACTTTATCTGGGAAAGAAACCAAACTACCACTCAAATCCCTACCCTAAATAATCTCCCGGGAGGCCGCCTGCCACCACAGCTGATGAGCTAACAAACGGCTGGCCTTCTCCTCATACTCATAAAAGACCCCTCGAATGCCAAAACTGGTTCACCACCTTCCCCGTAGACAACAGATCAAACTGTGTCGGCAACTTTTACCTGCTACCAGGAGCTCCGGGGGAGGGTTGTACGAGTACCTGCTGTAATGTTCTTGTTGGATGGACAGATTTATATTACAAGAACACTTGTAGCTGAAGCTATAAATGATTTGTTAACATTAACTGTGGGTCAAGTATATACACAACAACAGAAAATAAAAGTATGAGCATGCACAAGCAACCTCTCTCCCAGCTCCCTAGTCAGTCTGCGGTCACCTGACTCTAACATTCACTTATATACTAATGAGATTCCTAGTGATCAGTCGGTGAATTGCAACACAGTAATTGGCCCAGATTCTCCGATCCCGTGCCGTGTTGGAGAATCGGCGGGGGGTGGTGGGGCCGCGAGTATTGCACCAATCCGCTCCGATGCCAGGCTGCCGATTCTCCGGCCACTTACGCCTGCGAGTTCACCGCCGTGTCGGTCAGGGACCATTGAAAGTGGCCCTCCCGACGATTCTCCGTGCCTCGACAGGCCGGATGCCCACCGAGTTCGGCCGAGTCCCGACGGCGTGGGTTACGCATGGTCCTACCCGGCGGAACCTCAGAGTTCTGGCTGCGGGGGCCGTCCTGGTGGGCGGGCGGGGGGGATCCGACTCTGGGGGGGGGGGCTCCACAGTGGCCAGGCCCGCGGTCGGGGCCTACCGATCGACGGGCGGGACTATGTTCCTCCGCGCCAGGCCCCTGTAGGGTTCCGCCATCTTGCTCGGGGGCCGGTGCGGAGACGGCAACCCACGCGCATGCACGGACCGGCGCCGGCCGTGGCGCGCTGGAGCGGCGGACACCACTCTGGCACCATACTAGCCCCCTAGGAAGGGGTGAATGCCTGAGCCTGGAGGCCCTTTATCGCTGGAGTCGCTCACGCCGCATTTGACTCCGGCGTCAGAATTTGGCCGCGCAATCGGAGAATCCCGGCCATGATATCACTACACCTGTCGACCACATCCAGGACCTCATCCATCAACCTCAGCCATTCTGCCCTTACTTACCTCTCCATGTGCACCTTATACAACATAATCTATCCTCTAATAACTGCCTTCAAGGCTTCCCAAAGCTTGGAGGGCAAGACAGAATCATTTCTATTGAATTCCACATACTCACCAATGGCATTGGATGTGCACCCACAAAACCCCAAATCTGCCAATAACCTTACATCTACACTCCACAGCGGGCCTGAATAGGGCCCAACTCCAAAAACAAGTCAACCAGATGAGGGGCTTGATCCAAGATGATAATGGCCAAGTATTCTGTCTTCCTCACCCAATGGAGAAGAGACCTACCCACCAGAAAAAAGTCAATTCTGAAATTCACCTTTATGTACTCGGGAGAAGAATATATATCTTTGATTTCCTAGCTCTGCCAATACGTCATAGTGCTCCCTGATAGCCACAGTGGAGGTGGAGCAGCTTGCTGATTGCCACATCCCATTGTCTGCTATGACCTCGGTAGGGGGCCTTTGGAGGGCCAAGAGCAGAAAGGCTCTGGGCTGCTTTGAGTGTCCTTCTATGGGGCAGATGCACCTTCATCAGCCTGTGGAGCTGGAACTGATGGGGTCACAGGAAGAGGGGATTAGGATTAGACGGACATTGCCGGAGTCACCTTTTTGGATGGCCCCAAGATGTGCATCTGCTGATCCTCTTCCCTATGGGTGCCTGAGGGCCCTTGACTGACTCCTTGAGGAGAAGGGGCACCTGTAAGATCAGGATGTCCCGTATGCTGCTTGCATAGTCATTAATGGATACCACCAAACGATACAATGAGGGAGCGCTGCTCCTTCAAAAATACAAAGATAATGTCCGAGGCCAAAGTTTCCACAGTGGTCGCCAACTTGCCACGGTTAACCTCGGGTGCATTGGCATGCCAGCACTATCACCTCAGACTAAACACCGTCTGACTCCTCCATCGTTCATTGCAATCTGAGGAGTACAGCTGACATCCCTTCCTGATGTTCCCTCGACAGTCACTGCCTGCAGCTCCCAAAGCTCGTCATATGACTCAGACTCAGCTGAGTCATACCCTTCAGCAGTCCACCGAGTACCTGCAACTTCTGATGTCCCTGCCTCCTCCTGCTATGGACCAGCTTGTGCATCGTACTCACCAGTTTATGAACCTAAGCCAGCTATAGATCTAGCTCCCACCGAGATATGTGTCTACCTGCTGGTGAATGGTGTGACTGAGCGCTGTGGTGGGCCTTCAAAAGTGCTGTACTTAGGTTCCTCATCTGAGGTATCCTCGGAAACCGGGATGAGAGCCTGACTTGTGGACTCTTCCCAAAGTTACCATGAAAGAGAGTTGAGAAAATTGGTTCATGAAAAGAGTACAATGCACTCACAGTGTCGTTGTCCGTTAGATGAGCTGGTGCAGGACCCTCACTTGGGTGTGCGCCACCTATTTCCCCATTGCCACAGGCACACTCCCCAGCCAGTGCAATGGCATGCTCCTCAAAGGGAGCACAAATTTTGATGTCGGCACTCCACCCCCCAGTCTGGAACCTTTCCGTCATTGTGCGCGAGCTTGTCCTGCATAAAGACAGATGGCGAGAGTGTAAGAAAGACGCATGCCAGGCTGATGGTAAGGAAAGTTGGCCTTTGTGTATGGTGAGCGGAGCCATGGACATGATGAGGATACAAGTTCGAGAGGATATGATCCCGATGGAGATGTAAATCTCTGTGTGAGAGTGAGTGGTGATGTCCCTTGAGCTGGCTGTATGTGAGATCAATGCGAAAATGTGATGTGTTGATAAATTTGTGAGTAAAGAGTAATGGAATAATGGATTTAGCCTGGTGGCACAGTGAAATCATTTGCCCTTTTCCTGCACTGGGTGGCATACCTCTTGTGTGATGTGTTGGCACTGACTGCCTTTGCCATCACCTCCTTTCCATTCCAGAGTAGGGAGGTTGATGGACCTATCATGAGGGTGACCCAGCAGGTGACCCAGGGAGGCGTCACCAAATTTGGCCGCCGAAGTCTTCTTCGGTTTCAGGGCTGTCTCGCGCCAGGAACAGCCCTGGTCTGCAAACTTGAAGGAGGGTGTGCTCTGGTGCACTTTAAATTTGACACCTGGGGCGAGGAAGCGGCGAGGTCACACATATCTAATTAGCTGAGAAGCACAGAATATGGCGGAAAAACCTGAAATTGCGGTTGGTGGGGAAAATGCTGTTTTCCATGCCCTCCATGGCGCAGAATGGAAAATTCTCACCAAAGTTAATGTTCCACAACATTTTCCACCAGAACTGGAAAAAAGTTAGTGATGTAATATGCAGGTCTTCAGCAAATATGGAGATAAGGCAAGGTGGATGGGGGGGAATAAACAAGAGAATAAACCTGTGACAGGGAAGAAGGCAGGAGTGATTAAATGATAAAAGAGGTGATAGTGCAAGACAAAAAGGTATGGTAATGGGACAAGTGATGAATCAAAGTCACGGGCTTGCCTCTCTAAAGGCCACAGGATTTAATTAGTAGACAGATGAAGATCGATCCTCTTAGGCACATTCTGAGCTCAATGAGAGAGTAGTTTTTTTATGGAGATTGCCAGCAGCAACAAAAATGTCTGTCTTTCTTTTCAAATGAATGTGACTTGACTTACACACTGCATTTAATCAGCCGACATGCGGCCAGTTAACATGCTCAGCAATCAACAAAGCCCAAAAGCCTCCTGGTCCACGACTTTGTTTGCCCACCTTTTGGCCCTTCTTGGCCTCTCCAGCTAACCGCCAAGTTCAGGCACCAGGCCACCTGCCTTCCCAAAGTACTTTTCTGACTCTTGAATTAATCCAGCTCCTGCTTACTGCTGACTGTGAGGTATCAATTTCCTTCCCCCATGTGAAGCGCACAAATATATCTGCAACTCCAGATTATAACAACTCATTGTTCAGGACACACAGAAGGAGCATTCCCACGAGAAATATGAATTGGCGGTTACTGATGTTAATGCGCATTCTGAATTAAGCATTCTGTTCAACTTAAAAGGAAAGTCATTCGGCATCTTTGGATTTTGCAGTGCTGTAAGGAGTGTCACAAAACAATCAGTTTTGGTTTTCTTGCGCCAGTTTGACTAATTCAAATCTGAATAATCTATGTGATGGCTCAGAAATTATGTTCATGGTCTTAAGCAAATAAAGACTGGGATTTTTTTTTACAACATGATAGCCATCTTTAATATTCATGTTGCCATGAAAATTAGCACTGCTGCTAATCACTGACAATGCATTGAGTTTACTCATCGTGCTGTATTAAACTAAAGGTTGACATTGTCATGAATCACAGTGGGCACCTGGGTGTTCTGGACCATGAAGAATCAAAACTTTCTATTTGCAGGGGAAGCCCTGTATTGAGAAATGAAGTAATTAATCTTAAATTGTATTCTATCTGTCTATAGCAAAGGACCAATTGCTTTGTTTTAAAATAAATTGCTGAGAAAGGTAATTTACTTACTTATTTTTCATTGACAGAATGAATAAAAATGGATTTTCAGATTCTGCCCTGTTGAATAATAATACAATTCTGCTGACTACATCTATTTTGAAGAGACCCGTTTATTTTATTGCCTCATTTCTCACAAATATAAATTTTAGTTCAAAAACCAAATCTAAATATCATGTGCATTCAAGCTATAGGAAGGCAAGTTGATATGTCTTCAAATGGAGCTGAGAATTGTTTCAAACATGATTAGGATTTATACAGCTATTGTCTTATTGGACTTCTATCATGGTGATTCGATTTCACTCTATATGTGGGCATTTACTAAGAGCAGGAAAGAATGTTCAAACTCTTAAATTATTCCAATTTTATAGTAATAATAATGCATATTGTCTGTCATAATGTCTTAATGTAATTTATTTTTGCAAAGCTAACTGTAAAGCACTGAAAAGAAGGATGGTGTTGAATGGGCTATAACACGTAAGCTAAGTAATAGGTTTATTAAATGATTAGCTCTATGAGATGTTGTAAAAAAGAATGTAGTCAAAGGTACTTATTGCGCTCCTCAAAATGAAATACAGCTAGAGTTTTTCTCCTCTTCAGATCTGTGACAAGGAGTGGCATTATTACGTTGTTAATATTGAGTTTCCTGTGGTGACGCTGTACGTGGATGGAGTGACTTACGACCCATATCTGGTGACGGATGATTGGCCAATTCACCCATCGCACATTGACATGCAGCTAACTGTTGGAGCCTGTTGGCAAGGTAAGATATTCAAATAGTGGGGAGGCTGGGTAAATGTTGGGTTGACATTTCCATTTCAGTCCAGGTTAGCAAGAATTGAATGTGGTCATAGAGTTTGTATCAAGCTTAATACAACACACAAGCATTGTAAGAAAACTGCTCCATAAAAGGATTAATATCCCTGTTCTCGACTCCCTTTCAAGATTACAAAGGCATATTGTTTAATATGATTCCTTTCCATGCTGCAACTCTTCAATTGTGACATTTTTATTGAATATATAAGGATCAGAAATGGCCAAATGAACAAATACCTCCTTCTACACCCTATTCTAACAGGTTTTTAGTTCCTACTGACTTCATGCTTCTATTAAAAAAGGAGGAGATGGTGACACAGTGGTAATGTCATTAGACCAGTAATCCAGAGGGCTTGGGGACAGGCATTCAAACTCCAGTATGGCAGCTTGTGGAGTCTGAATTAATAGCAGTCTGGAACTTAAAAGTAATGTTATGAAATTCATTCATTCTATGTGCTATGTAAGTTAACAGTCTGTGGAGATTGTAGCATTTAAAGTACAGGATGTTCCAAAGTTGATCCATTTGGTCATGCCCTTTGAAAAGGACGAGATCCACTTGAAGCGATTTGAAAGGTCACCAGACCAGCTCAATGGTTGTGGAACAGCACTTCTTGAACAGCCAAATTGAATCAGTCTTTGGTCAGTCAGGAAATGTCAGTCAGAGGTAACCATGATGTGGAGATGCCGGCATTGGACTGGGGTGAGCACAGTACGAAGTCTTACAACACCAGGTTAAAGTCCAACAGGTTTGTTTCGATGTCACTAGCTTTCGGAGCGCTGCTCCTTCCTCAGGTGAATGAAGAGGTATGTTCCAGAAACACATATATAGACAAATTCAAAGATGCCAAACAATGCTTGGAATGCGACCATTAGCAGGACCATTAGTCAGAGGTAAGACAGGGACAGGAAGAGGTCCCAGTTAGGTTTAAAAGCATGAAAAGGTCTGAGGTTAGCAGACTTTAAGTGAAATGGGCTCAAGAGAAGCCCAGAAGATCCAGGAAGATAGGCAGGTGACTCTGTGCTGTGGGTCATAGGATAGAATTACCTCTTAGGAGCAGTGGTATGCTGCTTGGTGCAGCTGAAGGGCTGAAATTGTGCTTGGAAGCAAATGTCTGATTGTACATAGGAAACCAGGGGAATGTAGTCTTAGAAGGTGAGATTGAAATCATGCAAAGTGGGCCATGATTGAAGCAGTCTGAGTTGGAGCAACCTTTTGGGCAAAATTCCAAGACAAGTTGTTCAAAGGCGAAGACTGGAAACCATCATGGGAAGTTTCAGTGAGATTGGTTGGCTCACAAAGTGACAACTGTCTGGGTGGGTTGTTGAGAAATCCACGGAATTGGGTTTGGTCGCATCTGTTATCTATTTTGCAGTGTGGTGTGTTCAACCTCAGTTTGCTTATTAACTCGTACATACCTCATACACACTGTGAATGCGAGGGTATAAAATAGGCATTATAAATTGTTTTATATTTCTGAATTTGTGTGGTGAAATTTATTTTTGTTTGTTCAAAACTGTGAAATCTTAAAGGCATTATTCACTTCGTAAGCATCTTGACTCTCAAACTTCATCTACTATAAACTAAACTAAACGGCACCTAACCGGATCTCCGCCATGACCCACCGCCTGGCCAAGAATCATAACACGAGCAATCAGTAATGGTGACCATGAAGCTATCATTGATTCTTGTAAAAACACATCTGATTCACTAATGTCCTTTAGGGGAGAAAAGAATGTGGTAAACTATTAATGGCCCCCTCAAAGGAGCCTAGCAGGCCACTCACTCAGTTCAAGGGGCAATTAGGGATGGGCAATAAATTCTGGCTTCACCAGTGCTCACAATCCATGAAAGAATAAGAAAAATTATGAAACGAGCCCTGCCTCTAATAAGATGGGACATTCTGACATGCAAAACAATATCACATGTCGAACCAATGCCCAATACTCTGCTTGCGTGGTGAGTGGCCAGTTTTAGTTTAATTGTTACAATAATAAAATACCACAGATGCTGGAAAACTGAAATAAAAATGGAAAATGTTGGAAAAGATCAGGCAGGGTTTGTGGAGGGAGAAGCAGTTCACACTTCTGGTCAATAACATTTCATCAGCACTTTCAACTTGGTTTCGTTATCACCCCATGATCGTTCCCTTTTGTCGTTTAATCATTCCTGCCCTTCACACCTTTCTCGATTCCTTTCTTCCCTGTTTCTAATACTGTTTAAAGACTGCTTACCTCTATCACCTTCAGTTTTGATAAAAGGTCTTTGAGCTGAAAGGATGGCCAGAATTCTCCGGCCGTTGGAATTCTCTTTTCCTGCTGGCAGCGCACCCCTGCCCGTGAATTTCCCGGCGGCGTGGGGTGGTTACAATGGAAAATCCCATTGACAAACAGCAGGAAGAGAGAACTGCACCTCCAGCAAACAGCGCACTGCCGAAAAACGCATAGCTGCGGGAACCAGAGAATCCAGCCCATCTCGGTTTCTCTCACATATACCGCCTGACCTGCTGAGTGTTTCCAGCGTTTTCTATTTTTATTGTTTAATCCAATTGCGTAAGGTCCTCTTTGAGATTAGTGAACTGCACTAAGGAGCAGGGATCAAACCTCTCTGAAATAAAACCGAAACTGTGTGGGGAGAAGAGTTAAAAATGACCTTTTATCAAAGCTTTCTGGCCTATCCAATCGCTGTATCAGAGGAAATATTTATCAGAGAAACACCAGGATTGCTTTTTTTTAGCTTTTTATTGGGAAAAAGAATTCTTGGGAAAATCCATTGGTGTTATTCATTCTCTGTATAATTGAAAACCAGGACCTCATTGCTTGAATTCAAAGAATCATTCATTTTGCAGTAAAGTATTTGAACCCGGTTGTCGTGTGAACGATGAAGGTTAGCATTCAAGCCGAATGGGACCATAATAACTGGAAGATTGTTGATCAACTTTTCACTCACGGTATTAAAAACATTTGTCGCTTAGAGAATTTGCGTGTAGGACTATTACAAGCACAGTGAATTATTTTGATATTTGAGTGTTGGTTTCTTTCAATGCTTTTTGATACTACCATGGGATAAAAGTGGTGTCTGCACGGCCAACATTTGTTGCCCATACTGAACTGCCTTTTGTTAACTAATTTCATTTGAATGGTTACTATGGTTGTTAAATGGCCTTTATTCAGGGTGCTAACGTGGCATTCAGATTATTGCATTTTGTGACTAAGAAAGCCTACCCATGTTTAATTTAGTAGGGCATTGTCTAAAGTCATATGTGTTGTCGCATTGGAGCTCTCTCACATGTTCCCATTCTGTCTGGTTTATTAGACATGGCTGATTATATGATCCACAACACTGGCGGTACCCTGTGTTTAAAGAGATTGAACAGCAGATAAGACTTAAACTAGAGGGATGAAAGGATGTAAAGTAATCTACAACTCTAGTTAGATTTTTGACATTCATTTGCTTCTTAAAATTAGCTGGTTAGGATTTTCAAATTAGTTAGTCCTTTTCGGATGCAGATTTATTGAAAATTTATTAACCTGCAAAAGCTTCATGTTTTCTTATTTGCACCTCAACTAATTGGTTAAATGAAATATGTAAATGAAGGAATGTATTGCCATAGTAACAGGTCGTTAATTAGCAGTAGTAATTATTTCTAATAGCTGTTGTGTTCTGAAGACACCAGTGTTGACAGAAGCAAGCTGGATCCCTTGAACTATAAGGAATGTTGTGCCAATGTATAGTTCCAGCACGAGAGGTTGATATCACAGGGTTGATATATTTGCTGTACATTGTATAAACCAGGTGATGAAACATGGGGCGTAATTCAGTGGGCTTAAAACTAAGTCTGCTTTTGAGCAGTTTTAGTGGGGTGTTTCTTGGCGGCTACAGTGCCAAGAATCACCCCGCTATTCAATAGCATTTTGCTGTTTTGTTTCTGGCCTTGGGGAGTTTCTTCCCGCCGAGACTGCACTTAGAGTGATTTCCTGCTGGCGAGCTGATCTCAGATTGGGATGCCATTTTGATTGGCACCCCGATCTTTTCCCTCCTCCATTTAGAGCCCCCCCACCCCCACCCACACTCACTCATACACACACACATTCTGGATTTCCCCCTCACCCCCAACCTTGTTGAGGCCCCTTAGAACACCCCTCACCTCCCTCCAATTGGTAAGGCTCCCCCAGGCCTGGCCCCTGGCAGTGTCAACCTGGAACTGCCAGTATGGCACATTGGCAGTGCCCTGGCACCCTGGCAGTGCCACCCAGACACCCTGGCAGTGCGGCGCCTCTGAGAATCCCACCTCTTATCTGCATCTACCCTTTCCCTGTCTATTCCTTTCAGTATTTTGTAGGTTTCAATGCGATCACCTCGCATTCTTTGAAACTCTAGAGAATATAGGCCTAGTTTGCCCAATCTCTCTTCAAATGACAGTCCTGCCAAGCATGGAACAAAGCTGGTGAAGCTACGTTGCACTCCCTCTGTGGCAATAATATCCATTCTGAGGTAAGGGGACCAAAACTGCACAGAGTACTCCAGGTGCAGTCTAACCAAGCTTCTATACAATTGAAGCAAGACCTCACTACTCCTGTACTGAAATCTTCTTGCAATAAAGGCTAACATTCCAATAGCCGTCCTAACAGCTTGCTGCACCTGCACGTTAGCCTTCAGTGACTTGTGGACAAGGATGCCCAGGTCCTTTGTACATCTATTCTTTCTAATTTCTTATCATTCAGGAAATACTCTGCACCTCTATTCCTTCTACCAAAATGGATTACCTCATTTTTTCACATTATTCTCCATTTGCCATGTTCTTGGCCAGTCACTAAGTCTGTCCAAATCCTCCTGTAGCTGCTTTACATCTTCCTCACAACCCACATTCCCGCCGAGCTTTGTATCATCCACGAAGGTGGAAATATTACATTTGGTCCCACATCCAAATCATGAACAGCTGGGACCCAAGTACTAATCCTTGCGGTACCCCATGAGACACAACCTGCCAAGGTTGATGTGGTAGTATGTATTAGGGGTCATGTGGGACTGGAAGCCCTAATGTCATTGGCTGACAGATCCCGGGTCCTGGTTGGCCGTTGACCTCTAGCTCCGCCCTGAAGGCGGAGTATAAGAAGCCGGAGTCCTCCCCCGCAGGCCAGTTTACTATCGAGCTGCGGGGGAACAGACACACTTAATAAAGCCTCATCGACTTCACTCTATTCGTCTCACGGAGTCTTTGTGCGCTACAATTTATTAAGCGTGCCTAAAAAGGACTATGGAGCTCAGGATCATCCCGGGATGCCTGAGGATCAGCCCCCACGCAGTGAACGCGGCAGCAGCCTTCAAGCACTGGCAGACTTGTTTTGAGGCCTACCTCAGAACGGCCACCGGCCGGGTCACAGAAGACCAAAAACTACAGGTCCTGCACTCGAGGTTAAGCACGGAGATTTTCTCCCTCATCGAAGACGCGGAGGATTTCCAGACGGCGTTCGCAGCACTGAAAAGTCTCTATGTCCGCCCAGTTAACCAAATCTACGCTTGCTACCAGCTCGCGACGAGACGGCAAAGTCCCGGAGAATCGATGGACGAATTCTACGCCGCGCTGCTGATTTTGGGACGAGCCTGCAGCTGCCCTTCGGTGAACGCAAATGAACACGCGGACATGTTAATGCGCGATGCTTTTGTGGCAGGTATGAATTCCTCCCAAATCCGCCAAAGACTTCTAGAAAGAGAGTCGCTAGGACTCTCAGAGGCAAGGGCCCTAGCAGCCTCCCTAGACGTGGCCGCGCGTAATACCCGCGCCTACGGCTCCGACCGTGCGGCAGCCCATTGGGCTCCGTACGTACCCGTCGCGACAAACCCCCCCCCCCCCGGACACCCCACAGGCTTGCGCGGTCCAAACGCCAAGTTGCACCGAGGGCGCCCGCTGCTATTTCTGCGGCCAGGCGAAACACCCCCGGCAGCGCTGCCCGGCTCGCGCAGCAATCTGCAAGAGCTGCGGGAAAAAGGGCCATTTCGCGGTTGTGTGCCGGTCCCGTGAGGTCACCGCTGTCCCGGGAGAACAGGGAGCCCTGCACGCCGCTTACGCTCCCCAACCCCCCGTCCCCACGTATGACCCGCTGGCGCGTCCAATTTAGGTCCCGACCACTGCTGTCCGCAGAGATGAGGGAGCCCTGCGCAGTCCTAACGCTCCCCAACCCCCCCAGCGCCCCATGTGCGACCCGCAGACGCCGCCATTTTGGGTCCCGGCCACCACGAGGGGAGGAAGGGCGCCGCCATCTTGGACCACCCCAGACCTGTACGACGCGTGGGGGCGGCCATTTTGTCCACCCCGCCGCCATCTTGTGACCCCCAGACATGTGCGATGTATGGGGGCAGCCATTTTGATCATCCCGACGCCATCTTGGACGGCAACAACGGACCCCAGTGTCGACGGCTCCACGGGGTTCGAGGAAGATGCTCCACTACTACAACCACGTCTCGCTTCAATTACGCTCGATCAAGCTCGGCCCCGGACACTCCAGACGACGACGACAACGGTGCTAATAAACGGGCACGAGACACCATGCCTAGTCGACTCCGGGAGCACGGAGAGCTTTATCCACCCCGACACGGTAAGACGCTGTTCCTTGACCACCATTCCCAGCGCACAAAAGATTTCCCTAGCTGCAGGATCCCACTCCGTACAGATCCAAGGTTTCTGCATAGTTACCCTAACGGTGCAGGGGAGGGAGTTCAAAAACTACAAACTACACGTCCTTCCCCAACTCTGCACCCCCACATTACTGGGATTAGATTTCCAGTGCAATCTACAGAGCCTTACGTTCAAATTTGGCGGCCCAATACCCCCACTCACTATCTGCGGCCTCGCAACCCTCAAGGTGCAACCCCCGTCCTTGTTTGCGAACCTCACCCCGGATTGCAAACCCGTCGCCACTAGGAGCAGACGATACAGCGCCCAGGACCGGACCTTCATTCGGTCCGAAGTCCAGCGGCTACTAAAGGAAGGCATAATCCAGGCCAGCAATAGTCCCTGGAGAGCACAGGTGGTAGTAGTGAAGACAGGGGAGAAACAAAGGATGGTCATAGACTATAGCCAGACCATCAACAGGTACACACAACTAGACGCGTACCCTCCCCCCCGCATATCCGACATGGTCAATCGGATTGCCCAATATAAAGTCTTCTCCACCGTGGACCTCAAGTCCGCCTACCATCAGCTCCCCATCCGCCCAAGTGACCGCAAGTACACAGCCTTCGAGGCAGACGGGCGATTATACCATTTCCTAAGGGTCCCATTTGGCGTCACAAACGGGGTCTCGGTCTTCCAACGGGAGATGGGCCGAATGGTTGATCAACATGGGTTGCGGGCCACGTTCCCGTATCTCGACAATGTAACCATCTGCGGCCACGACCAGCAGGACCATGACGCCAACCTCCAAAAATTCCTCCAGACCGCCAAAGCCTTGAACCTCACGTACAACGAGGACAAGTGCGTTTTTAGCACCAACCGCCTAGCCATTCTGGGCTACGTAGTGCGCAATGGGATAATAGGCCCCGACCCCGAACGTATGCGCGCCCTCATGGAATTTCCCCTCCCGCACTGCTCAAAAGCCCTGAAACGCTGCCTGGGGTTTTTTTCATACTACGCCCAGTGGGTCCCCCAGTACGCAGACAAGGCCCGCCCCCTAATACAGACCACGACCTTCCCTCTGTCGACAGAGGCTTGCCAGGCCTTTAGCCGCATCAAAGCGGATATCGCAAAGGCCACGATGCGCGCCATCGACGAGTCCCTCCCCTTCCAGGTCGAGAGCGACGCCTCCGACGTAGCTCTAGCGGCCACCCTTAACCAAGCGGGCAGACCCGTGGCCTTTTTCTCCCGAACCCTCCACGCTTCAGAAATCCGCCACTCCTCAGTGGAAAAGGAAGCCCAAGCCATAGTGGAAGCTGTGCGACATTGGAGGCATTACCTGGCCGGCAGGAGATTCACTCTCCTCACCGACCAACAGTCGGTAGCCTTCATGTTCGATAATGCACTGCGGGGCAAAATCAAAAACGACAAGATCTTAAGGTGGAGGATCGAGCTCTCCACCTTCAACTACGAGATCTTGTATCGTCCCGGAAAGCTGAACGAGCCGTCCGATGCCCTATCCCGCGGCACATGTGCCAACGCACAAATTAACCGCCTCCAAACCCTCCACGAGGACCTCTGCCACCCGGGGGTCACTCGGTTTTTCCACTTTATCAAGTCCCGCAATCTCCCATACTCTTTAGAGGAGGTCCGTACAGTCACAAGGGACTGCCACATTTGCGCGGAATGCAAACCGCATTTTTTCAGGCCGGATGGTGCGCACCTGATTAAGGCTTCCCGCCCCTTTGAACGCCTTAGTCTGGATTTCAAAGGGCCCCTCCCCTCCACCGACCGCAACACATACTTCCTTAATGTGGTGGACGAATACTCCCGCTTCCCATTCGCCATTCCCTGCTCTGACATGACCGCGGCCACAGTCATTAAAGCCCTGAACACCATCTTCACACTGTTCGGTTGCCCCGCATACGTCCACAGCGACAGGGGGTCCTCTTTCATGAGTGACGAGCTGCGCCAGTTCCTGCTCTGCAAGGGCATAGCCTCAAGCAGGACGACCAGCTACAACCCCCGGGGGAACGAGCAAGTAGAGAGGGAGAACGGCACGGTCTGGAAGACTGGCCCTACGGTCCAGGGACCTCCCAGTTTCACGGTGGCAGGAGGTCCTCCCGGACGCTCTCCACTCCATCCGGTCGCTATTATGTACGAGCACTAATCAAACGCCTCATGAGCGTCTCCTTGCCTTCCCTAGGAGGTCCTCCTCTGGAACGTCGCTGCCGACCTGGCTGGCGGCCCCAGGACCCATCTTGCTCTGAAAGCATGTGCGGGCACACAAGGCGGACCCGTTGGTCGAAAGGGTTCGCCTCCTCCACGCGAACCCGCAGTACGCTTACGTGGAGTACCCCGACGGCCGACAGGACACGGTCTCCCTGCGGGATCTGGCGCCCGCCGGCAACACACACACCCCCCTGACACCATTCACCCAACCCCCCCCTTCCTGCCACCGCCGCACCCCGCGTCCGCCCCCTTCCCAGGAGGATCGGTTCCCCTCCCCTCAGGCCCGACCAAGAATAAAGCCCAAGCTGAAACCGTAAGGCTCCCGGAGACGACAACACCGGTACAAGCACCACCACCACCACCGGGGCCGAGGCGATCGACACGGACGACCAGACCGCCCGACCGACTCGTGGCGTCGATCTAAATCAATATATGGACTTTTCACAAGAACATTTTGCTTTTCTCCCGATACCTTCTGTAAATAGTTGAAACAGGACAAAATTGTACATACTGTATTGCCATATGAATGTTTTCCTCCCAGGACCAGCCCTGTAAACCCTTACCACCATGCGAAGCATCACCCCGCCGGGTTCATTTTTGACAAGGGGTGAATGTGGTAGTATGTATTAGGGGTCATGTGGGACTGGAAGCCCTAATGTCATTGGCTGACAGATCCCGGGTCCTGGTTGGCCGTTGACCTCTAGCTCCGCCCTGAAGGCGGAGTATAAGAAGCCGGAGTCCTCCCCCGCAGGCCATTCTACTATCGAGCTGCGGGGGAACAGACACGCTTAATAAAGCCTCATCGACTTCACTCTATTCGTCTCACGGAGACTTTGTGCGCTACAGTTGACAAATGGCCTGTTTATTCCTACCCATGAATAGAATACTGCAGACCAACAAGCCACTAAAACATTTTTACGTCAAAGTAAATTGTACGAAAGCAATTTGAAATGCTTGCAAAGGAATAAAGATGCCGACAAAGAATTCAAGTCTCCTAAATGGGCTAGCCTCCTGTGCAACTGCACAATATAAAGCCACTCCTGAAGGTGATTGTACACTTGCTTTGGCACATCTACGGATGCCTAAAAACCTCATACAGTTGGTTTAAGCGTTCTTGGATGGGAGGGATTAAAAGGAAAAATCTGCAGGCGTTCCCATGCAGATGGTTCCAGGTAGGAAGTTTCTGTCTGTTTTTCTTTTGGGTGAGCACAAAACTGGGCTTGGCTGTGATGAGCCTTCTCCGGCACATCTGTTTGGGATATATCGACATGTCTCTTCAGCAATACTCAGGTTCTGGATAACCAGACGACTATTTGATGATTGATAAGCTCATTCTCATGCTTATGCATGAAAAATGATCACCTGGGAAAAGTACTAGAGGAATTGCATCTATTGTGGAACTGTAACCCAATGGAAGAATAGGAAAGAAAAAGAGGTGATTGAAAAGTCTTTCCTTCTGCACAAAGGGCTAAAGAAGCCTGCGAAGAGCAGAAAAACAACAGTGGATTGAAGATGATTTAGGAAGGGTATTAATCCTTCATGTACAGAATACTGGAAGGCAATCACTGTCATCAGTCTCACTATCTCATTCACAAAGTTATTTGGTGCAGCATCATTGTGATTGAACAAGACAATTATAATTAACATAATTAAAAATAACAGCACCAATTGTAACAGCGTGAATAATAGAATCAAAAACAATTGAATTAACTAAAAGTTGAGTAATAAATTTATGCAAGTCTGTGTAAAGTACATCTTCCCAAAAATACAGAAGTGAATTTGTATTCGTCCTCTCTTTCACACACATGCACACGCTAGCTTTGTGTCTTTCTCCGACAGTTATTGATTGGTTACTAATTTTAAAATGTCACACATGTGCAAGAATATTGAATTCGCATTCACAAACAATACAGTCAAGAGTCAATTACGACATGGGACATTTCCAAATAACGAGACATTCCACAATCTGTTCTGTTTCTCTATTACTGTCACAAATCACAAGTGCTATTAAATGCTCTAAGTTGAGAATTTTCCCATTAGATGTTAGCGTATTTATTAGAGGAAACGGGTCACCTGTGGGGCATGAATTCTATAACCGCTTAACTCTCAATCAGTTTGCTGTCTTCGGATGTCTATTTGATTGTTGCCGTCTGATAGTAAGCAATTGCTGCCCAGTTAGAATTTCTTGCAAACAGATATGAGCCAATTCTGGTGCTGAAAGCAGTTTATTTTAAGATTTAGAATTGTATTTCAGTTACCTAGCCACATATCTGATTAAACTAAATACGTGCCTTTTAATAATATTATTAATAGTGTGAGCTAAGATTTTATTTGTACAGCGTGACATCTAACAAAACATTGATGCAGATCATGTTAAAATCTGTCTAATAGTAAACACTGATGCTTGTTTGAATAAGGGTTCTGCTGTTCCAAATATTTAGTAAAATTTCAGGATATAATTTGCATCTTTATGAATATTTGAGTTCTCTAAATATATAAGAGAGACATGCAGAGAGACAAAGAGGGAGAGACAGCAATGCAGAGAAAGAGAGACACAGAGAGAGAGTGACAGGTGCAGAGAGAGCAAGTGACAGATGCAGGGAGATAGAAATGCAGGTAGAGACAGAGACACAGAGACAGAAATACAGAGAGAGAGAGAGACACGCACACAGAGAGATACGTGCAGTCAGAGACAGACAGTTACATAGAGAGAGACGTGCAGTGAGAGACACACAGGAACAGAGAGAGAGAGAGATATGCACGCAGAGAGTGAGAGAAACGCACAAAGAGATGCACAGATGAAGATTCAGAGAGGGAGACACAGATGAAGATTCAGAGAGGGAGACACAGATGAAGATTCAGAGAGGGAGGCACAGAAGAAGATTCAGAGAAAGAGACGCGTAGATGAAAATTCAGAGAGGGCGGTTCCGATGAAGTTTCAGAGAGGGAGGCACAGGTGAAGACACAGAGAGAGAGGCACAGATGAAGATACAGAGAAAGGCACAGATGAAGATGCAGAGAGAGAGGCACAGATGAAGATTCAGAGGGAGAGTCACAGATGAAGATGCAGAGAAAGGCACAGGTGAAGATGCAGAGAGAGAGCCACAGATGAAGATGCAGAGGGAGAGGCACAGATGAAGATGCAGAGAGAGAGGCACAGATGAAGATGCAGAGAGAAAGGCACAGATGAAGATTCAGAGACAGAGGTACCGATGAAGATTCAAAGAGGAAGGCACAGATAAAGAATCAGGGAGAGAGATGCACAGATGAAGATGTAGAGAGGGAGGCACAGATGAAGATTCAGAGGGAGAGGCACAGATGAAGATGCAGAGAGAGAGGCATAGATGAAGATGCAGAGAGAAAGGCACTGGTGAAGATGCAGAGAGAGAGGGACAGGTGAAGATGCAGAAAGAGAGGAAAAGATGAAGATGAAGCAAGAGAGGCAGAGACAGAGAGACAGACAGACACACACTCTGATGTGGTTCATAGGGTTTATACAGTGTGAACAGCCTGTGCCCTGGACTTACAGAAGTTCTATTTCGTATTGCTACTATTTCAACTGAACACTTCTGACTGCTTTGCATATGAGGATAGTTAGCAGGGATGGAAAGACTAGAAAATCAATTTCTGATACTTCAGCCAAGGAATTGAGAGCTGAGTTGTGACCGTGAGTCAGAGGAATGGAGGGGGCTGAATACTGGTTGAAGCCTGAAAGGGCTCAGTTGAATATGGTGGGTTAAGACTATGCAAGGACCTCCTTGGCTTCAGGACAATTGCACTCAATGGGTTAGTGGACTCCAGTGGAGTTTGGCAAGAGCATAAAAATCGGGACGCAGATCTTTGTGTGATCGAGCACTCCAGCCACAGAATTCTAGATGAACTGGAGACTGTGAAGGATGAAATAGGGGAAAGTGTTTGAGGAATCAGTTCTAACATTCATGAAAATCTGAAGACAAAGGGGAGTTTATGCAGCTGAAGTCAGAGGCACTGGGACACCGATGTGGATTTGAAAAAGGATGCCATTCCTTATAGTGAATGATGGAAATTTGTTTCAAACTTCAGGATCAGAAGATAATTAGATTCACCTGACTGCCCTTAGACCTATTCAGGTTCTTAGCTTCCCAATTAAGGGGCAATTAAAGGACTAAGCCTCGACCATCATAGTTGGTGGTGGAAGGTGGACGAGAATGGGCAGGCTGCATTTTCACCAACTCTGCTGAAAAAGTGGGAAGGATAGGAGGGTAGCGCCTTTGGGGTGCCCTGTGCACATCGAGGGCTCCCCATCTCTTCCCCCTCCTCCCAGCCCCCAAGATGGTGCGTCCCTTTGTGTCTACCACCCTGGCCTCCAGAACTCAACAACCGCACCCACTGTCATCCCACTGGAAGGTGTCCCAAACCTGCCTGCCCCAAAATGCTGAATTTGCATCATTCCAGAACCATGCAGTTTCCTTCTTGGGACCACTTGCAATCGCAGCAGTGCTCACTACTGTGTGTTGGTGCTGCTGGGAATGCAAGAACTGCCGGCTAATCAAATTGTCCTGCTCTGCTTTCTGAGTTTAAAAAATGCGAACTGTCTTGATAATTTGTGCAAAATAATTGATCATCAAATCGGGGATGACACATGAATGTGCATCTAGTAATACATTCCGATAAGAGTTTCTGCAATTTGATATATAAAATTTGACAGGTCCAAATTTATATTTATTCTATTTAGAACTAGTACATTCTATCATGTGGTGGCTATTTCGCAACTGCATGCTGTTCTAATTCTAATTATGTACCAAGTGCTGGAAGATCGGATGGAGCTATTTACAGAACTAAAGGAATGTAGTGGTAGTAGAGGACTTGTATAGTGAGGGAGATTGGCACTATTCTCTGCAGCAAGAGTGAGAGTTGGTTTAGCTCAGTTGACTTGGCAATTGGCTCATGATGCAGAGTGAGGCCAACAGCACAAGTTCAATTCCTGTACAGGCTGAGGTTATTCATGAAGGCCTCACCTTCTCAACTTTGCCCATCATAGAATTTAAAGTGCAGAAGGAGGCCATTTGGCCCATCGAGTTTGCATCGACCCTTGGAAAGAACCACCCTATCCCAGTAATCCATCTAACCTTTTTGGACACTAAAGGACAATTTTGCATGACCAATCCACCTAACCTGCACATTTTTGAACTGTGGGAGGAAACCGGCGCACCCAGAGGAAATCCACACAGACACGGGGAGAAGTTTAGCACAGTGGGCTAAACAGCTGGTTTGTAATGCAGAAATATGCCAGCAGCGCGGGTTCAATTCCCGTACTGGCCTCCCCGAACAGGCGCCGGAATGTGGCGACTAGGGGCTTTTCACAGTAACTTCATTGAAGCCTATTTGTGACAATTAGCAGTTATTATTATAAGTGCAAACTCCACACAGACAGTCACCTGAGGACGGAATTGAGCCCAGGTCTCTGGAGCTGTGAGGCAGCAGGACGAACCACTGTGCCACCGTGCCACCCTCACCTAAGGTGTGACGATGATCAGGTTAAATCACCTTCGTCAGATCTTCCCCCTCAAAAGGGAAAGCAGCCTCTGGTCATCTGAGACTATGGTGACTTTACGTGCCACTGGGATGATAGAGGCAAGGCAAGACAGAAAGGTATTATGTGTGAAATGATAAACAGACGATGACAAGAACAGACAGAGAGCAACAGGGTGTGCAAATCTAAAAGTCAATGAGCAGATAAGGCGAGAGGTTACAAAAATAAAAAAGGAAAAAACAAAAGGCTTTGTGCCCGAATGCACTTGGAATTCAAAATGAAACAGATGAACCGATAAGGCCAATAGAAATAAATAAGTGCCATTTGATAGCCATTATGGAGCCATGGCTTCAGAATAACATAGACTGGGACCTGAATCTTGATGGGTACATAACATTAAGTAAGGACAAGAAGCTAGAAAAAGGTGGAGGAGTGGTTCTGTTAATTACTGGTGGAATTAGCACATTTGGGAGGGGTGACCTAAGTTTAGGAAATCAGGATGCAGAAACAGTTTCTGCAGAGATGAGAAATCATAAAGTCAAGAAGTCTCTTGTGGGAGTGGTGTACAAGCCCCTTAACAGTAACCATATGGAAGGACAGGATATAAAGAAAGAGATCATGGTAGCTTGTCAGAATGGTATGATAATAGGGCAACACAGTGGTTAGCACTCCTGCCTCACGGCGCCGAGGTCCCAGGTTTGATCCCGACTCTGTGTCACTGTCCGGGTGCAGTTTGCACATTCTCCCCATGTTTGCGTGGGTTTCGCCCCCACAGTCCAAAGATGTGCAGGGTAAGCCATGCTAAATTGTGCCTCAATTGGAAATTAATTGGAATTGGGTACTCTAAATTTATCCAAAAAAAAGAATGGTATGATAATTTTTAAAATTAATTTACAGAATGCGGGCATTGCAGGCAAGGCCAGCATTTATTCTCTGTCCATAATTGCTCTTGAAAAGGTGGTGTTAAGCTGCCTTCTTGAACCGCTGTAAGCCCTGTGTCTAGATGCACCCACAGTGCTGTTAGGGAGGGAGTTCCAGAATTTAAACCCAGCAACAGTGAAGCCATGGTAATAAATCTCTAAATCAAGATGGCGAGTGGCTTGGATGTGAACTTCAGGTGGTGGTGTTCTCATATCTAATGCCCTTGTCCTGCTAGATGGTAATAATGATCATAAGTTTGAAAGGTGATGCCGAAGGAGGCTTGGTGAGTTCCTATAGTGCGTCTTGTAGATGGTATACACGGCTGCCACTGTTCGTTGGTGGTGGAGTAAGTGAGTGTTTGTGGATAGGGTGCCAATCAAGCGAACTGCCTTGTCCTGGAAGGTATCAAGCTTCTTGAGTATTGTTAGAACATAGAACATTACTGCGCAGTACATGCCCTTCGGCCCTCGATGTTGCACCGACCTGTGAAACCACTCTAAAGCCCATCTACACTATTCCCTTATCGTCCATATGTCTATCCAATGACCATTTGAATGCCCTTAGCCTTGGCGAGTCCACTACTATTGCAGGCAGGGCATTCCACGCCCTTACTACTCTCTGAGTAAAGAACCTACCTCTGACATCTGTCCTATATCTGTCTCCCCTCAATTTAAAGCTATGTCCCCTCGTGCTAGACATCACCATCCGAGGAAAAAGGCTCTCACTGTCCACCCTATCCAATCCTCTGATCATTTTGTATGCCTCAATTAAGTCACCTCTTAACCTTCTCCTCTCTAACGAAAACAGCCTCAAGTCCCTCAGCCTTTCCTCATAAGATCTTCCCTCCATACCAGGCAACATTCTGGTAATTCTCCTCTGCACCCTTTCCAATGCTTCCACATCCTTCCTATAATGCGGCAACCAGAATTGCACGCAATACTCCAAATGCGGCCGCACCAGAGTTTTGTACAGCTGCAACATGACCTCATGGCTCCGAAACTCAATCCATCTACCAATAAAAGCTAACACACCGTACGCCTTCTTAACAACCATCTCAACCTGGGTGGCAAACATTCAGGGATCTATGTACATGGACACCGAGATCTCGCTGCTCATCCACACTGCCAAGAATCTTACCATTAGCCCAGTACTCTGTCTTCCTGTTATTCCTTCCAAAATGAATCACCTCACACTTTTCTGCATTAAACTCCATTTGCCACCTCTCAGCCCAGCGCTGCAGCTTATCTATGTCCCTCTGTAACTTGTAACATCCTTCCGCACTGTCCACAACTCCACCGACTTTAGTGTCATCTGCAAATTTACTCACCCATCCTTCTACGCCCTCCTCCAGGTCATTTATAAAAATGACAAACAGCAGTGGCCCCAAAACAGATCCTTGTGGTACACCACTAGTAACTGGACTCCAGTCTGAACATTTCCCATCACCCTTTGTCTTCTTCCAGCTAGCCAATTTCTGATCCAAACTGCTACATTCATCCATGTGGAGAGTGTTCCATTACAGTCTTGAGTTGTGTCTTGCAGTTAGAGGACAGGCTTTGGGGAGTCAGAAGGTGAGTTATTCGCCGCAGGATTCCTAGCCTTTAACTGCCCTTGTAACCACTGCATTAATATGGCTAGTCCAGTTTACTATTTGGTCAATGGATATTGATACTGGAGGATTCAGCGATGGTAATGCCATTGAAAGTTAAGGGGCGATGATAGCATTCCCTCTTGTTGGAGAATGGATGATAAAATCATGGAGGATAAAATCAGATGGGCAAAGGTAGCTTAAATGAGGAATTCATAAAATGTTTTTAGGATAGTTTCTTAGAACAACAGCTTCTGGTGCCAAGCAAAAGCAAATTATACTAGACCTGGTATTGTGCAACAAGATTCGATTAATTAATGACGTCATTGTGAAGGTGCCTCGAGATAGCAGCGATCATAATATGATCGAATTTTCCATTCAGTTTGAGGGAGAGAAGAGTGGGTCCAAGACTAGTATTTTAAACTTAATAAGGGCAATTAGGAGGCAGGAAAATGCAGCTAGCTACAGTGAATGGGGAAATTAGGTTAAGGATAGGTCAATAGAGATGTGGTGGTGAGCATTAAGGGGATATTTCAGAATACACAGAATAGATACATTCAGACGAGAAAAAAACTAGAGAAAAATAAAGATAACATCAAACTTGAAGAAAAAGTATATTGTTGTGCAAAAACAGGTGGTAATTAGAAGATTAGACAGAATATTAAAAAACAGCAAAGAATGACCAAGAAATTGATAAGGAAGGAAAAATTAGAGCTCGAAAGAAAACTGACTTGAAATATAAAGACAGATAGCAAGAGCTCCTTTGCCTTGGTCCTATAAAAATTGAGACTGAGGAATTAATAGTGGAATATAAAGAGATGAGAGAAGAATTGAACAGATATTTTGCATTGACCATAATAGAGAGTACAAGTAGCATCCCAGATATAGCTGTAAATCAGAAAATGGACGGGAGGGACGAACCCAGGAAATTGCAAACACCAGGAAAGTGGTACTGAGTAAATTGTCGGACCTGTGGAATGACAAGTGCTCGCATCCTGATAGACTTCATTCTTGGGTCTTAAAAGAAGTGGCTGATGAGTTGGTTAATGCATCCTTACAGGCAGCGACAGTGGCACTGGCTAGGAATGAGCCGATAAGCTGGGAGGAGGGGGGGAACATGCTAAATTGTCCCTTAGTGTCCAGGGATTTGAGGGTTAAGTGTGGTTATGGGATTGCAGAGATGGGGTGGGAGCCTGGTTAGAGTGCTATTTCAGAGGGTCAATGCATGCTTGAATGGCCAAATGGCCTCTTTTTGCACTATAGGGATTCTATGATTGTTTATATCTTCCCAATATTACCTAGATTCAGGGAAGGTTCCACCAGGTTGAAAAATAGCAAATCTAACTCAATTTTTCAAAAAATGGAGGGAGACAGAAAGCAGGAAACTACATGCTATTTAGCTAAATATCTGACATCGGGGAAATGTTAAAAGCTATTATCAAAGACTTTATAGCCGGACACTTTAACTCTGCCTGATTTTCCTGAATTTTCCAATGTGGTTTTGTGAAAGGGAAACCATGTTTACCCAATTTATTGGAGTTCTTTGAAGAAGTAACATGTGCTGTAGATAAAGAGGAACCGATGGATGTACTGTACTTAGATTTCAAGAAGGCATTTGTTAATTTAGTAACTTGCGATAGCAGAACAGAGGTTTATTTAACTGTATACAATATTCTATTCATGGCAGTAACTCGCTCCCACACCAGTCCTTGCTGGGACAATTAACCAGACCAAGCCCTGCTTGGTCTTATGAGGAAAAGTTGGACAGATTAAGCCTGTTTCTGTTGGAATTTAGAAGAGTAAGAGGTGACATGATTTAAACAGAAGGTCCTGTGGGGTTTTAATAGATCATAGACTATAGAATTTACAGTGCAGAAGGAGGCCATTCAGCCCATCGAGTCTGCACCGGCTTGGAAGAGGTCCACACCTCCACCCTATTCCCATAACCCAGTAACCCCACCCAACACTAAGGGCAATTTTGGACACTAAAGGCAATTTATCATGGCCAATCCACCTAACCTGCACATCTTTGGACTGTGGGAGGAAACCGGAGCACCTGGAGGAAACCCATGCACACACGGGGAGGATGTGCAGACTCCACACAGACAGTTACCCAAGCCAGAATCGAACCTGGGACCCTGGAGCTGTGAAGCAATTGTGCTATCCACAATGCTACCATGCTGCCCTAGAGTGGATGTGGAGAGGGTATTTCCTCATGTGGGAGAATCTGGCACTAGGGGACATTGTTAAAAATATGGGGTTCCCCATTTAGGATAGAGATACGGTGATTTTCATTCTCTGAGGGTTGTGAACCTTTGGAATCTTCCAGAAAAAGCAGTGGAAGCAGAGTCTCTGAATAATTTTAAAACAAAGGTGGATAGATTCTTGATAAGCAAGGGGCTGAAAGGCTATCAGGAGTAGGGGGAATGTGGAGTTGAAGTTACAGTCAGGTCTGCCATGATCTTATTGAATTCACTCCGGTGTGAAAATGATTCTTGGGCCTCCTGCCGGATTCTACTCCCCCCACGTTGCGCCCCCTTCTGGCCACAATCCACTTCGTACCTCCGTACCTTTACTTCCAATAATAAATCCCTCTTTTGATTGCTAATCAACTGTAATTCTTCTTTTGCCATCTCTTTTACTATTTATATGCCTGCAGGAAACTTGTGATTTCCTTTTTACGCTGGCTGCCGGTCGCTTTGCTTCAGTCTTCCCTTCAATCTTCATGGGTCACTTGGGACAGGAGTCAGTATGAGGTGTAATAACCTCATGGAATAAATTGCACAGATATAATTAATTGCTTTGCAAGATGCATTTAAACATGTTTGAAGAGAAGCAGGAAAGAAACACGCTGGGAAGAAACAAAACTCCCATTGTTCCAATAATAACCGCTGAATATTTTTTAAAATCTGAATTTATTGTTTTACCTTGAACAAGATTATGCCACAGGTCATCGATAAACTGAGTTGACGATGGACAATGGAAAGCTTGTGAGTTAGGTGCTCTTGGGAGTGGGAACTGGGTATTCTGTTCTCCTGACTGTAAATTGGCATTAATCAACTGAATATTCTCAGAACGTTCCCAGTAGCTGTTGTACTGTTTTTTCGGGTGTGCCTAAAGTATTCTTTTGGGTGCTGCTCACTCTGGTCCAGATGCTTTACATTTAGTGGGGTGTCTGCACTGTGCAAACCCATGTATACAGAAACACAGAGTTGTAACAATAGGGCTTCTTTGTGAACTGAAGTGCATGTTGTACATGCATGCATTCACGTGCATTTTTTTCAAGGAGGACTGAGAAATGTTCATTAAGCTGAGGCCATAAACTAATTATTAAGCTGCTTAATTTAACAAACAGCAAGTGAATATAAAGTAAATATCAAGCAAATTATAATGAACCCAATGTCACAACTCTCCACAGAGACCTGGGGGACAAAGAATAAACCATTTGCCTTGTTTGTTTTTGTGGGTTAACTTGTTTGTCCTCGGCATCTTTCAGGCTGCGACTACCTGCAAAAGCCAACTGGCATTTTCAGTTTCCAGCTTTGGACTAAGTGTTGTCTCACACCTAGAAACCCCTTTCATATTCTTTTTTGTTTTAAAAAATATTTTTATTAAAGTTTTCATTTTATAAAGCACAGAACCCCCTCTCCCCCCACCCAACCCAGACTGTGACCAATTCCTAAAGTTAGAAGACAAAGGTCGCGACCTCCGGTAGGCCCGGGCCCAGGACCCACCGAAGATAGCCACCAACCACGCCCCTGAAATGAGACAAAGAAAAGTCCTTAGTCCCAGTCAGTTCCCTACCCCTACCCTCTCACCGCCTCCCCCTCCCCCCGGCCCATAAAACCTGAAAAAAGCTTTCCAAAGAAATTACGCCCTCTTCTCGTCCCCTCTCCCCCCCCTCCCCCACACCCACCAAACAAATAAGCTTAGCTCACTGAACCTTGTCCAAGCAGCTCCAACAAGCCACAGCCCCACCCACCTCACTCCCATTCACCAGCTGAAACTTTTCAACAAGCAAAGGTAACCCATCACCCAGGCTGTATGCTCAAAGAACAAAGAAAAATAATGACGCACCCCAGCCTGTTCCAGCTACAGAAGAGTAACCAAAGCCCAATGCCCTCACAATACTTCAACTCGTCCGGGGGGGCCATATTTTTGCCATAGTGTTACCCTGACCACTACCCCCCCCCCCGCCCCAGACAACCATAGCCCCCTCAATCCCAAACAGACAGCAGATACAAACTACAACTCATCGCAAACCAACCCCCCCACCCCCCCACAACCGTCCCCATTAAAGTCCTAATCAAATCCATTCAGTCAAGTCTAAGTCCATGCTCCTTGACAAAAGCCTCTGCCTCCAAAAAAATGATCATTCAATCGAAAAGTCACTCGCAGCTTCACCAGGTACACCACTCCAAACCTGGGCTGGATTCTACGATTTGAAGACCATGTCCCTACGCTGGCGTGAAAACGGTGGCATTTTACGCTAGGAAAACTGGTGCAAAATGGCCACCGATACCCCGTTTTGCTGGGGGCTAGCAGGGAGGCAGCATAGAGAACCTGGCTCTAGCTGCGATACAGCCTGCAGAATTGCTGGGTCCGTGGCCCCGCATGCATATCGCAGTGGCCTGCAGTGGCTGCGCCGTGCGTCATGGATCCCCCCTTCGGCCGGCTCGTGCGCCCCGGACCGCCCCACCACAGACTCCCACCAGCCCTGAATATGTCCACCCCTTCCCGCGGATCGGCCCTCCCCTGACTGTGGCGGCCCTGGACTGAGTCCGTAATGCCATGCTGAGCTCCCGACGGGTGAGACCACATGTGTCCCACGTCGTCGGGCGCTCGGCCGGTAGGGGACGGAGCATCGCGGGGTGGGCCTTAGCCAACGGACGGAGGCTGTGGATAAGGCGTACGGCGCCGCCCCCGATTTCGGCGTCATCGACGATTCTACACCCCATCGGGGATCGGAGAATCAACCCCCCTTTCGCCACTCTTTTTTTTAAATTTAGAGTACCCAATTATTTTTTTTCCAATTAAGGAGCAATTTAGCGTGGCCAATCCACCTACCCTGCTCATCTTCGGGTTGTGGGGGTGAACCCCACGCAGACATGGGGAGAATGTGCAAACTCCACACGGGCAGTGACCCAGGCTGGGATTTGAACCCAGGTCCTCAGTGCTGTAGTCCTAGTGCTAACCACTGCGCCACGTGCCGCCCTGTCTCCACTCTTGAATAGCACTGACTTCACCTTATTAAAAGCCGCACACTGCTTCGCCAACTCCGCTCCAATATCTTGGTAAATCCTGTTGATGCTTCCTTCTCACCTCGAGTCCCGATTCAACTGCCGTCTCCTGTTCCTCTGGGCACGTTCCGTTGCTGCAACTTCCTCTTCCTCGAACAGCTCCAGCTTGTACAGCCACAGTGCATCCCCCAGGGTTGCGGCAAGTAGGAGGCAGGCCGCCATTGCTGGTTGCATTCTAATATCCATTGCCTGCAAGGGGTGAAAAGCCGCCATGTTAACATGGTCCATACACCTGTGCCCAACCAGGATGAAAAGGCTACATGGTGGCCCCGGTTGACACTGCGGACTCTGCTCTTGCATGTCCCCCTCCCCCATCTCCGCATCCCGGGCCCCGTCTGTGCCCGGCACCATGTGGGCCTCTGTCCCAGGCATCCATCCCTGCTGCCAGGGGTACCATCGGCTGGCATTGCCCTTACCAGAAGTACACTCCGCGGCCCCAATCCCAAGCTCGCCTGCAGGGGCTACTGGAGGCGTAGCCCTTGGGTGGGTCTCGTGATGCCCCGCCAACGGATGGCGGGGGGTTGGGGGGGGGGGTGGTATGGTGCAGGGTGGGATACCGAGGTGGTGGGTTGGAGGTGGTGGCTGGAATACTGGGGAGGTGGGGTGGGGGTACCCATACAGCCTGTATCACTCTGCAGAACCAGGGGCCAAGGTGAGTGGTCAGTGGGCTATGCAGCAAGGTGACTGCCTTGCAGGCTGCGGCAATGGCGGTTCATTCCTGAGCATTGCCTCAGTCCTGAGGGGGATCACTCCGGCTCATCCCCCGGTCACCCCCCCCCCCCAGGCCTGCAGACCCCCCCCCCCCCCCCGCCCGCAGCCTGGTCCAACCTGGCAGCCCATGGTCGTGCCTCTCCACTTCCTACCTCTTCTCTCTCCCTCATCAGCCATGGTGCCTGTTTCTCAAATTTTAAAAGCACAAGTGAACCTCGCCATCGGGAATTCCTCCCACTGGAGGAGGAGAATCACAGAGGCTCCACGGATTCCCGGGTCAGGCTCAAGAATGATATGTCAATGCCGTTTATTGCACAAGTAGAGTGGAATGCATTGACGCCGGTGTCGAGGCACTGGAGAATTGCGATTTGGCGTGAAACTGGTGCCCGCCACGATTTTGGAGTCAGAACCGATTCTCCGCCTAATCATGTTTCCCAATTCCGGGATCGGCCAACGGATAATCCCGCCACTTATCCAAAACGATGGACCAGTTTTGATAACCAAAATCCCTGGAAACCAGGTTAAAAAGTCCAGAAAACAAATATCATGGCGGGAGCAACCTTATGTGCAACTTTCTCCTACGATTCACCACCGGAAGTCTCCCTTTCATATGCCAACCACCACATGTTCCTTTAAGTGCCATTCAGTGACCACGTTGTGTCCAGCATGGATCTAGGCACAATGGTTGAATCCTGCGAAAGCCCCAGACTGGGCTCTGTGCCAGGCGCCGGGCCGAACACGAGTCACCCAACTCGCTCCAGCTGGCACAATCTGTTGCCGTCGCTGGGCATGATCGATACAGCATATTTAAATGATGGCGTATGCACCCAGCGCCCAGGGGGTCAATGGCTGTGCCTGTGAAACCTTGACAGGGCGCCATTCAGAATTGGTTTTCACAGATGTCGACCCGGCTTGACGGCAGCTCTGGGATCTCACAGGCCATTAGAGACTCCCGGGTGGTCAGGGACAGGGCAGGGTGGATCTCTGGCATGCCCCCTGGCACCTGGGCACATTGGCACTGCCAGGGTAGGCAGGTGCCAGGTTGGCACTGTCAGGAGTCGGGTCCAGCAGATGCTTGCCCATTGGATGGGAGGGGTGAGGGGGATTCCAGCAGCCTCATCCAGGTTTGGGTGTGAATGTCGGGGGGGAAGAAAACAGATGGGGGGGGGCCTGAAAGGGGGTCATGTGGAGAGTGGGGCTGCTGTGCAGGTCGACTAAAGTGCAGCCTTGAAGGGGTGAAACTCCCAAAAATCCGGCAATGTGTCGGTGAATAGCGGGGTGAATCTCAGCACTGCAGCTGCCGGGAAATACCCCGCCATACATGCCCACCAAGTTAGGTGGATTGGCCATGATAAACTGCCCTTAGTGATCAAAAAAAGGTTAGATGGGGTTATTGGGTTACGGGGATAGGGTGGAAGAGAGGGCTTAAGTGGGTCGGTGCAGACTCGATGGGCCGAATGGCCTCCTTCTGCACTGCATTTTTTAAAAAGCGGACTTTAATTTTTGTCCGCTAAATCGTAACCCTTGTCCAGTGTGTCATAAGGAAGCTGAAGATATGCAGTGTCTTTGACAATTTCCAGACAGTGATTCATCAATAACCAAACTGATTCTCTATCCCAGGAGTGTTCCTTTTGTGGACACCTCATACTTTGGCAAAATGGATTGAATCATCCTTCATACAGCGAGTGTGGATATTTGAAATTTAAAATACAATGTGCTGGAAATACATTGCGGGGTGTGTAGCATCTGTGGAGAGTGAAAGAGAGTTGACATTTCAAGTTTGTGATCTGTCAAATGAATATTTATTTGGCCAACTGAGACAAAGTGATAGATTACTTAAAATAGTAATTTATCCTGGCTAATGCACCTGTGATAAAATCAGTAGATTCTAGTGCATAATTAGAAATAAGTCGTGAATTATGACATCCCCAGAGCAGCTCTTCTGATTTCAAGATGCATTCTCCAGTTTTTGCAGCCTGTGGCCTTTTTCACGATATAAATCTGTGTGAATCAAATTCATTTTAAAACATAACCCTTAAACATAACACAATTCCAAGATCTGTCTGTGCCAGGAGGCAAAAGTCAGGTAATCTTACATTGCGCAGTGGCAACAATAGACAACTTCTTTGTTTGCTCTGGAAATTCTTGAATTGTTAGAATCAGTTGTGGCAAGATTAGCAATTTCTAGGGAGGTAAGATTAATGAGCCGATTATGGATACCAAATTAGTTGCATTCTTCAATGGGTAATATTTAATAGAAGCGGAGCTGTAGAAAATCCAGTCCCTGTTAGGGTTCTGAAGGGATCTGCGTTGGAGCTCTGGCTCTGTGTTCTCCTAGATGAAGGCATTAAGTAAACAATTCTCAAGCTAATTGGTGACAAAAAAACTTGTGCAAGGAATTACAAATGTGGATGGAATGGGCAGCATTTGCTATATTTCTCGAATGGTACTGACATGACAAATTGTCTTCAGTATGGATACACGCACCATCATGTAGTTACATTTAGGTACTTGCAGGAATGTGGGACACCATCCATGGTGACCTGCCAATCAAAGACTGAAACAACACAGAAGGAGGCCATGTGAACCATCTTGCCTTTGTCTGATCTAACCTTACTGCACTACTCTTTCCCTGTAGACCTGCCATTTTTCCCTTCAGTATTTATCCATTATTATTATTGTTGAATTTGCTTCCAGCACGCTCTCAGGCAATGCACCCAGATCACGGTTCTTTCACCAGTTAGCTTCACACTATATCCTCTGGCATTGGCCCATCTGCCAGTGGACACGGTTTCTCTTTATTTACTCTGTCAAAGTCATGTGATTTTGATATTCCGCTATCTAATCTCCTCTTAACCTTCTCTGGACTGAGGAGAATTGAAACATATTGAAACAGACAATGATGGATGCTGGCGGGGGGGGGGGTGTCTAAAACAAGGGGCACAGTCTCAGGATATGGGATAAGGCGTTTAGTACGAAGATGAGGAGAAATGTTCTCACATGGATGGTGATGAACCTGTGGAATTCTTTACCACAGACGCATGTGGAGGCCAAGTCACTTGATTTGACAAGAATGATTTCTAGACTAAAGCAGTGGGATTCTCCGAAATCGCGCCAATGACCCCACACCGGCCCCAAAAACGGCGCAAGCACTCCGGCGTCAGACCGACCGCAAGTTGCGAAATCCTCCGCCCCTGAAGGGGCTAGCACCGGCGTGACGCCAAGCGCGACGGCGTCGCTCTTCAAAAGATGTCACCGGCGGAGAGACAGTAACGCTGGAACATGGCCACCCGCCACGCAGCACCGAGCTTCCAGGAGCGGGACATTGAGGCAATCCTGGACGTATTGGGGCAGAGGAGGGAGGCCCTGTACCCCGGACACGGCCGCAGGGTTGCAGCAAACATCAGCCGGCGTCTGTGGAGGGAGGTGGCAGAGGCCGTCAGCGTCGTGGCTGTGACAGCCGGGACAGGCAACCAGTGCCACAAGAAGGTCAATGACCTAGTCAGGGCAGCCAGCGTAAGTACCCCAACACCCCCCCCCTCAATGTCCCCCCCGCCCCACAGGATGGGTGGCACAGCACTAGCTGAGACCGACATAGCTGTACCCACCCATGCAGCCTGCATTGGCAGGGTGGGCCGTGAACCTATGCCAAAGTACACACAACCGCTGGTCTGCAAGTATATGTCCGCTGAACGCTGTTAACCTTTATCTCTATCACCCCCCCCCCCCCCCACCCCCCCACTCACCCCCCTGTCCTACAAGAGAAGCGAGCCCATAACAACCGGGAGCGTGACAGGACCGGAGGGGTCCACCTGAATTGCGCCCCCTCACCGTTCACGAAGAGAGGGCCCTGGACCTTGCAGGTGGATCCGAGGACCGGGAGGTTGCGGATGCGCAGATAAAGGGCGTAGCACCAAGTGAGACTCCCCCATTGTCTGCCCCCCTCCCCACTCCTCTTCTGATCCCCCTCCCCCATCCCCTCACCCCACTTACCCCCCCTCCCTCCTCCCCACTTCCCCCATCCCCATCCCCCTTTCGCCATCCCCCATCCGCCCTCCCCCTTCCCCCATTCCCCCTTCCTCTTTCCCCTATCCCCCCTCCTCCTGCCCCCCCATCTCCCATACCTCCTTCCCCTATCCCCCCTCCTCCTGCCTCCATCCCCCCTTCCTCCATCCCCTATCCCCTCCCCTGACCCCCATTCCTCCTTCCCCCCCCCCCCCCCAACCGCCATCTGAGTGTCTAACCATGCATGCTGTATTGTGTATTGCAGGACCACACAGCGATCCACCCGTCCCTGCGGGTGCCGACCGCCCCCAGGACGTGCCAGGGCGACCATACGCCAAGCACCGACCCGGGCCGTCAGGTGTACCCCCCCTCATATCCAATGCCGGTGCGCCCACAAGCCAGGGATAGACCCGGACCATCAGGCGTATGCTGCCCACATCTAGTGCCAGTGCAGCAACACCGTAGGGCTATATCCGGCGACAGGGAGGGCAGCCACACCAACAGGCCCCCGACCAAGTCGACCCAGGACACCAAGACACAGGACACATCCACCCAGGACACTGAGACACAGGACACACACACACAGGACACCGAGACACAAGACACACCCACCCAGGACATCCAAAGACAGGGAACGGACGGACAGGATACACCACCCCAGGGGACCCCGGACTTCGGGTCCGATGAGGGCCTCGACATAACGCCAATGCTATCTCCTACACCCTCCTTCATCGCAGAGACACTCAGCTCGGTTGGTCACTTTAGCGATGAGGCTTCGGTGACACTGACTGGTGCGCACTACACAGCCATCACGGTACAGCAGGTGGAGGCAGGAGCAGCTGAGAGGTCGTACGGTCGGAGGGCAGACCAGCCCCAGCAACCAGCTGCCACCCAGACGGGTCCCAGGTTCCTGGAGTTCCCACACCCACCCACAGATCCGATGCAGTCAGGGACCCAGGGACAAGTGGAGGGGATGACGGCCGGCTTGCAGCACCTGCAGACGCAGGTGGAGGAGTCCAGCCGTGTGCAGGAGCAGGTAGTGGTGCTGGTCGTGCGTGCCACCCAGGCCGACACCGCACGGGTGGCGTCCGCGGTGTAGGCAATGGGTCCGATGGTGTCAGACATGGGGAGCAGTATGCAAGGCCTGGGGCTTTCCATGCAGGCGGTGTCCGTGGCACAGGACATGGCTGCCCTCTCACAGGAAGCCATGAGCCAGAGCCAGCTGCAGGTCACAGCGGCGCTCAACGCCGTGGCCCAGTCTCAGCAGGCCATCGCTGAGGGCATCGGCACCATTGCCCAGGTGCTGGCCGTCGTGGCCCAGACACAGACAGGGATGGCCAACTCCCTGATCTCCATGGCTGCAAACTTGCAGACCCTTGTTGATACCAGGGCGGGCCTCCAGGACTGGCATCCCTGACCCATGGAGAGCCCTGGGAAGAGGAGGTGCTGGGGCCAGTTCCGTGTCCCCCTGCAGCGGAGGTCCCAGAACACCGCGACACCTCCGACTCCCTCCCTTCCCTCCCAGGTGCATCTGGTGGGCAACGGGCAGAACAGGCTGGCAGCACGCCATTCCGCTCGCCCAAGGTGCAGCATGGCCCATCCAGGCCGGGCCGCCCCAGGAAACGGCCGCCACAGAGCAGGAATCACAGGAATCCGCCTCCCGTTCTACTGCGCAATCTGGGGAAGCACCTAGACGTAGTCATAGGGCCCCTAAGGCCAGAAAATTAGACACTGGTGCAGGGCATGGATTAGTTGTAGGGGCTAGGGCACGTGTATGAACTGTTTGTCATTAAAATCACTTTCACACCTACAGAAGCTGCCTCTGTGCTCTGTCCGATGCGTGCGGGGGTGGGGTGTGAAGTGAACGCTAGTGTGTGTGAGGGGTGATAGGACGTTGAGCTCAGGTGAGTGTGACCCCCACTCCCTCCCGGGGTCGCCCTCACCATCCCGCCCCCGGGAAGTGTCCAGGCCACATTCAGGGACGGTCCAGGTGGAGGGTGGTACTGTGGCCATGAGTCAGACATTGCCTAACGATGTAGAGCCCGGAGCTCATCGTAGAGCGGGTTGGCATCATCCTCCACACCATGCAATAGACCCGCTTCCACTGGCGACCATGAGAGCCCTGCCCATTGTGCCGCAGGTGGATGTGTAATGGAGGGGTGGTGTGCATACGCGTGGTCAGTGGTGGGCGGGGTGTGGGTGATGGGGTGTGGGTGGGATGCGGATGGTGGGTGGGGGGCGGGTGGTGGGGTGCGGGTGGTGGGTGGGTGCGGGTGGTGGGGCGGTGCCGGATTGTGCTGTCCGTGCCCTTGCTCAGTGAATCCCCCCACCCCCCTAGTCTGTGAACCGTGCGGCTATCAACCTGTCTCATGCCCGCTGGCCCAACCGGTATCGATTGGCATCCTCCGTCCCTGTCCAGCAGGTCTGTGGCGTGCCCTTCGTGTTGCTCCTCCTCCTCCTCCCCCTCCTCTGCCTCCAGCACACCGCCCCTCTGCTGGGCTATATTGTGCAGGCCGCAGCAGACCATAATGATGCGGCCGATCCGCTCCGACGGGTACTGGAGGGCCCCTCCAGAACGGTCCAGGCACCTGAAGCGCATCTTCAGCAACACAAAGCACCTCTCTATCACACCCCTGGTCGCTGCATGGGCATCGTTGTAGCGGTTCTCCACGTCGGTCTGTGGCCTCCGTATAGGAGTCATCAACCACGACCGCAACGGGTAACCCTTGTCGCCCGGTAACCAGCCCCTCAGCCGGGGGGATGTCCCTCGAACATGGCGGGGATGAACGATTGTGCCAATATGAACGAGTCATGTACACTGCCCGTGTATCGAGCGCAGACGTGCAGGATCTTCATGCGGTGGTCACAGATCACCTGAATGTTCATGGAGTAGTACCCCTTCCTGTTCATGAACACGGCCCCTTGGACCATGGGAATCCTGACTACCGCGGCAAAGCCTGCTGCCCGGGCATTCTGGTGGACGCGGTCCACAGGGAACTGAATGTACCGGTCCACGATGGCATACGGGCGTCTGTCACTGCACGGATCTGTGCACCGATGCCGGACAGGTCCCCACTCGGCGACTGGAACGACCCTGTGGCATAAATGTTCAGAGCCACCGTCACCTTGACAGCCACAGGTAGAGGGTGTCCTCTTCTAGTCCCACGCGGTGCCAGGTGTGCCATCAGGTGGCAAATGTGGCCTACGATTTCCAGGCGTCTCCTCCTGCATGTCCGGTCCATGAGGTCCTGATACGACGAGCGGCGCCAGTACACATGGGGCCTCATCGGGCGCCTCCGTCACCGTGGCACCACCACCACCACCTCCTCATCGTCCTGTCAGACTGGAGACTCCCCAGCCTGGGCGGCTGCCACCTGCCCCTCTGCAGCATGCTCCTCTGCAGCAGCCGCTGCCGCCTCCCTGGCATGTCCCTGCTCCAGCTCCCATAGGGCAACATGTAGAAGGGCGGCCCCCACCAAGGCAGCCAACATCGCTGGGTGTTGGCCAAAAATAACGGTCTGCAGGAGGTGGGGATAGACGACATATCACCATTGCACATACCCCCCTCTGCAACCAGGTGCCATGGGCTGCACGGTCGCCACGTTTGCCAGCTGGCACCTGGCCAGGCAAGGCCCGCCCCACCCCTCCAACCCCGGCACTCCCCTCCCGGCACCCCCGATTCCCGGCACTCCCGATCCCCTCCCCGGCACCCCCGAACCCCGGCACGCCCGATCGCCTCCACGGCACCCCCGATCCCCTCCCCGGCACCCCCAATCCCCGGCAACCCCATTCCCCGGCACCCCCAATCCCCGGCAACCCCATTCCCCGGCACCCCCGATCCCCTCCCCGACACCCCCGATCCCCGGCATCCTAAATCCCCTCCCCGGCACCCCCGATATCCTCCCCGGCACCCCCGATCCCCGGCACCCCCGATCCCCGGCATCCCCAATCCCCTCCCCGGCACCCCCGATCCCCTCCCCGGCACCCCGATTCCCGGCACCCCCGATCCCCGGCATCTCAGTTCCCATCCCCGGCATCCCCAATCCCCTCCCCGGCACCCCGATCCCCGGCACCCCGATCCCCTCCCCGGCACCCCCGATCCCCGGCACCCCCGATCCCCGGCACCCCCCTGGCACTCCAGATCCCCGGCATCCCCGATCCCCTCCCCGGCACCCCCGATCCCCGGCACCCCCGATCCCCTCCCCGGAACCCCTGATCCATGGCACCACCGATCCCCTCCCTAGCAGCCCCGATCTCCTCCGCGGCACCCCCGATCCCCGGCACCCCCGATCCCCGGCATGCCCGATCCCCGGCACCCCCGATCCCTGGAACTCCAGATCCCCGGCACCCCCGATCCCCGGCACCCCCGATCCCTGGCACTCCAGATCCCCGGCACTCCAGATCCCCGGCACCCCCGGTCCCTGGCACCCCCGGTCCCTGGCACCCCCGTGCCCCGGCACCCCTGATCTCCTCCGCAGCACCCCCGATCTCCTCCGCGGCACCTCTGACCCCCAGCACCCCCGATCCCTGGCACTCCAGATCTCCGGCACCCCCGATCCCTGGCACTCCAGATCCCCGGCACTCCCGATTCCCGGCACCCCCGATCCCCGGCACCCCCCTGGCACTCCAGATCCCCGGCATCCCCGATCCCCTCCCCGGCACCCCCGATCCCCGGCACCCCCGATCCCCGGCACCACCGATCCCCTCCCCAGCACCCCCGATCTCCTCCGTGGCACCCCCGGTCCCCGGCACGCCCGATCCCCAGCACCCCCGATCCCTGGAACTCCAGATCCCCGGCACCCCCGATCCCTGGCACTCCAGATCCCCGGCACCCCCGATCCCCTCCCCGGCTCTTCCCTCCTCAGCACTCCCAGACTCCCCCCCCCCCCCCCCCCCCCACCTCGGCACCGACCCCAACACCGCCACGCACCCCCGGCTCTGGGGGGCATCCGCCACCTGCAACACCCCCCCCCCCCCCCGTACCCCCCCCCCCCCAACCGCAGCCAGGGCCGAGCCTTCTCTTCTATGGCAGCCGCCCTGCGCTGATCCCTACCTCCTTGTTCGCTGACGTCAGCCAGCATGACTGGTTGAGCCCGTTTAAACCTACTTTGATTTACGCCGGCGTGACCTGTTGGCGGGACTACAGCCCATCTGGGCCGGGGATTTGCAGCAGGCCCAGGGCCCAGCACGCCGCACTGATTCTCGCAATTCTGCGAGGTGTGCAGCGCAATTCCCGTCGGCGTTTTTTCTTCGCAGGCCAGAGAATACGGTAGCCGCCGTCGCAGTGGCGGGCGGGATTCGCGCTGCCCCCCCGGGGATTTTCCGACCCGGCCCGGGGGGGTGGGCGGAGAATCCCACCCAAGGTGTTTGTTGCTTGTCTTCGTTCTTCTTAATAAAATGTATTACTTCTCTGCTTTCAATTTTATTTGTCATATGTCTGTCCATTCTTGAAATTCTGACAATTATCCTTATTACTTAAGCATTTATGAGCATTTAATAAAGACATGGGGAGTCCACACCGAAAAAAATAAGAACAATGTTTAATTTACACAAACGATAAACACACTACCATCCAACTCCTACCGGTTCCTGCTTGGTCGGTACCTTACTGGCCAACCTTATATACAGTGGATAATACCACGTCGCTAGCTGGGGAGCTCATACTCCACAAGGAGCATGAGGAAGACAAGCATTCCCACCCCGGATATTACACTGCGGATATTACAGTGTCCTCTGCAAACTTTGAAATTTCAGTCTCGATACGAAAGTCCAGCAGGTCTTTAGTATATAACTAACACTGACCTCTGGGAGTACCGCTGCACGCTTGCCTTAGAAATAGCTATTCACCACTACTCTTTATTTTCTATTCCAACAGCCGTGCGGCTATCGTCCATTTGATTCCATGGAATTGAATTTTTATCACGAGTCTATATGCAATATTTTGTCAAATACCTTTTGAATGTCTATCACCGCATTTTCCTTATCAAATCTTTCCATTATTTCAAAGAGTGCAGGAGGGCATACCTAAAAATGCAATTTCAACCTGATGAAGTGACATGGCAAGACTACATGCATGATAAATAGTGGAGGTTTATAGTGTGACTCAGAAGCAGAACAGTAAGGAATAAGTATAATTTGTTTTGAATGTCTGAGACCTGTAATTGGCCTTCAGGATGTTTGAAAATAAAAGAGTTTACACCAATTGTAATTTTCTTGAATAATAATAATACTAAATACTGGTCCATGTGACCTGGAAGCAGTGCTGACAGGAATGAAGTTAACATATTAAAGTGAGCGGCCAGACACAAAGGAGATCTGCAGAAGAGGGAAGAACAGACAAGGGGCATTTACAAGGAGCTGGGTACTACAGTTTAACAGGCCAGGAAGCCAAAGTCAGAGTTAGGGCAGGGACTGTGAAATGGACAATTGTACTGTTGCAGCTTCAGTTTTGCCACAGCCAACCAGTCTCTTTAACAGAGTTTATTCAAGTGGTCAGATAATGGGTTCTCTGGGGAAACTGCCATCAAGACCATTGTGAACCTAAAGAGGGTTCTGCAGGAGTGAGCCATTCAGGTTGCAACACAAATATCCCATCCTCAGTAATTTAGAGCCCATCAAGTCAGTGCAAACGACTAAGGTGAAGCATTTACAACCATTGTCAGTCAGAAGTGCTGAGTGGATGGTCCATCTTCACCTCCTGAAGACCCAGAATCAAAAATGCCTGTTTTCAGCCAATTCAGTTCACTCCAGATGTGGCACAGTGGTTAGCACTGCTGTCTCACAGCTCCAGGGACCGGGGTTCAAATCCGGCCTCGGGTTACTGTATGGAGTCCGCACTTTCTCCCTGTGTCTGCATGGGTTTCCTCCGGGTGCTCCGGTTTTCTCCCACAGTCCAAAGATGTGCAGGTTAGATGGATTGGCCATGCTAAATTGCCCCTTCATGTCCAAAAGGTTTGGTGGGGTTATTGGGATAGGGTAGAGTATTGGGCTTAGGTAGGTGCTCTTTCCAAGGGCCAGTGCAGACTTGATGGGCCGAATGGCCTGCTTCTGCACTGTAAATTCTATGATTCTACAATGTAAATTCTATATGAAGAAACAGCTGAAGGTGCTGGATACAGAAACATTTAAATCAATGGCTATCAGAGAAAAGCTCTCCAGTAGCTGGAGTCATACTCAGCACAAAGAAAGATGGTTGTGGTTGTTGGAGGTCAATCATCTCAATCGCAGGGCATCACTTCAGGAGTTCCTCAGGGTAGGTCCGACCACCTACATCTGTTTCATCAATGACCTTCACTCCCTCATAAGTGGGGATGTTTGCACAGTGTTCAGTACCATTTGCAACACCCCAGATGCTGAAGCAGTCTGTACCCGCATTCACCCAAGAGCTGGACAACATTCAGGCCTGATGATAAGTGCCCATAAGACCATAAAACGTTGGAGCAGAAGTAGACCACTCAACCCGTCGAGTCTGCTCCACCAATCAATGAGATCATGGCTGATCTGATAATCCTCAACTCCACTTTCCTGCCTTATCCCCATAACCCTTAATTCCCTTGCTGATTAAAAATCTGTCTATCTCAGCCTTGAAGATACTTAATGACCCAATCTCTGCAACTCTCTGCAGTAAAGAATTCCACAGATTTACTACCCTCTGAAAGAATATATTCCTCTTCTTCTCTGTCTTAAATGGACGACCCCACAATTAAGGTTTGCACCACATAAGTGCTAGATAATGACCATCTTCAACAAAAGAGAATCCAACCAGCTCCCCTGGACATTCAACCACATTACTATCATTGAGGTCCCCACCATCAAGATCTTGGGGATTTACCATTGACCAAAAATTTAGCTGAACCAGACTAGTCATATAAATACTGTGGCCGCAAGAGTAGGTCAGAGGCTAGAAATTGTGTATTAAGTAACTTGCATCGTTGGTTAAGATAGTAATTGGGGTGATATTGTTTAGGTTGTGAAAATGATGAAATATTCTGTCTGGGCATATACGATATTTGAGCTTGATGGTGACAAATGTACTCAGAAAGATACAAACCGGGAGTAGGCCATTCAGCCCCTCATGCCTACTCAGCCATTTAATAAACTTGTGGCTGATTTTTTAAAAATTCATTTACATGATATTGTGTCGCTGGCTAGACCAGCATTTATTGCCCATCCCTAGTTGCCCATCAAAAGGTGGTGGTGAGCTGCCTTCTTGAACCACTGCAGTCTCTGATGTATAGGTACACCCACAGAGCTGTTAAAGATGGAATTCTTGGATCTTGACCCAGTGACAGTGAATATGCTTCCAAGTCAGGATGGTGAGTGACTGGGCAGATGTCTTAGACTTCACCCCACTGATTTCTTACAGGTGTGTTCTGTTGGAGAGTCTGAGGGATCTTCATGGAGTTTTTGTACCTTGAATGAAATGAAATACACGTTGAAAGGTTCGATTGGGAGGTTTTACACATGATGGCAGCCATTTGTCACTTATATCAAGGAACTGGTCACCTTCAAAAGCTGGTGGGGTGGTTTTTGGGTGTGGCTTATTTATTTTATATTTTTGTATATATATTCTGAAAATGATCAATTCTAATTTTTTTTTCAAAAGATGATGAGTGACTTGGAGGGGAACCTCCAGGTGGTCATGTTCCCAGGTATCTGCTGCTCTTGGCCTTCTACATATCAGCAGTCGTGGGTTTGGAACATGCTGCCTAAGGAAACTTGATGAGTTCCTCCAGTGCATCTTAGAGATGGTACACACTGCTGTCACAGTTCATTGGTGGTGGAGGGATTGAATGTTTGTGGAAAGGGTAGCAATCAAGCAGGCTTCTTTGTCCTCGATGGCGTCGAGCTTCTTAAGTGTTGTTGGAGCTGCGTTCAACCAGGCAAGTGGAGAGTATTCCTGACTTGTTCCTTGTAGATGGTGGACAGGCTTTGGAGGGTTAGGAGGTGAGTTACGATCTGATAGTTACCTCAAATCTGCATTCCGTCTACCCCATCGTTCTCTTGCTAACCAAGAATCTATCCACCTCTACCTTAAAACTATTCAAATACTCTGCTTCCGCCACCTTTTCAGGAAGAGAGTTAGAACATAGAACATACAGTGCAGAAGGAGGCCATTCGGCCCATCGAGTCTGCACCAACCCACTTAAGTCCTCAATTCCACCCTATCCCAGTAACCCAAGAAACCCTCCTAACCTTTTTTTGGTCACTAAGGGCAATTTATCATGGCCAATCCACCTAACCTGCACGTCATTGGACTGTGGGAGGAAACCGGAGCACCTGGAGGAAACCCACGCAGACACAGGGAGAACGTGCAGATTGCGCACTGACAGTGACCCAGCGGGGAATCGAACCTGGGACCCTGGCGCTTTGAAGCAACAGTGCTAGCCACTTGTGCTACCATGCTGCCCAAAGACATTCAACATTCTGAGTGAAAAAAATTCACCTCATCTCCAATTTAAATGGGAAACCCCTTATTTTTAAACAGTGACACCTAGTTCTAGATTGTCCCACATGAGGAAACATCCTCTCTACACCCACCCTGTCAAGACCTCTTATAAACTTAAATGTTTCAATCAAATCGCCTCTGATTCTTCTAGACTCCAGTAGATACAAACCTAGCCTGTTCAACCTTTCCTCATAAGATAATCCACCCATTCCAGGTAGAAGTCTGGTAAACCTTCTCTGAACTGCTTCCAACACATTTACATCCTTCCTCAAATAAGGCAACCAATACTCTACACTGTGCTCCAGATGTGGTCTCACTAGTGATCTGTACAAGCGAAGCATAACCTCCCTACTTTTGTTTTCATTTTCCTTGCAATAAATGATAACATTCTATTAGCATTCCTAATTACTTTCTGTACCTGCTGTTGCTCTTTCTAGCTTTAGTCTATTTGCTCTGTTTAGGTCACCTTTGCTCATGAGTCGCCAGGTATCTTTATGATACCGCCACGTGGTTCAAGTTCAGGTTATGATTAATAACACAGCACACCGCTTAGTAAGGATTAAAACAACGGTCATTTATTATATACAACAAGCAATATTAATACCCTAATACTACTATCTATATAATAAACCTATCACTACTGGCCAATACTTAACTTAGGAAGAGCCCACCAGGTCAGGAAAACGAATGGTTTGTCCAATCAAATCTGGCCCGCGGGATTCAAAAGGCTGCTACAGGTCGGTGGCTAGGTGTCTCTACCGGATAGCGATCGTTGGATTCAAACTTACGATACACGGTGGCTGGTCTTGCGAAGGTCTCGAGCAGGTGAAGATGAGAGAGAGAGATCTGAACTTGGACCTTCACTTTTATAGGGCCCAGGGGCTTCCCGCCTCCCGGGGCGGCCCTTGACCCTGAGTCCCAAGTGATTGGATTCTGTCCCCAATCTCTGGGGTCGATGTGTCCAATGGTGAGGCGATTCCTCGATCGGGGGGTGGTCGCTCACCTGTCTTTGTTTCGGCCACTGCAGGCGCCGACAGGTCTGGCCCGGTATTCAATTGCTAATATGTTGCAATTGTTCCCGGGGATAGCCGATTTAGCTGTGGATGTCTGGGTAGATTAGGTGTAAACAGTCCTGAATGAAACTGCGGATACCTGGGTTGATGGGCTGTTGATAGCCCTGAGTATCGATCTGGGCTACGTTCCCAGAGCTGAAGCTGCAAACCTGTCTGCAGCTGCCTGCTTGTGTCTTTTTGGCTGCTTTTCCCAGCAGTCTTTCAGGTTAGCCGTTTTAAACTGGGTTTTGGCCAGATTAATCGGAACGCAGCCATTTTACATGGCTACACTGCCTACTAGCTTTTTGTAATTTATACGCGAGGACAAGCCGATCCCTCTGCACCTCAGTGCTCTGCAATTTCTCACCATTTGGATAATATGCGTTTTTATTCATCCTGCCAAAACTGACAATTTCGCATTTTCCTCCATTTGCCAGATCTTGCCCACTCACATAACCTCTGTCACCTTTTTGTCATCTTCTTATGTGCTCTTCACAACTTATTTTCCTACCTATCTTTGTGTCAACAGCAAATTTGACGACCATCCTTTTAATCCCTTCATCCAAATTATTTATATAAATTGTAAATAGTTGAAGGCCCAGCACTGATCCCCGTGGTACATCAGTCATTACATCTTGCCAAGCTGAAAAATACCCATTTGTGCCTACTCTCTGCTTCCTGTTAGCCAGCCAATTTTCTATCCATGCCAATATGTTACCCCGATAACATGAGGGTTTTATTTTCTGCAATAACTTTCGATGTGGCACTTTATCAAATACCGACTGGAAACTTAAGTACAGTACATCCACCAGTCCCCCTTTATCCACAGCATAGGTTACTTCATCAAAGAACTTCAATCGGTTGGTTAAACATGATTTCCCTTTCACTAAACCATGTTGACTGTACCTGATTAGCTTGAGCATATCCAAGTACCCTGCTATAACTTCTTTAATAATAGCTTCTAACATTTTCCCAATGACAAAGGTGTTAGGCTAACTGTCCATAGTTACCATTCTTCAGTCTTCCTCCCTTTTTGAAAATAGTTTGCTCCTGTCCAATATAATGCTACTTTTCTCAATTTAGAGAGTTTGTAGAAAATTTAAACCAATGCAACAATTATCCCACTAGATATTTCCTTTAAGATCCTACAATGAAGTCCATCAGGTCCCAAACTCTTCAGCCTGCAGCTCCAACAATTTACTCAGCACCACTTCTCTGGTGACTGTAATTGTCCTGAGTTCCTCTCTGCCTTCCATTTCCCGACCTATAGGGATGTTACTTGTATCCTCTACAGTGAAGACTGATTAAAATACCTGTTCAATTCATCTGCCGTCTCGTTGTTTTCCATTATCAATTATTCAGACTCGCTTTCTTTAGGAGCCGCAAGCAGTTAAAGTTTGGCAAACAAAGAATAAGTTAAAATTCCAGCAATAATTAATTTTCACAGCGAATCAACAGCCTCTCAACTAGATAATCAAAATAATTTGCTCGTATTGATTTCCTTTACAACCCTTACAAAAAAGAATGATCTCCTGAGAATCAATGGTATATTGTAGGAGATAGGTGGAAGATAATTGGGATTACTGACATTATTGCAGCCTCTGATATATCCTGCTGCTTTCAATGCTAGAAGAGGAATTTTGCAAATCTTTTTCCTAAATTGGATGAAAGATCTTGGATGCAATTCAACAGAAAAAAGATCTATGCCTGGTTTGGGGTACGGTTAGGGTGTTTCTCAGTGGCTGTAGCTTCATCGGCACTTTGCTGGGTTTTTTTGGCCTCGGGGTGTTTCTTTCCGCTGAGGCTGCACGTGAGTCATTTCCTGCTGGCCAGCCCAGCAGGAAAGGCACCTCGCAGATAGGGGCAGCATTTTGTCTGGCTGCCCCGATCTTCCGCCACTCCCCCCCTTTCATCAGCCCTCTTCCACCCCATTTTTGACCCCCCTCACTCACCCTCGGTGAGGCTCCTGGGAAGACCTCCTCATCCTTTCCCCCCCTCCACCTGAAAAGCCTCCTCCCCCGGGCCCATTCCCTGGTAGTGCCATGAGGAAGTAATAGGGTGCCACCCAGCCTTCTCCCCGACCAGTCCAGGGTCAAGTGCTACGGGTTAAGTTCTGAACATGGTATTAGAATAGTTAGGCAGTTGTTTCTGACTGACCCATAGTTCCCAGATGTTGTGAAGGTCACCACAAGGATTAACTTCTATGTAACCGGTTCATTCCGGGGCTCGAGCGGGGACTTGCGGAGCATTTCCAAAGCTACAGCTCACAAGTGCATCTGTGAGGTCACAGATTGCTTAGGCATCAGGCTTTATCAACATTGAGCTAGACCAGGCCCACCAAGATGCCCGGACTGCAGGATTCTTCACCATAGCGGGATGCCCCAAGTCCAGGGGGTAATAGATAGCACGCAAGTCTCCTTGCGTTCACCAGGGCATCAGGGTGTGCCTTTCATTAACAGGAAGGGTTCCACACCCTGAATGTTTAACGTGTGTGCGACCACCACCACCGCTCGTCTGAGGAGAAGGAGGAGGCAAACCAGGAGGGGATGGGGCACAAACCTGCGGAGGACCACAGGGGACGCAGGTGGTGGCAAGGAACTGGCATGCCTAGAGGAGCAGGGAGGCCCTCATCCTCACCCGCTTCTTAAAGGACAAGGCTTTGTCTGTCAGCTCACCACTCCATCCCTCCTTCCCCTCTCCCCCAATCCCTCCGCCCCCAATCGCTCCTTCCCCCATCCCCTCTTCCTCCATTCCTCTTCTTCCCACTCATTTCCCTCCTTCCACCCCCCCATCCCCCGACTCTCCCAAATCCGCCCTCCTCCCCAAATGTCCTGTTCCACCCTCCCAGGTTCTGTGTAACCAGGCTGATGGACCTGTGTCGGTACTTCAATATACGCCCCCAGCCAGTGCCGCAGCTGGAGCCTCCCTGCGAGCCGGCCACCAATGCTGGAAGCAGCTCGGACACCAGCCATCCATCCAAGACTGAGGAGATCCCGGAGATAGGGTCGGGGGATGACAGTGATTTTCCGTCACACCCATCTCCAACCCCCCACCATCCTAGAGACAATCGCCTTGGTTGGGCATGTTAGTGAAATGGTTCCTGGAACACTATCTGGTGCTCACCACAAAGCTGATCCGGTGCAGCAGGTGGAGGTAGGAACAACCAAAGGGGGGGGGGAACGGATGGCTGGAGAGTGCACTGACCCCAGGGACTAGCTGTCGTCCAGATGGGTCTTGAGCTTCTAGAACAAACAGTCCCATCTATAGTGGAGATGCAGTCGCAGAGCTAGGGACTACATGAGGGGTTGTTGGCAAGCATCCAGCACCTGTAGCTGGAGGAGTCCAGCCGCGTGCAGCAGCAGGAGGTGGTGCTGACAATGCATGCCACCCAGGTCAACACCACATGGGTGGATGCTTTGGGGGCAGGTTTTGGCTGTGGATCTATATGTCCAAGGCCTGGGGCATTGTGCGCAGGCGCTGGCTGAGGCCCAGGACAGGGCTGCCGCCTCACAGGTGACCATGTCCCAGAGCCACCTGGAAATCGCAGTGGCGCTCCTGAGAGTGGCCCAGTCACAGCAGGCCATGGCTGGGAACGTCAGCGGCATTGTCCAGGCGCTGGCCGACTTGGCACAGACACGCAGAAAGGTGGCCCAGTCCCAGAGGGAGATGGCGCAATCACTGACTGATGTGACACAAACCCAGAAGATGGTGGCACAGTCAATGGGTGATGTGGCGCAGTCCCAGATGGCGGTGGTCCACTCACTGTGCTCCATGGCCGCGAGCGTGCAGACCCTGAGCGGATAGCCCATAGGGGCTACTGTGAGTGTTGCCCTGGGTGGGCTGCTGGTGGGTGATGGCCGGGTGAGGGATTGGTGGTGGGGGGTTGGAGTGCGGTAGAGGGGGCTCCCATACGGACGGTGTCACTGTGCAGAGCCAAGGGCCAAGGTGGGTGGTCAGTGGGTGCGCAGCAAGGTGGCCGCGGCAATGGCCTGGGCACCATCCCAGTCCCATGGGGGTTCACCCAGGCCACTGGCCCTGCTCCCCCATCACCCCCATCCCCCAGCCCTGGCAGGGCTTCCCCCTGCCCAGCCAGCTCGGCCAGTGTCCGGCTCGGCAACCCACAGTCGCTCCTTTCACAATTTTTTAAAGCACAAGTGAACCGCGTCGTCGGGAACTCGGCCCATCGGAGGAGAACTGTGGAGGCACCGGAGAATACTGGGTCAGGCCCGCTAATGTTTACATTAGTGTTTACAAACAGTGTTTACAGTACGTGTGTTCTGGTGCGCATTTGAAGTGGCGGAGAATCACGATTTGGCATCAAATCGGCGTCTGCCGTGATTTTGGCATCAGAACCTTTCTTCTCCACCCAATCATGTTTCACGATTGCGACGCTGGCAAATGAAGAATCCAGCCCACTATATTAATGCAAGCACTTCAATTCTGAGCTCACACATAGAATCAGACAGGAGGCTTGATTTTCTTTGTACTCCTCCATGACCATTCAGCATTCTATGACAGAACTTTTGTTGAATTGATATATTTTCAACTGTATTTATAACCAAAATTTATTTTTAATAAAATAAATATGTATAAAAGGATAACTTTGATTTTCAAAGACTCAAACTGAAGTTCTGCATTTTTAAATAACTATCCTGGCTTTCTGCAATGCAACAAATGAAAGAAACGTAATGCCATTTGGGTCATAGAAAAAATTCAGGCTCAAGGCAAAGTTTAGGAAAAGGCCATTTAATTTAATAAATCTGCCACTCTGACAGTTGTTTGTTTAACTTTTTGCCAAAATCAGAAATATAAAGATGAAAATACTTGCACATAAATCACACTTTACTACCTCAGTCACAAATTACTGCACATGCAACTGCTCTGAAATGCACTGACTGTTACAAAACAAATGCACAGAGTAAATAAATGAATGATCTTTATTTTTAGTTGGCAAGGAATGAAAGTTTGCTGGGACCGTTCCTACTCTTCCTTCCAAATAGCGTCATGGGATCTTTAACATCCACCAGAACCACAAATCAGTCAGAAATGACCTTGGTTTAATATCTTGTCTGACACAATCATCCAGTACAATTCAGACGCTCTTCAGATATTCTTCTCATGCCAAATGGCTGCTGCTATAAACAAGCCCTAGTGTCCAATGAATTGCAACATCTCAGACAGTGTACAATGCCTGGGGCAATATATAACAACCAATACCTCCTGCTGCTGATAAGCCCACTGGAAGTTCAAAAGACCTCGTACACTGCTGTCCTGACTTAGACGATGGACATCTGAGTTAATTCGCAATCTTGGATTGGATTGGATTTGTTTATTGTCACGTGTACCGAGGTACAGTGAAAAGTATTTTTCTGCGAGCAGCTCAACAGATCATTAAGTACATGAGAAGAAAAGGGAATAAAAGAAAATACATAATAGGGCAACACAACATATACAATGTAACTACAAAGGCACTGGCATCGGATGAAGCATACAGGGTGTAGTGTTAATGAAATCAGTCCATAAGAGGGTCATTTAGGAGTCTGGTGACAGTGGGGAAGAAGCTGTTTTTGAGTCTGTTCGTGCGTGTTCTGTGTTCAGACTTCTGTGTCTCCTGCCCGATGGAAGAAGTTGGAAGAGTGAGTGAGCCGGGTGGGAGGGATCTTTGATTATACTGCCCGCTTTCCCCAGGCAGCGGGAGGTGTAGATGGAGTCAATGGATGGGAGGCAGGTTCGTGTGATGGACTGGGCTGTGTTCACGACTCTCTTATAGACTAGACGGTGGCCAAGTGGAGCTTGCTTGTTGTGGAACTCATCCCATTGATTACAATAGAACAAAAATGGGACCTGTTTCATGAAGGGTGGACAATGTGCTCTGCCTGGTTTTCACCCAGGCGATAATGCAGAAAATCTGCCCATCATCCCATGCTTTACACCACAAAATTGAACGAGAGCAAGAGCAAGCCTTGCAGATTTCAGCAAATGACAAGAGAAGTAATTTAAAACAGCCTCAAAAATAATATAATGTCTTGAAACATTGCTGATTCTTGTAACTTGGAACACACACTTCTGGAAACAGTTATATATGATCTTGGTTCTTCACAAGGTCTTGTGCCTTGACAAGGTTTGAACTGAGGTTACCAAATGGGCAGTTCTGAAGTAACAAATCCACACAATATTTATTTGAGCTAGAAATTCTTCCAGCAGCTGAGTTTCAACACACCAGTACACATTGGAAGGTGGGCTTCAGTAATTTACATCCTTAGCATGGCTTGCACAGAAACTGACTGTCAAACCTATCAAGGATCACAGGGCTTGAGGCAATATAAGATTTCAACTTAACTTACACAAACATGTAGGTGGTTTGAATTGTAATGGTTGCTTTCTATTTTTGTGACAGAATGTGATCACATCTGATTGGCCCCTGCTATAAATTGCACCGTAGGACTTTTCTTAAATGGTTAGATTAGAGGACTCAGAAAGCTGGGACAATCGTTGCATTCAACCATCCATATTGAGATATCGTTTGATAGCAAGATTAATTTAACCATTGCTTTCAAATTAGGTCTAATATTAATATATTCAATCATTTGGCCCCAATATATCTTCCAAATTTCACAAAGGGTCTTACAGCTTTCTGGTCTGGCAGCTAACGAATCTAATTTGCATAAACAAAAACCGAGCTAGCAAACTTCCTTTAACGAACTATTAACATCAGTATATTGTCTAAGTGTCTAATTTGAGAAGTTATGAATGTAAATGTTGGAGAGTTGAACACTGCCAATGTCACTTGGACTGCTGCACTTTGCTGCCTTTATACCTTGCACAAATATTTAATTTTGACAAATTTATGTATTTTAAATTTAAGAATTTAAATTTAAGCATTTCAGAATTTCACCTCCATGAATCATATGAAGTATGTCCAGACCGTGTCATACTTTGTTCAACGTCCAATAGAACATAGAACAAAGAACATACAGTGCAGAAAGAGGCCATTCGGCCCATCGAGTCTGCACCGATCCACTTAAGCCCTCACTTCCACGCTATCCCCATAACCCAATGACCCCTCCTAACCTTTTTTTTTTGGGTCACTAAGGACAATTGGCCAATCCACCTATCCTGCACATCTTTGGACTGTGGGAGGAAACCGGAGCACCCGGAGGAAACCCACGCACACACGGGGAGAACGTGCAGACTCCACACAGACAGTGACCCAGAGGGGACTCAAGCCTGGGACATGGGCACTGTGAAGCCACAGTGCTATCCACTTATGCCCCTGATGGACTGGCTGAATTAGAAGCCCAAGCCTTCAGGCAGGCCTTAAAAAGCAGACAGGTGTGACTCTGGAAACCAGAATGCCTCGATTTCTTTTACGATACCGGCATCATTCTACGACAAGAAGGCCACCAGAGCAATTATTGATGGGCCGGCGTCTTAGGACCAGACAACCTCTGGTGTTTCCGAATTTGCCAGGTAGGGTAGAGGGCAGTCAGTGCAGTCAGAAGAAAAAACACGATTCAGGCAAAGCAACAAGGTCGTTTGCAATAGATGAGCCAGTGTATGTCAGATGTTTTAAGGGCAGCACGATGGCACAGTGATTAGCACTGCTGCTTCATGGCTCAGAGGTCCCAGGTTCAATCCCGGCTCTGGATCACTGTCCGTGTGGAGTTTGCACATTCTCCCCGTGTTTGCGTGGGTTTCGCCCCCACAACCCAAAGATGTGCAGGGTAGGCGGATTGACCATGCTAAATTGCCCCTTAATAAAAAAAAAGATGTTTTGGAAGCAGACAAAGCTGGGTCCCAGGACTCTTAACCAAGACAGGACTGCTATCTTATGAAGTGAATGTACAAGATAGAATTGTCAGGAAACATGTGGACCACTTACGTCGATGAGAATTGTCCCAACAGCTGGTACCACAGCCTGAAACCATATTGCCAGCAGGAAACGTTTTTGGTTTTCAGAGTAGTGAAGTACAGAGTCAACCTGTGACAGGAGAGCCTGCTGTCACCACAAAGATGGATGAGGCCGAGTTGTCAGTACCTGAGGAGATACCGGGCGGTATCTCTCATTCCTTGTCAACTAAAAATAAAGATCATTCATTTATTTACTGTGTGTGATTCTCTGATCCGTTTTACGATGGTGTCAACAGGCCTCCAGGAGCAGCGATCCTGCGCCCTACAGGGGGCCAGCGTGGCACTGGAGCGACACACGCAGCTCCAGCTGCCGATACCAGCATCAAACAGGCACCGCGGGTCTGCGCATGCGCGCTGCGGCCGGTGCGAATTCACGCATGCACGCTGGTTGGCTTCTCCACGCCGGCCCCGCGCAACATGGCGCAGAGCTACAGGGGCCAGGCGCGGAGTAAAAGAGGCCCCCACCAAGAGAAGCCTGCCCGCCGATTGGTAGGCCCCGATCGCGGGCCAGGCCATGGTGGAGGCCCCCCCCCCGGAGTCGGACCCCCCCTCGCCCCCCCCAACCAGGCCGCTCCCCGCAGGATGGACGACGAGATCCTGCTGGGTAGGACCACATGTGAACGGCGCCGGCGAGACTAGGCCTATCTCGGCGGCACTCGGTCCCGCGTGGAGAATTGCTGGAAGGACCGTGTAAAGCGGCCCGCAACTGGCGCCGGGCCGACGCCAATGGCGGCGATTCCCCGGTTACCGGAGAATCGGCGGACCGGCATCAGAGCTGCTTCGCGTGAATCGCACCCCCCCCACCCCGCCCCCGGCAATTCACCGACCCGGTGTCAGAGAATCCCGCCCACCAGGTGCAGCAATTTCTGCAGAAAATATCCCTGCAGAAGCACCCAAGTTGGTGGAGTTACACAGCTCTGTCAGGAAGAAGAAACCGCCAGAGAGACTAAATCTATTATTGAATGGCGGAGCAGACTCGATGGGCCGAGTGGCCTAATTGTGCTCCTATGTCTTCTGGTCTTATGGACTGTGTGAGTGGGTTCAATGTTAAATTTATTGGGGATGGTTATCATTGTACAAAAGGACCTAGAGGGGAAGTGATGTGATGTCTCGACCCTTTAAGGGATGATTGGCCGATAGAGTCACAAGACCTGGAAAAAGCAATCGGGGGAGTAGGGTTGGGAGTGGGGGGAGGGGGGAGTAGGGGGAGGGGGGCGAGGGGGAAGGGGACTTAATAAAATAGTGTTGCACTATTTTAAGTGTTGGTGGCCTGTATGTGTTCCACGGATCCAGAGCACCCAACACATCAGTAGTGGGGGGTGGTGTGGGGGTGAGTGTGGTGTAGGGGGGAGGGTGGTGTGGGGGGTGGTGGGGCGTGGTTGGGGAAGGGGTTATCACACATGTCATGGGGAACCACAACTAACCTGAGCTCCACCTCGGCGACCTCCCGTTCCTCTGGGCCTCTGACCACATCCGGGGCCCTCTGCTCGGTTACAGTGAGGGGCCGCAGGTCCGGCAGTCCCCCTCCTGTCTTCTCCCGCAGCCTTCTCCTGGGGCAGGAAACAGAAAACGACAGTGTTTAGGCAGTCCAACTCATGCACCCCTGCTCTTCTTTGAGTGGTGTGATGGTATCTTGAGATGGATAGGATTTTTGTTTCTCATCTGAATGCCAGAAACAGTGTAGTTGGTACTAATTTGAAGTGTCAGCTTTGATTATGTACTCTAGTCTCTGGTGTGTAGCTTCAACCAGGGAACAAGGTGCAGCTTGTGCAGCACTCAGTTACACTCCATTGTATGCATTTAGAATATGCTTCTGCCCCCTGTGCCAAGCAGGTCTGATTCAAATTAGTAGACCTTATTTGTTGAAATAAAGCAGAGTATGTTTCCAAAACTTTACTTGTGCACTTTTTGTAATTTAGTTTCAGACATTGCATTATTTGCTAATACAGCCAGTCCTCGTTTTACAGTTGCCTTATTCAACATCATTTTGATATGGCGTTGCAAATACAATCGGACCAGTATTCACACTTAGCATCGGGACATTCACTTCAGCGTCACTGCGCACTGTGGCTGACAGCATAAATGACCTGATTAGCGACATTTTGGGGTGGCCCCTCCCACTCCCCGAGTCTCTCTCTCTCCCGCTCAGAGTATCTTTCGCTGACTCTCCCACTCCCCACTTCCTTCCCCCACACTCCCACTCACAGCCCCTCTCACCCTCTCCCTCCCTCCCACTCACGCTTTCCTGACCCCTCATTCACAGTGAGGGTTCAGGAAATGAAGAGGCGAATGGGAGATTTGGACAGGGGAAAGCAGCGAATGGGACAGGGAAGCAGAAACTGGGAGAGAGTCGACGAATTGAAAGAGGTGACAAGTGGGAGGCAAATAGAAAGGGATGGTATATTTCTGCTTCATTTTTAAATTAATTGTATTTCAAAATTTGTGCGTATAAGAATTTAGGAATGTACGGTATTTCAATTTACAGAGTACAATGTTTTAATATTTTTCAGAGTGGAAATGTCCAACAGAACATAACTTCAGCCTTTACATATTAGTTCTAATGGGAAAAACGGATTCACTTAAAGTTGTTTCACTTAAAATTGCACTCTTCATGAAAGCAAATACACTTTAAAAAACAAAAAATTTAGGGTACCAAAATAATTTTTTCCAATTAAGGGGCAATTTAGCATGGCCAGTCCACCTACCCTGCACATCTTTTGGGTTTTGGGAGCGAAACCCACGCAAATATGGGGAGAATGTTCAAACTCCACACGGACAGTGACTCAGAGCTGGGATCGAACGTGGGACCTCGGCGCCGTAAGACAGCAGTGCTAACCCACTGTGCCACCGTGCTGCCCTAGCAAATACACTTTTAAGTAAAGGCTTACTATTCAGAAATAACCATCTGTTATCGGTTCAATAATTGAAAACAAAATCATAATTCCACAAAAACTACTGGCAATGATCAAACTATCTCACAGAATCCCTACAATGCAGAAGGTGGCCTTTCAGCCCATTGAGTCTGTACTGACCCTCCAAAAGACATCCCTACCTCGGTGCATGTCCCCATCCTATCTCTGTAACCTCACATAGCCTTTGGATACTAAGGGGCAATTTTAGCATGGTCAATCCACCTAACTTAGACATCTTTGGACTGTGGGAAGCACCTGGAGGAAACCCATGCAGACTTGGGGAGAACATGCAAACTTCATGCAGTCACCCAAGGTCGAAATCGAACCTGGGCCCTGGTGCTGTGAGGCAGCAGTGCTAACCACTGTGCCACTGTGCCGCCTTTTTATGGGAACTGCTCTGTGTATCAACAATTCAAGTTGTTGAAGTAAGGGCTTGAGAAAATGTATTGAAAACAAGTGTATTTCATGTAAAACATAAGGTTGTGACTAATTGGCATGAAGCACTCTTCTGTTTAAACAAGTTTAAGACCACGATTTTTAGGTATGGCATAAATTATCCCCTTCTAACACCAATATTGTGCTGCTTGTTTATGTATAACAAGGCTAGTAGGACAGTTGCTACTAAGTAAGATGAAGCCCCTGCTACACTTGCATTGTATAACATTTTCTAATTTTTCTAAAATTTATCTTTCAGGTGGTGAAATTGTAAAACCTCGATTTGCCCAGTTTTTCCATGGTAGTCTTGCTGGTTTATCTATACGTCCAGTCAAGATTGAGAGTAGGAAAGTTATCTCCTGTTTGCAGACATGCAAGGAGGGCTTAGATATTAATTCCTTGGAGAGTCTTGGCAAAGAAATCAAGGTGAGGGATTACAGTGGCTCATATCTCTGCTGATAGACGATTTTCCATTAACTACGTCACTGATCACTAAAGGCTACCGTGTACAATGAATTTGATACAAATGAATGCAAATATCACTAAAAGATTAATATTACATTAATTTAATTGACAAGTAATTTATTTTTAAATTAATTTGCATTTAAAATGTATTCTTGTCTAACATGCCTAACTTCAAAATATGCTCGCATCTGTGCACCACGATCAGTTTATTTTTCCCTGCTAAATAGATTCATTCACGGAATTCATTACAGCATGGAATTTATGGATGAAATCCATTGTAAGTCCAATTTCATGGAAGTCTTTAGCAGTTTTGATCAAGCTGAGTATCCAACTTCATGTTACTCTTTTTTTTTGTTGTAGTTTCACTTCAATCCTGCCCAGTCTGCCTTGGTTATTGAAGGAGATGACATCGACATTGTAAATCGGGCCATGCAGTTGGCAGCATACATTAACTCACGGCAGTTTCCAACGCCTGGTATTCGACGCTACACAATTTCCACCAAAGTCCAGTAGGTTATCCATGTTTGAATTGAAGCATTGGTTAATTTTAGTCAGGGTAAACCCAAACAGTGTAATTCTTTCTTTCCCCACGTAAATGTAAAACATTTTTTGTTTATACCTTTGTTGAAAATAGATTGTGAAAATTATATAAGGCATGCTTTGGTTTACTCAATGATGAGTATGAATTTTTTTCAAATGTGTGTCAACTATCAATACCTTCTGGGGTTCAATAGCATAAATCTCCTTCTTCAGTGTCTCAGTACTTTACTTTCATGGAAGTTGATTCACACAGCCCTATATGTGCTTAACAATGTCAATCCCAAGGATTTAACAATAGCATACTCATATTATTTGGACCAGATATGTCTCGTCTTTCTCACATGCATTTATTCAATCGCTCTGATTAGTGAGATGAGACTTAATACTGTTATGGTCCGGTTAGGAGCCAACAACCTTTTATTTAAAGTAAACAAAGTTTAAAATCTCAGGTACATACTAAGAGAATAAAGCCACAAGACTGTTAACAAAATATGCTTTGAGTCAGAAAAGTAAAATGATTTACAATATCTAGTTCTTATACTCTATATTCAGAATTAACATGAGGTGCATGTGAATTAACAGGCAAACTGATCGAATGCACCACACTGCACATAATAAATAGTAGTTGTGACCTAGACACGGATTTCATAGAATCATAGAACTTACAGTGCAGAAGGAGGCCATTCGGCCCATCGAGTCTGCACCAACCCTCGGAAAGAGCATCCTACACCCACACCTCCAACCAATCCCCGTAACCCAGTAACCCCACCTCACCTTTTTTGGACATTAAGGGCAATTTAGCATGGTCAACCCACCTAACGTACCCATCTTTGGACTGTGGGAGGAAACCGGAGCACGCGGAGGAAATCCACGCAGACACGGGGAGAACGTGCAGACTCTGCACAGACAGTGATCCAAGTGGGAATCGAACCTGGAACCCTGGAGCTCTGAAGCAACTGTGCTAACCACTGTGCTGTCATGCCGCCAGAAACCGTGGGTTTCTGAGCAGCCCAACCAGATGTAAGTGTCCACTATGAGTTAAACAATCTAATTAAAACTGTTGTCTCCCAAACGAGGGATTTTCAGTTGTCGCTTTTGAGGACCTAGCCTCTGGACGTCCCCCAGAAGGTGCTCTGACTCAGCCTGTCTCAATAACTGCTGATGGTTTACTCTCGTCTCCTGAGACAATGATCCGCTGGCTTCCTGAAGTCCAGCATTGACTCACCCACACAGTTCCAGCTGTTCTGCCATGCCAATCAGAACACCACTGCACCAAAGATTTACATTTGCCCCAACAGCCCTGAGCACGGAATTACCATTTCAACTGTCCAGAGCTTCTCACAAGCCCTCACTACCTGGAGCCCGCCAACAGCAACACTTTTGCTGCTTGCAGCCTCTTTCTTTGCTCCTCTCCCCAGCGCGTTCCTCTCAGTGGTTCATACCGTGGTTTCACTCTGTAGGTCCCCTTCCTATCCCGTTATTCCCCTCGTTATGATGTCAAACTTTTGTCCCATTATCATCATTTTCATGCCACTCTGGCACACTCCCGATGTCCCAGGTGGCCCAACCCTTTTTCTTTAAATTTAGAGGACCCAATTTTTTTCCCTCCCCCCCGCCCCCCCCCAATTAAAGGGGCAATTTAGTGTGGCCAATCCCCCTAACCTGCACAACTTTGGGTTGTGGGGGTGAAACCCACGCAGACACGGGGAGAATGTGCAAACTCCACACAGACAATGACCCGGGGCTGGGATTGAACCTGGGTCCTCAGCGCCGTGAGGCAGCAGTGCTGATCACTGGCCCACCGGGCCGCCCTAAGGCTGGACTCTTTTAACTAAAAAAAAACCTCAAACTAGAATAGAGCATCGGGAGCCTGGCAACTTCTTGCACTCTGCGCATGTGCTGGAACTCTTGGGCCTGATACAAAATTTCCATCACCCAAAACCAATTAATGGTAATTGTGACCGAGACACATATTTCTGAGCAACCCACTCATATGTCAGTGTTCACCATGAGTTACACAATCTCATTAAACCTGCTGTCTCCCTAACAAGGGATTAGAGGCTAGTATAATATAGAAGTGAACTCCGTGGAATTCAAATGAATAGAGTTGTTACAGCAGCAATGAGTTTGAATGAGGGGAGACATGGGGGTGCAGTGGTTAGCACTGCGGCCTCACAGCGCCAGGGACCCCGGTTCAATTCTGGCCTCGGGTGACTGTCTGTGTAGAATTTGCACATTCTCCCCCTGTCTGCGTAGGTTTCCACCAGGTGCTCTGGTTTCCTCCCACAGTCCAAAGATATGCAGGTTAGGTGGATTAGTCATGCTAAATTGCCCCTTAGGGTGGGGCCACTGGAATCGGTCAGGGGATTGGGCCTACATAGGGTGGTCTTTCAAAGGGTCTTGAAAGACTTGATGGGCCGAATGGCCTCCTGTACTGTAGAGATTCTATGATTTTATTCTATGATAAGAGGAATATCAATCTTTACTGTCTCAAGTACACTGCTTCAGAGGTCCTGTTCGAGACTTAATTCTTGCTTACAGTTTCTGCTGCCCTGTTCATCTAACCCCTTGAGGGCTAAGTGCTGAACAGCAGCATTTCCGCATTTATTATGCACCATAATGACATTGCCTCATTTTGGGATTTTGCGAGTAAAGAGTTTAAACAAAGTTTATTTTCTACAAAAACGCCAATGAGTTTAGTCTCCACAAATCATTTTTTTTTCAATTTATGATACATACTCCCAGCTTCATTTGGTTTATTTTTGTTTGCTAAGAATTGCGATCCCTATAGAGACATAGAAGAAATTCGAATTTCCAGTGAATGACTGAAAGGATCCTATGGAAATATTTCAAGTTTTAAGACTTTTACTGTGACAAACAAACTAAAAGCAACATTACCAAAACACTATTTCAGTGGGCAACCTGTACTCTAAACTGCAGAAAATATTCCTTTAGTTTTTGCATTAACCAAGAGTCCTGCTGTCATGGTTATGATATACTCTGCCCTTAACTGTATACTTCATTCTCCCGGAACCAGCCCAAATCTGTTCTCAACTGCATTTTCCTTTTCCAGCGGGATCAATTCTACTTCCCGCATTGACTTTCGCGGTGAGGGATGAATTGGAGATCTCTCCCTCTAGCCAAAGACAAGCAAACCTTCCTGTTACATTTAATCCCTCGTGAACTTGGTCTCTTATTCAAAGTGCAATGTCCTACCTATATCCTGTGTGGTGAACAATAGAGACAAGCTGCCTCTAGCTCTCTGCTCTCTCTGCTCTCTCTCTCTCTCAGGTTCTTCCACACAGAACCTATCTGTGATATGAAGTGATATTTTTATGAATACCTGCAACCCAAACCAATAATGGCTTCCTGTGGTCCTTTCCTCTCATAAACAGCCAATCTCCATGGCAGTATGAAGCACATGGGCCTTGTATTCAGATAGAAATGTTAATTAGCTGTCCTCTGGACCCCGACTCTGTCCATTTAATTCTAACATAGAGTTGTTGAAGGTATAATCATTTCCAAAAACTGATATTCCCGACACCCCCTTGGAAAATGGAGACTACAGTCCATCCACTCTCAGCACATCTTTTTTTTCACGTGTGAAGATCCTGCATCTTCTTCCCAGTAAGACAACTTTTTAACTTTTAACTTTTAGCAGCCCATCCACCAACTATTAGCTCAGCATTTCCTCTTTAATGTGAAGGGATATGAGTGCCTTGAGATGACAAGAACCGTTGAAACAATTGAACTTAGTTACGTTTCCCATTTTGATCACCCTGGAGATGGAAAATTACAGAAACCTGTGAATAAAATCCCAGTTCAGCAGAACTGGAAGATCTGTTGAAATATGGAAGACTGCAGCATAATAACTTAGAGAATTGGTAAGAATTCGATCTCAAGGTCCCAATTGCAAGTTCATGCAAGTGTGTGTTAAAAGTGAAAATGACGGTCCTCCCAAGGTTCTTATTCATGTTCCAGTGTCTCCCCATTTCCATTCAACGTTCCTTTTTTAAGAGGGTAAGCAAGATCATTTTGGGCTTTGTATGGGCGGGCAAGACCCCGCGAGTGAAGAGGGTGATGCTCGAGCGGAACCGGGGTGAGGGGGGCTTGCACTGCTGAATTTCAGCAACTATTATTGTGCGGCTAACATGGCCATGATAAGGAAGTGGGTGGTGGGGGGGAGTGGGGGGGGGTCGGCTTGGAAACGGGTTGAGGCAGCCTCATGTAGGGGTACCGGTCTGGGGGCATTGGTGACGGCGCCTCTGCCGTTCCCGCCGGCTTGCTTCTCCACCAGTCTTTTAGTGGTGGCGGCCCTTCGGATCTGGGGACAGTGGAGGAGGCACGTGGGAGCAACGGGAACATCGGTCTGGTCCCCGATATGTGACAACCATCGATTTACCCCGGGGAGGTTGGACGGGGATTGAGCGGATGGGAGATTTGTTTTTGCAAGGGAGCTTCCCTAGCTTGAGGGCGCTGGAGGCCAAGTTTGGGTTGATGAGGGGGAATGAATTCCGGTATATTCAGGTGCGGGACTTTTTGCGTAGGCAGGTGCCATCTTTTCCACTCTTGCCACTAAGGGGGATCCAAGATAGGGTAGTGTCTAGAGGATGGGTGGGGGAGGGAAGTGTCTCGGATATTTACAAGGAGCTCATGGGGGCGGAGGAGACGCAGACCGAGGAGCTGAGGCATAAATGGGAGGAGGAGTTGGGAGGGGAGATTGAGGAAGGCCTGTGGGCGGACGTGCTGAGCAGGGTCATTGGGACTGCAACATGTGTCAGGCTTGGCCTGGTTCAATTTAAGGTCATCCACCGGGCCCACATGACAGTGTCCCGGATGAGCAGATTCTTCGGCGTAGAGGACAGGTGTGTCAAGTGTCTGAGAGGACCGGCAGACCATGTCCACGTGTTTTGGGCTTGTCCAAAGCTTAGAGATACTGGCAGGGGTTCGAGGACGTCATGCCTAGAGTACTGAACACGAGGGTGGCAATGAGTCCAGAGGTAGTGATATTTGGGGTTTCAGAGGCCCCGGAAGTCCAGGGGGAGAAAGAGGCCGACATCTTGGCCTTTGCTTCCCTGGTAGCCCGGAGACGGATACTTCTGGCGGGACTCAAAGCCCCCGAAGTTGGAAGCCTGGCTATCAGACATGGTGAGTTTCCTGGGCCTAGAGAAAATCAAGTTCGCCTTGAGAGGGTCGTTGTTAGGGTTCGCCTGGAGGTGGCAACCATTCATTGACTTCTTTGCGGAGAATTAATCGTCAGCGGGGGGGGGGGGTTAGGGGAATGTAGTATAGGGGGTCAATTAGGCAGATCTGGGTGGGGTGGGCTACGGATGTACTTTGTTTACTGTACAGTCCTTTTGTTTTCTCGTTCTGTAATTCTATTGTTTACAATGCCAAAAAATACCTCTTTAAAATTGTTTATTAAAAAAAAAAAGTGTGTGTTAAAAGTGACCAACTGCCTGATTGATAAAGGCTTCATACGTAGATAGTGAATGTTATACTCTGTACTGTTTTATTTTTCTAAAGGTGTTTCGGTGAGGACACTTGTATCAGTATCCCAGACATCGATGCATATATTGTGGTGCTTCAGCCTGTTGAACCAAAGATTACAATTAGTGGGTTGGATCATTTCTCCAGACCAGCATCTGAATTTGAAAACAACAGAGGTGTGATACTCTTTCCAGGCCTCAGGATCATCAGCACAATCAGAAAAGGCCAGCACAACGATGGCAAAGGTTGGTTACTTTCATAATTTAAAACCAGAATAATGGTTAAAAAAAAAGAGCACCCAACAAGGTTAAATTAAAAGGAGATTAAAAAGCAGGCAGAGAAGTGGTGCCCAGTGAAAAATCTTGAAATATTAGATCTGGGACCTGTTCTAACTGAATTGTACCAGAGTCCGTGTCAAGCACGTTTAGCCAGGTGTTTCATCGTGCTCGCAGCAGTGAGAAAGACAATGCTATCGAATGGGACTCTGTTGCAATCTATGAATGCCCCGTCGATTCCGCACTTAGTCCCATTTCCTGCACTGAGAAGTTCCATTCGCCAGAACTCCTCACTTCAAGAGGAGATTGGGACATTTTAAATGGCGCTCTGATCTCTCAACACCCCTGACGTGACCTTCGGAGCCCCTAAAGCCCCAACTCACCTAGAAGGGTCCCCCCGCACCCCACCTCACATGGGCAGGGCCGCCCTGGGCCTGATCCCTGATGCGGAAACAGTGCCAGCCTGGCACCTTGGCACTGCCACAGTGCCAGGTTGACAGTGCCAAAGTGGCAGCAGCAATGCCAGGGTGCTACCCTGACTGGAGGACAATCAGCTGGGGGCCTCTGATCCCCTGGAACAACCCCGCCAGTGTCGTTGCTCATAGTCCCCGTTTGTGGAGGCCAGTACTGAACGGCGCTCGTTTGCAGTCTCCGAGGTGAAGGGGTTAGATCCGGATAGATCAGCGAGCTGCATATTCGAGTGAGACTAGCTGCTCATTCTAATATACTTATTTGCCAAATACTGATCCTGTCCACAATCGATGGGATCCAGATTGCAACGTCTGCCGAGATCCCATTAGATCTAATGAGGCGCGGCGAGTGAAGTAAATCCCAGAAGAGGACCCCCCCACCCCTCCCCCCCCCCCACAACGTAAAATTGTATCCAGGTGGGGGTTGGAGTGATCCCGGAAGGAATCCCATCCACGCAACATCACACTCCCCCACACTCGCCCCTTCTCCCCTAAAACTGCTGAACTGGGGGAGAGTAAAATTCTGGCCTTAATTTTAAATATTCAACACAATTAAAATACTTGCTGGGAATGATAATTGGAATGATCACTCGAAGTAACCCAATGCTATAATGCTTTGATTTGTAATTGTGCTGCATAATTGAACCCTACGTTCTGCCTGAGTTCCTGATATCCTGATAAACTCCCAAGTTACATAATTTAGCGTATTTTGCATCACTTATGCTAAGAGTTTGGAGATTGTACCTTTTTGCTCATATTCTAGCTCTGATTTTAACTCTGGCAGGAATTGGATGGGTGACAGACCATCTTGACCTCAGCAGAGTGAGACTGTATGATTTTAACTCCTTGGCATGATCTGCATGCTCTTGGCCAGTTTTCTGTCTCTGGTTAATGTATGGGGCTGGGGGGGAGTTGAAGCAGGAGGCCACAGCTTGGCACTCGAGGAATGCTCCCCAAAGGTGACGCAAGTCGATTGGTGGGGGCAGGTGGCAGTCCTGATTCGACGGACCAAAGCTTTCCTTGTGGGGCATGGCAAAGAATCACTGCTCCTCTTGGCTTCACAAGGAAGATCAAGGAAAATTAAAAGAGCCTTCCTAGCCTCTTCTTCCTGCTAAGTTGACATGGAGGGAAAGCTACAACTGCTTCCCTTGCTCAAGCCCAATGTTAAAGTAGCATTTGGGACCTTATAACATCAAAAGAGTGTACTGAAAGAATGGAAACTGCAGATTTCCCCAGGCATTGTTGATTTACCAGCTCAGAAAAATGAGGTAGAATTGAGCTTGTTGGATTGGCATATGTCGTTGATGGATAACACAATGAGTGTTTTTAATGGCCCGCTCACTTAGAATTTTGACAAGTGGACAGGGTTAAAAATCACCTCTCCTTTGTGATTTTATGTGACCTGACATTTGGTGCTAATCAGAAAGAAATTGATTACAATGTTGTTAATGTCATTCTTGGTTCCAGTCTGACCAACCCTATCAGAAACATTGGATTCCTTTGCAGTGTCCTACCAACCCTTTCAGTATCACTTCAGAAGAACTATCTTGTGATATTAGTATTTTTGCAATTGGGAATATTTGACATCCAAGGACTAGAATTTACAAACTTGTGGTGCAAAAATATATTGCTATAGTAGTTCAAATTCTCAGATTAATAACAGTTGTCACAATAAGAATTTGTATGCAGTGGAAGTTGAATTGCACCACAAGGTCTCTTTTCACTTGTGCTGCTTATATTCTTCTTTAAATTTCTCCCATTTGTCTCACCTAGTATTTTCCTGCTACATTCTTTTACTTGTGAAAACAACATGCGGAGACGAGTTTTGAAGAATAGGCAACACGGTGGCGCAGTGATTAGCAATGGGAATGCGGCACTGAGGATCCGGGTTCGAATCCCGGCCCTGGGTCACTGTCCATGTGGAGTTTGCACATTCTCCCCCTGTCGGCGTGGGTTTCACCCCCACAACCCAAAAGATGTGCAGGTTAGGTGGATTGGCCATGCTAAATTGCCCCTTAATTGGAAAAAAAATAATTGGGTACTCTAAATTTATTTTAAAAAAGAATAGGCAACACTGATTAAAAGACTGAAAGATAATTTAGAGTAGATCAGCAATTAGAGATGCAATTAGACCAATATTGTGTTGGAGTACAGGATAAAGGAAAGACTGAGGGCAATAAACACCTCCGCACATTCTAAGGAAATCTCAAAACAACGCGATTTCAGGGAACAGGAATGTATATCAGACTAGCAAGAGCATGGACTGATCAAAGGATACAAGTTCAGAGGCGATCAAGAATAGTATATGATGGAGAAATAATGCAGCAGCTTGTCTTTTACCTTTTGCAAGTTTATTCTTCATGCAGTTCAGTAGAGTTACAAATGATCATCACCTGTCTTCAACAATGCAATGAGCTTGACAGTGTAATTTGTAAAGTATGCAATTGCTGATACATTGTCAGAGCTCCCCTGTGCCATCTCAGTAGGATCAATAACATAGCTAAAGACAAGAAAGGTTAGATGAGGGTGAGAATGTAATTGTGTATGTGATATTTTTAAAGGATAGCTTTGCAGATTGTGAAGGTACAAATAAACAAGAGCTTTATTGGAAAGGTTACTCTACAGGCTGTTAGGATAGCCTGACCATTTGCCCGTGCCAAAGGCCAATGTGTCATCAGTACATCACGTGATCAATCTTAATGTGACTTTGTTAACTAGGAACAAACAGGAATACACAGCACTTTCCTCCCCCTTTACATGAGAGATCTTGCAATGAAACACAATATAACATTAACAATCAAAATTTACAGTATGAACAGTTAATAAACACAACAGTCAGTAAGTTAGATGTTTCTGAGGATGTTGATTTCTGTGTGGTTGTCGATGAACCTCAGCCATCTGCTTTTTCATGTTGACTGCAACCGCAGGTCTTTTTGGATTAGTTTGGACATCATCCATAGTTCTCTCAACTGGAGTCGATATAGTGTTCAGAGGTTGACTCGGTGTTGTAGTGTCCTCAACCGTGGTTACTGCCTTCCACAGTTACTTCTGATATTGTCAGATTCTCAGGAATGTCTTCACTTGGCTTGGATTTCTAAATTCTTGGAAGTGCAGGGTCGGATTAGGACAAATCAGCATGGATTTAGTAAGGGGAGGTCATGCCTGACAAACCTGTTAGAGTTCTTTGAAGAGAAAACAAATAGGTTAGACCAAGGAGAGCCAATGGATGTTATCTATCTTGACTTCCAAAAGGCCTTGGATAAGGTGCCTCACGGGAGACTGCTGAGTAAAATAAGGGCCCATGGTATTCGAGGCAAGGTACTAACATGGATTGACGATTGGCTGTCAGGCAGAAGGCAGAGAGTTGGGATAAAAGGTTGTTTTTAGGAATGGCAACCGGTGACGAGTGGTGTCCCGCAGGGCTCAGTGTTGGGGCCACAGCTGTTCTCTTTATATATTAACGATCTAGATGACGGGACTGGGGGCATTCTGGCTAAGTTTGCCGATGATACAAAGATAGGTGGAGGGGCAGGTAGTATGGAGGAGGTGGGGAGGCTGCAGAAAGATTGAGACAGTTTAGGAGAGTGGTCCAAGAAATGGCTGATGAAATTCAACGTGGGCAAGTGCGAGGTCTTGCACTTTGGAAAAAAGAATAGAGGCATGGACTATTTTCTAAACGGTGACAAAATTCATAATGCTGAAGTGCAAAGGGACTTGGGAGTCCTAGTCCAGGATTCTCTAAAGGTAAACTTGCAGGTTGAGTCCGTAATTAAGAAAGCAAATGTAATGTTGTCATTCATCTCAAGAGGCTTGGAATATAAAAGCAGGGATGAACTTCTGAAGCTTTATAAAGCATTAGTTAGGCCCCATTTAGAATACTGTGAGTAATTTTGGGCCCCACACCTCAGGAAGGACATACTGGCACTGGAGCGGGTCCAGCGGAGATTCACACGGTTGATCCCAGGAATGGTAGGCCTAACATACGATGAATGTCTGAGGATCCTGGGATTATATTCATTGGAGTTTAGGAGGTTGAGGGGAGATCTAATAGAAACTAACAAGATAATGAATGGCTTAGATACGGTGGATGTAGAGAAGTTGTTTCCATTAGCAGGGGAGACTAGGACCCGGGGGCACAGCCTTAGAATAAAAGGGAGTCACTTTAGAACAGAGATGAGGAGAAATTTCTTCAGCCAGAGAGTGGTGGGTCTGTGGAATTCATTGCCACAGAGGGCGGTGGAGGCCGGGACGTTGAGTGTCTTTAAGACAGAAGTTGATAAATTCTTGATTTCTCGAGGAATTAAGGGCTATGGAGAGAGAGCGGGTAAATGGAGTTGAAATCAGCCATGATTGAATGGTGGAGTGGACTCGATGGGCCGAATGGCCTTACTTCCGCTCCTATGTCTTATGGTCTTATGGCACAGTTTGTTTGAGGACTTTCAGTTGACTGTCTCAGGCAAACTAGTTCTAGTTGCTAAAAGTTGATCAGCGTGTCTCCTCCACACTATATCATCCTGAGTTTCAACTGTGTAGGAGATGATGGCAGGTATCCACTTCTCACTTGTGTTTTAGTTCCTTCCCAATACTTTCTGGAAAACGTAGCATTTAGCCTTGTTCTTAGGTTGCAAAAGCTGAATTTGCTATTTTTGCTCAACAATTTCCCTTGTCTCAGGTGACTTCAGCAAATCAAACGCTGTGCATAACTGACATTTTACCATGAGTAATGCTGAAGAACATTGGGCTGTTGAACGTGTTGTATTCCTGGATGCCATCTGCAATTGGTTTAGTCATTTAGACAATGATCCTAGCTCAAAAGTTACCTTCAATGAATGCTTTATTGTCTGAACAAGCCTTTCAGCCAACCCATTTGTGGCAGAATGATAAGGAGCGGATCGGATGTATTGGATTCCATTCTCCTTGAGATAATTTGTGAATTATTTCCAAATGAAATGTGGCTCATTGTCACTGATGAGTTGTTCAGGGTAACTGAATCACACCCAGCCTTTCTGGTGTTCTCTCCAAGGACATAGCCTTCATGATGGCAACTTCAGGCCATCTCATTTGCGTGTCTCCCACAATGAAAAACATTTGTCCTTCGAATGGTCAGGCATAATCGATATGAACTCTTCGCCATGGCTCTTCTGGTTCTAGAGGAGGCAGGTTTTGAGTCTTTACACAACCGAACACATGCCTGCTTTTCCTCGATTTTGCTATCCAGCCCTGTCCACCAAAAATAGCAATTTCCTTCATCGTTATTATCCCATAATGACCAACATGAAGCTGGTTTAGGACACGTTGCCTTAACAATGGTGGAATGATGACCCTCATTCGCCAGAGGGACAACCAGCTTGTACAGATAGTTCAAGTATTCGGGTAACATGTGGCTTCAATGCTGGGTTTGCTCCCATGATCTCACTACAAAGTACCATGTCCATAACTTCTGACAGGAGTGGATTATTTCTGATATACCTCCTAACACTCCTGTAACCGCAGGACAAGTTATCAACTTATTCGAAATAGAAAATATTACCACTCAGACTATTCATTCACGACTCATTCGGTCATCTAGAGAATTGGTTGTACCAAAAGAGTTGAACCCGGTACCTGATTCCCTGTCGGGAGGGAAGCCGTGTACCCCACGTCAGACACACGCAGCACCAACCAGCAACGCCGAGCATTGTGCCCCGAGGGTCTTGGCAGCTTGGCCAAGCATTCCCATGGAGATTTAATCCGATATTTTATCGTGTACGCATGTGCTGACAACAGCAATGCCCATCTCTGCATCCAGCTCACCACTAGAGATTGAATAGCGGTATGCGTCCCAAGTGTCATCAGTGGCCAATGATCCATTTGTAAGTAAATTTCCTTCCATATAGATATTAGTAAAAAAAGTTTGATTCAGAAAATGATGCCTCGAGCTTCCTTCTCTATTTCGGTAGAGTTCATTTCTGCTTTGTCCAAGGATCCTGATGCAAACGCTATTGGCTTCTTTTCACCATTGGGCATCATGTGAGAAACCACTGCTCCCATCCCATAAAGTGATGCATTGCAAGCCAGTTGCAATGGTAACTACAGATCAAAGTATGTCAGGATTTCTGACTTTAGTAGTGCCTTTTTAGCTTGTATGAAGGCCATCTCACACTGATCCACCCATTTCCATTTCCTGTTTTGATACAATAAGTTATGTAAAGGCTTGAGAATAGTTGCTAGACTAGGGACAAACTTTCCGTCATAGTTTAATAAGCCAAGGTGCAGATACCTCAGTTATGGTTTTTACTTTTGAAGGCCCCCTTCTTGTACAACATGGATCCTTTTCCCCCTATTCGGATTTTTATTTGAGACACTTGGTTCTTGCTTTTTATAGTTCTTGTTTGGAACTTGTTTCTTTCCCCAACACACACGTTCGATGTGCCTCTTTTTACCACAATTCCTGCATTTTGCATCTTTGCACCTGCAGTCTGCTGCTATGTGCTCAGTTTTTGGATATTGGTGGCAATTTCAAACCTGTGTCTGTGTTCTGGTCTCAGCCACATTTTATGGATTTGAATGCTCAAACTTGATTATTGTGCATCCTTAGTTGCTAACTCCATAGAGATCGCAACTTCTAAAACCTTCTTCAGATTTTAGTTGCCTTCTGTTGAAAGCTTTTTTTGGATGGCTTTGCTTCTTAAACCACAAACAATTCTGTCTGTAAAGTTTTAGCACTTCCTCACTTTTTCCAAGCAAGGTACCCTGAGCTCAGGCTGTTTCCTTCCAAGTTTTGGAATCCGGCCATATCTAAGCTATTGTTGCAGGGTTCTTGCTACTCACAGTGCTCCCTGTGCTGTTCCAGATCTTTCTGGGCAGAGCACGTGGCAAGCTTCTTTTTGATGGTGCTTCCTCTGTAATCTAAGTTTAACTTTTAGTTCCTTCAATGGCTGCTCCCAATATTTGGCACCCCTCTATCACCAGTTTTATGGAGCAAAGTTTTTACCTTTTAATCCTTTTTGGATGTCTGCACACGGATTGGCGATTTTCTTTATTTTTACTTCTCCGTGAGTCTGCCAGTGTGGTTCCGACCTCCTCATCACTGGTTTTCCTTGTGGTAGTTTTAAAGGATGGGTTTGCCGACCACAAAGGTACAAACAAACAAGAGCTTTATTGGAAAGGTGTTTACTCCACAGGCTGTTAGAATAGACTGATGTGTTGGGTGTTCTGGATCACAACAGGTCACCAACACTGGAAGTGGTGCAACTCTATTTTATTATAAGGTTAACTATATTAACATACTTTAACTGTGGGTAAATGCTATACCAGCTTTAACTGTTGACCCTTGCCTAGTCCTAACCAGGTGATGCACTCAGCACATGGTGAATGTCTGTGCTGCAGGCTGTGAGTTCTGTGCTCCGAGCTGGCTGCTACTAGAATGCGCGGGAACTCTCCTGTCCCCTGTCTTTGTAGTGCGTGTGCTCTCACTGGTGATTGGCTGCGCTGTTGTGTATGCTGATTGGTCCCATTGCATGGCCATCAGTGTGTGTGTGTCTGCACCATAATATACGGGTGTATATTATGACATCCCCCCTTTTATATAAAGAACATGTGCCTGTGTGACAATAAATATCGTGTAGTGAATGTACCTGACTATGTGTGTGCGTGTTATTTACATGATTATGTACATGAGGCTAATCTATTTACACGGGAAGGTGTCTGGTGCAGAGAAATAGGGTGTCACACCAACAAAGAAATGAACATTATATACAAACTACTGGAACGATGAAACAGGATAACAGAACAGATCAAAGAGTCCAACATTGTAAAACTCATAAGTCAAGTCTCTGAGGTGGGTGATGAATTCTGGTTGACCGCCTCAAGGGTGGGTCAGGAGCCACCGGCTGAGGAACGGGCTGGGCCATGGCAGAGTGAGGAGGATGCAGAGTATTCGGAATCTCCACATAGTCCAGGTTGGGGACAACAGGAGGGCATGGCACCGGTGGAGGATCACGTAGCGAGCGTGGAATGAGACGAAGGGCACGCCGATTGCAGCGGCGAATGGAACCATCTGGCAGATGAACCAGGAACGAGTGGGGAGACACCTGCCGAAGAACCACAGTGGTTGCAAACCAGCCACCCTCCGGAAGATGGATGTGGACATTGTCATCCGGCGCCAGAGCAGGGAGATCAGTCGCCCGGGCGTCATGCACCGCCTTGTGTTGTGCACGAGACTGTTGCATCCGCTGAAGGACCGGAACGTGAATGGACGGCATCGTGGTCCTGAGGGTGCGACCCATGAGCAGCTGGGCTGGCGACAGGCCCGTGGAGAGTGGGGCCGAACGATAGGCCAGCAAGGCAAGGGAGAAGTCGGATCCTGCATCGGCAGCCTTGCAGAGGAGCCATTGGACGACGTGGATGCCCTTTTCCGCTTTGCCATTGGATTGGGAGTGCAGGGGACTGGATGTCACATGCACAAAGTTGTACCTCCTGGCAAAGTTGGACCATTCCTGGCTCGCGAAGCAGGGCCCATTGTCCGACATCACATAGTGAGTGGGATGCCATGATGAGCAAAGGTCTCCTTGCAGGCACGGATGACCGCCGATGGTGTGATGTCGTGCAGGCGTACGACCTCCGGGTAGTTCGAAAAATAGTCTAAAATCAGAACATAGTCCCTGCCGAGCGCATGGAACAGGTCTACGCCTACCTTAGACCAAGGGGACGTGACCAACTCATGTTGCTGTAGGGTCTCACGTGGTTGGGCTGTTCCGTGGGGGTCATAGCATGTGATGCATATGCAACGGGGGCCCATGATGAGGCCTCATCGCGTTGCAGGAGCACCGCCCCAATGTCGGATTGGCTGGCATCCGTTGAAATTTTTGTTTCCTTCGTGGGATCAAAAAATGCCAATACCGGGGCCGTGGTAAGCTTGATCTTAAGCTCCTCCCATTCGCGCTCGTGGGCGGGAAGCCATTGGATGTCTGTCGTCTTCCTGACCAGGTTCTGGAGAGCTGTGGTATGGGAGGTGAGGTTGGGGATGAACTTCCCCAGGAAGTTGACCATGCTCAAAAATCAGAGGACCGCCTTCTTATCCGCTGGCTTCTGCATGGCCGTGATGGCTGCCACCTTGTCCGCATCTGGCTGCATACCCAACCAGGAGATGTGGTCCCCTAGGAACTTGAGTTCCGTCTGGCCGAAGGAACATTTGGCTCTGTGTATGTGTGTGTGTGTGTGTGTGTGCACCATAATATACTGGTGTATATTATGACATAGACTGCCCGTTTGCTCAAGCAAAAGACAGATGACATCATCAGTACATCACGTGATCAGACTCTTAAAGTGACCTTGCTCCAACTGGGAAGAAACCTGAATTCACAACAGCGTATTTCCCATGTTATTTCAGAGTTGTGACAGATATTTTCTCAGAAGGGAGACTAATATCCTGTTCTTGAACAGACTTGTGATTAAAGTTAAGAATTATTGAGGGTATAAAGAAGTATTTGATAAGATTTGAATTACTCCATGGAAGGACATGAAGGAAACTGAAAATTAATGACCAAACCATTACAGTGTGAGGCAACTGGAGGTCAGCAAGTGCAATAGAAGGGAAGGGCCATAGCTCGAGCTATGAACCGTGGTTGTCTTCAATACTTCTCTAAACTCCAATCTGGCAGGGAGATAATACAAGCTTTCCTTCTCCGCAAGAGGAAATATTTCAGCCTCATGTGAAATCCCATCTAGCCAGCCTGGATAAGAGATGACAAAAATCATCGAACTGGATAAAACAAATTTGATGAGCAAGACTGGGATTGGTATTCAGGACCTTCTGGCTGGAAGCCAGATACTTGAGTTACTGCTGCATCTGCTAAGAACCTTTGTAATTTAGGAGCGGAATGATTTGTAGTAATCCTTATCTTGTTAATAGGAGTTATATTTCTGTACAAATTTCAAATTTCATATTGAGCTCCTTCATAATCACCAGCACTTTGTAAAATCTTCTTTGTAGTCCACCGTTTTGCTGGACCAGAAGAGATTGTGCACAACCTGGATTACTGTGACATTTTGATCGTTGGGGATGAACTAAATTCTGAAGAGGAATGCCTGGAACTGGAGTCAATTGAGCTGCATGGGAAACATCTCGAATTCACAAATTCCACAGCTGGAATGTCCGTTTATGGTAATTTCATTTTCTTTCATGCAGAGTAATAATAACGCACCCATTTGATTGTAATGCAAATTGAATGTGTGCCTCCATCATTCAGGTTGACTGCAATGCTTGTTGACTTGATACAGTGATCCAATTACCCCCAAGTTGCTGGATTGAAAATATGCCGATAAAGATAGCAAATTTCTAGCTTTTCACTTTGTAATAAATCACTTATCTGTAAAGACCGAGAAGAAATCTGAATCAAACTATATGAAAATGTAATTGGATTGTAGCCAAAATTGCAACCTTTATACAACAGTAGGTTCTATTTCCTGTTACAATGAAGAAAAATCTGTGTTATCCTAATTACCCAAAGGATTGCATCATTTTAGAACTGAAGGGTTAGTTCTTTTGAAGAACATTGTATGAAATATTATAGAATATGTGGCACTCTTCAAATTGAATATTATTATTTTTTAACAAGAGCTATTTTGAGAAATATTATTGGGCTTTTCCATGAACAATGATTATTCACATTACTGATACGTCTTCCACATGATGGTGGTGTCTTCTTGTGCTCATTAGGTGTGGACAGCATGGCAAACTATGAACATGTTCTTCGCAAACTCCGTTACCGTAACTGGGAGACTGCATCCGTTTTTGGTCGAAGGTTTAGGCTGACATGCTCGGAACTCAATGGACGCTACACGAGCAATGAATTCAATTTAGAGGTGAGAAAAAGACAAATGGAGTGTAGACATCGAGACAGCTGATGTATTAAGGTCACGTAGAAAGACTGCTCAATACATGAATGCTGCGTGTAATTTACTTGGTGAACAGTAATGCACTTAGACTGTCACCGGGACAGAACTGTGAAAATTGATTTAATTTGACAGGATGATTATTGACCACCTTGGTTTCGTTTGTCTAGGTGAACGTTCTGCACATCATTAATCTTATGGACCATGTTAATCATGCGGTGGTTCAACCCCAGTTCCTGCAGTCAATCCATCACTCGCTGCCCGATCTTCCAGGTCACAACCTTAATGCTGCTCATAACTCAGGTAGTAAAACTGTTTCCCTAAACAAAGAAACAAAGAGCAGTGACTGTCATTAAGTTGAAAGATATGGAAATATTCATATTTAAAAGCTTATAAAAAGATCTTCTGTTGTTGAATTTTACAACACCATGAACAACGCACTAGGGATAATTAACTAGACTAATTGCCATTTTAGAATTGGATTTGGACCATTTGAGGTTCTGATAATCAGATCCAAGTTGTTTGTGCAGAAATAAGGGAAAGTCTGCGTGCCATGGAAACTTGGACACTTACATCTCCAGTGCCAGAGGGAAGCTAGATCAATTAACCCCAAGGCTACAGCAGCCTTTAAAACATTTGCAAACCTAAGACTTTGAAACCAACCCTTTCAACTGAGGAAATCTTTGTTTCCTTTTCACTTGTTCGTCCTGTTTTAATTCTATGGGGGCGATCCATCAGCCTCGTCACGCCTGACCCGGGACGCGACGAGGCAGGTACATCACGGGAGAGGCGTCTCACAAGATTTACAGGCCTCGTCAGACCTCGTGAAATCTCATTCGATCTCACGAGACATCGCAATCTGGATCCCGCCCATCGTGGTCGAGATCCATATTCACAGATTCAAGTGAGGAGTTAGTCTTACTTGCATACGTCTACGCCCGATTTACCCAGCGCCCAGGATCGAACGGTCTCGCCTCAGAGTCCCTGAGCGGGTGCCGTTTAGCAATGGTTTCCACAATCATAGACCAGGCGTACCAGCACTTGATGGAGTCTCAGGCAATCGGGGGGCCCCTGGGTGGTTGGGCTCTGGGCAGGGTAGTCCTTGGCACCCCAATGACACCCAGGCACCATGGCATTCCCCGGCTTATACTCTGGCAGTGCCATGCAGGTGCCACCCTAGCAATGCCAAGGTGCCCAAGTGGTACTGTCAGGCTGGCAGGAGGACTGCCAGACTGGCAGTGCCCAAGTGGCATCTTTACCATGCCAGGGATCAGGATTGGGGATCCCCTGCCCTTATGATGTTGGGTGTGGGGGCCTCTAATTGGTGAGTTGGGGTGGGTCTGTAGGCCAAGGTGGGGAGGGGGAGGGGGGGGGGTCTAGAGATCGGGGCGCCATCTCTTCCTGCACTGACGAACGGAGCTGATTAGCGTAGGAAATGGGACAAAATGCGGCCTCAGTGGGGCAGTCCACGCCGAGGCCCATAAATTAAGCAGAGTTCCGTTTAACAGCAGGTACGTTCTCAGTGCTGCCAAAGCCAGGAAACACCTGGTCAAACGTGCCCGACAAGGAACTGTTCCGTAAATCGCACCATCCTGAATTTAGAGTTTGTAAATGATGTGTTTTTTTTTAACACTGTTGCCTAATTGTTGAATGAACCCTTACTCTGATCACACACATGTAACCTGGATGAGTAATGTGAAATATAGGGCGCGATTCCCCCCAAAACTTCCCAGTTAATTTGCGGCAGGTTTTTCAGGGAGTTTACCACTGGCTCTGCCGGCGAATTCCCCACTGCTACTCAATGACACAGTCACTTTTTTGTGCCCTGCGGAGTTTCTCACCAGTTTAGCCCACACTTAGGGCAGGATTCGGTTGCGGTGCCTGCCCGCCGACAGGAAGATCCCGCCCGAGGTCAATGGACCTTTCCATTGTCCGTGTCGCGACCATGACGATCTTTCGGTAGGCGGGGCGGGAGAATCCAGCCATTAGAATTTTTTTTTAGCACTGGGGGGCTGATCTCAGAGACCAGGCCGCCATTTTGAAATGGTTCCCCGATCTCTAAGTGAGCGTGTGGGTCCCCCAGATATCCCAGCCATTGGCAATGTCATCCCCCACACACATGGACACTACCCCACACACCCCAAGTGAGGACAAGGAATATGGGTTCCCTGGGGGGCCCCTTCTTCAGGCCCCCCAAGTTCCCTTATAGCACCCCCTCCCTTCCAGGACCCCACCCATTATCCCTCCAACCTCCCAGAGGCCCTTACCTACCTGCCCTGCACTCCCCCACCCTTCAAACCCCCCTCATCTATCCTCATTTCATAGGCACGGGCCTCTCGCCCCCTGGCCTTTGGCCTTGCCACCCTAGCATCAAGGCACCCATGCACTGCCATCCTGGCACCCAGACAGTGCTCCTGAAAGCTTGGCAGTGCCATCTTTCTCCAATTGCCCGGGAAACCTCCCAAGTACTGTTCCGTCTGGTCCACTTTTGTGTGGGCCAGCATTGATTGGCACCTGGTTGCAGCCTCCCTGGGAAGGTCGAAAAATCTATGGAGGCCTGTAGATCCCGCGCAAGTAGGTCGTAAGTAGGTTTACGAGCTACTTCCTCGACCGTCATTCGGTCCCCCCCATTTGGGGTGGGGTTTTGATTCCGATGTCTTGCAGGACTCCGAAGAATCTTGCGAGGCATGGAGGGTGTTGGGAGGTCCACTGCAAGCCTCTCCCGGCATTCTCCGGCTAATCTGTGTTCGCCCTTGAGCGCAACAAGCCGGAGAATCGTGCCCAGTGTCAAATGATTGAGAACATGGGGTTATACTTCATACATGGGTGGGGAGGGGGAAGATTTCAGCCCCTCGCTGCCAATATCACAAGGTTCACCCCGCAAAGGGTGGGAATGTCATTTAAATGACTTATATTAAATTTCAAAATTATTAACAGCCTCACCGCCACATGATCCCCCTCACTCAATATTCGGTGAGGTTTGCAATAACTTTTTTAAAATGTGCATGAGTAAAGGGTATCCATCTCGGGGCACAAAGATAAGTATAGCCCTTGGGGGGGGGGGGGGGGGAAAGGAATGCCCCGACAGTGCCCTGCCACCCACCCCCTGGCACTGCCCCTGGCACAGATTGGCACAGTGCTGACCAGGTAGTGCCCCCGTGCCGGGGGCAGTGCCCGGGGCTGGCTCCGATGGGAGCCCCATAGTGGGGGAGGGGTGTTTCCATTTATGTGTGGTATGGGGTTGACGGAGAGTGAGCAGTGAGGGGGAATCTCTCAGGCATACGGAGGAGCATCAATTGACAAGGGGGGAAAGGCCGGCGATAACTCCGCAGTGGTTGCGGTGGAGGGGCCCCGATAATTGTCAGGGGGGAGATGCCAATACCTCCATGGCAGATGTTCACGGTGCTCTTTTTGGGCCCCAATCTTTTTGGAGCCTGTATCTAGCTCTTATCAGCCCCCCACCCCCCCCCCCCCCCTCCCCAGAGTGATAATGTAAACCATACCCACTCATTTTGTTTCTTTAAATTAGCTCAGGATGCGCAGAGAAAACTGACCTGTGCAAGTGGAGAGCTACATGCCGGTTTTCAGTCTGAGCCTGACGCTTTTAAATAAAGTAAGACTCCACCCATGGATTTTGAAGTACTATGGCCAACAAGAACAAAAGCTTCAATACTTTTACGCCAAAGCACTAGGTTTATATATCCACTTTCCTTTTCAGAAAATAATTTGTGTCCAAAGCATTCATGGACCATCTTCTGTCAGAAATTCAGCAGATTTAACACCCAAATAGACTTACAGGAAAATTGTAGCCAAAAGTGCACAAGTTGTTGTAGAAATCAGCTTCAAAGTGGATATGTGGGAAAGTCAAATCAATGTGAATTGTTCCATTCAGGGTGCAAGTCAGCATTTTCTGAAAGGGAAAATTACACCTAATTCTGCTAACATTCTGTTATATAGGGACATGTTTAAAAGCAGCCAGTTTAGGTTGGAAAATAAATTTGAAATATTTCTCTGGGACGAGTATTTTAGCATTTCACGAAATTACGCTCCATTGAAGTAATATTGTTGCATTTTAATTCCCAGTCACCTAATTTATTTTATCTCCTTCATGCCCTCTCTGAGCTCATCTTGATCATTAGATCCTGCTCCCTCAACCCTATTTGCAATAAACTACTGACCAATCAACTCTCCTTCCTGCTTCTCATGTTAGCTGATAAAGTTTTTTAAAATAAATTTAGAGCACCCAATTATTTTTTGTTTTCCAATTCAGGGGCAATTTAGCGTGCCAATCCACCTAACCAGCACATCTTTGGGTTGTGACGGTGAAACCCACGCAGACATGGGGAGAATGTGCAAACTCCACACGGACAGTGACCTAGGGCCGGGATTCAAACCCGGGTCCTCAGCGTCGCAGTCCCAGTGCTATCCACTGCGCCACATGCCGTCCCGTTTTGCTGATGAAGTTATTGTTTCCCTCGCTCCTTCATTTCAAGTCAAATGTTATCACATCTGCCCTCAAAAGCAACAACCCTTGACGCCTCTGTCCTTCAAAACATATAGCCATAGAATTCCGACAGTGAAGAAGGAGGCCATTCAGCCCATCGAGCCTGTACCACCTCTCTGAAAGAACACTCTACCCAGGTCCACTCCCCTATCCTTTCCCAATTACCCCGTGCATTGATCCTGGTTAATCTACCAACCTGCACATCTTTGGAAAGTGGGAGGAAACCGGAGGAAACCCACAAAGACACAGGGAGAACATGCAAACTCCATACAGACAGTCACCCAAGGCCGGAATCGAACCCATGTCCCTAGGGCAGTGAGGATGCAGTGCTGACAACTGTGTCACCGTGCCGCCCTTCTTCAAACTTCTCTGTCCACTCCAGCATCCTTCGATGTGTTGTCATTTCCCAAATCCATGCCCACTTTTCACACAAGTCCATGTTTGAATCCACCCAATCATCTTCCACTCCTGCCAAAGAATTTAAATGGTTATCATAAAGTCATAGAATTTCAGAATAAGAAGTGCCCCAATAGATGATAGAGATGAGAAGGAACTTCTTCTCTCAAAGGGTCATTAATCTTTGAATTCTCTATCTCAAAGAGCAGTGAAAATTGGATCATTGAATATATTCAAGGCTGACTAGCAGATTTTTGATCTACAAGGGGGTCGATTATGGGAGTTATGGAGAGCAAGCAGGAAAGTGAAGTTGAGGCTTCATTAGGTCAGTTATGGGCTGGAATTCTTCTTCGTTGGGATTCTCTTTTCCCGCTGGCAGCACAGTCCCGCTGTGGGTTTCCTGGCGGCATGGGGAAATCCCATTGACAAGCGATGGAAAGAGATAATCCCGGCGCCAGTGAGTGGTGTGCCGCTGAGAAACACATGGCTGCGGTCCCGGAGAATCCTGCCGAAGAACTCACAGAATAGCATTGCTAGTTCAAAGGGACAAATAGCCTATTCCTGCTTCTGTTTCTTATATTCTTAGGCTTTGTGTCTGTAGCTGTGATAAACTATCTCGCCTTTTCATTCTTGACCTTTCTGCAGCCTTTGACCAAGCCATCCCTGCAACACAACAATGAGCGAGCTTGTAATTGCATTGGCATCTTTGACCCATCCCACCAAGAGACTGTGCCAGAACCAACCAAGTGGAGCATTTGACTGCTCCTTCCCAACCCTCTTCCCCTCCTCCTCTTATTCAAATCCCCATCTGTGCCTGCCCTGCCCCAAACCCCTGACACATTTCATCCCCGTCTGCCCATTTTCTCTTCCTCATTCTATGCTGACTCCCTTACTCCTCTCCAAATTTTGCTCTCCTTTGCTTCTCCCTTCTCCTTCTTTCCTTCCTTCCTGATATTTAGCACGGTTCCCCGCATACAATGACTTTTATCAAGTTACGTTGCGGAGAACATTGAAACCGCTGGCTTTGCGCTGGGGTGATATTCATTTGCTACCAATATAAATGTTCTGATAGATAACTTAAATATCCGCCAAAAAAAAGACTGGCAATGCTTTTCACAACCTCAGGACATGAGGATATCCCAAAGTGCTTTTCAGCTATTTAAGTATGTTTCTTAAAGTATAGTTACTATTGTAACATTTCAATCACATTCCCATACTCGTATGATGTTCTCATTCACTTCTGAATGCACATGGTACTTCTCCCTGCTTACATTCTCATGCATGCACTACCCTCACTGTTGCACAGCACACATTTTTAAAAAATGAGGATTTAATATAATTACTTATTCTAGATGACCTGAGCCAGACACAAGGAAAAAGAATGGAACATTTTCAAACTTTGGAGCATTGATTACAATAGCTAGTTCTTTCCAGAACTGAAAGATCTCTTTCTGGCCAAGATCAGGCAGCCACAGAGTTGAGTTTAAGTTGGGATTGTTGAGGTTCAGCACCTATTTATTCAACTGAATTGTGCTAACAGAAATGGCAGAAGTGAACAATACCCTGTCACATCGCATTGATGTAGAAGCTGCTTGCTACCTAAAGAGGCAAAGCATGTACAGTAGATCACTATTCATACTTGCACCATTGCAGCATTTACCAAATACAAAATTTGTGGAATATGTAGGGACTCTGGTGGATATAAAAGGTTGATTTAGGATTGTAGGTTGCAAAACTAACAATGATCTAATTTTATAATTACCCAACTTATTTTAAATGTTAGCACCACAATGCACTTTTGTGCAATTTTTCATTGTGTGCATTTTGATGGATTTTCAGTCAGACTAACACAGATTTTTGAATTGCTCCATTATAACAAACGTTGTTTCTTCTTAAAGATTGTGGCTCCTTCTTCAATTAAATGCAAAAACTGGTTCCTGCTTGCAGGCAAGTACAAAATCTTAAATCCTTATCTTCTTTGATTCTGATTTCTTTTTCAGTTATCCCCAGTGCTGCCACTATTGTCATTGTAGTGTGCATTAGTTTCCTAGTCTTTATCATTGTTCTGGGGGTCTTCAGAATTCGAGCAGCCCACCAGCGCACCAACCGGGAAAATGAGAGTGGGAAAGAAAATGAAATGGATTGGGATGACTCTGCTCTGACCATTACTGTTAACCCAATGGAGGTGAGTAATGTGAGATGTTAGGTTAACCGCTATTACAACATGTTTTGACTGAAGAAAGCGGACAACATTGCAACTTTAAAGACCGGGGAGAAGCACTGATCTCCATTTATCTCAGGCAAGGTGCGAGGATAATGGAAGACTTTATAGAAGATATCTCATTGTACATTGCTGATTGTTTCTGCGATATTTTGAGGATTTCCTGAGGAAATGAATAGACAATCCAGTTGTAAAGTAAGAATACAACTGAATCTAAAACAGTGAATCCAAACAATCCAAGGAATTACACAAGATAGCTCAATAGCAATATAATGGTAAACTATTGGAATAAAGTAATATTAATACTGCTATAAAAAACAAAATGATTGTTACAACTGATAACAGCCATGAAAATAGCAGGGTTGTTGTGGTGGGTGACTTTAATTTCCCCCATATTGACTGGGACTCCCTTGGTGCCAGAGGTTTGGATGGAGAACAATTTGTTAGGTCTGTTCAAGATGTTTTTTTTTGAAACAGTGGGCGGGATTCTCCGACCCCCCGCCGGGTCGGAGAATCGCTGGGGGGGGGGCGGCGTAAATCCCGCCCCCGCCGAATTCTCCGAAGGGTGAAAAGTCGCCCCACCCACCTCGGAGAATGGCAGGGGCGGGCGCGAGGCAATGGACTCCGGGGCTGCCCATATTCTCCCGGCCGGATGGGCCAAAGTCAGGGTCCCGTCGGCGTAAATCAAAACACTTTTTTAACGGCGTCAACCAGTGCTGATGGTTGACGCCGTCCAGCATGGAGGTAGGTCACGGCCTGGGGGGTGGCCGCAGGAGAAGTGATGGCGTGGCCGCAGTCTGTGTGTGTGGGGGAGAGGTGTGTGTGGGTATATGCGTGGTGGAGGGGGGGGGGGGTGGGCTTCGGGGGAGTGCCGGGGAAGGGGGGGTGAGTGCCGGCGAGGGGGACGGGGGGGATGAGTGCCGGGGACGGGGGGCTGAGTGCCGGGAGGGGGTGATGAGTGCCGGGTACGGGGGGATGAGTGCCGGGTACGGGGGGATGAGTGCCGGGTACGGGGGGATGAGTGCCAGGTATAGGTGGATGAGTGCCGGGGAGGGGGGGGATGAGTGCCGGGGAGGAGGGGATGAGAGCCGGGTACGGGGGGGTGAGTGCCGGGGACGCGGGGGTGAGTGCCGGGTACGGGGGTTGAGTGCCGGGGACAGGGGGTGCGAGTGCAAGGGAGGTTGTCCGCCTGGCCGGGTGCCATCCTCCAACAGTCGCGCCCATGCAGCCCATGCCACCTGGCTAGGGGAGGGGGAGTACGGGCAATGATGACCTGTCGTCGTTTCCACCCCACCACCCCCCCCCCCCCCGGCAGGCTTTCATGTTTTCTGGTCAGCCAGCGATGTTGCCGCAGCAGCCGCTATTCTCCATGTTGCCCTGGAGGAGGAGGAGGAGTGTGCCAGAGAGGCGGCGCAGGCTGCCGCAGAGGAGCATGCCGCAGAGGGGCAGGCGGCAGCCGCCCAGGCTGGAGGGACACCCGCCCGACAGGACGAGGAGGAGGAGGAGCAGGGGGAGCACGTAGTGGAGGAGGAACACGAGGAGGGGGAGGTGGACGTCGCAGCGTCACGGCAACGGAGGCACCCGAGGAGGCCCCATGTGTACCGGCCCCGGCTGTCGTACCAGGACCTCACGGACCGGGAATGCAGGAGGAGACTCCGGATGAGCCGGGAAATCGTGGCACACATCTGCCACCTGCTTGCACACCTGGCACGCGTGGTACTGGGGGGGTTGACCCTCTCCCCGTGTCCGTCAAGGTTACGGTGGCCTTGAACCTTTATGCCACGGGGTCATTCCAGACGCCAGGTGGGGTCCTGTCCGGCATCTCGCAGACATCGGAGCACGGGTGCATCCGGGCAGTGACAGATGCGTTATATGCCATTGCGGACCGCTACATCCGCTTCCCTGTGGACCGGGCCAGCCAGGATGCCCGGGCCGTGGGCTTCTCTGCCGTGGCTGGGTTTCCCATGGTCCAGGGCGCGATTGATGGGACGCATGTCGCCGTGAGGCCAGCTGCAGATACCAGGGCCGTGTTCACCAATAGGATGGGGACCTATTCCATGAACATCCAGGTGGTCTGCGATCACCGCATGATTATCCTGCACGTCTGCGCCCGGTACCCGGGAAGTGTACATGACTCATACGTGTTGTCGCGGTCTTACATCCCCGGCATGTACGAGGGACGCCACCGCCGGCTGAGGGGCTGGTTGCTGGGCGACAGGGGTTACCCGTTGCAGTTGTAGCTGATGACGCCTATGCGGAGGCCACAGAATGACGCAGAGAACAGCTACAATGATGCCCATGCAGCGACAAGGGGAGTGATAGAGAGGTGCTTTGGCGTGCTCAAAATGCGTTTCAGATGCCTGGACCTCGCTGGGGGCGCCCTCCAGTATCGGTCAGATAGGGTCGGCCGCATCATTGTGGTGTGCTGCGTCCTGCGCAATATAGCCCAGCAGAGGGGCGATGTTCCGGAGGCAGAGGAGGGGGGAGTGGGGGAGCAGCAGAAAGAGGCGCAGTCCTCCCCAGATGAGGGGGATGGGGGCAATGGTCAGGGCAGACGGGCTAGACATGGGCGGGTGGCTCTCCACCGTTACCGGCTGAGCCAGCGGGCACGGGACAGGCTGATAGCCGCCCGCTTCACTGACTAGGGGGCGTGGGAATCGGCGAGTATGGCCACATACTGCACACCATGGCAACACCCTCACACCCTCACCACCTCCCCCCCCCCCCCCCCCCCCCCCCCCAACCACACCAACCCCATCCGCATGCACACCGCCTCTCCATTGCAGATCCACCTGCGGCACGACGGCCGGGCTCTCACGGGCGCCGGTGGAAGCGTGTCTATTGCAGGCCATGGAGGATGATGACAACCCGCCCTGCGATGAGCTCCTGGCTCCACATCGTCGGACGATATCTGACCCATGGCCACAGTACCACCATCCACCCGGACCATCCCTGCATGCGGCTGTGACACTGCAGCGCACGGTCCCGTCCTCTGCCCGGGGGGATGGTGGGCAGACTCACCTGAGACCGACGTAGCTGTTTAGCACAGGGCTAAATCGCTGGCTTTGAAAGCAGATCAAGGCAGTCCAACAGCACGGTTCGATTCCCGTAACAGCCTCCCCGAACAGGCGCCGGAATGTGGCGACTAGGGGCTTTTCACAGTAACTTCATTTGAAGCCTACTTGTGACAATAAGCGATTTTCATTTCATTAATTTCATAAGAACACCCCTCACACACGCACACTGGCGTTCAACGTACATGACACCCCCACACGCTTCGGACAGAGCACAAAGGCAGCTTCTGCAGGTGTTAAAGTGATTTTAATAACAAACAGTGCATACACATGCCCGAGCCCCTAAAACACGTCTGTGCCCTGCACCCGTCCCAACTTACTCAGTGTCTAATTGTTCGGCCTTACGGGCCCTTTGACTACGTCTACGTGGTTCCCCAGACGGTACAGCAGAACTGGAGGTGGACTCCTGCGATTCCTGCCCTCTGACTCGGGATCCCTTTGGCGGCTGTTTCCTGGGGAGTCCTGGCCTAGATGGGCATGGCTGTGGCCCAGGCGACTGGGATGGCGAGCTGCCAGCCTGTCCTGCCCATTGCCCACCCGATGCACCTGGGACAGAAGGGGGGGAGTCCGAGGTGTCGCGGTGTACCGGGACCTCCCCTACAGGGGGACCCGGGACGGGGGCCAGCAACTCCTCCTCCCTCGGGGTGCCCAATGGCCCCCAGGACTCTACATGGGTCGGGGGTGCGAACGGACAGGCCATCCAACGCCCCTCCGACACCTGGCGCTGCCAGTCCTGGAGGCCCGTGTTGGTATTGACAAGGGTCTGCAGGTTTGCAGCCATGGAGCTCAGCGAGTTGACCATCCCTGTCTGTGACTGTGCGACGCCGGCCAGCACATGGGCAATGGCGCCGATTCCATCAGCGATGGCCTGCAGAGACTGGGCCATGGCCTGCAGAGACTGGGCCACGGCCTGCTGAGACTGGGCCATGGCCTGCTGAGACTGGGCTATTGCCTGCTGAGACTGGGCCATGGCATTGAGCGCCTCTGCCATCTGCCGCTGGCGCTGGCTCTTGGCCTCCTGTGAGAGGGCAGCCATGTCCTGGGCCACAGACGCCGCCTGCACAGAAAGCCCCAGGCCTCGCATACTACTCCTCATGTCTGACACCATCGCACACATTGCCTCCACCGCGGACGCCACCCGTGCAGTGTCGGCCTGGGTGGCATGCATGACCGGCACCACTCCCAGCTCCTGGACGCGGGTGCACTCCTCCACCTGCGACTGCAGCCGCTGCAAGCCGGCCGTCACCCTCTTCGCTCGTCCCAGGTTCGGTGGTTGCATCGAGGCTATGGGTGGGTGTGATAACTCCAGGAACCCGGGATCCATCTGGGCGGCAGATGTTCGCTTGCGCCAGGATGCCCTCTGACCTCCCGGCCCCTCTGCTGCTCCTACCTCCACCTGCTGTACCTGTACGGTTGTGTTGTGCGCACCAGTGAGTGTACCAGACGCCGCATCACTAAAGTGCCCAACCGAGGTGAGTGTCTCTGCGATGGTGGAGGGTGTTGGTGACAGCAGTGGCGTTGTGTCATGCGCATCGTCCGACTCTGAGTCCATGGTATTTTGGGGTGGCGGTTCGTCTCCACCCATCCACTCTGTGTCACTGTCCTGTATTTCGGTTTCCTGGGTAAGGGTCTCCTGGGTAGGGGTGTCCTGGGTAGGGGTCTCCTGGGTAGGGGTCTCCTGGGTAGGGGTGTCCTGGGTAGGGGTCTCCTGGGTAGGGGTGTCCTGGGTAGGGGTGTTTTGGGTAGGGGTGTCCTGGGTAGGGGTCTCCTGGGTAGGGGTGTCCTGGGTAGGGGCCTCCTGGGTAGGGGCCTCCTGGGTAGTGGTCTCCTGGGTAGTGGTGTCCTGGGTAGTGGTGTCCTAGGTAGGGGTGTCCTGGGTAGGGGTGTCCTGGGTAGTGGTGTTGTGGGTAGGGCTGTCCTAGGTAGGGCTGTCCTGGGTAGTGGTTTCGTGGCTCGGCTGCGAGGGGGCCTGTGGCTGCCCCCCTCGTCGCTGGGTGGCACACGCCTGCGTCGCCCGAGACGGGGGCGTCATCTCCCTATTGCTCCAGGTCTCTCCATCCCCCGTGGTCACCCTGGGGCATCCTGCGGGCATCGCGTGCCAGAGGGTCCGGGTCTCTCCGTCACCCGTGGTCGCCCTGGGGCATCCTGCAGGCATCGCGTGCCAGAGGATCCAGGTCTATCCGTATCCCGTGGTCGCCCTGTGGCATCCTGCGGGCGGTTGGCATCTGCGGGGATGGATGCCTCGACGTTTGCTCCTGCGATACACAATGAAGCATGCATGGTTAGACAAGCAGGCGGTGATCAGGTGATATGGGGGAGGGGGGATTTGGGGGAGGGGGGATATGGGGGAGGGGGGATATGGGGGATATGGTGGAGGGCGATATGGGGGAGGGGGGATATGGGGAGGGGGGATATGGGGAGGGGGGATATGGGGGATATGGGGAGGGGGATATGGGGGAGGGGGGATATGGGGGAGGCGGGATATGGGGGAAAAGGGGGAGGGGAATATGGGGGAGGGGGGATATGGGGAGGGGGATATGGGGAGGGGGAGAGGGGATACGGGGGTGGGGGGATATGTGGAGGGGGGATATGGGGAGGGGGGATATGGGGGCGGGCTGTTGGTGGCTCACTTGCTGGTGGGCCCCCGACCTCTGCATCGGCAACCTCTCGGCCATCAGGTCCGCCAGCCAATTCCAGGGCCCTTTCCTCATGTACGGTGAGTGGCCTCTCATCAGCTGGGCCCCCTCCAGTCCTCTCATGCTCCCTGTTGTTGTGTGCGCGTTTCTCCTGTGGGGGGCGGGTGGGTGGAGGGGGTAAAAGGCAACAGTGTTAGACAAGTATATGAATGCATGCCATCGGTTGCGTGTATAGTGCAGTGGTTAAGGTTAGGGTTGGTTTCACTTGGGGGTGTGCCGCACATCGGGAAGGTCGTTCACCTTCTTGTGAAACTGGGTGCCGGTCCGTGGTGTCAGAGCCACAGCGCTGACGGCCTCTGCCACCTCCCTCCACAGACGCCAGCTGAGGCGTGGGGCGACCCTGCGGCCGTATCCGGGGTACAGGGACTCCCTCTTCTCCTCCACTGCATTCAGGAGCGCCTCAATGTCGCGGTCTTGGAACATCGGGGCTGCGCGGCGGGCGGCCATCTTGTCGGGTCTTCCAAGGTGGGGGGGCGCGTCTTTTGAGCCGTCACGCCATGCGGCATCAATGACGCCGCACGGTGTCACCGTCCACGTTGGTGACGCCATCACGAATGGCGTCACGCCGCTGCTAGCCCATTCGGGGCCGGAGAATTTGCGTTGTTTGGGGGGGCCCGACGCCAGAGTGATCCGCTCCGTTTTTGGCGCCGGGTCCCGGACACCGCACCAGTTTTCGGAGAATCCCGCCCAGTGTGTTGATAGACCAGCCAGGGAGAGGGGCCTTACTGGACTCAGTATTGGGGAATGAGCCTGGCCAGGTGACCAAAGTTCAGCAGGGGAACATTTTGGGAATAGTGATCATAACTCCATAAATTTTCAAATACTCATGGAGAAGGACAAGAGTGGTCCTCGAGGTGAGGGTGCTAAATTGGGGGAAAGTTAACTACAACAGAATTCGGCAAGAGCTGGAGAATGGGATTGGGAGCAGCTGTTTGAGGGTAAATCCACATTTGATATGTGGGCGTCTTTTGAAGACCAGTTGATTCGATTGCAGGACAGGCATGTACCTGCGAAAATGTAGGACAAAGTGTCAGGATTAGGGAACCATGGATGACAAGGGAAAGTGCGCAATTAGTCAAAAAGAAAAAGGAAGCATACTTAAGGTCTAGGCAACTAAAAACAGACTAAAAGCTTTTGAATAATAGAGGGAAAGTAGGAACAAACTCAAATGGGGAGTTAGGAGGGCTAAAAGAGGCCATGAAATGTCATTGGCAAGCAGGGTCAAGGAAAATCCCAAGGCCTTTTATACATAAATAAGGAGCACAAGGGTAGCTAGGGAAAGAGTATGCCCACTCAAGGACAAAGGAGGGAAGTTATCCGTGGAGTCAGAGGAAATGGGTGAGATCCTTAATGAGTACTTTGCATTGGTATTCACCAAGGAGAAGGACATGACGGATGTTGAGGTTAGGGATGGGTGTGTGAATACCCTAGGACATGTCAGCATAATGAAGGAGGAAGTGTTGGATAGCTTAAAACGCATTAAGATAGACAAGTCCCCTGAGCCGGATGGGATATATTCCAGGTTACTGTGGGGGGAAAGAGAGGAAATACCTGGGGCCTTAACAGATATCTTTGCATCATCTTTGACCACAGGCGTGATTCCAGAGGTCTGGAGAATAGCCAATGTTGTCCCTTTGTTCAAGAAGGGAAGCAGGGATAATCCAGGTAATTATAGGCCAGTGAACCTGCTGTCAGTGGTGGAGAATCTGTCGGAGAAGATACTGAGGACAGGATTTATTCACATTTGGAAACATATGGACTTGTTAGTGATAGGCAACATGGTTTTGTGCGGGAAGGTCTTACCAACTTGATAATAATAATAATCTTTCTTAATGTCACAAGTAGACTTAAATTAATACTGCAATGAAGTTACTGTGAAAAGTTTTTTTGAGGAGTGCCAAAATTAATTGAGAAGAGAAAGGCTATGGATGTCATCTACATGGACTTCAGGAAGGCGTTTGACAAGGTTCCTCATGGCAGACTGGTACAAGAGGCAAAGTCGCATGGGATTAGGGGTGTGCTAGCGAGATGAATAAAGAACTGGCTTGGCATCAGGAGATAGAGGGTAACAGTGGAAGGGAGTTTTTCGGAATGGAAACCTGTAACTAATGGTTTTCCACAGGGATCAGTGCTGGGACCACTGTTGTTTGTAATATATATAAATCAAGTGGAGGAAAATGTAGGTAGTCTGATTAGCAAGTTTGCAGATGGCATTAAGATGGATGGAGTTGCAGATAGTGAAGGGGATAGTCACATAATACAGCAGAATGTTGATAGATTGAAGAGTTGGGCAGAGCAATGGCAGATGAGGGGGCAGCATGGTGGCACAGTGGTTAGCATTGCTGCATCACGGTGCCGAGGTTCGTGTTCAATCCCAGCTCTGGGTCACTGTCCATGTGGAGTTTGCACAATTTCCCTGTGTTTGTGTGGGTTTTGCCCCCACAACCCAAAGATGTGCAAATTGTCCGCACTAAATTGCCCCTTAATTGGAAAAAATGAATTGGGTACTCTAAATTTAAAGAAAAAAAGAAATGGCAGATGAAGTTCAATGCAGACAAATGCAAGGTGATTCATTTTGGAAGGTCAAATTCAGATATGAATTATACAATAAATGGCAGAACCCTTAGGAGCATTGGAATACAGAGGGATCTGGGCATTCAGGTTCATAGTTCCATGAAAGTGGCAATGCAGGTGGATAAGGCCATCAAGAAGGCATATGGCATGCCTACCTTCACAGGCCGGGGCATTGAGTATAAGAGTTGGCAGGTCGTGTTACAGTTGTATAAAACTTTAGCTAGGCCACGTTTGGAATATTGCATACAGTTCTGGGCGCCACACTACCAGAAGGGCATGGATGCTTTGGAGAGAGTGTAAAGAAGGTTTACCAGGATGTTGCCTGATCTAGAGGGTGTTAGCTTTGAGGAGAGGTTGAATAAACTCAGATTGTTTTCGTTGGAAAGACGGAGGCTGAGGGAGACCTGATTGAGGTTTACAAAACTCCGAGAGATATAGACAGGATGAATGGTCAGAAGCTTTTTCCCAGGATGGAAGTATGAATTACAAGGGGCACAGGTTCAAGGTGAGAGGGGGAAAGTTTAGGAGAGATGTGCGGGGAATATTTTTCACGCAAAGGGTGGTGGGTGTCTGGAACGCGTTGCAGTGGAGGTGGTTGAGGCAGACATGATAGCAACATTTAAGGTGCATCTTGATAGACACGTGAATGGGCGGGAATGGAGGGATACAGATGGTTTGGGCAATAAGTAGTAGGTTCAAATAAGGAATCTGGATCGGCGCAGGCTTGGTGGGCCAAAGGGCCTGTTCCTGTGCTGTAATGTTCTTAACTAACTGTAAATTTGTGAACTGGATATTAATATGTACCTGAGGCATAGAACAGTGACAACATATTATAAAGCATGGACAAAAATTACTTTATTTATCCAAATGCTATATCTTCTCTGTTTCCAAAGTGGACTAAATGATGCCAGTGATGTCAAGGGAACAGGTGATTCCATACACTGCCGTATTTCACAAATAGCTAGAAGGAACAGAAAGGAAAGTAACTGATTGTCAATAGCAAAAACAGTTCATTCTGGGTCCTGTGTTTAGTCCAGTTTGTTGGTTGATGAGATTGGGCATGGTGACTGATGTTGTGCTTGTGCAAGATTTTCCAACTTCATTTGTTGTGATGCCATTTGTTTCATGTATTTTGGTTGCTCTCTTATTAATTCCTCTTGGATCCTGGGCACCTGCATGACAACTTGCTGGATTTTGAAACGTCATTGCTTTAGAAAGCAAATGAAGCTGGAGATCAGATTTATCTCCTGCTCCATAGTATTCTTCTCCTCAGGAACATTATCTTCTTCATCACTGTTGTCACTAGCTACAGACATAGGGGTGTAAATCTGCCTCCGTTATCTCTGATGCTTTACTTGTTGCACAGCTGGAGCATTATCCTTACAATTTAACAATGCCACAATGTCTTCCTTGCCTACCTTGTAGGTCAATGATTATGTAATTTTGCATTAACTCGGCATAACCCAAGAGATGAACTGTTTTTACCTTGGTTTCACTCACATTAAAGCCCTCAAAATTTTCCAGTGTCTTCGTCATTAAGTAGGACATGACCTATGCCACGCATTCTGCAAAATTCTCCCAGTGACACTGTCCTATGCATTTGCCAAACACCAAAGAGCAAAATCAATATTGAAAGCCTTCTTAAAAGCATCGGCACACAAGTACTGCAGCTGTTCGTAAGACAATGCAAAACACTGTTCATCTACTGGTTTTTCATTGATCTAATAATTCCATGGTCCACTGGCTGAATTGAAGGTGCGCAAGTGGGAGGTAAATATGTAGGTTACTACTATGACCGCGGTGGCTTATGGGCACCAGTTTGTGCGCCTCCGCCTCAAACAGGCACAGCCCAGCTTGTTGGGTGCAACTGGCTGCATCACCGACTGCTGCAGACTAGTTCCGATGGTTTGGCATAGGTGCTGGGGAAATACCCCGAGGTGTTCCAACCCAGATTGGGAAGGATAAAAAGGGCCGTGCCCACATACTGGTCAACCGGAAACCCCGCCTCAATATTTCCGGGCACGCCCAGTTCCCTATGCCTTGCTCAAGAAGTTGGAAACAGAGCTCAGTCAGTTGGAATCCTTGGGCATCGTCAGGCCCGTCCATTTCGCTCAATGGGCAATGTTGGTGGTTCAGGTCGTGAAGCCGGACAAAATGGTTTGTTTATGCGGGACTGCAAGTTAATGGTGAGAACGGTTTTGCTGTTGGACCACTACTCCATGCCCTGCATTGAGTATCTCTGCGTGAAGCTCATGGGCGGCATTAATTCACGAAGCTCGAGGTGAACCTTGCCTATTTGCAGCTTGAGTTGGGTTCTGCCTCTCACAAGCATGTCACCATCAACATACACCGGGCCCTATATGAGTTTACACGGCTACCTTTTGAAGTGTCCACCTCCTGTGTTATGTTTCAACATGTGATGGAGGACATCCTGAGAGGTTCCTGTCATGATATCCATATTAATATATCATGGTGCAGTCACACACACACTGATGGGCAGATCGATGGACCAATCAACACACACGCAACATCACAGCCAATCACCAGTGAGAGCACACGCATTATAAAACAGGGAACACTACAGTTCCCGCTCATTCCACCAGGAGATAGCTCAGAGCACAGAGCTCACAGTGTGCCACTCAGACATACACCATGTGCTGAGTGCCTCTCTAAGATAGTGCTAGGGCTGGGTCCACAGGTTAACTGGTGAAGTACAAACCACAGCCATAAGTTAACAGTTGTTATTGTACAGAATAATAAAACAGAGTTGTACCATCTACAACCGTGTTGGTTTGTTTGTATAGCGGAACACCCAACACGACAGTTCCCACGTGTAGCTAGTCATTTAGATGGTGTGCTGGTCATGGGGGCCTCTGAGCAAGAGCACTTGGATAACCTGGAGGCTGTGTTGAAGCGGTTTGCTGAAGCTGGTGTCCACCTGTGGAGTGCGAAGTTCATATTTCATGCAAGGGAGGTATTTACCCTGGCTATCGGATGGATCTCCACCCCATCACGGAGAAGGTGCGCACCATCCACCAGGCCCCCGCCCCAACGCATGGCTCGGAGCTTCGATCATTCCTCAGTCTTGTTAATTATTATGGAAAGTTCCTTTCAAATTTGGCAACTACGTCGGCTCCCTTGCACCTCCTTCTCAAAAAGTACCACAAGCTGGCCACAGGAAGCAGCTTTTCGGCTGGTAAAAGGACAGTTGTCGTCTTCCTGGTTGCTCACCCATTACAATCCCTCCAAGTCCTTGCTCATCACATGCAATGGTTCCCCCAATGTTATTGGGGGCATCCTGTCCCACCGAATGGAGGACAGAAGGGAACGCTTCCCGTACGTTGGCTGCAGCAGAAAAAAAGTATGCACCGTGGTGTTCACCGGGAACCGTTTCATCAGAATGTCTATGGCTGCCATTTTAAACTCGGTTCAGATCATAAACCTTTACTCGGACTTTTCAGAGAGTATAAAGCGATTCAGCCCATTGTTTCCGTGCGTGTCCTTACTCGTCATTTACGGGTATTCATTTGAGCATAGGTCGGGGACTCAAATTGCGAATACAGATGCTCTGAGCCAGTTGCCTTTAGCAATAGACCCCTTGTCGACCCCTCAACGGCCGAGTTGGTCATGATCCTGAATTTCATGGACCCTTTGCCTGTCACAGCATCTGGACCCAGACAGACCCGGTTCTTTCCAAGGTTTGTCATGTGGTCCTCTGCAGGGGAGAGCATTGACAGCTGCCAGGCGAGTTCAAGGCATTTTCTTCAAATTGTCTGAATTTAGTGAAGAGGATGCTATCCTGTTGTGGGGTACACGCGTAATCACCCCGGACAAGGGGCTGGAGATAATTCTGAAAGACCTTCACAACGGTCATCTAGGCATATCCAAGATGAACATGCTGCCCCGAGGTGGACATCGAGATGATGGCCCAGTGATGCTGTTTGTCAAGAGCATCAGATGCTCCCACCGACCGCGCCCCTGCATCATTGGAAATGGCCGGGCTGGCAGTGGACACGGTTACATGCCAACTTTGCCAGTCCTTTTCAGTGGTCCATGTTCCTATTAGTCATAGATGCACATTCAAAGTGGCTTGAGCTACACAAGATGGTGAACACCACGCCCCAGGAGATCATCGAGAAGGTACGTTTGTCGTTTTTCACAAAGTGCTTGTCACTGATAACGCCACTCCTTTCACGAGTGAGGACTTCTCCGGGTTTCTAAAAGACAGTGGGATGCGGAATATTCGTACCACCCCATACCACCCAGCTTCTAATGGTTTAGCGGAGCGAGCGGTACAAACCTTTATATGCGGCCCTAAGAAGCTATCGTCGGGATCGATGGACACCAGGGTGGCTCGTTTCTTCTTAGCTACAGGACCACTCTGCATGCAGTGACTGGGGTAGCGTCACGGAATTGCTGATGGGCCAGAGACTTCGTACCCACCTTAGCATGATCTTTCTGGACATAGGTGCAAAAGTACGATGCAACCAGGAGGAGCAAAGCTCGGACTGATTTGTTCCCTGTAAAAACACTATTCACGACGTCCTTGCTGCTTTTGCTCATGTATTGCTTGTTTGGCCCTTGTTTCACACTGTAACCAAAGACTATTTGTTGATGTACCATTTGTCAATGTCATTTCTCTTTTGTCTACTATGTCCGTACTGTGTACGTTCCCTTGGCGGTAGAAAAATACTTTTCACTGTACTTCGGTGTCAATAAATATCAGTTAATCAATCAATCAATCAATCTCCCAGGCATTTTGTACCAGGTGACACGGTGTTTGTTCAAAACTTCAGCGACAGCGCCGTGGGTCTCCAGCATTATCCTCTGCCAAACAAGGCCTGTGTCCTACCAGGTGCAAGCCGAAGGGAGTACTATGAAAAAGCATCTCAACTATCTTCGTTACATGATACCACTTCTTCAGAAAGTTCCTCGTCCCCGGAAATTGCTTCTGAAACCACATCTGCAGCCTGATCAATCCACGGCTGAACCTTACCTTCAGAAAGTTGTTCCAAGACCACATCTGCAGGCCTCCATGGGACCCCAAGGGGGTCAGGGTGCCAAGATGACTGAGGTCGTCGACTCGGACTCAGAGATGGAAACAGAGACTGTCTCCAGTGGGGAGCTCTTGGACCCACAACCTCTGGATCTGCAGCCACTACGACATTCGTGCCAGAGGTGGCGTTCGCCCTCGAGATATACGCCATTTGATGCCCACCAAGAGGGCCTGGCGCACTCCTTCGCCACGGTCTTCGGAGAATTCTTCGGACTGAAGGGATAAGGGATGTTATAACTCGCCGGGTACGAGGGATCCACTACCCCGCGGGGCTTGCAGAATACGAGCTCTCCCGATAAGGCGGCGGGGGACCGTTAACATAGTTCATGTGTCTTTGTATAAGTAGAGTCAGCCAGTCAGGCACCGACTAGAGAAGACGCAGTCGGGAACTACTGAGCTGGACATAATAGTTAACATATTAAGTAAATAAGTTTGTTTTTCTCTGCAACTCGGTGTGGACTCCTTTCGTTGCCCCTTACGAAATTAAGTGTAATATGCATACCGTGGAACCAGCGTGCTACAATGTGGGAAGACACAGGAGACAGTTCAGCTACCAACAGACCCACACATTTAGTTGAAAGAAATGATAAATAAAACTTTTTTAAAATAATTTTCTTTCCCAGAAGCAGACCAAATGTGTGAAATGCTTTGATGTTTACATTCAATTCCTACCTATTTGCTGACTTTTCTCCCTCCATTGCCCAACTATATTTCCATTGCAGTGCCATGAGTGGCGACTCTGAGAGTTGTGGGGTCTGCATGAAAAGAAAAATTCAGACAACTGCTGTTTCTGAATGTTGGAGTTCTGGATGGAGAGGTTACAGTATATTATGAAATCTGAGAACAGTGCATTAAGTCCAAACTACATCTAACACCTTGATGGCATACTTTTATGTATATAACGTCTTTGGTGGATGACTCTTAACATGTTTGCTGTGAGGCATTTTGACTTGATTAAAGATCCAGGTGAGTAATATGGAGTAAAGGGAAAGCTCATGAGAAAATTGAATAATCGTTTGCTGGATAATAGGAATCAAAGGATAGTTATACCGATGACCATACTTTCAGTAGGGCAGCTGTGACCAACTGAACCCTAAGTGTCTTGGTGAATTTTACTGCCAATCATGGACTTTTATAATAGCTAGGAAAACGTGAAACCACATTCCTTCAGCTTGGAATGCTGTCCCTCAGCTAACAGCTGTCAAGTGGCCCAATGTTAGAACAAAAGGAATTCAGCCAGACTTGCTTCAGAGGCACATTAGATGTCTCCTGAGGTTAATGTTATACATCTCTAGGTCGACCATCCTTCTCTCAGCTGAAAATGTCATATGGAGGCCAGGGCTCAGTAATGGGCACAGACATGGAAAGAGCAATGCGTCCCATTTTTTTTTAAAGACACACACTCTCAACAGCTCTGCGTGAAACTTACAGACATTTACTCAAACTGACCTATCCTTTCCAGTTAGACACAGCTGCCTGAACTCCCTAAAAATCCATCAGTAACCATTGGAGATCTATAAATAAGCACAGACCTATCAGTCATGATTACAGACCACAAAGAGCATGTACGACAAGTTCCAACTATAAAATGCAGGTGGTTAATTTCCCTATGCTTCAGTTTGAATGCTTAGTTTGCATTGGACTAACTGCCAGAGGTTAAAAGAGAAACCATTTCAACAATATAGCCACACTTTCTGGCCAGAATAAATGGCTTCTTCTAATCAAACAATTGCTGAAGGGAACGTACTGCAATCGCCTTCTTCCCGTTGAGTTAGAATTTTGCCATCATTATTTATGATTGACAGTCGATGTATGGTACCATCCCACTCTGCATATCAAACAGTTAAGCTCACATCAAAACTCCAAAACCTAGGACTTGGCTCCTTCCTCTGCAGCTGGATACTCGACTTCCTGACCCATAGACCACAATCAGTAAGGATAAACAACAACACCTCCTTCACGATAGTCCTCAATACCGAGGCCCTGCAAGGCTGCATACTTAGCCCCCTACTCCCTATACATACACGGGCTGTGTGGCAAAATGTTGCTCCAACTCCATCTGCAGGTTTGCTGATGACACGGCCATAGTGGGTTGGACCTCAAACAACGATGAGTCACAGTGTAGCAGGGAGATATAGAACCTAGTGGCATGGTGCAACGACAACAATCTCTCCCAGCAAAACTAACAATCTGGTCATTGATTTCAAGAACCAAAGTATTGTACACACCCTGTCTGCATCAATAGCACCGAGGTGGAGATGGTTGAAAATTTCAAATTCCTAGGTGTGCACATCACCAACAATCTGTCCTGATCCACTCACATTGATGCTACGACCAAGAAAGCACAACAGCGCCTATGGTTCCTCAAGAATCTAAGGAAATTCGGCATGTCCACATTAACTTTTATCAATTTTTACAGATGCACCATAGAAATCATCCTATCTGGCTGCATCACAGCCTGGTCTGGCAACTGCTCAGCCCAAGACCGTAAGAAACTAGAGAGAGTTCTGAACACAGCCTAGTCCATCACGCGGACCCACCTCCCATCCATTGACTCTGTCTACACCTCCTGCTGCCTTGGGAAAGCGGGCAGCATAATCAAAGACCCCTCCCACCCAGGTTATTCTCTCCACCAACCTCTTCCATCGGGCAGGAGATACAAGTACTAACAGATTCAAAAACAGCTTTTTCCCCGCTGTTACCATACTCCCTAATGATGCTTTTATGGACTGAACTGACCTGTCCACGCATCTTCTCTACTGAGTAGCATTACACTCTGTATGCTTCACTCAATGTCTATGTCTATTTATTTAAATTGTGTATCTATCGTATGTCCTGTTAACATTGTGTATTTATCATACGTCCTATGTTTTTCATGTATGGAACAATCTGCCTAGACTATACGCAGAACAATGCTTTTTACCGTCCCTTGGTACATGTGACAACAAATCTAAATCTAAATAAATCTAAATCTACTGTCCACGCTCACTTAGTTTAGATACAGAGACGAATGCCACTTGGGGATTTGTATCCAGTAATGAGTTAAATTCCATATGGCTGGGAGTGGCATTAATGGATGAAGATAAATAGGAGAAAAGCCATAATTCACTGATTGTAGTCTTAAACGTATTTTGTGTAATGCATTTTGTACTGTAAAACATAAATGAAACTAAATATTAGCAGATTATTGCAAGCTGGTCATGTCCAGCACTGTTCCTTTTAAATCCCTTATTGCTTAATTTTCCTTTTTGCTTATTTTGCAGCTGTTTGCCATTGGTCGTTTAGCATTGCAGCAAATTACAAAATGTAGGACGCCCATAGCAAATAGGGACTGGTTTAGCTAGGGGCTGGTTTAGCTCACCGGGCTAAATCGCTGGCTTTTAAAGCAGACCAAAGCAGGCCAGCAGCACAGTTCAATTCCCGTACCAGCCTCCCCGAACAGGCGCCGGAATGTGGCGACTAGGGGCTTTTCACAGTAACTTCATTGAAGCCTACTTGTGACAATAAGCGATTTTCATTTTTTTCATTTTCAATAGGATCACGTGTTGATTTATGCTTTGTGTGATTAAAGGTGAAAGACTCGCAGTAGAATGGTCAGGCAGATGTTTGTGTTCAATGTGTGACAGGTTGCCAAACCCAACTGTGCTCAGAGCAGGAAGTGCAGAATATAGCTGAGGTAATAGGAATGGGGAGGGAGAAACCAAGGATGAGAATGAGTCTCCCAGAATACACCCACATGTCTATTAGTGGCCTATGGAAGTTTCATACTGACAGGGATATGGGGAAAGGCAGCTGTACTCCGTCTGCTATATATTGGAGGATAGTGTCTGAACAGTGGCAGAAAATGAAAATGGAATGGGAATTGAGTGAAATTCAAATGTTTGTTTATGATTCCCATCCACCTTATTTCAGTTTAAATCTTTCTTCAATACAAATCTACATGAAAGAAAAGTAAATCAGTAAGGTGCTGAATAAATGTTATGTCACCTGTAAATGTTAACTTCTTGAATATTTTCACAAGTCTCACTAACTTGTCCACTGTTTATGGTTATATTCCAGAACTATGAAGACCAAGAGCACAGTGAACAAGAGAGTGAGGAAGAGGAAGAAGGTGAGGAGGATGACATTACGAGTGCCGATTCAGAGGAAAGTGAGGAAGAGGAAGAAGCTGAACAAGAGGAAGATCAGCAGAATGTCACCAGGCAAGAACAACTTGAGTGGGATGATTCAACACTTCCTTATTAAGAGGCCGTTGATCTCTCAAATTCTCAAACAAGATTTTGATGCCCAGCGATGTTTGAAGAGTGGTATGATCAGAATTTATTTAGATTGCTGTTGCTGGTAATTTGTGAAGAACTTTCAGGTTGTTTTCTGAATTTTGAAGCGGTTTGTAATGACATATCACCATCTGGGTCCAAGAGTTGACATGAAACAATAGTTATGATGCCTGTCTTTCTTTACTCTCTCTGGGTGTTCTTTTTGTGGTGACCTGAATGTTTTATCTTTGCACCAAGAACTATTAACTGTGTGAAATCATGTACCAGTATCTGTAACTTGAAATTTTCTGAAGTACTTTATTTAATCGTTTGTAATAAAAAAAATCATTCTCCATTGGGTCATGCTGACATTGAGCAGATGGAGAAACTTTAAAAATGAAAAGTCAAATTTTATATTTCATGATGTAAATACGATGCTTAAAATAAGGAAATTAAAGCAGTTGCTCAGATGAGGTCTGATCCAGGGTTCATCTGTTGAAAGAATTCAAGTTCTTATTTTGCATAACTTATGAACCATAAATATCTGTTTTGATTCTACTGAATTATGTATGGAATTTTAAATCCTAACAAGTAACACTTCGTCGAGGTAGTGTATTTTCTTTATTTGGTTTAGCAAGGCACAAACTTCACAAAAAAAGTGCTGGACAAACTTTTATTTTAAGGAGGATGGAACTGAACTGAGCTGTGTACTTATTTTAAAGCAAATGATGGATTATCTATTTGATGTGCCTCATATTATCATGTAAATGATTAGCCAAAATCCTTTCTTGAAACTGACATGTTGTAAAATCTTCAAACAGCAATTCACATGAGCTGAAGTTAGATAAGAATGATTATTGTGTTTTGATAATGTCCCAGGATTATTGCAGCAGACAACTCTTATCTGGCCCTTCCTCCTAGATAATGTGACAGACCATAAAATCACTCACATAGATTCCAATCTCACAAAATCTTCAAATCTGAAGATGCAGTTTATGCAACCATTTTATTGACTGGCTGTGATTGTGACTTTTACATCTATACTCACAGCCCACCAGATTTTATGACCCCTGTGGACATTTGTGAGCATTTTCTAACCCTTCACCCCGAGACATGACCTAAGAGCGGTCATCATAACAGACCCTGGAGCCTGAGAGCTTTATAACACTACCACACTGGCAGTGGAAAAGCAAACTAAATATTGGCATATATTATAATTGAGGGTTTCGGGTAACGTTAGCAAGCAGCTCAAGCTTTCTCTGTCTTCACTCATATACAAAAACTGTTATTCTTTGCATCATCCAAGAGTTATTTTCAATTGCACTCCAATGATCTGTAAACGTAGTCACTATAGCAAGAGATTATCCTCTTTATTACAATTAACTCTGAAAGAACAATTCTTTGGTTGCCGATGAGTACAATCGGCAGCAACACTCGGTATAGAAGTTAAGAAAGAAAAATCTCTCCCCGGAGGGATCCTCCACCACTTCCTATTCAGTCAGAGATGGCAGTTTGTTACTTTAAGATTGCAATGATTCATCAATCTGCTTCGAAGAAAAGTTGTTGAGTACAGACGGGTAATGCTGGGGTGCTAAATTGGGGAAGTGAAAATTGCCTCCAAAATCATTCTTTATGGCTGTTGAGTCCAGCAGTTTGAGTAGATCTACCCGAAATGGAAGACGTGATTGACCAATCAAAAATGACTTTTAAGCTTTGTTGCACTGAACTGAGTTAACTGGAGTTTATTTAAACTGATCTCCAAGTGGAATACAGTCATTAGTTATTTTGTTCTTTGGATGACCCATTTCCAGTTCACTTTGGAATGAAGAGGAGGTTTATTGATATTGATGTTCACCCTTTTATAAACATGGGTATTTTCTGGCAGTTCCCCAGTCTTTTGCAGAAGTTACAGAGGTGCGGGGGGTGGAGGGTGTTTGGGGGGGGGGGGGGTTGGAGAGGGTTGCGGGGGGCGTTAAGAGCTGACATTTCAGGGCCTGGATCGTTTGTGTGCGCCAATCTGATATCTTAATATAAACAAATATGATCTAGTCTGAGATGTGTCTTCGTTCAACTAACCCAAAGGATCTTATTTACTGAGCGAAGATATGGTATAGGTTAAGCAGACAGTCGTATTATAATCCATTTTCAGAAATATCTTCATTAAATCAGTTTCCTGATTACTGCCGTATATTTGTGTCAAACAGCAAACTCCACCATTCAATTTAATTTCTTATTTTTGCCTATATCATGAACAAATTGTCTATAATTTACTCTATCTAGGACTACTAGTAACTAGACCCTGAAATTTGACCAATGTAAATATGTGGATAGTATATTTTGAGTTTTACTCATCTGTATTTGTCTGTCTGGAGTTGTAATGTGTCCTACATAATATCAACATTTATATTGTTCTAATGATGTCGCCACTGCTTTTATAGCACTGAATAAGTCGCAAATTTTCAATGTAAACGAATAAGAACTCAATGTAATTTAATTTCAGCAGAGGTTTCAAAATGGTAAAATGGATGTAAGCACATGATCAATTCATTTGGCACAAACAAAAACAACTCCAATTGGATACAAAATTGGCTTGACGACAAAAGACAAAGGGTGGTTGTAGAGGATTGTTTTTCAAACTGGAGGCCTGTGACTAGCGGTGTGCTTCAGGGATCAGTGCTGGGTCCACTGTTACTTATTATTTATATTAATAATTTGGATAAGAATTTAGGAGGCATGGTTACACCAATGTATAATGGTTACACCAGATGACACCAAGATTGGGGGCATAGTGGACAGTGAAGAAGGTTATCTCGGATTGCAATGGGATTTTGACAATTGGGCAGTTGGGCCGATGAATGGCAGACAGAGTTTAATTTCGATAAATGTGAGGTGATGCATTTTGGTAGGTCAAATCGGGGCAGGACCTACTCAGTTAATGGTAGGGTGTTGCGGAGAGTTACAGAACAAAGAGATCTAGGAGTACAGGTTCATAGCTCTTTGAAAGTGGAGTCACAGATGGACAGAGTGGTGAAAAAGGCATTCGGCATGCTTAGTTTCATTGTTCAGAACATTGAATACAGGAGTTGGGACATCTTGTTGAAGTTGTACTGGACATTAGTAAGGCCACACTTGGAATACTGTGTACAGTTCTGGTCACCCTATTATAGAAAGGATATTATTAAACTAGAAAGAGTGCAGAAAAGATTTACTTGGATGCTACCAGGACTTGATGGTTTGGAGTTATAAGGAGAGGCTGGATAGGCTGGGACTTTTTTCCTGAGCGCAGGAGGCTTAGGGGTGGTCTTATAGAGATCTATAAAATAATGAGGGGCATAGATAAGGTAGATAGTCAACATCTTTTCCCAAATGTAGGGGAGTCTAAAACTAGAGGGCATAGGTTTAAGGGGAGAGATACAAAAGAGTCCAGAGGTGCAGTTTTTCACACAGAGGGTGCTGAGTGTCTGGAATGAGCTGCCTGAGGCAGTAGTAGAGGAGGGTACTAATTTGTCTTTTAAATATCATTTAGACAGTTATATGGGTAAGATGGGTATAGAGGGATATGGGTAATGCGGGCAATTGGAACTAGCTTAGTGGTAGAAATTGGGTAGTATGGTGCAGACTCGAAGGGCCGAATGGCCTCCTTCTGCACTGTAAATTCTATGAAGTTGGGCCAAAGGGCCTTTTTCCATGCTGTAAACCTCCATGACTCTATAAAAATACATTTTTTAATTGCAGTGGACAAGAAATGATGAGCACGATTTACCGGCCATGTCCCTCCAGAATTGGGATTGGACGTGGCCGGTAAACCCAGGGAGAGGCCTCTCCAGGGATTCCAAATGGTTGTTATGCCTCACGAGATCTAACCAGATCTCACGAGATGTTGCAATTTGAACCCCCCCCCCCCAGTGGGTGGGACCCAGACTCGCACAGTTAATTGAACTTAAAAGCCCCTTAACTATCTCTACGCCGGATTGAACGGCCACCAGACATCTACCGGCCTCGCCAGGGAGACCCCAGCTAGGTGCCATTTAGCAATGGTCAACCACAAATGGGGACCAGGTGGAATGGCACTTGGAGGGGAGGGGTAAGCTCCCAGGCAATTGGAGGCCCCAGGGTGGCTGGCTTCTGGGAAGGTTATCACCCTGGCACTGCCAGGCTGCCCAGGTGGCACTGCCATGCTGGAAGGGGAACATCCAGTGTGCCAGACTGGCAGTGCCAAGCTGGCATTTTGTCCGTGCCAGGGATCGGACCGGGGGGTGAGGTGGAGTTCAGGTGGCCCGAGGATCCCCTTATAGGTGAGTTGGGACATTGGGGGGGGGGGGTCCAGGGTTGAATTGGAGGGGTTGAAAGATCGGGGCAACATGTATAAATGATGCCTCGATCTCTTCCCGCATTGAGGAGCTCTGCATATCGGTGCTCCTCACTTCAGGAAATGATGCTAAGTCTGGGGGGGGTTGGGTGCGAAATAGCAACTAAGTGCCATTATTGGGTTGTAGCATCGGCAATGACACTGCAAATCCCACCCAGAACAGACTCTCATTTTTTAAAAATGAAATTGTGCACCATGTGTTTGATCATCAATAACCGATAGTTGTTATGATCACAATGTGCAGTCACAAAGAATGCATCAATGTACAAGTTAGAACTTTAGGTCCTCAAAAGGCAAAAATTCAAACTGATAGTTTTAATTCTGACTCATTGGGCCTGATTTTATGGCCTCCCAGAGCGCAGCTGATTGAAGCCGGGAAGTCCCGCTCTCGGAATCTTCCCGCTCTCAAAGCCTCTCGAGACCTATTCCGCTCTCGCGAGATTTGTAATGTAAACTCCGCCCATTGTTGGCCAGATCACTTTGTAGCAAATCTACATATTACAGCGAGACAGCTTGTCTCACTTTAATGTGCAGATTCCTGAGTTACCCGCGGCGTGGGATCAATCTCCTTCACCTCAGAGACCATGGACGAAAGCCATCCAGTACTGTTCCCCAGAAATGGGGACCAGACGGAACCGCACTTGGGGGCATCTCCCAGGGGATCGGAGGCCCCCATCTGCATCCCTTTGGGCAGGGTGCCATCCTGGCACAGCTGGTGCCACCTGGGCAGCCTAGAATTTCCAGCCTAGCACTGCCAGTCTGGCACTGCCAAGGTGCCCAGGTGGCACTGCCAGGTCAGCACTGCAAAGGTCTGGCATTTTCTATGCACTGGCATTTGGGCCAGGGGTGCCCTGTGCGGGTATTGAGGGGGCAGTGTGGGGGGGCTAAACACGCTCACTATGGGACTTTGTTCCCTTTTGGTAAAATCGTGCCCATTATTTCAGTTAGAGATACTGTTGCTTGTGTGCAATATCCTTTTATCTGGCCATAGCATGATGATGAGCAAGTCGCATGTTAGGGAATTGGTTGGAAGGTAGGAAAAGAGGGTAGGAAGAATGTGCGCCAATTGGCAGAATATGACTAATAATGTCCCCAGGGATCAGCACTGGGGCCTTAGCTATTCATTATATTTATCAATGGTACAAATTAAGGAATAGAGAGAAAGGTGGCAGACAAGACTAAGTTAAGTGGTGCTACGCAGGGTATTAATTTGCAAGAATAATACCAGTGCTAAAAGGGGTAAATTATTTGTACAGATGCAAAGAGACATCAATAGATTAAGTGAGCGAGAAGAACTATAGCAGATAGAGTTCTGTGTGGGGAAATGTGCTGCCATTCGCCGTGGGCCTAAGAATAGGAAACCAACTATTTTCCACCTGGTGAGAGACATTTAGGAGTTTGTGTACAAAAGAAACAAGTGGATAGATACACAATGTGATGAGGGTCAGTGCTAGAACCAATGCTTTTTGATGTACGTAAATTATTCGATATTGAAATATAGAATAAAATTTGAACTTTTGGAAAAGCGCCAAATATTGAGGAAGATGCAAATCAATTGCAAAAGGACATAGGTGGGCTGAGGGATTGGGCAGGTAAGTGGCAGATGGAATTTAATGCAGAAAAGTGTGACGTGATGCATTTTGGTCGAAGGGATGGGGAGAGACTATACTAAATGGCATAGTTCTAAAGTGTGTACAAAAGAGCCTGGGGGTGATTGTGCATTGATCTTTGAATATGACAGGACATATTGAGTGAGCGGTTAGCAAAGCATATGGGAGCTTGCTTGTGCTTCATAAATAGAGGCATTGGGTACAAAAGCAGGGAAGTTATGCTGAACTCTTATAATGTGGTTAGGCCACATCTAGAGTGTTGCAATCAGTTCTGGTTCTACACTTTAGGAAGGATATGAGGATTCTTCAGAAAGATCAGAGAGGGTTTCGCAGAATGGGTCTGGAAATGGGGATCTTTATTTAAAGAGTTTGGTTGGAGAAGCTAGGTTATTCTCCTTCGATCAAATGAAATTGAGGGATGATTTGATAGAGGCATACAGCATTATGGTTCAGATAAGGCTGACAAGGAAAGACTATTTCTATATTAGCTGGTGATACAAGGATTAAGAGACACAGATTTCAGGTTTTGGGCAAGAGATACAAGGTGGCTTTGAAATACTTTTTTTACACAGCAAGTAGAAATGTTCAGAAATTGTTGCCGATGGGGGTGATAGAAAGGGAGACAATCAACGATTTTGAAAGGAATTTGTAGGAAATAAACTTGCAGGGCTAAATGAAAAGAGTAGGGAAATGGTACTGACCAGATAGATCTACACAGAGCTGGTATAGACCCAAGAGGCAAAATGCCCTCCTTCTGTGCTGTAAATTACACTATGACTATAAAAGGCTAATGGAATGTTCACCTTTGTCTCAAGGGGGCTGGAATAAATACATTAAGGTGGAAATTATGTTATCTTTGCATAAAGGTCTGGTTAGACCGCATCTGGAAATCTGAATTCAGCTGTGGACACTGCACCTCATGATGGATATATTGGTCTTGCTCAGCTGTAGCACAAATTTGCAAGAATAATACCAGTGCTAAAAGGGGTAAATTATTAGAACAGATGCAAAAACTAGGGGCGCGATGAGACTGGTAAATCTCACAAGAGGCCTGTTGTGAGGTTTACCAGCTTTGTCACGCTCCACAAGTTAGAACAAGATCTTGCGATCAGGATCACGCCCATTGAGGTCGGGACCTAGAATTGCATATTCAGTGAGCAGTTAGTCTCACTTCAATATGTCTATGCTGAATCTACCCAATGCCCAGGACCTAATGGCCTCACCCCGGAGACCCTGAGCGGGCACCTGCACTTGGGGTGGGTCTCCCAGGCGACCAGGGGCACCTAGGTCAGGTTAGTACCATGGCACTCCAATACCACCCAGGCACTGTGGCACTGGCACCCTGGCAGTGCTACCTTAGTGCCACCATGGCAGTGCCAGGTTGCCCAAGTGGCACTGCCAGGTTTACAGTGCTAAGGTGCCCAGATGGTGCATTACCAATGCCAGGAATCGGGCCTAGGGGTGCATCCCGTTAGGAGGTGGGTGTGGGAGGCTCAATGACCCTCTTATTGGTGAGTTGGGGATCTAGAAATTAGGGTGCTGATCTTTCCTGCACTGGTGAGTGGAGCTCATTAGTGCATGAAACGGGACTGAGTGTGGCTTGGTGATGCGTTCCTCGCCAAGCTTCAGAAATGAAGCAGAGTCCCATTTAATCCCGGGGTCGTTCTCAGTGCTGTCAGCTCCGAGAAAAACCTGGCTATATGCGCTCGACACGGACTCTGTTTCATTTCAGTTAAATTGCACCTCAGATTTGTATTTATTCCAGGAGATTAAGGGATGAGCCAATTATGGTGATTAAATGATTTAATTGGGTAGACAGTGAGAAACTATTTCATTTAGTGACCGAGTCCAGGACAAGGGGGCCTAATTTGGTCATTTTGGGATCAAAATACACATATTCATGAAGGCTAGTGGAAATCTTGAGGTCCTCCCTTCCCCAAAAAGGATGTTGAGGTTAGATTACTTGAGAATTCCAAAACTTAGATGGGTAGACCCACTTGGTAAGACAAGAGTATTAAATGTTAAGGAACAAAGGCAGGCAACTGGATATAGATGACGTTTGACCTAATCGAATGGCAGAACAGGCGAGAGAGGTTGAATAGCCTTCTCTTATTCATAGTATTCTGGTACAGGCTTCATACTTATAAGTTTGCATCATGAAGGACCGATATGGAACTTTCAGGAAATGTAATTAATTTCATAAACATCATCTCGTCCATTGAGACAACTTTCTCTGTTCTCCAAATGAGTGCTAAATTCGACCAAACATACCCAGTTTACAACACAGCAATTGTGAAACTGGGACATTCATGAGCCGTAGAGTATCAGATTGGACTGAGCGAAAAGGGGGTGTAATAATTCATGTTAAAGTACTGTCCTTGTACTGCTCTTCAGAAACTAATCATTTAATAATTGCTTCGAAAGTTAAATCAACCTGAATTTTTGTAAAGAGAGTTGATTCCAAGATCTGTAGCTGTTACTGGAAATGAATCGTTGATAAATCTGTGCAGCATTGCACACACAAACAAAATCTTTACTGCATTCCAACTTGCTTGCTATGAGATTCAGATCATCAGCTCTAGTGCAATTGAGTCCATCATTTTATGTGCTCAAACTCCATGATACAACTGCTTTACGATCAGACACCAAGATTACATAACCTTCAGTGAGCACAATTCCAGAACAGACCCTGAGCTGAAGAGTAAGAAATAGACATAACTAAAGTTCTTTCAGCTTATCAACTGACCAAAGGCCAGTTGAGTCCATCAGTACTTCGCTAAAGCTTAATCAAGTAATTGTTGCTTGTGTGTAGACTATATGTATAAGCGGGGAAAAAAGTTTTTATTGATACTGCCGTTAGAACTTTTTAATGTTGTGGCTTGTCATTTTAACTTTATTTTTTAGTAACTTGAGATTTACCATCTTGTGCAGTGTAAAATGGATGCCTGTTATTGTACTGCTACATTTTTTTCCATGTGAAAATAAATCTGTGTAAAGTATCTGGCTTGCCATCAACATTGCCTGCAAATGTCAATCCATAGATTTGACATAAATGTCTGAGATTGCCAGATCTTATTTCCCCCATTTTGTAAAAATCCCCTGACAGTACACAATCTATCAGCTGTAGAGCAAAAGTGACTAACTATGCCAAAGAGGCTAACTAGTTTCTTTAACACACCACAGCACACAAGTAGTTCAAAAAATGTAAAGTGCTAATAAGTTTGAAATAAAAGTATTTGCCCCAAAAATTGTTTTCTTCCGTGTGTCATTTCTGCACAGATCATTGTTTAAATGCTGATTTCTAGCGGGTATTTCCAGGTTCGTTAAATGTTCAACAAACAATATGTATCAGAAACAAATTAGGATTTTAAAAGAAAACTTAGAAATGTGTATTTTGTGAAGGAAGCCATTCTGTAATTGTCCTAGAAACTAGTGGGTTCCTTTTTGATTAGGTGAGATTGGACTGTCTTATTCTGAGATTAATTGTGATCTTTGATTCATTCCCTGCATCAACTACTGTACATAGTACATGCACTTCAGTGTCAATAAAATTAAAACACAACTTGTGATGTTTAGGTGTAGAGCTGAAACACCACTGAGGGTTTCAGAGGTTATTATGATGCCAGTACATGGGAATAATCTATCAGATGCGGCTGAATCATACAAGGTGCCCGATTTCTCCGTGCCCCTGCCTAAAAAGAGCTTGCTGAGGGGAACACCGTCTATCCCTGCTGCCATTTAATGGTCAAAAGCCTGAGAATAGATTTGAGGCCGGACTTCCACCCTTCAGGATCAGGATAACCCTGCCGCAAGAGGGCAGAGGCATGCAGCATTGGATTGGCATTTGGATATGTGTTTGGGCATCTTGCAACCTGGCAGGTGCCAGCAAGTAGGGGCAGGGATCTGAGGTTTTAAAGGTCGTCGAGAAAGAGTAACACCTTGGACAGAGTGGGGTGGTGGTTCAATGGGCCCTGGGGACCCATTGAGGTGGGATCTGCCCATGCAGGGAAACCTGGAGATCTGGGTACTTGGCTTATGCCTCTCCCACTGTTGTTTATATTCCAATGGTGGAAAGTGGGCAGCCACTTAGGGTCCTCAATTGGCCCACAGGCAGACATGTCGCTCCACACCACTCCCTCTGCTGGTATATTTGCAATGGGGGCAGGGATGGATGAGTAAACAGTGGACAGATCACCCGTTGAATTTAACAAATCCTTATCTTTAAACCTATTGGTTGGGGGGAGGGAAGCATTAATGCAGCTCATGAGTCACAAAAGAGAAGCATGTTTTATATAATTAATGCTGATAAAGTGATATCTCAGTTGCAGTTAGCCAACTGAAGTGATTCCGACAAATCATAATCTGATGCTCGAGAAGTTGATATTGGTTTGGGGGTTTTCAAAAAAAAAAATTGAAGGGGCAAGTAGGAGAATTTAGGAGAAGATAAAATAACCTTATAATCAGGCTAGATCATTGAGTTAGGAAACACTTCTTCACATTAACGCTGGTGGAAGTGTGCAATTCCTTCACACAAAAAAGGTTAGATGCCAGCTCAACTAATAATTATGAACCTTAGATCGGTAGATTCTTTCTAAGCAGGGGTGTAAAAGGATATGGAACCATGACAGGTGGATGGAGTTGAGATACTGATCAGTTATAATCTCACTAGGGTTGAGGTGCTGCCTCATGACGCCGAGGACCCGGGTTTGATTCTGGCCCCGGGTCACTGTCTGTATGGAGTTTGCACATTTTCCTTGTGTTTGCATGGGTCTCACCCCCACAACCCAAAGATGTAGGTGGATTGGCCGCGCTAAATTGCCCCTTAATTGGAAAAATAAAAGTTATGATCCCACTGATGGCAGAACAGATTCAAGAGGCTGAATTCCTATACCTATTCCTTTGTTTCAGTTCTGCTTGGCACGTGATTCCAAAGGTGCAATTATTGTTTACACAGGGAAAGCAATTCATTTTGTGAAGTACTTTGAGATGTTTAAATGTGACATATAAGTTGCTGAAGAAATGCAAGCAATATTTTGGCCATTGAAAAGTGTTTATTTTTCAGTATAGTGGCATAAATTCATACAATTATTTTATTCATCATTATGGCCCATTTTCTGGATGGCATTTATTTTAGCTCCACCTGACATGTGGGGCGTCATTCTCCGACCCCCCAGAGGGTCGGAGAATGGCCGTTGGCTGCCGTGAATCCCGCCCCCGCCGAAGTCTCCGAAGGGAGAAAAGTCGGCGGGGCGTTAATGGCGCCGCTGCCGCGGAGAATGTCACGGGTCTGCGCAAGGCAGCCGATTTTCGGCCTGCCGATATTCTCCCTTCCGGATGGGCCGAAGTCCCATCGACGTGATGACCGTTCACGTCGCCGTGAATCAAACCTCCTTTTCATCGGCGTGACCCGGTGCTCCAGGCTCACGCCGACAGCGAGGAGGTGAATGACGGCCTGGGGGGTTGGCTCTGGGCAGGAAATGGTGTGGCCGCAGTCTGATTGCGTGAGGAGATGTGTGTCTCGGGTTGTGTGTGTGTGTGTGCGGCGGGGGGGGGGGGTGGTTAGAGTAGGCTGGGCTCCGGGGGAGTGCCGGGAGGGGGTCCGTGCCGGGGTGGAGGTTGGGGGGGGGGGGGTCCGTGCCGGGGTGGAGGTTGGGGGTTGGGGGGGGGTCTGTGCTGGGGTGGAGGTTGGGGGGGGGGTCTGTGCCGGGGTGGAGGTTCGGGGGGGTCCGTGCTGGGGTGGAGGTTGGGGGTTGGGGGGGGTCCGTGCTGGGGTGGAGGTTGGGGGTTGGGGGGGGGGTCCGTGCTGGGGTGGAGGTTGGGGGGGGGGGTCCGTGCCGGGGTGGAGGTTGGGGGGGGGGTCCGTGCTGGGGTGGAGGTTGGGGGTTGGGGGGGGTCCGTGCTGGGGTGGAGGTTGGGGGGGGTCCGTGCTGGGGTGGAGGTTGGGGGGGGTCCGTGCCGGAGAGGAGGCTGGGGGGGGTCCGTGCTGGGGTGGAGGTTGGGGGGGGGGGTCCGTGCCGGGGTGGAGGTTGGGGGGGGTCCGTGCTGGGGTGGAGGTTGGGGGTGTCCGTGCTGGGGTGGAGGTTGGGTGTTGGGGGGGGGTCTGTGCTGGGGTGGAGGTTAGGGGTTGGGGGGGGGGTCCGTGCTGGGGTGGAGGTTGGGGGGGGGTCCGTGCCGGGGTGGAGGTTGGGGGGGGTCCGTGCTGGGGTGGAGGTTGGGGGGGGGTCCATGCTGGGGTGGAGGTTGGGGGGGGGGTCCGTGCCGTGCCGGGGTGGAGGTTGGGGGGGGGGGGTCCGTGCCGGGGTGGAGGTTGGGGATTGGGGGGGGTCCGTGCTGGGGTGGAGGTTGGGGAGGGGGTCCGTGCCATGCCGGGGTGGAGGTTGGGGAGGGGGGGGGTCCGTGCCGTGCTGGGGTGGAGGTTGGGGAGGGGTCCGTGCCGAGGAGGGGGATGGGAGGGCAAGTGAGTTGGTCCACCTGGCCAGGTGCCAGCCTCCAACAGTTGGACCCATGCGGTCCATTCCACCTGGCTGGGGGTAGGAGGGGATATGGGCAATGATGACATGTCGTCGTTCCCCTCCCCCCCACCAGGCCGTCATGTTTTCAGATCATCCAGCGATGTTGGCCCCGTGGTGGCAGCCGCTCATGTCTATGTTGCCCTGGATGAGGAGGAGGAGGAGGAGGAGCGTGCCAGAGAGGCGGCGCAGGCTGCCGCAGAGGGGCAGGCGGCAGCCGCCCAGGCTGGAGGGACACCTGACCGACAGGACGAGGAGGGGGAGGAGGACGTCGCGGCCCCACGGACACGGAGGCACCCGAGGGCGCCCCGTGTGTACCGGCCCCGGCAGTCATACCAGGACCTCACGGACCGGGAATGCAGGAGGAGACTCCGGATGAGCCGGGAAACCGTGGCACACATCTGCCACCTGCTGGCACACCTGTCACCGCGTGGCACTGGCGGGGGACACCCTCTCCCCGTGTCCGTCAAGGTTACGGTGGCCCTGAACTTTTATGCAACGGGGTCATTCCAGGCACCGAGTGGGGACCTGTCCGGCATATCGCAGACATCGGTGCATCGGTGCATCCGGGCAGTGACAGGTGCCCTATATGCCATGGCGCACCGCTACATCCGCTTCCCCTGGACCGGGCCAGCCAAGATGCCCGGGCCGTGGGCTTCTCTGCCGTTGCCGGGTTCCCCATGGTCCAGGGCGCGATCGATGGGATGCACGTCGCCGTGCGGCCACCTGCAGATAACAGGGCCGTGTTCACTAATAGGAAGGGGACCTATTCGATGAACGTACAGGTGGTCTGCGACCACCGCATGATGATCCTGCACGTCTGCGCCCGTCATCCAGGCAGTGTACACGACTCATTCGTGTTGTCGCGGTCATCCATCCCCGGCATGTACGAGGGACGCCATCCCCGGCTGAGGGGCTGGTTGCTGGGCGACAGGGGCTACCCATTGCGATCGTGGCTGATGACGCCTATACGGAGGCCACGCAATGAGGCGGAGAACCGCTACAATGATGCCCATGTAGCGACAAGGGGAGTGATCGAGAGGTGCTTTGGCGTGCTGAAGATGCGTTTCAGGTGCCTGGACCTCTCTGGGGGCGCCCTCCAGTATCGGTCAGATAGGGTCGGCCGCATCATTGTGGTGTGCTGCGTCCTGCACAACATAGCCCAGCAGAGGGGCGATGTGCCGCAGGCAGAGGAGGGCAGAGTGGAGGAGCAGCAGGAAGAGGCCCAGTCCTCCCCAGATGAGGGGGATGGAGGCAATGGTCAGGGCAGACGGGGTAGACACAGGCGGGTGGCTGTCCACCGTTATCGGCTGGCCCAGCGGGCACGGGACAGACTGATAGACGCCCGCTTCACTGACTAGATGGGCGTGGGAATCGGGTAGTATGGCCACAGACCGCACACCATGGCAACAGCCGACCACCCACACCCCCCACCCATCCACCCACCCAGCACCCTCACCCCCCTCCCCAACCCCACCCACCCCACCCGCATGCACACCACTCCCCCCCCCCCCCCATTGCCGATCCACCTGCGGCACAACGGGCCGGGCTCACCCAGTTGCGGGTGGACGCGTGTCTATCGCAGGCCATGGAGGATGATGACAACCCGCCCTGCGATGAGCTCCTGGCTCTACATCGTTGGACTATGTCTGACCCATGGCCACAGTACCACCATCCACCCGGACCATCCCTGCATGCGGCTGTGACACTGCAGCGCACGGTCCCGTCCTCTGCCCGGGGGGATGGTGGGCAGACTCACCTGAGACCGACGTAGCTGTTTAGCACAGGGCTAAATCGCTGGCTTTGAAAGCAGATCAAGGCAGTCCAACAGCACGGTTCGATTCCCGTAACAGCCTCCCCGAACAGGCGCCGGAATGTGGCGACTAGGGGCTTTTCACAGTAACTTCATTTGAAGCCTACTTGTGACAATCAGCGATTTTCATTTCATTAATTTCATAAGAACACCCCTCACACACGCACACTGGCGTTCAACGTACATGCCACCCCCACACGCTTCGGACAGAGCACAAAGGCAGCTTCTGCAGGTGTTAAAGTGATTTTAATAACAAACAGTGCATACACATGCCCGAGCCCCTAAAACTCATCTGTGCCCTGCACCCGTGCCAACTTACTCAGTGTATAATTGTTTGGCCTTACGGGCCCTTTGACTACGTCTACGTGGTTCCCCAGACGGTACAGCAGAACTGGAGGTGGACACCTGTGATTCCTGCCGTCTGACACTGGATCCCTTTGGCGGCCGTTTCCTGGGGCGTCCTGGCCTAGATGGGCCAGGCTGCGGCCCGGGCGACTGGGCTGGCGAGCTGCCAGACTGTCCTGCCCGTTGCCCACCCGATGCACCTGGGACGGAAGGGGGGGGAGTCCGAGGTGTCGCGGTGTACCGGGACCTCCCCTACAGAGGGAGCCGGGACGGACCACACCACCTCCTCCTCCCTCGGGGTGCCCGATGGCCCCCAGGCCTCTACATGGGTGGGGGATGGGAACGGACTGGCCATCCAACGCCCCCCCGACATCTGGCGCTGCCAGTCCTGGAGGCCCGTGCTGGTATCGACAGGGGTCTGCAGGTTTGCAGCCATGGAGCCCAGGGTGTTGGCAAACCCTGTCTGTGACAGTGCGACGCCGGCTCGCACTTGGCCACTGGCGCCGATGCCCTCAGCGATGGCCTGCAGAGACTGGGCCATGGCCTGCTGAGACTGGGCCATGGCCTGCTGAGACTGGGCCATGGCCTGCTGAGACTGGGCTATGGCGTTGAGCGCCTCTGCCATCTGGCGCTGGCACTGGCTCATGGCCTCCTGTGAGAGGGCAGCCATTTCCTGGGCCACAGACGCCGCCTGCACGGAAGGCCCCAGGCCTCGCAAACCGTTCCCCATGTCTGACACCGTCGCACCCATTGCCTCCACCGCGAACGCCACCCGTGCGGTGTCAGCCTGGGTGGCACGCATGACCGGCACCACTCCCAGCTCCTGGACGCGGGTGGACTCCTCCACCTGCGACCGCAGCCGCCGCAAGCCGCCCGTCACTCTCTTCGCTCGTCTCCGGGTCGGTGGTTGCATCGGATCTATGTGTGGGTGTGGTAACTGCAGGAACCCGGGATCCATCTGGGCGGCAGATGTTCGCTTGGCCTGGGCTGCCCTCCGACCGCCCGGTCCCTCTGCTGCTCCTACCTCCACCTGCTGTACTGGGACGGCTGTGTTGTGCGCACCAGTGAGTGTACCAGACGCCTCATCACTAAAGTGCCCAACCGTGGTGAGTGTTTCTGCGATGGTGGAGGGTGTTGGTGACAGCAGTGGCGTTGTGTCATGCTCTTCGTCCCACTCTGAGTCCATGGCACTTTGGGGTGGGGGTTCGTCTCCACCCATCCACTCTGACTCACTGTCCGGTATTTCGTCTTCCTGGGTAGTGCTGTCCCGGGTAGGGGTGTCCTGGGTAGTGGTGTCCTGGGTAGTGGTGTCCTGGGTAGTGGTGTCCTGGCTCGGATGTGACGGGGGCCTGTGGCTGCCCCCCTCATCGCTGGGTGGTCGCTCCCGCACGTGACGGGGGTGTCGTCTCCCTGTTGCGCCAGGTCTCTCCGTCTCCCGTGGTGTGTGAGCGGCATCCTGCGGGCGTCGCATGCTGGAGGGTGCGGGTCTCTCCGTCTCCTGTGGTCTCCGAGGGGCATCCTGCGGGCGTCGCATGCTGGAGGGTGCGGGTCTCTCCGTCTCCCGTGGTCTCCGAGGGGCATCCTGCGGGCATCGCATGCTGGAGGGTGCGGGTCTCTCCGTCTCCCGTGGTCTCCGAGGGGCATCCTGCGGGCGTCGCATGCTGGAGGGTGCGGGTCTCTCCGTCTCCTGTGGTCTCCGAGGGGCATCCTGCGGGCGGTCTGCATCTGCGGGGATGGGTGCCTGTACGTTTGGTCCTGCGATACACAATGAAGCATGCATGGTTAGACATCAGGCAGTGATCAGGTGATACGGGGGAGGGGGATATAGGGGAGGGGGGATATGGGGACGGGCTGTCGGTGGCTCACTCGCTAGTACGCCCCCGACCTCTGCATCAGCAACCTCCCGGTCCTCAGGTCCGCCAGCCAGTTCCAGGGCCCTTTCCTCGTGTACGGTCAGTGGCCTCTCATCAGCGGGCCCTCCTCCAGTCCTCACATGCTCCCTATTGTTGTGTGCGCGCTTCTCCTGTGGGGGGGGGGCGGCAGGGGTAAAAGGCAACAGTGTAAGGCAGGTATATGAATGCACGCCATCGGTTGCGCGTGCATTGCAGAGGTTAAGGTTAGGGCTGGATTCACTTGGGGATATGGGGGATATTGGGGAGGGGGGATATGGGGCAGGGGGATATGGGGAGGGGGGATATGGGGGATATGGGGGAGGGGGGATATGGGGGAGGGGGGATATGGGGAGGGGGGATATGGGGGAGGGGGGATATGGGGAGGGGGATATGGGGGGGGATATGGGGGAGGGGGGATATGGGGGAGGGGGGATATGGGGGAGGGGTGATATGGGGCAGGGGGGGATATGGGGGATATGGGGGAGGGGGGATATGGGGGAGGGGGGGATATGGGGGATATGGGGGAGGCTCACCCTGCCTGCTCTGACGAGGTCGTTCACCTTCTTGTGGCACTGGGTGCCTGTCCGTGGTGTCAGAGCCACAGCGGTGACGGCCTCTGCCACTTCCCTCCACAGACGCCGGCTGTGGCGTGGGGCAACTCTGCGGCTGTGCCCGGGATACAGGGCGTCCCTCCTCTGCTCCACCGCGTCCAGGAGCGCCTCCACATCGCGTGACTCGAACCTCGGGGCTGAGCGACGGCCAGCCATCCAGTCGGGTGTTGCGGTCGGGTGTTCCGGTCGGGTGGGGGGGGGAGCAGCGCGGCCTTATGAGCTGTCACGCCGTGCAGCGCGTATGACGCTGCACGGCGTGAACCACTGCGCAAGCGCGGATCCCGTTACGTCGCTGCTAGCCCATTTTGGGCCGGAGACTATCGACCCATTTTTCCGACGTGACGCAAGTGGGATTTGCGCCAATCGGCGGACATTCCGCCGATAACGGAGAATTTCGCCCAGGATCACTAAATTTGTGTCGGAGAAAATATTTGATTAGAGATGAAGAACCTAGTAATGATATCAGTCTGCAGGAGTAGTTATTTCTTTATACAGTGAATTGCTTGAACTTTTATACCTTCTATGAATATATTGGTTTAAATTATAAATAAAATATTGTATACAATTATAACATATTTATTGGTTATGACACGACAGAACAAGATTTTAACCTAATAGTGTGCAAGGTATTTATTGTCAGCACTGATCGCATTTCAACCAGTCCTACTCTGCCACATTGGCTAATTAAACTGGGTTATATTTTCTGCATGCGCACATTCCAGGTTTTGACCCAAGCTGGGCCGTTGTGTCTGCCGTATGAATTTCAGTTGTTGGTGCTCGTTTTCAATATTTCACTGACAGATATGTTCAGTTTTCAATCATCGGTTTAGATACCGGCAATAAATGCAAAGCTTGGGCATCGATATCTTTTGAGGGACATGTCGTTGGAGACGCCTTCACTACACCTTGTGGTCATCAAACTAAATGTTGTATTTTACAATGATGTGGGTTTGCCACTTGCCACAATATGGTGCCAAGTATCGTGCGGCAGTTGAAGTGATTCAGGTGACCCTGTTCAAAAATAGAATAGTTTTTCAGTAATTTCATGTACTAAATGTGAACCAAAGGAGTTGCCATTTTAGATTTTGAAGCTTTCACAAACTGTTTGCCTCACATCATGCATATGCTGCTGAGCTTTCAGAAGTCATTAGTCTCATTTTGGCTCAAGCTTCGCTCCTCAGGAGCTGCGTTGACTGAGGTTTTATTGTCCACGGAGAGTTCAATCTCTGATCGAGCATAAAGAGGAAGTCTCAGCATCAGCACTTTGAATCCAAGTGGAAACAAGGAAATACGATTATTTGTAATATCTTTTTCCCTCCCGGTCCATTGTGCTGAACTTATGCTTGAACAGCTGGCACTGAGGATAACAGCAGAGAAAGTGGCTTGATGAAATCCTGCATCTAACAAGAGCGAACTGAAGTAACACATTCATTTCAAATGGCAAGATCATTGAAGAATGCTGGATAAATATATTTGCTCACTTGGGTAGAGAGGACCGACCAGGGGGATAAAAATTTTGCTTTCTGTTGCCTTTTTTAGCGGGGTCTCTGCGTAGGGACTACCTCACTAGTAATAAGGCATAAGTTAGTGAACGGAAGCAGATGGGGAAAGGGACTGCTACTTGATGAGCCAGTGTTTGGCAAGGCACAAAGAGTCTGTTGTTTGGTGGGGGGGTTCTTCCCTTCAGGTGTAATGATCTTGTTGGATGGCCTGATTTATATTACAAGAACACATGTAGCTAAAGCTATAAGCAATTATTAATATTAACTGTGGGTCAAAAATATACAAAACAACAGATGAATAACAGTATGAACATGCACGAACCCCTATCTCTCTCCCAGCTCCCTCGTCAGTCTGAGGTCACCTGATTCTAACATTCTCTTATATACTAATGAGACTCCTAGCGGTCAGTCGGTGAATTACAACACAACCATGATATCACTACAGCAGGTAGTCTGCAAGCTCAGGATGGGAGGGAAAAGTTACTGGACAGGGGAGAATGGGGCAGAGGGGCAGAGAGCTAACAGTGAGCTAAAAGGCCCTGCAAGGCTCCATACTTAGACCCTTCTATGCTCCCTATACACACATGACTGTGTGGCAAAATTTGGCTCCAACTCCATCTACAAATTTGCTGATGACACACCACAGTGGGTCGGATTTCGAATAACGATGAGTCAGAGTACAGGAGGGAGATAGAGAACCTAGTGGCATAGTGTAACAATAACAATCTCTCCCTCGATGTCAGCAAAACTAAGGAGCTGGTCATTGACTTCAGGAAGCAAACTACCATACACAACCCTGACTGCATCAATAGTGCTGACATGGAGATGGTTGACAGCTTCAAATTCCTCAATGTGCACATTGCCAACAATATGTCCTTGTCCACCCACGTCAAAGCGATGACCAAGAACACACAACAGCGCATATACTTCCTCAGGAAACTAAGAAAATTCGGCATGTCCATATTGACTCTTTACCAAATTTTGCACCACAGAAAGCATCCTATCTGGCTGCTATCCTACCATAGGCTAGTATGGCAACTGATCAACCCAAGACCGTAAGAAACTACAGTCGGGAAGACAGCCCAGTCCATTACATAGATCTCCCATCCATTGACTCTGTCTACACCTCCCGCTGCCTTGAGAAAACAGGCAGCATAATCGAAGACCCCTCCCACCAGGCTTACTCACTCTTCCAACTTCTTCCATTGGGCAGGAGATACAAAGGTTTCAGACACGCACAAACAGATTCAACGACAGCTTCTTTCCGCTGTTACCAGGCTCCTAACTGACCCTATTATGGACTGAACTGATCTCTTCACACATCTTCTCTACTGAGTAGTACTACACTCCATATGCTTCACCCGTTGCCTGTGTCTATCCATTTACATTGTGTATTTATGTACGTCTTATGTTTTTTCATGTATGGAACGATCTGTCTAGACTATATGCAGAACAATACTTTTCACTGTACCTCGGTACACTTGAGAATAAATCCAATCCCAATCCAGTGACCGGGGGACTTTCTTTGTCTCGTCCTTTGGGTGGGGTTGGTGGCCATCTTATGTGGGTCTGGGGCCTTGGAATTTGCAATGAAGGGATGATCTTCGCTGATCGGGGGGTTGGTATTTGATGGTTGCAGCACATTGAAGGGAAAGGCGATGGTCTTAGTAAACGTGTACGCCCCGAATGTGGATGATGTAACGTTTATATGGCCGCAATACCAGATCCAGACACTCACCAACTGATTCTGGGGGTGATTTAAACTGTGTATTATACCCGAGGCTGGATGGCTCTAAGCTGAAGTCATTGGTCCCTTCCAGGCTTATGCACCCTGGGGGTACGTGTTCTTTTTTTGTTCTCCAGTGCACAAGTTGTACTCGGGGATAGATTACTTTGTTACAGGTAGGACTCTAGGTGAGGAAGGCATAATATTCGGCCTTGGCTCTCTGTGACCATGCTCCGTATTTGGTTGACCTAGTGTGGAGGCGGGCCAGACACAGTGCACGGAATGGAGGTTGAATGTAGGGCTTTTGTCACATATGGGGGCTTGCGTGCGTTTTGAGAACCATACGGGAATATGTGGAGTTCAAGGATCATGGGGTGGCCTCACCCTCTATACTGTGAGAGGTGTTTAAGGCGGCGATTAGAGGGGAGATGGTATCATATAAGGCACACATGGATGGGGAGGCTAGGAAGGAATGCCAGAAGTTAGTTGATGAGATCTTGGAAGTGGACTGTTGGTATGTGATTGACCCAACTCCGCACCTCTTGGAATGCAGGGAAAAGCTGCAAATGCAATTTGGCCTGCAGTCTATGGATAGGGTGGTGTGCCAGCTGAGGCATTTGAGGGGGCGGCGTTTGAGTATGGGCCAAAGGCCAGCCGTCTATGACTCGCCAGTTCAGGCAACATGTGGCATCTAGGGAGAACATCCAGGTTAGGGATTCAGGGGTTAGGCTGATTCACACCCCACACAAGGTGAATGGGGCATTTCGAGCCTTTTACCAGAGGCTTTATAGGTCGGAGTTACCAGATAACGAGTCGGGAAAGCTAGAGTTTTTAGAGTGCCTGGAGGTTCCAAAGGTGGGGGAGCAATTGTAGGAAGGACTGGAACACCGTTAGGTCTGGGGAGGTTCGAACACCGTTGGGACAGATGCAGACCGGGAAGGCACCGGGGTCAGATGAGTTCCCGGTGGAATTTTTACAAGAGGTTTGTGGACCAGCTGGCTCCATAATTGATGGGGATGATGAATGACTCTGTGGCGCAAGGTTCTCTCCCTGAGACAGTGGGGCAGGCTTCTGTTTCTCTTGTCCTGAAAAAGGACAAAGATCCCTCAGAATGCAGGTTGTATTGCCCGATTTCATTGCTCAACATCGATCGAAAGCTGTGGCTAAGGTTCTAGCATTGAGACTGGAATCCTGTCTCCCGCGGGTGGTTGGGGAGGACCAGGTGGGCTTTTTAAATCGCCGAACACTGTCATCCAATGTGAGGTGACTGCTGAATGTGGTTTTCACCCTAGCGGCTGGGCTAGGGCAGGGTGTATACAGACCATAAACTCCAAATGGGGTTGTCCAAAGAGGATAAGGCAATTCCCCCTATGGCATCAGCCCGCATTCAGCATTGGGTTCTCCTCTTGACGGAATATGAGTGTGTTTTGCAAGATTGCTCAGGGACAAAAATCACCCACGCAGATGCTCTTAATCGCCTCCCGCTACCGGCATCGGACGAAGTAGTCGCGACCTTACATTTTATGGACTCTTTACCTATGATAGCTCAAGTAAAGGTATGGACACAGACAGACCCGCTGTTGGTTAGGGTCCCCCACATAGTGCTGTACGGGGCCCAGCACCGTGCCCTCACAGAGGACCTGAGAGATTTTACCACAAAAGTGGCAGAACTCAGCATGGTGGACGGCATCCTGCTGTGGGCCTCTCTGATGGTCACCCCTAAACGCAGCCTGGTGGCAATTTTCCAAGATCTCCATCGTGGATACCCGGGGGGGGGTCTCTAAATTGAAAATATTGGCCTGAAGCTATGTGTGGTGGCCCGGCATAGACGCTGATATCGAGAAGTTTGCAAAACAGTGTACATGGTGCCAGGAGCATCAAAAGCTCCTCACCGTCCGTGGAAATGGCTGAGCCGACCATGGTCCCACCTCCATGTAGATTCTAGGGGGCGATGTATCTAATTTTAGTAGGTGCTCATTCCGAATTGATGGATGTGCACCGGATGACGATGACTACATTGTGTGCCACCACCGAGCGGCTCAGGCAAACAATTAGTGTTATCGGACTCCCGGAGGTACTTGTATCAGACAATTGCACCGCTTTTACAAGTTCAGTTTTTCTGAAACAAAATGGGGTCCGTCATGTCCATACCACACCTTATCACCCATTCTCAAATGGGCTGGTAGAACGTGCCGTGCAGACATTCAAACTCGGGATGTGAAAACACACCTCAGGTTCCCCAGAAACCTGCCTCAACCGTTTCCTGTTCTACTATAGAACCACACCGCATGCTACCACCAGGGTGACGTCCACGGAACGTTTGACGGGCCATTGCTAGCACTCGCGATTGAGCCTCGTTTCACCAGACATCGGTGCTAGGATCCGCATACAGCTGGAACAGGTCAGAGGGAAGCAAGCCAGGCCCATTCTCAAATCCATTTCAGGCGACGCCATTTACATCCGGAATTTTGTAGATGGTGTGTTATGGATTCCGGGAACGATAATAAAATGGTCCAGGCCGGTCTTGTATATGATGTAGTTACAAGGTGACATGCGGGTGTCCCGTTAAGAAAGGATTTTGTCTTATCACATGGCTTCAGTGATGTCATTATGTGGGTGGAGCTGGGCTGTGGCTCTGTGAGCTGTTTTTTTTTGGTTTCGCTTTCATATTTGGCTGCTGTAGACTCAGACAGAGAAGTGTTGTCCTGCCTCTCTATTTTCATTTTAAAGAGTTGTTCCAAGGAAAAACCCATTAATTATAGCTACCTGCTGTTCTGGTAACTTAAAAGATACAGTTTGCTTTTCAAAAGGTTTTAAACCTGCTGGTGAGATGGGATCAGAGTCTCAGGAAAAGCCAGGCTTATTCAAGTGAGAATGCAGAGTGTTGGGCCACACCCTTGAAAAGGGATTTTTGGTTTATAGGATTTTGATTTTGAACTGGAACAGTTAAGGGGGAATTCATTAAGGGTTATACATAGATTACTGTATTACTGTAGCTGTGTGCGGTCTTTATGGTTGTAATTGATAACATTTCTTGCTATGTGTGTTTATACAAATGTTAACTTTGAATAAAACTTGTTTTTGATTAAAGTGTCTGGGAAGACTGTTGAATAACACCTGAAGGGTAAGCTCTTGTACTCACTCTAGCCAAATTCAACATAAAAATTATAGGCCAGGTGAACTCCATAATACACTTTGGAGTTTTTAAAGCCTGGCCCATAACAAAGGGAAAGACTCCAACTGACACGTGGACCATCTGCGAAGCCGGGTGGAACAGGTGCCCGAGGACCGACCAAGATCACCGAGGCCAATGGTGCCCCTCCCTCAGGAACAGCTGCCAGTGATGCCCAATGAGGCGACTGCATTTTGTGACTCCGAAATGTGCGAGGTGGACCAATCCGACCAGGAGTCGGACATGGAGATTTTACGCGCAGACGTCAACGCAGGTCCGGGGATGATCGCCGAGCAAGGGGTGGAGGAACCGCCCAGACGTCCGTTATACTCCTCCGGGCCTGGACAGCAGATGCTGGATAGATAACCCCAGCCAAAGAGGGAAAAGGATTGCACCATCCCCCCTCGCCCCGCGTCGAAATGGATGGCGTATCAGACTTGGGAGGGGTGTTATAACCCTACAGGAAGCCATGGGATCTGCTGCCTCAGAGTTCCAGTAGCCTCACCTGAGTCTGATTTACCCAGATAAGGGAGGGGGGAAGAACGGGGCTACACCCCTTTTTCCTAGGACTGCTGGGAGATTAATACCCCTGCCTGGGTGCAGGCAGGGTGCGGGAGACCCTTCGGGGAGTAGGAGGTGTAAATAGTACGGAAAATATTGGTGACAAAGTAGCACAGTGGTTAGCACAGTTGCTTCACAGCGTCAGGGACCCGTGTTTGATTCCTGGCTTGGGATACTGTCTGTGTGGAGTCTGCACGTTCTCCCTGTGTCTGCGTTGATTTTCGTTGGGTGATCCAGTTTCCTCCCACAGTCCAAAGATCTGCGGGTTAGGCGAATTGGTCATGCTAAATTGCCCTATTGTGTCAAAAGGTTAGATGGAGTTGCTGAGTTACGGGGATAGGGTGGAGGTGTGGGTTTCGGTCGGGTGCTCTTTCAGGGGCCAGTGTAGACCCGATGGACCGAATGGCCTCCTTGTGCACTGTAAATTCTATAATCCTATAATAAAACAAAACGTCTCTACTGTCATCGCTTCTGAGTGGTCGCTTGCCTGAGACTTTGAAGTTTCTTTGCTGGGGTTGAGGATTGGTGAGTGCTGTTTGACTTGGATTTGTTTGTTGTCACATGTACCAAAGGACAGTGAAAAGTATTGTTCTGTGCACAGTCCAGGCAGATCATTCCATGCATGAAAAAAAAACATAGGGTATACAGAAATACACAATGAAAATACATAGACGCAGGCATCGGGTGAAGCATACAGGAGTGTTGTACTACTCAGTAAAGAAGATGTGAGAAGATATCAGTCCATAAGAGGGTCATTCAGGTGTCTGGTAACAGTTGGGAAGAGGCTGTTTTTGAATCTGTTAGTGCGTGCTCTCAGACCTTTGTATCTCCTGCCCGATGGAAAATGTTGGAAGAGTGAGTAAGCCAGAATCAATGGATGGAAGACAGGTTCACATGATGGACTGGGCTGTGCTCGCAACTCTCTGTAGTTTCTTACGTTCTTGGACTGAGCAGTTGCCATACCAGGCTGTGATGCAGCCAGATAGGATGCTTTCTATGGTGCATCCGGAAAAATTGGTAAGAGTCAATGTCGACATGCGTAATTCCCTTAGATTCCTGAGAAAGTATACGCGCTGTTGTGCATTCTTGGTCATGGCGTCGATGTGGGTGAACCAGGACAGATTGTTGATGATGTGTACATCTATGAATTTGAAGCAGGTGACCATCTCCACCGCAGAACCATTGATGCAGATAGGGGAGTGTATGATACTTTGCTTCCTTTGAGGGGGCCCGCTATCATAGATTATCATAGAATTTACAGTGCAGAAGGAGGCCATTCAGCCCATCGAGTCTGCACCGGCTCTTGGAAAGAGCACCCTACCCAAGGTCAACACCGCCACCCTATCCCCATAACCCAGTAACCCCACCCAACACTAAGGGCAATTTTGGACACTAAGGGCAATTTATCATGGCCAATCCACCTAACCCGCACATCTTTGGACTGTGGGAGGAAACCGGAGCACCCGGAGGAAACCCACGCACACACGGGGAGGATGTGCAGACTCCGCACAGACAGTGACCCAAGCCAGAATCGAACCTGGGACCTTGGAGCTGTGAAGCAATTGTGCTATCCACAAGGCTACCATGTATGCACGCACACATGCTCAGTTCCTGTCCCAAGCTTGTGAGTTTTTGAGTATCCTTTATAGCATCATGTCGGCGATCCTGAACATTGAGCAGGAGCCCTGTCCTTTAGTGGCTATATTTGGAGTATTGGATGTGCCTGACAGGATAGGGGCAGATGTCCTTGCCTTGCCTCGTAGGTTGCTCGAAGGTGAGTCCTGCCGAGTTGGAGTTTGGCAACACCACCGAGTGCCTCGGCGTGACTCAGGAACTTCATGTACTTTGTGCACCTTGAGAAGGTCAAATACGCCGTGAGGAGGTCAATTAAAGGATTCTACCGGAGATGGCAACCATTTATGTTGCATTTCAAGTAATTGGCTATTGTTAGCTGCTAGAGGGAGTTTGTGGGGAGGGAGTACATGGGTGCCGGTGCTCTGTTCAAGGGGGAATTGCATCGATTGGTTTATTGTTCTGTTTAGTTTAAGGTTGCTGTTGTTGGTATGTTTTGTATAAAACGACAAAAGCTTAATAAAAATACTCAAATATATATACATATATTTGCTGCTAATGTATCGGCTTTTATAATCCAGCCACCATCTCCGTTCTTTACAGAATCCCTACAGTGCAGAAGGAGGCCATTCAGCCCATCGAGTCTACACCGACCCTCTGAAAGAGCATCCTACCTAGGTCCAATCTCCCACCCTATCCCCGTAATCCCACCTAGGGGCAATGTAGCATAGCCAATCCACCTAACCTGCACATCTTTGGACTGTGGGAGGAAACCGGAGCACCCGGAGGAAACCCACGCACACACAGGGGGAACGTGCAGACTCCGCACAGACAGTGACCCAAGCCGGGAAACGAACCTGGGACGCTGGAGCTGTGAAGCAATTGTGCTAACCACTATGCTACCGTGCTGTCTTCACCCAGCAATGAGGCTTGCTTCATCTTACTGACAATTGAAATTGGGAAGAATTTTTAAAGAGATAAGTCTTGCAATTTTACATTTACAATGCATTTCAAGGATAAATTGGCAAAAATTAACTGCTGCATCCGGTGTTTAAAGTAAAACTGACTCTTAATCACAGGTTAAAGAATCTCATATGAAAGTTAATTCCCTATAAAAACCTTGGACAAGGTGGCTAGACCTGTTAAATATTACCTAGTCTCTGTTGATAAACTTAAATAATGCACAACCTTTTTCTTTATACTTTGTTGTTTGTTTAGCGTTGGGATACTGGTGGGTAGCGGGAGGAGATTGAGAGCCACCGGTCGGGATTCTCCATTAGCCAATGGCAAAATTGGAAAATGTGATTGGCCGGAGAATAGCTTCCGATGCCAAAATCGCGGCAGGTGCAAATTTGACGCCAAATCGCAATTCTCCGTCACCTCGAAAACAGCGTTAATGCGTTTGACTCTACACATACAGTAGGCACCGTTTGCATATCATTAACAGGCCTTCCCCGGTACTCGCCAAGGTCTCTGCGATTCTCCGCCTCCGGTGGGCCGAGTTCCCGATGGCGTAGTTCACTTGTGTTTTCAAAGATCGTGAAATCAGCGTGGTGGCTGCTGCGGGAGAGAGGGGGGAGCGAAAGGTGTCCAACATTGCCATAGTTTGCTGACAGTTGCTGCCGCTGACCAGGCGGCTTCTGCCAGAGCTGAGGGGAGCAGTGGGGGGGCCAGGGGGTAGGCTGTGGGATTGGGGTGGACGGGCACGGGGCACCAATGCCGCAGCCAGCAAGGCAGACATGCAGCTGCGCCCACTTTGAACTTGGTGCCATGGGTCGTACAGGTGTCCCCCCAGAGCACCCCCGTGGGTGCCCATTGGCCCCTGCCGACCCATCAGCTGTAACGGCACGCTCCATCACAACCAGTGCTACCTTTTTGGGTGAGATATGCAGGGGGTGTAATGTCTCTGTACGGCTGCAGCTTGTCAGCCTCCCGAGTGTTGATCACGGATCCGGCGAATCCCGCACCACATTTCATTCGAATCGATTGTGTTCCATGCGGTACCGATGCTGGCGCCTCAATGGTAGCGGAATCGGTCCAGGTGCGCCACCGGTTTTTCTGTCGTAAAAGTCCACGGATTCGCCGTTGGCGTCAACACTTAGTCTGAAAGAGCACCCTAGCTAAACGCCCCCCCCACCTCTCCCTATCCCCGTAACCCCATAACCTTACTTAACCTGCACATCCTTGGAATATGGGAAAAAACCGGTGCACCCAAAGGAAGTACATGCAGATACTGGGAGAATGTGCAAACTCCACACAGACATTCACCCAAGGTCGGAATTGAACCCCGGCCCCTGGCACTGTGAGACAGCAGTGCTCTGTGCTGACCCTTTTATAGTTTACAGTGAAAACAATAGATAATTGTTATAATAAATCTGGATTTGAAATTATTTGGATGAAAAATGGCTAAATGTTGCTGATGAACCATACCAGAGCTGGATACCCTCCAATGTCTTGTCCATTGGCCATTTTTCACGTGTGTGAACAAAGACATTGAATGTCAGTGGGCTGTTCATTTGTGGGAGACATCACAGCCAAGTATATTTTTTTCCCTCAGGCATGCATATTTTCCAGTTGTGGTCATTGTTTCGTCATCAGGAGTGAAAACTGTGACTGTATTCCTTATGTTTCCAAAACCCAGTTGCTGAAGTCAACTGCTTTGTGCACAATAGTTTCCCAGCTAAGTCAAGGAACAGGAGTAAACCTTCTTCCCTATCCAGGCTGTTACACCTTGTTTATGTTAGTAATGTCAACTCTCTTTTAATTTCAATTCCCTGTCATTACTCCATGTTTTTCTCTCTCAATTAAGTACTTTACTTTTAACATCTCGGCTGACTGCACCTTTAAAATGAAATGAAATGAAAATGAAATGAAAATCGCTTATTGTCACAAGTAGGCTTCAGTGAAGTTACTGTGAAAAGCCCCTAGTCGCCACATTCCGGCACCTGTTTGGGGAGGCTGTTACGGGAATTGAACCGTGCTGCTGGCCTGCCTTGGTCTGCTTTCAAAGCCAGTGACAAAGTATTCCAGGGCTTCCCAACCCTTTGTGCAAATATGGTTTTTTTCCAGACTCACTATCAGCTGGGCTAGATTGAATACTAGGATGGTTGCCTGGAATCTCCTGGCTCGAGTGTACACAATCCGGAAATATTCCAACTCATCACACCTACTTTGGGAAAAACGTCCCAAAATGCGGAATCCACATTCTTAGGGGATGGGTGCATGCTGGAGTCAGGCCCATCACCCCAGACACATATCAAAAACAACTAATCCTTTAATAACCCCTTTGAGCTGTCAATCAAACTGTGATAATGATAGGTTGTTGAAGCAGTCAAGTAGTAATAATACGACTGTAAAATGATAGCACTTAAGATTATGACAGCAATCATCTGTTGAAACTGCAAACACAAATTTTTTTCAACTCAGGAGCACTTTTTTCAAAGGTTAAAGAGTTGTCCGTCTCAATAACTTAACAATCTAACAGTTCCACATACCTTATCAGGCTTTTATGAATATTTACATCTACTCTTTAAAAAAAGTAAAGTACACATGGTGGGATAAGACCCTCGCTCCAGTGGGGTCTGTTTGAACTCAGCACCAAGGTCAATTGGTTGTGCTGAGTTTGGATCAACCTCATGTGTGAGTCATTCCGCGCTCCCATTCCCCGACTGGCAAAATCGGTTATGGTGGAAATGGAAGCAGTGCATCTGGATCCCTGCTCCCATTGCCATTTTGAATAAGCCGTGGTTCATGACCCTTTCTTTATTCTGGATTCTCCTGTCTTGTCAATTACCTTCATTATTTTAAAGACCTCAATCAACCTACTCAACATGCCCAAGAAATATACGCAGTTGACCATCATAACTTCATTCCTTAATCTCAGGTAGGGTGAATTAGTACTGATTTTCCCACAAAACCAGCAAGTTATTCTGAGGGGAGGGTGTCCAAAATGGAAGACAGTTTTCAAAATGAGGTCTGACAAGTGTTCTGTAGAATTGTATGTCCTTTATTTCACATTTTGAAATGCTGGGACAAAGGGAAACATTCCAAAAGGTAACCGTGTATAATAACAGGATTGAGCCCAAGACTTTACTCATCCAAATGAGTCAGCAGCACTCCAGGCCATCAGGGTAAGCCTGTCCTGAGTACTCTAGGAATTTAAACATAGGTTTAGAAACCATTATTTGTTAGATTGTACATGGCCTGAGGAAGGGACATGCTTGTTGGATAAAATGGCTTTTTCTCATTCCATTATTTCCTACACCATGTGTTTGACTGCTGTTACTTTGCTCTGAACATTGGTGAAGGTCACTAAGTCACATTCAATAATTGGACTAGTTTGCTGCAGAGTAGTGCACTTCAAGAAACTCAAAAGCAAGGGAAGACTGCCAGAACATCTTGACAATTGAATATAACTTTCTGAAACTATTTCTTCTGAGCTATGTCCCACATACATTCTATACAGAAGTATGAAGTGTTACTGAACTATTATTGTCTGAATTGTTAACTGAAAATATTCTTTCAGGCATTTTCACTCGGGTTCTGAAATCTCTCTCGAAATGCATTAATCTCCACCTAGGAGCTGAAAGCCAGGTTCAGTTCCTGAGGTAAAATATACAGGAGTTCAATGTGATTTTAATCGCTCTTCGGTGCATTGTGGTACAGTGTCCTTAAGGAAACCATAAACCAAATTACCAAAGAATTCACTTTTTAACAACCCTTACTCCAAAGTGAATCTGAATCAACAGGCAAATTATACTTCAAATAAAAAGGTAAACCCTATTTTAATTATTTGGTGCAAGATACATCTTATGCAACCACAAACATTTTCATCATACCCTTCCCAAGTGTGGCACTGTGTAACGACACAGTTCGACAATCTGCTGTTCTTTATTCACTCAGTGTGCATCAAGAGACCTATTTGAAAGCCGCCTTCACCTTTAAGTTTCACGGGTACTTCCCATAAATTGTGACATCCTTATGCACTCAACAGTGTTAATTTGCACTCCTTTGTGATGATCTACAGTCCGAAGCAATCTTTCATATATTATTTGACACTAAGAGCGATCAAGCTAAATCACTGATCTGAAATGAAATCACACAGTGCTCAAACCGCATCAACTGCAAACACTGCCTTTAAAACGGTCAGAAATATTTAAGTGATGTCACTGGTATTTAACTAACATCATTGGTGTTTGGCTCACGCAGAAGAATGCTAAATCAACATCAATATCATCAACAAAGGCATTCAACTGACACCTTAAAGCTTAGCTTGTGGGAAATTGTTAGTGATCACAGTAAACAGACATCAAGTCCCCAGCGTGTAGATTGTTTAACATCAGTGCACATTCACTGGAATGATCATTGTGAGGCTGCAATCACATCTGCCTCCCATTTTCAAGGTAACATCCTCCTGAAGGATGAAGTAAAGTGAAATTAGTGTCATATACAAAAGCTTTGTTGAAGCAGGACACATTAACAGATTTTAAAATTAATTGGGATGCGCACCCAGAGATACCCTGGAAGATTCGCAGGTGACACCTTGAAAGTCTGCCAGGCAAGGACTGCATGAGAAGCTAACTTCTGTTGGGAACTTACCCACCACCTGGAGCTCTCTGAACACTTAGCAGAAATGTTATCCAGGAAAATGTAGAAGGATTAAAACCACTTCTAACTCCTGAGTAACTATGATTCTGAGCCCACTGGACATCGCTGCCCTGTTTACATCACTACCCTCCCCGACCATCTCTCCTGACCTCACCCAACCTCCCAGCTGTGACCACCATCCCCCCCTGAACCCCCCACTCTCTCCCCCAACACCTGGGGGTGAGGGGCCTGAGGATTTGGTGTAGTGGGATGCCTGAGGATCGGGGGGGGGGGGGGGGGGGGGGAGACCCAAGGTTAAGGGGGTGGGGAGATGCCATGAATTGGGGAGAGGCCTGAGACTTGGGGAGGCTGCGATTTGGGGATGGGAGAAGGCCTAAGGCTTGAGGGGTGTGAGGAGGCTTGAGGAGTGGGTGTGAGGCCTGAAACCCTGGGGGTAGTGGGGAAGTCCAAGGGGGGGGGGGGGGTTATGTGACTTGAGGGGGTGGGTGAGGCTTGAGGAGGAAGGGGGAGGCCCAAAACCATGTAGATACATATCAAGCAGGGGGAGGGGGAGGGAAGAAGTCTGGACCAGCCTGAGAGGCGGGTGATGTCTATTTCTAACCAGAAAATGGGGAATCAAGGAATAATTAGAAAGGGGTGGTGAGCTGAAAATTGTGGTTGAGCCACGTGTTGGGCGGTAGATTTTTTCTTTAAAATTTTTTTATTCACAATACTATTTTCTCTTTTTCTGATCTTGCCTCTTCAGGGATAAAACTCACTGGGATATTTGGTGTTTTTGGGCAGTAGCATGGTCTGGGTGTTGGGCTCGTGCTGCGCTATGATGGCTCCTTACAGCAGCTTGTTGAGCTCCTCATCACTATTAATGGCGAACTGCAAGTAACGGAGGATGATGTGGGTTATCTTGTTGTCCTGGGCCATATTGCTCACCAACTCTGGGATCTTGGCAATCAGGTACTGAGAACAGTGGTCAAGGAAGTTCCAGATTTGTGACCCAGGGACAGTGACGTAACCAGTTCCAAGTCAGGATGGTGTGTGGTTTAGAGGGAACGTTCAGGTAGTGTTGATCAAATGCATCTGCCTATCCTTCTAGGTGGTAGAAGTCATGGGCTTTGAAGGTGCTGTCGAGGAGAGTTGGTGAGTTGCTAGCTTTCTTATTTCATTATATTTATTTAAATTTACTTCCAGTGCATTCTCATTTTTCTCAATGATGCAACATTTACTTTGTTACTTACATTGTTGACTATTTCTTGACTGCAACCTCAACCCCCCAACCCCAGTGAAGCTTCCCAGAGTTGATGACCCTGGCAGAGTGAGCACAGCAGAGATGCCCAGAGAATGATTGGAAGGAAGGGAAAATTTGTCCGCAGAAATGGAAAGGCTGAGGGAAGTTCTTGGGGAAAAAGCTTGAAAATAAGTGGGAAATTTATTTTTCCCATCATGAAGCTACACTGATAACTTCCTGATAGCTTTGATGCCTATTGATCGTATATGATGATTATAAATGCCCAATGATCGCTTTTGAATGTGTACGATCGCTTTCACAAATTTAACAATCTGAGATAGCTTTTGAGCATTTTAAGTGCACTGATAGAATAGGAGGATTATGATGTTAATTGATGACAACGAGCACTGTTTTTCAGATCAAAACCCATTCCAAGTTGCATCACTCAATGTTAAATGATGCCCAGATTTTTTGGAGCACACTCAAAAGCAGACTCACTGTCAATGTTTTCTGGCAGGGGATTATCATCAGTAAGTCACCCTTTCTCCCTTGGGTAATGACAGTTCTGATGGTGTAACTTTCCAGACTTCATTTTCAACAGACCAACCAAAATAGGGTTGCCAGGGATGACTGAACATATTCCGGGCGATGTGATATTCCGGATGCCACAGTAAGCTAGTGAGGTGGTGCGAGTGGGTTCGAAGAGAGGACAAGAAATCCCTGCAGAAAGCTTTCTACTGTGAAGTGCCCTGATGGCACAGAAGTGGGAAATATATCCATTTTATACAGAGCAGATTTGAGCATTCAACACTGTCCAATCACTCCAGCTTTGTGTAAACTAGCAATGCAGCAGCACTTCAGTGAACTGCCCTGAGATTCATCTTGTCCTAAAGTGAAACTTGGAAAAGAAGTAATTGCTTTAATTCCTGCCTGGATTAAAATCCGGTGAAGATTGATATTTTCCTCCGCCTAAAGTGAAATCCCATTAGGATTAGTTTCAAGCCAAATGATGAAGAGAGAAAAACTCATTCTACTGGTGCTGCAGATTTACATGGATTCCCTGGGGACAGAAACGTTGATAATACCCCAGAGTGCTGCTTGTCCCCAGGGAATTGATATAAATCTGCAGCATCGGTAGAAAGAGTTTCTGCCCCCAAAATCCCTTTAGAGTCAGACTCTCTTTCCCCCCATGCCAATAAGAAAGTCCCACAAGACTCTGCTTCTACCCCATCTCCATCCTGGAATCAGACTCAGAGCTCCACTTGCTGTGAAGGACAGGCAGTGAGTGGGAGATGGGGAAAGTGTCCCAGAATCAGCACTGATTCTCCAGCACCGCCCCCACTCAACACCCAGCTCCACCTTATGGGGATCGGAGGGGGAGTGTCAGAGGCTGAGGAGCTCTGACCTCCCATACATATATAAAAACTGGTGGAAATATTGTAAATGCTCCCCATCAGTGAATCCAGTTAGAATTTTTTAATACTTTCTCACCGTTAAAACCAGGACATATCCAATGGAGAAATCAATCAGACACTTAGCCAACCAGCAGGAGCAGGAAAGTGAAGGAAAGGATCCACTTCTGGTTGGACAGAGTGCCTGAGAGGCTACATCTTGACGTTACTGCAGGCACTTCATAATGCCATAAATTGGAATAAACCATTTCATAATCCAGGACACAGCATTCTTGAAAACTTTGGGCCAGATCTTCCGATCAGAATCAGAACCACCATGTCCAAGCGTGATCAGACCTAAATAATACACTTCGCCCCCTCTGATTTTTCTGAGCAATCTTCCAATGGAGGATTCTGCAGAACCGGCTCAGTGTAGGAAAAATTGGAGGGAGGATGGGAGAGAATACGTGCAGAGGGCACACACCCCTCTTTACAGCATTAGCTGTCCTTTTCCAATAAGTCCCAAAGCTTCTTTGAAAAGCTGTGGAGAGAAGGTAAGTTGGTAAGTTGGTGGGTGTAGTGTTCTTGGTGTTGCTTATTTAGGGTGGTTGGACTAGTGTTCCACAAAGACGACAATATAGCTTTTACTTAAACAAAGCTATGATTTTATTTACACTACTAAACTGGGTTTCGACACATAGTCCTTTTAGAATACAGAACTGATCAATAACATCTGACTACACGCATCTACTGCTAATCTCACTACTGATATAACTATAATCTAACCTTCTCACACTAACTGCTCTTATGTCCATCACTAGCTATCTCCTGCATATACTCCTCCCTGAGGTCTAGCATCACTGCCTTATATACTTGTATCTGCAGCTCCATCTAGTGGCTATTCATGTTACTACATTAACCCTTGTAATGCTGATAGCTATGATAATACCACAGTGGGTAAAGTAAGCAGATAAGGCAGTAGGGTGGGTGCGGTGAGGAGGTAAGGTGGTAAGGGGGGTCAGGTGGGTAAGGTAAATGGTGATTGGGTAGTGTGGGTAAGGGGCTAGTCTGGATAAGGTAAGTGGGTAAGGGCTAGGGTGGCAGGCGGGTAAGGTGTAACGAGACTCTGGCTCTTTATTTTTGAAATTATGATTTTTCAACGTTCAACTGACTGGAAATTTTGAAATTTTAACTGAGACAGAGCAAACTGCTTAAAAATACAAAGCCACATCCGAGGTGAAAGTAAGAAACAAAGATATCAACCTCAGGGCAGTGTTAGAGAGAGACTTTTCCTGTACCCTGATACCTGCTGAAACTCGTAACTGTCTCAGGAAGAGACATTACAAACACAAAGTACTGGATATTGAAACAAAAGCTGCAACAGACAGACACACCCAAAATCTCTTGGAAATGAAATGAAAAAAAAAATTAAATGAAAATCGCTTATTGTCACAAGTAGGCTTCAAATGAAGTTACTGTGAAAAGCCCCTAGTCACCACATTCTGGCGCCTGTTCGGGGAGGCTGGTATGGGAATTGAACCATGCTGCTGGCCTTCCTTGGTCTACTTTAAAAGCCAGCTCTTTAGCCCTGTGCTAAACCAGTGAGTGACACAGTGTGCTACACAGTGGGTGAAGTATTTTATAGCAAGGCTGCCAGTCACTTGAGAGAGATCGCCGGTGACTCAGGTAGTGTAAGAAAAGTCTTCAGAGAAAACAGGCTGAAGCCCACTTGCTTTAGAACATAGAACATAGAACATAGAACATAGAACAATACAGCGCAGTACAGGCCCTTCGGCCCACGATGTTGCACCAAAACAAAAGCCATCTAACCTACACTATACCATTATCATCCCTATGTTTATCCAATAAACTTTTAAATGCCCTCAATGTTGGCGAGTTCACTACTGTAGCAGGTAGGGCATTCCACGGCCTCACTACTCTTTGCGTAAAGAACCTACCCCTGACCTCTGTCCTATATCTATTACCCCTCAGTTTAAGGCTATGTCCCCTCGTGCTAGCCATTTCCATCCGCGGGAGAAGGCTCTCACTGTCCACCCTATCTAACCCTCTGATCATTTTGTATGCCTCTATTAAGTCTCCTCTTAACCTTCTTCTCTCTAACAAAAACAACCTCAAGTCCATCAGCCTTTCCTCATAAGATTTTCCCTCCATACCAGGCAACATCCTGGTAAATCTCCTCTGCACCCGTTCCAAAGCCTCCACGTCCTTCCTATAATGCGGTGACCAGAACTGTACGCAATACTCCAAATGCGGCCGTACCAGAGTTCTGTACAGCTGCAACATGACCTCCTGACTCCGGAACTCAATCCCTCTACCAATAAAGGCCAACACTCCATAGGCCTTCTTCACCACCCTATCAACCTGGGTGGCAACTTTCAGGGATCTCTCTCCCTCTTTCTTTTGGAATAACCAACTGTACAAGAAATCTACCAGTGAACTGAGATCTCATAATAACTGAAACATCTTCTGCATCTGACTGAATCCAAGGAACCAGCTAACTTAAACTATATTTAAAATCTATACTTCAAGGACAATCAAAGGACACTTACTCGTATTTACAATTTTTTTATTGGACCACACCTTATTTCTGACAACAGTGTGTGGCTGTGTTTGGCCTTAGTGGTTAATATATTTTCTCTTTCTTCCGCTCAAGAAAATGTTGTTTGATTTTGTTCACAGTTTAAATAGTTACAAACGTTCTGATTTGGAGAAGGTATATCCTCATTAAAAAGTAACCTAAACACTTGCTGTGATAAATCGAGGAGGTTGAATAGAGACACTTCACCCTGTCTCACTAGGTAATAACAAGGATAGCAACTGTGTAAGGTGGCAGATTGATGAGGTGGGTAGATGGGTGAGACGGGTAGGGTGGCAGGTGGGCAAGTGGGTAGTTGGGTTGGGAGGGGTTGTCAGGTCGGGGGAATTGTCAGGTTGTATCTGGGGAGTCAGGCCAGGTTAGGGATATTAGGTCAGGGGAAGTTGTCATGTCGGAGGGGCAGTGGTGTTGGGGGATATTCTGGTTGGTCAAGGGTGTCCGGGTATCAGGGTGGTGCTAGCTGATGGGGGCTAGTCAGGACAGGGAGTTGGAGTGGGGTAGGGATCTGGGGGAGTTACATGGATCATTGTGAATGATAGGGGGGATAACCATCCAGTTAAGTAAATCAGAACTGGCTGAAGTGTCTGACTCTAACCCAGAGTTGGATTTTTTTCGAGAGTCCTGCATAGCAGGGGAAATGCCCATTGAATTCAAACTTCCTGGGCAATTCCTGCAGAGTCCTTGATTTGGAAATTCGGAGGGGTTCCGTAGCACATCATTCAGGATATGACCAGTCTCCAACCATCTGTAGACTGGAAGATCTCGGTCTTCATTTTTTTTTAGTCACCAGGATTCTTTTCCATTGTCACCAAGGATCAAAGGATTCCAATAGACGCATGGCCAATCCAGGAGGGATTGGCAACCCTGAAGCAATTTCACCCCAATTTATTATTTGGGAAAACACCCAACAGTGTCTCTGATCTATTCATAGAGTTTTCAAGGTTTTAGATCTTTTTAGCCAGCTTGTACAGTACCTCTAAAAGCCCTGGTCTCCTTTTCTGCTAAACGGAAAAAAATGACCTTTTCCTAGATTGATTTGCTTCTTATCACCTCACAAGAATTATCTACGCCCCTCTTTCTGTCTCTGTCTGCTTTATATTTGTGTCTGCATATGTGCATTAATTGCATTCACCCCCCAGCTGTGCATGTAGCTTTCCTTTATTTCTAGCCACACGGCTTCTTTCTGTCAGTATTACTTCCTGCTCATGGTCACCAAGTCACATGGACCAGTAGTTCTTATTGTCCAAGAAAATTATAATTGATCCCATTACAACTGATTCAAACTCCTGAAAGATTTTTTCAAACATTCATAAAAACAATTAAAGATTCCAGGGACCTTTTACAAATGTTCCTTACTGTACTGCCTCTGGGTCAAAGGTCAGCACTGTCAGCTGGTTATATTAATCTAAATATCATTGTCAAGTCCCAGATTTCTACTGTTTGCCATTCTATTACTCAAAGATCAGGGGCTGGATTCCCCAGTCCCCCAACCACATGTTTGTCAGCGGCACACCATTCACTGGTGGTGGGAATCCCTACTCTCACTGCTTGTCAAAGGGATTTCCCATTGAATCCACCCCACGCTGCTGCGAAACTCACGGGTGGTGTTTTGTTCTATGATCTTGAGGTTGCAATGTCATCTAGTGTTTAACTAGAACGATGATTTATTGATGAACACGTGGAAAGATAACAGATTACTATACAAAGTTACTAAATGAGTTTGGTGAACTCTCCTGGAGCTACCCTTTGTGCGTTGTAAGTCTTACTACCAGCTGCCGAGCGTCTCACGTCATGTGACCAATGTGTGACGCCACCAGCTGGTTGGAGGTCGCATTACTAGCTATGTACAAAACTATTCACAGGCATATAAGGTGGGGGAGTGCTGCCGGAGGGAACACGGAATCCTAACGGCCGGAGAATTCTGACCCAGAACAAGATGGGCAGATGTATCAGCAACCTTCAGTGATATAGATCAATTAGGCAACATAACAATTTGTTTCTCCGATTGGACATCAGTTATGATGAGGAGGATGGAGTACAGTGAAAATTGTGATGTGTTTTCAGGAAAGTAGAAGAGCCAAGCTACATCCCAGCAGCAAATAATACAAGAGATTGGGCCAACAACTATCATTGATTTCTGTCGGACAACCATTACAATAAAGAAATATAGCAGGAAACGGGAGGGAGGTGTTAAGTAGAAAATAGTGAAAGGCCAGATGTGAGTGGTAATGGATTGAGAAGCCTGAAGGGAACATCAATATGCCTTTCTGGACCAATCACATTCAAGGGAAGGCCAGTAGATTTCACTTACTCTGGACTTGAACCAGTCACCTTAAAATATTGTAAAAGGGAATGAAAGATTGAAAAATCTAATTTTGAGGGAGATAACAGTAACGGAAAATTGAATCCTAAGAGTATTTCCTGACAGGTAACAGCATAGATAGGAATGTGTTGAGCTGTGTGGCGAATGTTGAATTACAGAGATAAAATATCATATGGAAAAAGGTTCCCGCTTTCAGATGCTTTGCTAAAAGATTATTGATCGAATTGTGGTTTAGAAAACCGAGGGGAGTTCTCGGATAGACTCAGCACAAGGTTGCTTTGTGAGCCACCTGAGGCCGTAAAACTTCATTTCACTCTGTGATTTCATAATGGATCCTGAACCCATTTATTGTGCTCTGCTTGAATTTAGCCTCAGTGCTTTCATATTTTTTGAACATTTATGACCAGAAGTGCTTTCATTTTTTTTTTGATGATTTGGTTGCAGAGGGGCCCTGCATCAACATTATATTCTTGTACTGAAAACAGTGAACTGCAAATGCCACATGAGTATCAATTTTTAATCAATGAAACTGCCTGTGTTCCACAGCTTCTCATTGACACTAATGATTTGAACTTCTGTACAGGCATGTTCAAAGGTCAGCAATTACTGACTTGTTAGGATTTTGCAAACAAGTCAATGCCAAACGGGTTAGATAAAACAGGAAATATATAGATATATCAAATGCAATATGGCAATTTTCACCTTTCAGGTTGTAAAATATTTATAGCTGAGGTTCTGACTCAAGGAGGAATACTTGGGGAAATGGTTGAGGCAAACGGTTAGGTTTTAAGAAAGGTTTTGGAGAGATATATAGCAATGCGTGAGTTTGAAAAAAAAGAGTTGTAAAGGGTGCAGCAGGGCGGGGGATGGGGAAGATGGTTGACAAGCAGCAGTAGGAATGGAGAGCGAGGTGGTAATGCACAGCAACCAAGAGTTGACAAAGCGTCAGCCAGCAGGGATGAGAAAGTAGCTGGCAGGACGGAATGGGGATTTGTAGAAAATGATTTTGAAGGTGATGTGTTGGAGATGAGTGCCTCACTGAAACTGGTCAGAAAAGGGAAGATAGGAGATGTGACTTGGTCTGGGATATGATATGGTCTAGCTTTCAGGATGAGCTGAAATTTATACAAGGTGAAGCTTTGGCATGTAGTGGAAATTTGTGCCTGGAGGTGCCGAAATGATAGATGAAATGAAATGAAAATCGCTTATTGTCACAAGTAGGCTTCAAATGAAGTTACTGTGAAAAGCCCCTAGTCGCCACATTCCGGCGCCTGTTCGGGGAGGCTGGTACAGGAATGAAGGTTTCAGTTTCAGTATGAGTAATGGACGGGTGATATTTTGAATGTGGAAGTATATAGTCCTGGCAACAGACAGGGATTTGAAGCTAAGCTCTGGGTCAAGAGGTCACTGAAGTTGTGCACTGTCATTGAGCTGGACAGAATTCTGATACAAACAGCACAGAGACACGGTTGTTATGGCAATGAGGTAAAAGTGGGTGTCCTGAGAACTGAGTCCAGGTTTATGAATGGTCTGTTAACTCTGGAATATAGATGAGGAATAGGAGGGAGCTAAAAATAGAACTTTGGAACATGTCAGAAGGACTGCATGGGCATATTCGAAGATCCCAATGCAGCAAATATGCTATGAAGTAGAATAGGAATGGAATTATGAGAGGTGTGGGCCACAGAGTTGAGTCAGGATTGTGAGGAAACAAAGGAAGGTGGTATAGTTGACCTTGTTGATAGGTGCCGAGAGGTTGACCATAGATAATGAACCATGGACACAGTCACATAATGTCTTTGCTGACATAGTCCTGGATTTTCTCACTTAATTACTAGGTAGTCACAGAGAGAAAGGTGGGACAGAATATCAAAAAACAAGAAGTGAAGAAGGAGGTTTTGCTAGAGTTCAGTAATGACGACAACATGTTTGAGAATTTGGAGAAAGAGGATAGGTTAGAGTTGGAACGGTGGTGGGAGAAGCTATTAAATTGTGGGTACAACTGATTAATTCAGCACGTATTGGACCTAGAAGGGATAGTTATTTGGTGAGCAGGTGGGTTATAGGAGCCAATGGAGCAGGTTATGGGTGGAGTTAGCAGCAAAGCAATTGAGCTGAAGGTGGTCAGGAAGGATAGGGGAATAAGTGAAGCCAGTTATGGCTTTGTACACCATTAATTCAATGAGCTTCTTATTAATACCAGATATTAGAAAAAAAGAGAGACAGGATAGGGTGCTGTTTGCCATGGAGGGTAGGATTGAACATTTCCCATGTTAACAGGCGGAGATCTTTGTTGTCAAACACTTGTTGCCGTAGTTTGTATAAGAACGCATTGGCACAGCTGATGCAGTGTCGGATCTCCATGCCAACGGTAACCTTTTGAAAGAGGTGGCTGACAAGTATGAGAAGTGCTCAACATATTCCGGAGTCTCTCCTTCAACATATTGGAATATTTGGCTGAGCAGGTGTGGGCTGATATGAGTTTTATGTTGATAACAGTCAAGGGCAGGCTGCGTTTCTTGAATGCAGAACTGAAGAGATCGAGAGTGGCTTGTGAATCTGATGCAGAGTGGGCAACAACACTCTAGTCATCTATGAACTGCAAATCATGTATATCTATGGTGGTAAGTTTAATTTTAGCCTGGAGGTGACTGAGGTTAAAGAGTTTTCTATCTAGATGATATTTAGTACTCAGACCAGAGGGCAGTTGATCTTTGATGAGGTGAATAGCCACGATCAGATAGATTGTAAATAGTATGAGAGCTATCACAATACCTTGCTTGATACATATCTTCATTTTGAAGGCATCCGTTTCAGATCTCCCACTCAGGACAGTCACAGTCATATTATGAAGCAGGACTGTGATGAAGTTTCTAAGACATCCAAATCTTTGGAGCACAATCCACAGAGTCACTCGACTTTACTGAGGCGGATGAATGCAATGAAGAGGTTCTGGTGTTTTTCTCAACATTTTTCTTGGAATTTTTTTGGCAACAAAGTTCATGACAGAGGTGTTGTGTTGGGTGCTCTGGATCCGTGGGACACTTGAAATAGTGCAACACTATTTTATTGAATCATTAACTGTTTAACATACTCTGACTGTGGGTTAACACGATACTAGCTTTAACTAAAGACCTTTGCCTTGTCCTAACCATTCGATGCACTCAGCACGTGGTGAATGTCTGTGTTACAGGCTGTGAGCTCTGTCCTCCTAGCTAGCAGCAACTCGAATGAGCGGGAACTCTGATGCCCCATGTCTTTATAGTGTGTGCGCTCTAACTGGTGATTGGCTGCGGTGTTGTGTGTGTTGATTGGTCCCACTGTGTGTCCATCAGTGTGTGTCTGCACCATGATATACTGGTGTATATTATGACATCCCCCCTTTTATAAAAAATGTGCCTGCCTGACAATAAATAGTGTATGGTGAGAATGTCCCTGACTATGTGTGTGCGAAATATTTACAGGACTATGTACATGAGAACTAAGCTATTTATATGGGAAGGTGCCTGATGCAGAAAAACAGTGTGTCACAAGAATAACGAGATGGACACTATATACAAACCACGTAAACGATTAAATGGAAGAACAGAACAAATCAGAAAGTCCATAAGTCCACAAAGTTCACAAATTAAGTCTCTGAGGTGGGCGACGAATTCTGGTTGACCGCCTCACGGGTGGGTCGGGAGCCGCCAGCTGAGGAGCGAGCTGGGCTGCGTCAGAGTGAGGAGGATGCAGAGTGACCGGGATCTCTGCATAGTCCATGGCAGGGTCAGCAGGAGGGCGAGGCGACAGTGGAGGATCACGTAGCGAGCACAGAACGAGACAAAGGGCACGTCGATTGCGGCGCAGAATGGAGCCATCCGGTAGACGAACCAGGAACGAGCGGGGAGCCACCTGCTGAACCACCACAGCGGTTGCAGACCAGCCACCATCCGGAAGATGGATGCGGACATTGTCATCTGGAGCAAGAGCAGGGAGATCAGCTGCACAGGAGTCATGAGCCGCCTTGTGTTGTGCCCGAGACAGCTGCATTCGTCGAAGGACCGGAACGTGGTCGAGGTCTGGGACATGAATGGACAGCACCGTCGTCCTCAGGTTGCAACCCATGAGCAGCTGGGCTGGCGACAGGCCAGTGGACAGTGGGGCGGAGCGATAGGCCAGCAAGGCGAGGTAGAAATCGGACCCAGCATCGGTAGCCTTGCAGAGGAGCCCTTCTCCGCTTTGCCGTTGGATTAGGGGTACAGGGGACTGGATGTCACATGTGCAAAATTGTACCGCCTGGCAAAGTTGGACCATTCCTGGCTTGGAAGCAGGGGCCATTGTCCGACATCACCGTGAATGGGATGCCGTGTCGAGCAAAGGTGTCCTTACAGGCACGGATGACTGCAGACGATGTGATGTCGTGCAAACGTATCAGCTCCGGGTAATTTGAAAAGTAGTCCACAATCAGGATATAGTCTCTACCCAGCGCGTGGAACAGGTCGATGCCCACCTCGATCCAAGATGACGTGACCAACTCATGGGGCTGTATGGTCTCACGTGGTTGGGCCGGCTGGAAGCACTGACAAGTGGGGCAGTTGAGCACTGTGTTGGCTATGTTGTCATTAATGCCGGGCCAGTACACTGCCTCTCGGGCCCGTCGGCGGCACTTTTCCACGCCAAGATTGCCCTAGTGTAGCTCTTCCAGGATGAGTTGGCGCATCCTATGCGGGATGACAATGCGCTCCAGTTTCAGAAGAACCCCGTCTACTATCGCCAGATCATCTCTGACATTGTAGAACTGAGCGCATTGGCCCTTGAGGCACCCGTCCGTTAGGTGGCGCATGACACGCTGTAGCAAAGGGTCAGCCGCCGTCTCGCGGCGAATTTGGACAAGCGTTCATCCGAGGCAGGTAGATTGGAGGCCACGAAGGCCACATGGGCATCAACCTGGCAGACGAATCCCGATGTGTCACATGGAGTGTTGACTGCCCTGGAGAGACGTCGGCAATGATGCGGTCTTTGCCTGGGGTGTATATCAGCTGGAAGTCGTAACGCCGGAGCTTGAGAAGAATACGCTGGAGGCGAGGCGTCATGTCGTTCAAGTCTTTCTGTATTATATTGACCAGCGGGCGATGGACGGTCTTGACGGTGAATTGAGGAAGTCCGTACACATAATCGTGAAACTTAACCACACCAGTCAGAAGGCCCAGGCACTCCTTCTCTATCTGCACGTAGCGCTGTTCCATGGGGGTCATGGCGCGTAACGCATATGCAATGGGGGCCCATGATGAGGCCTCATCGCATTGCAGGAGCACTGCCCCAATGCCGGATTGGTTGGCATCGGTCGAAATTTTGGCCTCTTTTGCTGGATCAAAGAAAGCTAAGACCGGGGCCGTGGTGAGTTTGGTTTTGAGTTCTCTCCATTCGCGCTCATGGGCAGGAAGCCATTGGAAGTCTGTCGTCTTCCTGACCCGGTTCCTGAGAGCCGTGGTATGAGAGGCGAGGTTAGGGATGAACCTAAAAAGTTGACCATGCCCAGAAATCGGAGGACCGCCTTCTTGTCCTCTGGCATTTTCATGGCTGTGATAGCAGCCACCTTGTCCGCATCCAGCCGCACACTCAACTGGGAGATGTGGTCCCTGAGGAACTTGAGTTCCGTCTGACCAAAAGAGCATTTGGCCCTGTTGAGGCGTAGGCTCTGCTCACATATGCGTTTGAACACGCGCTGGAGGCAACTGACATGCTCCTGCGGGGTAGTGGACCAAATGATTATGTTGTTGACATAGACGCGAACACCTTCAATGCCTTCCATCATTTGTTCCATGATCCTGTGGAACACTTCTGAAGCAGATATGATCCCAAACGGCATCCTGTTGGAACAATATCTGCCAAAGAGGGTGTTGAATGTGCACAGTTTCCTGCTGGATTTGTCGAGCTGGATTTGCCAGAATCCTTTTGAGGCGTCGAGTTTGGTGAAGACCTTGGCGCGAGCCATCTCGCATGTGATCTCTTCGCGCTTGGGAATTGGATAATGCTCCCTCATGATATTGCGATTCAGATCCTTGGGATCAATGCAAACTCTCAACTCGCCAGAAGGCTTTTTTACACATACCATGGAACTGACCCAGTCGGTTGGGTCCGTAACTCTGGAGATCACTGCTTGGTCCTGGAGGTCCTGCAGCTGCTGCTTGAGGCGGTCCTTAAGGGGTGTTGGGACCCTGCGAGGTGCATGCACCACAGGCATGGCGTTCTGTTTCAATAAGATCTTGTAGGTATATGGGAGCGTGCCTTCGAAGACGTTGTGGTGCTGGTCGATGATGGCGTCGAGTTGCGCCCTGAAGTCAGTGTCCTGAAAGGCAGACGTGTCATCAGGAGAGAGAGAGAGTGAACTCTCTGAACTAGGTTCAACAGCTTGCATGCCTGCGCGCCAAGCAGGGAGTCTTTCGAGGAGCCCACGATTTCAAAAGGAAGGATGGCTTTGCGTGACCTGTGCATCACTTCAAGTTGGCACGAGCCGCTAGCAGGAATAACATTGCCATTATAATCCAATAGCTGGCAGGCTGATGGAAGTGTGAATTGTTTGACACGAAGGCTTTGGAAGTCAGACTGCGCAATGAGATTGGCGGAGGCACCAGTGTCCAGGCGGAATTGTATTTGGGACCGGTTGACCGTCAGGGTGGCACACCACTCATTGTCTGGATCGATGCTGTATACCAACAGCGGCTGGTGTCTTTGCTTCGGGGACAGCCTGTTTTTTGTCACGACACTGACTCGAAAAGGCGCCTTCGGATCCTCGGTGTCACTGCTGTGTGGGAGGGCCGCATCGGACTCGGTGACTGTGGGTTGAATTGCCCGGACATTCCTGCGAGGCTGGCTGAAGCGATATGAAGTGGCAGGCTGAGCTGCTCGGCAGAAGGCTGCATAGTGGCCAAGTCTGCCACATCATAGCCATTGTAGAGATTTGGCAGAGCATTGCCGTTTTAAATGGGCGGAGCCACAGTTGTCGCACGTCGTAGCGTCAGCATGTTCGCTGCGCCACCGCGCATGTGCACTGCGGTCATGCGTGGTGCGCGCCTGCGCATTATGTTCCTCGACATCGGAGATGTCGCCATCCCCTCGTTTGGTGCGCATAAGCGCAGGAGTCCGCGAAAAGCACGCAAAATGGCAGTCCTCATCCAGGCTGAGGCCCTGGAGTTGCTCAATCACTTGGACCCGTTCCGCCTCGTGGGGACCTTGCTGTGCCATTTCAGCCGCTTGGATGTGGGAATACCGACTCGTGGCGTTTTCGTGTAAGACACAGGTCTCAATGGTGGTTGCTAGGGTGAGCTGCTTTACTTTGAGGAGCTGCTGTCGTAGGTGGTCCGACTGAACAACGAAAATATCATGGAGTCGGAGGTGAGCCCGCAGCTGCAAGACTGCACAAGGATGCGGAGGTGCGTGAGAAAGGATTGGAAAGGTTTATCCTTACCCTGCAAACGCTGTTGGAACACGTAGCGCTCGAAACTTTCATTCACCTCTACGCTGCAGTGAGTGTCAAACTTGAGGAGGACCGTCTTAGCTGCAACTCGAATGAGCGGGAGCCGGCGATGCGGAATGGCGGCGGCGGGCTGATGTTGTCCATGTTGCAGGATGACGGAATGCTGGCGGAAGGCAGATCACTTGCAGGTAGGTCTAAGAAGTGCTAATATCCCTCAACTCCTGGTATCATGATGTGTTGGGTGTTCTGGATCACATACAGGTCACCAACACTTGAAATAGTGCAACACTATTTTATTGAATCATGAACAGTTTAAACATACTCAGACTGTGGGTAAATACGATACTAGCTTTAACTAAAGACCTTTGCCTTGTCCTAACCAGTCGATGCACTCAGCACATGGTGAATGTCTGGTTACAGGCTGTGAGCTCTGTCCTCCTAGCTAGCTGCAACTCGAATGAGCAGGAACTCTGATGCCCCCTGTCTTTATAGTGCGTGTGCTCTCACTGGTGATTGGCTGCGGTGTTGTGTGTGTTGATTGGTCCCACTGTGTGTCCATCAGTGTGTGTCTGCACCATGATATACTGGTGTATATTATGACAAGAGGTTTCCCTGGAAGGTCTAAAACCATACTGTGTCTCCGGGATGATTGCCTCAGCTACAGAAAATAGATGATTCAGAAGAATTCATGTCAGGATTTTCCCTGCTAAGGACAAGAGGAAAGTACTTTAAGGATTTCCACAGCATGATGTATCTCACTCCTTAAAATTCGTTATGATTCTTGCATTCCTGAAGTTTGTATCGGTGGCGGGGGGAATTGTTTTTCCTCCCAAATCCATAGGATGTGTGCATGTGAGCTCAAGTCCACCAGGTTTGAAAACCTCAGCTGGAATACCAGGGCTGGAAGCTTTTAATCTGTTTGAATGGTTCTTACAGCTCTGCCATCGTAGGTGGTTCACCCATAGATGCTACCACAAGGTAATGAAGGAGAGCCTACAGGATATCAGTCCTAAAATATGCAGGTTAGATGGATTGGAAATTCTAAATTGTCCCCCTGTGTCTAAAGGTTAGGTGGATTTATGGCGTTACAGGCATAGGACGAGGGAGTGGATCTGGGTATGGTGCTCTTTCAAAGGATCGGTGTGGACCCGATAAGTCGAATGGCCTCCATCTGCACTTTAGGGGTTCTATGTGTCTAGCACTCTGGTTGCACAGCTGAGGACATACTGAAAATGTTCTTTCCAGCATTGACGGAAGATATTGTCATCCTTTAAAAAAATTTTTTTTAGAGTACTCAATTATTTTTTTCTAATTAAGGGGCAATTTAGCGTCACCAATTCACCTGCCCTGCACATCGTTTTGGGTTGTGGGTGTGATATTTATGTAGTCATGGGGAGAATGTGCAAACGCCACACAGACAATGACCTGGGGCCTGGGTTGTACTCGGGTCCTTGGCTTCATGAGGCAGCGGTGCTAACCGCTGTGCTACCCTGCTGCCCAGGCATTGTCATGCTTAAGAAGAGAGGCACCATCCTGTGAGCAAAGGTAATCTTTGTCCTCATTTATTGATGACCCTGCTGGCTTCAAAACAGCTTTGCATGTCATGACGATCAGCATATTGTTGGATCACTCGGGCTTTCTCTTCCCCAACACATGCCCTCTTCTTTCCTAGTTTATCTTTGGGCATCAGCCTTGAGTTGTTGGAATGCTGCCTTCTTGGCTTGAGACCTTAGATCGTAACTGCACCTTCTCCCTTTGTTTTTTGCAAATAGGGAAGTTATGAGTTTAGGAGATGCTGTAAAAAAGGTCTTGGTGAATTGCTATAGTGCATTTTGTAAATGCTACATGCTACTACCAAGGTGTGCCAGTGGTGGAGAGAGAGAATGTTTAAGGTGTTGAATGGGGTGCCACTCAGTTAGGTTGCTCTGTCCTAAATGGTGCTGAGCTTCACTTTTGCAGCAGCACCCATTCAGACAATGGGAAGAATTCCATCACACTCCTGCCTTATGCCTTATAGATGATGCCCAGGTTCTGGGGAGTAAGATGATGATTTCAGTTGCTGCAGAATAACCAGCCTCTTACCTGTTGTACTTGCCATTTGATGTGGCTGGTCCAGCTGAAATTCTGGTGAATGATAACCCCTAGGATCTTAATCAAGAAGCTCGCCACCATCCAGGACAAAGCATCCCATCTGATTGGCACCCCTTCCACAAATATTCACCCTCTCCACCACTGGTGAACAGTGGCAGCCGTGTGTACCATCTATAAGATGCACTGCAAGAAGGCACCAAGGTTCCTTAGGCAGTGATGCACAATCAATGATCACTAAAGCGAGGTTGTAGTCCAACTGAAGGCTTTAATAAGCTAGATGTTTCCCCCAGCAGCTCAGGTACAGAATGAGGGCTGCTGGGGTGGCACGGGCTCTTATATCCCACCTATCAGGGTGGAGCTATTATACATTCCAGCCAATAGCAAGCATACAGGTTCTACCAATGGTGCTTTAGCCTCTCAGGTACCGTAATACCTAGAATACCACATTCACCCCCTGTTAAAAAAAAGTCTGGTGGGGGTGGTAGCCAGAAACTGCAAAACATAACAACATGGTATAATTAGTTATGGAGGTACCGTAATATCTCCGTACAGTGTTTAGTAACTATTTACAAGTCTGGTAGCTATGTACATTTGATGGTTTATATTTACAGATTACAGTTAAAATGAAGCAATCAGTCAATCGGGGGCCCTGGTCGTCCTCTGTGATCGTCGGAGCCTTGGCGGTGACTCCGGTGGAGGCTCGGGCGTCTGTGACTCTGGGAGCATGGTTTCGATCTCCATGGCAGCTTCGTCACCCCTAGACGGCGCTGGTGGGAAAAACTGCTGACCTGGGAAGGGAGCGCCTGTGGGGGGCATCGATGGGTGGGGGGGCCTAGATGGGGGTGGCGGAAGTACCGATCCTCCTGTAAGGTGCTGCGGTGGAGGGGAGGGTGGACTGGTGGCTGGAATGTGCGTGGAGTTCCGGCGGGCACCAGGTCCCGTAGGGAGACCGTATCTTGTCGGCCGTCGGGGTACGCCACGTAGGCGTACTGGGATGTTAGCCTGGAGCAGATGGACCCTCTCGACCAACGGGTCCGACTTGTGCGTCCGCACGTGTTTTCGGAGCAGGATGGGTCCGGGTGCTGCCAGCCAGGTCGGGAGCGAGGTCCAAGAGGAGGACTTCCTAGGGAAGACAAGGAGACGTTCATGAGGTGTCTGATTGGTGGTTGTACAAAATAGTGACCGGATGGAGTGGAGGGCATCCGGGAGGACTTCTTGCCAGTGGGAGACTGGGATGTTCCTGGACCGTAGGGCCAGTAGGATGGTCTTCTAGACCGTTCCGTTCTCCCTCTCTACCTGTCCGTTACCCCGGGGGTTGTAATTGGTCATCCTGCTTGAGGCGATGCCCTTGCTGAGCAGGAATTGACGCAGTTCGTCGCCCATAAAGGAGGACCCCCTATCACTGTGCATGTAAGCGGGGAACCCGAACAGTGCAAAGATGCTATGGAGGGCCTTGATGACGGTGGTGGCGGTCATGTCGGGGCAGGGGATGGCGAATGTGGACTGGGAGTACTCGTCAATCACGCTCAGGAAGTACGTGTTGCGGTCGGTGGAAGGGAGAGGGCCTTTGAAGTCCATTCTGAGGCGTTCAAAGGGACGGGAAGCCTTTATCATGTGCGCTCTCTCTGGCCGATAGAAGTACGGTTTGCACTCCACGCAGATTTGGTAGTCCTGACCTCCTCGATGGAGTAGGACAGGTTGCGGGTCTTGACGAAATGGAAAAAGCGAGTGACCCCCGGGTGGCAGAGGTCCTCGTGGAGGGCTCGGAGGCAGTCCACTTGTGCGGTGGCACATGTGCCGCGGGACAGGGCGTCAGGAGGCTCGTTTAGCTTCCCGGGACGATACAAGATCTCATAGTTGTAGGTGGAGAGTTCGATCCTGCACCGCAAGATCTTGTTGTTTTTTATCTTGCCCCGCTGTGCATTATCGAACATGAACGCAACTGACCGTTGGTCAGCGAGGAGAGTGAATCTCCTGCCAGCCAGGTAATGCCTCCAATGTTGCACAGCTTCTACTATGGCCTGGGCCTCCTTTTCGACTGAGGAGTGGCGGATTTCGGAAGCATGGAGGGTACGGGAGAAGAAGGCCACGGGTCTGCCCGCTTAGTTGAGGGTGGCCGCCAGAGCTACGCGGACGCATCGCTCTCGAACTGGCAGGGGAGGGACCCATCGATGGTGTGCATCGTGGCCTTTGCAATGTCTGCTTTGATGCGGCTGAAGGCCTGGCAGGCCTCTATCGACAGGGAAAAAGCTGTGGATTGGATCAGGGGAAGGGCCTTGTCCGCATAGTTGGGGACCCACTGTGCGTAGTAGCTAAAAAACCCTAGGCAGCGTTTCAGGGCCTTAGAGCAGTGAGGGAGGGGGAACTCCATAAGGGGGCGCATGCGTTCAGGGTCGGAGCCGATAACTCCATTTCGCACTACGTAGCCGAGGATGGTTAGACGGTCGGTGCTAAACACGCATTTATCCTTATTGTATGCTAGGTTAAGGATTTTAGCGGTCTGGAGAAATTTTCGAAGGTCGGTGTCGTGGTCCTGCTGGTCGTGGCCACAGACGATGACATTGTCGAGATAAGGGAATGTTGCCCGTAAACCATACCGGTCAACCATTCGGTCCATCTCGCGCTGGAAGACCGCGACCCCGTTAGTGACACCAAAGGGAACCCGTAAGAAGTGATAGAGCCGCCCGTCTGCCTCGAAGGCAGTGTATTTGCGGTCACTAATGCGGATGGGAAGCTGGTGGTAGGCGGACTTGAGATCCACCGGGGAGAAGACCTTATAATGCGCGATCCTGTTTGCCAGGTCGGATACGCGGGGGAGAGGGTACGCGTCCAGCTGCGTAAACCTGTTGATGGTCTGACTGTAGTCGATGACCATCCTATGCTTCTCCCCGGTCATTACCACCACTACTTGAGCTCTCCAGGGGCTGTTACTGACTTCAATGACCCCTTCCCGCAGTTGCCTTTGGACCTCTGACCTAATAAAGATCCGGTCCTGGGCACTGTAGCGTCTGCTCCTGATGGCGACGGGTTTGCAATCCGGGGTGAGGTTCGCAAACAGGGAAGGCGGGTCGACCTTAAGGGTCGTGAGGCCGCGGACAGTAAGGTGGGGTATAGGGCTGCTGAATTGGAAGGTCAGACTTTGAAGATTACACTGGAAGTCTAAACCCAGGAGTGTAGCTGCGCAGAGGTGGGGAAGGACGTAGAGACGGAAATCTTTGAACTCCCTTCCCTAGACTGTGAGGTTTGCTACACAAAACCCCTTTATCTCCACTGAGTGGGAACCGGAGGCCAGTGAGATTTTTTGATTAACAGGGTGGATGACGAGGGAACAGCGCCTTACCGTGTCGGGGTGTATGAGGCTCTCCGTGCTCCCAGAGTCAATTAGGCAGGACGTCTCGTGCCCGTCGATGAAAATGGTCATCGTAGCCGTTGAGCGTGTTCGAGGTCGAGACTGATCCAGGGTCACCGAGGCCAATCGCAGTAGTTGGGAATTCTGTTCAGGCAGTGTGTGGTCGGCCGAGCTGGGGTCCTGGGGGTTCATCCAAAATGGCGTCTCCCATTGGTCGCACATGGCCGGGGGTGCACAAAATGGCGGCGCCCATCCCATAAGCATGGTGTCCGTGGAAAAAGATGGCGGCGCCCGGGGTCTGCACGTGGCCCTGGGATATGGGGGTGGCGGCGACCGCTGGCCGCACGGGGCCCGTGGAGAAGTTTATGGTGGTGGTCCGGATTCGCCGCTGGAGACCGCAGCCACCGCTCGGGCCTGACATGCCCCCACGAAATGGCCCTTTTCCCCGCATCCCTTGCAGGTGGATGCGCGAGCCGGGCAGCGCTGGCGGGGGTGCTTGGCCTGCCCAGAAAAGTAGCAGCGGGGCCCCTCGGGGTTGCCAGGCCGCCTTGCAGCGCAGGCCTGTGGGGGAACGGGGGAAGTCTCGGGGTCGGCCTCTGCGGGGTTCGACGCTGCCCAGGGGGCTGCTGCGCGGTCGGGAACGTAGGCGCGGGCGTTCCTGGAGGCCACGTCCAGGGAGCCTGCAAGGGCCCGTGCCTCCCTGAGACCCAGGGTGTCCTTCTCTAACAGGCGCTGGCGGATTTGTGATGAAAGCATACCTGCCACGGAAGCGTCCCAGACTAAGAGTTCCGTGTGTTCGCTCGCTGAAACTTACGGGCAGCCGCAGCTTCTTCCCAACACCAGGAGTGCGCGGTAGAACTCCTCCAACGATTCCTCAGGGGTTTGTCGCCTTGTTGCAAGCAGGTGCCGGGCATAGACCTGGTTTACCGGGTGAATATAGTGTCCTTTCAGCAGCTCAATTGCTGCATCGAAGTCTTCCGCTTCCTCGATGAGGGTGTAAATCTCCGGGCTCACCCTTGAGTGCAGGACGTGCAATTTCTGCTCTCCCGTGGGTGCGTTTTCAGCCGACTCGAGCTATCTGTTGAAACACGCCAGCCAGTGCTTAAAGATTGCCGCTGAGTTCGCCGCATGGGGGCTAAGTTGCAGAGACTCCGGCTTGATTCGGAGCTCCATCCTTTCTTCTTAAAAATCAAGCTTATTGAATTGATGCACGATCAATGACCATTAAAGTGAGGTTGTAGTCCAACTGAAGGGTTTAATAAGCTAGATGTTTCCCCCAGCAGCTCAGGTACAGAATGAGGGCTGCTGGGGCGGCACGAGTTCTTATACCCCGCCTATCAGGGCTGAGCTATTATCCACTCTAGCCAATAGCAAGCATACAGGTTCTACCAATGGTGCTTTAGCCTCTCAGGTACCGTAATACCTATAATACCACAGGCAGCACCTTCCAAACCAATGGCCACTACTATCTAGAGGGACAAAGGTCACAGATACCTGTGAGCACTGCCACTTGGAAGTTCCCCTCCAAGTCACTCATCATCCTGACTCAGAAATCTATCGCAGTTTCTTTTTGTCGCTGGGTGAAATTCCTTGAACTCCCTCCCTAAGAACACAGTGGGTGCACCTACGCCCCAGGGACTGCAGCAGTTCAAGAAGGCAACTCACCAACACCTTCTCAAGGGCAACTAGGGATGCATAAAAATGCTGCCCTAGCCAGTGATGGCCACATCCTGTAAATTAAAATATAGTTATGGAGGATTTGACAATGGTAATTCCATTGAATGTCAAGAGGAACTGGTTGGACTCTCTCCTGTTGGAGATGATCATTGCCTGGCACTTACAAAGTATTAATGTTAGTTACCACTTATCAGCCTAGCCTGATGTTGTCCATGTCTTCGTGCATGTGGGCATAGAATTTGCCATTATCCAAGGAATTACTAATGCAGTTGAACTTTGAAGTGATGTAAAGTGTGCTAAATATGATTTCAGACATTGACACTAGTTGTGTGAGACTCAGGTGGATCACTGAAGATAGGGAGTTACTTGGTGCAGAGATTGAGCGAAGGAAATAGTGATTAAAGTTGAGTGAGGAAGTCACAAGGAGCCTTCAACCTTTGGATTGGATTGGATTTGTTTTAATGTTACGTGTACTGAGGTACAGTGAAAAGTATTATCCTGCATACAGTCCCAACAGATCATTCCATACATGAAAAAGAACATAGGACATACATAAATACACCATGTGAATACATAGACACAGGTATCAGGTGAAACATACAGAGTGCAGTACTACTCAGTACAGAAGCTGTGTGAAGATATCAGTTCAGTTCATAAGAGAGTCATTCAGGAGTCTGGTAACACCGGGGAAGAAGTTGTTTTTGAACCTGTTAGTGTATCTTTTGTATCTCCGGCCTGATGGAATAAGTTTTTTTTAAATAAATTTAGTGCACCTAATTAATTTTTTCAAATTAAGGGGCAATTTAGCGTGGCCAATCCACCTAGCCTGCACATCTTTGGGTTTTGGGGCGAAACCCACGCAAACACGGGGAGAATGTGCAAACTCCACACGGACAGTGACCGAGAGCCAGGGTCGAACCTGGGACTTCGGTGCCGTGAGGCTGCAGGGCTAACCCACTGCACCACCGTACTGTCCTGATGGAAAAAGTTTGAAGAGTGAATAACCTGGATGGGAGGGGGTCTTTGATTATGCTGCCCGCTTTTCTAAGGGAGCAGGAGATGAGAGATAAAAGGAGAAGAATGTGAATGAGAAGAAGGGGGCACAGAGGTCAGGGAGAAATTAAATTGGTACCTAGCGATCAAAGGCACCTTTACTATCATGGTAACTTTGGCGTACAACATGGTGAAAATCTAACTGGGGTACACTGCCATCCGCAATGCATCCATCATTAAAACATGAATTTAGATCTGCCTCATGCTTTCAATCTGCTCGCACAGGGATTTCCAATCTCCTGCCCTCAAGCTTTACATTGCCATCCAACCCTGGTTTTCTAATCCTGAAGACTCAAGTCACTGAGCTCTACTTGGACTGTTTTTTTATTTTGCTGGCTTGTTCTGTGAGGATTGTGGTTGGATGTTTCAGAAGGACTGATGGTGGGTAAACCTTAAAACAGAACAGCAAGATCTGTTGACATCAAACGCATGCAAATTACTGGGACTGCGGATTAATATTTTATTGCGGTTCAAGTAGTTACATGATCTACATAAAGGCGGAGCAAAACTGTAATTACCTCTACAGCTAGAGCAGCGTTGGGTAGTAACATTCAACTTTTGAAGCTGATGTTAGAAATTAAAACAGATAGATCAAATCCTGGTTGTTACTTGTTTACGATTCTCTAAAATCTCTGTTGCCCTGTAAGTTGTGTAGAAAGTGAATCAGTAATTATCATATGATGTTTTTAAGATTCCGGAAAAACTGAAACTAAGATATAAAGAACCAAATAATACTCAACCAATCTTCCTGAGATTAAAACTATGATATGACTATGGTTTAGGAACAAATGTTCAACTGAAATTAGAACCAAGACGACCCCAATTAGAAACTAAGGTACGGAGCGAAGGGCCAAATTTTCCCATCCCAACCATGGCGGGTTTGGTAGTGGGCGGGAGTGGAGAATTGAGCATGAGCAAAAAGGTCAGGAATCCTCCAGTGTAAAACCCTGTTGCCATTCTGCCAATGGTGGGTCAGTCACCCCGCTGTCTGGGAGCATGAATAGTATTTACATCTCATGAATGCTGTTTTTACTAAGATCATATTGCAGCTATGGATGATAGCCAAGTTTTGTGAGCAAGGAACCGCATTATCTGATATGCTCCCTGATCGTTTGGCCTGTGGTATATATAATATGGAGACACAAAAAAGGTTTTTCAACAGACGCTACATATCTTTCTGTCTGGAGAGAGCACTGAATGCGGAATCCAAGAAATACAAGGGATGGAGGTGAACGTTTTGAGGCATCACCCCTCATGTGTGTCCCAGACAAACTGCAGCAGCAACTCCAGCCTCTGGACGAAGGACTGGTCATCATAGATCATAGAATTTACAGTGCAGAAGGAGGCCATTCAGCCCATCGAGTCTGTACCGGCCCTTGGAAAGAGCACCCCATTTAACCACACGCCTCCCCCCTATCCTCAGAACTCAATAGCCCCACTTAACCTTTTTGGACACGAAGTGCAATTTAGCATGGCCAATCCACCTAACCTGCACATCTTTGGACTGTGGGAGGAAACCGGAGCACCCGGAGGAAACCCACGCAGACACGAGGAGAACGTGCAGACTCCACACAGACAGTGATCCAAGCCGGAATCGAACCTGGGACCCTGGAGCTGTGAAGTAACTGTGCTAACCACTAAGCTACCGTGCTGTCGGCTGAAGGAGATTCCGGCCTGTGTTCGACGTATGAGCGCCGCTCTAGGCGTAGCCACAGGCAGCAGGAGTGCCACGCTTCAAGCGCCCTAGTCGAGGAACATGTCGGCCCCGGGGCTGGGCCTTGCTTCCGGATGATGCAGGAGAGACAGAAGATGAAGCTGAGCTGCAGTTAAACTGTTTGGCAGCACCTCACGTGGCCTCTATTCAAGTTCCGAGACAGGTAAATGGCCATATGCCCCAAATGCAATTGGATACAGGAGCTGCCGTTTCTGTGGAGGTACAGGGCACCTTTGATCTTATTAGACCGGGTGTGCACATTTTGACTTTGGCTGACATGGTGGCTCATTTGGCCACTTATACTGGGAAACAGCTGAATATAGGGGAACGGCGCTTCCTCCAGTAGTTTATGATGCCAATCAATTTACCTTCCCCATTTTGTTGTGCACGGAAGTATCCCTAGCCTGTTGGGCCGTGATTGATTACACCAGCTGCAGTTAGATTGACAGCATATCCTCCCAGTGGGATCTGGCAGTCTGTGTGTGATACTGAACAAGTTCCCAGAGGGTTTCCAGCCTGGCATAGGTAAAATTAAAGGGTCCGTAGCCAAGATCCAGGTGGACGCGAAAGCCCAGTCCAATATTTTTGTGCCCATCCGATTCCCTAGGCCTTAATGGAGAAAGTCGAGACTGAACTTCATCACTTGGAGAGTTTGGGCATCATTAGACCTGGTCACCGCCGATTGCGTGGCGCCGGTGGTCCCCGTCATGAAGCCAGATAAGACAGTCCGCCTATGAAGGGAACTATAAATTGATGGTGAACATGGGTTTGAAGTTCGACCACGATCCTTTACTCTACATTGAGGATCTTTATGCAACATTGGCCTTCAGTAAATTAGACATGAACATCGCTTATCTACAACTGGAGCTCGATGAGTCCTTGCAGAAGTACGTCACGATCAATACGCACAAGGGTCTCTACGACTATGCCCGACTACCATTTGGAGTATCCTCAGGGTGCGCAGTCTTTCAGCATGTAATGGAGAACATGCTGCGTGGAGTGGCGTGCGTTGTGGTCTACTTATACGATGTGCTAGTCGCAGGATCCACGGCCCAGGAGCATTTATAGAATCTCGAAGCGGAGTTGCAGTGCTTTCCTGAGTATGGGGTCTGCCTGTGTCATGTGAAGTGCGTGCTTCACGCAAAATAAGTTGTCTAGTTGGAATATTGGGTTGATCCAGACGGCCTGCACCTGGTTGCCGAGGAAGTGCGAGCCATCCAACCCGCCCCGTGAGATGCCAAGAGCTTTGCTCTTTTCTTTGGTCAATTATTGTGGCAGATTTCTTCCAGGTTTGGCTACCGTCCTGGCCCCCTTCATTTGCTCCTCAAGAACCACCAGCCTTGTCTGTGAAGCAAGGACCAGGATGAGGCGTTTAAAGAAGTGAAACAGCGGTTGGTCCTTTGTAAGGTTCCTCAGAAGAATCCTATCTTGGATACTACAACTCCATTGCTGAACCAGTCTGCTGTGATGGCTCCAGCCTGTGTCAATGCCGACATGCCCAACGTTGTATCTTCGGATTCAGACATGGAGACGCAGACGCCTGAGATCTCTGATGCAGATTCAACGGTTCAGCCGCCTCCTGCCGATTGTCCACCTGCCGCAGACGACACTTCCCTTCGAGGTATAAACTGCCTGATCGCTGTGGCTCGATATTTCACCAGAGCTGAGATGGTGCAACATCCTCCACCTGCTCCTCCTTCTCCATCTCATCGGCCGCCGAGAGTGTCTTTGGACTCTGGCGGGGAGCAATGTAATGTCCCGCACAAGATTCACGGGGTGGAAATGATTATCTCCCTCGTGACTCGCATGGAGTACAAGGGGCGGGGGAGCTCCGTTCAACTACGTATAAAAGTAAGGCACTGACTGAAGAGAGATCCAGGAGGGATCTACTGGAAGTTGTCTATAATGTAATTGTAAATAAGCCTGCGTTTGTTTTTCTTACCCAGTGTGGACTCTGCCTGTTTTGTTAAACCATGGACCCTCCTCTGTCACCGTCTCAGATCATGCAGCGTCTGGGGTTGGAGACTACAGGTGTCTCCTTCCCCCCCCCACCCCCCCCCCCCGCCCCTGGTGCCACACTCCAGTGTGTCTCTGAATTGCAAAGTGGGACTCATGCAGCCATGGCAACAAAGGTGCAAAGTTCAACCAGGGTGGAGCATGCGATGGCACCAAGGAGCATGGGAAGTGGCCTGACAAAGATCAGGGGGGCGGGAGGAATGTGGAAGGAGAGCTGTACAAGGAAGGGGTAGGGGAAGGGTGAGGGCTCATGAGAGCCGACAGAGGGTCAAGGAGGTGGATGAAGAAGACAAACAATGGAAGGCAGAGGGAGGAACGAGGGGAGGGAAGCTGGACCTTGTCAAGGTTGCATGAAAAATATCACAAGAGAATCAAAGGGATACCACATCATTTGGTGGCAAGAAATGCACGAAGACTCCAGATGCGGTGGGTAGAGGTCTAAGTGGGGCATGGGAGCCTTGCAGGTGATGAGCTCAGTGAGAGAGTGATATAATCGAGGAACAAATTTCCTCTTACGGCTGCTAGACTTTTCCTTCTGGGTTGCTGACATCCTGCAAGGTCTGATGAAGACAGGTGGGCTGGAGAGATTGATACGAATGTGCTGGACTGGTCTTTAAATATGGCGCCGGGACGCTCAAACCCACCAGCCGATGACCCACCAGGAGATCATAGAATCATAGAATTTACAGTGCAGAAGGAGGCCATCAGGAGATTCAGAGGGGAACTCACCCATGCAGGAAGTTTATAGGAGGTTTCAGCGATGGCAAAGCCATTGAAAGTCAAGGGGAGATGGTTAGATTTACACTAGATGGGGATGGTCATTGCCTGGCACTTGTGTGGCGCAAATGTTACTTGCTACTTGTCAGCCCAAGCCTAGATATTGTCGAGGTCTTGCTGCATTTGGACATGAACTGCTTCAGTATCTGAGGATCCTGTGCTGAATACTGTAAAATCATCAGTGAACATCCCCACTTCTCACCTGATGATGAGTGAAAAGTCATTGATGAAGCATCTGAAGATAGTTGGGACTAGGACACTACCCTGAGGAACTCCTGCTACGATGATTTACCTCCAACTACCATAACCATCTTCCTTTGGACCAGCTATGACTCCAACCAGCAGAGAGTTTTCTTCCTGGTTTCTATTGAATCTTGTTTTGCTGGGACTCTTTTATGCAATACTCGGTCAAATGCTGCCTTGATGTCAAAGGCAGTCACTCTCACCTCATCTCTGGAATTTAGCTCTTTTGTCCATTTTTGAGACCAGGAGCTGAATAACCCTGTTGAAACCCAAACTGAAGATCAGTGAGCAGGTCATTGCCAAGCAAGTAGCGCTTGATGGCACTGTTGAGGACCTCTTCCATCAATTTACTGAGTCAGGAGCAGCGCTCCGAAAGCTAGTGCCATCGAAACAAACCTGTTGGACTTTAACCTGGTGTTGTAAGACTTCGTACTGTGATCAATTTACTGAGTAGACTGATGGAGCAGTAATTTGTCCTGTTTCCTGTGTACAGGACACACCTGGGCAGTTTTCCACATTGCCGGGTAGGTGCCAGTGTTGTAGCTGTACAGGAACAGCTTGGCAGGGCTGCGGCAAGTTCTGCAGCACAAGTTTGATGTATTATCTTAGTTGGTTTAACATTGACTGCAACTGGATTCAGTGAGACTAGAAACAGGTTTCCGACACAGGAGATGGTCCAACACTGTTTTATTGAACCTGCTGGTTGCTGTACATAATCTGCTGTAGGTTAACACTCTATTAATCTGAACTGATAACCTCTGACTGGCTTGACTAGACTAGCTCTCTGTCACACGGAGACGGTCCTCATGGCCTTGTTCACTCTAACAATCTCTGTAGCTGTGAGAAGAGGGAGAGTCTTAATGCCTTGTGTGTTTTATAGTGGTAGTGTCCTGTCTGGTGATTGGTTGTTCTGTGTCGTGTGTATTCATTGGTTATCCTGTGTGTCAATCACTGCCTGTCTGCATCTCAATTTGTACATGAGTGGATATTATGACATTTCACGTTTTTGAAATAAATTTTGGAATGTGGCTGTATATACATGTATGGCTATGTACAAGTGGTGAGTGAATGAACATATGTGTATGGGAAGATGTCTATCGTGCAGATACAGAGCAAACTGAACAACAGTCTTTGTGGTGGGTGATAAATTCTTATCGATCGCCTCAGAGGTGGAGGGGGGACGCCGGCACCTGGACAGGTGGGATTGCTGCCAGATTGGTGGCCTCGTGAACAGGCAGGAGTGCTGCCAGATCGGTGGCCACGTGGTATGAGATGTCCTGAGGCGGCATGATTACATGCGGAGAAGTGCGGTCAGGTGGTGGGCAGGGAACTTTGCGCAGCGCCCTCCTGTTGCGCAGTAGAATGGAGCCATCAGCCATTTGAACAATGAAAGACCTGGGGGCGGCCTGTCTGACGACAACAGCTGGGGCTGACCAGCCTCCCTCAGGCAACTGGACGCAAACAACATCTTCTGGTGCCAGCGCAGGCAGATCAGTGGCATGAGCATCATACGTGATCTTCTGCTGGTCCCTGGATCGCTGCACTTTCTGCAGCACCGTGAAGTGGTCAAAGTCTGGAACATGGATGGCTGGAACAGTCGTCCGCAGGTTGCGGTTCATGAGCAGCTGCGCCGGAGACAAACCAGTCGACAGAAGGGTTGCCCTGTATGCCAACAGCGCCAGGTTGAAATACGAGGCTGAGTCTGCAGCCTTGCAAAGCAGCCGCTTGACAATATGGACCCCCTTCTTGAACTTCCCGTTTGATTGAGGGTAATGGGGACTGGATGTGACATGCCTGAAGTGGTAGGCTTGTGCAAAGTCGGACCACTCTTGGCTGTAGAAACATGGGCCGTTGTCACTCATTACTGTGAGTGGTATCCCGTGCCTGGCAAACGTCTCTTTGCAGGCTTTAATCACTGACTTGGATGTGAGGTCCGGCAGTTTCACCACTTCCGGGTAGCTGGAGAAGTAGTCGACTAAAAGCACGTAATCACGCCCATTTGCGTGAAAGAGGTCTATCCCCACCTTGGACCATGGAGAGGTCACGATCCCGTGCTGTTGCAGTGTTTCCTTGGGCTGGGATGGTTGGAATTTCTGGCATGTTGTGCAGTTGAGGACCATGTTGGCAATGTCCTGGCTGATGCCAGGCCGGTAAACTGCCTGCCGAGCTCTGCGTCGACATTTCTCGACCCCAAGGTGACCCTCATTCTATCCAGTTTAAGAAGGATCCCCTCAACAACCGTTAACTCGTCCTTAACATTGAAGAACTGGGGGAACTGCCCTTTTGCCAGCCATGGGCGAGGTGTTGCACCACGCGCTGCAGTAGAGGTTCTTTGGCAGTTTCTTCGCATATTTGGACAACTCATTCATCAGTGGCTGGGAGGTTGCTGGCGCACAACTGCACCTGTGCCTCGTTGTGGCGAATGAAGTCGCCCGGTTCACACGGCGTGGTATTGGATCGGGATAGGGCATCCGCGATGATCAGCTCCTTACCCGGTGTATAGACGAGTTTGAAGTCATATCGGCGGAGACGAAGAAGAAATCACTGCAGCCGAGGTGTCAAATCATTTAAATCCTTCTGGATTATGTGGACTAAAGGCCTGTGGCCTGTTTCCACCGTGAACTTTGGCAGACCGTATATGTAGTCATGAAACTTGACTATTCCTGTCAGGAGACCCAAGCACTCTTTTTCGATCTGGGCATACCGTTGTTCGGTCGGAGTCATGGCCCTGGATGCATATGCCACTGGAGCCCAGGACGAGGAGTCGTCTCGCTGGAGGAGCACCGCCCCAATACCATCCTGGCTTGCGTCTGTGGATATCTTGGTATCCTTGGTCGAGTCAAAGAACGCCAGTACTGGGGCTGTGGTGAGCTTCGCCTTCAGCTCAAGCCACTCCGCTATATGTGCGGGAAGCCACTGGAACACTGTAGACTTTTTTATGAGATGCCTGAGGGCTGTGGTGTGGGATGCCACGTTAGGAATAATTTTCCGAGAAAATTTATCGTAGGACCGCCTTTTTGTCCTCTGGTGTCTTCATGGCATTGATTGCCAGCACCTTGTCAGCATCAGGTTGCATACCTTGCTGTAAAATGTGGTCACCCAGAAACATGATAGCGGACCGCCCAAATGAGCATTTGGCCCTGTTGAGCTGGAGGCCATTTTCATGAATCCTCTGGAAAACATGTCTGAGACGAGCGATATGATTCTCGGGCGTCGTGGACCAGATGATCACGTCGTCCACATAGGCTTGCACCCCCTCGATGCCCTCCATCATTTGCTCCATTATTCGATGAAAGACTTCGGAAGCTGAAATGATACCGAAAGGCATGCGGTTGTAGCAATACCTGCCGAAAGGAGTGTTAAACGTGCACAGCTTCCTACTGGACTCATCCAGCTGTATCTTCCAGAAACCACGTGAGGCTTCCAGCTTGGTGAAGAATTTGGCATGAGCCATCTCACAGGTTAATTCTTCTCGCTTCGGGATTGGGTAGTGCTCTTGCATGATGTTGCGATTCAGGTCTTTGGGATCGATGCAAATGCGGAGTTCACCAGAGGGTTTCTTGGCGCAGACCATGGAGCTGACCCAGTCTGTTGGTTCCGTGACCTTTGAAATTATGCCCTGGCCTTGAAGCTCTCGGAGCTGCGTTTTCAGACGATTCTTGAGAGGACCGGCACCCGACGTGGTGCATGGATGACTGGGGTGGCATTCGGCTTCTGTAGTATCTTGTAGCGATATGGGAGCGTGCCCATCCCATCAAACACATTGTGGTATTGCGTGAGAATGTCATCTATCTCAGCCTTTAGGTTCGGATTGTGCGAGGCAGTCGTAGGTGTCGAGGACATGGCATGGACTCACTGGACCAGATTTAGGAGTTTGCATGCGCGAGCAGGGATGCCTTGTCAGGCCGGACGATCTTGAATCTCAACGTCGCCTTGATTGCCTTGTGAGATACACCTAGCTGACATGATCCATTGGCAGATTTGGCATTGCCATTGTCGTCAAGGAGCTGGCAGGATGGTGGAAGAATGCTAGGTTGGTTTTGGATGCTGTCGAGGTCTGACTGTGATATGAGATTCACAGACGCTCCAGTGTCCAATTTGAATTGGATACGACACTGGTTGACCGTGATGACAGCACATCACTCGTCGTCAGGATCCACACTCAGGATCGAAAGGCGGTTTGCAAGCATGTGATGATGATGCCCACCCGATATGGAGACTCGAGGCAGTGAGCATCAGGGTACGTCGGGCTTTCGGGATCAGAATCCTGCATGCCTTGTTGTACGCAGTGGACACGTCTGCACTGTAGCTGGGATCGCTGGCTGTTGCTCAGTGGAGCGGACCGGCAGAGGGCCGCATAATGCCCAGGCTTTCCAACACAGGAGATGGTCCAACGCTGTTTTATTGAACCTGCTGGTTGCTGTACATAATCTGCTGTGGGTTGACACTCTATTAATCTAAACTGATAACCTCTGACTTGCTTGACCAGACTAGCTCTCTGTCACATGGAGATGGTGCTGACGGCCTTGTGCACTCTAACTATCTCTGTAGCTGTATCCTGTGAGAAGAGGGAGAGTCTTAATGCCTTGTGTGTTTTATAGTGGTAGTGTCCTGTCTGGTGATTGGTTGTTCTGTGTCGTGTGTGTTCATTGGTTATCCTGTGTGTCAATCACTGCCTGTCTGCATCTCATTTTATACATGAGTGGATATTATGACAAAGTTACCAGTACGTTTGCTGAAATATTGGCAGAGCCCATAGCCTTTACAGTATCCAGTGCCTTCAGCTGTTTCTTGATATCATGTGGAGTGAATCGAATTGGCTGAAGACTGACATCTATGATGCTGGGGACGTCCGGAGGAGACCAGGATGGATCATCCACTCGGCACCTCTGCCTGAAGATTGTTGTGAATGCTTCAGCCTTGTCTTTTGCACAGATGTGCTGGGCCCCTCCATTATTGAGGATGGGGATATTTGTGGAGCCTCCTCCTCCAAACAAGAACAAAGAACAAAGAAATGTACAGCACAGGAACAGGCCCTTCGGCCCTCCAAGCCCGTGCCGACCATGCTGCCCAACTAAACTACAATCTTCTACACTTCCTGGGTCCGTATCCTTCTATTCCCATCCTATTCATATATTTGTCAAGATGCTCCTTAAATGTCCCTATCGTCCCTGCTTCCACTACCTCCTCCGGTAGCGAGTTCCAGGCACCCACTACCCTCTGCGTAAAAAACTTGCCTCGTACATCTACTCTAAACCTTGCCCCTCTCACCTTAAACCTATGCCCCCTAGTAATTGACCCCTCTACCCTGGGGAAAAGCCTCTGACTATCCACTCTGTCTATGCCCCTCATAATTTTGTATACCTCTATCAGGTCTATCAGGTCTCCCCTCAACCTCCTCCAGTGAGTTGTTTAATTGTCCACACCATTCACAACGGGATGTGGCAAGACTGCAGAGCACAGATCTGACAGAATCACTTAACGCTGCCTATTACCTGCTTCTTATGCTGCTTGGCATGCAAGTAGTCCTGTGTTATAGCTACACCAGGTGTTGCTCCTGGCATTCTCTCCTGCACATTTATTGAACCAGGGTTGATCCCCTGGATTGATGGTAGAGTGGGGAATATGCCAGGCCATGGGGTTACAGATTGTGATTGAGCAAAATTCTGCTGCTGCTTATGGTCCATGGCATCTCATTGTTGCCCAGTCTTGAGTTGCTAGATCTGTTCGAAGTCTATCCCATTTAGTATGGTGGTAGTGCCACACAACCACACGATGGAATCTTTCCTCAATATGAGGATGGGACTTTGTCTACACAGGGCTGTACGGAGGACTTAACACCCCCCCCCCCCCCCCCCCCCCCCGCACACTACAGGCATGGGGCAGTGTAATATTTGGGTCAATTGGCTTCGGAACAAGCTCAATTGCCTGATAATTATTCATTTAAAGATGGTGGTGGTCTGCCGCTTTCAGCACTATCTACCTACCTACTGTATTATGAGCACTCAGTCGAGGGTGAGCAGGCAGGCAGTGGGCTAGCCACCCTACATACTGGTTTAGCACACTGAGCTAAATCGCTGGCTTTTAAAGCAGACCAAGGCAGGCCAGTAGCACGGTTCAATTCCAGTACCAGCCTTCCCGGACAGGCGCCGGAATGTGGCGACTAGGGGCTTTTCACAGTAACTTCATTGAAGCCTACTTGTGACAATAAGCGATTTTCATTCATTTTATTCATTACCCCCACCACAAACATTTCCGTCAAGATGGCCATGAAATCCTGTGAACTTTGTCTTTCACGAGCACGTTAAAAACATATAAGAAATGGCCATTCTGCCGAACTAACGCAGCCTGATTAATGATTCTCCCACTGAATCTATATTTGAAATATTTATCACCTTTCCCACTCCAATATTTGTCTGTAGATTTATGTTTGCAATAGAAACACCTTTTTAAACTATGATAGAGATTTGAAAATGTTAAGGGGAATGGGGCGTGATGTTATGTGAAAAAATAAGCCTGAATGTTTATTGTAGGATATACATCTTATTAAATAGTAATTTAAATTAATGTACACTGTCTTTTATTGTTGACCTAAGTCAGTAAATCAGCACCAGAAAACAGTGCTATCGATGTTATGAATGACTTAAACATCTTTTTACATTGTATTCAATGAATATTAATAACAGCAACTTCAATAACCTTGTCCTTTTATATTTGCAGCTAGTGACCTTACTGAGAGGAGTCTTTCTTTGCCAATTGATATTCTGTATGTCAGTTCTTCTATAAGGTCACATGTTTATTCATGCTTTTCGGAACGAATAATCTTTCTGTAAGAGGATTTACCCTGCGAAGAGAAGCTCCCCATTTTATTCCTTCCACAATGTGCGTTGCTGATTATAACACTTCATCACTTGGGCAGTTAGTGTAGCTGATCTTCATTCCTTTGTGTATAAGGGAACCAGCAGATTGGAATAGAGGGCTTCTCCACTGGCTTCCCGAATCCTGCCCCAATCCAGCCTTCTGCAATTTTAAATCTATATGTGCTGATTTGCCGCCGATCGTGTCATCAATATTAATCTGTACCCTGAGCGGAAGAGGATGGGCAGTTTCCCACTGGCACGGAATGTTGGAAAATCGCTGGGACCTGAAGGGACCCAGTAAGGTATTCTTTTTCACGTGTTCCTCTGGGCCCTAGAAGGAAACGAGCCTCCCCTGCATCCTGCTTTCTTCTTCCATGTTGGCAATGATCCCTGTCAGAACCTTTCCTGATCGATTACCTTAGTTGAAGGGTTTCTTTATGGCCGCAATCTCTCTCCACCTAATTTGAACCACCAAGCAACCTCTTCTGCCAACTCCAGGCTGTTGTAGTCAGAATGTTGTCTGGCAACATGTTAATGAGGTTTGACTGTTAAAATCCTTGGGGCCACCCTCCTGCTTCTGCAGGTGTTCCTTGGACAGTTTGCTTTCTACCTGTTACGTATTAAAACAATTTGATGACAAGTAACCTGTCATGATATCCACATTAACATATCATGGTGCAATCACACACACACATTGATGGACAGGTAGCTGGACCAACCAACACACACACACCATCGCAGCCAATCACCAGTGAGAGCACACGTACTATAAAACAGGGAACACCACAGTTCCCGCTCATTCTACCAGGAGATAGCTCAGAGCACAGAGCTCACTCAGACATACATCATGTGCTGAGTGCCTCACTAAGATAGTGCTAGGGCTGGGTCCACAGGTTAACTGGTGAAGTACGAACCACAGCCAGAAGTTAATAGTTATTATTATACAGAATAATAAAACAGAGTTGTACCATCTACAACCGTGTTGGTTCGTTTGTGTATCGGAACACCCAACACGACATAACCATAGGTGCTAACACTGATGCAGACCAGTAAAAGCATTTGTTTTAATGATTTAAAAGTAAGGCAAAATTACTGTCAAGCTTTACATATTTTTTTTATGCAGGGATGCATTTGTTCATTATTTTCTGTTTTCAAACTCACCCAAGTTATGTTCTGTACATTGTAAATCTGTGATTTGTTTGCCTTTACCATCCTTTACTTAAATATTTATAATTAATAATTATTGGTAATTATGATTTCCATTGGCATACCCAAGGTTTCGCTCAGCCTGTGATCAGGGTATGTTAAGGAGCCTGTCAGTATTCCCTGTCATCAGTCCACTACAACTGACAACAACTTTAGAAGTTTGGAGATACGCAAAATTATTCAATAATCCAGAAGGTTTTTTTAGTGATCCTGTGCTCCTCCATATCATGGACTGTAATGTTTACTGCAAAGTGCAATCTCCCTTGCAATCATGAATTGATGAGAACTTCCACTTCTGCACTCCTTTGGAAAAAGTTGCACCTTGTTGAATGAGATGTAACTTGGTTTGCTAATTGCATTCTTACTTCACAAATAGTATTCCTTTGATTGCACCTTCCAAACCCGTAACCTCTACCACCTCAAAAAACAAGGGCAACAGTTGCATGAGAACCCACCACCTCCGAGTAACACACCATCTTGGCTTAGAAATATATTGTGGTTCTTTTACTGTTGCGGGTTCAAAATGCTGCAACTCCCTTACTAAGAACACATGTGCCTACCCCACATGGACTGCAACAGTTGAAGAAGGTAGCTCACTACCACCACCTTTTGAAGGGCAACTAAAGATGGGAAGTAAACGCTAGTCTCAGCAATGAATGACTGTGAAAGAAAATCACACAAACTGGCCCCGAAAAACTATTTCTATGCTTACGGAATGTCAAATTTCTCCACAATGCTAAAATATTCCATATTTTAAAAAACATAAAATTCTCTTCTTTCAAAAGTATACCTTCATGCAACCAGACGTTTATTTCGATATCTGAAAGTTTAAATTGAAAGTGAAGGCTTTAAAATGCTTTTAAATTCCTGTGTATGAATAATTTGATTTGATTAGCTGCTTACAAACTTCCTGACATCACTGAGTCTGCATGGAAAGACATTGACTTGACTTTGCGTCAGATTTAAGTTGCCGTAGAAGAGTAAGAAGAAATTCTCGCTTTAGGAGTTGTTTGATCTTTTCGGACAGTATTCTCCAAGGTCAGTGGCAAGCACACTTGTGTCATTGCTAATTGCAAAATCCAGACCAATGATTACTGCACACCCAAAGTCATACTTTGATCCATTGACAGCAAAGAATCACTCATGGGAGGGCAGCACGGTGGTGCAATGGTTAGCATTGCTGCCTCACGGCGCTGAGGTCCCAGGTTCAATCCCGGCTCTGGGTCAAAGTCCGTGTGGAGTTTGCACATTCTCCCCGGGTTTGTATGGGTTTCGCTCCCACAAGCTAAAGGTGTGCAGGATAGGTGGATTGGCCACGCTATATTTCCCCTTAGAAAAAAAGAAAAAACGAATCACTCATGGCACAAGGGTCTTTGGCATCAAGTATGGGGATGTGAAAGGAGTTAAAAGAAAACACGTGCTAAAATCTTCAATGCTCCAAAATCGTAAAACAGCTAATTGAGTATGAGAGACACAAAATACTCAAGTGACAAGACTGACTTTCTCGCACCTCAAATTGTTAAAAGTTTCAACTATTGTGTAAGTAAAGAAATTCTCGTGCAAGACCAACATTTTCCCTGTTCCGTTTGAAAGCACTGCAGATGCTAATCCAACCACACAAATGTCTATCAGGAAATTGTTATGCTGAATGCCAATATCAAAAGAGGGTGTGGGAACTAGGGGAAATACAAGATAAGTAATGAGGATAAAAGGAAAACTTTCACCATGATTGTGGCACATGAGGCAGGCAAGATTAATGTTGGATGTTTGACGACAGATTTACACATTTACTTACTTTAGGTTAGTAGTTCATGAATTCATGGCAGTCTAACTCAATGGCAGAAAACAGCACACTTTTGAATCCATAAAATGATTTTTGCTCGATGTAAACACACAGAAATACCATAGAAGGGAGCACGACGATGGATGACGGAAACTTGAAGCATTGGCGGATATGTCTGCTGGTTGGGGGGGCTGCTGAAAGAGCCATACTCCTTTTTGGGACAGTGGGCTGAGCCAGAGACCATTCAGGCAATGGCGAGGCCACCAGCAGGCTCTGGAGTCAAGACCCCAGGGGGTGGAAGTCATGGTTTGCGGGAACTGCCAGCCAATCAGAGGCTAGCAACTCTTGCAGTCAGCAGCACCACTGGGAAGGCTGTCACTGCTGCTAGAAGAATACCCCCAACTCCCCTCCCCTCCCCACAATTCCTATCCAACTCCTACCCACCACCCACCACCCTCGCAACCCCAGAATCTAGGAGCAACCCAGGGCAAAGGAAAGTAATATGGCGGGGAAGGGGCAGCGGAATTTGGCAGGGAGTGAGAGGTGAAAGGGTTTCCAGAAGCAAGGGTGGCTTCCATTGGGCATTTCCTGTCCAATATTCAGTCCTTTGATCGGTACCTCTGATCAAAGGAACACCCCGCCCCCCCCCCCGCCCCACAGCCAAGGTGACAAGCTGCCCACAGGGTCGCAGCTGTCACGTACGCTACATGGCAACAGTTAGATTAATCCCAGCGGCAGTGGGATGAAGCCCTTAAGTGGTCATTAATTGGCCACTTAAGGGTCTCAATTGATGGTAAAGTCGCTAGATCAACCATGGGCCTTCCCCGAGAAGAGGGACGACAGCAGTGTTCAGTTATCAGCTCGCCTAATTACATATTCTTCCTGTCTCCAAGCTCCCCACCAGAGAGAGCATACGATTCTGTGCCACATATATAATTTTGATAAGACCAATGGAGTGGTCTACAATCTTGCAAATCCCTCCTCATTTAACAGTTACTTTCCATACTTCTCATTTCTAATTTAACCCTCCGCTTCCCAGTGGTGACACGGTAGCACAGTGGTTAGCACTGTTGCTTCACAGTGCCAGGGCTTTGGGTTCGATTCCCAGCTTGGATCACTGTCTGTGCGGATTCTGCATTTTCTCCCCGTGTCTGCGTGGGTTTCCTCCAGGTGCTCCCGTTTCCACCCGCAAGCCCCGAAAGACGTGCTTGTTAGGTAAATTGAACATTCCGAATTCTCCCTCAGTGTACCTGAACAGGCGCCGCAGTGTGGCGACTAGGAGATTTTCAAAGTAACTTCATTGAAGTGTTATTGTAAGCCTACTTGGAACACTAATAAAAATTGTTATTATTGAATCTATTAAACCTTACAGCACAAGCGAATGCCATTTGGCCTTTGTGCCCATGCTAACTCTTTGAAAGCGCAGTGATGCTTAATTCCAAAGCCCTGATTTTACCTAAACGTTCCCCATATTGAAGTACCTGTCAACTCCCTTTTAAAGTCATTTGTGGAATCAGCTTCCACCACCTTCACAACTAGGGCATTCCAGGCTCATCCACCAGAGGGAATAGCTTTTCTCTAATAACAGTCAGAAACTCTCATCATCTTGAAAACCTCCTCGTTGATCACCTCTTAACCTTCCCTGTTTGAAGGAGAGCATTCCTAAATTTTCCAACCTCTCCTCATAACTGAAGCTCCTCATCCCTACTAACATCCTGGCTTATTACCTCTTTGTCCTTTCTCAGACCTTTGCATTATTACTGAAAGATGGTGGCCAGATTTGTCTGTCCTTTGCTGAGGCCTCACCAGTAATTTATAAACTTCAGCTGCTATTAAGGTCCTTGACCTGGGTTTAGCTGTCTGAAAATCACTGTGTTATTGTATTGTTAAATTTATTCTTAAAGTTTTATCATTTACCACACAATTCTCAATGTTTTAATTTATTTCAATGTTAGATGGGTCCTTTTGCCTGTATTTTGTTACCCTACAGCATCCAGAACTGCACAATCTGTCAGAGAGACCCTCCTGCTGCATTCCAACCCCACCATAATTTTTCTTCCTCCATTGCCCTGCAGGGATTGAAACTGTCACCCCCAATATATATATAAATTACAATGGTGAAGTGAACTCAACAACCTTCCCAATATCTCCCCAATACCAGGGGTTACCAGGATAGTGATAGTCCTTGGGCACAGAGATGGAAGGCAGCTTTGCCCTTATTTAAGAGGGAAAGACCTGGTTGTAGGAAGCTCCCCCTCTTCTCTGATCCAAGAGTGTTTCCTTTACAGGGCATTGGCCCAGTTACATCTACAGGGCAGTTCTACCACCCTCAAGTTTTCGACTTCCACTTTTAACCATCGAGCTGTTTCCAACTTTTTTCTCTGCTGTAGAGCAGGGCTCCGTCTTGGTAGCAAATATACCGCCAGGAGGCTACCTTATTTATGTAATGACCCTTACCCCCATGTATTATCCTAGCTGTGGCAGGATTGGGGCAGCAGCTGGAAGTCACTCTGCCCCATCTCCAGTGGAATAGACATATCCAGACCAGCGATTGGTTTCGTAAAACAATTTCATGGGTAAACGATTATCGCAGACAAGTTGCTCTTTTGCAAACATGAGAGATTTGCAGTACTTCAGAGAACAAGTTAAGTTGGAAAGCTTGTTTGTGAGGTGATGATACTGATTTTGTCTTCTCACGGATAACAACCATGAGTGTAGTTTTATTGGTGATATATTGTAGTGCCTAGTCAAGTGCAACAACTCCATCAGTTAACGAAATGAGAATGGAACTATTCCACAAGTAACTTGACATTCATCCAAGCATTAGATTGGGCCTTGTGAAACATGAGACTTCAGATTAAGACCGTTGAAAGTTTGGGACTGGAGAAGATTTCCAATTACCATAAATTGTAGCTTATTCGTTCCACTCCTATTGCTAGACCCTAGGACGGTGAAGTATTGCTTACTGATGATATACACCAACAGAACCAGCTCTGTAAGTGCAGCATGCATTTTGTTGACCAGCATTCCTATTACTATGGCAGAGGTTATAAAAAGCATCTTTGCACAGAGGATGATCAGAATGTCAAATGCCAAAGAATCATTGTTAAAATTGAGCCTCAGATAGTGTATTTAAAAAACAAGAAAAATCGCTTGATCACAATATTAGCAGGCATTTGGAGAAAAATGCTGGTGCAGCTATGATTGCCCAATGGTCTGCGCTGTACCATTCAATGATTCTATATCAAACTATTACAAATGAATGTATTATTTGATAGTTTTTCAAAGCATCCAACCTATTTCCTCTCTACATGCTAGGAAATGAGTTTCCTTTAATCCCATGCTCACAAATGTATGCACATTGGCCTTTGTTTTACAAGGACAAGCTTATTCCTGATCATTCTTGTCACTGCTGCACAGTTTTGCTTTATGTACGTCAGAGATTCAAGTGTCACTATTTTAGTATTCAATTGAAGAGCTTCCTGCTGTAAGTATTGAGGCTTGTGTAACAGCTTCAGATCTCACTGTAAGGTTGGCGTCCTATAAACATTGGTCGGGATTCTCCCATCAGGCGGCTAAGTGCCGAGGCCGGCGTAAAAACGGGAGTGTTGTACTCCGGAGTTGGTGCCTGTTCCGAGACCCGATTCTCTGGGCCACAGTGGGGTAGCACGGTGCTGGAGCGGCCCACACCGCTTCAGCTGCCGATCCCTGCATGAACCCGTCGCCGCGGGGTCTGCGCATGCGCAGTTGGCCTTCTTCCCCACGCCGGCCCCGACGCCAAATGGCGCGGGGCTACAGGAGCTGGCGCGGAGGCAAGGAGGCCCCCCGGCAGAGAGGCCGGCCCTCCGATCGGTGGGCCCCAATCGCGGGTCAGGCCACTACGGAGGCCCCCCTCAGGGTCGGACCTCCCCCCCTTCCCCCCCACAGGCCGCCCCCGGACCCTTCAACGCCGAGGTCCCGCCAGCTCAGAGGATGTTAGAACGGCGCCGGCGGGACTCGGCTTTTTGTTGACGGCTGCTCGGCCCATCTGGGCTTCAGACTCGGCGCACCGACCGGTGCTTGCCCGGGCCGGAGAGTCGGCGCATACCCCGACTGGCGCTGTGCTGACCACGCCGGCCCCAGTGGCACCGATTCTCCGCTCTGTGGAGAATCGCGTCCCGGCATCAGGGCGCGGGGTCGGAGAATTCTGCCCATTATGTTTTCTAATGCCAAGAAGAAGTTCGGCATAAACACAGGAGCCCTTGTACTTTTCTTAATATTCATACGTATAATCAGTTTCACTGCTAAACTTGAATGTAATGGGCACTCTTTATTTGAACTGTCAATTTCAGAACTGATGGGCATGATGAATGGCCATGCTGTGCCCAAAACGTACTGCACCGCGGCGCAAGGTGGCCAATAGAAGCTGGGAGTCCCCGCTCCCGGGATCTACCCGGCTTGCAATGCCTCGGAAGATCTGCCTCAATCTCGCGAGACGTTGAGATATGAATCCCGCCCATTGAGGGTGGCACGGTGATTCAGTGGTTAGCACTGCTGCCTCACAGCACCAGGGACCTGGGTTCGATTCCGACCCTGGTCTGCGTGGGTTTACTCCGGGTGCTCCGGTTTCGTCCCACAGTCCAAAGTTGTGCAGGTTAGGTGGATTGGCCATTCTAAATTGTCCCTGAGGGTGGAGGTTCAGGAAAAGGGTGGGGATTGGGCCTAGGTGGGGTAGTCTTCCGAAGGGCCGGTGCAGACTCGAAGGGGCGAATGGCCTCCTTCTGCATTGTAGGGACTCTATCATTCTACGGTCACTTTTTGGCAAATCTGCAAATTAGGGGCAGCATGGTAGCACAAGTGGATAGCACTGTGGCTTCAAAACGCCAGGGTCCCAGGTTCGATTCCCCTCTGGGTCACTGTCCATGTGGAGTCTGCACGTTCTCCCCGTGTCTGCGTGGGTTTCCTCCAGGTGCTCCGGTCTCCTTCCACAGTCCATAGATGTGCAGGTAAGGTGGATTGGCCATGATAAATTGCCCTTCGTGTCCATAAAGGTTAGGAGGGGTTGTTGGGTTGCGGGGATAGGGTGGAAATGAGGGCTTAAGTGGGTCGGTGCAAACTCGATGGGCCGAATGGCCTCCTGCACTGTATGTTCTATGTTCTAGGTCGAGATTGCTAGTCTCACTTTAATATGCAGTTTCTCTAGGCACCGGGATCCATGCTTTTCGCCTCAGAGAACTCAGGCAAGTGCCGTTCAATACTGGTCTCCACATATGGGGACCAGAGTGGCACTCGTGGGGTCTCACAAGAGATTGGAGGCTACCAGGTGCATGTCATTTGGGCAGGGTGCTACCTGGGCACTGCCAGCCTGGCACCCTGCCAGTACCACCTGGGTGCCACTCTGGCACTGCGAAGGTGCCCAAGTGGCACTGGCAGGGGCATTGCCAGCATACCAGGCCAGCACTGCCAAGCTGGAATTTTTGTGCATCGCATTAAGCGGAGCTCCTCAGTGCAGAAAACGGGGCTAAGGGAGGCCTCGGCCGCACTTTCCCCATTGATGCTCCCTATCTAGCCCAAGTGACGTTTAATAGCATTGTATTTCATGGCGCTGTGAGCGCCGGGAAACATTTGGTTAAACATGCTCACTATGGGACTTGTTACCATTTAGATTTGCCATCCCATTGAAAGAATGCCAAGATTAAACACAAACATGAACTTTTGCAAACAATGGTTGCCACATTGGAACCACCACTCATTGCAAAGGTTTACCAGTGACATTATAAGAACTCCAATTTTTCATCTTTTTATTCTGGCGCGTTACCTCTTGTTTTATCTTTGTCTTTCAACTGACAACATCAAATTGTACACATTTATTGAGGTTGTCCATCAGCACCAGCTTCAGCCTTCTTGCCTGAACCAAGGGGAGCAGTCCGCCTGTCAGCGTCTCTAACAGCTTAACCTCGAAGGCAAGCTGGACGGTCCTCACCCAGACCTTTAGGTTTAGGGCTGGCTGTCTCAGGGTAGGTCTGGTGAGGTATGGCAGCAGGAACAATTTCTGGAGGAAGGTGAAGGCAGTCACGTGGGTACTAGGTGCCTTGTTTTTCAAGTACCAGTAGAAGTGGTGTAAAGCAAGCCTCTCCTTTACGTAACCACGAGATTTCAAAGACTGCATGGTCTCAATTATGTGCAGGTTAGGGGCATTGTCTGCCAACTGTGGATGTTTTGGCAAATGCGCATCCTTCTTGGCCACCATTACCCCGTCCTTGAAGAGGAGCTCAAAGATACGCCTTTGCTTGCTCAATGTTTGTATCTGGAAGGCTCTGTTAATGGATGTTAAATATCTAGTAGTTTATGGTAATAAGATGAATAGGTGTTGGGTATTGTTTAGTTAATTATACTCCAATGTGTTTATAAAGAAGGGAGTCAGCCAGTACAATAAGAGATGTAAGCTCTGCGGGCAATAAACTGTCTCAACCAAATTATCCTAGTTTCAGTGTCTTCTTCACACTTGGGCTTGGGAATTTTCTGACAGTTCACCTGTATTCTATTAAAGACTGAAGTTTCTAATCACAATATTGTTACATTAACAACAGCTTTTGCTTAATGTAGCAACACAGTCCCATTGCTCCTCTAATTTGTGAGCAAGTTATTAGTAATTACATTTGTTAAAAAAATACATTACACAGCAAATCATGTAAATTGAAGCATTATCACATGAGAAGACAACAATGAAGTGTTCTGTGCTACTTCAAACACCGGTTTAAAAAAACTGTCTGAAATATTAATGTGGTTCCATTCGTCATTCAATCTGATAGCTCTTGCATAATAACAAATTATATTTTATAAAGCAGCAAACACGTGTAAGGGGTGATGTTTACTGTTGTACTTTTACTTGAATATCTGAAAGAGGTTTACTTATAAAATTCAACATATGGCATGGATTTGCGCTTCTTGTTCTCAGCTTGCTTTGAACGCAGCCCGTGATACTGTGAAAACTAAGAAATGACTATTAACTGAAGCTTTGCAAAGAAGGTCATCTGTCCTAGTTATTTTGATGATCGTTTATGGTCATGTCAATGAGGTATAACAAGGTTGGAGAAAGAACTCTCCATTGTTGTTGACACCCAGTGATTGAATCAAAGATTGTACAATGGGTTCAATTCAGAGCTCCCTCTACTTTACAGCAGAAATATTCAGATGAACTAATTTCCTGCACTAATGTGATCCCTTTCTTTCCAATGTAAGTTTGGATGAGGGTATTTGAAACTATTAAGTAGTGTTCATTTTTAAACAGTGTTATGCCATTGGCAGTAACTAGACTGTTGTTTGACTGTTACACAAAGGACAAGCTTCAGTGATGCTTTTGACAAGGTCCCACATGGGATACTGGTCAAGAAGGGAAGTGCCCAAGGGATCCAGAGCAACTTGGCAAATTGGGGGGGTGATTCTCCGGCCTCATTGAGCTCTTGCTCGAGCGAAACAAGGCCAGTGAATAGCGGGAGAAGCCGAAAACAAGAACCACGCCAAGTGCCAAACAGTTTGCGATGCAACCAGCCCACTCCCGTAGGCAAAATCGCAATCTCGCCATAATGTGGCAAGAAGCCAATTATTACCACAAAAGCCCTATTTCCATACAATTAACGAGAGCTGCCCCGTATCCAACGGCATCCCATCATTCATCAGTCTCCGCAGCAAGTGATCACGCTGGCGCCAACAGGTACTCCTATTTGAAAACGTGAACCTGGCGAAATCCCCACTGACTGCTGAGGCTGTGCAGCTGAAGGTTATTGCTAAAAGGGAATTGGCATTGTGGTTAAGTGAGCACTTCACACAATCCAATTGGATTCCCCTGGGTGGGCAGACCATGTAGCATGTGGGAGTCGTTTCTTAGCATCCCAAACAGACCGTGATTCCAGACACTGTGCCTGAACACTGAGGGAGGCGACACCACACACGCAGCAGCCAACATCCAAACACTCAGGGGATGGGACACAACTCCGGGGACATGTCCACGGCCGGAGCCGGGTGAGTGCCACGGGGAGGGGACCAGTGCCTGGTCCAGGTACAGTTATGAGCGGGTGCCCAGGGTACAAGGTCTAGGGTCCGCTTATGGGAGCCCTGTTGCTCCTTTTAGCCTTAGTTTATTAGCTCTGATTATGTCACCTTTGCTCACGAGTCGCCAGGTATCTTTCTGATACCGCCACGTGGTTCAAGCTCGAATAATGATTAATAAGTCAGCACACCGCTTAGTAAGATTGAAATCAACGGTCATTTATTATATACAACAAGTAATGCTTCCACAATAATCCTACTATCTATACAGAAACCTATCACTACTGGCCAATACTTAACTTTAGGAAGGGCCCACCAGGTCAGGGAAACAAATGGCTTATCGAATCGGATCTGGCCCACGGGATTCAAAAAGGCTGATACAGGTCGATGGCTAGGAGTCTTTATCGGGTAGCAATCGCTGGAGTCAAACTTACTGTTTCTTTGTTGATGTTCGTGCGAAGGTCTTGAGCAGGAGAAGAAGGGAGAGAGAGAGCGATCTGAACTTGGCCCCTTACTTTATAGGGCCTAGGGGCTTCCCGCCTCTCGGGGCGGCCCTTGACCCTGAGTCCCAAGTGATTGGACTTGTTCCCAATCACTGGGTTCGATACGTCCAATAATGGGGCGATTCCTCGATCGGGGGGTGGTCATTCACCTGTCTTTGTTTCGGCCACTGCAGGCGCCGACAGGTCTGGCCCGGCATTCAATTGCTAATATGTTGCAATTGTTCCCGGGGATAGCCGATTAAACTGCAGGTGTCTGGGTTGATGTGCTGCTAATGGTCTTGAGTATCGATCTGGGCCGACTTCCCCAGAGCCGAATATGCTATTCTGTCTGCAGCTGTCCATTTGTGTCCTGTTGGCTGCTTTTCCCATCAGCCTTTTCGGTGAACCATTTTAAATCGGGTTTTGGCCAAATTAATAGGGAATCAGCCATTTTAGGTGGCTACAGCCCGCTGCGGCTGGGAGTGCATGGGCAGGGTGTTCCGGGTGTGGAGGACGGGGGTATCAACAGGGAAAGGAGGATCCTGGAGTGGGAGCCGTGGCTGTTTGTCAGTCTAAAACCCTTTCCCAATGCCTCACAGATATTGAACGCTATGGCCGAGATTTTGAACCCTGCAGAACTTGCCCTAGTGGTGTTGCTGCTAGGCCGGGCAGCCAGACACTGGAGACGGCGGAGCAGCAGTGTTTGCAGATGCTCGCGGTGGCGGATCATGTGCCAGACCCCACTCCACACCCTAAGGAGCCAGCCACCTATCAAGCCAGGGAGGGACTCAGAGGGGGGGTCCCGCGCCGACCCAGGGTATACAGGCAATGCTGGCCATTCGATCAGATGACGGACAACGCGTGCTGCAGCAAGGAGATGGTGCACACCTGTGTCATGTCCTCAGAGAGTTGGCACCACTTGGTTGAGGAGGATACCCGCTCCCAGTGGCCATCAAGTCACGGCAGCCCTGGACTTTTATGCCTCAGGATCCTTCCAGGGCTTGAGCGAGGACCTGTAAGGCATCTCGCAACCCACAGCCCACAGCAGGGGCAATAAGTTTGGTGATGAGGAACATGTGCCCATCTCCGAGGACAAGGATGATGAGGCGGCGGCAAACCAGCAGGTGCTGGAGGACAGGCAACAGCGGCAAGGGTCCGGCAAGCCCAGAGGGCCAGGGAAGCCCTCTTACTCGTTCGATTCACCTAGGACGTGGCCTGATCCATCATTGCTACCTTACCCACTCCCATCACCCACTCTACCAGAGTCTGTGTCACATCACTCCAGGTTTCTGGGACTGTGTTGGCACTGTCAGCGGGTCACTGTCGTGGGCAGGGGGGTGGTGATAACCCGCAGAGAGCTGAGCGCCGGTGCTACTCAATTTATGCCACAGTCTGACCCCTGCCTGTCTGCTGAGTGCTCGCCCACACCCATCACCTGCATGCGATGTGCCCAGGAGGAGGGGAGATGCCTGGAGAGATGGGCTAAGAGTTCGGAGGTCAGCCCGCATTGCGGAAGAACATTGCAGAGGCTACATACTGCGTGTGTATAAGAGTGTTTCATGTTTAATACATTTTCCCACTCTCCCGAGGGTGCTGCCAACGCCCCCTCCCCTAGTGCACTCAGTGATCCTTGATGTGCTTGTCTTCCTAGCTTTACTGCTACGTCTAAGTGTCTCCCCAGGATACACATCTGAGGTGGAGGCAGCCAGCTGCTTACCTCATCTCGTGGCCTTCGATGCCCCTGGTGGGCATTCTCTGGGGACTCTGGAGCCGGAGATCCCCGCCATACCTTCCGGCGGCACATGCACAGCCATGCTCCGTGTTCCGGGTGTTGACTGTGAGACATGGCCTCACAGAGGGGTGGAACTCAGGGGAGTGCCAACATCGGCACTCCATGGAACGGGTCCAGGTTGGCACCCAATGCCCCCTTCCTCCCGGTCGGTGCCCACAGGGCTTTCGGGTTCACTTTGGGACGAAGGGACAGCTGGTTCGAGCCCTGGCTGCCCCTGCATCATCTGTCTCTGCCAGCCCTGGTGGCGTTCCAATGCCTGCACCAGCGTGTCAACGCCCTCAGCGATGCTCCTCAGTGACTGGACCATGCTCTGCAATGCCTCGGCAATGCCCACCTGTGACAGGGACAAGCTCCTCAGCACCTCGGCCATTCCCTCCTGAGAGCGGGACATGTCCCGCAGGACCTCATTAATTGGATATTCTGCCGAGACCCTCACCATGGCTGTCACTGACTGCGCAACGCCTGGGACACCTCCACTAATGGTACTGATGTTGTGCACCAAGCTCTCTACTGCAGTCGCACCCTAGCAGTGTTGGCCTCGGTGCCACGTATTGCTGGCAACATCTCCAGTGCCCGTAGCCTCTGGGACTCCACCAGTCAGCTATGGACCTGCCGGAGTGTCGCTGACATCTCCTCCTGAATGTCATAACCACATCCGGAAGTCTCCATCAGCTTCGGGTAACCCTGTACTAGAGGTTCAGCATCAGGCTGGGACCCAGCTGGGTCCTGGGATCCAGTACACCTCCGACTGCTGTCTCACCTCGGTGTTCCTGCCTCCATCTGATGTGCATCATCAGTAGTGTGGTGCTGATCAGATTGTGCCCCAGAAGCCTGACCACTAACATTTCCCACCAAGGTGGAGGGTGGGGGTGACAGCTGTGATGTCTCGATCATGTCTTCCTCGGAGCTCTCCTCCAAGGTGGTCTCATGGGTGGCTGGAGAGAGTGCTACCCAGGATGGTCAGGCGCCGTCGGCTTAAGGACCTGTGAGAGAATGGGCATGTGGTCAGTGGGAGGGATGGGTCAGTCAGTAAGGCAATAACAACTCATTTTGACAGGTCCTCCGAGTGGGGCCCAGTGATTCCCTCACCTCTGTGGCTTCTCCAACCTTCACTTGGGCGACCATCCTGTCCCCGGCCAGCCCAGTCACCTCCAGGGCCTGCTCCTTGAAGGAAGTGAGGATTCTTAAGTCCGACACCCCGTCGCCAATCTGGGCCCTCTCACGACGGTTGTGTGAGTGCTTTTCCTAAGGAGACATCAAGGCCACCATTAGCCACACGCGTGGTTCACAGTGGTGGGAGGGGGGTGCGAAGGAAGGGTTGGAGGGGGGATTAAAGGGAGGGTTGGGGTTAGGTGGGGAGGTGGGGGGGTGCTCACATGGGGGTGGAAGTGTCTCGGGGTGGGGGGAGGGGGGCGGTGGGTGAGGGGGAACGTGGGTGTCTACTCACTCGTGTTGCCCGGTGTAGATCGTTGACCTTTTTCGGCACTGGAGGCCAGTCCTCCTGCTCAAACTGCCAGAGCTTACAGCTGCCATCACCTCATCCCAGGCAGCACTCCCCAGGTCCACATCACCAAATCCTGGGGCCAGTCTCCTGGGTGCCATTGTTGCAAGACAACTGGGGGTGGATGATCTAGATGTGAATATGGGGGGGCACGATCATAAGTTCACAGACGACATCAATAATTGGTGGTGTTGTAAGTCGTGAGAAGGAAAGCCTTAAGATTGCAGGATGATATAGACAGGTTGGTTAGATAGGCAGAACAGTTGGAATTTAACCCTGAAAAGTGTGACGTGATGTACTTTGGTGGGGATCATCAAGGCAACGGTGTACACAATAAATGGTAATATGCTAGGAAGTACAGAGAAACCTCGGGGTGCATGTCCATAGATCCCTGAAGGCAGCAGGACTCGTAGATAAGGTGGTTGAGAAGGCACATGGGATATTTGCTACTATTAGCCAAGGCATAGAATATAAGAGCAGAGATGTTATGATGGAGCTGTATGAAACACTTGTTATGTCAAAGCTAGTATACTGTGCAGTTCTGCTCGCCACACTATAGGAAGGATGGGATTGCACTCGAGTGGGTGCAGAGGAGATTCACCAGGATGTTACCTGGACAGGAGTGTTTCAGCTATGAAGAGAGACTGGATAGGCTGGGATTGTGTTCCTTTGAGCAAAGAAGGCTGATGGGCCACCTGATCGAGATTAATGAAAATTATGAGAGACATAGATAGGGTAGAAAGGGAGGCGCGTTGAGAGGCCAATAACTTGAAGGGGTGGGGGCGGACACAGATTTAAGGTAAGGAGCAAGAGATTTAGGGGGGATTTGATTGAAAGTTTTCTCAACCCAGATGGTGGTGTGAATATGGAACTGACTGCCTGAAAGGGTGGCTGAGGCGGGAACCCTCACAAGATGCATTTAGATGAGGGCTCGAAACGCCATAGAATACAAAGCTACGACCAAGTGCTGGAAAATGGATTTAGAATAGATAGGTGCTGCAGACACGATGGGCTGAAGGGCCTCTTTGCGTGCGGTAAAACTGCTCTATATTCTTGTCACTTGGAATTTAATGACCCAAGTTCCAGAAATGGCAAAATAATATGTAATACTACCGCACCGCCCAGCTCCCAAACTGGAACGGTTCAACCATGTCCTTTTCCTTTAATATGAAATGGAATTGGCACATTTGCTGGCAGATACTCTGAGGTGCTAAGATCTTAGACCAAATTACTTCAGGCTTTATAAATCTTGGTTTTTAGACACGCAGCGAAAGTCGATATCCAATTTCCTACTAAAGATATATAACCTTAACAGTTCCTCTGTGGGAATTCATGACATCTAGTTCATAGAAAATAAAAATAATGTGCAAATATTTCATAGCTTTGCTTGTATCAAAGTTCTTGCTTCTCCCATACTTGCCAATCCCAATTATTGTCTGGTACCACACTTTTCTTTCATAATTTTGAATCAACTTTTCCAATACAAATGCCCATATTTATAATGGAATTTACCTCAGTAACAAGTCACATTGTAATTCCACAAACAGTCTGGTCACAGGATTAGCTCTGTCAACCAAATGTCTGAACTGCTTCATTCAGCTTAGCCACCATTTTGATTCTTCTTGAAATCACAGGCTGGGTTATGTTAAATGGGAGGAAGTCCCATCGCAAGGGGCATATTCAGGTCGCATGGGCACATGGACTGGCAGAGGACATAGAACCATAGAATAGAACCATAGAATCCCTACAGTGCAGAAGGAGGTCTTCAGCCCATCAACTCTGCACTGACCCTTCAAATGAGCACTCTACTCATGCCGACTCACATATCCTAACTTGCACGTCCCTGGACACTAAGTGCAATTTCTCATGGCCAATTCACCTAACCTGCGCATCTTTAGATGTGGGAGGAAACCGGAGCACCCGGAGGAAACCCACGCAGACACGGGGGAGAACGTGCAGACTCCACACAGACAGTGACCCAAGCCGGAATCGAACTTGGCACCGGGTCCCTGGCACTGTGAGGCAGCAGTGATAACCATCGTGTCCCCGTCCTGATGAATTTTAGAATCTGTCACCAATTAATGTCCAGCTGGCAGGGGAACCGGTCAATGACAGATGCTGGGTGGGAGGATGTTCTGGCGTGCCAATGGAAGGCACCATATTTGAAGGGCAGTTCACCGAAAGGATGGCTGTGCAGGAATGGCTGGAATTGGAGGAGGAGTGGCCGGGATTCTCCGAGCCTCCGCTCCGGAATCGCGCTCGGCGCAGGGGTGGAGAATTGGGCGTCAGGCCCGCGATCGGGTCCGACGCTGGGACGGGAACCTCCAGCGACCGGAGAGTCGGCGCAAGCCGCGTGCGTGGATCGACGCAGCGCCGGTCGGGGGCCGTTGAAAGAGGCCCCCACGGCGATTCCCCGCGGTCAACCGGCCGAGTTCCCACCGGCGTGGTTCCCAATGGTTCCACCCAGCGGGAGCTCGGCGTCGCAGCTGCGGTGGCCGTCCTGGGGGGGGCGGGGGTATCACGATGGCCAGGCCCGCGATCGGGGGCCTCCGATCAGCGGGCGCATGCGATATATGGGGGGCCTACTGTGTGGATCCACCGTGTTTTGCGGGGCCGGCGCCGCAGCGGCCGCCACACGCATGCACGGACCCGCGGCCGGAAATGCAGGGCCCCGTATCGGATGCAGGAGCTGCGCGGCACATGCCGGGACACTGCTATCCCTCTTAAAACTGGAGACTCATTCCGGAGTGATTTGCACCCGTGTTCTGGCGGGCATGGGGATTTAGCCCCATTATCGGTGAATCCCAGACAGTGTTCCTATAGGTGGTAAGGAAAAGGAGAGAGATGCTGGGCGCGATTCTCCACCCCCACGCCGAAGTGGCCGCGCCGTCGTGAACGCCGTCGAGGTTCACGACGGCGCGGAACGGCCCCGGTCCCGACCGATTCAGGCCCTGACAATGGGCCAGTATTGGGGCCGCATCATCTACCCGCGCCAGGCCTTGATGCCCGCGTAAAAGCAGCGGCGCATAGATGATGCGGCCGCGCCGCATAACGGACGTCATCCGCGCATGCGTGGTTACCGTCCTCTCTAAGTCCGCCCCGCAAGAAGATGGCGGACGGATCTTGCGGGGCCGTGGAAGGAAGGAGGTCCTCCATCTGAGGTACACCCCGGTGCAGGATCCCCCCTCGCCCCCCCCGCAGGCCACCCCCCTCCCCCCCCAGCGTTCATGCACCGTCCACGACTGCAGCGACCAGGGGCGAAATTCTCCCCCAACGGCACGATGTCCGCCGACTGGCGCACAAATCGGCGCCAATCAGACGGGCATCGCGCCGCCCCAAAGGTGCGGAATGCTCCGCGTCTTTGGGGGCCGAGCCCCAACATTGAGGGGCTAGGCCGACGCCGGAGGGATTTCCGCCCCGCCAGCTGGCGGAAATGGCGTTTGTTGCCCCGCCAGCTGGCGCGGAAATGCGGCGCATGCGCGGGAGCGTCAGCGGCCGCTGACAGTTTCCCACGCATGCGCAGTGGGGAGAGTCACTTCCGCCTCCGCCATGGTGGAGGCCGTGGCGGAGGCGGAAGGGAAAGAGTGCCCCCACGGCACAGGCCCGCCCGCGTATCGGTGGGCCCGATCGCGGGCCAGGCCACCGTGGGGGCACCCCCCGGGGTCAGATCGCCCCAGGACCCCGGAGCCCGCCCACGCTGCCTGGTCCCGCCAGTAAATACCAGGTTTAATTTACGCCGGCGGGACAGGCAATTTCTGGGCGGGACTTCGGCCCATCCGGGCCGGAGAATTGAGCGGGGGGTCCCGCCAACCGGCACGGCCTGATTCCCGCCCCCGCCCAATCTCCGGTACCGGAGACTTCGGCGGGGGCGGGGGCGGGATTCACGGCGGCCAACGGCCATTCTCCGACCCGGCGGGGGGTCGGAGAATGATGCCCCTCGTGTGGACGGCGCCGGGGGGGAACCCGCCGTTTTGGCCTGGCCGCTCGGCCCATCCGGACCTCAGAATAGCAGGGGTGCCGGAGAATCGCCATTTTGGGTGTCTCCGGCGATTCTCCGGCCTGCGGCCCGCGAAACTCGACCGGGCCGTTCCCGCCTCTTGGGAGAATCGCGGGAGGGCGATTTGCCAAGGAAGTTAGCAGCCATGGGGGGATCACACAAAAATGGATGCAGTGTCAGAAGCATTTCAGTGATCTGATGGGGTATGTGGTATTCATAACGCCAAGCACACAGCCCTGCATGTCATAAATGGCAATATGAGGCAATGTGGCCAACCAATGCATCAGACATTACCAGGGACAAATATCCTCAGTGAGGTACAGAGTTGACTCACAATGGAGGTTATTGATCAGTCAGAGTCAATCACTGCTTCTCCGACACTGAATGTCACCTTGCACCAAGTGACATAATGCTGGATATGAAAGGTAGCACAGGATGGTGAACACAGCTGGGCTCTGAGACATTGGGCACGATTCTCCGGCCTGGTTGCGCTCAAGTGAGAGAACAACGCAGCCAGAGAATGCAAGGAGAGGCCTGCAGCAAGCCTCTCACTTGACTCCGCACCGTGCGGGATCCACCGGCCTCCATCGATTCACTGGCCTCCCCAGGGAGGCTGCAGCTGGGTGCCGATCAGGTGGAATGGCACCCGGGGATCTCCCAGGCCATCGGAGACCCTGGGTGGTCAGGGTTAGTCTAGCATGGCTCCCTGGCCCTCCCCATGAAACACGGGCCATGCTGGCATGGCCAAGGTGCCCGAATGGGACTGCCAAACCCATGGTGCCTGGATGCCAGGGTGTCAGTGCAAGGGTGGCCGAGTGCTAGGGTGGCATTGCCAAGGGCCAGTGGGCAAGGGGGCTTTGCCCATGAAATGAGGATGCGGGGGGGGGTTTGATGGGTGGGAGAGTGCAGGGCAGGTAAGTAGGGGCCTCTAGGAGGTTGGGGGTGATGAATGGGGATCCTAGAAGGAAGGGGTGCTGTAAGGGGGCTTGCGGGGCGGGGTTCTGAAGAGGGGGGGACCCCATAGCAGGCTGTCCTCACTTGGGGGGGTGGGGTAGTGTCCATGTGTGTGGGGGGTGACATTGCCCATGGGTGGGGGGCAACCCACGCGCTCACTTAGAAATCGGGGCACCCTTTCAAAATGGCAGCCTGAACTCTGAGTCAGCTCCTCAGTGCTAAAAAAAATTCTAAGTATGGGCTAAGCCAGCGAGAAACTCCTCAGGGCGCAAGAAAGTGACTAAGTGTCACTTACAGAGAACATAGAACATTACAGCGCAGTTCAGGCCCTTCGGCCCTCGATGTTGCGCCGACCTGTGAAACCACTCTAAAGCCCATCTACACTATTCCCTTATCGTTAGGTGGGGCACTCGCCAGCAGAGCCGGAAACTCCCTGAAAAACTCGGCACAAATTACCTTAGAAATTTTGGGGAGAATTGCGCCCATTGTGTATAATATGAGTGGGATTCTCCGGCCTTGTTCGCCCGGCGACCGAAGAATCCCGCCCGAGGTCAATGGATTTTTCCATTGTCGGCGTCTCGCCCTTGGCGTTCTTGCAGCGGGTGGGGCGGAAGAATCCAGCCCTATGTGTTTGCAGGAGAAGCACATTCACAGAGCAAGCAAATGGAGAAGAACGGACATCGTGTGCCAATCATACCCCCTGGTGGAAGAGGAAATAAAATAAGATGGGTTGCAGCAGGGCAGCCTGTCTGAGGGTGAGCCAGGTGTGGAGATCATAGTGAGTGAGCAACTTGGTGGATGTGGACATTGAACTCGCTGACAAGTGCTAACTATGGTGCTTCTGTGGGTCTTACGAACACAGGAAGCTCCAGACCATGAACAGGCAGCAGGAGTTGATTAAAGATTCAACATGTTAATAGCACTCGTGTCTCCCACACGGCCAGTAGTGAATAAGGAATCGACAATGGCTCTGGAACCACATGATACCTCAGAGTAGTATCCGGCAACTGAAGGCACAGCACCACATCATACAAGTGCAACCTTCATCAGTGGCCATTGCATGTGATTAGAACAGGTGGCACCAGCTTATGTGCATGGCACAGCTGCAAACAACTAATGGAGGTAGTGACATCTACATTTGAATGCCATTGGAGGATTGAGGGAAGGCCAAATAATGCTCAGTTTTACGAATGCTGACCCTCAGCCATCATCAACAAGGCAGTAGATGCTAGAGCAGTAAGTAGTGTGAGATGCTTGGACATCTGTGGATGTTCCCAGAGGCTGTGCCCGCGATAATACAATGGAGGAGGCATGGCATCCATGCACAAGATTGATGTGGTGCTGTCTCCTCTGGGGCTCAGGTACCCAGCAGCCACCTCATGCACTGGAGCAGAAAAGGTAGCATTCTGCCTCCATGTCAACCACAGACATTGGGAGAGTACAGCATAGGAGCATCCAGAAAGGTTTGCAGAAATCTACCTGAGAATCTCACTGGGTGATCAATTGCTGCTGAATCTTAAAGCATTACATGCATGTGTGTCAATTTAAATAAAACAACATCTCATATCCCCACTTCTGCAGATATGGGTGCTTGAGATGGAGTGGATGAGAATGGTACTTCTCTGGCAGTTGCATCTCCAATCTATGTTGCTGAAAGTGCCTCGATCTCTCTCGCTCAGTCCTCTCTTCACTGGAGGAGTCAAACTCATATCGCCCCATTGAGATTTGGCGCCCTGAGAGCTGTAAGCCTCTGTAACCCCTGCACAATATGACATGAATCTTGCATATATAATCAGGCCATTTGGCCCAACCGGTCCATTTGCTTCACTGAAGCCTTCTCCTGTCTTTCCTCTTCCAAATAATTGTAAACATCTATTCCTCTCTCCCACTTATGCTTGTCCAGCTTTCTCTTGAATGTTTCTATACTGTTCACTTCAGCCATTTCCTGTGGTAATGAGTTACACATTCTCACCACTCTTTTAGTAGGTAAGTTTATTCTGAATTGCCTATTGGATTTCTTGGTGATGATCTTATTTTTACAGCTCTAGTTATGCTTTTCCTCCACAAAGCATTCTCTTTGTTAAAGACATGGACATGTTTTTCACCCCCCCCCCCCCCCCCCGCCCCCACCTCCCTCCGCAAAGAGAAAATAGATGTGGTAGTATGTATACTATCAACCCAACCACCCCCCTTCCTGCCACCGCCGCACCCCTAGACCGCCCCCTTCCCAGGAGGATCAGTCCCCCTCCCCTTTGCACCGACAGCTGAAACCGTGCGGCTCCCGGAGGCGACAACACTGGTACAAGCACCACCACCACCGCCGGGGCCGAGGCGATCGACACGGACGACCAGACCGCCCGACAGACTCGTGGCGTCGATGTAAAACAAAGATGGACTGTTCAATTAACATTTTGTTTTTCCTATACCCTCTGTAAATAGTTGTAACAGGACGAAACTGTCCAATACTGTACTACCATGTAACTGTTCTATCCTCCCAGGACCAGCCCTGTAAACCCTTACCACTATACGAAGCATCACCCCGCCGGGTTCATTTTTGACAAGGGGTGAATGTGGTAGTATGTATTGGGGGTCATGTGGGACTGGAAGCCCTAATGTCATTGGCTGACAGATCCCGGGTCCTGGTTGGCCGTTGACCTCAAGGTCCGCCCTGAAGGCGAAGTATAAGAAGCCGGTGTCTTCCCCCGCATGCCAGTTTACTATCGGGCTGCTGGGGAACAGACACGCTTAATAAAGCCTCATCTACTTCACTGTATTCGTCTCATGGAGTCTTTGTGCGCTACAATAGATCCTGCTTTTCTGATATTTATGCTCATACAATTTTTTGTCTCATTTTTGTAAATCTTCCCTGGTACCTCTTTATATAATATGATAATCAGAACCACATGCAGTAATCTTTGGTGTGCTCCAACAAAAGTTCTTTACAGCTTTAGCATAACTTCTCTACTTTTCAATTCTATCCCTCGAGAACTATAGCACTTGGTTTGCTTTTATTAATAGCTTTGCTACCCTATGTCACAACATTTAGTAAATTTGTACTGGCTGATTCTTTTGCTCCTCCACCACCTAGGCTTGCACTTTCTAAACAAGTGACCTTCCTGTGCATCCTACCAAAATTATACTACCTCACATTTATCTATGTTAGTCTTCATTTGCCAATTATAGGCCCATTCTGTATGTTTATTAATGTCCTTCTTAGTTTGTTGCTCAGTATTGACTCTACCCCACCCCCAATCCGCAAGTTTAGTGTCATGCCCAAATTTATATTTCTGAATCTAAAAGTGTAAATTGTGAACAGCAGTGGTCTTGGTGTTGACCCTTGCAGAACACCACTTCCCACTCTGCCTCTGGATAGCTGTCAGTGTCAGCCATGGTTAGTTAGCAGCATTTGTAACTCTGGGTCACAGATTTCCAGAAAAAAGGCACATAAAAAAAATCAAGGTTATCAGTGCAGTACTGGGGGAGTGCTGGACTGCTGGAGGTGTCGCCTTTCAGATGAGGTGTTAAACTGAGAGTCCATCTGCCAGCTTGGGTGGCTATAAAAGGTCCTATGGCACTATCTTGAAGAGGAGGTGGGGAGATAGCCCTAGTTCCCCGAACAAAATCTATCTCTCAATCAACACCACACAAAAAAAATATCCAGTCATGATCACATTGACATTTGAGAGACATTGCTTTACTTTCTACAAATTGGCTGCCACATTTCCTACGTTGCAACAATGACTACACTTTAAAAGTACCTCATTGACTGTAAAGAACTATGAGATATCCAGTGGGTGTGAAAAGTGTCAGATACAAAAAGGTGTTTCCTCCTTTCCTCCCTCTCTCTGCCTTCTCTCTTGAAGACAACTAGCAATCCATTCTGCCACTTTTCCCTGACTGCATATTCTGTGCCCTAATTCATTAGTCTATTATCCTTTTAAAAATCCACATGAATTATACCTGCTACCTTAATAATGTCTTCTCTCTCTGTGACCTTCTCAAAAAAAAAAGGTTGGTCATGCAAAATGTTTCCCTTTTGAAATCCATTTTAGAACATAGAACATAGAAAAATACAGAACAGAACAGACCCTTCGGCCCACGATGTGGTGCCGAACCTTTGCCCTAGATTAATCATAGATTATCATTGAATTTACACTGCAGAAGGAGGCCATTCGGCCCATTGAATCTGCACAGGCTCTTGGAAAGAGCACCCTACCCAAAGTCAACACCTTCACCCAACACCAAGGGCAATTTTGGACACTAAGGGCAATTTATCATGGCCAATCCACCTAACCTGCACATCTTTGGACTGTGGGAGGAATCCGGAGCACCCGGAGGAAACCCACGCAGACACGGGGAGGATGTGCAGACTCCGCACAGACAGTGACCCAAGCCGGAATCGAACCTGGGACCCTGGAGCTGTGAAGCAATTGTGCTATCCACAATGCTACCGTGCTGCCCTTAAGAACAAATAAATCTACACTATATCATTTTACCGTAATCCATGTACCTATCCAATAGCTGCTTGAAGGTCCCTAATGTTTCCAACTCAACTACTTCCACAGGCAGTGCATTCCATGCCCCCACTACTCTCTGGGTAAAGAACCTACCTCTGACATCCCCCTGTACCTTCCACCATTCACCTTAAATTTATGTCCCCTTGTAATGGTTTGTTCCACCCGGGGAAAAAGTCTCTGACTGTCTACTCTATCTATTCCCCTGATCATCTTATAAACCTCTATCAAGTCGCCCCTCATCCTTCTCCGTTCTAATGAAAAAAGGCCTAGCACCCTCAACCTTTCCTCGTAAGACCTACTCTCCATTCCAGGCAACATCCTGGTAAATCTCCTTTGCACCTTTTCCAAAGCTTCCACATCCTTCCTAAAATGAGGCGACCAGAACTGTACACAGTACTCCAAATGTGGCCTTACAAAAGTTGGTACGGCCACATTTGACTACTAATTTTTTTAATTTCTAAAATGGTCTTCTGCTCTAGAAGGGATTCCATTATTTTTCTTATCACCAAGCGGACTCATTTAAAATGCCTTGGGCATACCTTGCAGAAACTCTATTAATAAGTGACCTCTGAAATGGATTTACACTGCGATGTCTCTCCAACATTTCAATTCCTTATTTCAAAGAACCGCAGCTTGCCTGATTTGAAACACATTGGGCTCAAATGGCTGCCACTTCCAGTCATTGCTCAAAAACCTGCTGCTAAGGTCTTGGCTCCTTTTAGCAAGCAAACTGCTGATGCTCCACAGGATCTATGCACTTCAGGAAAAATTTAAAACACACTTCAAAATCACTGTCAATTGGCTACTTAACAACCTCAGTTGCCTGCCCGTCAGCATCCTGCAAGTTCATAATCCCATTGCTCGACCACCTTTGGGAAATCTTCCCGGTTGTTAAGTTCTGAAGATATCTCTGAAATCAAAACTAGAAAGCACATCTTAACCTCTTGTATTGCAATTTTATTGCATTCTCCTCCAATTCTCCAGTGCCACCTGTATCCCCTTTACATATATGTTCAATCCATCAAACAATATGTGGTCTGTTAAACAATTAAACCTCCAATTCTAACTTAAGCACTGAGGAACATTAGCCGAGATTCTCCGAGCCCCCGTGTCAAAATCGCGCTCAGCATGGGGGCGGAGAATGGGGCCTCAGACCCGCGATCGGGTCCGATGCTGGGACGCGAACCTTCGGTGACCAGAATCGCCGTCGACGCGGCGCTGGACGAGGGCCGTTGAAAGAGACCCCCCTGGCGATTCTCCGCGTTTGATCGGCCGAGTTCCTGCCGGCGTGGTTCTAACATGGTCTGCGGTGGCCGTCCTGGTTGGGGGGGGGGATCAGACTCCGAGGGGGGCCTCCACGACGGCCAGGCCCGCGATCGGGGGCTACCGATCGGCGGGCGCGCACGATCCGGGGGTGCCCAACTTCTTCCCGTCAGCCCGCTGTGTGGCTCCACCATGTTACACAGTGCCAGCGCGGAAGCGGCCACTGCACACACGCGCGGACCGCACCTGCGCGGTACAGCAGCGCAGAGCACTCTACCGTCGTGCTGTGGGCTACAGAATCGCTTGGACAAGAGGCCCGTTGACGCTGGCGTGAAACACTTGGTGTTTACGCTGGAGTCAACACTTCGTCGTTTTTTTGGTGAATCGCGGCCATTAACTCTTTCCTAACACCGGTGGCGAAAGAGATCAGTGTTCAACTCTGACACATTTCTCCATCATTTTATTGCCCGTCGCCATGGAGCTAGTAAAGATCCACCAGACTTTTCCTTTGATGGTTTGTTTGAAACTTTAAAATTTAATTTATTTTGCTTTAGTTTTATTCTTGAATCTTTCATTTTTTTCTCCACAACCTTTGACCTAAGAAATTGTCGTCTGACAAAACTGTAGCTTTCCTCATGCCAGTATGCCCAAATTCAGGCCCGCTGCCTTTGTTGATCATCTGAGTCCCAATCTTAGCAATGTCAGTGCATCAATGCATTACTACTCAACCAGTCGGTCCAATCCTTTCCGTGTTGACACCTCTTGAACACAAGTGACTTCATGGCCCGTATTTGTGACACCTCTCCCTGCCTGAGGCCTTTAGCCAAATCACCATGCTATGCAAGATGAGGACACAAAGGGAACCCACACATACAGCCACAATATCTACAAAACACTTGAGGGTTCGAATGAAACCTAAAATATGAAAAAAAAGTGGCCCTATACTCTTCTCCGAACTACCAGCCGCGATGCTGTTCGGAGAATAAATAAAACTAACAAAATTAAGATTATTTTGTTGTTGTTCCTTTTAAGTAGATGATAACAGACCAAAATAACAGCAGAAAAAATGAAAGGAGCAAAGTTCATTATGGAGAAAGTGAAAGAGAATGATGTGGGTGAAGGCGGAGGGTTCAAGTCGGAACCTTACTGCTGGTAAAATTAAAGGATGAACAATGGGATATTTCAGTTCATTCTGACTGAACAACCATTTTGTGGGGTAAATTAGTTAAAGAAGCTCCAATTTTGTAAATTATAATGTTAATGCACATTCATAGAAATTGGATGATTGAAAGAACAATTGGATTTTGTTTATTGTCACGTGTACCGAGGTACAGTGAAAAGTATTTTTCTGCGAGCAACTCAACAGATCATTAAGTACATGAAAGGAAAAGAAAAGAAAGTACATAATAGGGCAACACAAGGTACACAATGTAACTATGTAACACCGGCATCGGGTGAGGCATACAGGGGTGTAGTGTTAATGAGGTCAGTCCATAAGAGGGTCATTTAGGAGACTGGTAACACAGGGAAGAAGCTGTTTTTGAGTCTGTTCGTGCGTGTTCTCAAACTTTTGTATCTCCTGCCCAATGGAAGAAGTTAGAAGAGTGAGTAAGCCGGGTGGGAGGGGTATTTCATTATGCTGTCCGCTTTCCCCAGGCAGCGGGAGGTGTAGATGGAGTCAATGGATGGGAGGCAGGTTCGTGTAATAGACTGGGCTGTGTTCACGACTCTCTGGTTTCTTGAAGTCTTGGGCCGAACAGTTGCCATACCAGGCTGTGATGCAGCCAGATAGGATGCTTTCTATGGTGCATCTGTAAAAATTGGTAAGAGTTAATGTGGACATGCCAAATTTCATTAGTTTCCTGAGAAAGTATTTTAGAAAATTTATGACATTTTTAAATTTTCTAACATTTATAACTTCTAACCTGTCATGAGAATGTCACTTTAAGAAATGTTTGGCTGCTCATGTTACTGCAGTGATGTCAGAGTGTGTGTGGAGCTGAGCTCTGGCTCTGCTTTTTACTTTCACTTTGAGAAAAGCTTGAGTGTGTCTGTGTCTTTTTGGTTTCGTTTTCAGTGTTGGAGCTGAAGCCAGACAAAGCAGGTGTACTGCTGTTTTCTCTGCTATGAAAAGACGACCACTTGATCATTTGGTGAATTCCGAATTATAAATGTTCTTAGTATTGACTTTAACCGGATGTGCTTCTGTTAAAGGTTATGTTTTTTGTAAGTCTTCTGGATGTTAAAAGGACAGCGTCAGTATTACTTAGTTTTGTTTTCTTTGGGGGTTGTATTTGAATTGATGGTTGCTAAGATGTTCACTGTATGTTTCAAAAAGGTTAACTTGAGTTCATAGAATAAACATTGTTTTGCTTTAAAAATTACTTTTCCATTTCTGCTGTACCACAACTGTAGAGTGGGCCATGTGCTCCCCATACCACAATCTATTAAAAGTTGTGGGTCAGGTGAACTCCATGATACACTTTGGGGTTCTCTAAACCCTGGCCCATAACAGTAGGAACCCTGGTCCATAACAAATTGGGGGCTCGTCCGGGATAAAAGTCTATCTATTAGATTGGCTTAGTGAACTTAAAGACAGTGAGGGGTGAGCATGTTGTGGTTGCTTTTCAGGTGTGGTATTCTAGTTTAAGTCAGGAGTGTTATCTGAACAATGGCTCTTTCAGAGGCTCAGAAGTGTTTGGGGGTGGAGACGGTCACACGCAGTACTTTACGGACAGAGACTAAGAGCAGACTGTTAGATTTGGCAAAAACATTGCAGTTAACATTACCTGACAAAATGCGAAAAGATGAGGTCATTATGGCGGTGGCTAAGGATTTCAAGTTGCCTGAGATACAGTTTGACTCATTGGTAATGGCAAAAATTCAGTTGCAAATTAAACAAATGGAACATAAGAAAGAATTAAAATGGCTTGAATACGAGAGAGAGAGAGTGGAAAAAGAGAGAGAAAGAGAGAGAGGAAAAAGAAAAGGAGAGAGAAGAAAGGAGAAAAGAAAGAATAACCCTAGCAGAACAAAAAAAAAGAAAGGGAGATACAGATCAGGGAGAAAGATAAAGAGAGGGAGTTTGAACTTCAGAAAATGGCCATGAAACATGACAATCAGTTAAAATTGGCAGACATAAAGGGAAACGTACAATTGGATGATAGTGATGAGGATAGTGAGAAAGAGTGTCATAGTCGAAGGCTTGGTGGGAATCTATTTAAATATGTCCAAGCATTGCCAAGGTTTGATGAGAAGGAGGTAGAAACCTTTGTCATTTCATTTGAGAAGGTAGTTAAACAAATGAAATGGCCACAGGACATGTGGGTTTTACGGATTCAAACAAAGCTGGTAGGTAGGGCTAGTGAAGTGTTTGCATCACTATCAGAGGAGGTATCTGAGTTGTATGAGGAAGTGAAAAAAATCCATCTTAGGTGCATATGAACTAGTGCCTGAAGCCTACAGACAAAAGTTTAGAAGTTAAGGAAAGATCCTGGTCAAACATACATGGAGTTTGAAAGGATCAAACAGAGTAATTTTGATAGGTGGATAAGGGCTTTGAAAATAGACCAAACGTATGAAGCTCTCAGAGAAATTATACTTTTGGAGGAGTTTAAAAGTTCAATTCCTGATGTAGTGAGAACTCATGTGGAAGAACAGAGGGTTAAAACTGCGAGATTAGCAGCAGAAATGGCAGATGATTATGAATTAGTTCATAAATCAAAGTTTGGTTTCCAACATCAGTTTCAGCCTGTGAGGGATAGAAACTGGGGACATGAGAAATACTCAAGTGGTAAAGGTAAAGGTGATCTGATGGGAGATATTAAGGAGAGTGTACCTAAGATTTTTTTGTAAATCCAGGAGGGTAGAAGAGACATGAAAAGTTTGAAATATTTTCCCTGTAATAAACTAGGCCATGTAAAGTCACAGTGTTGGTGGTTGAAGAAAAGCACTGGGAAGGCTGATGTGGCAAAACAGGATAAGACAGTGGGGTTTGTTAAAGTGGTAAAGGAAAGCCCAAGTGAAGCGAAGGAGGTGCAAAAGACTGTACAGCCTGATCAAGAGGTGATTGATAAGAAGGTGCCAGATGTCTTTAAAGCATTTACTTGTGTGGGTAAAGTTTACTCATGTGTATCAGGAGGAACAGGTAAAGAAGTCACAATTTTAAGAGATACGGGAGCTTGTCAATCTTTAATGATAAGAGATGAGGAGTTATGTAGTTGGGGAAGAATGTTGCCAGAAAAAGTGGTAATATGTGGAATTCAGGGTGAGAGGAGTAGTGTTCCATTATATAAAGTAAGGTTGGAAAGTCCAGTGAAGAGTGGTGAAGTTGGTAGGAGGAGTAACAGAGAAACTATCTTGTCCAGGAATACAGTTTACCTTGGGTAATGTTAGAGCTGGATCGCAGGTGGGAGTGATGCCTACTGTGGTTGATAAGCCAGTGGAAAATCAGACAACTGAAGTGTTGAAGGACGAATATCCTGGGAATTTTCCGGATTGTGTAGTAACAAGGTCACCAAGTCACATGTTAAGACAGAGGAGAAATCAAAGAGTGAAGATGAAGTTGAAGTGCAATTATCGGAAACGATTTTTGATCAGATGGTTGAAAAAGAACACGAACAGGTGGAGGATGAGGCGGATATTTTTAGTTCAGGAAAATTGGCGTTACAACAGAAAGATGTAGAAATAAAAAGGATGTATCAGAAAGCATACACAGAAGAGAAATCTGAGTGTATACCAGAGTGTTATTACCGTAAAAGTAATGCCTTGATGAGAAAATGGAGACCTTTACATATGCAGGTGGATGAAAAGTGGGCAGAAGTTCATCAAGTAGTATTGCCGGTATGGTATAGAAAGGAGGTGTTGCAAGTTGCACATGAGGTACCAGTGGGAAGTCACTTGGGAATAAGAAAAACTCAAGCTAAAATCCCAAAACATTTTTATTGGCCTGGACTACATAAAGATGTAGTTAAATTTTGTCAATCATGTCACGCATGTCAAGTGATAGGGAAACCTCAAGCAGTGATAAAACCAGCACCCTTAATACCCATTCCAGCATTTGAGGAACCTTTTACAAGTTCCTAATTGACCGCTTCCTAAAACGAAAAGTGGGAATCAATAACTTTTGACGATAATGGATGTGTCTACTAGGTTTCCAGAGGCCATTCCAGTACGTAATATTACAGCTAAAAAGACTGTGGAGGAGTTACTTAAATTCTTTACTAGATATGGACTACCCACAGAAATGCAATTGGATCAAGGATCAAATTTTACCTCAAGGTTATTCAAAGAAGTTATGGATAGCTTAGGAATACAACAATTTAAATCGACTGCGTACCATCCAGAATCGCAGGGAGCGTTAGAAAGATGGCATCAGACATTAAAGACAATGTTGAGGGCTTATTGTCAAGATTATCCAGAGGATTGGGATAAAGGAATTCCATTCGTACTGTTTGCAATTAGGGATGCGCCTAATGAGTCAACCAAATTTCGTCTTTTTGAACTAATTTTTGGTCATGAGGTAAGAGGACCACTTAAATTGATTAAGGAAAAATTGGTGAGTGAGAAATCGGAAATTACATTATTGGATCATGTGTCAAATTTTAGGGAACGATTAAATAGAGCAGGTGAATTGGCTAGACAACATTTAAAAGTTGCACAAAATGTGATGAAACAGGTCGCGGACAAGAAATCCAAAGTTCGTAGTTTTGCCAGTGGTGATAACGTTTGAGTGTTGTTACCAGTGGTAGGTGAGCCTTTAAAAGCTAGGTTTTGTGGACCTTATCAAATTGAAAGGAAATTAAGTGAGGTGAATTATGTGGTAAAAACACCAGATAGAAGGAAGACTCACCGAGTGTGTCATGTGAATATGCTTAAAAGGTACTTTGAAAGGGAAAGAGAGAAAAAGGAGAAGGTTTTAATGATTCTAACTCAAAGTGACGAACCAAATCGAGATGACTGTGAATTTGACATACCTCAAATTTAATTGGAAAACGAGGATGTTCTTAAAAATTGGGATAAATTGTTGAGTTACCTTCCAGAGGAAAAATGAACTGACCTGAAAGAGTTATTGATATTACATGGGCAAGTTTGTGGAGATAACTTGGGAAGTACTAAAATGGCTACACATGATGTAGATGTGGGAAATGATGTTCCATTCAAACAACATCCATATAGACTTAACCCTTTAAAATTGGCACAGGTTAACAAAGAGATTGCGAGTATGCTTAAAAATGACATAATTGAAGTCGGTTGCAGCCAATGGAGCTCACCCATAGTGATGGTACCAAAACCAGACGGTACCCAACGGTTGAGTGTGGACTACAGAAAGGTTAATGCAGTTACAAGAACGGATTCTTGTCCTATCCCACATTTGGAGGATAGCATTGAGAAAGTGGGACAATCAGCTTTTATTTCCAAACTGGATTTACTTAAATGTTACTGGCAGGTACCTTTATCCGAAAACGCGAATGAGATTTCAGCTTTTGTGACTCCAGATGGTATATACCAATTCAAAATTATGCCATTTGGCATGAAAAACGCCTCGGCCACATTTCAACGGTTAACTAACAGAGTCATTTCAGATTACCCAATTGTGCGGTATACATCGACGATCTGGTAATTTTCAGCCAGACATGGAAAGAACATTTAAAATATCTGATGGAGTTATTCGATCGACTTCAGGAGGCGGGTTTGGTGATAAACCTAGCCAAAAGTGAATTTGGAAAAGCCCAAGTCGCTTTCATTGAGGGGTTTTCAATATCTTCAAGGCGAAGGAAAATAATGCGATTTCTTGGCATGAGTGGATTTGATCGAACATTTGTGCAAATGTTTTGTAGCGTGATTGCTCCACTGATGGACTTGCCGAAGAAAGAAAATTTTAGTGGACAGCGGACTTTCAACAGGCATTTGACTGCCTGAAAGCTGTGATAACCAATGCTCCTGTGTTGGAGAATTACAAGGACTCTGTGATCAGATTGAATAAAAGTATCTGACTTTAAAGAGACATGCCGAGGCGTAGATAAATGGACGGATCGTGCAGAGACCTTCGTGTTGAAAGAGACTGTCAATCAAGAAGGATTCCAATTGGAGGAAGAAGAACAAAAAAAAAGGACTATATTATTCTACCAGTTTGTGTGTGTTGTTTTTTGAAACAAAAAAGTATATTTACTGTGCGCATTTCTTAAAGGATAGTGAGAAGGTGAAAAATGAAACCATCTTGAAGTTGACGGTTTACTTTTCTTTCTTGGGGGGAGGTGTCATGAGAATGTCACTTTAAGAAATGTTTGGCTGCTCATGTTACGGCAGCGATGTCAGAGTGTGTGTGGAGCTGAGCTCTGGCTCTGTTTTTTACTTCCACTTTGAGAAAAGCTTGAGTGTGTCTATGTCTTTGGTTTCGTTTTCAGTGTGGGAGCTGAAGCCAGACAAAGCAAGTGTACTGTTTTCTCTGCTATGAAAAGACTATCACTTGATCATTTGGTGAATTCAGAATTATAAATGTTCTCCATAGTGACTTTAACCGGATGTGCTTCTGTTAAAGGTTATGTTTTTTGTAAGTCTTCTGGATGTTAAAAGGACAGCGTCAGTATTACTTAGTTTTGTATTCTTTGGGGGTTGTATTTGAATTGATGGTTGCTAAGATGTTCACTGTATGTTTTAAAAAGGTTAACTTGAGTTCATAGAATAAACATTGTTTTGCTTTAAAAAAAATAATTTTCCATTTCTGCTGTTGAGTGGGCCATGTGCTCCCTATACCACAATCTATTAAAAGTTGTGGGTCAGGTGAACTCCATGATACACTTTGGGGTTCTCTAAACCCTGGCCCATAATAAACCTTCTGCCATTGAAACATTAAAAAAATAAGTTATTTTGGTCCTTTTAAGTGAGGAGGTATTATTTTTTTAAACCATGCTCTTGATCTAATTGTAAGATATTTTTTCATCTTACATATGTATATATTTCCTAAAAATAGTCACAAAAGCTAATTTTATTCAGGGTAAATGCAGGATTACTCCCTTAACCTAGAGACAATGTATTATTTAGTTCTTATCTAAAGTGCTCTGTTGGGTGAAAAATCATTTACTGTATATTACTGGATATTGAAAAGCAAGTAACACAGTCAGTGAGGCAGTGAGATAGCTCAGCCAGAAAAATCAACAAGGCCCCTGGTTCGATATTCAGGGGTCAATTTTAACCAGGTGGAGTGAAACAGCTTTGTGGAGCAAGCAGAGTGGAGATAACCTTAGGAGCAAATCATTACTGCAGCCTGAGAAATATTTCAATATTTTAATGAATGCTTAATTTCTGAGCGAATGCTTTTTTCGCATGATTTCAATGCATGTTTAGGTTGCACTTGAGCTCTGAACTATAAGCATCTAGACCATCCACCAAGCTTGAAATGCAAGCCTCACTTGACAAATTAATTGATTCATTTGCCTGCTTACGTTTGACTAGAATACCCATTCCCCCTCTCACATCCGACCACTGATGATCTTTGTTTAAAAAACACTGCCTTTCTTGCATTCAAGTTTCTCAGAGTAGAGTGTTGCTCTTGGAGAAGCCACTCACACTGCAATCACATTTACTGTGGGACATGAGTTTAAAGCAAACAGTCCAATTGTCATTGCAGCCCATATTACTTAATAGTTGAGAACATGAGCACTTTGTATGTTATTTAAAAAATAACGATATAAAGAATATCTTAGGGTTCAGAATGAAATATGGCATGAAAATAAGAAGGCTGAGATTCAGGACCTTTATACAAGAAACAACATTCTAACAGTGATTTGATTTGATTTGATTTATTGTGCCGCGCAGCAGCCCACCAACGCCGGAAGCCCGAAGTGCTACTTTTGCGGCCAGGGGAATCATACCAGACAACGCTGCCCTGCACGGAACGCGACTTGAGGTCCGCGTACCACCAGCTCCCTATCCACCCGGAGGACCGCCAATACATTGCCTTCGAGGCAGATGGCCGCCTCTACCACTTCCTCAGGGTTCCCTTCGGCGCCACCAATGGGGTCATGGTCTTCCAGCGAGAAATGGACCGAATGGTTGACCAGTACGGGCTGCGGGCCACATTCCTGTACCTAGATAATGTCACCATCTGTGGCCATAACCAGCAGGACCATGACGAAAACCTCCGGCACTTCCTCCACATCGCTAAACTCCTCAACCTCACTTACAAGAAGGAAAAATGTGTTTGCCGCACAACCCGCCTAGCCATCCTTGGCTACGTTGTGGAAAAAGGAGTCCTAGGGTCCGTCCCCGACCGCATGCGCCCCCTCCTGGAACTTCCACTCCCCCACTGCCCAATGCCCTGAAGGGATGCCTGGGGTTCTTCTCTTATTATGCCCAGTGGGTCCCCAATTATGCTGACAAGGTCCGTCCACTTTTTAAATCCACCATTTTTCCCCAGACGACTGAGGCCCGCCTGGCTTCAACCGCATCAAGGCAGATATTGCCAAAGCCGCGATGCACGCTGTGGACGGGTCCATCCCGTTCCAGGTGGAGAGCGATGCGTCTGACTTTGCTCTGGCCGCTACCCTCAACCATGCGGGCAGGCCCGTGGCTTTCTTCTCCCGTACCCTCCATGCCTCTGAAATTCGACACTCCTCCGTCGAAAAGGAGGCCCAAGCCATCATAGAAGCTGTGCGACATTGGAGGCATTACCTGGCCGGCAGGCGATTCACTCACCTCACTGACCAATGGTCGGTTGCCTTCATGTTTAACAACACGCAGCGGGGCAAGATCAAGAACGACAACATTCTGAGGTGGAGGATCGAGCTCTCCACCTACAACTACGATATCTTGTATCGACCTGGGAAGCTCAATAAGCCCCCAGAAGCCCTATCCCGTGGTACATGTGCCAGCACACAAGTAGACCGACTCCGAGCCCTCCACAATGACCTCTGTCACCCGGGGGTCACCCGTTTCTTTCACTTTATCAAGGCTCGCAACCTGCCTTACTCCATCGAGGAGGTCAGGACCATGACCAGGGACTGCCAGGTCTGCGCAGAGTGTAAACCGCACTTCTATCAGCCAGAGTGCACCTGGCAAAGGCCTCTCGCCCCTTTGAGTGCCTCAGCATCGATTTCAAAGGGCCCCTCACCTCCACTGACCGTAACATGTACTTCCTCAACATTGTTGACAACTACTCAAGATTCCCCTTTGCCATCCCATGCCCTGACACGACCTCTGCCACCGTCATCAAGGCCCTGCACAGTCTTTTCACCTTGTTCGAGTTCCCCACCTACATCCATAGTGATCGCGGTTCCTCCTTCATGAGCGACGAGTTGCGTCAGTTCCTGCTCAGCAAGGGCATTCGCCTCCAGCAGGGCGACCAGCTACAACCCCCGGGGAAGCAGACAGGTGGAGAGGGAGAACGCGACGGTCTGGAAGGCCGTCCTCCTGGCCCTACGGTCTAGAAGTCTCCCAGTCTCCCGCTGGCAGGAGGTCCTCTCCGATGAGCTCCACTCCATCCAGTCGCTCCTGTGTATTGCCACCAACGAGACCCCTCACGAATGTATGTTTTCCTTCCCCAGGAAATCCACCTCCGGGGTCTCGCTCCCATCCTGGCCGACAATCCCAGGGCCCGTCCTCCTCCGGAAGCATGCGAGGAGCCATAAAGCAGATCCCCTCAGCAAGAAGGTCATGCTCCTCCATGGCAATCCACAATATGCCTACTTAGCACATCATGACGGGCGACAGTAAACGGTCTCCCTCCGGGATTTGGCACCTGCAGGTTCCCCAGCGACCATCACCACCACCCCCGACACTACACCGTCTCGCTCCACCACTACCCGGCTACTTCAAGGTCTGGCACCCGCAGGCCCGCCGGCGGGCATCGCCACCATCCCCGCCCACACCCCCCCCCCCCCACTCCACCGACTACTGGGTGAAGAAGAGGACAACACGCTCTCGGACGCGCAGGTCTCGACACCGGTGCCCACACCACAGCTGGGACTGAGGTGATCCCGGTGGAAGGACAAGACCCCCCCGACAGACTTGATCTTTAAGTCCACTTCACCCCCGCTGGACTCTTTTTTTTAACAGGAGGTGAATGTGGTAAAGCACTGTATTGTATTGTACTGTTGTATTGTTACATGCCTGGGCTTGTCCCTGCTGGCTCAGAACCACCATAGTATATAATAGATGTATTGTGGTAAACTGCCGCTGTATTATATGTAATGTGGCAAACCACTGCCTGCTGGCTCCGCCTCCCCTAGGGCTCGGTATAAAGGTGGCTAGTCTCCACCGCTGCCTCAGTTCGGGATCCGAGGCCAGGAGGCTTTCTGTTTAGTTTATTAAAGCCTCAGTTATGTTGACCACTAGTCGTGTGTTCATTGATGGCATATCACTGGGGTTGGCTGAGCAAGTGCAGCCTAAGTGTTCTCGACGTTGTTAGCGGAGGGCTGGCGAGCGTGGTCACGGCGAATCAGCTGGAGAGCCGGCATTCAGACGGGAAGCCTGTGAGGCCTTGTTAAATAGACCAATCAACGTTGAATAGCATTGCGGGCCTCGCTGGGCTGGGAGCCGGGAAACTCCCTGAAATTCCCGCTCGCTACAGCACTTGGAAATTTTTCCAAAGATTCAAGCCCATAGTCTCTGTTGGCACAGTGATACCATGGCTTCTGGGGTATGACTTTCCTCGACACAGTCCAAAATCAATTCAAAGACAGAGAAGAGGAGGACTTAACTTGTGCTGGCAACACCGGGAGCTCCTAGGATCTTGAGAAATAAGAAACTTCTATGTTGCCTTCACTGCCTTTTGTTAAGTGTCTGTAAAACCTTGCTTAATAAATTTTACTTGATTCATAAATACTAGTTAATAGTACCTTGTAGGTCAACTGAGGACCCTAGTGTTAGAAATCAAGAATTCAGACTCTCGAGTCATTTTTTTAATTAAGTGGTTTTATACCTCAAAACCCGAAACCTTAACGCTGCTGCAATTCAGAGGAATTATTAGATGCGCTCATCCTATCAGATCCTCTCTGCATTCTGAAAAATCATTTCTCACAAATAAGTTTCCACCATAAAATAATTAGCAACGGGGGACAGCTGTGACTTATTTCTCAATTTGCTAAGGGAGGAATGCAACCTATTAGGCGCCATATAAATGCAGTGTGGGTTGGAGTCAACTGTCACGAATGTTTCCCGTTCTTTCCTGTCAACTCAAGACACAGTAAAGAGACTTGCGCTGGGTGCCCCACAGCACATCCTGTTCTTCTGCAACTGAACTATATGTTGAAACAATTACGGTTCAGCGGGTCGAGATCGGCCCTGCATTCTGACCTCCACATTCAAGCGTTTCAGGTGATGTTAATGTCTGAGTGAAAATTCCAAACGCACAATCCTGTCATTTTACCCAATTCTGTCACGGTTTGTTTTTCAGGTGGGTGGCCTTAGCGAAAGGGTGAAAGTACAGTTTTTGACAGACTGATGCAGCAATAGCTTTTTCCTCGATTTGAATTTCTTGCTACAGCAAGATACAGTGGGTCCCTTGTTATTGAGCTTGGACTCTGGTGCCACCTGGTGGATAAACATCACATTTGCTGCTTTCTGCTCAATGCAACAAAACAAGTAGCAAAAAGCGATTTGTGAGGAGGACAGTAGGGTCTCTGGCACCTGTATTGGGCCCCATTGATTGGATTTGATTTTGGATGCAGCCCTTAATATTGGATTTTTAAAATATGTTCATGAGACGTGGACATCGCCAGTATTGTCCATCCCTAATTGCCCTTGAGAAAGTGGTGGTGAGCTGTCTCCCTAACCACCGCAATCCATGTGGTGTATCCAGACTCACAGTTCTGATAGGGAAGGAGTTGCAAGATATTGATCCAGTTACAGTGAAGGAATGGTGGTTCTTTTCCAAGCCAGGATGGAGTGTGACATGTTTGGGAACTTGCAAGTGGTGGTGTTCCCATGCATCTGCTGCCCTTGATATCCTAGGTGGAAGAGGTCGCGAGTTTGGAAGGTGCTGACGAAGGAGCTTTGGTGATTTGCTGCAGTGCATCTTGTAGGTAATACACACTGCTGCCATGAGCCAAGGTGGATGGGGGTTTGATCAATCAGGCTACTTTGTCCGGTATTGTGTCTAGCTTGTGTAGTTTTGGAGTTACAATCATCCGGGCAATTGGGGAGTGTCCCATCACATTCCTGTCTTGTGCCTTGCAGATGATGGATAGACTTAGGGTAGTCAGGAAGTGAGTTCTTCACTGCAGAACACTCAGGCTTTGACCTGCTCTTGTAGCCACAGTATTTGTTTGGCCGACAGTTAAATTTCCAGTCGGTGATAAGCCCTCAGGATGTTAATTTTATACCATTCAAATCGAGAGAGTTTGTAGAAATCAGTGGTACAGAGGGATCTGAGTGTTCTGGCACATGATTCATTAACAATTAGTATGCAGATGTAGCAAGTTATTAGAAAGGCAGATGGAATGTTGGCATGGACTGCAAGGGAAATTAAATATAAAAGTAGGGAAGTTTTCCTGCAGTACATGATTTTGGTGCGACTACATCTGGGATACTGTGTACATTTTTGGTCTCCTTATTTTAAAAAGGGTATAGTCGCATCAGAAGCAGATCAAAGAAGATTCTCTCAACTCATTCCTGGAACGAAGGACTTCTCTTATGAAGAAAGTTGAACGAGGTTTGGCTGATACCCATTATTACTTAGAAGAATGAGAAGTGAAACGTACAAGATCTTGAGGGATGTGACAGGGTGGATATCCCGGGGATGGTTCTGCTCATGGGGAGACTGGAACAAGGGGGCACAGTTTAAATATAAGAGGCTGGATCATTGAATTCATTCAAGACTGAGCTAGTCAGAATTTTGACAGAAAAGAGAGTTATAGTTTATGAGGGATAGACAGGAAAATGGAGTCGAGACCATAATCAGATCAACCATGATCAAATGGTGGAGCAGGCTTGAAGGGCCGAATGGCCTAACTCCTCCACCTACGCCCTACGCCGACACAGATACTTCATTACCTGAGCAGTTGCGAATATTACTGAACACTGAATCAGTGAACATTCCCACTTCTGACCTTATGGAATGTATGTGTGTGTGTGTATATGTGTAAGTGTGTATATGTCTCCAAATGTCCATATGTATGTGAAGGTGGGTAGGCGTGTCTGTTTCCGTATGTATCTGTAGGTGTGTAGCTGTGCGTGTGTGTCTGTGTGTAAGTCTAAATATGTGTGTGTCTCTAGGTATGTGTAGGTCTGCAGGTGTGTGTAGCTGTTTGTGTTTGTGTGTAGGTGTGTGTGTCTCTATGTATATGTAGGTTTGTATGTGTGTGTTTGTGTGTGTGTGTCTCTGTGTATGTGTAGATTTGTAGATGTGTGTAGCTGTCTGCGTTGTCTCTGTATGTATGTAGCTGTGTGTGCTTGCATGTGTGTGTGTGTATGTGGCATTAACGAAGCAGCTGAACCTGGCTGGGCCTAGGGCACTACCCAGAGGAGCTCCTGCAGCGATGTCCCAGGACTGGGACCTCCGACAACCACAACCATCTTTCCTTGTGCTGTGCATGACTTCAACCAGTGCAGAGCTTTCCCCTGATTCCCATTTGCTAAGGCTCCTAAATATCACACCCCATCAAATGCTGTGTTAATGTCAAGGACAGTTGTTCTCCCCTCGCCTCTGGAATTCAGTTCTTTTCTGCGTGACAGATTCAATTTGGACTGCCAAGATTGTTCCTTTTTCCAGGGTTAGATCATCATCTTCCATGTGGAGGAATTCCCTAATTCATGGAATTGACATCTTTTCAGCTAAATTGGTCACAAATTTATATGTCAAATTTTCACATAGATGCCAATTTACACATAGGTGCCAATTGCCACAATGCTGCCTATTGGGCACCTATAGGATTCACCATTTGGGTTCACCATTTCTCCCGGGCATCACCATTTCCCTGGCATCTTTAGCAGAATGTATGTAATTCAATCATCACACTTTCCGATGGCCTTTTCAAGACCACTTACCACCAGATCAAACAAGATGTGTCTTCAGTGAACTGCTTGACTATTCTCTGGCCTTCTGCTCAAAGTATCAGTATCATTTTCTTGTATGTTGCTGCCATGTCAGGGCTGGTTTAGCTCACTGGGCTAAATAACTGGCTTTTAAAGCAGACCAAGGCAGGCCAACAGCACAGTTCAATTCCCGTACCAGCCTCCCCGAACAGGCTCCGGAATGTGGCGACTAGGGGCTTTTCACAGTAACTTCATTTGAAGCCTACTTGTGATAATAAGTGATTTTCATTTTCATTCATTTCATATCTGGACTGTCGAGCTGTGTAGCAAGGAAGGAGGTCTTTCCCGGTGGATCCCACAGCTTGGATGGATTTCTCAATAAAGGAAGGAAAGCTACTGGAACGGGTAAATTTTAAGTGTAATAACCTGCATTGAGCACAAGGGGTTGGCTTGCTTGTTTTCCCCATGTGGCTCAAAGAGTATGAGCTCCCCGCTAACTACGGGGCTGATACCATGGGCTGGATTCTCCGTTTCAGGGACTATGCCCTCACGCCATCGTGAAAACCGTGGTCTTTTATGCCAGAAAACCGGGCATCAAAAGGCCACAGATTCACAGCCTTGCAGGGAGCTAGCAGGCAGCTGCCGTGGAGCTCGCAGCTCCAGCTGCCGATACGGCCCCCCCCCCCGCACCTCCGGGTCAGAGGCCGCGCATGCGCTCGGCGGCGGCCTTTGGCAGTCGCACCATGCTCCATGGCAGACTCAAACCACGGGCCCCCGATCGGCCCCACGCCCAATTCAGACCGCCCGCTCAAAAATACCCCAGTCCCGAATGAGGCCACCCCCTGCCCTCCAATTGGCCCGCCCCCGAGTGGTGGCCACAGACCGAATACGCAGCCGCCTCACGAGTATCCCGAACGGCAGGTCCATGCCGTCGGGAATTCGGCCGGTCGGAGGCGGAGATTAGCAGGGCGGGCCTCTGGCAATGGCCTCAGGTGGTGGATAATCGGCACGGCATACTCCCTGAGTATGCAGCTTTCGAGGGGGTGGAGAATCGCTGAACCGGCACCTGTCCCGATTTCATGCGGGAAACGGGATTCTCCGCCCGTCGCCAAACGCGATTTTGGCGTCGGGAGGTGGAGAATCCAGCCCCATGTGTATATAAGGTCGGCCAGGTAGGAACTGACTGGCAGAGAGAGAGAGGGGGCCGGGTGATGTCTAACGGGGCTCCTTTTTAAGCAGTATGTGTTATAAATAAATGTCTTCTTTATGTTACTCGTCTGACTCCCTTCGCCTTTATTAAATTAAGTATTCTCCATTTTGTCATCAATTGCTGTGTTTTATGCCTCGGAGATATGTAGAGTTGACATACTAGTTTCTATCTATGAACAAGAGTTGATTTACAAAGGTTTTAAAATCTACTCACTCATGTTTCCAGCTGCTTGCTTTCAGTTCAGTTCCTGTTCGCGAACTATACCCAGACTTTACAAACAGTACAGTCAACATACAACATAATCAAGCACCAAACAATTGAGCAATTGACCAAATGTCACTTTGCGTCCTAAACCTGATATTTCATCACTTTTTAGCATATACAAAGAGCCTGCTGCTGGTTTAGGGTGGCCTCCAGACACAATCTGCAGTGCTCAAACCAATATAGCAATGGATGTGTTTTTGATGTTCACGTTGGAGCCTGGCCCCTATAATTGGACCACTTTTCATGCATTTAACACCTGGAGAACAGACGCAATAAAATCCAGTTTCACCACACATGCACACTCTCTCTCACACACACACACACACATATACAAACCCACACAACAACTACACACACATACAAACCTAAACATATATACAGAGACACACACACCGACACAAATTCACACAGCTAAACACACATACAAACCTACGCATATACACAGAGACATACACACCTACATAAATGCAGACAGCTACACACACATACAAACCTACACATATATGCAGAGACATACACACCTACATAAATGCAGACAGCTACACACACATACAAACCTACACATATATGCAGAGACATACACACCTACATAAATGCAGACAGCTACACACACATACAAACCTACACATTTTTGCAGAGTCATACACACCTACATAAACGCAGACAGCTACACACACATACAAACCTACACATATATGCAGAGACACACACACCTACATAAACGCAGACAGCTACACGCATACAAACCTACACATATACACAGAGACACACACACTGACACAAACTCAGACAGCTACACACATACAAACCTACGCATATATACAGAGACACACACCCCTACATAAACGCAGACAGCTACACACACATACAAACTTACACATATATGCAGAGACATACACACCTACATAAACGCAGACAGCTAAACACATACATACCTACACATATATGCAGAGACATACACACCTAGATAAATGCAGACAGCTACACAAACATACAAACCTACACATATACGCAGAGACACACACACCTACATAAACGCAGACAGCTACACGCATACAAACCTACACATATACACAGAGACACACACACTGACACAAACTCAGACAGCTACACACATACAAACCTACACATATATGCAGAGACATACACACCTACATAAACGCAGACAGCTACACACACATACAAACCTACACATATATGCAGAGACACACACACTTACATAAACGCAGACAGCTACACGCATACAAACCTACACATATACACAGAGACACACACACCGACACAAACTCAGACAGCTACACACATACAAACCTACACATATATACAGAGACACACACCCCTACATAAACGCAGACAGCTGCACGCATACAAACCTACACATATACACAGAGACACACACACTGACACAAACTCAGACAGCTACACACATACAAACCTACACATATATGCAGAGACACACACCCCTACATAAATGCAGACAGCTGCACACATACAAGCCTACAAATGTATGCACCTACATAAACGCAGACAGCTACACACACATACAAACCTACACATATATGCAGAGACATACACACCTACATAAACGCAGACAGCTACACACATACAAACCTACACATATATGCAGAGACATACACACCTACATAAACGCAGACAGCTACACACACATACAAACCTACATATATATGCAGAGACACACACACCTACATAAATGCAGAGAGCTACACACATACAAACCTACACATATATACAGAGGCACACACACCGACACAAACTCAGACAGCTACACACATACAAACCTACACATATATACAGAGGCACACACACCGACACAAACTCAGACAGCTACACACATACAAACCTACACATATAGACAGAGGAACACACACCGACACAAACTCAGACAGCTACACACATACAAACCTACACATATATGCAGAGACATACACACCTACATAAACGCAGACAGCTACACACACATACAAACCTACACATATATGCAGAGACATACACACCTACATAAACGCAGACAGCTACGCACACATACAAACCTACACATATATGCAGAGACATACACCCCTACATAAACGCAGACAGCTACATACATACAAACCTACACATATATACAGAGGCACACACACCGACACAAACTCAGACAGCTACACACATACAAACCTACACATAGATACAGAGGCACACACACCGACACAAACTCAGACAGCTACACACATACAAACCTACACATATATGCAGAGACATACACACCTACATAAACGCAGACAGCTACACACATACAAACCTACACATATATGCAGAGACATACACACCTACATAAACGCAGACAGCTACACACACATACAAACCTACACATATATGCAGAGACACACACACCTACATAAACGCAGACAGCTACACACATACAAACCTACACATATATGCAGAGACATACACACCTACATAAACGCAGACAGCTACACACATACAAACCTACACATATATACAGAGGCACACACACACCTACACACAACTGCACACATACAAACCTCCACATACATACAAAGACACACAGTTCTACTCAGACACACACAGACACACGCACAGCTACATACGGAGACACACAGACCTACACCCCTACACGTTCTTCTGGACACAAAGCATACACTTGCATACCTACAAACACACTTACACACACAGATATATTTTCACACATTTTCATACACACCACTGTACACATACCTACATATACCCTTAAGCACATAGACACACACACATACCTACACACATTCTGTTATAAACAATTCTTTATGAACCTTGGTGCCTGGGTGTCTGGATAGATCTGTGACTAAAGGGTTTTAGGTCTTTTGGGATTGTTTGTATACATACATTTTAATGAGGTCTAACAAGCCCTGAAGTTAAAAGATGGGTTAAAAGGGATTGAAAGTTCAGTGATTCTGGAAACAAAACGCAAAGTAGAAATGCTTTACTGTTGCCTAGCGACAGTGATCCAGTTACACAGACACAGAAAAGATGGCAGTGAGAGAGGTGTGTCCAGAGTGTCAGAGAGAGAAGACAGCGATTGTAAGATTCCTGAGAAGAAACACTAATGGACTAAGGGACGAAAGAGAAAATGCTGGAAAATCTCACCAAGGCTGGCAGCATCTGCAGGGAGAGACAAACAAAATTGTGGAAAAATAGACTAAGGGACTCAGTAACGTGACCAGTTTAGAGAAGGTGCTTTTGGAAGACTGAATTTAGGGAACTTATTTGTTTGCTTTGCAGTTGAAGCAACATTGAGTTTAAAGTGTATTTTGGGGGTATCTCAGGAAGAGAGCAGGGTTATGTAAGAAGCATCAAGTGTGAATGCTCAGGAATTCACCAGAGGAAAACCATTTGCAACTGCACCAGTTATTGGTAATTTCTGACTGGTTTATGTCTATAAATATATTGATGGAGTAAAGGGATAGTGGGAATTTGAATTGCCTTCTGTTTAAATTGAGATCTTTCCAACCTTTTTGTCTGGTTTTCTAGGTTGAATCAATATTTTACTATTTGTATAAGGAGAACATCAGCACACCTTTGTGAATTTGTTCAGTAGCTTTCCTCCACAGTTCAAAGAAACACTTAGGATCGTTCAAGCCAGGTTTCAATCTGAGATCTAATTGGTCCAGTATTAACATCAGCTGGGATCATAGTACTACACACACCTACACACAACCAAACCCCTATACACACACAAAAACACCCACACACCCACATACACATCCCGAGACACACAACCTCACACATAGAAAACACACATACATTCCCACACACATAAGAAACACACATGCACCTACACACACATAAAACACACGCACACACAAACACACTCCTATACACACCCCACCACATACACCCTACCATACACAAAACACACATTTCCACAAAACTACACACACACAGTGACAAAGAATACACACGGCCACACACAAAGCACCCCCCCACACCTACACTCACACACACTTACACACCTACATCCACACACACTTACACACCTACACACACCCCACACACACCTATACACACAAGTACATACCTACACATGCGCTCACCAAGCACACATACAAAAAAGCACACACATGCACAATCCTCTATAATCACACACAAAGACACACTCACACCTACACACACCTACACATATGCACCCCAGTACACACACTCACAAACAGAAAACACACACACACACATGCATGCACACAGCTCTATAAATACACACAAGGACGCACACACTCACGCCTACACACATGCAGCATGATACACACAAGGGCGGCACCGTAGCATAGTGGTTCGCACAATTACGTCACAGCTCCAGGGTCCTAGGTTCGATTCCCGGCTTGGGTCACTGTCTGTGCGGAGTCTGCACGTTCTCCCCGTATGTGCGTGGGTTTCCTCCGGGTGCTCTGGTTTCCTCCCACAGTCCAAAGATGTGCAGATTAGATGGATTGGCCATGCTAAATTGCCCTTAGTGTTGGGTGGGGATACTGGGTTATGGGGATAGGGTGGAGATGTGGGCTTGGGTAGGGCGCTCTTTCAAAGAGCCGGTGCAGACTTGATGGGCCGAATGGCCTCCTTCTGCACTGTAAATTCTATGATTCTATGAACCACCCACACAAAAAATACCCATCCTCGCCCAAGCACATCACACACCTAAACACACAAGTAAACACTCACATACACACATACCTATACCTCTACACACACATGCACACATACCTATACCTACACACATACCTACACACACCTAGACATTTACACACTTACCTACACACACACATAGACATAGACACACTTACCTACACACACTTAAATACACATACCTACATACACACACACACACAACCCGATATTCACACATCAAAAAATACGTATCCAGGTTCCCACACACACATATACACACACCTACACACACACACATGCTCATGAACAGTTACCTGAGCCACTGGTGGAAAACAGAGGGTTAAGAAAATATTTTTTCCACGAAGAAAGAAGAAGCAATAATAATTCAGTCATCAACTGAAGCTCAGATACCTTCTAGTAACTGGGTGCCTTCCTCCCCTCTCAGCACGGATGCAAATTAATGAGTCAGACTACCTAATTAACTAATGAGTGCCCTGCTGCCTTTTCTCTCTCTCCTTCTCATCAAAAAGCTGTAGCCACAGTCAGCATCATTAAAAATTAAAGATGAGACTTTGGTCAAAAGTTGACAGTCTGGATTAGTTCAAACAATTTTTGAACAGTGACCTGAAGAATTGGATATAAGAGAGAGAGAAAAATAGAATTGTTGGACATGTGTCAACATTCAGGCAGGGAATGAATGTTGAAGGCAGAAAGAAAAATATGATTTGCACATGAACAGTTGATGGGACAGTCAAACTCCATGTTTAAGGTGTGAATCTAGAGTAAAACAGCAGAGCTACCACAGTGATCCTTTTGCATATGATCAGAAAGAAACCTATCAGGGAAAGCACTTAACTGCGTAGGCCAAAACTGTTAAAAGATCATTTGATTTCCATACAGACTTCCTTTACCTGAACAGGTGCCGGAATGTGGCGACGAGGGGACTTTCACAGTAACTTCATTGCAGTGTTAATGTAACCCTACTTGTGACACTAATAAAGATTATATCATTATTATTAAAATGGTATTTTTCTTTTACATTATTTTTGGAGCAAATGATGATAAAGACACTGTTCAGGTATGAGGCTGAGAAGTGATGTTGGGTTGGCTATTAGAGTGTACAGGCTTCAACAACCTGACTCGTTTCTGACTTCTAGAGATCATAAGTGAATAAGACTGAGGGACCTGGTCAATTCTCCCTCCTTCGCCCAAGTAGATGGCAGAAGATAATTTTACATTTTCCTCAGTAAACTGAATGTACTGCTGGTAATATCTCCCCATTTTTACTTTGGCAGCATAACCCACATTTTTTTCTTTATATTTGTATGTGCACTTTGGCTGTCAAAGCCCGTTCATTCTATCGCCGAGTCCTCTACATCCTGCTCTTCTGGCTCCTCCCCTTCTTGCCGCCCAGTGTTACAACCCTTCATTCCTCTCCTCTCTGGCAGTTTGGCCCTAATTGCCCTATTTCCTGGTTGCTTGATAGCTTCAACCCTGAACATGGAACTTAATGTCAATATGTGTCGGAAGCTGCACTGACGGAGCGCAGTCAAAGGTGGGGAGGCATGTGGTGCAGTGGTTAGCACTGCTGCCTCACGGCGCCGAGGAGCCGGGTTTGAACCCGGCTCTGGGCCACTGTCTGTGTGGAGTTTGCACATTCTCCCCGTGTTTGCGTGGATCCCACCCCCACAATATAAAGATGTGCAAGGTAGGTGACTTGGCCATGCTAAATTGCCCGTTAATTGGAACAAAAAGAATTGGGCGCTCTAAATTTATTTTTTTCAAATTAAAAAAAAGGTATGGAGGTACAAAATGGTGGCACATGAAAGCAGTTGTACCATATGCAAGATGCGTGCATTGCAACATACACAGGGAGGCATTTGCCACTAACAATATGCCCATCAGCTTAATGGATGTGCTGGACTATGCGGTGAGAATAGTTACCTTTATAAAAACCTGCCCCCTGACTTAACGCACTTTTTCTACTCTATGTATTGACATTGGAAGTGAATGTGTCAATCTGTGTTCCACATGGGCAGTTTCAGGTTTTATCAAAGCAGAGTGCTGAATAGATTCTTTGAACTGCACGCTTCAGGCAAGGTTATTCTTCACAGATCACACAGTATGAGGGGCATAGATAGAGTAGACAGGAAGAAACTTTTCCACTTGGTGGAGGGATCAGTGATCAGCGGGCATAGATTTAAGGTAAAGAGCAGGAGGTTTAGAGGGGATGCAAGGAAAAGCTTTTTCACCCAAAGGGAGTCTGGAACTCACTGTCTGAAAGAGTGGTGGAGGCAGAAACCCTCACAATATTTAAGAAATATTTAGATGTGCACTTGCAATGCCAAGGCATAGAAGGTTATGAGCTAAGTGCTGGAAAATGGGATTAGAATATTTCGGTGTTTGCTTTGGACTGGCACAGATGTGATGGGCCAAAGAGTCTTTTCTGTGCTGTAGACTGTGAGTGAGATCGACGTGAATGGGGACAGAGTCCTGTAGCGTGCGAGATTAGCCCAGTGTTTCCCAGTGCTCAAAGCGGCGAATAACAACCCGCTATTTAACGCCAATCTGGGTCGATACGGGACCTCAGTGATAACGAGGCCGCACTGAGGCCCTGTTTCTGCACTGAGGAGCTCCACTCACCGGAACACCTCAGTACAGCGAGCGATCATCCCGATCTCTCGAGCCCCCAACTCAGTATAAGGAGGTCCCCGAACCCCCCCCCCCCCCCCCCGGCAGGGCACACCCGGCCCAATCACTGCTGCACAAAAAATGCTAAATTGGCACCTTGGCAGTGCCAGCCTGGAACTCTGACAGTGTCCCTGCCAGCTGGTAGTGCAACCTGGGCACCTTGGCAGTGCCAGGCTGACACTCAGGCACTGCCAGATTGGCAGTGCCAGGGTGCCCGGGTGGCACCAGCTGTGCCAGGGTGCCATCCTGCCCATAGGGCATGCACCTGGGGCCTCCAATCCCCCAGGAGACCCCCAAAAGTACCGTTTCATCTGGTCCCTGTTTGTGGAGACCAGCACTGAACCGTGCACGCACGAGGTCTCCAAGGCGAGGGAGTTAGAGAAAAAAAAGGAAAATGGATTAACACAACTAAAGTCCAAACTCATTTCAGTCTCAGTCCTTCAGCCTTCACAAAACCTCCGCCTCCTCCGCCGCCTCGAAGTAGTAGTCCTTATAGAAACGTGTGACCCTCAAAAGTGGGACTTGTAAGGGACGAAAACAGCTTTTGCACTATGTTTATAGATTCATGTACATTGTTTATTTTGTTGTTGTTGTCAAACCAAAAAATACCTCAATAAAATGTTTATTAAAAAAAAAGTTATGTGTGACCCTCAGCTTCACTGGGTAGATTGCCCCAAACCTCCCATTGCTTTTATCCAACGCCGCCTTCGCCTGACCAAAGGCCACCCACCTTATCACCAGCTCTGCCATGAGATCCTGGGGTATACGAGCACCACCACCTTCCCAGCTCACCTCTCGATTCAGCTTCGTCCATCTGAGCATGTTTTCCTTCATCTGATAGCTATGGAAGTATACTATTACAGCTTTTGGTGGCTCATTCACCTTTGGTTTCAGAGCGACTAGTGAGCCCTGTCCACTTTAGAGGGAGGGGTCGTCTTCCTCCCCAAACAGCTTGGCGAGCATCTTCGCAAAGTACTCCAGCCCTAAGGATCTAAGGCAGATCCTTAGATTCTGCCTTAATGACTGTTCTCCAGGTCCTCCACCTTGGCTCTTAGCCCTATGTTACTCTCTACCACCCTCCGCAGCTCTTCACCTATTGAGGTGAACTGGTCGCTGTGCTGTGACAATATCTCCTCCACCCCCGTCAACACTGCCGTCGACGTCTTTGCCAGAGCCTCCTTCATTGGGGCAAGAGTCTCATCCACCCCTTCTTGAGCAGGGCCATCATCTACTTGTGGTGACTGTCATAGTGCTTGGAAAACAGCCACTCAAACTCCCCCGCTATCACCTTGGCCAGCTTATCCACTGTGATGGGTGCGGCCCCACTGATGAGCCTGCCCCGCCATCTTTCTTCCCGCTGAACTCCCCACCAAGCTCGCCGGTGGACTTTCGCTCGACCCCTTTTCCCCTGGATTATTTTACTGGGTTTCTGACATCCTTTGGTTGCCTTAAACTTTCCAACAAATAATGATACAAAATTCTACCCAGAAACTGGTTGTGAAGGGCCAAAACCCAAAAGCTCAATCAGGAGCCATGCAGCGTGTGACATTCACCTACATGTTGCAACCGGAAGTCCTCAAGGAGAGATTATACCTGACTGTCTTGTTATGTTCTAGAACCAATGCCAGTTTTCACTGAGATTGCCTTGGTACTGGAGCTGCTGTGGAATCGGAATCCCGAACATCATCTTGTCTGGCTTTTGTTGCTGGTTGTCACTGTTCGCTGAGTTGAAACTATATGGATTGAAACAGTCACTCAACTGGTACCATGTCTTGTTATGTTCTAGGCATGGCATAAGCGGCTTCCTTGTGGTGCACTTGACAAAGGAAGGTTCAGACGTGGAGATAACTTCAACACGTTTATTAAACTATTTACACTTCTACTACTCGAGTTCGCCACTACTGTTAATCCTTCTACAGCTACTCAGACTGACTAACCAGTCTGCTACAATCCTCCTGGTGGGTGTAATATTGAATCAACCCTATGTCTCTACTCACTGACTGTCTCCACTGGAAAGAGGAAGATCATGTATGATGCATATCATCACACTGACGAAGCCGATCACATTTCTTTTTAAAGGCTACCAAAATGGTGCACAGGAGATTGTCTGTGGCTGTTATTTACATGGGTTTCCTGGAGGCATTTGCCCGAGGCCCACATAAGAGACTGCTACTTAAACATAAAGTTCATCACATTGAAGGGAAATTTTATGACCTGGTTTGGAAATTGACTGAGCAAGAGACAGTGAGTATGGATAATGCAGGATGTGACTAGTGGTGTCCCATGACAATTGGCATTGGGGCCTCAACTATTAATTAATGACTGAGGTGATGGAAAGAAAACCACATATCCAAATTTTCTGACAATATAAAGATAGGTGGCATTAAAAGCAGTATAGATGGAAGCATAAAATTACAAAGAGGTATTAATAGATTAAGTGAGTGGGAAGGACTCAGGCGAATTTAGGAATATGTGAGATCACCCACTTTGGGCAAAAAAGGATCGATCAGAGTAGTTTCCATACAGTAAACAACTAGAAACAGCTTGGGTAAAAAGACTGAGCTTCGGATACTTAAACCATGAACATTTCACGAACAGATACAGAAAATAATCAAAAAAGCTACTGGCATGTTGGCGTTTACAACTGGAGGGCCGGAATAAAAGAGGGTGCAAGTCATGTTTCAGCCATACAAAACCTTGGCTGAACCACACCTGGAGCACTGTGTGCACCTCTGGGCTGCACACGTATGCAGATTTTATTGCCATTGGAGGGAATCCAGCATCTACCAGAATGGTACTTAGACTCAAAGCATTTGATTAAGAGGAGAGATTACACAAAGTTTGCGTTCCCTGGAATTTCGAAAGCTAACGACTGATTTGATCCAAGTTTTAAAACTCATAAGGGAGAGAAAGTGTTTCCGGTGAATGGTGATCGAGAGCTGGGTGCATTGTCTAATATTGAAAGTAGGGAACACTGCTACGCAAGAAACATTGGAGAACATTGGAACACTCTTCTTTAAACAGCAACTGATGCTCTCTTCGGCAGTCCCTCAGAGTCGAGGAAGACATGCTTCCGGATGACTGAGGAGTCCAGTGTGCGGCCCACAGATGGGGCAGACGATGGTTGGAGGAGTAGTGGATGGGGTTCCCTGGTAACCACGCGCTCTTTTCACTGTCGATGCTTAGCTTCAGCTTGATCTTGGCGATGAAACTCAAGGTGTTCAGCTCTTTCCCAGATTCCATCCCTTTGGGGGATTTTGGGCCAGGGATTGCCAGGTGTCGGTGGAAATGTTGCACTTTTCAAGGAAGTTTTGAGGAAGTTCTTGAAGGATTTCCTTTTTCCTCCTGGGGCTCACTTGCTGTATCGAAGCTCCGAGTAGAACTCATGTTTTGGGAGCTGCATGTCAGGCATGCAGACAATGTGGCCCTCCAAGCAGAGGTGATCGAGTTTGGTCAATGTTTCACTGCTGGGGATGTTCACCTGAGCAAGAACAGTGACATTGGTGCGCCTATCCTGCCAATGGATTTGGAGGGTCTTGAAGAACCAGTGCTGGTGGTACATCTCCAAGGTTTTGAGGTGCCTGCTATACATAGTCCTCATCTCAGAGCCATATAGGAGGGTGGATATCGCTACTGCTCTGTGGAGCATGGGCTTGGTGCTGGGTCTAAGGTCCTGGTCTTCAAACATTTTCTTCCTAAGATCTAAGGCTGTGCAACACACTGAAGGCAGTTGTCAATATCTGCCCTTGTTGACAGTAGGCTCCCAAGGTATGCAAAGTGACCTAGGTTGTCCAAGGCCTCATTGTAAATATTGATAAAGCATGGGTGCAATGCTGTTTGGTGGGGGTACGTTGGTAGAGGACATTTGTCTTACAGATGTTTAGTGTACGGCCCATGCTCTCAAAAGCCTCAGTGAAGATTTTGATAATTTAGAGCTCGGCCTTGGTGTGTGTACAGATGCCAGCATTGTCTACATACTGTAGTTAAATGGCACAGGATAAGACGACTTTGGGTCTGGTCTGCACGCAGAAGAGGTTGGACAGGTTCCTGTTTGTTCTGTAGTTTAGCCCCACTCCAGCAGGGAGCTTGTTGTGGTTAAGATGAAGCATTGCAACAAGGAAGATCGAGAAGAGCGCCGGTGCGATGTCACAGCCTTGCTTGACCCTAATCTAAATGTGAATTGGGTCTGTGGTGGACCCATTGGTCAGGTCACAGCTTGCATGTTGTCATGGAGTGGATGGTGACAAACCTTTGGAGGTAGCCAAAACTGTGGGGGACACTTCATAATCCCTCGCGGTTAACATTGCCAAAGACCTTCCGGAGGTCATAGAAGGGTTGGTGCTGTTCCCTACATTCCTCTTGTCACTGCCACATGGTGAGGATCATGTCTGTTTTGTCCCCTAGTGGGCAGCATCCACATTGCAAGCCTGGAAGGGGCTCTTCAGCTACAGAGAGAAGGTTATTAAGGAGGACACTTGCACTGACCTTCCCCGTAGGCGACAACAGGGAAATTCCTCTGTAGTTATTGCAGTCGGACTTGTCACCTTTCTTGAAGGTGGTCACGATTACGGTGTCTCTGAGGACTTCTGGCATGTTCTCCTCTTTTCTCAAAGGGGAGACGAGGTCATGTATTTGCGCCAACAGTGCTTCCCATCCATGTTTTAGTGCTTTGGTGAGAATTCCATCTGCTCCTAATGCCTTGGTGTTCCTTAACTGTCGAGTGGCGTTTTCTACCTCGAGCCAGTTTGGGTTTTGCTGAGATGGTGGTTGGTAGCATGCTGTGGGATTGAACCGAGGACACTCATGGTGAAGACAGCGTCTCTGTTAAGGATGTCTTCGAAGTGCTCCTTCCAGCGGGCGCTGAGTGCCTCTCTGTCCGTGATGAGAACCTCTCTGTCCTTGGCCAGCAGTGGGATTGAGGTCCTGGGTGCTTGGGCCGAAGGTGGTTTTAACTGTACTAAAGAAATCTCACACGTCATGGTTGTCGGCTAATTGCTGGAATTCCTGAGCTTTCTCCACCCACCATCCGTTCGAAAGCTCACGGGGTTTTGCTGAACTTCAGCCTTCAGCTGTCTGTACAGCTGCGTTATTGTTCTCGAGTTGGGTTGCTGCTTCAGGTTTGTCAAAGCCTCGAACTTGCAGCTTATCAGCTCCTGGATTTCCTGGTCATTCTCATCGAACCAGTCTTGGTGTTTCCTGGTCGAGTGACCAAGCATCTTTTCACAGATACTGATTAAGGCCTTGAGGGCAGACCAGGCGCTGTGGACACTTTGTAACTCTGGGTGACCAGGAGTCGGCCGGCTGGCAGTGAGGCGTTAGCTGAAAAGGGCTCACTTGTCAGGGTTTTTGAGTTTCTCAGCAATGATTTTCCTGCAGCATTGTTTCTGCTGCTGTCACTGCTTTGGGGCTACATTGATGTTGATCACAGAGTGGATTTAACAGTGAATTTGGCATAAAATCTGTTTATGTGTCTACTGGTTATGTAACTAATTTTTAAAAATACACTCATGGATAAGACTTCAATACGCTGAAATTCCTTCAACTAATTTCCTATGAAAACAAACATCGCTATTCTGTAACCAGTTAGAGCTGTCAATCAATCTACTCACTTCATAAGCATCCCTCCCGATAATGTACGGTTGTAAAATTAATCATGCAGCACAAATCCTATAATGCATCCCTTCGGCCTATGTCAACAGACAATGATTGCTTTTATCAAACTCCATATATTTTGTTTAGACTTAAAGACCAGCAAGGTAACTCCTTCACTGCTTTGATAATTCCAATGAGTTTTGCCAATTCTTTGACAGCTTGATAGTTCTTTGACAGCTTTTACAGTTCTAATGAGTTCATGCAATTTTTATGCACATGCATGCTTACTTTTAACAATCTCAAAGGGCACTAGATCGCTCCCAAAGGGGTGCCTTACCTCTCTCAAAGGACACCTGGGCAGGGATTCTCCAAAATCCCGGCCAAGTGTTGACGCCGGCGTAAACACCGGAGTGGTGTACACCGGCGTCAACAGGCCTCCTGGCCCAGCAATTCACTGCTGTTCAGGGGGCAAGCACGGCACTGGAGAGCTGCGCGGTGCTCCGGCGGCGAAAGGTGATTCTGCACGGCCGTCGCGGGTCCTCGCCTGCACGCGACGGCCTCTCCGCGCCGGCCCCGCGCAACATGGCGGAGCCTTATAGGGGCCCGGCACGGAGGAACAAGGCCTCCCCCCCTGGAATGAGTGTGCCCGCCAATCGGTAGCCCCTGATCATGGGCCTGGCCACCATGGATGCCCCCCCCACCCCGGCACCAGGATGGCCCCTGCAGCCAGAATGGCGAGGTGGGACCACATGTGAACCACGCTGGCGGGACTCGGTGGAACTCGACGGACACTCAGCCCGTTGAGCGCGGTGAATCACCACAGGGGCCGCTTTCAACGGCGCGGAAGGTTGGAGAATCCTGCCCCTGATCTCTCTCAAAGGTGTCCTAGGACCACATGCAAAGGGCTTCCTTACATCTCCAAAAGATTACCCTGGCTGTCCAGATGTTATACTCTGGTACCATTCTCAAAGGCCACAATAATAAAGTGTGTTGATCATGTGTGGTTTCATGGTCATTCTTTTAAATCCAGCCATAGTAAATAAACAGGTTTTTTTTAAAATTCAAGTGCAGTTCAGACCTCTGCTCTAAGATTCTTTTCAAACAGTCGTAAATGTTAGCAGTTAAAGAGTGGGGAGAGGAATCATTCAAGTTGAACACAATGCAGTATGGTAGTTTGGTGTACAGCATATACATGACAGTTCCTTTTTTAAACGATGGAACTTTTACAACCCAGGGAGTCACGGCAATTCGCTTCTGAGTTATAAAAAAAAAATTGATTTTGTCTGTATCAAGACTGTCAATTTAAAGATCCCAGATAATGAATCAGAGTGTTTCAAACACTTGAGAGAATAAAATCGAATTTCCAGCAAGCAGATAAATTAATTAGGTTCACGCAGTCAAGGGGAAGAAGCATCCACCAGCAATTTCTGCAGGGCCCTCCCGAGTTCCCAACTTTGCCGATACTCCAGATGTACAATGTAATTCACAGGGAAACAGAATAAACAGCTGTTTTCACCATTCCCCCAGCGTTCCCACCACTCTGCCACAAAGGTCAAAATACAAGATCAGAAGGAGTAAGATGCAAACCTACATCTCCAAATGCAAATTGCAGCTCATGGTGGGGGTGCAGAGAGCAGCCCCCCGCCCCACCCCCCCAACCCACCCTCTATAGAGCCTGAACGCTCTGGCATCATCCTATGATGTTCTTTGTTTTCTGGAAAAGGATGGCTTTGAGGTGTTCAACAAAGAACATCAAGCTATGTTGATTAACAAAGCTAATTTATGAACACTATCTTACTAAGATACAAAGGTTGCTAAATAAACTATGCTATATCTCTATGTACAGATCTCCTGAACACACTACCGCTCTCTATCTGCCTAATCATCCACTCCCAGATCAAGGTCACCCTCTGCGTGACTGCTCTTGATCACCATCTGGTGGTGAGATGCATTTACATAAAATTGTTAACCCTTCATTTATCATACAATATCCATATTGTCACACATCCTATTAACCGTTCTCCTCTGCTTGAATAGTCTTTAGAGAACAGAAACAGACCACACAGCCCATCAACAAATATTTAGAAAACAACTTTAATAAAACAAAACACACATGTAATAAAATGTCCCATGATGCTTCCCGGGAGCATTAGAAAACCAGGTATGACACTAAACCACGTAAGGGAATGCTAGATCAGATAACCAGATGATTGGTGAAGAGATAGATTTTAAAGGCGTATTTTAACGGAGGAAAGTGAGATACAGAGGCAGAGAGGTACAGGAAGGGTATTCCAGAAATTGGGGCAATGGAAGGCACAGTCCCCAATGGTGGAGCGATTAAAATTGTGGATGCACAAGAGTCCAGAATTCTCAGAGGATTGTGGGCCTGGAGGGGACTCCAGTGTTGGGAAGGGCTAAGCCTTGGGAAGGATTTGAAAACAAGGATAAAAATTTTAAAATCAAGGTGTTGCTTGACCGGGTCAGCGAGCATAGGGGTGATAGGGAATTGAGATTTGGTGGGAGTTAAGTCAAGGGCAGCAGAGGTTTGGGTGACCTCAAGTTTATTGGCGGGTAGAACGTGTTCAACTTAGCCTTTCCTTACATTCCTCTATACTATTCACCTCAACGATTGCGTTTATATGTGGCTGTCTTACATTTATATCCCCCAGTTCCGATCTCAGCCTATCTGTGGAAACATTGAGTGGGGGGGGGGGGGGCGCCAGTTTCTGAGGATGTTGGAGGTGGATTTGGGATCAAACAGGGTGGGAAGTTCAAGGAAATTCCGCAAGATCAGGATCATGATGTTATTCTGCCCTCTGCCAACTTTCTCTGGATTGAGACTGAAGGAGATTGTGGAACTCTTCCCCCCCCCCCCCCCCAAATCTGGTGGATAAGTTATTGAGAAGTTGTTGAGATTTTTAAGAAAACAATTTTAAATCCTTTAACACTGAATTCTGGATTTCCTAGCCATGGAATATGATTCACAGAATCACGGAATCACACACTGCAGAAGAGGCCAATCAGCCCATCGCGTCTGCACCGACATGTGAAAAACACCTGACCTCCCTACCTAACCCCGTTTACCAGCACGTGACCCATAGCCTTGAATGTTATGATGTTCCAAGTGCTCATCCAGGTACTTTTTAAAAGGATGTGAGGCAACCCGCCTCTACCACCCTCCCAGGAAGTACATCTCAGACCATCACCACCCTCTGGGTAAAAACTGTTTTACTCACAACCCCCATAAACCTCCTGCCCTTCACCTTGAACTTGTGTCCCCTCCTGAGCTGTCAACTACTCTGCAGGGTCACCAAGCACACTGGGAGCAGCTTCTTCAGTGAAGCTAACAAGCTGTGCAAGCTTTGATCAGTTACACTAAAGAGCTCTGGCCATGGTCATTACGGGACTGTTGTTCAAAGCATTTCTCTCAGAGGGAGCTTTCATTGCATGATAGGTGATTGGCAACTTCTTAGATCAGGTACTTCACCTGTCTAGAATTCACTCACCTTCAGTTTCACTTCCCTGTTGCCAGCCTTCACCACGGAATGGAAACAGTTCATGCAGCTCCACCTTCAAGCCCTGGCGAAGGGCAAGAGCAGAGACCACGCCACCACCAACTGCTCCAGAACCAGTTGCCTTCCCCTCAGCCACATGCCGCTCCACAGGGCAGGTGGGATGGGCACCGGAGTCCAGCTGAAAAGGGGTGAATCCCCCACCACTACAGGCAGAGGATCTGCTCCCTCAACCTGTCAGAGCACCAGTGCCTCAGGAGGCTCAGGCTGCCCTGGCAGGTCAATGCTGTCAGCTGAAGCCTCCTGTAACAAGACCTCCTTCCCAAAGGAGAGGGTGGGCACACACTACCAATGATCCACACAGTACCTGTCACTAGAGACCCACACACCCCTCCTCCGGGGCTTGGCACCTGGAAATATCAGGTCTTTCTGAGGTCCAGGATGCTCTCACTGCACTGTCGCCAGGTCGGAGGGATCACCTGCCTGCTGCCGACTTCCATATTTTCACCTGCTTTGTTGGCAAGGTTGGCCCCCATCCTCTATCCTTAAGTGCTCACTTCAGTAAAGCTCCTCCGATCTCTCCAGGTAGGAGTGAGATGCCTGGGGATCAGACTTCCCAGGTTGCCTCTCCATTCTTGGTTCGGCAGCATCAAAAATTCAAGTCCCTTTGTAAGTAATCCCTTTAATTAGTGATCTCCTTTCTTTGGCGTCATCGTGCCCACCCTCTCTAATTGGTTGAGGATTCAGAGATGAGCTCTTACATGGTTTGCTCTGGAATAATGCAAACACAAAACCTATAATCTCTTTGATCTCTTAACTATTTTAGTAAATTATTTTTACACTCAGTAAGAAGACTGGGGGACATGATGAATCAATCCGTGCATCTCCGACAGACATTTCAGACCAACAACAAAGTTTGAAATGCCCGGCAAAAGTAGTATCAAAGTCTTGAGGACTTCTGAGAGCTCTTCTGAAGGCTTTCGATTCGAAAGCGCGACCCTTTCCCAAAGGGCACTTACCTGGGCATTTACAAAGTGCAATTGGTGCCAGAAAATGTTATGAAAAGTGTGTGCCCCAAAATATCCGGGTACCCCACCAACCCCACTGCCAACAAATGCAAGTGGCAAGTCGGCGGGAAGACACGCAGTAGTCCTCCTGAGGAAGGGGCACCAGAGACCCGCAAAATGGCTTTTTCACAACCTCATCGGCACTTCCGGGAGCAACATTAACAGGTTCTTGGACTCAGCTGCCCACAAATGCAAGTGCCCAAGTCGGCAGGGAGAATCCGCTGCCCTCAGCGGGAATGCCTCATTGTGCCCCGGTAAACTGGTTGGATCTGACCTCATACATTTCCTTGTATGTCGGGCATTTGCCTCTGCAGAAATGAAGGGAACTTTCTTCAGACCAACAAACACACCCTAAGGTGCATTTTTGTCTCGGTTGCTCATTTACAAAGGACAAGACTTGCCCTATCTGCCAGCGACCATGTCCCATTGGTTAACTATACATGAGGTCTAGACCTTCTCGCCCAGAGTCTATGTCCCATTGGTTCACCATTTTTAAGGCCCAGGACCTGCATCCTTCTGATATTTTTAGTTCCAATCCATAGGGAGGCTGGCTCCCCCCTCCAGTCAGCTTCTGACCTCTGTCAGGAGCTCCAACCGGGGAAAATTCCCATTACGCAAAGGGGAGTTTTCCTCAGCCTCGTCGTCAGGCCACCTTTTTGAGCACCGACCAAACACCCCCAAAATGGGCAAAATTTGTACAAACCTCCCACCCAAAAGGGTCAAAGGCTGGTGGGACAGAGCCTGGGTGGTGTCTGCAGACCTGGAGGTTTGAGGAACAATTGAAACCAAAGTCTGATTCTCGACTTTCCAACTCCTACTATTCTGCAGGTACGCCGCCCACAACCAGTGCCAGCAAATGCAACTGGCAAACCAACGGGAGGATGACAGGTAGTCCTGCCGGTTCTCAGGTACAGCACTGGGGACCTTGGTTCACGAGTCGGGCAATTGGAAAGATGACCCCCATCAATAAGTGGTCAGGAAACCTTCTTGCCAAACTCTGAGAAAGCAATGGGAGTAGATAGCAGGCAGTGCAAGCAGAACCTAAATGCAGTGCCACAAGAAATGTATTCATCTCCCATAAGGCACAAGGACCAGTGAATATCTCTTCAAATGCCACATCCTTACATCTGAACAACTAACCTCACACACCCTCCTTCAGTCGTTGATCACAATCTTTATGATGTGGAGGTGCCGGCGTTGGACTGGGGTGAGCACAGTACGAAGTCTTACAACACCAGGTTAAAGTCCAACAGGTTTGTTTCGATGTCACTAGCTTTCGGAGCGCTGCTCCTTCCTCAGGTGAATGAAGAGGTATGTTCCAGAAACATATATATAGACAGATTCAAAGATGCCAAACAATGCTTGGAATGCGACCATTAGCAGGTGATTAAATCTTTACAGATCCAGAGATGGGGTAACCTCAGGTTAAAGAGGTGTGAATTGTGTCAAGCCAGGGCAGTTGGTAGGATTTCGCAGGCCAGATGGTGGGGGATGAATGTAATGCGACATGAATCCCAGGTCCCGGTTGAGGCCACACGCATGTGTGCGTAACTTGGCTATAAGTTTCTGCTCGGCGATTCTGCGTTGTCGCGCGTCCTGAAGGCTGCCTTGGAGAACGCTTACCTGGAGATCAGAGGCTGAATGCCCTTGACTGCTGAAGTGTTCCCCGACTGGAAGGGAACATTCCTGCCTGGTGATTGTTGCGCGATGTCCGTTCATTCGTTGTCGCAGCGTCTGCATGGTCTCGCCAATGTACCACGCTTCGGGACATCCTTTCCTGCAGCGTATGAGGTAGACAACGTTAGCCGAGTCGCACGAGTATGTACCGCGTACCTGGTGGGTGGTGTTCTCACGTGTAATAGTGGTACCCATGTCGATGATCTGGCATGTCTTGCAGAGATTGCCATGGCAGGGTTGTGTGGTGTCGTGGTCACTGTTCTGAAGACTGGGTAGTTTGCTGCAAACAATGGTTTGTTTGAGGTTGCGCGATTGTTTGAAGGCAAGTAGTGGGGGTGTGGGGATGGCAAGATGTTCATCGTCATCAATGACGTGTTGAAGGCTGTGAAGAAGATGACATAGTTTCTCCGCTCCGGGGAAGTACGGGACGACGAAGGGTATTCTGTCGGTTGTGTCCCATGTTTGTCTTCTGAGGAGGTTGGTGCGGTTTTTCGCTGTGGCACGTTGGAACTGTCGATCGATGAGTCGAGTGTCATATCCCGTTCGTACGAGGGCATCTTTCAACGTCTGTAGATGTCTGTTACACTCCTCCTCATCTGAGCAGATCCTGTGTATACGGAGCGCTTGTCCATAGGGGATGGCTTCTTTAATGTGTTTAGGGTGGAAGCTGGAGAAGTGGAGCATCGTGAGGTTATCCGTGGGTTTGCGGTAAAGCAAAGTGCTGAGGTGACCGTCCTTGATGGAGACGAGTGTGTCCAAGAATGCAACTGATTTTGGAGAGTAGTCCATGGTGAGTCTGATGGTTGGATGGAACTTATTAATGTCATCGTGTAGTCGTTTCAGTGATTCTTCGCCGTGAGTCCAAAGGAAAAAAATGTCATCGATGTATCTGGTGTATAACGTCGGTTGAAGGTCCTGTGCGGTGAGTAGGTCCTGTTCAAACTTGTGCATGAAGATGTTGGGGTGCGAATTTGGTCCCCATGGCTGTTCCGTGCGTCTGGATGAAGAACTTGTTGTCGAAGGTGAAGACGTTGTGATCCAGAATGAAGCGGATGAGTTGCAGAATTGTGTCTGGAGATTGGCAGTTGTGTTGTCGGTGTTGATTACTGAGGCTGTTGCAGCAATGCCGTCGTCATGGGGGATGCTGGTGTAGAGTGCCGAGACGTCCATTGTGACGAGGAATGTTCCTGGTTCAACTTGTCCATGGGTGCTGAGTTTCTGCAGGAAGTCCGTTGTGTCGCGACAGAAGCGGGACGTACCTTGTACGATGGGTTTCAAGATGCCCTCGATGTAGCCAGAGAGGTTCTCACAATCTCTATCAATCATGACTCACACCTAATATATACTTCACCTCACACTCACACACTCAGCAGTGCTGTAAGCCTCACACCCCATCTCACAGCTTGCACACAGAGCTATTTAACCATGGCAGCCATGTGATCCACACTCACTGAAATACGTCCCTCAATTGCAGGACAGGCGTTACATAACACCAGAGGCAGCAGGAGCCAATGGGCAGGAGATAGGCAGAGCTTTATGCCCGCACCCCAATGTAGGAAATGACTCTCACCACCATGGGAGAGGCCGTAGCTAACGGCGTGACGCAAATCATGAATGAAAACAGGATCAGAATAAAAGCAAATTACTGCGGATGCTGGAATCTGAAAATCTCAGCAGGTCTGGCAGCATCTGTAGGGAGAGAAAAAAACGAATGTTTCGAGTCCAGATGCCCCTTTGTCAAAGCTAAAAGACAAAGAAAGAAGGAAATATTTATACTGTGGAGTGAGAATGAAAGATGAGTCATAGCCACAGAAATCGAGGGAAGCCGGGTGCTAATGGCCACAGAAACCAAAGGATCAGAGTGCTGATGGCAGTCCCCAGGGAGAACAAAAGGTGTGAAAGGCCAAACAGCAGAAAAACTAACATCAGAGGATAAACTGTGACAGTGTAGATGTGAGGGGACGAGAAGGGGGAAGCAAAGGGGAGAAAGGGTAAGGAAAGGTAGATAAGAATAGAGGGGGGGGGGTGACAATGGGTTGAGGTGGGGTAGAGCTAATCATCTGAAGTTGTTGAATTCGATGTTGAGACCGGAAGGCTGTAGCGTGCCTAACCGGAAGATGAGATGTTGTTCCTCCAGTTTGCGTTGAGCTTCACTGGAACATTGCAGCAGGCCAAGAACAGACATGTGGGCATGTGAGCAAGTTCTTGTGTTAAAATGGCAAGCAACAGGAAGGTCAGGGTCCTGAATGCGCACAGACCGAAAACAGTATCCTTATTCGTGATCCCCTAATATTCCTCCTCACATCCTACAGTCTCCTGTGATTTACAAGTTGCAATGGTGTAAACGTGCCTCTCTTGCTTTTCCCCCACTCCCCTGACCGAAATCCTCCCCTTATGTGTTTTCCTTCCAGATACCCAAGAACTGCCAGCTGGTAAGGCAGTGGAAAGGGAAGGCAGCAATAAGTCAAGAAGAAACATGATAAATCCATCTCACTCACAGCCACTAGCTCAGATACTGAGGTTAGTTTCGAGCTGGGATCTGTGTGTGTTGAGATAGTGAACATGAGTGCCATGTAGCCAGGGACAAGGGGAGCACAGATAGCTGCTAACTGAAGGGCCAGATCGCTTACAGGTTCTGGGAAAGAGGTCTCAAGATGAGGTTGTCAATGGGACAGTGCAGAGAAGGTGGGTAGACTGGGTACACTGAAATGCTTCCTACATTGGCAGGCCTGCCAGTGGTCAATGTCAAGGAACATGGAGGAGTTGGGTAGCAACTTGGCACGGGATTGTGACGATCATGGAATCCCTCCCCTATAGTGTGGAAATGGCGGCTAGCTCCGGAAGAAAACATGCAGACCCATTCATCTGTTGGCTATGGCTCAGTTTCCTTTCCAGCACAAGAAGAAGCTACCCAACCTCTTAGTCCTGCCATGGAAGCTCAGTCTGAAGCTCTGAAAGCTCAGCTTACAGGCATGCCAAACTCCGACTGCTGCAATCATAGCCGAAAGAACTGGGTAGGGGCTTACAGGATGTCACATGCGTCCAGAAATCTGTTCTCCATGACAATTCTCACACTCCTGTGGAAGGCGGTGACTGCGGTCATCCATCCACCACTGCTACCCCACAGCAGAGCCCTTGCTGGTGCCTGTCAGCCAGCCAGCCCAGACCTCTGCTGCCCATGTCGAGGTGGTGCAGTTCAAAGCCAGGTTTTCTAGATTCAGAGCAGCTCGAGGTCATCCTGCAAGGCCATCTCCAGTCACCCCCAGAGAAAGTCAGCAGCCTTCCACCAGCCACCAGGGTAGCGCTGTGTAGGAGCAGTAGAACAGGCAAAGACACAAGGGAGAATGATACTAACAGGAGATACAAAGTGATCAGTTAATTATTTTGTGGCATGGTAGATGGTCTGATTTATTATTCTGATTTGGAATGTTTGGTTAGTGGTGCCTTCCGATTTAGCATTGTGGTCAAGCAGGTGCTGTGAAGGTCGGCAAAAGGACAACGATAAGGGTGTGGGACTGTTGGCGAATGGGGAATTGGAGTTGCATTCATCGGTGCCAGGCAGCTAATGCTAGGCAAAGGAATTTCTCCACCATAGCCTTTTTCATCATGGCATATACTTCCTACTTTTCAAAATATCTAAATTATTTTCAAAGATCTCCCTCTGCTGGCAATGTGATGTCAGTGCTGTCCAGAACTTTAACAGACTAAAGAGACCAAGGATAGGGGGCGTGATCCTCCAATAATGGGGCTATGTCCCCATGCCAGCGTCAAAACGCGGGCACTTCACTCGTCTTTCTAAAGGAAAGTCCTTTAGAAAGCCCAGAGTGATTCTCCAATTTGCAGGGGGCTAGCAGGGCCGCAGGGTGCTCCCGCAGCTCTGGCTGCGGATAAGGGGCCCTGCACCTCCGGTTGGGAGTCCGCGCATGCACACGGTGGCGGCCTGCGGCAGCCGCGCTGTGGGACATGACGGATGCACACCGCGGAGCAGCAACATTGGTCTCCCTGAGATCGCGCGCGCGCGGGGATTGGTGCCGCCTGATCGCTGCCCCGGCCGTCCATGAGCCCCCCCCCGGTGAAGGATCCCCTCCCCCCCCCCCCCCCCCCCCCACCAGGGCGGCCGCGGACTGAGTCTGCAGCCGCCACACCGAGTTCCCGACGGGTGAGACCATGAGAGACCCACGCCATCGGGAACTGGGCCAGTTACACTGGAGAATCGCTGCGGGGGCCTGGCCCCCTACCCGCGCCGTATAGACCCCGCGCGCGTGATTCACCAGGGACCAAAAAATCGCGGGAGCGGCCTCGTGCCGGAGTTCAGCGTCAATCCCCATTCTCCGCCCCCACGCCGATCGCGATTTCGGCGCAGAGACTCGAAGAATCCCGCCCAGAGTTTATCAGCCTCATCGCGCCCTACTTGGTGTAGCGACAAGGCTGTTGAATCTTGCGAGAGGAATCTCGCGGAATTCCTGAGGCGTGAGACATCTTGCGAGATTTAACCAAAGCTCGTGAGATGTCGCGATCTAGATATCACCCTCGTTTGGGCGTGATCCAGAGCAGCATATTTGAATGATCCATTAGGCTTGTTTAAATATGTCTGCACCATATTCTCATGGTGCCCGGGAACTAACGGCCTCTCCAGCGATGGCTCTATCAGCTGCCTTTTAGTACTGGTCCACACAAACGTGGACCAGTTTTAATGGCATCTGAGGGGTCTCCCATGCCATTGGAGACCCCCTGGTGGTCAGACTCTATGTAGGATGGTACCCTGGCATTCCTGCTGGCACCTTGGCATCTTGGCACTGCCAGCCTGGTATCTTGGAACTGCTACCCAGGCACCCCGGCAGTGCCACCTTGGACTGCCAGGGTGCCTGGGTGGCACTGCCAGCTTGGAAGGGGAACTGCTGCATGGCAGGCTGGCAGTATCAATGCGCCCAGGTTCCAGGATGCCCATGTCAGGGGTCAGGCCCGGGTGCTTTGCCCTTAAGAGGCGGGGTGAGGGGGTGGGGGGACAGTTCGATGACCCCGGAATGGGTAAGTTGGATGCGGTGGTGGGGGGGGTGTGGGTCCGGAGGCTGCGGTGGGAATGCTGAGGGAGATCGAAAGATCGGGGCTACCTTTAAATGTGGCGTCCCGATCTGCGAGTCATCTACATCAAGGAAATGGTGTAAGTGCTGTTTTGTTATGCTCTTGACGTAGCATAAGCTGTTTCCTTGATGTGCACTCTGACAAAGGAAGGTTCAGACTTGGAGATAGCTTTAACACATTTATTAAACTATTCACAATTCTCCTACTTGGATTCAACGCTACTGTTAATCCTGTTATAGCTACTCAGACTGACAAACCAGTCTGCTACAATCCACATGGTGGGTGTGATGTTCAATCAACCCTGTGTCTGTACTCACTGAGTGTCTCCACTGGAAAGAGACTGAGCATGTGTGATGTGTCCTTTTATATGGGTTGGTTTAATGCCCTCCTGTGGTAGTGTCACCTCTGTGTGTATCGTGACTGCCCATTGGTCGTGTTGTATCTTACTGACATATTGGTTGACTGCCTGTGTGTCATGTCTCTGGTGTTCCCTCTAGTGTTTAGCTAGGTGTAGTGTATGTACATTAACCCTATATCACCACATTCCCCCTTTTTTCGTATTACTTATTTTCTGTACAGTGTTAAAGAAAATTGAACAAACTAGGTAGATGAGTGATATTCTGTACAAGTTATGATAACAGTGATCATTAAACAATAAGTCCAAATCATATGCATGAGTCCAAAGTTCATTGATTATTATGGTCGTGTGGCTTTCTTGTTTGGTCGGTGAGTTGGTGATGTTGATGGTGGCATTGCATTGTAAACGCCATCAGTGTCCCTGTGCTGAAGGAACCAAGAAGTGGTCAAATCACATCGTTGTCGGATTTGGACCCTTTTTTTTTTCTTTCGATGCTTGTGGTGGTAATTCTTGATGGCATCTGTCCTGAAAGCCAGGTTGCCTGTGATAGTGCAGCAAACGTGAATTGGTAAGATGCATCATCCTGCCATGGCATGTCATTGTACTGAGCTGAGCTGTACCAGTGTCCCTCATTTGCAGAGTTGTACCATGTCGTATCAGTCGTTGTTCCATTGGTGTTGTTTTTGTTGTGCTTGTTGTCGACGTTGTTGCCTTTGGTACGCTTCTTGCTATTGTCTTTGATGTTGCTGTTGTGTTGGTTGGTTTTGTTGCCGTGTTTGCTGCGCTCAAGGACCACGCTCTGTGGATAATACGAGTCCTTCACACAGTTACTTGTGTTAGCGTTCTTTGTGGCATCTGCTGTTTCCTTGAGTGTGCCGTCACTGAGTCCGTGGCGCTCCCCGTCTGGAGTCATGTCCGGCTTACTTGAAACAGCTTTGGCTTGTGGATGCTCCCTGTCTGGAGTCTGGGCTGTTTCACCTGAGTCAGTTTTGGCTTGTCTATGCTCCATGTCCGGAGTCATTTTAGGTTCACTTGAATCGTCTGAAGTTTCGTGATGCTCCCCGTCCAGGGTCAAAACAGTCAGGAATGCATTTGCTTGCGGAGAGGCTCGAGCGAGTGAGGTTTGAAGAAATGTGGTGTCACCGGAGTCACGTAGTCTCACTGTGATTGGCGAGTGCCTCTGTACATTCTAGCTAAGGTCTGTCACGTTGCACATCTGGTATGGGAAGTAGGGTGCCGTCATCACTGGTCGCACATACAGTGGGTAGAGCCTCAGTGTGTTCTTGCTGTTCACTGGAGCGTGGTAGACTGTCATAGTCTGCTTGCTGTACACTTGAGCATGGCAGACTGTCATAATCTTTCTGTTGTTCACCTGAGCATGGCAGACTTGCATTGTCTGCTGCTGGTTGCTCAGATAAGGTTGCTAGACCCTCATGCTCTTGTTCATGCAAGGACTGCTCTTTGGAGTCTTGCCTTGTTTCCATCGTGGAGGCTGTCCACGAGCTCGCTGTGGAGGCTTGTGTCATTCCCTCTGGAATCTTGCAGCGTTCCCTGTGTGGAATCATGCATTGGTCTCTCTGTGGAAACTGTCATCACTTCTTGTTCATGCAAGGACTGCGCTCTGGAGTCTTGCGTTGCTTCTATCGTGGAGTCTGTCCACGAGCTCGCTGTGGAGGCTTGTGTCACTCGAGTCACTACTTGTTCATGCAATAACTGCGCTGTGGAGTCTTGCGTTGCTTCTATCGTGAAGTCTGTCCATGAGCTCGCTGTGGAGTCTTTCATCGCTTTTTGTGTGGAGGCTGGGACCCTTTGCAGTGTGTGGACCACTCTCTGTGTGGCAGCAAGCCGCTCTCTGTGGGCTTGTACCGCTCTCTGTCTCTTGGTGTCAGGCCACAGCATAATCCTGCACTCGCGAGTCGGGATGTCATATATGCTGGGCTGAAGATTCCCCAATCCGAAGAACTCGTCGTCGGGGTCGTCAATGTGCAACACGTCTAGTTGCGGTTCAGATTTGGTACTGGGGTAGCCTCCCAAGGTGAAAGCTTTGTCTGAGTCATTGTCTTCCAAGAGCATATCATCACGTTTTGTGTCGGAGCTGGCATTGGGCTCGCGATGTCCAAAGAAGAATTCAAGGTCTGAGTCATAGTCTTCAAGGACTGTATCATCTCTTTGGGCGGTGCTAACTGCTTGTTGCAGGGTTCTGCAAAGGTTAATTTCAGTTACTGGTCGAATTTCAGGCATTGTGCTGTCGTTCCAGGTGAAAGAATCGGGTTTTGAGGCTTTAAATTATTTTTCTGTGTTTTGGGATATTTCCCCTTTAGGTGGGCATGGTCCAGGGCCACTGACATCATGAAGCGTGTGACGTAGTGCGTAGGAAGCGGTTGCGCATGCGCAGATTGCTGTGCCTTTACTTGGGGCCTTTTTCGCAATCGCGAATGCGCACACGAACCTTCCCATTCTGTGCGCTCTTCGCGCAACTGCGCATGTGCAGCACCTTTTCCAAGATGGCTGCAATTCAAAACTGCCATTCGTTGCTGCTAGCCTACCTTGCGGTGAGTTTTGGCGCCTCTTTTACCTTTTCTTCTTGTATGTTCCTCGCAGAATTCTTGGAATTTGTCCAGGACAGCCTGGAAATCGCTCTTGTTTTGCCCCTTTGAGTATTTGAAGGTCTGGAAGATTTCAGCTGCTTCTGGACATGTGATGGTAAGTAAAAGCTTTATTTTCTCTGCATCCGCCACGCCATCTAGGTCGGATGCTACCAGGTAAATCTCGAATCTGCCTGAACCAACGCCAGTTTTCACTGAGATTGCCTTGGTACCTGAGCTACTGTGGAACCGGAATTTCGAACATCATCTTGCCTGGCTGCTGTTGCTGGTAGTCACTGTTTGCTGAGTTTTAACTATATGGATTGAAACAGTTCACTCCTGGAACCATGTTTTGTTATGCTCTTCAAGTAGCATCAGCTGCTTCCTTGATGTGCACTCTGACAAAGGAAGGTTCAGACTTGGAGATAGCTTTAACACGTTTATTAAACTATTCACAATTCTCCTACTTGGATTTGACGCTACTGTTACTCCTGTTATAGCTACTCAGACTGACAAACCAGTCTGCTACAATCCGCATGGTGGGTGTGATGTTCAATCAACCCTGTGTCTGTGCTCACTGAGTGTCTCCACTGGAAAGAGACTGAGCATGTGTGATGTGTCCTTTTATATGGGTTGGTGTATTGCCCTCCTGTGGTAGTGTCACCTCTGTGTGTATCGTGACTGCCCATTGGTCATGTCGTATCTTACTGACATATTGGTTGACTGCCTGTGTGTCATGTCCCTGGTGTTCCCTCTAGTGCTTAGCTAGGTGTAGTGTATGTACATTAACCCTTTGTGTACTTACAGTGATGTACATCACCACAAGTACGACCTCAAAGGGGTGTTCCCCCTGAGGCCAGAAAAAACAGCAAAGTGCCGTTGAATAGAGGGGTGTTTCTTGGTGCTGCATCTGCCAAGAGACACACCACTAAACGTGCCCAAAAGCGGACTCTGATTTTTTTTCTCCATTAAATTGCGCCCCAGAATCTGAAAAGGAAATCATCATGTCACTGTGATAATAAGTTTTGTGATACTTCCTTGACATTCCCTGTGTGTTATGAGAGGACATACTCTCAAAACATATTGTTAATAATTTTAGTAAGCTCTGGGAGACTCAAAACTGAGTATAAACCCAGCCACAATAAGATAACTCATTCCCTACATATCAAACATTTTCAAAGCTGAAACCCATTCTTCCAGACAACAGTGGAGACCTATCTACCGTCCTGCAAACACATGACAAAACTACATTTCTAAAGTTACAAACTGATTACAATATGCATGGAAAATACAAAAACAGTAAGAGTGTGAAAACAACTATTTCAGAATTTGATGGGATATAGTGCATGAATGGACACACAAATTCACAGTGGTTAGCACTGCTGCCTCACAGTGCCGGGGACCCAGGTTTGATTCTGACATTGGGTCTGCGTGGGTTTCCTCCCACAGTCCAAAGCTGTGCTGGTTCGGTGGATTGGCCATGCTAAATTGCCCCTTAGGGTGGGGTGCAGGAATGGGGGGGGGATTGGGCCTCGGTAGGGTGGTCTTTCGAAAGGTCGGTGCATAGTCAATGGGCCAAAAGGCCTCCTTCTGCACTGTATGGATTCTACATTAAGGAACTGACTGTCAACGATACCTTCCATTGTACAATGGAATGTTAAAGTGGTGAAGAGGACATCCAATAAATCGTCTGAACATTCCCAGACATTCAGAAGTACTGCTGAAGTGTGTTACAAGGAATTAAAAGTGCAAGTCAGCTAATTTAGGTTGCCATTGATTCAAACAAGGCAGGCTCTGCAGTAGCATGATTTAAAGGGTCAGACAGATTGCAAGTTAAATGTTTGGAATTTTTTCCATTGGAAAGTACTCTTGAATGTTTCTGGAGGTATTCTAGTTTTTATGCCGGAGAGTGTTACCGCATCGTCACAGAAGAGTATGTGACCTGTCCACACAAAGGTTGCAACAAGTATGGGGTCTGCAGGAAGACAGAGAGATAGAACCAAGGGTGTGGCGGGGAAAGCTCCACGCAATTCCCTCTGCAAATTTGGAGTCAGATTCCTCCATGTTCTTGACAGGGATAGGAGATTACTTGACAGGGTCGGCCAATGCACCCAGTATCTTGGTGTGCATGCCCATTCAGCACTGTCCGATATGTCACCTCATCAAGGTTTGGTGGCAGTGCCACAAGAAGTCTAAGAACATCATACAGATGTTCAATATCAATGAATGCAATGTAATATTTTATCTCCTACCCATTGCTCAACCACCTAACGCACTGCTCAATGCCCCACACACCTATCACTCAATCAGCAGGACTCATTGCTCTGCCTCAGCCTCAAACACCTACCAATGCTACCAACCTCAATCACAGTGCAACACAACCATTGGCATTTTGCCCTCACTCTTGCAGAACAAGTTGGCATACAAAGGAAGGGAGCAGAGTCTTTTGCACCAATACTTGTCTGCCACCTTTCCCATCCGGTGAGCGGGTAAACAAACCATCCTTTGCCCTGACCAGGTTACCATCCACTCATGCCCAGTGACCTATCTTGGGCTAGTTTGGCTCCGTATTTGGCTCCAAGGTAAGTGCAGTGCCAACATCTGAACTGGCGGCTGCGTGCGTCGGATCAGGAGATGCGGCCACTTCATAAATGCTGTGCCTTTGCTTCCTCTCTTCTCTCTACTTCCCCAGAGTCTGTGGATAAGCAGGCAACAGTTCTTGGGCATCTGAAACAGCAACTTGGAACAGGAAAGGTAGGTGTGAGGGAAAGGGGTGAGATAGGGTGGGTCACACCATCAGCAACTTGCTCATCATGCTAGATAACAGGATGAGAGTGTGTTTGGAGTTCAGAAGGGGAATAACGCAGGAAAATGCCGGTAGTATGAGGGTCTGTTGGCATCCCTTAAAATTTGGAATTAGTTTAGGTGGCACTTTGGATGGGGGGCATTTATGTATCGGCACCAAAGATTTGCACCATCGGGGATAGATGCAACTTATAGAAGTTGGAGGAAGGAGGGGGCCGAAAGGATCAGGGGTCTGATGTGGAGGGTAGGTTTGCAGGACTAGAGGAGTTAAAGGAGAAATACCAGCTGTTATGGGGTTTAGAGAATCCCAAAGTGTATCATGGAGTTCACCTGACCCACAACTTTTAATAGATTGTGGTATGGGGAGCACACGGCCCACTCTACAGGTATGGTACAGCAGAAACTGGACCAATGGTTTTTAAAACAAAACAATGTTTATTCTATGAACTCAAGTTAACCTTTTTAAAACAAACAGTGAATATCTTAGCAACCAGTAAATCAAATACACCCCCAAAGAATACAACACTAAGTAACCTGTGTGCTGTCCTTTTACACCCAAAAGACTTAACAAACCTTCAAACAGGAGCACATTAGGTTTACATTTAATACTGAGACCTTTTTACAATTCTGAGTTCGCTAAATGATCCATAGATAGTTTTTGAATGGCAGAGATCAACAGTACAGCTGCTTTTCCTGACTTCAGCAGCAACACACTGCAAACACATACACACCCAAGCTCTTTCTCAAACTGAAACTAAAAAGCAGAAGTGGAGCTCAGCTCCACCCACACTCTGACATCACTCCAGTAACATGAGCAGCTCCATTTCTTAAAGGTACATTTCTTAAACACTCATTTCTTAAAGGGTACTCTCACATGGCACAGCTCCTGAGGGGAGTGAGTTTAGGTATATGCAGGTGCGGGACTTTATTTGCAAAGTGTTCCCTTTGTTCCCTCAGCTGTCGAGTCATACATTGATGGATAGATTGCTATCATGCAATGAACTGGGGGGGGGGGGGGGGGGGAAGATCTTGGATGTATATGGGTCATTGTTGGAGGCGGGTAAGGTGCCGTTAGAAGAGGTAAAGTGGAAGCAGAAGGAGGAGTTACTGGAGAGAGGGGCCTGGAGTCAAATACTGTATTGGGTGAACTCGACTTCCTCTCGTGCCAGGATGAGCCTGATTCAATTTGAAGTGGTTCACAGGGCTCACATGACTAGAGCGCGTATGAGTGGGCTCTTTCTGGACGTGGAGAATAGGTGCGAGAGATGCTCAAGGGGGCCGACAAATCATCTCCATATGTTTTGGTCCTGCCTGGAATTGGTTGAGTTCTGGACATCAGTGTTTGAGACTTTGTCAATGATAATAATAATCTTTATTAGTGTCACAAGTAGGCTTACATTAACACTGCAATGAAGTCACTGTGAAAATCCGCTAGTCGCCACATTCCGGCGCCTGTTTGGATCCTGAGGGTGAGATTGGAACTGGACCCTTTGGTGGAAATTTCCGATGTTGCCAGAGCTGCTGGACAGGAAGGGGTCCAATGTAGTGGTCTTCGCCTCTCTGATTGCCCAGCGACGAATCCTACTTGGGTGGAGGTCAGCCATGCCACCTACGGCTTTCGTGTAGTTGGGGGATGTGGCAGAGTTTCTGCAAATGGAGAAAATTAAGTTTGCCCTTAGGGGGTCGGAGGAGGGATTCCATTGGAGGTGGAGGCTGTTCATTTCCGTTTTCAAAGATCTGTTTGTCACCAGCATATAAGGGGGAAGGAGGGTGGTTGGAGGAGAGGAAGGCGGAAGGGGCCTGGGAATTTGTTACGGGGGTAAAATTAGCTAGCTTATAAAGATATAAAAATGACAACAACAAAAAAGGATCCGTCACACGTAAGTTGAATGTGGGACTCAAAACAGTACTGCCCGTACAATGATGTAAGTACAATGGTCAGTGTGGTGATTTACAGCAATGTTCATAGACCTAAGAATGAAGGCAGCTCCGAGCTTGTATGCCTTACTGTACATGTGTTGTTAATAGTTGTTAATAAGGACTTAATAAGGACTTATAGTTAACCTATGGATGACCACAGAGACTTATTTAAGACATACTGATCTGTAACCAAGAACCCCACAACAATGCCGCCTTCCTCAATGTACACAGTGCTGTCAGATTGTTGTGGGCCATATTGCTGCTGGCTCCATGACGCTGGGAGCAATCTCTTTGGAAAATTAATAGTAATTCATATCAACTAATACACCAAGTCTGCATTGTTCAAATGCATTCCATAAGTATTACTGCAACGGCACAGCAAATCCCTCCTCCGACTACGTTAATTTATTCAAATGCTGCACAAATGTCTCAACAGTTCCATATCATAGAATACCTACAGTGCAGAAGGAGGCCATTTGGACCATTGCGTCTGTACCGGCCCTTGGAAAGAGCCCGTAACCCTACCTAACCTTTTGGACACTAAAGAGCAATTTAGCATGGCCAATGTTTTTAACCAGCACACCTTTGGACTGTGGGAGGAAATCGGAGTACCTAGGGGAGACCCATGCAGACACGGGGAGAATGTGCAAATTCCACAGTCACCCAAGACTGGAATTGAACTCGTATCCCTGGAGCTGTGAGGCAGCTAACCACTGTACCACCATGTCGCTCTAACCTTCTGACCTTCTGTACTCACCTATAACTTTGTTCCCACAAATCCAGAAAGAAGTGCTGTTAGGTGAATTAGACATTCTGAATTCTCCCTCCATGTACCCGAAGAGGCGCCAGAGTGTGCCGACTAGGGGATATTCACAGTAACTTCATTGCAGTGTTAATGTAAGCCTACCTGTGACAATAAAGATTATATTATTATTATATATTATGTCTCGGTCTGTGGTGATTGTGTTTTGCATGTGGAGTGGCACTGTAACACTGTGGTTAGCACTGTTGCTTCATAGCGCCAGGGACCTGGGTTCGATTCGCTGTTTGGGTCACTGTCTGTGCGGAGTCTGCATGTTCTCCCCGTGTCTTTGTGGGTTTCCTCCGGGTGGTCCTGTTTCCTTCATCAAGTCCCGAAAGACGTGCTGTTAGGTGAGTTAGATATTCTGAATTCTCCCTCTGTGTACCCGAACTGGCGCCAGAGTGCGGCATCCAGGGGATTTTCACAGTAACTTCATTGCAGTGTTAATGTAAGCCTACTTGTGACAATAAAGCTTATTATTATTGTATCATATTCCATATAGTACAGAATTAAAATATCAATGGATAATGGTAAATTATATGAAACATTATGAGGAACAAAATAGTCTATCAGATAAAATAGAACCGGCAGGAGAGAATTGACAGTGCTTCATTCCATTGGCTCCCATTGACTCCAAAACAAATTAAAGTTAAAAACATAGACATCCTCACGCTCCCCAATTCCAAAATGTGCCGCCTCAAGTGGAGGAGATGTTCGGCCTACCCCACTCATAGTCTAGCAAATGGTGGAAGTTACCCATGCAATACGGAAATCCTTTTTATGCAGCGAATAGTTAAGATCTGGAATACGCTGCCTGAGCATGTGGTGGAGGCAGATTCAATTGTGGCTTTCAAAAAGGAAATTGGATAAACTTCTGGGAAACAACTTTCTGGGCTGTGAGGAAAGGGCAGGGAGGTGGGACTAGCTAAATTGTTTTTGTTCAAAGCCAACACAAAGAAAATGGGGAGAGTGATCTACCTAACAAACAAATCACCCTGCTTTAAAACAACAATGTCTGAACATTTTAATAAAGCCCTCTTGTTTAAAAAATGGGAATAACCTGAAAAGGGAAGAGCTATAGGTGTCAATCGTGCCTCGACAAACAGCACACCAGAGTGAAGAATTCAATTTCATGTTGTCTTCCTCACTTACAGCAGCCTTCAGGCAAGTCTAGGGAGAGAGAGGGTTGGGTGAGACAGTAAGGGGGTGGGGCTGATGGCAGCTTTTGTGATTACTGTTGTCCCGGATGGTACACTGCTGCTCCACTTGCTCCAATCATTTCCTTTACAAATATTGCAACGTACCTTTTTGACACTGGCTGCTGGCAAGGCCACATGCATGTCCAAGAAACCTGAGTGGTGTAGGCCCAACATCTCCTCCACTTGGAGCAGCACATTTTAGCACTGGGGTGTGTGAGGAAGTCTATGTTTTTAACTTTAATGTGAATGTTTTTTGAGGCAGACACTCTTTCAGAACAGGAACTGAACTGAAAATGAAACTAGACGGAAAGCGGAATAGGTTAACGCAGAAACGAAACTGAACTTCCCAGTCTCTAAGGAAATCAGGAGCAAACTGAGATTGACAAATCTAAATGAAAACATGTTGAAAGATATAAAAGGACACAGATAAGTCCCCACTCTGTCGTAGTTGCTGTTGAATCCAGTGGAGAAAGATAGACAAGGTGAAGAAGTCTCAAAAAAAGAGGTTCGATCCAAAGGCTGACAGTAAGCAAAGAGATAAGTTGTTGTAGCTGTTTCTGTTACTGGAAGATAACAATGGTGGATCTACCCAATCTACAATAAGTTGATCAGGTTCTGCAGACACGTGTCATTGGCCATGAAGATCGTGCCCATGGAACTTGGGTTGATCGTGGGCTGCTGCTGTCTGGGGATCAGACGAGCTGATAGGAGAAAGAGTTGAAATTCCTCATGAGGGAGAGCTTGAAGGACTTTATAGCTGAGTGAAATCATTAAAATCTGACCAGATTGCTGTCTTATTTGTACCTGCCCCTCACTGTGCAATTTATAATTTATATTCCACCAAAGGTTGGCTGTTAATTTATGTTTAACTCATGTTAAATGTGGATATTAGAGTATAGGATAGAAACTATTTAGTATTTGCGTTGTTGACACTTTTATGGTAAAACTTTCTACCATTATAAACTATGGAATCTTGTGGCTTCATTCCATTATTGGATGACTGGGATTTTGTATTTTATCTACTTTAACAAAAAATACTGGCCTCTACCGAGATCAGAACAGGGGTTAAAATAGATGCTAATCCTCTGTGCTGTTGGATGAAGTTATTGAGAGAAGGCTTTTGTTGATCTTTATTCAGTGATGTTAGCAAGGGGACTTTGTGATGGGGAGTCTAAAATGAATACACCTTTGGGGAATGGCGTCTCCATGTTGCAATGGGGCAGTTCCTTTTAACTGAAGGGAAGCTTCACAATACAGTCCCTTTTGCTCGGTCCTGTTGGACATGATAGATGTGGCCTCCTCCCTTCTTCCTCCTCAGCCACACATATAGGGAATAACCCTTGTTGCTGAGAAGCCATCCTAGGTTGTGATTGGAGATTTGAAGATGGTCTGTTTTGAAGATTGTCACAAGATAAAACCATTGCACATGATGGAAGAATAGCAGAAATTCACTGAGGTGAATAACATCTTGTGGTCACACCCTGACGGTAAGAGGGTGTTTTATTTTACAGTTCGTGTGTCGGTCCCTGTAGTGTAATGGAGGTCCTATAGAGCCACAGCATGCAGTCAATGACTCCCTGTACCATCATAGTCACTGGGAGGGCCTTTCTCACTGTGATTTCCTCCTTGGTGAAGAATAGCCTCCTCACTGCTCCTGGCACCTGGTGAAGTAGGATTGTACTCTTGGAACATCCTTTATCAATAGGGCCTTACATAGAGAGTCTCCTCCTCCCCCTCCCTCCTTGCAGAGCTTCCCTTCTCTGCCTCCTCCTCTCCATATCCTGACATCACGATCGTTTCCATCTAAGCGCATGCGGAAAAGTTATAAGAACATGAAGTGTCCCATCTGACACACAGATGGGAGCCGAATGCAAAATCATTTTTGAAAGGAAAATACAGAAATACCACACAGAAAGTTGTGAGCACAGTTGCACAGTGATTAGCACTGTCACTTCACAGTTCCAGGGTCCCAAGTTCGATTCCCAGCTTGGGTCACTGTCTGTGCGGAGTCTGCACTTTCTCCCTGTGTCTGCATGGGTTTCCGCCGGATGCTCCGGTTTCCTCCCACAGTCCAAAGATGTGCAGGTTAGGTGGATTGGCCATGCTAAATTGCCCTTAGTATCAAAAAAAAGTTAGGTGGGGCTACGGGGATAGGGTGGAGGAATGGGCTTAAGTAGGATGCTCTTTCCCAGGGACAGTGCAGACTCAGTGGGCCGAATGGCCTCCTTCTGCACTGTAAATTCTATGATTCTATGATACACGTGGAAATCTGAAGTAGGACTCCATAGATTTTTGATTCTCAGGGAGTCTTTCAGGTGTCTCTAATTGTTCGTCTAAATTTAGCGTTGTAATGCTAGAATCATGTGTTGGGACTGTTGATTTTTGTTGCGTATGTAAAATGGGCAAGAGCCAATCAACATCCATTACACACCCCACCTGATTATCCTTCACACTGAAGCAGTGAAAAGAAATTTAGGTAACGTGGGGGAATTAGTGTGTAATCAAACTTTTGTGAGGGCCACGAAGAATCCAGCACGAGTTTTAAGGATACAAAGTAATAACATTTATTTACAATAACATATATATATAACAGCAGCAGCAACTTCCCTTGCTGCACACCTCTTCCTGCTGGTGCCTAAACTGGCCAGCTTTATTTATACTAGGAGTTTACTAATGGTTTCTCCCCCCCCCCCCCCCCACTCATTGGGGAAGCTCATACTCCCACAGGATTGTGGGATTGTCATTAGTCCCCAGCCAATGGTAAGTAGGCAGGTTATAACACAAACATTGCCAATTTTACATTCCCCTTGAAGTCGAACGCTCCAACAATGGAATTCTACAGCTAATTGTCCCTGCTTGGGTCAGCACCCTGAATGAGTGATCCATTTCATCCAATCTCACTACTCTTTCCCACACTTCTTAATTTTTTTCTTCAAATATTTATCATTTTCCTTTTGAAAATTATTTTGGATTTGGCTTCCGGCTGTGTTTCAGATGGGACACCTCATGTTCCAATTATCTTTAATGTAAATTACAATAGCTAAGCAATCCTCTCCTTCTTTCAGTAATGGTCTCAATTTTCTGCCCTTTAATTAATTTAATTAATGTGAATAGATTTTTCCCTATTTGTTTTGTCAAAGGTTTTGAACAGCTCATTCAGAGGTCTGTTTAATCTTCTCTATTTTAGTAAAGTTTAGGTGCCTCCAGCTATGGCTCAATTGGTAGCTCCCTTGCCTTGGAGTCATAAGGTTCTGATCTCACTGCAGGGATTGAGCACCCCAGTGCAGTACTGAGGGAGGGCTGCACTGTTGAAGGTACCATCTTTCAGATGAGATGTTAAGCCAAGGCCGAAAACCCAGATTTTCTGGTCATTATCACATCATCACATTATGCCCCTCCAATCTTCAGACCCCAAACAGAGTGAACGAGCTGGAGGTAAATCAAACCAACCAGAGCACTGAATCTGTCAAGACATTCTGCGGAGGAAAGGTGAAATATTTACAATGTTAAACATTGCTCACAGCAATGCAAAGTTTTAATGTCCAAATCAACACCGGGGCATAATGCAGTGTTTTGTCGAAGCCGCTTCTGCCGGAAATCAAACACTGTGCTGCACTAGATTCCACCATCAAGGTTAATTTAGTCACATATGGTGGACAATCCATACGCACGGAAGGCGTAGCCACACTGCACTGCATACCGGGCAATTCCATATAGTCGACCAAAATGGAAAACCACTGTTGCGTCTCTAGGACAGGACTGCACTGGAGCTAAGCCACCTTGGGCCAGATGTACACTCCCTGCAACACCAAGCTCCAGAGATGCTAGAATACAAAGACCTATCCGACTGTGATATCATTGGGAAAGTGCCAGTCATATATCACATGAGGCTGAATGACTCAGTAATGCCCGTTGTCTGTGCTCCAAGAAGAATACCCCTTGCTATGAAATAGAAGGTAGTTGTTAAATTGGATCGAATGACAGGTCTGGGCGCCATAGCCCCCACAGATAAGGCCACAGACTGGATTTCTGCAATGGTAGCTGTGGCGAGGAAAGACAGAATGGTCAGGATCTGCATTGACCCAGCTCACTTGAATAAAACACTTCTGAGACCTCACCACCCTATGAAATGATTGAACAGGTTACAACTAACATGCCCAACGCTAAGGTTTTGATCATCCTGGATGCGATGTGTGGATTTAGGCAAATCCTACTGGATGAAGAAACTTCAAAGTTCACTATGCTCAAGTCTCCAGTGGACAGATACCGGTTTTTATGCATGCCCTATAGGATCTCCACTGGTAGTGAGGTCTTTCAAGAGTCTATGGAACAGCTCTGTGAAGGACATTCCTGTGAAATCACCATCAATGACATTCAGGTCTGGGGGTCATACAATGCAAGAACATGTTGCACATTAGGATTTGGTCCTCGTCAGAATCAGGACCATATTGCTGAAGATTAACCCTGTTCAATGCAGAGTCACGGTCAACCAAGTTCCCAATGTGGGCCATCCGCTCACAACCGATGGAGAGAGGCCAGGTGCGGACAAGACAATGGCTATATGTAAACTGTCCACCCCTGAAGACAAGCATGTCCTGCAGCACTTCCTTGGTATGATGTATTATTTATCTAAGTTCATTCCCTCTTACAGCGAGGTGACTTGGCTCCTCAGTCAACATCTTCACCAGAATGTACGGAGGCGTGGGCTTAAGTAGAATCATACAATCATAGATTTTACAGTGTAGAAGGAGACCATTCAGCTCATAGAGTCTACACCAGCCCTAGGAAAGAGCACTCTCTATCACACCTCCACCCTAACCCGTAACCCAACAACCCCACCGAACATTTACACCCTATGGGGCAATTTAGCATGACCAATCCACCTAATCCGCACAACATTGGGCTGTGGGAGGAAACCGGAGCACCCGGGGGAAGCCCACGCAGACACGAAGAGAACGTGCAGACTCCACACAGACAGTGACCCAAGCCAGGAATCGAATCTGGGACCCTGGCGCTGTGAAGCAACAGTGCTAACCACTGTGCTACCATGCCATCCACAAAGTAGGGTGCTCTTTCCAAGGGCCGGTGCAGACTCGATGGGTTGAATGGCCTCCCTCTGGACTGTAAATGTTATGATTCTATGATAATGTAGTATAGTGCTGGTAGGAGCATCACACTGCTGTGTTCAACAAACTGAAACATCTACTTCCAGCCCCTCCAGTGCTACAACACATTCAAGTGTTAATGTTGGTAACTTTTGGTTGGTTCAATTGGCTCTGTTTTATAACCTTTGCTCTAGAGTCACCAGGTATCTTTATACCGCCACGAGGTTCAAGTTCAAGTAATGATCAATCACTCACTACACCAATTAGTAAGAGTCAAATCAAAGCACATTTATTATACACAGTAAATCGCTACTCATGCATAAACTCTACTTTCTAAGCTATTTCTATCACTAACAGGCCTATAATTAGCTTCGGACTGGCCCACCAGGTCAGAGGAACAAATGGCCTTTCGTTCGGGTTCTGAGTCTGCGGGATTCAAAGCTGGTATGGACTGATAGCTAGGAGCACCTATCTCGTAGCGAGCATTGACTTGAGACTTACATTCTTTGGAGGCAGCTGGACAGGTCACTGACAAGGGTTGATTCGCGTTGCTGAGTGACCCTGTCAAGAAGGACGATTTGAACTTGGGGGCTTTACTTTATAGTCCCCAGGGGCTTCCCGCCTTTCGGGGCGGACCCCGTACCTGGTTTCAAGTGATTGAACTTTGTTCAAATCGCTTGGTTCGATTTCTCCAATGCTGCAGCGGTTCCCTGATGTTTTGGCGGTCTTTAGGTGTCCGTTAACCTCTTTTGTGTTGGCTCCTGCTGGCGCCGAGGAGTCTGGCTTGGCCTTGTTTACCTTAAATGTTTTGATTGTTCCCAGGGATCGCTCATTAGTATGTAGATGGCTGCTACATTATTATGCCGATGGTTGCTGGTATCGATACTGTCTGGACTTTTGCAGAGTCTAATACACAATAAACTTGCAGCTGCTAGTTTCTGCCTGTGTTGGCTGAATTTCCCTTCAGCCTTTGCTGTTCTCCATTTTACGTCGGGAATTGGCCAACCCAGGTGGCTACATTAAGAACCCTGCTGATGTTACCTACGGGAGTGTCTCAAAGCCATGATGAAAAATGTGAAACACAATGGGCTGGATTTTCCGTTTGGGATGTTCTCCCATCAAGCTGAACTGCACCAATTTTACGATCGCTTTGGAGCCATAAAGCAGGGTGTAATTTTCTGTTCCACGCCAAGCATAAATAATACTTGGGATCCCTAAGGAACCTCCAATCAGCCCTGATATCCCCCTCCCCAGAATAATCCGGGCCCAACCCCTGCTCACTGCAAATCACCCCTCCCACCCCGTCACACTGCACAGTAACCTCCCACCCCCGGATTACCTAAGTACACCCCCGCCCTCAAGTATGGGGATGACCCTACCACCCACCCCCCCCCCCCCCCGGGACCCCTTTAATGTGGGGTGGGGGGGGGGCCTTCCGGGACCATGTAATAGCAGGACACTCCACAGGGATGCCTGTAATGGGTGACCCCTCACAGGGATCCCGGGATCCCTGAAATGTGGGCCAACTGCCCCCCACCCGCCATGACCCCCATCGGCACCTGTCCTTCGAGTACCTGTCGGACCAAGCGAGTCGCCGAAGACTCCAGCTGACCAGGGTGACCAGGGATACCGTGCAGCATCTGTGCCAGATGAGGGTACGGGGGAGGACAACCATACCTGGTGGCCATCACAGTGACGGCCGCCCTGAAAGCTTTCGCCACGTGAGTCCTTCCAGGTGCCAAATGGGGGCCTGTCCGGGATCTCACAGACGTTCATGCACAGGTACACCTGTGTTGTCACAGATATCCTATATTACTGGGACACAGACTATATAAACTCTGATGTGGACTGAGCCCACCAGGTTGCTCGGGCAATGGGGTTCGCCGCCATTGCTGGCATGCCCCAGGTCTAGGAGATGATCGATGGGACACCTGTCCGCCTACGAGCACCGCTCATCAGGGGTTGAATTTGTCAATAGGAAGGTCTTCCACTCCCTGAATGTGCAGCGGTGTGTGACCACCGGTTGCACATCATGCACATCTGAGCCCAATATCCAGGCAGCGTGCATGATGCATTTGTCCTGGTGCACTTGACACCTTCGAGGCGTTCCCTTTGGTGAAGGGTTGGATCTTGAGTGGCAGCGGTTACCTGCTGCGGTCATGGCTGATGACGCCTATCCAGAGGCCAGAGAATAACGCAGAGAACCATTATAACGATGCCCATGCAGTGACCAGGAGCATCATTGAACGGCACATTAGTGTCCTGAAGATGCGGTTCCGATGCCTGGGCTGCTCTGATGGGGGTTTCAATATAGTCCAAGGAGGATATCCCACATCGGGCTAGCCTGCTGTGACCTCCACAATATCGCGTTGCAGAGGGGGGACATGCTGGAGGAGGAGGAAGAGGAAGATGCAGGGGACAGCCAAGATGGCCAGGGCATGGGGCCCAGACAGGCACAGGAGGTCACACAAGGTGTGCACCAGGGCCACCGCACATGGGAGAACCTCACCACCTTCAGGTTTGCCAACTAGGAGGCTTTGCCATCAGCAGTTCAGCCCCCTGTCCCACCTCCCCACAACACCCACCTCATAGCTATCCACCCCCTCCCTTGTCCCCATTTCTGCACTTCATCCCCACCACCCCAGTACTTCCACCACCCTCCAAGCTTCCCACCAGTGTCACTACAGGGTCCTGGGCTGGCAGTATCAGTGAATCTGGTCCATGGGACGGAGGATGATGACGCCACACTGTGCGATGAGCTCTGGTACTCCACCTCATTTGGCAAAGTCTTACCCCTGCCTTCGCTATCACATTCCACTGTCCACTGGAGTCACCGGCACGGGCCCCATCACCGTCTCCTCCCTCAGGACGTCTAATGGCCCTCGGGCTACTTCTTGGGGAGGGAGTGTGACCTGAGTGATCTCCGGAGGCTCAACCGTCACCTGGTACTGCCAGTGCTGGAGGCCCGCTTCCATCTCAACAGGGGTCTCAATGCTCGGGGCCATGGAGCACAGAGATTGGGCCATGTCCCTCTGTGCGTGACTTAGGTCAGCCAGGGCCCGGCCAATGCGCTCGGCACTCACAGCCAGACCGGTGTCACTGGGCCATGTTCTGCTGTGCTGCAGCAATGTCCATGTGACCCTCGTACATGGCTGCCTATGACAGGGCAGCCCTGCCCTGAGCCTCAGCCACAGACCTTGGGCATTATGATCCATGGCCATTGTAGTGATATAATGGTTGTGTTGTAATTCACCAACTGACCAATAGGAATCCCATTAGTGTATAAGTGAATGTTAGAGTCATAGAATCATCGAATTTACAGTGCAGAAGGAGACCACTCAGCCCATCGAGTCTGCACCGGCCCTTGGAAAGAGTACCCTACTTAAGTCCCACGCCTCCACCCTATCCACTCAATCCCTGTAACCCAACCTAACCTTTTTGGACACTAAGGGCAATTTAGAATGGCCAATCCACCTAACCTGCACATCTTTGGACTGTGGGAGGAAACCGGAGCACCCAGAGGGAACCCACGCACATACGGGGCAGATGACCTCAGACTGACTAGGGAGCTGGGAGAGAGGTTGTTTGATTATGTTCATACTGTTATTCATCTGATGTTTTGAATATATTTGACCTACAGTTAATGTTAATAAATCATTTCGCTTTCGCTACAAGAGTTCTTGTAATATAAATCAAGCCATCTGACAAGAACATTACATGGTACCAGGACTAAATGGCATTAAACACTGAGAAAAAAACTATCAGCCTGCCACGAGGGCCACAGAGATTTGATGATTTTGCAGACTGTATGAATGAACTACATGGAACTACGGCATCATGGCAGAACATAGCTATAGATCTCTTTCACCTATGAGGGAAGGATTACTTAATTATCATGGATTATTTTTCAAACTATCCCGAAACGGCTTTACTGTCGAGCATAACGGCAAGCAATGTAATACCAAGGCAAATCTTTACTGAATACAAAATTCCTCAAGTCGTCATGAGTGACAACGGTCCTTGTTTTAGTTGCAAAGTGTGGCAACATTCGCAGTCACATATGATTTCAATCACATCACGTCAAGCCTGTTGTACCCACAAACCAATGGCAAAGACGAAAAAGGTGTACATATTGTTAAGCAATTTTTGAAGAAGGCAATGGACAGCCAATCTGATCCATATCTCGCACTGTTGAGTTACAGACCATCACCATTGTCACATGGTAGATCACCAGCAGAGTTACTCATGAATAAAAGATTGCATACCACATTTCCATACTTGGCAAAGAATGAGGAGAATGCAATGGTACTGCAGAAAATGCAAAACATTAAAGCAAAACAAAAGCAGTTCTATGTTAGAGTGTCCCGAACTTTACCACCCCTGAGTAGTGATGGCATTGTGAGAGTGGAAGATTCAGGCAATTGGTCGAGAAAAGCCATTATACTTGAAGAAGTAGCACCTCGTTCCCACAATGTACAGACAGAAAAATGGGCTGGTTTTAAGAAGAAATCATCACGCACTCTTGAAAACAAGAGAAGACTTTCACAACAACGTGATGGATGACGAATCTACATCAGAATCAACATCAGCTGCAGTGTCAGCTAGTTCAGCAGTTCCTGAGTGTGAGAATGACAACTTCTGAGCAGCAAGGTCAAACTTTGAGAAGATTAACCAGTGTCAAAAGAAAACATGATTGACTCAATTTGCAGGTTTGGACTATTTGTACATACTATGCTCGCTGTTCTTGTATATAATATATATTTGTTGAACCAGTTTTTAAAATTTAAAAAAAATTAATAGTGTTAGAATCACAGGCTCATGATATCACATGTAAATATACTGATGATAATGTTTTAATTTATTCCATCACAGGAAAGGGGATGTAGTGATATCATAGTTGTGTTGTAATTCACTGACTGACCACTAGGAGTCTTATTAGTATATAAGTGAATGTTAGAGTCGGATGACCTTAGACTGACAAGGGAGCTGGGAGAGAGGTTGCTTGTGCATGTTCATACTCTTATTCAGATGTTGTTTTGTATATATTTGACCCACAGTTCATGTTAATAAATCATTTATAGCTTTAGCTACAAGTGTTCTTGTAATATAAATCAGGCCATCTGACAAGAACATTACAGCCGTGAGCCTTGCACCAAGGCTTCCACTGCAGATGCCACCCATTCGGTGTTGACCTGGGTGGCACGTATTGTAGGTACTGCCTCCTGCTCCTGCAGGCAGTTGAACTCCCCCTACTGAACCTGCAGGTGCTGGAAGATTGCTGACACCCCCTCCTGTAGTCCCTAACTCTATATCTGCATCTCTAGTATTGATAAGGACCGCCCTTTCCAGAAGCACAAAACCCATCTGGACTGCAGCTAGTCTCTGGGGTCGGGCTGCCATCTGACAGTCCGCCCCCATGGGGATTCCTACCTCCAACTGATGTACCACTCCATGTGTGGCGTGTGCACCCGAGAGTGTCCAAAAGCCTCTTCAGTATAATGACCCAGCAAGGTCAGAGTCTCTGTTATGTTAGAGGGTGCTGATGACAACAGTGATGAAAAGTTGGCATCGTCCCCAGACTATTGCTCCAGAGTTTTGCGGGGTTGCGGTCGGTAGTGAGGGACTCAGGATGGTCCTGCCTCGTCCAATGGTGATCCTGAAAGACAAAAGACTAGACACATGGCGAGGATAGGCATTGTGTGGGGAGAGGGGTGACTCACTTACCATAAGGTCATCACAATTCAATGGGGAGTCACTTGATTGTAGCATACTGACCTTCTGCCTCGGTGACTGTCCGCTCTACAACCCCACTGACCAACTCCATCGCCCACTACTCTGCGACTGTCAGGGCCTGCAGGTCCGGTGGACTCCCTCTGGTCTTTTCTCTCTCCTGACAATTTGGGCCATCTTCTCCTGGGGGGACAGATAATGCACAGTGTGAGACACTCGGATGCAGGCAGCACGGGAGGTCCGCAGTTGGCACCCGGCCATGGTGGGTGGCAGAGGCGTTGGTGTGTGGTACAGGGTGGGGTGTGAGGGAGCTGCTGGCAGCTGGATTTGATCACCGTCTCAGGGTGCGGACATCTGCGGGGTACGGGACATGATGGCACCAGGGGCATGGAGGTGGTGACTCACCCCAGATGATGGGGAGAGGTTGCTCATCCTCATGCAGCACTGTTTACCCATCCGCCTCGTAGGGGCCGAATGGCCGGTAGGGGTGAGGGATGGGCATGTGCAGGACTGGGGTGGTGCCAGGGCCAGGGAGGTGGTAACTGCTTCCCTATCCGTCTGGTGGGGGCCGCATGAGTGGTGGGGATGATGCCCTGGGGGGTGGGGGGGGGGGGGAATGCTGTTCGGAGGGGTGCCGGTAGGGTGATACCAGGGACACAGGGATGGTGACTCACCCAAGTCTCCCTGAGGAGGCCTATGGCACTCACAACCTGCGCCACCAGGCCCAGGCCCAGTTGGCATCAGCATGTGGCAGCCTCCTTCCCACTCCAGGGAACAGGGTGTCCTGCATCTCCTCCACAGCATCCAGCAACGTCTCAAGATCTACGTCCACAAAACGTTGTGCTGCTCTTCGGGGGTGCCATCTTCTTGGCTGGAATGAGAATGTGGGTGGAATGGAGTGCTTATATGCAGCTCCAGCTTGTCAAGCTCTCCAGTGCCAATCCCGATCCCGACGAATCCAACGTCGGTGTCAGTTGGAATTGCACTAGTTTCACGTTGGGAGAGTGCTGGCCCATTAGCATGTCCTGAATGGCTCTGGCACTGGCACCCCCATCGGGACCGGGGAACACTCCTGATTCAGTCCCAGTGTCATCACCTCTCTCAAACAGAGAATCCAATCCTATAACTCCAACCGGTTTTCCGTTCAATTCCAAACATACTGACTTGGTGTGGCCCAGTTTATGACAATAAAAACATCCAACTTTCCTCACTTCTATCTCTCCTTGACACTATCTTTTTTGTTTTGAGGTGAAGTCTTTTTTGAATTTACAACCACTCCCGCCCTTGCTTGACTGTCCTTTCCCGGACCATCCCATTTTCTATCTTTTTCAGGTTTAAAAGAGTGTCGAAAGAAAGGCTTTGACCTATGCACTAACTCATAATCGTCCGTAAGCTTCATTGTGTGTCTTGCAGTATGATCTGTTTGTTTCCTCCACATGAATCCTTATCATTGTAGGTAACAGGTCCTTAAATTCTTCCAACAGAAATACATCTCTGAGGATCTCATAGGTTTCTTCTAATTTTAATATTCTCACCTACCTATTAAATTATTTTGTTTAACCTTTTCAAATTCAATACCAGTCTGTCCAGACTGTTTGCTTATATTTCAAAGCTTTTGTCTGTAAGTCTCTGGTATTAATGCACAAGCACTCAGTATAGCTCTCTTCACCATCTCATATTCCCCAGACCCTCCGTCTGTGAAAGACGCATAGACTTCACTAGCCCTACCTACAAGTTTACTTTGTAACAACAGCATCCAAATATCTTGTGACCATTTCATCTGTTTAGCTATTTTCTCAAAGGGGTTTAAAAATGCCTCGGCTTCCCTTTCACCAAATTTTGAAAGTGTCTATATAAATCGAAACATCTCCCCACTAGGTTCATGTTTAGAACTATGTTCTTCCTCATCCAGCTCTGTTGTTCCAGCTGCAATTCACTGCATTTTAATTTGATGTTGTCTCTCTTTATCCTTTTCTCTTTCTGTCATTGCTAACTTCTGCATTTCCACTTGCTTTTGGAAAGCCCTCTCTTTTTCTTGCACTTCTAATTTCTTCATTTCTATTTTTCTTTGTAGTTGAATTTTAGCTGATTCTATTTCCCCACTTCTCGAAGTGCTTGGTCTGCCTGATACCACTTGTATATTTGAATATATTTGCGTATATTTAAATGCTTTACTATTCTTTCAATTACCTCAGTTTTCTTAGCCCCTGTAGATAATCCTAATTTGTTTATTTTCACCTGTACCAAGATACAGTGAAAAGTATTTTTCTGCGAGCAGCTCAACAAATCATTAAGTACATGAAAAGAAAAGAAAATACATAACAGGGCAAACAAGGTACACAATGTAACTACATAAACACTGGATTTATGTTTTCTCACCCAATTCCAGCAATTTAGTGTTACGTACACTTTTCAAATATGATAAGGTTATATTGTCTACATTGAAATAAGCCTGGGTTAGAGCAAGGGTCACCTTTGCAATCTCCTCATTTTAAATAGCATGTTCTCACTTGGTTCCACATGTTCCTCACTCTCATTACGGTTGAAAAGTCACAAATCCCCGACACACAAAAGGAATTATGATTTTAAAAATCAAGGCCAAGAGCCCCCAATTTTGTAAAGAACCTCGCTGATGTTACCTGCGAGAGTGTCTTGAATGCCTGAAGGATAACTTGAAACATTGGTTCTTAGTTGTGTATATTTGTTTGGAATAATGTGAGGAACAATGTACAACCCAATGAGGAACCAGTCCAGTTGCATAAATAATTAATGCAGAATATTTATTAAAAGAAAAGAAAAGAAAAAAACACACAAAAAATGACTAATATGCACCATGACACCTAAGCATATTAATAATGAAAATCGCTTATTGTCACAAGTAGGCTGCAAATGAAGTTACTGTGAAAAGCCCCTAGTCGTCACATTCCGGCACCTGTTCGGGGAGGCTGGTACGGGAATTGAACCATGCTGCTGGCCTGCCTTGGTCTGCTTTCAAAGCCAGCGATTTAGCCCCATACAATGACTAAACACATCTGAAGTTACCGGATGTTCCAAAAATGACCCATGTTCCCTGAACTCACTGAGTTCCCTTTTCCCAAGCAACGTCCAATTTTAGTAACTCTCTAGGTCAAATCCAGCTAAATGTGACCACAGAATACCAGGTGGCTAAGTGTGGGAAACGTCTGTTCCTGGGTCTTTTAGAGGAGGGTATCTGCAATCTGCCATGGCTCTAAATGATGGATGGGATAGGCCTCCATGGCTTGGATCACAGATGAAACTGGCCTGACTGACTGTCGGATGGAGAACTAGCCTGCTTCCTCAATGAGGGTTCTCACAGCTCAACTGATATCTCACAGAGCTTGACACACCGAGTCCACAATCTGTGCCCCTGTACCAGTGGAGCTGGAGCTCCCTCGTGCCATTATTGCAACAAACCCTGCAGCCACTGTGCACACGTCCAACACACCTGATTGGCTCCTAGGTGACAGGGGTTACCCACTGTGGCCTATCCAGAGGCCACAATTGATGCAGAGACCCGCTACAACGGCGCCCATACAGCGACCAGGAGTGTGTTCGAGCGGAGCTTTGGCCTCCTGAAGATGCGGTTCAGGTGCATGCACCATTCTGGGTGGGCCCTCCAGTATGATGCTGAGAGGGTTGTCCGCATCGTGGCGGCCTGCTGTATCCTTCACAACATCGCACATCAGAGGGGCGATGTGCTGGAGGAGAAGGATGAGGAGGAAGGGCAGGCATCGTCCAACGAGGAGGATGCAGGGGAGGGGGATGATGAGCAGGACATGGGGCCCACGCAAACATGGGAGGCCGCACAACATCTGCGCCAAGGCCAACGTGCACGGGACACTCTGATCGCCTCCAGAGTCACCGACTAAGAGGGGGGATGTAGGGGAGGCTTGACCAGAGGCACGGACACCACATCCCAACCCCATACCCCCTCACCTCCCACCATGCCAACTACCCAGTTTGAATTCCGCCCAATTATACATACCTGCAACGCCATGAGGTGGAGGCCCTGGGTTGGTAGTAACAGTGGGTCTGGGCCATGGGATGGAGACTGATGACAATCCGCTCTGCGATGAGCCCTGGTACTCCGCAACGTACGACAACGTCTGACTCATGCCCACAGTTGCATTGTCCACCTGGGTGATCCCTGCATGCGGGCTGGCCATTCCATCACATGGTCGCACCGAATCCCTGGGGTGGCGGTGGTGGGGACGGTCAAGGGGCAGGGGAGAGGAAGATGGAGAGGAGGGTGGGGAGAACAGGCCATCCACAGGGCCCGAACACTACAGCTAGGTCGTTCCCCACAGTCGGAGTGGAGGCGGCCTGCTGTGACACCCGACGTGCGACGAGGTTCTTCTGTGGCGATCCAGCCTGGATGGGCCAGGCCACTTCTGGGGTGTCCCAGGTGGTGTGGTGCCGCCCTGTCCTGCCCGTTGCCCAGCAGATGCGACAGGGACAGGAGGGGAGGAGGTCGAGCTGCTGTGGTATTCTGGCACCTCCCCTGCGAGAGTCACCGGCACGTGCCCCATAAATTCCTCCTCCCTTGGGGTGCCCGAAGGCCCCAGGGCTACTCCATGGGTCAGGGTTGCGAGTGGAGCCAATCCCTGAGGCTCCCCCACCACCTGATGCTGCCAGACTGTAGTAAACCACTGTTGCACCTCTATTAGGTGATGCATGGTAGGACCTGCACTACAGGTACGTTGGTCGTCCCTGCCTGCTGGCTCCTCCCAGTAGGCGGAGTATAAATACGTGTGTCCTCCAAGCTGCAGCCATTTCGCCAGCTGCTGTGGGAGGCCACATATCTTCAAACAATAAAGCCTCAGTTGTACAATAAAGCCTCAGTTATACCCAACTCAAGTCTTTGTGCAATTGATCGTGCATCAATTTATTGCTCCAAGATTTTCAAGAGCTGGACCTCCGTATCAAATCGGATCGCCTGCAGCTGGATCCGCATTCAAGTGACGCCAAAAAGGACTTTCAACACTGGCTAGCTTGCTTCGAGGCGTACATCAACTCTGCGTCCACCCCTGTCTCGGAGGCTCAGAAGATACAGATCCTGTACTCAAGGTTGAGCTCCAGCGTCTTTCCGCTAATCCAGGACGCACCGAACTACGCTGAAGCCATGACGCTTCTCAAAGAGAATTACTCTCAGAAGACGAACACGCTCTTCGCCAGGCACGTACTTGCCACTCGCTGTCAACTCCCTGGTGAGTCCATAGAAGATATCTGGCGGGCCCTAATCCCACTTGTCCGGTACTGTGACATTCAAACTTTCTTATGCGGGACGCGTTTGTTACGGGGATTGGGTCGGACCTCATACGCCAGCGACTGTTGGAGGGGGCCACGCTCGACCGAGCGGAGACAAAGAAACTAGCGCTCTCCATGATGGTCGCCTCGCGCAACGTTCAGGCCTACACCCCCAGCCGTGCGGCCCACCCCTCCTACGCATCGTGGACCCCACAGACGGCCGCCCCACCGGGGGCCTCACCCAGTCAATACGCCTGCGTCATACGCCAGCCAGCAAACCACGGGGGTCCCCGATGTTATTTCTGCGGCCAGCAGAAACACCCCCGCCAATGCTGCGTGGCCTGCACTGCCCTTTGTAATGCTTGCGGCAAGAAGGGGCACTTTGCCGCAGTGTGCCAGGTCCGTGCAGTCGCCGCTATCGCCCCCACCCCTCTCGTTTATGGACAATGGGCGCCGCCATCTTCACCTCCCCGGACCACGCGCGGCCAGTGGGCGGCGCCATCTTCTGCCCCTCAGACCACGCGCGGCCAGCGGGCGCCGCCAGCTTCTCTCCCTCAGACCAAACGTGGCCAGTGGATGCCGCCATCTTCCCCCCCAAGCAACACATGCAGCCACGGGTGCCGCCATCTTGTTCAACACCCGCCACTTGCGGCCGATGGGTGCCGCCATTTTATACTCCTCCAGATCTTCAGCTGCCATTTTATCCTCCTCAAAATCTTCAGATGTCGCCATCTTGTCTCCCCCACGGCACATGGGCACTGCCAGCGTTCCAGGACCCCCGGGCTCCCCGTCATCCTACACCAGCGACGACCGACCACGACTCGCCTCAGTGACCATCGACCAGTCTCGTCCGCACAACCTGGCCACCGCATCGACCAGCGTTAAACTCAACGGACACGTGAGATTGCACTGTACTGGGTCTTCTCAACGGTAGAGCTCAAGTCCGCCTACCACCAGCTCCCCATTCGTGAATCAGACCGTCCATACACTGCCTTCGAGGCAGATGGCCACCTCTATCACCTCCTCAGGGTTCCTTTCGGCGTCACCAATGGGGTCTCGGTCTTCTAAAGGGAGATGGACCGAATGGTCAACCGGTACGATTTGCGGGCCACCTTTCTGTACCTAGACAACGTCACCATCTGCAGCCATGATCAGCAGGACCACAGCGCCAACCTTGCCAAATTTCTCCGCACCGCCACTCTCCTAAACCTCACCTACAACAAGGAGAAGTGCGTGTTTAGCACGATCCGCTTAGCCATCCTCGGCTATGTGGTCCAGAACGGAGTTCTGGGGCCCGATCCCGACCGCATGCGCCCCATCATGGAGCTTCCCCTCCCCCACTGCCTCAAGGCCCTCAAACGCTTCCTGGGGTTCTTTTCGTACTATACTCAGTGGGTCCCAACCTATGCGGAGAAGGCCCGCCCACTCATACAGTCAACCCATTTTCCCCTGATGGCCGAGGCACAACAGGCCTTTGCCCGTAACAGAGCCGATATCGCCAAGGCCGGGATGCAAGCAGTAGGCGAGACACTGTCCTTTCAAGTAGAGAACGACACATCAGACGTCGCCCTAGCCGCCATCCTCAATCAGGCAGGCAGGCCCGTGGCATTCTTTTCCCGCACCCTTCATGCCTCAGAGATTCGGCACTCATCCGTCGAAAAAGAGGCCCAAGCTATCGTTGAAACTGTGCGGCAGGAGATTCACTCTCCTCACTGACCAACGGTCGGTAGCCTTCATGTTCAATAACACACAGCGGGTCAAGATCAAGAATGATAAGATCTTGAGGTGGAGGAACGCGCTCCCCACCTACAATTACGAGATTTTGTAACGTCCCGGTAAGCTCAACGAGCCCCCAGACGCCCTCTCCCGAGGTACATGTGCCAGCGCACAAGTAGACCGACTCCGGACCCTGCACGACAGCCTTTGTCACCCGGGAGTCACACGGTTGTACCATTTCATAAAGGCCCGCAATCTGCCCTACTCCGTCGAGGAAGTACGGACAATCACCAGGGACTGCCAGGTCTGTGCGGAGTGCAAGCCGCACTTCTACCGGCCAGACCGTGCGCGCCTGGTGAAGGCCTCACGCCCCTTTGAGCGCCTCAGTGTGGATTTCAAAGGGCCCCTCCCCTCCACCGACCGTAACACGTATTTTGTCAGTGTGGTCGATGAGTACTCCAGATTCCCCTTTGCCATCCCATGCCCCGATATGACGTCTGCCACCATCATCAAAGCCCTCAACACAATCATCGCTCTGTTCGGTTTCCCCGCCTACATCCACAGTGACAGGGGATCCTCATTCATGAGTGATGAGCTGCGTCAGTTCCTGCTTATCAGGGGTATCGCCTCCAGCAGAACGACAAGCTACAACCCCTGGGGAAACGGATAGGTAGAGAGGGAGAATGGGACGGTATATATGGCCATCCAACTGGCCCTACGGTCCAGGTCCAGGAACCTCCCGGCCTCTCGCTGGCAGGAGGTCCTCCCTGATGCACTACACTCCATTCGGTCACTACTGTGCACCGCCACTAACAACACACCCCATGAACGTCTTTTGGCCTTCCCCAGGAAGTCCACATCTGGGGTGTCGTACCCGACTTGTCTCGCAGCTCCAGGACCCGTCCACATCTGGGGTGTCGTACCCGACTTGTCTCGCAGCTCCAGGACCCGTCCTGCGTCGTAGGCATGTCCGACTCCACAAGGCGGACCCGTTGGTGGAAAGGGTGCAATTGCTCCATGCAAACCCCCAGTATGTCTACGTGGTGCCGCCAGGATACTGTCTCCCTCAGGGACCTGGCACCAGCAGGTCACACACACACCCCTGGCCCGGCACCACCCTCCCCTCCCCCGGCGTTCCCAGCAGCAACCCCCCCGGGACCATCCGTCCTCCCCCTGCCCACGCTCGAGGATGAAGAGGATTTTGGCACGCTCCCGGAGTCCCCGGGCATCAGACCAGCATCGGCATCGCCGCCAGCACTATGTCGCTCCCAGCGGCACATCAAGGCCCCAGACCGGTTAAACCTCTAACTGGTCCAGTGGACTTCAAAATACATTTTTTTCCCCTCTCTATCAAAAATTGTAAATGTAAAAAGAAAACAATTTGTTGTATATAGTTTTCCACCACCCCCGCCAGACTCAATTTTAACAGGGGGTGAATGTGGTAAACCACTGTTGCACCTCTATTAGATGATGTATGGTAGGACCTGTACTACAGGTACGTTGGTAGTCCCTGCCTGCTGGCTCCGTCCAGTAGGCAGAGTATAAATATGTGTGTCCTCCATGCTGCAGCCATTTCGCCAGCTGCTGTGGGAGGCCACACATCTTCGAGCAATAAAGCCTCAGTTGTACCCAACTCAAGTCTTTGTGCAATTGATCGTGCATCACAGACCTGGAGGCCCATTCTCGTCTTGGCAAGGATCTGCATGCTCACGGCCATGGAGCACAGGGAGTGGACCATCTCCCTCTAGGGCTGCGCCACATCACGCTGTGACACCAAGGTTTCAAACAGACTGGTTAGGTCCAGGCTGTTTCCAGCAATAGGGATGTAATTGGTAGATGGGGAACAGAGTTTGGTGCAGGAACCAGTGAAAACCCTCATAAGAACCACAAAGAATCACTCATCGATCTCTCTTTGGGGCTTGTGGATTGGATTGGACATGATAAATTGGCCCCTAGTGTCCAAAAAGGTTAGATGGAGTTGCGGGGATAGGGTGGAGGCACGGGCTTGGGTTGGGTGCTCTTTCCAGAGACTGGTGCAGACTCGATGGGCCGAATGGCATCCGTCTGCATTGTAAATTCTATGATTCTATAATCCACCTACCTTGCACATCTTTGGGTTGTGAGGGTGAGACCCATGCAGACACACCCCTGAGTGCATTCCTATAGAAAAAACAGAAGTGGTCATGGGAGGCACCACAGGACGTAGCATTCACAAACAGCTGCTATCGTCCAATATCTTGGTGCACTATGACCCCACAAGAACGCTGGTGCTAATGTATGATGCCTCTTCTCACAGAGTAGGAGCAGTCCTCTCCCATCGATGGGATGGTGGCACCAAGCGACCGATTGCATATGTGTCATGAACCCTGGCAGATGCAGAGCACGCTGTGCACAAATTAAAAAGGAGGGTCTGGACATGATATTCGGACTGAAGAAATTTCACCCATACGTTTACGGTCGACACTTCCCTCGAGCTCGCTTCCCTCACCAAGAATGGACAAAGCCATCATGACTTTAAACTTTATGGACAACATGCCTGTGTCCACCAAGCAAATCCAGACATGGGCCCAGAAGTAACCCATGCTGGCAAAACTACACCGTGTGATCCTAAGCGGTGGATTGAGGCACCCTAGGAAGATCTTCCTATCTAAACGGCAAAAGTTCAGCACGGACGATGACATCATCCTGTGGAGAGCCGGAGTGGTTGTCCCCCACCCAAGCCAGCGCTCAATTTTGAGATGTTGCACAATGGTCACTCAGGAGTCTCCAAGATGCTGACAAGGAGCTATGTCTGGTAGCCCGGGCTTGACTCTGACATTGGAAATTTGGTGAAACAGTGCCTGTCCTGTCAGGAAAATCAGAATCTTCTGCATCGGCCTCGCAACACCTGCAGGAATGGCCAAAGAGGCATTGGGTACAGGTGCATGTGGAATTTGCTGGGCTGTTTATGGGGTCAATGTTTTAAATCTTAGTCAACATCCATTCTAAATGGATGGACATACATCAATGTCCTCTAAGTCTTCCAGTGCCACTACAGAGAAACTTTGGCAATCATTTCTCAATCATAGGATATGGAGATCTTCGTGTCCGACAATGGGACTCCCTTCACCAGCGGAGGATTCCAATGGGCTGAAACACATCCGAACGGTACCCTACAACCATTTTCTAATGGCGTGGCTGAGCGGGCAGTCCAAACGTTTAAAAACGGTATGAAGAAAAAGACCGCCAGCTCACTCGATACCAAACTGGCTCGTTTACTGTTCAATTATAGGACCAAGCCACTTACGATGAAAGGGGTTGTGCCAGCGGAATTGCTGATCGGCCGACAACTCCGGACCAGACTCAGTCTTGTTTCCCAATCCAAGTCGGTAAGTAGAGTCAAAGTATGAGGCCCAGAAAAAACATTATGACACCCGACGACCCAACAGAACCTTCAAGCCAGAGATATCATCTACGTTCGCAATTTCATAGATGGGTCCCCTTGGATCTTCGGAGTGGTAGTTGAGAAGACTGCCCTGTGTCATACAAGGTCAAGACCAGGGAAAGGACCACAAAAAAGCACGTGGACTATCTCAGGAGTAGTGATCCCTCTACTGCGGATACTACTCCGGATAAGATAACTCCCTCAACGTCCTTGGAAACTACCGGCAGGCAGGGCACTCAACCTATGATACATCCAAGAGTCATGCCTCAAGAGGACAAAGACTGAGGTGATGAACTTACAGCTGGACGTTCATATTGGGTTAGAACCTCCATCAGTGGCCCTTCAACACTTAGCTAGGAAGCGGGGTTCCCCTATCCACTTCACGCCCCCAGATCTGACTCCACTGATGGTGGACTTATGGCACGAAGAGGTGAAGGAGGCCTCATTGTCACAGGAGCGAGGGGGAGGATCTGGATTTGTGTGGGGTGGAGGGATGTGACAACCCTCATGAGGACCACAGGGAATCACTCATTGCTCTCCCCATGGGGTTCATGGAGTACAAGTTCCCATTGTAACAGCCGAAGGCCCATCCAGCTGGAACTCGTTTTCGAGCCCTTTAAATACCGTCCCAGATCTGGACCGGGAGTGTTGTTAGTCCCGGGCTGGGGCACTAGTGTTGGATGCCGCAGATGTGGCTTTACTTCTGAGTTTAAAAAAAAATTAGTCAAAACTTCATCTTCATGTCTCCTGGATTACTGCAGAACCAAAAACAATGGGCGGGATTCTCCGGTCTGCCAGTCACATTTTCCTGGGCGACGCGCCCTCTCCGACAGTGGGATTCTCCGCTGCCGCCACCTACCAATGGGATTTATCATTGTGGCCACCCCACGGTGTCTGGAAACCCACGGCCATGGGTGCGCAGCCAGCGCAACAGAGAACCCCGCTGGCGGAGAATCCCGCCCAATAACCTCGGTCATTCTTCAAGGGAGGTATTTTGAGGATGACAGCAGATTTAAAGGAAAGCGGGATGACACCTTAAGTGTGAGGACCATTTACAATGTCGGCTAAAATGAGGACTGGAGGGGAAATTGGGTGATCAGCAATTTAATGGGATTAGGATTGAGTGAATGGGGGATGGATCTCATTGACAAAATAAGCTCAGAGACAACATGAGGGTGGATGGGGAGAAAAAGATGTGAGTTCGGGGCTGGGACATGATGGGAGAATTAAAGAAAGTTCGGCCAGATTGTCTAGTGGAAGGGAGGAATGTGACAGAGGCCGCTAATCGGATTGTCTCGACCTTAGTGAGAAAAAAGACCATGAGCTCCTCACTCTCGTTATTGGAGGTGTGGGTGGAGAAGACGGGGATGATAGATTTGAGAATTTTAAATGAGAGATGAGGTGGGTAGACCAAGGTGGGATGATCAAAGAAGGAGATAGTACCAGAGGGGTATGGTGGGGTCTGGCCAGGGTATGATTTAGTGATAAGAGTTACATCACCTTTGGGCAGGGGAAGTGAAGACACTTGCATGCTCTTAACCACATACTCTGGATAACTCAGAATGTTGTCCACATTCTGATCAAAAGAAAAAGAACATGGATATGCCCTGTGTACATAAAAATGTAACATAAATGTTCAAACTTGAATATTGATTGGTATTTAGGTTAGGAATTTCTTTTTAGAAAAATAACACATTCACAAATGGACCATACTTCCAAAACTTGGTGGAAGTACTACCCACTGCAAGCATCCACCCTGTACTGTTAACTCGGGTTTTCTGAAAATATAGGGCTTTAATTCAGGATGCATTCCCACTATCCTCCCCTTTAATACTATTCCCATTATCATCCCCAGCACGGGATTATTTCTGTTATGTCACTGGGGCGTGTTCTATCTGTGCACAATAGAAGATATTTTCATTACTGAGTGGCATCTAACCAGCAGGCAAAGGCAAAAGTGACAATGCACCAACATTGGCATGGCTCTCTGACTGATGGTATCTGATCTTTAAGGAATGTGCAGATAATGTTAAAGGCCATCGTTGGAGTCTACTTGCTGTCAATGAAGGAATACTTCTGTGTTGCCCAAAAATAGCTTTTAAAGGCCTATGATCCATCAACAATGTGAAGTGATGACCATAAAATTATTGGCAACATTTTCTCACACCAAAAATTATATTCAATGAATCCTTCTCCAACTGGGCGTAATTTGATTCAGCGCTTGTTAAGGTACCTGACGCAAAAGCTAATGGTCTTTCTTCCCCTGAAGGTAGTACTGATGTTTGAAAGAAATTACACTGATCTTACCTGACACAAAGACCATAAACTGGATTCTCCGCCCTGCCATGCCATATTTCTATTTCACCCCACCGGCGGGATGCTCCATTAAGCCGGCCGGTCAATGAGGTTTCCAATGGTGGGGCAGACCACGCCGTCGGGAAACCCCTGGGCTGCCGGCAAAATGGAGCATCCCGCCGGCAGAGAATCCAGCCCCATGCATCTGAAGGTATTTCAATGTGCCTTCTCAGTAATTGTACCAGTAATTAGCATTTCATCAAGGTAATAATGTACTCCCTGTAAACCAATAGGGAACTGGTCCATGGACCATTAAAATAAAGCGAGTGCTAATATTATTCCAAACGGTAATCTCGTATAGCAGAAAAGGGCAGCACGGTAGCATAGTGGTTAGCACAATTGCTTCACAGCTCCAGGGTCCTAGGTTCGATTCCTGGCTTGGGTCACTGTCTGTGCGGAGTCTGCACGTTCTCCCCGTGTGTGCGTGGGTTTCCTCCGGGTGCTCCGGTTTCCTCCCACAGTCCAAAGATGTGCAGGTTAGGTGGATTGGCCATGCTAAATTGCCCTTAGTGTCCAAAATTTCCCTCAGTGTTGGGTGGGGTTACTGGGTTATGGGGATAGGGTGGAGGTATGGTCTTGGGTAGGGTGCTCTTTCCAAGAGCCGGTGCAGACTCGATGGGCCGAATGGCCTCCTTCTGCACTGTAAATTCTATGTAAAAAAAAAGGCCTTTATGTGTTATAATGGTGAACAGGGGTTGAGATTCAGCCGCAACAGTCATTTATATAGGTGGACCTGCGATAGATCGAACTTGCTGTGCTTCTGTTCCCCTGCTAGACCAGCAAACAAATCCTCAATCATAGAAACAAATTCTCACTCAGTGGTAGCAGGTATTGAACCGTGCATAGACCTGGATTGATGGTTATTTTAAAATCTCCACAGATGCTTTCCTGCTTCATTACAGGCACAGTGGAGGTTGCCTAGTCACTAGTAGTGATGAGTTCTAAGACTTCAGTATCCATAAGGCTCATTAGTTCATGTTCTACCTTTGCACGTATAGCATAGGGTACTGCTCGAGCCTTGCGACTCTGAGGCTGGCTATTTTGCTTGATCTTTAATGGCACGTATTTCCTAGTGTGACCTCGAGTACACTGCTGTATTTTTCTAAGATGGTCTGCAAGTCCATCTTTAAATCAATTAAGCTGTTCACAGCACTCTATTTCGATGTTATCTTTTCCAGCAAAGTGCGACCAAAGAGATGGAAAACTTCCTTGGACAATATGGAGTGGCAGCTCCACAGTTTGCCCACTTAACTCTACTTTGGCTATGATGTATTCTCTTAGAGGCACCATTTCCTTGGTGTAGGTCTTCAGGATGACATCTGCTGGCTTTAATGATGGGTGATTCAATTTTCCCTCATATAGCTGTCCACTTAATTTTGGAACTATTCAGAACTGATGTGATTCACCTTGAACTGAAAGTACATTTAAGTTCAATTCTTCATCAGAATGATGTGCTGTGTCTTCATTGTTGTTATTATTCTTTTCTTCAACATTATGAGTTTTCTTGAATTTGTTTTGTTTCTTCCTTTAAATGTGTTCTGTGTTTTTCTTGCAACAAAGAAACTTCTCTGGAGAAACTGCTTTACTCCAACAAGCTCTTGTGTGGCCACATCTGCCACAATTTTTGTATTGACTATCCTGCTCCAGCAATCAGCCTGTGAATGGCTCATTTTTGCATAGTGGTGACGCGCCTGTTGCTGGGTAGACTTTCTCTGGGCAGCAATCAGTTTATGGATCCTTATGCCTGCTCCGAGCTGAGCGACTTCCTTAGCAGCAAGGTCCATTGGCCATGGTATCTTCTAAAGACTTCTTGGCTAGGATATAACAGTGGAATTTCTCTGCATGTGATTTCTAGTTTCCTGAGGCTTCCTCAAATGAACTCATTGAGACAAATTTCCTGCCATTTTTTCAGGGATATCAAAATGTTCTCACAACGTCCCTTATATTAATAGTAAGACGTCTTATAACACCAGGTTAAAGTCCAACAGGTTTGTTTCAAATCACTAGCTTTCGGAGCACTGCTCCTTTCTCAGGTCCTTATATTAATGGTCTAGTTAATAATGTTGAATAAGCCAATTGTAGCAGCTTGCCATGCCAGAAATATTTTCTCTTTGCCCCACCTTACTTTTATGTCTTACTCGACTACAAATGGCAAACTCTGCAGTCTGAACTCCGCAGAGTGCCGAGTAAGGTATGGAACTTTCCTTTTTAATTTGTTCCCAACAACCTTACTGGTCTGATGCCAGGACAGGAGTGCGACCGTTGACCTACTTTTCATCTGCCTCAATGTCGACCGTCAAAAGCTTTGATTTTCTTTTTCTCTTTGGAAAATAATTTTTCTTCTGATCCGTTCCTCGTCGCCAGCTTTCTTTTTATCCTGTTGTGTATTGTGCTTGCAGAATAAAAGAATGGAAACGCTGAAGCAAGTGGGTTCAATAATGCAATAATCAACAGAGGTTTATCAGATGGTTGATCTAGACTGCCAGAAAGCCTGCGAAGTAGCTAATGACGCTACGGACTATCATGTGAATAAACCCTTAAAGTGAGCATGCAATAATGCAACAACAACCCACATATATAACAGATATGGCCTCCATTAACTCCCTGCCTCTCGTCCTGTTCCTCTGACCTCCTCCTGGGTGTCTGCCCCTGCTGCTGAAGATGTTGACCCTCATCATCACTGGACTTAATATCTGATGATCATGCTCCCATTACCAGCTATTGATTTCCATGCACTTAGTTGGTCTCCCAATCTTGTCTGGAAACCCAAAGCCCTCCTCTTATATTCCCACGGTGTCAGGAGGGCGATGGCCCCTGCCTTGCCCCAAGTGTACAGACCACTCTTCTAGCACAGAACACTCTCCCTGCAACCTCTACAGCTTTGAGCCAATGACTAAGTGCCCCTCTCAGCTTTGCTTCCTTTTATGGACCCACCTTATTTCATGATGCAGCCACAATTGACTCCCTGCTGTACTATCACCTCCATCCCTCGCCCATCCCTAACCCAACATCCAACGCACGTCCCCCTCCCACTACCCCCCACAAACGCTAACCCAAGCTGGCCCACAACGAGCTGACAACAAGCTCGTTTACTGTGCTAATTGGCATCATTTCAAAAACAGACAGGTTTCCAGATATCGCCTTGCCCCACTCTGAGGAAGATTGCCGGCAGCAGAAATGGTGACGAGAAATCGGCACATAAACCAGCATGCTATTTTTAGCACCCATGTGCCTCTGTTCCTGCCTCTGTTGGGCCTAAAATTCCTGCTCTGGTTGACACTGCACTCTTAGTGTTCACTTCATCATGAGGGAACACCTCCTTTGGCTGTTATACCATACCACATTAGAAAACACGAATTTTTCTATTTCTGGTGAAATTGTAATCATGTTGTTAAAACGTAGTCTTCCACATAAGGTGTACTATTACTTGGCATATGCCCATACATCTACCTTATGAATAATTATTACTTGAACATATTCTTGGCATATTCTGTAAAGTGCTTCGGTTAAATATTTAAAAACAGTGCAATCAAATAGTACCCAGCTTGCATTTTCAATGAACAATTAGTTCAATGAGCAAGTAATATCATCAGAAATATGCTATACTTTCTATAACAGAGTCATTTTCGCAACTAGATGGGATGCTTTAATTTTATATTGTATAAAGGCAGACATGAGATGCTGTTCTAAGTACATTTTTAATGTATTTTCATCAAAAATTAACAATCTAACTTCTAATTAGTGATTTTAAACAAGCAATAAATCAACCGCAAAGGACCGCATTTTTTGAATTTCACATCCAGAAACAAGTCAAGCTTTGTGATCCAATAAGGAAAGAGTTGAGACTTTTTAAATGGCGGTCTCATAAAGGAGTATTAACCACCATGTTATTTCACATTAAAGATTTTAAATGTATGCATTTTCTGCATCGATAGTGCTAAATTGTGTGAAAGTGTTTTTGCTCGTCCCTCAAATTAGAAAAACTGCTGGATTTATTATTTAAATAGAAGGTATGTTCTCAGGAGGGGAAGGTAATTATTATTTCAGTTTTGAAAATAATCTGCACCACGCCCCAGGGCCTGAAATGCTCTTTCATTTGACATTAGTCCTGATTAAAATGCAATTTGCGTTCCTGGACATAAATTATCCTCTGGTTATATCAGAGATGGGTAATCGCTTGTTTACTATTGCTTGTACAAAAGATAAGACAAGTTATATGTCTATGCTTTGATCTGTGATATAAATAATACACATTGAATGACCAACCTATGACCATAATGTATCCGTTATCAAGGTCTTAGTCATACCAGTGGGCTTTAAATATAGTGGAACTTCCATTATGTGCTATTTATAAAGGCAGCTAAGCTGGCATTCAGGAAATAGTAAATACATTTAGACTTTAATAAAAAGGAGATTAACTACCCTGGTGTATTATGCATGTTGCGTTCGAAACTTAAATAATTCTCTTTGGGAGCCACATAAGGAACTGTTTCATGTGTCTTTGTTCGAGCCGTTGAACGGGTGACTTTTATGCCAAAGATGTTTATAAAAGGCAGAAAGTAAATGCACAGAATCTCTGTGGAGCATAAAATATTCTAAATTTTACAATTTAAATGTGCAAGACATCCTGCATTTTATCGAAAATATATCTGACATTATTTCCAATCAAAAAAGTAAAAAATAGAACATATGCTTTAAAATGCATACATGTAACCACAAAATATAACATAAAATGCCTGATATAGCTGGTGAACAGACATCAGAAACTATTATGCAATTCTCTCTCTGTAAAGTCTTTATAACACATGGACAAAGTTTTTTTTTAAATTTAGAGTGCCCAATTCATTTTTTCCAAATAAGGGACAATTTAGCGTGGCCAATCCACCTGACCTGCACATCTTTGGGTTGTGGGGACGGAACCCACGCAAACACAGGGAGAATGTGCAAACTCCAAACGGACAGTGACCCAGAGCCGGGATCGAACCTGGGACCTCGGCGCCGTGAGGCAGCATTGCTAACCACTGCGCCACAGTGCTGCCTCACACATGGACAAAGTTAGCCAAATTTTAAATTTTGTTCAGAGAAAGCTAGCTTATTTCACTTCGAGGAGGAAACAGAATTGCAAACTTGTACTCGATCTCCCTTTGTTTCTGTCTGTCTGTATGCTATTATTAATTCCCATCTGTTAGCTCAGTAGTGACAATACGCTTGAGTGAATACATTCCACTGATCATCTGAACTAGTCTGGTCACTTCAGTCGTCTGTACCTCTTTTTTGCAGCAAGTCACTCTTCATATTTTCCATCCATGCTGCCGAGTTTCCTGATCTTCGTGTTTTAAGTACCTCTGTTTTGAAGGCCATAAAAGGTATTCTAGTTGTTTACATGCTTGAATCACGGCCAAATCATAGCAGTCACTAATCGTGGATTTTCTATGTAGTTATTGTTTCTTCCAGCTGCCAAATGCTACTGTGCTTACTGCCATCTTAAAGGTTATCCCTATTAGTACTGGATTTTCTAACCATTGCACAATGATATATCAATAAGGGGCAGCCAAATCACACAAAATAGTTAATTAAGGTTTCAGCATCAGAAGGCGGCAGGTTTCAAGTTGTCTCCAATTGGCAACCCCATTCTCAATGTGAAGAGAATCAAGTTCTATACCTCACTCGCTAATTATTTGATTATGGTTTCCTCTCTATCTCTGTGTCATTTTTCCCAGATTGCCACATATCTGACTCCAAGGTCCACAAATGACATGTTCTGCAGCAAGGTTTGACCATAATTTAAGATTATTGTCATTTTTCAGCGCATGTTCCAGGTGGACCTGGTTTCCATCCTTTACTGTTTGTGCTCACATTTTGCAACAGCCTAGGGCCCACTTTGTGTTTATCCACCAATGCTACTCAGATACTAGGAGCTCTTTTGGGTATACTAGAGGCTGACTGCTGTTCGAATGCCCAAAACAAGTGACTTTGTCTTTATTATTTATTCTTTCTTGGGATGTGGGTGTCACTGGCAAGGCCGGCATTTGTGGCCCACCCTTAATTTCCCTTAACTGAGTGGCCTGCGGGCAGTACGGTGGCGCAGTGGTTAGCACTGCTGCCTCACGGCGCTGAGGACCCTTGTTCGATCCTGGCCCCAAGTCACTGTCCGTGTGGAGTTTGCACATTCTCCCTGTGTCTGCATGGATCTCATCCCGACAACCCAAAAGATGTGCAGGGTAGGTGGATTGGCCATGCTAGATTGCCCCTTAATTGGAAAAAAAACCCTGAATGCTTGCCACACTATTTCAGAGTGCGGTTAAGAGTCAACCATATTGCGGTGGGTCTGGAGTCACATGTTGACGAGAGCAGCGAAGGACGGCAGATTTCCTCCCCTAAAGAACATTAATGAACCAGAAGGGTTTTTATGACAGTTGATAATGGTTTATAGTCACCTTTCTGAGACTCCAGATTATTACCAATTTCAATTCCAGATTATTAATTGACGTTAAATATCACCAACTAGTGTGGTGATAGTGTAGATATTCACATAACACTACTGCCTACCCCAATTTCCACTTGAATGTCCCAAGTGTCATTAACAATTGTTACAATATGGTTAGAGTGCAATAAATTCTTATTTATTGGAGACAAAGTTTAAAATCCCAGTTACCCACTGTGAGAATAAAGTTGCAAGATTCCATGATTTTAAACAAGCAAAATAAACTTCACTTCACAAAGTCGGCTAAACAAAACAACCTGCAATATATATCTTATTCTCCAATAGAATTAACAAGAGGTAAATACGAATTAACAGGAAAAATGTGGTTGAACACACGATACTGCATCTCATATGAAATAGCAGATGCAACCAGATTGCTTAATTTCTCAGCAGAACTTGCAGACATCAGTGGTCACTGTGAATTACAAAATCGAGTTAAAATTCTGTCCCCCTTATGAGGGATTTCAATTCTTCACATCTGAAAACCGTAAAGGGGCGGGATTTTCCCTCGGCCAACCCAGAAATCAGGAATTCGGTGAATCGGTCTTGTTGCCAAAATCATGGCCGGCGCCAGGTTCACGTAAATCGCAATTCTCCAATGCCTCGACAGTGGCATCAATGTGTTCTACTCGCATCTACAGTAAATGCCGTTTGCATATGATTAGCGGGCCTGGCCCGATACTCAGGCAGTGTGCATCCTGGTACACTCGACGGTTCCTGGCCTCTTCGAGGTGCCATGCCCTGGCTCGGGGGGGGCTGACTCCTTAGTAACAGGGATTATCCTCTGCAGTCGTGGCTGAAAATGCCTATCGGGAGGCCATAGACTGACGCATAGAACCGCTACAACGACTGCAATGATCAGGGGTATGATCGAGCGGTGCATCGGCCCCCTAAAGATGTGGTTCAGGGGCCTGGACCACTCTGGTAGGGCCCAACAATATAACACTGGGAGGATGTCCCACATTGTGCTGGCCTGCTGCATCCTCCACAACATCACGCAGCAGAGGGGTGATGTGCTGCAGGAGGAGGATGAATCCCAGTCCTCATCCGATGAGGATGCAGGGGAGGGCAATGCTGGGCAAGACATGGGGCTCGTGCAGGCTCGTGATGCCACATAACGTGTGCACCAGGGCTGACACACATGGGACGCTCTGATCTCCACCAGGTTCACCTACTAAGGGGACTGGCAGAGGTACGGACATCGCATCCCACCTCCACAACCCCCACATCCCCTCCCCAGCCACCCACTCCCGTGAACAGCCTCCCTGCCCCACCCCCACCCCCTCTTGCAACCCACATCCGTGATTCCTACCTGCCTCACTGTGGGGTGCGGGCCCTGGGTTGACAGTAACAACGGGTTAGGCTCATGGGATGGAGGATGATGACAACCCGCTCAGGGATGAGCTCTGGTGCTCCGCACCATTCGTCAAAGTCTGACTCATGCCCACGGAGGCACTTTCCACCGTCTGCCCGGGTGACCCCTACATGCAAGTTGATCATTCCATCACATGGTCCCAGCGAATCCCTGGAGTGGCGGAGGGGGGTAACGGAGGTGGGGGACATCAGAGCGGTGAGTCCTGGCTGAACTGTAGTCTCTGAGCCAAGCCCACCCACAACGTTCGCCCATTCTACCCCTCCCTCCTACCCCCCTGTCCCCCCTCTGTGGCCAGCCCAGAGCAGCCTATCCTTTACGCCCTACTGACAGAACACCAGGACAGGTTTTAATGTCGTGCACAGGTATTTAATGTGAACAAATATGTACAGGTTTGTGGCCTAGCACCTAACGCTATACTGTGCCCTGCACCCGGGCCAACAGGACCTGATTGAGCACATTAGGCTAAACAGCTGGTTTGTAATGCATAACAATGCCAGCAGCGCGGGTTCAATTCCTGTACTGGCCTCCCCGAACAGGCGTCGGCATGTGGGTACTAGGAGCTTTTCACAGTAACTTCATTGAAGCCTACTTGTGATAATAAGCGATTATTATTATTAACTGGTGTCTACTTTTCTGGCCTTAGTGGCCCTAATACTACGCCTGGGTGGATCCCCAGACATCAGGAATGGAGGTGGCCGGCTGCCATCCCCAACGTGTGCCTGGGAACCCTTTGGCGGGCGTCTTCTGGGGCTCCACTGCTGCTCGGGTGTCCCAGATGGCATGGTGCCACACTGTTCTGCCCACTGTCCATGTGATGCACCAGGGATAGGAGGGGGAGAGTCCGAGGTGCTGCGGGTTTCAGCACCTCCTCTGTGCATGTCATCAGCACAGGCCCCATCACCCCCTCCTCCCTTAGGATGCCCGATGACCCCCGGGCTACTCCATGGGACGTGGGTGCAAACGGGTCTAACCCCTGAGGCTCCCCGCCACTTGGCCCTGCCAGTCCAGCAGGCCCGCTCTCTTCTCCACTAGAGTCTGCATGCTCGCTGCCATGGAGCACAGGGAGTGGACCATCTCCTTCTGGGACTGTGCCACATTAAGCTGCGACTGTGCCACCACCTTCTGGGTTTGTGTCACATCAGCCAGTGACTGTGGCAGCTCCCTCTGGGACTGGGCCACCTCTCTCTGGGTCTGCGCCACGTTAGCCAGCACCTGGGAAATGTTGCCAACATTCTCAGCCATGTCCCGCTGTGACTGGTCCACACTCTGGAGCGCCGTTGCAATGTCCAGGTGGCTCTGGTAGATGGCTGCCTGTGATAGGGCAGCCCTGTCCTGGGCCTCGACTACTGCTTGCACAGATAGTGTCCCAAGAACCTCTTCACCAAAGTACCCTGCCGTGGTGAGTGTATCTGAAATTGTGGAGGGTGGTGGAGACGGCTGCGACAGGAAGTTGGTGTCTTCCCCGGACTCGAGCTCTGGGGTATCACAGGATACGAGCTGAGGGCCCCTGTCCATGTCCGTACCATCGTCGTCGCTGCTCGCCACCTGTAGATGTGGTTGTGGTTGAGGTCGGGAGCGGGGGACACCAGAAGGGGGGCCGTATCCTCACCAGCAGCTCCTGCAAGACATAAGACAAGAGGTATGATTGCACCATGGGCCGTGGGGAGTGAAGGTGACGGGGGGATATCGGGGAAGGGGTGGGGAGGGGCGAGGGGAACTGGTGGTGGAGAGTGGGTGTGGGAGTGGTGGTAGTGGACCGGGGCAGTGGGGGTGCTGGCAGTGTGAGGGTTGTGTGAGTGTGGGGGTGGTGGTGGGGGGGGTGACACATGTCTATGGTGAATCGCAACTCAACGGGGTCTCATTTCCTCGTCCGATGCCGACCTCCGCCCCGGCCACTGACCTTTTTTCTGGCCCTCTTACCACATCCAGTGCCTTCTGTTCTGCTGCGGTGAGGGGCCGCAGGTCAGTCGGTCCCCCTCCAGTCTTCTCCCTCTCTCAGCAATTGTGGACGGCCTTCTCCGGTGTTGGTGGGGGGGGCAGAAAATGCAGAGTGTTAGACAGTATGATGCATGCAGTCCAGGGGGTGGGTAGCTGATGGCTTCAGTGGCCAGGGCACCTGGCTATGGCGGCTAGTATGGAGTGCAGGGTGGGGGGTGTTTTGGGGGTTACGGGTGTATGGGACAGGGTTTGCAGCTAGGGGCGGATTGGTGCCTATTCACCCTGGCTGCCCTGAGGAGGTTGTGCAGTTTTCTTTCTGCACTGCTGGCTGATCCTCGCAATGTTGCCCACGGCACTGACCACCTCTGCCACTTGCGCCCAGGCCCGACGAATGGCGGTGGCAGGCAGCCTACTTCCCAATCCGGGGTGCCTGGTCATCCACCTCTCCTCTATGGTGTCCAGCAAGATCTCCAGTTCGGCATCTGTAAATCTTGGTGCCGCTCCTCTTGCTGCCATCTTGTTGGCTGGGATGGTGTGTGTGGGGAGTGAAGTGTGTATATGCGGCTGCAATTTTCCAGCATCCTGAGTGTCAATCCCGAATCCAGTGATCAGACATTGTTTTTCATTGGAATCAGTCGTGTTCCATGTGGCGCCAGTGCTAGCCCCTTAACGGTCGGTGAATTAGTCCAGGTTAGGCTGGCATAGAAGTCCACGAATCCTGCCCCGGTGTCAATTTGGGCTCGATGCTCCGATTTTGAGGCTATGTCCAGAAGAAGTGTCTACTTTTACAATGAAAAAGTCGGCGTAACCCCGTACCGATGCTCCACCTGGTGGGCGGCTCGCAGCGGCGCCGGGTAAAACCCCCGGCGTTCCCGGCATAAACGGCCGGAGATGGCCACACATGCGCACGGCGACGACCTGCAGCGGTGGTGCCGTACAACATGGCGCCGGCTGCGCACGGACCTGACCGGCCAAATAGTGTCACCCCCCCGGAGCCCCCTCCACCATCCTCGGACCACTCCCCACCAGTCCCCACAGCCATCTCCAAAGCCCCCCCTGCTAGCAGCATGGCTCTCCCGATTTTGGCGGTGCTGGACACTGTCCGCAGCCACTATGCCGGGTTTACGAAAACTCAGACCACGCGTGACCCGCGCGGTTGTGAACACGGCCCATCAGGGGCGGAGCATCGGGGGAAGGCTTCAAGTGACGCGCTGACCCATCGCAAAAGCATGCGGCGTGCTCCCCAGTGTGCTAATTTGGAGGGGGCAGAGCAATGAAAAACGACGCAACACCAATTTGGTCGCAAACAAGGATTCTCCGCCCGATCGCCGAGCCGCCGGATATGGAGAATCTCAGGAACAGAGAATCCAGCCGCTTGTCTTTGAATCACCTTGAAAGCCACTCTGGCTCAGATGCTTCAACAGCTCTGCTCACCACCTGATGGTTTAATGTGTTCTCCTGAGACTGTGTTCTGCGGGATTCACAAAGCTGTACTCCTGTCATCAATCACCGGAACTGTTCCAACTCTTTTGCAGACAGCTAGCTTCACTCTGCTGGCGCTGACCCAGGGTTACTCTGAACTTCAGTCTTCCCTGCTGCATGAGCTATAAATGACTCCCAGAACATCTCTGAGACCGAACTACCTTCATTCTTTGACAGCTGCCTTCTCTCTCCACAGTTGCTGTCAGACCTGCTGAGGTTGTCCAGTATTTTCTGTTTTTGTTTCAGATTCCAGCATCCGCAGTAATTCGCTTGTATTTGCCTCAACTACGGAACCAGCAACCTTCCACCAACTTCTCAGCACCCCAAGGACTTCTCCTGAGCCCCAACTGTACCAAACAACTCCCAGGGCCTCTTTGAGCGACAACCACACAAGGTCTAAACTGCAACCCATTTACTTTCCGATAATCGATGCAGAGCTGTTTTGACCCATTCGGCTTCGGGCCAAGTACAATGGGGGAACTCCAACTGCTCTGCCTAGGCTCAGTGATGTCATTGTCTAGTGTGTACTAGAGTTCCTGTCTGACCTGGGCCAGCTTGTCAGGGCTCAGCCAGGAAGGGTTTTGTTTGATTGGTGCGGTGCCTCTCAAATCCATGGACTGGTCACTGATCTCTGGGTGCATTGCTGAGACATTTGTGCCATCTGCCTTGGTTGTATCTGCTATTTAATGTGGATTGCAGTGTTGTGCGTTCAACCACAGTTTCTTGTTAATTCATATTCACATCTGTTCAATTCTGAATTTTAGAGAATAAGATATATATTGTAAATTGTTTTGTTTTGCTGACTTTGTAAAGAAAGTTTATTTTATTTGTTTAAAGCCTTGTTTATTTCAAGCCCGGGGTGGCTCCTACAGAGCTCTTTAAACTGTTCTAGCGGGGTGGGTGGGGGCATATTCTCCCTCTGCTCCTGGGTCAGGTGGGATAGTTCACCACTGAGGTCTTTCAAGACCTCAGTATTTGCCCACCTGGTGGCCAGGGTTCAACCAGGAGACCCTCCTCCACAGCTGATGCCACTGGGCTGCCTCAGATTCTTGCACCTCCTGGCAAATATCTATGGGTTTTGGGGCTGCCAGCTATAATACCTTTTTAACAAGTTATGGTGGCATGGCCAGTGTTTTTTTTTCCCCTCTTATCTGGGTTGGAATCAGCTAGTTTGCTTTGCTAATCTTTTTGACCAACCAATATGGGCCAGTGAACTTGGCTCAGAAAAAGTCGGTGTGTAGGGGCAACAACACTGGGACTTATGGGTCAGAGAGTTGGGGCCTAGTCACCTCTGCCTGTATCCCCTTATACAATGTATGTTAGTACAAAGGGGGTGAAGCAAGTGGATTCTTTTGGGGATGTCTGGTGGTGAACATCAGGAAGCCTAAACTCTTATCCCAGTCATGAGCCTATTTCGAGCAGTAAGCCCTAATCATGGCCTTTTACAAAAGTTGGATGATTTCGCTCTAGCACCGTCTGGGACCGAGGGTGCTATGCTGAGGACTTCAGCTGGGTTATACCTATGTTGTGCACAACCTTCTGAAATACTTGGAATTGGAAGTTCATCCCCATCTTGATTAATAAGGGGATCAGGGGTTATGGGGAGAAGGCAGGAAAATGGGGATGAGAAAAATGTCAGCCATGATTGAATGGCGGAGCAGACCCGATGGGCCAAGTAGCTAATTCTGCTCCTATGTCTTATGGGCTTATGGGCTTAAGACCTGACTGAATTTCTCTTGGTAGTCTATAAAGGGTTAACCCTTCAATCATGGCCTTAGCTGTGATCTTTCAGAGGGGGATAGCTTTGGCAAACCTGGTAGATTGAACCATTGTGGTTTGGAGGTGTTGATAATCAATCACAATCCACCACTATTCGATCAAAAGGTTCACCAAATGTTGGGACGGGCTGGAGGGGGGCCGGTTTAATAGCAGCCTGGGACTTTCCTGTAACCTGGCAGGTTTATGATTTCTTCAGCTACATTGGACCACAGGCGAGGCCAAGAAAAGTGCTTAATGCTGCAAGCTAAAGTTTTACTGGTGCCCACTTGTCCAGCCACCAGAAGGGCATGAACAATTTTTAGAATTTCCTGACAGTATTCTGGGGAAAAAGCAATCTGGTGGAGCACTGTCCACTCTCCACTCTCCCGGGTAGATCTCCACTTCCACATTATTAGCCCGTCCTTTAGGTAGTAACACTCCAGGAACCGGTGGCTTCTGCTTCCGAGCAGGCAGTCTGCATTATATACCTCACCACAGGGTCTGGCTGCTGGGTTTAATCAGGGAGCTTCAGAAGATCATAAGAAATAGGACCAGGAATAGGCCTTTCGGCCCTTTAAGACTGCGCCATCATTCCATGGGATCATGGCTGATCCGACATTTCTCATATCCACTTTCCTGCCCTTTCCCCGTAACCCTCAGTTCCCTTACTAATCAAGAATCTATTTACCTCAGCTTTAAATCTACAAAAGGATTCTGCACTCTTTGGCAAAGAGTTCCAAAAACTCACAACCCTCTCAGAGAAAAAATTCCTTTTCATCTCAACCTTAAATTGGCTCTCCTTTATTCTGAGACAATGCCATTTGGTCCCAGACTCTCCCATGAGGGAAACATCCTCTCAACATTTACCCTGTAATGCACGATCAATGACCACTAAAGCGAGGTTGTAGTCCAACTGAAGGCTTTAATAAGCTAGATGTTTTCCCCAGCAGCTCAGGTACAGAAAGAAGGCTGCTGGGGCGGCACGGACTCTTATACCCTGTCTTGCAGGCCGGAGCTACCATACAGCTTGACCAATAGGAAACATACAATATCTACCAATGGTGTTCCAGCATTACCAGGTACCGTAATACCTCTACACAGACCACCACATTCACCCCCTGTTAAAAAAGAGTCCGGCAGGGGTGGTGGCTTTTTAAAAAAAAAATATTTTTATTGAGGTTTTTTAACAACACAATTTTTTCCCCTTACAAACAATAACCCCCCCCCCCCCCCCCCCCGTAACAAAATAACGCAAATTCTCCCTGAGCAAGATATATACAAGGCAAGATGGTATATTTACATAGCTTTATACACTGGCTCTTGGCCGCGGGTACCGCTTCCCCCAACCCTCCATGCTATCTCCCGCCCGTCCATCCTCTCAGACAGTCTCTCGTTCCCCCCTCCCCCAGGGTTGCTGCTGCTGCTGACCGACCTTCTTCTAACGCTCCGCGAGATATTCTAGGAACGGTTGCCACCGCCTGTAAAACCCCTGTGCAGACCCTCTCAAAGCAAACTTAATTCTCTCCAATTTTATGAACCCCGCCATGTTGTTAATCCAGGCCTCCAGGCTAGGGGGCTTCGCCTCCTTCCACAATAACAAGACCCTTCGCCGGGCTACTAGGGACGCAAAGACCAGAATTCTGGCCTCTTTCGCCTCCTGCACTCCCGGCTTATCCACTACTCCGAATATTGCCCCCAGCTTGGCTTGACCCGGACTTTCACCACCTGGGATATTACTCCCGCCACTCCTCTCCAGAACCCCTCCAATGCCGGGCACGACCAAAACATATGGACATGGTTCGCTGGGCTGCCTGAACATCTTTCACATCTATCCTCTACCCGAAAGAACCTACTCAGCCTCGCCCTCGTCAAATGCGCTCTGTGAACCACCTTAAATTGTATCAGACTGAGCCTGGCACACGAGGAAGAGGTATTAACCCTACCCAGGACGTCGGCCCATAGCCCTTCCTCAATCTCCTCCCCCCAGCTCCTCCTCCCATTTACCTTTCAGTTCTTCTACTAGCGCTTCCCCCTCTTCTTTCATCTCTTGGTATATTTCCGATACCTTGCCCTCCCCGACTCATACCCCCGATATCACCCTATCTTGAACTTCTTGTGCCGGGAGCAACGGAAATTCCCTCACCTGTCGCCTCACAAAAGCCCTCACCTGCATATATCTAAATGCATTTCCCGGGGGTAACTCAAATTTCTCCTCCAGTGCCCCTAGGCTCGCAAATGTCCCGTCAATGAACAGGTCCCCCATTCTTCTTATCCCCGCCCGATGCCAGCCTTGGAACCCCCCGTCCATCTTCCCCGGGACAAACCGGTGGTTACCCCTGATCGGGGACCACACCGATGCTCCCATTGCACCCCTGTGTCTTCTCCACTGGCCCCAGATCTTTAGTGTTGCCGCCACCACCGGGCTTGTGGTGTATTTTGTCGGCGAGGGCGGCAGCGGTGCCGTTACCAACGCCCCCAGGCTCGTTCCTTTACAGGACGCCATCTCCATCCTCTTCCATGCCGCCCCCTCTCCCTCCATAACCCACTTACGGATCATCGCCACATTTGCTGCCCAGTAGTAACTCTCTAGGTTTGGCAAAGCCAACCCTCCTCGGTCCCTGTTGCGTTCCAAGAACCCTCTCCTAACCCTCGGGGTCTTATTTGCCCACACATACCCCATAATACTCCTACCTACTCTCTTGAAAAAGCCCTTGGTGGTCACGATGGGGAGGCACTGAAACACAAACAAAAACCTCGGAAGGACCACCATTTTGACCGACTGCACCCTACCCGCCAACGAGAGCGGGAGCATGTCCCATCTTTTAAAATCCTCCTCCATTTGCTCCACCACCCTCGTCAAATTCAGTTTATGTAGGGCCCCCCAACTTCTGGCTATCTGGATCCCCAGATACCGAAAACTCCTCTCCGCCCTCCTCAGCGGTAGGTCCCCTATCCCTCTCTCTTGGTCCCCTGCCTGTAATACAAAAAGCTCACTCTTCTCTACATTAAGCTTATAGCCCGAAGACTCTCTAAACTCCTTCAGAGTCTGCATGACCTCCACCATCCCCTCCATTGGGTCCGCCACGTATAGCAGCAGGTCATCCGCATATAGCGATACCTGATGCGCCTCTCCCCCGCGGACTATCCCCCTCCATTTCTGAGACTCCCTAAGTGATATGGCCAAGGGTTCGATCGCCAATGCAAACAACAGGGGGCACAGGGGGCACCCCTGACTCGTCCCTCGGTACAGCCGAAAGTACTCTGACCTCCGCCGGTTTGTCACTACGCTCGCCACCGGGGCGCTGTAAAAGAGCTTAACCCATCTAATAAACCCTGCCCCGAACCCAAACCTGCGCAATACCTCCCAGAGGTACTCCCACTCTACTCGGTCAAAGGCTTTTTCCGCGTCCATAGCTGCCACCATCTCCGCCTCTCCCTCCTCCGATGTCATCGTTACCACGTTTAAGAGCCACCACACATTGGTATTTAACTGCCTGCCCTTAACGAATCCCGTTTGGTCCTCGTGAATCATCCCTGGGACACTGTCCTCAATCCTAGTGGCCAGTACCTTCGCCAATAGCTTAGCATCTACATTGAGGAGCGAAATCGGCCTGTACGATCCACATTGCAGTGGATCCTTGTCTCGCTTTAGAATCAGGGAGATTGTCGCCTCCGACATTGTCTGGGGCAGGGTTCCCTCCTCTCTTGCCTCGTTGAAGGTCCTCACTAGTAGCGGGGCCAGCAGGTCCACATATTTTCTGTAGAATTCCACCGGGAACCCGTCCGGCCCCGGGGCCTTCCCCGTCTGCATGCTCCCCAAACCCTTACTCAACTCCTCCAGCCCAATTGGTGCCCCCAAACCAACCGCCTCCTGCTCCTCCACCCTCGGGAACCCCAGCTGGTCCAGGAATCGCCTCATCCCCCCATCCCCCCCTGGGGGCTGGTATCTGTACAGCTCTTCATAAAAGTCCTTAAATACCTTATTTATATTCGTTGCACTTTGAACCGTGGCTCCCCTTCCATCTTTGATTCCCCCTATTTCCCTCGCTGCTGCCCTCTTACGGAGCTGGTGCGCCAGCATCCGACTAGCCTTTTCCCCGTACTCGTAAGTCGCCCCTTGCGCCTTCCTCCACTGTGCCTCCGCCTTGCCCGTGGTCAGCAGGTCAAACTCCGTCTGGAGCCGTCGCCTTTCCCCAAGTAATCTTTCCTCCGGGGCCTCTGCGTATCTCCTGTCCACCCGCAAGATCTCCCCCACTAACCTCTCCCTTTCCATACCCTCTGCCTTCTCCCTATGAGCCCTGATGGAGATCAGCTCTCCCCTGATCACCGCCTTCAACGCCTCCCATACCACCCCCACTCGCACCTCCCCGTTGTCGTTGGCCTCCAAGTACCTTTCAATACACCCCCTCACCTTCCCACACACCACCTCATCGGCCAGCAGTCCCACATCCAGCCGCCACAGCGGGCGTTGGTCCCTCTCCTCTCCCAGCTCCAGTTCCACCCAGTGCGGGGCATGGTCCGAAACGGCTATGGCCGAATACTCCGCCCCCCCCCAATCTCGGGATGAGCGCCCTGCACAGAACAAAGAAATCTATCCGGGAGTAAGCCTTATGCACGTGGGAGAAAAAAGAAAATTCCCTGGCCTGCGGTCTTGCAAACCTCCATGGGTCCACTCCCCCCATCTGATCCATAAACCCCCTAAGTACCTTGGCCGCCGCCGGCCTCTTTCCCGTCCTTGATCTGGAGCGGTCCAGTGCTGTGTCCAGCACCGTATTGAAGTCCCCTCCCATTATTAGTCCTCCTATCTCCAGGTCCGGAATGCGCCCCAACATGCGCTTCATGAATCCAGCATCATCCCAGTTCGGGGCGTATACATTTACCAACACCACCCACGTCCCTTGCAACCTACCGCTCACCATCACATATCTCCCTCCATTATCCGCTACGATAGTCTTGGCCTCAAATGACACATGCTTTCCCACCAGAATTGCCACCCCTCTATTTTTTGCATCCAATCCCGAGTGAAATACCTGTCCTACCCATCCCTTTCTTAACCTGACCTGGTCCGCCACCTTCAGGTGTGTCTCTTGGAGCATTGCCACATCTGCCTTCAGTCCCTTCAAGTGCGCGAACACTCGAGCCCGCTTCACCGGCCCATTCAGGCCCCTCACATTCCACGTTATCAGCCGGATTGGAGGGACACTCACCCCCCCGCCGACTAGCCATCTCCTTTTCTGGGCCAGTCCCTTGTCCGCGTCTCCCTCACTCTCCAGTCCCCCAGCTGGGGGACCCCCGTCCCAGCCACCTCTTCTGTGTCCCGTTCTCTTTCGGCCAGTGCAGCAGCAACCCTTTCCCACCCCCTTCCCCCCTCCCTCCTCTCCCCCCTCCTCTCCCCCCTTCCCCCCCCTCCCGCTAGATCCCCGTCTAGCTTTTTTGCTCCCCCCATATCCCTCCCGTAAGTCAGCTGACACCTGCTGACCCCGGCTTCCCCCGCCATCCCTTTAACCCCCCCGTGTGGGACTCTCCCAATCAATGTACATTCCTTTGTCCCCTTCCCGCCCTTTTTATTTATTTTTTTTTGCCGCGCGAGGTAAAAACCCCGCGCTGCCCAAAGCCTGCCCCGCCCCCCATGGCGCTGCTCCTGTCATGGCCTTGTCCCTCTCCCCCAGCCCATATATCCTTTCCTGCGCGTGGTTGACCCCCTATGTACAACAACCATCATACTTCACCCCTCAAACATCCCCTCTCACACAAACCCTCAATTAGAGTCCAATTTTTCAGCTAATATAAAGGCCCACGCCTCTTCGGGCGTTTTGAAGTAGTGGTGTTGGCCATTATGTGTAACCCACAGTCGCGTTGGCTGCAGCATTCCAAATGTCACCCCTTTTCGGTGCAGCACCGCTTTGGCCCGGTTGGGAGCTGCCGACACGCGCGGCTTAGCTCCGCATCGCCGCGACCTGGAAGTCCAGGGGTGGTGGCTTGATATTACAAAATGTAAACGTGGTAGAAATTATAGTTATGGAGGTGCCGTAATACCTCCGTACAGCATTTTGTCTTATTGTCATAACTATTTACAGATTCACAATGAACTATATACACTTTAAAATGAAGCAATCAGTTGATCGGCGACCCTGGTCGTCCTCTGTGATCATCGAAGCTCTGGTGGTGACGCCGGTGGAGGCTCGGGCGTCTATGACTCCGGGAGTGGCGCCTCGATCTCTGTGGCAGCTTTGACACCCCTAGATGGCGCTGGTGGGGAAAATGGTTGACCTGGGAAGGGAGCGTCTACGGGGTGTGTGGTGGGGCCTAGACGGGGCCGGCGGAAGGACCCATCCTTCTGGGAAGGGGGCGGCTGTAATGTGCACCAGTGGGAGGGAGGTTGGGACTGGTGGCTGGGGTGTGCGTGGGGATCCGGCGGGCACCAGGTCTCGTAGGGAGACCGTATCTTGCCGGCCGTCGGGGTATGCCACGTAGGCGTACTGGGGGTTAGCGTGGAGAAGATGGACCCTCGCGACCAACGGGTCCGACTTGTGCGCCGCACGTGTTTTCGGAGCAGGATGGGTCCGGGTGCTGCCAGCCAGGTCGAGAGCGAGGTCCCAGAGGAGGACTTCCTGGGGAAGACAAGGAGACGTTTGTGAGGTGTTTGGTTGGTCGTGGTACAAAGCAGTGACCGGATGGAGTGGAGGGCATCTGGGAGGACTTCCTGCCAGCAGGAGACTTGGAGATTCCTGGACCATAGGGCCAGTAGGATGGTCTTCCAGACCGTTCCGTTCTCCCTCTCTACCTGTCCGTTACCCCAGGGGTTGTAACTGATCGTCCTGCTCGAGGCGATGCCCTTGCTGAGCAGGAATTGACGCAGTTCATCGCTCATAAAGGAGGACCTCCTATCACTATGTATGTAAGCGGGGAACCCGAACAGCGTAAAGATGCAATGGAGGGCCTTGATGACGGTGATTGCGGTCATGTCGGGGCAGGAATGGCGAATGGGAACTGGGAGTACTCGTCAATCACGTTCAGGAAATACGTGTTGCGGTCGGTGGAGGGGAGGGGGCCTTTGAAGTCCATGCTGAGGCGTTCAAAAGGACGGGAAGCCTTTATCAGGTGCGCTTTCTCTGGCCTGTAGAAGTGCGGTTTGCACCCCGCGCAGATTTGGCAATTCCTGGTGGCTGTCCTGACCTCCTCGATGGAGTAGGGCAGGTTGCGGATCTTGATAAAATGGAAGAAGCGAGTGACCCCCGGGTGGCAGAGGTCCTCGTGGAGGGCTCGGAGGCAGTCCACTTGTGCGTTGGCACATGCGCCGCGGGACAGGGCACCAGGAGGCTCGTTTAGCTTCCCGTGATGATACAAGATCTCGTAGTTATAGGGGGAGAGTTTGATCCTCCACCGCAAGATCTTATCGTTTTTTTATCTTGCCCCGCTGTGCATTATCGAACATGAAAGCAACCGACCATTGGTCAGTGAGGAGAGTGAATCTCCTGCCGGCCAGGTAATGCCTCCAATGTCGCACAGCTTCTACTATGGCCTGGGCCTCCTTTTCGACTGAGGAGTGGTGGATTTCGGAAGCATGAAGGGTACGTGAGAAGAAGGCCATGGGTCTGCCTGCTTGGTTGAGGGTGGCCGCCAGAGCTACGTCAGACATGTCGCTCTCGACCTGGAAGGGGAGGGACTCATCGATGGCGTGCATCGTGGCCTTTACAATGTCTGCTTTGATGTGGCTGAAGGCCTGGCGGACCTCTATCGACTGGGGAATAATTGTGGATTGGATCAGGGGGCGGGCCTTGTCCGCATAGTTGGGGACCCACTGGGCATAGGAAGAGAAAAACCCTAGGCAGCGCTTCAGGGCCTTGGAGGAGTAAAGGAGGGGGAACTCCATAAGGGGGCGCATGCGTTCAGGGTCGGGGCCTATCACTCCATTTCGCACTACGTAGCCGAGGATGGCTAGGCGGTCGGTGCTAAACACGCATTTATCCTTGTTATACGTAAGGCTAAGGATCTTTGCGGTCTGAAGGAATTTTCGGAGGTTGGTGTCATGGTCCTGCTGGTCATGGCCGCAGATGGTGACATTATCGAGATACGGGAATGTTGCCCGTAAACCGTACCAGTCAACCATTCGGTCCATCTCGCGCTAGAAGACCGAGACCCCGTTAGTGACACCGAAGGGAACCCTTAATAAGTGGTGGAGCCGCCGCCCATCTGCCTCGAAGGCAGTGTACTTGCAGTCACTAATGCGGATGGGGAGCTGGTTGTAGGCGGACTTAAGATCCACCGTGGAAAAGACCTTGTAATGCGCGATCCTGTTTACCAGGTCGGATATTCGGGGAAGAGGGGACGCGTCCAGCTGCGTAAACCTGTTGATGGTCTGACTGTAGTCGATGACCATCCTATGCTTCTCCCCGGTCTTTACCAACAGTACTTGAGCTCTCCAGGGACTGTTGCTAGCTTCAATGACTCCTTCCCTCAGTAGCCTTTGGACCTCTGACCTAATAAAGATCCGATCCTGGGCACTGTACCATCTGCTCCCGGTGGCGACGGGTTTGCAATCCGGGGTGAGGCTTGTAAACAGGGAAGGCGGGTCGACCTTGAGGGTCGCGAGACTGCAGACAGTGAGAGGGGGTATTGGGCCACTGAATTTGAAAGTTAGACTTTGGAGATTGCACTGGACATCTAACCCTAGGAGTGTGGCCGCGCAGAACTGCGGTAAACTCCCTTCCCTGGACCCCTTTATCTCTACTGAGTGGGAACCGGAGGCCAGGGAGATTTTTTGATTAACGGGGTGGACGGGGAGAGAACAGCGCCTTACCGTGTCGGGGTGTATGAAGCTCTCCGTGCTCCCAGAGTCGATTAAGCAGGATGTCTCGTGTCCATTGATTAGTACTGTTGTTGTAGCAGTTGAGAGTGTTCGATGCCGGGACTGGTCCAGGGTCACCGAGGCTAATCGCGGCAGCAGTTGAGTGTTTTCTTCAGGAGGTGTGTGGTCAGCCGAGCTGGGGTCCTGGGAGTCCATCCAAGATGGCGGCGCCCATTGTTTGCACATGGCTGGGGGTGCACAAAATGGCGGCGCCCATCCATCGCACACAGCGTCCGCAGGACAAGATGGCGGTGCCCAGGGTCCACACGTGGCCCTGGAGGAGGAAGATGGCGGTGCCCGCTGGCCACACGGGGACCGCGGAGAGGGTTGTGGTGGTGGTCCGCATTCGCCACCGGAGACCGCAGCGACCGCACGGGCCTGGCATACCACCACGAAGTGGCCCTTTTTACCGCATTCCTTGCAGGTTGATGCACGGGCCAGACAGCACTGCCGGGGTGCTTCGCCTGCCAGCAAACGTAGCAGCGGGGCCCCCCGGGGGTGCCAGGCCGCCTTGCAGCACAAGCTTGTGGGGGGATGGGAGATGTCTCGGGGTTGGCTGCGGAGGGGTTCCATGCTGCCCAGGGGGCTGTCGCGCTGTTGGGGATGTAAGTGCGGGCGTTTCGGGAGGCCACATCCAGGGAGCCTGCAAGGGCCTGTGCCTCCTTGGGGCCTAGGGTGTCTTTCTCCAGCAATCGCTGGCGGATTTGGGAGGACAGCATACCTGCCACGAAAGCGTCCCGAATCAAAATCTGTGTGGACGCTCGCCGAAACTTGCAGGCAGCTGCAGTTTCTCCCCAACACCAGGGGTGCACGGTAGAATTCTTCCAGCAATTCCCCAGGGATTTGTCGCCTCGTTGCTAGCAGATGTCGGGCGTAGACCTGGTTTACCAGGCGAATATAATGTCCTTTTAGCAGCTCCATTGCTGCACCAAAGTTGTCTGCATCCTCGATGAGCATATACATTTCTGGGCTCACCCTCAAGTGCAGGACTTGCAATTTCTGTTCTCCCGTGGATGTGTTTTCAGCCGTTCCGAGATATCCGTTAAATCACGCCAGCCAGTGCTTGAAGGTTGCCGCTGAGTTCGCCGCATGGGGGTTGAGTTGCCGACACTCCGGCTTGATTCAGAGCTCCATCCTTTTAAATCTAGCTTATTAAATTGATGCACGATCAATGACCACTAAAGCGAGGTTGTTGAAGGCTTTAATAAGCGAGATGATTCCCCCAGCAGCTCAGATACAGAAAGAAGGCTGCTGGGGCGGCACGGCCTCTTATACCCCGCCTTGCAGGGCGGAGCTATCATACAGCTTGACCAAGAGGAAACATACAATATCTACCAATGGTGTTCCAGCATTACCAGGTACCGTAATACCTTGACACAGACTACCACACCCTGTCAAACCCCTTAAGAATCCTATATGTTTCAATGAGATCGTCTCTCATTCTCCTAAATTCCAATGAATAGAGTCCCAACCTGTTTAACATTTACACGTAATCCCTCCATACCAGGGATCATGCTAGTGAACCTTCTCTGAACCACTTCGAATGAAATAATGGTTTAGTCTCTCTGATCCCCTTGCCGTGTGTTTCTCAGCCGCGTGTCTCTCTGGCGGCAGGATTCTATATTCCTGCCGCTTGTCAATGGGATGTCCCATTGAGGCCGCCCCACGCCATTGGGAAACCCAGGGGCAGGGTTGCTCTGCCAGCGGGAAAAGAAAATTGTAAAGACCTAGAATTCCAGTCAATGTCTTTCCGTAAATAAGGAGCCCAAAAGTGCTCACTGTACTCCAGATGTATTCTCACCAGTACTTTATTCAGTTACAGCAAGTCTTCCCTACTCTTATACTCCAACGCTCTTGAAACCCGCTTCAGCTGAGCACCTCCTCCCCTTCAATCAGGTTTCTTTTTAAAGGTTTCTGCTAGCCTAACTTCTGGTTCATCTTTCAGGGACACTGGCTCTCTGCCGACCGATCTTGTCTGCCTCGCTTGAGATTGGGTCACTACACAGCCTGTAAAAATCCCTGGGCTGCCATCCTGCAGCAGTTCAGTTTCTCTCTCTTTGTTTGGCCAGTCTAAAACTGTACGGGTGGTGTCCATCCTGCTGCACATCAAATTGTTCCTGAGAAGGGAGTTCATTCCAGTCACTGACCATTTGGGGGCAATTTCTGCTGGCATCAGGGCTGAGACCAGGCCACACTGTAGGTGGATCTGAGAGAATAGGAGAAAAAGGTATTCCCCCACCCACCCGATTGATCAGTGCCTTGGTTTTCAGGGAGGACTCAGGGGCTAGGATTATTTTCCCCTCCAACATGAAGGGCTTTGTGGCTCTTGTGTCCCGGAGTAGTACAACCAGTTTGATCACATCGAGGGACTGATATGGGGACACTGTGCCTGGCAGGACAAAACTCCGATAGATCTTGGGAATTTTGTCTGGCCCGGCTACACATGGAGCCATGCCCTCAGGAGGGCTAGATCCTGCAATGGGGGACTCTACCCATTCTGCCCCACTACCCATGAACGCATCCTCTGGGGGACCACGCTTATGGAGCCCTGTTAGTCCGATAGACGTTCTTTGCAGGTTAAAGTCTTTGTTTGCAAACTGGAATGGTCTTCTCTGTAGATTCATTCATCCAAGTTCTCTCTAGTTTAGTTTGCAGCCTGTCCAGGTTTGCCTGTAGATAGATTCATTCAGGCACTTGCCTTCAGCGGCATGGTAGCACAGTGGTTAGCACTGTTGCTTCACAGCTCTAGGGTCCCAGGCATGGATCACTGTCTGTGCGGAGTCTGCATGTCCTCCCAGTGTCTGCATGGGTTTCCTCCGGGTGCTCTGGTTTCCTCCCACACTCCAAAGATGTGCATGTTAGGTGGATTGACCATGCTAAATTGCCCTCGTATCTCAAAAAAAAGAAGGGTAGGTGGGGTTACTGGGTTATGGGGATAGGTCAGAGGTGTGGGCTTAAGTAGGGTGCTCTTTCGAAGGGCCGGTGCAGGCTCGATGGGTCAAAATGGCCTCTTTCTGCACTGTAAATTCTATGAAATGGTATGTAACCAATTTGCCACAGTTTTGCCAATTCAGTTAAGTCACGTTCAGAAATACAACACTCACAGGCTTTCCAGAGAGAAACACAGAGGAAACAGAGTGGATCTTTTCTCTATGCTGCCAGGAGTCAAACTTAAACGCCTTAGGACTCTGAAAAGCATTTCACTGGGATAAGACCCAATCACCACATGTTACTCAGCAAAGTACGTCCATTTGGGCCAATTCATTGGCCATTCGTCAATCAATCAAACCAAGTCTCATCTCATCCCTCTCACTGGTGTCGGAAAGTCTGTGGTCTCCTGTTCAAACCATAACAGGCTAGCAAAATGATTGCTCCTGCTTCTGGTGTCTTCTGCTTGAATTAATGACAGGCTGCTTGCCTTAAAGAGACATCTCCATTAATCATCCATATATCAAAATAAGAACAGTGAAAAAAAAGAGGAAATAAGGGGAATAAACAGGAAGGACCCTTAGAATATCGACAGATATTTTAGAACAAATATACAGCGTGAGGTCTTAATTCCTCACAACGTAGAATCAAGAACGGGTTGTTTTGCCCATTTAGCATTTTCCACCATTCAGTAAAATAATGGCTGATGTACAACCTAACCTGTGCTTAACAAAAATCTATCAATCAAACAGCTATTGATCCAGCACCAACTGCTGTTTGCAAAAAAGAGTTCCAAACTTTTGCATGTTAAGGTGTTTCCTAACTTCACTTCTGAAAGATCTGTCTCTAATATTTAGGCCATGTCGTCTAGTCTTGGATTCCCCAATAAACAAAAAAAAAGTTGCACTCTCGCTACCCTACCGTTTCCCTTTAATATGTTGGAAATTTCTACCCAATCACCTGAGCCATTCTAAATTCCAGGAAATACAACCCTAATTTGTGTAACATCTCTGTGTGATTTAACCTGTTGAGTCCAGGTAGCATTCTGGTAAATCTACTTTGCACTCCCTCCAAGCTGCCAATATATCCTTTCTAATGAATAGAACCCAGGACTCCTCACAGTCACTCCAGTTGTAGTCTAACCAGGGATTTGTGTAGCTGAAACATGACTTTAAACCTGATTGCATTCTAATGCACTAGATATAAAGGTCAGCATCCCATTGTCCTTTTTTTTAAAACTTTCTGCCCCCTTCCATGACATGTGAATGATTTATGTATCTGGACCCCAAAGTACTTCTGGACCACCATTGTTTCCAGTTTGTCCTCATTTTTCAATCGAGCTTTGTAGGCGCACTTCGTTGAAACCAATTTGCCACAGTTGTTGCCAATTCAGGTTCAGAAATACAACACTCAGGCTTTCTCGGGAGAATCACCGGGAAAAGAGAATGGACCTTCTCTCTAAGCTGTCAGGAGTCAAACCGAAACTCCTTAGGAATCTGAACAGCATTTCAGTGGGCTGAGATTTGGTCTGTTGTATTCTTCCATCTCCACAGCTCAACAATACCAGCTGTATTTGTGCCATCGCTAAATATGGACACTTTCTCCAAGCCTTTGTATTTGACTCCCCGCCCCCACCTTCCGAGTCTCTTTATCTGTCTGTCTCTCTCTCTCCGTCTCTATTTGTCTCTGATTGACTAGTTGACTCGGCCTCTGTGTTTTATTTTTGGCTCGGCCTCCAGGAGCCGAACTACCCGGATCATTGACGTCAGGCTGCTGAAAAGGCCATCTTTGTTCCGAGCCCAGGGACGGAGCAGTCGGGAGAATCCTGTTGAATATCCCCTCAAAACCCGAACGTGAGAGCGAGAGGGAGAGAGGAAGAAAAGAAGAACACAATGTGAGTAGATTCAGCACCACACACACACACACAGAGCAGGCAGACAGGGGCTGGCAGCAGCACTGTGATACAATAGCACAGATACAGCTATATGCAGGATTTGATGTACACATTGGCTGTGTGGTTTACAGGTGGAGAGGCTGCTGTCCTCTTGCATTGGTGCTGAAAGACTGCGCTGCCGATTTTGAGGGGGTAGGGGTGCCCCATATCAACTCAGACTCAGCACAGGGGGGCTCAGGGAATGAATGTTGCAGGCTTGTTGTGAGGGTGCTGAGGACCCCCCATCACTACCACCACCTCTCACTCTCTCTCCCCGTGTTAACACCAGCCACAAGCTGAAAGTCACAGAGAGAAAGAGCAACACGTTTCCCCAGGCGAAGCGAAGTGGGAATGGTTGCGAGGTGAGCTTTTGATCCACTTTTGAATGCAGTGTGTGCCCCACGACACACTCATGTTTAACCTGTGCTGTCACTGACACCTCTCTGTGCAACACGGCAGAGCACCGTGAACATGTCTCGAAACTTAACACCCTCACTTTCGGCAGGCAGTGGCCACTGACAGCCATGGTAAAGCTTGAAGCTGGAACGATTTAATCACAGCCCTGAATCCCCCTGGAAATGAACCGAAGTTCGGAAAAATAAATAGTGTGGTCCCAGGAGACTGCCCTCTATCTCTCTCTCTCTCTCTGTTCCCACAAACTAAACATAGAAATTGCGTGGCAGATGTTTGCAACAGGACACTATTTCCAAAACGGCGCTATTCATAGAATGTTAAGAGTTTAAACCAGCTTTAACTAATACGTGTGCGATTAACGCCTTTGACACAAGTGTCAGCGGATTCTTAGATCGACGCCCACACCAGGCGTAATATCTATCCTGATACAAATATACAATACTGTGGATGCTGAAATCTGAAATAAAAACAGACGCTGTCGCAAATATTCAGCACAGATATGTGAGGTGTCCCCACAGCTGATCTTTAGACCAACAGACAATATTATACCCAAGAGTGACTTGTTTTGGTAGTAAATTGACTCAGGATTCCCTTCCTGGCATGTTTATCCAGTAAACATACCTACTTTCCATTCAGTCTGATCATGTCTTATTATCTTGCCCAAAACCCATGTGCAGTTTAATGGGAAATCGAATCGTTTGAAATAAACAAAATGCATACATTGCTTCTGAATGTAACAGTAATATGTACCTAATTCACGGTTGCAATTGGAGCCTAGTTCTTTTGGAATGTGGTAACACATTTACATTTTATTTCGAAGTGATTGTAAAGGACATAATTGAGTGTTTCAATTTTGTGTCTGTACCCAGAATGTGATTTCTTTGTCTTTTTCCTCCCATCTGCCCCTCCGTTATCAAGTTCTCCCACTGATGGCCCTTCAATACCTTGGCTACCAGGTCATATTCTGTGTATGTGAACTGAGAGCGACTATGGAGGAATCATAATGGAACCAGATAATAATCTTTATTGTCATAAGTAGGCTTACATTAATACTGCAACAAAGTTTGGGCAGCACGGTAGCCTTGTGGATAGCACAATTGCTTCACAGCTCCAGGGTCCCAGGTTCGATTCCGGCTTGGGTCACTGTCTGTGCGGAGTCTGCATGTCCTCCCCGTGTGTGCGTGGGTTTCCTCCGGGTGCTCCGGTTTCCTCCCACAGTCCAAAGATGTGCAGGTTAGGTGGATTGGCCATGATAAATTGCCCTTAGTGTCCAAAATTGCCCTTAGTGTTGGGTGGGGTTACTGGGTTATGGGGATAGGGTGGCGGTGTTGACCTTGGGTAGGGTGCTCTTTCCAAGAGCCGGTGCAGACTCGATGGGCCAAATGGCCTCCTTCTGCACTGTAAATTCTATGATAATCTATGAAAGTTATTGTAAAAAGCCCCTAGTCGCCACATTCCAGCACCTGTTCAGGTACACTGAGGGAGAACTCAGAATGTCCAAATTACCGAACTTCAGGTCACGCCCAGCAAGGATTGTTGCAGATTGATCAGGATTGTGAACAGCGGTCCAGTTTTCCCTCTCTGATCCCCATCTTTCTGGCACCAATACAGTTCAGTAGTTGAACGTGGAACCTCAATGTTGCTGAGACTTGTTGCCACACAGTACTATGTACAGTTACTAACTGTACAGTAAGCTCCTTGTCTTTGCATTGGAGAGTACATTGGACATGTCTATGCATTGGAGAGTACAGCGGGACATTTTGAGGACAAGTCCAGCATAAGATGACAGTGGATGGAATTTGATGAAGTGAGTGTGACAGTGTAGAACACGATAAGTTGGACACAATTACTTGGCAGAAACGCTTTGCCCCTTTAAGAAATTATGTAATGTGCCATATTCCTGGATAGGCATCTTGAATAGATACCTGGCAGAGAAACCCTGTTGCTGGATTGTTGTACAGCTGCAAATTCATCCTTGATATTTATACTTGATATCAAGTGGCACAAGGTTGTGACTGTCATCGACATTTCCATTTTGGATATTTCTGTCATTCCTATGCAAAATGCCATGTTTGTAAATCACCAAGTGTTGTCCCTATGGTGGCCAAACATCTAGAGTATGAAAAGAACATTTAAATTCACTGCCCTCTGAATGAAAACTCCTGAATTTTCAGTGCACCTCCTCTCCTGCACCAGCACGGTAGCACACGTAGCTTGCACTGTGGCTTCATAGTGCCAGGGTCCCAAGTTCTATTCCCTGCTGGGTCACTGTCTGTGCGGCGTCTGCACATTCTCCCCGTGTCTGCGTGGGTTTCCTCCGGGTGCTCCGGTTTCCTCCCACAGTCCAAAGAAGGTTAGGTGGATTGGCCATGCTAAATTGCCCTTAGTGTCCAAAAAGGTTAGGAGGGGTTATGGGGATAGGTTCTTAAGTGGGTCGGTGCAGACTCGATGGGCCGAATGGCCCCCTTCTGCATTCTATGTTCCATCTGGGCAGGATTATGCACTCCATAAGTCTTTCATTGTCATTATGTGCAGTATGAGCATATCCGCACATATGTGCCTTTCTGCAATTTAGTGTCAGGAAATGAACGGTAAGCAAGCTTTGTGCTGAATGCCTGATGTTGACCCATTCCTAAATTGCTGACATAATTTATTTCCAGGCTATTGCTAAAGTAAATGGAATTGCTTAGTTTTTAATATTATTGATATTGCTTAGTAACATTACAGTTTAGTATTGAAGAGATCTGTCACGCCCATGTGCTGAGAGCCAATTAATGTTGTCATTTTAAAAATAACAGAAGAGCAAAAGCAGTGCCTTACTGTTTCAAATCATCAAAAGACTGAGAATTATTTACGCTATGGGGAGTTCAGTATGCTGTGATTTCCAGTTTCATTTTAGAAACAAACTCCAATGGAGATAGTAATTGCTTCTAAGTGGGTAAGAATTATATGATTGTGAGATGTAGGGTAAAGAAACAGCCATGCAGTTCACTCTGCTGTGTAGATATGTTTGCCAAAGCCAATCAAGGCATTTGCAACTTTATTTATCTTGATTGTGGGATCGCTACCCTCCACTTGTAAATTGCATGTTTGTTTTCCAGTCATTTTCTTCTTTCCTCGCCCAAAGGATATCATTCTTATTAGGGAACAATTTCACAGGCACCAATAGCTCCTTGGTATCTTGCCTAAATCAGATAGTGAAGCATCAACCGCAAATTTTACTGTGAAGATATTAGTGTTGAACCTAATCCTGTTCACCCCAACATCCAAAGTATGTCTACTAAACAGCAATTAAGAGCAGGGACCTTGGATGACCTATTGTCCAATTAGAACACACCTTTATATCAATATTTGCTAATTCAACATCAACTGAGAATGAAAGTGAGTCTTGTGATCTAGTTGCCTCATTACCACTTGTTGGTACATATATCTTCCAAGCACTTTTGACCAGTTTTCTAAATATATGCTTGTGGTGGGAGCCTTGTCTCCTGGTCATGCTTATTTGGGAATTGATTTAAATGCTGGTGCTAATTTTCTATTTACTCACGCCCACTTCAACTGAAGCAGCATTTTCTGCACCAGGTGGCAAATACATCAGTTCACAAGCTTAAGTTTGAAGAGGTTATTTAAGTTCTGTGTTTAATTTTTGGTTCCCTTATCAGAAAATCTTCCACCCCAGGCATCATCTGGTCTTTCATCAATGGAAATAATATTAATGTCCACCGACTTTACAGAACCTGGAGATTTAACATTGAGATAATATTTAATCCTCTGCAAGGGCCACAAAGGTGCAACAGCTTTCTCTGTGCAGAGAGATTCAATATTCATCCATGTTTTGTTTTATGTACTGAAGCACACCTTGATAATGTAGCACTTAAGGCTCTGCTGCTATGTTTTGGTTGCAAATTTAGAAGACTGCTAAACTGGAATTAATGAATTAAAAGACCAAACTGAGTACTTTTTGAACAAATGGATTCATGATATTTATTACACAAAGCATTGAGGGAATCTTATTTCCACGCAAACTGTTTTGAAGGATGATACTGTTTGTACACTGACTGCACAAAAGGATGAGTCACCTTTTTTGAATCATAGACTATAGAAGGAGGCCAGTTGGCCCACAGTGCTGTTTGGCAAGGAGTTCTAGATTTATGACCCTGCAACAGTGGAGGAACAGTAATAAAGCTCAAAGTCAGGAGGTTGAGGGTCTTGGAGGGGAACTTGCAAGTTGGACTCCTGCCACTTGTCCTAAGTGGTAGAGCTTGCGGGTTAAGGAGATGCTGTTGAAGGTTCAGCTCAGTTGGCTTGGACAGCTAGCTCATGATGCAGAGGGAGGGTAACAGAATGGGTTGAATACCTGTACCGACTGCGATTATTCATGAAGGCCCCCCCTTCTCAACCTTGCCCATTGCCTAAGGTGTGGTGATCCTCAGGTTAAACCACCACCATTCAGCTCTCCCCAACAAAGGGGAAAGTAGCCTTTGATCATTAGGGACTATGGCAACTTTACTTTATAGACAGATTTAATTACATGGAAAATAAGATGGAGCATAGGGTGCATGAGTAATAAAGTTATCTTGAACTTATGCAAGGCACTAGTTAGACCTCAGCTGGAATATTGTGTACAGTTCTGGAGCCCACACTACAGGAAGGATGTGAATGCCTTGGAGAGAGTGCAGAAGATGTTTACAAGAATGGTTCCGGGATGAGAAACTTTAGTTATAAGGATAGATTGGAGAGGTTGGGTCTGTTCTCCTTGGAGAGAAGAAGGCTATGAGAAGATTTGAGAGAGATTATCAAAATAATGAGGGGACTGGACAGAGTAGATAGAGATACACTGTTCCTCAAGAGCGAGAGGGCAGAGATTTAAAAAGATTAGCAAAAGAAGCAAATTTGATGCAAGATCAGCATGGTAGCATAGTGGCTAGCACAGTTGCGTCCCAGATTCGATTCCCGGCTTGGGTCACTGTCTGTGCAGAGTCTACACATTCTCCCCATGTCTGCGTGGGTTTCCTCCGGGTGCTCCGGTTTCCTCCCACGTCCAAAGATGTGTGGGTTAGGTGGATTGGCCAGGCTAAATTCCCTTAGTGTCCAAAAAGGTTAAGTGGTTACGGGGATAGGGTAGAGATGTGGGCTTGAGTAGAGTGCTCTTTGTAAGGGCCGGTGCAGACTCGATGGGCCGAATGACCTCCTTCTGCACTGTAAATTCTATGATTCTATGAGATGAAACTTTTTCACACAACGAGTAGTTGAGGTCTGGAATGCGCTGCCTGGAAGTGTGGTGGGCGCTGGTACAATCGAGGTATTCAAGAGGGCATTAGATATTACTTCAATAGAAACAATGTGCAGGGGTACGGGGAAAAGGCAGGGGAATGGCACTAAGCTATGATGCTCGGTTGGAGAGCTGGTGTAGACACAATGTGCCGTAATAATGCTGTAATAATGTGGGGAAGTGCAAGATTATTCACTTTAGAAGTAAGAACAGAAAAGCAGAATACGTTTAAAAAGACGTGAACTTATAAAGTTCGACGTTCAGAGAGGCGTGTGTGTACTCGTACAAAGAACAAGAAAACAAGCAATTAGGACGGCAAATTTCATTTTGGCCTTTATTACAATGGGATTGGAGTATAGGAGTAAGGATGTACTGTTAAAATTGTACGAGGGCTTTGGTGAGACCCCACCTAGAATACTGTGTACAGTTTTGGTCTCTGTATTTAATGAAGTATATGCTGTACTTGCATTGGAGGTGATCCAGCAAAGGTTTATTAGGTAGGTCCCTGGGATTGTCTCAATGAAACAAACAATATTCCAACAGGGTAAACCATGAGAGGTTGCTTATCCTGGCTGTGGAATCTCGAGTACAGGGACGCAATCTCGGGATAAGGGATTGATCATTTAGGAATAAGATGAGGCGAAACGTTATCATTCAGAAGGTTGTGAATCTCTGGAAATCTCCAACCCAGAATGTTGTGGGTGCTCCGTCATGGGGAACGTCAAGGTTGGGATGGATAGATTTTTGGTCTCTCAGGAAATCGAGTGATATGGGGAGGAGGCAGGAAAGTGGAGTTGAATCTGAAGATCAGCTATGATTGTCTTCAATGGCGGAACAAGCTCGAGGGATGATATTGCCCAAACCCGAGTGGTGTTAGAGCTGCATTCATCTCGACAAGTGGAGAATATTCCATCACACTTCTGACTCGTACCTCTTGGTTGCTTTGGGAAATTAGGAGGTCAGTTATTGTTGGAGATTTAACAGCCTCTGGATGGATGAATGGATTTGTTTATTGTCACGTGTACCAAAGTACAGTGAAAAGTATTTTTCTGCGAGCAGCTCAACAGATCATTAAGTACATGAGAAGAAAAGGGAATAAAAGAAAATACATAACAGGGCAACACAACATATACAATGTAACTACATAAGCACTGGCATCGGATGAAGCATACAGGGTGTAGTGTTAATGAAGTCAGTCCATAAGAGGGTCATTTAGGAGTCTGGTGACAGTGGGGAAGAAGCTGTTTTTGAGTCTGTTCGTGCGTGTTCTCAGACTTCTGTACCTCCTGCCCGATGGAAGAAGTTGGAAGAGTGAGTAAGCCGGGTGGGAGGGATCTTTGATTATACTGCCCGCTTTCCCCAGGCAGCGGGAGGTGTAGATGGAGTCAATGGATGGGAGGCAGGTTCGTGTGATGGACTGGGCGATGTTCACGACTCTCTGAAGTTTCTTGCGGTCCTGGGCCGAGCAGTTGCCATACCAGGCTGTGATGCAGCCTGATAGGATGCTTTCTATGGCGCATCTGTAAAAGTTGGTAAGAGTCAATGTGGACATGCCGAATTTCCTTAGTTTCCTGAGGAAGTATAGGCGCTGTTGTGCTTTCTTGGTGGTAGCGTCGACGTGGGTGGACCAGGACAGATTTTTGGAGATGTGCACCCCTAGGAATTTGAAACTGTTAACCATCTCCACCTCGGCCCCGTTGATGCTGACAGAGGTGTGTACAGTACTTTGCTTCCTGAAGTAACTTACCAGCTCTTTAGTTTTGCTGGCATTGAGGGAGAGATTGTTGTCGCTACACCACTCCACTAGGTTCTCTATCTCCCTCCTGACCTCCTATTGTAGGCACAGTATTTACGCAGCGGGTCCACTGAAGTTTCTGGATGGTGACAAAAGTGGATAGAATATTCTATTATTCAGCATCATCATAATGGTGTGAACAGAAGGGAATTGACAAATGAATACAATATTACAAGATCAGGAAGTTTTTCTTTAGTGTTGTTATGTTTTTTCTGATAACAGTTGCCAATTAGGTAAGAGGGGGAGTTTCTCGCTCCGACATTGAACTGAGTCTGCAAATTGTTACCCAGAAATTGGCTTGCACCTGAAGTGGGTTGTGAGACGAATGCTATGAATGAAACATTTGCCCAAAGGGACTGATGGCAGGACCATGAAAAATGGGTCCACTGGCCTTATTTGTTTGTCACTGGTAAGTAGTCCAAGTGGTAGCTCGTTAGGTCTGGTGTGGGCCGAGGAGTGCGATTGTTTGGCTGACATGCTGGTTCAGGGCCTGTGTATTACAAAAGTTGGTCTGTGGATGATAGAAAGAGGTTTGTAGGTTGCAGGAACATAGTAATGGACTGGTCAGCTGGGTAGGCAAGTGGCAAATAGAATTCAATCCAGAAAAGTATAAAGTAATGGATTTGCCGCAGGCAAACAAGGCAACAGAATATACAAAGATACTGAGAAATATACTGGAACTGGGGAACCTTGGTATGCATGTCCACAGACCTGAAGGTAGCAGGATAGGTGGATAAGATGGTTAAGATGGCTATATTAAATATTTTCCTTTATTAGCTGAGGCACATAATATAAGAGCAGGGAGGTTATGCTAGATAACCATCTAGTTAGGCCACAGCTAGAGTGCAGTTCTGATCATCAAGAGTATGTGATCGCACTGGAGAGGGTGCAGATGAGATTTACAAGTGTGTTGCCGGGGATGGAAAACGTTAGCGAAGAGGAAAGATTAGGTAGGCTGGGGTTGTTTTCTTTGAAACAGGGGAAATTGCAGGGAAACTTATTAATGTTTAGAAAATTAAGAAGGGCTTGGATAGAGGGTGGTGGACGTCCAGAATCAATGCCTGATAGGGTGGTAGAAGCAGAAACCCTTATCACATATAAAAAATACTTGGCTATGAGTGTCACAAACTACAGGGCTATGAACCAGGAGATAGAAATTGGAGGTTGGCTCGATAGCTCTTTGTTTGGTTGACACAACATAATACATTAAATGGTCTCTTTCTGTGCCGTAACTTTTCTATGTTTCCGAGGTAAATCCGGGTCTGGGAGTCATTCAGGTGGTGAGTGAGCGTGGGCCATTATCGGCCCCTCCGATGTCAGGTAAACAAAAGCCTTTCAGCTTATTCTTTGGGTGGCAGCCTCCACTGGTTTCTTTAAGGACTGCTGGTCCAACTGCTGTGCATTCAAGGAAACTGACTGGCACATACACCGTGTATACTGAGGTCAGTTGTCAATCTCGTAAAGGGGCCCAAAATCAGGCAGTAACCCCGATTTTCACAACATCAACTTCAGGAGAACAACAGAGTTAGCTTGTGGGTGTCCTAACCAATATGGTAAAAAAATACTTTCAGTGTGAGCTATTAGTATTTACAATATACTGTGATCCAGTCTTTCGCATTTGTTTTTGTGTCATTTTTGGAGTCCATCATTTTCCAATCTGTTGTCAATTTCTTAATGTTTCTATTTACTGCCGCCATTAGGATTATCAGGTATATTCATTTAACAGTTCCCAGCCTGTACAAGACAACACAATTGTTATTAACTTATAATATTCCTACATGTGTCACAATATTAATGTACACAGAATTACTCCAATTGCTCCATTGTTAAACTCTGACCAGTTTGAAGCTCATTTCAGGAGCATCTTGCAGATGACGTTTGCTCTGCGCTGAGTTTGCTGAACTTGGTGAAGGAATTGGTGGAATCTTACAATTGACCGTTATGCATGTAGGTCAGAAAAGGAAGAATCATGAATTCCCAGTAAGGATCTAGTAATATCTTCCGGAATCTTTAAAGATAAGGCCGAGAGATGACTCTCCAATTTGCTAACTATTTGTATTCCTACCTGAAGGAAGTCCAATTAAGCAAAGCATGAGAAATCCATCAGTGCCTTTGGAATAGTACCTAGTATTAGCGGGTGCCTTCAAAAGGAGGGGGGGGAAATAAACAGGACATGAACCAGGCGGCACGGTGGCACAGTGCTTAACACTGCAGCCTCACAGCGCCAGGGACCGATTCCAACCTCAGATGACTGTGTGGAGTTTGCACTTTCGCCTCGTATCTGCACGGGTCTTATCCAGGTGCTCTGGTTTCTTCCCACAGTCCAAAGATGTGCAGGTTAGGTGGATTGCCATGCTAAATTGCCCTTTAGTGTCCAAGGGTGAGATGGGGTTAAGGGGTAATAGGGATAGCATGGAGGATTGGGTCTAGGTCGGGTGCTCTTTCAGAGGATCAGTGCAGGCTTGATGGGCTGAATGGCCTCCTGTACTGTAGGGATTCTATGATTTACCACTCGCTATTGTCAACGGTGTGACTTTAGCTATTGCCATGGCATTGCACTTTAGATAGAATTCATTGTAAAGTGTGACTTGTAAACTAATTAATAAACCCCAGTAAAAAATATATTTGAATAGAGGCCCAAAGGCCCTCCTCATACCGACCGAATGTTCACAACCTGTCTGATATATTTACTCAGTTAAGGTTTTTTTTATACTTCTGATCCTCATCTATCAGAAAGCTTGTTGCTTTTAAAATAATTTGGAGCATGATTTTGTTTTGTTTTTGTAATTGTAACAGTACGAGTATAATTAGAAGTATTGGTCGGTTTTAAAAACACCAGGTTTAATGAGAGTTTATATTAAGGGTTCTCAAGTGGGGGTCCACAGCCCCTAGCGGTCCGTGAAAAAGTTTCACGGGGTTTGCCAGCTTGTTTCTAAGATTATTTCCTGTTGACTTCCTATTGCTCGACAATCGATGATCGCCTGGGGTATTACTGCCGATGATGTAGTTTAATTCCTAGAACCGATTATCTTTCAGTGGACAGACGCTGGGTCTAATGGATTGACAGCCCCAGTGTCAAGGACAAAGGTCTCAAACAGATTTTAGTATGTGTTTGTAGAAGAGGCAAAGACGTCTGTGCAGAGGAAGCCAGTTGTATTGGTGAGTGAGGGATGCAATGTTCCTGGCCATCCGCATTTTTGCCTTTCAGCATCCTGTCACACTGTGAGACAGACCTTGGGGAGCAGTGAATGTCAGCTTATTAAATAAAATGTTTAATTCCTGAATGTGTCAGAGTGACGCAAAGCGAGTTACTGAGCATCTTTGACACGTACTATAATGATGTCTATTGTTTGTGTTTTTGCAAATATTTCATTTTAACTCTGCACACAAACCTAATGCCCTTGAAATTATTTGGGAGTCAGCCTCAGTAATGTGGTGGCAAACTGTCTGCCTTTGAATAGGATTGCAATACCAGTGGTATTGATTTTGTGGGGACAGCTTGTCAGACACTGGAGTGTGATCTGTTGATCTGTCTGGGGATACAGGTGATATAAAAATTTGTTTCATCTGAAAGCATGGTATCACATTTCTTGATATCTTCAACCTTGATTCCTGTTTAATTGAGTGACAGGCTGAAAACTATAATCTTCTGTTTTCAGGCTGCAAAGTACATCCTTGGATGGTCAAGCCTACATTTGCACTATCCTCTTTAATTCTCATATATCAACAATAGGTTGGATTTTGCAAATTTGTATTGCGAAATTGATGGCATTCACCTTCATTGCACCACTGAAATTGACAGCAACGTTTGGAGTCCCACATGCACAGTTAAACATGGAAATCCAGAAGTTGCTGTCAGCAATTTTATGTTTCCCCATTGAATGCACTGCTCGAGTACCGACAGAGTATTATCAGTAGAAATCACTGAACTGACAAAATTTTGCCTTTTACACTGTAAGCCTTAACTGCAAAAGCCTTGCAAAAGTTATAACTGAGTTTTTTAATGGTGTATTAAGTTCATAATTATTGCTGAATCGTCTCTGGGAAAACAAATGTTCTACTTGGTAAAGTTCATATTTCTCCATTATGATAAAATGCACAGTTTCAACATTTTAAAAAAATTTATGACATTTCAGCATCTACCTTAATCCCATGTGTGTGTCCCAATATTTTATTTTGCTCCTTTAACATTTTAATTACAAATGCATGATAATCAGTACATTTTACTTCCTGCTTTGCTTGCCATATTTTCAGTAAATAAACAAAACCGTTACGAATCTTGCCAAACATGTTAACACAATCTTTTATTTCTAACTCAGACTTGTAAATAAAACTTGTGAATTTTAGGAACTTGAAGCCATACAGATGTTAAATGTGGTTAAATAGCTGTGCTGTTGTGCTGCAGAGCTATTAATCCTCCTCAACGCTCACATCCTGACCTTAACATGCCAGGATCCATCAAATCCTTGCGTAAGCGATGTTCTGTTTGAAAATAAATTCTATCTAAATCTAAATATAAAGTCAGCTATTTAGATCTTACGTTACTGGAGATTTCTACCCCAGGAAATGTTCCAGAACTATCTCTAAATAATGCCAATATTTGGGTGGTGTTCCTGGGTCACAATGTTTTGCTTCAGTCAACGATTTCACGGACTGGGGTGGGGTTTCTGTGCATTTGATCCAACATCTTATACCTGCTCTTTATAAATGGATTCATGATATTGTGACATGAAGCACTGAGGGAATCTTTCTATAAGGTGAACTATTTGAAGGGAGGTACCAGTTGTACGCAGACTATAAAAGGAATATTTAATAAGGACACGGGGAGTCCACACCGAGTAAAAATAAGACTAAAGTTTTATTAACAAACAAGATATGTACATTTCCCAGTAGTTCCCCACCAGGCTTCTCTCTGGTTGGTGCCTTACTGACCGACCTCATATACACTGGGTAATTGGACTACCCCACCCCTAGCAGGGGAGCTCGTACCCCACAAGAAGCGGGGAAAGGCAAGCATTCCCACCGCGTACGTCCTGTGTGAGATATTACAGAATAGATCAACTTTTTTCATAGAATCATATATCATAGAAAGATGTGGAGATGCTGCCGTTGGATTGGGGTGAGCACAGTAAGAAGTCTTCCAACATCAGGTTAAAGTTCAACAGGTTTGTTTTGAATCACTAGCTTTTGGAGCACAACTCCTTCCTCAGGTGAATGAAGAGGTAGGTTCCAGAAACATATACATAGACAAATTCAAATATGCAAGACGATACTTTGAATGCGAGCATTTGCAGGTAATTAAGTCTTTACAGATCCAGAAAGGGGGGTAACCCCAGGTTAAAGAGGTGTGCATTGTCTCAAGCCAGGACAGTTGGTAGGATTTCGCAAGCCCAAGCCAGATGGTGGGGGGTGAATGTAATGCGACATGAATCCAAGATCCCGGTTGAGGCCGTACTCATATGTGCGGAACTTGGCTGTAAGTTTCTGCTCAGCGATTCTGCACTGTCGCGCGTCCTGAAGGCTGCCTTGGAGAACGCTTACCCGAAGATCAGAGGCTGAATGCCCTTGACTGCTGAAGCGTTCCTGACTGGAAGGGACATTCCTGCCTGACGATTGTCGCGCGATGTCCGTTCATCAGTTGTCGCAGCGTCTGCATGGTCTCGCCAATGTACCACGCCTCGGGACATCCTTTCCTGCAGCATATGAGGAAGACAACGTTGACCGAGTTGCACGAATATGTAACGTGTACCTGGTGGGTGGTGTTCTCGCGTGTAATGGTGGTACCTATGTCGATGATCTGGCACGTCTTGCAGAGATTGCCATCGCAGGGCTGTGTGGTGTCCTGATCGCTGTTCTGAAGGCTGGGTAGTTTGCTGCAACAATGGTTTGTTTGAGGTTGCGTGGTTGTTTGAAAGCAAGTAATGGGGGTGTGGGGATGACCTTGGCAAAATGTTCGTCTTCATCGATGACGTGTTGAAGGCTGCAAAGAAGATGTCGTAATTTCTCCGCTCTGGGGAAGTACTGGACGATGAAGAGTACTCTGTCAGTTGTGTCCCGTGTTTGTCTTCTGAGGAGGTCGGTGCAGTTTTTTGCTGTGGCGCGTTGGAACTGTCGATCGATGAGTCAATCGCCATATCACGTTCGTACAATGGCGTCTGTAGTTGTCTGTTATGCTCCTCCTCGTCTAAGTAGATCCTGTGTATATGTGGGCTTGTCAATAGGGGATGGCGTCTTTAATGTGTTTAGGGTGGAAGCTGGAGAAGTGGAGCATCGTGAGTTTATCTGTGGGCTTGCGGTAAAGCAAAGTGCTGAGGTGACCGTCCTTGATGGAGATGAGTGTGTCCAAGAATGCAACCGATTTTGGAGAGAAGTCCATGGTGAGTCTGATGGTGGAATGGAACATATTGATGTCACCATGTAGTCACTTCAGTGATTCTTCGCCGTGGGTCTAAAGGAAAGAAACAGGCCTCAACCGGGACCTTGGATTCTTGTCGCATTACATTCACCGTCCACCATCTGGACTGGGCTTGCAAAATCCTACCAACTGTCCTGGCTTGAGACAAGTCACACCTCTTTAACAGGGGGTTACCCCTATCTCTGGATCTGAAGACTTAGTTACCTGAAAATGCTCGCATTCAAAGTATCGTTTTGCATCTTTGACTTTGTCTCTATATATGTTTCTGAAACCTACCTCTTCATTCACCTGAGGAAGGAGCTGCGCTCCAAAAGCTAGTGATTTGAAACAAACCTGTTGGACTTTAACCTGGTGTTGTAAGACTTCTTACCATAGAAAGAGACCCATCAGCTCAGTGTGTCTGCACTGGCTCTTTGTTCAATGGTATAAGTATATTTTTAATACAGGAACAATACTTGTATTGTGTTACAGTGGATCAATGGAATTATTAAAATACAGAAGGGGGGCCTCAAGAAAGAAAGCTGAGAGTCCTGATTTATATTCTACCCAATAGGGACAATCTATTTATTGACACTGCTCTTGATAATTTATTGCAAGCTGTCGATGATTATTTGAAAGCCACTTACCACCTATAACAGTCTGGCTTCCCTTTTCAAAATTAACAGGATTTAATTAATTAAGTTAAAACAAAAAGGCTGAATTTTACAATGTGGAGAATATATGTTTACAAAAGAAAGCATTATGTGCCTCCAGATATGAGCTGGACCTGTTTTTATTGGAAAGCTCCTGAATGTTCTGAGGCGGATACGTCATTTATGAGTCATTCAATTTATCACTGCTTTAAAAAAAAAACGAAAATGGAGTTTTCAAATCAATTCATTTGTTGCAACAATAAACCCAAGCAAATGCAAAAAAAAATTTCTATTATAGAAAAGCAATGCAAGATGAATGTAATAAACAGGATAAACATACTTCTTGGATGTAGTACAGAAAATTATTCAGTCTTAAAAACAACCCAGAATAAACTGCTTTGACACACAATGCGAGAGCCTTGCACAATGTGGGTAATAACAAACAGGCACTCATTGTTTATCTGGTACACAAAGGCCAATTCAGATAGTATTCAAATGTTTGCTTATAGACATCTATTTAGTCTCTTTCAGACTTTTTGCTCATGAGATGTCTTTTCATTGGCCTGAAAACTGCAACTGTATAGAAGTAATGTTTATTCCTCACAAAACAACAGGTGTTTATCTGATAAGAAGATATTAATGTGATGTCGGGATCCTGTCGGAATTGGAATTGAGTGGACTATAAGGAGATTAGCTTTGCTTACTACTGAACCGCTCAGTAAACTGAACAAAGGCAGACTTGCACTTGCACATGGTCATCATCATTTCTGCCCCCCCTGCCCCACTGCCCCCCCCCCTTGTTTCTGGCTGCCTGGCTATGGCCTTGCCTGCCCAGAATTTCTGAACCATGACCTGGAGGTCGAGTCACCCCCTCTCCCCTCGACGACCTCGCCTCGCTGCTGGAACAAGCTGCCTGGTGATGGTCGCGCCTTTGGACTGTGGGAAGAAACCGGAGCACCCGGAATAAACCCACGCAGACACTGGGAGAACCTGCCGACTCAGCACAGACAGTGACCCAGCGGGGAATCGAACCTGGGACTCTGGCACTGTGAAGCCGCAGTGCTAGCCACAATGCTGCCATGAAGCCACTGTGCTAGCCACTGTGCTACCTTCTCCCTTCAACGACTTCGCCTTGCTGCTGGAACAGGTTGCCTGCCGATGGCCTCGCCTTCCCAGCCCTCCTCAGCCCCGGCCTGGGGGGGGGGGGGGGGGGGTGGTCACGTTGCCCCGCTACTCCCCTCGATTACTGGTCCCTCGCACCTCACCTTTTTTTTAGATTTAAAGTACCCAATCATTTTTTTTCCAATTAAGGGCCAATATAGCGTGGTCAATTCACCTACCCTGCACATCTTTGATTTGTGGGGGTGAGACCCACGCAGACATGGGAAGAGTGTGCAAACTCCACACGGACAGTGACCCTGGGCCAGGATCGAACCCGGGCCCTCAACTAACCAGTGCTAACCACTGTGCCATCATGCCTCCATAATTTTGCTTTGCACTTCACCTTGCTCAAAGACTTTGTCTCGCTGCTGGTTGCCTGGCTGTGGCCTGCCCTCCTCAGCCCTCAGTCAAGATTGAGAAAGCTGCTACTTTTTTTGCAAAAAACAGGAGATCAAAAAACAGCCTTGACTGCTGACTCTCCCCTCCCAGTCACCTCAGTGACTTTGGATTCCTGTTTTCCTGCTCTAAGACCAATCAGACTCTGATGTCATTCTGCATTGCCTGCCGATAGGTTCAACATGAGCCAATCAGCAAATGCAAAGCTTTCAAACCCTGGTGCTCTGTTTACTTGCTATAAATATGGCAGTTAATAAGGTTGCCTTTCTTAATCCTAATTACTAGTATACTTTCAGAGTCACCAGGTATCTCTCGATACCGCCACAAGGTTCAACCCGAATACCAATCAAAGAGCCAATACACCAGTTAGTTAGTTCAAAGTCAATGGTATTTATTTACACACAGTATGATTTACTCATGCACAATAACTCTACAAGCTAACCTATCTCTATCACTAACACCTATACTTAACTTCGGGTGCCCACTTAGGTCAGAGGAACAATGGCCGTTGTTCGGATCTGAGGCTGTTGGGTTCGAAGAGGTAACAGGAGAACAGCTAAGGTCATCCGTCTGGTAGCGAGCGTTGACCTTGAACTTACTTGCTTCTGGTGATGCTGGTGGATGAGTCTCTCTGCTTGAGAGCCGAATCCAAGAGAGTGAACCTTTGACAGGGGTTCTTTCTTATACTTGGAGGGGCTTCGCGCACTTTTAGGCGGGTCTTAAACTTGGTCCCAATTAATTGGCAGCTTCTTGATCATTGTCATCGATCTAAACCAATAAAGGGGCAGGTGCCTTGATGGCTGGGCGTGTCCTAGGTGGCCGTTGGCCTTGCTTTATTTGTGTCTTTTGGTTGGGGTAGTGGCGCCAGAATATCTGAGACAGTATCGGCTACCTGAGCATTAGTCCTTTGTTCCTCGGAGGTGGGCCATCAATATGTAAATCATCCCAGAGTTTCGATTCCATCTGCAAACTGCCTTCCAAATATACATTCAGGCTCTGTGCTTGCTCGTTGCTTTGCATTGTCCATTTTCCCTGTATGCTCTGCGAGTGTCCATTTTATACACTGAAAGTGGCCATCCCAGATGGCTACAGCCCCGATTGATGCCTACAGACACTGGTCAGCTCGGCACCCCCCTCCCCCAATTGGTTGGGACCATGTCCTTCGGCACAGTGTGATTAATTGTAAATCTGCCTCGAAAACGGAAATAATTTTTTTCAGTAAACTGTTTTATCTTCGATGCTGGAGCAATACAATTATGATTAACAACAGTTCTACCTGTTTCAGTACCTTAGCTTCATGAGAGAAAATGAATAATAGACCCCCAGAACCTGATGCTCCATTCCAGGCCTGAGTGCAATTGGATATTATAAGAGGGAACCATATAGCGTTATTTTGGTAATGTTAGCATTTTACAAAATTAACAGCAATACATTAAAAACAAATCTTTTAATCTTTTGTGTGGGCACACAGTATCGTAATGGTTAAAGTGCATTTTTAAAAATAAGCGTTGCTGAAACAGCATCAATCTCATAGGGCACTACCATTCAGAGTTGGCACGGTTCGTCACTGGCACAAAAGTAGAAACTGCTACATTAAAATTACAATCAGCACCACATATGAACAAAGAATGATGTCTTAGACTGATTTCCAACCTAACTCAAGTTTCAGAAGATATTTAAGCTGTTGGGGCTCAATGATTACAATTTATAGCATGGTTTGAAAGCAATATATATTAATTGGATAACTTTTTAGAAATTGTCTCTTGTTTCAAATTATTCCATATTCAGTTGATAGGAAGAATAAAATGTACAAGGGGCTACAGAATACACGATGGGTATTATAATAATACATAATAAATCAATATTAAGTTCTCTTTTCTTTTCACTAAATGTCATTTGAAATAGATTAGCACTTCTGGTAAAGTATCAGACAAAAGGAATATCATGAATTCAGAAATTGTTTAGAAACGAACATTCAAAGAACCTAATTTTATGATATTGTAAAAGCAAATTGAACATCACAGCCATAAGTGACACATTTTGTCTCCTCCCCTGCCTGTTGCTTCACAGGGCCAGGGTCCCAGGTTCGATTCCCAGCTTGGGTCACTGTCCGTGCGGAGTCTGCACATACTCCCCATGTCTGCGTGTGTTTCCTCCGGGTGCTCCGGTTTCCTCCCACAAGTGCCGAAAGACGCGCTGTTAGGTGAATTGGACATTCTGAATTCTCCCTCGGTGTGCCCGAGCAGGTGCTGGAATGTATGGAGACTCGGGGTTTTCACAGTGGCTTCATTGCAGTGTTAATATGATAAAGATTATTCAGTGATTTGTTAGTATTTTTATTAAAAATAGGTATTTGTCAGCTTTGAATATCTAATAATGTAGATATTGTTGGAACCAATAACATGCAGATTACAAATCGTGCCTGTGCATACATTACAACCCCACTTTTTGCTTTTCTTTTTATAATCCAGAAGCTGATACTTAAGTTTCATTTCTATACTGGGGGGGTATATCAAAGATTTCTATACTGGGGGGGTATATCAAAGATTTCTATACTGGGAGGGTATATCAAAGATTTCTATACTGGGAGGGTATATCAAAGATTTCTATACTGGGAGGGTATATCAAAGATTTCTATACTGGGAGGGTATATCAAAGATTTCTATACTGGGAGGGTATATCAAAGATTTCTATACTGGGAGGGTATATCAAAGATTTCTATACTGGGAGGGTATATCAAAGATTTCTATACTGGGAGGGTATATCAAAGATTTCTTTACTGGGAGGGTATATCAAAGATTTCTTTACTGGGAGGGTATATCAAAGATTTCTATACTGGGAGGGAATATCAAAGATTTCTATACTGGGAGGGTATATCAAAGATTTCTATACTGGGAGGGTATATCAAAGATTTCTATACTGGGAGGGTATATCAAAGATTTCTATACTGGGAGGGTATATCAAAGATTTCTTTACTGGGAGGGTATATCAAAGATTTCTATACTGGGAGGGTATATCAAAGATTTCTATACTGGGAGGGTATATCAAAGATTTGAAGCTCTGATTTTCGCACCAAATTTTGTATGGACGAAGTAATTAGAAAATGTGAGTTATTATTCAAACAATTTTAAAACGATAAACTGATGGATCAGTATTTACGAATGATTACTTGTAAGTTGTAAAACAAGCCACTTTTCCAGTTCTAAAATAAGGAATTGCTAAATGACAAACTAGGAACGGCTACAAAGAGTTGGTTAACAACTTCACTATCGGCTGCTATTAATTTTGTGCAACTACAAGATCACAAATGTAATTATAAACTTTCCCTTGATGGCTGACTGCTATTACCAGTGCATTGCAGCTATCTTCTGTTAATCGCAGGATCCAAGAAGCATTAATTACAGCACTGAAATGGTCCTGCCTCAGTTAATCTACAGCTAAAACTCTCATCCAGCCTTCCATATGCCCTTTGTAGACTTGAACGTATCCAAAACACTGCTGTCCATATCCTAACTCTCTCAAAGTACTACTGTTCTAACAAATTTACTGAATCAAAATGTAACCTGATTAATGAATTGTTATACAATCATATAAAACTAAGTAATTGAAATTCAGAGTCATGTAAAACCATCAAAATTGCAGTTCATAGTCTGTTAAAGGAATAAACCACCCACTCCATGTGATTTCAATAGTAATTTTAGAGAAAATAAATGCCATTAGATTGTTCTCGTCAACATAATGGTTAGCATGTTGATGCTAGTGTTTGGAATACAAATATTTCCAGAATCTAGTGCAATCATTAAGAACTCCATAGTTACCCTACCTCAACAACCTCCCTCACCCTCTAATGAGTATATATTACGGCACGTTTGATGCACAATAAATTACTCTCGAGACAAGGTGAGTCATAACTAATAGGCTTTAATCAGCTAGAACTGTACCCAGCAGCTTCGATACAGAAAGTGAAGGCTGCTGGGACGGCATTTGTTCTTATACCCCGCCTCTCAGGGCGGAGTTATGTACGTTAGCCAATGGTAGACTCCTAGGTCTAGCCAATGGTCATCCACTTCTCAGGCACTGCAATACCTGGTATAACCACATTCACCCCCTGTTAAAAGGAACCCAGCAGGGTGATGGCCAGCGTTACTGTCGCCTTTCGCATGGTAGGACCAGGTATGGAGGTACCGTGATGTTGAGGGTAACAGAAAAAGTGTTTATGGAGCAGCAATTAGACGATCGGGTGGCCTGGTCGTTCTTCTGGTGCGTCTGGGCTCCGGCGATGATCCTGGTGGGGGCCCCGGCGGTTGTGGCTCCAGGAACGTGGTGTCTTCCTCCCAGGCAGCTTTGTCACCCCTTGGCGGCGCTGTTGGGGCAAAAAGTGGGCAGGGGGAGGGGCGCCTGTAGGGGGCGTCAGTGCCTGTTCGGCACTGGGTAGGGGCGGCGGCAGTACTGACCCTCCGGTCAGGTGCTGTGGGGAGGGTGGGGGTGGGGGCAATGGTGCGGGTGCGCGTGGGGCTCCGGCGGGCACCAGGTCCCGAAGGGAGACCGTGTCTTGGCGGCCGTCGGGGAATGCTACGTAGGTGTACTGGGGGTTGGCATACAGCAGGTGGACCCTCTCGACCAACGGGTCCGACTTGTGCGCCCTCACATGTTTCCGCAGCAGGACGGGTCCAGGTGTCGCTAGCCAGGTTGGGAGTGAGGTCCCGGAGGAGGACTTCCTGGGGAAAACAAGGAGACGATCGTGAGGTGTCTGGTTTGTTGTAGTACAGAGCAGTGACTGGGTGGAGTGAAGGGCCACTGGGAGGACTTCTTGCCATCGGGAGACTGGGAGATTCGTGGACCGAAAGGCCAGCAGGACGGCCTTCCAGACCGTTCCGTTCTCCCTTTCTACCTGCCCGTTTCCCCGGGGGTTGTAACTGGTCGTCCTGCTGGAGGCGATGCCTTTGGTGAGCAGGAATTGACGCAGTTCGTCGCTCATGAAGGAGGACCCCCTGTCACTGTGTATGTACGCGGGGAAACCAAACAGTGTAAAGATACCCTGGAAGGCCTTGATGACGGTGGTTGTGGTCATGTCTGGGCAGGGGATGGCGAATGGGAACTGGGAGTACTCGTCAATCACGTTCAGGAAGTACGTGTTGCGGTCGGTGGAGGGGAGGGGGCCTTTGAAATCCATGCTGAGGCGTTCAAAGGGTCGGGAAGCCTTTATCAGATGCGCTCTCTCTGGCCAGTAGAAGTGCGGTTTGCACTCCGCGCGGATTCGGCAGTCCCTGGTGACTGTCCTGACCTCCTCGATGGAGTAGGGCAGGTTGCGGGACTTAATGAAATGAAAGAAACGAGTGACCCCCGGGTGGCAGAGGTCCTCGTGGAGGGCTCGGAGGCGGTCCACTTGCGCGGGTGGCACATGTGCCACGGGACAGGGCATCAGGAGGCTCGTTCAGCTTCCCGGGACGGTACAAGATCTCGTAATTGTAGGTGGAGAGTTCTATCCTCCACCGCAAGATCTTGTCGTTCTTAATCTTGCCCCGCTGCGCATTATCGAACATGAAGGCCACCGACCGTTGGTCCGTGAGGAGAGTGCATCCAGTGTCGCACAGCTTCTACTATGGCCTGGGCCTCTTTTTCGATCGAGGAATGGCGAATTTCGGAAGCATGGAGAGTGCGGGAGAAGAAAGCCACGGGCCTGCCCGCTTGGTTGAGGGTGGCCGCCAGAGCTACGTCGGATGCGTCGCTCTCGACCTGGAAGGGGAGGGACTCGTCGATGGCGCGCATCGTGGCTATTGCGATGTCCGCTTTGATGTGGCAGAAGGCCTGGTGGGCCTCCGTCGACAGGGGGAAGGTTGTGGACTGGCTCAGGGGTCGAGCCTTGTCTGCGTAATTAGGGACCCATTGTGCATAATAGCTAAAGAAGCCGAGGCAGCGCTTTAAGGCCTTGGGGCAGTGAGGGAGGGGGAACTCCATGAGGGGGCGCATGCATTCAGGGTCGGGGCCTATGACTCCACTTCGCACTATGTAACCTAGGATGGCTAGACGGTCGGTGCTAAACACGCATTTATCCTTATGTAGGTCAGATTAAGGATACTCGCGGTCTGGAGAAATTTTCGGAGGTTGGTTTCGTGGTCCTGCTGGTCGTGGCCGCAGATGGTGACGTTATCAAGATACGGGAATGTTGCGTGTAAGCCGTACCGGTCAACCATTCGGTCCATCTCACGTTGGAAGACTGAGACCCCGTTCGTGACACCGATGGGAACCCTTAAAAAGTGATAGAGCGCCCATCTGCTTCGAAGGCAGTGTACTGGCGGTCACCATTACGGAGGGGTAGATGGTGGTAGGCAGACCTGAGGTCTACCGTGGAGAAAACCTTGTATTGCGCAATCCTGTTTACCAGGTCGGCTATACGGGGGAGAGGGTACGCGTCCAGTTGCGTAAACCTGTTGATGGTCTAGCTATAGTCGATGACCATCCTATGTTTCTCCCTGGTCTTTACCACCACTACTTGAGCCCTCCAGGGGCTGTTGCTTGCTTCGATGACCCCTTCGTTCAGCAGCCTTTGGACCTCGGACCTGATGAAGGTCCAGTCCTGGGCACTGTACCATCTGCTCCTGGTGGCGACGGGTTTGCAATCCGGGATGAGGTTCGCAAACAGGGAAGGCGGGGCGACCTTAAGGGTCGCGAGGCCGCAGACAGTAAGGTGGGGTATAGGGCTGCCAAATTTAAAGGTCAGGCTTTGCAGGTGGCACTGGAAATCCAGCCCAAGAAGGGTGGCTGCGCAGAGGTGCAGCAGGACGTACAGGCGGAAATTGCGGAATTCCCTGCCTTGGACAGTGAGGTTCGCTAGGCAGAACCCCTTTATCTCTACTGCGTGTGACCCGGAGGCCAGGGAGATCCGTTGGTTTACGGGATGGGTGGACAAAGCTTTCCGTGCTCCCGGAGTCGATCAGGCACGATGTCATGTGGCGTTGATGGCGATCGTTGTAGTGGCTTTTGCTAGCGTCCAGGGCCGACTCTGGTCCAGGGTAACAGAGGCCAGCTGCAGCAAGGGGGAGTTCTGGTCGGGCAGCGTGTAGTCGGCTGTGCTGAGGGCTTGAGGCCCCATCCAAGATGGCGTCAGCCACGGGTCGCACATGGAGTCCGGGGATGCCGAAGATGGCGGCGGCGAGGGACAAAATGGCTGTGCCCACCCATCCAGCGTGGTGGCCGGGGGGCAAAATGACCGCGGCCATGGGCCGCACGCTGCCTGGGGATAGGAGGGCGGCAGTGGGCCTTGGACGGCCGGGACCTGAAAGAAAGGCTGCCGATAGTCGCTGGAGACCGTGGCCACAGCGCGGGCCTGGCAGACCGCGACATAGTGGCCTTTCTTGCCGCACCCTTTGCAGGTGGCAGTGCGGGCCGGGCAGCACGCGCGGGGATGATTCACCTGGCCGCAGAAGAAGCAGCGTTGGCCGGTGGTGATAGCGGGACGTCTTGCCGCGCAGGCCTGTAGGATTAGCGGGAAAGTCTGGGGGGTTGCCGCGACGGGGTGCCACACAGCCCAGGGGGGCGCCGTGCATCCGGGAGCAAAAGCCAGTGCGTTTTTGTATGCAACGTCCATGGACCCTGCCAGGGCCCGTGCCTCAGTTAGGCCCAGTGTGTCCATTTCAAGGAGCCTTCGGCGGATGGCGGGGGAAGTCATACCTGCCACGAAAGCATCCCGAATTAAAAGTTCCGTGTGCTCGTTCCCCGTAACTGCTGGGCAGCCACAGTGTCGGCCCAGCACTAGTAGTGCCCGATAGAAGTCTTCCAGTGTTTCTTCTGGGCTCTGCCTTCTAGTTACCAGCAGGTGACGGGCGTAGACCTGGTTCAGAGGATGGATGTAATGTCCTTCTAGCAGCTCCATAGCTGCAGCATAGTTCGCCGCCTCTTCGATCAGAGGGTAGATTGCAGGGCTGACCCGCGAGCGTAGAAGGTGCATTTTCTGCCTTTCCGTGGGGGTGTCGGTGGCCGTGTCGAGGTAGCCCTTAAAACACACCAGCCAGTGCTTGAAAATAGCAGCGGAGTTGTCTGCGTGGGCGCTGAGCTGAAGGCACTCCGGCTTGATGCGGAGATCCATCCTTTCAGAAGTCATAGCTGATTAAATTGATGCACAATCAATTACTCTCGAGACAAGCTGAGTCATAACTAATAGGCTTTAATCAGCTAGAACTGTACCCAGCAGCTTCGATGCAGAAAGTGAAGGCTGCTGGGATGGCATTGGTTCTTATACCCCGCCTCTCAGGGCGGAGCTATGTATGTTAGCCAATGGTAGACTCCTAGGTCTAGCCAATGGTCATCCACCTCTCGGGTACTGCAATACCTGGTATTACCACAACGTTATTAAATTTGTGTAACCTGAAGCAAATGTGGTTAGAAATGCAGTGTCACAGCTAGCTTGCTGCTGATTGGTACCCAAATTATGACCAGCAATGAGCTCCTGCCCATTAAAACCTCATTTGAAACTCATTTCACTTGGCACCTTTTACAGCAGCCTTAAGTAGGCAGTGGCATAATGGGTAACGTCACTGGACTGGTAATGTTCTAGGGAAATGGGTTCAAATCCCAGCATGACAGCTGGTGAAATTTAAATTCAATTATTAAATGATGTGTAGTAATATTTCCAGAAGGTGCCACATCAAGGGTTACTATTCAAAATAAGAGCTCAGAGTGAAGGACGGTAGCATATGAGCATGTGTAGAGGATTTGTTAGCTAAGAGGAAGCAAAGAGCAAGGATAAATGGGTTATTTTTCAGGTTAGCAAAATCTGACGAGTGGAGTACCACAGGGATCAGTGCTGGGGCCTTAACTATTTACAATTTAAATCAATTATTTGGATGAAGAGGCCAAATCTATGGTTGCTAACTTTGCAGATGACACTAAGATCGGGAGGGTAGTAAGTTGAGAAGAGAATATAAGGAGTTTACAAAGGGACATTCTTAGGTTTAGTGAGTGGCCATAGATTTGGCAGGTGGAGTATAATGTGGGAAAATGCAAACTTGTTCACTTTGGCAGGAAGAATAGAAAAGCAGCATATTATTTAAATGGGGCGCGGGGGAGGGGGGGGGGGGGCGGGGGGGTTGCAGAATCTGAGGTGCAGAGGAATCTGGGTGACCTGGTACATGAATCAGGAAAAGTTAGTATGCAGGTACGATAAGTGATTATGAAGGTAAATAGACTGTTGTTGTTTATTGGAAGGTGAGAGGAATAGAAAAATAATTATGGTTTGCAATAATTATACAGGGTGTGGATGAGACCACATATAGAGCACTGTGTACAGTTTTGGTCTCCTTATTTAAGAAACCAGGGATGGGATTCTCTGATCCTGAGGCTAAGTGTTGACGCCGTCGTAAATGCCGTCGCGTTTCCCGACGGCGTCAACATGGCCTCAGGAGCAGCAATTCTGATCCCTACAGGGGTTCAGCACGGCACTGGAGCGTCCCACGCCGCTCCCAACGTCAGATGGGCACCGCGGGTCTGAGCATGCGCAGAGGGACCGGCGCCAATCCGTGCATGCGCAGTGGCTCCATTCTCTGCGCCGGCCCCGACACAAAATGGCGTAGGGCTACAGGGGCTGTCTTGTTATGCTCTAGGCGTAGCATAAGCGGCTTCCTTGTGGTGCACTTGACACAGTGATCGTCGAGTGCTTCTGTACACACTAGCTGAGGTCTGTCACATTGCACATCTTGCATGGGAAGTGGGATGCTGTCGTCACTCGTCTCACATACAATGGATAGAGCCTCCGTAGCTTCTTGTTGTTCACTTGGGCTGGGTATACTGTCAGAGTCTTCTCCTTGTGGCTCAGACAATGTGGGTGGACACTGTGTTGTTCATTTGGGCTTGGATTGTCATAGTCGTTTTGTTCTTCACTGGAGCATGATAGACGTCATGGTCGTCCTGCTCTGCACTGGAGCGTGTTAGACTGTTATAGTCTTCTTGCTGTTTACTTGAGCATGGCAGACTTGCATCGTCTGCTGCTAGTTGGTCAGGAGAGGTTGCTAGACCCTCATGGTCTTGTTCCTGCAAGCACTGCGCTTTGGAGTCTTGCGTTGCTTCTATCATGGAGGCTGTACACGAGCTCGCTGTGGAGGCTTGAGATACTGGAGTCCTTCTTGTTCGTGCAAGGACTGCGGTGTGGAGTCTTGCGTCTTCTATCGTGGAGTCGGGAACCCTTAGCGGTGTGTGGCCACTCTCTGTGTGGCAGCAGGTCGCTCTCTGTGGGCTTGTATCGCTCTCTGTCTCTTGGTGTCAGGCCGCAGCATAATCCTGCACTCACGAGTCAGGATGTCGTATAAGCAGGGCTGAAGATCCTCAAATCCAAAGAATGAATCCGCGTCTGCGTCGGATTCAGTCTAGGTGTCGCCATTTCTAATGAAAAAACCTTCGTCCAAGTCGTAGTCCTCTAGGACCATATCATCACTGTTTGTGTCGGAGTTGGCATGGGGCTCGCGATGTCCAGAGAAAAAATAAAGGTCGGTGTCGTAGTATTTAAGGTCTGTGTCATCGCTTTGGGCGGTACTAACTGCTTGTTGCAGGGTTTTGCGGAGGTTACTTTCAGTTCCTGGTTGAATTTGAGGCATTGTGCTGTCATTCCAGGTGAAATAAGCTTGTTTTACGGCTTTAAGAGATTTTTTTGTGATTTGGGACATTTCCCCTTTAAAAGGGTGTGGTCCGGGGCCTCTGACGTCATGACGCATGTGACGTAGAGCGTAGGAAGCGATTGCGCATGCGCAGATCGCTGGTCCTTTACTTGGGGCCTTTTTCGCAATTGCGCAAACGCGGCTTCTCACGCATATGCAAACGGACCTTCCCGTTCTGTGCACTCTTGGCGCAACTGCGCATGTGCAACACCTTTTCCAAGATGGCTGCAATTCAAAACTGCCATTCGTTGCTGCCAGCCTACCTCACGGTGAGTTTTGGCGCCTCTTTTACCTTTTCTTCTTGTATGTTCCTCGCAGAATTCTTGGAATTTGTCCAGGACTGCCTGGAAATTGCTCTTGTTTTGCCCCTTCGAAGGTCCGGAAGATTTCAGCTGCTTCTGGACCCGCGATGGTAAGTAGAAGCTTTATTTTCTCTGCATCCGCCACGCCATCTAGGTCACACGCTACCAGGTAGATCTCAAATCTCTGCCGGAACCAACGCCAGTTTTCACTGAGATTGCCTTGGTACTGGAGCTGCTGTGGAACCTGAATCCCGAACAACATCTTGTCTGGCTTTTGTTGCTGGTTGTCACTGTACGCTGAGTTGAAACTATATGGATTGAAACAGTCACTCAACTGGTACCATGTCTTGTTATGCTCTAGGCATGGCATAAGCGGCTTCCTTGTTGTGCACTTGACAAAGAAAGGTTCAGACGTGGAGATAACTTCAACACGTTTATTAAATTATTTACACTTCTCCTACTCGGGTTCGCCACTACTGTTAATCCTTCTACAGCTACTCAGACTGACTAACCAGTCTGCTACAATCCACGTGGTGGGTGTAATATTGAATCAACCCTGTGTCTCTACTCACTGACTGTCTCCACTGGAAAGAGGAAGATCATGTGTGTTGTGTCCTTTATATATGGGTTGGTGTAATGCCCTGCTGTGGTCGTGTCACTTCTGTGTGTATCGTGAATGCCCATTGGTCGTGTCCTATCTAACTGTTCTATTGGTGTCTGTGTGCCATGTCTCTGGTGCTCCCTCTAGTGTCTAGCTAGTCTACGTGTATTTACATTAACCCCTTGTGTCTTTACAGTGATGTATATCACCACAGGGGCCGGCGCGGAACAAAGGAGGCCCCCAGCCCGAGAGGCCGGCCCGCCGATCGGTAGGCCCCGATCGTGGGCCAGGCCACAGCGGAGGCCCCCCCCCCCCACTAGTTCGCCCCCGGATCCATTCATGCCGAGGTCCCGCCGGGTAAGACCAGGTTAGAACGGCGCCGGCGGGACTCGTTTTTTTTGTACAGCTGCTCGGCCCATCCCGGGCCGAGAATCGTCGGGGAGGGCCATGTAGAGTGGCCCCCGGCTGGCGTCAATGGTGCTGATTCTCTGCTCTCTGGAGAATCGCGTCCCGGGGCGCCGGAGCGGCATGGCGGGATTCACGTGGCCCCCTTGGGGATTCTCCGACCCGCCGCGGGCTCGGAGAATCCCGCATAATATAAATGCATTAGAAGCAATTCAGAGAATGTTAATTTGACTGAAACCTGGGATAGGCTGGTTATCTTACGAGGAAAGGTTCAACAAGTTGAGTTTGTATCCATTGGAGTTGAAGACTGAGGGGTGATCTTATTGGAACATAAAGGATCCTGGGGGCATTGACAGAGTGGATGCTGAAAGAATGCTTCCCCTTTTGGAAAAGACAAGCGTTGAGACTTCCTGGCCATGCCGCAGTGGGTTTTCCTGTAGCAGATGCAGCGATCCAGCGGGAGGAACTGAAAATTCCCAAACTAGGACTGGGGGACACAATTTAAAAATAAGTGGTCTCCCATATAAGATGGAGATAAAGAGAAATATTTTCTCTCTGAGGTTGTGAATCTTTGGAACTCTCTTCTCCAGGGATCAGAGGGGGCAGATCATTGAATATGTCTAAGGCTGAGTTACATAGATTGTTGACTAACAGGGTAGTCAAAGGCTATCGGGGATAACAGCTGAAGGGACTGGACACTACAAAAGTTATGGATTCTGGGGCAGCACGGTGGCGCAGTGGGTTAGCCCTGCTGCCTCACGGCACCGAGGTCCCAGGTTCGATCCTGGCACTGGGTCACTGTCCGTGTGGAGTTTGCACATTCTCCCCGTATTTGCGTGGGGTTCGCCCCCACAACCCAAAATGAAGTGCAGGAAAGGTAAATTGGCCACGCTAAATTGCCCCTTAATTGGAAAAAATGAATTGGGTACTCTAAATTTTTAAAAAAGTTATGGGTTCTGACAACATACTGGTAGTAATGTTGAAGGCTTGTGCTCCAAACTAGCTGTGCCTCTAGCCAAGATATTTCAGTAAAACTACAACACTGGCATCTACCCAACCATGTAGAAAATTGCCCAGCTATGTCCTGTACACAAAAACCAGGACAAATCCTACTCGGCTTATTATGATCCTATCAGTCTACTCTTAACCGTCAGTAATGGAAGATGTTGTTGACAGCGCTACCAAGCAACACTTACTCAGGAATAACCTGCTCACTGATACACAGTTTTGATTCCGCCAAGGCTCCTCAGCTCCTGACCTCCTTACAGTTGGTGCAAACATGGACAAAAGAGCAGAACTCGGAGGTGAGATGAAAATGACTGCCCTTGACATCTGGACAGCAATTGATCAAATGTGACATCACATTTCTCTAGCGAAACTAAAGTCAATGGCAATCTGGGGAAACTCTCCACTGGTTGGAGTCATGGGCCGGGATTCTCCCTTCTGGGGACTAAGTCCCCACGCCGGCAGGAAAACCAGCGCCAATCACTCCGGCGTCAACAACCCCCAAAAGTGCGAATCCTCCGCACTTTCAGGGGCTAGGTGGATGGCGGAGAGGTTGGCGCTGCTCCAGCTGGCGCTGAAGGAATGGTGCGCGTTTGCCCCTGCGCCAAATAGCCGGCATGATCTCGCGCATGCGCGGAATGACCGGCATGGTTCCACGCATGCGCAGACCGGCTGGCATATTTTGCCGCAGGCCAGCCATGGCGGAGCCCTACAGGGACCGGCACAGAAGGAAGAAGTGCCCCCACAGAACAAGCCCACCCGCAGATCGGTGGGCCCCGATCGTGGGCGAGGACCGCCCCCGCTGACTTACCTGTCAGGTCCCGCTGGTACATGTGTTGAGTGATTCACGCCGGTGGGACTGGCCAAAAATGGATGGCTGCTCGGCGACCGGGGCCTGGAGAATCTCCGGGGGGGGGGGCGCTGCCAAAGGCCCCCGACCGACGTGGCGGGAATCCCGTCCCAGCCCGAAAAATGGCGCCGGAGAATATGACAGCCGGCATCGGGGCAGCGGGGCAGGACTCACGCCGCCCCCGGGGATTCTCTGACCCGGCGGGGGTCGGAGAATCCCGCCCATGATGTTCACCTCGTCCACCAAACGAATAGGTGGATTGGCCATGCTAAATTGCCCCTTAGTCTCCAAAATGTTAGGTGGGGTTATGGAAATGGGGTGGGCATGGGGAAGGGGGGGGGGGGGCCTTGGTAGAGTGCACTATCAGAGGGTCGGTGCAGACTCAATGGGTCAAATGGCCTCCTTCGCATTGTCGGGATTCTATGATTCTATAACAAGTAAAAGGGGAGATGGTTGTAGTTGTTTGAGGTTAATCAGCTCCATCCCAGGGCATTGTTGAAGGAATTCCTCCGGATAATGTCCACGCCTAACAATCTTCAGCTGCTTCATCACTCACCATCCCTCTATCGGAAAGTCAGAAGTGAGGATTTTTGCTGATGATTGTGCAATGTTAATACAATACAGATGATTAAATTAATGAGAGAAGCCAGGTCTATCTGTAGTTTTGCAGTTTGTCATAGGATTAGAGTCTGACAAGACAGAAGGATTACAAATTAAACAGCAGTTTTGCAAAATGCTGCCGACTTGAGTAGAAGTGGACTGAACTTGCTCCTGAAAGAGTCTCTCTCCCTCCAAAAGTCTCTACACAATTAAGCAAGTTATTTCTTTGTTAACTTTATTTATAAATGGAATTTGAAATGTATTGGGTTGCTTAATTAGAGTTAGTAGCAAGTAAGTTTAAGTTTTACCTTCTGATAAAATGATAATTGTAAAGCTTTTTTATGTTATTGTGGTTAATTCTGTGTTTAAATTAAAGTTTGTTTTAACATAAAAGATACCTATTGGTCAGAGTCATCATTCCTGGGGTAACCTCTCCTCACAGTTTGACAAATTAAAAAAAATTGTTTGGGGTTTTTGTCTGGTATCCTTCAGATGTTGGGAGTCTGGTCCAGTATCCTAACAATTATACTAACTTGTATCATTGTTAAAATGATGCGTTTTGGTGCTTTGCAAAGTGATGACTTTCATGTCCCCCATAAGGAGTGGTACCATCAAAAACTAATTGACAGTTGAAAATGACTGAGATGATTATAATTTGATTACATTTTGACAACCAATGAGCTCTTGGGCAGCACGGTAGCATTGTGGATAGCACAATTGCTTCACAGCTCCAGGGTCCCAGGTTCGATTCCGGCTTGGGTCACTGTCTGTGCGGAGTCTGCACATCCTCCCCGTGTGTGCGTGGGTTTCCTCCGGGTGCTCCGGTTTCCTCCCACAGTCCAAAGATGTGCAGGTTAGGTGGATTGGCTATGATAAATTGACCTTAGTGTCAAAAAATTGCCCTTAGTGTTGGGTGGAGTTACTGGCTTATGGGGATAGGGTGTGGAGGTGTTGACCTTGGATAGGGTGCTCTTCTCCAAGAGCCGGTGCAGACTCGATGGGCCGAATGGCCTCCTCTGCACTGTAAATCCTATGATAATCTATGAATGAAACATGATTGAGTTACGAAATTCTGCAGAATCTATAATTGAAAAATAGCTTTGAGTTTAGGATGAACTAGTTGTTGCCTTCTGCAAATTTATTATGTACTGAAAAGTTTATTTTTACATTTACTACCTAGAGTCAGAGTGTGCTAAAGCATTTGGTTGGTAAAGTTGTCACAGTGATATTGGAACAGCATGTATGGTATTTATTCATAGATGGCATTTATATGACAGGAAAGATAGTAGGATGAAGGATTTGGCAGAACATTATTGATTCACAATCAGTACAGTAAGGAGGAGACTCCAAGGTTAATGGTGTATAATAAGTGTAGTACACTTGAGAAGTTTAGTTCAGCCCTTAACACACAAGAGCAAGTGATGCCCTTAAATGTTGCACGTGTAACAGCCACCTTTGTGTGTTTTTAATATTCCATGAGAATAGTTTATAGGGCTGCTTTTTTAAAATCAGGCATCAGTCTTCATCTGTCCCATTATGACTGTCAGCATATCTGTACAGTTACCACCCTGCACTAATGAGTTGGATGATGGGTCACATGACAGAATAAGGTGTTTTTACAAAAGACTGAAATTATAAGACAGGAAGAAGTTGTTTTACTGAGAAATAATGCAACCTTTTCATGCTGTTTGTAATTTGTTTTCTGGTCTACTATTTTTAGAACATTTTGACTCAAATATTTAGTGCTGCAGAGTAATCAGACTATTCCAAGGATACTTCAACTGTGAAAAAGATTTAGGGCACGATTTAATGTGCAAATTACAGAGTCCCATTTTGGGCATTTATAGCTGCAAATGACCCCGCTATCAAACATGACTCTGGCGTTTCTTCTAGCCTCAGTCACGAATGCCCTACCAAGGCTGCACTTGCCTAATTTCTTGCTGACGAGCTCTGTGCATGAAGAGATCCAGGCGCAATTTTTAAATGCCGCCCCATCTCTTGACCCCCTTCGGACACCACAATGTGGCCTCCAGACTCCCCACAACCCCAACCTACCACTTAGAGGGTCCTCAAGCCCACCTTTCCCCCACCTCTTAAGGGCAAGGCACACCCTGGCCCTATCCCTAGCACAGGCAACCTGGCACCTGAGTGCCTTGACACTGCCAGCCTAGCACCCTGGCATTGCCCCTGCCAGCCTTACAGTGCCAAGGTGTCACTGCCAGGGTGTCTGGGTGGCAGTGTCATGGTGCCCAGGTGGCATTGGGAGTACCAGGGTACCATGCTGCCCAGAGCCCGACCCCCTGGGGGCCTCTGATGGCCTGGGAGACCCCTCCCTCCTCCCACAGGTGCCATTACACCTGGTCCATGTTTTTGTGGACCAGTGCTAAATGGTGTCATGACTAGGTCATCCAGGCACGGGCATTTGTTCCTGGGCCTCAGAAGAATCAGGCATCAACATATTTAAATGAGCTGAATGGTTTAAATATGTTAATTTTCATCTTGCCGAGTGAGGGCGCGGTCCAGATCATGATGTCTCACGTGATTTAATGGCCTCATCGCGTCACCAAGTCAGGTACGACTAGGCTGTTCAATAACACCCTTAATTACTGTTAACAAAACAAGGATGGAACCATTGCTGCAACGTCTTTTATGTACTGTCCACCAATGTAAATAAAATAATGAAAACTCAACTTCACTGACGGGGTGTGGAGAACAAATATTAGCACATATAAGTCACATGGTTTTAATTAATGATTTGGTAAATAGTGGCATTTTCTTTGATTTTTGTGGGAATATTAAGTTTTCTTAACTTCCCCTGCTCTAAATGCTTTCACATAATTCCTAGTTTACACAGTTACCAGAGAGATTAATTTGACATGATACATCTCTGTCACAGTACCAGTTGTAACAATAGCTTATAGAACTCAAATATTGTGAGGTCAGCCAACAACACAGTTGCATGTCATGATAGTCATTATAATCTTTCACCTGTTCTGAACATCATTTATTCCATAGAATCATAAAATTCCTACGGTGCAGAAGCAGGTCATTCGGTCCATCGAGTCTGCACCAACCCTCTGAAAGAGCACCCGACCTAGGCCCAATCCACCCTCTCCCCATAATCCCACCTAAGGGCAATTTAAAATGGCCAATCCACCTAACCTGCACATCTTTGGACTGTGGGAGGAAACTGGAGCACCCGGAGGAAACCCACGCAGACCCGGGAAGAATGAGCAAACTCCACACAGATAGTCGCTTAATTTATACACCTCTGGCTATAACAAATCACTTCGGAAAAATCCAGTTCGTTCTAATTTTGAGTTATTAGTGTCCAATATAGCCAAATATTTTATTGCAGATAGATTTCAATATATATATAAGTTAGGTTTGAAATTTAGTTGCTGCACCAAACTATTCAGATGCTGTTGGGGCCCATAGTGTGTGTTGCATCAATTGCAACCAGCTAATTATTGATCTTTAAAGAAATACTTGAATTTATGTTACACTTTTCACAATCACTGAAAGTTTCAAAGTGCTTTACAGCCAATGAAGCAGTTTTTAAATTGCAACCACTGCTGTGATGCAGAAAATGTAGAGTGAATCAAACGGGCCGAAGATTATTATCTCTGATGCTAAGCACCTCAAAAGGAGGCCGAAGTGGATCATTCACTCAGCTGGATGAAAATGGTAGCAAATGTTTCAGCCTAGTTATGGCTCCCCCCATCATTGAGGATGGGGATGTTCATAAGCCTCCACTTCCCACCAAAACAAAAGCCATCACAGCACAAGAAGCAAAACGATGTGGAAACTTGGATGTGGGCAGGAGATGTGTCCGATGCAGCTGTGAAAGTTTCCAAGGGTGTGCACGGAAATGGAAAATTATTAAGAACAGCAGTTTGACTGTTTCGACCTGAAGGAAAAAGTATCTGACACTGAAAGCTAAAGTAGGTTAATGGATTATTTATTTCCTTGTAAATTCACTAGGAGAGGAACAATTTTACATGAGTTGGATTCTAGAATGCAAACACACAAATCTTCAGAAAATTATTAATAAGATGGCACCTTTATCTGGACAATATTCAATGTTCAATCTTACAAGCCTCTGTCAGGTAACATTCGTGTCACACAAGTGCCAGGCAATGACCATCTCCAACAAGAGAAAATCTAACCATTTTCACTTGACATTCAATGGCAGTACCATCGCTGAATCCCCCACTATCAACATCCAAGGGGTTACTATTCACCAGAAGCTGAACTGGACCAGACATATAAATACTGTGGCTACCAGGGCCAGCTCCAAAAACACTCAAGAAGCTTGACATCATCCAAGAAAAATCAGCCGATTGATTGGCACCCCATCCACAAACATTCACTCCCTGCACCGCCAACACACACTGGCAGCTGTGTGTACCATCCACAAAATGCACTGCAGGAACTCACCAACCACCTTCCAAACTCACAACCACTATCATCTAGAAGGACAAGGGTAGAAGATACACGAGAACCCCACCACCTGAAAGTTTCCCTCCGAACCACTCTCCATCCCCACCTGAAAATATGTTGCCCTTTCTTCACTGTCGCTGGGTCAAAAATCCCGGAACTCCCTCCCTGACAGCACTGCGGGTGTACCTACAAGGACTGCAGCGGTCCAAGAAGGCAGATCACCACCACCTTCTCAAGAGCAATGGGCAACAAATGCCAGCTAGCCAGTGACGCCTACATCCCATAAAAGAATTTTTAAAACCTAGACATTTTCTGTAGTTATGTGTTACCAATAACACTACTGTTCAATCTTACAAGCCTCTGAACCTCTTTGTGAGATCTACTGAACAAAACCTTACAACAAATGCTTGGTTTGATTCGACAGAGTATTTGTCAGTGAAATAGGCCCAGATATTAACCCCTGCATTTTGGCCTATCTGCCGCATCTTTCCCTTGCCCCCTCGTCTGATAGTCTCACTCACTCTCCTTTCCTCTCTTGTTCTCTCACAGATTGGTCTCTTTCTCTCTCTCCCCCCCTGATCACTCATGGGATATTCCCCAAGGCTTCCCCATCTAAAGGTCCCTGACTGCAGCTTCCTACAGCTAAATTTCTCTCTCAGCAGCTAAGCCAACCTAACAATTATTGCTGGCTGCCTGATGGGAAAAGAAGAAATAAATTATAATGAGGATGTGCCATTAAATTCAGCAGTGGCTCCATTCCCTAATGTCCTGCACTATGGTGTTATGGGCCAGGGTTTAGAGAGCCCCAAAGTGTATCATGGAGTTCACCTGACCCACAACTTTGAATAGATTGTGGTTATGGGGCGCACACGGCCCACTCTACAGGTGTGGTGCAGCAGAAATCTAAAAGTATTTTTTAAAACAAAACAGTATTCTATGAACTCAGTTAACCTTTATAAAACATACAGTAAACATCTTAGCAACCATTAATTCAAATACAACCCTCAAAGAATACAACACTCTAAGTAATCCTTAAACTTTCCTTTTAACATCAATAAGAGAAAAACCCCTTTTAAGGAAGCACATCAGGTTTAAATTCTCTACTGAGAACAGTTATCATTCTAAATTCACCAAATGACCTAGAGATAGTCTTTAGATGGCAGCGAGATCAAAATTACACCACCTTTGGCTGGCTGCAGCTCCACCACTAAAACGAAACTAAACAACACAGACACACCCAAGCTTTTCCTCAAAGCTAAACTAAATAGCAGAACCAGAGCTCAGCTCCATGCACACTCTGACATCACTGCAGCCACTTGAGCAGACAAACATTTCTTAAAGTGACATTCCCATGACAACGGCCTCCTCATAAGTATCACAGCCATAATCCCTGGCTAAACCATGTCTAATTGTCATCAAATCTAAACAGGAAGGTAAAATGAAGGAGCCCATAAATTATACATTCATTTGCTCAATGGATAGAAGTCGTAGAACATCACAGGACAGAGGAGGCCATTCGGCCCATCATGTCTGTGCTACTGTATTAAATTTTATACGTTTCCCACCAGCAACAATGTGTGGAAGGATGAAAGGCTTATCTCATCTGGAAAGAAACCTTTACCAAGTTATAGATGTCCATATGACTTCCTATACAGTGATTATCAGGCTGAATTAAGGTTTTTAATGGTAGCTGGAGAACTATTTGGGAGAAAATATAAAAGTTTTTATTGTGATAAATTTGTGTTGGCGTATAACTTTCTGCAGAGAACTTTAAACAAGGTCGCAGAACTGTCTAGAATTATGGAGTGAAATCTAATACCTTTTTCGACCAATTGGAAATTGCAGCGTGATGAAAAGCAAGGTGTCAGAAATAAGGTTCACACAACAGTGACAACATATATAAGCTCAGCTTGTATTTCCACTGAAATTAGGAAGTTGAGTGGGTGATCTAAACAAGGTGCTTAAAAGGAATTCTATAATGTAGGTACAGAAGACCAAATTTTTACTCCCGAGTCGGGATCACAGACTGAGGAAAAAATTCTGATTCCGCAAAACTGTCTGAAGAAGTGCCCTAAATGGTCGGATTTTCATTTCTGGGGAGGGGTGGCGGGGGGGCTGGGAGGTATGTGTGCTAACATGAGTCAAGCCCGCTGACCTTGGAAAAAGTTTGGAGGAAGCCACAAGGTCTGCCGGGTGGCGAGATGGGCTGTTTAAAAGGCCCACCTTGCTGCTCTGGGGAATTTGTCCCAGTTACAATAAAAATAATACAACAAAAAATAGAATTGCCCTCCAGCTTTCATACCCCCTCACCGCCCCCCCACACACACACACCATGCCCTATCCATGCCAACTTATTCCGCCACCCAACCTCATGTTGCCTCATACCCTGCCTACCAACCTATGCCCCTCTACCTGCCCCCATGACCTCTTCTAGTCTCGATACCAACCAATATCCCCATGGCCCCCATACCCTTATACCAACTTATTGCCACCTCATTCCAACCTGTGACCTCCCCCACAGTCTTTGATAGCCAGTATGCCAACTTAGTGTCAACATGCGCCAAACCATCCCACCTACCATTCTTTGTCCTTTTGCCCCCATGACAACTCACCCAATATCCAAAATGGGTCATGGTGACATCCAATTTCAGACTTCACTATATTAAAAAAAATACTCACTCTCATTGATAATATTTAAATAATTTCAAGTACTTACTCACTTCAAAAACATCTTTCAAGTACTTGACCCCTAATGAAAACATGCATCAAGGACAGCTAATCTCTTTATTACCACCTGGAGCTGTCAATGAAACATTAAATTTATCATCCCCCTACTGTAATAATGGTAGTTTGCAGAAGTGTCAAGCAGCATTAATTCTTGCATCAGCAAATAGTGAAATAGGAAGCACAATTTTTTCAACTGTAGGCTGGATGCTTTCTTTTTAAATTTAAAGTGCCTGGGGATTTAATTAACTTCACAGCTTTACAGTTCCATGGATCTTATACACACATTCATGTCTCCTATTAACAACCCCATGGCCTCTACCAATGGGGTGCTTGACCTCTCCCAAAGGGCAGCTGACCTTTCAAAATGGTGTCTTAACTCTCCAAATAACTCCGGCAGAGTTAGACTTTTTCCTCAATGTCTAAAGCCCTCAAGTTGTGTTTTAGAAGACCGACTAATGGAAATTGGATTTGTTTGATGGTAACTGAAATTGTACGTGTGCAGCTTCCTCCATGAGCTACTGATGTGCAAAGTACAACCTGCCTCCTCTACTCGGAGAGCTCCGAGGATGCAACCGGTATCATTGCGTCACAGCTGTCATCCCCACCCTCCACCAGTGGACAATCTGGTGAGCACCACACTGCTGCTGATGCATATCAGGTGGAGGCAGGACCCCCAAGGCAAGACAGCAGTCAGAGGGCTGCTGGATCCCAGGACCCAGCTGGGTCCCAACTTGATGCTGACCCTCTGGAACAGAGTTACTCAGAGCTGATGGAGATGATAGGGAGCGGCCGGGACATGCAGAGCGAGATGTCAGCATCAGTCCAGCAGATCCATAGCCGCTTGGAGGAGTCCCAGAGGCTCCGGGTGCAGGAGATGGTGCCGGCAACGAGTGGCACCGAGGCCAACACTGCCAGAGTGCTGACCGCAGCAGAGAGCCTGGTGCACGACCTCGGCACCATTAGTGAAGGTGACCAAGGTGTCGCTCAGTCGGTGAGGGCATTGGCCTAGTATCTCAGCAGAATATCTGCCTCGCTAGGGGATGTCACCCAGTACCAGGCCGACCTTTATGAGGTTCTGCGGGACATGTCCCGCTCTCAGATGGGAATGGCCGAGGCGCTGCAGAGCATGTCCCAGTCACAGGTGGGCACTACCGAAGCACTGCAGAGCGTGGCCTGGTCACTAGGGAATATGTCCCAGTCACTGAGGAGCATCATCGTGGACATCAACACCGTGGTGCAGACATTGGGGAACCGCCAGTCCTGGCAGAGCCAGATGATGCAGGGGCAGCCGGGGCTCAAACCAGCTGCCCCTCCATCCTAAGGTGGACCCCAGGGCCCTATGGGCACCGACCGGGAGGAGGGGGCGCTGCGTGCCAACATGGACCCGTTCGATGGGGAGGCGACGGTAGCCACCAGCTCCCCTGAGTTCCACCCCTCTGATGAGGCCACGTCTTGGGGTCAGCACATGCGACAGGGCGACACGTCTGTGCATGTGCGTTGACAAGTGAGCTGGGGACCTCCGACCCCAGAGCCCCCAGAGGACGCCTGCCAGGGGCATCGAAGACCACGGGACAAGGTAAGCAGCTGGCTGCCTCTCCCTCAGATGTGCATCCTGGGGAAATACGAGGATGTAGTGGGACAGTTAGTAGGGCCAGGCACATTGAGGATCACTGAGGGCACCAAGAGGGGGGGAAGGGATTGGTAGGGGGTGATGGTGTGTGGAGGATGGGGATTGGGGGATGGGGGGGCAGCACCATCTGGAGTGTGGGGGACCGGTATTAAACGATAAACACAATCAGCAGGATGCCACTTCCTTCCACAATGCATTGCCGCATGCAGGTGATGGGTGTGAGCGAGCACTCAGCAGACAGGCAGGGGTCAGACTGTGGCAAAGATTGAGGAGCACCAGCGCTCAGCTCTCTGCAGGTTATCACCAACCCCCTGCCCACGACAGTGACCCACTGATGGTGTTGACACAGTCCCAGCACCCTGGAGTGATGTGACACATACCCTGGGAGTATGGGAGATGGGGGTGATGGGTGGGTAAGGTTGCGATTCTGAACCAGGCCATCCCGGGGGAGTATGAGGGCCGCCCTAGCCCTCCAGCCTTGCCAGACCCTCACCGTGCCACCTGTCCTGCAGCCTCCCCAGTTCCTCGTCCTCCAGCCCCTGCTGATCCAGTGCCTCCTCATCATCCTCACCCTCCTTGTCCTCCTCCTCAGAGGTGGCGACATGTTCCTCGTCACCGTGCTGCTGTGCCAGGTTGTGGAGGAGACAGCACACCACAACAAAGCGGGCGAGCGTTTGGGCGATGTACTGGAGTGCACCACCGGAGCAGTCGCGGCATCGGATCCGCACCTTGAGGAGTCCGATGCACCGCTCAATGACAGCCCGGGTGGCTCCATGCACCTCTTTGTAGTGGGTCTCCGCTTCAGTGTCCGGCCTGCGCATTGATGTCATTAGCCAGGTCCTCAGCGGATACCCCTTATCCCCCAAGAGCCAGCAACCCATCCTGGGGTGCTCCTCGAAGAGGACAGGGATGACCGACTGACCCAGGGTGTAGCTGTCATGGAGACTCCCCGGAAAGCGGGCACACACGTCTATGATTTTCATCTGGTCGTCGCACAGCGAACATGAGCTGTATCTTGAGGGAGTGGAATCCCTTTCTGTTAATGTAGCGCACTCCCAGATGGCCCGGTGAGCGCAGGACCACATGCGTTGCATCTATTTCCCCCTGGACCTGGTGCACCCCGGAGGATCTGCAGCCGGGCATCTTGCTAAACCTGGTCCATGACCAAAACGATGTATTCTTCTGCCCGGGCATACAGAGCATTTGTGTCCTGCCGGATGCACCTGTGGGTTGTGGCCTGTGAGATACCACACAAGTCCCCGCTCGAGCCCTGAAATGATCCCAAGGCATAAATGCATGTTCTCCTCCTCCATGCGGTGCCACGTCCGCGAGGACAATGCACAGGTGTTGCACCGTCTCCTTGTTGAGGCGGAGCCTCCTAAGGCACAGGCTGTCCTTCATTTATTCAAAGGACCAGTGACACTTGTACACCTGGGCCGTCACGGGACTCCCCTTCTGGGTCCTTCTCTAGCCTGAGAGGGAGGCCGGGTCCTCAGGGTGTGTGGTGGGGTCCAGCACATGGGCCACTGCCTCGAGCATCTGCAGATACTGCTGCTGCCACCTTCTCCGGTATCTGGCCACAGCACGCAGCAGCATCACTAGGGCAACCTCTGCATCCAACATCCCTGCCATAGCGTTCAATATCTGTAAGGAATTGGGCGAGGGTGTTAGACTGACAAACAGCAGTAGCTCCCAGACCGGGACACTCCATTCCTCCACTGATTTCCCCCCCCCCCCACCCCTACCCGGAACGCCCTGCACACGCACATCCGGCCGCAGCGGGCCCCCCTCACTGGACCACAGACACTGTACCTCAGTCACCCGCTCACAACATCAACCAGACCGGGGGCTGGCCCCCTCCCTGTGGCACTCAACCAGCCTCTAGCCATGGATATGTCTGTCAGAGCTGCGTCCCATTCCCTGGGTGTTCGGATGTTCGGTGCTGCGTGTGTGGTGTTGCCTCCCGCAGTGATCAAGCACAATGTCGAGGCATCACAGTCTGATTGGGATGCTAGGCACATGCCATATGGTCTGCCCACCCACGGGAATCCACTTGGGTTGTGTGAAGTGCTCACTTAAGCACGACTGCCAATTCCCTAGAGGCCACATGGCCAGAGGTCTCGGCAGTCAGTGGGGGTTATGAGTGGTCGTTTGGGCAGACGGGCAGACGCAAGGGTTTCCCCGGAACGGATACACATGATCCAGTGGTTGGCATGCTGGTTCCGCGAATGGTTGCCCACTGGCTGCCTTCCAGCGCACCCCCCCCCCCCCACTTCCATGGCGGCCCACTCCTGTGGATGGTCCCTGACCCCCCCCCCCAGCGAGCACAGGGGCAGCAAGACCCTTTGCCTGTAAACAGAGATGGCTATTCACCTCGGCTCTCCACAGAAACCCTTCCGCCATCTTCACAAAAAGGAGTACTAATCGGCACCAGCGTGAGCACTTGCTGGGGAGGCCGATGAATGACAGGAGGCCATTGGATATGGATTTGCTCTCATTGATTGTATGGAAATGGGGCTTTAGTGGTGATAATTGTTTGTCACCACGCTATGGCGAGATCCCGATTGCGCCTACGGGAGCGGGCCGGTTGCATCGCAAACTGTTTGCCGCCTGGCGTGGATTTCGTTTTTGGCCCCTCCCGCTATTCACCAGGCTCATTTCACTAGAGCGAGAGTGTTACGAGGCCGGAAGATCATGCTCAATGTGAGAGGAGGATAATTTTTTGGGGGGGGTTTTCCCAGGGCTAAGAGATGCAGAATTTCCCACCTGGAACGCACAAGGAAACATTGGACCTCACCCTCTGTCCCTGCCTTCAAACCACCCTGCCCTAACTCTGAGAGTGATGCTCCCTCACATAAACAAACACAAATCTGCTGGACAAAGCATTAATTGAATTACAGTCGAATCGTATTTGATGACAACATGTCCTTGTGCCGTAAATCAGAATTTAGTCATTCGTTATTTGTAGCTGGTGACACTTTACTGGTGGGAAAATGTCAGGTTGGGTTTCAGTCACGTACTCCTATTTATCTACAAACTCTATGGTTTGATTAGTAGAGTTTTAGTGAGTAATAATGGGGGACAATGGATCAGCACTCACGTTGCACCACCTATCTGTACCCAGGTTGGGGTAGTACTTCAGCATTCAGTTCAACACAAGAATCATCAGCTCAAACACACTCCCGAAGGTATCACACCGAAGGCATGGCAAAAATCATTGTCATTCTAAAATCTGGAAAGGACCGTACGTGGATGGCCAGCTGTCGACCAATCTCACTACCTTCTCTGTGCTTTAAGATCTTTGAGCATCTTATCCTACAACACATATCTCTGTAAGTAGAGATCATCCTTAACGTTGAACAAGCTGGTTTCGTTCAGGGGCACAGGGGACCACGTTCTGGCACTCACCGCCCACATTGAAAGTGCCTTCCAGAAGAACCTGAAAGTAAGCATAGTTTGACTGGCTCTCACAACTGCTAACCGTACAGGGGGAACCCTGGCCTGCTCCGAAAGCTATCTAGAGTGCTTCCAACCTGGTCTGGGGCAATTGTTGAAACACTTCTACACAACAAACGATTCAGTGCCCACCTTGAGCAATGGAAAGTGCTTAGAGAAGGCAGACCAACACACTAGCACATGGCTCAGTGCTAACCCCAACCATGTATCAACATATATACAAATGAACTGCCGACACCACGTCCCATAAGTCCATCTATCTTGATGACATCTGTGGTGCCACCCAAGCTCCATCCTTCTGCACCCTGGACCAATCCTTAATAAGGACTATGCAAAGTGGACAGACTATTGCACCACATGGTGTCTCATACATATCCAGTGTACTCCACCTCCACAATGCCAGTGCCAAAAAGGATTTGCAAATCTACATGGATGACCAGAGACTAAAGCATGATCTCAACCCAACATACTTGGGCATGACTTGAGTTAGGATTCTCTTCTTCCGAGAACATAGCAAAGGTAAAAACCAGAGGCAACCTACTAACCATAACATTAAAATAATACTGCAGATGCCAGAAATCTTAAGTAAAAGCAGAAAATGTTGGATTAACTCAACAGGTCTGGCAGCATCTGTGGGGAGAGAAATAGAGTTTACGGGCACAGTTTAACGCCAATAAAACAGGGTCCATTTTGGGAACGTACCATCGGGTTGTTTCTCTGCAGCATCAAGAACGACCCCGCTATTAAACGGGACTCTGATTTATTTTTGGCCTTGGTCGGGAATGCCCCACCGAGGCAGCACTTATCTCACAGCTCGTGTGCAGGACGACATCAGAGCACCATTTTGAAATGAAAGCTCAATCTCTTGACCCCCCCCCTCAGACTCCAGACCATCCCCCCCCCCACTCAATATCCCAACTTACCACTGAGGGGGTCTTCGAGCCCCCCCTCATCCCACTCCTTAATGGCAGGGTACCCCTGGGCATGATCCCTGGCATGGGCAACATGGCACCCAGGCACCTTGGCACTCCCAGCCTGATATCCTGATAGTGCCCCTGCCAGCCGGGCAGTGCCACCCAGGCACTGTGGCCATGCCAGGGTAGCACTGCCAAGGTTGCCGAGTGGCAGTGCCAAGGTGCTAGTCTGACAGTGCTTAGATTCCTAGGCAGATGCGGGAGTGCCAGGGTACAACCCTGCGCACAGTCCGACCACCCAGATGTCCAAAAGCCTGAGAAATCCCCCCCCACCTCCGCCCCTCTAAGAAACTGTTAGGCCTGGCGCACAATTGTGCGGACCAGTGCTAAACAGCGCTATGATGGGTTCCCCCAGGCGCAGCTGTTCTTTCCCGGGCCTCGGGAGATTCGGGGGCTGACATATTTAAATGAACCGAATGGCTCACTTAAATATGTAAATCTGGATCTCGCTCTCAGATCGCAAACCTCTCACGGGATTTAACAGCCTCATCTCATCACCGAGTCGGGGGCAATGAGGCCGTTCAATCCTGCCCAATGTTTCAACCATATGAATTTTTCAAGACCTACTAAACAAACGTGCTGGATCTACATGGGAGCCACAACACTCCAGACCTCAGCACAGCACCTGCCCTATCATATTCCACAATAGAGTAGTGTGCATCTGTTTCCAAAGGTCATCACACACACATCTTGTTCACACTCAATTGAATGCAACTTTGCACATCATAACTGGAACTCTCCATACAACAACCCTTCCCTGACTTCCTGTCCTTGCAATCATCACTGCCCAATACATCCGACATCTGCCGACTGATGAATGCCCACACATTGGTACATCACTCACCACTCCATGAGAGTCTGCCTTCCATCTCAGCACTCCACATGGAGCACTGATCCTGAGCAAGATCTACCAGCAAAATTCTTTGGATCAAGAAATGGGAACACAGAAAGTGACAAGCAAGTAGCTGCGACAAACCCCACCTGTCAATTGGCAGGCTTCACGCTACCATGGTTGGTCCTTGCTAAGCAGGTTCAGGGTAGGCCGGTGCTTCTACTCGGCCAACCTCCGCCACACGGGCCTCAGTACAAACTCCTCATGCACGTATGGAAAGTTACAAACAATGTTGCACATTGCGGAGGCGTGTCCCTGCTCTAGACTAAATGGTGGCCTAATCGATGTAAACCCAGTAAATGGGAGGCTATTACTTGGCTTCAGGGGTTTGCATTCACTAAGTAAATGAATAACAGTCATGGAGGAAGGTTGAACTGTAAATGTGTCTGAGGGGATACCTGCTTTTCTCAATGATTAGTGATTCAGTAAGAACTGGGGGAATGTGCAGTTTGAAAGTTATTTTGTTGCACAATTATTAATGAAAGCAGGTATTCTTGCCATTTTTTGTCATTGGTAATCTATCCTTATCTCTCCGAAGGGCAGGCATTTGCACAAATTATGGTGCTCCAGTGTTGATAGGAGTTAAATACAGTTCAGGTCAAAATAAGTTGTTTGTCCTTGAGCACCTGACAAATGCAGTGGAGGTTGCTTGAGGCTAAATGTCATATTGATCACTGTAGACAGCCTAATCTTCAGAGCACCAGAACACTTGTCCTCTAGTCCTTGGTTTCCTATGAGGGGGAATGTCGCCAGCGTAAGGGTTGTCTGTGATTTGATTCAATGTTTTTTGCCTTTGGCCGACATGCAATGTCCTGCTGTTTACTCATTCTTTCACAGATCAGGGACAATGTTCAATTTGTGATTGAAGCGATTGTACAGATATCTAGAGATTTCACCGTGTAAACTCTGGGGCAGGAAAGAATTAATCCAGGCAGTTGTGTCAATGTTAAACAGACTGGGACAGCATTATAATAAAGTCAAAGTTTAAATCATGAGCAGAATGGGCTCAAAATGCATTCATGCAGCTGTGCTATGAACGCCTATATGATAATTTGCAACATGCAAGGTATTAGCGGCCATTGCCTTCACAGTATTGCTGGGGTGGCGCATCCCTGGCGCTGAACATGCACTATCATTGTGTTACTGATATCATTGAGCTGATGTGATGCCAGGATACCTAAATTGGCCAACGAATGTGCCAGCAATGTTCTCCTTATTCACTCCTGAAACGACCAATGTATGAAGCAAACGGGCAAATTTCTGGGAATATTTAAAGAGCCACACAACAAGTTGAGATGCTTTTGACTCACTTGTGCTTAAACAATGTTGATGGAAACACTTTGATGAATTTCTGGAGGAATGTGAAGGTTATTGCTAGCCACAGGAAGGAAGAAAATACATTTTCCTTGTCTAGGTGTGGAGGCAGTAGTTGCAGTGCCACTTGCTGTCTAATATGGCTGGATATGAAGAGGAGCAAAGAGAATGAGAGCTCTCCTTTAAAGGTCATACCCAACAGGATCTTTCAGGAACCCCAGTCCCATATTAAAATGAGCTGGAACACTGTCTCAGGAAGCTTTACTTCACAAAAGAAGCAGTGACTAAGTTGTGTCACCTCTTTTTCCTGGGGCCTTAAACCAGGGCGAGGACAACTCTGTGGATCCCCAAAGTCAATGGGAGCAATTCCACAATCTGACGGGCAACAATTTTCTCAATGTCTGTTCATGTTCGACCACAATGAGAAGTTCAGATTTCCCACTATATTCATTGTATCCACAATATCTTGTACCAGTTCACAAGATGAGCCTCCAAGAAATAGTTCTGGATATGGTTGCTTGGCAACAAGGACTAGCCCCTCCATGTATGTCTTCTGACCCCCATCTCCATCCCACCACATGCGGTCAGAGGGCTTTCAAAGAATGCCATTAAACCACCAAAACACAGTGGAGTAAGCCATCTGTCTCCTGACAAAGATTTTGCTGCTTAGATCACACAGGGTGGGGGCTGGGAGGGATGGAGGGGATGGGGGGGCGGGGGGGGGGGGGTGAGTTGCAGTCTCTGTCTCTGCAGTACACGTCTCTTAAATATAGTTTTGATCAAAATAAGATGTTTTTCCTTGAGCACGTGACAAATGTATTGTGGGTTGCTTCAGGCTAATGTCACCTGGATCACTGTGGACAGCCTTCTCTTCCGAAAACAGTATGGGCTTGAAATTTACTCATGTAGCTATACCTTGAAGGCTTACCTGGTGATATGTGGCACGTGGGAGGTTGTCCATGTTTGCATAGATATTCTGTGTCCTCCGCAACCTTGCAATTATGAGGACCTAGCCACTATCTCCTGTGATCTAGAAGTCACTGCAAGAGAAGGAAGAAGGGAGGCGACCACATCAACCATGACCAACTGGGAAGAGTGAGGGGGACTGCATTGTGAGGTCAACTGATGGTGTTTCTTTCTCAGAGGTCTGGTCTTCCATTTGCCCTACGGCCTGAGACATAAATGGCTGCTGAGCCATCAATTCTTGACTATCTGAAAGGACAAATCATCACAGAGTTAGGAGTGTGGGAAGGGAATGGGGAGGAGATCAGAAGATCCACTGTTACTCCATTTGCAGTTTACACTTCAAGGCACCTTTCAGAAGTGAGTGACGAAAGTACATAAGATCAACCTGTGTCCGTGGCAGCACTGTGAGCCATTAGCTTTTCAGCATTGATACCTATTATCCTGTAGACCATCTCCTTGAGGATACCAAGGAATTGAAGGCATATTGGTCTTCTCTCACACTGTTGGGTCTCCCTATTGTTGTGGGCAACATTTGCTTGCAAGAGAAAGGACAGAAGGCCAGTGGCTGTGTCAGTGTGGTTAGGTGATGTGCCTGCCATAGCTGGCAGAGGCATGAAGAGGTACTTATGCAGTGGGCAAAATTGAAAGGTGTCTGGATGAGGCAGTGTAAATATGTTAGGGGTGAATCTTGAGTGTCAGGGTGTGGTGCTGGTGAGTGATGGGGGTATGGTATATTGAGCAGTGAGTGCTGTGGTGATTGGTGTAACAATATGTGTATTGTAAGGAATGCAAGGGTTAACAATAAGGTAATAATACTTCTCACTGCTATATGGAGATCAGAAGGAGTGATACAAATATCATGTGACTTTTGGGATCCTGAGAGATTCTGTTAAAGAGATTTGGGCCGGAATTCTCCAATCCCGCAGCCAGGTTCTGACGCCGGCGTGAAAAGCGGCGCCAACCACTCCAGTGTCAACGTTCCCCGATAATGAGGAATGCTCCCCTTCCTAGGGGGCTAGGTTGGCGCTGGAGTGGTCCCTGCAGATCCAGCCGGCGCAAGTTCGTGCATGCGCGCTAGGGCCGACGTGATTCCGCGCATGTGCATAGGTTCCCGTCTCCGCACCGGTAGGCCCCATTCGTGGGACAGGCCACCATGGTGCCCCCCTCCCCCACCCCCCCCCCCCCCCCGGGTCGGATCCTCCAGCCCCCCTCCAGGACGGCCCCCGCAGACACACATTCCAGGTCCCACCATGTGGGACCTGAGTAACCCAAGCCGGCGGGACTCGGCCGAACCCGGTGGCAACTCAGGCCATCGGGGTCCCAGAGAATCGCCGGGCCCGCCGCAGCGGCGATCCCGCGGGCACCCGAGAATTGGCGCCGGAGAATCGGTAAGCCAGCGCCGGGGCGGCGGGGCCAATTGTCACGCCCCCCAGGGATTCTCCGATTCGGCACGGGGTCGGAAATCCCGGCCTAGATGGACAGCATAGAATTCTGTCATAAGAGATATCATATTGTTTTGTTTAGTAACATATTTCTTGTTGACTGGTTAGAATCTTTCATTTAGTAGTGTAAATAAATCAGATTTGTTCAATAACTCAGTTTGGTGTTCTTTGTTAACACTACGTTCTCAACGCATCCTGATCGACCCAACAGAGATCATCACAGTTGGGAGATATGGGGCAGGATAGACAGATTTTGAATTAGTAATGGGTGGAAGTGTTATGGAGAACGGGCAGGATGGTGGAGTTGAGGCCGAGAGGAAATCAGCCATGATCGTATTAAATGGCGGAGCGAGCACGAGGGTCTGAATTGCCTATTCCTGCTGCTAGCTCTTCTGTTCTTGTTTGAAATGTATCCACTGTCATAATCCTCAAAACAAGGTAGCCATTATGCATGCACTAAAGTCCCAGAAAAGAACATTTTAGAAGGTGAACTGTTTTAGTGCCATTTGTTGAGGGAATAATGCTGGTCAGGACACTGGGAGAAACTGGGCTGACTGTTTTGTAGTGGTTTGTTGAAATTGGCTCTGTCACTAATAGTAAAGTTCTTCGAATTAAACAATCAGGGGTGGGATGTCGGAACTGTTGACATGCCTCCTGGTTTTTCTGTTGTTAAATGTCAGCGACAATAATAGTGTCACTGCAATTTTAAAAATACATTGGGAAAGCCCCCTTCTCTCTTGTGGATTCTTATCCACAGTGTACTAAGGCTGCAGCTGTGCACAAATAATACATAGAAATGTTAGCAAGGTACTTCTCTCTTCATAACTTGGGCCCCCCACTTATGGTTTAATTATACTCTCCAGTGTTTCCTTATCATCCACCACAATTTCACTTCTGCCATGAAAATTGAATTTGCCATGGGAGTCAGCCACATGGCTGGAATGTGATGCAGAATGATGTCAATAGCACGGGTTCAATCCCTGTGCTGGCTGTGGTAGTTCATGCCTTCTTGCCTTTGTGGTGATGTGCATCAATGTAAATGCATGTAGGCTAGCTAGACGCCAAAGGGAGCACCAAAGACATCACAGACACACACTCAACCAATAGATCAGGTAGATGGGACACGACCAATGGACATTCACGATACACGCGGAGGTGACACGACCACAAGAGGGCATTACACCAACCCATAAATAAAGGACACCACACACATGATCTGCCTCTTTCCAGTGGAGACAGTCAGTGAGTACAGACACAGGGTTGATTCACTATTAGACCCACCACGTGGATTTCAGCAGCTGGTTAGTCAGTCTGGGTAGCTATAGTAGGATTAGCAGTAGTGTCGAACCCGAGTAATAGAAGTTATTATAACCTGCCTACTTACCATTGGCTGGGGACTAATGACAATCCCACAATCATGTGGGAGTATGAGCTTCCCCAATGAGGGGGGCGGAGAAACCACTAGTAAACTCCTTGTATAAATAAAGCTGGCCAGTTTGGAAGCAGCAGGAAGGAGTATGCAGCAAGGGAAATTGCTGCTGCTGTTATATATATATATATATATATATATATATATATATGTTATTGTAAATAAATGTTATTACTTTGTATCCTTAAAACTCGTGCTGGATTCTTCGTGGCCCTTACAAAAGAAGTGTAAATAGTTTAATAAACGTGTTGAAGTTATCTCCACGTGTGAAGCTTTGTCAAGTGCACCACAAGGAAGCCGCTTATGTTACACCTACAACATAACAAATCATGATACCAGGAGTGAACTGTTTCAATCCAGATAGCCATACCTCAGCGTACAGTGACAACCAGCAATGATACCCAGGCAAGATGTTCAAGATCCGGGTTCCGCAGCAGCTCCAGTGCCACGGCGATCTCCGCGAAAACTGGCAGGTATTCTGGCAAATGTTTGGAATCTTCCTGGTGGCAGCTGAACTAGAAGACATGGCCGATGCTGAAAAGACAGAGCTTCTGCTCACCATCGCCGGTGCCAGAGCAAAAGAAGTCTTTAAAAAATTCAAGTCCTCCAAGGGGCAAAACAGGAGCGACTTCCAGGCAGTCCTGGACAAATTCGGCAAATACTGTGAAGAAAACATACTCCAACCAGCAAGAAAACGTAACAGAAGTGCCAGTACTCACCATGAGACCGAGATCCCAGAGCACAGAACAAGTTTGATCGACAGCCATCTTTCTAAAGGGACTGTACTTGCACAGTTGCGAGACGCCGCGCATGCGCAATCACAAAAATGGCCCCCGGTAAAGGAACAGCGATTTGCGCATGTGCAAACGCTTCCTACGTATGACGTCACATGCGTCATGGTGTCAGAGGTCCCGGACCACGCCCATTTAAAGGGGAAACGTCCCAAATCAAAGAAAAAATCTTTTAAAGCTGTAAAACAACTTTCCTTCACCTGGAATGACAGCACTGTAGCGCACAAAGACTCCGTGAGATGAATAGAGTGAAGTCGATGAGGCTTTATTAAACGTGTCTGTTCCCCCGCAGCTCGATAGTAGAATGGCCTGCGGGGGAGGACTCCGGCTTCTTATACTCCGCCTTCAGGGCGGAGCTAGAGGTCAACGGCCAACCAGGACCCGGGATCTGTCAGCCAATGACATTAGGGCTTCCAGTCCCACATGACCCCTAATACATACTACCACATTCACCCCTTGTCAAAAATGAACCCGGCGGGGTGATGCTTCGTATGGTGGTAAGGGCTTACAGGGCTGGTCCTGGGCGGAAAAAAACATTCACATGGCAATACAGTATCGTACAATTTTGTCCTGTTTCAACTATTTACAGAAGGTATCGGGAGAAAAGCAAAATGTTCTTGTGAAAAGTCCATATATCGATTTAGATCGACGCGAAGAGTTGGTCGGGCGGTCTGGTCGTCCGTGTCGATCGCCTCGGCCCCGGTGGTGGTGGTGGTGGTGCTTGTACCGGTGTTGTCGTCTCCGGGAGCCTTACGGTTTCCGCTTGGGCTTTATTCTTGGTCGGGCCTGAGGGGAGGGGAACCGATCCTCCTGGGAAGGGGGCGGTCGCGGGGTGCGGCGGTGGCAGGAAGGGGGGGGGTTGGGTGAATGGTGTCGGGGGGGGTGTGTGTGTTGCCGGCGGGCGCCAGATCCCGCAGGGAGACCGTGTCCTGTCGGCCGTCGGGGTACTCCACGTAAGCGTACTGCGGGTTCTCGTGGAGGAGGTGAACCCTTTCGACCAACGGGTCCGCCTTATGTGCCCGCACATGCTTTCGGAGCAAGATGGGTCCTGGGGCCGCCAGCCAGGTCAGCAGCGACGTTCCAGAGGAGGACCTCCTAGGGAAGACAAGGAGACGCTCATGAGGCGTTTGATTAGTGCTCGTAAATAATAGCGACCGGATGGAGTGGAGAGCGTCCGGGAGGACCTCCTGCCACCGTGAAACTTGGAGGTCCCTGGACCGTAGGGCCAGTAGGACGGTCTTCCTGACCGTGCCGTTCTCCCTCTCTACTTGCCCGTTCCCCCGGGGGTTGTAGCTGGTCGTCCTGCTCGAGGCTATGCCCTTGCTGAGCAGGAACTGGCGCAGCTCGTCACTCATGAAAGAGGACCCCCTGTCGCTGTGGACGTATGCGGGGCAACCGAACAGTGTGAAGATGGTGTTCAGGGCTTTAATGACTGTGGCCGCGGTCATGTCAGAGCAGGGAATGGCGAATGGGAAGCGGGAGTATTCGTCCACCACATTAAGAAAGTATGTGTTGCGGTCGGTGGAGGGGAGGGGCCCTTTGAAATCGAGACTAAGGCGTTCAAAGGGGCGGGAAGCCTTAATCAGGTGCGCACCATCCGGCCTGAAAAAATGCGGTTTGCATTCCGCGCAGATGTGGCAGTCCCTTGTGACTGTACGGACCTCCTCTAAAGAGTATGGGAGGTTACGGGACTTGATAAAGTGGAAAAACCGAGTGACCCCCGGGTGGCAGAGGTCCTCGTGGAGGTTTTGGAGGCGGTTAATTTGTGCGTTGGCACATGTGCCGCGGGATAGGGCATCGGACGGCTCGTTCAGCTTTCCAGGACGATACAAAATCTCGTAGTTGAAGGTGGAGCGCTCGATCCTCCATCTTAAGATCTTGTCGTTTATGATTTTGCCCCGCAGTGCATTATCGAACATGAAGGCTACCGACCGTTGGTCAGTGAGGAGAGTGAATCTCCTGCCGGCCAGGTAATGCCTCCAATGTCGCACAGCTTCCACTTTTCCACTGAGGAGTGGCGGATTTCTGAGGCGTGGAGGGTCCGGGAGAAAAAGGCCACGGGTCTGCCCGCTTGGTTAAGGGTGGCCGCTAGAGCTACGTCTGAGGCGTCGCTCTCGACCTGGAAGGGGAGGGACTCGTCGATGGCGCGCATCGTGGCCTTTGCGATATCCGCTTTGATGCGGCTGAAGGCCTGGCAAGCCTCTGTCGACAGAGGGAAGGTAGTGGTCTGTATTAGGGGGCGGGCCTTGTCTGCGTACTGGGGGACCCACTGGGCGTAGTATGAAAAAAACCCCAGGCAGCGTTTCAGGGCTTTGGAGCAGTGCGGGAGGGGAAATTCCATGAGGGCGCGCATACGTTCGGGGTCGGGGCCTATTATCCCATTGCGCACTACGTAGCCCAGAATGGCTAGCCGATTGGTGCTAAAAACGCACTTGTTCTCATTGTACGTGAGGTTCAAGGCTTTGGCGGTCTGGAGGAATTTTTGGAGGTTGGCGTCGTGGTCCTGCTGGTCGTGGCCGCAGATGGTTACATTGTCGAGATACGGGAACGTGGCCCGCAAGCCATGTTGATCAACCATTCGGTCCATCTCCCGTTGGAAGACCGAGACCCCGTTTGTGACGCCAAATGGGACCCTTAGAAAATGGTATAATCGCCCGTCTGCCTCGAAGGCTGTGTACTTGTGGTCACTTGGGCGGATGGGGAGCTGATGGTAGGCGGACTTGAGGTCCACGGTGGAGAAGACTTTATATTGGGCAATCCGATTGACCATGTCGGATATGCGGGGGAGAGGGTACGCGTCTAGTTGTGTGTACCTGTTGATGGTCTGGCTATAGTCTATGACCATCCTTTGTTTCTCCCCTGTCTTCACTACTACCACCTGCGCTCTCCAGGGACTATTGCTGGCCTGGATTATGCCTTCCTTTAGTAGCCGCTGGACTTCGGACCGAATGAAGGTCCGGTCCTGGGCGCTGTACCGTCTGCTCCTAGTGGCGACGGGTTTGCAATCCGGGGTGAGGTTCGCAAACAAGGACGGGGGTTGCACCTTGAGGGTTGCGAGGCCGCAGATAGTGAGTGGGGGTATTGGGCCGCCGAATTTGAACGTAAGGCTCTGTAGATTGCATTGGAAATCTAATCCCAGTAAGGTGGGGGCGCAGAGTTGGGGAAGGACGTTTAGTTTGTAGTTTTTGAACTCCCTCCCCTGCACCGTTAGGGTAACTATGCAGAATCCTTGGATCTGTACGGAATGGGATCCTGCAGCTAGGGAAATCTTTTGTGCGCTGGGATAGGTGGTCAAGGAACAGCGTCTTACCGTGTCGGGGTGGATAAAGCTCTCCGTGCTCCCGGAGTCGACTAGGCATGGTGTCTCGTGGCCGTTTATTAGCACCATTGTCGTCGTCGTCTGGAGTGTCCGGGGCCGAGCTTGATCGAGCGTAATTGAAGCGAGACGTGGTTGTAGTAGCGGAGTGGGGTCCGTTGTTGCCGTCCAAGATGGCGTCGGGGATGAACAAAATGGCCGCCCCCATACATCGCACATGGCTGGGGTGTCACAAGATGGCGGCGGGGGTGGACAAAATGGCCGCCCCCACACGTCGTAGAGGTTTGGGGTGGTCCAAGATGGCGGCGCCCTTCCTCCCATCGTGGTGGCCGGGACCCAAAATGGCGGCGCCTGCAGGTCGCACATGGGGCGCTGGGGGGGTTGGGGAGCGTTAGGACCGCGCGGGGCTCCCTCATCTCCGGGGACAGCGGTGGTCGGGACCCAAGTTGGTAGCGCCGGCGGGTCAGACGTGGGCCGCGGGGGGGGGGTTAGGGGGGCGTTAGAGACGCCCAGAACTCCCTCTTCTCCGTGGGGAGTGGTGGTCGGGACCCAAAGTGGTAGCGCCGGCGGGTCATACATGGGGTGCGGGGGGGGGGGGGTTGGGGAGCGTAAGCGGCGTGCAGGGCTCCCTGTTCTCCCGGGACAGCGGTGACCTCGCGCGACCGGCACACAACCGCGAAATGGCCCTTTTTCCCGCAGCTCTTGCAGATCGCTGCGCGGGCCGGGCAGCGCTGTCGGGGGTGTTTCGCCTGGCCGCAGAAATAGCAGCGGGCGCCCCCGGTGCGACTTGGCGTTTGGACCGCGCAAGCCTGTGGGGTGTCCGGGGGGGTGTGGGTTTGTCGCGACGGGTATGTACGGAGCCCAATGGGCTGCCGCGCGGTCAGGGCCGTAGGCGCGGGTATTACGTGCGGCCACGTCCAGGGAGGCTGCTAGGGCCCGGGCCTCTGAGAGTCTCTTTGGCGGATTTGGGAGGAATTCATACCTGCCACAAAAGCATCGCGCATTAACATGTCCGCGTGTTCATTTGCGTTCACCGAAGGGCAGCTGCAGGCTCGTCCCAAAATCAGCAGCGCGGCGTAGAATTCGTCCATCGATTCTCCGGGACCTTGCCGTCTCGTCGCGAGCTGGTAGCGAGCGTAGATTTGGTTAACTGGGCGGACATAGAGACTTTTCAGTGCTGCGAACGCCGTCTCGAAATCCTCCGAGTCTTCGATGAGGGAGAAGATCTCCGTGCTTACCCTCGAGTGCAGGACCTGTAGTTTTTGGTCTTCTGTGACCCGGCCGGTGGCCGTTCTGAGGTAGGCCTCGAAACAAGTCTGCCAGTGCTTGAAGGCTGCTGCCGCGTTCACTGCATGGGGGCTGATCCTCAGGCATTCCGTAATGATCCTGAGCTCCATAGTCCTTTTTAGGCACGCTTAATAAATTGTAGCGCACAAAGACTCCGTGAGACGAATAGAGTGAAGTCGATGAGGCTTTATTAAGCGTGTCTGTTCCCCCGCAGCTCGATAGTAGAATGGCCTGCGGGGGAGGACTCCGGCTTCTTATACTCCGCCTTCAGGGCGGAGCTAGAGGTCAACGGCCAACCAGGACCCGGGATCTGTCAGCCAATGACATTAGGGCTTCCAGTCCCACATGACCCCTAATACATACTACCACAAGCACAATGCCTCAAATTGAACCAGGAAATGAAATTAACCTCCGAAGAACCCTGCAACAAGCAGTTACATATGCCCGAACCGATGATTCCGACCTTGAATACTTCGAAACCGACCTTTACATTTTCTCTGGACCTCGCGAGCCCAATGCCAGCTCCGACGCAAATAGTGATGATATGGTCCTAGAACACAACGACTCAGATGAACCTTTCACCTTGGGAGGCTACCCCAGTACCAAATCCGAACCGCAACTTGACGTGTTGCACATTGGCGACCCCCATATTGAATCCGATGCAGACGCGGATTCGTTCTTTGGATTTGAGGATCTTCAGCCCAGCCGATATGACTGGTTTAGCACACTGGGCTAAATCGCTGGCTTTGAAAGCAGACCAAGGCAGGCCAGCTGCACGGTTCAATTCCCGTACCAGCCTCCCCGAACAGGTGCCGGAATGTGGCGACTAGGGGCTTTTCACAGTAACTTTGTTTGAAGCCTACTTGTGACAATAAGAGATTTTCATTTCATTTCATCCCAACTCGTGAGTGCAGGATGATGCTGCAGCCTGACACCAAGAGACAGAGAGCGGTACAAGCCCACAGATAGCGACCTGCTGCCACACAGAGCGTGGTCCACGCACCGCTCAGGGTTCTCGACTCTACGAAAGAAGACACGCAAGACTCCACACCACAGTCCTTGCATGAATAAGAAGGGTCTCCAGTGTCACAAGCCTCCACAGCGAGCTTGTGGACAGACTCCACGACAGAAGAAACGCAAGACTCCAGAGCGCAGTCCTTGCACACACAAGACATGACTCCAGTGTCACAAGCCTCCGCAGCGAGCTCGTGGACAGCCTCCGCGATAGAAGCAACGCACGACTCCGACGTGTAGTCCTTGCAGGAACAAGACCATGAGGGTCGAGCAACCTCCTCTGACCAACTAGTGGCAGACGGTGCAAGTCTGCCATGCTCAAGTAAACAGCAAGAAGACTATGACAGTCTACCACGCTCCAGTGCACAGCAGGACGACCATGACGGTCTATCACGCTACAGTGAAGAACAAAGTGACGATGACAGTCCAAGCCCAAATGAAGGACAACATCAAGGCAATGACAGTCCAAACACATTGTTTGCACCATCAGATGAAGACTCTGACAATTTACCCAACCCAAGTGAACAACAAGCAGCTACTAAGGCTCTACCCACGATATGTGAGACGAGTGACGACAGCATCCCATTTCCCATGCAAGATGTGCAAAGTGACAGACCTCAGCTAGTGTGTACAGAGGCACTCGACGATCACTGTGAGACCACTGGTGACTCCGATGACACCATGATACTTACACCCTCATTCGCTCGAACCTCTCCTCAAGTCAATGCATTCCTGCATGTTCCGACTCCAGACGTGCAGCTTCAAGAAATCTCGGCTGACTCCAGTGAACCTGCTAAGACTCCGGACGGGGAGCATCAACAAACCAACACTGACTCAGTTAAAACAGACCAGACTCCAGATGGGGAGCAACCAAACGCCGGCTCTGATTCATGTAAGCCGGACTTTACTCCAGACAGGGAGTGCTGCAACCTCCGTGATGGCATGCTCAGGGTGACAGCAGATGCCACAATGACAGGAGATGGATCACTTAACAATTACACTGGATCAGTAATAACAAGCAGCGGCTACAGTCCAAGAGGAATACACCAGTATTCACCACAGCTATATCCACACATTTCTTCCACACCAGCAGTGCAGCCAATGACAGCTCATGCTGGACAAACCCAGTATTCAGGCATGCAGCAGACAGCAGTCTATGCAGCATATTCTCAAACAGGCCAGCACTACGGATTGCCTATTACTGGAGGACTACCGCAAGCGCAATCTGCACTACAGGCTGGATGCCATAGTTACAGCCCAGGATTTGCTGCACCCTAGCCTGGCCAGGCGGCATATTCCTATCAGATGCACGTTTCTAGTTTCACACCATCACCAGGTATTTATGCGAGCAGCAATTCTGTTTCCAATTCGACAAGCTTCAATGGTTCTCAGCAGGATCACCCTTCCTGCACAGCACGTGGCCAGAACCAGTACATACAGTCTTATCCAACTTCAACATATGGCACATCCATGACCTCGAATGATACTGTTGATGGTACCTCTTCAACGTCAACACCTTATCAGCTACAAGATGCCATCCGACAGCACCATCACAAACATCGAAAAAAAAGAAGTGATTTGACCACTTCTTGGTTCCTGTGGCACAGGGACGTTGATGGCGTTCATAACCAAGAGAGACATTTGACCAATATGATTGATGGTTTTTGGTCTCACACGAATGATTTGGACTTATTGTTTAATCACTGTTCCCATGACTTGTACATCCCTTAACCTATCTACCTGTTTTTTGTTCAATTTTCTCAAAGTGTGCAGAAAATATGTAACATATAAAAAAGGGGGATGTGGTAATGAGCATCAATGTAAATGCATGTAGGCTAGCTAGACACTAGAGGGTGCACCAAAGACATCACACACACACACTCAACCAGATCAGGTAGATGGGACACGACCAATGGACATTCACGATACACGCGGAGGTGACATGACCACAAGAGGGCATTACACCAACCCATATATAAAGGACACCACACACATAATCTGCCTCTTTCCAGTGGAGACAGTCAGTGAGTACAGCACAGGGTTGATTCAATATTACACCCACCACGTGGATTGCAGCAACTGGTTAGTCAGTCTGAGTAGCTATAGTAGGATTAGCAGTAGTGTTGAACCCGAGCAATAGAAGTGTAAATAGTTTAATAAACGTGTTGAAGTTATCTCCACGTCTGAACCTTCCTTTGTCAAGTGCACACAAGGAAGCCGCTTATGTTACACCTGCAACATAACAAATCAGCCTTGTCCCATGTTTGATAATGGAATGGAGCCCTTCAAACTATATAAACATCTGTCTCTCTCTCTAATGCAGTCAGATGCCAATGGTCCTTTGTTACTGCAGTTAATTCCACACCATCCGTTGGCCATTTGCATCAGTTCATAGAATCACAGAATGATTACAGCACAGGAGACCATTCTGTCCATTGAACCCCTCGCTACAAGAATAATTCAGGTGGTCCTGCCCTTATCCAAGTCCTTTTGAAAGCTACATTTAAACATGCCAGTCCCTCAGGTGGTGAATTGCAGATCCTAACCACTTACTGAGTAAAGCAAATGTTTTCTGATGTCACCTTTGGTTCTTTTGTCAATCACCTTCAATCTCTGTCCTCTGGTCTTGACTGCTCTGCCAAAGGGAACAGTTTCTCTCTATCTACTCTACCCAAACTCATTATGATTTTAAACACCTCCATCAAATATCTCTCAACTTTCTGTATAAAAACAATCTCAACTTCTTCAACCTATCCTCATAACTGAACAGTTCCATGGAAGCATTCTCATCAATCATTTTTGCACCCTCTCTAAAGCCTTGCCATCATTCCTGATGCAGTTGGGCGTAATGCTCAAGTTAAGGTTGAAGCAGTGTTCTATAAAGGTTCATCATGACTTTCTTGCTTCTCTGCCTTGATTTATAAGATGTGCTGGAAGGTGTAGCTGATAGTGCCATTACGCAGCTATAGCCTGCTCATTGATGCTCATTTTGGCCTCCACCACTTAGCTCCTGTCCTCATTATCGCCTTGGTTCCAAAGTTAGACAGAAGAGCTGAATTCAAGCAGTGAGTGACTGTCCTTGACATCAAAACGGCATCTGACCAAGTGTGGCATTAAAGGAGCCCTAGCAAAACTGAAGTCAATAGGAATTAGAGGAGAACGTTCTCCACTGGTTGGTGCCATACCTAGAAAAAAGGAAGATGGTTGTGGTTTATGGTTGTGAAGATAACCATCTCAGCCCCAGGGCAGTTTTTCAGGGTAACGTCCTCGGCTCAATCACCTTCAGCTGCTTCATTCTCTCAATCATAATGTCAGAAGTGGGGGTATTTGTGATGATTACATACTGTTCAGAGTCACTCACAAATCCTGATATCTTGATGCGGCCTGTGTTCAAATGCAGCAAGTCTTGGACAACATTCAGACCAAGTGGCAAATAACATTTGCATCACACAAGTGCCAGGCAATGGCCATCTCTAACATTCGAAAATCTAACCATCTCCTATTACTATTAACCAGAAACTGAATTGGACAAGCCACATAATACTGTGCTATGTGAGCAGGCCAGGTTCTGGGAATTCTGTGACGAGTAACTCACCTCCTGGCTCCCCAAAGCTTGTACACTTTCTACAAGGCACAAGTCAGGAATGCAATGGAATGCTCCCAACTTGCCTGGATGACTGCGGCCCCAAAATACTCGAGAAGCTTGATGTTATCCAGGACAAAACAGTCCAATTGAGCAACACACCATCCACCACCTTAAACAATCACCTCCCCCACCACTGATGCACAGTGGCAACAGTGTGTACCATATATGAGATGCAGTGCAGCAATTTTCCAAGCCTCCCTCAGAAGCACCTTCTGATAATAATGTTAAACTTTATAATCTTTATTATTATTGTCACAAGTAGGCTTACATTTACATGGCTATGAAGGTATTGTGAAAATGCCGTAGTTGCCACACTCCGACGCCTGTTCGGGTATACTGAGGGAGAATTCAGAATGTCCACATTACCTAACAGCACGTCTTTCGAGACTTGTGGAAACCGGAGCACCGGGAGGAAACCTACGCAGACACGGGGAGAATGTGCAGACTCCGCACTGACAGTGACCCAAGCCAGGAATCGAACCTGTGACCCTGGCGCTGTGAAGCAACAGTGCTAACCATTGTGCAATCGTGTCGCCCACCTTTCAAACCTGCATCCAGGACAAGGATAGAAGGCACATGAGATCACCATCACTTTCTAATCCCCCTCGAAACCACATACCATCCTGACTTGGAATGATGTCCTTCACTATTGCGGAGCCCAAATCCTAGAACTCCCTTCCTAACAGCATTGTCGATGGATGTACACCACATGCACTGTAGTGATTCAAGAAGGTGGCTCACTGCCACCTTGTCCTGGACAATTAGGGACTAGCAACAAATGTTGACCTTGTCAGTGATGTTCACATCACATGAAAGAAATAAAAAAGTAAAGCCCCAGATCCTGTAATGCTTTTAAATCACTTTATCAACATACACTGCTACCGTACCAATTTTACACATATACCCCCAGGTCCATCAGTTTCTGCACTCGCTTGAGAATTGTACACTTTAGTTTATTTTGCCCTTTATCATAGAATTTACATTGCAGAAGGAGGCCATTCGGCCCGTCGAGTCTGCACCGGCTCTTGGAAAGAGCACCCTACCCAAGGTCAACACCTCCACCCTATCCCCATAACCCATGAACCCCACCCAACACTAAGGGCAATTTTGGACACTAAGGGCAATTTATCATGGCCAATCCACCTAACCTGCACATCTTTGGACTGTGGAAGGAAACCGGAGCACCCGGAGGAAACCCACGCACACACTGGGAGGATGTGCAGACTCCGCACAGCCAGTGACCCAAGCCGGAATCATTATCTCTAAAAAATAAAATGAACCATTTCACACTTCTCTGCTTGAAATTCCATCTGCCATGTGTCCACCCATACCAATAGCCTATGTCCTCCAAAGGTCTATGACTATCCTCCTCACAGTTCACAGTACTTCCACTTTTGTGTCAGCTGCAAAAGTTTGAAATTATACATTGTAAATGAAGTCTAAGTCATTAAAATGTATCAAGAAAAATCACGGCTCTTAGTATTGACCACTGGAGAATACCACTGTATGCATTTCTCCAGTCTAATAAACAAGCATTTACCACTACTCTTTGTTTCCTGTCACTCAACCGATTTCAAATCCATGCTGCTACTGTCCCATTTATTCCATTAGCCTCAACTATACTGACAAGCCTATTTTGTGGCACTTTACCAAACGCCTTTTGGAAGGCCATATACACCACATCAGCTGTGTTACCCTCATCAACCCTTGCTGTTACCTATTCAAAAAATCTAGTTAGCTAAACATGGTTTTCGAGCTACTCCAGTGAAACAAAGTGCATCAGTTGTCAAGTAGTAGGCAGTTACCACCCATTTGTAATACATGCTACATGAAGACCATAGACAACACTGAGAATATAACCATCAAATAACCCAGGGAGGAGCCTAAATTGGCCTGCTAACTCTCCTGAATTTCACACCAGATTAACGTGAAATTTTGAACAGAATTCATTCCCCCATGTGGGGGTCCGGTTGGTCAGAGAAATATGTGCCATCGGTCATCAACTGCATGTTGGTATTCCACCCCATCTTGCTCTGGGGTAATTTTCCTGAAGGGGAGGAAAATCAGTGAAGGAGGGCTATTAGCCTGCGAACCATGAGTAGCTGATTAAGGCCATTCAGACACCGACACCTTGTCCTGGACAATTAGGGACTAGCTGCCTGATGAAGCCGCAAGTAGCAGGTCAGGCAGTCTTTGACACCCTCCCGACCGAAGTAGTAAAACGCCCTGTGGGGTGGGTCATCCCTAGCACTTGTAGCCATTCTTAAAATATAAAATTCTAAATGTTCTGAGAGGGCATTTCAAGATAGTAACCCCCCTCTCTCTCTCCCTTACCTGCAATGGCAAGCTTCAGCTCCTTCCACCTTTCATCCCCCCAGCTTCGAGAATACGTCTGCCATCCTTAATTAGCTCTCTGGCCTCTAATTGGCCAATTCAGTGAAAATCAAGACGAGGTGGCTGCTTCCGACACAGTACAGGGTTGGGCCACCTTCTAACATCAGTGTTGCGACCAAAAACCTAAAATCCTGCCCCACCTATCTCCCGTCCTCCAAGCTCAGGATTGTAATCTGCAATGGGTAAGAAGGAATTTGGTCTTATGTAATGCCTTTTATGACCTCACGATACCCCCAAAGGACTTTGCAGTCAATCAAATACTTTTGAAGTGAAGCATATGGTGTAATGTAAGGAATGGAATAATAATTGGCAGACATTCACTCGCTTTCCCTCTTTGAAAAGTAAGGGGAAATAATACTGCTCTGAAGGCTTATCTATCTCAGTATTCATTGTGATACTGAAAACCTCAATTAAAACTAGCAAATCCAATAGCTTTACTGGAGGGATTTCAATCCTGTTATCAACACTTGGCTATCCCTTTCTCTTAAATTGTGCCTTGCTTTTTCCTGCTTTTCAATCTCAGCTAAATAAGCTGTAATGAAAGGAGGAGGAAGATATGGAGGGTAAGTGAGAGAAGAATATATTAATGCCACTTGGCTGTCCCCTGTGGCCCATACAATGGATGCAGCTCACTACTTTTAACCAAGTAGTTGTTATTGGTATGGCGAAGCACCTCAAATCTATGGTTCACAACTAAAAATCGCAGCTAGCCTTTTCCCCATAAGAATTGCTTGCCACACAAACCAAAGTTTAATATTGTGCATGTAATTTCTATTTAAGAAACGCAATTGGGGATTGCTTAAGTAAATAAAATTATATATTTGCTTTACAGAAGCAATAATAACAGGTCTGGTCATTGCCCATTGTTTGTTATTTTGATTTAGTTGCACAGCAGACTGGATGACATGCAATCTGCTGATTGCCAGTAACTATAGCAGCCACACTCAATGACATCCTTGTTCCATTGTTCTTTATCAATATCAAGCAGATATCAGCATGCAAGCAAAACCATGGTGACTGACCTCCAAGGAATAAAAGATGATGCTGTCTAGAATTTGTGGCCTTTGTAGAAAGGGTAATGAGATGTGAATTGTCATTCTGATTAGCCTTGTGTATTTTAGTAAATGGAATTTGATTCACATACATACCTAAGAGGATAATCAATTGTAGAGCACAGACAACTTGAAGCCTTGAAATATGAAACAGCAGATAGATCATCGTGTAAAAATGTGGAGCACTAATTGACGTTTGCGTTAAATGATGTTTCAGAGGGTGTCAGGGCCACATTGGATTTGTGTCAATAATTAAAGTCTTGTTTTTGAGCATAAGAGTTTATCGAAGCATAGAAAATAGAAGCAGGTGGAGGCCATTCGGCCCTTCGAGCCTGCTCTGCCATTCATTATGATCATGGCTGGTCATCCAACTCAATAGCCTAATCCCGCCTTCCCCTGTATTGTTTGATCCCCTTTGCCCCAAGTGCTATATCTAACTGCTTCCTGAAAACATACAATGTTTTGGTCTCAACTACTTTCTGTGGGTACGAATTAAACAGGCTCACCACTCTCTGGGTGAAGACATTTCTCCTCATCGCCGTTCTAAACAGTCTTTCCCATTTCCTCAGACTGTGACCCCTGGTCCTGGACACACCAACCATCAGGAACATTCTTCTTGCATCTATCCTGTCTAGTCTTGTTAGAATTTTGTAGGTTTATATGAGATCCCCCACTCATTCTTCTGAACTCCAGCGAATGCAATCTTAACCAACTCAATCTCTCCTCATACATCCATCCTGCCATCCCAGCAATCAGTCTGCTGAACCTTCACTGCACTCCCTCTCGGGCAAGAACGTCCTTCCTCAGATCAGGTGACCAAAACGACACACAATATTCCAGGTGTGGTCTCACCAAAGCCTTGCATCTGGGCTCATCTTCAATGACTTATTTCATCTTTACTTCTGGACAACATAAATATATTTAGAATTGCATTGAAATTATAACATGGAAGCTGGACATTTGACCCAACCAATCTGTGTTAGTGTTTGTCCCCCACATCAACAGTGGATCCAATCCAATGTGCCCACACTGTCACATATCGCTCTTATCTTTTTCCTTGCAACAGCTTATAAGACATGTTCATAATGTTTGACATTGGCTCATATCTTCCAGTAGCTGGGTTGTCAAGAATTGGATGTAAGCTGGGAGATGCATAGAGGTGCTCACCAATCGGGCACAGAAAACTCCAAGTAAACTGGTCACTGTAACATGGAATAAGTACAAGTTGTAAATAATGATAATAATGCAGCATGGTGGCACAGTGGTAAGCACTGCTGCCTCATGGCACCAAGGTCCCAGGTTCGATCCCAGCCCTGGGTCACTCCGTGTGGAGTTTGCACATTCCCCGTGTCTGCGTGCGTCTCGCTCCCACAACCCAAAGATATGCAGGGTAAGTGGATTGGCCACACTAAATTGCCCCTTAATTGGAAAAAATAATTGGATACTCTAAATTTATTTAAAAGATAATAATAATCTTTATTATTGTCACAAGTGGGCTTACATTGACACTGCAATGAGGTGACTGTGAAAATCCCCGAGTTACCACAGGCCTGTTCAGGTACAAAGAGGTAGAATTCAGAATGTCCAATTCACGTAACAGAAAGACACTCGCTCTGGTGATCTTGTGCATCTTCAAGCTGTAAGGGTGGATCCCACCAAGCCTCATGCAGAACTCCCACTTTGCAGCCCTCTAACCCACTTGTTCTGCAGCAGCCAAGTCTGAACAGGGTCTGGGACAAAATCATCCCAAATTTCAGCTCTGGGTCATTCACTTACTGCCCCTGCCCGTGCCTGCACAGGACCAGAAGTCCCATCCCTGCTGCAGGGTGGACATGTGGCCCAGACATCTGTAAGTGGCTCAGGGTTGATTTGAGGCCTCTGCATTGTGCAACACATTCCTCCCCCAGATATCAGTAGTGCTGGAAGACCACACAGATCCAAGAACTTCCTCTGTGGATGCTTGTCCATACCCATTACAAAGTGCCACTACAAAATGTCCACTTTGAGGCGGTTAGCTGAATCAGCCTGGTTTGTATCAACGAAGCTGGTTTCTTTGAAATGACATTTTATTTGGTGGCAAACATTCCCTTTCTGTGGTTTCACACCTCATTTAGTTAATTTGCACCATTTTGTTGCTATATTTGAATTCAAAACAGCTGTGAGCCCAGGCTAGAGCTGACGTTAGTGTGGGTGTCAAATAATAAAGCATGTTCAGTACCTGTGACTGAATCACAAGGCAATAATAAATAATGGAAGAGTAAGTAGTTTTATCTGGTTGTGACATCAAATTTGTTGCCACAGGGAATGCTGAGTAGAAAGAAATGCTTCATTTTGACTGATGGGTTGAATATTGCTCCAAAGATACTGGAAGAAATGGGACTACCTGAGAGTCAGACCATTAGTAGTAATCCATTTAGGAGGGGGGGGGGAACTACATTTTTAGTTGGAGAAATTAAAATGTCTTCTGCTCAACAGTTGCAATCTTGTTTCCCACCCTTCCCATGCCCCAATGGTTAGCACTATTGCTTCACGGTGCCAGGGTCCCAGGTTCGATTCCCGGCTTGGGTCATTGTGCAGAGTCTGGACGTTCCCCCTGTGTCTGCGTGGGTTTCCTCCGGGGGCTTCGGTTTCCTCCCACAAGTCCTGGAAGACGTGCTTGTTGGGTGAATTGGACATTCTGAATTCTCCCTCTGTGTACCTGAACAGGCGCCGTAGTGTGGCGACTGGGGGATTTTCACAGTAACTTCATTGCAGTGTTAATGTAAGCCTACTTGTGACAGTAATAAAGATTATTATTATGCCCTGTGGCTGCATCTATACAGCCCAAATACAATGTACTTTTATTTAATTTGCATCTTATTAAAATGGATCCATTGCCTAGGGTTGTAAGAAGTCACTGTTGTTTATTGGAACAACATCTTACCACACACACACACACACACACACTGTAAATGTTTAGAAAAGCTTTGACATTCTGTCTAGGGTTTGAATCCTTCAGTACTCATCATTATGGCAACATCAACAGTTCTTGTGGTTCACAAATATTGATGCACAAGCGTTTATGGGAAGTCACAGAAATATTATCAACAGTGAGAAAAATGATTAAAGCATTGTAAAGCAATGTGAGTTCTGAACTTCAAGGTGCGTAAACAAAGCAGAAAATACTGGACAATCTCAGAAGGTCTGACTGCATCTGTGGAGAGAGAAGGGAGCTAATGTTTCAAATATGGATGACTCTTTGTCAAAGCTGTCACTGTAGTGGGGAGGCACAGTGGCACAGTGGTTAGCACTGCTGCCTCACAGCTCCTGGTCCCAGATTCAATTCCGGCCTCAGGTGAGTGACTGTGTGGAGTTTGCACTTTCTCCCCGTGTCTGTGTGGGCTTCCTCTGTGTGCTCCGGTTTCCTCCCACTGTTCAAAGAAGTGCAGGTTAGGTGGATTGGCGATGATAAATTGCCTTTAGTGTCCAAAAGGTTAGGTGGTGTCACTGGGTTACGGGGACAGGCTTGGGTAGGGTGCACTTTCCAACGGCCGTTGCAGACGCGATGGGCCGAATAGCCTCATTATTTGTTCTTTGTTATTTATTTTTCTGCACTATAAAATCAATGATTGTGATAATATGTGAAATCATCAGGATCAACATTAATAACAACTTGGACTCATGTTGGTCTGTGGAGCAGTGCTTCATACTGCCATCAATTAACCTTTGAGCGGCACGGTGTCACAGTGGTTAACACAACTGCCTCACAGTGCTAGGGATCCGGGTTCGATTCTGACCTTGGGTGACTGTGTAGAGTTTGCACATTCTGCACATGTCTGCATGGGTTTTCCTCCGGGTTCTCCGGTTTCCTCCCACAGTCCAAAGATTGTGCAGGTTAGGTGGATTGGCCATGCTAAATGGCCCCTTTGGGCATGGTTGTAGGAATAGGGTGGGGGATTGGGCCTGGAAAGGGTGGTCTTTCATAAAATGATAGAATTTACAGTGCAGAAGGAGGCTATTTGGCCCATCGAGTCTGTATCGGCCCTTGGAAAGAGCACCCTACTGAAGCCCACGTGTCCACCCTATCCCCACCAACCTTTTGGACACCATGGCATTTTAGCATGGCCGATCCACCTAACCCGCACAACTTTGGACTGAGCAGCTTTCAAAGGGTCTGTGCAGACTTGATGGGGCGAATAGCCTCATTCTGCACTGTAGGGATTCTATGGTTCTTTGATAATTCTATATTGGGTGAAATATTGGGTTTAACTTAAGCAAGGAGTCAGGAGGGCTAGAAGGGGTCACGAAAAGTCATTGGCAAATAGGGTTAAGGAAAATCCCAAGGCTTTTTACATGTACATAAAAAGCAAGAGCCAGGGAAAGGGTTGGCCCACTGAAGGATATGCAAGGGAATCTATGAGTGGAGCCAGAGGAAATGGGCGAGGTGCTAAATGAATACTTTGCATCAGTATTCACCAAAGAGAAGAAATTGGTAGATGTTGAGTCTGGAGAAGGGTGTGTCGATAGCCTGGGTCACATTGAGATCCAAAAAGACGAGGTGTTGGGTGTCTTAAAAAATATTAAGGGAGATAAGTCCCCAGGGCCTGATGGGATCTACCCCAGAATACTGAAGGAGGCTGGAGAGGAAATTGCTGAGGCCTTGACAGAAATCTTTGGATCCTCACTGTCTTCAGGGGATGTCCAGGAGGACTGGAGAATAGCCAATGTTGTTCTTCTGTTTAAGAAGGGTAGCAAGGATAATCCAGGGAACTACAGGCCGGTGAGCCTTACTTCAGTGGTAGGGAAATTACTGGAGAGAATTCTTCGAGACAGGATCTACTCCCATTTGGAAGCAAATGGACATATTAGTGAGAGGCAGCATGGTTTTGTGAAGGGGAGGTCGTGTCTCACTAACTTGCTAGAGTTTTTCGAGGAGGTCACTAAGATGATTGATGCAGGTAGGGCAGTGGATGTTGTCTATATGGACTTCAGTAAGGCCTTTGACAAGGTCCCTCATTGTGGACTAGTACAAAAGGTGAAGTCACACGGGATCAGGGGTGAGCTGGCAAGGTGGATACTGAACTGGCTAGGTCATAGAAGGCAGAGAGTAGCAATGGAAGGATGCTTTTCTAATTGGAGGGCTGTGACCAGTGGTGTTCCACAGGGATCAGTGCTGGGACCTTTGCTGTTTGTAGTATATATAAATGATTTGGAGGAAAATGTAACTGGTCTGATTAGTAAGTTTGCAGACGACACAAAGGTTGGTGGAATTGCAGATAGCGATGAGGACTGTCAGAGGATACAGCAGGATTTAGATTGTTTGGAGACTTGGGCAGAGAGATGGCAGATGGAGTTTAATCCGGACAAATGTGAGGTAATGCATTTTGGAAGGTCTAATGCAGGTAGGGAATATACAGTGAATGGTAGAACCCTCAAGAGTATTGAAAGTCAAAGAGATCTAGGAGTACAGGTCCACAGGTCACTGAAAGGGGCAACACAAGTGGAGAAGGTAGTCAAGAAGGCATACGGCATGCTTGCCTTCATTGGCCGGGGCATTGAGTATAAGAATTGGCAAGGCATGTTGCAGCTGTATAGAACCTGAGTTAGGCCACACTTGGAGTATAGTGTTCAATTCTGGTTGCCACACTACCAGAAGGATGTGGAGGCTTTAGAGAGGGTGCAGAAGAGATTTACCAGAATGTTCCCTGGTATGGAGGGCATTAGCTATGAGGAGCGGTTGAATAAACTCGGTTTGTTCTCACTGGAACGAAGGAGGTTGAGGGGCGACCTGATCGAGGTCTACAAAATTATGAGGGGCATAGACAGAGTGGATAGTCAGAGGCTTTTCCCCGGGGTAGAGAGGTCAATTACTAGGGGGCATAGGTTTAAGGTGAGAGGGGCAAGGTTTAGAGTAGATGTACGAGGCAAGTTTTTTACGCAGAGGGTAGTGGGTGCCTGGAACTCGCTACCGGAGGAGGTGGTGGAAGCAGGGACGATAGTGACATTTAAGGGGCATCTTGACAAATCCATGAATAGGATGGGAATAGAGGGATACGGACCCAGGAAGTGTAGAAGATTGTAGTTTAGTCGGGCAGCATGGTCGGCACGGGCTTGGAGGGCCGAAGGGCCTGTTCCTGTGCTGTACATTTCTTTGTTCTTTGTTCTTAGAAATCTCTGGTCTCACTTATTCCGCTGCTGGCAGTGCATCCCCGCCCGTGAAGTGGCCTCAATGGGACATCCCATCGACAAGCGCCAGGAGTCGAGATTCCGCCGCAAGTGAATGGCGCTGCAGAGAAACACACAGCTGAGAGACCGGAGAATCCTGCCTTATGCTTGAAATTGTTTTGCCTTTTAAATTATTTTCTGGTGCTTCGAAACAGTAACCAATGTGCAATACTGATGTTAGTTAAGGACTGAGGTTACGGTCGATTGCTGGTCATAAGGCAGGACAAGCCATGGAATGACCTGAAAAAGGTTAGCAGTCATGATTTACCACATGATCAGGCATATCCTTGAAGGAAATGGCTGAGCAACGATGAAGGGAAGGAAATTGGACCTGGGCAGTGTCGTGCAAATGGAAAGCAGCTGCTCTTGTGATAATATCCTTTCAAACAATGTGTGATGCAGGAAAATGTGCCGGGGAACAGAAAATAATGGGTTCATTTTGACTGAAAAAAAATGTTTGTGTTTGAGTTGGGGATTAAAAGCCTGAGGAATTGGCTTCCTAATCCAAACCAGCCTCTAACCTGTCCATCTCTAACTTTAACTGGGAAGTGGGCGGCAATGTTACCTGTAAACTGGGGAGCCGCAGCGCAACACAAGTCAGCTTCTTCTAGATACTGTATGTACCTGACTGTGCAACAAAGTCACCTGTTCAGCTTCAAAAAGATTTAAACGAATCATCAGTGGGTGGATGGCCAACCTGCTCCTGGCAGGCATGTTGGTACTTTAAATGAGCCTTCTAACCATTCTACTTTTGCAATTGACTGCCAGCAGCTGGGCTTCCTAAATATTGGGTATCCTGGTAGCTTCATTGAAGCAAGGAATTGGTCAGTCCAGGAGACGAACGTCTTTACAACTGCGTCCTCGATCAAGTTGCCTACCTGTGGAGTCTCCATAATGAGTGCTGGAGCTTCAATCTCCAACCCCAACCGCCGGGGTCTCTGATCCCACAACAGGGACACCATCACCTGCCACCACAAGGCCTCTGACATTCCCCACCCCAGACGCTGAACTCCCTCCCACCATGAGGCCTCCAACCTCAGATCTCTCCCATCTGCAGACATCCAGTCCCCCATTCACCATCAGCGGAATGCCTCTAACCTCCCTGAACATGGGTGACCAGAACTATTGGACCCAGTCACTTTAACCACAACCTACCACAACTGTGATTGATCGCAACCCCTACTGAAATCCCACACTTAACTCCCATCTAACCAGACAGGATTTCCCTGCTCTTGCGGCCTTTACTGACTGACCATCTATCAACCAAATGGAGGCCAATCTATCATCAAGCTGCCATCTGAGCAGGAAACTGATAACTGAGGTCAGTGACATGCTGTGGAAGAATCCCAAATTGCAGTTCAGGCAAGTAAAGATTCCCTCTAAATGTCAACAATGCAAAGGTGCAAATTTAGATTTTGAAGCACTGACCTGAAATAATATTTAAGTTTCTGGGGCATTTTGTACCCTGGACCAAGTTTATTCCAATCAAAATGAATTTTAGTTCGACTCTAATGAATATTTGTCACTGTTCATAGCCAAAATTCTCAAGAAAATCTCAAGAAAGTCTACCAAAATCAAAACACTTTTTCAGGAGCCTTCCTTGATCTCCATTGCCAGGCAGTTTGATAACTGGGGAATTTTGCAAATGAACTTTCCATGCAGTGAGCTGGTTGGAAACCATAAAATATGATCTACCATCATCGTTGCAAATATGTTTTATAAAACATGAGAGCCGTTGTTTCTAAACCAAAGCTTAAAAGTTATTTTTCTTAGGAAATGAGAGCCTAGTTTTCCATTCCAATATCAATAACTGCATCAAAGAAAATCTTCAAATTCTCGTTCAGAGTTACATGGAGCGTTTTTGTTTTGAGTCAATTATTGTACCTGGGAAAATATAATTGGATAATAACGAGCTAACAGGTGTGCAATCTAATTTATGGATTAAGGATTTCAGTTAGAATTGGCCAGAGCATGGCCATCACTGGAATAATAATTTATTATCTAAATCGCAATGTGCACTTTTGCGTTTAAATGTACTACAGATGGCCCATTAAGCCATCTAATGAAATGTTCGATGAATTTATGCAATTTAAAGGGCTTAATAACCAGAAATGAATCCTGTGACCCCCTGTTAATGGCTGGCTTGGCATATTTAGTCCCGGAGATAACCCGAGAACTGACGTAACATCTCCACAAAAAGCATAAGCATTTTTAAGGCAGCTTCACCTCCATGTTTCAGCCTCCCTATGATATCGGCTCTTTGTCTGGCTTCCCTTTTAGCCTTTAATAAAAGTTTTTCTCCCATTACTGACAGAGCAATAAGTATTTCAGCTGGCAATAGCGGGGGTGGTGAGGGAAGCAGGGATTGAGGGGGTGGAAGATACAGAAGTAATTTTATACAGAAATACATGGTGGTAATTATTGTAAATAATCCATAAATAAGCATGCTGTGCATCAATTGCTGCATGATATCGATTGATTGCTCTGAGCTTCCTTGTAATTTGTATCGCTAATTATATAGCAGCCATTACAATGTGATTTTTGGATTTAAAAAGAATTGCCCCATGAAAAACACAAACAAAAGATGATAGCTAGTTATCTGGCACTTTCAGGCTCAATCAGAAGGATTGCAAGAAATGTAGAACTTGAAGTTTTATTGATAAATCTGCCCATTGGTTTTAATGTTTTATTGAAAGACCTAATGGATTCACCATTAGCTCAATCTGACATCACCTTCATAGAACATAGAACATAGAAAATACAGCACAGAACAGGCCCTTCGGCCCACGATGTTGTGCCGAACCTTTGTCCTAGATTAATCATAGATTATCATTGAATTTACAGTGCAGAAGGAGGCCATTCGGCCCTTTGAGTCTGCACCGGCTCTTGGAAAGAGCACCCTACCCAAACTCAACACCTCCACCCAACACCAAGGGCAATTTGGACATTAAGGGCAATTTATCATTGGCCAATTCACCTAACCCGCACATCTTTGGACTGTGGGAGGAAACCGGAGCACCCGGAGGAAACCCACGCAGACACGGGGAGGACGTGCAGACTCCGCACAGACAGTGACCCAAGCCGGAATCGAACCTGGGACCCTGGAGCTGTGAAGCAATTGTGCTATCCACAATGCTACTGTGCTGCCCGTGAGAACAAATAAATCTACACTACATCATTTTACCGTAATTCATGTACCTATCCAATAGCTGCTTGAAGGTCCCTAATGTTTCCGACTCAACTACTTCCACAGGCAGTGCATTCCATGCCCCCACTACTCTCTGGGTAAAGAACCTACCTCTGATATCCCTCCTATATCTTCCACCTTTCACCTTAAATTTATGTCCCCTTGTAATGGTTTGTCCCACCCGGGGAAAAAGTCTCTGACTGTCTACTCTATCTTTTCCCCTGATCATCTTATAAACCTCTATCAAGTCGCCCCTCATCCTTCTCCGTTCTAATGAGAAAAGGCCTAGCACCCTCAACCTTTCCTCGTAAGACCTACTCTCCATTCCAGGCAACATCCTGGTAAATCTTCTTTGCACTTTTCCAAAGCTTCCACATCCTTCCTAAAATGAGGCGACCCAAACTGTACACAATACTCCAAATGTGGCCTTACCAAAGTTTTGTACAGCTGCATCATCACCTCACGGCTCTTAAATTCAATCCCTCTGTTAATGAACGCGAGCACACCATAGGCCTTCTTCACAGCTCTATCCACTTGAGTGGCAACTTTCAAAGATGTATGAACATAGACCCCAAGATCTCTCTGCTCCTCCACATTGCCAAGAACTCTACCGTTAACCCTGTATTCCGCATTCATATTTGTCCTTCCAAAATGGACAACCTCACACTTTTCAGGGTTAAACTCCATCTGCCACTTCTCAGCCCAGCTCTGCATCCTATCTATGTCTCTTTGCAGCCGACAACAGCCCTCCTTACTATCCACAACTCCACCAATCTTCGTATCATCTGCAAATTTACTGACCCACCCTTCAACTCCCTCATCCAAGTCATTAATGAAAATCACAAACAGCAGAGGACCCAGAACTGATCCCTGCGGTACGCCACTGGTAACTGGGATCCAGGCTGAATATTTGCCATACACCACCACTCTCTGACTTCTATCGGTTAGCCAGTTCGTTATCCAACTGGCCAAATTTCCCACTATCCCGTGCCTCCTTACTTTCTGCATAAGCCTACCATGGGGAACTTTATTCCTTGATCCTACCCGCCAAAGATTGTTCATGCCCTCTCTTAGCTCTCCTAATCCCTTCAGTTCCCTCCTGGCTATCTTGTATCCCTCCAATGCCCTGTCTGAACCTTGTTTCCTCAGCCTTACATAAGTCACCTTTTTCCTCTTAACAAGACATTCAACCTCTCTTGTCAACCATGGTTCCCTCACTCGACCATCTCTTCCCTGCCTGACAGGGACATACATATCAAGGACACGTAGCACCTGTTCCTTGAACAAGTTCCACATTTCACTTGTGTCCTTCCCTGCCAGCCTATGTTCCCAACTTATGCACTTCAATTCTTGTCTGACAACATCGTATTTACCCTTCCCCCAATTGTAAACCTTGCCTTGTTGCACGTACCTATCCCTCTCCATTACTAAAGTGAAAGTCACAGAATTGTGGTCACTATCTCCAAAATGCTCCCCCACTAACAAATCTATCACTTGCCCTGGTTCATTACCCAGTACTAAATCCAATATTGCCCCTCCTCTGGTCGGACAATCTACATACTGTGTTAGAAAAGCTTCCTGGACACACAGCACAAACACCACCCCATCCAAACTATTTGATCTAAAGAGTTTCCACTCAATATTTGGGAAGTTAAAGTCGCCCATGACTACTACCCTATGACTTCTGCACCGTTCCAAAATCTGTTTCCCAATCTGTTCCTCCACATCTCTGCTACTATTGGGGGGCCTATAGAAAACTCCTAACAAGGTGACTGCTCCTTTCCTATTTCTGACTTCAACCCATACTACCTCAATAGGGTGATACTCCTCGAACTGCCTTTCTGCAGCTGTTATACTATCTCTAATTAATAATGCCACCCCCCCACCTCTTTTACCACCCTCCCTAATCTTATTGAAACATCTATAACCAGGGACCTCCAACAACCATTTCTGCTCCTCTTCTATCCAAGTTTCCGTGATGGCCACCACATCGTAGTCCCAAGTACCGATCCATGCCTTAAGTTCACCCACCTTATTCCTGATGCTTCTTGCGTTGAAGTATACACACTTCAACCCATCTCCGTGCCTGCAAGTACTCTCCTTTGTCAGTGTTCCCTTTCCCACTGCCTCATTACACGCTTTGGCGTCCTGAATATCGGCTACCTTAGTTGCTGGACTACAAATCCGGTTCCCATTCCCCTGCCAAATTAGTTTAAACCCTCCCGAAGAGTACTAGAAAACCTCCCTCCCAGGATATTGGTGCCCCTCTGGTTCAGATGCAACCCGTCCTGCTTGTACAGGTCCCACCTTCCCCAGAATGCGCTCTAATTATCCAAATACCTGAAGCCCTCCCTCCTACACCATTCCTGCAGCCACGTGTTCAACTGCACTCTCTCCCTATTCCGAGCCTCGCTATCACGTGGCACCGGCAACAAGAGATGACAACTCTGTCTGTCCTGGCTTTTAATTTCCAGCCTAACTCCCTAAACTTGTTTATTACCTCCACACCCCTTTTCCTACCTATGTCGTTGGTACCAATGTGCACCACGACTTCTGGCTGCTCACCCTCCCCCTTAAGGATCCTGAAGACACGATCCGAGACATCCCTGGCCCTGGCACCCGGGAGGCAACATACCTTCCGGGAGTCTCGCTCGTGACCACAGAATCTCCTATCTATTCCCCTAACCATTGAATCTCCTACAACTATTGCTTTTCTATTCTCCCCCCTTCCCTTCTGAGCCCCAGAGCCAGACTCAGTGCCAGAGACCTGGCCGCTAGGGCCTTCCCCCGGTAGGTCATCCCCCCCAACAGCATCCAAAACGGTATACTTGTTTTGAAGGGGAACGGCCACGAGGGATCCCTGCACTTTCTGCCTGTTTGTTTTTTTCCCCCTGACTGTAACCCAGCTATTCTTGTCCTGTACCTTGGGTGTGGTTACCTCCTTGTAACTCTTCTCAATCACCCCCTCTGCCTCCCGGATGATCCGAAGTTCATCCAGCTTCAGCTCCAGTTCCCTAACACGGTCTTTGAGGAGCTGAAGTTGGGTGCACTTCCCGCAGGTATAGTCAGTGGGGACACCGGTGGTATCCCTCACCACCCACATCCTACAGGAGGAGCATGTAACTGGCCTAGCCTCCATCCCCTCTTACCTGACAGAATATAGCTGCCCTGTGGACTAACTAGATCTCCGCCCTCCGACCCTGCTCCCAGTTCGCTACACTTTCTGTAAACTCCTGGCTCTCTTCGCACTCTTTGCGGAAATGTCAGAAACAAAATGAAAGGAGCACCTTACTCCCTCCTCACCTAACTCCCTTGGTCACCAAACTCTCACTATCGCACTCAAATGCACCAAATTCAACACTCAGCGCAAACAAAGTCTGCACTGTAGGGGATCACTTTTATACTGTGAATCTAGCCTCTGAAAACTGGCCTAATCCAATTAACTAATTAACAAGCTCCAGCTGCAAGTGCCTACAAGTAGAAGCCTGTTTAAAGCTTATTGAAAATTCACCTTCTTCTAAACCAAACAGCAACTTTTAAGTTAATTAACTAAATAAAAGAAAGACTAAACTTTAGATAAAAATGAAGCCTTATACTCCCTCGGTCACCAAACTCTCACTATCGCACTCAAATGCACCAAAATCAGCACTCAGTGCAAACCTTCAATTCGAAACACGACCGAGTTGAAATTCGTAATGGTATCTTGGGGCGGAATGTTCAGCAATTGTAAAACGGCAACTGGATTTCAATGTAGGAAAATGTGAGGCATCCATTTTGGACCTAAATTGGAAGAGAATAGGGTACATCTTCAATCTTGTAGAGTTGGAGACAGTGACGGCCAGAGAAACTTGGTGGTCCAAGTATCTAACTCATTGAAATGTCATGAGCAGGTGCAGAAAATAATCAAAAACCTAATGGAATGCTGTCCTTTATAGCTAAAGAAATAGAATACATGGAGGTAAAAGCCATACGTCAGCTATACAATCTTCCAACTAGGCCACATCTGAACAGTTTTGGGTACCATACCTTAGCAAGGACATATTGGCCATAGGTTACCAGAAGGATGCATGAACTCTTAGTGTTAAATTACAATGAATGGTTAGACAAGCCAAGATTGTATTCCATGGAATATAGAAAGGTTAAGGCGTGGTTTTGTTGAAGTTTAGAAGATAATTAAGGGAATAGACAGCGGTAATAGAAAGAAACAATTTCTGCTGGTTGGGGGTTCAATTCTAAAGAGCATTTCAAGTCTTCGAGGCAGATTTTTAGGGAACTAAATTAGGCACCGTTTGTACACACCAAGGGTGGTAGAGGTTTGGAATTATCTTCCCAAATGGCAATTGATGCTGGATCGGTTGCTCATCTTATATCTGTTTGCTAGATATTTGTTAACTAAAGACATTAAGGGATATAGGGGAAAGGCAGGTGTGTGGAGATGGACTGCAAATCAGCCAAAACCTTATTGAATGACAGAACAGGCTTGAGGGGTTAAATGGCCTCCACTGGTTCCTATCCTATTATATGCATTGTCCGCAAAGCATGATGTTTGCAGTCAGTGGCACTCTGCACAATGGGGAAACCAACAGTATCCTGGCAAAACGATGTGCAAACTCCCTTTGTTTTTCTCGGCAAAGGAAGAATGCAATGCATTCCTTTTTCCTGGCATACAGAGCATCAGTAAGCTCCTACATACAGCGGTTGACAGTGAAATATGAGAGTTAGATGTGTTGCCTGCTCCAGGGGCTCAATGTAAAGAGTTTCTTGGTCACAATTTCTGTTATATCCACTGGTAGTGTCATCCTCGCCCTGCAGATCCGTTTGCAACAGGTATCACATTTCAGTGAAATCTTCGTAAAACGTACATGTCAGACACACACTGTTCCTCACTGACGTTGAGGTAAAATATTCACTCCCCAAAGACCTAAATGGTTATCAGCCCCTGCTGAAAGCCCTTTTTCCCCGTCTCCACCAGCCTCTTTGAGCAGCTTGTCCTCCTCTATGTTGCCACTCCTCAATCTCCCTGCCATGACTGTAGGTCAAGGGGCTGGTAACTGCAGCACCCATGACTGATCTCTTGATGTAAGAGCAAAGGCCTTCAAGGTGTGAACACCATTCACCTCAGCACTAGACAGAGTTACATACTGACTGACATTGTGATCTGTGTACTCTGTATCCTTCCAACACACACACTTAATGCCCATAGAAATGGTCTCTCCAAAATTACAGTTCACACCGGGAGATCCGTGCATTTTGCACCTAAAGTAGAGTTGAATTTTGCAGCCTTTGTAACCTTATCGCTGACATTAATACGTAAATGTGTTCTTAAATTTGGGTGCAACAATTTGATCAAAGTGCCTCAAAATGTTCGAACATAAACATAGTGGATGCTTTTATATAAATGTCTATTGAGAAAAAACACGAATCATATATCCCAATGCCATTGAACAACCACTAAAATTAAAGCACCAAGGTATGCCGTTTTATTAGAATTGGAATGGACAGTCAAAAATCCAATTCACTTCTCTTTGGGGAAACAGTGCAAACCTTTACTTTCTATCTGTTTAGTTGTTTGATGATACAGGATATTTACAATTCGAGTAAACTTAAAACCCAAAATAGTTTAGTTCCTTATACAACCATGGATGTATGCTAATTGTAGCTATCTACAGAAGTTTACGGTGCTATCATTCATTTCCATTACTAATAAACAATGAGTGCATCGGAATTGAATAAAATCAACAGATCGAGATTGTCCCAATAATTTTCAGGTAAAAGTTTGTTACGTCTGCCATAATGTTGTGTTTTACAGATTGCATGAAGGATTGAATAACTTGTAGTTTGTATGGACACACTAACCTCTAAATCAGCAGATCATGGATTCAATCCCTGCAATGTATTTGGGTACATCATGTGGTTGAGCATTTCATTTCTGTGCAGTGCCATTAGAGAGAGATGCTGACATCATCACTATCTGAGATGTAAATTCAGGCCCTATTTGTCTACCCAGACAGAATTAAAAGATTCCATGGTATTATTTGATGAAGTGGTAGATCGTCTGGCCGTCTCAGCCAACACCAAAAGTATATTATCTGCTCATTCATTCTTCAGATGCTAAACACTCCACTGGAAGAGAAGGGAATAACTAAGGATTTTAAGATGGATTTCTAAAACTATGAGCGGGATTCTCCGTTCCCCGACACCGATTTCGTAATTGCCGATCGGGTGGAGAATCCAATTTTTATGACCGAATCGAGGGCGGAGCCTGTTTTTGGATGCTCCGCCCCCTCCAAAACGGAATCATCGGGGAGTACACCGCACGCCGTTGGGACAGCCTCAGGACGTTACCTGAAGGCCCTCCCGCGATGCTCCGCCCCCGATGGGCCGAGTTCTCGATGGCACGGGACATGTCTGCTCTCTGTTTTCGTGAACCTGACATGGCGGCTGCGAACTGTGTCTAGCGCCGCCACAGCCGGGGGGGCGGAAGCCTTGCCGCTGACTGGGGTGCTTCGGAAAGGCTGGGGACTAGTGGGGAGTGGTCCGGGGGTGGCGAGAGGTTGTCCGGGGGGGCACTATCTGGCAGGTCTGGTCCGCATGCGGCCACAGCCATGTTGTATGGCATGACCACTGCATGTGCGGCCATGGATCTGGCAATTCTCCAGCCGTTTATTTTGTAAAGGCCGTGTGTTTTATGTGGCGTGGCTGCTCGCCCTCACCGGTCGGAAGGTCGGTCCTGGGACCTCGCTGATTTTTTCATCGTAGAACACTTCCTCTGGACATAGCCTCAAAATCAAAATCGGAGAATCCAGCCCTATGACTTTGGTAGAGTGAATAGCTGAAGACTATTTTGATAAGAAACAATTTTCAAGCAGTCGTTACTGGCATAAAACAGTTTTGCTTCCTGCTGCTACAATATTCCTGCCCTATCATCAGAATGTTGAGTTGAGTAGTGAGGTGGCACAGTGGTTAGCACTGCAGCCTCACAGCACCAGAGACTCATGTTCAATCCCAGCCTCAGGTGACTGTACAGAGTTTGCATGTGTTCCCTATGTCTGTGTGGGTTTCCTCCAGGTGCTCCAGTTTCCTCCCAAAATCCAAAGATGAGCAGGTTAGATGGGGATACAGGGATAAGGCGAGGGAGTGGGCTTCGGTATGGTGCTCTTTCGGAGGGTCTGTGCAGACTCGATGGGCCGAATGACCTGCTTCTGCACTGTTGGGATTCTATGGATTCTAATAAGTCTCTTCCATTTGGATATTTTAATAGTATAGTGAGTCCACATCATGCAGATTACATTTAATGTAGATACATTTTATGCATTTGGATAGATCTAATTTATAACAGCATCTTTTATGGTGCTTTTGGCCATAAAGTGCTTCACTATATCCCATATCAAAATGTTACTACTGTTGTAACATACAAACCCCTGAAGCCAATTTGTACACAGCATGTTGTGTTCGTAGCAATGAAATAATTAACCAGATAACTTGACGTTGGTTGAGTGATAGATGTTGACTCAGATTCCAGGATGAATCCTCTGCTATTCTTTGACTGCTGAATTATTTTATTTCCACCTGAAAGGAGACACTGGTCCTCGGTTAAATGTTACCTCTAAAGGCATTGACACTGTTCTGGAGAATTTACCCAGGTTATGCAGTCAAGTAATACAAACAGAAAATGAGGAATATATTCTGCAGGTCAAGCAATATTTGTGGAGAGAGAAACAGAGTTAACAAGCTGGATTTTGCAAACGGGGAAGCAGTCCAGTGCCGAGACCGAAAGCAAGAGCCAGCCCTTCTTCACTGGGCAGTGGGACCCTGGGGGAGGATTTTACCAGAAGTGGCCACTCAGAGGGGCGACAACTTGTTAGTTTCAGTAATATCACTATGAGAGGTGGCCACTGCTGAAAAGGAGAGGGAACCTCCATGCAAAGGCACCCTCGAAGTCACGGTAAGGTTTCATTTCAACCGTGCCGGGGTCAGGCAGACAAGCCTGGTGCGAAAGAGCATCCGTTTCCATTGGTAGCACCGTGTCCGCTGTGTGCCCAGTGCGTCCGGGGGGCTTTTTATGTGCCATGGAGCAAATATAAAAGATCTTCATTGGGCATTTAATTACTCAAGTTGCTGTTCGGTAAGCGGCTGCACCACCTGCCATTACCAGGTCAGTTGGAGCACTCTTTCCTTTTGAGTCACAAGATCCTTGTTCAAGGCCCACTCTAGGGCTTGAGCACAAAGGTGTGACACTCCAAAGCAGTGCTGAGGGAGTGTTGCTCTGTTAGAGGGACAGCCGCACCACTGTGCTTTGTAATATGCTATGGCATTGGAAAGAAGTTGAGCTCTCCTCCTGATGCCTTCCACCACCATTTTATTAGCCCTTCCATCTTGCAGCCTATCTGCAAAGGGCTTGTAAAAACCAGGCCAATGTTTTGGGTCAATCAGCACTGGGGCTCAAATGTCTGGGATGGGACATGAAATCTATATTTCAAAGTTGTTTTACATTGTTTGCAATGAATACATATAAGGCAATGGAAAACCTGCTGGTATCAATTGTAATGTTGACACTTTAGTTGGCAGCTAAAATTACATGTTTTCATTAGAAATTAAGTGAATAGCCTGGTTATCATCATTGAGCCTCATGGTGGGCTACACCATGACATTGTGAGTCAGGATATTCAGATTATGTTTGCATACGTGAAAATAAATTGTGTGATATTTAGAAACATGACAGAGTTGCTCCGGTTGCCAACTCTTCAGGATTATCCTGGAGTTTCCAGGAATTAACGACTAATCGCCCTTGCACTGCAGTAAGTAGTACCCGAAAAATCATTTTAAAAAGTTGTCCATTTATTGAACACTTGGAATACCTTAGATTGGAAAAATCAGCTGTTTTTCGGTATTGTAAAAGTCTATGGCACAATCAAACGGCTTCGTTGCGCCTGGCTCGGTTGTCAAAATATCCACTCATGTATATAATGAGATGCAGCCAGGCAGTGATTGACACACAGGATGACCAGTAAGCACACAACACAGTGCAGCCAATCACCAGACAGTACACCAGCACTATAAAGCCAGAGGGCACTAGGTTTCCCGCTCTCTCTGGACTCAGCCACTGAGACAGCCAGAGTCCACGAGCTAGCACAGTGCAAACACCATGCGGTAGCTAGTAAGTCTGGTCAGGCTAGTACAAGGTCTCCAGTCAGTTCAGTATAGTGTCGACCCACAGCTGAATATGTATATCAGTTCTATCGTTGAATAAAATAGTGTTGGATCTTCTCCAGTGTTAGACGTCTGTTTCTAGCTTCCCTGCATCGCGTGCAGTCCACATCGAACCTACCTGCCTAACACATCATCGGTGATACAATGAGGCCGTTTAATCTCGCAAGAGGCCGCTCGTAAGATTTGCAACACTCGGAACACGTCACGAGATCTAACAAGATCTCGCTAGATGTCGCGATCTGGATTTTGCCCTCGCTGGACGAGATCCAGATTAACATATTTAAATGAGCTGTTAGGCTCTGCGCCGCATTCCCCCGGGGCCCGAGAACTAATGTCCATGCCTGGGAGACCTCGCATGGCACAATTTAGCTCTGGTCCAGACAAACATGGACCGAACGTAATGGCCCCTGGGGGTGTCTGCCAGGCCCCCGGAAGCCCCCGGGTTTTTGGGCTCTGGGAAGGGTGGTACCTTGGCACTCCCACTGGCACCTGAGTACATTGGCACTGCTACCTGGGCACCCTGGCAGTGCCACCCCAGCACTACCAGGATGCCAGGGACACTAGCAGGGTGCCAGGCTTGCAGTGCCCAGGTGCCCATGCCAGGAATCAGGCCCACAGCTGCCCTTAAGAGATAGGCTGAGGATAGGCTCGAGGACACCCTGAGAAGTCATTTGGAGCAGTGGGGGTTCCGGAACCTGCAGTGGGTGTCTGGGGTGTGGGGAGGTCAAGATATCGGGGCAGCATTTAAAAATGGTGCCCCGAGCTATTCATGCACTGACGAGCTGAAATAATCAGTGCAGGAAGTGAGATAAGTGCGGCCTCGGCAGGGCGTTCCTGACTGAGGCCAGAAAAAGACATCCGAGTCCCGTTTGATAACAGGGTCGCTCTCGGCGCTGCAGGCACCAAGAAAACCCCCGCTTTACATCCCCAATATGCATTAAATCACACCCTATAACTCTACTTTATGACCAGATGGGGCATTTGAAACAGGACTGTCTGATGAAACCTCCAGGACTTTGTCTGACCAGAGTTGGTATTCAGTAGCATTACTAATTTCAGTGAAATTGCTGAGAAATTGTTCTGAATTTAACTTAGCTGTCAGTCACTGAAACTCGATTTTGTCCAATTATCTTGACCTTCAATATTGAATAAGTGCTGATTTTCCCAGTTCCAGGTGCCTAATGGGATGGTACTAGGTGAGTCCTTTCTTATCTTCAAATGAGTACAACTTCATATATCTTCTTTTTGCTTTGCTCCCAAAAGGCCATTGCATTCAAATAAAATGATAATCGAATGTCCAGTGAATTAATGAATCTTCACTTTGCTGCTCTAACTTTTGTATTTGTCATGGTTTTTGTCAAATGGTCAGAATAAAATTAACTTCCCTCAGAGCGTGTTCATGGTGCCAGTAGGACTTCTGCAGCTCTCAGAGCTTGTAAGACTCTAATTTAATGGTAGAAGTGTGTTGCTGGTGGAATGACTATGTCATACATGGTAATGTCCAAGTAAGGAGTGAGTGACTTATGTAATATATTAAATGCATAGGGCTAGACTTTGCTAAGAAGCTAACAGCAAAGATAATAGTACTTGCCTTTATGGGTAAACTATACAGAAACTGTAGGCAAGGAGATAATGCATTAAATGGGAATATCCCAATGTTGCTTGTTGCTTCCTGAAAGTGGCATCTCTTCTTTAGTCTATTTTTTAAAGAATTTGCTGTACTTGCCCATTAATAGTGCTATAGAAAATTAAGCCTGGTCATTACAAGTGTAAGTATCCTTTAAATGTGATAAGTGTTAATGCCTGCCAATGAGCACTTTTTAGCATCTAAATTCAGCTTTAACAAATGTGAAGTCTCATTCTTTCAGGCTGTGAATTATTGGGGGCAATTTTAAGATTTTAAATACAATCAATCATTTTTGAGTACCTTTGTATTGTTTTTCTCAATTTCTATCCAATCTTTTCTTCCCTATCTTTATTTCAATTTCTGTTCCAAATTTAGCTTTGAATTCATCTCCTTTAATTCATCCTCCTTCTGAGTTTCTCCTGTGTTTCTTTCCTAATCCTTAAATCTCGTTGGTGAAGGGAATATTTTATTACCCTGTTCACTCATATCCTAAATGCCTATTTCACTCACTGCATCGATACAAGCTTATATTTCTTGCAATTTTAAAGGCAGAGATGATTTGAGCTGAAGGGTTCAGTCGAATGGCAATTTGCGATGGATGCCCCACTATACAGCAAAATCTACCTCATGAGAAATTTACCACCAATACAGAATGGACAGCACGGTAGCACAAGTGGAGGGCAGCATGGTAGTACAAGTGGATAGCATTGTAGCTTCACAGCGCCAGGGTCCCAGGTTTGATTTCCGCTGGGTCACTGTCTGTGCGGAGTCTGCACGTTCTCCCTGTGTCTGCGTGGGTTACCCCCGGATGCTCCGGTTTCCTCCCACAGTCCAAAGACGTGCAGGTTAAGTGGATTGGCCATGATAAATTGTCCTTAGTGACCAAAAGGCTTAGGAGGGGTTATTGGGTTACGGGGATATGGTGGAAGTGAGGGCTTAAGTGGATTGGTGCAGACTCGATGGGCCAAATGGCCTCCTTATCCACTGGATGTTCTATGAATCTATGAACTAGGTTGCTTCCCAACTGGAAGACTGACCAAGTGTGTTTGTTTCCAAATACATGTGTCTTATGTTCCTTCTTTTATTTCTAAAGTTTTCTTGAGAAATATTTTCACATTCTAAATTTAATGGGCTGGATCACCATTTTCAGGCTAAGTACCGACGTCGGTGTGGGAACTGTGGCATTTTACAATACCAAAATTGGCACCAAACCCTCACTGATCCTGCGACCGGTGAGGGGCTAGCAGCCGCACCGAGTAAAACTCCCAGCTCCCACAATAGAAACGGCTGGAGAATGGCGGGGCCCGTGGCCGCGCATGCGCACGGCAACAACCTGTAGCGGTCGCACCGTAAAACATGGCGCCTGCCGTGCGCGGACCTGACCTGCTAAATAGTGCCCACCTGGCCACTCGCTGGCCACCCCCCATCAGTCCCCCCAGCCCTTACAGAAGCCCCCCCCCCCGGCCAGCAGCACGGCTCCAGGCCGAATGTAGCGGAGCTGGACACAGTCCCCCGTGCGGTCGGTAACTCGGCCCATCGGGGGCAGAGCATTGTGGGAGGCCGTAAGGTGAATCACCAACGCCATTCCAACAGCGTGCGCTGCTCGACACGATGACGCCATTTCGTAGAGGCCGGAGGATAGAAAACTGGTGTCAAGTCACCACCGCTCCCGATTTCGGCGTCGGAAGGCATTCTCCGTCCAATCGCCGATTACGATATCGGCGTCGGGGATGGTGAATCCCACCCAAGAAGTTTGCCAATGATGGTAGAGTTTTAGGGTGGTGGTGTGTTATTTGGAGAGGCCAGGTTGCTTTGGCCACATGCACTTTTTTCATGCATGTTGTAGTCTGGAACATTAGATAGTCATGGTCGAGGCTCAAACGTTCTTCCCATCACATGGCTGACCGGGAATCTCTCCCACTCTTACCACCTGTCTTTGGCACATGTTGAAAGGATTTGCAGGTTGATGTTCAACCTTTTTGGCCATGTATCTTCCAATGTTACCAAATTCTGGGCTGGGGCCTGAAGCCAGAGCTTCTGACCCAGAGGTAAGGATGCACCCATTTTGTCACACGCCCTCCATGATGGAGTTTTATATCAGTCCCCAAATGAAATAGTTCATTGGAAAAGTGAAACGGTGGATGATTTTAGTTTAGATCAGGGGCTGGATTCTTCGCACCTCGAAGGCAAAATCATGTTCCGTGACGGGGCGGAGAATCCGCTTTCTCGCATGAAATCAAGACCGGCACCGGTTCCATGATTCTCCGCCCCCCGAAATGCGGCATATTCAGGGATTACGCTGTGCCGAGTATCCACCGCCTCAGGCCAATGCCTTTGGCCCGCCCCACTATTCTCCGTCCGCAACCGGCCAAATTCCCGACGGCGTGTTTCTAATGTGGTCCTGCACTTCGGGAAACTCGCGAGGCAGCTGCGGACTCATTCCGTGGCCGCCACAGTCGGGGGCGGGCCAATCGGAGGGCGGGGGGGTGCTTCATTCGGGACTGGGGGTGATGTGTCCGGGTGGTCCAGGGCGGGCGAGCAGCCGATGTGGAGCACTATTTTGCTGGTCCAGGTCCGCGGGCTGAGTCTGCAATGGAGCACAGCGTGGCTGCTGGAGGCCGCCGCCATGCGCATGTGCGGTCTCTGACCCGGAAGTGCAAGGCGCCGTATCGGAAGCTGGAGATCCACGACAGCTGCCTGCTTGCCCCCTGCAAGGCTGTGAATCTGTGGCCTTTTGACGCCAGTTTTCCTGGCGTAAAAGACCACAGTTTTCACGACGGCATGAGGGCATAGTCCCAAAAACGGGAATCCAACCCCTGGTCTCCTCTCCTCATTTTCCTCTAGTCGTTGAAATACTGGTTAAAATTCAAACATAATTAGACTTGCAATTTAAGTCAATGAAGATTGAGCAAGAAATCAATTCCTTTGTGACCTGAACTATGCTGTGAGCGTGTGTCATGAATCTATTTTCATGATCTCTCTCTTTTGGACTAAAATATTGAAGGTGCACTTTATACTACAGGTCTTGTGTCAAAGAAGTGGGCAGTATAACTAAATGATAAATATTCAGTGAAGGTTTGATAGCCAGATTCAGTGATTTCTGCTGGCAGAAAGGAAAAAGTGAAAAGACCATCCATGAGGGCAAGGACTCCGCCAGTTAAGTAGCATTTAGTTTAACCCCACTTTCTTTTTATCTAAAATATTTCAACCCACAACTGAATCCTGTTCCTTTCAAGGAAGATGAATCGAACCATACCTCAGGCTAGAACCTTTTAAAACTTTTGAAAGCTTAAGGTCAGATTCCCCTCTAAGCTGCCCTCCACCTTCATTTTCAAAACAGACAACTGTAGCAGGCAGAGAATAGTTTCATCTGGTTGTGCCATTTAGCACCAGTTACAAAAGAGTAATTTGCTCAGCTATACTTGCTCTCCAAGTCACAGCATATATGTCATTCATGACACTTCTAGTTGTACTACGTGCCATAGAATCATAGAATCCCTACTGTACAGAAGGAGGCCATTTGGCCCATCGAGTCTGCACCGACCCCTGGAAAGAGCACTCTATCTAGGCCCATGCCACTACCCTATCCCAGTAACCCCATCTAACGTCTTGGACACTAGGGGGGAACTTAGCATGGCTAATCCACCTAACCTGCACATTTGTTTGGACTGTGGGAGGAAACCGGAGCACGCGGAGGAAACCCAGGCAGACAAGGGGAGAAAGTGCAAACTCCCAAGGCCAGAATTGAACCCGAGTCTCTGGCACTGTGAGGTAGCAGTGCTAACCACTGTGCCACCATGCCACCCCATCATATGTAAAAGCAAAGAATTATTTTTACGGTATTGTAAGCTGAAGGGCAATTAAACAGTGAAAGTTGTGACCAACCAGTAACCTAGCTTGAGTGCCTAAGAATCATGAAACAATGATGGATTGGGGGTGGGGGTGGGGGGGGGGGGGGATGCGGGAGCTCCCCCCTTAATGGGGGAGCTCATACTCCACAAGGGACACAGGGAAGACAATCACCGCCAGCCTGTAGGTCCCGTGCGGGCTAGGACAGTGAATTCATCCACTGTCTAAAATAAAGAGTCTTTATTTCCTCCACACTGGATTTTTTCACCCACTCTCTCTCCTCACCCCATGCAATATACACATAGGCTGTCAAATACTTTGGGCTATTTCCAGTTCTTCAGAAAGGTTCAAACATATATTACAACTTGCTGTATCACTTTCTCTGTCGCTCCTTAAAGCTACAGTCTTGTGGTATTTCCCACAGGTTCTATCACAAGTTCGCTAGCTATGTCATGAATTACATTAATTCATGAAGCCTTTGGTCACCTATTCTAACATCTCCTTAGGTAACATGATGTAAAATGTTTTTGATGACAATCCAGTGGATTGATTTGGGACAGCTTACTACATCAAAGGTGGGATGCAAATGAAAATTGTTGTGGTAAGACGATAACTCAATGATATTTCCACTGGCAATGATCTAGCTCTGCTGAAAGACACCAGCACTGGAAAATTGATCCGTGTATATTCTGTTATGCATGCAGATTTTTTTCAGAAGCTTTAAGCTTTAAATATCCAGCTTATTTCACCATGTTACTGTGAAATCACAACTAATGATAACACCTTCTATCACAAGAAATGTTTGGCTGCCACAGCTTGTGAAACGAGAGTGAAGATTTCTAACCAGGGTTCCAGAGAGATCCTGGAAAATGCTTCAAGTTGTAATGGAAACTTAGAATTCATGAGGATAGTGTAATTTATATTACTAGAGATTGTAATTATCCATTTCAATTATTCGTAGTCCTGAGAGATTTCTAAGATCCTTTCAGATACTAAGTGAGATGACAGAGCTGCAGGATCATTTGGATTGGGAGCAGAGGACTGAGCAGGTTGATGCAGCTGTAAAGACTCTGTGTATGCTTTAGTTGACAGAAAAAGAACTATTAAATATTGTCGTTGTTTCTCTTCCCACACCTAATGGTTCACAAGGCAGATTTTCATCTGTTCCCATTGTGCGTTTTTTCCTAGAACAGGTCGCTAGCCTGTCACCAGAGGTTATGCTTGAGAGCCACTCCACATCAAACACAGAAAGGATTTTGCAGGCAAATACTCAACCTTTTGGACACATTATGAGCGCACCCTCCTCAGCCATCAAGGTCTGGGGTGGGTTTCAAACCCGCTGCTTCTATCTCAGAAGCAGAGACATTACCCACTGTGCCACAAGGCCTCCTACTATTATATACACGTGTATACACATTATAAATGTGTGATTGGGCTGAGAGCAGTGAGGACTGTCAGAGCTCATTGTACCAGTGCAATTTTGATACAGTTACAGCCATACTATTCCAGGCAAAGTGTAACCATTCAAGAAAAATTCCTAACCTTAATGAATGTCTCACACTAGTTTGTTTGCAATGGATTATCAGTTTTAAATCTGTAACATTTCCTTGATAATCTCTTGATTTGCAATTTGCTTGGTGTTTGGCTTATGAATACAAAAGGCTTTTTATAAATGAGAATTTGTTCGTTTAGATCACTTTAGATTCCATAAAGAACAACCACGCTGGTTGTTACTGTATTGTTACTCTTTCATTCCTCACAGGCTCTGCTGTAAGATATCAGACCAACCTAATAAGTCAGAGATAAAGCAAAAAGGATGCTTGCCTTTTAGAAAATAGCTTAATACAGTTGATCCACACATTCTGGCTAAATACGTCAGCATAGATAATCAAATATGGAAGGGGAGAAGGAGTTGGGGGGAGAGAAAGCAGAAATGTTTGGTGACTGCATCAATGAAATCTCCAGCTCTCACCCCAAACTGGAAAATTTCACCAAAGTGACTCTACTCTTCCCTCACCTTCACCTGGTCCATTTTCCATTTTCTGCCTCTATTCCTGTAGATAGGCTGTTGACCAATATCAACAATAAACCTTTGATTCCTACAGCTAACTCTATCTCTTCCCCCCCTACTTGCTCTAATGGTTTTATTATCCAAGTTTCTCTGGCTCTGTTGCATTTGTCCTGACAATGATGACTTCCATACCAACGTTTCCAATGTGTCATTTTTCCCCTCAAACATAAAATTCCGCTCCACCACGATTGACAGGGTCCTCAACCATGTCCATTCTATTTTCCACACTTCTGCTCTCTCTCCATTCCCTCCTCCCCAGAACCATGATAGGATTCCCTTGGCCTCACCCTCCAACCCACCAGCTTCCCCATTAAATAGATCATCCCCCATCAATACCAGTGGGATGCCACTACCAAATAGTTATTCACCTCCACTTTCAGCATTCTGAAGGGACTGTTCCCTCTGCGACACACTGGTTAACTCCTTAATCTCCACCAACACCCGCTCCGCTTTCCACGACACCTTTCCATGTAAGTGTGGGAGATGCAACACCAGCCCTTTTAACTTCTCACTTCTCTACATCCAAGGTCCCAAAGAGGTAAAACAGCAGTGTACTTCTTTCAATTTAACGTATTGTATTTTCTATCCACAATACAGTCACCTCTCCATTTGGGAGGCCAAACACAGACTGGGCGTTTGTTTTGCACGACACCTCCATTCAGTCTGCATGCATGACCCTGAGCATCCAGTGCTGGAGGGTATCTATCGTATTGGCTCTCCAGCCTCAGGAACCTGCCCATCATCCTGAATTGGCCTGCTGGTTAAAAATCGTGTCTGGCATTAAGTGCTGACATGATGTGGGCTTGGAACCCGAAAATGCACTGGCTGTCGGGTTACCACATAGGAAAAAATTCAGTCCATTAGCTTACTTTTCACTCTCCAGATATGCTGCCTGACCTGCTGAGTATTTCCGGCATTTTCTGTTTCTTTTCAGATTTCCAGAATTCACACTATCTTGCCTTCCAGTTGTCGGGGATTTGGGATTGGAGTCTGTGCAATAGGTTAATGTATCAAGATGTTGCACTACCTCATGCTGTTAGTGCCTGAAACCAAGGCAGGCTCTTGCCAATTTGGAATTTGAGCAGATCTATTAAATTTGAAGCATTTATTATTCCTAACAGACAGTTGGATTATTGTATGAATCAAACTCCAATATTATCACTAAAAAGAGAAGAGAATTTGGGCATTGATTGATTGTTGAATGATCCAGTTCCACTAAATAAATCAAATCAGTCGCGAGCACAAATTCAGTGAATTCAAAGATGGTAAAATGCTCTCACTATTTCTCTAGTGCAATAATTTATCTCCTTCACTGATCTCATTTGCAATTCAATCCTCTTCTCATTTTCATCTTCCACTATTTGGTATCTCATTTCAGTGAACTGCTGCATCTGGTGTTCAGTAACTCCTGCAGAACAACTTGGAGATGCATCAAGCCAGAGAGAAAAAGATGCATAATGATACATTTTGAGATACAGAATTATCTCTCTCTCTTTCATTTATTGCACTCCTTCTAGATGTTCCCTACTCTCAGCAACATATTTAAGTTTTCCAAAACATCTCATTTCGTAATTACTGCAGGCTTATTACAATACAAAAATCTCCCACTCTTCTTTTAAAATTCAAATACTCTATGCACATGGGCACAATTAGTTCCTTTCATTATTATAAGGATGTCAATCAAATCTCGCTGTAGTATACACTTTTCTATAGTAAAAGTTCTCTAAACTTATCATTGTAACGTTTGCAGCGAAAATCTGGGTCACATGACCTCCCCGAACGAGGCCTCGGCAAACTTCAGAGGCCATGTGACGCCTGGCCTATCAGCAAAACGCATGTGATTCTGGTAGGCTGGGGCCTTTAAAACCTGCAGAACAGATTGAGGGTTGAATTCTCCTATTCTGGGACTATGTCCCCATGCCGGCGTGGGAACGGTGGCGTTTTATACCAGAAACAATGACGTAAAATGGCTACCGATTCCCCGTTTTGCTGGGGGCGAGCAGGTAGGCAACGTAGAGCACCCAGCTCTAGCTGCCGATACGGCCCGGAGAATTACCATGTCCATGGTCGCGCATGCGCACGCAGCCCGACTTCGGCGGTCGTACTGTGCAACATGGCGGCGGCCACTCGCGGACCTGGCTCGCGAAATAGTCCCCCCCTTTGGCCAGCTTGCACGCCCCGGACTACACCGCACAGTGCCCCACCCAACCCCAAACAATGTCGCCCCCTGCCCACGGATCGGCCCACCCCCGACTATGGCAGTGCTGGAATGAGTCCGCAGCCGCCACGCCGAGTTCCCGACGGATGAGACCACACGCAACCGACACTGTTGGGAACTCGGCCAGTCGGGGTTGGAGCATCGGGGGGCTGGCCTCTGGCAATGTACTTTGGAGGGGGTGGAGCATCGCGAAAGCGGCGCCGCACCCGATTTGGTCGGGTACTTTGATTCTCCGGCCGATTGCCGAACACTATTTCGTCGTCAGCGACCGGAGATTCCAGCACCCGGACTTGGAGGAGAGTTGGAGTCGCTGGCTGGTATTGTAATGTTCCTTCTACTTTCTGCAAATTGTTTTTGCCTCTAAATAAACTGTTTGTTGCTGTTATCCGTTGATGATCATCCAGAATTCCTGTTGTTACATTGGCGATGAGGTAGAAGGACCCAATTGCTGATCGAGCACAGTAGGATTTCCAGGCCCAATTCCTAGTTATTTCCAGTGCCTGGCGGATGGAGCGCCATCACGTCGCTTTTTGGTAAGCTTGAGATTTTCAATGCGGATTAGGAAGATTGGGTGCAATTTGTGGAGCCTATGCGTTACATTTTCAGAGCAAATGGCATAGAAGTTGATGAAAGGCAAAAAATTATTTTGTTCACCAGGTGTGGCACCCAGACGTACAGTGTTGTAATAAGAAGCTTGACCTAACCTGAGGCCCCTGATTTCAAATCATTTAATGATCTGATGGAATTAGTTCAAGGTCTTCAGTGGTATAAGTTCAATTCAATGGGGAGGACCCCAGGTGAATCCTGGGTTTTATGGCTGGCTTGAGAAAGTTGGTAGAATATGATTTTGGGATGTCCCTGAATGATATGTTACGTGACAGGCTGGTATGTGAGGTGAATAACATGCCTATTCAGTAAAAATTGGTGGCAAAACCAAAGCTGAACGTAAAAAAATCAATGGAAATAGCTTTATCCATGGAGGGGGCTAAGAAAGGCACCCAGGAATTGTGAAACGTACCTGGGGCCAGGTTCAACAGTTTATGCAAGGAGCCACAAGTAGCAGCACCAGGAACAAAGCTTTCAACGCAGATAGGGGAAGATTCACCCACGGGGAGAACTGGGGCAGGAGCAACTGGCTTGATCGGATGGCAAGTTTCAACGAGTTTTCATTGCAGGGAAAGCCATGTCCCAGAAAGTTGCAGGTTCCGTGAGGCCGAGTGTGTCCAGTGCAGTAAAAGAGGTCACTTGAGGCATAGATGCAGAGACAAGCAGAGCCTGCCTGGCCCAGGAAGGGGAAAAAACTGACAGCTGTTCACATTATGTAGGAATGCTAGTTATCTGAGCAGAACGTGTTGACGTTGAGCCACATTGACATGGGCAGAGTGGCTCCAATAACTGTAGTACTACTTACCAATGGACGCCCTTTAAAGATGGAAGACCGGGGCTTCAGCGACCATTATAGGGGAACAAGTTTATTATTACTTGCAAGAAGAGGTCGAGCCATTGAGGTTGAAAAACACTGCGGCCCAGTTAGCCACATATACAGGAGAGTCTTTAAAAACCAAAGGGACCACAGAGGCTCCGGTAGCATACAAGTGGCAGCCGGCCTGGCTCCCACTTGTCATTATAAGTAACAGGGTCCAAACCTAATAGGGCATGACTGGCTCCAACACATAAAATTGAATTGGGTCAAAATATTCAATCTGATTAAGGGGGACATGTATGAAGTTACCCAAAGGTATTCTGAGATCTTCCGGAATGAGTTGGGGAGCATAAAGGTTTTACAAGCCAAGATCTCAGTACCTGGGGGGAGGTACTAGTGGACCTGAGGAGGGATGGATGTTGCGGCAAACATCGGGAGTCACGTGACCTCTTCGACCGAGCCCTTGGAAAACCTCAGAAGCCACCTGATGCCCGGCTTATCAGGGCAAAGTGCACACAATTCCAGCAGACTGGGGGCCTTTAAAGCCCGCAGAACAGATCCAGTCTGGGAGAAGAGTTGGAGTTGCTGGCTGGTATTGCAATGTTCCTTTATACTTTCCACAAATAGTCTTTTGCCTCTAAATAAACTGTTGCTGTTTTCCGCTGATGGTCTTCTGAAGTTCCTGGTATTGCAGTAATTAAGAATGCTTAAATTAAATATCGGCTGGAATTCTCTGACCGTTGGGATTCTCTGTTCCCGTCGACAGCGCACCCCACCCGTGTGTTCCCCGGCAACATGTTATGGTTTCAATGGGAAATCCCATTGTCAAGCGGCGGAAAGAGAGAATCCCGCCTCTAGCGAACAGTGAGCCACCAAGAAACACGCATCTGGGGGTCTGGAGAATCCAGCCCATCAGCTGAGTGATCCTCTTTTGAACCTTTTCCAGGGTCTCTATCACCATTTGTGTGAGGGGACCAAATCTGGGTACAGTAACGTAGATCAGGCGAATGCTGTAACTACAACACTATTTTGCTTTTTGCTTTATATTTGTTAGTCTTAATGAGACACTTATATGATTGCATCAAGATACTAATTGTGAAACTTTAAAGACCCCTGTACTACAATGCCTAACACAGAAAAGGGCTCATATGCACAACTCCCATTTCTTTAAGTAATCTCAGGTGAATGTCAACTGTACCAGCAACCCGATTTGAGACACCTCATTTGTCATTGGATTATATCTGCATCTATTTTGACATTCTCCGCAATATTGATGGCACCATTGGAAAAAAAGGCAAGAGGTGGGTCCCACAACTTCAGACTGGTCGGCCATGCTCTAATTGAGCCTGCCCATGAGCAACTTAATTTTTTTAAGACTGTGGCCCCTTTTTAAAGGCCATCCTGGTTAGCAAAAGTAAAAAGAGAACACCGCCCTCCCAACGCAACACTGTCCCCTGGCATTGCAGTGCCAAGCGAACTATCAGGGTATGACCCTCTACCCACTGAGGAATGCACTCACCTGAGCTCCTCCAACTGGTCTGCACGCCAGGTGCAGGCCGTGGGAGATAGCATGCCGACGAGAGTAGATAATGTAACTGGAGGGGAATATAATAATAACTTATTGTCACAAGTCGGCTTCAATGAAGTTACTGACAGATAGATAGATAGATAGAGAATATCACATATATAAGCCTGATAATTAGATTTACATTGATTGTAATAGGGTTAAACATAGGGAATTCCATTATGTCACTGGCAGGGGGCAGAGGACAATCACAACAGGACTTCCCACCAACATATAACATGACTTGGGCCTCCAGTGAGATTTCGCGCTCCCATCGCTATTCACACCTGACGCGAACGGCAGTGCAAAATCCCGACCAACGTTTAAACTTTCTTCATAACCTGGGTGTCACCTGAATCTGTCCCTCAGAGTTCTAATAACAGCCCCATGTTTTTCTTTGGGAACTATTATAACACCTTTATAACAAAGAGAGAAAGAAAGATTATGATTGGGGAAGAAATTCCAGGACTATAGGCCTTGAAAGCTGACGGCAATATTACGAATGATGGGGCAGAGGAAGTGAGGAAATGCACAGAAGCTATATAGTTGGTGGGTGGCAGAGATCTTGGTAGGGCATCAATGGGCCAAAGAAGAATTTGAGTGCTCGTATGTGAATTTTAAAATTGCAGTGCTCCGTGAGTCAGTGGAGGTGAGTGAAAAAAGATTTGCTGCATGAACAGGACTTGATGCAAGATTGGATACAGGCAACAAATTTATATGAGCTTAGGTTTATGGTGGGTAGAAGAGTGAAGGCTTCCCAGGAGAACATTAGAACCCAGTGGGCGCAATTTAGCCAGAAAAAAATCTATGTCCGGTTTTGGGCACGTTTAGCAGTGTGTTTCTTGACGCTGCAGCACCTAGAAACATCTGGATATTCAACTGCACTTTGCCGTTCCCTTTGGCCTCCGGGAGTTTCTCTCCACCAGGAACGCGCTTAGAGTCATTTCCTGCAGACCAGCCCAACAGGAAAAGCTTCACGCAGATCAGGACACCATTTTAATCTGGCTGCCCTAATCACTCTCCACCCCAGCTTTCAGCCCACGCTCCCGTTTTGCAACTCCCTTCGACCTCGGGGTGGCACCCGGGAACACCCCTTCAATCCCCTCCACCTGGTAAGGCACCCTGAGCCCCCTGAAACTGCCAGCCTGGCACCTTGGCAATGCCACCCAGGCACCATAACAAAGGCTTGGTGAAGGTTTTAGCAGAAGATGGGCTGATGCAGAGACAGATATGGATGGTATAATGGAGGTGGAAGTCGATGGTCTTTGCAATTATAATGAAAATTGCCAAGTTTAAATAGTACACATCAAAGCAAATTTGTAGACTTAAATAAAAAGTTCAATCTTTTGTTATTATGTATCCCTTCAAGCCATGTTTATAAATGCATTTAGTACAATTTAAACCCATGAAAGCAAAACCCATCCTTCCATCAGGTTACAAACTAACACATTTGTTGGTGTGTTTAGTTATTCAGTTTGAACTGTTGTTTGCCTGCTTTGAATTTTTAATTTCTGTATACATTTGAATAAAAAAAATGATCCTTCTCAATTTCTTCACCCCCGTATCCCACCCCCCTCTCCCACCCCTTCACAGTGTTGAATAATTAGCTGTCTTGCAAAATAAAACTTGGCTTGCTGGAGTTAACATTTGCAGCCTTTAAGACACTTGTACATTCCAGGAGTGTACCTTGCTGAATTGAACCAGAATGGCTAATTTATGTGAGGCTGAATTTAGCCACTGTTTGAAAGCATTTGTGAGGCTTCATTACACTTTATAATATAATTAATTGCATGCAAATTGCTCAAGTGCCAAAATCCACAATCTTTTTTAATGCTTTATCCTTTCAGCACTACTTGGGCATTAAAAATTGGCACGAATAAATTTTGTACTCAGTCCTTTAAGAGTACCTAGCGTCAAAGGTATGATTCACAGTTCACTGTAGCTTTTAAAATCCACCTTTGGCTTTTTTACGTACCTGTGCTATCTTTGGTACACAAGTTGCTATCGTTGTTGGCTTTACACCGTCGCACTCCTTTGGCTTTGCCCTTTAGAACTGTTGCTGCCGGCAACTGCTTCATTAGCAGCAACCATCTGTGTTCAGTATGGGAATTCCTGTTGCAATGATGGATTTGGAGGAGGAACAGGAGCTCAGGAAAAGGGACCAAAGCAGGTGCACTCTCACTCTGGCATCTGGTCCTCACTTGGACTCATTCCAGAAGACAAATCTTCAGACACAAACACACCTCCTTGGGAATGCCTGAAGAGACCTGCTTTCATCTTTCGTGCTTCAAGAAGGAGACAATTGTGAAGTTATGCTGTTGCATCTACTTCAACTGACAGACAAGACCTACCATAGGGACAGCCCTGTATAGCTGTAAAGATTTTCACAGCATTAAGCTTCATGTATTCTTAGAAGTAAATATGAGTCGCTGCATCAACCAGTCTTCAGTCTACTGAGGATTCGTGCATAAAACACATGAACAAGAGAAATATTCATTTTACTGTTTTCCCCAGAGGAACAAGGCTAGAGTACGAAAGGGCATTGTTGCTCTTTTACCAGGAAGCAAGCTTTCCAGTGGTGGGCCTCATTCATAGCACGTATGTAACCATCATGGCCGCAAACAGCACAGTAGCACTATGAATAGAGAAGATTTCCAATATAACAGTGCGACAATGGTTCCAGGGAGTGGAGCCATATAAATGCGCAATACCCTAGCAACACTCGCTTGCACCACACTACCATCCTGGGCAAACTGCATGGCTGATTTCTAGGACTGCAAAGGTGCCCATGGCAGCCTGAGATAACAAACATCTGAATCGAGATAGAACAGAGATACATTGATGCTAATTGCTCCACCAGACTTCTGCTGGAATGTACAAATATATCAATAAAAGTAAGGCTCCATAGCCTTGGCAAGGAGTCAAAAGTTATATGTGGTGAAATTATGCAATGTACACCAGATAACTTGTAGAGAACCCACGCTGCAGTAGAAGCAAAGTGGAGAAGTGAGTCAGCTTGAAGATGTAAGAAAGGAGATTGATTGCACGTTTATTTAATTCTAAAATGTATTCTCTAAAACGGTTCATAAAAGCATACGTACAAATTCATTCAGTCATGATGGCTAAGTTGATGGTGTATAATACAAGATACGACTGGGACAGATGGATAAATAACTATCACCTCGAGTAGAGGAAACAGTATTGGACAGTTTCATTAAGCTGATATTTGGAACACTCATTCCTCTATTGGCAGTGGCAGCAGTCCCTCAAAATCGAGGATGATGTCCGTCATGCTTGGTGAGACTTCAGGTGACTGGGGAGCCCGATTATGGATCCACATATTCTTCCGCAGTGGGAACATGTTGTTGCACGGGGAAATGGAATTTGCAGCTCCGAATTGGCTTCCCTCTCCTTCACCTGCTGCCACCGTTCTGCCTCGCTGTCAAGCCGCCGAGCCTCGAAGCGACATGCGCCTTGATGACCAGGTGGAGCCATGCTGTGTGGTCCACAACCTTCCCCTCCCTGTCAATGGTGTTCTTATAAAATGTTCCTTTGGTCGACAATGGAGAACTGGAAGAAGGGAATCTAATTAATAATAATCTTTATTGTCACAAGTAGGCTTACATTAACACTGCAATGAAGTTACTGTGAAAAGCCCCTAGTCGCCACATTCCGGCTCCTGTTCGGGTGCACAGAGGGTGAATTCAGAATGTCCAAATTAACTAACAGCACGACTTTGAGGACTTGTGGGAGGAAACCGGAACACCCGGAGGAAACCCACGCAGACAGGAAGAAAGTGCAGACTCCACACACAGACAGTGTCACAAGCCGGAATCGAATCTGGGACCCTGGAACTGTGAAGCAACAGTGCCACCCACTGTGCTACCATGCTGAGGGTGGTGGTTTCCGGGCATCTGGAAGCAAAGGCCCATCCACTGGAGTTGGTTCTGCAGGATCAGAGCTTCAATGCTGGTAGACACAGCTTCATGGAGGATACTAGCATTGGTCTGGCGGTCCTCCTATTTCTCCAGAATCTGACCACAGCACCGCTAATAGAAGTTCTCAAGGATCTTAACATGGCATCAATAGGCAGTCTACATTTCGCTACTGTTGAGAAAAGTGGTCCACACAATGGCCTTACAAACCAGGAACCTTGTTGACTTCCAAAGGTCCCTGTTGTGAAAGGCACCACATTGGTGTAGCTCGAAGAAGGCAGTGCTGACACAGCTGACTCAGTGTTGGACTTCTTGGTATGTATACTCAATGGTAGCTTCTTGGGAGAGGTGGCTGTCGAGATATGGGAAGTGCTGCAAATACACCAGAGCCATTCCATCTACATGGATGGTGTCAAGGTTGCTCATCTAGTCTGGGAAATATTAGTGAAGGACGTTCGTCTTGGCGATGTTTAAAGATAGGTCAAAACCTCTTCTAGGAGGGTTGAAGAGGTCAAGTGTCCCTTCGATGTCCTGTACAGAGTGAGCCATCACACAGCAGTCATCTGCAAACGAAGGCATGCCGATGTCCATGGCGGTTAATTTTGTTTTTCTTCAATATTTCCCTGGACGCAGCCTGCCTCTGCAGCTGGTGCGCCAGCATACGGCTCGCCTTCTCGCGATATTCATATTGCACCCCTCTTGCCCTAGGCAGTTGCCCTATTTCCTCCCTGTTTTCTGCCTGTCAAACTGCCCCTGCAACTTTTTCCTCCTCGCTAATCGCCAATCCCTCCATGGTGGGCACCCTCAAATATTCCCTGTCCACCTCCACTATCTCGCTCACGGGTCGTGTTCCTCCCTCTTTTCTCCATCTGCACGAACCTTAAACTAAATAATTTCCCCCCCCGGACCACTACCTTCAGTGCTTTCCAAAAAATGGCCGCCGCCATCTCCCCATTCTGATTCAATTCCACATACTTCTTAATCGAGGCCCGTACCTGATCAAAAACCTCCATCCGCCAACAACCCCGAGTCAAACCTCCACCCCGCCTCTGCTCTCGTCCCGAATTAAACCGAATCTCCAGCCAATGGGGTACATGATCCGAGATAACTATCCCCACATACTCTGCCTCTTCCACCCCAACCAAAATCTCCCGACTCACCCCAAAGTAATCAATCCTCGAATACACCTTATAGACGTGTGAAAAGAAGAAATACTCCCTGCCCCCTGGGTTCTGAAAGCGTCATGGATCCACCGTACCCATCCTCTCCACAAACCCCCCCAGCTTCCGTGCCATTCATACCCTGCCCATTGACCTGGGGCTCGACCTATCCACCCTCGGCCCTAGGACACAGTTAAAACCTCCTCCCATGATCAACTGGTGCTTGGCCAAATCCGGGATCGCTGCCAGCAACCCCCTCATAAAACCCACATCATCCCAATTTGGGGCATACACATTTACCAATACCACCGGTGCCCCTTCCAATATCCCACTCACAATCACATATTTCCCAACCGGATCCCTCACCTCCTTAGCACTCACAAATCCCCTTTTTTTGCTCATTAAAATCGCCACTCCCCTCGATTTCGAATTAAACCCTGAGTGAAAAACCTGGCCAACCCACCCCTTTCTTAACCTAACCTGGTCCTTCACACGGAGGTGCGTCTCCTGCAGAAAGATCAACCCCAGCTTTCCAGCTCCTGAGGTGCGCGAATACCCGCGACCTTTTAACCAGCCGATTCAGTCCTCGGACATTTCACGTTACCAGCCTTAATGGGGGCTTATGCCTCCAATCCCCTCTACTGTCCATCATCTTCCTCCTTAACCCCCGGCCCCTTAGTTCCACCTTATACTTAGCCCATCCCAGATGGCCCCCTTCTCCGCACCTCACCCCATGTCATCTCTCATCCTCTGCCACGTCGCAACAACCCCCCCTCTTACCCATCCCTCCAATCCCCCTTCTCCCCCCTCCCCCGGCCACCCCTCTCGGCCTTCTCCCCCACCACCTCACTTCCGTTCAATAGTACCACCTGCTAGTGCAGCAGCCCCTGCCCAAAGGCACCTCCCAATGACCTGCCCTTCTCTCCCCCCCCCCCCCCCAACCCCCCCACTCCTCAGCTCAAAGAGGAAGGCTCCCTGTTGACCTTACCCTCCCCCACCCAAACACAGGCTTCCCCTGAACTCCAGGCAGCCTTCTCCGAAAGCAAACAGATAAATATTAAACACAAACAGTCCTATAAAACAGGAGGGGAGGACGGGAACATCCATCCCCACATAAATTTTCCACACCTTCAACCCCTTACAATGCCAACAGTAAACAAAAAAACCACCCCCAAATAATAGATGAAAATCTCCCAATCCCTACCCCCACTTCAAACGTGCACCCAACCATTTCAAAGTGCCAGCACCCCGGCTCCCAAGAATTGTCCGCTGAGTTCTCCCCCACGTTATGCTCCTTAATGAAGTCTTTGGCCGTTTCTGGGGTCTCGAAATAATACTCCCAGCCTCCGAATGTCACCCATAATTTCTCCGGGTAGAGCACCCCAAACCTGATCTGCCGCCGGAACAGCACCGCCTTGGCCTTGTTCAAGCTTACCCGTCACTTCGCCAACTCGGTTCCGATGTCCTGATAAATTTGGGCCTTATTCCCCTCCCAGTCGCAGGTACGCTTATCTCTGGCCCATCGCAAAATCTTCTCTTTCTTCACAAAATGTGGATGACTGTGTTCATCACAATCAGTCTGTATTGGGAGCAATTGGTCAAACATAAGATGCTGTTGGCATTGGCCCTCCCCACACCATTCTTGCTGGTAGTTCCACGCCAGATTTCATGACCACATCCAAATCGGGCATTAAAGTCACTTAGAAGGATTACCTTGTTGACCTGGAGCTGGAAGCAAGGACATCATTGAGATTGGAGTAGAACCTTTCCTTGACTTCATGGTTGGAATCTGAATCTGGTTAATTTTTTAAAAAATTAATAATCTTTATTGTCACAAGTAGGCTTACATTAACACTGCAATGAAGTTACTGTAAAAAGCCCCTAGTCGCCACATTCCGGCACCTGTTTGGGTACACAGAGGGAGAATTCACAATGTCCAATTCACCTAACAGCACGTCTTTATGACTGAGATGTAGGCGAAGGGTAATCACCCTCTCATTGGCACTCAAGAGGAGTTTGGAGAGCATGCGGGTGATCTTGTTACTTGTGGTAAAACCAGTCCCGTGGATGCAGAGGTTACGTTCTGACTTGCCTTTCCAGAAGAAGTTTACCCTCCACTGACCTCCCTCAACTGCCCCTCCTCAGCGATCCAGGTTTTGCTAAGAGCAGCAATGTAAATGTTATATCTTGCTAGCTCCTGGGCCACGGTGGCAGTTTGTCTTTCCAAGTAAGATTATTAATAATCTTTATTGTCATAAGTAGGCTTACATTAACACTGCAATGAAGTTACTGTGAAAAGCCCCTAGTTGCCATATTCCGGCACCTGTTCGGCTACACCGGGAGAATTCAGAATGTCCAATTCACCTAACAAGCACGTCTTTCGGGTCTTGTGGGAGGAAACCGGAGCTCCCGGAGGAAACCCACGCAGACACAGGGAGAACGTGCAGACTCCGCAGAAACAGTGACCTAAGCCGGGAATCAAACCTGGGACCCTTGTGCTGTGAAGCAACAGTGCTAACCACTGAGCTACTGTGCTGCCCACATGGCAGCCATTCATCGACTTCTTTGAGAACAGTTCAGATGTCAGCAGTGAAGAGGGGGATAAAATGGGGAAGTACGGGAGCTGGGGAGTGGGGGGCGGGATGGCGGGGTGTTAGATATTTAGTTGATTTGATTATTTGCAGCCCTGTTGGCTTGTTTTGTTCTGTGATTGTGTTCGATGTGTAAATATGTGTAAATGCCTCAATAAAATATTTTTTAAATAAAAAAAATATTTGATGGACAACTCGATTGTGGGTAGGAAAATTTAATAAAAACTGAGAAAACATTTGGGAGGACAATTGAAGGCAAATCTAAAGAGCCTCTGTGCTGCATCTTCAAGGGGATTGTGTTCCTGACAGAGATTTCTGGAAGCCACTTATTTTCTTGGCATATTCCCAGCATTAAAAAAATTGAATCAGAAACAATATTTTGATAAGCAAGTTTAACCTGGGTACAGTAGGTTACATACTGTGAATCACATTTTAATTATTTTATTAAGGTGCTTCACAGCTCTGTAATTTTGTAAATTGAAGAGGAGAATTGGTTCCTGTAGCAATGACATTTGGCCTCGTAGGTGTACAAGTTGGAACAGTTTTGCGCAGTAAGTGGGATGACTCAGTCCTCAAGTATATTTAGTCCAGGATGTGCATCCTTCTTCTGAAAATTGTCAGTGCATCTGACGCATGATGGCTGGAGCATGTGGATTTATGTCCTGATGCAAATGTCAAGGCTTGCATTTGACTTAATTAAAATTATTCCCACAGGGACGTGTGGAAGACCCCAGCAAGCTGCCCCTTTATAATCTGTGCTTTTCCATTGATGTTCAAAGATTAGTTCAACTTATGTTGAAGTGGTTTGTTCTGGCAATCTTCTATTTTATTATAAATTGCTTTTTGAATTATTTGTATTTTTAGCTTCAGCAACAGAAACTTGTATTAATGTCGCACCTGCACCAAAATATGTTGCCCCAAGACACTTCACAGGCACGTTCTAAGTAAAATGTGATGCACTGAAAGCGATTATAAGGAAACACAGCCATAAACTTGGTCAAATAAATAGGCTTTAAGGAGCATCTTAAAGGAGGAAAGAGAGGTTTAGGGAGGCAATTCCAGGAGTGAGGGTCAAGGCATGACCACCAATGATGGAGCCATTAAAACCTAGATCCACTTGAAGAGACCAAAATTATAGGAGCTCATATATCATAGAATTTACAGTGCAGAAGGAGGCCATTCGGCCCATCGAGTCTGCACCGGCTCTTGGAAAGAGCACCCAGTAACCCCGCCCAACACTTAAGGGCAATTTTGGACACGATGGGCAATTTTTTTGCATGGCCAATCCACCTAACCTGCACATCTTTGGACTGTGGGAGGAAACCGGAGCACCCGAAGGAAACCCATGCACACACGGGGAGGATTTGCAGACTCCGCACAGACAGTGATCCAAGCCGGAATCGAACCTGGGACCCTGGAGCTGTGAAGCAATTGTGCTATCCACAATGCTACTGTGCTGCCCTATATCTTAGAGGGCTGTGAAACTGGAAGAGATTACAGAGATAGGAAGGGGTGAAATTATGAAAGAATTTTTAAAAAAGGATGAGAATTATAAAATTGAGGCTTTCCCTCCCCCGCGCTTAAAAGTATTTCCAATCTCGAGAGATGTATAGTCACCATAGTCCCGGATGACCATGGGCTGCCTTCCCCTTTGAGGGGGAGAGCTGACTGGTGATTTAAGCTGAGGATCACCACACCTCAGGTGAGGGGCAAGGTTGAGAATAACCTCAGCCGGTACAGGAATTGAACCCAAGGCTGCTGGTCTTGCTCTGCATCACAAACTAACTGTCCCAGCTAACGGGAAGTATAACCCAGTGAGTAAGCAATGTCCACTGACACCTTCAAACTTTGTTATCAAGGAAACAACACATCAAAAAATGATTTCCTGTGTATTTATCCAAGATATTATTTACAGAGCAATATATAGACCCTTAGGATGTGCCTGATCTAAGGTTTTGTGTTGTTTAAAAAAATTCTTGTCATGATATGCAGACATGCATAATCATGATATACAGGCTGGTTTAGCTCACTGGGCTAAATCGCTGGCTTTTAAAGCAGACCAAGGCAGGCCAGCAGCACGGTTCAATTCCTGTACCAGCCTCCCCGAACAGGCGCCGGAATGTGGTGACTAGGGGCTTTTCACAGTAACTTCATTGAAGCCTACTCGTGACAATAAGCAATTTTCATTTTCATTTCAGACAGGCACAGACAGGCAGCTAATGAACACAGAGAACAGGACATGACCAATGAGCAGGCAGGACACTCAGGTGGTATCTCACTATAAAAGGCACGAGGCGCTCACACTCCGCCTCTTTCCACTGATGAACATCCACAGAGTGAGTCAGGGTGTATGTACAGTATCACACCTCCAGCACGTGGCTAAGAGCTAGTCTGGTTCAGTCAGACAGAGTAACCACACTTAGGTTAGCAGAGAGTTGAACTGTGCTACTGGTTCAATAAATCAGATTGAACTAACTTCAAGGTCTGGAGTATCTTTTGGTTAAAGCTGCATCCAGTTGCAGCCTGCGTTATTCCAGTGTACATAACACAACATGCTACCAGGAGTCTGCTTAATCTAGGTGGTTTACCTCAGTCCATTCCGTGATGACCAGCGAATGTATCCCGGCACCATGGAGAAGACGCAGGCTCCTCACCAGCTCAGGACCTCCGGCAATCTCAGTGACAACTGGCGGACATTCAAGCAAAAGTTTCTGCTATACATCGAAGCTTCAGACCTCATGGGTGCGTCTGTTGCAAGGAAGATTGCGCTTCTCCGCTCAACAGCGGGTGACCAAGCCATCAAACTCTCCAACTCTTTTCGCTTCACCGAAGGCCAGGACAAGACAAAGTTTCAGACCATCCTGGACAAGTTTGACAGTCACTGTGAAGTGGACACCAATAAAATCTTCATATTCAAACAGCGTCTACAAGGTAAAGATGAATCTTTCAACTCCTTCTAAACTAACCTCCGCCTGCTAGCGCTGCCCTGCAACTTTGGTGATATTGCTGACTCCATGATTAGAGAGCAAATCATTTTTGGAGTCCATTCTGATCCTCTGAGAGATGAGCTACTGAAAATCAAGCATATGACCCTGCCAGCCGCGATTGAAACATGCACAGGGCATGAGCACACCAAACATCGCTATGCCCAGTATAAATTGGCTGAAAATGAGAAACTTGCCTCCCCCGAGGCAGAGAGTGTGCAGGCCATCTCCCGGATGCAGCGCCTCAGCATTGATGAAAGTGGCCATTTCGCGCGCTTTTCCCGGGGCCCCACGCATGCGCGATGCGAACGGGATAACAAAGCGGCAGACACTGTCAAGATCAAGATACTAGATTGTGGCTGGTCTGCTCCAGCTGTCGTTGTTCGACAGGCTGCGCCCTGTTCGTATGTTGTACGTATGGCTGATGGTTCTGTTGTGCGACGAAACAGACGGGCACTGCGCAAAGTTGCCTGCCCACAACCGCTCTCTTCTCCATTTCCGTCCGTTGTTTTGCCACCTCCTGAAACCTCGAACTACGAGGCCACCAGTCAGGTTTCCATCCCGCCTGTCAAGGCGCCGTCGTCCCCACCACCACCTCTCCGGCGGTCGACAAGGATCAGACGCAAGCCACAGAGACTGGGCTTATGAACATTTGTTCTGTTTGCTATGTTCTGTTTTCTCACATTAGACAGCTGTCTTCACATGTAAATACGTTCACATATGCCACCGCTTGTAACTATGTTAATATATGCCATCACATGTAAGTACGTTCACATATGCCAACAAAACATTTTAAAAAGGGGAAATGTCATGATATGCAGACATGCAGATAATGATATACAGACAGGCAGCTAATGAACACAGAGAACAGGACATGACCAATGAGCAGGCAGGACACTCAGGGGTGGGATTTCACTATAAAAGGCATGAGGCGCTCACACTCCGCCTCTTTCCACTGATGAACATCTACAGAGTGAGTCAGGGTGCATGTACAGTATCACACCTCCAGCACATGGCTAAGAGCTAGTCTGGTTCAGTCAGACAGAGTAACCACACTTAGGTTAGCAGAGAGTTGAACTCATAGCGAACTGTGCTAACTGTGCTACGGGTTCAATAAATCAGATTGAACTAACTTCAAGGTCTGGAGTATCTTTTGGTTAAAGCTGCATCCAGTTGCAGCCTGTGTTATCCCAGAGTACATAACACAACAATTCCGATCACATTAATTTTCTAACTTGTTTTCTGTTCCAGAACAGAAACTCCGCTGGAGGTGTTACATGGTTAAGAATGCAATATATTTACATAAAATCAAAATATTACAGCGCTGGAAATCTTAAATAAAAAACAGAAAATAGTGGATAAACTCAGCAGGTCTGGCAGCCTCTGTGGAGAGAAACAGAGTTGTCGTTTTGGACCTAAATGACCCTTCTGCAGTTATTATACAATAGATTTATAACACTGGTTGATGTTGAGCTCTTAATTTACAATTGGAAAATGTTGCAGTTGCACTTCTGAATATTGGTCAGTTCGTCGCTATCCTGCATTGAAGAAATATGGCAAATCCCTCCCAATGGAATGGGCGAGATCATCCCAGCTGTTCACACTGGCGAGATCGTTTGGACCCACCAATGGCACACACACACCCCTCCCCCCCTCCACGGCCCCATCCCCGATATTTTTCATGTTAGATAAGACGTTCTTGGCGGGGTTCGACTCAGATTGCGGTTTCTGACCACGAGCCACCCCAGGTGGATTTGCGCATGGCCAGTGGGGGGGAGGGGGGTGCAGGGTTGTTGGCGAATAAGGAGGTGTGTGAGCGAGCGAGAGCTGCCATTTGGGGATACATGGAGCTAAACGAAGCAGGGTAAGTCCGGCCGCCACACTGTGGGAGGCACTCAAGCCGGTGGTTAGGGGGAATTCATTTCAATTCGGGCGCACAGGGAAAAAGCAGAGCGGACGGAGATGGCAAGACTGGTGGACGAAACTTTGAGCGTAGACAGAAGGTAGGGCTGTTGAAGGAGAGGCAGAGGCTCCAGATAGAGTTTGCGCTTGTGTCTACGGGTAAGGCAGTGGGCAGTTATGGAGGCCAAAGGGGCAGTGTATGAGTACGGGGAGAAGGCGAGCAGGATGTTGGCCCATCAGTTGAGGAGGCAAGAGGCAGCGAGAGTGATTGGCAGAGTGAGGGATGATAAGGGTAAGGTGGTGATGGACCTGGAGGGGCTGAATGGCATGTTTGAGGCGTTTTATAGAAGGCTACACGAGTCTGAGCCTCCGGTCAGGGGGAGGGGATGCAACGTTTTTTGGACGGGCTGGAGTTTCCCACAGTAGAGGACGAGCTGGTTCAGGGACTGGGGCCCCAATTGGGTTGAGGGAGGTAATGGACAGTGTGGGGGCACTGCAGGCAGGGAAGGCGCCAGGGCAGTATGGGTTCCCAGTGGACCTTTACAAAATGTCTGGGGTTGACCTGGGGCCACTGCTGGTGTATAATGAAGCAAGGTGAGGGGGGAGCTCCCCCTCGCCAACCCCACCAACCCCCCACTCACACACACATTGTCACAGGCTTCCATCTCCCTGATATTAGAGAAAAATAAAGACCCAGAGCAGTGTGGGTCGTACCACTCATATCATTACTAAATGTTAATGCCAAGCTGTTGGCGAAGGTATTGGTCTTGCGAATTGAGGACTGTGCCCCGGGGGTGATAACAAAGCCCGTTTGAACTTTACCTAAGGGGAGACGGTTGATGGCGAATATGAGGAGGCTGCTTAATGTAATCATGATGCCTTTGGAGGGGCAGGAGGTGGAGGTACTGGTGGCGATGGATGTGGAGAAGGCTTCTGATAGGGTGGAATGGGAGTACCTGCTGGAGGTGTTGGAGCGGTTCGGGTTCAGACAAGCGTTTGTAGATTGGGTCTGGTTGCTGTATGAGGCACGGGTCGCAAGTTGCGGGAGAACCAAATGAGTTTGAGGTATTTTGGGCTGCAGCGAGGGATGAGGCAGGGGTGGCCGCTCTCCCCGTTGTTCTTCACCTTGGCAATCGAGCTGCTGGCAATGGTGCTTAAGGTGTTGAGGAACTGGAGAGAGATTGACTGGGGTGGCGGCGGCGGGGGGGGGGGGGGGGGGGGGGGCGGTCGTTGAGCACGGGATTCATTGTATGCGGACGACCTGTTGCTGTACATTTCAGACCCGTTGGGCAGTATTGGAGGCATCATGGGCATTTTAGAGGAATTTGGCCAGTTTTGGGGGTGCAAGTTGAATATGGGAAAGAGCGAGGTGTTCCCGAGCAAGAGGGCAGGAGAGGAGGCTAGGGGAATTGCCATTTAAGGTGATGGGGCAAGCGTCAGATATTTGGGTAACCAGGTGCCTCGGGGCAGGATACAACGGTACAAGTTGAACCTGGCTCGGTTGGTGGAGCAGATGAGAGCGGATTTTATGAGGTGGATATGTTGCTGCTGTCGCTGGCAGGGTAGGTGCAGACAGTTAAAATGACGGTGCTGCCAAGGTTTCTGTTTGTGTTTCAGAACCTCCCAATCTTCAGCCTGAAGTCATTTTTTAAAAAGGTCAATGTGCTGATCTCTGGGTTTGTGTCGGCGGGGAAGACCCCGCAGGTCAGGTGGGCTTTCCTGAAGTGGGGGAGGGGCGGGCTGGAGGGTGGGGGGGGGGGGGCGTTGCTGGCACGACCGAACATGATGACCTCCTACTGGGCGGCGACTATTGCTATGATTAGGAAATGGGTTGTGAGGGAGGGATCGGTGTGGGGTCGAATGGAGGTGGCATCGTGTCAGGGAACGTGTTTGAGGGCTTTGTTGTCAGCCGTTCGTGCACCGACCCAAAGGGTGTGGGGACAATGGAGGCAGCATTTGGGGCTGGAGGGTGCCTTGGTGTGGTCACCAATCTGCGACAACCACAGGTTTGCTCCGGGAGGGCTGGATGCAATGTTTTGGGAGTGGCGGCAGGCAGGGATTTGAGCAATTTAGCGATCTGTTTACAGGTGTGTGGTGAACCACTGTATTAGGGGATGTAAGGTAGGACCTGCACTACAGGTTCGCCGGTAGCTCCTGCCGGCTGGCTCCGCCTACTAAGAACTGTATAAATATGCATGACCTCCAGTGCCCTGCCATTTCGCCAGCTGCAGCAGGAGGCCACGCATCTGACTGTAATAAAGCCACAGTTGTACCCAACTTTAGTCTTTGTGCAATTGATCGTGCATCAATTTATTACAGTCAGATTTTCCACAGAATGGATATCAGAATAAAGCCCGATCGCCTGCAGCTGGATCCGCACTCGCCCGACGCCAGAAAAGGGCAGCACGGTAGCATTGTGGATAGCACAATTGCTTCACAGCTCCAGGGTCCCAGGTTCGATTCCGGCTTGGGTCACTGTCTGTGCGGAGTCTGCACAGCCTCCCCGTGTGTGCGTGGGTTTCCTCCGGGTGCTCCGGTGTCCTCCCACAGTCCAAAGATGTGCAGGTTAGGTGGATTGGCCATGATAAATTGCCTTTAGTGTCCAAAATTGCCCTTGGTGTTGGGTGAGGGTACTGGGTTGTGGGGATGGGGTGGAGGTGTTGACCTTGGGTGGGGTGCTCTTTCCAAGAGCTGGTGCAGACTCGATGGGCCGAATGGCCTCCTTCTGCACTGTAAATTCTATGAAATTCTATGATTATCACTGGCTAGCATGTTTTGAGGCCTACATCAACGTGGCGGACCCCGCGCCAATGGAGGCTCAGAAGATAAACTTCCTGTACTCCAGACTGAGCTCCAGCGTGTTCCCATTGATCCAAGTCGCCACGAATTACACAAAAGCAATGGAACTCCTCAAAGAACACTACGCGCAGAAGGCGAACACGCTCTTCGCCAGGCATGTACTCGCCACCCGCTCGCAACAACCTGGTGAGTCCATCGAAGTGTTCTGGCAGGCCCTAATTCCACTCGCCCGGACTGTGACCGTCAGGACGTTACGGCCACTGAACACGCGAACCTCCTCATGCGCGATGCTTTCGTAACGGGGATTGCGTCGGACCGTATCTGAGAACGATTACTGGAAGGGGCCACGCTCGAACTCCCATAATGTGCAATAGTACCCCTCCCGCCACGCTGCCCACCCTTCTACCCCTTCCTACCCCTCCTGGACTGCGCCGAAGTCCTTCTAACCCGGGGCCCTGCCTTCCCAATACGCCTGCGCCGCACGCCGATCCGGGGGTCCCCGCTGCTACTTCTGCGGTCAGCAGAAGCGCCCCCGCCAAAACTGCCCGGCCCACACTGCAGTTTGTAAAGCTTGCAGTAAAAAGGGCCACTTCGCGGCTGTGTGCCAGGCCCGCGCAGTCGCTGCGATCGCGCCCGCTATCGCCCCCTCCCCCACACCAGACGCACAATGGGAGCTGCCATCTTCTCCTCCCGGGTCCATGTGCGACCAATGGGTGCCGCCATCTTGTCCCCCTTCAGCCACATACGCCCCATGGGCGCCGCCATCTTGTCCCAACCCCGCAATGTGCGCACCATGGGCGCCGCCATCTTGTCCCCCAGCTGGTCTCCGGAAATCCTGACATCGGAACCGCACACACTGGCCACCCGAAGCATCCAACGGCTACCCGCAGCTCGCTTCGATGACGCTGGACCAACCTCGCCCGCATAACCTGGCCACCTCATCGACGACGGTGAAAATCAACGGCCGCGCGACCCGGTGCCTGCTGGACTCCGGGAGCACCGAAAGCTTCGTACACCCAGATACGGTAAGGCGCTGCTCCCTCATGGTCCACCCTGCCAATCAAAGGATCTCCCTAGCCTCCGGATCCCACTCCGTCCCGATCCGGGGCTTGTGTACAGTCACCCTCACTGTCCAGGGCGTAGAATTTAGTAACTTCCACCTCTATGTCCTTCCTAATCTCTGCGCTGCATTCCTGTTGGGCCTGGACTTCCAGTGCAACCTCCAGAGCCTCAAATTCGGCGGGCCCTTACCCCCCCTTACCGTTTGCGGCCTCGCGACCCTCAAGGTTGATCCCCCCCTCCCTTTTTGCCAATCTAACTGCGGATTGCAAGCCCTTTGCCACTAGGAGCAGATGGTACAGCACCCAGTACAAGACCTTCGTCAGGTCCGAAGTCCAGCGACTGCTTAAGGAGGGTATTATCGAGGCCAGCAACAGCCCCTGGAGAGCCCAAGTGGTAGTGGTTAAAACTGGGGAGAAAGACAGGATGGTCGTGGACTACAGCCAGACCATCAATCGGTACACGCAGCTCGACGCTTACCCCCTCCCACGCATATCTGATGTGGTCAATCAGATTGCGCAGTACCAGGTCTTCTCAATAATTGACCTGAAATCTGCCTACCACCAGCTCCCCATCCGGAAGCCGGACCAGCCATACACAGCCTTCGAGGCGGACGGTCGCCTCTACCACTTCCTTAGGGTCCCTTTCGGCGTCACAAATGGGGCCTCGGTCTTCCAAAGGGAGATGGACCGAATGGTCGACCAGTATGGTTTGCAGGCCACCTTTCCGTAGTTAGATAATGTCACCATCCGCGGCCATGACCAGCAGGACCACGATGCCATCCTCGATAAATTCCTCCGCACTGCCACTCTTCTCAACCTGACCTATAACAAAGAGAAGTGTGTGTTCAGCACGACCCGGTTAGCCATTCTCGGCTATGTCGTCCAAAACGGACTTCTTGGGCCCGACCCCGACCGCATGCGCCCCTCATGGAGCTTCCCCTCCCGCACTGCCCCAAGCCCCTCAAACGCTGCCTGAGGTTCTTTTCCCACCACGCCCAGTGGGTCCCAAACTACGCGGACAAGGCCCGCCCACTCATTCAGTCCACCCAATTCCCCCTCGTGGCCGAGGCACAACACGCTTTCATCCGCATCAGAGCAGACATCGCCAAGGCCGGGATGCGTGCAGTGGACGAGTCACTGCCTTTCCAAGTAGAAAGCGACGCTTCAGACGTCCCCTTGCCGCCACTCTAAACCAAGCAGGCAGACCCGTGGCATTCTTTTCCCACACCCTTCATGCCTCTGAAATTCGACACTCATCCGTCAAAAAGGAAGCCCAAGCTATCGTTGAAGCTGTGCGGCATTGGAGGCATTACCTGGCCGGTAACAGATTCACTCTCCTTACAGACCAGCAGTCGGTAGCCTTCATATTCAATAACACACAGCGGGGCAAGATCAAAAATGATAATACCTTGCGGTGGAGAATCGAGCTCTCCACCTATAATTACGAGATTGTGTATCGCCCCGGTAAACTCGAGCCCCCAGACGCCCTCTCCCGAGGTACATGTGCCAGCGCACAAGTAGACCAACTCCAGGCCCTACACGACAGCCTTTGTCACCCGGGGGTCACTCTATTGTACCATCTGGTCAAAGCTCGCAATCTGCCCTACTCCGTCGAGGAAGTAAGGACAGTCACCAGGGGCTGCCAGGTCTGTGCGGAGTGCAAGCCGCACTTCAACCGGCCCGCCCCGCCCCTTTGAACGCCACAGCGTGGATTTCAAAGGGGCCCCCCTCTCCACCGACCGTAACACGTACATTCTCAGTGTGGTCGATGAGTACTCCAGATTCCCCTTCGCCATCCCATGCCCCGATATGACGTCTGCCACCGTCATCAAGGCCCTCAGCACCATCATCGCTCTGTTTGGTTTTCCCGCCTACATCCACAGTGACAAGGGATCCTCACTCATGAGCGATGAGCTGCGTCAGTTCCTGCTCAGCAGGGGTATAGCCTCCAGCAGGACGACCAGCTACAACTCCCGGGGAAACGGGCAAGTAGAATGGGCGAATGGGACGGTTTGGAGGGCCGTCCAGCTGGCCCTACAGTCCAGGAACCTCCCAGCCTCTCGCTGGCAGGAGGACCTCCCTGACGCTCCACACTCCATCTGGTCACTATTGTGCACCGCCACTAAGAACACACCCCATGAACGTGTTTTTACCTTCCCCAGGAAGTCCACATCCGGGGTGTCGCTCCCGACTTGGCTCGCAGCTCCAGGACCGGTCCTTCTCCGTAGGCATGTCCGACTCCACAAGGCGGACCCCTTGGTGGACAGGGTTCACCTGCTCCACGCCAACCCTCAATATGCCTACGTTGAGTTCCCCGACGGCCGCCAAGATACTGTCTCACTCAGGGACCTGGCACCATCAGGTTCCACCCCAACACACACCCCCACCCATGACCCCCCCGCCTCCCACCGCACCGCCAATATTGACCCCACCAGACCACCACACCCGCCCCGCCCCCTTTTCCACACAAGAGGACGAAGAGGACTTCTGCATGCTCCCAGAGTTCCCCGATGACTGGCCAGCATCAGCACCGCCACCACCACCATCGGTGCCACCTCCATAACCGCCAGCACCGACTTCGCCGCCACCGTTACGCCGCTCCCAATGAAGCACCAAAGCACCGGACCAGCTGAACCATTGATGGACTCCGGACCGTCAACACGGACTTTTTCTTTTTTTCCTACCACTGTACATAATTGCACTATTTGTATATAGTTTCACGTCACCCCCGCCGGACTCATTTTTAACAGGGGGTGAATGTGGTGAACCACTGTATTAGGGGATGTAAGGTAGAACCTGTCATGATATTCAAACACACATCACAACACACACATCATGATAGACAGACCAACAGACCAATTAGCACACATAACACGACAGCCAATCACAGACAAGAGCAGACACAGTATAAGACAAGAAACACGACACCTCCGGGGCAGTCCATCTGGAGACAGGACAAGGCCAGGACCTCATTAACAAGACACTCACACAGTCACCACGTGCTGAGTACCAAGTCAGATGTGTAAATAACTAGTTGGAATAAAACTGCGTTGTACCAATCGCAACGGTGTTGGTTCGTCTGTACCTCAGAGCACCCAACACCACATGGTACCAGTGAGTGAATCGACACTTACCGGCAAATCTGCCATCCTGAGCCATGGACACCCACAACAAACCGCAGCCGTTGCAAGTCGCTGGGAACCTGGGCACCAATTGGAAGCTCTTCAAGCAGCGATTCAAACTGTTCATGCGAGGCAACGAGAAACAGGGCGCCTCGGACGAAACAAAGATTGCCATGCTCCTCACTACCGCAGGTCAGCACGCCATCGATGTATACAACTCCTTGGTGTTCGCGGAAGGCGAGAACAAATCTAAATATGACACGGTCCTCCTCAAGCTCGACCAGCACTTCAACGTTGAGGTCAATGAAAGCTTTGAGAGGTATATCTTTCAGCAGCGCCTACAGGGTAAGGATGAGCTCTTTCAGTCCTTCCTGATGCACCTCCGCATACTCGCGCAGTCCTGCGGTTACGGCACCACCTCAGAGTCCATGATCCGGGACCAGATCGTTTTTGGCGTTGCCTCCAGTGGCCTACGCCAGCAGCTTCTAAAAATTAAAGGCATGACCTTAGCATCTGCAGTTGAAGCCTGTGTCCTGCATGAAAATGCGACCAGCCGCTATGCCCAATTTCAGGCGACCGAATCGGCACGGAGGGGGTCCCAAGCGATCGAATCGGCAAGCCAGGCCGCCCACGAGGCCGAACGCATCCAGGCAATCGAGTTTCTCCCAGCCCGCGGCCCGGACGAGGGCGGCCGTTTTGCCCGCTTTTTGAGGCCTCCCGCGTTTGTGCGCGCCAAAACCTACGGCAACACTGAGGGACGTGCTGCACAGGTGCGCCCGACGCAAGACCGAACTGCGCATGCGCAGTGGCGTAACGAACGCCATGTCGTCATGACGTGCGGCAACTGTGGAGCTGCACATTTAAAAGGGCAATGTCCTGCAAAAACCCGACAATGCCTACGCTGTGGCAAGATGGGCCACTACGCTGCCTACTATCGAGCGGCTCAACCTGTGGATCTTCCACATCTCCGACAACCTCGCAGACACGTGCGGACCATCCAGCCTCCACATCACGACATCCAAACCGACGGCACAGATGACCAAGACGCCTTCCGGGTTGCGGTCATTGATGTGAACCGGGTCAACACCATCAATCCGGCCGATGAATGGAGTGCCACCCTGGCGGTCAACCGATCACCGATCACTTTCCTCCTGGACACTGGCGCCTCCGCCAACCTCATAGCATGGTCAGAATTCTATGCCATGAAGGTCAGACGACCAATCCAGCCATCCCGGTGCAAGATGGTCGACTACAACGGGAACGTTATCCCGGCCATGGGATCCTGCCAGCTCCAGGTGACATACAAAACACACACGGCCACACTCTCGTTCGAGATAGTTGGCTCATCGAAGGACTCCCTGCTGGGCGCACAGGCATGGTCAACTTCCTAGGGAAATTCATTCCCAACCTTGCCTCCCACACAACGACTCTGCGCCACCTCGTCAAAAAATCTACAGAGTTCCAGTGGCAACACACACACCAGCTGAAATGGGAGGAGCTCAAACGCAAACTCACCACGGCACCAGTGTTGGCGTTCTTCGACACGTCTCGTCCCACCAAAATCTCAACTGATGCCAGCCAATCCGGCATTGGAGCAGTGCTCCTGCAGAGGGATGACACGTCGTCATGGGCCCCGGTTACCTATGCATCACGGGCCATGACCCCCACAGAGCAGCGCTACGCGCAAATCGAAAAAGAATGCCTGGGCTTGCTAACCAGTTTCGACAAGTTCCACGATTATGTCTATGGTCTTCCACGGTTCACGGTCGAAACTGACCACCGCCCCCTGGTCAGCATAATAAACAAGGACCTGAACGAGATGACCCCCTCGCCTCCAGCGCATCCTACTTAAACTCAGGAGGTACGACTTCCAACTGGTCTACACTCCAGGGAAGGACCTCATCATGGCGGATGCCCTATCGAGAGCAGTGAGCACGCCGCCAGATGCGGAGGGGTTCGTATGTCAGGTCGAGGCACAGGTGGCCTTGACAGCGGCAAATCTGCCGGCTGACGACTCCCGTCTGGCCCGCATCCGCCGAGAGACAGCGGCCGACCCCCTTTTACAGCGAGTGATGCGCCACATGACGGGAGGATGGCTCAAAGGGCAGTGCCCGCAGTTCTATAATGTACGAGACGACCTAGCCATCATTGGTGGGATCTTTCTGAAGCTGGACCGGATTGTGATTCCGCACAGTATGCGCCAGCTGGTTCTCGATCAAATACACGAAGGCCACTTGGGGGTCGAGAAGTGCAGACGGAGGGCCCGAGAGGCGGTATACTGGTCGGGCATCAGTGACGATATTGCCAACATGGTGATCAACTGTACAACCTGCCAAAGGTTTCAGCCGGCGCAACCTCCTGAGACGCTTCTGCCCCATGAGCTGGTGACGTCCCCCTGGGCGAAGGTGGGTGTCGACCAATTTCACGCGCTTGGCATGGACTATGTTATCATAGTGGACTACTTCTCCAATTACCCAGAAGTCATACGCCTGCACGATCTGACGTCGTCTGCTGTCATCAGGGCCTGCAAAGACACCTTTGCTCGCCACGGCATTCCGATGACTGTCATGTCAGACAATGGGCCCTGTTTTGCCAGCCATGAATGGTCGTCCTTTGCGGCCTCGTATGGCTTCACACACGTGACGTCCAGCCCTCTGCATCCCCAGTCCAATGGAAAGGGGGAGAAGGGCGTTCACATTGCCAAGCGGCTCCTCTGCAAGGCTGCTGCTGCCGGATCGGACTTCTACCTCGCCCTGCTGGCCTATCGCTCGGCCCCACTAGCCACGGGTCTCTCGCCAGCACAGCTGCTGATGGTTCGTGCCCTCAGAACCACTGTGCCTTCCATCCTGGCACCAACAATAGACCATGCTCCGGTACTGCATAGGATGCAACTGTAGCGCGATCGCCAGAAGAGATCGTACGACACAAGGGCAACTGATCTTCCCTCCCTGGCCCCTGGAGACAACGTCCGCATTCACCTACCAGACGGTAGCTGGTCAGCACCTGCCGAGGTTCTCCGACTTGTGGCTCCCCAATCGTTCCTGGTACGCATGCCGGATGGATCCGTGCATAGGCGCAATCGCCGAGCCCTTTGCCTACTTCCACGCTCGCAACGGAACCATACACAGACGCCGTGTCCTCCACTGGTTCCTGATAGCGACTTCGTGGAGCTGCCATATACCATGCCCCTTCTGTCGCCGCCCGTGGCTAAGCTCGCACTTCAGCCGGTGGTTCTCGACCCACCCTTGAGGCGGTCAACCCGAATTCGTCGCCCACCTACTAGACTGGACTTATGAGACTGTTCACAAGTCAAATTTTAGCAACTACTGTATTGTAACATGTCACTGTTTTATCGTTCCAGGCCTCGTTTGCTTGGTCCAAATTTCAACGTTCTTCTTCTTTTGTTATGGTACAACCTCGTTAGCATGTCACACCTGACATCGCGCCTTGTATATAGTTACGCCACATGTGCATGCTGTAAATATCACGCACACACACCTTTAGCTGCACTCAGGACACATTTATATTTATAACCACGTAGGCACATAATCTTGTAAAAAAGGGGGGATGTCATGATATTCAAACACACATCACAACACACACATCATGATAGACAGACCAACAGACCAATTAGCACACACAACACGACAGCCAATCACAGACAAGAGCAGACACAGTATAAGACGAGAAACACGACACCTGGTGGCCAGTCCATCTGGAGACAAGGACAAGGCCAGGACCTCATTAACAAGACGCTCACACCGTCACCACGTGCTGAGTACCAAGTCAGATGTGTAAATAACTAGTTGGAATAAAACTGCGTTGTACCAATCGCAACCGTGTTGGTTCGTCTGTACCTCAGAGCACCCAACACCACAGAACCTGCACTACATGTTCGCCGGTAGCCCCTGCCGGCTGGCTCCGCCTACTAAGAACTGTATAAATATGCATGACCTCCAGTGCCCTGCTATTTCACCAGCTGCAGCAGGAGGCCACGCATCTGACTGTAATGAAGCCACAGTTGTACCCAACTTTAGTCTTTGTGCAATTGATCGTGCATCAAGGTGGTTAATTTGTGAAGTTGGAGGACCTGGAGGAAGTGTATGAGCTGTCCAGGGGGAATGGTTTTAAGTACCTTCAGGTCCGGGACTTCATAAGGAGAGAGGTGCCGTCTTTTCCTGGGTTGCCGCGCCTGAGGTTGCAAGACAAGGTGCTATTGAGGGACTAGATAGCGGAGGAGATAGTGTCCGATGTCTATAAGGAATTGATGGATTGGGAGGAGGGCCTGATGGGGGACATAAAGCGCAAGTGGGAGGAGGAGCTGGGAGGGGAGGTGAGGGCCAAAACTTGGGTAGAGGCCTTGCGGAGGGTGAATGCGTCATCGTCATGTGCGAGATTAAGCCTTATCCAGTTTAAAGTGATACATAGGGCGCATATGATGGTAGCAAGGATGAGCAGGTTCTTTGACGGGGTGTGGGCAGTGTGTGGAGTGGACCGCGAATCATGTGCACAGGTTCTGGGCATATCCAAGGCTGAAGAGGTTCTGGCAGGGGTTCGTGGATTAATGTCCGAGGTGCTGGTGGTGGAGGTCGTCCCGAATCCAGAAGTGGCGAAATTCGGGATGTCAGAAGACTCAGGAGTCCAGGGGAAGAGCCCGATGTTTTGGCCTTGGCCTCCCTGATAGCCCGGAGATAGATTTTGCTGGGCGATTTGGCACCGGGGGGTGCCCCCACGGTGGCCTGGCCCGCGATCGGAGCCCACCAATCCGCGGGCGGGCCTGTGCCGTGGGGGGCACTCTTTTCCATCCACCTCGGCCATAGCCTCTGCGATGGCCGATGCGCAGGTGACCCCCCCCTGCGCATGCGCGGGGTTGACATCAGCAGCCGCTGACGCTCCCGCGCTTGCGCGGACTTCTGCCGGCCGGCGGAGTCCCTTCGACCCCGGCTGGCCTGGCGCCAAAGGCCTTCCATGCCAGCCGGCGGGACGGCAACCTCTCCGGCGCGGGCCTAGCCCCTCAAGGTGAGGGCTTGGCCCCGAAAAGTGCGGAGAAATCCGTCTTTGGGGCGGCCCGACGCCGGAGTGGTTCCTGCCACTCCATCCTGCCGGGACCCCCCGCCCCGCCTGGTAGGGGAGAATCCCACCCACTTAGAGTAGAGTAGTTCTGTTTGTGTGTATGTGTCGTTTCTTTACTTTAATAGACGGTCTTTCATAATTATTACATGACGATTGGGCTAATTATTCTCACTCGATTTTCACTTGCCTCCTCACACCAAAGCAAAACGATACACCCCTGCCAACTGGTGTTCCAATTTGGGATATCCTCATGTTAACATCAGCATGGTTTGTGACACAAGATGATTCCAAGACTCTACTGGCAAGTTCCTTTGATCTGTAGATTAGCCAGAATGCAGGAGCCATGTCCTGTAGCTAATCAAATTAACCATGTCCAAACAGCAATTATGTATACAAGGTCTGGAGAAGAATTAAAAGGCAAACTCATCTTTGAGCTGGCTTGATTAAATATTTATTCTCTATTTAGAGGCATAATGATACAGGGAATGTATACTTGAATTTATGGTTCATTTTTTAGTGGGGTTTAGGGTGAAAGCTCCATTGGATGCCATAAGCAGGACCAACACATCAGCCATCATCGGGCCCTTTATAAGATACAGTGCCCTCCAGAACTCTCCTTTTGTAAGAGATTGTAGGGCGCGATTCAGCCGACTTAAGTTCAAGTCCTCTGAATGGCACCTTCAGTGGGGTGTTTCTCAGCACCTGCAGTGCCAAGAACACCCCGCTGTTCATTAGTACTTTGCCGTTTTCTTTGCCCCGGGAGATTATGTCGCCCGAAGTCACACTTGGAGTGATTTCCTGCTGGCAAGCAGATTGGGGTGCCATTTTGTCTGGCTGGCTCAAACTTCCCCCACCCTCACACATGTTCAGGTCCCGCACCCCCTCTTTTGACACCCCTTAGACCCCCAACCTCAGGGAGACTCTCAGGAACCCACCTCCTCACCCTCCTCCTTGACCTGGTAAGGCCCCCCAGGCCCGATCACTGGCAGTGTGAACCTAGCACCCTGGCAGTGCCACCCAGGCACTGGCTGGGGTCAGGGTGGCAGTGCTAAGGTGCCTGGGTGCCAGTGGGAGAGCCAGAGTGCCACCTTGCCCTGTCTCCGACCACCCAGGGGGCTCAAAAGGCCTGGGAGACCCCCCCCAAACATGCCATTACGCCTGGTCCACATTTGTGTGGACTAGTATTAGACGTCACACTGGGAGAACTCCGACACGCGGCCATTGAGACCCGGGCGCCGGGTGAATGTGGCAGACGTACATTTAAATGAGCCGCACATGAGGGCAAGATCCAGATCGCGACATCTCGCGAGATTCAACCGCCTCGTCCTGATACCAATTCGGGCCCATTATCTGAAGATGATTTTAATCTCTTATGAACTGATTCTATCTTTGTTACTTTAATACAACTTGTTTCTATGCGTTTCTGCGTTTGTGCAATCACTTTTCTTGTAAATGGGTTTCAATTGGCCACAGCCTGAACACAGCAATCTGATACTCTAGAATGTACTTGTGATGTAAGCCCGTAATGATTTGATAGTAAAGGGAAATTGTGGCACGTGATCCCATTCCCTGGAAATATGGTGGCAGACTATCCTTTTCCCATAAAATATTGTGGCACATTATTCTATTCCCATAAAACCAGTTGGCACAGTACTCTATTCCCATAAAACATGGTGGCATATTATCCGAATCCCATAAAACAAGCTGGCACACTAACCTATTCCCTTACAACATGCGGACTAACCATCCCATTCCGACAAAACATGGTGGCATATGGTCCCATTCTCATAAAACAAATTGGGCCCGATTTTCACCCCCCCCCCCCCCAACCCCACCCCGCAGCGTGTTTCGCGGCGGCGGAGGTGGACCATCATTGACCGACAGTGGGATCTTCTGGTCCCGCAGCTGTCAATGGGTTTCCTGTTCTATGCACCACCCAACACCGGGGAACCCGCGGCAGGGGGTTCGCCATCTGGATCTTGCCCTCATGTGCGGCTCATTTAAATATACGTTCACCAGATTCAACCGGAGCCCGGGACTCAGTGCCCGCGTGTCGGAGTTCTCACCAGTGTGCCGTCACAAATATGAAATGTCCTGTAAGTTGTATATGTACCGAAGAAACTGCCCAGTGTGGCAACAGAAAATCAATTCCTCAGAGTTTTCCCCGAGCGATAGTTCACTTGTCATTCATGAAGTCTGGATTCAGTGAAAATCCAGAAAGGAGTTTTGTGACGGCTGGAAACTTCCAGCCACTGTAGCAAGTTTTCAAAACAAATTGTTTGGTTTCCAAACAAATATATCTGAAAACGGAAGCTATCTTTTTGCCGCGAAGTTAACATGTTGGGAGATGACTGAATTTGTAACCAGAATTTCCTCTAAAACTTCACAAACGCACAACTGCTGAAGTAGTTTAATCATGAGAAACTTTGCATCGCCTGCATTGGGTGAATGTTAGTGTGCAGTTAGTCTGGCCTCACTGTTTCTGCCCGGTGTCAGTTTGGTTCAGTTGTTAGGACTCTTGCCTTTGAATCACAAAGTTTCAGATATGAAATCCGTCTCAGGACTACTGTGCATTAACTAGGTTGCTTGAGTGCTACACTGTCGGAGACACTGGCCGTAATTCTCCGGCTATTGGGATTCTCTTTTCCTGCTGTCGGTGCACCTCCACTAATGGGTTCCCGACGGTGTGGGATAGCTTCAATGGGACAGCCCATTGACAAGCAGCAGGAATAGAGAAACCCGCCGCCAGTGAACGCCGCGCCACTGAGAAGCGGGCGGCTGGGGGACCAGAGAATCCCGTCCAATGTATTTCAAATGAGCTTTTAAACCAAAGCCCTATTGTATGTTTTAAATTTCTTTATGGTTTTCAGGGCAGGGAGCTCGTCAGTGGCCTGGCCAACATTCTTCCTGCAACCATTATTATTGAAAACCATGACTTATACACGCACAACAGACTGTCAACGTTAGAGGAACTGGCAGAGAAGCTCCAATTGACTGGGAGGAACAAGCTACGACACATCCAAATTGAAAACTTCTAACGTAGAGAAACAAAGACATACCCATGGGCACAGACAATCATTATTAGACGAACTGCTGGACCAGACAACTTAGGGGTGAGAAACTGCGGGGACTTGTATAGACGACTACTACGCTCCCACTGGACAAGACAAGAGAAAAATGGGAGGAAGAGCTAGGGTTTGAAATAGAGTGGGAATCTGGAGTGAAGCACTGAACAGGGTCAACTCTGCCTCACATGCACAAGGCTAAGCCTAATGCAGCTGAAGTCATACACAGAGCGCACCTAACCAGAACCCGAATGTGCAGGTACTTCTTGGAGGTGGAGGACAAATATGAACGTTGACAGGGAGGTGCAGCGAACCACATCTACGTGTTCTGGCCATGTCCAGGCTTGTCGGGTTCTGGATATCCTTCATCAAAGCAATGTCCAGGGTTGTGGGGATGAGGGTGGAGCCATACCCGAAGGTGGCAGTCTTCAGGGTACCAGACCAGCCAGAACTCTTATGATGAGGAGATCCGACTCCCTAACCTTTGCCTCCTTAATCGCACGCCGAAGAATCCCGCTCGGCTGACGATCAGCAGCACCACCGACCTGTCGGAATTTCTCCCAACTGGAGAAAATCAAATTCACCATCCGGGGGTCGGAAGAGGGCTTCCACAAGACGTGGAGGTCATTCACCCAGTTGTTCCAAGACCTGTTTGTAGCCAACAGCCAATAAGCCAGAGGGAGGGGAGATCCACAGAGGGACCAGTCACCCTCCACCCCCTTCCCACCGGACTGAAAGTTTGTGAATGCAGACAACTAAATAGGAACAACCTACCACGGTGTAACATATGTATCGCTACACTACCCCACTATGAACAGGATTGATGTGCCAGCGAATAAAGAAAACACGGCAGATAGCAAGAAGGGGAAGGGGTCTCGAGGAGGTTTGGGGGACCAGGCGGAGCGAGCAGGCTCCGGGATCCTCGGGGGGGCGCGGGGTGATCTGGCCCCGGGGGGTGCCCCCACGGTGGCTTGGCCCGCGATCGGGGCCCACCGATCCGCGGGCGGGCCTGTGCTGTGGGGGCACTCTTTCCCCTCCGCCTCGGCCATCAGCCTCTGCGATGGCTGACGCGGACGTGACCCCCCCCCTGCGCACGCGCGGGGATGACGTCAGCAGCCGCTGACGCTCCCGCGCATGCGCAGACTTCCGCCTGCCGGCGAAGTCCCTTCGGCCCCGGCTGGCCTGGCGCCAAAGGCCTTTCCCGCATGTGATCATTTCTACTCTTCTTCAGTGCTGTTCTGGTGACAACACAAATAATGCCACTTGTCTGATTAAATCAAGTCTAATGATGGCTTAGGCATTATTGGTTGATATCCAAAATTAGATTGCAGATCCTAGTAAATACATGTATTACATATCAGATGCAAACAAAGTGCAACAATCAGTATGCTGACACACCTGCACACAAGAGTAAAATTGTGTCCCATCCAGGCATGGTGCAGGCACATACACAAATTGGCTCACCTTCCTAGTAATCCAAACTCGTAGTGGAGGCAAAAAACCTGAGCACAATTTAAAAATAACCATTAGACAAAAGAAAAGATTGACAATATTTACAATATTGGAAATGCTAAGTACATTTTTATGTACTTTGCGCTTTAGGAAAAGACTATTGTATTTTCTTTTTGTGAAGGTCCTTTTAAGTCCAAAGTGAAACTAAGATAATTCTGGCAATGAGGTCATTCGACTTCTGACAAGTTAAACTCTGGCTGAGGTTGCTATGGGGATGGAAGTTAAAACAAAAAGCTAATAAAGCTAATTAGGATATCGAATTACAGCTTGGATTCTGAAGCTTGGAGTAGAAGATCACAGATGCAGAAAACAAAGACATGGATGTAGATCCTGGGGAAGAAGCAGAGAAAAGTCTCAGAGAATAGGACATGTGAAATTGCGCATGCGAGGCAGCTGAGGTGGGAAGTCGGGCCTGGTAGTGAAGGAAAACAAAATGGCGAGTTCTGAGCGCCACGGATTGTGGCTGGGACAGTCATGCCTTTTGGAGACTGCTCTGTGAAGGGACTTCGGGCCTATCTCTTGAATGAGTAAAGGAATAAAATCTCCACCTGGGAAACACAGAGGCCTATGGAACTCGGTACCTGAGTTTAATGCTATATATGCTGAGGGGCAGGGACGTTGGGTGCTTGTAGTTCTGTGCATCTTATTGGCTAATTAAAGTTAAATTTAACTTTTCATTTGAAGTATCATTTACCTGTTAAATCATGTTTGATATATTTTAACTCGTAAAAAAATTTAAAAAGTGACGTTTTGTCCATTAGTTTTCATTCCATTGACGATGTGGAGATTTATTTCTTTTAAAAAGTTGTTGGTCTCTATCGTCACAATACAGTAAATAAAATATAAAATTTGAGCTGTCTTTTGGCTTGTCCCTTTCTGACTGCAGCAGCTCAGAGGTGTATGAATGTTTAGTCGTGCGCTATCTAATCTCAACAGCATACTTTATCCCTCAAAAAGCCAACAAAGCTGGACATTCTTTGTCCTCTATGACAGGACAATCAATGATTAAACATGGGTCAATCCAATGATTAAACATGGCCCTGGCAGCTGAAATTATGCTGCAATTTACAGGAAGCTGTGTGTCTTTTTCGACATTCCTAGGGGACACATTCCTCATGTCCGCGTGAATCTTTGGGCTGTTTTAGTTGCAGCAAACATCTTATTCTGATGGAAGGGCAGTGCTGGTGCCACTGTGCGACTGTTCCCATTTCAAATACATATGTACTTATGATGAATGGCTAGTTCTTGGTCTGTGTTGTAATCCTACAGACTGGGTACAATTGGTTACCTATGTAATCTTTTCGGGTCGATCAACTTAATAGAATAACAGAAATAAAGTCAGGGATAAATTAAAAGGGTCCTGTCCAAATGTAACAAAGAGAAACAGAACCTTATCAAACATCATAATGTGAAAAGTGGGGTCGATAAAGCAATCCAACCCCTGTGGTGCCTATCGGGCAGGGAAGGCCTTAAGGGTGCCTGTGGACATTGCATGCACCCAGTTCAGGGACACCCGGCTATGAACAAAGTCATGGAAGAGGGGCAGGCAGTCTGGCTAGACGACCCTCTCAGTCGCCCGTTGCCTGGACCTGTTGATGGCAAGTTTCGTCAGGCACAAGAGCAGGTTTACGAGGAGATCCTCTGTTAAGTAATGGGTTAAGAGACATTGCAATTAGTTGTCTCATTTATGTTAAGTATCCATTAATTGACACTGATATGTAAAGGGGCTTCAGGTGGCCTCTGTCGGGCGATGTATAGTTAGAGTTTTGGGCAAATGCTGTTGGAGTGAAATAAATGTGTGTTTGTGAAAAAGGAACAGAACATTAGACTCTTCATATCACAGCAACTAAAACGTCTAACAATTGGTAGCAGAGGATGGTTGCTGTGTAAATGTGAAGGGTTGAAAGATACAACTTTTCCAGATCAAACCAAGGAGTGAGTGAGAAAAAAAAAAAGGGATATATGGCAGAACTGAAGATAAAGATGGCTGGATATGACTATCCTCCCTTATTTTCTGAAAGGGAATCGTACGACCAATGGAGAAGTGCAGTAGTTATGTGGACTAAGGTAACTGCTTTGGGAAAGAGAAAACAAGGCATGGCATTGGCTCTTTCTCGACCATATGGCAGTAAAATCCGAAACAAAGTGCTTTCTGAGCTGGAATTGGAAGAGTTAGACTCAGAAGAAGGTCTGGAGACTTTATTACATTATATGGATAAGATTTATAAGAAAGATGACTTGTTAAGTGCGTATGAAGCATGGTCGGATTTTGATAAGTTCTGGAAAATGGAGGATATCTCCATGGAAGACTATATAATGGAATTTGGCAGACTATATAAAAGGCTGCAGAAACACAACCTGGGATTTCCACAGTCTGTGTTGGCCTTTAAATTACTTGACTGTGCTAGAGTGAGCAACATGGATAGGCTCCTGGTTTTGACAGGAGTTCAGTTTACTGATAAGGATACCTTATTCGAACAGATGACAAAAGCTTTACAAAAGTATCTGGGGAAACATTCAATTCCGATGGCTCTGATGATCCAAATAGGTCAGCCTGCAATAAGGCAGAATATGGAAGATACACTAGTAACAGGATGGCGAAATCATATGGCTACGAACAGGGCTCAAGACTATAGACGGAGACCGAGACAAGGAAATTATGAAGACAGAAATCCAGTTAGAACCTACAATAGGAAGATGAACCCCAGAAATGCATGGGGCATGATAAATTGATGTTTTCAATGTGACTCTCAATACCATTATGCTTTCAACTGTCCAACTCGTTATGATAGAGTGTTTGAAGCGACACATGACAAGGAAGAGTCAGAAGAGGAAAAAGGTAGTGACCAGAAAGAAGGCATTGTCCTATTGACAAGCAGTTTTACGCCGGTAATGAGGGTGTTGGTTGCAGACTCCTTCAACTGTGCTGTATTGGACAGTGGCTGCACATCTACTGTGTGTGGAATTGACTGGTTAAAATGTCACCTGGACTCTTTGAATGCTGAAAATCGTAACAAGGTTAAGGAGTTTGAAAGTTCCACAAGTTTCAGGTTTGGGGATGATAATACTCTGAAGTCGCTGAAAAGAGTGGTAATCCCTTGCAATATTGCCGGAGTGAATCATTTCATTAGCACGGATGTTGTATCAAGTGAGATACCTTTGCTTCTGAGCAGACCATCAATGAAGAAAGCACACATGAAACTGGATATGGAACAGGATAAGGCAACAGTTTTTGGAAAGACGGTGGAGTTACAATTTACACAGTCGGGACACTATTGTATTCCATTACTGACAAATAATATTTCAAATAGAGTGGTTAAGGATGTGTTAATGGCAGTTGAAAATGGGACTTTAGCTGATAAAAAGCTTGTTGTATTAAAACTGCATAGGCAATTTGCACATCCGTCTCCTCGGAGGCTGAAAATGTTATTAAAGGATGCAGGGGTAAGGGATGACGACTATGCTAAACTGATAGAACAGGTTAGTGACTGCTGTGAAGTTTGTAGGAAGTACAGAAGGACACCAGCATGACCGATAATAACCCTCCTTTGGCCAGGTATTTTAACGACATTGTGGCCGTGGACCTTAAGATCTGGGATAAAGCAAATAATATATTTATTTTGCATTTTGTAGATTTAGCAACCAGATTTAGTCAATCAACGATTATACGAAGTAAAGAAAAGAGAGTAATTCTGGATAAAATCGTGGAAAAATGGATAGGGACAGGAATGAGTCCACCGGCAAAATTCCTTACGGACAATGGGGGAAAATTTGCTCATGATGAGTTTCGGGATATGTGTGAAAACATGAATATCAGAGTTATGAATACGGCAGCAGAAAGCCCATTTAGTAATGGTGTCTGTGAAAGAAATCATGCTGTCATCAATGACATGCTTCGGAAAATTTTGGCAGATCGACCAAATTGCAGGCTAAATTCAGCTTTAGCATGGGCAGTACATGCAAAGAATTCATTGCAGATGGTTGGGGGCTATAGTCCTTATCAATTAGTGTTTGGTAGAAATCCTAAACTTCCATCCATTTTGGATGACCAGCCTCCAGCTTGGGAGGGGACTACAATTAGCTCTGGTTTTGCTGAACATTTAAATGCATTACATAGCAGTAGAAAAGCTTTTTTGGAAGCAGAAGTCTCTGAAAGAATTCACAGAGCTTTAAGACATAACGTATGGCCATCAGATGCTGTTTATCAGCAAGGAGGCATGGTATACTATAAGAGAGAAAATTCTAATGAATGGAAAGGCCCAGGGAAGATCATAGGCATAGATGGCAAAACAATTATTTTGCAACATGGTAATCAAACTGTTAGGGTACATTCATCAAGGATAATGGGTACAGATTACAAATTTTCAAATTTAGACAGAGCAGACAGACATGGCGAGGAACCAGAATCATCTGGTACGCATGTGTTACAGAACTGTGAGGACCAATTAACTGATATAGACAGGGTTTCTGTGGAGGAACACAACACTTCTGATGAATTAGAACAGGCCATTTTTCCGAAAGGGCAGCTGCCAAAGGTTGGTACAAAAGTGACATACTTGCCTGAAGGGTCTAGTCAATGGAAGGATGCAACTGTTATTAGTAGAGCAGGGAAGACCACTGGAAAGTATAAACATTGGTTGAATGTACAGCATTCAGGGGAAGGAGTCAAGACAATGGATTGGGAAAACGAAGTTGAAAAATGGAGGGCACAGAAACTCAGTGCCAGTTCAGATAGTACATCGGATAGTGAACAGGTCCGCAGGAAAAGGTCGAGAACTATTGAAAGGACATCCCACAGCAGAAGGGAAAGATCAAGCAGTAGCAGTACAGAACGAGATACCAGGCAGGAGAGGGGACGTAGTTTATCAAGATCTCGGAACATGAGTAAGACTTTGAATACTAATAGGAGTAGAAGCCCACATGCACGTGAGATTTTGGTGACTTCAAATAAATTAGATGAAAAAGTTATCAAAGAAGCTAAACAGCAAGAATTGCATAGTTGGAATTAATTTGGGGTATACACGGAAGTACCGGATAGGGGACAAAGAGCTCTATCCCACAGGTGGATTTGCATGGAAAATGTTCTTCCGGATGGAACTTATAAGGCAAAGGCCAGGCTTGTGGCAAAAGGATTTGAAGAAAACTTAGAAGATCAGGATTTAAGGGTAGATTCACCTACAGCAGGAAAGGTTATTTTCAAAATCATCTTGGCTCTGTTAGCCACAAAGGCATGGGAATGCAAATCTATAGATATAAAAGCTGCCTTTTTGCAGGGGCATCAGCTCCAGAGAGACATTTTTCTCCGTCCTCCTAAAGAAGCAGCAAAACAGAAGGGGTACTCTGGAAGTTGAACAAATGTGTATATGGATTAAATGATGCATCTAGAGTCTGATATTTTTCGGTAAGGTCAGTTTTGTTAAAGCTAGGCTGTTGCCAGTTGAAAGCAGATCCTGCAATGTTTTACTGGCACTATAAAGGAAATCTTTCTGCCATTTTTATGATGCATGTCGATGATTTTTTGTGGGATGGGACTAGTGATTTTGAAGCTATTGTAATCTCTGGTTTGAGGAAAGAATTTGGGGATGGAAGTCAGGCTTCCGGTGCATTTAAATATATTGGACTGCAAATTGGACAGACTAAGTTAGGGGCAACTTTACGTCAGCAGTCTTATTTGGAAAGCATCAGCCCAATCGCAATTAGTCGTGGCCGAGTTTCACAAAAAGACGCAATGGTTTCAAAGATAGAAAAAGAGCAACTGCAAAGTTTAATTGGGCAACTGAACTGGTTAGGTAGACAGACTAGACTGGTCGTGAGTTTTGATGTCTTAGAGTTGAGTACAAAAATGAATGATCCCAAAGTGGAAGACATAATAAGAGCAAATAAAGCGTTGGCCAAACTAAAAATGCAGGAGTCTGTTTTGAAGTTCCCGGTTTTAGGTGACCTTAGGCACTTGAAACTCATAGTTTATAGTGATGCGTCCTACGCAAATTTAAGTGATGGGGTTTCAAGCGCAGGAGGTTTTATAATTTTCCTTTTGGGGAACAATGGTAAATGTTGCCCGCTTGTGTGGGAAACAAAGAAAATAAAGAGAGTGGTAAAAAATACTTTGGCTGCTGAGACGTTAAGCCTTGTAGAGGCGGTGGATATGGCCTTTTATATAAGTATGATATTGATAGAAATTTTGGGATTAGGGGATTTGGGTAATATACCGATTTCTTTTTTTAAATTTCTTTTAATTTTTTTAAATTATTTTATTTTTTGAATTTCTTGGGCTGGGAGCAACGGGAATTCCCTCACCTGTCGCCTCACAAATGCCCTCACCTGCATATATCTAAAAGCATTTCCCGGGGGTATCTCAAACTTCTCCTCCAGTGCCCCTAGGCTCGCAAACGTCCCGTCAATGAACAGGTCCCCCATTCTTCCAATCCCCGCCCGATGCCAGCTCTGAAACCCCCCGTCCATCCTTCCCGGGACAAACCGGTGGTTACCCCTGATCGGGGACCACACCGAGGCTCCCATTGCACCCCTGTGCCGTCTCCACTGGCACCAGATCCTTAGCGTTGCCGCCACCACCGTGGTGTACCTTGTCGGCGAGTGCGGCAACGGTGCCGTCACCAATGCCCCCAGGCTCGTTCCTTTACAGGACGCCATCTCCACCCTCTTCCATGCCGCCCCCTCTCCCTCCATCACCCACTTGCGGATCATTGCCACATTTGCTGCCCAGTAGTAGCTCCCTAGATTTGGCAGTGCCAACCCTCCTCGGTCCCTACTGCGTTCCAGGAACCTTCTCCTTACCCTCGGGGTCCTATTCGCCCACACAAACCCCATAATACTCCTACCTACTCTCTTAAAAAAGGCCTTGGTGATCACGGTGGGAAGGCACTGAAACACAAACAGAAACCTCGGAAGGACCACCATTTTGACCGACTGCACTCTACCCGCCAGCGAGAGCGGCAACATGTCCCATCTTTTGAAGTCCTTCTCCATTTGCTCCACCAACCTAGTCAGATTCAGTTTATGTAGGGCCCCCCAACTCCTGGCTATCTGGATCCCCAGGTACCGAAAGCTCCCCTCCGCCCTCCTCAGCGGTAGATCCCCTATCCCTCTTTCTTGGTCCCCTGCCTGTAGTACAAAAAGCTCACTCTTCCCTACATTGAGCTTATAGCCCGAAAACTCCCCAAACTCCCTTAGAGTCTGCATGACCTACACCATCCCCTCCATTGGATCCGCCACATACAGCAACAGGTCATCCGCATAAAGCGACACCCGATGCTCTTCTCCCCCTCGGACCACCCCCCTCCATTTCCTAGACTCCCTCAATGACATGGCCAAGGGTTCGATCACCAATGCAAACAACAGGGGGGACAGGGGGCACCCCTGCCTCGGCCCTCGGTATAGCCGAAAGTACTCCGACCTCCGCCGGTTCGTCACTACACTCGCCATCGGGGCTCTGTAAAGGAGCTTAACCCAACTGATAAACCCTCTCCCAAACCCAAACCTACGCAGCACCTCCCAGAGGTACTCCCACTGTACTCGGTCAAAGGCCTTCTCCGCGTCCATAGCTGCCACTATCTCGGCCTCTCCCTCCTCCGCTGGCATCATTATCACGTTTAAGAGCCGCCGCACATTGGTGTTTAATTGCCTGCCCTTTACGAATCCCGTCTGGTCCTCGTGGATCACCCCCGGGACACAGTCCTCGATCCTCGTGGCCAGCACTTTTGCCAGCAACTTAGCATCCACATTGAGGAGCGAGATCGGCCCGTACGATCCACATTGCAGTGGGTCATTGTCCCGCTTTAGGATCAAAGAAATTGTCGCTTCCGACATTGTCGGGGGCAGGGTTCCCTCCTCTCTTGCCTCATTAAAGGTCCTCACTAGTAGCGGGGCCAACAGGTCTACGTACCTCCTGTAGAACTCCACCGGGAACCCGTCCAGTCCTGGGGCCTTCCCCGCCTGCATGCTCCCCAAACCCTTGCTCAGCTCCTCCAACCCAATTGGTGCCCCCAAACCTGCTCTTCCACCCTCGAGAATCTCAGTTGGTCTAAGAATCGTCTCATCCCCTCTTCCCCCGCTGGGGGCTGCGATCTGTACAGCTCTTCATAGAAGGCCTTGAATACCTCGTTTATTTTCGTCGCACTCCGCACCGTGGCTCCCCTTCCATCTTTGACTCCCCCTATTTCAGTCGCTGCCATCCTCTTACGGAGCTGGTGTGCCAGCATCCGACTAGCCTTTTCCCCATACTCGTAGGTCGCCCCCTGCGCCTTCTTCCACTGTGCCTCTGCCTTCCCTGTGGTCAACAGGTCAAACTCCGCCTGGAGTCGTCGTCTTCCCCAAGTAATCTCTCCTCCGGGGCCTCTGCGTATCTCCTGTCCACTCTTAAAATCTCCCCCACTAACCTCTCTCTTTCCTTGCCCTCTGTCTTCTCCCCATGAGCACTGATGGAGATTAGCTCTCCCCTGATCACCGCCTTCAACGCCTCCCATACCACCCCCACCCGCACCTCCCCGTTGTCGTTGGCCTCCAAGTACCTTTCGATGCACCCCCTCACCTTCCCACACACCACCTCATCTGCCAGCAGTCCCACATCCAGCCGCCACAGCGGGCGTTGGTCCCTCTCCTCTCCCGGCTCCAGTTCCACCAAGTACGGGGCGTGATCCGAAACGGCTATGGCCGAATACTCCGTCCCCTCCACACTCGGGATGAGCGCCCTGCCCAGAACAAAGAAATCTATCCGGGAGTAGGCTTTCTGCACGTGGGAGAAAAAAGGAAATTCCCTGGCCTGCGGCCTAGCAAACCTCCATGGGTCCACTCCCCCCCCCCCCCCATCTGATCCATAAACCCCCTAAGCACCTTGCCCCCCCACCTCCCCACCAACTAGCCATCTCCTTTTCTAGTCCAGTCCCGTGTCCGCGCCACCCTCACCCTCCAGTCCCCCAGCCGGGGGACCCCCGCCCCGACCACCTCTTCTGTGTCCCATTCCCTTTCGGCCAGTGCAGCAGCAACCCTTTCCCCCCCCCCCCTTCCCACCCCCTCCCCTCCCCCCGCTAGACCCCTGTCTAGCTTTTTTGCTCCCCCCATATCACTCCCGTGAGTAAGCTGACACCTGCTGACCCTGGCTTCCCCCGCCGTCCCATTGACCTCCCCGTGTGGGAGTGTCCCAATCAGTATGCGTTCCTCCATTCACCTTCCCGCCTTTCTTCCCTAGCGCGGGAAAAACCCCGCGCTTTCCAAAGCCTACCCCGCCCCCTCTGTGTGTCTCTCTCCCCCAGCCCATGTAACATTTCCTGCGCATGATTGACCTCCTATATACAACAACCATCACACATCAAACCTCAAACATCCCCCCCCACCCTCACAAACCATCAGTTTGTGTCCAACTTTTCGGTTTGTATGAAGGTCCACGCCTCTTCAGGCGTTTCGAAATAATAGTGTTGGTCCTTGTATGTGACCCACAGTCGCACTGGCTGCAGCATTCCGAATTTCACTTCTTTCCAGTCCAACACCGTCTTGGCCCGGTTGAAACCCGCTCTCCGCTTTGCAACCTCCGTACTCCAGTCCGGGTATATTCGGATCTCTGCATTGTCCCACTTGCTGCTCCGCTCCTTCTTGGCCCATTTCAGGACCCTCTCTCTGTTCGTGAACCGGTGAAATCTCACCACCATCGCCCTTGGCGGCTCATGTGCCTTGGGCCTCCTCGCCAGCATCCGGTGTGCCCCATCCAGCTCCAGCGGCCTCGAAGGGGCCTCCACCCCCATCATCGCCCCGAGCATCGTGCTCGCGTATGCCCCGGCATCGGCCCACTCCACTCCCTCAGGGAGACCCAGGATCTGCAGATTCTTTCTCCTTGACCTGTTCTCCAGGTCTTCGAGTCTTCCCGCCCACCTCTTGTGCAGCGCCTCGTGCTCCTCCACTCTCACCGCCAGGCCGAAGGTCTTGTCCTCATTCTCACTGACTCTTTTCTGCACCTCCTGGATCTTTACCTCATGGGCCTTCTGGGTCATCCCTAGTCCTTCAATTGCCGACAGCATAGGCGCCAGCATCTCCTTCCGCAGCTCCTCGAAGCAGCGCTTGATGAACTCCTGCAGCTCCGGCCCACACTCCGCTTTGTCCCCGGCCGCCACTATTTTGCTTTTCTTCCCTCGCTTCTCCCGCTGCTCCAATGCCGCTTTCCTGGCCGTTTCATTTCTGGCCCGGTCCATAAAAGTTGAAGGGGGACCTCTCTCTCCCCTTCCCCACGGTTTGTCTTCGAAAAAAATTCCGTTGAGGCTCCTCCAACGAGCCCGAAGGTCCGTGATAACGGGAGCTGCCGAATCATGCGGCTTAGCTCCGCATAGCCGCAACCGGAAGTCGGTAATATACCTATTGACTGTCACATTGACAATTAATCCCTGTGGGAAAATGTGCACTCTACATAAAGTGTCAATGAAAAGAGGTTACGGATAGACATCGCAAGTTTGAAGCAGATGTTGGACAGAGGGGAGATAACAAAAATGATATGGGTCGTTAAGTAATGGGTTAAGAGACATTGCAATTAGCTGTCTCATTTATGTTAAGTATCCATTAATTGACACTGATATGTAAAGGGGCTTCAGGTGGCCTCTGTCGGGTGATGAATAGTTTAGAGTTTTGTGAAAAGGCTGTTGGAATGAAATAAATGTGTGTTTGTGAAAAAGGAACAGATCTCTAGACTCTTCATATCACAGCAACTAAAACGTCTAACATCCTCTGCCTTCCCCGCACCTTTCCACATCGGGTGCTCGTAGATCGGAGCATGGGGCTGGAGTGCAAATGAAACTTCAATAAAAGAGTTGTCAATAAACTATAAAGGCAGCCTAGGTCATTCAACGTAGACATGGCTCACTGACTCCACAAGACGGCAAAAATGGCAGGGGGTTACCCCTCTGTTGTATTTTAGGGTTAATCAACTAAATAGAAGACCAGAAATTAACTGAGGGATAAATTAAAAGGGGCCGCTCCTGAAAAACAAATGGAGCACAGCCCAAAAGGAGCACAGCCCAAAAGGAACAAAGAGGAATGAAAACTCAAAAACATTCAATCAAAATGTGAGAACTGGGGTTGATGAAACAGTCCAACCCCTGCGGTGCCCACTGAGCACGGAAGGTCTCGAGTGTGCCTGTGGACACCGCATGCTCCCTCTCCAGGGACATCCGGCCGTGAATGAAGCTGTGGTGGTTACCCCATGTTCCTTGGGGAATATGAACTCTGCCAATGAGGGGTGCAGGGCAATCGTTAGCAGTGCAGCTGTATGAATAGAGCTGGCCAGTGTGGTACTGGCTAGAGAGAGAACCAGTAATGAACTACTGGTACTATGTACATATTGTTAGAAATAAAGTTACTTTCTGTTTGACCCTACAAACACCTGCTGGATTTTTCATGGCTCTCACAAAAGTTGGATTCGTTTTTAAAGCAGTAGAAAGTCTGACATTGTCTAGAAGGGTTTTAAACAGTTATTCAGTAAAGGTTCATGGAATATGAAGCAAAAGTGGAATACTGCTGATCTGCTCTGAGCTAATTGAGCAGGTCAGAAGCAGTGCAATGAGCCACTCATGTTTGTAACGTTACTATGTTTAATAATTACTAACACAATGAGCTACACAAAATAAATAATGACCAATGAAATTTGATGCAGACGAGTGTGAAGTACTGCACTTGAGAAGGAATAAGCAATTTGCCTACTCCATGAGTTGAAATAGCTAAGAATAAAGCTGAAATGATCTACGTCTTTATAGTTTCAGTGCCAAATATACTAAAAGAATGTAAAGCAATATTGAACAAAGCCTTGAAAACGTTGAACTATGTTGCTAAAACAGTAAAATATAAGTCAGAGGAAGCTGCTTAAATTGTACAGTGCTCTGGTCAGACATTCTTAAATGCAGTATCCAGTTCTGGTTGCTTAGAAACAAGGAAATAAGGGAGAAATTCAAACACTGGAGGTAGTGCAGAGAAGTACCAGAAGGCTGAGTATGTCAAAGGCCTGAGTTATGAGGACAAACTAAAGAGAACGTTCAGCCAAGAGATATCTGGGGCGGCATGGTGGCACAGTAGTTAGTACTGCTGCCTCACAGCGTCAGGGACCCGGGTTCCATTCCGGCCTTGGGTGACTGTGTGGTGTTTTCACATTCTCCCCATGTCTGCGTGGGTTTCCTCCGAGTGCTCCGGTTTCCTCCCACAGTCCAAAGATGCGCAGGTTGGGTGCAGGCCAAGCTAGAAATTGCCCTTAGTGTCCAAAGATGTGCAGGTTAGGTGGGGTTACGGAGTAGGGTGGGGGAGTTCGCCTAGGGAGGGTGCTGTTTCAGAAGGTTGGTGCAGACTCAATGGGCTGAATGGCCTCCTTCTGCACTGTAGGGTTCTATGAAAAGTCACCTAATAAAAGATGTAAGATAATCAAGCGTAAGGGAAAGGTGAACCTGGAATGTTGCTTTAAATTATTTAAATTGATTAGTAAAGAGTATGGCAGGGAACATAGGTTCAAACTAATAGAATGCAAATTTCCAACTGATATCTGGAAATTATTTTTAGTACGGAATAATTAATACCTGAAACTACATGTGAAAAAGAGTAATTAAGGCAAAACAATATGGAACCATTGAAGAAACAATAGATGTAGCAGCGGTGGGGCTATACAGTGCATCTGGATGGATGAATTAAGGTGATTCTTGCCATTTGTTACCCACAATTACCTTGTGATATATTCTGAATGTGGTTTTCATCACAAGCTATTGTTCTATTCTGGTCCTGACCAAGGCATCATTCTGATCTACAAAGGGCACAGATTTTTTAAATTTAAAAAAAATAAATTTAGAATACCCAATTCACTTTTTCCAATTAAGGGTCAATATAGCATGGCCAATCCACCTAACCTGCACATCTTTGTGTTGTGGGGGTGAAACCCACGCAAACACGGGGAGAACGTGCAAACTCCACACGGACAGTGACCCAGAGCCGGGATCGAACCTGGGACCTCGGCGCCGTGAGGCAACAGAGCTAACCCACTGCGCCACCGGGGCACAGCATGATTGAGTGACTGACTGCTAAACTAATTGCGAGCTGCCATCAGTTATGCACAAAAAAATGTTGTTACTCTAGACAAAATTGTTGGCTTCTGTCTTCCAGTGACCTGATGAATTGATCAAAACTTCATACCCTAGCTGAATGTGTTATCAATCATGCAACCGAGTTTATACCGGTGTGCTTTCAACATGATCAACGATTGTTTTGCAGTGGCAAACTGCACCGCGCAGTGATGGCGAGTCATATGCTGCAGGTTATTGGTCGTCAGGTTGCTGAGGGTTTACAAGAGATGCTATCACATGTGTCATTATGCAAAGACTTCAAAAAAAGGCCTTAAGGAAGAAGTTGTCAATTACAGACATATTTTCTGTGCAGTGATGCCTCAACAGATCTTAAATTTGGAAACATTTTTCTGAACGCCACTCAAGAGCTTGCCTTGTGTCAACATAAGCTTAGTCAAGCCTGAACAAGAAAATATCAAAATTAGCCCTGATTCCTGTTGAAATCTGTCTTTAAAGTGCAATTCCACAAACCTATGTAAATTTCTGCTCATTAATTTAAAAAAAGATAAATCCATAATATAATTTCCAAAATAATTAATGAAAGCAATCAAGTTCTCCCTTAAAACCATATAACCTGTTGTATAATTTGCATTACTATTTAACTCACCCATAGTTTTTGACCTGGTTGACTTTTTTATTAAGAAGCCTCCAGCAATAGTCTGCAGGGAAGTTTTTGCTTGACAAATTGTGAAGACATTTATGGTCTCATTTAAGTTCCACCTTTATAATACCTCTAAATACAAGGCATACTGGACTCTGCAAGTGGCTCCTTTTAACATACTGCATAGTTTTGCTCTAATAACATAGTATAGTTAAACAAGCAGAGTTTGAATTTGCCCTCTCATCTTATTGGGCTGAATTTAATGGCTACAGTGCTGGCCTGTTCACAGGCCAGAAAGCCAGGAGAAACCCTGTTGCGGCCATTTTTGGAAATCCTGAAGGAATTCAATGGCACTCAGGCAATTTGGCAGGGCTTCTGTGTCTTTTCAGTGCAAAGGTCCTGCCTTCAGGAGGTGCTGGCTAATCAGAGGCCTGATAGATCTCCCGCTCCAGCAGTGCCACTGGGAGTGGGACCCACCGTCAGTACTGCCACATTCAGCCACCATGGAGGGGAAACCGGAATTAAGATATGTTTGTCCCTTGATACCGGAGGTGGACTTCCTAGGGAAGGCAAGGAGACGTTCATGGGCGGTTTCATTAGTCACAGTGCAGAGTAGCGATCGAATGGAGTGGAGCGCGTCGGGGAGGACCTCCTGCCAGCGGGAGACCAGGAGGTTTTTAAACCGCAGGGCCAGCAGGACGGCCTTCCAGACCATCCCATTTTCCCTCTCCACCTGCCCGTTTCCCCGGGGGTTGTAGCTGGTCGTCCTTTGCCGAGCAGGAACTGACGCAGCTCATCACTCATAAAGGAGGATCCCCGGTTGCTGTGGACATAAGCGGGGAAACCGAACAGGGCGAAGATGCTGTTGAGTGCTTTAATGACCGTGGCAGACGTCATATCGGGGCATGGGATGGCGAAGGGGAATCGGGAGTATTCATCGACCACATTCAGGAAGTACGTGTTTCGGTCGGTGGAGGGGAGGGGCCCTTTGAGGTCCATGCTGAGGCGTTCAAAGGGGCGGGAGGCCTTCACCAGGTGCGCTCGGTAAAAGTGCGGTTTGCACTCCGCGCAGACCTGGCAGTCTCTGGTGACAGCCCTGACCTCCGCAATGGAGTAGGGCAGGTTGCGGGCCTTTATGAAGTGAAAGAACCGGGTTACCCCTGGGTGACAGAGACCATCGTGTAGGGCCCGGAGTCGGTCCACTTGTGCGCTGGCACATGTACCTCGGGATGGGGCATCAGGGGGCACGTTGAGCTTCCCGGGGCAATACAGAACCTCGTAATTGTAGGTGGAGAGCTCGATCCTCCACCTTAAAGATTTTATAATTTTTGATCTTGCCCCGCTGTGTATTATTAAACATGAAGGCAACCGACCGTTGGTCAGTGAGGAGAGTGAATCTCCTGCCGGCCAGGTAATGCTTCCAATGCCGCACAGCTTCCATGAAGGCTTGGGCCTCCTTTTCGACAGAGGAGAGCCGAACTTCAGAGGCATGGAGGGTGCGGGAAAAGAATGCCACGGGTCTGCCTGCCTGGTTGAGAGTGGCGGCCAGAGCGACGTCCGATGCATCGCTCTAGACCTGAAAGGGGAGGGTCTCACGACCGCGTGCATCGTGGCCTTGCCGATGTCTGCCTTGATGCGGTTAAAGGCCTGGCGGGCCTCAGCCGTCAGGGGAAAAACTGTGGAGTGGATGAGCGGGCGGGCCTTGCCCACTGGGCATAATAGGAGAAAAACCGCAGGCATCGTTTCAGGGCCTTGGGGCAGCGGGGGAGGGGGAGTTCCATGAGGGGGCGCATGCGGTCAGGGTCGGGCCCTAGAACTCCATTTTCCACAACATAGCCAAGGATGGCTAAGCGGTTGGTACGGAACATGCACTTCTCCTTATCGTACGTGAGGTTAAGGAGTATGGCGGTGTGGAGAAATTTGAAGAGGTTAGTGTCGTGGTCCTGCTGGTCGTGACCGCAGATGGTGACGTTATCTAGGTACGGGAAGGTGGCCCGCAGTCCGTACCGGTCAACCATTCGGTCCATCTCACGTTGGAAGACCGAGAACCCGTTAGTGACGCCGAAAGGAACCCTAAGGAAGTGGTAAAGGCGGCCGTCTGCTTCGAATGCAGTGTATGGGTGGTCCGCCTTGCGGATGGGGAGCTGGTGGTAGGCAGATTTCAGGTCCACTGTGGAGAAGACCCGGTACTGTGCAACCTGATTGACCATATCAAATATGCGTGGGAGGGGGTATGCGTCGAGCTGCGTGTACCGATTGATGGTCTGACTGTAGTCAACGACCATCCTGTGTTTCTCCCCAGTTTTTACTACTACCACTTGGGCTCTCCAGGGGCTGTTGCTGGCCTCAATGATGCCTTCCCGCAGCAGCCGCTGGACCTCCGACCTGATGAAGGTCCTGTCCTGGGCACTATACCGTCTGCTCCTGGTGGTGACGGGTTTGCAATCCGGGGTGAGGTTTGCAAACAAGGAAGGTGGGTCGACCTTAAGGGTCGTGAGGCCGCATACGGTGAGGGGTGGTAGGGGTCCGCCGAATTTTAGAGTTAGACTTTGGAGGTTGCACTGGAAGTCCAGGCCGAGTAACAGGGCAGCACAAAGGTTGGGGAGGACGTAGAGCCGGAAGTTGCTGAACTCTACGCTCTGGACGGTGAGGGTGGCTATGCAGTACCCCCGGATTTCCACGGAATGGGATCCGGAGGCCAGGGAGATTCTCTGGGTAATGGGGTGCACCGCGAGGGAGCAACGCCTTACCGTAGTGGGGTGGATGAAGCTTTCCGTGCTCCCGGAGTCAAGAAGGCAAGATGTCTTGTGCCCGTTGACATTCACCGTTGTCGTCGCGGTTGCAAGGTTGTGCGGCCGGGACTGGTCGAGCGTGATGGTGGCGAGCTGTGGCTGGTGTTGGTAGGCCCCGGGCTGGTCGGCGGCGGTGGCAGGCGATGAACGGCCAGATAAAGTGCCTGATGAGCAGGCGTCTTGAGGCGCCGTCCAAAATGGCGCCAAGATGGCGACGCCCACAGGGCGCATATGAAATGAAAATTAAAATCGCTTATTGTCACAAGTAGGCTTCAATGAAGTTACTGTGAAAAGCCCCTAGTCACATGGCGGGCGGCGTTAAAGATGGTGGCGCCCATGGGCCGCATGTGGTCTGCTGGGAGGAAGATGGCGGTGCCCACGGGTCACACGTGGGGGTGCAGGAACACTGGGCCTAGTTACAGCAGCGATCGACCAGGCCTGGCTCACAGCAGCAAAATGTCCCTTCTTCTCGCAGGTCTTGCAGAATGCACTCCGCGCCGGGCAGCGTGCCGGGAGTGCTTTGCTTGCCCGCAGAAATAGCATTTGGGCCCCCCGGGGTTGTCTGGCTGCCGCGCGGCGCAGGCTTGTGGTTGGATGGGGGCGGCCGCTGGTGGGGCCCACGATGTCCATGCGGTCGGGGGCGTACGACAGTACGTTACGGGAGGCTACTGTTAGCGAGTTCGCAAGTTGCCTGGTCGCCGCGAGGTAGAGCGTACCCCCTTCTAATAGGTGCTGGTGGATGTACGCCGACCCCATGCCTGTAACAAAAGCGTCCCTGATTAAGAGTCCTGTATGTTCAGCGGCCGAAACTGCCTGGCAATCACAGTTCCTCGCCAAGATGTGCACGGCACACCAGAAATCATCTAATTTTTTTTTTAAGATATGTTTTATTGAAATTTTTTTCCCAAACAACAATTTTTCCCCTCTTACAAAGCAAACGCAACAATAACAATACAGAAATTTTTAACAATACACAAGTAACAAAACCCCTTTATCTTTGACCTAAACTAAACTAACCCCCCCCCTCCCCCCTACCCCCCCCTTCCCCCCCTCCCCCCCCCCCCCCCCTTCCCCCTGGGTTGCTGCTGCTGGTCATCTGTCTTCCCTCTAACGTTCCCCTAGGTAGTCGAGAAATGGCTGCCACCGCCTGGTGAACCCTTGAGCCGATCCTCTCAGGGCAAACTTTATCTGCTCCAGTTTAATGAACCCCGCCATATAATTTACCCAGGCCTCCAATCCGGGGGGTTTCGCCTCCTTCCACATGAGTAGGATCCTGCGCCGGGCTACTAGGGACGCAAAGGCCACAACGTCGGCCTCTTTCGCCTCCTGCACTCCCGGCTCTTCCGCAACTCCAAATAGAGCTAACCCCCAGCCTGGTTTGACCCGGGCCTTCACCACCCGCGAAATCACTCCCGTCACTCCCTTCCAATACCCTTCCAGTGCCGGGCACGCCCAAAACATGTGTGCGTGGTTTGCCGGGCTCCCGCCACACCTCCCACATTTGTCCTCCACTCCAAAGAACCTGCTCAATCTTGCTCCCGTTATGTGTGCTCTATGTAGCACCTTAAATTGAATCAGGCTAAGCCTGGCGCATGAGGAAGAGGCATTTACCCTGCTTAGGGCATCAGCCCACATACCCTCCTCTATCTCCTCCCCTAGTTCTTCTTCCCACTTTCCTTTTAGTTCGCCCACCGACTCCTCCCCCTCTTCCCTCATCTCTCGGTAAATCTCTGACACCTTGCCCTCTCCGACCCACACCCCTGAAAGCACCCTGTCCTGTATCCCCTGTGTCGGGAGCAACGGAAATTCCCTCACCTGTTGTCTAGTAAACGCACTCACCTGCATATATCTCAAGAAATTTCCCCGGGGCAACTTATACTTTTCCTCCAATGCTCCCAAGCTCGCAAAAGTCCCATCTATAAATAAATCTCCCACCCTCCTAATTCCCAACTGGTACCAGCTCTGAAATCCTCCATCCATTCTTCCTGGAGTGAACCTATGGTTGTTCCTGATTGGGGACCCCACCAGGGCTCCCCGCACCCCTCTCTGTCGCCTCCACTGTCCCCAGATATTCAATGTTGCCGCCACCACCGGGTTTGTGGTAAACTTTTTAGGTGAGATCGGTAGCGGCGCCGTCACCAGCGCCTCTAAACTCGTCCCTTTACAGGACTTTCTCTCCAGTCTTTCCCACGCCGCTCCCTCACCCTCCATCATCCATTTACGTATCATTGCCACATTGGCGGCCCAATAGTAATCGCCCAAGTTCGGTAGTGCCAATCCTCCTCTGTCCCTACTACGCTGAAGGAACCCCCTCCTTACTCTCGGAACCCTCCCTGCCCACACAAAGCTTGCGATGCTCCTGTCTATTTTATTAAAAAAGGTCTTGGTGATTAGTATAGGGAGACATTGAAATACAAATAAGAACCTCGGGAGGACCATCATCTTAATTGCTTGCACCCTGCCCGCCAGCGATAGAGGCTGCATGTCCCACCTCTTGAAGTCCTCCTCCATTTGTTCTACCAACCGTGTCAGATTAATTCTGTGCAAGGTTCCCCAGCTCCTAGCGATCTGAATCCCCAGGTATTGGAAGTTTCTTTCCACTTTCCTTAGAGGCAAGCCTTCTATCTCTCTACTCTGGTCCCCTGGATGTATCACAAATAATTCTTCCCCATGTTTAGCCTATACCCCGAGAAATCCCCGAACCCCCTCAAAATTCGCATAACCTCTATCATCCCCCCCGCTGGGTCCGACACGTATAACAATAAGTCATCCGCGTATAACGAGACTCGGTGTTCTTCTCCCCCTCTAATCACCCCTCTCCATTTCCCGGAGTCTCTCAACGCCATGGCCAGAGGTTCAATTGCCAACGCGAACAACAATGGAGACAGCGGGCATCCCTGTCTTATTCCCCTATATAGTCGGAAATACCTCGATCTATGTCGACCTGTAACTACGCTTGCCGTTGTAGCACCATGAAGAAGTCTAACCCAGCTAATAAACCCGTTCCCAAACCCAAACCTCCTTAACACTTCCCATAAATACTCCCACTCCACCCTATCAAATGCCTTCTCTGCGTCCATTGCCGCCACTATCTCTGCCTCCCCCTCCACTGGGGGCATCATTATCACCCCTAATAGTCATCGCACGTTAACATTCAGTTGTCTCCCTTTTACGAACCCTGTCTGGTCTTCGTGCACCACCCCCGGGACACAGTCCTCTATCCTCGATGCCAGTACCTTTGCCAACAATTTGGCGTCCACGTTCAATAATGAAATGGGTCTATAGGACCCGCACTGCAACGGATCTTTATCCCTCTTCAAAATTAACGATATCGTCGCCTCCGACATCGTAGAGTCCCCCCTTTCCTGGCCTCATTGAAGGTCCTCACCATCAACGGGGCCAACAAGTCCACATATTTTCTGTAATACTCCACCGGGAACCCGTCTGGTCCTGGGGCCTTCCCTGCTTGCAAGCTTCCCAGTCCCTTAATAACCTCGTCCACCCCAATCGGTGCCCCAAGGCCTATCACCCCAGAAATCATCTAATGACTCACCGGGGAGTTGCTGCCTCATGGACAGGAGGTACCTGGCGTGGAGTTTGTTGATCGGTCAGATATAGTGTCCTTTCAGAAGCTCCATAGCTTCAGGGTAAGTGGGCGCATCCCAGATAAGGGGAAAAATCTCAGAGCTCACCCATGAGTACAGGATCTGGAGCTTCTGTGCGTCCAAGGGTTGTTCAGTCACTGATCCGAGGTAGCTTTCGAAGCAAGTTAGCCAGTGGTCGAAGGCCGACGTGGCATTGGCTGCTTGCTGGTGCAGCTGTAGGCGATTTGGCTTGATCCGTAGTTCCATCGCTGTAATATCTCTGCTTAATAAATTAATGCACTATCAATTACGATGAGACGAGAGTAGAGAGTAATCGAGGCTTTATTAAGCAGAGATGTGTGGCCTCCTGCAGCTGCTACCAGAATGAGAGCAGCTCGCTGTGCACACACATTTATACTCCGCCTGCTGGGCGGAGCCAGCAGGCAGGGATCTACCCCCCATACCTGTAGTACAGGAGCCTTACCGTATTACCTCTAATAACAACTATTATACAATCAGTGGTGACTACCACACAGCCCAACCGCAACAATGCAAAAAATGCCAGCTTGGCACCTTGGCAGTGCCACCCTACCCAAATGACATGCACCTGGAGGCCTCCGGTCCCCTAGGAGACCCCATGAGTGGCATTCCGTCTGGAACCATTTCCGGAGACCAGTATTGAAAGGCACTCGCCAGATGTCTCCAAGGAAAGTGAGATTGATCCCGCACCTCAGGTAACTTAGGAATCTGCACATTAAAGTGAGACTAGCCGTCTCGCTTTAATATGCAGATTTCCTAAAAAGTGATGTCGCACAGATCTTGTGAAGCATTGTGAGGTTGTGAAAGTAAAATGTAAGTCATTCTTTTTGTCTCCGGTAGATCCTGGGACTGGTGTCTCCCGGCTATTTCCGGCCACATTGCACCACAATGAGCTACTTTTGATTGATTGTCACATGTACCGAAGTAGAGTGAAAAGTATTTTTCTATGGCCAAGGGAGCGTGCACAGTATGTGCACAGCGGACAAAACGAATAATCGACAAAGTACATTAACAAATAGTGATTGGTCACAGTGCGGAACAAGGGCCGAAGCAAATATATGAGCAAGAGCAGCATAGGTCGTCGTGAATAGTATTCTTACAGGGAACAGATCAGTCTGAGGGAGAGTCGTTGGGGAGTATAGTAGCTGTGGGGAAGGAGCTTTTCCTATGTCTGGATATGTGGGTCTTCAGACATTTTTACTTCTGCCTGATGGAGGGGTCTGGAAGAGGACAAAGCCTGGATGTGAGAGGTCTTTGGCAATGCTGTCTGTCTTCCTGAGGCAGCGGGAGGTGTAGACAGAATCAATGGGAGGGTGGCAAGCTTGTGTGATGCAGCGTAGCCATTAAATCACACCCTTAGTCTAAGATGCCTCCTGTCCTTACTTTGCAAATGGTTCTTTTGTTTAGAAACAAATGCAAAACTTATTATTAATATAAAACTATATTGGCATCCTTTTGGCCCGCTTTCTCGCTTTCCCCCATGTGCCTATTTCCAGCTCCTCCAACACCGCCATCTCCCCTGCCCCCCGCCACTAGTTTTCTTCCACCCTTCCCTCAAGATGTTGAATTGTTCTGGAGTGTGCTTTCACTTAGATGACCATTCATCAGCTGTAAGGTTGGGCAAAAGAGAGTATTGTAGCTGAGCCTAGTCTTGATTGGGCAACCCCACGCCAGGATCTTGCAGCATGGGACAAGGAATTGGCGGTGTCAAGCTAACTTAAAAAAATTATTTTAAGAGATGTGAGTGCCATTGGCGATGTCATTTGTTGCTTATTCCAAGTAGAAATATCCTGAGGTAAAAGGTTAAAGCTCCATGTTTGCAAGAATGTCCTTCATACTGAAATGAATCTTTGTGATGATGCCTTTCAGAATTTATCAGAATTAGTGTTCAAAATTAACAAACTCCTTGGGTGCAATTCAGTACAGAAGATTTCCATTCTGCTTTGTCATCCCACCTCAACCATCTGTTCCTGTGTGTTCTATATGTCTCACTTAGCATTTTAACTGGAATTTATGCTGATATTGTCAAGAAGTACCATAGGAAATTGTCGTTTTCCGTAGCAAATTATTTCAGTAATATAAAATAAATCGTAAGCGGCTTTCAGATGCTGACACGTTTGCTGCTTGACATGTAGAAAGCCAAGATTTTGTTACACAGGAATAATTCCAGTGTGAAATATTCCTGCTCTTTCCATCTTCCTGTGCATGGCACAGTAACCAAAGACGACTAAAGAAAACTAATTTGTCCACAATGGATATTCAGGGAATTATGTTTTGGCTTGAAGGTTGGGTCTGCGACCTGTTCCTCATTTCCTCCTTTTGGGGCTCCCCCTCTCCATCTTCTTTCCTCCGAGTGTGAAGATGATTGCCCATATTTGGACATTGATTCCACAGATGCTGACCATCCATCTGGGACCCCACTCAGTGTGGCCATTTTCTGCTCTGAAAGCATAGATAGTGAGCCCAGGGAGGTTATTCCATCGAAGCACAATTCTGTTCCCACTCCATTTCCATGTGCATACATTTTCTTTTCAGCAGGGGGGGGGTTACAGGACAGTAGCTATAAGGGGCACATGGACCAATTAAGAACATAAGAAACAGGAACAGGCCATTTGATTCCTCGAACCTGCTCTGTCATTCAATAAGATTGTTGCTGTTCTTCAACCTCAGCTATTCCTTCCCTCACAATCCCTATCTCCCCTTAATTTCTTTAGTCCCTAAAAAGTCTAGCGATCTGGTACTCTAATATACTCAGCAACTGAATATCCGCAATTCCCTGTGGTACAGAATTCCAAAGGTTCACAACCTTTTGAGGAAATAAATCTTTCCTCAGGAGAGTCCTAAATGGACAACCTTTTATTCTGAGGCTGTGACCCGGAGTTTCAGATGCCCAGCCAGAGAAAACATTCACCTATCATCTACCATATCAAACTCCATAAGAATTTTATATGTTTCAGTGAAATCACCTCATTCTCCTAAACTTTCAGGTCTAGTCTGTCGTGTTGGGTGTTCCGCTATACAAATGAACCAACACGGTTGCAGATGGTACAACTCTGTTTTATTACTCGTGATAACAACATCTGTAAACTTATGACGGTGGTTCGTTCTTTACCCTTTAACCTGTGGACCCAGCCCTAACACTATCTGGGAGAGGCACTAAGCACATGGTGTATGTCTGAGTGGCAAGCTGTGAGCTCTGTGCCCTGAGCTGTCTCCTGCTGGAATGAGCGGGAACTGTGGTGTTCCAGTTTTATAGTGCGTGTGCTCTCACTGGTGATTGGCTGTGATGTTGCGTGTGTGTTGATTGGTCCGTTGATCTGTCCATCAGTGTGTATGTGTGTTTGCACCATGATGTTTATCTGAATATCATGACATAGTCTATTCAATCTCTCCACTTAAGACAATTATTCCCTCATCCGAGGAATCAATGTAGTGAACCTTCATTACTCTCCCTCTAAGGCAAGTATCTCCTTCCGCAGATAAGGAGACCAAAACTGTACACAGTATTCCAGGCATGTCCTCACCAAGATCCTATACAATTGCAGTAAGTCTTCTTTACTCACATTCTGAATCCTGTAATAAATGCTAACCTAACATTTTAACATTTGCTTTCCTAATTGCTTGCTGCCCCCGCTTGTTAATTTTCTTTGCTCCATCTACAGCTGCATCCGGATTTCTCCGAATACCAAAATTTTTCAGCCTTTCACCAGTTAAATAAATTCTGCATTCTATTTTTCCTATAGCTTCACATTTCTCCACATTATACTCCATCTGTTATTCTTGTCCATTCACTTACAGCTACTTTGTGTCGATCTCACAGCTTACTTTTCCACCTAACTTGGATTCACGTGGGGCGTGATTCTCCGGCAACCGGAGAATCGGTGCCAATCGCGCCCGCGCGATCACCGCGGCGCCGGAGGGGGCCGCTGAAAGAGGCCCCCGTGGCAATTCTCTGTGGTCGATCGGCCAAACTCCCGCCGAGTCCCGCCGGCGTGGTTCCAATCTGGTACCACCCGGCGGGAGCTCGGACCCGCAGCCACGGTGGACGTCCTGGTGGGGGGAGCGGGAGGATCTGACTCTGGGGAGGGCCTCTACGGGGGCAACCAATCGGCGGGCCCCCGCGATCTGGAGGGGCCTACTTCCTTCCGCACAGGCCCGGTGTAGGTCTCTGGCCATGTTGCTCGGCACCGGCGCGGAGACAGAAACCACCCGCATGCGCCAGCGCGGTGAGGGCCGTTGTGCGCATGCGCTGGCGCGGAGTGACCACCACGCACTTGCGCAGATCCGCACCGGCTGTGCAGGCGGAGCAGCTTGCAGCACTCCGGTGCTGTGCTGGTCCCGTGAGGACCACTGAATCGCTGGGCCAGGAGGCCCATCAACTCTGGCGTACACCACTCTGGTGTTAATGCCGGCGTCAAAACTTGGCCGGGATTTCGGAGAATCCCGGCCATGATCACTTCATCTAAGTTATTGATAGCTGAGGTCCAAGTATTGATCCTGCAGTAGCCTACTGAAACAGCCCATCAATCTGAAAATAATCTATTTAATCCATTTCTCTCTGTTAACAAATCCTCAATCATAGCATTATATTGCTCATATATTGGCGGCACAGTGCCTCACAGTGCCAGGGACCCGGGTTCAATTCCGGCCTTGGGCGACTGTGTGGAGTTTGCACGTTCGCCCCGTGTCTGTGGGTTTACTCTGAATGCTCCGGTTTCCTCGCACAATCCAAAGATGAGCAGATTAGGTGGATTGGTCATGCTCAAATTGCCCCTTGGTGTCCAAAGATGTGCAGGTTAAGTGGGGTTATGGGGATAGGGCAGGGGAGTAGGCTGAGATAGGGTGCTCTTTCAGAGGGTTGGTGCAGACTCGATTGGCCAAATGGCCTTCTTCTGCTCTATAGGAATTCTTTGGATTCTATTGCCCCCAATCATAGGAGTCCTACTTTTGAGTAATAACCTCTTGTGCAACAACTTGCACAGTAGCATAGTGGTTGAAACTATGGCTTCACAGCGCCAGGGTCCTAGGTTTGATTGCCGGCTTGGGTCACTGTCCTTGCAGAGTCTCCACGTTCTCCCCGTGACTGCGTGGGTTTCCTCCGGGCGCTCCGGTTTCCTCCCACAAGTCCCGAAAGACATGCTATTAGGTAATTAAGTAAATTGGACATTCTGAATTTTCCCTCTGTGTACTCAAACAGGTGCCGGAATGTGGCGACTAGGAGCTTTTCACAGTAACGTCATTGCAGTGTTAATGTGACAATGTTACTAGTGACAATAAAGATTATTATTATTAAAACCGTACCCTCCCTACCCTGTATGGCCAAGGACTTTGCAACACACCTAGACACTGAGATGTTTCAGCTGGCAGAATCTGAGTTTTATAAGGACATGGGGCGTCTACAACGAGTAAGTAACAGACTAGATTTCTTTACAATACGATATATACACTGCCCGGTAGCTCCTAGCGGGTTCCTCTCTTTCTGGTCGGTGCCTTACTGGCTGCACGTTTATACAGCAGGAGAGCTTGTACTCCGCAAGGACCACAGGGAAGATAATCATTCCCGCTCCATAGGTCCCTGATGAAATATTGCACTGAGGTATCAGAGGTTTGAGGTAATCCCCCTGTTGTGTTATGTACTCTGGGATAACACAGGCTGCAACTCGATGCAGCTATGACCAAAAGATACTCCAGACGTTGAAGCAAGTTCAATGTGATTTACTGAACCATTAGCACAGTTCTCTATGAGTTTGACTCTCCTTCTAATCTAGCTGTAGTAACTCAGTCGAACTAACCAGTCTTCTCTAAGCCACGTGATGGGTGTGATGCTACTGATCAACCCTGATGTACTCTCTAGATGTCTGTCTGTGGAAAGAGACAGAGCCCTGTCCTTATGTATGGATTTTGTAATGCCCCCTTGTGGTAGTGTCACCTCTGTGTGGCTTGACTGCCCATTGGTCGTGTCCTATTCTATGTGTTCATTAGCTGTAAGTCTGCATGTCATGACGTCTCTGGTGCTCCCTCTAGTGTTTACTTAGTGCATTTACATTAACCCCTACGTAGTGTATTTACATTAACCCCTTGTGTATTTACAGTGATGCATAACACCACACCCCCAACCACTAGCTGCACTGCAAGGCTGCTCAGTTGAGAAATCTGACAGTGTGGGACTTGCATCCTGCAGACAAACTGTAAAAAAAAATGGCTCCATGCATGAAACAGTGAATCCTATTCCAATCTATTTGCAGTGTCATATGGCACCATCACAATTCAGCGGCATCAGGGTAGGTAATGCCTGAGGTTTTCTATTCTTTGCAGGAATAATGTCAAATTTCTAATAGTGTCACCAGCCACAACAAATCCTCTGCAGGAATTTTTGATAATTTCTGGAAAATTTACATTTTTAATCATTTTGTCGCATATTGTTAATTTCATCTTTTTCTAGAAAAGCGTCTTGCAGACGTTACTTCTGTGACAGCAGACTAAAATGAAAGAAGTTGGATGCACAGAGGGCCTATGACACCACAAGTGCTGTGACAGCACTGCCGCTAAATGCATTTTCCGTATCGTGCTACTAAACATAATTTTCATTAATTAGACATTAGAGGTTTGCAGCTGCAAATTAATAATTATCTTTATATTTTAAAACTATTTTCCTGAACGTCAATTCTTATGGTCACTGCTTCTAAAGTTGCATAGAATCCCTCAAAGGAACAAAAGATTACATTTATATAGCACCTCTAATGTAGTGAAATATCCCAAGGTGCTTCACAGCAGCATCATCAAAATAAATTTTACACAAAGCACCAGAAAATGTTAGGACAGGTGATGAGTAGGAGCATCTGAAAGGAAAAGAGAGCGAGAGATGAGGGCTGAGGCAACTGAAGGCAAAATCATCACTGGAAAATTGTTTAAAATCGAAAATGCACAAGAGGAGTAATTGGAGCTGTGCCAACGCCTGGGGCTGGAGGTGGGTACAGAAAAAAGTCCCGGTGCCATATTTAAATACCAGTCCAGCATACTCAATCACTCTCTCCAGCTCACCTGTCTTTACCAGACTGTGCAGGATGTCAGCAACCCAGAGGGAAAAGGCTAGCAGCCTCAAGAAGAAGTGTGTTCCACGATTCAATCACATTCACCCCGATCCCTTCACCTGCAAGGCAGTCATGCCCCAATTGGACCTGTATCCATCGCACCTGGAGTCTTCATGCATCCTATTCCAGTAAACAATATGGTATCTCTTTAATCCCCTTGTTTGTGAGCTTTGCATGCAGTTTTATCAAGGTCCAGCTTCCCTCCCCTTGGTCTTCTCTCTGCTTCCATTGTTCCTGTTCTTCATCCGCCTTCTCACCTGTTTTGCTTACCATTGTGAGGCCTCAGCTCTTCACCTCTCCTTGCACATCCCTCCTTCCATATTGCTACCCTTGTCTTTGTCAGGCCAGCCCCCTCCACACCTTACCTTGCACTCCATCCCCGGTCAAATTTCAGACCTTTATTGTGGTGGCTGCATGAATCCCATAGCACAGTACTGTCCAGATGCCCCTGGTGTGGCACAAGGAGCAAGGTGACCCCCTACTCCCTAACCCCAGGCACTATACTGATTCACGGGCCCTTTAGCACAGTGCTGACCATGAAGACCAGCTTGGCATGGAAACGTCTGCCCCGGAAGAGTTATGAACACTGCATTAGGAGCACGATAGCAGAAAGGCTTTGTTGCACTCACCTCAAAATCTCTTGTCAACTGAGGACTGCCTTGTGCACTCCACTCTTTAGCAATTGGGTTTTCGACTGATGTAATTTCATGCTGGTGTAACACATGATTGGAAGACCTGACTAGATGCTGATGGCCATCTGTTTTACTAAGCATTCACGGGATGCAAATGAATACAAATGATGTTCACGCCAACAGCCAGCGGGAAGACCGTCCTGCCATTGGGTGAATTGCATTTCACATCAGTGTGATTCGGACTTTTTGGCTCCCGCTAGATACTTCGCTCCCTCCCGCCACCAAACCTGTAGTTGGCAGGTTGGGAGAATTCCAACCAATGTGTTCAATTTCCCAATATTTAGCTACAGGAAGTTTATGCTCATTGAGTCCTTGGTGTCAGACAAGCAGCATGGCAAATCAGTGCAGGGTTTGAGAGAGGTGGTGGTAAGGAGCAGACTATTCAACTGCTCAAGCCAGTTTGGTCCAGTTTTGGTCTCCTTATTTGAGGAAGGATGTGGTGGCATTGGGGGCAGTTCAGAGGAGGTTCATCAGATTGATTCCGGGGATAAAAGGTTGGCATACAAAGAGAGATTAAACAGTTTGGGCTCATACGCGCTGAAGTTTAGAAGGATGCGAGGGGATCTCATCGAGGTATATAAAATACTAAAAGGGATTGATAACAGGGAACGAAAACAGCGCGAGAGGAGAGAGAGCCGGGACAGCGAAAACAGCGCGGGAGGAGAGAGCCGGGAGATTTAAAAAGCGCGGGAGGAGAGAGCCGGGACAGCGAAAACAGCGCAAGTGGAGAGAGAGCCGGGACAGCGAAAACAGCGCGGGAGGAGAGAGAGCTGGGACAGCGAAAACAGCGTGGGAGGAGAGAGCCGGGAGATTTAAAAAGCGCGGGAGGAGAGAGCCGGGACAGCGAAAACAGCGCGAGAGGAGAGAGAGCCGGGACAGCGAAAACAGCGTGGGAGGAGAGAGCCGGGAGATTTAAAAAGCGCGGGAGGAGAGAGCCGGGACAGCGAAAACAGCGCGAGAGGAGAGAGAGCCGGGACAGCGAAAACAGCGCGGGAGGAGAGAGCCGGGAGATTTTAAAAGCGCGGGAGGAGAGAGCCGGGATAGCGAAAACAGCGCGAGAGGAGAGAGAGCCGGGACAGCGAAAACAGCGTGGGAGGAGAGAGCCGGGAGATTTAAAAAGTGCGGGAGGAGAGAGCCGGGACAGTGCTGGGAGAAGTGAGTGCACAAAAGGTGTGGCAGGAGTGCCTTTAGACACGGAGTGCTGATTGGAACAGAGTGCATCTGAGTTTAGGTGAGTGACTGAGTTTGGGTGAGTGGCGAGAGAGGACTGTGTTTTTGTTGGTGTTCAGGTTTATCCTTGAGGTTATATTAAAAAAAAAAATTATTATTTAAATTAATTAACTAATTGTATATGGCTGGACAGGTGATGTGCTGTTGCTGGATGATGATGGAATTGTGGATCCCATTGAGACCGTCAGTGACCACATCTGCAGCAAGTGTTGGCTGCTCGAGGAACTTCGGCTCAGAATTGATGAGCTGGAGACCGAGCTGCACACACTGCGGCACATCAGGGAGGGGGAAAATTACCTGGACGCTTTGTTTCAGGAGGCAGTCACACCCGGTAGAATAAGTACTGTTAATTTGGTCAGTGGTCATGGACAGAGTGGTGTGACTGCAAGGGAGGCAGGTAGGGGGATCCTGAGTTTAGGAGTTGAGGAGCCTCAGCCCTTGGCCTTGTCCAACAGGTATGAGGTACTTGCTCCCTGTGTGGATGAGGAAGAGGGCTGTACGGAGGATGCGTTGACTGACCACTGCACCGTGGTACAGGAAGCCATTCAAGAGGGGGGAGCAAAAAGACAAGTGGTAGTTGTAGGGGATTCTATAATTAGGGGGATTGATGGCATCCTTTGTAAACCAGATTGAGAGTCCCACATGGTATGTTGCCTGCCCGGTGCCAGGGTGAAGGACATCTCTGATCGGCTTGAAAGGATTTTGGAGAGGGAGGGGGAGGATCCAGTTGTTGTGGTCCACGTTGGGACTAACAACATAGGTAAGACTAGGAAAGAGGACCTGATTGGGGATTATCAAACACTAGGGATTAATTAAAGAACAGGTCCTCCAGGGTTGTAATCTCTGGATTACTACCCGAGCCACGTGCCAATTGGCATAGGGTTGAGAAAATTAGGGAAGTTAACACGTGGCTAAAGGAGTGGTGCGGGAAAGAGGGATTCCATTTCATGGGGCATTGGCATCAGTACTGGGGCAGGAGGGACCTGTACCGTTGGGACGGTCTTCACCTGAACCATTCTGGGACCAGTGTTCAAGCGAATAGGATAAATAGGTTGGTCACAAGGACTTTAAACTAGCAAGTTGGGGGGAAGGGAAGTGTAAAGCTATGGACAGTATAATGGTTAATGGAGATCAAGGCAGCAGGTTACGTGACAGGTTATTATGTAGAGATATGGGTTCAAAGACAAGGAAAATTAGGAGAAAGGGTAAGAGGAAAAATAATTTGGGAAAAGTTACTGATCAAGGTGTTAGGATTCATAACAAAGACATAAAAAACAGCATAAGTGTACTTTACCTGAATGCTCATCGTATACGAAATAAGGTAAATGAGTTGATGGCGCAAATCATCGTGAATGACTATGATTTAGTGGCCATTACTGAAACATGATTAAAAGATGGTCACGACTGGGAGTTAAATATCCAAGGGTATCAGACTATACAAAAGGATAGAATGGACGGTAAGGGCGGTGGTGTAGCTTTGTTGTTTAAGGATGGCATCTGGGCAATAGTAAGGGATGATATTGGTGCTATGGAGGACAAGGTTGAATCAATTTGGGTGGAAATCAGGAATTGTAAGGCAAAAAGGTCACTGATCGGAGTAGTCTATAGGCCACCAAATAGTAACAGGATGGTAGGGCAAGCAATAAGCAAAGAAATAACGGATGCATGTAGAAATGGTACAGCGATTATCATGGGAGATTTTAATCTGCATATCGATTGGTTTAACCAGGTTGGTAAAGGCAGCCTTGAGGAGTTTATAGAATGTGCCCGGGATAATTTCCTGGAACAGTATGTAATGGAACCTACAAGGGAACAAGCGGTCCTAGATCTGGTCCTGTGTAATGAGGCAGGATTGATTAATGATCTCTTGGAAGGAGCGACCACAATATGGTGGAATTTAAAATACAGTTGGAGGATGACAAGGTAAAATCAAACACTAGTGTTTTGTTCTTAAACAAAGGCGATTACAATGGGATGAGAGAAGAACTAGCTAAGGTAGACTGGGAGCAAAGACTTCATGTTGAAGCAGTTGAGGAACAGTGGAGAACCTTCCGAGCGATCTTTCACAGTGTTCAGAAAAGGTTCATACCGACAAAAAAGAAAGACGGTAGAAAGGGGAAAAATCGACCGTGGATATCTAAGGAGGTGAGGGAGAGTATCAAATTGAAGGAAAAAACATTCAAAGTGGCAAAAATTAGTGGGAGACTAGAGGACTGGGAAGTCTTTAGGGGACAACAGAAAGCTACTAAAAAAGCTATAAAGAAGAGTAAGGTAGACTATGAAAGTAAACTGGCTCAGAACATAAAAGCAGACAGTAAAAGCTTCTACAAATATATAAGACAAAAAAGAGTGGCTAAGGTAAATATTGGTCCTTTGGAAGATGAGAAGGGAGATTTAATAATAGGAGACGGGGAAATGGCTGAGGAGCTGAACAGGTTTTTTGGGTCAGTCTTCACAGTGGAGGACACAAATAACATGCCAGTGACTGATGGAAATAAAGATATGATAGGTGAGGCCCTTGAGATGATTGTAATCACTAAGGAGGCAGTATTGGGCAAGCTAATGGGGCTAAAGGTAGACAAGTCTCCTGGCCCTGATGGGATGCATCCCAGAGTGTTAAAAGAGATGGCTAGGGAAATTGTAAACGCACTAGTGATAATTTATCAAAATTGGAAAGTAAGTAGCAAACGTGACACCACTGTTTAAAAAAGGAGGTCGGCAGAAAGCGGGTAATTATAGGCCGGTAAGCTTAATTTCGGTTGTAGGGAAAATGCTGGAATCTATCATTAAGGAGGAAATAGCGGGGCACCTGGAGGGAAATTGTCCCATTGGGCAGACGCAGCATGGGTTCACAAAGGGTAGGTCGTGTCTGACTAATTTGGTAGAATGTTTTGAGGACGTTACCAGTGCAGTAGATAATGGGGAGCCAATGGATGTGGTGTATCTGGATTTCCAGAAAGCTTTTGACAAGGTGCCACATAAAAGGTTGCTGCATAAACTAAAGATGCATGGCATTGAGGGTAAAGTGGTAGCATGGGTAGAGGATTGGTTAACTAACAGAAAGCAGAGAGTGGGGATAAATGGGTGTTTCTCTGGTTGGCAACCTGTAACTAGTGGGGTCCCTCAAGGGTCAGTTTTGGGCCCGCAGTTGTTCACAATTTACATAGACGATTTGGTGTTGGGGACCAAGTGCAATGTGTCAAAGTTTGCAGACGACACTAAGATGAGTGGTAAAGCAAAAAGTGCAGAGGATACCGGAAGTTTGCAAAAGGATTTGGATAGGTTAGGTGAATGGGCTAGGGTCTGGCAGATGGAATTCAATGTTGCCAAGTGTGAGGCTATCCATTTCGGGAGGAATAATAGCAGAATGGATTATTATTTAAACGGTAAGATGTTAAAACATGTTGCTGTGCAGAGGGACCTGGGTGTGCTGGTGCACGAGTCGCAAAAAGTTGGTGTGCAAGTGCAACAGGTGATTAAGAAGGCTAATCGAGTTTTGTCTTTCGTTGCTAGAGGGATGGAGTTCAAGACTAGGGAGGTTATGCTGCAACTGTATAGGGTGTTGGTGAGGCCGCATCTGGAGTATTGTGTTCAGTTTTGGTCTCCTTACCTGAGAAAGGACATATTGACACTGGAGGGAGTGCAGAGGAGATTCACTAGGTTGATCCCAGAGTTGAGGGGATTAGATTATGACGAGAGGTTGAGTAGACTGGGACTGTATTCATTGGAGTTTAGAAGGATGCGGGGGGATCTTATTGAAAGATATAAAATTATGAAGGGAATAGATAGGATAGATGCGGGCAGGTTGTTTCCACTGGTCGGGGAAAGCAGAACTATGGGGCAGAGCCTCAAAATAAGGGGAAGTAGATTTAGGATGGAGTGTAGGAGGAACTTCTTCACCCAAAGCGTTGTGAATCTCTGGAATTCCTTGCCCAGTGAAGCAGTTGAGGCTCCTTCTTTAAACGTTTTTAAGAAAAAGATAGATACCTTTCTAAAGAATAAAGGGATTCGGGGATATGATGTACGGGCTGGAGAGTGGAGCTGAGTCCACAAAGATCAGCCATGATCTCATTAAATGGCGGAGCAGGCCCGAGGGGCCAGATGGCCTACTCCTGTTCCTAGTTCTTATGTTCTTATGTAAGTAAACATAGACTAAATGTTCCCATTTGTGGGGAAATCTAGAAAGTGAGGTCACAGATGTAGGTTGAGAGGCAGTAGATGTTGGACTGAGATGGGGAGGTGCTACATCTCGCAGAGGGTGGTGAATTTGTAGAACTCACTGCCCCGTAGTGCGGTGGAATCGGCAGGGAGATCAGCCATGATCTGACTGAATGACGGAGCAGACGCGAAGGGCTGAATTGCACATTACTTCTCCGAATTTCTATCTTCCTATGGTCATGTAATTCAATCATGCCTGATCTTTACCTTAACCCCATTTGCTTGCCTTTGCTCCATACCCCATGGTAGCCTTTCCTAACAAAACACTATTGACCTCGGACTTATAACTTTTGATGGACCCAGCATCTACAACCTTTTCAAGAAACAAGTTTCAGCTTCCCACTTCACTCTGTGTGGAGGAATGTTTTCCTGATTTCATTCAAAGGCCTGACTCTAATTTTAAGATCATGACCCCTTGCTCCGGATTCCCCCACCAAAGAAAGTTTTTCCGCATTTACCCTATCAAATCCCTTTATCATTTTAAACACATCTAATAGTTTATGCCAATAACATCTCAGCAACGAGGCCTCATAATTTGAGGCTTCAAGGCCTTGTATTACTTGGGTTCCAAACAGCACCAGGAGCAGAATTCTATAGCCCCCCCCCTGCTGGCATGATTTTCCAGTCCTGCCAAAACTGATGGAGTTCAGAATGGCTCGCCACATTTTCTGCCCTGCCCCTGACACGTAGTGAGTTATAATTCCGCCCCAGGTGTTTCAAATACCAATTTTACAGATTGCGAACCTTTTTATTCAGAAGCACTGGGAATCCTATTGGGATCCTATTGGGATCCTATTGGGATCAGTGGTTTTATCAGTTTTGCTCAGTAAAATTTGAAAACATTCATTAAATTGAATCACGGCAAAGCTAGGAAATGCAGGGGGCAATTCAACTAATTGGGAACCAAGTCCTATAGCGAGCGCGTTTAACCACATGTTTGCCCCCCTCGCAGCACCGAGAAGCACGTGGCTAAACAACACAGCTCACGTTGTACAAGGAGCCTCAGCAGGGAACACGTGACCAAGGCCGGACATAGGTCCATTTTTCACACTGAGGAAGTCCATTCGCCGGAACTCCATAATATAGTGAGAGATCAGGACGGCCTGCAGCTAGGGGCCTTCAAGTGAGACTAGCCGAGGTGGCAGAGTGGTTCTCACTGCGCCGAGGTTCGATCCCGACTCTGGGTCACTGTCCGTGTGGAGTTTGCACATTCTCCCATGTTTGCGTGGATTTCACCTCCACAACCCAAAAGATGTGCAGGGTAGGTGGATTGGCCACGTTAAATTGCCCCTTAATTGGAAAAAATGAATTGGGTACTCTAAATTTAATTTTTAAAACGTGAGACTAGCTGTCTCGCTTTAATATGCAGATTTTCTAAAAAGTGATCCCGCCCACAGCGGGCAGGATCTACATCGCAATGTCTCGCGAGATCCCGGGAGCAGGGTCTCCCAGCTTTTATTAGCCACGCCGCACTGTTGTGATCTGCTTTTCGGGCGAAACATGGCCATTGAATCGCGCCCGCAGTCCCAGCTTTATGCCGAAGCTCCAACCTCGACTACTTTGCCAGTAGACATTTCCTTTATGATACCAATCATTCTCTCAACTTCCTGAGGTAAAACTGCCAATAGTATTCATTCAAAAAATAGAAATTGTTTAGAACAGAACATTTAGAAACATTTAGAATAAGTAACAAAATAAAGATCTAGGAAAATAAAACCCAGAAGGAAAAGGCAAACATACAGCAAAATGCAGCAAACTGAAATATCAATACATCTGTTGTGTGAATCCTGGGGTTGGTTCCAGCCACACTTGAGTCATCTAATATGGGCTGGTAAATACTAGATACAAATTGAGCACATCCAGTAGCTGGCTGCACTGAATTAAGATATGGGTCAACACATGTTACTGCCAGGAAATAATGAAAATATCCACCTATTAGCTTGTAATTTATACATGTTTAATTTTGAGTATAAGCAACCTTTGTGAAATAAAATGTACAATGTAAGATACTCAGCAGATACTCCAATAGATAGTTCATTCCTTCACCTCTTTGGCTTGGATGGTGGGGTGGAGGGGATGACAGTGGTGACCCATAGCACAATCGCACATTGGGCTGGATTTTCCCAGCCCCGTGGAAATGGGGTTGGAGGTGGGAAGTGATTTTGGGATGGCTCCCCTTGTACATCCCTACCTGGGGGGTGAGGGGTGGTGGGGGGGGGGGGGGGGGGGGGGGAGGGGGGGGGGGGGGGGGACTTTCCCAAGGGTGGAGTAGGATCCGGGTCAGCTGCCCGGTGGGGCTGCCGGCTGATTTTGTTGCGGGCCTTTTGATTGGATTTCCAGCATCAAGAATATGCCCAGCATCCTGAATAAAAGGGTGAACACAGAGGGGGCCAATTAGGAGTCCTCTTCCTGAAAGATTGCAGAGAATACACTAGTGACATGGGCAAGCTCCAGGTCTCCACCTGGATCCAACATTGGGAAGCCTGGCAGAAAATCCAGCCCATGTTGTGAATATGCGATTTGATAGGACAGCTTCCCTCCCCACCCTCCATATCGCACTTTCTTTGAAAGGATTCTGCATTATGCCATATCTTCCCTAATTAGAATGAAAGAGATGCAAAATGTAATGGTACCTCCATTAACTTCTGATGAGTTGGTGCTACTTCCTTGAGTGATATCCAGGCACTGTAGTAATAGGCCTCAGATGCTCTCCCTGCTTCCAATCAAAAATTAATGTTTGTTAAAAAGAACAGATAATTAAGATACGTTTACAGTTGATCTCTAAAGAGAGCATTCATCAGAATCCATCTCAGCACCTTATATTAAAATTGCTTGGGGTCTGTAGTTATCAATTGTTATGCTTTATACTTCCTTTGACAAGTGGAAAATTTCTTCTTTGCCTTCAAGATGCATTAGTTGTTCTCAGTCTTTCTTTATCACACATCTGAGGAGGAATAAACCACGGGCCACTTGACAGTGGTTCTTATTCTCCACTGTACTGAATTTTACAAGAGACTGCAATTTCCTTCGACATGCAAGCGAATAGTGATTACCTGCATTTGAATGACATTTTTTTAAATTTTGAGCACCCAATTCATTTTTTCCAATTGAGGGACAATTTAGCATGGCCAATGCACCTACCCTGCACATCCTTTTGGGTTGTGGGGGTGAAACCCACGCAAACACGGGGAGAATGTGACAACTCCACACAGACAGTGACCCAGAGCCAGGTTCGAACCTGGGACCTTGGCGCCGTGAGGCAGCAGTGCTAACCAGTGCGCCATTGTGCTGTCCTTGAAGTTACTTTTTACATGTGATTACGGCCAGCTAATGGATCCACAATTTTTTTGAAGAACTGTTTTGAGAATTACAGCAGTAGGCATTAAGAAAATGCTGCGGAAACCATTAACTCACAATGAATTGGTGATTTAATCAGGAACAAATTGACAATAAAAAGAATGCTAACAATTTGTGCCCATTGGGCTTGTAGTTAAAGCTAGTATAACTTAGCAAACCAGAAGTGCTACAAATATTTTTGAAAATTTTGTAGATAAATTAATTCATCCACACACATTGCTGCGTACAATTTGCCTGAAATGTTTATTCGGGCTTTCTGGAGAATATGGCAGATGTTGGGAGGTGTGGCGTGTGGGTGGAGAGTGCTTCATCACCTTAGCTGTCTGCTTGTCAGTGTGTTTGCATAAATCTGCTAATGAACAGGAAAATCTCATCTTGGCTTTCCCCTCCTCACCTACGCTGCTTCTTTGAACTAACTGGGCATCTGGAGTGACAGTTTTCAGGAGGCAACCTGGATCAGTGAGACCATGCCCCCGCTTCTGTTTATTGCTGGAACCTACACAGAATGGGAGATTTACAAAGGTCCCATATTCATATCAAACCATGAAGCCAGCTAGTATCGAGTTGGTTGTGCCTGCTGAAGTATGTGTGGCTGTCTTTCAAAAGTTACCCCGGAGTGGGTGTGAGTGCTGCGAGGAGCAGCTGCTGGCTGTTAATTGAAGGGCTGCGGGTTTCTTTGTTTGGCGATGAATGAAGAAAGTTTTGCGGCTAAGTGCAATCTTCTGAAAAAGTATTCTACTGCGCCAAAGGCACAACTGTTTTGTGGTGGAACAAAGCTATCTAATCTCCCACAGTGGAAACGCTATTCGAAGTTGAAGGGTCACTACAGGGGCCCAGATGGTTGAGACTTTTCGCTTTTGGCGTTAATCTGGTGTTTACTAGGAAATGAAATGAAGTGGGGAAGTTGGCATTCAACTGCTGCGCTCACAATGTGTATCGCACATGCCCAGTGAGCTGCAGAATTAGTCCTATTTTTTTCCACGAGAGTTTAATACTGACAAACCAGAAATAGAAGATTTGCATGAACGCGTGTGTGTAAAAGTATTTCAGTCAGCGTGTCAGAATCTATTTTTCAGGAAGGTCACTACTCCAGAACACAAAAATGTATTTCTGGTCATTGTGGTGTTGTAAGGGAAGGGGCAGTGAGCGAAGGCTGTTTTCTTTCTCCATGGGGAAGGACGAGAATATTGGCAGACACTTTGCACCTGCTCTTCTGTTCACCCTTGTAGTCAGAGTACTGGAAGTTGGTGCTTTTCTCATTCTATGACGAATGAAAGAGAAGGAAAGAATTGCAACAGTCTCCCTGGTTATAAATTACACACATAATGGAGAAGGTTGAATGAAGAAAATGTTGCTGCCAGAATATTATTTTCATGGGCCTCTAATTTCTATCATTTCTAGACAGAAAATAATTTTAAGATGTGACTGAATGTACAGTCTTAGGGAAGATGATCTTATTCGCTCAGTTGTAAGTTACCAAATCTCCATTCCCTGTGGAATCTATTTTATTCTGCACGATTCTCCGTTCCTGCTTGCATTATGTGCTGGTAACACAGAGTCCAGTGATCGGTTTGGAGCTGAGGGTATTAATTGGGACACTTTGTCAGCCACGCTCAAGTGTGCAGCTGCGAGTTGCTTTTGCAGACTCCGTACCAGTTGCGGCAATAATTAGAATTTCTCAAAAGTATTTCATGGGATGAAGCCCACAACACCAGCTCACAGGCACGCAGCTGATTATGTGTGCCAAAGTGCCCCAATTATTGCTCTGAAGGACTGTGCCATTTCTGCTGAACCAATCAGTTAAGAGGAATATGAGCTTGTTCTCTCTTGGCTCTGATGTCCTCGGAGCATGGTCACCTCCAAATAACGAAACCATTCGGGCGGATTCACTGGTGCAGACTGCGCTCAAAGGAAATGTGGATCGGACAATAGGCAACACCACATTGTGGTCATGTATCTGACCTATTATGATTCCAGACCAGATCCCAAGTGGCTAGGATACTGGACCAAATCCCCAATATTTTAGTTTATTTGAAAGACTGTGCAGAAGAATGATTTGCTTCAGGAGTGATTACATAAAGAAATAGGGCTTGGTTATTTTTTAAACAAAACTTTATTATAATTACACCATTAAACTTTTTAACTTCATGCCCAAAAAGAACACCTTGAACACTACTACTTAATTTCCCATTAATCAACAAGAAAAGAAACACACTGATCTCAATTTATCTTACTGTGGGTGTATTGTGGACTCCGCATCAGGCAGATCAGAATTCAACTCCTCTCTGGAAAGTTTCTCCACAAACTGCCTCTCTGATTCTTTTAAAATGTCTCTCTGTCTTCCTTGGCTCCACCCAGCAATGAATTCATCGCCCCAAGCTGAAAAACAAATTATCTCTGCAGGCTGCAAAGCACATTAACTCCCCAGGGACTTCTCCAGTCAAACCACAATGCATTAGCCTAGACTGTTTTTCAGTCCTGAAAAACACAGTCCTTGACAATTTCACCTTATGGCTGCTAAAAACACCCAGACATGCTAAATATAATTTGTTTGTTTTTTTAAACAATGATTATTGCAGTCAAACACACTCTAACCCCAGGCTTTTAACCCTTAAATTGCCCGATTCTTGGAATCCAATATTCCTAAAGTCTTCCAGTCATCACAGACCCCGATTTACCTGCAAGTGTGACTTGCCACTGTTAGCACAGGATTGGCGAAATTATGATACCTAAAATAACACAACAACTTGCATTTGTATAGTGACTTTAATGTCATAAAAGAATCCAAAGTACTTCACTGGAATATTATAAAAGAAAGAATGACACCGCGCCACACAAGGAGACATTGGTAAGAGGATGAAAAGCATGGTGGCAGAGGTAGGCTTTAAGGACTGTCCAAAAGGAGGAAAGTGAGATGACTTGTTTTATTGGAACAGTTCTAGAGCTTAGGGCCCAGGCAGCTGAAGGCAGCTGTGGAGAAATAAAAATTGGGAGCGCTCAAGAAGCTAGAGTTAAAGGAGTGCAGAGGGTTTGAAGGCCGAAGGACATTATCGATTACAGGGAGAGGCAAAAGCTTTGGAGTTATTTGAAAACATGGATGTGAATTTTATATTCAAGGTGTTGCTAGACCGGGAGCCAATGTGGGTTAGGGGGCTCAGGGTGATAGGGGAATTGGACTTGGTACGAATTAGGACAGATAGGATAGTTTTTGATGGCATCAAACGTGCAGAGGGTACAACAGGAATCTCTGGACAGGGGTGTATCAAAAAGTCCAGCCTAGAAATAGAAAAGGCATGAATGAGAGTTTCAGCAACAGATCAGACAGGGGCAAAGTCGAGGACATTACAGGGGAGAAATAGGTGTTCTTTCGTGATGGCATGGACATGTGGTCCAACCTCCATCTTAGGATCAAGTGATATCAAGATTGCAAACAGTCTGTCGGCCTCAGACAGTTGGCAGGGAGAGGGATGGACTCAGGGGCTCGGGAGCCGAGTTTGTGACTGGGGTCAGAAACATTGGCTTCAAGCTTCGCAACAATTCATTGGAGGACATTTCTGCTCATCTATCAGTCAGATACTCAAATTTCTGCTCATCGGACAAGAAGTCTGATCACTTGGAGGCAGTGGAGGAGTTGAGAGAGGTGGTGGTCAGGTAGAACCTGGTGTCATCAATGTACATGTGGAAACTGAAGTTGTGTTTTCAGATGAAGGGAAGGGAAAGTCAGGGAACCAAGAGGTGAAGTAATCAGTGGGGAGCGTAGCTGCTTAGGAATACAAAAAAACACGAACAGACAAAACTCAAGAGTGGTTATATTGTCCCCATCCCACAAAATATGACAGTGTATGGAAAGGCTCAGTAAACAAAGGTCCACCACACTAAGAAAACAAAAAGGGACGGTCAATAGAGAATTAAAGGTGCTATATTTAAATGCGCGCAGTGTACGGAACAAGGTAGATGAGCTTGTGGCCCAGATTGTGACTGGCAGGTATGATGTGGTAGGCATCACAGAGACATGGTTGCAGGGGGTTCAGGACTGGCATTTAAACATCCAGGGATTCACAACCTATCGAAAAGACAGCGGTGGGCAGAGGGGGCGGGGTTGCCTTGTTAATTAGGAATGAAATTAAATCAATAGCACTAAACGACATAGGGTCAGACAATGTGGAGTCTGTGTGGGTAGAGTTGAGGAACCACAAAGGCAAAAAAACCATAATGGGAGTTATGTACAGGCCTCCTAACAGTGGTCAGGATCGGGGGCACAAAATGCACCACAAAATAGAAAGTGCATGTCAGAAAGGCAAGGTCACAGTGATCATGGAGGACTTCAATATGCAGGTGGACTGGGTAAATAATGCTGCCAGTGGACCCAAGGAAAGGGAATTCATTTAATGTTTACAGGAGGGCTTTTTGGAACAGCTTGTGATGGAGCCCACGAGGGAACAGGCCATTCTGGACTTAGTGTTATGTAATGAGCCAGACTTGATTAAAGATCTTAAAGTAAGGGAGCACTTAGGAGGCAGTGATCATAATATGGTCGAATTCAATCTCCAATTTGAAAGAAAGAAGGTAGAATCAGATGTAAAGGTGTTACAGTTAAATAAAGGTAACTACAGGGGCATGAGGGAGGAACTGACGAAAATCGACTGGGAGCAGAGCCTAGTGGGAAAGACAGTAGAACAGCAATGGCAGGAGTTTCTGGGAGTAATTGAGGACACAGTACAGAGGTTCATCCCAAAGAAAAGAAAGGTTATCAGAGGGGGGATTAGGCAGCCATGGCTGACAAAGGAAGTTAGGGAATGCATCAAAGCAAAAGAGAAAGCCTATAATGTGTCAAAGAGGAGTGGGAAGTCAGAAGATTGGGAAGGCTACAAAAACAAACAGAGGATAACAAAGAGAGAAATAAGGAAAGAGAGGATCAAATATGAAGGTAGGCTAGCCAGTAACATTAGGAATGAGAGTAAAAGTTTCTTTAAATACATTAAAAACAAACGGGAGGCAAAAGTTGACATTGGGCCGCTCCAAAATGACGCTGGTAATTTTGTGATGGGAGACAAGGAAATAGCTGAGGAACTAAATAGGTACTTTGCGTCAGTCTTCGCAGTAGAAGACATGAGTAATATCCCAACAATTCCGGAGAGTCAGGGGGCAGAGTTGAATATGGTAGCCATCACAAAGGAGAAAGTGCTAGAGAAACTAAAAGGTCTAAAAATTGATAAATCTCCGGGCCCAGATGGGCTACATCCTAGAGTTCTAAAGGAGATAGTTGAAGAGATAGTGGAGGCGTTAGTTATGATCTTTCAAAAGTCACTGGAGTCAGGGAAAATCCCAGAGGATTGGAAAATCGCTGTTGTAACCCCCCTGTTCAAGAAGGGAACAAGGAAAAAGATGGAAAATTATAGGCCAATTAGCCTAACCTCGGTTGTTGGCAAGATTCTAGAATCCATTGTTAAGGATGAGATTTCTAAATTCTTGGAAGTGCAGGGTCGGATTAGGACACGTCAGCATGGATTTAGTAAGGGGAGGTCGTGCCTGACAAACCTGTTAGAGTTCTTTGAAGAGATAACAAATAGGTTAGACCAAGGAGAGCCAATGGATGTTATCTATCTTGACTTCCAAAAGGCCTTTGATAAGGTGCCTCACGAGAGACTGCTGAGTAAAATAAGGGCCCATGGTATTCGAGGCAAGGTACTAACATGGATTGACGATTGGCTGTCAGGCAGAAGGCAGAGAGTTGGGATAAAAGGTTATTTTTCGGAATGGCAACCGGTGACGAGTGGTGTCCCGCAGGGTTCAGTGTTGGGGCCACAGCTGTTCTCCTTATATATTAACGATCTAGATGACGGGACTGGGGGCATTCTGGCTAAGTTTGCCGATGATACAAAGATAGGTGGAGGGGCAGGTAGAATGGAGGAGGTGGGGAGGCTGCAGAAAGATTGAGACAGTTTAGGAGAGTGGTCCAAGAAATGGCTGATGAAATTCAACGTGGGCAAGTGCGAGGTCTTGCACTTTGGAAAAAAGGATAGAGGCATGGACTATTTTCTAAACGGTGACAAAATTCATAATGCTGAAGTGCAAAGGGACTTGGGAGTCCTAGTCCAGGATTCTCTAAAGGTAAACTTGCAGGTTGAGTCCGTAATTAAGAAAGCAAATGCAATGTTGTCATTTATCTCAAGAGGCTTGGAATATAAAAGCAGGGATGTAATTCTGAAGCTTTATAAAGCATTAGTTAGGCCCCATTTAGAATACTGTGAGCAATTTTGGGCCCCACACCTCAGGAAGGACATACTGGCACTGGAGCGGGTCCAGCGGAGATTCACACGGATGATCCCAGGAATGGTAGGCCTAACATACGATGAATGTCTGAGGATCCTGGGATTATATTCTATGGAGTTTAGGAGGTTGAGGGGAGATCTAATAGAAACTTACAAGATAATGAATGGCTTAGATAGGGTGGATGTAGGGAAGTTGTTTCCATTAGCAGGGGAGACTAGGACCCGGGGGCACAGCCTTAGAATAAAAAGGAGTCACGTTAGAACAGAGATGAGGAGAAATTTCTTCAGCCAGAGAGTGGTGGGTCTGTGGAATTCATTGCCACAGAGGGCGGTGGAGGCCGGGACGTTGAGTGTCTTTAAGACGGAAGTTGATAAATTCTTGATTTCTCGAGGAATTAAGGGCTATGGAGAGAGAGCGGGTAAATGGAGTTGAAATCAGCCATGATTGAATGGTGGAGTGGACTCGATGGGCCGAATGGCCTTACTTCCGCTCCTAGTCTTTTGGTCTTATGATGTCACCGAGGTGCAGCGTGTAGATGAGAAATAATAGGGAGCAGAAGAATATATCCTTGGGATATACCAGAGATGGCTGGGCGGGAACAGGAAGAGAAGTCATTGCAGGTGATTCTGTGGCTAGAATTACCTCGATAAAAAAGGAACCAGGTGATGTGAAAAAGACATAAGTTCTAAATTACCTCGATTGGTGACTTGCTACCTCTTTTCACTTCTACTGTCACCCATCAACTTTCCCTGTCGCTTACTGGAGGCTTCCAAGTGCTTGTTCTCGGTGCCTCTCACTCTCCATGCTCTTAGAAATCAATGCAACTTACTCCACCCCTTCTGAGCATGCCTCTTCCTCTTTCCATAGACTTCCTGGATAAGAGTCTTTGGGAGGTATCCAGATAATAATACGTTTTGAGTTCTCAAATGCAGTGTGAGATTACTTTTGAATAATCGGCCAATTCAACCAGCAATTCTATTACTTGTTCACAAGAAAGATATGAACTTTGTGATATGACTGGCATTGTAGTCACTGCCAATGGTTTTCAGGATTAAAAAACCTTATAATAATAGAATGTCCCCTGTTCCCAAGCTGTATTTCATATTGGCTGTGCATTAATCATAGGTAATGCTGTCTCACCTTGTCCCTATCAGGTTGCACACAATGGGTTCTCCCTCCCAATCAAAATTTAGAGCATTATGTCATCTACCCACCTGATTGAATGCTGGAGCACCAATCTGTTTCTGACTTCCAATGATATACACATAACCCAGTGCATATCTCACCGGTCTGAGGACACAGAGCACATGATACAAATTGCACTTGGCAGCTCCCATTGTTTGAGCACTCTGGGTGCCATTTGGGGACCAACATGGACTGGGAAGTGTGCACATACTTCAGCCATGAGTTGTGACAGACAGCATCTTGGTCAGGGTATTATTTCATAAATAGCTAATATCTAGCGGAAGTATGCGGCAGAGGCTGGTTTGATGCCTGTGGTGATTTTGGAGCTAAACACTCCAGCTTACACCATCTTACACCATCTCTTACAGGGGCTGGTTTAGCACAGGGCTAAATTGCTGGCTTTGAAAGCAGACCAAGGCCGGCCAGTAGCACGGTTCAATTCCCGTACCAGCCTCCCCATACAGGCGCTGGAATGTGGCGACTATGGGCTTTTCACAGTAACTTCATTTGAAGCCGACTTGTGACAATAAGCGATTTTCATTTCATTTCATTTCATGACTGAACACGCATTAAGCAACAGGAAGTAAACCCCCATCAGTGCTATGTAAAGGAATCGTCAACTACTTACAGGCTAGCTGAAGGTTGATTTCTTCTGGCTGATGCTATGATTTAACACACATTCGATGCTCACTATAGTTGTTTCAAGGTACACTAGTCTCAAGAGAGTGGTGCACAGGTGCTGAAGCAATTTTTACACAAACAAGTTGCTCCGAGGTCTGGGTGTAGGAGTAGGCATTCCCCTTGGAATACAGCACAACTTGGAGAACAAGCAGAGGTCAAACTCAACAGGACAAGTTCTAAAAGATGTAGGGCTCTCAGCAGGAGGCCATACCCATTCAGGGTGTTCAGGGAGCAATTTTCCTACCTGATCTCAGCAGCGGATAATATGTGGGACCTTCAGTAAAGATATCCTGACTTTAATCTTCCACCTTCTTCAGTCGTAACTGCAAGCTCAGAGCAAGGCAGTGGAAGGAAGCATTGCTAATGACCGAGAAGGTGAATGTGCCTTTATACATCTGCTCCTCCCAGATGGAACTGGAAATATTTGCAGCATTCCCCAATTTGTCATCCACTGTTGTGTCGATGGCCTATATTTCAAACATTTTGTTCTTTCTTGTCAGAGTTTACTAACTTGTACAATCAAACAACCATCAGGGTGGTGCAGTGGTTAGCACTGCTGTCTCACGGCACCGAGGTCCCAGGTTCGATCCCGGCTCTGGGTCACTGTCCATGTGGAGTTTGCACATTCTACCCTTGTTTGCGTGGGTTTCGCTCCCACAACCCAAAGATGTGCAGGATAGGTGGATTGGCCATGCTAAATTGCCCCTTAATTGGAAAAAATGAATTGGGCACTCTAAATTTTTTTTTAAAGAATTGCTTGCCGCAGAATCCCATTGAATGCACACACGTGGTCTTGTGAGCATTGCATGTCAATTCTGCCTTATACCATAACCCAAATTAATTCCACTGCCTCAACTGATGTGTGACCATGCCAATTAATGCCCAGAATCCTGGCAGAAGTGACAATGCCTTCATTCTGTGGGAGTTCACTGTGACAGCTGTACATTGAAAACTTTACCTCACCAGCATCTCGCCGAAATCCTCCACTCTCTTTATATGATCAGGTTCCTTCCACGTTGAGCAGAAATCTGGCTGTCTGCCTGCTCGGTGAGCTGAACATTCTCCGATTAAATCAGAAGACTGAAACCATTGGGTGGATCATAGAATCATAAAATTTACAGTGCAGAATGAGGCCAATAGGCCCATCTAGTCTACTCTGGCCCTTGGAAAGAGCACCCCACTTAAGCCCACACCTCCACCCTGTCCCCATAGCCCTATAACCCCAACTAACCTTTGGACACTAAGGGACAATTTAGCGTGACCAATCCACCTAACCTGCACATCTTTGGACTGTGGGAGGAAACCGGAGCACCCGGAGGAAACCCACGCAGAGATGGGGAGAACGTGCAGACTCCACACAGACAGTGACCCAACCCTGGCGCTATGAAGCACTAGTGCTAAGCACTGTGCTACCTTGGTCGGAATTCTCCCAAGCACCCGCCAGCGTGTTTGATGATGGACATGATGGGAGGATGTGGTGGGAGGACCAGAAAGCTGTTTCACACCAACGTGAATTTAGTTGGAACTTCTGCCATGGCGGTCGGAAAATCCACCAGAGAATGACATGAACCTAATTTTTATTCCCTTAATGATGCAGGGATGCAGATGAAGGCCCGACTCCCAGATTAGGTATCCTGTGGGGGGTCCATCTTCCACCAATTTTCTCACCTTGTCCAACAAATAGAAGAAAATATAAAACATTCCACCCATAGAGATTGTCTGTAGGTGAGTAATAAGGGTGTGTTGAATTGAGCAGTGCTCTGAGGCTAATCATGCCATTGGTAGGATATTGCATTTGAAGATGTATTCACTCACTTTGCCACACTTGTGAAGATACTGAGCTTCATGCAGTGCTGCATTGAGGTCCTCAGAGCTTGACTCCTTAATGGCCTCCACAGCTGTCTGCTCCCACTGTGTCTGTGACTGGAAGGCCTCATGCCCTCTGTAGAAACAAGGCATCTCACCTTCTCACCACCTCTTCCACCAAAACTCCAGTGCAGCATCGAAAAGCCTTGGAGCTGGCTCCTCCTATATTCTGTCACTTTTCACGCCTTCCCAGGACAGATTCATATTCCGAACACCTGCCAGTACCTCTCCCAATCACATGGCTCAATGCTTTAGGAGGTGGTCATAGAAAGTTATAAATTTAGCGCTGGCTGAATCTTACAATCATTTAACTGAGTAGGGAGCACAGAGATAAAGTGCTTCCTGCATTTCGATGAAGACATGCAGATTACTCGTGTTTTGCAATCCCCTCACCCATTTTCAGGTGCTATAAAAGCTAGCCCCTCCCCTCACCCGACCTCCTCGACCAGTATAGGTCATAGGTCTTTTTGAGTGCATGTCCTGTGTTGTGACATGATCGTCTTGGTCAAATTCTTAAAGGAGGAAAGAGAAGCATAGAAAGGGAATTCCAGAGCTTAAGATCTTAGCAGCCGATGCTATGGCCACCAGTGGTGGAGGGATGAAAATCGAGGCTGCTCAAGAGGTCAGTGTTGCAGGAACGCTGAAATCTGAGAATGTTGCAGGGCTGGCGGAGATTACAGAGACAGGGAGGGGTGAAGCCACAAAGAGATTTGAAAACAAGGGTTGAATTTTAAAAGGGTGGTGTTGCTGGATGATGGGGCAGTGTCGGTCAGTGACTCAGGGGTGATGTTTGGCTGTTCATGGACTGAGTGAAGTGGCTGCCAATGAATTGAAATTAAACCTTGTCTCCTGTACTCCTGTTTTAACACCTCAGCTGTATCAGTAAAAGGGTAAATCTAATCAAAGAGCAGAATGATAGCAGAAAACTCATCATCCTGAGTTCTTGGCTTTGTAGCCCCCTGTTGGTGGGATTTATATTTCTATGGGTTTTCCCAGCGAAGCTCAGACAACTTGGATTCAGGAACAGCTTGATGCTGATATGAAGACTCGTTTATATTCTTTCAATAAAATGTCTCATATATAGCTGGACATTTCTACTGCCTGTTTTGTACGTGATATGCCTTCAATTCACCAAGAGACAGAGAGAGCGAGTGAATATTAGGCTTTATTAATCATGAACTTGCCGAGCCAGAGTTGGTTGTACAGATGAATGCCGCCCACAGGCAGCCGGTCTATATATGGCCCCGGTGAGGGCGGAGCCCACTGGGATTACAGTACAGTACCTGGAAGCAGCTCGTATCACCACTTCCAGGTCATAGGTTACAGTATCATACATGCATTAGGTGAATACATTCACCACATTCACCCCCTGTTAACAAAATCAAGTCCAGCGGGGATGATGTGGGGTCATTACATAGTCAGTCTATCTGGAGGCTGGATCGTTCTCTTCGACCTCCTCAGCTCTAGTGGTGCGGCGGGCATGGTTGTTGCAGGTGGTGACTCCAGGGCGTTGTGTTTGGAGCTTGAGCCTCAGTCTGGCGTGTCGGAGACGGTTAGGGTGTGGAGGTAGGCAGATGGTGATGGGTGGCGGCAATGGCGGCGTGGGACAATACAGAAGACCCAGGGGAGCGTACGGGGCACTTGGGGTGGCGGCAGGCAGCGGGGAGGGGGGCGCGTTGGCAGGGGAACCAGTTGGCGCCAGGACACATAGGGAGACCGTAACTTGCCGTCCATCCTGGTGCGCGATGTAGGCGTACTGGGGGTTGGCGTGGAGCAGCTGGACCCTCTCAATTAGGGGGTCGGTCTTATGGCTCCTCATGTGCCTCCGGAGAAGGACAGGTCCCGGAGATGTCAGCCAAGATGGAAGCGAGACACCGGAGATGGACTTCCTGGGGAAGACAAACAAACGATCGTGAGGGGTCTCGTTTGTGACTGTGCAGAGGAGTAATCTGATGGAGTGGAGGGCGTCGGGGAGGACCTCCTGCCAGCGGGGAATCGGGAGACTTCTAGACCTGAGGGCCAGAAGAATGGCCTTCCACACCGTCGCATTCTCCCTCTCCACCTGCCCGTTTCCCTGCGGGTTATAGCTCGTGGTCCTGCTCGAGGCGATGCATTTGCTGAGCAGGTACTGACGTAGCTCATCGCTCATGAACAATGTGCCCCGGTCGCTGTGGACATCGGCAGGGAAACCAAACAGTGTGAAGATGCTGTGCAGTGCCTTTATTACAGTGGCCGAGGTCATGTCGGGGCAGGGGACTGCGAAGGGGAAGTGAGAGTACTCATCGATGACGGTGAGGAAGTATATATTACGGTTGGTGGAGGGGAGGGGCCCTTAGAAATCAATGCTTAGGCGCTCAAAGGGCCGGGAGGCCTTTATCAGGCAGGCCTTGTCTGGTCGGTAGAAATACGGTTTGCACTCCGCGCAGACTTGGCAGTCCCTGGTCATTGCCTTGACCTCCTCAGTGGAGAAGGGCAGATTGCGGGCCTTAATGAAGTGGGTAAGCTGGGTGACCCCCGGGTGACAGAGGTCATCGTGGATAGCCCGAAGTCGGTCATCTTTCACGCTGGCGCATGTGCCGCGGGAGAGGCCATCTGGGGGTTCGTTGAGCTTCCCAGGACGATACTTGATATCGCAATTGTAGGCGGAGAGTTAGATCCTCCACCTCAAGATTTTGTCATTTTTTATTTTGCCCCGTTGTGCGTTGTCAAACATGAAGGCGACCGACCGCTGGTCGGTGACGAGGGTGAACCTACTACCGGCTAGGTAGTGCCTCCAGTGCCGCACGGCTTCCACTATGGCTTGTGCTTCCTTCTCGACCGAGTCGAGTCGAATTTCGGAAGCGTGGAGGGTCCTAGAGAAGAATGCTACTGGCCTGCCCGCCTGGTTGAGTGTGGCGGCCAGTGCGACGTCTGACGCATCGCTCTCTACCTGAAAGAGGATGGACTCGTCCACCGCGTGCATTGCGGCCTTGGTGATGTCGGCCTTGATGCGGCTGAAGGCCGAGCGGGCCTCATCCGTCAGGGGAAAACTGGTGGTTTGAATAAGTGGGCGGGCTTTGTCCGCATAGTTGGGGACCCACTGGGCGTAGTATGAGAACAGTCCCAGGCATCGTTTTAGGGCCTTGAGTTTAGGGGGGAGTTCTGTCAGGGGGCCCATACGGTCAGGGTCGGGCCCTAGGACTCTGTTCTCCACGACGTAGCCAAGGATGGCTAGTCAGGTAGTACGGAACACGCACTTTTCTTTGTTGTATGTGAGATTGAGGGATTAGGCGGCCTGGGGGAACCTCTGAAGGTTGGCTTCATGGTCCTGCTGATCATGGCCGCAGATGGTCACATTGTCCAAGTACGGGTATGTAGCCCGCAAACCGTACTGGTCCACCATTTGGTTCATCGTTCTCTGAAAGACCGAGACCCCGTTAGTGACGCCGAAGGGTACTCTGAGGAAGTGAAAGAGTCGTCAGGCTGCTTCAAAGGCCGTGTAGTGGCGCTCTTCCGGGTGGATTGGGTGCTGGTGGTAGGCCGACTTCAGATCGACCGTTGAGAACACACGGTACTGTGTGATCTGGTTGACCATCTCCACTATGCGGGGGAGGGGGTACGCATCCAGTTGCGTGAACCGGTTAATTGTCTCGCTGTAGTTCACAACCATCCGATTCTTTTCCCCAGTCCGGACGACCACCAGTTGCACTCTCCAGGGGCTGTTGCTGGCCTCGATGATCCCTTCACTCAACAGTCGCTGGACCTCCGACTTGATGAACGTCATATCTTGGGCACTGTACCGCCTGCTCCTGGTGGCGATGGGCTTACAGTCAGGAATGAGGTTCGCAAAGAGTGAAGGGGGGTGACCTTGAGGGTCGCGAGGCTGCATACCGTGAGGGGGGCCAAGGGTCCGCCGAACTGTAAGGTCAGGCTTCAGTGATTAATTGAAAGTCCAATCCGAGCAGTAGGGGGGCGCAGAAGTGGGGGAGGACGTAGAGCTTAAAACGAGCATTTCCTGTGCCCTGCATCGCGAGATTGGCGATATAGTACCCCCGGATCTGAACCGATGGGACCCGGAGGCAAGGGAGATTATTGTTTGGGAGGCTTGGTAGGTGTGGAGGGAGCAGCGCCTTACCGTGTCGGGGTGGACAAAGCTCTCCGTGCTCCCGGACTCGAAAAGACAGGGGGTCTCATGCCCGTTGACCCGGACGACCATCATGGAGTTCTTCAGCTGTTTCGGCTGCGACTGGTCGAGAGTGACTGCACCCAACTGCGCGTAGCCTGTGAGGTCGGTGGAATCACAAGATGGCGTCCCCCATGAGTCGCATGTGTCGGTCGGTGTTGGGGCCGGCGACCAGGATGGCGGCCCCCACGAGTCGCACGATGCTGATGACGCATCTGACGGGGGCGTTCCGGGCAGGCACGCAGCCACATTGCGGGGTCTGTGGGGCTGCGAGTCCCTGGGTTGGGCCTGGTGCGTTTTCCATTTCTGAGCTTTAGGTCGGCCCAGACAGACTCTAGCGAAGTGCCCCTTTTTCCCCACAGTCGCTGCACGCCGCTGTGCGGACTGGGCAACACTGCCGGGGGTGTTGGCCCTGGCCGCAGAAATAGCACTGCAGTTCCCCAGGCTGGGCTGGCAGACGCGCGGCGCAGGCCTGCGACATAGTCGGGTCTGACGGGGGCCGTGATGAGGGTGTCCACGTGGGGTTTGCCAGGCCCGCGGGGAATGCACTGAGGTTCTGGTAGGCCACCTCTAGCGAGGTAGCTAGCTTTACCGTGTCCCGCAGGTCGGAGATCCCGTTTTCCAGCAGGCACTGCCTGATGTAGTTCGAGCGGACCCCCGCCACGTAGGTGCCCCGGATCTGTGAGTTCATGTGTTCCTCCACCGTCACATCTCGATAGCTGCAGTTCCTCGCGAGTAGAGTCAGGGTTTCCAGATACTCGTCCAGCGATTCTCCGGCGCGTTGACGGCGAGTACTGAGGAGGTGTCTGGCGAACACCTCATTTACGGGCTTCACAAAGTGTGCCTTGAGGGTTGCGACCACCGCCTCGTACGTGACCGCTTTCTCGATCATTACTGAGATTCGATGGCTCACCCGAGCGTGGAGGAGTCGCAGCTTGAGGGTCTCCGTGAAAGGCGTTGTGGAGAAGTTGAGGTAGGCCTCGAAGCATCAAAGCCAATGTTCGAATATCTCCTTGGCTTCGGACGCGCGGGCATCGAGTTCGAGCCTGTCTGGCTTTAGAGCGGCTTCCATCGTGCTGTCTATGATTAATAAATTGATATACCGGCCGGTCTATATATGGCCCCAGTGAGGGCGGAGCTAGAGGCGGAGCCCACCGGGGTTACAGTACAGTACCTGGAAGCAGCTCGTATCACCACTTCCAGGTCATAGGTTACAGTATCAGACATGCATTATGCATTAGGTGAATACATTCACCAAGTACAAAATGGTATTTCAACTATTTAACCAAAATTAAACTATTTTCATCCGAGCATTAACATAATAGCTACCACCTACAGATTGCAAATCTTATCCTCTAAAACCTTGTTTTGGATAGTGAACCCTCAGTGGGTTGGAGTGTTCTCTAGTGGTGCACATTGTTATAATTATTGGAGATACATTGCACATTTTATTCGTCATATTATCAATAAGCTTACAATGTCGTTCAGAGCAGAGCCATAGTAACCTTTCTGGCAGAAAAATCTGTATTCACCACCTATCCCTTCATGCATTTTAAAAGCAACATGCCTCCAGTAAATAATGTAGGAAAGTGATAAATTCAAATTTTTGATTTGCCCAATTCTTAAAGTTACAAAGCCAATGCACAGAGTGGGCAGGCCACGCCCTTGATCCATCTCATTGCTTGCTCCAAAAACCAATTCAATTTCAAATTGAATCCAATTCATGGTCTCCATAAGAGACTACACAAGATCCAAGCTGTCAAGAAAAAGCGTTGAACCTCATCTTGGACTTGATCTGATGTCGAATCTTAACCAAAAGACCGAGAAGGGACAAATGATAGGGTGCAGAAAATATCCAAACTTACTATACCAGTAATTGAGCAATCAATCAAGCACAGTGGTTAGCACTGTTGCCTCACAGCGCCAGGGACCCGGGTTCAATTCCTGGCTTGGGTCACTGTGCGGAGTCTGCACGTTCTCCCCGTGTTTGCCTGGGTTTCCTCCGGGTGCTCCGGTTTCCTCCCAAAAGTCCCAAAAGATGTGTTGTAAGGTGAATTGGACATTCTTAATTCTCCCTCTGTGTACCTGAACAGGCACCGGAATGTGGCGACTAGGGGCTTTTCACAGTAACTTCATTGCAGTGTTAATGTAAGCCTACTTGTGACACTAATAAAGATTGATGTGGAGATACCGGCGTTGGACTGGGGTGGGCACAGTAAGAAGTCTTACAACACCAGGTTAAAGTCCAACAGGTTTGCTTCAGATCACTAGCTTTCGGAGCACTGCTCCTTCCTCAGGTGAATGAAGAGGTAGGCTCCAGAAACATACATATAGACAAAGTCAAAGATGCAAGATGATACTTTGAATGCGAGCATTTGCAGGTAATTAAGTCTTTACAGATCCAGAGAGCGGGGTAATCCCAGGTTAAAGAGGTGTGAATTGTCTCAAACCAGGACAGTTGGTAGGATTTCACAAGCCCAGGCCAGATGGTGGGGGATGACTGTAATGCGACATGAATCCAAGGTCCCATTGAGGCCGTACTCATGTGTGCGGAACTTGGCTATAAGTTTCTGCGCGGCGATTCTGCGTTGTCGCGCGTCCTGAAGGCTGCCTTGGAGAACGCTTACCCGAAGATCAGAGGCTGAATGCCCTTGACTGCTGAAGTGTTCCCCAACTGGAAGGGAACATTCCTGCCTGGCGATTGTCGCGCGATGTCCGTTCATCCATTGTCGCAGTATCTGCATGGTCTCGCCAATGTATCACGCTTCGGAACATCCTTTCCTGCAGCGTATGAGGTAGACAACGTTAGCCGAGTCGCACGAGTATGTACCGCGTACCTGGTGGGTGGTGTTCTCACGTATAATGGTGGTACCCACGTCGATGATCTGGCACGTCTTGCAGAGATTGCCATGGCAGGGTTGTATGGTGTTGTGGTCGCTGTTCTGAAGGCTGGGTAGTTTGCTGCAAACAACGGTTTGTTTGAGGTTGCGCAGTTGTTTGAAGGCAAGTAGTGGGGGTGTGGGGATGACCTTGGCAAGATGTTCTTCTTCATTGATGAAGTGTTGAAGGCTGCGAAGATGATGTCATAGTTTCTCCGCTCCGGGAAAGTACAGGATGACGAAGGGTACTCTGTCAGTTGTGTCCTGTGTTTGTCTTCTGAGGAGTTAGGTGCAGTTTTTTGATGTGGCGCGTTGGAACTGTCAATCGATGAGTCGAGCGCCATATCCCGTTCGTACAAGGGCATCTTTCAGCGTCTGTAGATGTCTGTTACGCTCCTCCTTGCCTGAGCAGATCCTGAGTATACGGAGGGCTGGTCCATAGGGGATGGCTTCTTTAATGTGTTTCGGGTGGAAGCTGGAGAAGTGGAGCATCGTGAGGTTATCCGTGAGTTTGCAGTAAAGCGAAGTGCTGAGGTGACCGTCCTTGATGGAGTGTGTCCAAGAATTCAACTGATTTTGGAGAGTAGTCCATGGTGAGTCTGATGGTGGGATGGAACTTATTGATGTCATCGTGTAGTCGTTTCAGTGATTCGTCGCCGTGGGTCCAAAGGAAAAAAATATCATCGATGTATCTGATGTATAACGTCGGTTGAAGGTCCTGTGCGGTGAGTAGGTCTTGTTCAAACTTGTGCATGAAGACGTTGGCCTATTGGGGTGCGAATTTGTTCCCCGTGGCTGTTCCGTGCATCTGGATGAAGAACTTGTTGTCGAAGGTGAAGATGTTGTGATCCAGAATGAAGCGGAATTGCGTCTGGAGATTGGCAGTTGTCGGTGTTGAATACTGAAGCTGTTGCAGCAATGCCGTCGTCATGGGGGATGCTGGTGTAGAGTGCCGAGACGTCCATTGTGACGAGGAATGTTACTGGTTCAACTGGTCCATGGGTGCTGAGTTTCTGTAAGAAGTCCATCGTACCCCGCGACAGAAATTGGGCGTTCCTTGTACGATGAGTTTCAAGATGCCCTCGATGCAGCCAGAGAGGTTTTCACACAGGGTCCCAATGCCTGATATGATAGGATGGCCTGGCGTGTTGGCCTTGTGTATTTTCGGGAGGCAGTAGAGATCTCCAACGTGGGGAGTACGTGGGATGAGAACATGTAGGGTGCTCTGAAGGTCTGAATCTAAGGTCTTGATCAGTCTGTTGAATTGGCGAGTGTGTTCCTTGGTCGGATCTGGGGTAACTGTCTGTAGTGTTCCTGGTTGTTGAGTTGTAAAGATTATTGATAAAGATTATTATTATTGTCAACTCATATATCTTGTGTCATCTCTCTCCCTCCTTTAAGACACTCCTTAAAACCTACCTCTTTGACCCAGCTTCTGGGCACCTGCCTAGATTGACAAAGTATGAGTCCCTGCCACTTTACAAGACAACACAAGCGGGAGCATCATTGGAGACTCTCTGGAGCCTAGTGAGGTGTGGGGCAAACTCCGGCTTTCAGCACCAGTGCATGCCCTATAGTTACAGAGCCATTCCAACTTTCAGTAGTGACAAACACCCCTGTGCTCGCCACTATTGAGAATCCAAAATCTGGGCTATTATCTCCTAATGTGTCTCTTTGTCATGGTTTGCTTCATAAGACACCTGTGAAGCACTTCAGAATCTTTCATTATGTCAAAGGTGATGTATAAATATAAGTTATTATTGTGTGAGAATCATTTTACCTGAAAAATAGATAAGGGCCGGAATTCTCCGTTGCGATTCATTTTCCCCAGTGGTAGTGCCCCCCCCCATGGGTTTCATGGTGGTGTTGGGTATTTTCAATGGGAAATCCCATTCACAGGCAGTGGGAATATAATATCTCCCCCCCCCCCCCCCCCCCCCCCCACCCCCCACCAGCAAAAGGTGCGCCACCGAGAAACACACGGCTGGGTGACTGGAGAAGCCAGCCCAAGGATTTGAGCATCTGAAGTTAACCACTCTTGGTTAAAAGTTTAAGCCCATTTATCTCTGAAAACTCTTTCAACCTAGAATATGTTTGACCAACAGAAGAATGCCAACAGCGTCGGGGGCCCCGACCTCAAAACAAAATAATCTTGCTTCAAGTCTCTGGTCAATGCTGTTCCCATTCCAGAGATACAGTGGGCGCGATTTACTGGCCACATTGCACCTGAAGGACAGTGTGCCACAGTGCAACATGGCCAATAGAAGCCAGGAAACCCCATCCGCGGGATCAACACCGCTCACAACGCCTCGCAAGATCTAACGCAATCTTGTGAGATGTCGTGATGTGAATCCCACCCATTGGGGGCTGGGTCACTTTTTGGCAAATCTGCACATTAGAGCGAGACAGCTACTCACATTTTAGTACGCAGTTTCTCGAGGCACCTGAGGCATTGGGGTCTATCCCCTTTGCCTCGGAGACCTTGGACGAGCACCGTTTAGTACTGGTCTCCACACACAAAACTGCACTCGTGGGGTCCCCCAGAGGCTATATCCTCCAGGTATATGCCCTCTGGGCAGGGTTTCTCCCTGGCACTGCTGGTGCCACCTGAGCACCCTGACACTGGTGATGTCCATGTGGCACTGCCCACTGGTGGGACATTGCCAGGGTATTATATTGGCAGTGCCAAGCTGGCAATCAGACTAGCGGTGCCCTATGTAGATGTTGGGGGGTTTGGGGGCCCCCTTATCGTGCTTTGGGAGCCGGAGGCTCCAGATATCGGGATGCCGTTCTGGCATCCTCAGTGCAGAAAACAAGGCGATGTGTGGCCTAGGCCATGAATCCCCCACTAAACGCCTATCTAACCGCAGGGGGGGGGGGTTAAATAACGGGGTGTTTCTCAGCGCTTGAGCGCCAGGAAACACACGGCTAAACAAACTCGCTATGGGACTTTATTCCATTTGGTTAAATCGTGTCCAGCATGTGGCAGAGTGAGAGTGATGAATGCTAAAGGCCAAACTACTCCTAACTGTCAATGCCCCTTTTAAAACTGCCAAAACAACTTTGGAGTCAACTTTTGGAGCTGAAACTTAAGAAATGAACTTCAGCAGTCTCGGTCAGTGGGTTTGTGATAATTTGAGTAAGTATGGTACAGCTCCTCAGATAAATGAGAATTCCAGCATTGCACTTTATAATAATTCGTGCCCAGCAATGAGGCTTACGCTGGTCAGCATTGTGACCACCTTTTGGCTCACTGCTCCCTTCATTGTAAAATGCCCCCAATACATCATCAGTTTGCCCACTGGCCGACCCCTTATTGCCAGCAGAGCCTTACTTTAATAAGGCCACGGAGAGTCCACACTGAGTAAACCTACCGGGTTCCTCTCTCTATGGTCGGTGCCTTACTGGCTGACCTTTTATAGAGAGGTTAATTGAGATAGAAGAACGGGGAAGAAAATCATTCCCGCCCCGTGGGTCCTCTGCAGTATATTACACTTACCCTTTCAAGGACTGATACTTCAACTGCTAGTAGTGGGAACTTAATGTACAATTGATGTGCTCACTGACGCATTATATGGTTAGCTAGAGATCTGTCTTACTTTGGCTTGTAGGTCCGCCCCATCCCAAGCTGCTGCTGCTCCTGCTGCGGGAGGACCAGGAAACGATGGAGGACCAACGCCACCCGTCAACACCACCAGCAACAGAAGGCTGCAGCAAACACAGGCTCAGGTTGATGAGGTAGGTCCCATTGTACTGTGGCTGGGTTCTGAAAAAGGAAACTTAAACCTGGTGACATTCGATACAGCTGATCCAAGATGTCACACTCAGGAATTGCATTAGGAAGCTGGTTTTAAAACAAACTATAGTCAGGTGAATGAGTTTTCTTTTCTCTGAGTGTGCTAAAAGGAAATTTTACAATCACTTTAAAACATGGCTCTTCCCAAGGTATGGATGAGAACGCAAAAAGATTATAGGGTGTGATTAGTCTGAGTACCACCTGGAAATAAATGTGCACATTTTCACAGCCTTTAACTATAGTCTCAGTCTCACCTCCCCCAAAAACCTATGATTTAAAATATAAAATAACTCTCAGTTTCCCAGTATTTGGGACTGAACACTGTATTTCCAAAGTAATGAACGAGCTCCATTCCTTTGGCCCAAAATCTTTCATTCTCCAACTTGTCAGTCGGCCACTAGGTGGCGCTATGTTTCCATATGAGTTAGTGAATCTGACAATAACCAATCTTGCTGCAAAAACTATTATCAACTCTGAATCAATCAATTTATATAGAAAGGAGATGTACATGGACCATACAAATAGATTACAATCACATCGTGTTGCAATACCTTCATTTTATTGGTGCAAAATCTAGTCATGTGGCACTCTTTGAAGAGCCTTCGGACGTTTTCCGACATTAAAAATCCAAGTTACTTTTCGTTAATTTGCAAATAATTTCAGCACTTTTGCTTCTGGTCCATAAAGGTCTCTCGGGTCCATGCATTTTAGAACATATGTATTTTCAAATCTTGTTGCAAAATTCAGTTTCAAATACACAGATATTTAAAGCCTACACTTCAAAATACACAATTGATTCCATTTGTCCAGAGTGAGGGAGACACTGGTTTCCTGTTTAATACTTGACACTATTTTTTTGTGTGCTTGCAATAGTAAAAGGAGGAAAATGTAACTTTTCAACAGTGGGACTGATTGATGCCACTTACTCCTTCCCTGCGTGTGGAGCTTAAAGGACATCCACTGAAACAAATTCTAATCCATTCATTATCTCAACAACTTCAATCATAACCCCTTGAAGTGTTAGCTTTTTCAGCAGGAAAATCCCCACTTCTCTCAGTCGGTCTTGAAAAGTAAGGGCTCTTACACTTGGGATTATTCGAGAGCCGCACTCTCGACCATTTCCAAGGCCTTAACATTTCCAGGAATAAAGGGGGGGTGCAATTTTGTTGGTCCACCTCCTATTCCTTTTTAAAGCCAGTGGCACACATTGAGGTGGTGACACTTATAGAATGACATGTACATCAGGGTGATACCCACAGAGTTGTAAAGACAGAGTTATGCATCATTGCTGCTGAACATGGAAGGAGTTGTCAAGCAGATTGTACAGTCGAGGTTCTTATTGAAGGAAGTAATTCTGAAAGTGTACATGGCCATTTGACAGGCAAGTGAAAAAGATTTGCATTAGTATTGCTCCTTTCAAAGGACAAAGAACAAAGAAAAGTACAGCACAGGAACAGACCCTTCGGCCCTCCAAGCACGTGCCGACCATGCTGCCCGACTAAACTACAATCTTCGACACTTCTTCGGTCCGTATCCCTCTATTCCCATCCTATTCATGTATTTGTCAAGATGCCCCTAAAATGTCACTATCATCCCTGCTTCCACCACCTCCTCCGGCAGCGAGTTCCAGGCACCCACTGCCCTCTGTGTAAAAAACTTGCCTCGTACATCTACTCTAAACCTTGCCTCTCGCACCTTAAACCTATGCCCCCGAGTAATTGGCCCATCTACCCTGGGGAAAAGCCTCTGTCTATGCCTCTCATAATTTTGTAGACCTCTATCAGGTCGCCCCTCAACCTCTGTCGTTCCAGTGAGAATAACCGAGTTTATTCAACCGCTCCTCATAGCTAATGCCCTCCATACCAGGCAACATTCTGGTAAATCTCTTCTGCACCCTCTCTAAAGCCTCCACATCCTTCTGGTACTGTGGAGACCAGAATTGAACACTGTACTCCAAGTGTGGCCTAACTAAGGTTCTACACAGCTGCAACATGACTTGCCAATTCTTATACTCAATGCCCCGGCCAATGAAGGCAAGCATGCCATATGCCTTCTTGACTACCTTCTCCATCTGTGTTGCCCCTTTCAGTGACCTGTGGACCTGTACACCTAGACCTCACTGACTTTCAATACTCATGAGGGTTCTGCCATTCACTGTATATTCCCTACCTGCATTAGACCTTCCAAAATGCGTTACCTCACATTTGTCCGGATTAAACTCCATCTGCCATCTCTCTGCCCAAGTCTCCAAACAATCTAAATCCTGCTGTATCCTCTGACAGTCCTCATCGCTATCCGCAATTCCACCAACCTTTGTGTCGTCCGCAAACTTACTAATCAGACCAGTTACATTTTCCTCCAAATCATTTATATATACCACAAACAGCAAAGGTCCCAGCACTGATCCCTGCGGGACACCACTAGTCACAGCCCTCCAATTAGAAAAGCATCCTTCCATTGCTACTCTCTGCCTTCTATGACCTAGCCAGTTCTGTATCCACTTTGCCAGCTCACCCCTGATCCCGTGTGATTTCACCTTAGTGAGACACGACCTCCCATTCACACAACCATGCTGCCTCTCACTAATACGGCCATTTGCTTCCAAATGGGAGTAGATCCTGTCTCGAAGAATTCTCTCCAGTAATTTCCCAATCACTGACATAAGACTCACCGGCCTGTAGTTCCCTGGATTATCCTTGCTACCCTTCTTAAACAGAGGAACAACATTGGCTATTCTCCAGTCCTCCGGGACATCACCTGAAGACAGTGAGGATCCAAAGATTTCTGTCAAGGCCTCAGCAATTTCCTCTCCAGCCTCCTCGGTATTCTGGGGTAGATCCCATCAGGCCCTGGGGACTTATCTACCTTAATATTTTTCAAGACGCCCAACACCTCATCTCTTTGGATCTCAATGTGACCCAGACTATCTACACACCCTTCTCCGGACTCAACATCCACCAAATCCTTCTCTTTGGTGAATACTGATGCAAAGTATTCATTTAGTACCCCACCCATTTCCTCTGGCTCCACACATAGATTCCCTTGCCTATCCTTCAGTGGGCAAACCCTTTCCCTGGCTACCCTCTTGCTTTTTATGTACGTGTAAAAAGCCTTGGAATTTTCCTTAACCCTATTTGCCAATGACTTTTCATGGCCCCTTCTAGCCCTCCTGACTCCTTGCTTAAGTTCCTTCCTACTTTCCTTATATTCCTCACAGGCTTCATCTGTTCCCAGCCTTTTAGCCCTGACAAATGCCTCCTTTTTCTTTTTGACGAGGCCTACAATATCTCTCGTTATCCAAGGTTCCCGAAAATTGCCGTATTTATCCTTCTTCCTCACAGGAATATGCCGGTCTGGAATTCTTTCAACTGACACTTGAAAGCCTCCCACATGTCAGATGTTGATTTACCCTCAAACGCCCCCAATCTAGTTCCCGCCTAATATTGTTATAATTAGCCTTGCCCCAATTTAGCACATTCACCCTAGGACCACTCTTATCCTTGTCCACCAGCATTTAAACCTTACTGAATTGTGGTCACTGTTCCCAAAATGCTCCCCGACTGAAACTTCTACCACCTGGCCGGGCTCATTCCCCAATACCAGGTCCAGTACAGCCCCTTCCCTAGTTGGATTGTCTACATATTGTTTTAAGAAGCCCTCCTGGATGCTCCTTACAAACTCCGCCCCGTCTAAGCCCTTGGCACTAAGTGAGTCCCAGTCAATATTGGGGAAGTTGAAGTCTCCCATCACAACAACCCTGTTGTTTTTACTCTTTTCCAAAATCTGTCTACCTATCTGCTCCTCTATCTCCCGCTGGCTGTTGGGAGGCCTGAAGTAAACCCCAACATTGTGACTGCACCCTTCTTATTCCTGATCTCTACCCATATAGCCTCACTGCCCTCTGAGGTGTCCTCCCGTAGTACAGCTGTGATATTCTCCCTAACCAGTAGCGCAACTCCGCCACCCCTTTTACATCCCCCTCTATCCCGCCTGAAACATCTAAATCCTGGAACGTTTAGCTGCCAATCCTGCCCTTCCCTCAACCAGGTCTCTGTAATGGCAACAACATCATAGTTCCAAGTACTAATCCAAGCTCTAAGTTCACCTGCCTTACCCGTAATACTTCTTGCGTTAAAACATATGCACTTCAGGCCACCAGACCCGCTGTGTTCAGCAACTTCACCCTGTCTGCTCTGCCTCCGAGCCATACTGGCCCTATTCCCTAGTTCTCCCTCAATGCTCTCACCTTCTGACCTATTGCTCCCGTGCCCACCCCCCCTGCCATACTAGTTTAAACCCTCCCGTGTGACACTAGCAAACCTCGAGGCCTCTCCAGTTTAGATGCAACCTGTCCTTATATAGGTCACACCTGCCCCAGAAGAGCTCCCAGTAGTCCAGATAATGGAAACCCTCCCTCCTACACCAGCTGTTTAGCCACGTGTTTAGCTGTTCTATCTTCCTATTTCTAGCCTCACTGGCACGTGGCACAGGGAGTAATCCCGAGATTACAACCCTCGAGGTCCTGTCTTTTAACTTTCTGCCTAGCTCCCTGAACTCCTGCTGCAGGACCTCATGCCCCTTCCTGCCTATGTCGTTAGTACCAATATGTACAACGACCTCTGCCTGTTTGCCCTCCCCCTTCAGGGTGCCCGCTACCCGTTCGGAGACATCCTGGACCCTGGCACCAGGGAGGCAACATACCATCCTGGAGTCTCTTTCACGTCCACAGAAGCGCCTATCTGTGCCCCTGACTATAGAGTCCCCTATGACTATTGCTCTTCTGCACTTTGACCCTCCCTTCTGAACATCAGAGCCAGCCGTGGTGCCACTGCTCTGGCTGCTGCTGTTTTCCCCTGATAGGCTATCCCCCCCGATAGTATCCAAAGGGGTATACCTGTTCGAGAGGGGGACAACTGCAGGGGATTCCTGCACTGACTGCCTGCCCTTTCTGGTGGTCACCAATTTTCTGCCTGCACCTTGGATGACCTCAGGATGTCCCAAACTTCGTTACAGCCAATGAAGTAATTTTGGAATGTTGTAAGAAATGCCGCAGCTGATTTGCGCTCAGTGAGGTCTCACAAAAAGCAAAGCGACAAATGACTGGATATCTGTTTTATTTGTGTTGGTTGAGTGATAAATATTGGCCGCACACTGGGAGAACCCCTCCATTCTGCTTTAAGTTATGCCCTCGGATTTTGTAATGTACCATCTGAGAGGGCCGACAGGTCCTCAGCTTAATGTCTCATTTGGAGAATGGGATTTCCATCAGTGCTATAGTGGGAAGATAGCCAAATACTGCAAGAGTGCATGCATGAAATGGAATACATGCATGCCAAAAATAGCTGTTGAACTATATAACTATGTGGTAGCAGTGCAGTCATTCCGAGAGACGCCATTGAACTCCTCCTCGACTGACACAGGTCATTGACAAAGTGTTGTCAGTAGTAACAATCCTTTGCGATTTTCCTGAAGGATCCTATGGCCCACACATATAGGTGGGTAGCAAGAGGTATGATTTTTATAGCCTCCCCTTTGAACCACAGCCATTAGTTGCCAACATGGCTGGTGCTGGCATTTCCATTCTCTTTGATGGGACTCCCTTCAGGTTGATGCAAGCCCTTTAGAAACATCTGAACTATATCTTTGCCAACCAGATTATGATCCTGTTAGAGGCAGCAATATCCAAACCATGCACCTTATGTTAGGACTCTGGGCCAACATGTAAACCAACTCCCTTTATCTAATCCACATGTATATTCCTACATGAAGAATGTTTCTCTATTCTTTTAAATCTCTGCCAGACGATGATTTTTGGATCCATTACTAAAATGATGAAATCTCCATAAAATATTGAAATGATGAGATCTATGTAGCATATTAAACCTAACTGAAAAGCTTGGAATTGTGAAATGTCTCCTCAACTGTTCTTCCCAGGTGGTGGACATCATGCGAGTGAATGTGGACAAAGTCCTTGAGCGAGATCAGAAGCTATCAGAGCTCGATGATCGTGCAGATGCACTCCAAGCTGGAGCATCACAATTTGAAACAAGTGCTGCTAAGCTGAAGAGGAAGTATTGGTGGAAAAACTGCAAGGTGAGAATGTTTGTACTAAGTGTCATAAAACTGCCCAATGCCTGAAGGTAAAATGTAAGGGATTTGACCGCAGTGAATGGCTATAAATCCATCATAACACCTACAGTGTTCAATGTGGCAGAAAGTTAAAAGATAGATATTGAATGTAAATGTCTGATACTACATGTGTAATTCTACATTTATACATAAATACCCCTGTTTATAAGAAAAACCTCATAAGGAATGCACTGCATAATTAAATTTTATTCAACACATTTTCAAAATACAAAACAACCCCAAATCAACCCCCCCCCCCCCCACCCCCCCACCCCCCTGCCCCTCAACAGTCAACAGTAACCAACTCCCAAAAGAGTGCATGATGAATAAACCCCAACAATTGTAGAATCCTCCTTCATCTCCCTCAGCTCATACCTCACCTTCTCCAGGGACAAAAACTCCAGCAAGTCCCCCCCCCCCCCCACTGCCACGCCGAGGCACAGGATGGAGAAGCTGACCTCCACCCCAACAAAACCCGCCTATGAGCGATCAGCGAAGCAAAGACTAAGACATCTGCCCCTGCACCCGCCTGCAACTCGGGCCGGTCCAACACCCCAAATATGGCCTATAGGGGATGTTCACATCCACATGCAAGACCCCCAGGATTGTACTATACACCTGATGCGACCATCGATTCACTCGAGTCAAGAGTAGAAGTAAACCGTGGCTTTAATCAACTTAGAACAGTGCCTGCCTGCGACTGATCCAATACTGAGAACCGCCTACAGGTCGACTGCTCTTTATACCTCCCTTCAAGGGGAGGAGCCATGGGCAGAGCCCGTACATGCCCCAACATGTTCCCCTATGGATAATGCCATACAATGGCCCATAGGTGGAGTCAACAAGGGCAACAGCATAGCACAGATACAAATACAAGGGCAAAGCATGGTACAGATACAATGGTGGATTATTGGTATAATACATTCACCACAACACCATCCTCCTGAACCTTTCCAGCTTTGGGCAGGACCAAAACATATGAACATGGTTCACAGGGCCCTTCCCACATCGCTCACAGACATCCTCCGCCCCCTCCGAGTCCTCCTTGACTTTGTGAGGTGCACCCAGTACACTACCTTCAGTTGTATCAGCCCAAAGCTTGCACATGAAGTTGAGGCATTCACCCTCCACAACACACCACACCACAGGCCCTCTTCCAGCACCACCCCCAGCTCTTCCTCCCACTTCACCCTAATCCCCGCCATGGACACCTTATCCTCCTTCAACCTCCCATAGACCGATGACCCTACCTCTCCAACTCCCCCTGCTGACAGCACCGCCTCCAGCAACGAGGAGGCCGGTGCTATCGGGAAGGTCAGGAAAACCTTCCTTGCAAAGATCCGCATCTGCATATACCTAAACCCGTCCCCCTGCACCAACCCATACTTCTCTCCCAGCTCCTCTAAGGTCGTGAATCGTCCCCTAAGAACAAATCCTTCATTTCCTTAATCCCCCTCTCGTCCATCCCCAAAAGCTCACACCATCCTCCCCAGCTCGAATCCATGATTCCCCGCTAATTGGCAACCCCTCTGATCCAGCCCCCAAGTGCTATCTCAATGCATCCAAATCTTCAATGTGGACACCATCACTAGACTCACCAAGTACTTTTCTGGGACCGTCGGTAGCTGCGCCCTTGCCAACGCCCGCAACCCTGACCACCTACAACAAGAGCTCGCCTCCACCTTTACCCACAGAGCCCCCCCTCTTTGCTCCAACCCCCCCCCCCCCCACCTCTGCAAACAAACAAAGAGATCAGCTTGTCCAACACCCTGAAGAAGGACTTCGACAAAAAGGCCGGCAGACATTGGAACAAAAACAGGAATCATGGCAAAACATTCATTTTAACTGCCTGCACCTGGCCCGCCAACAACAGAGGGAGATTGTCCCACTTCAGCAAGTCGGCCTTCACCTTCCCCACCAGACTAGTGAAATTAAACTTCCGAAGCCCTGCCCATTGCCCAGCCACCTGCACCCCCAATACCTAAAGTGGGTTGCTGCCAAGCGAAATGGCAGCCCACCCCACCCCGCTCCAACTCCCAGCGGGAGACCATAAAACACTTGCTTTTCCCTAAATTTAATTTATACCCCCAAAACATCCCGAATCTCTGGAGCGGCTCCTTTATACTCCCCACTGAAGTGCTCAGTTCCAAAATATACAGCAGCAGATCATCGGCATAGAGGGACACCCTATGATCCACCACCCCCTCCCCCTTCACTATCCCCTTCCACAACCCAAAGCTCCTCGACGCAACTGAATAATCTAATTGCTGGTATTGCATTAACACAGCTTTTAAATGTCAGCTTTTAAGGAATTGCATTTAAACTTCTAAATTTCATTATAGTCCTGAAGTTGCATCTTGCTATCGGTTAAAGGATATATAGAAGATAATTTTAAATGTAATCAAAATGTTTCTTTACAGGCTATATTTGGTCAGGTTCATCTCACTAAAAACATCATGTAGTTCATGAATCTAAGCATGAGCAGCAGATTATAAATACCTATGTAGCAGATAGTTGGTACGTGTGATTCTTTAACCCTTAGCTCCAGGATGTTTCTAATCTCCCGGCATCAACTCATTGGATGCAATTGCTTCCATATTAAGGCGGCCTTCAGGACGCGCGACAACGCAGAATCGCCGAGCAGAAGCTTATAGCCAAGTTCCGCACACATGAGTGCGGCCTCAACCGGGACCTGGGATTCATGTCGCATTACATTCATCCCCCACCATCTGGCCTACGAAATCCTACCAACTGTCCTGGCTTGACACAATTCACACCTCTTTAACCTGGGGTTACTCCATCTCTGGATCTGTAAAGATTTAATCACCTGCTAATGCTCACATTCCAAGCATTGTCTGGCATCTTTGAATTTGTCTATATATATGTTTCTGGAACATACCTCTTCATTCACCTGAGGAAGGAGCAGCGCTCCGAAAGCTAGTGACATCGAAACAAACCTGTTGGACTTTAACCTGGTGTTGTAAAACTTCTTACTGTTCCATATTAAAGTAATGAAGCGATTCAAATGTCAAGATTGGCTTTAGCTCTGTAATATTAACTCTACTGCAAAAATAAACACATTAAATGTTAAATATACTTTGGTAGGATTTCTTATTTGTCATACATCCCAAAAGCAAAAGAACTGTTTGTAAAGCATGTGCTTGTGACTGGGGACATTCTATCCTTTGTTACCGTTTTCCATGTTGTCCTTTTGTGAAATTCTTTCTGTTTCGTTCTTTTCTATCTTTTATAATTTCTTTTTTTTTTTCTTACAGCACACCCAGCTAGGTTATATAGATGCTTTATGCTCTTGAAATAAATTTATAGCATTTCACTCACTTTACTTCTGGGCCCACTGCCCACTGAGAATCCTCCGCTCCTTCAGGGAGCTAGGCCGGCGCGGAAGGGCTTGGTACCATGCCAAAGGGCGCCGAAGGGCCTCCGCCGGCCGGCGCGAGTTGGCGCATGCGCAGGAGCGTCAGCGTGTGCTGGCGTCATCCCAGCGCATGCGCAGGGGGGGTTCTTCTCCGGCCATGGCGGAGGTTAACCGCGGCCGGGGCGGAGGGAAAGTGTGCCCCCATGGCACAGGCCCGCCCACAGATCGGTGGGCCCCGATCGTGGGCCAGGCCACCGTGGGGGCACCCCCCGGGGCCAGATCCCCCCCCCCGCGCCCTCCCCCCCCCGAGGACTCTGCAGGCCGCAGAGCGGGCGGGCACTTGGCCCATCGCGGGCCGGAGAATCGCCAGGGGGGCCACTGCCAGCAGCCGCCGACCGGCGCGCCGCGATTCCCCGGCGCCAGAGAATTTGGCAACCAGCGGGGGCGGGATTCACGCCGCCCCCCCGGCGATTCTCCGACCTGGCGGGGGGTCGGAGAATCCCGCCCCAGATCTTTGTATCATCTGCAAACTTAGCAACAGTACCTTCAGTTCCTTCTTCCAGATCATTAATGAATATTGTGAAAAGTTGTGGTCCCAGCACAGACCCCTAGGAACACCACGAGTCACCTGCTGCCATCCTGAAAAAGACCCCTTTATTCTCACTCTCTGCCAGTCAGCCAATCCTCTATCCATGCCAGGATCTTACTCTTAACACATGGGCTCTTAACTTATTTAATACTTAAATTGACGGTATGCGCATTATATGTATATATATTAACAACTGAGGGTGGGATTTCATGGAAAAAATACAGAATCCTATTTTGGCCATGTTTAGCGGGGTATTCCTGGCACTTGCAGCGCCGAGAATGACACTGCTATTCAATGGGACTCTGCTTCTTTTTCGGGCCTTGGTGAGGAATGCTGCACTTTGACCCATTTCCTGCACCTATATTTAAAAGAAATGAAATGAAATGAAAATCGCTTATTGTCACAAGTAGGCTTCAATGAAGTTACTGTGAAAAGCCCCTAGTCGCCACATTCCGGCGCCTGTTCGGGGAGGCTGGTACGGGAATTGAACCGTGCTGCTGGCCTGCCTTGGTCTGCTTTAAAAGCCAGCGATTTAGCCCAGTGTGCCTGATCTCTCAACACACCCCCCCCCCCTCCCTCACTGCGGTCTCCAACCACCCAACTTACCAATTAGGGGTGATCAAGTTCACCACCCTATGTCATAAGGGTAGGGCGCCCCCAGACCCGATCCCTGGCACAGGCAAGGTGCCTACCCAGGCACCTTGGTGCTGCCAGCCTGGCAGTGCCACCTGGACACTGGCATCGCCAGGGTAGCACCCAGGTGGCACTGCCAGGGTGCCAAGCTGACACTGCCAGGGTGCCCAAGTGGCATCAGGAGTGCCAGGGTACCACCCTGCCCAGAGCCCAACCACCCAGGGCCCCCAATCGCCTGTGAGACCCCCTCCCTCATCCTCAAGCGCCATCATAGCTGGGCTATGTTTGTGGAGGCTAATACTAAACGGAGCCCAGCCAAGGTCTCCAAGGTGAGGTGTTCGATACGCGCCTCGGGGATACTCCAGCACAGACATATTCAAGTGAGCCTAGCTGATCACTTGAATATGCAAATCTGGTTCACCCCAGTGAGGAACTCGTTAGATCTTGTAAGCTTCATCACGCCTTACAGGACGCCTCTTGCAAGATTTACTAGTCTCGCAATGAGGTTGGTATATCGTTCCCTTTGATTTTGACTTGTGCACAGTGTGACCATCACAACTTTTCACCTACCTCGTGGATTTACAACTTCGTCAAGTGACGCAAAACCACGCTTGACTCACTCTATGTGGACGAGTCTAACATATTTTAATAAACAGATCATTTAGAAATTTCAGAAACATTTTAAAATAACCATTTAAATTATTTAAAGTTTTTTGTCTGTTTGAAAATATTAAGTAATCCAATTGGCCCGCTTTAATTTAACAAAAAGTCAACTAGTGATAAATGGAATATTCCATTGCTTGTACCTTTTCTGCAGTTCTGCGCGGGTCATAATCGATCATGCCCCGAAGGTCAGAGATGAGGTTAGCCCCTCTCTACAAGGGGTCAGTTAGCTCGGTTGGCTGGATGACTGGTTTCTAATGTGGAGCAAGCCAACAGCACGGTTTTCAATTCCCATACCAGCTGAGGTTACTCATGAAGGTCCTGCCTTCTGAGCCTGCACTGCACTGACCCTTAGGTTAAATCACCACCAGTCAGCTCTCTCTCTCACCCTCTCACAAAGGCGGAGAGCAACCTCTGACCCTCTGGGGCTATTGTGACTTGCATTTCACTACTACCTCTGTACTTCCGCCACTCAAAGAGCGTGTTATGACATTCCGCAGGAAAATGCGGACTGAACTACTTCAGTGTTGATCACTCCACCGTGTGTGCCATTATATTAATGTAACCAATCAAGGAATTAAAAGGCATAAGTCCAATTCGCCTTTTAAATTCAGATTTTTCAGTGGCTAACAAAATAGATCCTGATCCAGCCAGACGGGGCACAGCAAAATATTTCTGGAGCCCGGGCCCTGTAGCCCAGTGCCCAGCAATGCCACTGCATGTGAGCATTCTTCTGTTGACTACTGCAGCACTCTGAACACTGTGTAACAAGGTACACATTACATTATTGATTCAACATTACAAATTACTCTTCCTTCAGTTTCCTTTATATATCACTAACAATTGAAAGAATTTAATGTATAAAATGTGTTTTGGAAAATAATTCAATTAACTAAATCTGACTTTACATAACTTTAATGGATGTGATAAGTTTACCCATACTGCTTGACTAATTTATTTTTCGCTATACTTTCAGATGATGATTATACTTGGAGCAATATGTGCATTCATTATCATCGTTCTTATAAGTAAGTACCTTTACTGGAATACATGATAACTCTGCATTGTTTCATACTAACTGCCTTACTATGTGCCTCTAAGTTAGATTTGGGGAAAAACACTCGGTTCTACTTTCTTCCCAGCACTCAGTTGTGCACCTCGAGCTCTCCGCTCTATTTTTTTAATTATTCACTGGATGTGGGCATTGCTGGCTGAGCCAACATTTATTGCACATCCATAATTGACGTTGAGAAAGTGGTGGTGAGTCATCGTCTTGAAGGTCCATGTGGTGTATAGGTACACAGTGTTGTTAGGAATAGAGTTCCAGGATTTTGATCCAATGACAGTGAAGGAGCAGGAATATAGTCCAAGTCAGTCTATTGTATTTAATAAATGTTTTTTATTGGGTTTTTGAAAAAGTATATTTACCGTTATGTACACAGAATAAGATATAAATATATATACATAGACGAGAAGGGCACACGCAAACATACCAAAAAAAAAGTAATAATAAAAAATTTAAAAATAATAAAATAAAGTATCTGGTAGGGTATTATGCTCCAGCTCAACAGCAGCAACTCTGTACAATTGGCAAAATTATTTACAACACATAAGTAGGCATCTGTTTGTGTGTGTGTGTGTGGGGGGGGGGGGGGGGGGTAGTTATACATTTGGGTGCCGGAGAAACAATTACAGAGGGCAGTACTCAAATGGGTCTGGTGTTGGTGTTGTCACTTGCTTCTCCCGGATGGATTTCGCTGCCGTTGTCGTCTCGCGCTCACCTCCGCTTCAGCCGTTCCTCCCGTCTTTCGCCTGTATTCTCCTTGCTCGCTGTTCCTGTAGATGCCAAGTTTGTTATCGTTTCCCATGCCCTCCTTCCGGCTATCATTTCCCTGCCTCCCCCCCATCCTCCCTGGTTCTCCTCTATTGTTCCAAGTCTCTTCCCTCTTCCACCCCCCTCACCCTCACTTCTGCCCCCTCCCCCCTCCTGTGGTTCGCCTTTCTTTCCTTTTAGGTTAGCTGTCCGCCAACCCCCCCCCCCCCCTCCCCCCCCAACCCCACCCCCGATCTATCTCTCCCTTTCATGCTTTGGTTACTTTCCCCTGATTCTTGGCTACCTGGCTATTCTTCTGCTTGTTCGCTGGCCACAAACAGGTCCTGGATCAATTGGGTGAATGGCTCCCACGTTCTGTGGGAGCCGTCGTCTGACCCTCGGGTGGCAAATTTGATTTTCTCCATTTGGAGAGATTCCGAGAGGTCGGACAGCCAGTCTGCAGCTTTGGGTTGTACTGCTGACCGCCAGCCGAACAGAATTCTACGGCGGGCGATCAGGGAGGCAAAGGCAAGGGCGTCCGCCCTCCTCCCCAGGAATAAATCTGGCTGGTCTGAAACCCCGAAGACCGCCACTTTCGGGCATGGTTCCACCCTCAGCCCACCACTTTGGACATTGCCTCAAAGAAGACTGTCCAGTACCCTGCAAGTCTGGGGCAAGGCCAGAACATGTGGGCGTGGTTGTCCAAGTCAGTCTTGCTTGGAGGGGAACATGCAGGTGGTGGTGGTGTTCCTGACAATCTGCCGCCCTTGTCCTTCTAGGTGGTAAAAGTTGTGGGTTTGAAGGGTTTGACGAAGGAACTTTGTGGAGTTGTTGCAATGCATATTGTAAAGAATGCACAATACTACCATTGTGCACCAGCGGAGGAGATGAACATTTACTTGGTGGAGAGGGTGCTGATTAAGCAGGCTGTTTTGTCCTTAATGGTGTCGAGCTGCTTGAGCTTTATTGAAGCAAGAGGAGAGTATTCCATAACACTCCTGATTCATGTCTTGTAGATGATGGACAGAATACATAAGAGGGTGATCGGAAAGTGTTCCAGAATACAAGTAGCTGGAGGCATGTAGTACTATTAAGAGTGGGATTGTGTGGTTTGGCAGTTTTAGAAGGTATCCTTGGTGGGGTATTCGAAGACTAGAAGAATGCTGAGGTGTGACAGCGTTGCCGAGGATATCCTTTGGCCTGTCAATAGGAAATGAGAGTTCTGAGATGCAAGAATTTTGGGACTGCGGGATGTAAAGGTTGCTGGCATGTGACACTTGTCTTCAGTTATGAGAGTACTATGTTGAAATATTATGGTGATGGAAAAATTAAAGGAAGTGACTACTGGTTGTGGCAGTACTGGAAGGGTAGTGAGAGGATGGGATCTTGGAGCATTTGGCAAAGGTCCCAGGGCCTCAGGTCCCAGGGCCTCAAGCCAATGTGAGGTGGATAGTGGAGTCTGGGAGCATTGGCAGTATACTGAAGTGAAGGTCCCAGGGTCTTAAACGAATGTGAGGTGGATAGTGGAGTCTGGGTGCATTGAACAGCATACTAAAGTGAAGGTCCCAGGTTCGTAAACCAATGTGAGGTGGATAGTGGAGTCTGGGAGCATTGGACAGTATACTGAAGTGCGGGGAAATTGGGAGAAGTAGGTGCCTGTCTGATGAGGGATCTATGAGTAAAATGTTTGGACATGGTAAAAGTACTGGGGAGAGAAAGTTCAAAGGACTTCAAGCATTAGGGAGAGCAGTTTTGGAGACAATGAAAATTAAAGAGGGTGGAAGATTCAGTCCTCAGTGTGATAGTTTTGGGTGGAGCCTAGGGTCTCAGAGTAGTTGTTGAAGGCAACACTGTAGCTTGTCCAACTCCTGTTCGTTCTCAGATACTCCCTCCATCTCCAACTGTTAGTTCATATTGACACCTGCTGGCCCGTATCCAGGGTCTTAAAAGAAGTGGCTGCAATCTTCAAAAATTCCTGAGGTTTTGGAAATGTCTCAGCAGATTAGAAAACCTCAAATGTAACACCACTATTCAAGAAGGAGGAGGAGAGACAGAAAGCAGGAGACTATAGTAGTCGAACATCTGTCATTAAGAAAATGCTACAATCTTTTTTTAAAGAGGGAGTCATAGGACATTTAGAAAATCAGAATATAACCAGACAGAATAAACGTGGTTTTGTGAAAGAGAAATTATGTTTGACAAATATATTCGAGTTCTGTGAGGATGTAACAAGCAGGGTGGACAAAGGGAACCCAGCAGATGTAGTGTATTTGCATTTCCAAAAGGCGTTTGATTAGGTGTCACATGGAAAGTTTATGCACAAGATAATAACTCCTGGTGCTGGGGGTGATAGATTAGCATAAGTATTTGTAGCCAGATTTGGTGACAATACATAGATAGGAAAATGGGTTGTGAGGGGGATACAAAGGCTCAGCAAAGGAATAAGTTAAGTGAGCGAGCAAAAGGTAGTAGTTGGAGTATAATGTGGAAAGATGTGAAGTTGTCCACTTTGGAAGGAAAAGCAGGAAAGCAGATTATTTAAATGGAGAAAGACTGCAGAATTGTGCAGGAGGGAAGGATCTGCGTGCCCTTGTACATAAATCACAAAACATTAACATGCAGGTACAGCAGGTAATTAGGAAGTAAATAGAATGTTGGCCTTTATTGCAGGGGGATGGAATAGACTATAGGGAAGTCTTCCTACAACTGGACAGGGTGTTGGTGAGACACACTTGGAAGTACTGTGTACATTTTGGTCTTGTTACTTAAGGAGGGACTGACTTAGCATCATAGTGTCATACAGTACAGAAGAGGCCCTTTGGCCCATCGCGTCTGCACCAGCAAAACTAAATTTACACTAATCCCACTTTCCAGTATTTGGGCCATAGCCTTGAATGTTATGACATTTCAAGTGCCCATCCACGTATTTTTTGAAGGTTGTGAGGTTTCCCGCCTCTAATACCATCCCAAGCAGCGCATTCCAGACTCCCACCACCCTCTGGGTGAAAAAATGTTTCCCCAAATTTCCTCACCTCCTGCCCCTCATCTTAAAATTATGCTCCCGTTATTGACCCTTCAACTAAGAGGAACAGCTGCTTCCGATCTACTCTCTCCATTCCCCTCTTAATCTTATACACCTCAATTCCCCCATCAGCTTTCTCTGCTGTAAAGAAAACAACCTAAGCCTATCCAGACTCTCCATCTCAAATGCCCCATCCCAGGCAACATCCTGGTGAATCTCCTCTGCACCCTTTCCAATGCAATCACATCCTTCCTATAGTGAGGGGACCAGAACTACACACAATATTCCAGCTGTGGCCTAACTAAAGTTTTGTACAGCTCCAACATAACTTCCCTGCTTTTCTCATCTATGCCATGACTGATGAAGGCAAGCATCCCATATGCCTTCTTAACTACCTTATTAACCTGTCCTGCTATCTTCAGGGATCTGTGGACAAGCACCCCAAGATCCCTCTGTTCCTCTGAGCTTCTAGTGTCCTGCCATTCACTCAGTACCCCCTTGTCTTGTTACTCCTTCTGAAGTGCACCTCCTCATACTTTTCAGGGTTACATTTCATCTTCCACTGATCTGCCCATCTGAGCAATCTGCCTATATCTTCCTGCCACCTTCTTCCTCATGATTAACCATCGTGCCAATCTTCGTGTCATCCACAAACTTACTTATCATCCCCCCCCCCCCCCCCCCCCCCACACACACACACACACATTTTCATCTATATCGTTTGTATATATTGCGACCAATAAAGGACCCAGCACTGATCCTTGGGTACACCACTGAACAACTGGCCTCCAGTCACACAAATTGCCTTCTACCACCACCCTTTCTCTCCTGCCGCTGAGCCTGTTTTGGATCCATCTTGCCAAGTTACTCTGGATCCCATGTGCTTTTTACCTTCATTACCAGTCTCCCCTGTGGGACCTTGTCAAAGGCTGAGCTGAAATCCATACAAGCTACAATAACTGTACTATCCTCATCTCCACACCCAATCACCTCCTTGAAAAATTCAATCAAATTTGTTAGGCATAACCTACCTCTCATAAAGTCATGCTGACTACCCCGATCAACCCTTGTCTCTCCAAGTGGAGATTAATTATCTCCTTCCGAATTTTCTCCAGTAGTTTCCTTACGACTGGTATGAGACTCACTGGTCTGTAGTTCCCTGGTTTACAACTGCTATTTAAAAACATGAATCAGTCGGGGGAATCTCTCTGGGGCGTAACGGTAAGTCTATCTCATAGGGGGAGAGGGACAGGCAGCGCCCTCTGGCACTGCCTCTTGGCACAGGTTGGCACTCTCAGGGTGACACTGTAGATGCCATGGGGCAGTGTTAGGGGTGGCATTCACGTTGTTTGTTGGGGGGGGAAGGATCACCCGATGCTGATGCTTGTGGTGGGGACTGCGAGGGGCGGGGGAACAACTGGTTGGGTTATTTTCTGTACTGGTTGTGGGTGCCCCATGCTTGTCTGCTCTATGAGGCCCTGCCCCACTACTGTGATGGCATAAACCATGCCCCCTTGAATTTCTTTTCAGGGTGTCTCAAAATCTGGACTAAAAACTCAGCTGTGCAGCTGGAGAGCTACAGGCCGGGTTTCAGTCAGAGCCTGACATTGTGAAAAAATATGGGAAAATTCCACCCTTAAAACCCTGAGAGAACTTGCCAGGGTGGACGCTGATGGAGTGTTTCCCTCGTGGGCAAATTTAGAACTAGAAGGCACAGTTTAAAAATAAAGGGCTTCCATTTCAGATGGAGAGAAGGAATTTCTTCTCTCAGAAGATCAGTAGTCTTTGGAATTCCCTTCCCAGACAGCAGCGTTAGCTGGTTCATTGAATATAGTCAAGGCTGAGTTAGGCAGATTTTTGATTGACAGGGGAGTCATGGTTATGGGGGACAGGCAGGAAAGTAGAATTAAGGACACTGTCATGTCAGCCATGATCTTTTTTTAAAATAAATTTAGAGTACCCAATTCATTTTTCCCAATTAAGGGGCAATTTAGCGTGGCCAATCAACCTAGCCTGCACATCTTTGGGTTGTGGGGGCGAAACCCACGCAGACACAGGGAGAATGTGCAAACTCCACACGGACAGTGACCCAGAGCCGGGATCGAACCTGGGACCTCGGCACCGTGAGGCAACAGGGCTAACCCACTGCGTCACCCTGCTGCCCATCAGCCATGATCTTAATGAATGTTGGGGCAAGGTTGATGAGACAAATGGCCTGCTTCCGCCGTTATTTCTCATTTTTTATGACCTTTTTCCCTGTTCCTCCTCAATTCATTTTGGCGCATTTTCCAAGCTGGTATTCCTCTTTGAGATGTGATCTACTAACATGGTGTGGATGATGGCCAGATTGGAGGTTCTCACTCGAGATTGGGGCAATTAACCATCCTTGGCTTTCAGCTGAAGCTACCTGCCCTTTATGGGCATAATTTACCATTTTATTTCTAATGATTGAATGGAACTTTTTACAATAGCAGCATGTTATATATTGATCTGGATTTTGCCACCCTGATAAGGGATGAACCCACATCAAATGGGAGGTACAAAGAGGTGTGCAGGACCCAATTCTGGGATTCCCACCTCCATTCCCGTTGTGTAGTATTTTTAAGGGCATGCGATAAGGTTGTGAGTCTGAACACAGTAATCCCAAAGCCAGTAGTTCCATTGTGGGGTGGTGATTTCAGATCGTCAACCATAAAGGGAACTTATTCCAGTGTTGGGAAACATCTGACGAGTAAGTTTAACTTTACATGTCGTAATGTAATGCTGAATGATAAGTTAAGTGTGTGTTTTAGTACAGGAATTGATGCTAGGGTTTTGTTTAGAAAATAATAGTGACTATCGAATTAACCAGCATGGCTTCCCCCAATGGTTCACAATGTTGGAATGCTGGTATGAACCCTGCCTCCTTCAGAAGCCTCTAGAAACTGGCCATGCTCAATGAAATCACCACCTGCACAATGGAGGCACCAGGATTTCTCCACTCGGGCCTGCGACCCAAGCTCATCCTGCTCCTTTAAAAATGCTCCATGATAGGAATAAGGGTGAGAATCCCAGATTCAAATGCTGCTTACTGTTGTCTCTGTCCCAACATGGACACCTTGCATTGGAATGGCAAAATCCAGTGCATGGTTCCTAGTCCTCTTTGAAGTTAAATTTAGTTAAGAACACCATCTTCTGTCTCCCTGTTTAGTTGTGCTCTCTGATTTTCAACTCTTTCTTGTGACTCTTTTGCAGTTTATTTTTGCACCTGAGGAGAAGGAAATCCAACTGAAGATGCAGCTCAGCTTCGTTCTTGTCAGCCACATCTTCTCCAGTGTCAGATATTATTTATTAATCTCTGCTTATAACGATGGTTGTTTTTATTTTGTCTTTAAGCTACCCTAATTATTCAAATGGGTGCATTGATTGATATCTAAATCTGAATAACAATTTAACCAGCTATTTACTGCCGAGTAGTGAAGTAGGTTCGTGTCTTATACATTCCTAGATGAAACTAGTACAATATAGATTGGCCTTCAATAGTTGGATCATGTTTCTGAATATATCTCTGTGACCTTTTCCTGACTTGTCAAGTCGTCTGGAGCTAACAGTCTGAAATGCCTGAAGCCTTAACCATCAAAACAAACCACAAACTTAAATCGTACAATGTTTAAATCACCAGAAAATTCCATTACCTTTGACAGATCTTAACCTAACATTTCCAGATTTAAAATGAATCAATTGTTACATTGCAGAAATTAGACATGAAAGTTCAAAATCAAAAATAAAGGTTCAGAGGTCGTACCATGAGCATAATGCCTGAGTAATCACGGTAAGCAGTCTGTTCAATATTTAGGGCTGTCTCAGATCAGATAAAAGAAATGGCTGAAGCTTTAATTGATTTTAAATCATAGCAAGGTCAACTTTGGGCTGAGTGATCATAATTGTCTGAGCATAACCTTCAGCATACAGCAGTGGGCCATTTTGTTTTGTCATGTATATGTGCACTTTTCTTATGAACTTACAAACATTTGTTGGGTTGGGGGAATCACATCAGGCAGTTCACGATGGACAAATTCTACCCCAGATTTTCTGCAGTCAGGGACCCTCTTTGAACACACCAAACTTTGAAGAAGTTGCCCACTATCCCAATAAAATGTTTGAACAGAAAATAAAATGCACCATCCAATTTTAAATGCTAACGGTTTAACTAGAAACACTGCCTACAAGAAGGAGAGATTGCCTGGGAGACGGTTGAATTTAGCTGTGGCAACAAATTCCAATCATTTTCAGTCCAATGTTGTCTTGAAACCAGCCAACTCCAAAATCCATACCCAATTTTGGTACAGAAATCACACACATTTGGCGTGGGGAATAACTTGAGGCAATAATTTCCTCTGGACACTTGTTCCCTTTTCTCCCCAGTAAAAAAAAGTCTGATGAGGGTTAGTTGCTTTTTTTTCCAACCATTTTGTTCTTCATGAGAACTTTAAAGTTTGAAACAGGACTGATGGCATGTCTTTCACCACCATTTCCATCTCATGTATATCTCAGGCCATGTATTGCATGAAGCAGGTATATTTATCATGCAACAGCTGTACATCGGGCCTCCAATGACAGTTCCTGTAATGCTAGAGTAAAGAAGTAACTGCACCAAGGAACACACGAGTAATGAAAAATGTCATTGTCCACTTTAGCTAGACTCACCTGCTGCCCCATCCTTGTCAGAGCTGATGCCCATGAAATGCTATAAATAGCATGGACATCTGCCCTTTTTATGCTGATAACCCATACACAGGACTCAGAATGCATTCTGACCTGTTGAACATTCCGTGGTGCAGCAACTTAGTCTGGACTTTACAATCCCTAATATTTAGTGATCTTGTGCAAAATATCAGATGCAATGACTGTCTTTATATCTATGAAGTCTCCAGAATGATGTTGTACTATACTATTGCCCAATCATCAGTTGCTTTGCTGGGGGAATAGAACTTTGGTGCTAAAAGAATGGTGAAAATTAAACGAGCAACAATCTTCCCATTTTGGTAGAAATATTTTGGATACCAATGACATATTTGTTGATTGGACCACTTGTGGGTTGTTTTTCAAATGGCATGGGTGTCACTGAAGATCTCTTCTTACTAATAACATGTGCTAGACTTATAGAATCCCATCTACTTAACATGAGGGCCAGCTGAAACCAGGCATTGTTTCATAAGAAGAGGATGACTTTTGACCATGCCATTAACCTCCATGGCATACCAACGCAGGTTCGCTAAAATAGGTTGATATTTGGTGTGACTTCATCAAGACACCAATTGAATATGCCGCAGGGTATAAATAATATCCAACTCATTAACTGGGACCATAAGTAACAAGCAGCGCCCCTGAGCTTTCATACCTTTTTTTTTTAATGGGAGTCATTCCATGATTGGAGTTGGTATTTTTGCACCTGCTCATGATGCACCTTTTCCCCTTTTTGTTTAGATATTCTTTATTGAGGTTCTTTCCTTAATCAAATTTGGAGGAATCCCACTACACTGACATAATCACACGTGACAGTCAGAATGGTTTGCATATTCTACTTTAAAAATATTGCTCTATCAAGTTTTTACCTCCTTCCGTTTTTTGTATATATGATGTAATCTGTAATGTCCTATCCTCTGAAACCTTGAAAGGGGAACCACTCATGTATCCCTATTTGCTCACTGTGTTGTAAAATAGTTTGCTTGTACACAGACTGAATATTCCTGTACTGTACATGTGTTCCAGCAGTGTTCCTTAAAAGTTCAAATGTACAGCTTGATCTTTCCGCGCGCACCCTCCCCCTTCCTTTTCTGTCTAAACACTACCCTTATTAATCTGGTTGCTCTGTAATCCATTCCCTTCTCAGAGAGAAGTCAATTGACCAGCCGGAACTTTACTTCTACTAATGCCACACTGGGAGATAGTCATGAGAATCTGTACAGCTGAAGCATTTGCAGTTTTCCCATTTCCATTTGGCACCCCCCACCTGCCCACCCCCATTTAAATTTTCCACCTTTTCCCTTGCTGTGAAAATTGTTCAGCCCTGCTATCTGCCTGTCCCCTTTCGTGCTACAAACTAGTAGAAGTTGAAAACCCACTGGATGGAAAATTGTCATTGTAAACCCCGCTGTCACTTTGTGGTGCAGTCCCTTGGCACTTAGCCACTGTGCCACCTAACCTTAAGACTTTTGATAGTGTTCCAACTTGCTCCGGTTACCTTTGTCAACTATGTTCACAAAACAGTCAAGTCTATAGCCCATTCTAAAATTATGGTCTTCTTGAAAAAAATTTAAATCATAATGTTTTTTAAAAAGCTTTTCTTCGTGATTTACAAAGTAATTTGTTTATGGTTAAAATAAGCTGTGTAATTGGCAATAATATCAACTAACCACTAGAGAATAAGTAAGAATTTCACTAGTCAATTTCAAAATTAGTGTTGGCATAGATAGAATATTTATATGTTTGGCTAATACTTTATAACTTCTGTAAAGTTGCAGAATATATTTTCCCCAAATGTGTTGCGAATACGAGGATACCTGACCTGACAGTGAATATAATCACCTGTGCCCTCTTTTTGACTTGTTTTGATATTTTGTGAATATTGCTGCATCACATTTAGCATCACTAGAATCACTGTACTCCAGTTGAGTTCGAGCACCATACAACTTTTCAGAAGGACTAATTTTGTTAGAAGTGATGTAAGTGGAAGGAGTGTGAAGAGGGGTCACTGGATGCACATCATACAGTTGAATTTTCAAAAACTCATCAGGTGAAAGTTAAGTTGCGATTTTGGTACACAACTGCATTAATGTCATTACATGAAATTCCTCTGTCCACTAATTTATTGAAGGCACTAACCCATTTAAAACAATCAGGCAGCACATTTTCACACCATTTCCCCCATTGAGCCCCGGTTTGCCTCTTTCCATTGACCCCTTTTTCGTTTTTCCCCCCTTGGAGCCTCAGTTTTCCTGCCTCTTTCATGCCCCATTCACCACTCACCTTTAGACCGTGCTTCGCCTCTTTCCTTCAAACCACGTTCATATTTTCCTCTTTGAGCTTTGCAACCTCCTCCCTTTCAGACCCCAGTTCTCCTCTACATCCTCTCCTCAACACCAAACAACCCACGCACTGTCCCCTCCTCTTCCCCCCCCCCCCCCCCCACCCCCCCAATCCTGACTGGATCCTAATAATCCTAGAATTCTTCCATTTCACTGCAGAGAACATTTATACGAATGGAAGTATTTTTAAAAATTATTTTTTAGTATTAAACATGGAATGACAATTGGCAACGCTGTTGACCTGCATCATTAATGATGGCACAATGGTACAAAAGCTGGGCCTACATTACTTTGTTGATAACCTGTGATTTAGGTTTAGGTTTAATGGTTAGGGATTAGTGGTTAGGTTTAGGTTTTGGGTTAATATTAATGGTTATAGTTGTTTATGGTTTGTGTTTAGTTACAGCAATTAGGGTTAGGATTAGTGTCTGGGATTAAGATTGGGGGTTGGGACAAGGATTTCAGGGTTATAATTAAGGCAAGACTGTCAAGGTTAAGGTTAGGGGTTTGTGATTAGCATTGGGGGATGGCGCTAGGGGTCAACAGGAGTTGACAGTGCCATCGTGTTGTCACTCTATATGCCCAAAGGAATAATACTTGGGACTGATTTTAGATACCAGAATATCTGAAATGTTAACTAACTCGGGATTGATACAAGGTGAAATTTACATAAGTTTCCCTTGATTTCTGTTGTTGAAGATAGCCTTAGAACAGTTTAGTTGGTCTTCAGAGGGGAAGGAAACAGAGTGAAATGCTTGATGTAAGTTAGATTGCCGCATTAATTTGTTAAAAACAAAACCACAACTGCACGAGGCATATTTTGTTGTGCCTTAATAGGTAGTGGAACAGAGATCAATGGAAATGTGTTGGCGGAGGAAATTCAGAATGCTGAAAATAGGTCAAATCAATGTGTAAAAGAAAAAGACAAGTTAATGATTTCACTGGGACCTTGCGTCAAAATGGAGGTTTCAGTTTTTACTTTAAATCTCCAGCATTTCTTTTATCTCAATGAAAAATACCAGGATTGAACAAACATTCTAGCTGAAAATAAACAGGCACCTAGAAAACTGTTCTTAATTTTCTATAATGCTTTTGGAATATTGTTATACCATAGTATAGTTTTTTTGAATATTGTTATAGTTTAGAAAAATTGTAATGTTTTATATCTTTCTGCTCTCAAGGACATTCCAATGAATCGGTAGTTGGTAGTATTTTTCTTTATTGTCTTAGAATGCTTTATAACTTTCACCTAAAAGAGCCAATATTGTATTTTCTAAGTGCTTAACCTGGAGGTGAGTGCAGCTCTGCCCCTGTCCTACCTAACAGCACCACCACCGCCCCCATGAAAAAAAATCACTGGGAATTGCATGGAAATGTTGCATTAGATATTTACTAATTTGATGTTGCAATGATGAACTTGTTAACACTGAGTTTGTATTCTGTATGTGTGTGTGTGTGGGTGCGTGTGTGTGCGCGTGTTTATTTAAATTGGTGAATGCAATTTCCATGTTGTGTCTGTACAACATTAATGTAATTGTCTTGGCAAATAAACCTTTGTTTAAAAAAAATACTTTGCTGGTTCTTATTCACTTGCTTTCAAAGGCTACCACCTCAAAAAGAGTAATTGGAGAATTACTTAAAATCTGATTTTGGAATATTGAACTTGTGAGCATCAAGCCTGCCCTTTGCTTGGTTCATATTAAATTAAACAATATAGGCATGGGGCTGGTTTAGCACAGGGCTAAATCTCTGGCTTTTAAAGCAGACCACGGCAGGCCAGCAGCACGGTTCAATTCCAGTCACAGCCTCCCCGAACAGGCGCCGGAATGTGGATACTAGGGGCTTTTCACAGTAACTTCATTGAAGCCTACTTGTGACAATAAGCGATTTACATTTAATTTCATTTCAAACTAGTTTAATTTAAACTGCATAACATAGCATGTCAAGGAATGCAGTGCAAATGTGTTAATCTTTTGTATGTGAACTTTGCTGCTCAGAATTTCTTTGATTTGATCTCCTACTCAAGACACGCCCTCATTACGAAGATATGTAAGTTAATTCATATGCAAATTGTTAAATGTCTATTTTAAAAGATAGAGAGTGTGATTTGATATCAGTAATTAATGAATTAATAATCTTTATTGTCACGAGTAGGCTTACATTAACACTGCAATGAGGTTACTGTGAAAAGCCCCTAGTCACCACATTCCGGCGTCTGTTCGGTGCACTGAGGGAGAATTCAGAATGTCCAAATTACCTAACAGCACGTCTTTCAGGACTTGCGTGAGGAAACCGGAGCACCCGAAGGAAACCAACGCAGACACAGGGAGAACGTGCAGACTCCGCACAGACAGTGATCCAAGCCGGGAATCAAAATTGGGACCCTGGAGCTGTGAAACAACAGTGCTAACCGCTGTGTTACCATGCCACCCGTTGTGGTTGATTTGAATTTACCTCAGAGCTTGGCTTTCTTAAATTATGTTATTTTTGAATCTGTGCAAATAAAAGCATAGATGTCAAAAGTTTATGGCACAAATCAGTATGTTATAAGGATTGACTGGCTAAAGGTAATAATATAGTATATGCTGACCTTCCTTCTCTGAAGCCTTCAAAATGCTTCATTCAACATGAAGATCACAGAATTGGAAGAAAATTTAGAAATATTTACAATCAAAAATTCCAAAACATTTATCAATATTCTTTACCAGCATTTCAAAGAAAAATCAACCACAGAAATTTGCAATAGTAATAGGTTTATAAATTCAATTGATTCATCTGCTGTTTGCTATGTTCACCTGCTATCAGATTGTACCTTCGAAAGGTATTATTTTGTGCCATTTAACAATGCACCATTTATATCATTATTTTTTTGCATGTTGTCTATAATTTTTTATCTAACGCTTGTAATTTCTCCTTGCGTTTTTTCTCTGTTGCCTCCATTTGTATAAAGCATTGATGAACACAATTCATTGTCCAATTCAGAGTCGTACATCCAGAAAGAAAATGGTGAAATACCCCTTGTAGTGCAGTAATGAAAGGACACCAAGAATGAGAATTTCCCAGACATGCAGGAAAATGATGAGTATGAATAATAGAGATTCCTCAAAATAAAGCCTGTGTGTGATCCATTCAGCTTCCAAAAATGCAGACAGAATGAAGACACACTAATCCTCATTATTGGCGGGGGGGGGGGGGTCGCACAAGATCGCACATAGAAATAAATAACTACGATTTGATAATGATTACAGAGATATGGCAGCAGGAGGATGTGGATTGGAAATATTGAAGGGTGCAAGATATTTAGGAAGGACGGGAAGTGAGGAAAAGGTGGAGGGGCGGCTCTGTTAGTTACACACAATACAGAGGGAGGACCTAAGTTCAGGAAACCAGGATGTGGAAACGGTTTGCGTAGAGATGAGATGAGCAGTGGTAAAGATAAGTCACTTGTGAGGTCGCTAACAGGAACAACATGGGAGGGTGGAGCATAAAGGAAGAAATAATGGGAGCTTGTCCAAAAGGTAGGGTGATAATAATGTGAGATTTTAACTTGCACATGGACCGGAAGTGTAAGATGGGCAAAAGTAGCTTAGATGAGGAGTTTTTGGTGTAGACTTTTAGAACAGCATGATCTGGAGCTAACCAGAGAGCAGGCTATACTAAACCTGGTATTGCGCAACGAGATGGGAGTAATTAATGATTTCATAGTACAGGCGTCCCGTTTTCAGAGACTATAATATGATTCAATTTTACATTCAGTTGAGGGGAGAGAAGTGGATCTGAGACTATGGGTGCAATATTACCACCATGTTGCATCCGGCGCCGATTCCATTGCGCTGGATGCATAGTGGGAGAGGCCAAATACGGGTTTTGTGCTGGACGCTGAGCTGAGCGCGATCAACCCAACCCACTATGCCCGGCGCGATCGTGAGGGCACGATCCAGTTAATCATATTTAAACGAGTCAGATTTGACAGCCACACTGGGGGGCGGGGGCGGGGGGGGGGGGCTCAGTGGCTATTGAAGCCCCCGAGTTGGCGGGAACAGAGCAGTATAGTACCCTGGCAGTGCCCCTGATGCTCATGCAGTGCCAATCTTACACCCTGGCAGTGCCAACCTGGCACTCTGGCAGTGTCAACCTGGTACTGCATGGGGTGCCAGGTTGGCACTGCCAGGGTACCAGGGCAGTGCTTGGGTGCCAAGCTGGCACTGCCCAGGTGTGGCCTGAGGAGGTGAAGTGGGGTATGAAGAGTGAGGGTGTGAAGGGGGGGGGTTATGAAGGGTGGGGGATGAAAAGTGGGGGACTGAAAGGTGGAGAGTCTTAAAGGTGGGGGGGGGACCTCAGCAACCCCACAGTGGGGTATGCTCACTTGTGGGGGGGGGGGAAACGATGCCTATGAGGTTGAATGAATGTCACCCTCATGCCATGTGTGGGGGATAGCTCCAAATGGACATTTAGTGACAGTTTGAGGTGACCCTTCCAGAGGCAAGGGTTGGGGGGGTGTTGCCCATGTCTGCAGAGGGGTCACAATGTCTGTGGGTGGGGGATGTGGGGTACCCTTAACCTCGCATTTAGATCTGGACACCCTTCAAAATGGCAACCTGCTGATCTCTGAGGAGTCAGTCTTGCCGGTGTCTTTCGTCCCTCACTGCGGAAGAATTATGGGATTTTCCAGTCAGAAATACCCCAAGATCCAAATAAATGACTGTGAGTGACTACCGGTCTGGATTGTGCCCAAACACCCAACGGAAATCACCCACTAAACCCACCCAAAATGACTCATGCTTTTGACCTAAATAATGGCACTTATGAAGGCATGAAAGCTGAGCTGGCTAAAGTGAAGTGGCAAATTAGTTTTTTTTAAATAAATTTAGAGTATCCAATTCAATTTTTTCCAATCAAAGGGCAATTTAGCGTGGCTAATTCACCTACCCTGCACACCTTTTGAGTTGTGGGAGTGAAACCCACACAAACACGGGAGAATGTGCAAACTCCACACGGAGAGTGACCCAGAGTCGGGATCAAACCTGCGACCTCGGCGCCAGTAGGCAGCAGCACTAACCACTGCGCCACCGTGCTGCCCCTAGTGGCAAATTAGGTTAAGGGATAGGTCTATAGAGATGCTGTGCCAAGCATTTGAGGGATATTTCAGAATACACAGAATAGATAAATTCCAATTAATAAATAAAGGTCCACAAGACGTAACCAGCATCCGTGATTAACTAGAAAGATTAAAGACATTAACAGACTCAAAGGAAAAACATACAATTGTGCAAAGACGTGACAGGTCAGAAGATTGGATAATACAGAATACAAGGAACAGTAAAGGATGATTAAAAGATTAAAAAGGATGGAGAAAATTAGAGTACGATAGAAAGCTAGCCAGAAATATAAAATCAGATAATGTTTTTATAAGTATTTTTTAAAAATACAAGAGTTAACGAAATTGAGTGTTGGTGTTGGTCCTATAGAAAGTGAGTCTTGAGAATTGATAATAGAAAACAAGGAGATGGCAGATGAATTGAACAGGAATTTTGCATCAGTCTTCACTGTAGATGATGACTAACATCCCAGAATTAGCTATAAACCAGGAGATCAAAGGGAGGGAGGAACTCAGGAAAATTGGAGTCAGCAGAGAAATGCTACTGAATAAATTGTTGGAGCTGCAGGTTGATAAGACCCAGGTCCTGATGGACTTCATTCTAGGGTCTTAAAATAAGTTTTGCCAAATAATAATTTAAGCTTGTGAACGAAAACAAAAATAAGGTATCGTTTAAACTAATTTGTGAATATATAGTTTGAGGAGAAGCTGACTATTGAAATGAGCACTGATCCATCATGTAAAATAATCCCACTCATCCATGGAACTCGACACGTATTCCCACTTCATTTAAGTTATTTGCTTTTATTTGTTAATTTGCATGGTGTAAGTATCGCTGGCAAGGCCAGCATTTATTGTCTACCCCTGACTGAACAAAGGAAGTTGGCGGTGAGTTGTTTGGTAACCTGCAGTTTGGTGAGGTGTTCCACAATTTTGATTCAGCGAAGATGAAGAGATGGTGATATCCAGTGTATGTGACTTGGACGGAAACTTTGAGGTAGGTGCTGATGCTCCCACACACCTACTACCCTGTGCTTCCAGGAAATAGAGGCCACAGGTTTCAGAGCTGCTATAGATAGTACTTACTGCTGACTGTGCATCAATGGTGGAGAGAGTGAATGGTTAAGATAGTCGATGGAGTGCTTTGTTTGCTTTGTGCTGGATCATATCGAGCTCCTTGAGTGTTGTTGGAGTGGCACTTATCCAAGTAAGTGGGGAGTCGGGGAGGGGGGTATTCCAATCTTGTCAATGGGAGTCACTGGCCTCGGACATGCTCCTATAACTACAATATTTATGTGACTAGTCCAGTTGTTTCTGTTCAATGGTGACCCGCAGGATATTGATGGTGAAGGATTTAATATTGTGGGAATATAATTGGAATATCGTGGAATTGTGCTTAGACTCCTTCTTGTAGAAAGTCACTGCCTTGCACTTGTGTGGTGCAAAGCATAATTGCATCTTTTCAGTTCAAGCCAGAATGTGTTGTCCAAGTCTTGCTTCATGTGAACATGGACTGCTTCTGCATCTGAGGAATTGGGAATGAGACTGAATATTGGTAATTATCAGAGAACATCTCCACTTCTGCACTGAAAACAAAACTGCTAGAAGTATGCTGAATCTGCAGTGAAAACAAAATGAGCAGTTCAGGTTGATGACCTTTTCGAACTAGAAAAAGTTAGAATTGTAACAGTTTTTAAGTAAGTGCAGACAGGAAATGAGGGTGGGGAAACAAAAATGAAGGTCTGTGGTGGACAGGAGAGATGAAGTTACAAAGAGTTTATGGTGCAAGGTAAAATGAGGTGGTAATGGGGCAAGTGGGTCTAGTGGAGCAGAAATAAGAATACCAGAATCATCAGCAAAAGTTACCATCCAGAAAAATGGGGATAAGGATCGGAATCAAATGACCTGAAAGAGTTATTACAGTCATATGGAGCTGTATGCGGGAATAAATTAGGAATACAAAAGTAATTACACCGAATGTAGATATAGGAAATGCCATTACCATTAAATAACATCCAGACAGCTCAATCTGGCAAAGTTAGCACATGTACAAAAGGAGATTGACAACTTGCCTAAAGATGATATTATTGAAGTGAGTTGCAGCGATTGGAGCTCACCGATTGTCATGGTATCAAACCCTATTGGAACGCAACGATTGTGTGTGGACTATAGAAAGATCTACGCAGTTACGAGGTCAGATTCGTACCCTATTCCTCCGTTGGAAGACTGTGTTGAAAAGGTGGGACAAGCGTGTTTTATTACCAAACTTGACTTACTGAAAGGATATTGACAGATACCTTCGTCAGACAGGGCAAAGGAAGTTTCAGCATTTGTGTCGCCAAATGGTCTGTATCAATTTAAGGTCATGCCTTTTGGTATGAAGAATGTGACAGAAGCATTCCAAAGATTAACTCACAAGGTCATTTCTGGACTAAACAATTGTGCAGTCTATACTGACGATTTGGTGGTGTTCAGTCAGACGTGGAAGTAGCACTTGGAATATCTGAAAAACTTATTCAATCGATTATAGGAAGCTGGATTGGTGGTAAACTTGGCAAAGAGTGAGTTTGAGAAAGCTCAAGTCACTTTCTTAGGCCATCCCACTGGACATGTTCAGATGGCTCCACAAAATGTGAAGCCAAAAGCTAGTGGAGAATTTCCAATACCATCAAATAGGAAGTACTGAGATTTCTGGGCATGAGTAGATTCTTCTGGAAATTTGTGCAAAATTTCAGCAACATTTCTCCCCAGACTGAACTTCTTAAAAATACACAAACACTTTCAGTGGCTATCGGAATGTCAGGAAGGGAAGTTGTGGCTGGTCAAGGTGAGGGATTTGTATTTGGAGGAAGGATTTGCCGGTCTGGAGGAGCTAAGGGAGAGGGGTAGTGAGTTCAGGTATCTGCAGGTTAGAGACTGTGCGGAAGGTCTGAAGGGGGTTCCCTAGGTTGCCGGGATTCACCCTGCTAGAGTGACTGCTGCTTCTGGATGTGGAAGGGAAGAATTGGGGATATATACAAGTGGCTGGGGAGCAAGGAGCTGAGCGGGTGCTGAAGGTAAAGGACAAATGGAAAGCTGAGTTGAGAGGGGAGATCAATTGGGGAGTATGGAGTGAGGCATTGCGAAGGGTAAACAGGACATCTTCTTGTGCAAGGATAAGTCTGATACAGTTTAAGGTAGTGCACAGGGTGCATATGACTCGGGTGAGAATGAGTGGGTTCTTTCAGGGGGTAGCAAATGAGTGTGAGAGGTGTGAGCGGGGCCAGCGAATCATGCGCACGTGTTTTGGGGTTGTGAAAAATTGGGAAGATTCTGGGCGGGAGTGTTCGATGTCTTAGCCAGGATTGTGGAGGATGAGGTGGAATATGATGGTGGCGATATTTGAGGCTTCAGAGAAGCTGGAGCTCATGGAGAGGAGAAAGGCCAATGTCATGGCCTTCGCCTCTCTGATTGCACGGCGCCGAATTTTGCTGGAGTGGCAGTCGACATCGCCACCGGGGGTAACGGCTTGGTTGGGTGACCTATACGACTTCCTATGTTTGGAGACGATAAAGTATGAGTTAAGGGGCTCAGCAGGGGAGTTTGAGAAAAGGTGGGGGATGTTTGTGACCGTGTTTCAGGAGCTGTTCATCGCAGGGGGGTGGGGGATGGGGGGAGGGTGGGTGAAAAAGGGGGAATATCTGGACAGACTGTGTAGTTGATTGTTGCAAAGTATGTTTCCCGGGGTGTTTTTTGGCTGTAACCTGCTTTGGTACATGTTTGTAATAAAATACATTTTTTTTTTTTAAATGTTGGTTGATTAAAATTTCGGACCGGTCTGTTCCTGTGAGGATGAAGGATAAATATGGCAAGTTTCAGGAACCTTGGATAATGAGGGGTATTGTGAGCCTAATCAAAATGAAAAAGGAAGCATTCATAAGGTCGAGAAGGCTGAGAACAGACAAAGCCCTTTAAGAATATAAAGAAAGTAGGAAGGAGGACTTCCGGGTGCGGCGATGACCAGCTGAGTCGCACGTTTCGGCAGCTCCCGGTGAAACGGACTTTTGGGCTCTTGATAGGAGCCCCAACGGCAATTTTGACGGCTAAAAACACTGTGCGGTAAACCAGAAGGGAATCCCCCTGGATACGGATGAAAAAAGGAGGAGAAAGTGGCCGGATTGCAGTGGATCATTTAGAACAGCGGCAAGGAAGGCAAGCAAAAATCAAGATGGCGTCGGAAGGTGGCAGTTTAACATGGGGCCCTGAACAACAAGAGTTCTTGAAATGCTGTGTGGAAGAGCTCAAAAAGGAAATGAAGAAAGAGCTGTTGGCCCCGATACTACAGGCGATCGAGGGGCTAAAGGAGGAACAAAAGACCCAGGAGCGGGAGCTTCGGGTCGTGAAGGCAAAGGCAGCCGAGAATGAGGACGACATACAGGGCCTGGTGGTGAAGACGGAGACGCATGAGGCACATCAGAAACGATGTGTGGAAAGGTTGGAGGCACTGGAGAACAACGCAAGGAGGAACAACCTGAGGATTCTTGGTCTTCCTGAAGGTGCGGAGGGAGCGGACGTCGGGGCATATGTGAGCATGATGCTGCACTCGTTAATGGGAGCGGAGGCCCCGGCGGGTCCGTTGGAGGTGGAGGGAGCATACCGAGTGATGGCGCGAGGACCGAGAGCAGGAGAAATTCCCAGAGCCATAGTGGTGAGATTCCTCCGTTTTAAGGATAGAGAAATGGGCAAAGAAAACTCGGAGCAGTAAATGGGAGAACGCGGTGATCCGCGTTTATCAAGACTGGAGTGCGGAGGTGGCGAGAAGGAGGGCGAGCTTTAATCGGGCCAAGGCGGTGCTTCATAAAAAGAAGATAAAATTTGGAATGCTGCAACCGGCAAGATTGTGGGTCACATATCGAGGGAGGCACCACTACTTTGAGACGGCGGATGAAGCGTGGACTTTTATTGTGGAAGAAAAACTGGAATGAGCGGGTTATTAAAAAGAACGTTTGAACAAAGTGGTGGGGCGAATGTGGGGGGCGAAGAGGGGGATTAAAAAGGGGGGAAAGAGGAGTTTTATGTACTAATCCTGCGATGTGGTAACTTTTCTCTCTTCCACAGGTGGTGATGGGGGGAGGAGGGGAGGTGGAGGAGATGGGGCGTTGGCCATTGGGGGCGGGGCCAAGGGAGAAGCGCGGGCTTGGTTCCCGCGCTATGATAATCATGGCGGGAATAGAGAAGCAGGAAGGAGGGGGCGTCGCACGGTGCGAGCCGAGGTCACGGGGGGAAGCCGAGGTCGGCCAGAGTTTGCTGACTTCTGGGAGCAACATGGGGGGAGTAATTACGCTAGCGGGGGATCTAGCGGGGTGGGTGGGAGGGGGAATTACTGGGTTGCTGCTGCTGGGGAGAGGGGGGAGCTGGTATGGGAGGGGATGGGCGGGGGGGCACCGCCTGGGGGAGATACAGCTGCGTGGGAACCGGGTGAGGAGCTGGAAAAAGGGGATAGCTAATCGACAAGGGGGGGGATAGGAAGCCCCCCAACCCGGCTGATCACGTGGAACGTGAGAGGGCTGAACGGGCCGATAAAGAGGGCACGGGTACTCGCACACCTTAAGAAACTTAAGGCAGATGTGGTTATGTTACAGGAAACGCACCTGAAACTGATAGACCAGGTTAGGCTACGCAAAGGATGGGTGGGGCAGGTGTTCCATTCGGGGCTAGATGCGAAAAACAGGGGGGTGGCTATATTAGTGGGGAAGCGGGTAATGTTCGAGGCAAAGACTATAGTGGCGGATAACGGGGGCAGATACGTGATGGTGAGTGGCAAACTACAGGGGGAGACGGTGGTTTTGGTAAACGTATATGCCCCAAACTGGGATGATGCCAATTTTATGAGGCGGATGCTAGGACGCATTCCGGACCTAGAGATGAGAAAGCTGATAATGGGGGGAGATTTTAATACGGTGTTGGAACCAGGGCTGGATAGGTCGAAGTCCAGGACTGGAAGGAGGCCGGCAGCAGCCAAGGTACTTAAAGATTTTATGGAGCAGATGGGAGGTGTAGACCCGTGGAGATTTAGCAGACCTAGGGGTAAGGAGTTCTCGTTTTTCTCCTATGTCCATAAAGTCTACTCGCGAATAGACTTTTTTGTGCTGGGAAGGGCGTTGATCCTGAAGGTGAGGGGAACGGAGTATACGGCTATAGCCATTTCGGATCACGCTCCACACTGGGTAGACTTGGAGATAGGGGAGGAAACAGGAGGGCGCCCACCCTGGAGAATGGACATGGGACTAATGGCAGATGAGGGGGTGTGTCTAAGGGTGAGGGGGTGCATTGAAAAGTACTTGGAACTCAATGATAATGGGGAGGTCCAGGTGGGAGTGGTCTGGGAGGCGCTGAAGGCGGTGGTTAGAGGGGAGCTGATATCAATAAGGGCACATAAAGGGAAGCAGGAGAGTAAGGAACGGGAGCGGTTGCTGCAAGAACTTTTGAGGGTGGACAGACAATATGCGGAAGCACCGGAGGAGGGACTGTACAGGGAAAGGCAAAGGCTACATGTAGAATTTGACTTGCTGACTACGGGCACTGCAGAGGCACAATGGAGGAAGGCACAGGGTGTACAGTACGAATATGGGGAGAAGGCGAGCAGGTTGCTGGCACACCAATTGAGGAAAAGGGGAGCAGCGAGGGAAATAGGGGGAGTGAGGGATGAGGAAGGAGAGATGGAGCGGGGAGCGGAGAGAGTGAATGGAGTGTTCAAGACATTTTATAAAAAATTATATGAAGCTCAGCCCCCGGATGGGAGGGAGAGAATGATGCGCTTCTTGGATCGGCTGGAATTTCCCAAGGTGGAAGAGCAGGAAAGGGTGGGACTGGGAGCACAGATCGAGGTAGAAGAAGTGGTGAAAGGAATTAGGAGCATGCAGGCGGGAAAGGCCCCGGGACCGGATGGATTCCCAGTCGAATTCTATAGAAAATATGTGGACTTGCTCGCCCCGGTATTGACGAGGACCTTTAATGAGGCAAAGGAAAGGGGACAACTGCCCCCGACTATGTCTGAAGCAACGATATCGCTTCTCTTAAAGAAGGAAAAGGACCCGCTACAATGCGGGTCCTATAGACCTATTTCCCTCCTAAATGTAGATGCCAAGATCCTGGCCAAGGTAATGGCAATGAGAATAGAGGAATGTGTCCCGGGGGTGGTCCACGAGGACCAAACTGGGTTTGTGAAGGGGAGACAGCTGAACACGAATATACGGAGGCTGTTAGGGGTAATGATGATGGCCCCACCAGAGGGGGAAATGGAGATAGTAGTGGCGATGGATGCCGAGAAAGCATTTGATAGAGTGGAGTGGGATTATTTGTGGGAGGTGTTGAGGAGATTTGGTTTTGGAGAGGGGTATGTTAGATGGGTGCAGCTGTTGTATAGGGCCCCGATGGCGAGCGTGGTCACGAATGGACGGGGATCTGCATATTTTCGGCTCCATAGAGGGACAAGGCAGGGATGCCCTCTGTCCCCATTATTGTTTGCACTGGCGATTGAGCCCCTGGCGATAGCATTGAGGGGTTCCAAGAAGTGGAGGGGAGTACTTAGAGGAGGAGAAGAACACCGGGTATCTTTGTATGCGGACGATTTGCTACTATACGTGGCAGACCCGGTGGAGGGGATGCCAGAAATAATGCGGATACTTGGGGAGTTTGGGGATTTTTCAGGGTATAAATTGAACATGGGGAAAAGTGAGTTGTTTGTGGTGCATCCAGGGGAGCAGACTAGAGAAATAGAGGACCTACCATTGAGGAAGGTAACAAGGGACTTTCGTTACCTGGGGATCCAGATAGCCAAGAATTGGGGCACATTGCATAGGTTAAATTTAACGCGGTTGGTGGAACAAATGGAGGAGGATTTCAAGAGATGGGATATGGTATCCCTGTCATTGGCAGGGAGGGTGCAGGCGGTTAAGATGGTGGTCCTCCCGAGATTCCTCTTTGTGTTTCAGTGCCTCCCGGTGGTGATCACGAAGGCTTTTTTTAAAAGGATTGAAAAGAGCATCATGGGTTTTGTGTGGGCCGGGAAGACCCCGAGAGTGAGGAAGGGATTCTTTCAGCGTAGCAGGGATGGGGGGGGCTGGCACTACCGAGCCTAAGTGAGTATTATTGGGCCGCTAATATTTCAATGGTGAGTAAGTGGATGGGAGAGGAGGAGGGAGCGGCGTGGAAGAGATTAGAGAGGGTGTGCTGTAGGGGGACTAGCCTACAGGCTATGGTGACAGCCCCATTGCCGTTCTCACTGAGGAACTACACCACAAGCCCGGTGGTGGTGGCTACACTGAAGATTTGGGGACAGTGGAGACGGCATAGGGGAAAGACTGGAGCCTTGGGGGGGTCCCCGATAAGAAACAACCATAGGTTTGCCCCGGGGGGAATGGATGGGGGATATGGAATGTGGCAAAGAGCAGGAATAACGCAACTGAAAGATCTGTTTGTGGATGGGAAGTTCACGAGTCTGGGAGCGCTGACCGAGAAATATGGGTTGCCCCAAGGGAATGCATTCAGGTATATGCAACTGAGGGCTTTTGCGAGGCAACAGGTGAGGGAATTCCCGCAGCTCCCGACACAAGAGGTGCAGGACAGAGTGATCTCAAAGACATGGGTGGGGGATGGTAAGGTGTCAGATATATATAGGGAAATGAGGGACGAAGGGGAGACTATGGTAGATGAACTAAAAGGGAAATGGGAAGAAGAGCTGGGGGAAGAGATCGAGGAGGGGCTGTGGGCAGATGCCCTAAGCAGGGTAAACTCGTCGTCCTCGTGTGCCAGGCTAAGCCTGATTCAGTTTAAGGTATTACACAGGGCGCATATGACTGGAGCACGGCTCAGTAAATTTTTTGGGGTGGAGGATAGGTGTGCAAGGTGCTCGAGAAGCCCAGCGAATCATACCCATATGTTTTGGTCATGCCCGGCACTACAGGGGTTTTGGATGGGGGTGACAAAGGTGCTTTCAAAAGTAGTGGGGGTCCGGGTCGAACCAAGCTGGGGGTTGGCTATATTTGGGGTTGCACAAGAGACGGGAGTGCAGGAGGCGAGAGAGGCCGATGTTTTGGCCTTTGCGTCCCTAGTAGCCCGGCGCAGGATATTGTTAATGTGGAAAGAAGCCAAGCCCCCGGGGGTGGAGACCTGGATAAATGACATGGCAGGGTTTATAAAGCTAGAGCGGATTAAGGTCGTTCTAAGGGGGTCGGCTCAAGGGTTCACCAGGCGGTGGCAACCGTTCGTCGAATACCTCGCAGAAAGATAGATGGAATGGAAAAAAGAAGGCAGCAGCAGCAGCCCAGGATCGGGGGGGGGGAGGGGGGGGGGGAGGGGGGGGGCGGGGGGAGGGAGGGGGGGGGAGGGGGGGGAGGAGGAACCAGAAGGACTCTCAGGGTTGTTAATATGTACTGTATAATATGTATAGGTCATTGCGACAGATTATTATATATTGGACTGTTAAATTATATTTTTGGAGAGTGTTACTTGTGATAAGGCAGTTGCCAATTAGGGTTAGTTTTCATTTTTGTTATTTATTATTTATTCTTTTTTTTTTGTTTGTTTTGTTTAAAAAATAGGTCATTGTTATTTGTGTTGTTATAATATTGTGTAAAGGGTGCACAATGTACTGTGTTGGTTGACCAAAAATTTTCAATAAAATATTTATTAAAAAAAAAAAAATTTTTTAATTTAAAGTTAGGAGGGCTAAAAATGGTCATGAAAAGTCGTTGGTAAACAGGATTAAGGAGAATCCCAAGGCATTTTATGCATATATAAAGAGTAAAAGGTAGCCAAGGAAAGGGTTGGCCCACTCAAGGACAGAGGAGGGAATCTCTGGATGGAGCCAGAGGATATGAGTGAGATACTAAATGAGTACTTTGCATCAGTATTCACCAAAGGACTTGGTGGATGAGGAATCTAGGGAAGGGTGTGTAGATATCAGGGTCAAGTCTATATCAAAAAAGGAGGAGGTGGTCATAGTCTCACGATAAGGGGTAGCAAATTTAAAACAGAGAACAGGAGAAACTACGGGCGGGATTCTCCCAGCGGGCGGCGAAGTAAATGTTTAAACGGGAATGTTTTACTCTGGCATCGGCGCCCGTTCCGGGACCCCATTATGCAGCCCACAGGGGGCTAGGACAGCGCTGGAGCAGACAGGGAGCGGCCTACGCCGCTCCAGCTGCCGATCCCCGTCTGAACACGATGCCGTGGGGTCCGCGCAGGTGCAGTTGGGCCGGCGGCAACTAGCGCATGCGCAGTGGCCTTCTTCCGCGCTTCGACAATGGCACAGGGCTACAGGAGCCGGCATGGAGGAAAGTAGGCCAGGGGGCAGAGAGGCCGGCCCGCCGATCAGTGGGCCCTGAACACGGGCCAGGCCACTACGGAGGCCCCCCTCCGGGGTCGGAGCCCCCCTCCTCCCCCACAGGCTGCCCCCGGACCCCTCAACGCCGAGGTCCCGCTGGCTCAGAGGATGTTAGAACGGCGCCGGCGGGACTCGGCTTTTTATTGAGGGCGCTCGGCCCCTCCGGGCCAGAGAGTCGGCGCATACCCCGACCAGCGCTGCACCGACCACGCCCGTGCCAATGGCGCTGATTCTCCACACTGCGGACTATTGCGTCCCGCCGTCGGGGCGGCGTGGCGCGATTTGCATGGCGCTGCGCCGATTCGCACAGCGCCGCGCTGATGGTCGGAGAATTCCGCCCTACTTCTCCGAAAGGTTCATGAATCTGTGGATTTTGCTACCCCAGAGTGCAGTGGATGCTGGGACAGTGAGTAAATTTAAGGAGGAGATAGGCAGATTGTTAATTAGTAATGGGATGAAGGGTTATGGGAATGGGCAGGACAGTGGAGTTGAGGCCATGGGTAGATCAGCCATGATCGTACTGAATGGTGGAGCAGGCTTGAGAGGCTAAATTGCCTACTCCTGCTCCTAGTTCTTATGTTCTAAGAAAGAACTAGTCTCTCTAATTCCAGCTCTTGGTCTGTAGCCCTGTAGGTAACAGCACCTCAAGCACAAATCTGGGGCTTGATCTACCGGCCGTGTTGCGTTCATGCTCGAGCGCAATGTAGGCTGTCGAGTTCGGGAGAGTCCCTCGCAGGCTTCTCGGCAGCCTCCATGCCTCACGGGATATACCCAAGCCCCATGAGACATTGGAATCAGAATCCCACCCAAGAGAGGCAGGACCAAATGGCGCGCCCCTAAGTCGGGTTTAATGATTCTCTTGCTATCGCCGGGATGCCACGGGTCCAGGGGTAATGGATGGCACACATGTTGCCTTGTGCTCATCGGCCACTTGGGAATGCCCACGTTAACAGAAAGGGGTTCCACTCCCTGAACATCCAGCCCTTGTGCGAATACTGCATGAAAATCATGCGTGTGTGTTCTCGCTTCCGGGGCATGTCCACGACAGCTAGATTATGGGGCAGTTGGTTATCCTCAGCTTCTTGGAGGATCACTCCAGGATGGGCTGCTAGCTCTTGGGACGATATGGGGTACCCGCTGAGGATCTTACCAATGACGCCAGTGTGGAGGCTGAAAACCAAAGCGGAGACCCGGTGCAACGAGGCCCATGTGGCCACCAGGGTTATCACTGAGCAGTGCATTGGACTCCTTAGCCCTCCTAGCTCTACCATTATGTCTAGGTGCTTCCCCAGGATGCACAAATAAGGTGGAGGGATCCAGCTGCTTACCTTGTCCCGTGGCCTTCAATTCCCCGGGGCATCCTCTGGGCCGCGGCCTTCACCCTAGCAGTGTTAGCCTCGGTGCCACTGATTGCCGGGGACAGCTCCTGCACCCGTAGTCTCTGGGATTCATCCAATCGGCTATGGATCTGCTCGAGTGTCGCTGACATCTCCCTCTGAATGTCCCAACTGCACCCTATCGCCTCCATCAGCTCCGGGATTACCTCTTCCAGGCTGGGACCCAGCTGGGTCGTGGAATGTAGCAGCCCTCTAATTGATTTCACACCTGGGGGTTCCTGCTGTAGCCACTTAAAATGGCCAACTCCCGATTCAAAATGGCAAACGGCAAAGGCTGATGGGAAAGTCAGCCAACAAGACAAAAACCAGCAGCTGCAGGTTGGCTGTGTATTTACTTCTGGAAATGCCAGACGATATCGATACCAGCAACCATCAGCATAACAAAACAACAGCCATCTGCATACTAATGAGCAATCCCCGGGAACAATAAGCAACATTTAGACAAACAAAGCAAAACCAGACTCTTCGGCGCCAGCAGGAGCCGACACAAAAGGAGGTGAACGAGCACCTCAAGACCGCCCATCAATCAGGGAACCGCTCCAGCATTGGAGAAAATCGAACCAAGCGATTGGGACAAAGTCCAATCACTTGGGACCAGGTACAGGGTCCGCCCCGAAGGGCGGGAAGCCCCTGGGGACTATAAGAATTGAGCTCCAAGTTCAAATCGCTCTCTTCTCTTCTTCTCCACCTCTTCGCGCTCTTCGTCCTGCCTGGGTCACCCAGCAACAACGAACCAACATTGACCGTGACCGGTGCAGTGACTCCAGTAAAAATGGAACTCGTAAGTCTTAATTCAACACTCGCTACGAGATAGGCGCTCCTAGCTACCAATCTGTACCAACTTCGAATCCCGCAGGCTCAGAAACCGAACGAAAGGCCATTTGTTTCCCTGACCTGATGGGCCAGTTCCAAGTTAAGTATTGGCCTGTTAGTCGTAGAAGTAGCTTAGACATAGAATTTGTGCATGAGTAGCGATTACTGTGTATAATAAATGTGCTTTGATTTAAACCTTACTAATCGGTGTATTGGATTATTGATCATTACTCGGACTTGAACCTCGTGGCGGTATCATAATGATACCTGGCGACTCGAGAGCAAAGGTAATAAAACAGAGCAATTGAACTCAGGCAAAGTTAGCAACACTACCTCCATCTGATTTGCATCAGCAAGTCTGTGGTGCTCAATAGATTGTGCCTCAGAAGCCTGATAAACATTTCCCACCGAGGTGCGAGTATCTACATTGGTGGAGAGTGGGGATGAATGAGATGACAGCTGTGGCGCATTGATCGTGTCTTCCTCGGAGCTCTCTGAGGTGGTCTCCTGGGAGGCTGCAGACGGGGCCACCCGGGATTGGCCAGTGCCGTCGGCTGGAGGAACTGTGGGAGAATGGACATGTGGTCAGTGGGAGGGATGGATGGACCAGTTAGTAAGGCAATAACAACGCACGTATGACAGGTTCCTCCGGGTGGAGTCCGATGAATTCTCACCTCTGCGACTTCCGCCAATCTCCGTGTGGTGACCGCTCTGTCTTCGGCCACTCCATTACCTCCAGGTCCCGTTCCTCAAAGGTGGTGAGCATTCTTACGTCCAGCATGCCTCCACAGACTGGACCCTCCCACATTTGTGCGAGAGCTTCTCCTGAGGATACACAGGGAGGGCATCGTTAGCCACACATGTGGTTCACTCTGGTGGGAGGATGTGTGTCAAGGAAGGTTTGGTGGGGGGGTTGAAGGGAGAGGGGGGGTTAAGCTGAGCTCCCATTTGCCTTACGCTTGTAGTGATATGCAGTAACAGTGTATATAACCTCTGACCACTAGGTGTCATGCAAGAGCAACAGGACACTGGAACTGAACAGAAAAACAGTCTTGATCAGAGTATCAGGAGCTGTTCGCATGGCTAGAAGCTCCACAGTTTGGTTAGCAATAGTTTACCCACAATTAATTCAACATTAAATAACTAGTCTTGAACTAGATGTTCTGTCGTACACTGATTCATTTATTATCATAGTACACGAACATAACGACTCTTTTCCAAGCAAGACACATCACAAAGTAATACTTGTAGTGATCTGTACATTCATCTGCACATACACCAGGGACTACAGACAGATGTAACAGCCACAGCATCACTAGAGGGCAGCATCAGAGACGGGTATAAAGGGTCCAGCCCAAGGGAGGATCCGCCTCTTTCAGAAGCACAGGGCTAGTGAGCAGCAGCAGACAGAGACAGCTCAGCATAGGCAGTTTACCTTAGCTTCACTGGTCATACCTCTTGACTATTATATCTAGTTAAGCTCTGGAAACAGAACAAACCCATTGAATAAAGTATTTGTGTTAACTGGAAGTCCACAATCTTTATTCAGACTTAGAGAATAACATATGATACCAGGAGTGATTTCAGAAAGCTAGCTAGACACCAGCAAGAGAAGAAAAACTTAAACCGGATATTCGACTGTGGAAGACTTTGCAGCAAATGGATCCTCGACGACTAACTGATTCGATGGAACTTATTGGAACTCCATGGCAGCTGGAAACAAGCGGTAATTTAAGTTATAACGAGAAAATGTTTGAACAGCTGTTCCGAATATTTATTACAGCTAATGATTTAAGCACTGCCTCTGATGCAATGGAAATAGCCCGACTACTCTCAACAGGAGGGCATGAAGCTAGAGAAATCTATAATTGCTTTAATTACTTAGAAGGTGAGGACAACACCAAAGTAGATGTTATACTCAAACAAATTCTGAACGCTGTAACAGTCAGTCCGGTGAGATGCTGGAAAGATTTAACTCTTGTCAGAGAAACGGGGGGCCCATCTCTGATTTTATTACAAATCTAAAGTTAATACCACAAGGCTGTGATTATGCTGATTTCAGAGACGCTGTGATAATGCATCAATTAATTTCTGGACTATCTGATAAAATTTGAGGGAAGAACTTTCACAAAATAAGTATCTAACTCTAGAAATCACTATGCAAAAATGCCTTGCTTATGAACAAAAACAAAATCAGTACTTTGAGTCTCTACAAACACAGAATCATCATTTAGAAAACAAAATTGGTAAAAATGGCGTGAACACTCACCACGAGGCGGAGGCAGGGTTGAATCGGAGAAAGACGGAGGTTCTGAATGGCAGCCAGCTTGAGAAAGGATCCGCACATGCTCAGTTAAAAGAGGGCACAATACAGGAAACTCGGTGTGCATGTGGGCAATCGAGTCCTACGCATGACTTCACAACCATCATGACGTCAGAGGACCAAGACCACGCCCACTTAAAAAGGAAATGCACGAAAATGAACAAAAAGAAATTTAATGCTGCAAAACCCAATTTTCTTGTCTCAAAAGACAGAACAATGCCCGAACTTACACCAGCAGTTGAAAATAACTTTCACAACACCCTGGAACAAGCAGTTAGCACCGCCCTAGAAGATGATATGGTCCTTGTAGACTACGACTCAGACGACGATTTCATCTTGGGAGATGGCTACCCCAGTACCAAATCTGAACGGCAACTAGAGGTGAAGATCCCAACGATGAGTTCTTTGGAATGGGGAATCTTCAGCCCAGCATATATGACATCCCGACTCGTGAGTGCAGGATTATGCTGCAGCCTGACGCCAAGAAACAGAGAGTGGTCCACGCACCACGAAAAGTCCCAGCCTCCACACAAGAAGATGATTTGTTCATTGAACATGAAGAGAACAATCACAACTCCGAAACAAAAAGCGATGATTTGTCCAACGAGCAATACACACAATACTGCTCAGACATGGCTGAGTTATTCGGAGATCCTGATCACAGCATCAGCAACACGGTTGAAAAGCTCAATACGACTCTTCTCATGGTAGATGAATCCACTACCATGGTGCCATGGCAGATCGTCGGTACATTGGATGACAGCAATACCCAAGACGAAGACGACACCACACAGAGAGCACAAAACGACTCAGTTGAGAGAGCACAGATCGACTCTACAGCGAAAACACTGCACGACTCCACAAAGAGAGTGATGACAGACTCCATGGAGAGAGCGATGACAAACTCCACAGAGTGAGCGATGAAGGACTCCATGAGAGAGAGCGAGGCAAGCCTCCACAGAGAGTGACGCAAGCCTCCACAGTCAGCTCGGTGACAGACTCGAAAATGGAAGCAAGCAAATACTCCAGAGCGAACACCATCATGTGCAAGACCATGAAGATCTATCAAGCTTATTTGAGCCACCAGAAGAAGACACTGAATGTCTACCCACTGTATGTGAGACAAGTGACGAAGAAATCACAATTCCCATACAGGATATGCAGGATCACAGCGAGACTGACATACCTCAGCTCGTCTGAACAGAAGCACTCAATAATCAGAGGACAGCCACCCATGAGTCCAGAGAGATCACGTCAATAGAAATCTCGACGATTTTGACTCCAGAAGAGGAGCACCAAGAGTCCAGAGAGACCACGTCAATAGAAATCTTGAAGATTTTGACTCCAGAAAAGGAGCACAAAGAGATCACAGATGATTCAAATGAACCTGAAATGACTCCAAAAGAAGAGCACCAAGAAATCAATGATAATTCAAGTGAACCAGAAATGACTCTGGAAGAGGAGTATCAAGTAAGCAAAGAAGAGGAAACGAATCCACTACAAATGACTGATATCACCAACATCAATGCAACATCAGATCATTCTCACAATTCTCAAGAAGATACTCTCAATGTAGCAGATACCACAAAGGACGCTGACACCAATAACTGTGACAATGACTCAAATCATCCACATGGCACACTCATTGAGCGCAACAAGAACAAAAACCACAAGAAGCACAGCAGAAACAAGAACAACAACAGCAACAGAGTGATCAGGGGGTTGGATAGGGTGGACAGTGAGAGCCTTCTCCCGCGGATGGATATGGCTGGCACGAGGGGACATAACTTTAAACTGAGGGGTAATAGATATAGGACAGAGGTCAGAGGTAGGTTCTTTACGCAAAGAGTAGTGAGGCCGTGGAATGCCCTACCTGCTACAGTAGTGAACTTGCCAACATTGAGGGCATTTAAAAGTTTATTGGATAAACATATGGATGATAATGGCATAGTGTAGGTTAGATGGCTTTTATTTTGGTGCAACATCGTGGGCCGAAGGGCCTGTACTGCGCTGTATTGTTCTATGTTCTATGTTCTAACAACAAAAACAACATGCAGCGCAACAAGAACGACAAAAGCAACAAGAAGCATCCCAGAAACAACAAGCACGACAAGAAAAAGAACAAGGATAAAAGCGAAAATACAAAAGCAGAATCAACAAGCACGACAAAAATAACAACAAGAACGACAACAACAAGAACGCCAATGAAAACAACCAAGACAGAAACGACAAAAACAAAACAACGACAGAAACAACAACAATGAAACAACGATCTGTACACATGGTACAACTCTGCACATGAAGGACAATGCCACAGCACACTGCAAAACAATGACAAGACTACAAACATGCCATGGCATGATAAAGAATCTCACAAATTCACATCTGCTCCAGAACAAACAAGCAAAACAGCTTTCACGAATGATGACATACAGAATCATTACCACAAACACAGGAAAAAGTCAAGATCAGACAACGGAACGACACAGAATCGCTACCCGCAATCAAATGGAACAGGGGAAAAAGGTGTCCACATTATTAAACGACTCATCAGCAAAGCAGCTGAGTCACGTTCCGACATCAACCGAGCTCTGTTATCATACCGAGCAACCCCATTGAGCTCAGGACTGTCACCAGCGCAAATGCTCTTCGGCAGAGACATCCGGACAACCCTACCGGCAAAGCAATTCCGAGACCCCGGCAACGCGCCAGTTCTCAACGACATGCCTACGCTCCAAACAAAAACTATACTACGATCAACATGCGATCCCACTCAAGCCAATGACAATAGGTGACACCATCAGAATCAGGGACCCAGAAAGCTGATGGTCTGAGTCAGCCACGATGATCAGGCAGGAGGCACCGCGTCCTACATTGTCAAATCGTCTACAGGAGTACTTTTTCGCCGTAACCGCCGGGATCTATTAGAGATTCGACCTACAACGCCAGTGTTTCCCACACTGGACTTGACCAAGTCCATTTGTCCACAGGACGTTCCTCGCCACACAACGCCAGACAGTACTCTTGATGACATCAAACCATCATCCCTACTACCACTGTTAAGATGCTCCAGCAGAAGCCGTAAGGCATCCGACCGGCTAGATTTGTAACAACACTTCAACACACGCACAGGACGAATATGGACATTTCTCACGATGGACTCACAACACAGTTACTTGTTTCTGTATTACTTTTATCATTTTCGCAGTGTGCAGATTTCCATATTCTCACCACTTGTTATGTACAGTTTTCTTGAGGCCAGTCTAGAAAACATGTCAAATAAAAGGGGGGGGGGGGTAGTGATCTGTACATCTGCATATACATCAGGGACTACAGACAGATGTAACAGCCACAGCATCAAGAGGGCAGCACCAGAGACGGGTATAAAGGGTCCAGCCCAAGGGAGGATCCGCCTCTTTCAGAAGCACAGGGCTAGTGAGCAGCAGCAGACAGAGACAGCTCAGCATAGGCAGCTTACCTCAGCTTTACTGGTTATACCTCTTGACTGTATTATATCTAGTTAAGCTCTGGAAACAGAACAAACCCATTGAATAAAGTATTTGTGTTAACTGGAAGTCTACAATCTTTATCCAGAATTAGAGAATAATATAATACTATTTAAAAACAGAGTAGGCTTGTCTGAAGACAAGGAAAAGGTTGAAACAAATCAAGTGAAGCAGCCATTTGAAGAACTTTCAGATAGAGTAAGAAAGGATTTTTCATAAGGGCCATTGCTTTGTAATGCGAGTATCACTGTAGGGCCTTGCTTGTTTAAACTGGATTGAGAGTTGTATGTGTATTTTCTTGTTGTTTAATGGGAAATTGTATGGTAGTTTTAAGGTGTACGCGTGCGCTGACCTTTTGGGGTTTGAAGTTTAAAAAAAAGGTTTGATATTGTTCTTTATAATAAAGTTTTGTTTTAAAATAACCAAGCCCTGTTTCTTCATGCAATCACTCCTGAAGTGAATTGATCTTTCCACAAACTTAAAAATAAAATCCAACATGTTTATTGAAATCATAACCTTTCAGAACGCTGCTTCAACTCGTGATTACAAATAAACCTGTTGGACTTGAACTTGGTGTTGTGAGGCTTCTTATTGTGCCCATCCCAGTCCAGCAACGGCACCTGTGCCTGTGGGGTCTGGTTGGAGATCCTAATAACTCTCCATCCGCATCCTCCCAACTCTTCCTTCTGTCGTGTTAGATACACTGACATAACACTGGCTGCAACTGGATGCAGCCTAGATCAGAAAGATACTCCAGACCTTGAAGTTAGTTCAATCAGGTTTATTGAATTAATAGCACAGTTAGCACAGTTCTCTGTGAGTTCGACTCTCTGCTAACTTAAGTGTGGTTACTCTGTCTGACTGAACCAGACTAGCTCTTAGCCATGTTGTGGAGGTGTGAGATTGTAACAACACCCTTGACTGACTCTCTAGATGTTCATCACTGGAAAGAGGCGGAGTGTGAGTGCCTCGTGTCTTTTATAGTCAGATCCCACCCCTGAGTGTCCTGCCTGCTTATTGGTCATGTCCTGTTCTCTGTGTCCATTAGCTGCTTGTTTGCACCTGCCTGTATATCATTATGTGTGTGTCTGCATGTCATAGCTGCTTGTTTGTGCCTGCCTGTATATCATTATGTGTGTGTCTGCATGTCATGACATCTCCCCTTTTTTATGTTTGGATGACATATGTGAAAGTATTTACACGAATAGGCCAATATTAACATATATACATGCAGTGGATGTGAACATATGTACATGTGAAAACATCTGTCTAATGCGAGAACATAGAACATAGCAAACAGAACAAATATTCATAAGTCCAGTCTCTGTAGCTTGCGTCTGATCCTGGTCGACCGCCGGCGAGGTGGTGGTGGGGACGACAGCGCCTAGATGGGTGGGATTGAAGCCTGACTGGTGTTGTAGGCCTCCACAAGGCTGCATAGTGTCCAGGCTTCCCACAGTTTAAACATCGCCTGCCTCTTGCAGAGCAGTGTCCCTTTAAGTGGGCGTTGCCGCAGTTCGGGCACGTCATGACGTCGGCGTCGTGACGCGGTGTACAGCGTCGCACATGCGCAGTGCGGTCGGCAGACGTCTGCACCTGCGCAGTGTGGGTGTCGGCCGCTTCGTTATCCCATTCGCATCGCGCATGCGTGGGGCTCCGGGATAAGCGCGTGAGATGGCTGCTGTCTTCGCTGCCTCCGTAAGATGGCCTGCACATTCTCTGCCTCGTGGGAGGCGAGTTTCTCATTTTCAGCCGAATTGTATTGGGAATACCGATTTTTTTGCGTGCTCATGAACAGTACGTGTTTCAATTGCGACTGGAAGGGTCATATGCTTGATTTTTAAGAACTGCTCTCTCAGAGGATCAAAGTGAACTCCAAACATGATTTGATCTCTGATCATGGAGTCAGCAATATCACCAAAGTTGCATCAGCGCTAGCAGGCGGAGGTTAGTTAGGAAGGCAGTGAAAGATTCATCTTTACCTTGAAGACTTTGTTTGAATATATAGCGCTTGAAGATTTCATTGGTGTCCACTTCACAGTGACTATCGAACTTGTTCAGGATGGTCTGAAACTTTGTCTTGTCCTGGCCTTCGGTGAAGTTAAACGAGTTGAAGAGTTGGGTGGCTTGATCACCCGCTGTTGAGAGGGGAAGCGCGATCTTTCTTGCATCAGACGCACCCTCGAGGTCTGAGGCTGCAATGTACAGCAGAAACCTTTGCTTGAATGTCTGCCAGTTGGCACTGAGATTGCCGGAGGCACTGAGCTGGTGAGGAGCCTGAATCTTCTCCACGGTGCCGGGATACATTTGCTGGTCGTCATGGAACGTACTGAGGTAAGCCACCTTAAATTAGTAGTCTCCTCGTATCATGTTGTGTTAGGTACACTGGTATAACACTGGCTGCAACTGGATGCAGCTTAGATCAAAAAGATACTCCAGACCGTGAAGTTAGTTCAATCAGGTTTATTGAACTAATAGCACAGTTAGCACAGTTCTCTGTGAGTTCGACTCTCTGCTAACTTAAGTGTGGTTACTCTGACTGAACCAGACTAGCTCTTAGCCACGTGGTGGAGGTGTGAGATTGTAACAACGCCCTTGACTGACTCTCCAGATGTTCATCAGTGAAAAGAGGCGGAGTGTGAGTGCCTCGTGTCTTTTATAGTCAAATCCCACCCCTGAGTGTCCTGCCTTCTTATTGGTCATGTCCTGTTCTGTGTCCATTAGCTACCTGTCTGTATATCATTATGTGTGTGCCTGCATATCATGACACATTCTTCTGTGTCTGCCCCGAAAATAAAACTTCCTTCCAATTCACTTAGAACTACATTTTAAAAATCAAAACTGTCTAGTCTTTGGGTCTCTGCTTGCCACAGCATTTTGTTATCTACCAATGAGCAAAATTCCACCCTGACTCCATGGTTTGATGCCACGGTTTCCATTAAAGCCATTACTGGCTCTCTCTCTCACACCCTGGCCGCTCCCCCAGTGCAGCCCTCATCTCTGCTCCCTTAACTCCAAAGGGTGCAGACGTAAATGGATTTTGTGGACAACTGCTTTTGCCACTCGCTGCCAGATTTGGCTGGACCAGTTCAGCTGACAGGTCCTCTCTCATCTGTTAAAGCTGCTCAATGCTCCAGAATCACCCTGGAAAGCAAAGATAGCCCTCAGCTTATTTTCTCCACTGCAGACCATCTTCTTAAACTCTCTCCTCTGTCTCCTCCACACTCGCCTTCAGCAATATGTGTGAGGAGCTCATAGATTTCCCGTACCAGCCTCCCCGAACAGGTGCCGGAATGTGGCGACTAGGGGCTTTTCACAGTAACTTCATTTGAAGCCTACTTGTGACAATAAGCGATTTTCATTTTCATTTCATTTCCTTGTCACTAAGATTGAGACCATCTAGCCAGTTTCCTGTGCAGTGAAACATCTTTCTCTTACACGTTGTGCCAATCTTTCTCAAAATGTCCCCATTCCCTTGCACTGAATTCACATCATTTTTAATTCCTCGCCTATCTTCTCTTATGCCCTCTAAGCTCATTTTATGCATGAGAACCACCTCCTATTCCCTTGATCTATTTAAACTAAACTGCTGACAACTCAACTTCCCTCCCTGGCTCCCATGTTAACTGATATTTTAACAGTTTTTTGTTTAGGTATTTCTGCCCTTTCTTTCAAATTTGTCATCACCACTCCTCTCCTCAAATAAAATTCTTCACCTCTCCATCCTTGTAAACAATTGTTGCTTCTTCAACCATCCTTTCCTCTCCAAAGTCCTTGAATGTGTTGTCTCCAAAGTCATTGCCCATCTTTCACAGCGGTCCCTGGATTAATCCTTCAATTAAGTTTCTGCCTTTGTCACAGAGCCAAAATGCCTCTTATCAAAGTCGCAAATGACATGCAATGTGACTGTGACAAAGGCAGGCTCACCTTTCTTGTCCTTCTCAACCTGTCTGCAGTTGATCGCACCATCCTCCTCCAACACTGCTCCACAACCGTCCATTTGAGTGGTGCGGTTCCATTTGTGGATCTCTTTCCAGTCATGGGCTATTTGGATCCCCAGGCAGTGGAATTTGAATCAGGCTTGTTTAAATGGCAGTCCCTCCTTGTGGGTGTACTGGGAAGATCTCCCTTTTGCTCATGTTGAGTTTGTAGCCCGAGAAGGCGCCAAACTCTTTCAGGAGCGCGATGATTCCGTCCATGCTGCTTTGTGGGTCCAAAATGTAGAGGAGCAGGTCATCTGCATAGAGTGAGACTCTGTGCTCTCTGCAGCCCCTTTGGAGCCCCCTTTTTGCTGCTCTGAGAGCAATAGCTAATGGTTCGATCGCTAGAGCGAACAGCAGCGGGGACAGTGAGCATCCTTGTCTGGTGCCCGTGCAGCTGGAAGTATCGGGAGTTGGTGTTGTTGGTCCGTACGCTCGCCATGGGAGCGCTGTATAGGGGTTTTACCCAGGGGGTGAACCCTGTTCCAAGCCCGAACCGCTCCAGTACCTCTGTGAGGTATTTCCATTCGACTCTGTCGCAGGCCTTTTCTGCATCTAGGGAGACGATCACCTCTGGTATTCTCTCCCCGGCTGGGTCATTATCACGTTCAGAAGGCACCTGATGTTCGAGGTTAGCTGCCGACCTTTGACAAAACCTGTCTGGTCCTTTGCGACCACCTCTGGTATGCAGTCTTCTATCCTTTTGGCATCTGCATTCAGCAGTGAGATGGGTCTGTATGACCCACATTCCATTGGGTCTTTATCTTTCTTAGGTATCAGTGAGATTGAGGCCTGTGCTAGCCTGGGTGGCAGTGTGCCCCTCGCTAGCAACTCTGTGCACATCTCCCGCAGGTGCGGGTGTCGCAAATTTTTTGTAGAAGTCCGCCGGGAACCCGTCTGGTCCCAACGCCTTCCCCGCCTGCATGGAGCTGATGCTGTCCATGATCTCTCCCAGTGCTAGTGGTGCTTCTAGGCCCCGTTTTCTGCCATCTCCCACGACAGGTATGTCCTGTCCATCAAGGAACCATTTCATCCCCCACTCTCCAATTGGGGGGTCTGAGGTGTACAGCCCTTGGTAGAAGGCCTTGAAGGTTTTGTTAATCTTTTCTGGATCTATTTCTAATGTGTCTCTGGTATCCCTGATTTGTGCAATTTCTCTGGTGGCTGCCTGCTTTCTTAGCTGGTGTGCCAACAGGCGGCTGGCTTTGTCTCTGTGTTCGTATAGGGTCCCACGTGCCTGGCACAGTTGGTGCACTGCTCTCCTGGTGGAGAGCAGATCAAAGTTCCTTTGTAGCTCTTTCCTCTCCGCCAGGAGCTCTACGGTCGGGGCCTCAGCGTATTTACGGTCTACCTCCAGTATGGGGTCGACCAGCCGCTGCCTAACTAACCGCCCTTTCCTCCCTATCTCTTCGAGCTTTGAAAGTGATAATTTCCCCTCTAACTTCGGCCTTTAGCACTTACCAGAAAGTGGAGGGTGAGACCTCCCCGTTTTGGTTGTTCTCTGTGTACTCTGCTATGGCCTGTGATATCCTTTCGTTGAAGGCCTTGTCTGCCAGTAGGGCAATGTCCAAACGCCATGTGGGGCATTGGGCCCTGCCCATCTCCAGCCTCACGTCCATGTAGTGTGGAGCGTGGTTGGATATCACAATTGCGGAGTATTCCACATTGTCTATCCCTGGAAGCACCGTTTTCCCCACCACAAAGAAGTCAATTCTGGTGTATACGTTGTGCACTGGGGAGAAGAAGGAGAACTCCTTCTCCCCTGGGTGGGTGAACCTCCAGGGGTCCACCGCTCCCATCTGATCCCTTGCCATGCTTGGAGTTTTCCCCATTTTGGAACTTGATCTGTCAGTAATTGGTTCCTGTACACAGTTGAACTCCCCCCCCCCCCCCCCCCGCCCCATGATTAGTCGGTGCATCGCTGTGTCGGGGATTGCTGCCGTAGTCTTTTTGATGAAGCTCGTGTCGTCCCAGTTGGGCGCGTACACATTAACTAGTACTACTGGTGCCCCATCCAGGGCCTCGCTGACCATGACGTACCGTCCCGCTGGGTCCTTAACCGTCTTCGTCGCCCTAAATATCATCTTCTTGCTGATCAGTATTGCCACCCCCCCTGGCCCTCATCCCACAGCAGGAATGGTAGGTCTGCCCCACCCAGTCCTTTCTTACCTGTAGTCAGTCTCCCTTCACCCAGAGACCGTACTGGGTGGTTGCTTGCAGCAATTCCTTGTTCCGAGCCTTTGGTTGTGGCACTTCGTAGCTCTATTGTTATTCTCTTTCTAGCTTTGTTTGTCCCTCCTTCCGTGTGTCCCGTTCCCCCCCCCCCCCCCGTCCCTCCCTTTTCCCCCCCTTTTTCTCCCCTCTCCCGTATACCTCTCTTTTGTCCCTCTTACCTTGCTCCTATTCCCGTTTGCTCTCCCGTCTCTGTTGAGTGGTGTCCCCCCCCCGTCCCCCCCTGCCTGGTGCCAAGCCCCCTATTGGGGGCTCGCTGCGGCCCTGCTTTGTTGCATGCCCCCGGCGCTAGCTTTCCTGCTAGTGCGGTGGCCCCCCTCGCGGGGATTACTGTCTCGCTTCTCCCTCGCCCGACCTCTACGTTTCTCTGCCCGCTTTTACCCTGTCCTACCCTGCACTCCTTTCGCTTGCTCTCCCTTCCCCGTTACTCTCGTTCCCTCATGCTGGGGCCTGGTCTCCCACCTGTAGCGGTCCCTCGGGTAGTGGTTTTCTTTTTGTTCAGGGTGAGCGTGCCGTGGCGGAGGGACGGGGGGGCCTAGCGTTGCCTCACCCCTCTCATCCCCCCCCCCCCCCCCCCGTAGGCGTGCTGTTGCCCCTTGCAGGGGCCCATTATTTCTACCCTTGCTATCAGCTTTCCAGCTCGTGTTCCTCAACAAACTTGTTTGCTTCGGCGGGGGCTGTGAAGAAGAACTCTCTCTCTTGGTATGTGACCCAGAGTTTCGCTGGGTACAGCATACCAAAACGCACATTGCACTTGTGAAGAGTTGCTTTCGCTCTATTGAATTTGGCCCATTTCCTGGCTAGGTCTGCCCCAATATCCTCGTAGACTCTAATGAGGTGTCCTTCCCATTTGCAGGTTCTGTTTTGCCTGGCCCAGCGCAGGATTGTTTCCCTGTCCTGATACCGGTGCAGTTTAGATGTAACTGCCCTCGGATGATCCCCTGCCTTGGGCTTCGGGCGCAGCGACCGGTGTGCTCTGTCCATTTCTGGTGGGTTGGGGAAAATTTTCCTCCCCACTAAGGTACCCAGCATCTCAGCCACGTAGGCCGTGAGGTTTCTACCCTCGATCCCCTCTGGAAGGCCCACTATCCTTACATTTTGCCTTCTCGAGCGGTTTTCCTGATCGTCCACTCTGCCCTTCAAGCTCCCCTGCGTTGTGACCAGTCTCACCACCTCCTTCTCCAGGGCCGTGATCCGGTCACTCTTGTCAGTCACGGCTTTTTCCAGCTCCTTAATGGTCGCCTCTTAAACTTCCAGTTTCTCCTCTTGTGCTTCCAGTCTCTCCTCTGCCCTGCCCAGGGCGAGCTGCACCTCCGCCAGGGCCTTGGTCATATGTTATTCTCTAAGTCTGAATAAAGATTGTAGACTTCTAGTTAACACAAATACTTTATTCAGAGGGTTTGTTCTGTTTCCAGAGCTCAACTAGATGTAATACAGTCAAGAGGTATCACCAGTGAAACTAAGGTAAACTGCCTATGCTGAGCTGTCTCTGTGTGTTGCTGCTCACTAGCCCTGTGCTTCTAAAAGAGGTGGATCCTCCCTTGGGTCGGACCCTTTATACCTGTCTCTGATGCTGCCCTCTAGTGATGCTGTGGCTGTTACATCTGTGCTGTAGTCCCTGGTGTATGTGCAGATGTACAGATCACTACATCCCCCCCTTTTATTTGACATGTTTTCTAGACTGGCCTCAAGAAAACTGTACATTACAAATGGTGAGAATATAGAAATCTGCACACTGCGAAAATGATAAAAGTAATACAGAAACAATTAACTGTGTTGTGAGTCCATCGTGAGAAATGTCCATATTCGCCTTGTGCGTGTGTTGAAATGTCGTTACAAATCTAGCCGGTCGGATGCCTTACAGCTTCTGCTGGAGCGTCTTAACGGTGGTGGTAGGGATGATGGTTTGATGTCATCAAAAGTACTGTCTGGCGTTGTGTGGCGAGGAACGTCCTGTGGACAAATGGACTCGGTCAAGTCCAGTGTGGGAAATACTGGCGCTGTAGGTCGAATCTCTAATAGATCCCAGCGGTTACGGCGAAAAAGTACTCCCGCTGACGATTTGACAATGTAGGAGCGCGGTGCCTCCTGCCTGATCACCGTGGCTGGCTCAGACCATCCGCCTTCTGGGTCCCTGATTCTGACAATGTTGCCTATTGCCAATGTCTTAAGTGGGATCACATGTTGATCGTAGTATTGTTATTGTTTGGACCGTAGTACCCGGATTTTGTCGAGTACCAGAGCGTTATCGGGGTCTCGGAATTGTATCGCCGGTAGGGTTGTCCAGATGTCTCTGCCGAAGAGCATCTGTGCTGGCGACAGTCCTGAGCTCAATGGGGTTGCTCGGTAGGACAACAGCGCTACGTTGATGTTCGAGCGTGAATCTGTTGCCTTGCTAATGAGTCGTTTAACGATATGGACACCTTTTTCCACGTTCCCATTTGACTGTGGGTAGCGCGGACTGGATGTTACATGCCGAAAGCTGTAGCGGTCTGAGAACTCTTTCCATTCCCAGCTCGAGAAGCAGGGACCATTATCCGACATCACCACGTGTGGGATTCCATGTCGCGAGAATGTCTCCTGGCACGCCTTGATGACAGATGAAGACGTGAGATCATGGAGTTTCAGTACCTCCGGATAGTTTGAGTAATAGTCCATGATCAAGACGTAATCACGCCCTGCGGCATGAAATAGGTCAATGCCCACTTTTGTCGACGGCGCCATTGTGAGTTTGTGTTGCTGCAGTGGTTCTTTACACTGTGCGGGTTGATGTCTTTGACAGGTGTCACATGTCATGACCATGTCCGTTATGTCTTGATTCATGCCGGGCCAGTACACAGCCTGTCGTGCTCGCCTTTTGCATTTCTCAATTCCTAGGTGGCCTTCATGAATCTTACGTAGCATCTCGGTGAGAAGAGTGGCCGGAATCACAATCTGCGCATTTGTAACAGGAGGCCATCAACTTCAATCAATTCTGACTTGACATTCTGAAATTGTGGACATTGTCCCCTCGTCCAACCGTGCTGGAGTAGGTGCAGCACTCTCCGTAAGGTTGCGTCTTTCTGCGTCTCCTGTCGGATTAGGCGAAGCTTCTCATCCGAAGCAGGCAAATTCTCCATGCATAACTGTGTTTTGGCCTCGATTTCTCTGACGGGGGCTGGTGGTGCGCTGTCAGTGCCAATTGATCGGTACAGTGCGTGGCAATGGCAAGGTCTCTTCCCGGGGTGTATACTCGGGTGAAATCATACCTTTGCAGCTTCATCATGATGCGCTGCAGATGAGGTTTCATGTCATTCAGATCCTTGTCTATGGTATGGACCAATGGTCTGTGGTCTGTTTCCACTATGAATGTGGACAGGCCGTACACGTAGTCGTGGAACTTCAGAATCCCAGTGAGGAGTCCGAGACACTCTGTCTTGATTTGTGCATATCTGCACTCACTTGTGGTCATGGCCCTGTTCGCGTATGCCACCGGGACTCAGTCAGACTGGTCGGCCTGTTGGAGGAGAACGGCGCCAATCCCGTCCTGGCTGGCGTCAGTGGAGATCTTGGTAGGTCTGGTTGCATCAAAAAAAGCAAGGGTCGGTCCCCTCGTCAGTTGCTGTTTGAGATTCACCCATTCATTCTGGTGATGTTGTGTCCACTCAAACGCAGTGGTCTTTCGTAGGAGATTGCGTAAAGCTGCTGTCCTTGCGGACAAGTTTGAGATGAACCTGCCGAGGAAATTGACGTCTTCATGGTCCATATCGCAGCGATTTTCGCCTCATCAGGGCTGACACCCTGAGATGATATGGTGTCACCCAAAAAGGTTCCAGACTCCTTCACAAATGTGCATTTTGCCTGGTTCAGTTTCAAACCGTATTTATGAATCCTCTGAAACACCTTCTTCAGGCGACAGAGGTGTTCTTCTTCAGTGGTGGATTATACAATGATATCATCCACATAGACTCTGACCCCCTCGATGCCCTTGGTCATTTGCTCCATTATCCTGTGGAAGACTTCTGACGCAGAGATAATGCCGAAGGGCATGCGATTGAAGCAGAAACGCCCGAATGGCTTGTTGAACGTACACAGTAATCTGCTCGAGTCATCGAGCTGTATCTGCCAAAACGCCTGCGAGGCGTCGAGTTTGGTGAAGATACGAGCATTCGCCATCTCAGATGTGATCCCTTCACGCTTGGGGATGGGGTAGTGTTCCCGGCGAATGTTCTGGTTTAGGTCCTTCGGGTCTATACATAAGCGAAGATCTCCAGAAGGTTTCTTAACACAGACAATGGAGCTGAGCCAGTCAGTCGGCTGCGTGACTCGTGATATTACGCCTTGCAGTCTGTCGAGTACCACTTTCAACTTCTCCCGCAGTGGAGTTGGAACCCTCCTGGGTGGCTGAATGATGGGTTTGGCGTCTGTCTTCAGCATGATTTTGTATTGGCAGGGTAGGGTGCCCATGCCTTTAAATACGTCGGGGTATTCTTGTAGCATGCTGTGGATTTTAGCTTCCAGGCTTGATGGATCCTGGGTGAGCATGTAGATGTGTTGTACCAGCCGCAAGTCTTTGCAGGCCTGAGCGCCTAACAGTGATGATTATTGTTGTCTACAATCTCGAATCGTAGCTGCTTGTGTATCGTCTTGTTGTCCACCCGGAGATGGCACGATCCCTTTGAGGCGATCTGATTGCCGTTGTAGTCCTTCAGCCGACATGCAGCAGGTATTATTTCATGGTCTCCTGGAATCGAATGGAGATCCTTACCAGTGAGGAGGTTAGCTGAGGCCCCAGTGTCAAGCTTGAAGACTAATGGAAAGTCGTTGACTTGCACAGTCGCAGTCCACTCACTGCTGGAATCAATGCTGTTGACCGGGTGAGGCGTGGCGATTGTTGCGCCAGGTTCCTCAATTGTCTCGATCGTGTCCACGGCAAGCGAGTTGTCGCAAGCGAGGTTGACCTCGTCCGAGAAATACTCATCATTGTTTTTTTTGTGCTCCGTTGAGTCTATGCTTTTTACATTGAAGTTCATGTGTTTCTGTCTTGTGGTCTTCATTTGCAGTGCAGCTCTGCACTGTGAGGCAAAGTGGTTGTATTTGCCACACTTTAAACATTGTTTTCCAGAAACTGGACATTGCCCTATTAAGTGGGCATGTCCGCAGCGGGGACACGTCATGACGCTGTCCCTCCACGCTCACGCATGCGCAGTAGGCCTTTCTTCTGTGTCGAATCTTCGGGAGAACTGCGCATATGTGTGGCCTGCATCCAGGTTTGCGTGCGGGATTGCCGCTAGAGGAGCGCCTTCTGGAAGTCTGGGCCACCATTTTGACGGGCTCGACCTCGTGGTGAGGGCCTTGGTCCCGGTAAGTAAATTCCTCATACTCTTCTTTAGTTTTTTGATGAGTAGAGCATCTTTGCATGGCCGTTTCTAGGGTTAGGTCTTTTCTGAGTCCCTCATCAGATATGCCATTGACGATCTGGTCTCTGATGAGGGAGTCACGGAGGTTTTCAAAGTTGCAGGATTGAGCTAGTAATTTTAAATCAGTCACAAAACTGCTGAAAGATTCTCCCGGTTTTTGTAAACGCCGGTGAACTTGAATCTTTCAAATATCTCATTGACTTCAGATTGACAGTGGGTCTCAAATTTTTTTGATGATTATTTTCAGTTTGCCCTTGTCCTCCCCTTCCAGGTAGGTAAAGGAATTATATATTTCTAATGCCTGCGGTCCTGCCAGGGATAAGAGCAAGGCTATCTTCCTGGCATCAGACGCTGAGGTCAGATCCTTAGCTTCTAGATATAGATTGAACTGTTGTATAAAACATTTCCAATTAGAATGCATATTACCAGTGGTCTTGAGCAGACGTGGAACTTGGATTGGGTCCATTGTGCCGATTGGTATCCGAAGGGTCCGAATGCTGCGAGGCCTTCCTTGGTCGAATGTCTGGTTTAAGTTCTCTTCTCTTGGTGGTGTCTAGCTAGCTTGCTGAAATCACTCTTGGTACCATATGTTATTCTCTAAGTCTGAATAACGATTGTAGACTTCCAGTTAATACAAATACTTTATTCAGAGGGTTCGTTCTGTTTCCAGAGCTCAACTAGATGTAATACAGTCAAGAGGTATCACCAGCGAAATTAAGGTAAACAGAATATGCTGAGCTGTCCCTGTGTGCTGCTGCTCACTAGCCCTGTGCTTTTATAAGGGTCGGACCCTTTAGACCCGTCTCTGATGCTGCCCTCACGTGATGCTGTGGCTGTTACATCTGTGCTGTAGTCCCTGGTGTATGTGCAGATGTACAGATCACTACAGACCATTGCTGCCTGCACTGCGGCCTCCATGTCTGCACTAGCCTCTGTCTTGTTTTCCTGCTGATGCTCCCTCAGTGCCTCGGCAAAGGCTACCTTCCAGTTCCAGTTCCCCACTGGCCCAAGGGGAAAAAGCTCCTCTCTGTCATGATATTTAGATTAGCGTATCATGGTGCAATCAAACACACACTGATGGACATGCAGTAGGACCAACCGACACACACACAACATCACAGCCCCGATGGCAGGGCAGTCCCGCCGGTTTGCACGTTTCGTTCTTTTGTCTCTCCCCCAGGAACGGGACGCGACTGTCGGAGTTCCGTTGCCCGCGACCGCTCTCCTACCCCGCCTGAAGTTCTATCTAGAGACTGTCATTAAAGATGAGATTGCAAAGTACTTGGAAATACATGGTGTGGTAGTATGTATTGGGGGTCATGTGGGACTGGAAGCCCTAATGTCATTGGCTGACAGATCCCGGGTCCTGGTTGGCCGTTGACCTCAAGCTCCGCCCTGAAGGCGAAGTATAAGAAGCCGGTGTCTTCCCCCGCAGGCCAGTTGACTATCGGGCTGCTGGGGAACAGACACGCTTAATAAAGCCTCATCGACTTCACTGTATTCGTCTCACGGAGTCTTTGTGCGCTACAATTTATTAAGCGTGCCTAAAAAGGACTATGGAGCTCAGGATCATTCCAGAATGCCTGAGGATCAGCCCCCACGCAGTGAATGCGGCAGCAGCCTTCAAACACTGGCAGACTTGCTTCGAGGCCTACATCAGATCGACCACAGGCCGAGTCTCAGACGAACAAAAACTGCAGGTCCTGCACTCGAGGGTGAGCACGGAGATTTTCACCCTCATTGAAGACACCGACGATTTCCAGACGGCGTTCACAGCACTGAGAAGTCTCTACGTTCGCCCAGTTAACCAAATCTACGCTCGCTACCAGCTCGCGACAAGACGGCAAGCTCCCGGAGAATCGATGGACGAGTTCTACGCCGCGCTGCTGATTTTGGGACGAGCCTGCAGCTGCCCGTCGGTGAATGCAAACGAACACACGGACATGTTAATGCGCGACGCTTTTGTGGCAGGTATGCAATCCTCCCAAATCCGCCAAAGACTTCTAGAAAAAGAGTCGCTAGGACTCTCAGAGGCACGGGCCCTAGCAGCCTCCCTAGACGTGGCCGCACGTAATACCCGCGCCTACGGCCCCGACCGCGCGGCAGGCCATTGGGCCCCGTACGTACCCGTCGCGGCAAACCCCCTACCCGCCCCCCCGGACACCCCACAGGCTTGCGCAGTCCAAACGCCGAGTCGCACCGGGGGCGCCCGCTGTTATTTCTGCGGCCAGGCGAAACACCCCCGACAGCGCTGTCCGGCCCGCGCAGCCATCTGCAAAAGCTGCGGGAAAAAGGGCCATTATGCGGTAGTGTGCCAATCCCGCGAGGTCGCCGCCGTCCCGGGGCCACAGGGAGCCCTACAAGCAGTCTATGCCTCCCAACCCCCCCAGCACGCCTTGTACGACCCGCAGGCGCAGCCGCTCTGGGTCCCGACCACCGCGGTCCCGGGAGAACTGGGAGTCCTGCACGCCGCCTACGCTCCCCAACCCCCCTCCCCGCAGCCCATGTACGACCCGCCGCCGGCGCTCCCGCTTTGGGTCCCGGCCAACACTCTCCACGGAGAGGAAGGGGTTTTTCGTGTCCCGAACGCCACCCTCACCCCCGTCCCGCGCCCCACGCCTGACCCGCCGGCGCCACCTACTTGGACCCCGACCACCGCTGTCCCCGGTGAGGGAGCTCCTCGCGCTCCTTGCGCTCGCGGCCCCACGCCTGACCCGCCGGTGCCGCCGACTTGGGCCCCGACCACCGCTTTCCCCGGCGAGGGAGCTCCGCACGGTCCTAGCGCTCGCGGCCCCGGCGCTCGCGGTGAGGGAGCTCCGCGCTGTCCTAGCGCTCCCCAGACCCCCCAGCACACCATGTGCGACCCGCAGACGCCGCCATTTTGGGTCCCGACCACCACGAGGGGAGGAGGGGCGCCGTTGTGCGACCCGCAGACGCCGCCATTTTGGGTCCCGGCCGCCATCTTGGACCGCCCCCGACCTGTACGACGCATGGGGGCGGCCATTTGTCCATCCCCGCCGCCATCTTGTGACCCCCCAGCCACGTGCGATGTATGGGGGCGGCCATTTTGTCCATCCCCGACGCCATCTTGGACGGCAACAACGGACCCCACCCCACTACTACAACCACGGCTCGCTTCGGTTACGCTCGATCAGGCTCGGCCCCGGACTCTCCAGACGACGACGACAACGGTCCTAATTAACGGCCACGAGACGCCATGCCTAGTCGACTCCGGGAGCACGGAAAGTTTTATACACCCCGACACGGTAAGACGCTGTTCCTTAACCACCTATCCCAGCGCACAAAAGATTTGCCTAGCTGCAGGATCCCACTCCGTACAGATCCAGGGATTCTGCATAGTTACCCTAACGGTGCAGGGAGGAAGTTCAAAAACTACAAACTTAACGTCCTTCCCCAACTCTGTGCCCCCACCTTGCTGGGATTAGATTTCCAATGTAATCTACAGAGCCTTACGTTTAAATTCGGCGGCCCAATACCCCCACTCACTATCTGCGGCCTCGCTACCCTCAAGGTGCAACCCCCGTCCTTGTTTGCGAACCTCACCCCGGATTGCAAACCCGTCGCCACTAGGAGCAGACGGTACAGCGCCCAGGACCGGACCTTCATTCGGTCCGAAGTCCAGCGGCTACTAAAGGAGGGCATAATCCAGGCCAGCAATAGTCCCTGGAGAGCGCAGGTGGTAGTAGTGAAGACAGGGGAGAAACAAAGGATGGTCATTGACTATAGCCAGACCATCAACAGGTACACACAACTAGACGCGTACCCTCTCCCCCGCATATCCGACATGGTCAATCGGATTGCCCAGTATAAAGTCTTCTCCACCGTGGACCTCAAGTCCGCCTACCATCAGCTCCCCATCCGCCCAAGTGACCGCAAGTACACAGCCTTCGAGGCAGACGGGCGATTATACCATTTCCTACGGGTCCCTTTTGGCGTCACAAACGGGGTCTCGGTCTTCCAACGGGAGATGGACCGGATGGTTGATCAACATGGGTTACGGGCCACGTTCCCGTACCTCGACAATGTAACCATCTGCGGCCACGATCAGCAGGACCACGACGCCAACCTCCAAAAATTCCTCCAGACCGCCAAAGCCTTGAACCTCACGTACAACGAGGACAAGTGCGTTTTTAGCACCGATCGGCTAGCCATTCTAGGCTACATAGTGCGCAATGGGATAATAGGCCCCGACCCCGAACGTATGCGCGCACTCATGGAATTTCCCCTCCCGCACTGCCCAAAAGCCCTGAAACGCTGCCTGGGGTTCTTTTCGTACTACGCCCAGTGGGTCCCCCAGTACGCAGACAAGGCCCGCCCCTAATACAGACCACAACCTTCCCTCTGTCGACAGAGGCTTGCCAGGTCTTCAGCCGCATCAAAGCGGACATCGCAAAGGCCACGATGCGTGCCACCGACGAGTCCCTCCCCTTCCAGGTCGAGAGCGACGCCTCCGATGTAGCTCTAGCGGCCACCCTTAACCAAGCGGGCAGACCCGTGGCCTTCTTCTCCCGAACCCTCCACGCCTCAGAAATCCACCACTCCTCAGTGGAAAAGGAAGCCCAAGCCATAGTGGAAGCTGTGCGACATTGGAGGCATTACCTGGCCGGCAGGAGATTCACTCTCCTCACTGACCAACGGTCGGTAGCCTTCATGTTCGATAATGCACAGCGGGGCAAAATTAAAAATGACAAGATCTTAAGGTGGAGGATCGAGCTCTCCACCTTCAACCATGAGATCTTGTACCGGCCCGGAAAGCTGAACGAGCCGTCCGATGCCCTATCCCGCGGCACATGTGCCAACGCACAAATTGACCGCCTCCAAACCCTCCACGAGGACCTCTGCCACCCGGGGGTCACTCGGTTTTACCACTTCATCAAGTCCCGCAATCTCCCATACTCTTTAGAAGAGGTCCGTACAGTCACAAGGGACTGCCACAGCTGCGCGGAATGCAAGCCGCATTTTTTCAGGCCAGATGGAGCGCACCTGATTAAGGCTTCCTGCCCCTTTGAACGCCTCAGTCTCGATTTCAAAGGACCCCTCCCCTCCACCGACCGCAACGCATATTTCCTTAATGTAGTGGACGAATACTCCCGCTTCCCTTTTGCCATTCCCTGCTCCGACATGACCGCGGCCACAGTCATTAAAGCCCTGAACAGCATCTTCACACTGTTCGGTTACCCCGCATACGTCCACAGCGACAGGGGGTCCTCTTTCATGAGTGACGAGCTGCGCCAGTTCCTGCTCAGCAAGGGCATAGCCTCAAGCAGGACGACTAGCTACAACCCCCGGGGGAACGGGCAAGTAGAAAGGGAGAACGGCACGGTCTGGAAGGCCGTCCTACTGGCCCTACGGTCCAGGGATCTCCCAGTTTCACGGTGGCAGGAGGTCCTCCCGGACGCTCTCCATTCCATCCGGTCGTTGTTCTGTACAAGCACTAATCAAACGCCTCACGAGCGTCTCCTTGTCTTCCCTAGGAGGTCCTCCTCTGGAACGTCGCTGCCGACCTGGCTGGCGGCCCCAGGACCCATCCTGCTCCGAAAGCACGTGCGGGCACATAAGGCGGACCCGTTGGTCGAAAGGGTTCACCTCCTCCACGCAAACCCCCAGTACGCCTACGTGGAGTACCCCGACGGCCGACAGGACACGGTCTCCCTGCGGGGTCTGGCGCCCGCCGGCACCACGCACACCCCCCCCGACACCATCAACCCAACCGCCCCCCTTCCTGCCACCGCCGCACCCCGCGGCCGTCCCCTTCCCAGGAGGATCAGTCCCCCTCCCATTTGCACCGACAGCTGAAACCGTACGGCTCCTGGAGGCGACAACACTGGTACAAGCACCACCACCACCGCCGGGGCCGAGGCGATCGACACGGACGACCAGACCGCCCGACCGACTCGTGGCGTCGATGTAAAACAAAGATGGACTGTTCAAAGAACATTTTGTTTTTTCCTATACCCTCTGTAAATAGTTGTAACAGGACGAAACTGTCCAATACTGTACTACCATGTAAATGTTCTATCCTCCCAGGACCAGCCCTGTAAACCCTTACCACCATACGAAGCATCACCCCGCCGGGTTCATTTTTGACAAGGGGTGAATGTGGTAGTATGTATTGGGGGTCATGTGGGACTGGAAGCCCTAATGTCATTGGCTGACAGATCCCGGGTCCTGGTTGGCCGTTGACCTCAAGCTCCGCCCTGAAGGCAAAGTATAAGAAGCCGGTGTCTTCCCCCGCAGGCCAGTTTACTATCGGGCTGCTGGGGAACAGACACGCTTAATAAAGCCTCATCGACTTCACTGTATTCGTCTCATGGAGTCTTTGTGCGCTACACATGGTAAAATAGGACTGAGTCAGCACGGCTTTGTCAAAGGGAGGTCGTGTCTGACAAATCTGTTTGAGTTCTTTGAGGAGGTAACAAGGAAGTTAGACAAAGGAGAACCAGTGGACATGGTACATTTAGATTCCCAGAAGGCCTTTGACAAGGTGCCATATAGGAGACTGTTCAATAAGTTAAAAGCCCATGGTGTTCAAGCTAAAATCTTGGCATGGATAGAGGATTGGCTGACTGGCAGAAGGCAGAGAGTGGGGATAAAGAGGTCTTTTTCAGGATGGCAGCCAATGACTAGTGGTGTGCCTCAGGGGCCTGTGCTGCACCACAACTTTTCACAATATACATTAATGATCTGGAAGAAGGAACTGAAGGCACTGTTGCTAAGTTTGCAGATGATACAAAGATCTGTAGAGGGACAGGTAGTATTGAGGAAGCAAGAGGGCTGCAGAAGGATTTGGACAAGCTAGGAAAGTGGGCAATGAAGTGGCAAATGAAATACAATGTGGAAAAGTGTGAGGTTATGCATTTTGGAAGGAGGAATTTAGGCATAGACTATTTTCTAAATGGGGAAATGCTTAGGAAATCAGAAGCACAAAGGGACTTGGGAGTCCTTGTACACGATTCTCTTAAGGTTAATGTGCAGGTTCAGTCAGCAATCAAGAAGGCAAATGCAATGTTAGCATTCATGTCAAGAGGGCTAGAATACAAGACCAGGGATGTACTTCTGAGGCTGTATAAGGCTCTGGTCAGACCCCATTTGGAGTATTGTGAGCAGTTTTGGGCCCGGTATCTAAGGAAGGATGTGCTGGCCTTGGAAAGGGTCCAGAGGAGGTTCACGAGAATGATCCCTGGAATGGAGAACTTGTCCTGTGAGGAACGGTTGAGGACTCTGGGTCTGTACTCGTTGGAGTTTAGAAGGATGAGGGGGGATCTTATTGAAACTTCTCGGATACTGCGAGGCTTGGATAGAGTGGATGTGGTGAGGATGTTTCAAATTGTAGGGAAAATTAGAACCAGAGGACACCATCTCAGACTAAAGGGACGATCCTTTAAAATAGAGATGAGGAGGAATTTCTTCAGCCAGAGGGTAGTGAATCTGTGGAACTCTTTTGGCAGAAGGCTGTGGAGGCCAAATCACTGAGTGTCATTAAGACAGAGGTAGATAGGTTCTTGATTAATAAGGGGGTCAGGGTTTATGGGGAGAAGGCAGGAGAATGGGGATGAGAAAACTCAATGGCCTAATTCTGCTCCTAAGTCTTATGGTCTTATGGTAAAGTCGCCATAGTCCCAGATGACCATAGGGCTGCTTTCCTCTTTGAGGGGAGAGCTGACTGGTGGCGATTTAACCTGGCGATCACCACAACTCAGGCGAGGGCCAAGGTTGAGAAGGCGGGGCCTTGAATAACCTCCATCTAATTGTAGCCAGGGATTCACCAACAATGGCTTTTCTTTCCACACCAATACCTCTGGCTTCCCCCAAGAATCTGCTCTTAAGCCTTTCATTACTCATCTACATTTTTAGCAAGATCATCCCAGAACACAGTTTCCATAGGTACACTGATGACAGCTTCTCTCTGTCTCAACGTGCAAAGCAGATCATTCACTTGCCACTTCTGGCTGAAGATGGTTGTAAATGTTTCAGCCTTGCTTTTTGCATTGATGCACTGGGCTCCCCCATTATTGAAGATGGGGTGTTTTATGGAGCCGCCACTTTCAGCCAATTGTTTAATTCGCAACTGGAGGTAGCAGGACTGCAGAGTTATGATCTGACCCAGTGGGTGTGGGATTGCCTAGTTCTCGACAGCATAATGCTTCCACTTCTTAATACATGTAGTACGATTCCCAATTAAAGATTGGGAAGACCAAATCCATGGTCAGAAGATCACGGGGAAACGTGGTGAGGTGGCAGGGGGGGAGGTGGGGGGGGGGGGGGGGGGCAATGGTTCTCCCCGCCACCGCCCCAACCCCAAAATATTTTTTGTGAAGCCAACCCGCTCCACGCCAGCCCGCCCCCAACATTGATAACTCTGTGAATGAGCTAAATAGGGGTGATATGGGACTTCTGCCTATCACTAGGGAGGACATCCCGCCCTCAGGAGCGACCGACCATTCCCCTTGGTTAGCAGCTGCATCAGTCCCCGCAGTGCCAAGAATGCACTGGGGAAGAATAAAAAGGCCCAGTGGATCCCAGAGCCAGATAAGCCCAGAGTCTTGGGTGGATTAGGGAGGGAAGGAGGCACTGGTGTATTTACTGGAGTAGGCAGATATGAAGAAAGGGGGTTGTTCATTCTTAGGGGGGGCTGCCCCCCAAACTGCATAAACAGTATCCCTTCGCAGCCTTTGAAGAATTTTCTTAAAACATGGCCGCCCACTCCTGCCCAATTGCCCACACCAACCATTTTATGGTGTAAGCAGTGTACTATTGGGCTCAGAAGTAAAATTGGCCCTTGATTATTTATTGTTCATTGGGTGCACTGCCAATTTTGATGCCTACCCATCCCCATATTATAAGGCCATGATGTGGAGATGCCGGCGTTGAACTGGGGTGAGCACAGTAAGAAGTTTTACAACACCAGGTTAAAGTCCAATAGGTTTGTTTCGATGTCACTAGCTTTCGGAGCGCTGCTCCTTCCCTCAGGGATAGTTAGGAAGATGGTGGGGTGAGCACGGGACATATGTGTGGGAGGATTGTTTCCCGGTGCTTCTCGGGGAGTATGAGCTCCCCCACTAGGAATGGGTACGTGTATAAAAGGTGAGCCAGTGTGGAACAAACCAACAAGAGAGAGAGTACCCAGGGAGGTTGACCGGTTCTCGTTTATGAACTGTTGTGAAATAAATGTCTTTATTTTTCATCTCGCTGTGGACTCTCCATGCCTTATTAAACTGGCAACGAGGGTAAAACCGGAGCATTCGACGTGAAACCTTTCCAGCTGAGCCACCGCCCCGATTTTCCTTTTGGACTATGGTACGGAGTTGCTTGGTTTACATTGTTCCTGTTTGGGCAGCTGGATGCTTTTAGACTCCGGTATGACCATCTGGAATGCCATTCTTTTTTGGAGCCAATAATGTCCTGAAAAACAAGCCCAGGCCGAGGTACGTTTGCTGGCCTGTGGGGCATGTGCGTTTGGAGCGGTGCCATTTGATCTGCTCATTCTATTGGTGGCGCGATGTTTCCACCCAACTCCGTCAAACATCGTTTAGCACCACAGGTCCAATACGGTGGAGCAGTTCGCCAGGGAGTCCGTTGCCGAGTTTGTTGCTAGAATTTGGAACGTTGCCAATTATTGTGAGTATGGCATTATATTGACTGACACGTTTTGTGTCAGACGCGATGACAGTTACTATGTGGCTGGAAGCCTTACAATTTAAAACGCTAAAGGGTTGTTCGCTGCAGGAGAAGGCAACTGTAGCTCAGATGAGGCACCATTCATTAGTGTCTTTTTCAGGCGGGTCTCTGCTCATCAGCAAAAGTGTGTTTGGAGTATACTATCCAATGCCTAATTAGGATATTGAAGGCACCATTATGGTGCAATATCTGGCACATTTCATATGAGCATGCTCTCCCTGGGCAATATGCACAGAACCCAGCTTGTTTCTTTTTGTGGCAGAGCTTTGTGCAGCTAGGAAGAATATCAACGAAGAAAAAAGGAGAAAAAAACAACAAAGAAAACTCCTCGTCGACAGATCCCTAGCATTTTGACAGGCGCTGCAAATCTCCCTTTTCCATGATAGCGCTGCATGGGGCATTTAGGAGATGCAGGATATGGAGCTGGCCATTGCCGGGCGCCACCCCACACATGGAAACGCTGTGGCTTGGAAAGAATGCCGCGGCGATTCGGGCTTTGGGTTGATGGACCAGGTGCATCGCGCGCCATCCCTGGGCTCACCTGATGGCGACTTCGCCCCCTGTGTGATATGTGGGGGTGTTGGGCCAGACATTGGCAAGATATGCAGCAACCAGTCCTGCTCCTCTGCGCAAGGGTAAACTACTGGAGCCAAAACGCTTCCGTTGTCCGGCTGTGCAAGAGCTGCACCGGTTCTTCCTCTTCGTCTTTCTCGGGTTTTTCTTCCTTTTAGTCATCTTTGCCTCTTCATCGTCCTTCAAGAGGATCTGAGGACTTTGGTGGGGGGGGGATGTAATTTCCAGCATGGGACATATGGGGCAGGATTCGCCTTTCCTGAGGCAAAGTATTGAGGCTGGGACAGAATTCGTGGAATTTCACGACAGCAAATCAGGCGGCGATCTGTGCTTAACCTACAGTGGCTCCAAATTCGGCAACGCCTCTCTGTTTGGCTATCTCCTCCAGCTACACATCCTCTGAGATATCTGTGCTTCTCGAATTTTGGCCTTCTGAACACCCTGATTTTAATTACTCCACCATTGGTGGTCATGCCTTCAATTGCCAAGGCCCTAAGTGCTGGTATTCACTCCATATACCTCCCCATCTCTCAACAATCTTTGCTCCTTTGAGTCACTCTTTTCAACCTATGTCTTTGATCAAGAATATGATCATTTGCTCTAATATGCATATGTGCATCAATGTAAAATTTTGTTTTACAATGCTCCTGTGAAGTGCCTGTTTATTAAGAAAAATACAAATAAATAAACACAAGTCGTCGTTGTTGATTCGATAATTGAGAGAACAATTTTCTTTCCTTGGAATAATGCTCATACACTCAGGACAGAATGTTCCAAACCCTCAGGCTAGCTAAGTGAAGTATAAAAAAACAATAGTACAAGAAAAATAAACACAAATTAAACTGAGTGGACTGTGTTAAGATGAATCACAGGTACTCATGCATCAGAGATTTAGAACACAAATGTCCCTGGGTCAAAGCTTGGAGAGCCCATGCACTCATTGCTGGAGAAAATGTAGGCTCCTTTATTTCTTCCCATTTCTGATACACCACATTCTACAACAGCACTATGTATAAATCAGCAAACATTGGTGAAACTGAAGAACAGCTTCAAAAAAATTGGGATAAACCCAAACAATGTTGACCTGAAAACTGACACTGAATAAAGGCCTACGACAAGTTCCCTACCTCAGGGCAACTGAATACATTAAATTTGTGATTTATTTCATTGGATTTCAGGATTTAAATTAGTGAATAGGGATCACATTGCATAAAGAATGGTTCAGGTTGACCAAAAGGTGGGATGTTTACCCGTGCTCTGTACTGGTAAGCGTCTTTGCTTCATCTAATTATACTCCAGCAATACCCCGGTACAAACTTGTGGGTTTTAAGCCTGTGCTCCATTAATCTGTACCTAAGCTCTTTGGATGTAGGTTGCGTCCTGTATCAGGCAAGCAGAAATTTCAGCCGGACCAGAATTTCTCAATAGCTTTGTCAGAGTTTCTTAAACAGGTCGAACGGGCATTCCTACTTTTGAGATATTCAAATAACCCCGAAAAATTATTCCATTTGACAGAATTGTCCTGGGAGTTGAGTTTCATAAACAGGAGGGAAACTATTTATCTATTTTTATATATGGAAATGATCCATATATCATCTGAGCCACTCAATATGTTGTTGCCTTGCAATGCATTCGAGGTATCTATTTTCTACAAAACATTATTGCGTTTACCACTAATTCGTTAACACCGCATTGAGTTCAAGTCAAGAAGATTTATTATAAAAACTCAAATTACATGATTTAAATTTTTATCACAGAAGTGGACTGATGTTGTTGAGTAAATGTTGCTACGCTTTACAGCAGCTCAGAAGTGCAAGATTTTCTGAGGATTAACTTTAGTTAATTGATTTGCTTTCACTAGTCTTAATTAACAGAAAATTGGGAGTCTTGGAATTGGATGTACTAACCTTCATGTTTGGAACAGAGTCTTGCAGAATGTATCCTTCATGACTCTCAAAGTCATTTGTAATTTTGTTGTGCTTAAAAGATTAAACATAAAATCACATGGCAACCACCTAGGTTAAGAGAACAAAATGTTAAAAATAGAACTGGGTGACATTTTTCCATTGGAGATTACCTGAAAGCCTGCTCATTAATATCCAAGGGGTGTCTTGGATCTTGCATAGCATTTAACATTTAACATGAAGCTGTAATTTGCTTTGACTTGATGCTTTAATTACATCATCTGAGCCACCAAACCTGTTGCGACCTTATAAAACAGCCTGGCTGACACTGCTTTGGAATCCATTCAGGATATTTAACATGTATATTTGGATTTGTTTATTATCACGTGTACCGAGGTACAGTGAAAAGTATCCTTCTGCGAGCAACTCAAACAGATCATTTAGTACATGAAAATAAAAGAAAAGAAAAAGAAAACACACAATAGGGCAAAACAAGATCCACAATGTAAATACATAGACACCGGCATCGGGTGAAGCTTCCAGGAGTGTAGTATTAATCAGGTCAGTCCATAAGAGGGTCATTTAGGAGTCTAGTAACAGCGGGGAAGGAGCTGTTTTTGAATCTGTTCATACGTGTTCTCAGACTTCTATATCTCCTGCCCGTTGGAAGAGTGAGTAAGCAGGGGGGTGGGGGAGGGGGAAGGGTCTCTGATTATGCTGCCCGCTTTCCCCAAGCAGCGGGGGGTGTAGATAAAGTCAATGGGTGGGAGGCAGGTTCGTGTGATGGACTGTTGCACGCGTATCTGTGTTGGGGCAGACCTGTTCAGACTCAGTAGGGAGTGGGTGGGTGGGACAGTGGGGGTGCAACAGCTGAGAAGTGGGAACACTTTGAATGGAGTTCTCATGTCCTCTTTGCTATCATTTCTCTCCTCGGTCAGTGCCCCGCCATTCCAATCACTCTGCTTCAAACCAGTTGGGTTGTAAGGCCAAAGATAAGGTATGTGGCATTTTGTTGAAGGCGGCAGACAAGTTGGCTGTGAAAGGCTTCAATGGCTGTGGTCATGGATTCATTGGAGAACCTCCTTGGTGCACTAGGGAAGCCAACCCGCTCCATAGCAGCCATTCTTGCAAATCCCTGCTCCAACAACACACTCACAGTCTCCCCCCAATTAGATAGAAATATTTTTGTACAGAAGACGGCCATTTCGCCCATCACATCAGTGTCATCGTAAAAGAGCTTTCTAGCCAAATTCCACCTTCCAGCTATTGGTTCTTAACCCTGTACTTATTCAAATGCGTTTTTAAAATACATTAAAGGGTTCTGCCTCAGGCAATGAGTTTTAGACCCCATTACCCTCTGCATGAAAACATTAAAATTTCCCTTCTAATTCTTTCAAGGGTAACTTTAAAACTGTGCCGCCGAGGGGACACGTGGGCAGGACTCTCCGTTGCCGACGCTGATATCGTAATCGGCAATAAGGCGGAGAATCCCTGCTTACGATCGAATCGGGGGTGGCACCTGTTTTCGGATGCTCCGCCCCTCCAAATCAGCATCATCGAGGAGTACGCCGCTCACCGTTGGGATGGCCTCACGACGTTACCTGAAAGCCCTCCCCCGATGCTCTGCCCGATAGGCCGCGTTCCCACCGGCGTGGGAACACAAGTGCTCTCGGTTTTCTTGAACCCGGCATGGCGACTGCGGACTGTGTCCCGCTCCGCCACAGTCGGGGGGGGGGGCGGAGAGGAGCCATGCTACTGGCCAGGGGGGCTTCGGCGAGGGCTTGGGGGACTGGTAGGGGGTGGCCCGGTGGTGTCCAGGGGGGCAGGTCAGGTCCGCGTGCTGCTGGTGCCATGTTGTACGGCGCAACCGCTGCAGGTCATTGCCGTGCGCTTGCGCGGCCACGGACCCACAATTCTGCAGGCGTTTATATCGGGAAGGCCATGTATTTTACATGGCGCGGCTGCTAGCTCCTCACCGGTCGGAGGATCGGTGCTGAAGCCTCACCGCTTAATTTCAGCGTAAAACTAGACACCTCCTCTGGACATAGCCTCTAAAATCAGGGGATCCAGCCCGTGATGTGAGCACGGGAACAGTTGCATTTTTGTGAGCTCCGACTCTGCGCATCTTTTAATCCTCCTTTTCATCCTAGTGCACATTTCATATTTGTCTTTTCTTGGTTTACGTGGCTTGTGTTTTGTCCTGAGAAATGTTTGGCTGGTCTTTCTGTATGAAAGAGCCGAGATAGAATGTTTACATTCCTGTTTGTTCATGGCGGCTGGAGTGGGCTGGAATACGGCCCTGCTCTCCGTGACACAGTTGCCATTGAGCTGACTCCCATTCTGATGATGTTGTGTGCATCTATGGATGATGGCTACCAAAGAAGATGGGCGGGATTCTCCATTGGCCGACGCCGAAACCGGGGTGCGCGATTGGGCAGAGAATAGCTCCCGACACCGAAATCGCAGCAGGCACCTGTTTGACGATGTCTCGTGATTCTCCGCCTCCTGAAAACAGCGTCAATGCGACGCACCCCGTGCGTAGTTGAAACACCGTTCACATATCATTAGTGGGCCCACCCACGATGCTCCGCCTCAGATGGGCCAAATTCCCGACGGCACGGTCCACCTGTGCTCTCACAAATCGTGAACCTGGCGTGGTGGCTGCTGAGAGAGAGAGAGAGAGAGGGCGTACGGACAGTGTCCAGCAACGCCATATTTTGCTGACAACTGTACCACTGCCGTTTCTGTCAGGGCCGGGGGAAGTAGTGCGGGGTGGCCAGGAAGTGGGCTGTGGAGTCGGGGTGGACAGGTACTCAACACCATTACCACAGCCGGCAAGGCAGCCATGTAGCTGCGCATGACGCTGACAGCACGCTATAAACCTGGTGCCCTGGGTCATAGAGGTGACCCCCCCCCTCACCCGGTGCACCCTCCTGGGTGCCCTCTGGCCCCAGCCAACCCATCAGCTGTGTGGGCATGCTCCAGACAACCTGTCCCATCTTTTCGGCCGCAATCAGTGTTTGTGTGGGTGTGTATAGTTTAAGCGCGGCTGCAGCTTGTCAGCCCTGCGAGTGTCCATCACGGACCCGACAATTCCTGCACCGTTTTACGTGGATTTTGAGGGTATTCCACAAGGCGCCGGTACTAGCCCCTCGCCGGTGGCAGAATCAGTGCAGGTGTGGCACCAATTTTTCTGATGTGAAAGTCCACGGATTCTCCGTTGGTGTCAGCACGTAGACTCAGAAACGGATAATCCGGCCCGATGTTGTTCTGGCTTAAAATCCTGGCTCTATGATACAGGTCGTCGAGGCTCAATTCCAAGAGTTGCGGGGTGTTTTATGGAGAGAGAGGGAGCCTGGTGGGAGCCTGCCACGCACTATCGAGATCCGGCTACATCGCTTGTCATCCATCCTGACATTGGAATCCTCGAGAGATCATGAAGAGTGATCGTTGATCCTTTTTTACCCTTGACCCTGACCTTATTTGTGAGTCCGTGAAGAAGTCTTTATCCTGAGGACTGCCTTGCATCTCAATCGTTATCCTGGACATTGCTCCCTGTTGATCATCTTGTTATTTGCTTGATGTTGTCAATTTTGTCTCCCTACAGGGAAATGTATAATGTGGGTGTGATGGCTTGTACCACTAGTTATCCTAACTTAACATGTTTATAGCAGGTTGAGTCGAATATTAAGTGCGGGATTTGTGCACAGTCGTAATCCTAAGTGTAATTAGGCCTTATAATGTCTGATAATGCTTGTGGGGGAGGAAAGGGGGTGTTCTTTGTTGTCTCCCCCTTGTCTCATTTAGAAGGAAGATGAGCAGAACCAGAGCAGGGAGAGGGGTATAAGGTTGGGTTGGCAGGGTTAGTTCATCCTCATTGTGATTGAGGACAGACTGCCAGAGCTAATCAGTTTCACACCATCCACCACTAACACACAGTGGCATCAGTGTGTACCATGTACAAGGTGCACTGCAGGAACTCATCAAGCTTCCTTAGACAGCACCTTTCAGACCACTACCGTTTGGAAGGACCAGGGCAGCAGACACATGTGAACACCTCTCCTAGTCACTCACCATGCTGACTTGGAAATATATCGCTGTTCCTTCAGATTCACTGGGTCAAAATCCTGGGACTTCCTCCCTAACAGCACTGTGACGTACCTATACCTCAGGGTGTGCAGCGGTTCAGGAAAGCAGCTCACAACCTTCTCAAAGGCAGATAGAGGTGTACAATAAAATGCTGCCCAGCCAGCGATGACCATGTTCCAGGAATGAATTTAAAAAAATCAAAACTCTGCATTGTTGAATCCAGTCATGAATGCCAGTGGGCAATTAGAATAGAACCACAGTGCCATTCGGCCCATCAAGTCTATACCAACACTCTGAAAGAGCACCCTACCTGAGCCCACACTCCCACCCTGCCCCCATAACCCTGTAACTCCATCTAACCTGCACATCTTTGGACATTAAGGGGCAATTTAGCATGGCCAATCCACCTAACCTAATCATCTTTGGTATCTGGGAGGAAACCTGAGCACCCAGAGGAAATCTACGCAGACACGAGGAGAATGTGCAAACTCCAACAGAAAATCACCCAAGGCCAGAATTAAACCCACGTCCCTGGCGCTGTCAGGTAGCAGTTCTAACTATTGTGTCACCTTGCCGTTAAGCTAAAGGGAATACAATCCTCTGTGAACCATTCCATCCTGAACCATAATGCAGCCCATTAAGAAGAACATAGGAACACCACCAATTGCAATTTCCCTTCAAATCACATATCATCTTGTTATGTAACTGTATCATTTCTTTATTTGTTTATTGTTGAATCAAAATCTTGGAACGGTACACCTAACAGTACTCTGGGAATACCTTCATGTCACGATTTGCAGTGGGTAAAGAAGGTGTCTACATTCTCAAAAGTAATTAGAGGCAGAGAACAAATGCTTGCCTTGCAAAGTTCATGAATGAAAAAAAAGAAATACCGGTTCTGGGGAAGGTGGGATCTGTAAAACTATTATGGTCTGCACTGGGGCAGGACTGGGTCGAATATCTTTGTGTCACGGAGCATCCCGCCAGCGGGGTGAAACTGAAATATGGCGCGGTGGGGCGGAGAATCCAGCCCTGTGTTTTTGCTTTTAATTTTGGTTTGATCAAGAAGCTGGAGGGTCAAAGCCCTGACCTCTCTCTGGCCTGATGGACTCTGTCTAAAGGTTCAAAGTAAAGATCTTTCCCTCTCTGCAGTCAGATTGAACTGCAAGGAAGTTCAGTCCAGCAGCAGCTGCAGGCAGGGCTAGTTGTTTAAAGAACGCTCATTAACATCTCATGAGGGGAACTCTGTTTTTCCTGAGTAAGACTAGGGGACATTCTGGTGGAGTTAGAAACAAATAGGAATTACACAGTACTGAGGCGGATCTTCTGAGTGAAGGCCCTGGTTAATACAAGTTAAAGTGACTCCCTAGAGTGAATCATACAGCTGGAGATTACTGACAGAACGTTCCTGCTAGGAGATCATTTCTAATCATATCTTAGTGGCTTTGATCCATGAACAACCTGGGAGGACAGCCTGCTACAACGACCTCTACATCCGAAGCAAGGATACTGACCTTCCATTTCATACTAATTCTCTTTTTATTTCCCTCCCCCTCTCTCTATGTGTGTATGTCTTGTTTGTTTTTTGGTTGGGGTTGTGATGGTAGAAGGGGGGTGTAGTAGACTAGCTTGACATTATTTTATTATAATGAATGCATGACTTATCTTTATATTTGTTTAAAATAAACAGTTGTTTGTTTCCCTTACAAATCTGGTGCCTGTAAGTTATCGGAGCAGTCGAGGGTCAAAGATCTCTGAAACTTTATACTAAATATTGTTTAATTCATTTGTGTTGGGGCTCCAGGGCCTGTGGGGCTGGAATTGACCATACACTTGCCCAGGGTGTCACAGCAGTATATACGTAAATACAATGAGCAGTTTGAACTCTGTGCTGGGCAAATTATTGGAAACAATTCTGAGAGATAGGATAAGCGGCACGGTAGCACAGTGGTTAGCACTGTAGCTTCACAGCGCCAGGGTTCCAGGTTCGATTCCGGCTTGAGTCACTGTCTTTGCGGAGTCTGCACGTTCTCCCCTAGTCTGCATGGGTTTCCTCCGTGTACTTCGGTTTCCTCCCACAAGTCCCGATGGACGTGCTTTTTAGGTGAATTGGACATTCTGAATTATCCCTCCGTGTACCCGAGCATGTGCCGGAGTGTGGCGACTAGGGGCTTTTCACAGTAATTTCATTGCAGTGTTAATGTAAGCCTATTTGTGTCAATGTTAAAGATTATTATTATTAGATTAAATGTCACACAGAAAAGCACAGATTGATCAGGGTTTTATTCGGAGTAGATTATGTTTTACTAATTTAATAGATTTTTTTGAGGAAGTACTAAGGAGGATTGATGAGGGTAGTACAGTTGATGATGTCTACCTGGAGTTCAGTAAAGCATTTGACAAGGTCTCGCAGATTGACCAGAAAAGTGAGATCTAATGAGATCCAAGGGAAGGTGGGATGTTGGATCCAAAATTTGCTCAGTGACAGTAAACAAAGGGTAATGGTTGATGTATGTTTTTTGTCAATGGATAACAGTCTCCAGTGGTGTTCCACAGGCTCAGTCTTCGGACCCTTGCAATTTCTTGTATCTGTGAATGTTTTACACTTCAATGTGGGTGGCATGATTGGGAAATTTAGGAATGACCCAAAATTGGGCAGTTGATTGTGAAGAGGATAGCTGTTGACTCCAGAATATTATCAATGGTTTAGTTGAGTGGGCAGAAAAAATGGAATTCAAACTGAAAAAGTATGAGGCAATGCATTTGGGGAAGGCAAGCAAAGCAAGGGAATACTCAATAAGCGGGAAGATATTGAGAGGGATTAAGAAAGCAAGAGACTTAGGATTGCATGTCCACAGGTCCTTGAAGATGGCAGGGCAGATGGACAAGGTGGCCAAGAAAGCATATGGAATGCTTTCCTTTGTTGGGTGAGGTATTGAATACAAAAGCATCGATGTAATACTGGAATGTATAAAATACTGGTTAGGCTACAGCTTGAATTTTGTGTACAATTCTGGTCGCCACATTACAGGAGGTTGCTCTGGACACACTGCAGAATTGCAGCAATGAGAAAAGATTGGGTGGCACGGTAGCATAGTTGCTTCACAGCGTCAGGATCCCAGGTTCAATTCCTGCTTGGGTCATTGTGCGGAGTCTGCACATTCTCCCCGTGTCTGCGTGGATTTCCTCCGGATGCTCCAGTTTCCTCCCACAAGTCCTGAAAGACGTGCTTGTTAGGTGAATTGACATTCTGAATTCTCCCTCGGTGTTCCCGAACAGGCGCCGGTGTGTCGACTAGGGGATTTTCACAGTAACTTCATTGCAGAGTTAATATAACCCTACTTGTGACAACAAAGATTATGAAATGAAATGAAACAAGTAGGCTTCAATGAAGTTACTGTGAAAAGCCCCTAGTCGCCACATTCCGGCGCCTGTTCAGGGGGCTGGTACAGGAATTGAACCATGCTGCTGGCCTGCCTTGGTCTGCTTTAAAAACCAGCGATTTAGTCCAGTGAGCTAAACCAGCCCCTGCTTATAGATTAGATACACTGGGGTTGTTTTCCTTAGAGCAGAGGAAGTTAAGGGTTCATGTAATTGAGGTGTACAACATTATGAGAGACCTGGATAGGGTAGACAGGAAAAACTTGTTTCCCCTAGGGCAAGGGTCAATTACCAGGGGGCATGTGAGGAGGAATTTCTTCAGCTAGTGTGGTGAATCTGTGGAATTCTTTGCCGCAGAAAGCTGTGGAGGCCAAATCACTGAGTGTCTTTAAGACAGAGATAGGTAGGTTCTTGATTAATAAGGGGATCAGAGGTTAGAAGGCAGGAGAATGGGGATGAGAAAAGTATCAGCTATGATTGAATGGCAGAGCAGACTCGATGGGCCGAGTGGCCTAATTCTGCTCCTATGTCCTGTGGTCTTATAGATCTAAGGTGACTGGTAGAAAGATTAGAGGGGCATGAGGAAAAACCTTTTCACCCAGAGGGTGGTGGGGAGGGGTTGGAATTCACTGCATGAATTGATGGTCGAGGCTGAAACACACAACTCATTTAAAAGGTTTAAATCTGCACCTGAAGTGCTGTAACATCGAAGGCGATAAACCAGGTGCTGGAAAGTGGGATTTATTTATTTTATGGCCAATTTATTTTTTCTCTCTTTGGTGCAAAGCAGACACGATGGGCTAAATTGCCTCTTTCTGCACCGTACCTTTTCTATGTTTCTAACATTACAAAAGATTTCAAAATGGCCATCACAGAAAGTGCAATGCTATTCAAATTTTCTACTCAGGTAATGTTGCACTCTGATGTAGTTTAATACAATTGTGATACATGCAATATTCACCCTGTACATTCAATGTGAGTCTTACAGTCCGAGGGGTTCTATACAATATCCAGCCTCTTGGTGCACTATATTTGAAAGTTCTGAGTCAGCGACCTTTCCCCATTGCGCTTCTGTGGCGGCTGCCTCAAGATTTAATGCATCCCTCAGCACATAGTCCTAGTTAGATCGCTAAGCTGCTTCCTTCATTTCATCCAATATCTGAGAACGATGCTCCGCTAGCTTGCCTCCTCAGTTACATCAAACAACTTCTTAGTGAGACTCTCAAATTTCTTTCTCCCAATGATAGGGAGAAATATCTCTGACCGGGCGGCATGTGGCGCAGTGTTTACCACTGGGACTACGGCGCTGAGGTCCTGGGATCAAATCCCGGCCCTGGGTCACTGTCCATGTGGAGTTTGCACATTCTCCTCATATCTGCATGGGTTTCACCCAAAGATGTGCATGGTAGGTGGATTGGCCATGGTAAATTGCCCCATAATTGGAAAAAAAATAATTGGGTACTCTAAATTTATTTTTTAAAAGAAATATCTCCTACCTGCTTCCAATTGCACCTCGTAGTAATTCCAGATGTGTTATTGAAGCTGGCCATTGCCTTTGCTCAAAATCCGCCATTCATTTGGAACATCCATAGAATTCCACTCCCCTCATCCCTGGTCTTTTACTCAGAAGCTCCTTCATTTAAAAAAAATATTTTTATTAGGGTATTTGCAATTGTTATAATATTAACAATAACAGCGACATAAACATGGTACAATAAACATTTCCACCCCCATCACAATCTTCAAAGAGCGCGAGGGCGAGACTTCAGTAAAGAGCGCGGAGAGCGAGAGGACGAGACGTCAATAAAGAGCTCGGAGAACAAGAGGGTGAGTCTTCAGTAAAGAGCACGGAGAGAGAGGGTGAGACTTCAGTAAAGAGCGCGGAGAGACAGAGGGCGAGACTTCAGTAAAAAGCACTCTCGGGTAAGACAGCTGTTTGTTTGTTTCAAAATTGAAAAAAATGGCACTGTGACATCACAGGAGACTGTAACCTGATTGGCTGGAAATCAGACAGGCTAAATTTGAATATCTGGAGTTACTGATTTAAATACTAGTTTTGATTTGACTTAGATTACCATTTTTAAGTTGATTTGAATTACTATCTTTTAAATTTTTAATTGACTTAAATAACTATTTTGGGTTGATTTAAATTAATATTTTTAATTTGATTTAAATAACTTTTTAAATTTCAATTAAATAACTATTTTTAATTTGTTGTCAGATCAAGAGGGATAAATACTCAGTTTCTTAAAAAAAAATCGAATTAAATAGTACATGGGGATTGGATTTAATCTGACACAAAAATATCTTTCTAAAGTTTAATTTCAAAGGTTTAATTTAAAGGAATAACTGGTGGCAGGACAGCTCCAAGGCGTGGTCTGCTCCTCTTGCTCCATGTGGCAGGCTGGGGACAGTTCCAGTCCCCAGGGTCAGCATGTGTGCAGGAAGTGTCTCCAGTTGCAGCTCCTGGAAGCTCCAGTTTCAAAGCTGGAGCGGCGGCTGGTGACACTGTGGAGGATCCGCGAGTCGGAGAGTATCGTGGATAGCACATATAGAGAGGTGGTCACACCACAGGCTCAGACTCTGCAGGCAGGAAGGGAATGGATGACCACCAGACAGAGCAAGAGAGCGAGGCAGGTAGTGCAGGAATCTCCTGTGGCCATTCCCCTGCAGAACAGATGTACCCTTTTGGATACTGTTGTGGGGAATGGACTCTCAGGGGAAAACAGCAACAGCCAAACTCATGGCACCACGGTTGGTTCTGCTGCAGAGGGGAGGGGTGATAAGTGTGACAATGAAATGAAATGAAAAGAAAATCACTTATTGTCACAAGCAATTGTTATAGGGGATTCAATTGTAAGGGGAATAGACAGGCGTTTCTGTGTCCGCAAACGAGACTCCAGGATGGTATGTTGCCTCCCTGGTGCAAGGGTCAAGGATGTCTTGGAGCAGGTACAGGACATTCTGGAGGGTGAACAGCCAGTGGTCATGGTACACATCGGTACAAACGACATAGGTTAAAAAAAAGGAATGAGGTCTGAAAAGCTGAATACAGGGAGCTAGGAAGGAAGCTAAGAAATCGGACCTCGAAGGTAGTGATCTCAGGATTACTCCCGATGCCATGTGCTAGTCAGAGTAGAAATGACAGGATATATAGGATGAATACGTGGCTGAACGGATGGTTTCAGGGTGAGGGTTTCAGATCCTGGGGCATTGGGACCGGTTTTGGAGGAGGTGGGACTTGTACAAACTGGACGGGTTACACCTGGGCAGGACTGGAACTGATGTCCTAGGGGGCTATTTGCTAGAACGGTTGGGGAATGTTTAAACTAATGTGGCAGGGGGATGGGAACCGATGCAGGAAGTCGGAAGGTAGTAAATCGGGGACAGAAACAAAAGGCAGTAAGGGGAAAAGTGTAAGGCAGAGAGGACAGATTCAAAAATCAAAAAGGGTGACAGTACAAGGTACAGTGACTGAGGGGAGCTCAATGAATAGGCCCAGTAATACTAAAAGGAATAGAACGGGAAGTAAAAACATAAATGTAAAGCGACGTGGCAGGTTATTCCATGAAGATATGGGTTCAACGGCTAGGAAAATTAGGAGAAAAGTTAAGAGGAAAAATAACTTACGAGAAGTTACTCATCAAGGTGTTAAGATTCAAAACAGAGGTATAAAAGCCAATATAAGTGTACTTTACCTGAATGCTCGTAGTATTCGGAATAAGGTAAATGAGTTGATGGTGCAAATCATCGTGAATGACGATGATTTACTGGCCATTACTGAAACATGGTTAAAGGATGGTCACAACTGGGAGTTACATATCCAAGGGTATCAAACTATACGGAAGGACAGAGTGGATGGTAAGGGAGGTGGTGTAGCTCTGTTATTTCAGGGTGACATCCGGGCAATAGTAAGGGATGACATCGGTGCTATAGAGGATAAGGTTGAATCGATTTGGGTGGAAATCAGGAATAGTAAGGCGAAAAAGTCACTGATAGGAGTAGTCCATAGGCCACCAAATAGTAACATTATGGTGGGGCAGGCAATAAACAAAGAAATAACGGATGCATGTAGAAATGGTACAGCAGTTATCATGGGGGATTTTAATCTACATGTCGATTGGTTAAACCAGGTCGGTCAAGGCAGCCTTGAGGAGGAGTTTATAGAATGTATCCACGGTAATTTCCTAGAACAGTATGTCATGGAACCTACGAGGGATCAAGCGGTCCTAGATGTGGTCCTGTGTAATGAGACAGGATTGATTAATGATCTCATAGCTAGGGATCCTCTCGGAAGGAGCAATCACAATATGGTGGAATTTAAAATACAGATGGAGGGTGAGACGGTAAAATCAAACACTCGTGTTTTGTGCTTAAACAAAGGAGATTACAATGGGATGAGAGAAGATAGCTAAGGTAGACTGGGAGCAAAGACTTCATGGTGAAACAGTTGAGGAACAGTGGAGAAACTTCCAAGCGATTTTTCACAGTGCTCAGCAAAGGTTTATACCAACAAAAAGGAAGGACGGTAGAAAGAGGGAAAATCAACCGTGGATATCTAAGGAAATAAGGGAGAGTATCAAATTGAAGGAAAAAGCATACAAAGTAGCAAAGATCAGTGGGAGAATAGAGGACTGGGAAATCTTTAGGGGCCAACAGAAAGCTACTAAAAAAGCTATAAAGAAGTGTAAGATAGATTATGAGAGGAAACTTGCTCAGAATATAAAAACAGATAGTAAACGTTTCTACAAATACATAAAACAAAAAAGAGTGGCTAAGGTAAATATTGGTCCTTTAGAGGATGAGAAGGGAGATTTAATAATGGGAGATGAGGAAATGGCTGAGGAACTGAACAGGTTTTATGGGTCGGCCTTCACAGTGGAAGACACAAATAACATGCCAGTGACTGGTGGAAATGAGGCTATGACAGGTGAGGACCTTGAGATGATTGTTATCACTAAGGAGGTAGTGATGGGCAAGCTAATGGGGCTAAAGGTAGACAGGTCTCCCGGCCCTGATGGAATGCATCCCAAATGCTAAAAGAGATGGCTAGGGAAATTGCAAATGCACTAGTGATAATTTACCAAAATTCACTAGAATCTGGGGTGGTCCCGGCGGATTGGAAATTAGCAAACGTGACACCACTGTTTAAAAAAGGAAGTAGGCAGAAAGCGGGTAATTATAGGCCGGTTAGCTTAACTTCGGTAGTAGGGAAGATGCTGGAATCTATCATCAAGGAAGAAATAGCGAGGCATCTGGATGGAAATTGTCCCATTGGGCAGACTCAGCATGGGTTCATAAAGGGCAGGTCGTGCCTAACTAATTTAGTGGAATTTTTTGAGGACATTACCAGTGCGGTAGATAACGGGGAGCCAATGGATGTGCTTTATCTGGGTTTCCAGAAAGCTTTTGACAAGGTGCCACTCAAAAGGCTGCTGCATAAGATAAAGATGCATGGCATTAAGGGTAAAGTAGTAGCATGGATAGAGGATTGGTTAATTATTAGAAAGCAAAGGGTGCTTCTCTGGTTGGCAATCAGTAACTAGTGGTGTCCCTCAGGGATCAGTGTTGGGCCCACAATTGTTCACAATTTACGAGATGATTTGGAGTTGGGGACCAAGTGCAATGTGTCCAAGTTTGCAGACGACACTAAGATGAGTGGTAAAGTAAAAGGTTCAGAGGATACCGGAAGTCTGCAGAGGGATTTGGATAGGCGAAGTGAATGGGCTAGGGTCTGGCAGATGGAATACAATGTTGACAAATGTGAGGTTATCCATTTTGGTAGGAATAACAGCAAAAGGGATTATTATTTAAATGGTAAAATATTAAAACATGCTGCAGTGCAGAGAGACCTGGGTGAGCTAGAGCATGAGTCGCACAAAGTTGGTTTACAGGTGCAACAGGTGATTAAGAAGGCAAATGGAGTTTTGTCTTTCATTGCTAGAGGGATGGAGTTTAAGACTAGGGAGGTCATGATGCAATTGTATAAGGTGTTAGTGAGGCCACACCTGGAGCATTGTGTTCAGTTTTGGTCTCCTTACCTGAGAAAAGATGTACTGGCACTGGAAGGTGTGCAGAGGAGATTCACAAGGTTAATTCCAGAGTTGAGGGGGTTGATTTTGAGGAGAGGTTGAGTAGGCTGGGACTGTACTCATTGGAATTTAGAAGGATGTGGGGGGATCTTATAGAAACATATAAAATAATGAAGGGAATAGATAGGATAGATGCGGGCAGATTGTTTCCACTGCCGAGTGAAAGCAGAACTAGGGGGCATAGCCTCAAAATAAGGGGAAGTAGATTTAGGACTGAGCTTAGGAGGAACTTCTTCACCCAAAGGGTTGTGAATCTATGGAATTCCTTGCCCAGTGAAGCAGTAGAGGCTCCTTCATTAAATGTTTGTAAGATAGAGATAGATAGTTTTTTGAAGAATAGAGGGATTAAGGGTTATGGTGTTCGGGCCGGAAAGTGGAGCTGAGTCCACAAAAGATCAGCCATGATCTCATTGAATGGTGGAGCAGGCTCGAGGGGCCAGATGGCTACTCCTGCTCCTAGTTCTTATGATCACACACCCCAACCATAAAACAACAGTCTGGCCCTTCCCCCCCCTCCCACCCCCCCCCCCCCCTTTCCACCCCACTTTGAAATTCTGCCTCTGCTGACATTTTAATTTTCCCCGAGAAAGTCGACGAACGGCTGTCACCTTTGGGTGCACCCTAACATTGACCCTCCGAAGGCAAACTTTATTTTCTCGAGACTGAGAAACCCAGCCATGTCACTAACCCAGGTCTTTACACTCGGGGGCTTCGAGTCCCTCCACATTAATAAGTTCCGTCTCCGGGCTACCAGGGAGGTAAAGGCCAAGACGTCAGCCTCTTTCGTCCCCTGGACTCCCAGCTCTTCTGACATTCCAAAGTTCGCCACCTCTGGACTCAGCACCACCCGTGTTTTGAGTACCGTCGACATCGCCTTTGCAAAACCCTGCCAAAACCCTCTAAGCTTCGGGCATGCCCAATACATGTGGACATAATTTGCTGGGCTTCCCGCGCACCTTGCACACCTGTCCTCTACCCCAAAAACCTTGCTCATCCGGGCCACCGTCATTTGTGCCCGGTGGACTACTTTGAACTGTATCAGGCTAAGCCTGGCACATGATGAGGATGTGTTAATCCTGCTTCGGGCATCTGCCCACAGACCCACCTCTATCTCTCCTCCTAGCTCGTCTTCCCACTTGACTTAAGCTCCTCCACTGGAGTTTCCTCCGATTCCAAAAGTTCCTGGTAAATATCTGATACCTTCCCCTCTCCCACCCAGGTACTGGCGACTACTCTGTCCTGTATCCCCCGTGGCGGCAGCAGCGGGAAGGCCGGAACCTGCCTTCTCAAGACGTCTCGCACTTGCAGATACCTAAACCCATTCCCTGTTGGTAATTCAAATTTATCCTCCAAGGTTTTCAATCTGGGGAAGCTCCCGTCTATAAATAGATCCCTTATCCTCCTAATTCCTCCCCTTTGCCATCTCCGGAACCCACCAACTAGCCTACCCGGTACAAACCGATGGTTATTATAAATCGGGATTAAAACCAATGCTCCCTCCACTCTCTTATATCTCCTCCACTGCCCCCAAATTTGCATAGCCGCCACCACTGCTGGACCATTTGATGAATTCAGAATTATAAATGTTTTCAGTAGTGACTTTAACCTGATGTGCTTCTGATAAAGGTTTTGTTTTTAAGTCGTATGGATGTCAAAAAGGAAAGCTTAAAGGATTACTCAGTGTTGTAGTCTTTTGTGGTTGTATTTGAATTAATGGTTGCTAAGATGTTCACTGTATGTTTTAAAAAGGTTAAATTGAGTTCATAGAATAAACATTGTTTTGCTTTAAAAAATACTTTTCCATTTCTGCTGTACCACACCTGTACAGTGGGCCGTGTGCTCCCCATACCACAATCTAGTAAAAGTTCTGAGTCAGGTGAACTCCATGATACACTTTGGGGTTCTCTGAACCCTGGCCCATAACAAATTGGGGGCTCGAGGGGGATAAAAGTCTATCCATTGGATTGGCTTAGTGAACTTAAAGACAGTAAGGTGTGAGCATGTTGTGGGTGCTTTTCAGGTGTGATATTTCAGTTTAGATAGGGAGCGTGTTGTGGACAATGGCTCTTTCAGAGGCTCAGAAGTTTTTGGGGGTGGAGACAGTCACACGCAGTACCTTACGGACAGAGACTAAAAGCAGACTGTTAGATTGGGCAAAAAAATTGCAGTTAACATTACCTGACAAAATGCGAAAAGATGAGGTCATTATGGCGGTGGCTAAGCATTTCAAGTTGCCTGAGATACAGTTTGACTCCTTGGAAATAGCAAAAATTCAGTTGCAAATTAAACAAATGGAATATGAGAAAGAATTAAAGCAGCTTTAATACGAAAGAGAGAGAGAGGAAAAAGAAAGGAGAGAGAAAGAGAGAGAGAAGAAAAAGGAAGAGAAAGAGAGAGAGAGGAGAAAGAGAGCGAAGAAAGAAAAACAGAAAGAATAGCCCTAGCAGAACAAAAAGAAAGAGAAAGGGAGATGAAGATCTGGGAAAAAGATAAAGAGAGAGAGTTTGAACTTCAGAAAATGGCCCTGAATCATGACAGTCGATTAAAATTGCCAGATGTAAAGAGAAGCGTACAGTTGGTGGATAGTGATGAGGATAGTGAGAAAGAGCATCATAGTCGAAAGCTTGGTGGGGATCTATTTAAATATGTCCAAGCATTGCCAAGGTTTGACGAGAAGGAGGTAGAAGCCTTTTTCATTTTATTTGAGAAGGTAGCTAAACAAATGAAATGGCCACAGGACATGTGGGGATTACTGATTCAAACAAAGCTGATAGGGCTAGTGAAGTGTTTGCATCACTACCAGAGGAGGTATCTGGAACGTATGAGGAGGTGAAAAAACCCATCTTAGGTGCATATGAACTAGTGCCTGAAGCCTACAGACAAAGGTTTAGAAATTTGAGGAAAGAATTTAGTCAAACATACATGGAGTTTGAAAGGATCAAACAGAGTAATTTTGATAGGTGGATAAGGGCTTTGAAAATAGACCAAATGTATGAAGCACTCAGAGAAATTATGCTTTTGGAGGAGTTTAAAAATTCAATTCCTGATGTAGTGAGGACTCATGTGGAAGAGAAGATGGTTAAAACTGCGAGATTAGCAGCAGAAATGGCAGATAATTATGAATTAGTTCATAAATCAAAGCTTGGTTTCTGACATCAGTTTCAGCCTGTGAGGGATAGAAACTGGGAACATGAGAAATACTCAAGTGGTAAAGGTAAAGGTGATCTGATGGGAGATAATAAGGAGAGTGTACCTCAGATTAAAAAAGAAATCCAGGAGGGTGGAAGAGACATGAAAAGTTTGAAATGTTTTCACTGTAATAAACTAGGCCATGTAAAGTCACAGTGTTAGTGGTTGAAGAAAAGCACTGGGAAGGCTGATGTGGTAAAACAGAATAAGACAGTAGGGTTTGTTAAAGTGGTAAAGGAAAGCCCAAGTGAAGCAAAGGAGGTGCAAAAGATTGTACAGCCTGATCAAGAGGTGATTGATAAGAAGGTGCCAGATCTCTTTAAAGAATTTACTTGTGGGGATAAAGTTTACTCATGTGTATCAGGAGGAGCAGGTAAAGAAGTCACAATTTTAAGAGATACGGGAGCTAGTCAATCTTTAATGGTAAGAGATGAGGAATGATGTAGTTTGGGAAGAATGTTGCTAGAAAAGGTGGTAATAAGTGGAATTCAGGTTGAGAGGAGTAGTGTTCAATTATTTAAGGTAAAGTTGGAAAGTCCAGTTAAGAGTGGTGAAGTGGTAGTAGGAGTAATAGAGAAACATACTTGTCCAGGAATACAGTTTATCTTGGGTAATGATATAGCTGGATCGCAGGTGGGAGTGATGCCTACTATGGTTGATAAGCCAGTGGAGAATCAGACAACTGAAGTGTTGAAGGACGAATATCCTGGGATTTTTCCGGATTGTGTAGTAACAAGGTCGCAAAGTCACAGATTAAGACAAGAGGAGAAATCAAAGAGTGAAGTTGAAGTGCAATTATCAGAAACGATTTTTGATCGGATGGTTGAAAAAGAACAAGAACAGGTGGAGGATGAGGCGGATATTTTTGGTTCAGGAAAATTGGCGGAGTTACAACGGAAAGATGTAGGAATAAAACGGATGTATCAGAAGGCATACATGGAAGAGGAATCTGCGTGTATAGCAGAGTGTTATTACCATAAAAGTGATGTCTTGATGAGAACATGGAGACATTTACATATGCAGGCGGATGAAAAGTAGTATTGCCGGTAGGGTATAGAAAGGAGGTATTGCGAGTTGCACATGAGGTACCAGTGGGAGGTCATTTGGCAATAAGGAAAACTCAAGCTAAAATCCAGAAACATTTTTATTCGCCTGGGCTACATAAAGATGTAGTTAAATTTTGTCAATCATGTCACACATGTCAAGTGATAGGGAAACCTCAAGCAGTGATAAAACCAGCGCACCTTTACCCATTCCAGCATTTGAGGAACCTTTTACAAGGGTCCGAATTGATTGCGTAGGACCGCTTCCTAAAATGAAAAGTGGGAATCAATATCTTTTGACTATAATGGATGTGTCTACTAGGTTTCCAGAGGCCATTTCAGTACGTAATATTACAGCTAAAAACATTGTGGGGGAGTTCCTTAAATTCTTTACTAGATATGGACTACCCACAGAAATACAATCAGATCAAAGATCAAAGAGACTGTCAATCGAGAAGGATTCCATTTGGAGGAAGAAGAAAAAAAAATTTGCTATATTATTATAGCTATTTGCGTGTGTTTTTTGAAACGAAAAAGTATATTTACTATGTGCATAAAGGATGGTGAAAAGGTGAAAAATGAAACTATCTTGAAGTTGATGGTTTATTTTTTTTTCTTGGAGGGAAGTGTGCAGTGATGTCAGAGAGTGGGTGGAGCTGGGCTGTCTGTCAGCTTTTTACTTTTGGTTTAGGGTGTTTGCTGCAGGGTGTGTTTTAGTTTCGTTTTTAGTGTTGGAGCTGAAGCCGGACCAAGCAGGTGTACTGCTGTTCTCTCTGCCATCAAAAGACTATCTCTTGATCATTTGGTGAATTCAGAATTTAGTGACTTTAACCTGACGTGCTTCTGATAAAGGTTTTGTTTTTTAAGTCGTACGGATGTTAAAAAGGAAAACTTAAAGGTTTACTTAGTGTTGTATTCTTTGGGGTTGTATTTGAATCAATGGTTGCTAAGATGTTCACAGTATGTTTTAAAAAGCTTTACTTGAGTTCATAGAATAAACATTGTTTTGCTTTAAAAAATACTTTTCCATTTCTGCTGCACCACACCTGCAGAGTCAGCCGTGAGCTCCCCATACCACAATCTAGTAAAAGTTCTGGGTCAGGTGAACTCCATGATACACTTTGGGGTTCTCTAAACCCTGGCCCATAACAATTCAAACCAACACAAAAGTGATTGTCAACAAATCGCCATTGCAATACTCTCCCCAAGGATTCAGCGTCTTTAGTTCACATCCAGTCTTTTTTCCCTGATGAAAGTCAATGCATCGTCTGGTGTTTCGTAGTAAAATTCCCGGTCCTCATATGTGACCCACAGACGCGCTGGGTACAACATCCTGAACTTCACCCCCTTCATAAAGAGGCCGATTTCGCCCGATTAAACCCGGCTCCCCTATTGGCCAAATCCGCGCCCAGGTCTTGATAAATGCACAGCTCGCAATTCCCCCACCTGTTGCTCTGTTCTTTCTTGGCTCACTGCAGAATGTGTTCCTTGTCCAGGAACCGGTGCATACGTACCACCATCTCCCTCGGTGGCTCGTTCGCTCGGGGCTTCTTCGCGAGGGCTCTGTGCGCTCTATCCACTTCCAGGGGTCGAGGGAACGCCTCAGCCCCCATCAACTTCTCCTGCATGTTTGTCACATAGGCCCTCACATCCAATCCCTCACTGCTCTCAGGGAGGCTGACGATTCGCAGGTTCTGCCTCCTGGGCCTGTTCTCCAAGTCCTCCAGCTTCTCCTGCATTCTTTCAGACGGTCATTCATCATCTCCACCTTGGTCTCCAGCACGGTTAGGTAATTCTCATGTTCGGACACCTTTTTCTCCACCTCCTGGATCGCACGTCCGTGGATTTCTTGATTCTGCACCACCTGATCAACTGAAGCCTTGATCGGGTCCAGCGTGTCCTTCTTAAGCTTGGCGAAACAATCTTCAAAAAACTTCACCAGCTGCTCCGTCGACCACTGTGTCATCTCCCCGTGGCCCTGCTTCTCCGCCATGCTTTCCCGCGTTGCCAGCTCTGCTCGCGTCTTTCTTGTAGAACTTTGTCTTTTTACACGGCCACTTCTGGTCCAATTCTCCAGACACTGGAGGGGGATTTCTCCTCACTGTCTCACTCTCCACCGATTCATCCAATAAAACCCGGGAAAAAACGGGAGAAAAAGGTCCAAATGTCTGTCACAGGCGGGAGCTATCAAATGTGCGACCTACTCCTCCATGGCCGCCACCGGAAGTCCCCCAGAAGCTCCTTCATATTAATATTAGGGCCTCTGTGGCGGTTTAGTGGCCTCTTGTTTTTTACCCCTAGTCAAATAACCAAAGCACAGGGAGCCCACTCCCAATTCTTCATCTATTGCTCGAGAAATAACTGCAAGGTACATTCGATAGGAATTTGTTTCATCATTCTCTTTGACTGCAAAGAGATGTTTGCCCTCAACTTGGTGTTCACCCACAGCTCTGCAGTTGAGACTAGTATCTTAGCAGAGAATAGAAAAACCTACTTTTCACAACCTCCGTATCCTATTTGGACTGAGACTGAGCTGTCAGCTCCATATCCTGACCATCAAAAAGACCATCTATTTCTGTTTGCGTAACATCATCTGCTTCTGCCCTGTCACTAAGCCTTTGTTACCTCAAGACTCCATTATTCCAATTTTCTCCAGGTCCATTCTTCAGGTTCTGTGCATCCAAAACTCTGATGCCTATATGTCAGCCTGAATCATGTCCCACTCACAAATGATTCCTGTTGTTGGTGCCCTGCAATCACTCCCAATCCTCAAAGTTCTTGTTACTGCAATTAAGTTCCTTCCTTCCTAATCTCCTCTCTAACTTTGGAGCTTACAGCAACCCAATTTAAGATTATCTTTCCTGGTCACATGCACCTCCTTCCCTTACCCCCGTCATTAACAGTCATGCCTTCAATCAGAAGCCTTGGCCCCACACTCTGGAATTCCCTCACTTTTGTTTTCCGCACCTCTATCTACTTCTTTTAGATGTTCGGATAAGCTCACCCTCATTGTCCGAACTTTTGGAGCGCCACCTAGGGTGCAATTCTCCCAAAGAATTTGTAAGTGTGGTATCCGTTGGGAAAAAGGTGCAATTCCCGTCAGGTGGATCGGTACCATCCAGATCTCAATCCACCCACACTTAGGAATTATTTTGAAGCCGGGGTGAATCACGCTGAAGGATCTGACGATGCCAGCAAGGCTGATCCTCTGAGATCATGGCATCCTTTTCAAAGGGCAGCCCAATCTTAGGATAACCCTGCAGCCACCCCTTTTGAGCGGCAAAGATCACTCCGCTCCCCCGTATTCTCACCAGCAAAGACCACCCCTTCAATCGCAATCATCAGGGCCCCCCAACTGAGCAATCCCATACCGTGGTGATGCAACCCCCTTCAGGGCTCACCCCTCAGGTCACCCTCTTATCCCCCACCCCCCAGGGCAATGCCAACCTGGCCAGGGGACAGGGTCAAGGTACTGTCCAGCCTTATACCTGACTACCAGGGGCTAAAGGCTTCGAAGCCCCCTAGCATGTTCATCACGTCCATTCAGTGAATTCCAGTGGCTGCAAGAAGGTCCTCATTCAATGTCTGAATGGTGCCAACTCCTTCGATGGTGGAAAAACTCTTCCAGTGCAGACATGCTGTTCAGGCATCAGAGGTTGAAATATATCTAGCCTAAAATAAATGCTATTGGACTGTGCACCTGCTCTTTCTAGGAAGCACTTCAGGCTTTAAAAACCCACTATGAAAAAAAGCACTCAGACAGAGCGCCTGATCTTTCTAGTAAGTAGTTCGAAGTAGAAAAAAAGACACTGTAGAAACAAATGCGGCTAGAAAGGACATCTGCCATAAAGATGAAGCATTTCAGAGTTAATGGACCGTTCAGTGTTATAAAAACAAACAAAGCTAATCCCTCCTTTGAGATAAACATAGGATAGAAAATAGGAGCTGGAAGAGGCCATTTGGACCTTCGGGCCTGCTTCATCATTCATTATGATAATGGCTGATCACCCAACTCAGTAACGTGTTCCCCCATATCCTTTGGTCCCCTTCACCCCAAGTGCTATATCTAACTGCTGCTTTAAAACATACAATGGGCAGGATTCTCCGCCAGCAGGGTGCTCCGTTTTGCCGATGCCTGGGGGTTTCCCGACGGCATGGTTCTGCGCCACAATGGGAAACCCCATTGACCGGCCGGCATAACGGAGCATACCGCCGGCGTGGTGAGGCAGGAATATGGTACAGCGAGGCGAAGCATCCCGCCCAATGTTTTGGCCTCAACTACTTCATATCTGTGGGAGCAAATTCTACAGACTCACCACTCTCTGGTTGAAGCAATTTCTCCTCATCTCCATCTTAAATGGTCTACCCCATATCCTCAGACTGTGACCCCTGGTTCTGGGCATCCCCACCATCGGGATCACTCTTCTTACATCTACCCTGCCTAGTCCTGTTAGAATTTTATAGGTTTCTATGAGATCCCCCCTCATTCTTATGAACTCCAGCGATACAATCCTAACTGACTCAATCTCTCCTCAGATGTCAGTCCTGCCATCCCAGGAATCAGTCTAGTAACTCTGCACACACTCGAGAGCAAGAACATCCTTCCTCAAATAAGGAGACCAAAACAGCACACAATATTTTAGGTGTGGTCTCACCAAGGCCCTGTATAATTGCAGCAAGACTTCTTGCTCCTGTACTCAATTCCTTTTGCGACGAAGGCGAACATACCATTTGCCTTCTTTACTGCCTGCTGCACCTGCATAGTTACATTCAGCGCCGGGTGTATGAGATAGCCTTCAAATGTCGATCAAGAGGCTTGTAAAGATAAATGGGGTGTGAAATTCAATGCAAACAACCATGTACAAATGGACAAAAACAGGCATACTGCAACGGTGAATTCGCAGAGGCTCATAAATGTCAGTGGGGTGTGAAATGGAATGTAAACAATCAAGTACAAAGGGATAAAATAAGGCATACTGCAACATTGAAACCATAGAGCCTGTTGAAACTTCAAGGGCAGTGAAATGCTTCTCCAAGAAACAAGCAGCACAATGGTTCTGACCCGTGAGAGGATTTTAGGACAGGCAGATGGTGGCAAAGTGGTATTTGATTTGTTATGTTGTAGGTGTAACATAAGCAGCTTCCTTGTAGTGCACTTGACAAAGGAAGGTTCAGACATGGAGATAACTTCAACAAGTTTATTAATCTATTTACACTTCTATTACTCGGGTTCGACACTACTGCTAATCCTACTATAGCTACCCAGACTGACTAACCAGTTGCTGCAATCCACGTGGTGGGTCTAATATTGAATCAATCCTGTGTCTGTACTCACTGACTGTCTCCACTGGAAAGAGGCAGATCAGTGTGTGGTGTCCTTTATATATGGGTTGGTGTAATGCCCCCCTGTGGTCGTGTCACCTCCTTGTGTATCGTGAATGTCCATTGGTCGTATCCCATCTACTTGATCTATTGGTTGAGTGTGTGTGTGTGTGTGTGATGTCTCTGGTGCTCCCTCTAGTGTCTAGCTAGCGTACATGTATTTACATTGATGCACATCACCACATCACCCCTTTTTTATATGTTCATATTTTCTGTACACTTTAAGAAAATTGAACAAAGAACAGGTAGATAAGGTAAGGTATATACAAGTCATGGGAATAGTGATTAAACAATAAGTCCAAATCATTTGTGTGAGTCCATAAACCATCAATCATCAATCATCATGGTCAAATGTCTCTCTTGGTTATGAACGCCATCAACGTCCCTGTGCCACAGGAACCAAGAAGTGGTCAAATCACTTCGCTGTCTGATTTGGAGTCCCATTCTTTTTTCGATGTTTGTGATGATGCTGTCGGATGGCATCTTGTAGCTGATAAGGTGCTGACGTTGAAGAGGTACCATCAACAGTATAATTCGAGGTCAAGGATGTGCCATATGGTGAAGTTGGATAAGACTGCACATGCTGGTTCTGGCCACATACTGTGCTGAAAGGTTGCTCCTGCTGAGAAGCGTTGAAGCTTGTCGAATTGGAAACAGAATTGCTGCTCGCATAAATACCTGATGATGGTGTGAAACTAGATCCTTGCATCTGATAGGAATATGCCGTCTGGCCAGGCTGGGGTGCAGCAAATCCTGGGCTGTAACTAAGGCATCTCGTCTGTAGTGCAGATTGCGCTTGCGGTAGTCCTCCTTCGGTCTTGATTCCAGTAATGGGCAATCCGTAGTGCTGGCCTGTTTGAGAATATGCTGCATAGACTGCTGGCTGCAGCATGCCTGAATACTGGGTTTGTCCAGCATGAGCTGTCATTGGCTGCACTGCTAGTGTGGATAAAATGTCTGGATATAGCTGTGGTGAATATTGGTGTATTCCTCTTGGACTGCTTGTAGTCGCTGCTTGTTATTACTGATCCAGTGTAATTGTTAAGTGATCCATCTCCTGTAGTTGTGGCATCTGCTGTCACCCTGAGCGTGCCATCACTGAGGTTGTGGCACTCGCTGTCTGGAGTAAAGTCCGCCTTACGTGAATCAGAGTCAGCGTTTGGTTGCTCCCCATCTGGAGTCTGGTCTGTTTTAACTGAGTCAGTGTTGGTTTGTTGATGCTCCCCGTCCGGAGTCTTAGCAGGTTCACTGGAGTCAGCTGAAATTTCTTGAAGCTGCACATTTGGAGTCGGACATGCAGGAATGCATTGACTTGTGGAGAGGTTTGAGCGAATGAGGGTGGAAGTATTGTGGTGTCACCGGAGTCACCAGTGGTCTCACAGTGATCGTCAATTGCCTCTGTACACACTAGCTGAGGTCTGTCACTTTGCACATCTTGCATGGGAAGTGGGATGCTGTTGTCACTCGTCTCACATACCGTGGGTAGAGCCTCAGTAGCTGCTTGTTGTTCACTTGGGTTGGGTAAATTGTCAGAGTCCTCATCTGGTGGTGCAAACAATGTGGGTGGACGGTCATTGTCTTGCTGTTGTCCTTCATTTGGGCTTGGACTATCATTGTCGCTTTGTTCTTCACTGGAGCATGATAGACCGTCATGGTTGTCCTGCTGTACACTGGAGCGTGGTAGACTGTCATAGTCTTCTTGTAGTTTACTTGAGCATGGCAGACTTGCATTGTCTGCTGCTAGTTGGTCAGAGGAGGTTGCTAGACCCTCATGGTCTTGTTCCTGCAAGGACTGCGCGTTGGAGTCTTGCATTGCTTCTATCGTGGAGGCTGTCCATGAGCTCGCTGCAGAGGCTTGTGACACTGGAGTCACGTCTTGTGTGTGCAAGGACTGCACTCTGGAGTCTTGCGTTTCTTCTATCGTGGAGTCTGTCCACGAGCTCGCTGTGGAGGCTTGTGACACTGGAGTCACTTCTTTTCATGCAAGGACTGCGGTGTGGAGTCTTGGGTGTCTTCTTTCATAGAGTCGGGAGCCCTGAGCGGTGCGTGGACCACGCTCTGTGTGGCAGCAGGCCGCTCTCTGTGGGCTTGTACCGCTCTCTGTCTCTTGGTTTCAGGCTGCAGCATTATCCTGCACTCATGAGTTGGGATGTCATGTCTGCTGGGCTGAAGATCCTCAAATCCGAAGAACGAATCCGCTTCGGATTCAATACGGGGGTCGCCAATGTGCAACACGTCTAGTTGCGGTTCGGATTTGGTACAGGGGTAGCCTACCAAGGTGAAAGGTTCATCCGAGTCGTAGTCTTCTAGGACCATATCATCACTGTTTGCGTCGGAGCTAGCATTGGGCTCGCGATGTCCAGAGAAAATGTAAAGGTCGGTATCGAAGTATTCAAGGTCGGAATCATCAGTTTGGGCGTAGGTAACTGCTTGTTGCAGGGTTCTTCGGAGGTTAATTTCATTTCCTGGTTCATTTTGAGGCATTGTGCTGTCATTCCAGGTGAAGGAAGGTTGTTTTATGGCTTTAAAAGATTTTTTTCTTCGATTTGGGACGTTTCCCCTTTAAATGGGCATCATCCGGGGCCTCTGACGTCATGATGCATGTGACATAGCGCGTAGGAAGCGATTGCGCAGCGCAGATCGCTGTTCCTTTACCGATGGCTGTTTTTGTGCATTCCCGTTTCCGTTCTGTGCGCTTCTCGCGCAACTGCGCAAGTGCAGTCCCTGTAGAAAGATGGCCGCCGACCAAAATTGTTCTCTGCTCTGGGATTTCGGCCTCGAGGTGAGTACTGGCGTTTCTCTTACCTTTTCTTGCTGGTTGGAGTGTGTTTTCCTCACAGTATTTGCCGAATTTGTCCAGGACTGCCTGGAAGTCACTCCTGTTTTGCCCCTAGGAGAATTTGAATTTTTAAAAGATTTCTTCTGCTCTGGCACCGGCGATGGTGAGGAGAAGCTCTGTTTTATCAGGATCGGCCACTTCTTCGAGTTCGGCTGCCACCAGGAAGATTTCAAACTTTTGCTGGAATACCCACCAGTTTTCGCGGAGATTGCCGTGGCACTGGAGTTGCTGCGGAACCCGGATCTCGAACATCTTCCCTGGGTATCGTTGCTGGTTGTCACTGTACGCTGAGGTATGGCTATCTGGATTGAAACAGTTCACGCCTGGTACCATGATTTGTTATATTGTAGTGTAACATAAGCGGCTTCCTTGTGGTGCACTTGACAAAGGAAGGTTCAGATGTGGAGATAACTTCAACACGTTTATTAAACTATTTACACTGCTATTACTCGAGTTCGACACTACTGCTAATCCTACTATAGCTACCAAGACTGACTAACCAGCTGCTGAAATCCACGTGGTGGGTCTAATATTGAATCAACCCTGTGTCTGAACTCACTGACTGTCTCCACTGGAAAGAGGCAGATCATGTGTGTGGTGTCCTTTATATATGGGTTGGTGTAATGCCCCCCTGTGGTCGTGTCACCTCCTTGTGTATCGTAAATGATCATTGGTCGTATCCTATCTATCTGATCTATTGGTTGAGTGTGTGTGTGTGATGTCTCTGGTGCTCCCTCTAGTGTCTAGCTAGCCTACATGTATTTACATTGATGCACATCACCACAGTATTGTCACTGGAGTAGTAAACCAGAGACCCAGAGTAATGCTCTGGGGATTGAGGTTCAAATCCGTCAATGCAGATGGTGAAATTTGAATTCAATTAATATCGGCAATTAAAAGTCCAATGATGACCATGAAAACATTGCCGATCATCATAAAAACCCATCTGGTTCACTAATGTCCTTTAGGGAAGGAAATCTGCCATCCTTACCTGGTCTGGCCTACATGTGACTCCAGATCCACAACGTGGTTGACTCTTAACCCCCCCCCCCCCCCCTTCAAGGGCTATTACGAATGGGAATAAATGCTGGCCTAGTCTGCGACACCCACATTCCATAACAAATAAAAAACAGTGGTTTTCCCGATTATGGGGTGTTAAATATGAAAGAAAACAAGCTTCAAGGCTGCACGGACCCAAAGTGAGCCCCATCCCAGGGGAGGATCCAACCTGCCCTCTCCAGGCCAACCTGAGACCCCCAATCTCCAGCTGCCTTGAAGGACCCCCCCCCCCCCCCCAACCCACGGCATCTCACCAGCGGCTGTTCTGTCTTTGTGCTCCCTGGAGATACGTGGAGAGGGGTACTCAACTCCTTGCTACCCTTTGGAGCGCATGGCATTTAGTACCCACTTTTCTTTTTATCTTTCGCATTTTATTAACAAATTTGCTGATACATAAACCTCGGAAGGGGTCGATTTCACGACCAGTTCTCACTGGTCCTTCAGCTCCCGCAGACGGCGAATTGCAGACTTCACTGTGACGACTGAGGTGGTGTTGTAGGCCCAACACTGTAGGCCGAATCCTCCAGCCACTGTTTTCATTCCAGATACCGAGCTCTGCGCTTCACTTTTGCCTTCCCGCAGAAGGAGCAGGTGTATTTGGCGTGCTGACTGATCTCAATCATTTTACCATATTGCGGAAGGAGGCTCCGTACCGGGTGTCCTATTTCCCCATGATCCCCACCTTCTTGTTGCGTTTGGCTCCACTGCTCACCTAGTGCCCACTTTTAAGGACTAGTCGTGACTTACCCTTGGAGGGAGGCAACAGAATACCGGAAGGCCGCTGCATTCAACTTTAATCTCACTAATGAGATTAAATTGCAAATAAGCTGTGATCAGCGTCTGTCTTTCTGGATGAGATCCTAATCATGCCAGCTGGAACAGGCCAGGAGCATCGAAAACTGCCGCAAATCCCGTGTCGGGGCTCTCCCACAATTCTCCCAACATAGCGGGATACGCACTGTGTGCAATGCCAGAGCATCGCCCCCCATAATATCTCCTTCTCTGGCTTGACATTCATTTTTTGTAAATTACACTCTGTGACACACCTTAGGATTGTTTTCGATGTTGATGTCTCTCTAGAAGTGCAAATTGACTGGGCAGCACAGTGGCGCAGTGGTTAAGCACTGCTGCCTCACAGCGACGAGGGCCCAGGTTCGATCCCGGCTCTGGGTCACTGTCCGTGTGGAGTTTGCACATTCTCCCCGTGTTGGTTTAGCACAGGGCTAAATCGCTGCCTTTGAAAACAGACCAAGGAAAGCCAGCAGCAATGTTCAATTCCCGTACCAGCCTCCCCGAACAGACACCGGAATGTGGCGACTAGGGGCTTTTCACAGTAACTTCATTTGAAGCCTACTTGTGACTAGAAGCGATTTTCATTTCATTTTCATTTCATTTCATTTTCATTTTGTGTAGGTTTCACCCTCACAACCCAAAGATGTGCAGGGTAGATGGATTGGCCACGCAACATTGCCCCTTAATTGGAAAAAATTGGGTACTCTAAATTTATTTTTAAAAAGAACTGCAAATTGATTTGGTTGACAAAGCTATTTTTAAAATAAATTTAGAGTACCCAATTATTTTTTTCCCAAGGGGAAATTTAGCATGGCCCATCCAGCTACCCTGCACATCTTTTGGGTTGTGGGGGTGAACCCACGCAAATACGGGGAGAATGTTAAATCTCCACACGGATAGTGACCCAGAACCAGGATCGAACCTGGGACCTCGGCACCGCGTGGCAGCAGTGCTAACCACTGCGCCACCATGCAGTTCTCACAAAGCTTTTTTTTAAACAATAATTTAGAGTACCCAATTCTTTTTTCCCAATAAAGGGGCACTTTAGCGTGGCCAATCCACCAACCCTGCACATCTTTGGGTTGTGGGGGTGAGACCCACGCAGACACACAGAGAATGTGCAAACTCCACACAGACAATGGCCATTGTTGACAAAGCTAACCTGCTTTAACACCCAAATGTGAACCTAATTTTCTCTCATTTTTAAATTGCTGATAGACCTGCTGTGTAGTGCCAGTATTTTTGTTTCGTCGATTCATACCAGTTGAAAGCAATCTTCAAAAACACTATATGTAATATTATACCATGCATGCCTCCAGAATCCACTGTGCTTTGAACATTAGTTGCAGGATACTTTCATGTGCTACAAAAATCTGCACATAACCATTTTAACCTGCTATAACACCACCTCAAAGAATAAAATGTTGAAAAAGAGCTGGCTCCTTCATTAACTGAAGCACTGGTTTAGCACAGGGCTAAATTGCTGGTTTTGAAAGCAGACCAAGGCAGGCCAGCAGCACGGTTCAATTCCCGTACCAGCCTCCCTGAATAGGTGCTGGAATGTGGCGACCAGGGGCTTTTCACAGTAACTTCATTTGAAGCCTACTTGTGGCAATAAGTGATTTTCATTTCATTTCACATGCAAATTATTTACTCGGCTACACAAATCACAATTAAAACTAGTAATCAAAATCACCTACATACACTAAAAACCTGCCTGAAAAAATTAAAATGCCTTACTTACATAAATATTTACCAGAAATCTAAAGTTTTTTTTAAAATTCAGAGTACCCAATTAATTTTTCCAATTAAGGGGCAATTTAGCATGGCCAATCCACCTACCCTGCACATCTTTGGGTTGTGGGGGCAAAATCCACGCAAACACGGGGAGAATGTGCAAACTCCGCATAGACGGTGACCCAGAGCCGGGATCAAACCTGGGACCTCGGCGCCATGAGGCTGCAGGGCTAACCCACTGCGCCACCATGCTGCCCCCAGAAATCTAAAGTTAATGGTGGAATGTATTGCCATATTTACTATACAAAATGGATAGTACTCTTGGGTTGAATTTGACAGACTGAGAGGTGGAAATTCTGCCAAACATGAGGGAAAGGGAGGTGATTGCATCTTCCCACCGCCATGCCATTTTGTCAGCAGTGGAAAAGGTAGGAAATGCTTAAGTATCATTTAAGGAACACTTCCCACCTTCGCAAGCATTTTGCCTACATGGTGGTTGGGAGGGGAGATTCTCCGATGGAATCTGATGGCTTCCAGGGTTGTGGTACTCACCTTTTTGAGCACTCTACAGCCAACAGAGAAACTCCCCTGGCAGCAATAATTGCCCCAGCAGCCAGATTGCAGCTTGTTCCTCGGTGCTGCTGAGGCTGCCGAACCCCAGATGTGGACAGGGCACACAGGTCCCTAAGGCAAAAGCCGAGAGCGGGGGAGCCATGGTTAGCACTGCTGCCTCATGGTGCTGAGGGCCCGGGTTGATCCCAGCCTCAGGTCACAATCCGTGTGGAATTTGCACATACTCCCCGTGTCTGCGTGGGTCTCACCCCCACAACCTAAAGATATGCAGGTTAGGTGTATTGGCGGGGGGAGGGTGGAGAGGTAGGTAGGAGGGGCCTTTGGGCAGGAGCTGCCACGCTGGCAATTAATGCTGGTGAATGGAAGTGAGGTGGGGGAGGTGACCGCAGGGGATAGCCAAGTGGTGGGGGAGGGGGAGGGGGAGGGGTGGGGAGGGGGAGACGCAATGTGGCAGAGTTGGAGACTGAGCATGTTCCTGGGTGGAGATGAGGCCATCTTGGATGGGCCCGGTTCAGAGCGAAATTCAAAGAGGTAGAATCGGAAAGGGATGATGGCGGACAGTAGAGGGGAATGGAGGTGTAAGTCTCCAGTAAGATTCAGAACGTGGAATATACAGGGACTGGACAGGCTGGTGAAGAGGTCTTGGGTCTTCGCATACTTGAGGATTTTGAAGGCGGGGGTGGTTATCCTGCAGGAGACGCATCTCCACATGAAGGATCAGGTCAGGTTGAGATAGGGATGGGTAGGTCAGGTATTCCACTCGGTTTGATTCAAAGTTGGGGGGTGGGGTGGCTCTCTTGCTGAGTGAAAGTACGGAGTTTGTAGGGGCCAAGGAAGTGTGGGACCCGGGTGAGAGGTCTGTGATCACGACTGGGGTGTTGGGGGGGATGCCAGTGATGCTGGTGAATTTACATGTGACAAATTGGGACAATGTGGGTTTGTGAAGGGGTGATTGGGAATAATTCCAGACTTAGTTATTAAGTCCTGCATCAGTTGATTATGGAGGTGACTTTAACTGTGTGCTGGAACCAAGGGTGGATTGTTGACGATGGAGAAGGAGTTATAGAATTTACAGTGCAGAAGGAGGCCATTCGGCCCATCAAGTCTGCAGCGGCTCTTGGAAAGAGCACCCTACCCAAGGTCAACACCTCCACCCTATCTCCATAACCCAGTAACCCCACCCAACACTAAGGGCAATTTTGGACACTAAGGGCAATTTATCATGGCCAATCCACCTAACCTGCACATCTTTGGACTGTGGGAGGAAACCGGAACACCCGGAGGAAACCCACGCACACACGGGGAGGATGTGCAGACTCCGCACAGACAGTGACCCAAGCCGGAATCGAACCTGGGACCTTGGAGCTGTGAAGCAACTGTGCTATCCACAATGCTACCGTGCTGCTGAGGGTCTTTGGTACGGATGGGAATGGTGGATCCGTGGAGGTTTAGGAACCGGGGGAGAGGGAATATTCCTTCCTCCCGCATGTGTACAAGGTATATTCCAGAATTGATTTTCTTTGTAGTGAGGCTAGCGATGGTGGTGGGGCAGAGTACATGGGAATCGTGATCTCGGACAATGTACCACACTGGTTGGAGGTTAGACTTAGTTCGAGGCAGCAGCAGAGGCTGGGATGGAGGCTGGATTCGGGGCTTTTGGCAGATAAGGGGTTCTTTGAAAAGTTGCGGTTGGTGGGCCGTGTGCTGGCCCACCAGCTATGGAGGCAGGCAACTTCCAGGGAAATTCAGAGAGTGCGGATAGGGAAGGGAGTTCCCAAGGCTGGATGAAGAGAGGAGCCAGGTGTTGGAGGAGCCATTAGGGCTGACGGATGTGATGAATAGTACAAGGAGGATGAAGTCGGGGGAAGCCCTGGGGCCGGACGGCTACTCAGCGGAGTTCTTTAAGAGTTTGTGACAGAGTTGGCACCGCACTTGCTGGGGAGGTGCTGGAGAAGGGGGAGCTACCGGAGACATTGACTCAGGCATCGATCATGCGAACCCCAATGAAGGGGAAGGACCTATTGGAGTGTGGGTCATATACGCCCATTTCACTGCGAAACGCGGATGTGAAAGTGTTGGCCAAGTTAGTGACGAGGAGAATGGAGGGGTGTGTTCTGGGGGTGCGCACGGAGGACAAAATAGGCTTTGTAAAGAGCAGGCAGCTTTCCAGTAAAATTAGGAGGCTATTAAACACGATCACGACCCCCTCGAAGGGGCGGCTGCCGGAGATGGTGGACTCTATGAACGCGGAGAAGGCTTTTGACCGGGTGGAGTGGAGATACCTGTTGCGATCCTGAGAAGGTTTGGGTTTGGCCCGAAGTTTGTGGTAGGTGGGCCTGTTGTATGTGGCCCGGTGGCGAGTGTATGGACTAATGTGATGAGTTCACGGAGTTTTGGTTGCACAAGGGAACGAGGCAGGGGTGTCCGCTGTTGCCGCTGAAGTTCGCGCTGGCGATAGAGCCCTGAACAATTGCCCTTAAGGGGTCAGTTGAGTGGCAGGGGAGGTGAGGGTCAGTAAGGAATACTGGGTGTGTGACGTCCGGGTGCGGCGATGACCAGCTAAGTCGCACGTTTCGGCAGCTCCCGGTGGAACGGACTTTTGGGCTCTTAATAAGAGCCCCAACGGCAATTTTAACGGCTAGAAGCACTGTGCGGTAAACCAGAAGGGAATCCCCCCTGGAAACGGATGGAAAAAGGAGAGGGAAGTGGCCAGATTGCAGTGGATCCTTTGGAGCAGCGGCAAGGAAGGCAAGCAAGAACCAAGATGGCGACGGAAGGTGGCAGTTTAACATGGGGCCCTGAACAACAAGAGTTTTTGAAATGTTGCGTGGAAGAACTTAAAAAGGAAATGAAGAAGGAGCTGTTGGCCCCGATATTACAGGCGACCGAAGGGCTAAAGGATGAGCAAAAGACCCAGGAGCGGGAGCTTCGGGTCGTGAAGGCAAAGGCTGCCGAGAACGAGGACGATATACAGGGCCTAGTGGTGAAGACGGAGATGCACGAGGCACACCATAAACGATGTGTGGAAAGACTGGAGGTGCTGGAGAATAACGCGAGGAGGAATAATTTAAGGATTCTTGGTCTTCCTGAAGGTGCAGAAGGAGCAGACGTCGGGGCATATGTGAGCACGATGCTGCACTCGTTAATGGGAGCGGAGGCCCCGGCGGGTCCGCTGGAGGTGGAGGGAGCATACCGAGTGACGGCGCGAGGACCGAGAGCAGGAGAAATTCCTAGAGCCATAGTGGTGAGATTCCTCCGTTTTAAGGACAAAGAGATGGTCCTTAGATGGGCAAAGAAAACTCGGAGCAGTAGGTGGGAGAACGCGGTGATCCGCGTATATCAATACTGGAGTGCGGAGGTGGCGAGAAGGAGGGCGAGCTTTAATCGGGCCAAGGCGGTGCTTCACAAAAAGAAGATAACATTTGGAATGCTGCAACCAGCAAGACTGTGGGTCACATATCAAGGGAGGCACCACTACTTTGAGACGGCGGATGAGGCGTGGACTTTTATTGTGGAAGAAAAACTGGAATAAGCGGGTTATTAAAAAAGAACGTTTGAAACAAAGTGGTGGGGCGAGTATGGGGGGCGAAGAGGGGGGAAAAGGGGGGGAAAGATGAGTTTTATGTTATTAATCCTGCGATGCGGTAACTTTTCTCTCTTCCACAGGTGGTGGTGGAGGGAGGAAGGGAGGTGGAGGAGATGGGGCGTTGGCCATGGGGGGCGGAGCCAAAAGGGAAGCGCGGGCTTTGTTCCCGCGCTATGATAATCATGGCGGGAATAGGGAAGCAGGAAGGAGGGGGCGTCGCACGGTGCGAGCCGAGGTCACGGGGGGAAGCCGAGGTCGGCCAGAGTTTGCTGACTTCTGGGAGCAACATGGGGGGTGTAACTACGCTAGTGGGGGATCTAGCGGGGGGGGGGGGGGGTGGGGGGGGGGGTTACTGGGTTGCTGCTGCTGGGGAGAAGGGGGAGCTGGCATGGGGTGGGGTGGGCGGGGGGGCACCGCCTGGGGGGGACACAGCTGCGTGGGAACCGGGTGAGGAGCTGGAAAAAGGGGATGGCTAATCGACAGGGGGGGGGGGGGGATAAAAAGCCCCCCAACCCGGCTGATCACGTGGAATGTGAGAGGGCTGAACGGGCCGATAAAGAGGGCACGAGTACTCGCACACCTTAAGAAACTTAAGGCAGACGTGGTTATGTTACAAGAGACGCACTTGAAACTTATAGACCAGGTTAGACTACGCAAAGGATGGGTGGGGCAGGTGTTTCATTCGGGGCTAGATGCGAAAAACAGGGGGGTGGCTATACTAGTGGGGAAGCGGGTTATGTTTGAGGCAAAGACTATAGTGGCGGATAGCGGGGGCAGATACGTGATGGTGAGTGGCAAATTACAGGGGGACGCGGTGGTCTTGGTAAACGTATATGCCCCGAACTGGGATGATGCCAATTTTATGAGGCGCATGCTAGGACGCATCCCGGACCTAGAGGTGGGAAAGTTGGTAATGGGGGGAGATTTTAATACGGTGCTGGAGCCAGGGCTGGACAGGTCGAGATCCAGGACTGGAAGGAGGCCGGCTGCAGCCAAGGTGCATAAAGATTTTATGGAGCAGATGGGAGGAGTAGACCCGTGGAGATTTAGCAGACCTAGGAGTAAGGAGTTTTCGTTTTTCTCCTATGTCCACAAAGTTTATTCGCGAATAGACTTTTTTGTTTTGGGAAGGGCGTTGATCCCGAAGGTGAGGGGGACGGAGTATACGGCTATAGCCATTTCGGATCACGCTCCACATTGGGTAGACTTGGAGATAGGGGAGGAAACAGAAGGGCGTCCACCCTGGAGAATGGACATGGGACTAATGGCAGATGAAGGGGTGTGTCTAAGGGTGAGTGGGTGCATTGAAAAGTACTTGGAACTGAATGATAACGGGGAGGTCCAGGTGGGAGTGGTCTGGGAGGCGCTGAAGGCAGTGGTTAGAGGGGAGCTGATATCAATAAGGGCACATAAAGGAAAGCAGGAGAGTAGGGAACGGGAACGGTTGCTGCAAGAACTTCTGAGGGTGGACAGGCAATATGCGGAGGCACCAGAGGAGGGACTGTACAGGGAAAGGCAAAGGTTACACGTAGAATTTGACTTGCTGACAACGGGTACTGCAGAAGCACAGTGGAGGAAGGCACAGGGTGTACAGTATGAGTATGGGGAGAAGGCAGTTCGGGGCAGCACGGTAGCATTGTGGATAGCACAATTGCTTCACAGCTCCAGGGTCCCAGGTTCGATTCCGGCTTGGGTCACTGCCTGTGCGGAGTCTGCACATCCTCCCCGTGTGAACGTGGGTTTCCTCCGGGTGCTCCGGTTTCCTCCCACAGTCCAAAGATGTGCAGGTTAGGTGGATTGGCCATGATAAATTGCCCTTAGTGTCCAAAATTGCCCTTAGTGTTGGGTGGGGTTACTGAGTTATGGGGATAGAGTGGAGGTGTTGACCTTGGGGTAGGGTGCTCAAGGGTGCAAGAGCTGGTGCAGACTTGATGGGCCGAATGGCCTCCTTCTGCACTGTAAATTCTATGAAAACAATTCTAAGGCAAGCAGGTTGCTGGCCCATCAATTGAGGAAAAGGGGAGCAGCGAGGGAAATAGGGGGAGTGAGGGATGAGGAAGGAGAGATAGAGCGGGGAGCGGAGAGAGTGAATGGAGTGTTCAAGGCATTCTATAAAAGATTATACGAAGCTCGGCCCCCGGATGGGAAGGAGAGAATGATGTGCTTCCTGGACCGGCTGGAATTTCCTAAGGTGGAGGAGCAGGAGAGGGTGGGACTGGGAGCACAGATCGAGATAGAGGAAGTAGTGAAAGGAATTAGGAGTATGCAGGCAGGGAAGGCTCCGGGACCGGATGGATTTCCAGTCGAATTTTATAGGAAATATGTGGACTTGCTTGCCCCGATACTGATGAGAACCTTTAATGAGGCGAAGGAAAGGGGACAGCTGCCCCCGACTATGTCGGAGGCAACGATATCGCTTCTCCTAAAGAAGGAAAAAGACCCGCTGCAATGCGGGTCCTATAGACCTATTTCCCTCCTAAATGTAGATGCCAAGATCCTGGCCAAGGTAATGGCAATGAGGATAGAGGATTGTGTCCCGGGGGTAGTCCATGAGGACCAAACTGGGTTTGTGAAGGGGAGACAGCTGAATACGAATATACGGAGGCTGCTAGGGGTAATGATGATGCCCCCACCAGAGGGGGAAGTGGAGATAGTGGTGGCGATGGATGCCGAGAAAGCATTTGATAGAGTGGAGTGGGATTATTTGTGGGAGGTGTTGAGGAGATTTGGCTTTGGAGATGAGTATATTAGATGGGTACAGCTGCTGTATAGGGCCCCGATGGCGAGCGTGGTCACGAATGGACGGGGGTCTGCGTATTTTCGGCTCCATAGAGGGACGAGGCAGGGATGTCCTCTGTCCCCATTATTGTTTGCACTGGCGATTGAGCCCCTGGCAATAGCATTGAGGGGTTCCAGGAAGTGGAGGGGAGTACTCAGGGGAGGAGAGGAACACCGGGTATCTCTTTACGCGGACGATTTATTGGTGTATGTGGCGGACCCGGCGGAGGGGATGCCAGAGATAATGCGGATACTTGGGGAGTTTTTGGAGAATTTTCAGGATATAAGCTGAACAAGGGGAAAAGTGAGCTGTTTGTGGTGCATCCAGGGGAGCAGAGCAGAGAAATAGAGGACTTACCGCTGAGGAAGGTAACAAGGGACTTTCGCTACTTGGGGATCCAGATAGCCAAGAATTGGGGTACATTGCATAGGTTGAACTTAACGCGGTTGGTGGAACAGATGGAGGAGGACTTCAAGAGATGGGACATGGTATCCCTGTCACTGGCAGGGAGAGTACAAGCGGCTAAAATGGTGGTCCTCCCGAGATTCCTCTTTGTGTTTCAATGCCTCCCGGTGGTGATCACAAAGGCTTATTTCGAAAGGATTGAGAAGAGTATCATGAGTTTTGTGTGGGCCGGGAAGACCCTGAGCGTGAGGAAGGGATTTTTGCAGCATAGTAGGGATCGGGGGGGGGCTGGCGCTACCAAGCCTGAGTGAGTACTACTGGGCCGCCAACATCTCAATGGTATGTAAGTGGATGGGAGAAGAGGAGGGAGCGGCGTGGAAGAGATTGGAGAAGGCGTCCTGTAGGGGGACTTGCCTACAAGCCATGGTGACGGCGCCGTTGCCGTTCTCACCGAAGAAATACACCACAAGCCCGGTGGTGGTGGCTACTCTGAAAATTTGGGGGCAATGGAGACGGCATAGGGGAAAGACGGGAGCCTCGGTGTGGTCCCCGATAAGAAATAATCATAGGTTTGCTCCGGGGAGAATGGATGGGGGATTTGGAACATGGCAAAGAGCAGGAGTAACACAATTGAGAGATCTGTTTGTAGATGGGACGTTTGCAAGTCTGGGAGCGCTGACCGAAAAATATGGGTTGCCCCAAGGAAATGCATTCCGGTGTATGCAACTGAGGGCTTTTACGAGGCAACAGGTGAGGGAATTCCCGCAGCTCCCGACGCAGGAGGTGCAGGACAGAGTGATCTCAAAGACATGGGTGGGGGACGGTAAGGTGTCAGACATATATCGGGAGATGAGAGACGAGGGGGAGATTATGGTAGACGAGCTGAAAGGGAAATGGGAAGAAGAGCTGGGGGAGGAGATTGAGGAGGGGCTGTGGGCTGATGCCCTAAGTAGGGTAAACTCATCGTCCTCGTGTGCCAGGCTAAGCCTGATACAATTTAAGGTATTACACAGGGTGTATATGACTGGATCACGGCTTAGCAAATTTTTTGGAGTAGAGGATAGGTGTGCGAGATGCTCGAAAAGCCCAGCGAATCACACCCACATGTTCTGGTCATGTCCGGCACTACAGGGGTTTTGGGTGGGGGTGACAAAGGTGCTTTCGAAGGTAGTGGGGGTCCAGGTCGAACCAAGCTGGGGTTGGCTATATTTGGGGTTGCAGAAGAGCCGGGAGTGCAGGAGGCGAGAGAGGCTGATGTTTTGGCCTTTGCATCCCTAGTAGCCCGGCGCAGAATACTGTTGATGTGGAAGGAAGCCAAGCCCCCGGGTGTGGAGACCTGGATAAATGACATGGCAGGGTTTATAAAGCTGGAACGGATTAAGTTCGTCCTAAGGGGATCGGCTCAAGGGTTCACCAGGCGGTGGCAACCGTTCGTCGAATACCTCACAGAAAGATAGAGGGAATGGAAAAGAAGAAGACAGCAGCAGCAGCCCGGGGGGGGGGGGGGGGGGGGGGGGGGAGCCGGGGGGGGGGGGGGGGGGGGGGAGGAACCAGAGGGATTCTCAGGGATGTTAATATATAAGTATAATATGTATAGGTTGTTGTTATAGATAATTGTATATTGGACTGTTAAAACATATTTTTGGAGAATATATATCTGGGACAAGGCAGTTGCCATTTAGTTTTGTTTTTGTTTATATATTATTTATTTCTTGTTTATAAAACTGGCCATTGTTATTTATATTGTTATATTACTGTGTAACGGATACACAATGTACTGTGATGGTTGGCCAAAAATTTTCAATAAAATATTTTTTTTTTAAAAAAGGAATACTGGGTGTCACTGAACGCAGATGACCTATTGCTGTTCGTGTCGGACCCACTGGAGAGTATGGGGAGATTTATGGCCATATTAGAGAGCTTTGGTTTGGTGTCTTTTCGGGCTATAAGCTGAATGTCAAAAAGAATGAGGTGTTTCTGGTGAATGCGGCAGGTCAGGGAGCCAATCTGGGGTAGCTGCCATTTAGAGTAGCCTGGGATAGGATCAGGTATCTGATAGGTCCAAGTGATGAGGGAGTGGTCAACGATACACAAGCGGAAGCCCCGCCTTCCATCTAATTCTCCGGACCCCAAATAATTGGCGCAGCGTGAGTCGCGCCGCCCGCCTCGGAGAATGGCGGGGTCCGTCGCGATTCAATGGGCGCCGGGACTGCCCGAATTCTCCAGCCCGTGATGGGCTGAAGTCCCGCCCATCTTTTGCCAGTCCCGCCGCCGTAAATTGGAGTAGGTCCCTTACCGGCGGGATCTGGCGGCGCGGGCGGGCTCCGGGATTCTTGGGGGGGCGCGGGGGATCTGGCCCCGGGAGGTGCCCCCACAGTTGCCTGGCCCGCGATCAGGGCCCACTGATCCGCAGGCGGGCCTGTCCCGTGGGGCCACTCTATCCTTCCGCACCAGAGGCTGTACCGGTCCGCCATTCCCGGTGCAGAAACAAAGCCCTCTGCGCTTGCACGGGGATGCGCTGGCGCTCCCGTGAATACGCCAACTCGCGCCAGTCGGTGGAGGCCCTTCGGTGCCGGTTGGCGCGGCGCCAAGCCCTTTCCCGCCGGCCGGTGGGGCGCAAACCACTCCGGAGTGGGCCTAGCCCCTGAAGGTGCGGAGGATTCCGCACCTTATGGGCGGCCCAACGCCAGAATGGTTCACGGCACACTGTCCCACCGGGACCCCTCCGCCCCGCCGGGTAGGGGAGAATCCCGCCCTATTAGTCCTCTCAACACAACTGGGTTCAATGAAAGTAAAGGATTTGGGTGGGATTCTCCACGACCCGGCGGGGCGGGGAGTCCCGGCGGGACGAAGTGGCGTGAATCACTCCGGCGTCGGGCCGCCCCTGAGTGGTTTGCGCCCCGCCGGCCGGCGGGATAGGGCTTGGCGCCACGCCAACCGCCGCCGAAGGGCCTCCGCTGGCCGGCGCGAGTTGGCGCATGCGCGGGAATGCCAGCGCCTGCTGCCGTCATCCCCGTGCATGCGCAGAGGGTTTTGTTTCCGCACCGGGAATGGCGGACCGGTACAGCCTCCGGTGCAGAAGGATAGGGTGGCCCCACGGCACAGGCCTGCCCGCGGATCGGTGGGCCTGGATCGCGGGCCAGGCCACCGTGGGGGCACCTCCCGGGTCCAGATCCCCCCGCGCTCCCCCAAGAACCCCGGAGCCCGCCCGCACCGCCAGGTCCCGCCAGTAAGGGACCTACTCCAATTTACGCCGGCGGGACTGGCAAAAGATGGGCGGGACTTCGGCCCATCGCGGGCCGGAGAATTCGGGCAGCCCCGGTGCCCATTGAGTCGCGACGGACCCCGCCATTCTCCGAGGCGGGCGGCGCGACTCACGCAGCGCCGATGTTTGGGGGGCCGGAGAATTAGCAGGACAGCGGGGGTGGGATTCACGCTAACCTGCAGCGATTAGCTGACCGGCGGGTGGTCGGAGAATCCCACCCTTTAACACTGTGATCTGCTACACTCAGTGCAACATTCCCACACTAGTGGATAATCTGTTTTTCCAAGTGTCAAAATGGAACATAAATGTCCTATCAACAACATGGATGAATGTGTTATGACCAACACCAAAAAGACCTCATACGCTGCTTGTGGTTTATTGGCATACTGCAAATGGATGAAAAAGCCGTAGGCAGGTCACCTGTAATTTTTTGCTAAGTTTCTGCTGTATGTGAACCCACACATGTCAAGAATGTTCTCCTATGTTGCATTATAGGAACATTTTATTTTGCACTTTGTGTCCCACCTAAATTATACCCAAATGAATTCTACATTTTATATCCAATTGTGTAGTCTGGCACTTTTTCTAATGAATGAAAGTCAATGAAGTGTAGTCCAATCTCCACGATGCAAGTGAACATATCTTTTTCTCGCAGTTTTTGCCATCTGTGCAAGGAGCCTTCTGATCTTCTGACCCCATTCTCTCTCTGCCCCTTTCAGGATGTGCCTGTTGTACTTCCTCAGAAACCTTGCGGCATGATGAATTGGTATGAACATTCATTCTGCCACTTTACATCAAGCAGCACAGCACTGAATTTAAGTTGCATTTTTTTTTAGGACTGTTAAATAATAGATAAATTATTGAGTCATGACAGAGAATGTGTGCCAGCAGTGTGGTTAGCACTGCTGGCACACAGTAGTTAGCACTGCTATTGCACAGTGTTTAGCACTGCTGCCTCACAGCACTAGTGACCCGGATTCAATTCTAACCTCGGGTGTCTGTGTGGATTTGCACTTTCTCCCCATGTCTGCAAGGTTTCCTCTGGGTGATCCAGTTTCCTCCCACAGTCCAAAGATGTGCAAGTTAGGTGGATTGGCCATGCTAAATTGCCCCTTATTGTCCAAAGGTTAGGTGGGGTTATGGGGATAGGGCGGGGCATTGGGCCAAGGTAGGGTGCTCTTTCGGAGGGTCGGTGCAGACTCGATGGGCTGAATGGCCTCATTCTTCACTGTAGGGGTTCTATGATTCTCTGAATTAACTATATTTAAAATGTTATAATCTTATGATTTAATTTAGTATTATATGGACATTATTTCCCATATATTAATATAATTTTCTTTAAAGTATATCTGCGCATTAAAAGTTGCAATGTGTATTATCTTGTGGGGTTGGCAACAATGATGAACTTCCACCTACATACTTCATTAATTTGACTAATATTCCATTTAGAAATTGAGAAAGCTGAAAAATAAATTCTATTGCTTTAACTTCGCTTTAAATTAAGTATTTTTCTCCTAGAGGGCATTTTAACCTTTAGCACATTTCCTGGAAAACAAGTAGTTACGTAGACAAATCAAATATTATGGCTGATATTTTTAGCCACTGTTTTTCATTAGTAAACAAACCAATGAACCATATATCAAACTTAATTAAAAGTTACAGACACTGATAATGGAAATCAATCAATCATAGACTGAAGCTTGATTTTTGAAAGCTTCATGAAGACAATGCTATGATTATGCTTTCAAAAAGCAAATGCACAGAAGACAAGAAAACCTAAGCTAATTTTTTGATTTTTAAAAATGATTTCACAGGCTGTGAAGTCACTGGCTAGGCCAGCATTTATTGCCCATCCCTAATTGCCCTTGAGGAGATGGTTGTGAGTGCCGCCAGTGTGATGCCATAGAACGCACTTCCAGGATTTTTTAAAACTATGTTTCAAAAAAATGGTGAGAAGAGCCGGAAGTGGACCCAATGGGCAACACACCACTTTTCCCATCTGAGTTGACACTTAGTTAAAAAAATAAGAAAATTCCGCCCTGAATGTTGTTCATGTGTCAAGAGTCACAACTGTTGCTGAACAATGTGCAGTCTTCAGCAATAATCCTTAATTCTGATCTTATGGTGGATGGAAGGTCATTGGAAGGTCATTGGTGAAGTAGCAGGGCCTAGGACACTACCCTGGAGAACTTCTGCAGTGATGTCCTGGAACTGAGATGACTGACCTCCAACAACCACAACAACTTCCTTGCTGCCTTATATTGATTCCAACCAGTGGCAATCGTTCCCCCTGAGTCCCATTGACTCCAATTTTGCTCGGAATCCTTGCTGCCACACTCGGGCAAGTGCTGCCTTGATGGCAATGACTGTCACTCTTACCTCACCTCTTGAGTTCAGTTCTATTTGTCGTGTTGGGTGTTCCGCTATACAAATGAACCAACACGGTTGTAGATGGTACAACTCTGTTTTATTATTCTTGATAACAACAACTGTTAACTTCTGGCTGTGGTTCGTACTTTACCAGTTAACCTGTGGACCCAGCCCTAGCACTATCTTAGAGAGGCACTCAGCACATGGTGCATGTCTGAGTGGCACGGTGTGAGCTCGTGCTCTAAGCTATCTCCTGCTGGAATGAGCGGGAACTGTGGTGGTCCCTGTTTTATAGTGTGTGTGCTCTCACTGGTGATTGGCTGTGATGTGGCGTGTGTGTTGATTGGTCCGTTGATCTGTCCATCAGTGTGTGTTTGTGTTTGCGCCATGATATGTTTATATGAATATCATGACACTATTGTCCATATATGTAGCAAAGCTGTAAAGAGGTCACAAACCCGAGTGGCCCTGTCAGAACCCAGTGACAGTAAGCAGGTTATTGCTGAGTGAGTGCCGCTTGATAGCGCTGTTGATGACACCTTTCATCACTTTGCTGATGATCAAGAGCAGGCTGATTGGGCAGTAATTGGCTGGGTTGGATTTGTCCTGCTTTTTGTTGACAGGCCATACCTGGACAATTTTCCACATTGCTGGAGAGGTGCCAGTGTTGCAACTGTACTGGAACAGCCTTGCTTCAGGGGTAACTAGCTCTGGAACACAAGTCTTCACTACTCTTACCGGTATCTCGGACAGGAGGGAGGTTCGATTTAAACTGCCCACTCTCTACCCGGCTGTAAACAGAAAGGTGTTTTTATAGTCTAATTTTCCCGTTTTAAAAATGGTGGTGTATTTCCCCCAACCTTAAATTTAGAACTGTTCCAATCCTCTATTGATGACTTGCACAGCAAACTCAAGGTAAGATGAAAATAAGAGGGTTGGTTTATTTTCACACACAACGGGATTCTTAATGTCTACCCCTTTTTACACACAATAAATGGGGATAGAGAAAATAGGAAGAGGGTTCCGGGAACAACCACAATTAAAATACAAGTATCGATTTTACATGTGTCCAAAGTGCAGAATCATGAGTCAACGGGAATGTTCCTATCGAGGGAAGTTTGGCTGATTCTCAAAGGCTTCGTCTTTCAGGAGCGAGGCTTGCATGACAGGTAAAGGCGCATGGAATGAGGTAGCTTGGAGGCACGAGTCCCGAGGTTTCGGCAGTTGGCCGATTTGATGAGGGTGCAGGTTCTTTCTGCTGCTACCAGCTGTTTGGCAGACAGCCCTGGAGTTCTATTCACTTAGTTGGTCAAACAGGAACTGCCAGAGTTAAGTTCCAACAGACATTCTCACAGTGCAGTTTCTGGGGGGGCGGGGGTGAGGGAGGTCCTCGCTGTTGGACCCAGGATGTATATTCCCACCGCTGGAATCCAAGTATTTAATTGGAGACTGGACTCCTTTTGTTTTTGGTGGTCACGTCTTGTGAAGGTTTTCCTTTGTGCAGAGGTAGCTGCACCAGACTTCTCGTCGCTATGGCCATTGTTACCTTGAAATTGCTGCAAGGCATCAGGTGATTGGCTGAACCATGTGTTAGTTCAGCAATTATCCATTTATAAGAGCACTGGGAAAAAATACTTCATAAAGTATTCCAATTAATGAATAAATATATGTATATTTGCCATTATGTCTTGACCGTGATTGGGCAGCACGGTGGCGCAGTGGTTATCACTACAGCTTCATGGCGTTGAGGTCCCACGTTCAATGCTGGCCCTGGGTCACTGTCTGTGTGGAGTTTGCACATTCTCCCAGTGTTTCGTGGGTTTCACCCTCACAACCCAAAGGTGTGCAGGCTAGGTGGATTGGTAACGCTAAATTGCCCCTTAATTGGACAAAATGAATTGGGTATTCGAAATTTGTAAGAAAAAAAAGAAAAAAATAATGTCTCGACCGTGACACCGGAATGTTGTCAGGGCACATAGCCTTTGCAGTGCCCTGTGTCTTCATCCACTGTTTGCTATCACATGGAGTGAATGAAATTGGTTGAAGACTGGCATCTGTGATGTTGGGGACCTCCACAGGAGGCCGAGAGGGATCACCCACCTGACACTTATGGCTGAAGGTTGTTGCAAATGCTTCAGTCTTGTCTTTTGCACTGATGTGCTGGGCTCCCCTATCATTGAGGATGGGGATATTTGTAGACCCTCCTGATGAGGCAGGACTGCAGAGCCTAGATTTGATCTGTTAGTATCGTCGTTTCAAAATTTGAATACCATATGGTGATTTGTCCCCTCAATGAGAATTTACCATTGACAAACATGAACAATGCTAATGAAATTAATAGTTTAATGGTAGAAATGCCATTGTAAAGGTGGAGTATTAAATAACAGCAAAGATCACCTGTTTGTAATTCCCCTTTTCAAATTCAACAGTGCCATTATTTACTTTGTGATTGAAGCCTGGAAAAGAAGATATAAATCCTATAAGAATTAGGAAATTGAGCAGCAGTCTCGCCAGGTGAGCATTGGTTTTGCTCCCAGAATGCTACAATTTGTCAAAATAATATTAAGTTTTGCACTTTTGGAAAGATAGTTCACAGAAAAGTGGAAAAGGAGAACACAGGTAAATTAACATACCCACAAAGATAAACTGCAATTACGTTCTGGTTAAGATTTACGTGAAAAATTAGTAAATTACGGGGATTTCTAATGTTTTTCCATAGGCAGAATTTTTTGGATGGTGGGGTATCCTGCCTTCCCACCCATGCAGTCAGTGGGGAATGCGTCCCCGCTCATACTGGCTGCCTCATAGACATTAGTTAGCGAAAGTAAGGACTTCCACCCCTCAATCGGGAGAAAGTCTCATCGCTGAGACCTACTGGCCAATCTGATTCAACCCAGCGGGCCAGTAGTGTAAGTGGCCAGGACCAGGATTATAAGCAGTTCCCAGGTTCAAAGTCACAGAATACAGGAGCAGGTAAGTACAGGTGGGTGTGCAACAGAAAGAGCATCTGAGGCCCGAGGCAGGTGGGGAGAATGGGGTGAAGAGGCTGTAGGGAGCAGGAGTGGAGAGTGATTCTGTGGGGGAAGAACTTGTGAGGAGGGGAGGGTTGCTCACAGTGGAAAGGAGGCCAATGAAGAAGGTGCCCTCTCCCTCTATTTGCCTGTCTGACAGTTGAGCAGGGTAACTTTCCAGACATCTCCCACTCCAGAACTTCTCCTGCCAGCCTGAAAATTGAGTCTGCGTTGCAATTGGCCCTTAAGTGGTCGTTAATTGCCAACTTAAGGACCTCGATTAGGGCAAGGACAGCCAAGCTGGTCGATGTCTCATCAATCCCACCATAAAATGGCAGGTAGGATGGTGATGTTAAAGACATCCAAGGAATTTTGCAGAGCCTCCCCCACCCAAAAATCCACCGACAGGGGAGCATAAAATTCAACCCCACAGTGTAAATGTTTTATTATTGTGCTCATGAAACAAAGGCAGTTTCTATTTGTGTACCGTGTCCCACATTCTGAAACATGTGCTACGTTTGGAACAGAATGTGCATGATTAACAATTGTCCTTTAATTATGTCATAGAACACCAGGGATTATTTGAGAGTCCTCTGCATTCTTATGCCTCTCCCAAAAAGCAGAACCAGGAGAACACTGTACATGCTAAAGCTATTTATTCAGATTTACTTACAGATTACAAAATGCCCTGTTGTCATATGATATGCAAGATACTAAATCAGCATAATACTTCAATACGTAAGAATTAGGCTATAAGGGATTAAAATACCTTTATTAGAATGTGTTTCTTACAGAAGCTGATAAAAATAGAACATTCGGGTGGCAGTCAAGTTTATCTTGTGTAGATCTTCCATAAAAACGTGGATCTTAATTTAATCTATGAAGTTCAGGTTTCCTGCCAGCATTGATTCTATATATAATTCTCCAATCGTCAAGCCTCTGAACACTAACACTGCATTGAATGCTAGTGATCAGATACTCATGGGCAGCATGGTAGCACAAGTGGATAGCACTGTGGCTTCACAGTGCCAGGGTCCCAGGTTCGATTCCCGGCTTCGGTCACTGTCTGTGTGGAGTCTGCACGTCCTTCCCATGTCTGCGTGGGTTTCCTCCGGGTGCTCCGGTTACCTCCCACAGTCCAAAGACGTGCAGGTTAGGTAGATTGGCCATGCTAAATTGCCCTTAGTGACCAAAAAGGTTAGGAGGGGTTATTGGGTTATGGGGATAGGGTGGAAGTGAGGGCTTAAGTGGGTCGGTGCAGACTCGATGGGCCGAATGGCCTCCTTCTGCACTGTATGTTCTATGTTCATGTGTATCAGCATCCTTCCATCTCAGAAGTTTTTTGGCATTGGGGTTTGTAGCCAAGCCGCTAGAGCCACTGGTCATCATCACCAGCCTACAGGAGGAGTCGCCATTTTCCTCTTGTCATCAGCTAGCGACTTGCAGGTGTGAGGCCCAATGCTTAGGGCCTTCATTTCACATTTGCAACCCTCAAAGCGGTGCTTTGGGTATCCTCCTGGTCATAGGGCTCCAGCCACTTCTGCAAAAACATTCCTTGGTTGTGCGAGCATCTTTTGCCCTATGGATGAGCCGGAGCGAATGAAGCCACCTCTGTGTGATGTGTGCTAATCAGCTTAGGGAGCTCTGACTTTGAGAGGACTGCTGCATTTGTGATTTTTCCTTGCCCGGATATAGCCATAATGTGCAACATACAGTGAAGGTGGAAATTGTTGAGCTTCTTTTCCTGGTAGCTGTCAGTCATCCATGTTTCATGGCCATACAACAAAGTGCTGGGAACACAGGCCATTTAAACCCTTTGCTCAGTCTCACAGGACAGTTTGATGTTATTCCATGTGTGTTTTGTAAGTCGGCCAAAAACAGTAGCTGCTTTCCCTATGTGTGCATCAACTCTGCATCAAGGGACAGATTGTCTGTTTTCTTGGACCCAAGGTAGCAGGATTTACTAACTACTACCAGCAGGGTAGTGTGATCTCGGTGGAGATGAAATATCGTGTTTTTTGTTCCAAAACCAGGATTCGCTTGATATTTATAGTCAGGGAGAATACGTTACATGCATGAGAGAGACAGTCGATGAGTCTTTGTCGCTGAGTTTCCATGTGAATGACTTGTGCATCATTGTCAATGTAGTGGTTCAGGACGCAATGTGTATTTGACTTTGTCTTCAGTCTTGATAGATTGTAGAGCATGTCATCTGACCTTGTGTGCAAGTAGGCTCCTTCCATATTTGCAGGGAAGTCAAAGTTCAGGAGCATGGAGAAGAAGATACCAAACAGTGTTTCACTCCATTCTTCACTTTGAAACTGTCAGAAGTACAGCCATCAAACTGTACTGCATGTTGTCATAATAGAAGCAAATCTTTTAGTTAACGCTTTGTTATCAAGTGCAATTTATCATGCAACTGAACAAGTGAGAGATGTACAATGTTGTTGTGGTAATACCAGGTATTGCGACACCTGAGAGGTGGATGACCATTGGCTAGACCCAGGAGTCTACCATTGGCTGATGTACATAGCTCCGCCCTGAGAGGCAGAGTATAAGAACCAATGCCATCCCAGCAGCCTTCACTTTCTGTATCGAAGCTGCTGGGGAACAGTTCTAGCAGATTAAAGCCTATTAGTTATGACTCACCTTGTCTTGAGAGTAATTGATTGTGCATCAATTTAATCTGCTACAACTTCAGTTGAAAGGATGGATCTCCATATCAAACTGGAGTGCCTTCAGCTCAGCCCCCACGCGGACAACTCTGCTGTTATCTTCAAACATTGGCTGGCGTGTTTTAAGGGCTACCTCAACACGGCCGCCAACACCCCCACGGAAAGACAAAAGATGCACCTTCTACGCTCGCGGGTCTGCCCTGGGGTCTACCCTCTGATCGAGGAGGCGGAGAATTATGCTGCGGCTATCGAGCTGCTAGAAGGACATTATATCCGCCCTGTGAACCAGGTCTACGCCCATCACCTGCTGGCGACTAGGAGGCAAAGCCCCGAAGAAACGCTGGAAGACTTCTATCGGGCGCTGCTGGTGCTGGGCCGAAACTGTGGCTGCCCGCCAGTTTCGGGGAACGAGCACATGGAACTTTTGATCAGGGCTGCTTTTGTGGCAGGTATGACATCCCCCGATATCCGCCGAAGGTTCCTAGAAATGGACACACTGGGACTTACTGAGGCACGGCCCTGGCGGGGTCCATGGGCGTTGCGTATAACAACGCGCTGGCTTATGCTCCCTGACGCCGGGTGGCCCCCTGGGCTGCGTGGCACCCCGTTGCGGCAGCCCCTCAGACCTTCCCTCTAACCCCGCAAGCCTGTGCGGCGAGCCGGCCCGCTACCGCCGCCGGACAACGCTGTTTCTTCTGTGGGCAGACGAATAATCCCCGCCCGCGCTGCCCGGCCCGCACCACGACCTGCAAAGGGTGCGGCAAGAAGGGCCACTCTGTCGGGTCGGCCAGGCCCGCGCCGTGGCCGCGGTCTCCAGCGACTATCGGCAGCCCCCTTTTCAGGCCCCGGCCATCCAGCGCCCACCGCCACCCCCCCTATCCTCAGACCGCGTGCGACCCGTGGCCATTTTGCCCCCCCGGACACCACGCTGGACGCCGCCATTTTGTCCCTCACCGCCATCTTCTTCATCTCCGGACTCCATGTGTGACCCATGGCTGACGCCATCTTGGATGGGGCCCCAGGCCCCCAGCACAGCCAACTACACGTTGCCCGACCAGAACTCTCCATTACTGCACCTGGCCTCGGTGACTCTGGACATGAGTCGGCCCCGGACGCTTGCGAAAGCTACAACGACAATCTCCATCAATGGCCACGTGACATTGTGCTTGATCGACTCTGGGAGCACGGAAAGTTTTGTTCACCCCGACACGGTAAGGCGCTGTTCTCTTGTCACCCATTCCGTAAACAAAAGGATCACCCTGGCCTCCAGGTCACACGCGGTGGAGATAAAGGGGTTCTGCCTAGCGAACCTCACTGTCCAAGGCAGGGAATTCCACAATTTCCGGCTGTACGTCAGGCCGCACCTCTGCGCAGCCACCCTCCTGGGGCTGGATTTCCAGTGCCATCTGCAAAGCCTGACTTTTAAATTTGGCGGCCCTATACCCCCCTTACTGTCTGCGGCCTCGCGACCCTTAAGGTCGACCTGCCTTCCCTGTTTGCGAACCTCACCCCGGATTGCAAACCCGTCGCCACCAGGAGCAGACGGTACAGTGCCCAGGACCGGACCTTTATCAGGTCGGAGGTCCAAAGGCTGCTGAGGGAAGTTTGGTGTTGGGTTCTCTGGTGCACAGATGAGCCAACACAGTTGTATGTGGTACAACTCTTTTATTTTAACTCTTATATACAGTTCGTTCTGGATACTCTGCATGTGCTGTCTCCCTGAGTGTGTCGTGTAGCAGGTCTGTCCTGGTCCTCGTCTCCAGCTAATGCTGACCACCAGGTGTCGTGTTTGTGCTTTTATATCTTTCTGTGATTGGTTGTGGTGTTGTGTGTTCTGATTTGTCTGTTGGTGTGTCTATCATGATGTGTGTTTGAATATCATGACATCCCCCCTTTTTACAAAGATATGTGCCTACGTGGTTATAAATATAATTGTGTCGTGAGTGCATCTAAGAGTGTGTGTGTGTGTTGTGTACAGCGTGTGTATATGACGTAACTATTTACATGGGGCGATGTCGGGTGCGTCACACTAACAAGGTTGTACCATAACAAAACATGAATGCTAGAAAAAAAACAACTTGAACAGTGGTCCGGTCAGACGATATCTGGAACGATAAACAACAACAGGTTATAATACAGAAGTGTTTGACTTTTTGAACGTATGAACAGAGTTATAAGTCCAGTCTAATAGGTGACCGCCTCAAGAATAGGCTGGTCCTCAAGACGGTTCAGCTGTGGAGATTTGGGTTCACACTGGTTCACCTTGGACTGTTGGAGGTGATGCTGCTGCCGAAGTCTCTACTTTTCCATTTGTTGTACTTCGTGCAGTGCTTGGTTTTTCATTCGTGCAAATATAACATTCAACATCTTTGTTAGTGTTGCCTTGGCTGTGGTTTGGTTCTGGTGGCGATGGAAGGGACATGATCCGTGGCATCTCCACAAAGTCATCCTTGGGAACCAGTGGAGGATCCGGCGTGTGCGTACGGTTCAGTTGCGAGCGTGGAAGGCGGCGCAAAGCTCGCTGATTGCGCCTACGCACCAATCCATCCGCCCTGCATGCCAGGAACAAGGTGGAGTCTTTTTTCTTTTTATGTTTGTGGTGGACGGCATCTTGTAGCCGATGGGTCGTTGCCATCGAAGAAGCACCATCACTAATATCATGCAAGGCGATGACTGTGCCAGATGTGGAAGTTGACCGAGACCGTGCACGCTGGTTCCGGCCACCTGCTGTGCCGGAAGGGCGACTCCACAGAGAAACGTCGAAGCATGTCGCCTTGGAGAGAGAATTGTTGCTCGCATCAACGTCTGGCGATGGCGCGAATTGGTGTGTCCGTCTTGGACCGCCGGTGCTGGTCGCCACAGCCGACCCAGTGGGACTGCCACGCGATCCATTCCCTGTCGCCGTGGCATCCGCCGTCACCCTGAGCGTGCCATCACCGAGGCTGCGGCACCGCCCGTCCGGAGCAAGGTCTGGCGTGCGCGAATCAGAGTCGGCGCTTGGCTGCTCCCCATCTGGAGTCCGGTCTGCCTTCCGTCGATGCTCCCCGTCCGGAGTCCCAACAGGTTCACTGGAGGCAGCCGAGATTCCCTGAAGCTGCACTTCTGGAGTCGGAACATGCAGGAATGCACCGACCAGTGGAGAGGCTCGAGCCATCGAGGGTGGAAGCGGTGCGCCGCCACCGCAGTCGTCAGTGGTCCCACTGTGATCGTCGAGTGCCTCAGTACGCACTAGGCGAGGTCTGTCACCTTGCACCTTTTGCATGGGAAGTGGGATGCTGTCGTCACTCGTCTCACATCCCGTGGATAGATCCTCATTAGCAGCTTGCTGTTCACTAGGGTTGGGTAAATTGTCAGAGTTTTCATCTGGTGGTGCACACCATGTCGGTGGACTGTCATTGTCTTGCCGTTGTCCTTCATTTGGGCTTTTCTTCTTTGGAATTTTAAATCTTCCCCCAGACATTGCAGAACCTTGTTTATTACCCCCAAATTCTCCCATATGTATGGTCTCGAATATAGGATCCAATGTTTCTATCGACATTGTACTATTTTCCAAAGAACATTCCGTTTCACTTTTCTTCTCAGGTACCTCATATGTATCTTTGTCTAATGTACATGCCTTCATGGTCTCTGGGTCTGATTTTGCTGGGACTGGCATGGTCACAGTCTCTCTTTTACTGTTCTCAATTGCCCACATTATACTCTCCATACGTAACTGCTTAATCACTGGGGTTAGTGTGGTACAATGGATAATCGGGTCGACCTTATCTGCATCTTCACCATTAGTGGAAAGCACACTTGGTTCACTTGAAACTGCTGCGGGTTTTAAATTCGTTATCTGGCTACTCGATGTCGGTGTCCTCAGGATTCTTGCTCCAATGTTCTGCTCATTTATCAGTGGAGTGTGTATAGGTTCAATGCAATTAATGTTCCCCTCAAGGTTTGAAGAGTCATTACTGACTAACTGCTGGTCTCCGAAGTTGGGATTTTGCGGCGTTGTGTTGAAGGGAGACATTTGTCCCTGCTGTAGATATGATTCAGGTTGTGTTATTTCCATTACCTGAGGATCAATGTCTTGTCCATTTTTTCGATCCGTACTAAAACACTGGCAATTCTCAGTCTGCTCCTTGCAAGTTAAACATTCAATTAATTTCTTTAGCAAATCCTCAGCATCCTTCTGTGACCGTGCAGCATTATTAATCTCTGTTCGGCTATAATGATCCTGAAGGTCAGCGCATAAACCTTTTTTCTTCGGGCTTGGAAGAGGCGATTCCTTTGGCTTGTCTTCAGTTGGGCTGGAACAGTCTTCAGCGCTGTGCTCTTCATTGTAGCATGAGAGACCGTCATGGTCATGCTGCTGTGTAGTGGAGCATGGTAGGCTGTTACAGCCTTCTTGCTGTTCACGTGAGCATGGCAGACTTGCATCGTCTGCCGCTGGTTGGTCAGGAGAGGTTGCTAGACCCTCATGGTCTTGTTCCTGCAAGGACCGCACATTGGAGTCTTGCGTTGCTTCTATCGTGGAGGCTGTCCACGAGCTCTCTGTGGAGGCTTGTGACACTGGAGTCACTTCTTGTTCGTGCAAGGACTGCGCTCTGGAGTCTTGCGTTTCTGCAATTGTGGAGTCTGTCCACGAGCTTGCTGTGGAGGCTTGTGACTCTGGAGTCACTTCTGGTTCATGCGAGGACTGCGCTCTGGAGTCTTGCATGTCTTCTTTCATAGAGTCGGGAACGTTGAGCGGGACGTGGACCACGCTCTGTGTGGCAGCAGGGCGCTCTCCGTGTGCTTGCACCACTCCCTGTCTGTTAATATCAGGCTGCAGCATCATCCGGTACTGATAAGTTGGGACGTCATATCTGCTGGGTTGAAGATCCTCAAATCCGAAAAATGAATCCGCATCTGCGTCGGATTCAATGTGGGGGCCGCCAATGTGCAACACGAAAGGTTCGTCCGAGTCATAGTCGTATAGGACCACGGAGCTATCATTGGGCTCGCGAGGTCCGGAAACACTGTAAAGATCGTCATCGAAGTATTTGAGGTCGGAATCATCGGCTTGTGCGTAGGTAACTGCTTGTCGGAGGGTTCTTCAGAGGTCAAATTCATCTCCTGGGTCAATTTGCGGCAATGTGCTGTCATTCCAGGTGAGGGAAGGTTGTTTTAGGCTTTAACAGATTTTTGTTTTTTTGATTTGGGAAGTTTCCCTTTTAAATTGGATTTGGGACGTTTCCCCTTTAAATTGGTGCGGTCTGGGGCCTCTGACATCCTGACGCTCGCTATGTAGCACGTAAGAAGCAACTGCGCATGCTCAGATCGCTGTTCCTTTACTGATGGCCGTTTTCTTGACTGCGCATGCGCAGCATCTCGCGCATGCGCAAACGAAACTTCCGGTTCTGCGCACTGCTCGCGCAACTGTGCTAGCGTGATACCTTTAGCCAGATGGCCGCCGACCTCGACCCAGCCCTCTCTCAGGCCCGGGATTTCGGCCTCTGGGAATTCGGGCTCCGGGAACCCGGCCACGAGGTGAGTACTGCCGCTTTTCTTACCTTTACTTGCCGTTTGGATTGCGTTTTCTTCACAGTACTTGGAGAATTTGTCCAGGACTGCCTGGTAATCGTACCTTTGCTGCCTCCTGAAGAACCTGAACCTTGTGAATATTTCTCTTGCCCTTGCACCGGCGATGGTGAGGAGAAATTCAATTTTTTCGCTATCATCCAGGTCTTGGAGTTCAGCTGCCACCAGGAACAATTCGAACACTTGCCGGAATCGCTGCCAGTTTTCGCAGAGATCGCCGTGGCACTGGAGCGGCTGCGGAACCGGGAGCTCTATCATTTTGCCTGGGCACTGCTGGTTGTCTCTGTACACTGAGGTATGCCGGCAGGTATCGATCCACTCCTGTACCATGTGGTGTTGGGTTCTCTGGTGCACAGATGAGCCGACACAGTTGTATGTGGTACAACTCTATTTTATTTTAACTCTTATATACAGTTCATTCTGGATACTCTGCATGTGCTGTCTCCCTGAGTGTGTCGTGTAGCAGGTCTGTCCTGGTCCTCGTCTCCAGCTAATACTGACCACCAGGTATCGTGTTTGTGCTTTTATATCTTTCTGTGATTGGTTGTGGTGTTGTGTGTTCTGATTTGTCTGTTGGTGTGTCTATCATGACGTGTGTGTTTGAATATCATGACAGGAAGGGGTCATTGAAGCTAGCAACAGTCCCTGGAGAGCTCAAGTAGTGGTGGTAAAGACCGAGGAGAAACATCGGATGGTCATTGACTACAGCCAGACCATCAACAGGTTTACGCAGCTGGATGCGTACCCTCTCCCCCGTATAGCCGACCTGGTGAACAGGATTGCGGAATACAAGGTTTTCTCCACGGTGGATCTCAAGTCTGCCTACCACCAGCTACCCTTCAATAATGGTGACCGCCAGTACACTGCCTTCGAAGATGGGCGGCTCTATCACTTTTTAAGGGTTCCCTTAGGTGTCACGAACGGGGTCTTGGTTGACCGGTACGGCTTACACGCAACGTTCCCGTATCTTGATAACGTCACCATCTGCGGCCATGACCAGCAAGACAACGACACCAACCTCCGAAAAGTTCTCCAGACCGCGGATATCCTTAATCTGACTTACAATAAGGATAAATGCGTGTTTAGCACCGACCGTCTAGCCATTCTAGGCTACGTAGTGCGAAGTGGAGTCATAGGCCCCGACCCTGAGCGCATGCGCCCCCTCATGGAATTCCCCCTCCCTCACTGCCCCAAGGCCCTAAGGCGCTGCCTCGGGTTCTTTAGCTATTATGCACAGTGGGTCCCCAATTATGCAGACAAGGCTCAACCTCTGATCCAGTCCACAAGCTTCCGCCTGTTGACGGAGGCCCGCCAGGCCTTCTGCCGCATCAAAGCAGGCATTGCAAAAGCCACAATGCGTGCCATTGACGAGGCCCTCCCCTTCCAGGTCGAGAGTGATGCGTCCGACGTAGCTCTGGCGGCCACCCTCAACCAAGCGGGCAGGCCCGTGGCTTTCTTCTCCCGCACCCTCCATGCTTCCGAAATCCGGCACTCCTCGGTCGAAAAGGAGGCCCAGGCCATAGTAGAAGCTGTGCGACACTGGAGGCATTACCTGGCCAGCAGGAGATTCACTCTCCTCATGGACCAACGGTCGGTTGCCTTCATGTTTGATAATGCACAGCGGGGCAAGATTAAGAACGACAAGATCTTGCGGTGGAGGATCGAACTCTCCACCTACAATTACGAGATCTTGTACCATCACGGGAAGCTGAATAAGCCTCCTGATGCCCTGTCCCGCGGCACTTGTGCCACCGCACAAGTGGACCGCCTCCGATCCCTCCACGAGGACCTCAACCACCCAGGGGGTCACTCGTTTCTTTCATTTTATCAAGACCCGCAACCTGCCCTACTCCATCGAGGAGGTCAGGACAGTCACCAGGGACTGCCAAATCTGCGCGGAGTGCAAACCGCACTTCTACCGCCCAGAGAGGGCGCACCTGATAAAGGCTTCCCGTCCCTTTGAACGCCTCAGCATGGATTTCAAAGGCCCCCCTCCCCTCCACCGACCGCAACACGTACTTCCTAAACGTGATTGACGAGTACTCCCGGTTCCCATTCGCCATCCCCTGCCCAGACATGACCACAACCACCGTCATCAAGGCCCTCCAGGGTATCTTTACACTGTTCGGTTTCCCCGCATACATTCACAGTGATAGGGGGTCCTCCTTTATGAGTGACGAACTGCGTCAATTCCTGCTCAGCAAAGGCATCGCCTCGAGCAGGACGACCAGTTACAACCCCCGGGGAAACGGGCAGGTTGAGAGGGAGAACGGCACGGTCTGGAAGACCGTCCTGCTGGCCCTACGGTCTAGGAATCTCCCAGTCTCTCGCTGGCAGGACGTGCTCCCGGTGGCCCTTCACTCCATCCGGTCGCGGCTCTGTACTACCACAAATCAGACACCTCATGAACGTCTCCTTGTTTTCCCCAGGAAGTCCATCTCCGGGACCTCGCTCCCAACCTGGCTAGCGACACCCGGACCCATCCTGCTTCGGAGACATGTGAGGGCGCACAGGTTGGACCCGTTGGTCGAGAGGGTCCACCTGCTGCACGCCAACCCCCAGTACGCTTATGTAGAGTTCCCTGACGGCCGCCAAAGCACGGTCTCCCTTCGGGACTTGGCGCCCGCCGGAGCCCCACGCCCACCCGCACCATTGCCCCCACCCCCACCCTCCCCGCAGCACCTGACCAGAGGGTCAGTACTCCTACCGCCCCTACCTAGGCCCGAACAAGCACCGACGCCCCCTACAGGCACCCCTCCCCCTGCCCACTTTTCGCCCCAACAGCGCTGCCTAGGGGTGACGAAGCTGCCTGGGAGGTCGACACCACGTTCCCGGAGTCGCAACCGCCGGGGTTGCCCATCAGGATCACCGCCGAAGCCCAGGCGCTCCAGAAGGACGACCAGGCCACCCGATCGACTGATTGCTGCACCATGAACACTTTGCTATTACCCTTGACATCACGGCACCTCCATACCTGGTCCTACCATGCGGAAGGCGACATTAACGCTGGTCCTCACTCCGCTGGGTTCTTTTTAACAGGGGGTGAATGTGGTAATACCAGGTATTGCGGTACCTGAGAGGTGGATGACCATTGGCTAGGCCCAGGAGTCTACCATTGGCTGATGTACATAGATCCGCCCTGAGAGGCAGAGTATAAGAACCGATGCCATCCCAGCAGCCTTCACTTTTTGTATCAAAGCTGCTGGGGAACAGTTCTAGCAGATTAAAGCCTATTAGTTATGACTCACCTTGTCTCGAGAGTAATTGATTGTGCATCAGTTGTGTATTCATGTATGTTCCTCGTTGATACAAGGTCACTTTAAGATTTGATCATGTGATGTACTGATGACATAATCGGCAGTTTGGGCAGGCGAACAGTTAGTCCTAGCAGTCTGTGAGAAAACACCTTTCCAATAAAGCTCTTGCTTGTTCGTACCTTTGTGGTCTGCAAGCCTATCCTTTAAAAATACCACATACAAGAAACTGGCAAAATAAGTATAATGAGGATTTAGTTTTCCATGTTAAGAAAACTGTCTGGATTTCTTTTTAGCTTTCAGATGAGTTGCACCTAAATAGGCTCAGGACTGAGTTCCTTGTGGGACATTTTGCTAGTCCTATTGAGAGGGTTTAAACTAAGGTGACAGGTGTGTGGGAACCAGGTTCCTGGATACAAGGTGTTCAGTAAAAAAGGAAATGGAGGAAAGTAAGTTGGCGGTATTGATTAAGGAGCATTGCAGTGCTGGAGAAAGAGGAACTAGCCCCCCCCACCCCCCTGCTCCCCGACCCCATCCCCACAACCCCCAGGAATCCAGGTCAGAATTGAATTACCTGAGTATCAATTGAGAGGTAAAGGGCAGAGAGGCACAGGAGTCCCTAGAGTGTATTCCGGAAAGTTTATTATGGCAGTGTGCGACCTGTCCAATGAGAAAGGAGGCACTGCTAGACATGGTTCTTGAGAATGAGGTGGATCAAGCACATCCACTGTCAGTAGCAGAACATTTAGGGGACTGCGATCAATGTATCATAAGGACAAAGAGCAACCCAGGGTGAAAATAGTTCAATATGGTAAAGACAGATCTGGGCCAAATAAACTGGAGTCAAAGGGTAGCAGGATAAATAGTAGCTGAACAATGGGCTACCTCCAAAGAAGAGACAGTTCAGGTTAAAGTACGTACTGTTGCTAACTTGCTGTTGTCTCTTAATTTGGCTCTGTTTAATTACGTTTGCTCAAGAGTTGCCAGGTATCTTTCAATACCGCAACAAGGTTCAAAACCGAATACTGATCAAAGACTCGATTCATCAGTTAGTAAGTTTAAAAGCAATGCTCATTTATTTACACAGTCAAATCTACTCATGCATAAAACTCTCCAACCTAAACTATCACTATTACTAAAAGCCCATACTTAGCTTCGGGTGCCCACTCAGTCAGAGGAACAATGGCCGTTGCTCGGTTCTGAGGCTGCTGGGTTGAGCTGTTACAGGATAGCAACTAGGAGCGTCTATCTCGTAGCGTGCGTTGACATGGAACTTACTTGGTCTGGCGTAGCTGCTCGGCAGGTCTCTCCTCGCTGAGAGCCAAGGCCAAGAGAGCGATCCTCTCTTGGGAGTCCTTTTTATACCCCAAAAGGGCTTCACGTGCTTTTGGGCGTGCCTTGAACTTGGCCCCAATTAATTGGGCCGTTTCCCAATCGTTCCTATCGATTATCCTCCAATAGAGGGGTGGGTTCCCTGGTTGCTGGGCGTGTCCTAGGTGGCCGTTGGTTTGCTTTGTTTTAGTCTCCTCTGGCGCCGGGATGTCTGGCTTAGCATTGTTTACCTAAATGTTGCCTTTTGTTCCTGGGGATGGCTCATTAGTATGTAGATGGCTTAGCAGTACCGGTCCTGTCTGAGAGACCTTGCACCTGCTTGCTTTTTCGGTATTGTCCAATCTTTCCTGCATTCTTTGCAAGTGTCCATTTTGTAATTGGGAGGTGGTCTTCCCAGATGGCTACGGTACCCTCAAAAAGGGAAGAGGGACAACCAAATCAAGAACTCTCTGCATGACAACAGGCATAGAAATTAGGAAAGAAAACGTTTTTTTATTATTACAGGATGTGGCTAGCATTGATTGCCCATCCCTAATTGCCTTTGAGAAGGTAGTGGTAAGCCATCTTCTTGAACTGTGGCAGTTCATGTGGTGTGTGCTTATGGCAAATGTCAGGAAGAAAACAGATTTGAGAACCAGGCTGAATATGGAGGTTCAAATGGAGAAGGTGGGAGGATGGCACTTGATGAATGGCTCATTTGGAGAGCTTGTGCAGACATGTTGCGCTGGATGGCCTCCTTCTCCACAGTAAAAATTCTGTGATTCTGCAATTAAGTATAAAGATTGTTCAATTGGAGTGTAAAGGACACCTGTGACTTGTGAACCACGGGATCAATAGTCGATCTTCTTAAAAAAATAAACCTAAGGATAAAGAAACATAGCAAACCCAACGGGATGAATTTGAGTCCAATTAAATGCAGAAAGAAAATTGAGTCTAAAAAAAGATTGAACGGAGAAAAGAAACAAGCCAGGAAGGATAACAAAAAATAAATTGTATTTCGTTATTTAAAAAAAAACCTCAAGAACAATTTATTGCCTGCAGGATTAAGAGTCTGGTTTCAATTATTTTTCTGGCCTCCAGGAATGGGTGAGTAGCCCGTCAGGACAATGGATCTTATTAATGTAAAGATGTCCGAACATTATTGACAAGGTCTTTAATCAGTTGCAACTCTCCAGTTTAATTCGTAGGCAGCAATTTCTTGACCCTCGGGGTAGATTGCTGGCGATTTTGCAAGGGTATGGGTGTAAAGTATGCCGAGTAATTTCTCAGCGTATAACTTGCTGGTCACAAATTGCCGTGTTTTAAGTTTTAAAAAAAAGAAATGCATAAATAAATCTCGCCATTATGCAGCAAATTTCGAGCCTTTGTTTCGGTCCGCAACTGCACCTTTCACCGCGCTGCCAGCCACCTGACCTAAGCCGCGCTGACCCAAGAGTAAGTCACGCTTGCAAAAAGCATGCGATTGGGGAGCCAATGCCACAGAGCCGGAGCTGAACGCAATCAGCGAGGCTCGCGGATAGGCTCTGCCAGCAGCTTGCTGAGTGGTGTCTTTGGAACGCTGCGCAGCCCGAGGACAAACACATTGGAATCCACGTGAAGGTTGTGCAGCATGAGCAGCAGATTGGCAGCCAGGGCGGCCAATGGCAGCGCGTCGCTCTGCAACCGCCCTGACGTAACAATGGTCTGGCTCCCCGGACGCGGAGGCCGTGAGCCAATGGGGAGACCGCGGGGCCGGGCATGTCACGTTCCCTGGTGTGTGCAGGCGCGCGAACTAAAGTGGCTACACTGCGATCGGCGGGGATTGCCTTGTGTTGGCAGCGAAGAGCAGCAGCAGGGGAGACGCAGCTGAAAAGGGTAAGCTTTTACTTTTGCATTTGCATGTTACCTATTCATACACGAAGTTCTTCATAAAGCTGGGGGGGATATTAGTTCTCCTTTTCTGACACTTTGGATCGTTCAGATAAAATGTGCAACTAATAACTCTGCTGCCTGAGACTTGCCAGTGTGGTCAACGATTTGGGTATTTGTGGCTTTAATAAACGGATTGGATCCCTGTGTTTAAGAGAACAGTTGCATCATCCCATCAGTGCTGGGAAATGTGTTGATGTCAGGCAGGGGGAAATCGTGCTCGCAAATAACATTGTCTGTTCTTCGTTGTGCTGTTCCATTTATTGGTCGTGAATCAGTGTTTGCATAACACGCAGCCAGGTAAGGTGAAGCTAGCCTGCAAACAGTTGCAAACGATGTATTTATTTGTTTTGATCAGTTTCGTTGCCTAAGTTTTTTTTCCCTTTGATCTGCAATGTTTTGAGTTACGGTCTCGTTATTTCCTTTCTGTCACTTGGTTCAAGTTTTGTTTACAGCTGTTTAAACCTAAATCATGGTTACTATTACGCAGCCAACTTTTTAATTTAATTTGCAAAAACATTTTGGTTTTTTTTTTCTAAGTGTGTTCCAGTTTGAAATAGTGAAGTCGAGGAAATGCCAATACTGTTTTTAAACGAATCTTCTGATCAGACGATCCTTAATTTAGCCATTTCATAGAATCTGACAGCACGGTAGGTCATTCGGCCCACTCTGTACAGAACCATCCATTGGTTCTCCCTCTTACCCAAGAGTTAATTTGACCAAAACTGTGTTGGGATCCCTTGTGCTAAACGTTTAGGACGGATGGTTTATTCCAGACTACTAGATCACTAGTGATACACGTGTAATGTGTGTTGGTTACATAATGACAGTAACTATCTAAAATTGTGTATCACAATCTTCTACCAATTTTCTTACAATGTAAGGTACAGTTGGCTTTATTTTTCACAGTACTACCAGTGGGAGGCTCACAGTTGTTACATTATGGTAATTAGAGCTGTATCCTCGAAGCTGCTGAAATTTATCTGACTGTTTCATGACATGTATGATTGGAAATAACTAATTATTCTGCAGGCTCTTTCCAGTTTTTAATGTTCATCAAATTTCAGGGTTTTTTGAAATATGTTAATATTTCTATTTCTTTTCCTGCTGGATTTTGTAGGGATAGGTATGACATGGTAATTAGTGCACATCGTCAAACTAGTAAGATCACCCCTTCCAAACGGCAGCAGATAAATGTCTGGCGTTTACTGCAACTATGATAGTGGATCAACACCCAAGTGATGGTTGCTGCAGGCATAGTAGAGCAGAATTAATTTGTACGGTGTTACAAAGTGTATTTTCAGAGATAGCAGTTGCATTACTGGTAAATGAATGTGGAAAATCAGAGTGCTCACATTTTCTTATCTGCATCAAATATATTTATACATCTGTCTGTGGTCTCCCATTATTCTTCCATCCTTCTATTAGGATTGGATCTTGTGGAGATATATTACATTATATATGTATCGCTTGAGCATCAGGGTGGAACAATTTTTTCCTGTAAATTTGTTAAATTCAAGATGAAGTATGATTGATAGACCCAGAGTGAAGTGGCAATTAAATTAATTTAACAGAATCAGATAATCCCCTCGGATTAACACTAATCCAGAAACATAACCTTGTGATTGAATGTGTATGTGCTATACTTGGCTTGATATATTTTAGTTTCAGTTATACCTATAGTTATGATGAATCATATTTTTGGTGGATATTGTCATGGTAGTTTGCTCTGGGATTATGTTAAAATTACTATCAGTATTAAAAGTTAGCTTTTGTTCACAGTAGCTTGTTTCTGCATGTTCCAGAGATTGGAATCTCTGTCAGAAGTTGCACATAGTCCAGTTTCCTGTTGATCAATGTGTTGTATAATTGTCCTACAGTAATTTTGTGCTTTGTCCTAAACTGTCATGGTCAAAAATTAATGTTGATCTTGGTGTCTGAAAATGTTTTGCCCGTGGAATATGTTCTATGCAAAAGGGATTTGTTTGGTTTTGCATGCTGAGGAAAGACAGACCATGCCATTTAACATGTAATGCTTAATTGGCTCTGAAGAAAGGTTACATATCCAAAATGTCAAACTGTCTTTTATCTTTACAGTTACTGTTACCTAAGGCAGTGTTTTTAAAACTTTTTTTCCGGGGACCCATTTTTACCAACCAGCCGACCTTCGCGACCCACGCCGGCCGACCTTCGCGACCCACGTCAGCCAACCTGCGCGACCCACCATTTTCTCTTGCCTTGTTTGTTGCTGACAAAAATGGAGGAAATGGTTTTGGGTCCCTTTGGCCCCCCCCGAACATGAAAAAAAAAGGCTGCGACCAGATTTTTAAAAAGTGGGGCCGCAGTGCGCATGTGGCCGCATTTTTGTAATCTCTTCCTGGCCATTTTGAAGGCCGCTCGCAGCCGGAATTATTAAAATAGTCACAGATGGTTTCATTTTCTGAACCCTTTTCAATTCTGAACATTTCTTAAGATTATATATAGTTTACATTCTATACAGAATGTATCATTTCACAATTATTCGTTTTTAAAAAAGCAAACGTCACATGTAGTCTTTTCCCATGCCATGGCTGTGATAGGGCATCAACAATCGACTTTTCTTGTGAATACTTTTGCATTAGTTCTGTTTTATGGTGTTTTTTACAGGGTATCACTTGGTGAATGATCACCTTCTGAGTATACAAAAACTGGTTGTAGGTGATTAAAATTGGGGAAATATGACTTTAAATTTGATTTTGTGACCTTGTACAGGTCATCATCAATCCTAAAAGTAACCTTTGGTCGATTTCTATTTTTACCGATAGACTTTAATAAGGTACCCAAGGAGAAGAACACCGAACAGTATGGGTGGGATCCAACGGCCACACTGCGCCGTAAGACGCTCACTCTGGCGCAGCATGGCTGATGAAAGCCATGCGACCCTGCTCCCAGGATCTACCCGGCTTGCCACGCCTACCAAGATCCAATGCGATCTCTGGAGACGTTACGATGTAAATCCCGCCCACAGTGGGCAGGATCATGTTTAGGCAAATCTGCATATTAGAGCAAGGCAATAAGCCTCACTCTAATGTGCAAATTCCTGAGGTACCTGAGGCTTTGAGATTCAGCCCCTTCACCGGGAAACATGCGGCTAAACGCGCTTGCCAGCACTTTCCCATTTGGGAAAATCGCGCCCATATGTTTCTGACCCCTGCCTTGGTTACCGTTTTTAAAAAAAAGTTTCTTCCTGTTCTCCATCCTTAGACTGATATCAGAGAATGGCCACTTATTTGAAATCTGGGTTCCAAGAGGCTGAGTTGGTCCTGCATTCACGTGGTGCCAATATTCAGGATCAAGCACAAGATCAGGGAGTGCAGCAGTTGCCTGATGATGTGGAGATGAAAAGCTCAAGTGGGACTGATTCAAATGGGAATGAATTTTCCGAGAGCTCGAGCAGTAGCGCCAGCCAAAATGGAAAAGATTCAGCTTTACTCTTGGATTCATTGGAGAGCAGCAAAAGGTAGGAGACTCTAAAATTGCACTTAAGGAATGGAGTGCATTATTGCTCCTCCTGTTTTTAAAAAGTCTGTGCTACCAGAAGGGGGATTTAATAGCGCGTGCCTGTTGAGTCACCCCTATTGATATTGTCACCAATTTATTCTGGACTTTCACTCGAAAATTAGGCTTGTTGAGTGTTTCATTGTGGAATTAACACTGACTTCAATGTGACTTCAATCACATTTACTAAGGTTTTGTTTGACACTTTTGTTGAGTTGAACAACTAACATTGGAAGTAATAAGAATAGGTTTACCACGACTGTAGTATTTTTCTTTTCATTTTATCAATTTGAAGTGTCTTTTTTTTTTTTTTAAATTGTCCAGGAGTGTTCTAAAACAGAGATGGGAAAAAGGTCTGAAAATTCATCTGGAACCTTCCAATGTTCTCCTCTCCCTTGTCTCTTATCCCCACCAGAAAAAGTTTGCGTAAAACAGATGACAAACTATTGTCTTTTTCCTACTACATTGATTATGGGTAAATCATAATGGGATTCTTACTGGAAGACAATTGTAAAACAAGATCTGACAGAGTACCAGTACAAACTGGTAATTGCATTATAATGGAATAATATCGACATTGAAATTCATGTCTTTTGGAAATTTCTCTTGTTACTTTTGTGTATTATTTTTGCTTGCATCAAATGGTGTGCCCTCAAACCACCTGCAATATTCTAAAGTGTGCTGAATGTGTTTGATATAGTGATGTGCATTTTGTGACACTTGCCTACTACTCCATGCATTATCTACAATGTAATTATCAAAAACAATAAACATGAAAGTTCAAGTTTTCACTGGTAAAATCAATACAGTAGCATTTTTACATATCAACTGTATGTTCTGCAATTGACAGTATTGTCAAGTTCCATTTGATGATGCCTGTCGATCGAATATTTGATAATGTATGACTGTAGTCCTTTTAGATTTCATAGTGAGTGTGACCAGAGTAGTGGCATGTTGCTTTGCACTACTCTAGCTTTCCCACCTCCTCTTTCAAGCAGTTACCTGATGAGCTTTTGATCTGTGCTGTGTGAAGGTCATGCACTTTCCCACGTGAAAGGAAAACTGTACGGTAGAGGCAATCTTGTTGATCGTGCATATTTCCTACTAGCAGGTTTCATAGCTACAATGTTGGAGGAGGAAGTGTAGGTGGCCCACCAGCTCAACAGCATTTAATGCGAGGGAGATCAAGGAAGAAATAAATCCTTTTTACTCTTGTCCTACTCCTTGGGCTGTTTAACTATTTTACTTTGCATCATTCTAGTTTTAACTTTTATTTGAGTGTTGCAATATTGGTCATCCAGTACTTTCCAGTAGTCACTTTGACCCAAATTATATTTTTTTAATGTTTCAGATGTGCAAATTCAAGTAACTTGGAGCTAAATCTTTAACTGTCTTTTGCAGCTTTGCCAAACATGTTAATTTCATTGCTCAAGCAATGTTGAACATGTTGCATGTATCAGCAATAAATATGAAATGGATTGTAATTTGAAAAATCCATATTCATAACTTAGGGAAATAACTTGTACAAATTATACGCTTACCCTTTTTTTAAATGTCAGATAAACTGCAGCATGACTATGCTGTAGCTGTCAAATAGTATATATACTTTGTTTTCTCTTGTGTCACGTTATAAAATATTACATTCTTTTGTTTGCTGTGTAATTTTTGAAGTATTAATACAAAGAAAAGAAAACGAAGATTTGATGAAATATATATCCGAAATAAGAGGCTTCCTTTCATGCCTCTCTCATTTGAAAATATTAATCCTACTGCCAGGTTGGTTCCAAGTAATTTCTACTCATGTATTTAAAGTAATATGGATGTACAGTATTGAGGTTTGGCATTTTCTTTTCCCTCTGGTTAATGCTATCTTTAACGCTGATAAAGAATGTAATATCGCTTCTCGGCCTTTTGGCTAAGATCATGTGTCTGTAGATTGAGCCTTTGGTTCAGATCTGGTATGTCTCTCTTGTGGGGACCATGAATTGGATTCAATTTGAATTAGTTTTTTGGAGCAGGCGAGGAGCTGGATTAGGGGTTCGCCCCTGACCCACACTCTGAGCCCTGGCTTGGTAACTCAGAAAAGGAAAAAAAAAAATTTTTTTAAAGATAAAGAATGTAATACCAATAACGGACAGTTGTAGGAGTTTAAGTGATCTTATGGGAAAACATCTTTTCGTTCACTTCAAAGGAATTAAACTTGTTTTGATGGCATCAACGCCATTGATTCATTCTTTTGCCATTCAATTAATTTGCTTTAATGATTGGCACTCTTAGAGATCAATAAAGTGACATCCTGCAGCTCACTTATTCCTCTGTAGGTTATTGAGCTGCGTCGGCAATTCTAGTTCTATACAAGATACGTACATATACAAATATCTTTTTAAATCTTCGCCTTGCCTGAAGATATTTGATTACTTGCGGAGATGGGGAGAAGGTCTCTTTCCTCATTTGCACCCAGCACCTTGCCCAAGTGGCTGTGCATCCGTGAATCTACTGTCTGCAATCTGTACATTATTGGGGCAGGGATTACAGTTGAGGCTCGTTTAGCATCTCCTTCCAACATTAGGTTATGAATGAAAATTAGTAGCGAGAACCGGGACTGACTTTCTGCTCTCTAACCTGCTGATGAGCTCTGTCTGCTGTGATCCTAACCAGGCACAGATTGTGAACTGAAACTGCGACCTTTTGAGTCTGAATGGCTGCTATACACTCTTGTCTTTTTTTAATTGAAATTTTGAAGTAAATATCTTGAGATAAGATTCAAACCGTTCATTAGTACCTGTATAGAGAATCTCAAGTGCGAGCCAAGTGATGAATTCAACAATATATGTGTATAGTGAATTAACAATTTGCAGTGAAGTAGGTAAGATGGTTTAGGTGCCAATTTTCCTCTTGCTTTTTTTCCTTTGGAAAATGTTGTTGAATTTTCTTTTGCATGCTCCGGCTCTAAAATGGCCTGTCAAATGAGAAATGGTGCAGGTTTTGTGTTTGCGTGCCTTCTACAACCAGTTGGATTAAAGTGGTATTGACCATGAAGCATTCAAAAGATCACGTAACTGTGATTGTATAACACAGGCTGTTGCTCACATGTGCGATGTGTTCAAGGCTGGATATGTGCTGCAATGGTATTACATAACTGCTGGAGGAGTCGGCAGGCACTGCCATTTCAAAAGCATTTTAAGAGCTTTGAGAAATTGCTATCCTTAATTTGCATGCAAAAGCTGAAATGCACAAACCACATTCCTCTGCCACTATCGGTGGTGACCCATCTGACATAAATCATAGAATTTACAGTGCAGAAGGAGGCCATTCGGCCCATCGAGTCTGCACTGGCTCTTGGAAAGAGCACCCTACTCAAGGTCAACACCTCCACCCTATCCCCATAACCCAGTAACCCCACCCAACACTAAGGGCAATTTTGGACACTAAGGGCAATTTATCATGGCCAATCCACCGAACCTGCACATCTTTGGACTGTGGGAGGAAACCCATGCACACATGGGAAGGATGTGCAGACTCCGCACAGACAGTGACCCAAGCCGGAATCGAACCTGGGACCCTGGAGCTGTGAAGCAATTGTGCTATCCACAATGCTACCGTGCTGCCCCAAATGAATACGCTGCTTTAAAAATGGGGGTAATTTGGTACAAGCACATTTAAAATGTTGATTTAAGTGGATGATGTAGCTTACTACATTATTATACTACCTTCATTCTTGTACTTGAGGTGTTCCAAGAATTCCATACGTAGGAGGAGGCAGTGGCGAAGTGGTATTGTCGCAGGTCTAGTAATCCAAAGACCCAGGGTAATGCTCTGGGAACTCAAGTTTGAATCCCTCCATGGCAGATGGTGAAATTTGAATTCAGTAAAAAATCTGGAATTAAAAGTTTAAAGTGACCATGTCGATTGTCGTAAAAACCCATCTGGTTCACAAATGTCTTTTAGGGAAGGAAATCTGTCGTCCTTACCCGGTCTGGCCTACATGGACTATAGATCCACAACAAAGTGGGAAATAAATGCTGACCCAGCCAGTTGTGCCCACATCCCATGAACAAATTTTTTTTAAAAATCCTGGATAATTCTAATGCTACACAAGGTACCTTCCCTGGAGAATTCTCCACACCATTAGAAGTTTGTACTCCAGTGTTCATGCCCTACACGGCATTCCCTGACACATTGCCCCATCCTAACAAATGGGATTTACTGCTTTGCCTTTTGCAGGAAAATTAGTGAAAACAAGATACAAATGGCTACCTATAGAACTCATCAAAATAAATAACAAAATGTTGGGAGTTAAAAATAAACATGAGGATGACACCTCACCTCTCTACAGCAAAATCATGACTCCAGAAACCTCATTGATTCATTGCAAAAAGTGCACAGAAAATCTATCCTGAAAGGGTTTTTTATTTTACCTCTTGCTTTAGGATAAGGATGGATGGATTTTAGTTCAGAAAATAATTTTGCTGAATTAACAGGTTTTTTTGACAAATGTAGCATTTTTGTTTTCAAGAAACTGTCACGGTTCTCAAGTCATTTTGGTGAGAGCCCCTTGCTTTAAATTATGTTGGATTTTTTTTTTTACGGTGCATATTGTTTCAATAAAATCTTGCTGAACTGTTTGTTGTGCATGCCTATGATTTGCACCCAGTCTTCCTGTGTAAACCAGATTCCAATTAAGCAATAAGCCTTGAGTTTATTATTGTATTGTTTTTCTGGAAATGTTTGCAGTATTTATATTGACTATCCCATTGTAAGTCGAGATAATGGTAACTTATCCTGGGTCCCTGTGTTTAGGCTTCTAAGACAGAAAATGGATGTTTGGAACTCCCATGTTAAGTTTGTGAGCGTGCATGTATAGAGCGGCTTAGCTTCTGGCATCCCTTCAGCACCACAAGCGGCATGATATATGGAACAGCAAAAGCAATATCCATCATCTATGAAACAAAATATTCAATTTTAACTCCCTCCTCCCAGTGTACCAGGCAATAGGGAGATTCAAATCGTAACGGTATATTTGGTGCCTTGGTTCCATTCAGCTGCCATATGGGGTTTCCTTAGATCACGAGGCACCGCTAAATCAGGAAAGGACAACATGACTTGGTTTTATGATGCAGGCAGGACCCTAATGTCACTTTGGCTGGCTGGATTATGTCTGCTGAGGACAACTTCTCAATGCAGCAGAGGAGACCTGAATAGGTAAGTGTTTAGATCATTTTTGTGGGGCCCAGAGGAGCAGGAATGCTTCTTTGGACTCTGCAGGAATATCATGGGCCAAACCTGCTCCAGGTTACTGTGGTAGTACCCCAGCCTCTCTATTTCCCTGCCACTTAATATTCTGCTGGCACAGAACTGGTGAATTCCATCAGTGTGCAGAGTGTGTAGTTTGCTGTCTTCATTTTAATAAGGCCCAGTCCCTGAAATGAATAGTGCCTCCCATCACAGCTCCACAGCAGTCGATCCATGGGTTGTAGCTGCCTACTAATTAAATTGCAACCCTTCCCATCTGAGCTTTGGACACTAACTTAATTTTATTAAGTTAGGTAATGCTTAGCATGAAGCTTGGTAAATGGGTAAAACTGATTAATATGTTTGAACATTGCTGTTGCTTTGGACATTTATTGCAGAGATAATGTCTGTCCTGGTGGTAAAGTAATGCAATTTTATTTTTTATTGTGCAGTTCCAATTCCCAGAGCCTGTCACTTCACAGCAGCTCAAATGGTTTCAGTCTCATTAGTGCTAGCTCGGAACAAGACAATCCTTCAACAAGTGGTTGCAGGTAGGTGTTGGTTCTTCCTGACTCTTTTGGGTAATTCTTTTTAGCTCCTTTAATGTGAGGAATGATGCAAAATATAACCAGCGGGATTCTCTGTTACGCCAGCAGTGCACCCACACCCACGAGTTTCCCGGCGGCATGGGGTGGCCAAAGTGGGAAATTCTATTGGCAGGAGGCGGGAATAGAGAATCCCGCTGCCAGTGAGGGGATGCCGCCCAGGAAAACAGGGCTGGCAGACCGGAGAATCCTGCTCACCATGTTTTTAAAAAAATAATTTTATTTACTCTGGCAACAAATACTTTGTGGCCAAATGCATCACATGTATGCACAGTAAACTCCCTTTAATCTGCTCACCCATGTACTTTAACACCTGTTTATCACCACATGGACTAATACATTCCATTTTCTATACCTGCCTTTCTGAATAAGTTACCAATTAATGCTGAGGGGACAGTTCATATCTGATTCTTGACTATGGGAGTTTTTCAGCGGGAACAGCCCAGTCTGTAATTAAGAGACCTAATAAACCTCCCCTATTTAAGTATTTTTTTCCTTCCTATTCCCTCCCCACCTCCGTTGGAAACATGACATTTGCAACACCTTTTTATTGATACAGAAGGTTTCTTTGATAGCTTTCTACAGTGACGGCAACACATTGATGCATTCCAATTGTTTCATTTATGAATATTGGTCTACGACAGGTTACAGTACATTTTTTAGTCCCAGCCAAATCTGTGTTGCAGTCATAATCTCTTAAGAAATAAAGAAAGCAAGATATTTTAATTTGTGCTGTCTGACCTAATAATTATAAATTCCCTTTAACAGTCCTAAGAAGCTGGATGTGTGCTGATTCTAAATGTTCGCATCACCTAAAATAGTGGGTTTCTTCCTTCTGCAAGCTATAGAGGTAACAGACATAATGACACGCTGATGGAGCAGTTTTAAGTGTTGCTTTCTTTTTCCCCATATCCTTTTCCTGAATATCTTCATCCCTTGCTAGATATGGTTTTACAACTTCCAAGTTGCCAATGAGATCTCCTCCAGCCTGCCTGTTTTTAATTGTGGACCTTAAGAGTGAAAGTCAGCTATGTGGATTGTCGTAGTCACCTGATGCCACGTTCCACATTTCCGCAAGGATCACATGATAGTGCTGAGGAGTGGCGAGCCTTGGCTTTCCTTTCACTCCCTTTCCAAACCCACTGGACCTGTGCTGACTTGTAGCGGTCATGTTGCCTGTCTTCAGATTAGTCAGCATGGACAGTGGAACAAAAGTGGGACGTTACTGGCTTTTATGGCTCAACCACTCTGAATAAATTCACTGAACTATTTTTCAATAATATGGCGGTGGGGAATAGTCAAGAGTGGAGTCACCATAAGCTACACACATTTTGCCCTGTTCAAACTAAATCCGTGAATGAAATGGCTACCATGATGAGAATTGGCGCAAAGCCAGTATTGCTTTCTGATTGCTTATATTAATCTATGTAACTTGCTTGGTTGTAGCTTGTGACGGCAATGAGTGTTGCTTATAAATATCATTTTAAATACAGGGCTAAAGCTGTGAGTTTGTATTTGTATTGCAGTAGCGATCAATCTGCTAAAGCAAAGAAACAGAAAGAGTTAATTAAAGCACTGAGTGTCTTAAAAAGGCATCTGCCATCTGATAAGACGACAAAAGGAAAATCCAGAACACTTTCTACGCTGAAGTATGCACTGCGATGTATCAAACAAGTCGGAGGTAGGCTTGCAGTAATATATTTTCAAGAGACTTAACATTTTTGAGGATTGGCAAGCGAGCGGTACTTGCACCTGTATCCTACCTGCATACACTATCGTGAATATTAGGATATATGGAACTGGCTGTCACTATGTAGAGGGCAATTCTTAAAGAAAATCAAATTAAAATTGCAGTCCGATTCCAATTAAGTAACCGGAACCTGCTGGTTTTGGCTGCATTTTGTTGCCATCTGCTTAGTGGAACAGGTTAAAGACAGGTCATCTTCCCATAGCTAGGGCAGATTAATAACCCGGACGATTTTAACTGCATGTTTGTCTGCTATCCAGTTAGGGCTAAAGTCGCTCCTATTCTCTTACCAGCTGTTGCATCCCTAGAAGAAAGCATTGTAATGACAAGAATCATACACTCTTAATTTTCATTTCGTTATCATAATTTGACTAGATTCTTTCATCACTTGCCCCACAGCTTTGTTTTAAAAGTGTTCTCGGGGCCTTTACATAAGGGATCAGCAAGGAAAAGATAGCTTTCGTCTTTAAGTATTTTGAGATGAGACTGATTTTTTTTTTTATTACACTTTTAATTCAAAAAGTGTTTAAATATAACTATTGTTTTTTTCTGTCTTTTTTGCTGCAGCTAATGAAGAATACTACAAATTTCTAATGAACGACGACTCTGAACCAAGCAATTTGAGTATGAACTCCTTCACAGTTGATGAGGTGGAGAACATCACTTCTGAATACACCTTGAAAAATGCTGTAAGTACTGAAAATTAACAAAGTATCATACATAAGCCTTTGTGATAGGTTCTTCCAGCACAAAGCTAATATAAATGCTATCCTTGTAAACATTTCTCTATTCCTTAAATGAAAACCAAGCAACTTATACTTTGTCGAAGTTAGTATATTGAGGAACATAATTATACTAATCAATAATCATTATTAGTGTCACAAGTAGGCTTACATTAACACTGCAATATGAAAATCCCCTAGTCGTCACACTACGGCACCAGGTCGGGTACACAAAGGGAAAATTCCGAATGTCCAATTCACCTAACAAACACGTCTTTCGGCACTTGTGGGAGGAACCCGGAGCACCCTGAGGAAACCCACATAAACACTGGGAGAATGTGAAGACTCCGCAAAGACAGTGACCCAAGCCGGGAATCAAACCCGGGCCCCTGGCGCTGTGAAGCAACAGTGCTAACTACTGTGCAACCAGGCATGATTATAACACAGTGGTTAGCACTACTGCCTCAGCGTCGTCGGGGGGGACCAGGATTCGATTCCAACCTCGGGTGACTGTGGACTGTTTGCACATTCTCCCCATGTCTGTGTGGAATTCACCCGGGTGCTCCAGTTTCCTCCCGCAGTCCAAAGATGTGCAGGCTCAGTGGAATTACCTTGCTAAATTGCTCCTGAGTGCTCAAAGATTAGGTGGTGTTACGGAGGATTGGGCATAAGAGGAATGCTATTTCGGAGGATCGATACAGACTTGATGGGCCAAATGGCCTCCTTCTGCACTGTAGGGATGCTATATATGCAACAAAAATTAGAAATGGAGATACCGATCTGCCGTTATCTAATCAATGACAGAAGAGGCTGAATAGCCTATTGCTGTTCCAATGTAACACTTCTTTGCTTATCATTTTCCTGATGATCAAGAGTAGACTGATGTGCCAGTAATTGACCAGATTGGATTTGTTCTTTTTTGTGAACAGGGCACACTTGTGCAATTTTTCACATTGTCAGATAGATGCTAATGTTGTAGCTGTACTAGAGGAGCTAGACTTGAGGGTGTAGCTAGTTCTAGAGCGCAAGTCTTCAGCAATGCAGCTGGGATATTTTCAGAACCCACAGCTTTTGCTACAGGCAGTGTACTTGGCTGTGTTTGGTTGTCTCTTGACATCAGGCAAAGTGAACCTAATTGACTTAAGACTGACATCTGTGATGTTGGAAACCACTGCTGTAAATAATATGAGACCACTATTAAGTAATTTGAGTGATGGGTTTTGATAAAAGTAACAGTGTGTGGATTTTAACTGGCAAAAACCCGAGGATACCGTTTGATAGGTATGGAATAAGACGTTATCTCGTACCCCATAAACCATAAGAATTAGGAGTAGGCAATTCAGCCCCTCTAACCTGCTCTGCCATTCAATGAGATCATGGCTGATCTGATCTTGGCTTCGTCTCCAGCTTACAGCCCGCTCCCCATAACCCTTCATCCCAGTGCTAATGAAAAACCCATCTATTTCCTCCTTAAATTTGTTTAAACTTGTAAATGGAGATACATGTGTGCACATTTGTATTTTTTTGGAGGGGAGAGGGGCAGGGCTTTTCATGCTCTACCTCCATACAGGCAGAAATCCCAGTTACACATGTAAATGAGGCTTCCACTGAACTGAGTTGAAATTAGTGTACATTGGACGAAGCTCTGAGAAAGTTAACTCCTTGTAGCGGTTCTAAAACTACAATAGCTTCTACAGTACAATTCACTATTGAAGCACTTCCATTTCATTACAACTCAGACCCGTCCTCTACTTGGTAAATTAAGAACTGACAAAATTTACTTGTTTGAAAAGCTGAAAGTAACAATACCCACTTGCTTTATTTGTATATTTCTCAACTTGCTGGTTTGGGCCTGTTTTGCAGGATATCTTTGCCGTGACTGTTTCCCTTATCACGGGGCACATCGTATACATCTCTGACCAAGCCTCCTCCATTCTAAATTGCAATAAGGATGTCTTCAAAAATGTAAAGTTCACGGAGCTTCTTGCACCACAGGATGTTGGTGTTTTCTACAGCTTTACAAAGCCATCACAACTGCCTCCGTGGAGTGTGCGCACAGCTGCTGGTGAGTGTGTGTTATATTAACCGATCCTCTTGCAGCACTCGATGTATATTATATAATGGTTGCCAGCAGCTGGTTGGTACACAGATTTGGAAAATACAGCTGTCCAATTATGTAATCCAGTAATCAGTTTTCCAAATGACCTTAACATGAGAGAACACAATAACAATAGGTCATTCAGCCCTGCCTTTCTTGGAAATAGAATATTGTGGACTCTTGGCCATTTATTGTGCTGAGAGAATTCATGTGTACATTTTCCATCCCCAATTGAGCAGACTTCCAAATTAATTATCAATCTTCACACCTCTATTATTCAGGTGTTTGTTAATATGTTTCCTCCATCTCTTATTCAAGTCCCCCGACTCCCACCTCCTCCTGCTCTCCATCCCTCCTTCCCTCAGCAACTAACAGCAATGCAGAAACCACCGTGAACAATGAAGTATCAAATTGCAAGATGGTAAAAATGGGTTTGTAATTGGCAAATTAATTTTGGTGTAGATTAAGTGTGAGATGTGTGCATTTTGGTTGCAAGAGCAAAGAGACACACACTCATTGGAACATAATGGTCTGAAAATGGGTTTAATTAAATTCAGTAGGGAATTCAGGAACCGCTTCTTTGCCCAGTGTGTGGTTAGAATAAGGAAGTTCCTACTTGGAGTAGTTGAGTCCAATGGCAGAATGAAATTAGGTAAAGATATGAGGGAGGGGGGGAAGGAATAGAAGGCAATGCTGAGAGGGTTAGGTTAAGAGTGGTGGGAGGAGAATCATGGAACATGGACCAGCTGGACCCAGTGGCCTATTTCTGTGCTGTACATTCTATATATAATTCTATGTACTTATCTCTCCTTATTTTTGTTATCTTCATTATTGGTCACAAAAGACTTAATCCAGCATTTATTGAGGCGATACTCTTAAAGCTGAATTAGGCTCTGAGTGTTCATTTGTTTGGGGAGGGGGAGGTTCCTTCTAATCTTTTGTCTTGCTTGATTATTTTAACCCATGTCTTTTAAATGCTGTATTGACGCACATACATAGGCCGCTTTTGTCTACTTTTAGCTGTGATTATGCCCTGAATTTGCTTGGCTTGAGTTTCTAAATTCTATAATAATCCTAGTCACCCTTTTGAATCTTATCTATGTCTTGAAGGTAGGTGCCCAAAATAGCACACTTTTTACTCCAAATATGATACCACCATTGATCTAGGTTCATATTGTATAAATTAGAGCTTGTGTGATTAAATCATGTATGCGTCGTTCCTTAAGATCCGCTTATGTTCTTCTGAGTTGGTCTGACGTATTGCGCAATTGAAATCCCTGATGACTACTTATAACTGCAGTCAATTGACTGATCCATCAGGTGTGAGGTAGGCAGAGTGAGCCGACAGCTCACTCAGTTTAAGCACTGAGGCCGAATCATTATCACAGTCAGGCCTCATTAATATTCCCCTGGTGAGAAGATTGCTGATCAGAGAGTTTGTGAAATCTGGCAACTTCACTGTGGAGCCGAACCACTGCAGGTTCTTGGGAGGGATAGGTCAGTCATCTGGGTGTGCACTTCTGACCCCACGAAGAACTCATTTACTAACTTATGTTTTCCAATTCCTTTGAGTGGTCTGCAGTGGCCCCTTCAAGGGTAGCTGCTGAGTTCTACTGCCAATGGGGCACTGTGCCATGCACACATGTCCATCAGTAAATTGCAGCACGGTCCTTTTGTGAAAATTGGTATTGTACGTCAGCAAAGTTAATGGGTCTCCTGCCTGTTCCCTGCCGAACTGATAGAGACCCAGAATTCAATAGGAGTGGATGGTACGTGCTGTAGATGTCATGACTTTTGTTTACCATCCAGTGGTGGGGATAAAAATCAGTCACAATATTTCCGAACCTTGAAGCGGGTTACTGTTTTGTATTGGCTTTTGATATTCCGCTTGCCTATCAGCTTATCTAAAATGCTTCCTCATCTTCTGACATATTATGGCTGCCCCCACACATGCCTCATCTCTACAGCCATGAGAGTTTCCAGGGAATTTGTTTTCAATGAGGAATTCCATCCCCAAAGCAAAACAGGGCAAATGTTAAAAAGGCCAAGAAAGTTTGATTTTGATGACCAGAGTGGGAGAAACAGTTACATTCTTGATTTAATAAGGGGATCAGGAGTTATGGGGATGAGAAACATATCAGCCATGATTGACTGGCAGAGCTGACTCATGGGCTGAATGGCCTAATTCTGCTCCTATGTCTTATGGTCTTATTCATTTTGAAGTGATTAACAATGTGGAAAAATATTGCGTTGGTTGAGAAATGTATTGCCAAATGTGACTATTTTAGATTTGATTATTTTGTGCCAAGTCACTTAAGCCTTCACAACATTTCACAAAAGACTACATTAACAATGAATGTGCTGTGTGACTTCACTCTACCAGCAAAGTTTTAAGACCATATTTCATTCTTTTCTCTTCCAATAATTTTGTTGTGATTTTCTAATTTGTTACTGTAACTGTCTTTCAGATTCATCACCTCCAGACTGTATGGAAGAGAAGTCTTTCTTTTGCCGTATCAGGTGAGTACTCAAAGGGACTGGGGCTTCGCAGGTTAGGGGGCTGTGTGCAAAGGACGTGTAGGAATAAATCATATCGTCAATGATGTTATCTGAATAGTCAAAATGGAAAATTAAATTAATCATTCAGGGATGATGCTTTTGAAAACATTTCTTCAGACTGCCGTAACTTTTCTATGGTTCTGTGTTGTCTTTTTAATATTCGTTGATTTGTGGCTTTTTGGGTTTTAGAAGTTTGGAATTTGTGATAGTTCAGTGTTAAAACTCACTTCAGCACCTGATGGGTACAACTACCTTTTCCCATAGAGTTTGCTGAAACTTTTGCATTTATAACAATGAGGGCACCTTGAATCTGATAGATTAGTGATCCTCCTTAAGGTGGGGCTGGTGCTCTAATACCTTGCCTTCACAAGAAGTAGATCCTTCACGAACTAGAAGACTTCAGTGACCTCCAGAGGAGTAAATCCGCAGTGTTCTTTTGCAATCTGCCAGGATACCCCTTTTTGAGGTTTTTGTTCTTCTCAAAATTGCCTGTAAACTTAATTAAGAGACTATTTTGTTCATGTCCTTTCTTGGAGTGCCGGATTCATCTAACCTATTTGTACAGATTCTGAATATTTTGTGTTTCTAATGTTTAATTAATTTAAAATGAGAAAATATTTATCACATGCAAAGTGTAATTTTTCTGATCCCACTTGTGTGGATAGAAATAGCACTTTATTGCAGGTGATGCGGAAGGTTTTGCCATTTTTAAACTTGGAAGTGAAACCACAAGTCATGAGTCAATAGAATATGTCACTCTTAGTCCAAAATACTCCCCTGTCTTGGTGATGGTCGTTGCCAGGAACTGGTGTGACATGAATCTTATTTACCACTAACCTGCACAAGCCTAAATGAGGAGTTGTGAATGGATGGTGATGAACACTGCAATCATCAGTGAACATCCATACTTCTGACTTTATGATGGAGGGAAGATCATTGATGAAGCAGCTGAGATAGTTGCAGCAAGGTGCTATCCTGAGGAGCAGCTGCAGTGATGTCTTGGGGTTGAAGGGACTGGCCTCCAGCAAACACAACTTTAAATCCTTCTGCTAGGCATGACTCCCAACTAGTGGAGAGTTTCCGTTTCCCAACTTGCCTTTGTTAGGGTTCCTGATGCCACACTTGGGCAAATGCCCTCTCCCATTCCATCTTGAGCTTGGCTCTTTTGTCCATGTTTGGACCAAGGCTGTAATGAGGTGTGGAACAGAGTGGCCGGGCGAACCCAAACTGAGCTTGGGCGAGCATGTCATCGTTGAGCAAGTGTCACTTGTATCGCGGTCAAAGACACTTTCCGTCACATAGCGGATGATTGAAAGTAAACAGCTGGGAAGATAATTGGCTAGAATGGATCTATCCTTTTTGTGGACAGTGCATACCTGATCAGCTTACCACATTGACTGTGTTGTAGCTGTCTTTGCCGGGAAAATTTGGCCAGTGACATTTGTGTTATCTTATAAGCAGATAACCATTCAACATCAGTGTAAATTACATGAAACTGTTCATGATGTTGATGGTTTTTCGTATTTGTTATTGGACTGGATTTACAAGAGAATTGTTGGATTGAAAATTGAAAGACTTTTGGAATTGAGATGGCAAACCACTTTTTTGAAGTTTTAACATAATGTCTCACCTCTTGTCATTCATAAGTATAGGCTCAGAAGTTGGTGGGGGTAGATTTATTGGTTTTATGATGGACATTATATTTTATATTGGTTGCTCCACTTTGTATTTATGCTGGCATCTGTTTCACAGTGGAGACCGGCAGCGAGATCACAGCATCCATTACTATCCCTTTCGTATGACTACTTATCTAACAAAGGTACGGGCATCTGAAGATGATGATGACCAACTGTGCTGTCTGTTGCTTGCTGAAAGAGTGCACTCAGGCTATGAAGGTAAGCATTTCCTGATTTTGATAATGACATGCTGTACATTCATAGAATCCCTGCAGTGCAGAAGGAGGCCATTTGGCCCATCGAGCATACACCAACCCTATCAAGAGCACTGTACTTAGGCCTACTCCACCACCCTACCCCCATAACCCCACCTAATGTACATCTTTGGACACTAAGGGGTTAGCACTGCACCTGGTCTGCACATCTTTGGGCTGTGGTAGGAAACCGGAGCACCCGGAGAAAACTCATGCAGACACTGGGAGAACGTGCAGACTCCACAGACAGTCACCCTAGGCTGGGATCGATTACATTAGACTATGAACCAAATCCTCTCCTCCCAATTAATTTCCTGAGATAAGTGAATATTTTAGTTGTGAACAATTTGTATTTTGCAACTCTTTGGACTAGTTACTTTTCACATGGCATATACATGACAATCAGTGTACAAGAGAGATATGTCATCTGGTATTTGCCCATCTGTGTAGAAGTGAGTATAGCTACATTCATTATCTCACTGCAGGCTCCATACCACATGTGCAATAATTTTATTAGCGCCTGCATAGATCAGGTTGGAAGACTTGCCTCCTTTTCCAAAAAATATATATACGGTAGAGTGTCCAATATATTAAAAGTCCACAAGAACACCAATTTTGTATTGGGATATCTGCTCTTGGCCTGGTCTGCTACTGGCCTCTTTATATTTATTGATGAATAAAACCACTATTCAGTGACCCTTATTGAAATCTGATGTTTTGAATACTGCTGGGACCATCACTTTCCAGCCAACAACTTAGTGACCGCTGAGAACAAATCTAACTGTTCTGTCTTCCACATTGATCATTCTGCCACTGCCTTGAGAGTCAGTAAGTAGCAGGCTAGAGTTGGGTGAGTAATAAGGCAGGCAACCACACATATGAGTCAGACCAGCTTTAAATACAATACACTTGTGCATAAATCTCGAACAAATGGAGACCAGCTGGATGCTCCAGCAGAATAGGACTAGCTGGGTTGCAGGTCAGTTAAAACAACAGGTAACATTAGTATATTGAGGTTTTGCTTTGACATATCAAAGTAAAAATGAGTGCAGTTTTTATCTAAAGACTGGAAACAGGCAGAAACTAGGGTTTCTTGCAAGATTTTCAATGGCACGCAGTCCGTTATTAACAAAAATGTATAATGCAAATGTAGTTATCAGTCAGGATTGTAGTGATGACGTGGAGGTGCCGGCGTTGGACTGGGGTGGGCACAGTAAGAAGTCTTACAACACCAGGTTAAAGTCCAACAGGTTTGTTTTGAATCACTAGCTTTTGGCGCACAGCTCCTTCACCTGAGGAAGGAGCTGAGCTCCAAAACCTAGTGATTCAAAACAAACCTGTTGGACTTTAACCAGGATTGTAGTGAACATTATTCTGATCACAATAATGGTAACGTTCTATAATTTGTAAATATTTGTGGATTATTTTCAGTGCACAATAAATGAATAGTTATTCATATTTTGGATGTTAAGATTTAGTAGAACCTGCTTTTAAATTTTGTATGAAGCTTTAATTAATTATGTCCAGAATTTTCCAGTCATTCTCGCCAGCAGGATCTTCCAGGAAATCCCGTTGGCTGCGGAGGGATCAGAAGATCCTGCCGCCGGCCAATGCGAGCTAACTCCCTCCACCGCCACAAAGTACACTGCAAAGGGAGGGGTTGCACAGACCATCCTACCCTGTGTATTAAGGATATTTGAGCAAAACTATGGACTTGCAAATTGTTGAATTGACTTTTTTTGTTTTGCAAGCTTATTTCCTAAATGCCATTAGGAAGTTGTTTTACAATAATGGAGTTATGCTTCCAGCCTAATTTAGTCAAGTGAACCCTAAAATATGAAACATACTTTAATATTGAAATGTCTATTTTTCTGCCTGCCAATTTCATTGAAAAAGTAACTTTTTTTTCAGCACCAAGAATTCCTCACGATAAGAGGATTTTTACCACTACTCACACACCCAGCTGCGTATTCCAGGATGTTGATGAAAGGTACGAGTCCACTACTTTGGTTTTCTAACTAATATACATACAGAAAATCTACTTGTATCAATTTGAGAGCTTGTTTTTTTTTTTTAAACTGAAAATTCCAAATCATTTTTTTAACTTCCAATAGACCGTTAAAATTTAGTTCCGCATGAGTAGCCATCCTGTCAAAAGTGACTTGATGTTCTGAAACCTCCATTGTATGTGATTTGCGATGTCACCTATTGAATAATGGTGTATATGTGGGCAGGAATTTTCCGGCTGTTGGGATTCTCTCTTCCTGCTGGCAGCGCACCCCTCCCGCGGGTTTCCCGGTAGCATGGGGTGACTTCAATGGCAAATCCCATCGACTAGCGGAGGGAAGTGAGAATCCCGCCGCCAGCGAACAGCGTGCCGGCAAGAAACAATGCTGAGGGACCGGAGAATCCCGCCCCTGATGTTTACATTTTTAATAAAAACTGTACCTATCCATCATTTCCTGCAAAAACAATTTCTACTGCCTTTCCTTGCTTTGTTGCACTCCTTGTCCTTTCCCAGGGTAAGTTGCCTCCTCCTACTTCCTTACAATGGAGCACGTCGTGCTGACCAATATAAGGAACAAGGAGGTGGTGAATAGATTTTGAAAGATGAGAAATAAGATGGACGATATCCAATTATGGAAACCAAAATTAGTATGAAAAATAAATTGGTCTTTCCTCTGCTATAAGCTACATTCATTGGATTTTTGACTCCGTTCTGTTTGTCCAGTTTGTGTGCTTTTTTTGCCCATTATTTGTCTAACAAAGCACAGGACTGGCATTTACACATTTTAAAATATTACTGGAGATGCGCATTGTGCAGATTATCAGAATCTTTCCATTTTCTTCTAAAGGGCTGTTCCTCTGATGGGTTACTTACCTCAAGACCTCATAGGAACGTCTGTCCTGATGCATCTGCACCCAGATGATCGAGCTTTGATGCTAGGCATCCATAAGAAGAGTAAGTCTGTTGCTAATTTTTGTTTTTTAAATGAGCAGCATTATTTTTCTCTTTGCTTCAGATTGTTTTCACTATCTGCTGAGAATTCCCACAGTGCTTCCTGAGGAACAGACCATTGGTGCCGACTGTGGTGTAAGCTACACCAATGTTACTTCACTTGAAACTGCCTATATATTGATTTTCTTTTTTGAGGGATGAAGAAGAACTGAAGCAGTTACAGCATTAAAAACAAGACTGCAATGTCTAAATGAAGAGGGGGCCAAGATGTCAAATTAAACTACCATGGGATAGACAGACTAATCTTCTTCAAATGTTTCATGTCTCGGCTGCTGGTGCCAGTTCCCTTTCTAAAATTGGATGATGGGTTTGGAAGCAGTGGTGACTATTATTGGTGCAGATGTAATTGCAGTTTGCAGCAGCCAGAGGCTGAAAGTTGTGTTGTTGCTAACAGCATCTGAAACATGAGAAAGGATCATTCAGTTCATCAAGTCCCTTCTTCCTGGATTCCATATCGCCTCATGTAGTTTCCTCCCAGCCCCAACTCAGCTATTGGACTAATTTTCTATCAACAGTAATGGCAGTCTTTCTAATTGTAGCTTGAATTTCTAAAGGAGATGCATCAAAATGTGAGGAAGTAAAATTCCTGTAGATATTTTGCTTTAGGTCACCAGCCATGATTTAATCAAGTGGCAGAATAGGCTCCAGGGCCTGAGCAGCCTACTCTTCTTCCTATTCCTACTCCTATATGAGTGATAATGAATTCAGGATTCAAAGAAAGGATAGGTGTATTGACAAAGTTTGCCACTTTGTTTTTTTAATGGTCAATGAAGACAATAATGCCTTAGCTTAGCAAGAATTAACTTGTTAAATCTGTGGGGTTTTTAATGCTGCAACAGAATGCAATCACTCCATGTGTTGAACATTATGGTTTGAGTATTTATTGGATTGTTGGTTATGGAGTTACCAGACGTAAATAAATGAGTTCCTCGTTTTTTTAAAGCATGTTTATTTTTCTTTTAGTACTGAAACATGCGGGACAACCTTTTGAACATTCACCTCTCCGATTCTGCTCTCAGAATGGTGAATATATCACCATTGACACCAGTTGGTCAAGCTTTGTTAATCCATGGAGTAGAAAAGTATCCTTCATAATTGGAAGGCACAAAGTCAGAACGTAAGTTTTTTAAAAAAAATAAAATTATTTATTTGATTTAAGCTTGAAATTTGGACGTTCTTTTTCTCAAATTAGAATCGAATTTGCGGTATGAAAGGATTGTGATAGCTGCTGGGATAGTTGTCATTCTTTGCACAATTGGTTGCACACCAATTGTGCATTCAGCGAGTGATCACTTTTACCATTGCAGAACCTCTCCGTGTATAGATGTGGCACTCAAAGCAATATGTGCGCACTCATTGGCACTCCAGTGAAGCACACTATCCTGAGAAAACTATGTACACACCTCTTGCTTTCTCTGTTCAGAGAGATCACAATGAATTCTGTTCTCTTGTCACTTCACTGCAGCAGAGGGGTATTACATATATCATCTTCTCTAGTCCGTAAGGCAAAAAAAAACAGAGCCACAGTCACCTTTTCAACTATTGGCAGTGCCGTGTTTGCCCTGTTCTGATGTTGTAGGTTCTGTGAGCACCACCTTTGCAAAGTGCAGGTGACACAACACTGTTCCTGATTTAGGTGGAGACAAGAGAAATGCTCCTGGACAGCCCTGGATACATAAGGCCTCCAGCCCTTCTACCTCCTTCTTTGCTGCCTCAGCTCTATTTCACTTTCATGTTGCATCTCGAGGGGAATTGCGAGTGTGGCACCCATGCATGGGAAGAAGTCATCTGACCAGAACCCATGCAGCCACGACCAGGGCCTTTTCCACACCAAGAACCACTTTTTCTCTACCAACTTCCACCAACTCCTTAAAGCATCAAGCTGTTCCACAAACAATTAGCGATGAACATGAGAATCCCTGATGATCCCTTTAAATAGCACTAGTGTGGGGGGGGGGGGGGGGTGATCCTTCCTGCTGCTGAGCACCTGTGTATGAGAGAACATTGACTGGAATGAGAAATTCACGATTGGCAGTGCTGGCCTGAAATCAGTCTTGCGTATTAGCATCACAACCTGTATATTACAGGCATACCTTGGTTATCAATTTGGCATCCTTGGTGCCAAAGTATGGTGCTGCAGAACCTAATTTTGCTGCCAGCATGTTTTTCTTTGTTGTGCGTACTGTCTTGGTGTTGGTGTTTCCTCTCCACTGTTGTTTTCAATTGGATGAGCAGCTTGTAGCACATGTATATTGGTCAGATGCTCCGGTTGCAGAAAGGCTTAGTTATGGGAGGAGATGAGAGAATGTGAAGAAATATGTCATCAATTTCCAAAAGGATGGAACGATTGTGTCACAACTGTTAAATAATGAACTTGTTTTATCTTGATTTTTTTTTTTTTTAAACTAGCTTTAAAATAAATACATTATATCTAATTCATCGGAGTTTCTTCCTTTTGGGAAGAAGTTAGGGAACTGAAATGTTGTTCCTGACCCCTGTTGCTCTGACCAGAATTGTTGACCGTGTGTCTGTGGAACCAACTTCGAAGTAATCTATTTGGGGCAGCACGGTGGTGCAGTGGTTAGCGCTGCTGCCTCACGAGGTCCCAGGTTCGGTCCCGGCTCTGGGTCACTGTCCGTGTGGAGTTTGCTCATTCTCCCCGTGTTTGCGTGGGTTTCGCCCCCACAACCCAAAGATTGGCCAAGCTAAATTGCCCCTTGGAAAAAGTTAATTGGGTACTCTAAATTTAAAAAAAAAGTAATCTATTTTTTGTGAATTCATAACCATCAAATGATGACAGAATAACCTTTGAAACATTCAATACTGTACATTAGAAATCTACAGCGAAGTATTTTTAAAATGATATAAAGAAGATACTCACTGCATAAAATCTCTACTTAACTCCCCGATATATATGTAGGGGTCCTTTGAATGAAGATGTATTTGCTAGTCCAGGATCTACTGAAGTGAAGACACTCCATCCTGAAATACAGACCATCACTGAGCAGATTCGTCAGCTCTTGCTACAGGTAAAGCTTATCCACATTGTTTAGAGTGCATGCTAACGTCAGCATAATTTATCTTTGTTTAGTGCATTGCCTGTTAAAACTTTTATCTTTTCCATTCATTTCTCTTTCAGCCAGTTTACAACAACGGTTCCAGTGGATATGGAAGTTTGGGGAGTAATGGATCTTATGCACAATTCATGAGTGTAGCCTCGTCCAGTGATAGTAATGGCAACATCAATGAAGAGAGCCGCTGGGACAAACCTGTAAGTGTGATCTCTGTTGTGGCCTATAAGGTGCATTATTAGTTTGTTGCCTAATGTCGTAGAACAGCAGTTAGCCATCGTTGAAACTTTTGATTTACACATCCATTGATCTTGGAAATTGAGTTGGCTACTTACAATTCAGAGTGCCCATTTCACCTACGTTGCGTCGAAAGTAACTTTAGGTGGGCAATAATTCAACTTTTAATAAATCCCTATTTTAAGTTGCCTCATTCAGGGTCGTTCTGTTTTAACGTCCATGGATATAATGGAGCCGGTATACGTACTTACCATCAGGACATCCGCTTTGCCAGGCCCTTGGTAGCCTAGCGTGACCCGATCAGTGCTATTTTGGAATGGGTGCAAGGAAGTGTTCGATCGCACTCGAAGCAGCAGTGATAGAAGCTTCCTTTCAGTGGGATACTAAACTGAGCCCCTGTTTGCTGTTTGTAGGCAAAACTGGCTGCTGCATTTCCCTACTTTTCAGCAGTAACCATGCTACAGTCAATTAAGTATTTTTTTGTAAAGTACTTTAGGGCATCCTGAGGTCATGAAAAGTGTTATATAAATGCAAGTTCTTTATGACTCACAATCAGATATTCTGTTTTTTTTTAGCTTCACTCGGGCTAAATATTTCCATTACTATTTCTGCTACAGTTCATTGAATTAGCTTTCTCATTGACTGGTTTAGTAACCCAGCGACTCAGGGTAATGCTCTGGGTACCCAAGTTCAAATCTCATCATTTTATTGAGTTTGAATTCAATAAGAATCTGGAATTGAAAGTCTATTGATGACCATGAAACCATTGTCAATTGTGGCGTTTGCACATTCTCCACGTGTCTGTGTGGGTCTCACCGCCCACAACGCAAAGATGTGCAGGATAGGTAGATTGGCCACGCTAAATTGCTCCTTAATTGAAAAAAAAAGAATTGAGAACTCTAAATTATTTTTTTCAAGAGTTACTATATTTGGTGATTTAATGACTGTGCCATCACAGCTTTCATTATTTCTTGAGTTTTCAATCATTTTCTTGAGAAGTCTTTATGGCTCGTTCCTTGTGTAGTTTTGTCACGTGTCAAAAGCAGATTCTAACATCTATACAAAACGTCCAGTGATTTTAGAGGAAATGCTTTGTTTCTTTCAGATGACATTTCAGAAAATTTGTAAGGATGTGCATTTGGTCAAAAATCAAGGACAAACCGTATTCATTGACAGCAGAGGAAAGAATGAATCGAAGCGCAGACACAAAACAGGTAATGGGTTTAATTATTTTCCAGTCATTATCTAAAACATCCATGATAAATTGGCTTGAAATAATCTTCATTGAAATGCATATTGACTGTACATGTATTGAGTCAAAACGCAGGTGTTAGAGTTGCAGCTATTCATATCTGGTGGTTACGTTAGCAGTTGACGTGGAGCAGCATTATTCTGTTTACCTGGGCGGGTTGCAATAGTTTAGGATCACTCAAAGCTCCAGTAAAAACAACAATTTGAAAGCACTGCAGCTTATTGTTAAATATTACAGAAATATAATTTTACCTGAGTACAGTGTACTTTCCTCGTGTGTAAACATTCAGTTCCTGTCATTTTTGATTTTGTCTAAGTAACGACATCAAGCAAGAAAGGGAGGAAGGAAGTATATTTGGCAACACAAGGAACTACAGTTTTACAGCAGCATGGTAGCATATGTTGCTAGCACTGTGGCTTCACAGCGTCAGGTCCCAGGTTCAATTCTCTGCTGGGTCATTGTCTGCAGAGTCTGCACGTTCTTCCCATGTCTGCGTGGGTTTCCTCCGGTTTCCTCCCACAGTCCAAAGACGTGCAGGTTAGGTGGATTGGCCATGATAAATTTCCCTTCGTGACCAAAGAGGGTTGGGAGTAGTTGTTGGGTTGCGGGGATGGGGTGGAAGTGAGGGCTTGATTGGGTCGATGCAGACTCAATGGGCCGAATGGCCTCCTTCTGCACTGTATGTTCTATGATGCAAGTATCTGAAGGACAGTCATTTTAAAGAGAAAATCGCATTATCCAAATTTTTATTTTTGACACAAGCACTTCTGATTTCCCCCAGCCCAACCCTCAATTTGTTTTCTTCAAAACAAAATCAAACTGTAGAGCAGGTTCTTCAGATCTGTGAAAATGTGAATGCTGCGTGACCTCAAGGAGTTCATCTTTGTAATAGCAAATTAGCGAGGTTGCACAAAATAAACTTACCGTTTGAAAATTTCAGCTAAGCCTCTTAATTCCTCCCCCCTCATCATATTGAATACTCTGACAGTATTCACAAACCAAGCTCACACAAGAGGAAAGGTCAATTTGATAGCTGACATACCCACAGCCAATGGGCAAGTCAAGTCGTCACCTATTCTTTTTAGCACAGGTTCCCATAGTCCAATACCTCAATTGTTAAACTATAGAATTACTTGGCTTTTCATTATTTTATAATGGTGTGTGCTGAACTATGCCCACACCAACCATGTAAATCATTGTTTATCAGCTGTATTGTCAAAGTGCCAGGGAGCATCTTCAAACACAATTTAGGCATACTCTGTATCTTAAAGAAGGATAAAGGGATTTATATAACATTTTATGTCAAATCAATTCTTTAAATATTTCTTACATCTCTTGTAGCTTAGAAACAGTGCCAATGTTGCCAAAAGAGACTGGGCTGGATTCTCCGCAGTCCGACGCCGTAATCGTGGCCGGCGCCGGGGCAGAGAATCCAGATTGATGCCGTAATCGGGGCCCCTTGCTAGCCGGGGGCCCCTTGCTAGGGGCCCGCTACCGACCGGCCGAGTTCCCGACAGCATGGAACTAACCACCTGCCGTCAGTCGGGATGCTCGCCTGGCCGCAGTCGCCCTGGTCGGGGGGCGGGCGCATCGGAGACCAAGGGGCGGCCGGGGATGGTATGTGCTGGGGTTGAAGCTGGGGCACGCGTCCGATCAGGGGGCTTATTTTGTGTTGTCTGGCTCCGCAGTCCGAGTCCGCCATAGAGCACGGCACGGCTGCTGGAGGTTGCCGGCGTGCGCATGCGCGGCCCCTGAACCGGAAGTGAGGGGGCCCGTATCTGCAGCAAAAGCTGCAAGATTCACTCCGGGTCCCTGCTAGCCCCTTTGCAGGGCTATGAATTAGTCTAATGTTTTGCAAGGAATTTCGGGAGTAGAACTCCACCGTTTGTACACCGGTATGGGGACAGAGTCTCATTTTGGGAGAATCCAGCCCATTATTTTTCCTCTTTAACTGAGGGGTATTTTTCTTTTTTTTTTTTTTTTTTTTAAAACAATTGGGCTAAGATCCAATTTCTACGCCAGTGGGTTTAGGTCAGTTTATGTTATTGTTTCTTTTTTAAGTTTTGTGTTGGAAACAACTTGTCTTAATTCCAGAAGTATGTATGTTTTGCAGTAACACAACAAAAAGAGACTAACAATCAAATCAAAGACGTTAAAGCCAGCTCATCCAAGGGTGCTGCACCTGGCAGTGCCGTAAAAAACATGCTCCTGGATGATTCGAGATGCAAGAAACAGCCAGTATATTGTTACCAGCAAGTCAACTGCTTGGACAGCGTAATAAGGTGAGTGAAAGTCTGGTTGTGTTTCTGCAGTTATGCAGGTGGCAGCTCCTTTGTAAAAGGGATCATAGAATCCCTACAGTGCAGAAGGAGGCCATTCGGCCCGTAGTGTCTGCATCGGCCCTTGGAAAGATCGATGACCTTTCACTTGATGCTGCCTGACCTGCTGAGTAGTTCCAGCATTCTCTACTTTTACTTCAACATCACAGCTGAAAGACATTGACTGGAATTTTCCAGCCCTTCACACCGGCAGGGTCTTCCAGTCCCATGGTGTGAGCGGAGATTTCAATGGCTCGCCGGCCTCACCACAGGGAATCTGACGGCAGTGGGGATGGAAAATTCCAGCCATCATCTCTGGCAATGGAGCACTCCTTCAGAGCTAAGCACCAGCATGGATTGTGTTCGAGAATTTGAATAAAGGCTTGTATCTGTAACCTTTTGACTTGGGGCAAGAGTGCTACCATTGAATCATCTTGTGTTTTGTATGGTCTGGAAGCCTTAAAATGCAGTTGTTCTCCTTCATCAATTAAGCAGTCATATAAAATGTCACACGTTTGCCATGCACTTTTTTTTTTGTAGCTGGGGTTGAATAGTAGCAGTAGACTGTTTTAAACTTGGGGTGAGGGGAATATATGTCTGATTGATCCGTTCACTTCCTGTAGCATAGCTTATTTGTGCCTCTGGTATTTGCAGATATTTGGACAGCTACAATATTCCAAGCACTCTGAAAAGGAAGTGTGAGTCTTCATCAGCATCTGACGATGATAAAGAAAAAACTCATAGCATGCAGGTGTCTAAAGGTATTTCATAATATGTTGATATTTATCTAAACTGGCTTTCATACAGTATGTGCAGAATAACTTGACATTTCTGACTTAACTGAATATGATTAATTTAATCATCAAGGTGACAGTAGGTTTCTGCATGCATTTTCACCATGGGTGTCAACGTTTTATTTTGCTGTCTGTATACCAAGTCCAAACTTTTTATGGCTCCTATCACAAAAGTAAAATTCTGAATTGTTCCACAAAGATAATTCATTAACAAGCAAAGTATAAATATGAATACTTGACCTACAGCAGTCCTGTCTTGGAGTTGCAAGCTTCTGCATGTCCATGCAAATTATACATTCGTAGCTTAAGATTGTAAATCTTGTACGTTAAAAACATAAGCTATTGAATTCTTCACTTTGTTTCTACTCTGTAATATTGATGACAACCAAATAGAAATGAATAGAAGTTCAGTGAGTGAATAATGAATTCTTCTGTTAATTTGGCAGAAGCATCACCATTGCCACCTCAGTCTGTGCGAGTTCCATTTAAGGCTGCAAAAGAGGTGCCCATTGGAGCTGTTGTTGGTACATCCCTTGCTCCACTCTCCTTGCCACGAAAGGCAGCAAGTGTCACCAGCCAGTGCAGTTACAGTAGCACTATTGTCCATGTGGGAGACAAGAAACTGCAGGCAGATGCAGGTATTGTACATTACTTGCTGAAGAGTATTAGTCGAATGTACAAGACAATTGTTTGAATAACATGTCCTAGTACCATTTAATCTGTAAATTCTTAATGATGTGATCAGACAAAAATATTCTGCATGTTTAAGGCAACATCTGCTCAGTCAGCTAGTATTTGATTTTCATCCGATTGAATTCCATGGAAATGAAAATCTAGGATCTTTCACCCAAAGTCATAATTACCCCCTTTATGTGCAAGCAGTTGTCTAAGAACATAGCCTTCGTATTTTTGTAATTTTAGAACTGTAACTTCAATTCTCGTCTTTTTGCACATCCCCCTATTTTAATTGCTCCAATGCGATGGCTGTACTTTCAGCTAGCTAGGCCCACTAGGGTCATTCTGAAATGTGCTCCCTACCTTTCTCTCGCTCTCTCGTTTCTCTCTCTATACCCCCACCCACCCTTTTAAGATGCTTCTTAAAACTTGTCCCTTTGATAAAGTTTACGGTCATCCATAAAACGCCATGGTTTACTACACTAATGGTACTGTTTTCCTCCCACATTCAGTACGCAAACTTTGAAGCAGGAAAAGATCAAATAAAATTCACTGTCTCACCCCTAGAGTTTAAGAATTCCTAATTGTGAATCATTTATCAAAAAGTGTTACTACTTTTAAAAAGCTGTTTGAAACTGAACCTACTTTTATCAAGTTAAAAATGTAGCGATGAACCTCTTAAGCATAATTTTTCCAGAATCAATTTTAGTTGAGCAGTGTGATGCACTAGCGATCATCAGTTTACAATTTCTTTATTTTGTTCGATAATCATTCTTGGGAAGTGACTTGGAACGTTTTACTATGTTGAAGGTGTTATTTAAGTGCAAGTTGTTGTTGTAACACCAAACCCTTTTTTAAAAAATTCCGTTGCTTCCCGCTTCTAACGGCACAAACTCCTCGGACACGGTTCCACTTTTGTTGATAGCTGGCCACTCATTAGTGAATCTTCAAAGCTATTCGACTATTATTAGCCACCATAACTGTGGTTGATACATAATCATGGCCACACGCATGCACGTTATGTAGCATGAATGATTTATTTTTCCCCTCCACCCCAGGCCAGGAGTGGCGATACTAATTGCTGCAACCCTTGATAAGAATACCTGACAGCACACTGAAAAGATCATACCTGACCTATATGACTTAACATAATGGAGATGCTAAATCCCATTTTTTACATAGTTATTATCTAAAATGAAATGATTTCTTACAACTACAATTAAAATTTTGAAATTTTTATAGAAATTCTGTTGGAGGATGGTCTTGGTATTGCTGATCCTGCAGAGAACATGGCATCTACTGCACTGGTCACCACCGTGCCTTCTATGAACCAGGAAAAGGAACCATACAGGAAACTTGGCCTCACCAAAGAAGTTTTAGCTGCTCATACACAAAAAGAAGAGCAGATATTCTTGAGCAAGTTCAAGGAGCTGAGAAAACTAAACACGTTTGAACCTTCTGGAAAATCGTATTTACAGGATCAGTGCAAAGGATGTTCAGGAGATTGTGGTAAGAGCCAGCAAACATGGCCTCCTTTCAGTGTTACTCCCTTCAGTGTTAAATGGCATAAGATCTGTAATTTGGTGTAGCAACTGAGAAGGAGAAGGATGAGAATGGTACTTTTGTATGCTAAAATTATGTATATTGTCAAATATAATATGCACCTATTTAAAAATCTGATTTGGGCACCTAATTGTGGGACTGGTTGCTGATTAGCATTATTCAGATTTGGTTGGAGGTGTTAAATCCAATATCTGCAGGTTTAGTGCTGATTTGAAGCAATCTTTGTTGAGCACTTCTGTGGACTCCACACACCAACTTCCATTGAAGATGTGGCGTGGGCTTGCTGACACACAGCAGCAGTTCCAGGATAGCTCGGGTGCTCAGGGCAGCACAGTTGCACAGTGGTTAGCACTGCTGGCTCACAGCGCCAGGGACCCGGATTCGATTCCGGCCTTGGGTAACTCCACTGTGTGTGGAGTTTGCACATGTCCTCCCATTCCTCTTTTAGACCAAGGGGACCCCTAGCAAGGTGTTGATAACTTGGGTACTCTCATTGTCCTGGTGAATCCTATAAGATATCCAATAAAGTGAAATTCTTTTGAAGTGAAATCCTCAGAATAATTGTTATAAAGGTCCTGCCAAAATGTCCGCAAAAGTCTTCTCCAAACCTCCAGCAGAAACTGATCAGTAAAGTTAATACACTATTTTAAGTAATTTTCTCCACTGTTTGGAAAAGGCACCAGGTCAAGCACTATCTGCCAAAATGCCATGCAATCTCCTTTAGTAAGTGCTGGCAGACAATTTAAATGGTCTCTCCTTAACGCTCTTCTGGGCAGCCAATCCTTCCACTCCATTATCAAGATCATGGGCTGGATTCTCCGGTCCCCTAGCCATGTGTATCACTGCCGCATGCCGTCTGCCGGCAGTGCGATTCTCTACTCCTGCCACTTGTCAATGGGATTTCCCATGAAAGCCACCCCACATGGCCAGGAAGCCCACTGTCGGGGGCGCGCTGCCGGTGGGAACAGAGAATCCCAATGGCTTGCACTAAATGTGGGCCATTGTTTCAGCTTAAGATCCCACTTTGGCCTCGTCAGCGCCTAATGTGTCCTGAGGATTCCAGTTTTTGCAATTGTATGAAAGACTTTGGCTAATTTTTATCAGAATCCCATCCTTTGTGAATAAAGGTTTTGATGAATAAATTGAACAACCCCAGTACACAAATTGAGAAACCAGTAAGAAAATACACTTGCGTTGAAATGCTTATTTAACGCAAGGTGACATGGAATACTAAATCATGTGGCTTGACAAGTTAGTTTCATTTTATTACAACATGCCAATATTGCTATGATGATTTATCTTCCAAAAGTTGCTGTAGTAAAATGCACATATATAATAGCTTTGAAGATGTCTCCATCTGCCGTCTCTGGCAACTATGAGGAATAATTGGTGGGATTTTCTGGTATTGTCTGCCGCAGGACCAGAAATTCCTGCCCAAAGTCAACGGAGCTTTTGCTGGCCCATCAGGACATCCCCTCCCACTCGTAATAATTCCCATGGCGACGCAACTGGAAATCCCCCCCCCCCCCCCCCCCCCCAAAAGAGTGAAATGGCATGTTACAGGATTAATGCTTCAGTTGTGCTATCAATATTTGAGTCATCTCTCTGCCCCATTTTAGTCACTTATTTTCAACAGTAAAAATGTTTTTGTTTTAATTTGAAGCGAGTTCTTGCAACTTTTCTGACTGTTTCATCTTACCACAGGCTCTCAAGGATTTAAAGCTGGATGGAATCATGCAGAACCGGTGTACAAAAAAGGCGGGAAGAATAAGAAGCTTAAATCAAAACGCATCAAGCAGCAAGAATTGTCTGACAGTACCGCATCTCGCACTAACCATCGTAAACTACCCTCCTGGCACCCATCTGCTGTCTCACAGAGTAGATATTCAGCTATACCATTTACAACAGTCATGCCACCCTATCAGCTGTCTGTATTTTCTGCACATGGAGGCATGCCTCCTGTCACTGACCCATCTCTGCACAACTTTGAAAATACTCAGGGTGTCCATTGCACCACTCAGCCTCCACCGTACTCCGCACCCCTTGTGACTCCTATGGTGGCTTTCGTGCTCCCTCATTACATGCTGCCTCAGATGACCGACGCTGTGCACCAGCCATTTTTTGCAGGTCAGCCCTCGTTCCCTTCGCAATCGGCCTTTTTGCCGCAAACTCCATTTTCTGCACAGACTTCATTCCAGTCTCAGCCGCAGTTTGCATCACAACATTATGGTCCAACAGCAGAAGGTGAGAAGGCACCTGCCCCAGAGTCTCGAGGTGCCCCATCGTGTTGCTGTACTCCACAATCAGGAGGACCACATGGCCCCACTTCCCCTCCGTTGTTCCAGTCTAGGTGCAGCTCACCTTTGCAGTTGAATCTGCTACAGTTGGAAGAAATGCCCAAATCATCCGAAGGAATTGCATTTGTTGGAATCGTAGGTGGAAGTGGATCGATGGCTGATGGAGGAGGGATGAGCAACAGTGCCAATGTTGCAAATGTGGACATTGTGGCAAAGGATGAAGCAGAATTGGTAAGTTGTTTACAGATGAAAAAGATATAAATTTTTTCCTTGTGAATTTTTTTTTAAAGGCAAAATGTCTTGTCGCTTTTTTCATTTTTATAGACATTGACTGTTTTGTAGTGTGGAGTTCAGAATTTCAGTGACTTGGAAAAATAGAAAGAACCAGAAGATTCTAATTCTTACCTCTTTCGGATTAGATTGGATGATTTTTGTCCTGGGGTTTTGGCGGGGGCGTGAATTGCGGCACGCCGGTCGGTGGCTGCTGGCAGCGGCCCCCCCCCCGCAGGTGATTCTCCAGCTCGCGATGGGCCAAGTGGCCACCCGTTTTCGGCGGATCCCGCCGGTGTAAATCACAACAGGTCCTTACCGGCAGGACCTAGCTCCACGGGCGGCCTGCAGAGCCTCGGGGGGGGGGGGGGGGGGGGGGGTTGCTGGGGATCTGGCCCCGAGGGGTGCCCCCACTGTGGCCGGGGCCCACCGATCGCGGGGCCTGTGCCATGGGGGCACTCTTTCCCTCCGCACCAACCTCCACCAAGGCCGGTGCGGAGAAGAACCACCCTGCGCATGCGCTGCGATGACGCCAGCACATGCTGACCCGCCAACTCGCGCCGGCCGGCAGAGGCTCTTCGCCGCCGGTTGCCGTGGCGCCAAGCCCTTCCCCGCCGGCTGGCGCAGCGCCAAACACTCCGGTGCCGACCTAGCCCCTGAAGGTGTGGAGGATTCTGCACCTTCGGGGCGGCTTGCCGCCGGAGTAGTTCACGCCACTCCTCGGCGCCGGAGTGGCCCGCCCTGCCGGTTCGCAGAGAATCCCGCCCAATATTCCTGGGGCGAGATTCTCCGACCCCCCCCAGCCGGGTTGGAGAATCGCCGGGGGCTGGCGTGAATCCCGCCCCCGCCGGTTGCCGAATTCTCCACCACCGGATATTCGGCGGGGGTGGGAATGGCGCCCCCACCCCCACGATTCTCCGGCCCGGATGGGCCGACGTCCCGCCGCTAGAAATGCCTGTCCCGCCGGCGTAGATTAAACCACCTACCTTACCGGCGGGACAAGGCGGCGCGGGCGAGCTCCGGGTCCTGGGGGGGGGGGGCGCGGGGTGATCTGGCCCCGGGGGGTGCCCCCCACTGTGGCCTGGCCCGCGGGCAGGCCTGTGCCGTGGGGGCACTCTTTCCCTTCCGCCTCCGCCACGGTCTCCACCATGGCGGAGGCGGAAGGGACTCCCTCCACTGCGCGTGCGTGGGAATGCCGTCAGCGTCCTCTGACGCTCCCGCGCATGCACCGCCCGGAGATGTCATTTCCGTGCCAGCTGGCGGGGCACCAAAGGCCTTTTCCGCCAGCTGGCGGGGCGGAAATTTGTCAGGCACGGGCCTAGCCCCTTAAGGTTGGGGCTCGGCCCCCAAAGATGTGGAGCATTCCGCACCTTTGGGGCGGCGCGATGCCCGACTGATTTGCACCTTTTTGGGCGCCAGTCGGCGGACATCGCACCGTTTCCGGAGAATTTTGCACCTGAAGTGTGTGAGCAAAGGGAAATACATTTTGATTCCGCAACTGCATCTAGATCCAAGATAGCAGCAGCATTAACCCTGTATGCTAGAAGTGGATACAAGGGACAAGGTTCTCTGGCCTCTCCGCGGCATGTTTCTCGTGGTGGGAGGTGGTCGACCGGCTGCAGGGTCTTCTGGTCCCGCCGCTGTCGGTGGAATTTCCCATTGAATCCACCCCACGCAGCCGGGAATCCCGAGGCAGGGGTGCACCGTTGGCAGGTGAACAGCCCAAAATCGGGTCCAAGAGCTGAATGCATCTAAGCATTTTCCACATGTTAGGCCTTGTCCAAAAGCTTTTCTCTTATTTTTATTTTTTCTCTGCCTCCAAATCCCTACACCATTTTTGATGAGTGGACAAAGCCTAGGTCGCTACTCCCATAGCCTTGTGTTTCAGGAGAGTTACTTGCAAGATGGCAAAGCCCAATTGCAGAGTTTACAGAGAATGTAATCGTATCCATGTCTGACCATTAGCATGCTGGTTTAGCACAGGGCTAAATCGCTGGCTTTGAAAGCAAACCAAGGCAGGCCAGCAGCACGGTTCAATTCCCGTACCAGCCTCCCCGAACAGGCGCCGGAATGTGGATACTAGGGGCTTTTCACAGTAACTTCATTTGAAGCCTACTTGTGACAATAAGCGATTTTCATTTCATGTTGGTTCACGAATACTGTACAATACTGCCTCATTCAATGCAAAACATCTGTTGAATGCACTGTTCATTTCAGCGGTTGTAATTCATAAAATGAATGGCTGCCAGTCAGCTGAATTGATCTGTTTTTTTTTAAAGACTGTGTCACCTGCCGAAGCCCAGAACAGTGATGCTCACTCCACTTCCACTGACCTATTAGATCTGCTACTTCAGGATTCTCTATCTGGCTCAGCAGGCTCAGGGAGTGCCAGATCAACAGCCTCGGGCTCTTCAGGCTCTCCATCTAATGGGTGTGGAATGTCAGGAACTGACACAGGTAACTTTGTCTGAATAATCATTTCTACTCTAGCAGAGCTTTGACAACCCGCAATGTTTTATCAGAGATTTTAAAATGGCCACAAACGGGAAGTACTGCAAAATACTTGGGACGTCCTGAGCTCGTCAGTGCAGGAAGAAATCAGGGCGCCATTTTTTAAATAACCCCCCCAATCTCTCTGGGAAGGGGGGGGGACTGTGGGTCCTCGAGCCCCCTTCCTCACTCACCCCACCTCCTATATGGGCAGGGTGCACACTGGCAGTGCCAGGGCGGCACTTCCGAGAGTGTGCATGTGGCTGTGGAAGTGCCAGGGCACCCTGTCCATAGCCCAATCATCCTGGACCTCCGATGGCCTGGGAGACTCCCCCTGTACCGTTAGACCTGCTCCATGTTTGTGTGGACTATTGCTAAAATGACACCATGGCGAGGTCTCTCTGGTGCGGCCGTTCGATCCCAGGCCTCTGGGCATCGGGTGCCGACATATTTAAGTGAGCCTAACTGCCCCTTAAATATGTAAATCTAGATTGCGCCCAGTAGGGCAAGATCCAGATCACAACATCTCACGAGACCTAACTTGCGAGACATTCCGAGCTTCCCAAGTTTCACGAGAGGCCTCTCGCGAGATTTAACAGCCTTGATGCGCCGTCAGGCTTGATGAGGCTGTTTAATCGTGCCTTACATTTCTAATTTTTCCCAGTTTTGATGAAGGTTCCTCTTTCCACAGATGTTGGCTGACACGCTTGATAGTTCCAACGTTTTCTGTTTTCAATTGGACTCCCAGCCTCCACAGTATTTTGCTTTTGTATTAAAGTTTTATGGAACTTGTCTTTATTTGATGAAATAGAATAAACTCCATTTCGGCAAATTGCATATTCCTGTGGAAGGAGCAAGCCTGATCAACAGTAACCCTTTATTAGTTCCATGTCTCGCCTCTAACCATTTTCCTCCACTAAATAGCTTTGTTTTTTTTAATCATTATTAGGAAGCAGCCATCTAAGCAACACCAGCAAGTATTTTGGAAGCATTGACTCCTCAGAAAATGACCACAAGTCAAAACTAAGAAAAGCCAAGAAGATTGATCACTTCACCAACTGTGTACTGAAGGACCCAGTCTGGTTATCAATGGCAAATACAGATGAGAGAACCATGATGACCTACCAACTTCCATCAAGGTGAGTGCGAACAATCCATAAGGAGATCTTGTGGAGTGGTTGAAGCTCTCTTTTCAACAGTGTGCTTGGCACAAACTGCAATTGTGCTGAAAATGTTATGGAGATGCTTATTTTGCTTAATTTTCACTTGACCTTTATGTTGCCCATCATGTTGTCAGTGTCACTGCATCTTGTGATTTTAATTCCATTTGAACACAGCTTTGTGACTGACATTTTCTATCTAAATTCCTTGCTGTTCGGCACAGTAGCACAGTGGTTAGCACTGTTGCTTCACAGCGCCAGGGTCCCAGGTTCGATTCCTGCATGGGTCACTCTGTGCAGAGTCTGCACGTTCTCCCTGTGACTGCGTGGGTTTCCTCCGGGTGCTCCGGTTTCCTCCCACAAGTCCCAAAAGACGTGCTGTTAGGTGAATTGGACATTCTGAATTCTCCCTCTGTGTACCCGAACAGGCGACGGAGTGTGGTGACTAGGGGCTTTTCACAGTAACTTCATTGCGGTGTTAATGTAAGCCTACTTGTGACAATAATAAAGATTATATTATTATTATCTGCAAGTCTATCCAATTGACCCCGATATACATCAACGGTGGGTTCTGTGCCACACTTAATTAATGATGATAAATTTGAAAAGGTTCTATTTATTTGCTAATGAGCTGCCTCTGACTTGTAGTTTTGAAGCATAACTTTGTTAGAAGCGATGGCATGGGTAGGAGCGGCATGGTGGTGCAGTGGTTAGCACTGCTGCCTCACAGTGCCGAGGACCCAGGGTTGATCCTGGTTCCAGGTCACTGTCCGTGTGGAGTTTGCACATTCACCCCATGTCTGTGTGGGTCTCACCCCCACAGCCCAAAGATGTGCAGGGTAGATGGATTAACCATGCTAGAATTGCCTCTTAATTGGAAAAATAAAAAAAGAGATTGCATGGATAAATAGATAACCTTTTTATAACCTTTTATGTTGTCAACCATTTTGTTAACAATAATCTTAGTGAATGATTCCTGCCTCCTTCCTATACCCTGTAAAAAGTGAATATTTTGTTTGAACAGTGCATTTTTCCACTAGAGATGGAAGGGCTGATATAGTCTGTGTAAGGTCAAATCAGGTGACCAAAAGCTGCTTTCCCCTTTTGAGGGGGAAAGCTGTCTGGTGGTGATTTAACCTGAGGATTACCAAACCTCAAGTGAGGGGCGAGATTGAAAATAACCTCAGCCGGTATGGGAATTGAACCCGCACTGCTGGCCTTGCTCTGCATCACAAACCAGCCGTCCAGCCAATTGAGCTAAACTAATTCACCTACCCTGCACATTCTTTTGGGTTGTGGGGGTGAGACTCACGCAGACACTGGGGGAAGAATATAGTTACTTTCATACTTTTTTTAAAGTGCTTAGTGCATATTACAACCTTGAGGCAGCTGTCCTGCAGATTTTAGGGTTTTATCAGTTGCTGAATGTTTTAGTTATGTGATAAGCAGCTGGGACTTATTCCCCACTTTTATATTTCTAACATTTCAGTAACTCACTGCTGTTGCATAAAAGTGGCATGATGGAATTTATATTTAGAGTTGTAAAATTGCGCAGATAGTCTAATTGTAATGCCCCTGATGGTAGGATGAAGTTGTATAAAATTTATAAGATAATAGCTGTGAAATTGAGCAGACCCAAAAACTGGCTCTGAGATCATGTTTGGAGATTTCCCTATGCCAAATGCTGCCAATGCTAGCAACATGCCAAGTTTGTGCTGCCTGCTAATTTAAAACAATTATAGGGTACAGCCACTCAACACTGTGCTTAAAAGGTAGGTGTATTGTGGGTGGGGAAAGCAATGGAAGTTGTAAGTGATTTTGGTGTAGGAAACAATAATAATACAACATGGCAAGTGTTGGCTGTAAGATTATGGGTTAGGAAAATCCCACACATTGCCTATCCACAGATAACCAGGAAACTCCAGTCTTTGCCTGGAGTCTTGAGCCTTGAGGACTGAACGCAGTGCTAGAAAAAGCTCAGTGACCTCGTAGAAGTGATCAAGGGCAGTGAACCTATTTTCAAATGCTATATCTAACTGACTGCACAGTTAATCTAAACACTGCTCAATGCACCACAGCCCCATAACTGACCTACCAATGATCTCTATCAATCACAACTCCTACATAATGCTCATAACTTCACCTCACCCTCACACACTGCTGCAAACCTCAGACCTGGAAACAACTTGCATACACTGTCAGCTTTTCAACCATTGCAGGCACATACCCAAATATACTGCACTGCATTTACTGACACGTTTCCCTATGCCTGGGACAAGGTATCACACACAGCTGGAGGCAGTAGGTTCTAACCGGTATGGGACAGGCATGCCTGCATGTCTTCCTCCTGCCGGAGGAGGTGCTCATCGGTGTGGTCAGTGGTCGACCGAAACCATTAAAGATAATGGTATCCTCATGCCTAACTTACCTTCCCACAACCAATCCCCCTTGTGCCGCAATCTTTCCTAAGTTACAGGCAGTAGATTTTGTAAGCATGTACCCCTTGCTTACTCCCCGCCCCTCGCCACAGCCCTACCCTTGTGCCTTTCTTCTTTCAGTAAGAAGTCTTACAACACCAGGTTAAAGTCCAACAGGTTTGTTTCAAACACTAGCTTTCGGAGCACTGCTCCTTTCAGATACACAATTACTGAAACCTGGGCGGGTAAGGAGCGACAAAGAAGAAACACTGTCACTTGCTCACCAGTCTTAAGAGAGGGCATGAGTTGGAGGGACTGTCCCCAAATTGTCAGCACTGGCATCAGATCAGCGTTAAGACACTGGTTGATATCACGATCTGTCTACTCTCCCGTGGTGCGAGTGTGTTAATACCCTCGCCAAAATGGTGTCTGGCTCAAACCAGTAGTGTGCATGCACCATAGGTGCCAGTGGAGGCTAAACAACACGTGAAGTGCTGAGAAAATGGTGGCTGTGGAGCCAGGTTTCGCAGTCTTTTAAGTTTAACTAGTTGCTTTAGATAAAAAATAAATGGAAAAATATTACATCAAAGTGGCTTGGCTGAGTTGAGATATGCTTACAGAGTAGGTTTTAATTTTACAAACCTGTTAGCATTATGAGCATATGAAAATTTATTTGTTCCTCTTTTTATTGAGTGCTAACAAGTATTTCAAATGGATTGTGCTTTCATTAGAATGACTTTAGTTATAAATTGACAGGTGAAGCATCACTTGTGAGGATTGAACAAAGAAATTTCAGTGCTGAAGTATATTGTTTTTTTCCTCCTGTTGACATATGGTATTTTGTAATGGTCACCTTGTTCAGAGACTGTTATTTATATGTTAAGCATAATTATCACTGACGGGGTTTGCTTTTGGCGTTTTGTGATGCAATTTTATCTACAAGGGCTGTGCAATCAGCATGCTGATCATAATTGTTACAATTTAGGGACATTGAAACAATTCTAAAGGAGGACAGAGAGAAGCTGAAAATGATGCAGAGAAACCAACCCAAATTTACAGAGGACCAAAAGAAAGAGCTTTCTGAAGTCTTTCCCTGGTTTAAGACAAATATGCTACCAAAGACCATCGATATCACAGTAAGTATTTGTTTTCAAAATTTCCTTCAGTCATGGGAAGTAGGATCTGTGGAGAGAGAGAGAGAAATAGAGCTAATTAACCTTTCTTAAGAACATAGGAATAAGCAGGAGTAGGCCACATGGCCCATCAAGCCTGTTCCGCCATTCAGTATAATCATGCATAATCTTGGGTTTCCAAAGGGAGGCAATGATCTGGTGGGATTGTCCCTGGACTAATAATCCAGAGACCTGGGGTAATGCTCTGGGGACTCTGGTTCGAAACCCACCATGGCAGATGTTGAAATTTGAATTCAATAAATAAAGAACTCTGGAATTAAAAAATCTAATAGTGACCAAGAAACCATTAGCGATTGTGCAAAAATAAAGAACCCAGCTGCTTCACTAATATCGTTTAGGGAAGGAAATCTGCTATCCTTACTTGGTCTGGCCTACATGTGACTCAGATAATAATGATAATGATTGCTTATTGTCACAAGTAGGTTTCAATGAAGTTACTGTGAAAAGCCCCTGGTCGCCACATTCCGGCACCTGTTCGGGGAGGCCGGCACGGGAATTGAACCCGCTCTGCTGGCATTGTTCTGCATTACAAGCCAGCTGTTTAGCCCACTGTGCTAAACCAACCCCATCCACAGTAATGTGGTTGACTCTTAACTGCCCTCTGAAATGTCCGAGCACCCCATTCAATTCGAGGGCAGTTGGGGATGGGCAATAAATGCTGGCCGAACCAGTGATGCCCTCATCCCATGAACACATTTTTTAAAAACTTAATTTTACCACTCGCCCCTCCTTTCCTTTAATTTCCTGCGAGGCCAAATATCTGTCTGTCTCAACCTTTAAATGATTCGTTTTTGAACTGAATCTGATCTTGGTGTCTGGGAACATTTTCTTTGGTTCCTGATTATGGAATTGATTTGGGCTTTAGTCAGAAACTGGCAGATCTCTAGTTTATTAAATTCAGCAAGCGTGTTCTCTCTGAAGAATTAAAAATGTGAAAAGACCGGAAAAAATTAAATCAAGAAGACTTTAAAAGAATTTACTTGTAATTTTCATTCCAAAATATGATTTTGGTTGGCAGTGGGGGTTTTAAGAAATGGAATTGCTTAAATCTGATTTGTTCATTCATTTGGATTCTAACTCTTGTTAATTTAGGAGTTGGTTTGCTGGGAGAAAAATGAGTCCCAAAGCAACTCGACAACATTTGACGCAGAAATCCATAATCTAGAATTGAATGGATTGATTGACCAGAGCCACAATGTTGGCTACCAGCCCTTGAACTTTGCAACCGAAGAGCAAAAACATGCAGAAATAGCAACCAATAGTCTGGAAACAGCAACAAGCACATTTGGAAACTCTGCAAGCTGAAAGTTGTTTTAGACTTTGCAAAAGGACATCTGCTGAATAGGTATGAATGCACAAAACTCCTTTTTGGGAGTTTCAAGAAATTGCATCTCACCTGAAATGAGCTGAAGAAGTTGAAGAAAAGTGCAAGATTTTATAGAACTTTTTTTAAACGGAGGGATTTCATGACATATATTGTGTTGCTTCAAATTGAATTATTTCTGAATGTAATTTCAGTTTTTACTATATGTTCATGGAGTCCGTGTTATTGTATGACAAATCTATGTTTATTGTAAATGAGACACTGTTTCTGAATGTGTCTAGTTTTTTGTTCTAATCATAAAACTATTTTGACAGTCAATTGTTTATGTATTAATTTCACCCATATAGATAAATATCCTTGTGGAGTTTTGTAATCCCTTTTATAAAATATGCTATCCAATTATATTAATTTTGTAGTTGGATGGACCTAAAGTCAAATGTTCCACTGGTTGGAAAGGTACACTGAGATGAGACAATATGTAGAGCAGAAGGCATTTGGAGAAGTATAATTACAGCGACACACCAACTCTGAACCAAAGAAATAAACAGTGGACCCAAGAAAGGCTAAAGTAAACCAAAATGAAACTTGTAGATCATTTGGCCCATCTTAAAAACTCATAGAACAAGGAACAATCCATTGCTTTATTAGATTCCCTCCTAAATATTGTGTTCTAGCTATTATTAGGGGCAGCACGGTAGCATTGTGGTTAGCACAATTGCTTCACAGCTCCAGGGTCCCAGGTTCGATTCTGGCTCGGGTCACTGTCTGTGCGGAGTCTGCACATCCTCCCCGTGTGTGCGTGGGTTTCCTCCGGGTGCTCCGGTTTCCTCCCACAGTCCAAAGATGTGCAGGTTAGGTGGATTGGCCATGATAAATTGCCCTTAGTGTCCAAAATTGCCCTTAGTGTTGAGTGGGGTTACTGGGTTATGGGTATAGGGTGGAGGTGTTGACCTTGGGTAGGGTGCTCTTTCCAAGAGCCGGTGCAGACTTGATGGGCCGAATGGCCTCCTTCTGCGCTGTAAGTTATATCATATATTGTGAAAGAAGTATAGTCATGTAACAGTTGTGTATTTGAGACAGTGTGATTAGGACTTAACTCTGCACAGCTTCACATCACAAGATATAGTCAATATAAACCTTTTAGTTTAGGTTTTTAATGTCCTGTTTTCATAAAACATCCTAATTGTCAGCTTTCCTTATGGAAATTAAAACTTCATGCATAACTTGTCCATGAATGCTGGGTATTTTAAAAATTATCTCAATAGCATTGTGATGTGAAATGTAATAATTTAATAAAATTGTGTTCCAGAATTTACCTTATTTTGACATTGGGTAGCACAATTAAGATATTAGATGTTAATTTATACACCTCTGTCTGGGGTTTCCAGGGGCAGCACGGTAGCATTGTGGATGCACAATTGCTTCACAGCTCCAGGATCCCAGGTTCAATTCCGGTTTGGGTCACTGTCTGTGCGGAGTCTGCATATCCTCCCCGTGTGTGTGTGTGTGGGTTTCCTCCGGGTGCTCCGGTTTCCTCCCACAGTCCAAAGTTGTGCAGGTTAGGTGGATTGGCCATGATAAATTGCCCTTCGTGTCCAAAATTTCCCTTAGTGTTGGGTGGGGTTACTGGGTTATGGGGATAGGGTGGGGGGTGCTCTTTCCAAGAGCCAGTGCAGACTCGATGGGCCGAATGGCCTCCTTCTGCACTGTAAATTCTATGATTAAAAAAGAATGAAGATATAAGAAAGGAATTCCAGAAACTCATTGATCTGTAGGATTGCTAGTGTCCAATAAAACCAGAAGTTTCACTGTAGTGTGTCTCTTGGTCACACACCCAAAGCGCAGGCATATGAATTATGCTCTGCAGTATTTCTATTGGCTGCTGTGCTCCTACTCTTGGCCAGTTTGCTGCCTTCTCCTTTACTCTCATGAGAAGGTTTGCCCATTATTTTCAGTGGCCCCACAGACAAATATTGGTGCACTTGTGATGCAGAAGGTGGGAACAAAGAAAAGTACATTACAGGAACAGGCCCTTCGGCTCTCCAAGCCTGCGCTAACCATGCTGCCTGTCTAACCTAAAATTCAGGGGTCCATATCCCTCTATTCCCATCCTATTCATGTATTTGGCAAGACGCCCCTTAAATGTCACTATCGTACCGGGTTCCACCACCTCCGGCAGCGAGTTCCAGGCACCCACTACCCTCTGTGTATAGAAACGTTCCTCGCACATCTCCTCTAAACTTTGCTCATCACACCTTAAACCTATGTCCCCTAGTAATTGACTCTTTCACCCTGGGAAAAGCTTCTGATTATCCACCCTGCCCATGCCCCTCATAATTTTGTAGACTTCTATCAGGTCGCCCCTCAACCTCCGTCGCTCCAGTGAGAAAAGACCGAGTTTATCCAACCTCTCCTCACAGCTAATGCCCTCCATACCGGCAACATCCTGGTAAACCTCTTCTATACTCTCTCCAAGGCCTCCATATCCTTCTGGTAGTGTGGCGACCAGAATTGAACAATATATTCCAGTGTGGCCTATCTAAGGTTATTTATCTAAGATGCAGTAAGACTGCCAATTTTTATAATCTATGCCCCAGCCAATTAAGGCAGGTATGCCTTGACTATCTTCCCCACCTGCTTTGGCACTATTGGTGACCTGTAAACCGGTACCCCCAGACCTGCCTGTCAATACTCTTAAGGATTCTGCCATTTACTGTATGTTTCCCACTTCTATTAGACTTCCAGAATGCATTACGTCACATTTGTCCCAATTAAACTCCCATCTGCCATCTCTCAGCACAAGTCTCCAACCGTTCTATATCCTGCTGTATCACCGGACAGTCCTCATCACTATCTGCAATTCCACCAACCTTTTGTGTCGTCCGCAAACTTATTAATCAGACCAGTTACATTTTGTTCCAGACCAGTTACATTTTCCTCCAAATCATTTATATATACTACAAACAGTAAAGGTGACAGCAGTGATCCCTGCGCAACACCACTAGTCAAAGCCCTCTATTCAGAAAAGCACCCTTCCACTGCTACCCTCTGTCCTCTATGACGGAGCCATTTCTGTATCTGCCTTGCCAGCTCACCTCTGATCCCATGTGACTTCACCTCCTGTAACAGTCTGCCATGAGGAAAAGAATGTGATCCTGCAAAGTGGTTTTCAAAGACTTCGACAAAGCAGAATTCACCAGTTTAAAAAATAGCTTGCTTCATAACAAATGTGCCTCATCTCAGCTCTGGCTCTAAACTCTACATGAATATGCCAAAGTAAAGAAAATGTGGAAATGTATATATTTTTTCCCCCTTCCTCATAGGCACCATATATAGATGAGAGAGGTAAGCGTGCTACATATAATGAAAGAGCATATTATGCAGTACATCTAATATTAGAGAACATTTTGTTATGTGCCAGTGTTTAGAAAACTCCAAAGTATATTATGGAGTTCACCTGACCTATAACTGTTGAATTTGGCTGGGATGAACACAATAATACCTGTCTTTCAGATATTATTCAACGGACTTCTTAAGCACTTTTAATCTAAAAACCAAGCTTTATTCTAAGAATTTAGTTAACATTTGTATACACACACAGTGTAGCCATCTGGGATGGCCACTTACAAAATAAACATGGATACTTGCAAAGACTCGAGGGAAATATGGCCAGTACAGGATTCAGGCAAACTCAGAGCCTAAATGTATATTTACTAACAGAGAACCAGACAGTATCGAAACCCCTAGCCGATTTGCATTCTAATGACCCATTTCCCCAGGACAAAGGACTGGTACTCGGGTATCAGATACAATTCCAGACACATTGGCGCCACACCCTTCACCCAGGAAGCCCAAACAGCCGAGGTCAACAACCGCTCAGGACACGCCCAGCCATCAAGGTACCTGCCCCTTTAGTAGCTCAAATTGAAGGCAGTAATCCAAGCCAGACGAATTATTGGGTCCAAAGCTAAGGACCGCCCAAAAGAGTGCGAAACCCCAAAGGATAAAGAGAGACACTCATGTGTTTGATCTCTTTTGGCCCTGGCACACCGGCATTCTTCGGCCCGGCCTATACCTGAAGCCTATTGCAGCACCACGACCAGAAGCAAGTTCAAGATCATCGATCGCTACCAGACAGATGAGGCCAGCAGAAACAAAGTTACTTCTCCAGACCCAGCCACTACAGATCCGAACAAAGGCCTTGTTCCTCTGCCAAAGCCGGGTGCCTGAAAGTTAAGTGTAGGTTGTTGTAGTGTTTGGTGTAATTTAGCTTGGAGTGTTTTTATGTTGCATGTATGAGTTAATCTTGTGTGTAAATAAACTATTATTGAACTTGAACTAACTGACTGGTTGTTGGGCCTTTGATCAATATCCGGTTGAACCTTGTGGTGGTATCATCTGATACCTGGCGACTCTGAAAAGCAATACCACTCAATATTAAAAGGGGCAACCTTATTGACGTCTCTGGCACAAATTGGCAACAGTTATTGGCGACTCCAGTGGGATTCGACCTAGAAGTGATTTTGTCACTCAGAGAACCTACAAAACGTTGAATTAGAAACCCAATTCAAAAAGTGAAAGAAACCACAAGTGTAAGACCCGTATTGATCAAACCTCCAAGATTCGGAAGTGTGTAATTTGCATGCGTACTATCAGGGATATACGGTAAACTCGTTAGATTTTGTTGCCTAAAACTATCTGGGTTTTGTGAACCGGAAAATAGCTTGGGCCATACCCGCTGTTTGCATCGCCACCCTATTGCCCCCCTGTCCCAAATTTAGGATACAGAAAAGAGATACCAGTAGAAATGGCAGTAAAGGCAATGGAACGCCTTGTGAACCCACAGGAATCCGAGGTCGCAGCGACCAGTAGAGCAGAGCAGTGTCCCATATGGGAAGAGGAACTAAGGAAATACTTAAAGGGGAAAGGATGGCCCCTTTGGTCTGAGTTTTGTTCAAATGAAGAGTCAGGTCCTGGTAGTATAGGACAAACTTGGTGGGACAACCTAACCAAAATATACAAGAAGAGTTTAGGGAAAGTTCGTAAGCCGATGACAATCGTGTCCTGTCTGGCACAATTGCGAAGCACACAGGAGGTTGTGAGGATGCTCCGCAGACAGCTTGTAGAGAAAGAGGAGAAGAGTGAGGGAAATGTTAGCAAGTGTGAAAAAGTTAATGAGCAACTCCAAGAGCAGCTAGCAGCAAAAGACAAGGAAATGGCTGATGTCAAACGGGCACACCAATCTTGTTTAGTCCACCGAAGCAGCTTTCAGACACAATACGATAAGGCCTACCAGGATACACAACGTGCAGTCTTGGTAAGAGAAGAGACGGAACAACAAGTAGAACAGTTAAAGAAGCAATGCGCAGATTTGAAGGCAGCTTTACGAGCACTCCACAGTGCCACAAGGGAACAAAGGCAGAGTTCAGCAGACCACGCCAAATGCAGGCAGCAAATTTCAAGGTTACAGTCACTGTTCTCAGTGCAAAATGGTTTCAGAGACACCTTTGGACCAAATTTAGACCAGGAAGGTGACCCCAATTGGCAAGAACTCAATGAAACTGCCTATAGGTATATAGAAAATACCGAAAATCACAATAGAGCCCCCCAGTCCCTGAAAAGGAAAGCACCCGCAACACCGACTGCACAGGCAGCACACAACCCCATGAATCCAGTCACCACACAGCACAAGTCACCGATTTGACGACAAACCCGATTTTGTGTACACCACCCAATTATCCATCACACAATTGTGAGATGCCTGCGCCAAAATTGAACCATTCCAACCCACAGCCACCCACACCATTTCTTTGAGCGAGTAAGACAACAGACAGTTATGTACGGTCTGGACGAACCGGAGGAAGTGAAACTTATAGTGATGAGCCTTGACCCATCCGTTAGTTCAGCACTACCCGATCCACAGAATGTAGGAGGAGGAAGCCTCCAGGAGATGAAGGCAGCTATTTTAGATGCAATTGATTATAACAGAGGAAATCCCGTAGAAGGTCTAAATCGCTGCAGACAAAAGAAGGAAGCATACGCAGGACGCCTTTGGATACACTTGAAAGCGGTATTTGGAGATTTAGTCCGCGCACACTTAAATGTCGAAAACACAACCAAATGGACCCGTATTTTAGTCTCCCACGCCACAGAAGCAGATCAAAAAGCCTCTGCGAATTATGACCCCTCAGACGCCACACATAACAAAGTGTGGGTTCTGAAGAGACTCTCTAGAGCTTGGGAACCAACCCTATATAAAAAGGCAGAGCAGGAGAAGGTAGAAGCAAACATGAATCCAATAAGGACACATCAGGAGCCCGCATGGGTAAACAAAGATAGACATGATGGACTGCACCCCAGAGCACAGGCACCACGAGGATGCTATAATTGTGGACACATGGGACATTATGCCCGCGAATGCAATGCCCCCCGAACCAGCAACGGAATCAGCAAGCAAACGCCCCACATAGGAACAATGCCAGGCCTATACAAAGTATTAGCGCTCGCCCAGACAATTCTGCCATAAGTAGCACATGACGGTGTTCGGACTCCCCAACTTGGGTTTGTGACAAACTCTGGGACAAGTCAGCTAGACCAGTAGTCACAGGCACAGTCCAGGGACACCCCGTAGAGTTCCTTTGGGACACAGGAGGGTCCCGCAACACTTTATACTCCTCCACAATGTTTCAGTGAGAAAAATGGCCCACTACAGACACTATCACTCTTAGCGGATTTCCATGACATATCCAGCAGGGATATATTATGGCCTCCGTAGATATTCAAATCAGAAACATTAACACCAAGCACCCCGTTGTAATAGTAGATATGGCCCGAACAGCAAAACACATTTTAGGAATCGACTCCATGAGTTCACAGAACCTTTCCTTTGACCCCGTGATTAAGTATGTTTGGAAAATGGCAAGAACAGCGAGAGCCCCCGCCACGCTCACAGTAGGAGACTACTGTAGCCACTTAAAATGGCTAACTCCCGATTTAAAATGGCGAATGGCAAAGGCTGATGGGAAAGTCAGCCAACAGGACACAAACGAGCAGCTGCAGGTTGTGTATTTACCTCTGGAAAGGCCAGACAAGATCGATACCAGCAACCATCAGCATAACAAAACACCAGCAATCTGCATACTAATGAGCAATCCCCGGGAACAATGAGCAACATTTAGACACATAAAGCAAAACCAGACTCTTCGGCGCCAGCAGAAGCCTACACAAAAGGAGGTGAACAACCACCTCAGGACCGCCCATCGCTCCAGCATTGGAGAAAATCGAATCAAGTGATTGGGACGAAGTCCAATCACTTGGAACCAGGTACAGGGTCCACCCCGAAAGGCGGGAAGCCCCTGGGGACTATAAGAATTAAGCCCAAGTTCAAATAGTTCTTCTTGACCGGGTCACTCAGCAACACGAACCAACCCTTGACAATGACCGGTTCAGCCGCCACCGATATCCAGTAAGTCTTACTTCAACGCTCGCTAAGAGATAGGCGCTCTTGGCTACCAATCTGTACCAACTTCGAATCCCGCAGGCTCAGAACCCGAACGAAAGGCCATTTGTTTCCCTGACCTGGTGGGCCAGTTCCAAGTTAAGTATTGGCCTGTTAGCTGTAGAAGTAGCTTAGACGTAGAATTTATGCATGAGTAGTGATTACTGTGTATAATAAATGTACTTTGATTTAAATCTTACTAAGCGGTGTATTGGATTATTGATCATGACTCGGACTTGAACCAAGTGGCGGTATCATAAAGATACCTGACGACTCAAGAGCAAAGGTGGTAAAATGGCGCAATTAAACTAAGGCAAAAGTTAGCAACATTATTTGGCGACATCCTGACGGGACCCGATCTAGAAGGGGAAAACCACTCCGGGAGAACCCAAGAATTTGAATTAGAGATCCAATTGGAAACCAAAAACCACAAGTGTTCAAGCAGTTCTGATCAATACTCATAATTCGGAAGTGCGTGTATGCATGCGTAACTAACAGAGCGATAAGGTAAAACTGATAGATTTTTTGTTGCGACAAAACTGTCGGAAGTTTGTATTTCGGAAAGTAGCGAAAGCCGTACCCGTATTTACAGCACCGCCTTAATACCCCTGTCCCAAATTTCAAGAGCAGCATTCGGATTAATACCCCTGTCCCAAAATTTGAAGAGCAGCATTCGGATAGGAAAGATGGCCATGCAGGCAATGCAGCGCCTAATGAACCCAGAGGAATTTGCGGTCGCAGCGACCAGCAGCAGTAGAGTGGGGCAATGTCCCATTTGGGAGGAAGAGATCAGGAAATATCTCAAAGGGAAAGGATGGCCCCTTTGGAATGAATTCTGTGACAACGAGGAATCAGGTCCTGGGAGTATAGGACATACTTGGTGGGAGAACCTGAGCGAGATCCACAAAAAGAGCTTGGGGAAAGCTCGCAAGCCGATGGCAATTGTGTCCTGCTTGGCACAATTGCGAGGCACAGAGGAGGTCGTTAGGACGCTCCGTAAAGAAGTTGAGGGCATACATCGAATGAGTAAGGTCGATGTAAGCGAGGTAGAAAAGGAGAATTTGGAATTGAGAAGGAAGTTGGCGGCAAAAGATGGAGAGGTGGATGACGCCAAAAGGGCTCACCAGTCTTGTCTGGCGCACTTGAGCAGCTTCCAGTCTCAATACGAAAAGGCCTATCAGGACACGCAACGTGCAGTCCTGGTACGAGAAGAAACGGAAAAACAGGGTAGAGGCATTACAAAAACAGTGTAGTGACCTCAAGGCAGCATTAAGAGCACTCCATGCTGCCACCACAGAACAAAGACAAAGCACGCTAGATCACGCAAAGTGCCGGAAGCAGATTGCAGAGCTGCAATCGCTGCTTTCTGTTCAGAAAGGTTTTCAGGAAACCTTTGGGGAAAAGTTAGACCAGGAAAAACGGCCCTGATTGGGAAGAATTGAACGAAACAGCGCAGAGATATGTTCAGGGAACATGTGCGCAGGGAAAGCCACAAAAGAGAAAAGCGCCCCAACCCCCCACAGAGCAGATAGCTCAAGCTCCAAAGAACCCAGTAACCACCCAGCGCACAGCCACATCGGACAATGCGGAATTTCTATACTCCACCCCCTTAACAGTGACCCAATTACGGGACGCATGCGATAAGATCACACCGTTCCTCCCCACCTCAGACCCCAACCATTTCTTTGCCACAGTTAAGCATCAGGCGACCATGTACGGCCTGGATGAGCGAGAGCATGTAAAGCTCAGTTTTAAGTTTAGATCTGTTGCTCTTATTAGCCTTAGTTTTATTAGCTCTAATTCTGTCACCTTTGCTCACGAGTCGCCAGGTATCTTTCTGATACCGCCACGTGGTTCAAGCTCATGTTATGATTAATAATACAGCACACCGCTTAGTAAGAGTTAAAACAACGATCATTTATTATATGTACAGCAATAAATACTTATACAATAATCCTACTGTCTATACCAAAACCTACCACTACTGGCCAATACTTAACTTTAGGAATGGCCCACCAGGTCAGGGAAACAAATGGTTTATCGAATTGGGTCTGGCCTGCGGGATTCAAAGGCTGATACAGGTCGATGGCTAGGAGTCTCTATCGGGTAGCGATCGCTGGACTCAAGCTTACTTGTTTCTTTGTCGAAGGTTCTTGCGAAGGTTGCGAGCAGGAAGAGAAGGGTCGATCTGAACTTGGCCCCTATTTTTATAGTTCCTAGGGGCTTCCCGCCTCTCGGGGCGGACCTTGACCTTGGTCCCAATCACTCGGTTCGATATGCTCCAATAATGGGGCATTCCTTGATCGGGGGGTGGTTGCCCACCTTTCTTTGTGTTAGCCTCTCTTGGTGCCGAGAGGTCTGGAGTAGCTTTACAAATGTTAATGTATAGCAATTGTTCCCGGGGATGGCTGTTCACTATGCAGATGGCTGGATTGTTGTGATGTTAAATGGCTGCATGATTTGATCTGCCTGGCTTCCCCCAGAGGCGAATACACTGTTTTACCTGCAGCCGTCCGTTTGAGTCCTGTTGGCTGCTTTTCCCATCAGCCTTTTCGGTTAGCCATTTTATATCGGGTTTTGGCCAAATTAATCGGGAATCAGCCATTTTAGGTTACTACAGATCCTTCAGTAGCGGCAGCCCTTCCCGACCCACAGAATGTAGGAGGAGGCACCCTTGCAGAAATGCATACCGCGATCCTGGATGCAATCAGGTAGAACCGGGGCGACCATGTAGATGGCCTCAACAAATGTAGGCAAAAGAAATCCGAGCACCCCACAGCGTTTGCTGGACGCCTGTGGATTCACTTTGCAGCAGTCTTTGGAGACTTCGACCGTGCCCATTTGTCCCCAGACAACATGGCCAAATGGACCCGTACCCTTATCTCCCATGCCACAGAAACAGAACAGAAAGCCTGCGCGAGTTATGATATCTCACAGGAGGCCCATAACGAGAAGTGGGTAGTAAAAAGATTGTCCCGCGCTTGGGAGCAATCTGTACAAAGTAAACCCGCAGTCCAGAATACCGAGGAAAAGCAGGCAGGCAGTAAAAACAACACACCAGAACCCCGCATGGGTGAATGAGGGAAAGAACAGACCCCCACCCAAGTCACAGGAGTGTTACAACTGCGGACAGTTGGGACACTTCGCAAGAGAGTGCAATGCCCCTAAAAAGCCACAGAGAGCCCAGCAGACGAGCACTCTGAGTAAGAAAAAGACAGAGCCCATTCATAGCGTTAGCGCCCGTTCAGATCAGACGGACTTGACCGGAGCGGACTGACGGTGTACGGGCTCCTCCAGTTGGGTCTGCGACACCCTTTGGGATATGTCCGGACGACCGGTAGTTGCAGCGAAAATTCGGGGACAGCCCAGCGAATTTCTCTGGGACACAGGAGGGTCCTGCACCACAATAAATTCCTCCACCCTGTTTCAAAAAGACACGTGGCCCACTACAGCCACCATAACCCTCAGCGGCTTTACAGGCCACTCACAGCAGGGACACATCACAGCCCCTGTCCCCATTCAAATCGGTACCATCACCACCAAGCACCCCGTAGTTTTAGTTGACCTGCCCCACACAGCAGAACATATTCTGGGAATCGATTTCATGAATTCCCATAATCTTTCATTCGATCCAGTCAACCAGTGTGTCTGGAAGATGGCAAAATCCGTAAGAGCCCCCGCAACGCTCAACATAGGAGAGTACGCGAACAAAATTAGCGCAATAGGCGAATTTTGGTTCAACCCGACCACGCTTAGTACGGACAAGCAGGTTAGGGCAGTTCTGCAAAAGAACAGGGCAGCATTCGCGACCCACAATCACGACTGTGGACGGATGACTGGCTCCGTACAAATAACAGGACCTGACCCTAGACCCCAAAAACAATATGGATTTCCCCAAGAGGCAGAGGGAGAAATCTCAAAGGTAATAGAAAGCTTATTAGAGCAGGGCGTACTTAGATCAGTAGCCTCCACTAATAATGCCCCGATTTGGCCAGTGAGAAAGCCCGATGGATCATTGCGACTGACCATCGATTACCGGGAACTCAACAAAATCACTCCCGCAGCAGCCCCCACAGTAGCAACAAGTCCTGAGACCATGCTCAAGCAGGGACTCAATTCCCGGTTCTTTACGGTTTTGGACGTCAGTAATGGATTCTGGTCCATACCATTGGCAAAGGCATGCCAGTACAAATTTGCCTTCACCTTTAAAGCACAGCAGTACATGTGGACATGCCTGCCACAAGGCTTCCACAACTCCCCCTCCATTTTCCACCAACAGCTGGCAAATGGTTTAGCCAAATGCTCTCGCCCCGAATGTCTGGTACAGTATGTAGACAACCTACTACTGCAGACAGACACCAAGGCAGAGCACATTGAGCTTCTGTCCGAACTCCTGGAACTATTACACTCAATCGGTTGTAAAGTCAACCCCAAAAAGGCCCAGATTTTGGAAGAAAAGGTGATATATTTGGGAACAATTATCACACATGGTAAACGTGAGATCGAGCATAAAAGGATTGAGTCGATTGCTAAAGTGCCCCTTCCCCAGAACGTTTCAGCCCTCCGGTCATTTTTAGGACTGGTTGGCTACTGCCGAAACCACATTGACGGTTTCGCAAGCAAGGCAGCGCCCCTCTCAGACATCCTAATGAAGGGAGCGCCCTGGGAATGGCTTCCGCAGCAGACGGATGCTGTGGACTCTAAAACAGGCACTCATAGCAGCCCCCGCACAGGCACTCATAGCAGGCCCGCACTACAAGTTCCAGACCCGCATTCCCCTTACGCCATAAAGGTAGTGACTACAGACCGCACCCTTTCAACCGTGCTCCTCCAGGAACGGCACGACCAGTTAAGGCCCGTAGCTTACGCCTCCAGACTTTTAGATGCTGTGGAGCAGGGATTTTCAGCCTGTGAGAGGCACCTGCTCGCAGTATTTTGGGCAGAGCAGTATTTTTCATATATTACCGGACTGAACCCCATCACAATTCTCACCGAGCACACCCCCACCCAGCTTTTAGATCATAGATCATAGATCATAGAATTTACAGTGCAGAAGGAGGCAATTCGGCCCATCGAGTCTGCACCGGCTCTTGGAAAGAGCACCCTACCCAAGGTCAACACCTCCACCCTATCCCCATAATCCAGTAACCCCACCCAACACTAAGGGCAATTTTGGACACTAAGGGCAAATTATCATGGCCAATCCACCTAACCTGCACATCTTTGGACTGTGGGAGGAAACCGGAGCACCCGGAGGAAACCCACGCACACACGGGGAGGATGTGCAGACTCCGCACAGACAGTGACCCAAGCCGGAATCGAACCTGGGACCCTGGAGCTGTGAAGCAATTGTGCTATCCACAAGGCTACCGTGCTGCCCCACGTTTACTGGACGGACGGCTCAAGGACGGTACAGTCAGCCAGATTAGAGCAGCTAGATGGACCCTTCTCTTGCAGGGACGGGACATCACTGTGAAAAGGACAAAGATGCACACCTATTTAGCCAACAACTTACAGTACCCCAGAACCCCCATGAATGTGAGATTATCTCTCCACACCACAACACAGGCCCCTTTCTTGCGAAAACACCCCCCAGAAAGATAGGTAGTTCAACCCAAAGCCCCCAGCACACAGACACGTGTGAGCCCATAAAGATCTATGTGGATGGATCTTCCACAGTCTTGGATGGGAAGCGCATAACAGGTTGAGGTATCTATGTCGAGGACGCGCAGGGACGCACCCTTGAGGAAATATCGTTAAAACTGCCAGGCCACTTAGGCGCGCAGGCAGCAGAGCTCGAGGCCATCGCGTATATAGTGGAACACCCAGATTCCTTCCCCAGCCCAGCAGACATATACTCGGACAGCCTCTATGTCTGCAACAGCCTCACGGAATTCCTGCTCCTGTTGAAAGCAAGAGGATTTGTTTCCGCAGACGGGAAACCCCTCCCCTCAGCCCCATTGCTCCGTCATATTTTAGAGAGAGCCCAGAACAGGACTTTTGGGATAATCAAAGCCCGCAGTCACCATCGTTCCGCCCCCCCTGGAAATGTGAAAGCCGACGCACTGGCTAAGGCAGGATGCAGGCACGGATACTTTCGACACAGACAAAGATCGAGGATCTAGTGGAGGCCCAGAAACAGGACAGCAATCTCAGGGCGATTGTAAAAGGAAAATATCCAGATCCCTATGAGAGGTTCAAAAATGCACTGGCTTCTACAACTGACCACACATGACGGTGTGGTGTTAAAAGACACCCTTTATGTGGTTCCTGAACAGGACAGGAATCAACTGATTTGTTTGTTCCATGACGGTCATGGACATCAGGGAATCGATCCCACTGCAGCCCATCTCAAGCAGCTTTGTTGGTGGCCGAATTTAAAGGAAGATGTAAACCATTACATCGAGAATTGTTTTATCTGTGCCCAGAATAATCCGGACAGATATGCCAAAAAGGCTCAACTCAGCCTCATTAATGGCCCCTGGACTAACCTCCAGATTGATTTTGTAGGACCATTGCCCCCTTGCAGGAATGGCTATAAATATGTACTTGTGGTAATTGACACATTTACAAAATGGGTGGAAGCATTCCCAGCCCGCACAAACACTGCAAAAACCACAGCCAATATTTTGACCCACCACATCTTTACAAGATGGGGACTCCCCCGCAGCATTGAATCTGACCAAGGCTCCCATTTTACGGGACATGTCATGCAGAACATCCTCACGATATTTGGCATCACCCAAAAATTCCACATCGCATACCACCCACAGTCGAATGGTATCGTGGAGCGCATGAATCGGACCCTAAAATCCACCCTCAGAAAAATGGTCCAGCAGAACAACACCACTTGGGACTCAGTCCTCCCTTTTGCGCTGATGTTTTTGCGTAACACAATTTCTACTTCCACAGGTTACACCCCACACACCCTCATGACCGGACGCCCCATGAAAGGCACAGAATTTTTATTAGGTTTGGACTTGACCAGCCCCGAAGTGACGGCCCTCACACACGAGAAAGCAGGAGAACAATTAGTGGAAAATGTTAAAACGGCTCAGCTAGCAGCCGCAGTAAAATTGGGCACCAGAAAGAAACCGAGCAAGGCTTGTTTCGACAAGACAGTGCATACAACTGAGTACAGTATAGGACAGCAAGTTATGCTCTCTGTATATAACCCCAGCACATTCCTGTCATCAAAATACTCGGGTCCGTACTCAATTGCGGATAAAATAAGCCCTTCTGTATATAAAATAAAGTACCGCAACGGTAAGACTGTGTGGTTCCATATAAACCAGCTGAAGGCATATGGAACACAGTCTAACCACGCACACCACGTCATGCTCGACGCAGCACACCATGCCCCGCCCACAGCCGACGTAACCCTACCATCCCCCAACACGTCCAGCCCAGCCACGGACTCGACCTCGACTTCACCCCCGAAATATACACTCCGCCCCGGAACGCCCACTGACTGCAGCAGCAGAGACAGCGACTGTGACTCGGACAATAGCCACAGCACGCCTCCCTACTATCCCCATGCAACAGGACCCACACCCAGCGAATTCGACTACAATCCAAGTGATCCCTTCATGATCACTTTCCTGAACAAACCCCACCACCGACCACCGAAACACACTGACGACCCCGAATGTGTCCCCACACTGCGGGACACCAACTATTGGCACCGAGATAACTCGTTCCGACTCGTCCGCAACGACGAGAGCGGCCCCCCCTCACACCATGCAGCACTTTCAGTCCTGATACACTCAAGAGTTTGGCACCCGGGAGAAGATGACGACTTTGGGTCTGACTCCCTTTGCGACCCTGTTCGCAACTGAGAACTGAGGTATCCAGATGATGTTTTAAAAGGAACCGCTTGGGAGAAGTGGTGTCCTTTCTGATGGAACCTGCCGTATGTTTTATGTTGTTTGTAAGTTTGTTAAATGTTGTATGTCCGACAGGAGAATTTTTTCTCACTGCCCCACGCCTATTCGGCCAAAACCTCTGAGGACTTGCCTACAGAGACTCACCATTGCCAGACACTAGTTCAGCAGAAACCTCTGAGGACTTGTCTGTAGAGACTGGTTAAGGAACCAGACGCCCGTTCATAACTGCCCTTCTGGTTCTAAGGTAGAACCACTACGGCAGCCCACCACGATGACTACATTTCTTGCCCATTCTTGTCGGTTGCTCAGGCAGTGGAGAAACGGCTTGGGACCCGCCCTGCCTGGGAACCCTGCCCTCTGGTCAACTACGCTCGGGTAGAAGAGACACGGCATTGGTAGCCGTCCTGCCCGGGGACTCCATCCAACTCTTGCCCATCGCGGCCCATACGCACCTCATTTTGGCACTTTCAGTTCAAAAAGTTTTGTTTTGTTTCAGGTAACCCTTACGTTGCCAACCACATGCTATTTAAATCCTGAGACATTTGGATGGTAAATTGCGCAGTCTGCGAGATGCCTCGCACTGGTTCATTATTGGGAAGTGTGTCTTGTCCTAAAATTCGATTTTTGAAAAAAAATGAGGGAGTCATCATAGTGACCAATTATAAAGGGAGTAATTGGCACTACAGGACTGACACACTATCGTACAAGGTATTAAACAAAGATAGTTACAGACACTATGCTTGTTTCCACAGAACTCCAGAAGCTCCAGGACCGGAGAAGAGAAGAAAGAAAAGGAAAGAGAAGAGCCATGAGGACATCCTTCATATGGATCAGCATCATATTTATGGACATTTGGTTGCGCGTGAACGCGAACCCCATGACGTCAAGCCCCCCAGCCGTTAATGTTTCATTTCCCCGCAGTACCCAGAGCCCAGTCACCAGCGACACCACATCATCTTGGTGTGCCAGGTTTATAACCTGGTACATTAGAAACATTACTGGTATTAGCGATACTCTGCTGCATAGTGCAGACTATGCGTCTATGGAAATGGAGAAGGGAGAGCCTACCGCGCTCGAACCCCGGTATATAGGATCAGATCCCCTATTTTCGGATACGACCAGACCCCGACCCCCACGATCTATAATAAAGAACATTCACTTGCGTTTATTGTAAATAAAGAAATGTAAAGAACTGTTCATGAGCAAATTGTATGATCCTGAGCTTGACTGCCAAGCCAGGAAGACTGATGTATAAACTGCTATGATTTTGTTTGTATGGATGAGGAAGTTAGGATAATGAAATGTTTAAGTGAGTGTAGTGTATTAAGAACAGTTAGAGGTCCGCAGTTTATTGTTTTGTAATGCATGTCCCTGTTTGACATAGCGCCCTTAGAATTGTTAGTTAAAAATTTTTGCATAGCTATGATCAGTGCAGAGGCCATGAAGGAAGTGTCCCCCCCCCCCCCCCCAGGTCAGGGAATAGAAAGCAACATAGTTATGTGATCCTTCACGCTTCGCGTTAGGATCACAAGGAGGGAATGTAGCCACTTAAAATGGCTAACTCCCGATTTAAAATGACGAACGGCAAAGGCTGATGGGAAAGTCAGCCAACAGGACACAAACGAGCAGCTGCAGGTTGACTGTGCATTTACCTCTGGAAAGGCCAGACAAGATCGATACCAGCAACCATCAGCATAACAAAACACCAGCTATCTGCATACTAATGAGCAATCCCCGGGAACAATGAGCAACATTTAGACACATAAAGCAAAACCAGACTCTTTGGCGCCAGCAGAAGCCTACACAAAAGGAGGTGAACGACCACCTCAGGACCGCCCATCGATCAGGGAACCGCTCCAGCATTGGAGAAAATCGAACCAAGTGATTGGGACAAAGTCCAATCACTTGGAACCAGGTACAGGGACCGCCCCGAAAGGCGGGAAGCCCCTGGGGACTATAAGAATTAAGTACAAGTTCAAATCGTTCTTCTTGACCGGGTCACTCAGCAACGCGAACCAACCCTTGACAGTGACCGGTTCAGCCGCCACCGATATCCAGTAAGTCTTACTTCAACGCTCGCTACGAGATAGGTGCTCCTAGCTACCAATCTGTACCAACTTTGAATCCTGCAGGCTCAGAACCCGAACGAAAGGCCATTCGTTTCCCTGACCTGGTGGGCCAGTTCCAAGTTAAGTATTGGCCTGTTAGCTGTCGAAGTAGCTTAGACGTAGAATTTATGCATGAGTAGTGATTACTGTGTATAATAAATGTGCTTTGATTTAAATCTTACTAAGCGGTGTATTGGATTATTGATCATTACTCGGACTTGAACCACGTGGCGGTATCATAAAGGTACCTGGCGACTCAAGAGCAAAGGTGATAAAACAGAGCAATTAAACTAAGGCAAAAGTTAGCAAGACTACGAACATAGAATCTGCTCAGTAGGCGACGATTGATCCACAAGCCATTAGTACAGGTAGGATAATTAGAGGTCCTAAGGAAACACAAAGCATCCTTCGTCCAGCACAAGCACGACTGTGGAAAAATCCCGGGAACAGACGCCATTACAGGTCCCGATCCCAAGCCCCAGAAACAATACAGCTTCCCACAGCAAGACGAGGGAGAAATTGCAAAAGTAATTCAAAGTTTGCTAGACGAAGGTGTAATTCGACCCGTAGCCTCAACAAACAATGCCCCAATTTGGCCCGTATAGAAACCAGACGGTTCATGGAGACTCACCATCGATTACAGAGAACTCAATAAAGTAACCCCATTAGCAGCCCCCACCGTTGCCACGAGTCCCGAGACAATGCTGAAGTAGGGACTACAGTCAAGGTATTTTACGGTACTGGACATTAGCAATGACGTCTGGTCCATTTCATTAGCTAAGAATTGCCAACATAAATTCGCCTTCACGTTCGAAGGACAGCAATATACGTGGCCTTTCGCAAGGGTTCCACAACTCCCCCTCCATTTTGCACCGACAATTGGCAAATGGATTATCCAAATTTTCCCGACCCGAATGCCTCATTCAGTATGTGGCCGACTTGCTCCGACAAACTGATACCAAGGAAGAGCACGTTTTGCTTCTTTCCGAATTATTAGATCTCCTACACACAATTGGATGTAAAGTCAACCTGAAAAAGGCCCAAATCCTAAAAGAAAAGGTCTTTTATTTAGGCACAGTCATCACATACGGAAAAAGAGAGATAGAGCAAAAACGGATTGATTTGATTGTTAAATTGCCCTTGCCCCATAATGTCACTGCACTACGGTCATTTTTAGGACTGGTTGGTTACTGTAGGAACCATATAGACGGTTTCGCCACCAAGGCAGCCCCACTTTCCGTGCTCCTAAAAAAGAACGCCCTTGGGAATGGCTTCCACAGCAAACGGATGCCATTGATGCATTAAAACGCATCCTCGGTACAGCCCCCGCTTTGCAGGTACCAGACCCACACTCCCCATACGCCATTGAAGTAGCGACCACTGACCAAACCATATCGGCTGTACTGCACCAAGAAAAGCACAATCATTTAGGACCCGTAGCCTATACCTCTCGTGTTTTGTACCCAGTGGAGCAAGGATTTTCAGCCTGCGAAAGGCACTTGCTCGCAGTTTTTTGGGCTGTTCAGTACTTCACATACATCACAGGCCTCAACTCCGTAACGATTTTAACCGAGCACACCTAACTACTGTTAGATGGTAGGTTCAAGGACGGTTCAGTTAGCCAGATTAGAGCAGCATGCTGGACCCTACTCTTACAAGGAAGAGACATCACAGTAAAAATGACAAAGACACACACATTTGCAGCAGATAATTTGCAGTATGAAGGAACCCCACATGAGTGTGAAATCATCGCAGCCAGGCACAACACAGGACCCTTTATTCCTAAATCGCTACCCACAAAAGCAGGCATCCGACCGCAGAAAACCCAGCTCACGGATAAATCTTCAAAAATTTATGTAGATGGCTCCTCCACCGTTGATAATGGAAAAAGGATTACAGGATGTGGTATATATGTGGAAGACGCGCAGGGACGTGCATTAGAGGAGATATCGCTAAAATTACCAGGACATTTAGGATCGCAGGCAGCCGAGTTAGCAGCCATCGCATACATAGTGCAGCACTCAGATTCTTTCCTGACCCCCGCAGATATATATTCGGACAGTTTATATGTCTGTAACAGTTTAACGGAATTCCTGCCCCTGTGGGAATCAAGAGGATTCATATCTGCCGATGGTAAACCCTCAGCGCCATTACTGAAGCACATTCTTGAAACAGCTAAAGACCGCAAATATGGCACAATAAAAGTCAGAAGCCATCATTGTTCCTCCCCACCCGGTAACATATAAGCAGACGCCCTGGCAAAGGCAGGAACACGACACGGTCACTTTTGGCAACCCACCGAGAGTGCCCCAGTACATGCAGTCCAGGTCTCACAGATGAATATCCAAGATTTAGCACAGGCCCAAAAGGCAGGCGACACTCTTCAGCAAATTTTAAATGGTAACTTCCCAGCCCCCTGCGACAAATTCAAGGACACACTGACGGTACAGGATGGAATTGTATTAACAAATGGAATTTATGTGGTCCCCACCCAGGACAGGAACCAGATTATTTGTCAATTTCATGACGGACACGGACATCGGGATAGAAACCACCATTGCCCACTTAAGACCTTTGTGCTGGTGGCCCGATTTAAAAGCAGACGTCACACATTATATTGAAAATTGTTTAATTTGTGCTCAAAATAATCCAGACAGATACTCCAGGAAATGTCAGTTAAGACACACCCGCCCTGTTAATGGCTCATGGACGAATTTACAGCTAGATTATATTGGTCCCCTCCCCCCACTATTGCAGAAATGGTTTTAAATATGTGTTGGTGGTGATCGACACCTTCACAAAATGGGTGGAAGCATTTCCCTTCGGGACAAACACGGCTAAGGCAACAGCCAAGATTTTAACGCAGCAAATATTTACACGATGGGGACTCCCCCGCAGCATTGAATCGGACCAAGGTTCGCATTTTACAGGAAGAGTGATGGAGAACGTTTTGACGATTTTTGGAATAAAAGAAAAATTCTATATTGCCTATCACCCACACTCCAGCGGCATTGTGGAACGTACGAACAGAACCCTAAAAACGACTATCAGGAAAATGGTGCAACAGCACAACACTACATGGGACACAGTTGTCCCATTTGCACTTATGTTTATAAGGATCACGGTATCAAGTTCCACAGGTTTCACCCCCCACACCCTTATGACCGGATGACCATGAAAGGAACTGAATATTTATTAGGACTTGATTTGGCCAGTCCCACAGTCACCCGGGAAAAAGCAGTCCAACAGGTAATGGAAAAAGTTAAGGAAGCCCAGCTCGCGGCAGCTGTCCGACTAGGTGGTAGGAACAAGCAGAGTGTGGTAAACCACTGTATTGTATTGTACTGTTGTATTGTTACATGCCTGGGCTTGTCCCTGCTGGCTCTGCCTTTGGCTCATTCCCTTGGGCTCATGTATAAAGGTGGCCAACCTCCAGCCCTGCCCCCATTCTGGGACCGGCTGCCAGAAGGTGTCTTTAAGCTGATTAAAGCCACAGTTTTTCTCCCGACGACTCGTCTGTCGTCAATTGATGGTACATCAATTTAATCAGCTTAAAATTTTCAGATGGATCCATCGCTAAAACCTGATCGCCTGGAGCTGGACCCCACTATTACGTTTGAACACTGGCTACGCTGCTTCGAATTGTACGCCGAGTCCTCCGCGTTCGCCGTCGCCGAGACCCATAAGCTGCGAATCCTCAACTCCCGGGTGAGCCCGCAAGTATTCCTTATCATCAGGGACGCTGACTCGTACGAGAATGCGATAACGCTGTTGAAAGGACAGTATGTTAAGGGAGTCAATGAGGTGTATGCTAGGCATCACCTTGCCATGAGGAGACAGCACCCCGGAGAATCACAAGCCGAATTTCTGCGCACATTGCGGGTACCCGGCCAGAACTGCAGTTGAAAGGCAGTATCGGCTGCCGAGCACACAGAGTTGCTGATCCGGGAAGCCTATGTCGCAGGCATAAAATCGAATTACATCTGCCAGCGCCTACTATAAGAGGGTACACTCGACCTCCAAGAAACAGTACGGATTTCGGACTCATTAGAAGTGGCCTTCCGCAACTTGGATGCCTACACCTCCGACCACGCGGCACCCTTGTGGACGTCGTGGGCAAACCATCACCCGACCCGGGGGCGCCGCAAGCCTGTGCCGAGCAGCAACCTGCCAATCCCGGAGGCCCAAAATGCTACTTCTGTGGCCAGGGTAAGCACCCCAGGCAACGCTGCCCAGTGAGGAGCGTGATCTGCAACAGGTGCGGTAAGAAGGGCCACTTTCTCTAAAGTCTGCCAGGCCCGACCTGTTTGTAAGCTCGGCAGCGCTGCATGTAACTTGTGGGGGCCGCCTTCTTCAACACCACCCACCGCATGCGACCCATGCGACCACTGTATTGTACTGTTGTATTGTTACGTGCCTGGGCTTGTCCCTGCTGGCTCCGCCTGTAGCTCCTCCCCTCGGGCTCATGTATAAAGGTGCCAACCTCCAGCCCTGCCCTCATTCTGGGACCGGCTGCCAGCAGGTGTCTTTAAGCTGATTAAAGCCACAGTTTTTCTCCCGACTCTTCGTCTGTCGTCAATTGATGGTGCATCACAGAGTAAGGCCTGCTTTGATAAAACAGTACACCCCGTTGAGTATCCAGTCGGTCAGCAGGTGATGATTTCCCTATATAACCCCAGTTCATTCCTCTCTCCTAATGGAAAGTCAGAATGGTTTCATATCAACCAACTTAAGGTTTATGGAACCCAGTGTAGCCACTCACTCTCCCTGGCAATAGCAGACGATTATGCCACGCCCACTAAAAATATAGTCCGCCCCTCCCCCAGCTAGGACAGCATGTCCACAGACCTGACCTTTTCTCCGCCCCCAGGAACGAATTTCCACCTTAAACTTGATTCGGACGCTAGTGACAGCGCTCCAGACTTACTGGGAATCAATGACCAATGGCACAACCGCCCAGGCCCCAGTCGCTCCAGCCCCAGGGACCCCGACCAAGATATGTTTGGCCCCTCATACCCCCTTTCATTGCCACAACCAGAGCCACCGCCACCGCTCGACGATAGAAATTTGCCCTTTGCAGCTACCGCCCCTTCTGACCAAAGAATTCCCCATTGGCACCGCGATAACTCTTGTCAATTGATACGGAACGAAGATTCACATCCCATGGCGGCCCACGCGGCCACGGCACGAAAACGCCAGACACGAGTTTGGCAACCGGGAGATGGTGATGACTCAGAGTCTAACTCCCGTTATGGTAACCCCTTTCCGACGCTTTTTGAAATGGAACCCTGAGGTGTCCAGATGATGAGATAAAGGAACCGATTGAGATTTACGGTGCCCTATTTTCTGATGGAGCCTGCCCGCCTTTCTTTCTCGAATTTCTTGATACACTTTATCCTTCCAGTCTCGGATGTTTCATTAATGTCACCCGTCCACTAAATTTCTTGATGCAGTCATGATTACTCGTCTGCACATTCTCGGAGTCCATATGTTACAAACTCTTTCCGTTCGTGTAAGGACACCCAGGCAGTGGAGTAACGGCACTAATCCCCGCCCTGCCTGAGGGCCCCCGATGTATTCGGTCAGCCAAGCCCAGGTAGTGGAGCAACGGCACTGATCACCGCCCTACCCAGGGATTCAACCCATTCTTGCCCTGCTCATACACACCCCATGTCCCTATCACTGACTTGGAAAAGTTTTTTGAAACTCTTTACTGTCTCTGGCAGGTCTTTGTTACCCCTGATCTGTTCTTTTTTGCATGTGGTTTAAAGAATGCTCTTTGCCACAGTCTCTGCACTCAACTTATGTTTCCGGCAACCCTTCGGTCGCTAACCGCAACTGCTATTTACATGTTCAACACACTTGGTTGAAACAAAATTTGCTGCTATTACAAAAACTACCTTAGCGCTGGATGGAGAAATTGGCCTCCCACTCAACACATCGACCACAAACTGCACTTTAACAGAATGTTCTTTTCGGATGTCTTGTCTTCAAAATGGTTGGTTCAAAAAAAAAATGAGGGAGTCACAAATGGTGACAATTCTAATGGGAAATTGATATTAAGGAGAAACAGACAGACAAACGAGATATTAAACAAAGGTAATAACAGATATTATGCTTGCACCCCCAGGAATATACGAAGATACAAGGATCAAAATACAAGATGAAGACAGAACTGATGACCTCCATTATGATCATCGTTGGACTACTATAGTTGCGCGCGTCGATGGCCCCTGTAACCCACACCACATTGGCCTCAAACACAACCATACCACACGATAAACCCTAGCCCGGACACCACACCGCCCATGAAAATAAACACTGACACCCCCACATGATGCGATAACATCATAAGATGGTATTCCCTCTCATACACGGTAGAAGCCTTATTAGTTATTGCAATACTCTGCAGTGTCGTTCAGACACTTAGACTTCAAAAATGGTGAAGGAGAGCCTCCCACTCCCCGATATATACACTTCGAGCCCCCTTTGTTGGACTTCAACAGACCCCACACTCTTTTTGAACCCTTTTCTGATAAAGTTCGCGTTTCGGTAAATGTGATAAGTTAAGTAGGAATGTGATGCTGCTGTTGTTTAAAATTTTTGTACTGTAATATAAGTTCCTTTTGGTTATTAGCTAGCAGCATAAGTGTAGTCTAGGTAAGTTAAAGGTAAGGACAGTTAGAGGTTCCCCTTTGTGTAAAGAAGTTACATGAATGATGAAATGTTATAGTGCCCCTTTAGAATTTATGAATGCATATTAAAAACTTAGGTAAATGCTCCAATACATAGGACAGAGTAGTATAGAACCTGTCCTTGACCAAGGGTACCCGGCATACCAAAGAACAGATGAAGGATCAGTATTGTGATCCACCACGCTTTGCGTTTAGGATCAAGAGGACGGACTGTAGCCATCTGGGATGGCCACTTACAAAGTAAACATGGATACTTGCAAAGACTCAAGGGAAATATGGCCAATACAGGATTCAGGCAAACTCAGAGCCTAAATGTATATTTGCTAACAGAGAACCAGACAGTATCGAAACCCCTAGCCGATTTGCATTCGAATGACCCATTTCCCCAGGACAAAGGACTGGTACTCGGGTATCAGATGCAATTCCAGACACATCGCGCCACTCCCTTCACCCAGGAAGCCCAAACAGCCAAGGTCAACAACTGCTCAGGACACGCCCAGCCATCAAGGCACCCGCCCCTTTATTGGCTCAAATCTAAGGCAGTGATCGAAGCCTGCTGACTTATTGGGTCCAAAGCTAAGGACCGCCCAAAAGAGCGCGAAACCCCAAAGGATAAAGAGAGACACTGCCCAGCCTATACCTGAAGCCAACTGCAGCACCATGATCAGAAGCAAGTTCAAGATCATCGATCGCTACCAGACGGATGAGCCCAGCAGAACCAAAGTTACTTCTCCAGACCCAGCCACACCAGATCCGAACAAAGGCCTTGTTCCTCTGCCAAAGCCGGGTGCCTGAAAGTTAAGCATAGGTTGTTATAGTGTTTGGTGTAATTTAGCTTGTAGTGTTTTTATATTGCATGTGTGAGTTAATCTTGTGTGTAAATAAACTATTATTGAACTTGAACTAACTGACTGGTTGTTGGATCTTTAATCAATATCCGGTTGAACCTTGTGGTGGTATCATCTGATACCTGGCGACTTTGAAAAGCAATATCACTCAATATTTATAGGGGCAACCTTATTGACGTCTCCTACGCAAATTGGCAACAACAGCAAGAACTTTTATCAACTCCAAACACAAAGACCCCCACACAGCTACAGTAATCTATGTGTAAATACTGTTCCAATTCAATAACAAAATCCAAGTAAAACCAGAAACCCCTTTTCAAAGGCGTGGCCCAGCACACAACATTCTCACTGGTATAAGACTGTTATTGATACTCTGTTCCCCTTTTCAAACAGCACATTTGAATTCCCTCCATAAAGCAATTATCTCTTTTAAGTTATTTCCGCGGTCCAGCTCCGCGGTCTGAGTCCGCAAAGCATGGTGAGGCTGCCACCATGCGCATGCGCGGCCTCTGACCCGGAAGTGCGGGGGGCCGTATCTGCAGCTGGAGCTGCAAGCTTCACGACTCCCTGCTAGCCCCCTGCAGGGTTATGAATATGTGGCCTTTAGATGCCAATTTCTCTGGCGGTAAAGGCCACACTTTTCATGATAGCATGGGGACATAATCCCTGAAACGGAGAATCCAGCCCCAATAGTTTGGGAAGTCCACAAGTGTAAGGAGAAAATGTATACTGCGAGCTATACCGCCTGCTTCAGCAGATCTTGCACAATGATTTCCTAACAGCGAAGTAATTTAGCAAGATGGTTCTTGCCTTCATAGACATGTCATTCTAACCTCTTTATCCTGAGTTGCTTTTATTTCTTTACCAATTAGTAAAATGTTCACAATATTGTTCGATTAACAAATTTCATAGTTCAGTATGTCGATAGTGGTTGAAGATTAAAGTTATTTTGTTTGACGAAGCTTTAGGAAGGCTCCAAGAAAAATGTTGTTAGAACTAACATCAGTGATCAATGCCCTTAGCACTTTTTTGTTGCATGTTCTATGCTACTGGAGCCGAAAACTACAGTGAAAAGCATAATTCTCCTGCAGCATTCTGTTCTCTTAAAATGGGACAATTGTTCCCAAATACTGTGATCATATCCACTCCTTGTTCTCTCCGTTCTTTTTTCTTATCTGCACAGAAACTAGGTTAGAGTCGATGTAGCATTGACCTCTCAATAAAGGGTGAATGCTGAAAATAATATTTGGCATACTCCTCAAGTTCAAACTTTACCAAAATAAAAGCCTGTTTTATCCTCTCATCTATTAAGATAAAAAAAGGTTGAAAATGCAGTGTCAGTCATGGCCAGTACATTGAAAGTGATTTATCTGTTGTGTATGCACCTTTTGTAAGTTTATTTTACTTGTAGTGCCATGGAGGTGGTGCTTCAAAGGAAACAATACAAGAAAGGTGAACAACTGGGGTGGCGCAGTGGTTAGCACTGATGTCTCACTGCACCAAGGACCCGGGTTCGATCCCAGCCCCGGGTCACTGTCAATGTGGAATTTGTCCATGCGGAATTTGCACATTCTCCCCGTGTCTGCGTGGGCCTCACACCCACAAGGCAAAAGATGTGCAAGGTAGGTGGATTGACCATGCTCCCTTTTTTAAAAGAAAGTGAACAACTGGAATGTCTGAACCAGAATTGTCAAAGCAAGCCTCTAATGAGTGCTGTGGATGCAATTCTGCTTTGCTGTTGTCGAGTTAACAAATGAAATGTACTGCTGGACAGTATTTTTTTCAATGAATAGCCATGGTGGCAACTCTTCATTGTTTCAAAATAATATTTGGCATATTGCTCAAGTTCAAACTTTACCAAAATAAAAGCCTGTTTTATCCTCTCATCTATCAAGATAAAAAAGGGTTGGAAAGATTGTAAAATGCTTTTCTCCATGGTGCTTTATTATTCAAACTTGCATTTTTGGTAATCGCACATATCCCCGGCTCTAGCTTCAGTTTATTTCTGATCTCAATTGCAGAGAAAGGAATCCTTGGTCGTACTGTATCTGCTATAAGGTCCACCCTATAAACCATGCACACGTATATCAGTGATCCATTCCAGGCTTCATGGAAACTATATACTTCTGGTGGTTGAGCACCTTGACCCAATCAATTGTGGATAACATAAAGATGGGACAGGAAAGAAAATATCCAGAATGTATTTACAACCTTCAGGGATCTTTCAAATCAGAAATGGTGCACAGATTTCACAACTGGGTCTTGCTTCAGCAAATCAACAAGCACTTCCCAGTTACCACTGCAAGTAAGACCCAATCAATCATCAAAACCTAGCCCAGGCTTCAGTCATACTTGAGTTCGCTGTCTCGCCCACTATTTGGTAATCATTGAACCTTTGATTACAATAGCTGTGCCCCCCTCACCTTTGTTGCCCCCACTGCCATAGGTTCCCTGCAAGGTAACGGTATGATGCTTTTCCAAAGAAGGAAATGTTTGGTCTTGGGCCTCTTATCGCCCAAGAAGATTTATTTTCCTGGTGGTAAAGAACTGTTATGTGAAGAAATTTCTGATGTAATCCAAAGATATTAGCAGCATAATGTCCAGATGCACGTTCAGCTCTGATCTCTCAAGTCCATGGAGACTAATTTTGACAACACCTGAGAACGGGGATCGGGATTGCAATACAAGATTAACCTGTGCCCTTTGATTGTTATGCAAACAGCTCGCCAACTTGTTGCCTGCTCATTTCAATGATTTCAACATCCAGTTAGTGCTAACTTCACTGATGATTGTCTGAATGCACAGCAGAGAGCCAATTTTCTGAGTGGCTAGCACCACTTAAAGCTAGCTGGCACCTCTTAAGGAGATGCATTGTTGTTGGAAGTGAAGAGTGGCACTTTTATTTTTGCTTATTCTTTCACTGGATGTGGGGATCATTGGCTAGGCCAGAATTTATTGCCCATCCATGAGTGCCCTTGAGAAGGTGATGGACCTCCTTCTTAAACTGCTGCAGTGCTGTTAGGAAGGCAGTTCCAGCATTTTGACCCAACAACAATAAAGGAATGGTGATGTAGTTCCAAGTAAGGATGGGGAGTGGTTTGGTGTTCTGATCCAGCTGCCATTGTCTTTCTAGTTGGTAGAGGTCGTGAGTTTGGAAGGTGCTGTCGAAGGAGCCTTATTGAGCTGCAGCAGTGCATCTTGTCGATGTTAACACACTACTGCTGCTGTGCACTGGTGGTGCAGGGAGTGAATGTTTAAGGTAGTGGATGAGGTGGCAGTCAGCACATAGCTTTGTCCTGGATGGTGTCGAGTTAACTTGAGTACTGTTGGGGCGGAACAGTGGCAGAGTGGTTAGCACTGCTGCCTCACAGCATTGAGGACCCTGGTTCGATCCCGGTCCCAGGTCACTGTCCGTGTGGTATTTGCACATTTTTCCCGTGCCTGCGTGGATCTCACCCCCACAACCTATAGATGTGCAGGGCAGGTGGATTGGCCACGCTAAATTGCCCCTTAATCGGAACAAAAAATGAATTGGGTGCTCTAAATTTTTTTTTTTTAAATAACAAGGCATTTAAAGTAATGTTCTTGAAGCTGCACTCATTGGGTCAAGTGGAGAGTATTTCATCATATTGCTGTTTTGTGCCTAATAAATGGTGTGCTGGCTTAGAGGAGTCAGGAGGTGAGATAATTGCAGCAGAATTTCCATTCTGACATGCTCTTGTTTAAAAAAAAAGATTTAGAGTACCCAATTCATTTTTTCCAATTAAGGGGCAATTTAGCGTGGCCAATCCACCTACCCTGCACATCTTTGGGTTATGGGCGTGAAATCTACGCAAACACGGGGAGAACGTATGACATCTCTGGCATTTTCTTCCGCAATTCGGGCCGACCACAATCCCCTGATCCAGCCCCCCTGCGCATGAAGGTCCTGGATGCCTCTCCTGCGCCTAACCAGGCACACCACATGCAGGTGATGGGTGTGAGCAAGCACTCAGCAGGCAGGCAGTAGTCAGACTATGGCATAGATTGAGAATGACCAGCGCTCAGGTCTCATCACCCCCTGACCGTGACTAGGACCCGCTGACAGTGCCAACACAGTCTCATCATCCTGGAGTGCTGTTATACAAACCCTGGGAGGTGGAACAAGGTGGGGGGGGGGGGGGGGGGGGGAGATGGGAGAGACGAGAGGAATGGGGGGAGTGGAGAGGGGAGGGGAGGGGGAGGGGGAGGGGAGGGAGATGGTGGAGAGGGTATCGGCGAGGTGGGGGAGGGGGGAAGGGATGAGGCCGCATCCTATGCGGTGGACAATGATGAGGGTCTCCTTGGCACACCAGGCTTGCCGGCCCCTTGCTGCCGCCACCTGTTCTCCATATCGGGCTGGTCCTGCGCGTCTGCCCCGGGCTCATCCTCCAGCCCCTCTTGGTCCGGCGCTTCCTCATTCTTGTCCTGGAGGTGGCCACATGTTCATCCGCCTCCACCTCCAGCACGTCACCCCGCTGCTGTGCGAGGTGGCAGAGAGCACAGCAGACCACCACAAAGCAGGCAACCTTTTGGGGGGTGCACTGCAGTGCACCACCAGAGCAGTCGAGGCATCGGAACCCCATTTTGAGGAGTCCGTTGCACCGCTCAATGACAGCCCGGGTGGCCACATGGGCCTCGTTGTACCAGGTTTCCGCATCGGTCACCGGCCTCCGTACTGGCGCCATCAGCACAGTCCTCAGTGCGTACCCCTATAACAGAGTCTCAGTGTGGGGGGGGGGGGTTCTGGTAGAGGAGGCATGTGCAGGCAATGCATTGGTGGCTGTTGGATGGGCTCAGATGGTCTCTACCAGTGTGACCTTTGCGTGGTGCACCTTGAGGTTGTCCAAGGGGGCAACTGTTGCACCATTGGCCCACAACGAGGTCCGCCACATTAGGGCCACACTGGTAAAAAACCCACAAGTGGTCCACACCATTGTGATTTCCGGCCATGGGGACCGGAGAATCGCAGGAGGCCGGAAATAGGGCACCGTGCCCGCTAAATAGATGCAAATTGGCCATGAGGACCCTTTTTCATTTATTTACATCCCGCCACTGGCGCGTATTGTGGACTTTGTTCACGCCACCAGTGAGGAGGGTCAAAGCATTGCGTTTGGATTGGTGCCTGGAGCCGATCCAGATTTCCCCTTGACGCCCGATTCTCCGTCCCATTGGGGAACGGATTCCAGGCGTTCCGGGTCAGAGAATCCCACCCTTGGATATTAATTCACGCAAATATCAGAGTCCAATCAGAGTCCAGGGTTCTTTCATGTAGGATTTAATGTTCAGGTGGGTTTAGTTGGCTGAAAGCAGAAGATGCAAAATTCCTTTAAAGCTGGTGATGATGCAGCAAGGTGAGGTTGGTACATAGAGAGGGTCCACTCCATTGGCACTGGCAGGAATTTTCCAGAGAAACAGGCATCAAGGAGGTTTAGACTTGAGGCTGGCTTTGTTGTCAACCTGAAATTCTGTTTTTATGTTGACAGGCTGGATGTTAAACAGCAGACACTTCTGGGAGTCCAAGAATGTAATTTTAAAACTTTACAAAGGCCAGAGGAGCTTATGTAATGAGGGGTTAACTGTTGATGAGTCAGTTTCCAGGTAACATCAGTTTCAATGCCTCTGGTCAAAATATATTGTTCACATTGGGAGAATTATGGTAGCTATTATCAGCTCCATAGATATAATGAGTTTCAATAGTTCTCTGTTATAAATCCATGCTGAGAGACAAATTGTCTGATGCTCCCTTGGTTCATGTTTACAATGGGCCCACATAATGATAGGTGTAATAGTTCACAAGAATGAGGATTGACCTTTGTCCAAGAATTACTATTGGAAGTTTCCAGAACTGTAGCCAGCTTGCAAATCATGTGATCTGTAACAGTCATATTTTTAGTCCAGCAGAGGCAATTTTTAAATAAACAGAAAGTAAGGTTTGATTGAAACAGTTTATGATCTCTTTCATGTTTAGTGCATAGAGCACTTATATGTGGGTTGTACACCAGAGTCATCAGACATCAGACATGGGGGGGAGGGATGGTACCGTGGCACAGTGGTTAGCACTGCTGCCTCACAGTGCCAGAGACCCAGGTTCAATTCCAACCTCGGGTCACTGTTGTGTGGAGCTTGCACATTCTCCCCGTGTCTGCGTGGGTTTCCTCATGTGCTCAGGTTTCCACCCACAGTCCAAAGATGTTCAGGTTAGGTGGATTGGCCATGCTAAATTGCCCCTAAAAGTCCAAAATGTTAGGTGTGCTTAGGGGATAGGGCGGGGATTGGGCTTAGATAGGGTGGTCATTTGCAGGTTCAGTGCAGACGCGATGGGCCAAATAACCTCCTTCTACACTGTAGGGATTCTATGATCAGCCCTGTTGGTAAAATGTAACCCTTGTTGCCCAGTAACCACTCTTTGTTTTAGTCATGGTGAGCCAAATGCTGTTGGCACAGCGGACTGCTTTAGAATGACAGCATCATGACTGCTGCCGGGATACGAGGCATTGACCTGCATGATTTACTGTCTATAACACACATACGAGTTGGACATTGAGGGTGTTGAATCCTTTTCAGACAAACATAAGAAATAAGAGAGTGAGTAGACCGTATGGCCCTTTCAAACCTGCTCTCATTTAATAAAGATGAATCTCGATCTCAACTACACTTTGTCACCCAATCCCTATATCCCTTGATTCCTTAGAATCCAAACATCCATCAATCCCAGCTTGACTAAGCATCCATAATGGTCTGGCGTACAGAATTACAAAGAGTCAGGCGACAGCAGGTTTGAGGATTTTGGAAAGAGCAGGGAGATTGTTATTGAGACCATGGTTTCCAAAGACAGGAGATGGGAGAGATGCTAGGAAAAGGTCACGACTAAAGCAGGGGAACCTTTGAGGAAGTTTGGACTGGCAAATTAAGGGAAGGGACAGCTGAATAGATGGTCTCAGTTGCTGTGACAAAGAAGTTCTGAAGAAGTTAATGAACACTATATAATAAACTGAAGTGATCCTGGAAAAGGGAATATTCAGTTAAGTTTCAAGTGCCTGTCAAGCTCCATCATAACTTTTATGAGTCTTTACTAGACTTTTTCGTTTCTGTGTTTTATGGCATCTCATTTCCTTTGGCCATGCTGACCTTCCCCCAAAACAAGTTCCATTGGCCACGATAAACAGTGTTAATATGCATCACAAATTTAGAATAGATTTTTAATTCAGCCTGGAAGCTGTTATGTTTAAATCTTGAACTCAATTATAAACATAATAATGGAATTTAATCAGAAATCACCGCAGTAGTTTGCCCAAATAGGTTAATAAGCTAATAGGTTAATGGATCTGAATGTAATGTTTTGCATTTTCATTTTGATCTTCAAGAAAACATGAATAAATATTTAGATTTACATCTTGGGAATGATATACTATTAAGCCTGTCAATGCATTCTGCTTGTGTTGAGTACCAAGTATTTGACTGGGTAATAGGTTGCCGATGTGTGCGGGCTCCCATAAATTTTATACGTCTTCTTTCGTCTGATTTCAGTGTGAATAGGGCCTCTTTCTCCTACTACTTCTTTCCTGATTAATGGGGCAATTAGCCAAACTATCAAGTTTTCCTCGTTAGACTGATGTCAGCGTCTTTGTCGCTAACTCTTCAGAAATGTCATGGGTCAATAGAGTCAAAAGCCTTCAAATGTTCAGGAAGTCACTGTCCAAAGATGCTCAGAAGAATGGCCTTTGAGGACTTGCTTTTGGGCTTCTTAACATTATGTTATTCTGTGAAGGAATTTATTTTTCAATCGTTAGCATTTCATTTCAATGTATAAAACCTCACTTAAGGAGTTACTTATGCAATGATGCTAAGAATGCATTTTGGTGTATAATAATCTTTGATCAATATTACGGAGGAACACAGGTTTAAGGGATGGACCGGTTGATTGTAATGAAAATATAATTAAACTGTGCAAGGAACAGTTATTGTAATGCAGCAGTATAAAATTTACTGGGCTTTTTATGACATTTTTACAAATATTTAAAATTGGAAAAAATGTAATCCATGCCGTTTTGTTTTACTTTTACAGCTGAGTTACAGATTGCTTCATATTCTGATTCTGCCCTATTTTGAAAGGGTTAATCTGAGTCGAATATAGGACCCTGATCATGTTATTTTACCATGTTTTGAATTGGATTTTATATCTTAACACACACACAAACAAATCATAAGCCTCTTCTTCAAAACATACAAAAGTAACTTGAAAAAAATGCCTGCCATTGCATTTTATTGTACTACATTTACATCTAAGTCTGGTTGTTCAAAAGAAGGGTTACATAGCAGTGTCTTGGGGGTGCTGATTAGCTCAGTTGTCTGAGCAGCTAGGATGAGGATCAAATTAACACCAACAGCCTGGAATTCCATCCTGTTCCAGCTGAAAAAAATCACAGCATTTAAATGTAATTCAGCCAAGGACCTACCTTCGGGCAGAGAACTGAATAAGAATAAGATAAATGTCTTATGTATTGTGTACGGACAATCCATACAATAATATGGAAAGAACAGGGAAACACATGTCATAGAACAGATGCCACACCCCATACAAAGATACCGGTATATCTGTGATAATATCCTTTCACTGCAGTATTTACCGAGTATGGTATTATCTCTGTACCAGAATTATTTAACCTGCGTTTCACCAAAGCATTTCCTAAACTAATCATTTTCTTTTTATAAACTTAGAGTACCCAATTCATTTTTTTCCAATTAAGGGGCAACTTAGCATGACCAATCCACCAATCCTGCACATCTTTGGGTTGTGGGGTGAGACCCATGCAGACACGGGGAGAATGTGCGTTTCCTAGACTAATCATTAAGCCAATCAGTAATGTACACAAAACTGCTGAAAGGCCTGCTTACAAAAGGAGGGTTTTATCTCCCAAGCATTTATTATTTGTACCAAATGTATTTATTTAAAAAAATTTTTTTACAGTAGCTAATTATTTTTCTTTTTCCAATTAAGGGGCAATTTAGCATGGCCAATTCACCTAACCAGCACATCTTTGGGTTGTGGGGGTGAAACCCATGCAGACATGGGGAGAATGTGCAAGCTCCACACGGACAGTGACCCAGGGCCAGGATTCGAACCCGGGTCCTCAGTGCCACAGTCCCAGTGCTCACCACTGCAACACATACCGCCCTTTACCAAATATATTTTAAATGATGTTACTTTCCATTTATTAAAGAATTTATCTTTAGTCATCGGCCGCGGCACGGCGCAGAGGACACAAGTTCGATCACTGTCCGTGTTGAGCTTGAACATTCTCCCTGTGTTTGTGTGGGTCTCACTCCCACAACCCAAAGATGTGCAGGCTCGGTGGAATGCTCACGCTAAATTGCCCCTTAATTGGGAAAAAGAATGTTTACTCATCAGTCACTTCAGAAAGGAAGATTTCTGGTTTGAAAGAATTGCTATCTCTTTCTACTTCAAAGGCTTACAATGACTATTATATAGAAGGGTCTCCTTTAATGGCCTCATGAATTAATGGTTCTCACTCTGCCTCTTGTGAAATTTTCACCTCTTCCAGTGCTTTGAAAGCAAGTGAGACTCCTGACACAGGTGGTAAAGAAACAATTGCTTAAGTCGACAGGAAAATGCTAAAACATGGTTCTTAACAAAACGACAATGAGGAGGCGTTAACAGATCTGTGAAGATGGGATGCTTGGAAATAAATGTTCTAAATAGCTAAATGGGGCAGGAAAAACGCGAAGCTTTAATGTTCGAAAGCATAATGTATCATTGTTTATCTGACAACGGCTCCAGCCATGACGGAGCTACTGCAAGTATTCATGAAAGGTCAAACTCCTACCTCAAGACACTCCAGGATGAAGCAACTCTCTATGAGAGCAGATGAACTGAGAATTCTAATGTTGATAAAATCCAACAAGACAAAGATATTTTGTAGTTAATATGTGATCCTTACATTTATGCAACATGATTCTTTTTTTAAAAATATTTTTATTCTCCATTTTCACATTTTCTTCAGAATTTACACCCCACCAACAAACAGTAAACGGTAACGAATACAATGCCAACCCCCTTATTAACAACAATGATCCCATCCTCCCACCACCCCCCAAACAATGGCCCACCTGACAATATAAGCATCAAATAAAACTAAACCTCCCAAGGAGGAAAGAAGAAAAAAAGAAAATGGAATCAGGAATCGCCCCAGTCACCGTTGACATATATAGTCCCCCCCCTCCTAATATTCAATGCCATCCAATCCCCGAAGGAGTACCGTGAATGGCACCCATGAATTGTAGACACCCCCCCCCCCCCTCTCCCAGACGCCTCCCCTCCACTTCCTCTTGTAAACTCCTCCCCACAAACCTCGGTTCCTTCCCTCAACTTTTCACCCCGGCTAGACTCACCGAAACCTGTTTTGCCAGGCTCCGATGGCCGCAGCCCCTCCCCCCACCTCACTCTCGTTCACTTGCCGGCTTAAACCGGACAGCGTGGAGGCCCCCACCCGGGTCTCCTTCCCCCTTTCCCGGTCCCAGGAAAACCAAGAAATCCCCTTTAGCACACAACCCCAGCATACACACCCACACCCCAAAGAACCATTATTGCAAATGAAAGTCCCAACTCTTCCCTTGTCCAAAAATACAGCGTCAACTCATTTGGTACATACACCAACACGCAGTGAGAAAATAAAGTTACATGAGGCAACATCGGTACACGACCCGCTCTCAGTCCCATTTCTCAATTCTGCCACAGTCCTTCTGCCTTCGCAAACTCCTCTGCCGCTTCTGCCGTCCCAAAATAAAAGTTCTTGGATTTGTAGGTCACCCTCAACTTAGCTGGATATACTATGCCGTACTGCACCTTGCTGATTTACAGAGCCTTCACCCGGCTGAAGGCAGCCCGCCTCCTCGCCAGCTCCATCGTAAAGTCCTGGTATATGCATATAAGAGCTCCAGCCCACTGCACCACCCGCTTCTGCTTTGCCCAGCACAGGACCTTCTCCTTCACGCTGTACTTACGGGAACACACAGTTACTTCTCTTGGCGGCTCACTCGTCTTTGGTATAGGCCTCCACGACCGATGAGATCAATCCAATTTGTATCACGAGGGATCGTTCCCCCTCCCCCAATAGCTCCGCCAACATCGTGGCAAAATACTCCGTCGGCCTCGGGCCTTTCACCCCTTCAGGAAGACCCACGATCCTCAGATTCTGCCGCCTGGATCTGTTTTCCATGTCTTCCATTTTGGCTCGCAGACCCTTGTTGGTCTCTGTCACCTTCCGCAACTCCTTTCCCATCGAGGTGAGTTGAAATGAAATGAAAATGAAAATCGCTTATTGTCACAAGTAGGCTTCAAATGAAGTTACTGTGAAAATCCCCTAGTTGCCACATTCCGGCACCTGGTACGGGAATCGAACCGTGCTGCTGGCCTGCCTTGGTCTGCTTTCAAAGCCAGCGATTTAGCCCTGTGCTAAACAGCCCCATGAGTTGATCACAGTGCTGCGATAATACCTCTTCCACTTCCTTCGGTGTCTCACCTTGCTCCTGCGCCTCCGCCGCTGCCCTTGATACTGCCGCCCTCACCGGGGCAATCGCCTCCTCCACCAGCACTTTCAATACCGCCCCATCTCCTTCTTCATTGCTTCCATGTGCTTTGTGAACTGTTTTTCCAAGTTCCACAACCATCACTTTGGTAATTGCTTCTGCTGTGAGCGATGCGGCCTCCCCTGGTACTCCAGCCTCTGTTTTCCTTATAGTTCCAGCGCTGACTTTTCCACTCACCGGCGGGCTTTCATTAACCCCCTTTTTCACGGCTGTTTTTTTCCCAATCTTGGACATTTCTCCTCCCTGTGCCTTCTTACAGCTTTTTCAACCTCCATTGCCCCTGGGACCGGGCGTTAAAACCCCAAAATTTCTATTCCCCAGCGGGAGCCCTCCAGTGTGCGGTTGCCTCCCACCCACCGTCACCGGAAGTCATGCAACATGATTCTAAAGCCAACTTTAATTTTAACCTGCTTATTTTCCTATTCAGTGCTCCTTTGTTCAAGATAGTAAAAATATCCTGAAAAATAGTAAAAAAACAAGGATAGTTTCTTATTCAGGATAGTAAAAACACCCACCAGGAATTTCCTTACCTTCCACAATATATGTTTATGTTGCTTTTCCAAGGTTTCCGTAGCTCTTCTACCAAGGTTAAAATGGACGCTCAGTAGAAGTCACATGTATATGCATCCCAGGGGTAAATTTACTCGGGGTACTCCTAACCATACACCTCAACTTCAGCAGAAGACCTCTGAAAACCAGCAAAATTGTGTAAATGGCATTTGCGTTGTTTATTTCTGGACGACCACATTTCAGCTGAAGTAACTGTGAATGATTGGGAGAACCATGTGGAAATGAATTCTTGTTAACCCCTGCAAAAGTGAAAACTGGATCACATTCATTGTTTCCTTGTAGATTATCATTTGACTGTCCTTATTGAGGAAGAGGTTAGCAAGGTCGCTGTTAAGGTCAGTTTGGTTCTGAGGTGATATACTTGGTTATTGGTGGTCAGAACTAAGTTAATGCTCTGTGTCACTCAAATACCCAATTCACTCAGGTCAATAATATTCTAATTCATCAGCTATTGTGACTCACTAATAGAACAAAGAATCATTCACTGAGGGATCTTCCCATACAGATCAAGATAAATCTCAAATGCCCTAATGGATGAGATGGTCACAGGCAGATAGAGAGTGCAAAGTTTAGCAACATCCTGTGCTGATAAGTTATGTGATTTTTGCTGCTTAAATTAATAATCAGAGTCACTAATGAGTGTTCTTGAGAAGGTGAATAGGGAAAACCAGTATGTCTAAATTAAAAATCAATCCCCTGAAAATTAAGTGAGACATCAGGGAAATATATATTCATACAAAGGATTGCTCGAACATGGAATAGCTACTGAAAACAGTGTTAACAGCAGAATCCATTATAGTTTTTAAAAGAAAAGTGGATGAATTTTTGGGAATTATTTTTTAATGGATGTAGGGAAGTAACTGGAGATTGGACTAATTGGGTAGCTCTTTCAGAGAGTTGTCATGGATGCAATGGCTTGAATGGTTTCCACTGAGCTGGAAAATTATAATTACATATTGGCACTTGCCAATCTGTATCCACATTCTCTGGGCTTAGGACAGTGAGATGTGTCCCAGTGGGGAATAACTGTCTATTACAGGATACTTGCAAGGCCTGGATAGAGTGGACATGGAGAGGATGTTTCCACTTGTAGGAAAAAGTAGAACCAAAGGGCACAATCTCAGACTAAAGGGACGATCCTTTAAAACAGAGATGAGGAAGAATTTCTTCAGCCCGAGGGTGGTGAATCTGTGGAACTCTACCGCAGAAGGCTGTGGAGGTCAAATCAATGAGTGTCTTTAACACAGAGATAGATAGGTTCTTGATTAATAAGGGAATCAGGGGTTATGGGGAGAAGGCAGGAGAATGGGGATGAGAAACACATCAGCTATGATTGAATGGCGGAGCAGACTCGATGAGCCGAGTTGCCTAATCCTGCTCCTATGTCTTATGGTCTTATTCCAAATCAGGTAATCGGCAAATATACTTCTGCAGAGTTCTTAGTAGTTTGGGATGGATATTCTTAAACATGTTGTTTTGATTCCATACGTGTCAGAAACACAGCTGACAAAAAAAACGTATGTACAATTTTTTATCACTCTTCCAGAACTCTCCGTTTGCTTCACTTTGCTTTCATTTGATAATGTCATTTTTTGCTCACCCCTGACTTCATATATTGCCAGATGTGGCACTGAGTCACATAGACCAGACAAGTCTTCATTTTCAACTGAGTTATTTTGTGGATTTGTTCATTTCTTAACTCCTGTTGGAAAGTGTGTATATGGATCAATCTTGCATAATAACATAATGAGGAGAACTATGATCATTCATAGTTTAAAACCATGATAAGCATTCAGTTTTCAGGCTCACAAATGAAAAATAGTCACTGGGGTGAAAACCGTAGAGTTACCTTCCAACTTGTGGCACGAGGAATGAAAAGTCTAAGTGCGAGGAAACTCAAGTGTGGTCGAAAAAACCCTTTCATCTATATCGTAGGTCAATTATAAACAATACACTGAAAATAATTGGGGTGATGCTCCTGTCCCGTTGCACCCACCGCAAATCACGATGCTGAGAGAATGCCGGGAGAGGCCCAAATGGGATGCACACTGGGCAACAAACAGTTTCCGATGCTCTTGGCCTGTTCCAGCTGGCGTGATCTGGGCGTGAACCAGGTTAGCTTATTTAAATCCTTATTTATGTGCGCAGGATCTGTTTCAAGCTAGATTCTTCCGATCCTGCAATTCTCCCACCAGCCAGCATAATGTGAAGCTGGCCTGAATCACTACTTGTCTCTACAAAACAAAGACCAGACCTGATGGCCACGCCTGGGGGCTCAGAGGCCCGGGTAATCAGGGACATGGCAGGGAAATACCCTAGCATTGACCCTGTCACCGTGGCTTTTTCAACCTTGCACTGCCAGGTTGGCACTGGCTAGGGGCACGGCCTGATGGGGCGTGGCCTGAAGGGGAGGGGCTGGAAGAGCATTAGATGGGGTGGGGAGCATGAAGGGGGTGTGGCATGAAGACGGAGCAATGGGGGGGCATTTTGTGACCCCATAGTGTGATCTCACTCACCTGAGGGTGGGGGGTACTCACGGGTACTGCCGATTGGGGAAGAGGGTCTGATGCCAGCGATAAGGTGGGGGGGCCGAGTGTTAGCCTGGGATTGGGGCACCCTTTAAAAAGAGCACTCCATTCTCTGAGGAACTGGACCTGCCGGGTCTTCAGGTCCCACACACCTCAAGCAAGGGGCAGTTCATTCCAACCTTCAAAAACATTTCTAAATGTGGGTGGATTGCGATCTGGATCACACCGCACCATCCACTGCTGCCTGCGGTGCTGAGGACCCGGGTGTGATCCCAGCCCTAGGTCACTGTCTGTGGGAGTTTGCACATTCTCCCTGTGTCTGCATGGGTTTCACCCCCACAACCCAAAGATGTGCAGTTTAGGTGGACTCGCCACGCTAAATTGTCACTTATTTGGAATAGAAATGATTGGGTATTGTAAATACCTCCCGAATCTGCCACAATATTCCCCACCTCAAACTCCAGCCGCTTATTTATCAGCAGCGATACCCCCGCCCCCCCACATCTTCATATCTAATCCCGAATGAAAGATCTGCCCTACTCCCCTTTCCTTCGCCTAGTCTGCACCCCGATCTTCAAAAGCGTTCCTTGCAAAAAGGCCACATCTGCCTTCAAGCTCCTCAAGTGCGCGAACACATGCAACCGTTTGACCGGCCAATTCAGCCCTCTCATGTTCCATATGATAAACCTGATAGGGAGGCACCCTGCCCTCTCCCTCCCGATCAATCATATCCGTTCCTCGGCCAGCCCCCCCCAAGTCACGCGACCTTCAAGGCCCACCCTCGGATGTCCACCGGCACCAATTCCTTTCTGGCTGCACCACAGCAGCCATACCTTTGTCAGAAGCCTTCCCCGCCCCCTCCCCTAATCAAAACCAAAATCCCATCCACCTCACCTACACTAACCACCTAGTCAACCCCCACTGTGCTCCCGTTAACTAGCTCACCCAGCTAGCCTAACAGCCCCTGCCCATGGTGCCTAAACCTCCTACCCCCCACTGATTCCCCTCCACCTCCCGCTTGCTCACCTCCATAGCACAGATATCAATGAAATAAGAAAAAGGTGCACTCATCCTCCTCGTTTCCCAAATATCCCGCCCCCAAACCCAAAAGGACCTCTCAAAGAAGAGAAGTTCTCCCACAGCCAACAAACAAAAGGCAGTAAACACATAAAAGGCAGTGAAAACCCACATCTCCTCTCACCTCTTCCATAGTTCAATGTCCATCCTTTCCTGCGAGTCCATTGTCTCTTAAAAACACCGTTGCCTCCTCTGGTTTCTCAAAATAATGTTCTCGGTCGGTGTGAGTCACCTAGAGGCGGGCAGGCTCCAGCATTTTGAACTTCACCCCCTTCTTAAAGAGTGCAGCCGTCTCTCGATTAAACTCGGCTCTCGTCTTCGTCAGTTCCGCGCCCAGGTCCTGGTACACCTGGAGCTCCTTACCTTTCCAGGTGCACCTCCTTGACTGCCTAGCTCACGGCAATATCTTCCCTTTGTCGAAGAATCGCTGGAGCCGCACCACCATTGTCCTCGGCAGATCGTTCACCTGCGGCTTCCTCATCAGCGCCCTATGCGCCTGGTCGACATCCAGGGGCTGGTCGTAGGCCCTCCCCCCCATCAACTGCTCCAGCATCTTGACTACATATGAGCCAGCGTTCGCTCCCTCGATGCCCTCGGGCATCCCCACGATTCTTAAGTTTTGTCTTCGGGAGCGGTTCTCCAGATCCTCCACCTTCTCCTTTAGCCGTTTCTGGATCTCTCGCATCATTCCAATCTCCGCCGCCAACGAGGTAAACTCTCCTTGTGCTCCCCCACCGCCTTCTCCACTTTCCGAATAGCCTGGTCCTGGGACTCCAGCCTCTGCTCCACCCGATCGATCCCCGCTTTTAGCCACCTTGGCCAGATCCTCCTGGACTTTCCTCCTCTGCTGGCTGAACTTCTCATTTACAAAGTCCACCAGCTGCTCTGTCAATCACTGGGCAGGCAGGGCGGACCCTTTACCCTCTGCCATCTTCACCTGTGGCGCACAAAGAATTGCTTGCTCCAACAAGTCCCTTTTTCTCGACCCACTTCTGTTCCGTGGATCCATCCACCAGCACCACCGGCAGGGTTTAACTTTCCTCAATCACCTCTACACCTTTTCCCACCAAAACATCCGCCCAGCAAACGGGGAAAAGGACCAAATAAACCACCTTGAGCAGGAGCTGCCAAATGGGCCACCACTTATCCCCGGTGGTCTACTTAGAACGTTTTGATTGACCCAGCTGCTGTGATTAAATTTGTCAGCTGTCTAAAGGTGAGCAGAGTTTTCAATGCAGGTTGTTGGATGTAAACTGCCCTGAAGACTCCTCGGTGAAATGGAAGCCCTGAATTTAAAAAAATCTTTTTTCAGCTTTGTAGTTACAAGCGACAACCAGGCAGGGAAAAACCTCAAAGAAGAGTTGTGTAATTGTAATAACATCAAGATAACACACCATGGCAGAAATGTGCACTCTCTGAGTGCCCTCTTCACTTGTTTTAGCACTTGCAAAGAACAAGAACAAAGAACAATACAGCACAGGAACAGGCCATTCGGCCCTCCAAGCCTGTACCGGTCATGATACTAACCTTGGCCCAAACCCTCAGCACTTCCTTGTGCCGTCTCCCTCTATCCCTATACCCATCCTATCCATGTATTTGTCAAGATGCCTTTTGAATGCCGTTAATGTATCTGCTTCCACAACCTCCCCTAGCAACACTTTCCAGGCACTCACCACCCTCTGTGTAAGAAACCTGCCTCGCACATACCCTCTAAACTTTGCCCCATGGACCTTAAACCTATGCACCCTGGTGGCTGACCCCTCCACCCTGGTAAAGTGTGCCTGCTCATCCACTCTATCCATGCCCTTCATAATCTTGTATACCTCTATCACGTCACCCTTTAACCTCCGTTGTTCCAATGAAAACAGTCTGAGTCTATTCAGCCTCTCCAAATTGCTAACGCCGTCCAGGCCAGTCAACATCCTGGTAAACCTCCTCCGCAGCCTCTCCAAAGCCTCCACATCGTTCTGCTTATGTGGTGACCAGAACTGTGCGCAATGTTCCAAGTGCGGCCTTACCAAGGTTCTATACAATTGTAGCATGACTTGCCAGTTTTTATACTCAATGCCCCGTCCAACGAAGGCAAGCAATCCGTATGCTTTCTTGATTACTTTATCCACTTGTGTTACCACTTTCAAAGATCTGAGGACCTGCATGCCCAGATCTCTCTGACTTTCCATATTCCTAAGAGTTTTGCCATTGACGGTATATTTCCCCTCTATGTTAGACCTACCAAAATGCAGTACCTCACATTTGTCTTGATTAAACTCCATTGTCATTTCTCTGCCCAAGTCTCCAACCTATCAATGTCCTGCTGTATACTCTGACAATCCTCAACACTATCTGCCATTTCACCAACCTTGATGCCATCCGCGAACTTACTAATCAGACCAGCTACGTTTTCCTCCAAATCGTTTATGTATACTACAAACAACAGAGGCCTCAGCACAGATGCTTGTCGAACACCATAATTCACAACCTTCCATTTCGAAAAAGAAACTTCTACTGCTACCCTTTGCCTTCTGTGACCAAGCCAATTCTGTATTCATATTACCACCTCACCTCTGATCTCGTGTGACTTCACCTTTTGTGCCAGTCTGCCATGAGGCACCTTGTCAAAGGCTTTACTGAAGACCATGTAACCAACATCCACTGCCCTCCCCACATCAATCATCTTTGTCAACTCCTCAAAAATCTCGATCAAGTTAGTGAGGCACGACCGCCCCTTCACAAAACCATGCTGTCTATCGCTAATGAGTCCATTTGTTTCCAAATGGGTATAAATTCAGTCGCTGAGAATTCTCTCCTATCATTTACCGAAGTGAGGCTCACTGGCCTATACTTTCCAGAATTATCCCTGCTACCATTGTTAGATGGCGGTACCACATTAGCTATTCTCCAGTCCTCTGGGATCTTACCTGTAGCCAATGAGGATACAAAGATGTCAGTTAAGGCCCTAGCAATTTCTTCCCTTGCTTCCCTCGGTATTCTGGGGTAAATCCCATCCGGCCAGGAGATTTATCTACTTTAAGGGCAGCACGGTGGCACAGTGGGTTAGCCCTGCTGCCTCACGGCGCCGAAGCCCCAGGTTCGATCCCGGCTCTGGGTCACCGTCCGTGTGGAGTTTGCACGTTCTCCCCATGTTTGTGTGGGTTTTGCCCCCACAACCCAAAGATGTGCAGGGTAGGTGAATTGGCCACGCTAAATTGCCCCTTAATTGGAAAAAAATAATTGGGTACTCTAAATTAAAAAAAAAAAAGATTTATCTACCTTAATATCTTTTAAAAGACCCAATACCTCCTCCTTTTCGATGTCAACATGGCCCAGACTGTCCACACACACTACCCAAGAATCATCTTCCACAAAGTCCTTTTCTTTGATGAACACTGATGCAAAGTATTCATTTAGTACCTCACCATATCCTCTGGCTCAACACATAGATTTCCCCCATTGTCCTTAAGTTGTCCAATCCTTTCCCTGGCCACCCTCTTGCTTTTTACATATGAATAAAAAGCTTTGGGATTCACCTTAATTCTACTTGCCAAACTCCTAGCCCTCCTAATTTCCCCGCTTAAGTACCTTCCTAAGCACAGCACGGTAGCACAAGTGGATAGCACTGTGGCTTCATAGCGCCAGGGTCCCAGGTTCGATTTCCCGCTGGGTAACTGTCTGTGCGGAGTCTGCATGTTCTCCCTGTGTCTGCGTGAGTTTCCTCCCATAGTCCAAAGACGAGCAGGTTAGGTGGATTGGCCATGCTCAATTGCCCTTAGTGACCAAAAAGGTTAGGAGAGGTTATTGGGTTACGGGGATAGGGTGGAAGTGAGGGCTTAAGTGGGTCGGGGCAGAGTCGATGGGCAGAATGGCCTCCTTCTGCACTGTATGTTCTATGTTCTACTTTCTTTATACCCCCTGTAGAGATCTACCATGCAGGTCTAGTGAAGTCTTGCAACACTGAAACTCAGTAGAAATTTGAGTTGAACGTCTCGGATGCAAATAAGAATCTTTTATTGCCTCTACTTGATTACAGTTGAGAGAAACTTAAATCTATTCTCAATAAAATCCGGCTAGCAAAGGACTTAATGAGAAGTAACTTATAAACAATTTAACTTTCAAAATAATACAGAAATGGTTTCTTGCTTACGGCAAAACATTTACTTCAAGAGTTAGAGTGGAAAAGTGAAAATATGAAAATAAAGATAGCGAGTAGTTAGATCAAAGTATAGAATGATCCCGGAATAAAGATGGCTTTGCGGACCCGCATGTTTAAAGAGAATTTTATCAGTCTAAAGTCACCTGTCTACACCTCTATGTCGTCCTAATTGGTTTGGGTGAGAATCAAATACATTTGATTCGATGGTTAACTGTCAATCCTCAATGTGCAACATAAGTTCTGAATGTTTCATGTTTGAATATTTGTGTATGTTATGGAATGCGATTTTGTGCTATTATCAACACTGGTTTTTACTGGTTTTCTGCTGACTTTGCTTTATCCACATTCTGGACAATGGTGCCTTCATATTGCTATGGTGCTTATTTGACCTTGCTCTCGATTACTGGTACAGCTTATTTCTTAATGTCAAACTGACTTTGAAAATCTGTTTATTAGAACAATAGCTTGTTAATTTGGTCAGCAGAAATGTTGTTTTAATCTACAATTAGTTTATGCATGTGTCAGGCTTTTGTGCTTCTGTTGAAGTTATGTGTTCTGTCATGACCTGAGGTTATGAGTATTGAAATCTTATTTTAAAATGGGTATTAAAACTGGGCTTTAAAATTTACATTAAAACAGCCTTTTTACCTATCAGAAAATAGTTGATTACTATCACCCCCCAAGGGTTTCGACTGTCCCCAGCCTTTTAGACTGTACAAAGCCTCCTTTTTCTTTTTGACGAGGTTCATAATATCCCTTGTTATCCAATGCTCCCTAAACTTCCCATACTTATCCTTTGTTCTCTCAGGAACATGACTTTCCTGAATCCTACTCAACTGTTGCTTGAAAATCTCCCACATGTTCTATGTTGATTTACCCTCCAACAGCCGCACCCAATCCAAACTCTTCAATTCCTGTCTAATGTTATCGTAATTTGCCTTTCCCCAGTTTAGCACCTTAATGCGAGGGTTATCCTCATCCCTATCCAAAAGTACCCTAAAACTTACGGAATTGTGGTTCCAATACGAGGTCCAGTACTGCCCCTTCCCGAGTTGGACTATCTACATATTGCATCAAGAAGCCTTCCTGGTACACCTTACAAACTCTGCCCCATCTAAGCCCCGTGCACTTAGTGAGTCCCAGTCAATATAGAGGAAATTAAAATCCCCTACCACAACAACCCTGTTACTTTTGCACCTATCCAAAATCTCTCTACCTATCTGCTCCTCTATCTCTCATTGGCAGTTGGAAGGCCTGTAATAAACGCCCAAAATTTTGATTGCCCCCTTCCTCTGAGCTCTACCCAGATTGCCTCATTGTATGAGCCCTCAGTGGTGTCCTCCCGCAGTACAGCTATAATATTCTCCTTAACCAGTAATGCTACCCCCACCCCTTTTGCATCCCCCTCTATCTCTCCTGAAGGATCTGTATCCTGAAACTTTCAGTTGCCAATCTTGTCCTTCCTTTAACCACGTATCTGTGATAGCCACAACATCATAATTCCATGTACTAATACAAGCTCTAGGTTCATCTGCTTTACCCACTATACTTCTGGCGTTGAAAGAAATGCATTTCAAACCACTGCATTTGAGCAGACAGGGTGATGTTGTTCTCTTACTTTTGTTCTCCATTTTCCCTTCAGTTATACACCTTCTAAGCTAATGCTCTGGTTCCCACCCCCTGCCGTATTAGTTTAAATCTTCCCGAGTGACTCTAGCAAAGCTCCCAGCCAGGATATTGGTGCCCCTCCAGTTTAGATGCAACCTGTCCTTCTTGTACAGGTTACACCTGCCTCAAAAGAGATCCTAGTGGTCCAGAAATCAGAAACCCTCCCTCCTACACCACCAGTTTAGCCACATATTTAGCTGCACTATCCTCCTATTTCTAGCCTTACTGGCACGTGGCACAGGGAGTAATCCTGAGATTACATCCCTAGAGGTCTTGCTTTTTAGCTTACTACCTAACTCCCCAAACTCCTTCTGCAGTACCTCATCAGTCTTACTGCATATGTCATTCGTACCTATGTGTATTACGACCTCTGGCTGTTCACCCTCTCCCTTCAGGATGTCCTGTGTTTGTTTAGAGGCATCCTTGACCCTGGCACCAGGAAGGCAACATACCATCCAGGAGTCTCTTTCACATCCACAGAAGCACCTATCTGTGTCCCTTAATATAGAGTCCCCTATAACAATCGCGCTCCATAAGGCAGGGATTCACTTTAGATACCTGGGGGTGCAGTTTGCTCGAGATTGGGGCGGGGGGCTCTGTAGGTACAACATTTCTAGTTTGGTGGGGAGAGTGAAAGCTGATCTGGCAAGGTGGGATGGTCTCCCTCTGTCATTGGCGGGTAGGGTACAGGCGGTTAAAATGAATGTGCTGCCGCGATTCCTGTTTATTTTTCAATGCCTGCCGATTGTCCTGCCAAAGGCATTTTTTAGAGAGATTTAAGGGATGATTACCTCATATGGGGAGGGAAGGTGGCCAGAATTAAAAAGGTGCTACTCCAGAGAGGAAGGCAGACAGGGGGTTTGGGTCTTCTGAACCTGATGTATTATTACTGGGTGGCGAATGTGGAGAAGGTACGGAGCTGGGTCAGAGGGGTTGACTCCCAGTGGGTCAGAATGGAGGAGAGTTTGTGTAGGGGTCGGGATTGAAGGCGCTAGCGACAGCGCCGCTCCCGACGGCCCCGGGGAGATACTCAGGAAGTCTGGTAGTAATAGCTTCGTTGAGAATTTGGAGGCAGTTTCGACAGCACTTCGGGTTAGGGGCAGGGTCAAGGGAAATGCCGATTCGGGCGAACCATAGATTTGAGCCAGGGAAATGGGATGGAAATTTTTGGAGATGGGAGGAGAAAGGAATTTGAACACTAAAAGATTTATTTCTTGGGGGTCGTTTTGCAGGTTTGAAGGAGCTGGGAGCGAAGTATGGGCTGGAGCAGAGGGAAATATTTAGATACATGCAGGTTCGAGACTTTGCCAGAAAGGAGATACAGAGGGCAGCACGGTGGCGCAGTGGGTTTGCCCTGTTGCCTCATGCGCCAAGGTCCCAGGTCCGATCCCGGCTCTGGGTCACTGTCCGTGTGGAGTTTGCGTGGGTTTCGCCCCCACAACCCAAAGATGTGCAGGTGGAATGGCCACATTAAATTGCCCCTTAATTGGAAAAAATGAATTGGGCACTCTAAATTCTCCCCGTGTTTGCGTGGGTTTCGCCCCCACAACCCAAAGATGTGCAGGTGGAATGGCCACACTAAATTGCCCCTTAATTGGAAAAAATGAATTGGGTGCTCTAAATTTTTTTTTTATAAAACAGAAAGGATATACAGAGCTTCCCAGTAGAGCCAGCTTCCACATTGTTGGAGGAGGTCATGACGACAGGGGGACTGAAGAAGGGGGTAGTATCGGTGGTTTACAGGGCTATTTTGGAGGAGGAGAAGGAGCCACTAGAAGGGATCAAGGCAAAGTGGGAGGAAGAGTTGGGAGAGGGTATGGAGGAGGGGTTCTGGTGTGAGGTGCTCCGGAGGGTGAATGCCTCCACCTCGTGTACGTGTTTGGGGCTGATACAGCTGAAGGTGGTGTACAGAGTTCACCTTACAAGGGCGAGGATGAGCCAGCTCTTCGAAGGGGTAGACGATGTGTGTGAATTGCAAACCACGTTCATATGTTTTGGCCCTGTCCAAAGCTGAAGGATTACTGGAAGGAGGTGTTTCGGGTAATCTCTAAAGATGTGCATGTGAAACTGGACCCGGGCCCTCGGGAGGCCATATTCGGGGTGTCGGACTAGCCGGGGTTGGAAACGGGTGCGGAGGCAGATGCTGTAGCCTTTGCCTCGTTGATCACCTGAAGGCAGATCCGGTTAGGGTGGAGATCAACCTCTCTACCCTGTGCCCTGGTGTGGCGGGGGGACCTGCTGGAATTCGTAATGCTTGAAAACGTCAAATTTGAACTGAGGGGAAGGATAGAGGGGTTCTACAATTCATGGGCGTTGTTCATTATGCACTTTCGAGAATTGGATCATATCGAACATTAGGGGGGTTGGGGGTTGGGAGGGTTGGGGGGAGGGGGAACTGTATATGTTAATGGTGACTATGGGTGATTCCTGATTCCTTTTTGTCATTGGTTTATGTTAACATGCGGGCCAATGTCTGGGGTTTGGTGGGAGGATGGGATCGTTGTTATTGATATGGGGAGTGACATTACAGTCGTTACTGATTATTGTTTATTGTTGGGTGTAAATTTGGGAGAAAATGTGAAAAAGGAGAATAAAAAAATATTTTTTAAAAAACAATTGCGGACCTGCAGTTTGCCCTCCCCAGTATGCGGTATGCCTAATAATTAATAATAATAATATTTATTGCCACATCTAGGCTTACATTAACACCGCAATGAAGTTACTGTGAAAAGCCCCTAGTCGCCACATTCCGGCGCCTGTTTGGGTTCACAGAGGGAGAATTCAGAATGTCCAATTTCCCTAAGAGCACGTCTTTTGGGACTTGTGGGAGGAAACCGGAGCTCCCGGGGCAATCTCACGCAGACACTGGGAGAATGTGCAGGCTACACAGACACAGACAATGACCCAAGCCAGGAATCGTACCTGGGAACCTGGTGCTGTAAAGCAACAGTGCTAACCACTGTGCTACCACGCTGCCCTTTATGACATTACATTGTGTCTCTATGCAACTTCTGTCAGTATTTTACAGCGATATTTATGTCTTACCTCTGTACTATTCTACATTACCACTAATTTCAGACTCTCTATATTTTCTGAGTTTTTGGCATACTCCACACTGACTCCCAGTGACATATTGTTGCCTTTGTTCCTTCAGCCAATTTGTGGAATATCCTCTAAAAACAACACCAGCTCCATGGCTGATGCTGTCAATATGGGCGGGTGTCTCATTAGTAAATCTGCTTTCATAAATTCTGTGCTGAGTTTTTTTTTCTCAAATAACACAATCCACAGCTGGGCTGGTAATGGTCTCAACAATAGCACCAGTTAAGTAGTTCCTTCACTGTTAAAGAAAATTTAATTATGGTTATTACCAGTGCTTATAATTAGTTACTATCTTTTGCATAAATGCTAACAAAATCATATTGCAGGCAACAGCATGTTGCCAAAATTTAATTGGCAGGCCTAAAATTTTCAGATCAGATAAGAGAGAACATTTAAGCCCTCGAGTGGTTTCATAGGAATCCTCAGACAGAATATTTTACGAAATCAACTGAAACCTCAGTAAATAGACAGCAGGCAGAGATTTTTAAAAAAATATATCAGCTATGACATTGAAATATTGTGCTGTATAGTTTTGGAAAGCTGTTTTGCCCTTCTCCAGTCACTCTCACAAATTTATAGCCAACCCAACACAAAAGGGACATCTGTTTACTCCAGCCAGATTGAAATGACTTGGAAGGAAATGGGTGGAATAAAAATAACAGAATTTTACTCTTTTTATAGATGGCTAGAAAAATGGGGAGGGGTGGATCTGTCCAAAGCTCCCATTATGTAACTCCAACAGCAACCCTCTGATCCCTCATACATTGCGACGCCTTACAATTCACTTCGGTATAACTATACAGAAAGCCACACTGTGAAGAATGATTTGTCTCTTCACACATTTGCTGCAAGAAAAATAAATTGGAAATATGAAAGCATTTCCATTCCTCAAAATATGGAAGTGACTATTTTCCCCCGTGGTGGCCGGAGAACTGTGCTAACGTACATCGCGCAGTATGGCCTTCCTTGCCTATTTAACGGAGTCTTGGCAGGAGGTTCTATAGATACCCCGCTGACTCTAAACAGTTGTTACTTCAGAATCGGTGTCAATATTGGCACGTTGTTTCAAGAACCAGACAAGGTGACAGCTTTACAAAGCGCAGGGTGAAGAGGTTCTTTCATGTCATGAAACAGAGGAGGAGCTTTGATGTAAAAACAGCAATTCGTCTGAATGAAAAGATGGCCTTTCACAGATCCTGCTCAACTTCTCTTGCGCTAACATGCAGCCTTATAAAAGCTGATTTCAAGAGCATTTCTCGAGACCATTTTTGCTCTGTTTAAAACCCTCATTTAAATTATTCTGTAGTGCCGTTGAACAGTTTGCTGCGGCGGAAGGGTTATCACAAATATTTTATAGATTTTGGAATTTTCGAACAAAACTTGAGTATTGCTGAAAAAATACATTTTGTCCACACATTCCTCTTACTCATCAGGAAAATCGCAAGAAAGCCAATGTCAGGGGAAACAACAACTTATATGAGAAGATGGTACTGAATGGTTGGCAGCTGAACTCAGATTGGTAGAGGCGTTGCTATGGAGAATGCACCAGTTGGTGGTGACAGACAGTTGACTGCCAAGCATTGTTTGAAATTTAAACCAGGCAGCTTGACTCTGATTGGTCAAGGCATCACCCTGTGGAATGAGTGCCTTTAAGGCAGAGGTAGATAGGTTTTTGATTAATAAGGGGATCAGGGTTTATGGGAGAAGGCAGGAGAATGGGAATGAGAAACATATCAGCCAAGATTGGACGGTGGAGCAGACTCGATGGGCCAAGTGGCCTAATTCTGTTCCTATGTCTTGCGATCTTAAGGTCTTATCGAACCAGTGAATGGCTATTAATTATTTTGTTTAGCGGAAACAGGTGCGATTTGTGTACATATTCTTTCTGGCTGTAAAGAACAGGACCCAGTGCATTAGTATATGTAGCTTCCAGTACATACAAATGCACTACACTGCAAGCCCAAGTGGCAATATTAAATTGGTTGTCAGCGTAATATTTCTGATTTTTTTTTAATGTTCGGACTGACTCAGCTATCAAGCAGTAAGACTACATTTTAACTTCTCCATGTATTTTTGATATAATGTTGGTGTATGCATTTGCTCAATGATCTTGCATTTTCAACATACTTTTAGTTTGGTTAACATTTAAATTGGATGAAATCTCTATTATTAAAATGTATTTTAAATGGAAATTAATACTGTCAAATAATATAATAGGAAAAGGACATTTAATCAATATTGCGCAAGGACAATTATGAACATGTGATTTTAGTACTGCAAGGATAGAAATGTGAATTTTAATCATTTACAGTGGTTACAATTATTAAAAATAATGTAATATTGTACAGTCATAGTTCTTGTTGGGAATGAATAAGAACATTAACTTGTTACTAAAAGGAATGAAGATTTACATCATAATAATAATCTTTATTGTCACAAATAGGCTTATATTAACACTGTAATTAAGTTACCATGAAAGCCCTGAGTCACCACATTCTGGCACCTGTTCAGGTACACAGTTGGGGAATCCAGAATGTCCAAATTACCTAACATCACGTCTTTCGGGATTTGTGGGAGGAAACCCACGCTTCACAAACAGTGACCCAAGCTGGGAATCGAACCTGGGACCCTGGTGCTGTGAAGCAACGGTGCTAACCACTGTGCTACCATGCCACTCATGATATCGTGCTACCCAGAGATGTGAGAAATGTCAAATTAATACAAATATCAAATCAAATGTCAAATTAATACAAATTTGAGATACTTTATATAGTGGTCATTGCAAAATGGAAGCTTAACTGCACCGACCAATAGATGCAAGAGAAGGCTGGAGTGTTTCACCATGTCACCTCATATTGCCACTTCAACATCTCCCCAAACTCAGGTTAGTAGCCTGATGGAATATTCACCACTCATCTGAATGGTTTCAGTCACAGCAACACTGAAGACGCTTGACACCATCCAAGATGTTATTTGATCAGCAGCCCTGCTGATGTTCTTGATAACCATCTACTACACCACTCTGCACTCTATGAACAGGATACACTGCCACAACTCTGACCACAAGCTTATTTTGTCAGTGTTTCCCAGCCTGTGACCTCTATCACTGAGAACACCAGCAATTACAAGTCACGTACCACTGTCCATTGAACATGCTCCTTCAATACCACTGAGTTAAGATCCTGAAATTTCCTAGTCAACATTATTTTAAGCCCTCTATTATCATAAGGACTACAGCTGGGGCCGGTTTAGCTCAGTTGGCTGGACAACTTTGTGATGCAGTCCGAGACCAACAGTGTGGGTTCAATTCCCATACTAGCGGATGTTATTCATGAAGGTGCTGCCTTCTCAACCTTGCCCCTTGCCTGAGGTGTGGTGATCCTCAGGTTGAATCACCAACAGTCAGCTCTCCCCCTCATAGGGGAAAGCAGCCTATGATCATCTGGGACTATGGCCCCTTTACTTCACTTACAGTAGTTGAAGGAAAGGTCCCAACACCCCTTTTCTCAGGGTAACAAGTGTTGGGCAATAAATGAAATCCAGTCAGTGACATCCACGTTCTGAGAAGGAAAACACCAAACTGGATCGAATGTCAAATTTTAGAAACTGACGTCTCATCTCTCCCAAAAAATGATCAAAATACTTCTATTAACTTGTGATTGTTACAGAATGCAATGGTTAACACAATTTTGCTCATGATATTAATGGAATATTTGGGCAGCACGGTAGCATTGTGGATAGCACAATTGCTTCACAAGCTCCAGGGTCCCAGGTTCGATTCCGGCTTGGCTCACTGTCTGTGCGGAGTCTGCACATCCTCCCCGTGTGTGTGTGGGTTTCCTCCGGGTGCTCTGGTTTCCTCCCATAGTCCAAAGAAGTGCAGGTTAGGTGGATTGGCCATGATAAATTGCCCTTAGTGTCCAAAATTGCCCTTAGTGTTGGATGGGGTTACTGGGTTATGGGGATAGGGTGGAGGTGTTGACCTTGGGTGGGGTGCTCTTTCCAAGAGCCGGTGCAGACTCAATGGTCCGAATGGCCTCCTTCTGCACTGTAAATTCTATGTAATATCATTCATTTCTACCATCAGCCTTATGCTCACTGAATTACATCGGCTCTTAGTTATTGCCAAAACAATGCCTTGATTTAAAACTCACATCCTTATTTTTAAAACCCTCCATACATAGCCTCATCTCTCTCTATCTCTGTCATGTTCTGCAGCCCTATTACCCCCGAGATCTCTGCTTTCCTCCAATTCTGGTCCTCCAATCTTGTTCTTTCCTGATTTTCATCGATCACCCATTGGCGGCTGTGCCTCCTTAAAGAAGAAAAATGTGCAATAGCATTTTTGCAACCACTGGATGTTTCTACACACTTTACAGCAATTTGTCTTTGAAGTGTAGTCATTGTTGTAATGTAGGAAATATGAAGCCAATTTGCACAGCAGCCTAGGTCCTAATCTTTGGAATTCCTTCCCTTAACATCTCTACCTCTCCCTCCTCCATTGGAACTCCCATTAAAAACTATCTTTTGACCAAGCTTTTGGCCTCATCATCTGTCCTAATATTTCCTATGCAGCTCCGTGTCAGGTTTTCTTTGATAACACTCCTGTCAAGCATTGTGAGACATTTTACTATGCTAAAGGCATTATACAAATACACTATGTACTTAGTGTTGTATCTGGAATTTCCAAATGCACAAAAAATTATTCAAAAACTTTTGAACAATTCTATTCATGTCACCTTTTTTAGTTGATATTTCATACAGAGTTTGTAGCGTGAAATCAATACCTAGTTAACCTGTTCACTATGAAATTATGCTAAAACGTAAATATTTAATGGTGTGTTTTATAATTTCTGCTTCTATAAGGCGATATAAGAAAATGTTGGGCAACAGTAGTTGAGAGGCATATATTTTCACGCAAGCAAGTGAGGTATTTTATTGCCGAATAATATTTGATGTGTAAACATGTTCTTTATATAGAACTAGGGGGAGATCAATCAAAACTATTTTGCTTCTCCCAAAGGCTCTTTGGTCTGCATTGACCAACAGCTTCCGGTTTATTTTTTTTAATAGATATTTTATTTCAAACGTAATCAATAACAACACATTTCAACAAAACAGAATTAACATTTTGTATATTTTTCCCCTTTTAGACCCCCCTCACCCGCCGTGACAAACTGCTCCTCAAATATCCACATACCATAAGACCATAAGACCATTAGACATAGGAGCGGAAGTAAGGCCATTCGGCCCATCGAGTCCAATCCACCATTCAATCATGGCTGATTTCAACTCCATTTACCCGCGCTCTCTCTCCATAGCCCTTAATTCCTCGAGAAATCAGGACATATGCCTCGACCATGCCTCTGCCAACCCACTCAAGGCAAACTTAATTTTTTCCAACTGGAGAAATTTGTATAGAACCCCAGGCCATAACTACTGGTGGTGTAACCAACCTCCAACTCAAAAGAATCCGTCGCCAGGCCATCAGAGAGGCAAAAGCCATGACATCAGCCTCCACTCCCTCCAGCAGCTCCGGCACCTCCAGGCATTCACCACCTTGGACATAGTCCTCGCAAAACCCCTCCAAAACCCATCCAGTGCCGGGCACGACCAGAACATATGGACGAGATTTTCCGGGTTCCCCGAGCACCTCCCACATCTGTCCTCCACTCCAAAGAACCTACTCAACCTCGCCCCTGTCATAGGCGCTCTGTGAGTAACATTGAACTGTATTAGGCTGAGCCTGGCGCAAGAGGAGGAAGAATTAACCCTACTCCAGGCATCAGCCCACAGACCCTCATCTATCTCCTCCCCAAGCTCCTCCTCCCACTTGCCCTTTAACTCCCCCACCGAGGCATCCTCCTGTTCCTGCAGCTCCTGATATATCGCCAAAACCTTGCCTTCTCCAACCCATACACCCGAAGTCACCCTGTCCTGAATCCCACGTGCCGGAAGCAGCGGGAATTCTCTCACCTGCCACCTCACAAACTTGCATGCACCTAAAAGCGTTTACCGGGGGTAGCCCAAACTTCTCCTCCAGCGCCCCTCGGCTTGCAAACATCCCATCGATGAACAGGTCCCCCATTCTTCTAATCCCTGCCCGATGCCAGCTCCGAAGCCCCCCATCAATCCTTCCCGGGACGAACCGATGGTTCTCCCAAATCGGGGACCAAACCGAGGCCCCCACCTCGCCCCTGTGTCGCCTCCACTGCCCCCAGATCTTCAGCGTCGCCGCCACCACCGGACTCGTGGTGTACCTTGTCGGCGAGAGCGGCAGCGGTGCCGTCACCAGTGCCCTTAGGCTCGTGCTCACACAGGACGCCATCTCTAACCTCTTCCACGCCGCCCCCTCTCCCTCCATTACCCACTTACAGATCATCGCCACATTGGATGCCCAATAATAACCACACAGATTTGGCAGTGCCAGCCCCCCCCTGCTACGCTCCAGAAACACCCTCTTCACCCTCGGGGTCTTATTCGCCCACACGAATCCCATAATGCTCCTGCTTACCCGTTTGAAAAAGGCCTTGGAGATCAAAATGGGAAGGGACTGGAACACAAAGAGAAATCTCGGAAGGACCGTCATTTTTACCGACTGCACTATACCTGCCAGTGAGAGTGGCAGCATATCCCATCTTTTAAAATCCTCCTCCATCTGCTCCACCAACTGTGTCAAATTAAGCTTGTGCAGGGCCACCCAACTCCTAGATACTTGGATCCCCAGGTACCGAAAGCTCCTTTCCGCCCTCTTCAGCGGTAACTCATCTATCCCCCTTCCCTGGTCCCCTGAGTGCACCACAAAGAGCTCACTCTTCCCTACATTGAGTTTATACCCCGAAAAGTCCCCAAACTCCCGAAGGATCCGCATGACCTCCGCCATCCCCTCCACTGGATCCGCAACATACAACGGTCGTCGGCATACAACGACACCCGGTGTTCCTCTCCCCCCCGAACCAATCCCCTCCATTTCCTGGACTCCCTCAGTGCCATGGCCAGAGGCTCAATTGCCAGTGCAAACAACAAGGGGGATAAGGGGCACCCCTGTCTCGTCCCCCGGTACAGCCGAAAGTACTCCGACCTCCGCCGGTTCGTAGCCACACCCGCCACCGGGGCTCTATATAGCAACCTGACCCAGCTGATGAACCCTCCCAGAACCCAAACCTCCGCAACACTTCCCAAAGATACTCCCACTCCACCCGATCAAATGCCTTCTACGCGTCCATAGCTGCCACTACCTCCGCTTCCCCCTCCACCGAGGGCATCATAATCACATTGAGGAGCCTCCGCCCATTTGTATTTAGCTGCCTACCCTTCACGAATCCCGTCTGGTCCTCATGAATCACCCCCGGGACACAGTCCTCAATTCTCGTAGCCAGCACCTTCGCCGGCAACTTAGCGTCAACATTGAGGAGCAAGATTGGTCTATACGACCCACATTGCAATGGATCCTTGTCCCGCTTCAAGATCAAAGAAATCAGTGCCCTGGACATTGTCGGGGGCATGGTCCCCTCCTCCTTCGCCTTATTAAATGTCCTCACTAGCAACGGGCCCAGCAGGTCCACTTATATCCTATAAAATTCAACCGGGAACCCATCCGGCCCCGGGGCCTTCCCCGCCTGCATGTTTCCCAATCCTTTAACCAGCTCCTCCAGCCCAATCGGCGCCCCCAAACCAGCCACCTGCTCCTCCTCCACCCTCGGGAACCTCAGCTGATCTCGGAATCGTCACATCCCCTCCTCCCCCGCTTGGGGCTCAGACCTGTACAGATCCCCAAAGAAGTCCCTAAATACCTTGTTTATTCTCACCGCACGCCGCACCGTATTCCCCCCTCTATCCCTAACTCCACCAATCTCCCTCGCTGCCTCCCTCTTACGAAGCTGATGTGCCAGCATCCGACTCGCCTTCTCCCCATACTCATACGTCGCCCCCTGCGCTTTCCTCCACTGTGCCTCTGCTTTCCCCGTGGTCATCAGGTCGAATTCCGTCTGGAGGTTCCGTCGCTCCCTAAGTAGCCCCTCCTCGGGGGCCTCTGCATAACTCCTGTCCACCCTTAAAATCTCCCCCACAAACCTCTCCCTCTCCCTCCTCTCTCTTCTCCCTGTGGGCCCTAATGGAGATTAGCTCTCCCCTTAACTAGCCCATCTCATGTGACATTCCAGAGAAAGCTAATGGGCAGAGGATAATTGGATCAGGGCATGCAACATAATTCAATCCCCATTTTAAAGCCATATATTGTATGTTTCATTTATATATCCCTGAATTTGTATTTGCCATCTTGCCCCACTACATCTTTCTGCCAATGGTGGAGTTACAACACTTGTCATGGAAAAGCTAACAAAAATATGTGCAGAGGTTAAGTTTTTAATGCATTATTTTATGCAATTCATTTGTAGAAATATGCAGGTAATAGGAGTATTAGAAAATATGTTTTCATGTAGATTATGCACATTAGGGTGGATTCCATAGTAGAGGTTCTGCAAAGTGTCTCTGTGCCCATGGGGTAAATCATTTAAAATTCCAGAGTATCTATCGAGCTGTGTTATTTTTTTTTGTTTGCCTTGCTTGCAATGCAAGAAAAGGTTCCAGTACAATAAATCCAAAATGACTAAAACAGACCATAACACTTACTGTACAATTTGTGTTGGTGCAAAGTGATTGTTGCTTCATATGTATGCAATATATGGGCAGCACTTTAGCACGGTGGTTAGCACAGTTGCTTCACAGCTCCAGGGTCCCAGGTTCGATTCCCGGCTTGGGTCACTGTCTGTGCGGAGTCTGCACGTTCTCCCCGTAGCTGCGTGGGTTTCCTATGGGTGCTCCGGTTTCCTCCCACAGTCCAAAGATGTGCAGGTTAGGTGGATTGGCTATGCTAAATTGCACTTCCTGTCCAAATGGGTTGGGATGGGGTTTCTGGGTTACGGGGATAGGGTGGAGGTGTGGGCTTGGGTAGGGTGCTCTTTCCAAGGGCTGGTGCAGACTCGATGGGTCGAATGGCCTCCTTCTGCACTGTAAATTCTATACGTGGCAAGTGGCATTCCTGCCGCATGAGTGTCAAGCAACAACTATCTCCAACAAGAGATAATCCAACCACCTTTCCTTGATATTCAGTGGCATTACCATCGCTAAGTCCCCCACTAACAACATCCTGAGGGTTACCATTTACTAGAAACTGAACCAGTCATATAAATACTGTGGCTACAAGAGCAGGTCAGAGGTTAGGAATTCTGAGCAGAGTAACTCACCTTATAGAATCATAGAATTTACAGTGCAGGAGCAGCATGGTGGTGCAGTGGTTAGCACTGCTGCCTCACGGCATCGAGGTCCCAGGTTTGATCCCGGCTCTGGGTCACTGTCCATGTGGAGTTTGCACATTCTCCCTGTGTTTGCGTGGGTTTCGCCCCCACAACACAAAGATGTGCAGGCTAGGTGGATTGGCCAAGCTAAATTGCCACTTAATTGGAAAAAGGATTTACAGTGCAGAAGGAGGCCATTCGGCCAATCGAATCTGCACCGGCCCTTGGAAAGAGCACCCTACTTAAGCCTACACCTCCACCCTATCTCCGTAACCCAGTAACCCCACCTAAACTTTTGGACACTTAGGGCAATTTAGCATGGCCAGTACACCTAACCTGCACTTCTTTGGAAAGTGGGAGGAAACCGGAGCACCCGGAGGAAATCCACGCAGACACAGGAGAAAGTGCAAACTCCACTCAGACCTTAATCCGAGGTCGTTCTTGAACCCGGGTCCCTGGAGCTGTGAGGCAGCAGTGCTAACCACTGTGCCACCATGCCACCCTATCAAAGGGCTCGCCCCTGACTCCCCAAAGCCTGTCCACCACTTACAAGGCACAAGGCGAGATGGAATACTCCACTTGCCTGGATGAGTGCAGCTCCAACAACATTCAAGAAGCTCAGCGCCATCCTGGACAAAACAACCCACTTGATTGGCATCCCATCCACTCCCTTCACCTCCAACACACAGTAGCAGCAGTATGTACCAACTACAAGATGCACTGCAGCAACTCACCAAGGCCTCTTTGATAGCACTTTGCCAACCCATTACTGCTACCATCTAGCAGCACAAGGACAGCAGATGGATGGGAACACCACCATATAATAATTTTGAATAATCTTTATTGTCAGAAGTAGGCTTACATTAACACTGCAATGAAGTTACTGTGAAAAGCCCCTGGTCGCCACATTCCGATGCCTGTTCGGCTACATAGAGGGAGAATTCAGAATGTCCAAATTACCTAACAGCATGTCTTTCAGTACTTGTGGGAGGAAACCGGAGCACCCGGAGGAAACCTACGCAGACATGGGGAGAACATGCAGATTTCGCACAGACAGTGACCCAAGCTGGGAAGCGAACCTGGGTCCCTGGCGCTGTGAAGCCACAGTGCTACTTCCTATGCTACCGTGCAAGCTCCCATCCATGCCACACACCATCTTGACTTGAACTATATCGCCATTCCTTCACTGTCACTGGGTCAAAATCCTGGAACTCCTTCCCTCACAGCACCTACACCACATGGGCTGCATTGATTCACAAAGGCAGTTCACCAGCACCTTCTCAAGGTCAATTAGGGATGGACAATGAAAACGCTGACTTCACCAGCAACACTTACATCCTGTGAAGGAATTTAAAAAAAAAAAATTTGGAGTACCGAATTCTTTTTTTTCAAATTAACGGGCAATTTAGTATGGCCAATTCACCTACCCTGCACATCTTTTTGGGCTGTGGGGGTGCAGACATGGGGAGAATGTGCAAGCTCCATATGAATAGTGACCTGGGACCAGGATCGAACCTGGGTCCTCGGCACTGTGAGGCAGCAGTGCTAATCACTGCGCCACCATGCTGCCCCCTATGAAATAATTTTGAAAATATGTAATATGCTTCAATTATGAAGTCCCAGATTAATATTTAGCAAGTGACAAAGACTAAGTCATCGAGGGTACTTCGGCTTCACATGCTGCAGCATCAAGAGCTCAGGAGTTTTTATGCTTTATATTTTATAATTTTAGTGTTAGCAGAGAGATGACTATCCTGTGGACTATTTATTAATGTTCAGGCAGCATCTGAATGCCAATGAGAAAGACTCTTGTTTTACCTGGTTGGAGACGAATTAAGATATAGCAGTATGGGCAGCATGGTGCGATCCTGGGCCTAGGTCACTGTCCGAGTGGATTTTGCACATTCTCCCGTGTTTGCGTGGGTTTCACCCCCCCCACAACCCAAAGATGTGCAGGGTTGGTGGATTGGCCATGCTAAACTGCCCCTTAGTTGGAAAAAATGAATTGGGGCTCTAAATTTATGGTATTTAAAAAAATATATATAGCAGGATAATTCAGGTCTGCATGAATTAAATCTAAACAGCTGCCTGTCTTAGCTGTGTACCTGTAGTATAACTATCATTAATGTATGCTTTTAATCATGTAATGAAGCTTAAAATATAATAAAATACATACAACTTTAAAATTAAAAATGGCACCTGCTGTGGAACAAAAGTGTGTTATAGAAGTTTTGCATTTTTCACGACGCCGAGGAACCGGGTTTGATCCCAGCCCCAGGTCACTGTCTGTGTGGAGTTTTCACATTCTCACCATGTCTGCGTGGGTCTCACCCCCGCAACCCAAAAAGATGAGCAGGATAGGTTGATTGGCCACGCTAACTTGCCCCTTAATTGGAAAACAATGAATTGGTATTTTAAATTTGAGAAAAAAAAAGAAGTTTTGCATTCTAACCCACTAAACCAGCTCATCTCCATGAGGCTGTGATACTTCATCTACCAATTTCAGTCAGTTATTTATGAAGTGTGATGTGCAGGCATGTGGACCAGACATGTAGTGAAAATTGCAAATTAAATGGAAGAGCAATTAAAAAAGAGATCTAGGGAGGTATAATGTTAGGGATCTATTCTGTAACAGTTGAGAGTAGGTTATGGCTGTTCATTTTCTCGAAGCATAAAAACATGCAAAAATAAATTCACAAATTAACCCTGATTTCCAGAATGTTTCCTGAACCATATTAACTGCAGTTTTGCTCAAGGTTTTGTTGAAATCAACATGAAACAACCTTGTGGAAATAAATCTATGTTTCTGGATATTATGAACTCAATGGTGGGATCAGGAACGAAATTTGATACCAATTGGAGGATTGTGAGGTTGGAGGGATTACAGAGATGGGATGGGTGAAGCCATGGAGGCTTGAAAACAAGGATGAGAATTTTAAAATTAAGACATTGCTTGACTGGGGAAGTTGTAAATCAGCAAGTCCAGGAATGATAGGGGCATAGAACTTGCTGCAAGCTAAGACAGGGGCAGTAGAATTGTGGATGATCTTAAGTTTAGAGTGTAGCAGACCAGCAGTGTAATGGAGTAGTCAAGTCTAGTGGTAATGAAGGCTTGAATAAGGGTTTCGGCAACAGATGTGCTGAGATGGAGGTCAAGTCAGGTGATGTCAAAGGTGAAAATAGGATCTTCATGATGGCATGGATACGAGGCGGGAAGCTCATCTCTGGATCAAACATGACATCAAGGTTGCAAACACAAGCAGACTGGTGAAACCTCAGACTGTTTCATGAGAGAGGATGGAGGGGGTCGCTAGGTAATTAAGCTTAGAGTGGCTACCAAAAACAATTAGCTTTAGTCTTCCCAACATTTAATTGAAGGAAGTTTCTGCTAATCCAATACTCAATGTCAGATGAGAAATCTGACAATTCAGCAACAATGGAGGAGCTAAAAGAGGGAGTCATGTCAATGCACATTCAAAACTTTTGCATGGAGGTGGAAGTGGTAACGCTTAAATACTGTGCACACTCATTTGCATAAACTACAGTGGACATTCTGCTCCACAGTGTCATCTAAATTATAGTCAATTCAAACAAAAGGTTATCACAACCTACTAGCATCAGTGATCTCGAAGTCCTATTATTTCATAATTGGGACTTGGGCTTCTGTTAGATAGATAGCATTTAATTCCTGAATAAACTATTTGAGAACTTCTGGAACCTAGTTATTTGATTGCACGGCCTAGTTTATGTTTAGCAAATAACATTTCAACCCTTGCTGGAAAAATATCTATTATGGTAACTGTATCTCAGTTCGAAAGTAAGTGATATACATACATCCTGGCACCTTAAGGGATTTTAATTTGGTGCTTAGCTTGAGGACCATGGCAAATGGAAGAATGTTTTCAAATAATAGCGATCTTGCAAAATGTCAAGACTACATAATTCCAGTGGTATAGTTCTACATAGAACAAGAGAAGAGCCTTTGTATCTGTATTTCCTTCAATGGCAAAGGAACAAAGTGTGTATTTATCGGTCAGCAATTAAGTCATTCTTTAACAAGTGGTAAAAGTTTATTTAAATCACAAAACATAATAAAATTCCACTTGCACAACACACAAATGAACATACAATTAGAAAACAAACACTCAGGTTAATGTGCTAGCATAACATTTCAAATGTAACTGTGCTTGGAAACACAGGATCAGGTACATTTGTTTCCTAAAGGCATTTCCCTAGAATTAACAAGAACATTTACATCTAACCTTTTTTTCCTTGCACAATTCTAATTCAGTCTGTCTTCCTTCACTGAAGGATGAAACTGTGGACCCTGTTACCAATAATTCTTGCTCTAAATCAATCCCTTTAAGGGAATAGTCAGTAGAATGTTTACATGTTCATTCATGTGTGCACGAGTATATTACCACTCAAAAATGTTTTTAAAAAAAGGTTACATGTCTTTCTTTATAGAAGCGCTTTGTTTCAATTTTCTGTTACTAAGAAACCCGGATACCTCTTTACCTGGAGACGCTAATGCCATTAGAAATGTCTGACAGTATCTAAAACAGCTAAGCTTTAATATAGGATATCGGCCCATTGTTTGGTGTTATTCCCAGTGCTATTTTTCGTTCACTTTCTTTAACCATATTTTCCCATTAAACACATTACGGCATTTGTTGCACACTCAATATTGTTCATTGAAGGTAGTGATAACTTGCTACTGGCTCTTAAAACGGGAAGAACCAATGTCTGATTCAAACTAGGTAGCTTTGTAATTTCTCTCGGGTCCATTGAGTTACCACGGCCTCCAGACTGATTTTGAATACATTACAGGGGACGTGCTTTCTGTCCTACAGTTATCAACTTTTTCTTGCAACAGGGGACTCTGTCCAGCAGTAGGCGAATCCGCTTCATCTAGGTCGGAGCACAGATCATCGCTGGAAGCCGGAGACAGTGCCGAGGGGCTGGTCTGGATACCACCTCCGGGGGACACCAATAAATGGCACACATCGTCAGGCCCACGCCATACCCCGGGGCCGCTTTCAGCCATCAGTTCGCCCAGTAAATCCTGAAAGTGGTCTTCGCTCAACGGCATAGACTCCAAGAGGTGGTTCAGCAACTCGGCGGCCACCGCGGAGTCGATCCCCGGGCAGTTCGAGACGAAAGTGTGCACTTCATGCATGCACTGGATGTAACCAGCTGCAAAGCTCTCGTTCGCTTCCTGGTTAAACCGGTCTGTTTCTGCAAACGACAAAAAAAATGGGGGGGGGGGGGCCAGAGAGAGTTAGGGTTGCTCTGCATCGCCACAATCACCACTGAAGCTATAATGGTCGCCTGGATCAGGCTGTGCAGCAGCAAGCAGGCACTCGGTGCCTCCCCGCCACAGGGGAGGAGATCTCAAAACTGTACTCACCCGCATTTCTGTTGCGAAGTATGTTCTGGACACGTTTCACGGTCATCTCCAGCACCTCCGCGTTCTCCATTTTCGACTGCAGCTGAGAATATTTAACACATTTTTAAAATCATGACTGAAATCTCAAGCACCCCCCCCCCCCCCCAATCAGCACAGCCTTAAAAACTCACTTCCGTATCCGCCAAGATCAGCCGGAGGTCTTGCAAGCTTTCGTTAATGCGGGCTCGTCTCTTTTTCTCGATCAGTGGCTTGCGAGTCTAGAAATCCAAAGAGAGGAAAGGGCACAGGGTTTAGAACGCTGCTGGCTCGAACACCAAACACAATGACAAGAGCCGGCGATTTAACGCTGCCTCTCTCTCTCTGCTCGCGAGTGCACCGATTTACCTTCCGATCTTCTTTGACTGTGTAATAGTCCCCTTCATCCCTGGCACAACCGTGCTTGCTGGGTTTGCACGATGGAGCCATGTTGTTTAAGATACCAACAACCTCCTCCTCCCCACCCCGCCCCCTCAAAAAATACACACACACACACACCTCCCACCCGAAACACGTTTCGATAGCAGCTGTGAGCCGTATAGTTCTCCTTTTTTTATTCACTCCAGCCTGCCTTTGGCAATCTCTCTATTTATACCCTGGCGATTGCATTTGAATGACTGAGGAATGGCGTATCCCGGGGACGCCTACAGTCCATTAGCTTACCCAATAGAGAGGCGGCGCTTTGTGTGCTGCTCAAGGCTGCTGCACTGCCTGCTGTCAGCCTCTGGCAGACCACGTGAGCAATGGGGACTTTTAAAGCTACTTGTTATGCAATTGCACCCAAACAGAAATCGACTGTACATTAAAAAATATTTTTATACCCCCCCAAAAAAATAAAAAACGACAAATAACGCCGCGGTGTTCTCACATTAGCGTTAACTATTAATTTCTGGTCAATTCCATAAAATTAAAAAATAGGCTGAACTATTTACTGGATTAAAAAATGGTCCAGCTTCAGACAGAGACAGGTATGGTGTCTCATCTTTTACACTTCAAAGCAGGGCCACTGAAGTGCCGTGTAAATAATGCACCCCACATATAAACAGGTACAACTACACTTGGTACCAGGAGAAAAGATCACGGTTATATAGGATGTGATGCCATAACTTGATCATTAATGTTGATTTCTGAGGGTCAACTTTTAAAAAAACTGGAGCTCTGTATGAAATGCTAAAAAAATTAGTTATTTTTTGCCCAGCCCCACACTAGGACACAATTTAGGTGTAATGTAATATGATGCTGACAGCAGCTGTAGCCTTCTCGCCAGAATGAATCAAGTAAGAACATTATTCCATCCCTAAAGAGCAAGCGACAGGTGTTAGCCTTTGCTTCATTTGTTTTCGTCTTTTAATGCTGGTTAGCGTGTATCTGTCATATTTATTATATCCAAAGTCCATCCATCCAACCCTTCTCCCTGCACTGGTTTCTGCAAAAAGTGATTTGCTGGATACACAATCAGCATAAGTCATTTATCCTCTATTTTAAAAAATTACACTCTTGTCAGATCAATTATGTAAATCGCCCCCTTTTAACTCGCAGTTATCCTGTTTTATTAGAATAGTAAACACACACAATATTGTCCAGCATTCCCACTCTAAAGAAAACGCCTGAAAAGGAGAAAAAGTGTTTTGCATACTTTAGAAATAGCCTCAAAGGTGACTGTTTGCAATTTGTATGGGAATGTTTTACCGGAATACAATAGGAATGTCTTTGCATTTGCCCAGAGTCTGGTGCTCGTTCACTCTGTGTTTCTACCACACAGTCTCTTTAAAGTTGCAGTGAAATCCTCTGGCGGGGGCTAGTTAGTTAGGACTAGGGACGGTATCATATCAACTGGGAATTGTTTAGCTCTATACTGCATATATATATTACATTACAGATATACATATACGCTGAGCTAAATGCTCTCGGCCATGTGACGTCTTGCCGATTGAGTTCATGTTCACTTTACATGTTTAGTGTCGCGGTGGAAGACCTTACATTGTTGCTGACATGTGTGCAGTTCTTCTGATGCCTACAGACAAAAAGCAGCAACACAAACAAAGATGGTGCGCAGACATCATGGTATCTGCTTTAAAACGCTTAAATGCTCAATAAATTAATATTAGCACACCACCCATTATCAGATAGGTTAATCTGACTAAAACCGTGGGGATATTTTGTATTGAGTCACTCTTTCGTGAGATCTAACAAGTTATGTACTGTTCAAAACAAAGCAATAGTTTCGTCGGGAGCCCAGGCTGTAAAAACGCCTCGAGTGGTAATTAGTTTTATGGACTTTTCAGGCCATGATTCGAGAAGTTGGTGACGAGATGAAATAAATTCCACAGCGGGCATGAAGGTTACAATTCGGAGCTTTAATTTTGGAGGAGAAAAAAAAAGGTTTGGCTGCTTGCCACGAGCGTAATTGGGCTCAATCATTATGCAACCTGGTCAGTGAATCTTGCAGCTGTCGTTGGGATCTTTTGTTTCGACCGAACAGGCGTCCCCGATTCTGGCTTTCAATATATTTCATCAGTATTCAAGAATGGTTGGCTTGAGAAATAATTCTGATAATAGAGGGAGCTGTGTGCCTCCCACCAAATAAGTTACGGGGGGTGCCTGCAAAGTTGCATCTGCGAGGCTGTGTCTCTTTTCTGTTTTCAAACAACTCGGATGCGATGGCAGTGGGATCATAACGGAATGATTCGCTGTGATTCGCTAACATTGGTCCATTTATGTGCCTCATCTGTGTTAGTGTCACCCCCCCCTCCCGGGAATGATCTGAATGTTTAAATGGTGGCAAGTCAGTGTTTGGAGAAGGGTTTGAATATAAACCTGACTATGGACAGGGATTAGAATCTAATGGTTGAGAAGCATGCACCGCTGCAGGAATATTTCAACAACATGTCAACTGACATGCGATGATAAATCCAACTCGAAACATTATGAGAAGGGAGTAAATTTTTCGAATTGTGTCGCTGAATGTTGGAAGGGTTTCATGTATTTTAACAGAAGCAGTCCCGGAGCAGTGGAATAGGATGGATCACGGGTTTTCTGTTCGGTTTTACCGTCCTCCCCGACTATACACAGTGTGTGTAAAGGAAAGCCAGTCTGGATAACGGAAAGGCGAGGCAAGGCCAAGGCCACTTTATCCCACCTCCCCCAACTCTCCATCACTCACACACGTCGTGTATGGTATCATTGTGGTTAAAAATTCCGAGAGATTTCGCCCACTGATGTGGATTTTGTTCTCCCTCTGTTCATATCAGGGGACATTATATATAACACTTCATGGAACTAAAAGTACGCAGGACAATTGAGGGAAAGGTCGGCGATGTTCTCTACAATTCAATTATGTGCTGCAACCGCCAAAGCTTTCATTTCCATGCAAATGTATTCTCAACAAGGTTAACCACGTTCAGTGAAAGAGTCTGATCTCAGTGTACTCTACCTGATTCCAAACCGACAATCACCACAACAGTATCATCAGACAACATATGTCATTTTAAGCTTAGTCGTTTCATGGGCTATAATATTTGCGTCAATATTATTAAACATCCGAAATGAACACCATTCTTTCGTCATGTGGGTGCTTCTGTTAATACTCTCGCTCATCTAACGTTTTACTCTGCTTTCTGAGGTAAACCTGTTGCAAGCTCTGCCTTTTTGTAAAAAAAAAGATTTGAATCGCAATCGTTCCTCATTTGCATGAAAGCACCGGTCAGATCAACTTTCTAAAACAAACTTTAACTAGCACTTACCCTCATTTATTGGAATTGCAAACACAGAATATATGCCAAAATTTTCATGTTAAAGGGCAGCTCGGAAAGGCGATTTAAAAAGTGTTTGCAGACATCAAACCTGACTACAATGTGTGGGGGACTATTTCACCAGAATACGACTATAATGTTTTTACATTCAAAGAGTCATATAGTGCACAAGAGGCACCGACGAAACTGCACTAAATCCACACTAATCCCACTTTCCAGCTCTTGGTCCATAGCCTTGAAGCTTATGAGATTTCAAGTGCTCATCCACGTACTTTTTAAAAGTTGTGAGGTTGTCCGCCTCTACTAACCTCGCAGGCAGTGCATTCCAGACTGTTTCCTTAAATCCCCTCTAAACCTCCTGCCCCTCACCTGAAAATTAGGCCCTCTTGTTATTCACCCTTCAACTAAAGGAACAGCTGCTTCCTATCCACCCTCTACATACCCCGTCATAATCTTATACACCTCAGTCAATTCCTCCAATCCGCCCCAGCCTTTCTGTTCTAAAGAAAACAACCTGAACCTACCCAACTGCCTTTTGTAGCTCAAATGCTCCATCCCAGGCAACACCCTGGTGCATCTCCCCTCCAGTGGAATACCATCCTTTCTATAGTGAGCCGACCAGATTGTACACAGAATTCCAGCTGTGGCCGAACCAAAGTTTTGTACAGCTCTAACATAACCTCTCTGCTCTAACGATGACATGCCTTCCAACATAAAGTCAAAAGTGGGGATGTTTGTGGATATCCAGGCTTGGACTGACAAGTGGCAAGTTACATTTGCGCCACACAAGTGCCAGGCAATGACATAAGAACTAGGAGCAGGAGTAGGCCATCTGGCCCCTCGAGCCTGCTCCACCATTCAATGAGATCATGGCTGATCTTTTGTGGACTCAGCTTCACTTTCTGGCCCGAACACCATAACCCTTAATCCCATCTCCCACAAGAGAGGATCGAGCCATCGTCCATTGACATTCAATGGCATTACCATTGCTGAATCCCCCACAATCTATATCATGGGGGTTACCATTGATCAGAAACTGAACTAGACTAGCCAGTGTCAATGGAACACTCTGCACTTGCCTGGATGAGTGAAGCTCCAACAACACTCAAGAATTTCGACACCATCCAGGACAAAGCAGCCTGCTTGATGCAACCCCCTTCCACAAACAATCAAACCCTCTGCCACCGATGAATAGTGACAGTCTTGTATACCATGTACAAGATGCAGTGCAGTAATCCGCCAAGGTTCCTTAGGCAGCACCTTCCAAACCCACGACCACTACCATCTAGAAGGGCAGGATTAGCAATACCCGGGAACCCCACGAGCTGGATGTTCCCCTCCAGTCACCCACCATCCCAACTTGGAAATATATTGCCTTTCCTTCACTGTTACTGAGTCAAAATCCTGGAACTCTGTCCTAACAGTGCTGTGGGTATACCTGCGCCTCAGGAACTTCAGCATTTCAAGAAGGTGGTTCGTTACCACCTTCTGAAGGGCAACTGGATATGGACAATAAATGCTGACCTAACAAGTGATGCCCACATCCCGTAGATGACTTTAAAAGAATAATATATGCCACGACTGATAAAGGCAAGTATCCAGTTTGCCTTCTTAACTGCCCTATTAACCTGTCCTGTCGACTTCAGGGATCTGTGGACACACACCCCAAGATCCCTCTGAGCTTCCTAGTGTCCTGCCATTCATCATAGAGTCATAGATGTTTACAGCATGGAAACAGGCCATTTGGCCCAGCTTGGCCATGCCGCCCAGTTTTTATCACTAAGCTAGTTCCACTTGCCCGCATTTGGTCCATATCCCTCTATACCCACCCTGCCCATGTAACTATCTAACTTTTTTTAGAAGACAAAATCGTACCTGCCTCTACCACTGCACCGTTCCTGATGCTCACCACCCTCTGTGTGAAGAAATTTCCCCTCTTTTTATTAATAATAATAAAAAATAATAATAATCTTTATTGTCACAAGTAGGCTTACATTGCAATTTGGTTCCTGTGAAAAGCCCTGAATCGCCACATTCCCACGCCTGTACGGGTGCACTGGGGGAGAATTCAGAATGTCTAAATTACCTGACTGCATGTCTTTCGGGATTAATGGGAGGAAGCTTGGATACCCAGAGTAAACCCACCCAGACACGAGGAGAACGTGCAGACTCCACACAGACAGTGACCCAGCTGGGAATCTAACCTGGGACCCTGGCACTGTGAAGTGACAGTGCTAATCACTGTGCTACCCTGCTGCTGCTCTCTTTTGTATCTCTCCTCTCCCACCTTAAACATATGCCCTCTAGTTCTAGACTCCTTTACCTTTGGGAAAAGATGTCAACTAATCTACCTTATCACTGCTACTCATTATTTTATAGACCTCTATAAGATCAGCCCTCAGCCTCCTACATACCAGGGAAAACAGTCCCTGCCTATCCAGCCTCTCCTTCTAACTCACACCATCAAGTCCTGGTAGCATCATCGCAAATCTCGATGAATACTCCCTTGTCTTGTTATTCCTTCCAAAGTGCAGCACCTCTCACTTTTTCGGATTAAATTCCATCTGCCAATGATCTGCCCATCTGACCAACCCGTCTATATCTTCCTGCAACCTAAGACCTTCTTCTTCACTATTAAGCACCCTGCTAATCTTCGTGTCATCCACAAACTTCTGTATCACACACGCATTATTTTCTATATTGTTTATTCACTTCTACTTTGCCCCCTATTCACTCCTTGTTTCCTTTTAATATTGTACTGCAAATAGAATTATATTCTCTGGTGTTACTCTTGACAAGTGATTTATGGGAGTCTGTGTGTCGCATTAACAACAACATTTATTATCGTTTCCAATTTGCTATTTTTGATCAGTTGAATGTTTCCTCTGGTGATCAATTCTTCAATGTGGGCGTTTAAAGTGCCAGTTGTACACTGATGTAGAAATCTCCTGGGCTCTAAACAAATGTTTGGCAAACATCCTTTTGATCCTTATAGATGTTATAGAAATTACAGTGCAGAAGGAGGCCATTCGGCCCATCGAGTCTGCACCTGCTCTTGTGTACCAAGACCACACCCCCACCCTATCCCCATGACCCAGTCACCCCACCCAACACTAAGGGCAATTTTGGACACTAATGGTAATTTAGCATGGCCAATCCAACTGACCTGCACATCTTTGGACTGTGGGAGGAAACCGGAGCACCCGGAGGAAATCCACGTGCACACAGGGAGGATGTGCAGACTCCGCACAGTGACCCAAGCCGGGAATCGGACCTGGGACCCTGGAGCTGTGAAACAATTGTGCTAACCACTATGTTACCATGCTGCCTGTAGGATATGGGAAACATATCTCAATCTGGTTGGGGTGGCACACAACACTGTTCTATTCCAGAACTAACTCAACAGGCCCGGCAGCATGATTGGATCGAGAAACATTGTCAACAGCTCAGGTCGTTGGCAGACTGGCTGAGAAAGTCCTGCATTTTCTGTTTTTATTTCAGTCTTCCAGCATCCACTCTATTTTGCCTTTTCCATTCCTGTTCTAATCTGTAAATCCAGGTGATGGATCGCCTCTTAATAAGATTCCTAAATTGGTGCTCAGTATAATTTCTTTCAACTTGCTCTTTTTGAATGTATTTAGTGATGCTCCGCACGCCTGATGGAAAATTAAGATAATAAACTAAATGGATTTCCACATTAAATAAATAATGTGGAAAACCCAGGGTTTGAAAAATGCATTTAGCACTTTGAAGTTTTTAAGGTCAATTTTTTTCAAGCAAAGAGCCAGGCGTTTAAATCGTTTTAGATAATACAATGCATCTAAGAAAAAATCATTTCTACAGACTTCTCATTACTATGCAGTCTGAATGATTAAGCATCCTGGCGGAATCACATTCGTAGTTGTATTTCTATCAAAAAACATGGTGCCACATTCATCAAACTTGCTGTTCCCACATTAAGCCGCTGTTCCCATTGCTATTTCCGCTCGAATGCGTTTGGACTTAACTAAGAAAGATCCTGCTGCAGTGCCAAGCGGTGTCTGCCATTGGCCGCTATTGATGTACTTGGCACGGGGCAGGATGGGCACTGAAAATTAGGGGGGGAAATGTTTTGTTTTAGTATATGATAGGGATGGGGGGGGTTCTAATTCAGGGCCTGGTGCACAAAAGAGGGTGGCTGAAATGGTAGACGAAACGGGACTTGCAATCTTAAATACATTCACAAATGAGTTGTTTTATGCTCTGCTTGTTTGCCGCCTTACGACCGTGGGAAACTTCCTTCCAAAGTATCCATGTTAAAAGCGACAGCTTTCACCCTCCAAAGATCACAGCGATACAAAACATGTACACGACGATTGGAGAATCTTCTGAAGTCTCTATTAGCACCGGCGTGATGTTTTGTTTATGAGCAGCACAGCCTATTGTCTTTCTGTGGCATGTTACCATTTACTGACCTCTCCCAGTTTTATGAACGGGCAATCGGGCCACATGTGTTTCTCGCTATTGTTGTTAAACCTCTGAAGAGAAGCTGCCGACTAAATTACCACCGTCTCCTCCACGCCTTGCATGTCTAACACGGGGCCTTTGAAGTCGTCGTTTGATTGGGTGTAAAGTTAGATCCAAATGGCCAACGAGATCAATTTGAAAATGAGCGTTCCAGATTCAAACCGGTCTGTCCCCCCGAAATATTTGTAAACTTAGCCATTTTCAAACTTCAATGTAAATGTTTTACCAATGACATAAAATTAGATCACATTTTATAACTTGCATGGTGTTGCTCTTAAAGGTTTCGCCTGCGATGACTATGTTAGAGGAAACATTTTTGCTGTTAAACTACAGGGGAGGTTTCCTGTCACCTATTAACTTCACAGCATCTCGAAAGGCCAGAGTGTTTTCTTAAGGCAGTTAAAGGGTTAGTCCGGAGTTGAAACTGATCGCAAGGAGGGACGGGCAAAGTTTCAACACTTGTTACAGAATGACACACAAACTTGTTTTTAAGGTTTATTAATAAGTCGTTAATTGCAATATAAACACAACAGGGGAAAGTAAAAAGCCCGCAAACAACTCACTATCAAATAAATTAGGTGTATTTCATTGAATACAACATTGTAAACGCCTTCTAGAATACAGGCTACAGATAAGCACCCTTCAGCGTGAAGTACTCTGTTTTAGCACACATAAGGGACAGGATTTGCCCGGAAGTGTTTCGAGAAGCATATCTATGAGATACATAAGGAAAGTCTAATATTTAGAGGAATCGGACAGTCCCTTCACCAGGGTCTCCACACGTCTGAGGACGCAACCGATGGATGGTGCATTAAGGACAAGTCTTCTTGGAGCTGTTGGGTAGGAGAGCTGGCAGCTTGCTGAAGGTTTGCTGTCGGAATTGGAAATTGTTCCATGCTTTTCCCGACCGCTTTAAATCCAGGATGGGAGATTTGGTCTGGAGACGAGCGAGCGAATGAATCCACGGCTCCCGAGGAAGCGGCGTTGACTGCGGGCACGTTGCCGTGGCTCGCCGCCGGGAGTTGCACCTGAGCAGGTTGGAGGTTACCCGTGGGCGCCTTCAGTCTGGCCTGACGGGGATCTTCGCTCGATCGAGGCAGCGACTTGAGTAAGTGATTCAACAACCGCGCCCCGACGCTTTGATCCATCCAATCGCAGGTCAAGAGCAGGTTGTGAACTTCGTGCATACACTGGATGTAGCCAGCGCTGTATCTCTGCTGAGCTTCCAGTCCAATCTTCGTATCGGCTAAAATAAAGTGACGAACAATGATGAGTATTGGATCAACGAACTGATGGCTTTCCACTTCCCAATTGTACAGCTATCCCAAATTCAACACAATCTTAGCACGAACTAATTTTAAACACCCTGCTCCAAGCTGTCTTTATTACAGTATAGGATCACATTTAATCTTTTATAGCCATTCCTTACCCATCTTCATAAAACTTTGTGCTGTGATACTTTACTCCGAATATCATAAAATAACAGCTGGGTAAGTGAAACTCACCAATCATCCTGCTGTTTTGAACATTCTGAAGGTGTTTCACTGTCATTTCGAGAATGTCTGCCTTTTCGAGTTTTGATTGCTGGAAGGTAATGAATAGATGTTGTTATATTCTCCTTGCCATCAAGTTTAAATTAATGCCAGCAGCAATGCGTTTAAGTTAAGGCAGAGGGAGGAATGGGAGAGCAAATCCTGCACTTACATCCAGGCGGAAGGCACCAACTACTGTTTCCTTCAGTTGATCCAGGCAGTTGTTGATCCGTTCTCGTCTTTTTCTCTCGATCAAAGGCTTCCTTAGCTGCGGGACAGAAGCAGACGGGATAAGCAAATGCCAAAGGCCAAATCTCAGTGAATCCCATTTTCCAGCTTCCCAAAGCAACTCGGCTGACGGCGCAACTTCTCTTACCTTCCGTTCCTCTTTGGCGCTGGAGAGTTTATCCACGTTGCTGCGAAAGGTTGTGGCAGTCATTTTTGTTTTTCTCCCACCGACCTACAAGTCTGGGAGGAAGATTTGCTTGCAAGATGCGAGCTGGTTTCAAGCTAGTCTGAAGCTGTGGTGTCTTCTCGCTCGCTGCTGAACTTCTATTTATATCCGCGAATTAGCATGTGAATGCGTGAGTTCCTCCGCTCAGCCACTTTCCCACACTTGGGGTCGCGGCCAGAGGCGAGTGTCCATCAATCAACAAGTGACAGCTCACTGCTCACACTCAATGGCCAGCCTGCCCGCCCAAAGAGCGACAGATGGCTAAGGCCAGGAATCTCTTCCAGCCCAATCTACCCTTCAGCACTGCGAGCAGTTCGCATGCTTCTTTAAATCACCTCTCCCCACATTCCCATGGATTTGACTTACAGTGAGAAATGAGACGGTGTTACTCCTGTTACACCTGGGAACCCCGTCCCCCTTTCACTGCGATGAATGGTGTCAATTCTGTAACTGCAAAAACATGAAATGCATCCGCCCTTTCCATTGACAGCTGTTGCTTTGAGTTCTTATTTAGGCCTGTATCGTTTTCCCAGTTGCATTGTCAGGACTTTCTTCTCTGTTCACTATGGATGGGAGTACAGTGATCCCGTATCCTTTGCATTTTCTTGAACGTTACTGTATCCTGCTTTTGAAACAGTGTGGTTTACTTTTAACAATGCTTCGGATAGACCACCCCCACCCTTGTAACTATCAATGTATTTATTGCCTTTTGGAGTCAGCTCTTCAGTAGGATTGAGAATTGCTCATTTTGTTTCTCAGGTGAGACCTATTTCACAAGTGCCATTTAAAAAAAACACTTCCATATTTAGACTGCGCTGCAAACTACATTTCCCGGATGAATTTTCAGCCTATTGGGAGGACCGTTTGCAATGAAGCCACACAACATACCAACTGTGTGGTTAGAACTGGATATTAATGTTGTTTTTACAATGATTATGGCCTTTAAAAAAAAATATTTTTTGAATCAACAACTTTTGGCTGGAAATTAATATTTTCTTCAGATCTTCCTTTCCCTGTGAACCAGAGAATACAGCATGTTGCTGGTGCATGTTTGTAGATGGTCAGCGCCCCCGCGGTTAGAGGACAGGCCGCTTGAGGTGAGTTTGCTGCTGCTTCCTTGTGCCACGGTGTGCACTTCCAGGAAGTCGCGCTCTTCCCCATTCGCCGACCTCTGCAAACCTTTCATCCCTGGATCTGCGATGCTCGGAACTACAAGCTAGTTAAACCAAGGCAGAGGCTAGTCCAACCCCAACTGGAGAATCGCTTCACTGACCAAACACCCACATCTCACTGTGCTGTGGTTTTGATGGTTGTGGCTAGTTGGTTGTTTTTTTAAAAGTCTGCAATTTTGATGAGCATTGTAAAATATTTTGTATTCTGTGTGTCTGAATGAACATAGAACATACAGTGCAGAAGGAGACCATTCGGTCTATCGAGTCTGCACCGACCCACTTAAGCCCTCACTTCCACCCCATCCTCGTAACCCAATAACCCCTCCTAACCTTTTTTGGGCAATTTATCATGGCCAATCCACCTAACCTGCACGTCTTTGGACTGTGGGTGGAAACCGGAGCACCCGGAGGGGATCCACGCAGACACGGGGAGAACGTGCAGACTCCGCACAAACAGTGACCCAGCGGGGAATCGAACCTGGGACCCTGGCGCTGTGAAGCCACAGTGCTATCCACTTGTGCTACCGTGCTGCCCCGTGCTGCCCGTGCACATACTGTAATGCTCTGTGCTTGGTTTTGCTGCAATATCTGTTATGTGGAGGCATTCACATTTCCGTTATTTTAAAACCAACCCGCCCCAGTCCCTTGCCCACCCACCCGCCTGGTATATTTGTTAAGGAAATTGTGCGAAACTGCACGATTTTGTTGGCCATCAGCATTTACCTGCAGAAATCATGAATGATACCACACTGGATGGGGGATTGCCTTAGGATGAATCGGTCACACTGCAAGGAAAAACAACTTTGCATTTGTTTCCCCCATTACAAATGCAGTTCTTGTATTTTAAACTCTGAAGTGTATTCAATTATTCAAACTATTATTGCTTTGCAGGTTCTGGGTTTCATTTGTAACAGGCGCATCGGACAGAAGGTTAATCTGACCATTCTGAGGAGTGGAGATCTCTCCCTGTTCTTGTAAGTCTGCGTTTTAAAAAATAAACTTGGAAAAAATGTCCATGGCACTCTGTGAAGCGGCGGGAAGTGTGGTTTTTTTTGTGTGTGGAGGAGCTCGGACTGTGACCCAGATACTGGGGCAGATGCCCATTCATTCACTGCAGAGTTTTTTTGGGGGGGAATACTCCGCAGCGATCCTGTTTGCCTTAAGACACGCGACTGCCAGGCGCTTGGACGAACGTGGGAAATTCTTCAGAACAATAACCTCCTTTCACAATATTTCCTAACAACCGTCCAGATTAACTGCGGAGACAGCGCTGTGCAGCGAGTGGATGTGGACCATAAGGTGCATCCTTCTGGATGGCGTGACCCCAGTTTAAGCACCATGGCAACCGGTACACTCTTGCATCATTCACCACGATTACATGTTCGTATTTACTCAACCCAACCTACTTTTTTTTGTCCATTTGATATATTTTAATTTTTAATAGATTTTCTAACGCTTTTTTCATTCGGGGAGGTCAGTAATATTACCCCCCCCCCTGTATCACATGTTACAGACTATAGACACATCTCACCATTTACCTGGACGATGCCAATTTTTTTTAAATGACTTATTCCTTCGAGTCGTCGGCCATTCAGCCCGTCGAGCCCGCTCCCCATTGGCTGACCATTTACCCACAGGACAACAGAAAGCAGTCAGTCTCAAACAGTCCAACAGTTCAAGTGTCCTAAACCCTGTGCCCCGGGAGCTCCAGATTTCCACTAACTGGACTCTGCATGAGAGTGCTTCCTGTTCTCCCTCCCAAATGGCCTGGTTTCTCATTTTGAAATGCTGCCCTCCAACACAAATTAATGTTGTTATTCATCAATCTTAATGTATGTGATGCATCTGCAATAAAAAAAATCCTTCTATGAGACTCTTCTGAGTCGTGCTAGCCCCCCCCCCCCCCCCCTCCTCCCTCCCAACCCCCCAGCAGCTCGTTGTACCTTGGGACTCGTTTATAGGCGATGCATTCAAACAATCCGCCCTTTCCCATCTGTCGCATCAGATTCCCACGGCGGGTGCACAAAGTGCTTTTAAAAGGCAGCGCAGAGAACATACCGTAACATCCTACTCAGGCGGTGGGACTGTGCGATGCGACATCTCCTGACCCGGCATTGTTCGGACTCCTTCCCACGCCCAGAAGCTGAAGGTTACACTGCGGGTCTTTTCTAAACGCGTTAACGCTCCTTTTTCATGAATTGATCCTCATTTGGGTTTTACCACAACGCCCCACACAAGACTGAACAGCGCGATTACAGACAGAAAGAACCCTGTCGCTTTTATGATGAATTCATTCATTCCATCTGATCAGATCAACACGTGCCCCAGGGCCTCCATTCTCTTCCTTCCGTGTAAAAACAACCTTTTCTTTTAGAAAATGACACTAGATCATATTAACACATGTAAATGCGATTGGCGAAAAGAAAACCGGGGGGGGGGGGGGGGTTGCCATGTAATAATTATCTGTGTTAAAAATGTGAATTGAATCCAACACTTTCAAATCAACCCAATTGTTACGTTTTGATGTCTAATGGCCCAGAAATGGGGAGAGTTGCTCTGGTCTATGTGTGGTCCAATGATAATCACTCCATTTTGGAGAATCTTTAACCATGTGCAGAGAGTCCCAGTTGCTGGGGAACAAAGTATGCTGCAAATACACGGCGGGCCAGTCAGCATTTTGGAAAAGCAACTGGCCTGTCATCCCTACTGGTTCTTCCAAACCAGGTCTTGCTTCCCCTTTCTGTAGGCAGTCGCCTTCCACACCCTCCACCCCCACTCAAAAATGTGATCCGGTGGTTGAAACAACCACCTGAATGTCACTTTCACACTGCAGTCAAGCCCTGCTTAAGCGGAGCAGCCTGGAAGAAGTGGCCCCATCATTAGTACTGTGTTTGCAATATGTAAAATTCAGCAAGAATCTTGAAGCATAAAACAGTTGGTTGGTCTGCCAATGTTCTGCAGCTATTTATTTATTAATTTTTTAAAAAAAAATTAAAAATAAATTTAGAGTACCCAATTCATTATTTCCAAATAAGGGGCAATTTAGCATGGCCAATCCAACTACCACTGCACATCTTTAGGTTGTGGGGGTGAAACCCACACAAATACAGGGAGAATGTGCAAACTTCACACAGACAGTGACCCAGGGCTGGGATCGAACCTGGGACCTCGGCGCCATGAGGCAGCAGTGCTAACCATTGCACCACTGTGCTGCTTGTTCTGCAATTATTTAAACACACCTGGGAATCACATTCCTGGGAATAAAACAGGCATTGTGGCTCTTCCATATCAATAACTGACACTTATATTTATACAGCACCTTTAACATAATTAAATGTCCTAAGGTGTTTCACAAGAACATTACAAAACAAAGTAAGACACCGAGCAACATAGAGAGACATTTGGACTGATGACAAAAGTTTGTTCACAGAGGTAGGTTTTAAGGGGAGTGTCTTAAGGGAGGAAGGTGAGATAGGGAGGCAGAAGTTTGAATATTTTCAAGAGGCGGCTGGATATATAGCACTTGGGGAGAATGGGATCAAAGGCTATGGGGAGAAAGCAGGATTAGGCTATTGAGTTGGATGATCAGCCATGATCATGATGAATGGCGGAACATGCTCGAAGGGCCAAAAGGCCTCCTCCTGCTCCTACCTTCTGTGAATGTATCTATGTAAGTGTAGGGAGGGTATTCCAGAGTTCTGGGCCTAGGTAACTGAAGGTGCGACCGTCAGTGGTGAGTCAATTTAAATTGGGATGCACAAGAAGCCTGAGTTAGAGGAGAGCAGATGTCTCTGAGATGTGGGGCTGAAGGAGATTACAGAGAGGGAGAGGGCAAGGCCACAGAGGGATTTGAAAATAATTTTTCCACCCATGATAAAAACTGTCTGATACCCATATAAATGACCCCTGACCATTTTCACCTGACCATTAGTTTTATGGGTTGCTACTCCTCCGACCAGGAAATCTGCTGTCATGGTATGTCACACTTGTCTGTCTTGCACCATCCTCATATAGCCACTGTCATTTGTCTGCAACCATTCTGTGACATCCACCATCCGATTACATCCTAGGTCCACCCATCTTTCTGCTGCCCTCCACTTTATCCTCTAGAAGAGATCTTTGTAAAATTTTCAGCTCTGATCAAATGGCCGAAGGACTGATATTTTCTTTCCTGAGGTCACTTTTCAGAATTCTGTTTGCTCTTGCAATTCCAAGCACATCCTCATTTGCCTTATGGTGTCTCTATGGATTTTGTTTGAGCAAATAACTTAGCATCTGCATTTCAAAGACCTCCATTTTCTTCCACAGATCTCTATTTATTGTCCAGATTCCTGCGATATACAGGAAAGTAGGTAGAATGTCTGATGAGTTTTCCTGCTTACAAGTTTGAGGGTTCTGCTTCAGTGTCAAGCTAAAAATCTTGCTCAGCATCAGTTACCCAAAGACTAAAAGGAGAAACCCATTATATTATTGCAGAAAATGTGCTTTATCAGTGGGAAGAAAAAATATATTGCACAATTAAGGCAACAAATTCAGATTTCTGACGACAGTTGAATTTTAAATATTTTTTATTACCAAATTGTATGCATATATTATCATTATTATTTTGCCAGTTTTATACATATTAAAAATGCGCAACAGCCACCTTCCCCAGTTAAAGACGAACATTGCCTTAGATTATATAAACTGTCAATTTATTATTATAATTAGTATGGACAGAGTGGACGAGCTTTTAATAAATGTATATAATCCTCAATTAAAAAGATTCTGCCAAATTTCAAAATATCAACAAAGCTGCACCAATATTATAATAATGATAGGCAGCAGAGAATGATTTCAAACCTGTGATCTAATTTTGGTATGGTGTTCACAAATTTTCTGAATTTTCATCTTCTGATGTGACTGAAATATCTCATAATTTGCTGCTGATTATTTTATATGCCCTGCTATTTTTAAAAATAAATTTAGAGTGCACAATTCTTTTTTTCCATGAAGGGACAATTTAGTGTGGCCATTACACCTATACTGCACATCTTTTTGGGTTATGGGGGTGCATGAATTTGCAAATACTACACGGACAGTGACCCGGGCCGGGATCAAACCTGGGTCCTCAGCGCCATGAGACAGCAGTGCTAACCACTGTGCCACCGTGCCACCCACTTGCTCTGTTATTAACAGTGAAAACAAGAGCTTACCTATTTAACTAATTTGACTTTTATAAAGCTAACTGTTCAGAGTCAGTTTGTGTAATAATCCAATATTACAATGGACCAACTCCATGAAATCTTCATTAAGAATGGAAGTGATTATTAAAAGGCATTATGTTATTCTTCCTGAAGTAATTTCTCATGGAGGGTTTCTAATTTCCAATTCTAATGTCAGAGGAAATCCTGGAGAAAAGGAATTGGTGGGCAGCACGGTAGCACAAGTGATTAGCACTGTGGCTTCACAGCGCCAGGGTCCCAGGTTCGATTCCCTGCTGGGTGACTGTCTGTGCGAAGTCTGCATGTTCTCCCCGTGTCTGCGTGGGTTTCCTCTGGGTGCTCTGGTTTTCTCCCACAGTATAAAGACATGCAGGTTAGGTGGATTGGCCATGATAAATTGCCCTGAGTGACCAAAAAAGGTTAGGAGGGGTTCTTAGGTTACCAGGATAGGGTGGAAGTGAGGGCTTAAGTGGGTAAGTGGGCCGGTGCAGACTTGATGGGCTGAATGGCCTCCTTCTGCACTGTATGTTCTATTAATTTTTAGCCATTACGCCATCTCTCTGCAGGGGAGGAAGGGGGTTGGTGGGTTGTTGGACTCTGCCGGTATAACAATCTAGAGCTCCTGTGGGAATTCCAAGTGAATTTGTTTAAAATATGCAATTTTTTATCAATGTTTCAGTTTGTCAGTGATACAGACTGTGTAGTATAAATTGGGTGTGAAATTACCAGAGGTGTATTTAGCCAGATGGGTGCAAACCCATCTCCAGGAGGCAATCTCACACTGCTGTGGTTCACACCCACAGCAATTTAACTGCAGCCTGTGTGAAGCCAAGTTTTAAAAAGTTCCCAGGCAGTGCATTAGACAGTCTGAGAACCTTCCTAGTGTTTTAAGTGTTTTTTTACTGTTAGTAGACAAGTCTCCTTTAAGTCTCCAATGCAAACAGCATCGAGATGCTGGAACATAGAACTTTGTGTAGTTTGGTTGGCTGTGGGAGGGGGAGAAAACAGAGCTAATATTATAACTGGAGCGTGTGGTCCTATGTTGTTCCAAGCAGATATCAATGAGATACCTGTAATTGCAGTATATATAACATTACTTCAAAGTACCCAGAGCTGGGAGCACGGTGGCGCAGTGGTAGCACTGCAGTCTCACGGTGCTGAGGTCCCAGGTTTGATCCCGGCTCTGGGTCACTGTCCATGTGAAATTTGCACATTCTCCCCGTGTTTGCATGGGTTTCGCCCCCACAACCCAAAGATGTGCAAGGTAGGTGGATTGAACACGCTAAATTGGAAAAAATGAATTGGGTACTCTAAAAAACATTTTTAATGTACCCAGAGCTGTCCAGGAAGTTTCAAATGAATAGTTACAATAATTAAAACCGTACAATCTAAAAAATGCCTCATTTGCAATATTGTCGTTAAATTTAAACAAATCTGTTGTAACATGGTAAGCACGTTAGTATTTAAGTTTTGCATTTGATGAGTGTATTGCGGAACAGTGTCAACATTTTTCAATTCTGTTCACCTGGTGGTATAACTGGTTGTACCATTGCTTATAAAAGGTCAATAATTCAATTACAAAACTCACAATACATTATAAACTTCAACAACTGTCCTTGACAAGATAACATTAATACCATGAACTCACTCGGTTTATCTGAATTGTAATGTGCATTATTACCAAAAACTTGCAGTATCATGATTACTTTGGGAGCTATCTAATTTCCACTTGGCATTTTCTCAAAGTTATATAACTGAGGTTGTGAATCAGATGTGTGTTATCAGGGCGGCACAGTGTCACAGTGGTCAGCACTGTTGCCTCACAGCACCAGAGACTCAGGTTCATTTCTGGCCTTGAGCGACTGTCAGTGTGGAGTTTGCACATTCTCCCTCTGCCTAAGTGTGTTGCCTCCGGGTGCTCCGGTTTCCTCCCATAGTCTAAAGATGTGCAGGTTAGGTGGATTGGTCTTGCTAAAATTTCCCTCTCGTGTCCAGGGATGTGCGGATTGGGTGGAGTTGTGGGGGAGTGTGTCTGGATGTGGTCCTCTCTCAGAGTGTTGGTGCTGACCCAATGGGCTGAATGGCCTCTTCTTCACTGTAGGGATTCGATGGTTCTAACCCGATCCCTTTACTCATTAGCAGGCTATATTGCAAATTAATCATGTTGTGCCATTTCCTTATTTTTAGTTTAGGTGTTGGTGTAAAATTATTAGTTATAAAATCACTTTTCATTGCAATGTAAACCACTGAGCATGCTTGTGCATTCTCTCAGCTCAATGAGTCTCAGTTCTTCTGACCAGCAGTCTATTCTCTCAACATTCTGAGCATCACAAACTGATTTTTACAACAATTCTTTTTCGTGGTACTAAAGGGCCAATTGTTTTTACATCTCACAGCTCTCACCTTCTGCTGCTTTACCTCCTCAAATCCTTGGTTCACCCATTTCTCTCTATTTATGACCTTGCCGTCCCTACATGGTCACTTAGCTCAGTTGGCCGGATGGCTGGTTTATGATGCAGAGCGAGGCCCACGGCATGGGTTCAATTCCCGTATATCCTGGCAATCTATAAACCTTCTCAACCTTGCCTCTCACCTAAGGTGTGGTGACCCTTAGGTTAAATCACCACAGTCAGCTCTCTTTCTTTGAAAAACAGAGAGCAGCCTATGGTCCTCTCAGACTACGGTGACTTTCAGAGAATCTCGTCAGTGCAGAAAGTGGCCATTGGGCCCATTGAGTAATGTAGCCATCTGGGATGCCCACTTACAGCCAGGGACAGAGAAACTTGCAAAGCATAGCGGGTAAAATAGACAAAGCAAGATTCAGGCAGGCTCAGAGGCTGAAATGTATATTTGCAAGTGAGGAATCCAGACGGTATCGAAACTCCGACCAATTAGCATTTTGATGGACCGATTAGCATTTGATGGTCCATCTCCACCAAGACAAAGGACTGGTACTTGAGCGACTGGTACTGTCCCAGACATTTCGGCGCCATTTCCTGTGCTAGCGAAGTGTAAACAACAGGGTCAGTGACCGCTTGGGACACGCCCAGCCATCCAGGAATCTGCCCATTTATTGGTTCGAAATCGAACATAGTGATCAGGGATCACCCAATTAGTGGGGTCCAAATTGAAAGACCGCCCAAAAGAGCGCGAAAACCCCCAAGCATAAGAAGAAAGTTCACCATGTGTTCGTCCTCTCTTGAACCTGGCGCCCCGGCTACGACCATCTCCAATTGCAGAACCACCAGAAGCAAGTCCAAGTTCAACGCTCGCTACCAGACGGATGAGCCTAGCTGAGCAGCAGTTACTTCTCCAGACTCAATAGATCCAGAATCGAACAGCGGCCACTGTTCCTCTGACCTAAGCCGGATTCCTAGAGTTAAGTACAGGTTGTCTTAGTCGATAGGTGTAGTTAACTAGTAGTGTTTATGTTGCATGACTAATTGTGTGTAAATAAAGTACCCTTGACCTTGAACTGGTGTTTGGCTCTTTGATCGATAGACGGTTGAACCTTGTGGTGGTATCATTTGATACCTGGTGACTCTGAGCATTAGAATATAGATATCAAAAGAAAGGAGGGCAAACACACTGATTGCCGTAGTTACAGCGGAGCCACAGAAAAGGCAACAGTATGCACCAACCCTCCGAAAGAGCACTCTACCTAGGTCCCTTTCACGTAACCTTGCATATTGATCATGGCCAATTCACCTAACCTGCACAACTTTGGACTGTGGGAGGAAACCACCTAGAGGAAAACAGGATAATGTACAAACTCCACACACACATTCACCTAAGGCCGGAAAAGAACTTGGTTCCCTGGTTCTGTGAGGCAGAAGTGCTCAATAAGGATGCGTCACTTCACCGCAATGCTCAAGTATAAAAGGTTCCAGAATTTCTTGACTTATTTATGATACATCAATCACATGTACAAGTGCCATTCAAAAATTCCTATCTAAATTCAAAACTAACACAATACAGATTTAGATATGATTTCCGCCAGAGTCCTTCTGACTGTCAAGAAAAACACAAAAGTGTATTAAAAATATTCAACTGCCAACATCTCTTCACCAACTTGTGATATAAAATTGAGATCTAAAAAATTGCATTTCTGAAAGAATTTGTATTTATAACACATTTTACATTCTTAAATATGTCATCCTGAAATGCTTCAAATAATGGGTGTTCATTAATGGTAACTTGCCAGCTGAGAGGAATGAAACACAGGAGCTGCTGAAATGCAGCCCTTGGAGAGGAGATGCAATCGGAAAGGGGAGGCAATAGGTGTGGGAGGGTAGTGGTTGGGAAGGGGCTATCAGTTGGCCTGGATCAAAAGCATGGTAGTGGTAGGGCAGCACGGTAGCACAAGTGTGGGTAGCACAAGTCTGCGTGGGTTTCCTCCGGGTTCTCCGGTTTCCTCCCACAGTCCAAAGATGTGCGGGTTAGGTGGATTGGCCATGCTAAATTGCCCATAGTGTCCAAAATTGCCCGTAGGGTGGGGTTACTGGGTTATGGGGATTAGGTGGGGTTACTGGGTTATGGGGATAGGGTGGAGGTTTGGACCTTCGGTAGGGTGCTCTTTCCAAGAGCCGGTGCAGACTCGATGGGCCGAATGGCCTCCTTCTGCACTGTAAATTCTATGTCTATGTCAAGTGTATAGCACTGTGGCTTCACAGTGCCAGGGTCCCAGATTCGATTCCCTGCTGGGTCACTGTCTGTATGGTGTCCACGTTCTCCCCATGTCTGCGTGGGTTTCCTCCGGGTGCTCCGGTTTCCTCCCACAGTCCAAAGACGTTTGGTTAGGTGGATTGGCCATGATAAATTGCCCTTAGTGACCAAAGGAGGGGTTATTGGGCTTCGGGGGTGGGGTGGAAGTGAGGGCTTAAGTGGGTTGGTGCAGACCTGATGGGCCAATTGGCCTCCTTCTGCACTGTATGTTCCATGTTCTGTGTAGGGATGGGGGTGGCCAGGAGTGGAGACGGCAGAGGTGAGGATGGGTTGAGGTGGTGGGGATAACATTGGGCCAACAATGGCCCATGTACTTTCGACATGGAGTCAGGAGGAACACTCCCATTTCTCCCAGTTCCACATTTAATTCAGTATATATTTTTTAAAAGTCACCTTATCTGTTGCGGACTGCAGTGGTCCAGTTGAATGTTACCTCCTAGTTAGCATGTAGATGGAAGTGGCATCAACAGCTTCCTGAGAGCTTCAAACCTGCATTAGGACACTTAATTGTATATAATTAATTGTGTCCTAGGCCCAACCATCTTCAGCAGCTTCATAAATGACCTTCCTTCCAACATAAGGTTAGAAGTAGGGACTTTGCTGATAATTGCACAATGTTCAGCACCATTTGTAACTCCTCAGACACTGAAACAGTCCACCTGCAAATGCAGCAAGACATGGGCAATATACAGGCTTGGGCTGACAAGTGGCAAGCAACATTTGTGCCACACAAGTACCAGGCAATGACCATCTCCAATAAGAGAGAATCAAGCAGTTGCCCCTTGACAGTCAATAGTATTACCATCACTGAATCCCTCACTAACAACTTCCTGGGGGTTATCATTGACCACAAGCTGAACTGGATGAGCCATATAAATACTGTGGTTACAATTGGAGGTCAAAGGCTAGGCAATGTCCTGACTCCCCAAAGCCTGTTCACCACTTACAAGGCACAAGTCAGGAGCGAGATGGGATGGGCAGCATGGTGGCTTAGTGGGTAGCACTGCTCATCACAGTGCCAAGGTCCCAGGTTCGATCCCGGCTCTGGGTCACTGTCCATGTGAAGTTTGCACATTCTCCCCGTGTTTGCGCGGATTTTGCCCCCACAACCCAAATGATGTGCAGGTTAGGTGGATTGGCCACGCTAAATTGCCCCTTAATTGGAAAAAATGAATTGGGTACTCTAAACTTTTTTTTTTAAAGGAGTGAGATGGGATATTCACCACCTGTCTGGATGAATGAAGCTTCAACAACACTCAAGTAGCTCAACCAAAAGACATAGGAGCAGAATTAGGTAATTCTGCCCATCAAATCTGCTTTGCCATTCAATCATGGTTGATATGTTTCTCATCCCCATTTCCTGCCTGCTCCCCAAAACCCCAAAACCTTATTAAACAAAAACCTATCTTTCTCTGTCTCAAAGACACTCAGTGATTTGGCCTCCACAAACCTTTGCGGTCAGAGTTCCAAAGATTCTTCACCCTCTGGCTGAAGAAATTCCTCCTCATCTCTGTTTTAAAGGATCATCCCTTCAGTCTGAGACTGTGCCCACGGATTCTAGTTTCTTCTACTAGTGAAAACATCCTCTCCACGTTCACTCTATCTAGGCCTCTCAGTTTTCTGTAAGTTTCAATGAGATCCCCCACATCCTACTAAACTCCAATGAGTACAGACCCAGAATCCTCAACTGCTCCTCATATGACAAGTCCTTCATTCCGGGAATCATTGTTGTGAACCTCCTCTAGACCCTCTCTAAGGCCACCACATCCTTCCTTAGATATGGAGCCCAAAACGGCCCACAATATTCCAAATGGGGTCTGACCAGAGCCTTAAACAGCCTCAACAGTACATTACTGACCTTGTATTCTAGCCCTCTCGAATGCCAACTGAGCCTGCATTTGAACTTTTTGAGAATCCTGAACTAGGGCTCCTAAGTCCCTTTGTGCTTCTGATTTCCAAAGCATTTTCCCATTTAGAAAATAGTTTATGCCTCTATTCTTCCTACCAAAGTGCACAACCTCACATTTTTCCACATTGTATTCCATCTCCCAATTATTTTTTTCCAATTAAGGGGCAATTTAGTGTGGCCAATCCACCTAACCTGCACATCTTTGGGCTGTGGGGGTGAAACCCACGCAGACACGGAGAGAATGTGCAAACTCCACACAGGCTGGGATCAAACCCGGGTCCTCAGCATTGTGGGCAGCAGTACTAACCACTATGCCACCGTGCCACCCACCATCTGCTACTTCTTTGCCCACTTTCCGAGCCTGTCCAAGCCCTTCTGCAGCCTCTGTGTTTCCTCAACACAACCTGTCCCTCTACAATGCAGCCTGCTTGATTGGCACCCCTTCCACAAACATTCATTCGATCCACCACTGACTCACAGTAGCAACAGTGTGTACGATCTACAAGATGCACTGCAGGGACTCAGCAAGGCTCCTTAGGCAGCACCTTCCAAACCCATAACCACCACCATCTAGAAGGACAAAGGCAGCAGATACATGGAACACCAATTGGAATTTCCCTGCCAAGTTACTCACCACTCTGACTTGGAAATATATGACCATTCTTACACTGTTGCTGGGTCAAAATCCTGGAACTCCCTCCCTATTAGCATAGTGGGTGTACCTACATCACATGGATCGCAGCGGTTCAAGAAGACAGCTCATCAGCACCTTCTCAAGGGCAATTAGGGATGGACAACAAATGCTGGCCTATCCAGCGAAGCCCACATCCCGTAAAAATGAAAAATAGACATAACAAACAGGTGCTATGCCTGTTTCAGACATGGGCCCTAAACACCATTTTGTTTGTGCTTTATTAAAATGTTGGGGAATAACTTCTGGTACTTTACCTGCAAAATGTGTGTGTGGGGGGGGGGGGGGGGGGGATGAAATGGGCGCAGTGGTTAGAACTGTTGCCTCACAGCGCTGGGGACCCAGGTTAAATTTCAACCTTGGGTGACTGTATGGAATTTGCACGTTCTCCCCTTGTCTGCGTGGGTTTCCTCCGGGTGCTCCGGTTTCCTCCCACAAGTCCAGAGATGTGCAGGCTAGGTGGATTGACCAATAAACGGGGTTACGGGGATAGGGCGGGGGATTAGGCCTAGGTAGGCTGCTCTTTCAGATGGTCGGTGCAGACCAGATGGGCCGAATGGCTTCCTTCTGCATTGTTGGCATTCTATGATTCTTTGAGTGGGTGCTGAGTGGCCGAATCTCGAAGTTGACGACTGATCATTTCGTACTCCATAAATGTCATGGTAGAACTATCACCAAACAATGAGGGTTGAGTGTCAAGATTATTAAGAGAAAGTATGTTGAAAATCCTCGTCAACGTCGAGTCTAAAATACCGCCTCTCTCTCTCCAACTTGTCAAAGAAAGCCTATAATTATTTCGCTTGAACGTTTGTTTGTGCTCGGCATGCATTAAGAATGATGTGCAGTTGAACACAGTCGCAGAAACTGGTTGAAAATCACACAATTAAATATTACACCGGGCTGCTTGGTTTGACAAACTGTGTCTGGTGTAGGTATTTGATGTTTTTTTGAGTACCGTTGAACCATCTGGACACGCGACTCAATTGCATCAGCTGGAGCGTGGGAAACATCCGCAGACAATAGGTCTTTGATAAACAAGCCATTCATCCCTCTCTCCCCCACCCCTCCCCAAGCTCTACTTCTAATTGAGGTGAATTCAGATTGGAATCTTAAACTCACTTTATCTCACCATCTGGCTTTGTAAACAAAAGTTGCCTCATCTTGACTACAAAGCTCAGTTCAATGTTATCCGCGCCTTTTTTAACATTGGAAAACATTTCGATTGGTGGTTCAGCGATTGTTTAAAAAAAGGCATGTATGTGACATCAGACCTGTGGAAATAAAAATATTTTACTTTGGCGACGTAACTCCTGGACAGCATCCGGCCATTTCTTTATTTTCTAAAATCTCAGAGAGGGTTAAAAACGACCGTGGTTCTCACTCCTCGTTGTCCAATCCAATTGCATGTGCAATTGAGGCAGGGTTTGGACTTGGTGACAGGTCAATAAGCTGCGAACACTCACTGCTGAGGCTTTTCGGTGGAAGCGCTCACTAAGGAGAGGTACTTTTGACCGAGGTGAGCTACTTCTCCTCATCTCATCAAATGTTCCCTCGTCAGAGATGAACAGGGACAATTGGGGGAAGGGCAGTGAAGTGACGATTGGGATGATGAAAAAAAAGGGCAAAAGATTTAAGTAAGGCTTAATGCATCAGGATCAATAGTTTGACCTCTGCGCTGCCGTACATGTCATTCCAGCAGTGGCTGTAATGACTGCAGAGTGTTTCTGTCCCCACACAACCAATAGCACTCGGAAAATGGCGCTGCTCATTGCCTGGGAGTGTGGGAGAGGGAGATAGAGACAGCCACGTTTGTCACTAATATATTTTGCAGTCAGCCTTATTCATGAAAAATGTCATTTTTGTTCGGCAAGTGATCCGTGGGCTCAAAGGAGACTTGGCCGAGCAAGCTGTTGCACATGAAGAGTGTGAATTGCTGGCTTTGTAGAGCTACCTTGGTGCTGTTTGAATGATTATCGTTCTACACCCACGTACTTTTAATGCTCTGTTCCCATGTTAGTTGAGATAATGCGTCGGGCCTTTGTTCCCAACTTGGAGCAACCAGAGAGCAGATGGGAGTTCCACATTCATACAGACAAAATGTGTCTTTGAGGTAGACAAACATACTGGCAGATATTTCTTGGGAGGTAGTCAGTATCCAGTATTGTCCAGTGCTGGACACTTGCTGCCACTTCCCCACTGGAAGCTTCCAGTATCAAGCTCTTTGGGGTCAGATTTTGTACAGATATGGTTCTACTCTGTCGAACAACGTAAGCAAATCGCCCTCTACTGCGTTAGTGTGACATTATTCAATTTCCCACAAAAAAAACACCCAGTGAGTTATTTGACTGAAGCATGTGCGTTTGACTGAAGCAAATCAATTTATACTTTTCTGGTAAAATAATTCTTCCCGGGGAACAGAATTGGCGAGGAGGTAGGAGATGGAAAGTAAGGATAATGGGCATGGATTTCAATTGGCTGGATGTCCCTCAGGGATCTGTAAAGGGGCCTCAATGTTCACTAGATTTTTTAATGATTTAAATGAAAGAACAGAGTGCTGTATATTCAAGTTTGCTGAAGACATCAAATGGGATCACAGGGCAAATTTTGTGTGTGTGTGTGGGGTGGGGGGTGGGGGGGGGGGGGAGCAATCGTAAAAGGGCAACATTATGGTATATTTTGATCAATGTAGGGAAAGATGAGGTCAGCTATTTTGAACAGGGTGGGAAAATAGATGAGTGAATTGATTTTCCTAAATGACGAGGGGCTGGGAACTGTGGATAAGCAGAGACATTTAGGGGTCCAAATACAAGCATCATTAAATGTCATGAGAGATCCAAAATAATTTTAAAATTATGTAATGTTGGCTTTTAACTCAAGTGAGCTGGAATACAAAGAGTGGAAGGTTGTTAGTTATATACATTAAGCTCTGGTTCGACTACATTAAGAAAAAGCACTGCGTTCAGTTCTGACACCGCATATTAGGAAAGACATCCGGCAACTCTGATGGATTCTCGGTTCTGACCCCGTATTTGATCTGGGTCACGATGCTATTTCAAAAATGATAATACTCCAATTGGCCAGGAGGTGAACTCAGCGCCCAATGAAAAGTGTCAACGATGGAGCCTTTTTGGATTGGAGCAGGCAGCGCCTCAGGCGGTCAAAAGGAGACAAGGTTGACCCCTCAGATTTCAACTCATTGCAACTGAGTGTCGCCACAGCAAATACGACTGCTGCTGTGTAATTCTCCCTCTATGTACCCGAACAGGCGCCAGAGTGTGGCGACTAGGGGATTTTCACAGTAACCTCATTGCAGTGTTAATGAAGACTACTTGTGACACTAATAAAGATTATTATTAAGTAACATCCACAGCTCCTTAATGAGCTAACGGTGCTGTTAATCGACGACAAGCCCGTTTCCGGTTTCCCACGGAATTTGAAATTACCGGGAGGGGTGGGAGTTCTGAGACCACCTCCGGGACAGTGACTTTCAGAGCCTTCACATACCAGGTGCCGAACCTGAGACCTTTTGAAAATCCTGGTCCACGGACTTGGAGCAAGTGCCGCACAAATGGAAGAGAATGGGGCATTCTCTCAAGTATTATGCCTTATTATGTATTTTCTTTTATTTCCTTTTTTCTTTTAATGATCTGTTGAGCTGCTCGTCGAAAAATACTTTTTACTGTACCTCGGTACACACGACAATAAACAAACAAAAAAAAGTATAGATGATTAAACATTGATCTGTTTAAGATGTCTAAGTGATTACTTAATTGACAGGGTTAAAAAGAGAGAAATTAATTCTTCTGGTCAAGGAGTCCACAACATTCCCACATACATATGTTTCTATATACGCTGAAAATTAGAGCAAGGGTGATATCAGAAAACACTTCTTCACACACAATAGTGACATCTTGACATTTTCTCCCTTAAGAAGCTGTTGAGGCTAGGTCATTTGAAATGAACTTGTTAGATATTTGTTTGACAAAGGTGTTAAGGCGTATGGAACCGAGGCGGGTAATTGGAGTTGATATAGAGATCAGCCATAATCTCACTGAAGAGAGCAGTGATGGGCAACCTTGGCTAGGAGTGGGTTGCATGAGTGGCCCTCCTTCATCTCAGTGGCCGCAAGTCGGTCTTGTTCATTAACCACAACACGAAGAATAAGATTAAATACATTTCATTCATGCCAAACATTTCAGAACAAGTTATAGGAAATGCTTAATTATTCACGTAGAGTCATAGGCTCCCTACAGTGCAGAAGGAGGCCATTTGGCCCATCAATTCTGCTTTGACCCTCCAAAAGAGCACCGACTTAGGCCCAATCCCCGCCCCATTCCCTGTACCCTATCTAACCATTGGTAATTTAGCATGGCCAATCCACTTAACCTGTATATTAATAGAACTATGATCAATTTCATGTGGTAAGAACATAAATGTTTACACTTGATTGGATGAAAAGAGAACGCACGGCTCTCACAGTCAATGTTGTGTGTAATCAACACAAACCTCACTTCACTTGTCCTTACTTTACCCATGTATCATTTCAGTCATACCAATAGGAAAAATGCTACACGGATGGAAACCAGTGGAATGTGACAACTTTGTGTGGCCAACATTTGACAAAATGTCTCACGGCCGCACTCAGAACCCTAATGGGCATCATGTGTTGCCCACCATTGGAATAGAGGAACAATCTTGAAGGTCTGAGTGGCCTACTCCTGCTTCTGTGGTTGGAATTCTCCCATCTGGGATGAAGTTTGTGGCAGGGGTGGGGATGGGGAGTGTTCCCTGCTGTGGCGGCTGAAGGGAAACCGTACCTTATCCTCCAGCCCTGGCCTCATCAATTATGCATCCACAGGGTTTATTGCATGTCCCACCGATGCTTATTGTACCCAACTGAATTTTATGCTAACAAAGCCACCCCCCCTCCACCCCCTCAAATGAAACGTATAGCAGTCACATAGGTCAGCTGTTGGTTTACTACCTCTGGCAACTGCTTTATTTCTCGTCATCTTTCCTGAGTGTCCAAAGTTATTTTGGCTACACAGAGTGAAGACTGGCTGCTCTTGCACTTCTGCTGTTGTTTCTTTCACAATTGATCTAGCTCCAAATATGGTAGCACTGCCTCTGGGAAATGGAGTTCAAATGAGAGCATGAAAGAAAACAACAGATTAGTACAAGCTGCTAAAAGAGGGAGGAGGCCCCAGAGTTCAGGGAGCTGTAGCCAGTTAAAATGGCTAACTCCCGATTTAGAATGTCTAACTCCCGATTTAAAATGGCGAACGGCAAAGGCTGATGGGAAAGTCAGCCAACAGTGCACAAACGAGCAGCTGCAGGTTGAGTGTGTATTTACCTCTGGAAAGGCCAGACAAGATCAATACCAGCAACCATCAGCATAACAAAACACCAGCCATCTGCATACTAATGAGCAATCCCCGGGAACAATAAGCAACATTTAGACACATAAAGCAAAACCAGACTCTTCGGCGCCAGCAGAAGCCTACACAAAAGGAGGTGAACAACCACCTCAGGACCGCCCATCGATCAGGGAACCGCTCCAGCATTGGAGAAAATCGAACCAAGTGATTGGGACAAAGTCCAATCACTTGGAACCAGGTACAGGGTCCGCCCCGAAAGGCGGGAAGCCCCTGGGGACTATACGAATCAAGCTCAAGTTCAAATCGTTCTTCCTGACCGGGTCACTCAGCAACGCGAACCAACCCTTGACAGTGACCGGTTCAGCCGCTGCCGATATCCAGTAAGTCTTACTTCAACGCTCGCTATGAGATAGGTGCTCCTAGCTACCAATCTGTACCAACTTCGAATCCTGCAGGCTCAGAACCCGAACAAAAGGCCATTTGTTTCCCTGACCTGGTGGGCCAGTTCCAAGTTAAGTATTGGCCTGTTAGCTGTAGAAGTAGCTTAGACGTAGAATTTATGCATGAGTAGTGATTACTGTGTATAATAAATGTGCTTTGATTTAAATCTTACTAAGCGGTGTGTTGGATTATTGATCATTACTCGGACTTGAACCACGTGGCGGTATCATAAAGATACCTGGCGACTCAAGAGCAAAGGTGATAAAACAGAGCAATTAAACTAAGGCAAAAATGAGCAACAGAGCACTTCACTGAGGAATAATGTATGAGGCACCTTTGCTTTAGCAGAGATACGTCAGCTGCTGTAGCCACAATGGCAACTTCAAATCATGACATGGAGAGTGCAGGAATGTGAGTTACTCCTGACTGTACAAGGATTAACTTTTTAATAAATCAAAACACTGGGGATGCTGGAAGTCTCAAGTAAAAAGAGTTTATACTGTTGAGAAAGGGTGTGGGGGAATGGGCAAGTAGAACAAAATAGAAGGTCAGAGGATAGGTTAGAGGGCAGGAGAGATTAAAGATGTCATGGGCACAAGACAAAGGGAATGGCAATAATAATATTGGTGAATACTATCCTGTGCCATTTCTGCCAATTCCAATGTGATGACACCACCAAACAAACTTCCCCTCTCCTGTCAGTATTCCGCAGGGACTGTTCGCTCAGCGACACCGTGGGTCTATTCCCCTATAACTCCCAACACCTCATTCCCTTCCCAAGGCACCTTCTTTTGCAATCACCAGAGGTGTAGCGCCTGCCCCTTTAATACCTGTCTCCTCACTGTCCAAGGCCCCATGCACTCCTTCCAGGTGAAACAGCGTTTCACTTGCACTTCTAGCAAATGTGATCTCCTGCAAATTGAGGAGGTCAAGCGTAGACTGGGTTACCAGTTTGCGGAACACATTTGCGCAGTCTGAAAACATGACCCTGACCTTTCATTTCAATTCAATGGGCAGAATTTACCAAAAAATGCAAAGTGTCAGTTCCGGCGAGAAAACCGGAATCTCATGTTACTTTAAGAAAAGTATTTCTCCCCACAAGAACCATGTTGCGCTCCAGACACTCTCCTGCTGATTAATTTTCCCCAGGGAAACTTAATCACTAAAATCACTGGGGAGCTCCATATAAACGCCTCCCCTGCACTCCCCATCATTTGTTCCAGATCTATTCCAGGGGGATGGCAGCATGGAAACCAGCTCTGCATTTTACTAAGGAATCCTGAATCAAACTCCTGGATGGGTTGCCGAAGCAGTGGGGTTTTTTGTACACACAATCTGGGACACGTCACACCAGCAGGGAGGCAATAGCTGCCTTGGTCACTGTCAGCTCTCTGAAGAAGAGAATGGGGCAGCAATGCAGGAAGAAGATTAACAATCTCCTTTGTGTGGCCAAGGTAGGTCTGCCACCTCCAGTGTCTCACTGCACCCCCTCACCCAGCCCTTGCACATCAGAGCTGATTTCTTATCCATTGATGGACAATGGACCATCTTTGCCAAGCCCTGAAAGAGCTGGCACCATATGGGATGGGAGGACACCCACTGCCAGTCGCCCTTAAAGTCACCACTGCTCTGACAGCGGATCGTTTCAGGGCAGCACTGGTGATATATGTGGCATCTCCCAGTCAGCTGCACACAAATGCATTAGGGATGTTGCGCGATTCACACTACACCCCATCGATGGAGTGCCACTGCCAATTACGCCGGAGAGAATCAGGTTTTTTGCTTCTCTCCGGATCTTGAGCCTGTGCCAACTTTCTCATGGATTCAAAATCGCCCCCAATCTTGCTTCCATGCTCACATTTCAGTCCTCAGCCTGCTTGCAATGTTCCATTGCAGATAGCGCAAGCTGGAGGAACAGTAACTCATCTTCCGATTATAACATTGACAGGCTACAATAATAACAGAAAATGCTGGAAGAACTCAGCAGGTCTGGCAGCATCTGTAGTGAGAAAAATAGAGTTAACATTTTGAGTCTAATATGATTCTTCTTGGAATGTGTGGGGGGTTTGCACATCTGAAACACCTTTAAAGGCGGAGGTAGCTTTTTGGCAGGAGACACACCTGCAGGTGAAGGATCAGGTGACATTAAGAAAGGGGTGGGTGGGGCAGCCGTTTCACTCGGGGTGTGATTCCAAGTCGAGATGGGTTGCATTTATGGTGGCCAGAAAGGTGCGGGGGTCGGTATGTGGTGTTGAGTGGGTTTTTGTGGGAAGCGCCTGTTGTGTCGGTAAACGTCTTTGCATCCAATTGGGATGTAGCTGAATTTGTCAAGAAGATGGTGGCGTCTATTCCAGACCTGGATTTGCATCACTTAATAATGGGGGGCGATTTCAACTGTGTATTAGACCCTCGGATGATCAGTCAAGTCCAAAGTCACTGATCAGGTCAGGAATGGCGAAGGAGCTGGGGGTGTTCATGGACCAGGTGTGGGTGATGGACTCACAGAGGTTAAGGCATCTAGGACGGAGGGAGTTTTCCTATTTCTCCCATGTGCACCGTGTATGTTCCCATATAGATTTTTTGATGATGGGGAAATCGGTGCTCCCAGGGGTCGTGGGGGTGGAATATGCGACGGGTATGGTCTCGGCTCAAGTGCCACACTACATGGATGTAAGGCTCATTACGGACCGATCACAGAGACCCTCGCGGAGGATGGATTTGGCGCTGCTGATGGATAAAAAGCTCTGTGGAAAGGTGATTTTGGTGAGAAAACCCGATGTGCTCAAGAGATTTCCGGTTGAAGGCAGTGGTGCAGAGGGAAGGTCCATAGAGATAAGGCTGTCTAAGGTCCATAGAGATAAGGTGGAGAGGCGGGGAGACAGAGGTTGGTGGGGGCAATTTTGGATGTGGACTGGCTGTATTCAGTGGCCTCGACCAGGGAACTGTTAGCAGAGAGGAAGAGGTTGCAAGGGGAATTTGATTTGCTGACGATAGGGAAGACGGTGCTCCCACCTACACTCTTTCAATCTGTCTCATTGCAGGACAAACTCGAGCACAACAGGCGTGAACGGGCACATTCGCAATAAACTCAAATAAATTTGTTAATGACGGAGCTGAAGACCCTAACCCCATTTGAGGAACATGCCCCTGAGCTTGCCTTGCGAGGAGCAGGATCACACCTGTGCAGAGAGTGAGGTCGGGGCCAAAGACATGTGAGAACCGTCAGCAAATCCAGCCTTGGCACAAGCCTCATGTGAGTGTGTTTTCTCCTATCACTGTTCCCTTTTCCACACTAATGCATCTCCTTTCCATTGCAGGTCAGTCAACAGCCCAGTCTGAACTATCCTCATGGCCGCCCCCTGGACACCTCGGACTCGAGCGGCTCCAAGGTAGGCATCCTGGGGACCAGGGGTCAGGATGGCCGAGCGGTCTAAGGCGCTGCATTCAGATCGCAGTCTCCTCTGGAGGCGTGAGTTCAAATCCCACTCCTGACATTGATTTTTCGGCTCTGGGTCACTGTCCGTGTGGAGTTTGCACATTCTCCCCATGTTTGCATGGGTTTCGCCCCTGTGGTAATCACCACTGTTGTACATATTAGAAGATGTGTGGTAAGACCCTGTACTACAGTACGGGGGTAGTCCCTGCCTGCTGGCTCCACCCAGTAGGCGGAGTATGAATATGTGTGCTCCCTATAGAGCAGCAATTTCACCAGCTGCTGTAGGAGGCCACACATCTTAGAGTAATAAAGCCTCAGTTGTATTCAACTGTCATCTCTGTGCAATTGATCGTGCATCAATTTATTACTCTAAGATTTTCAGAAGATGGACCTCCGCATCCAGCCGGATCGCCTGCAGCTGGATCCGCAATCAAGCAACGCCAAAAAGGACTTTCAACACCGGCCAGCTTGTTTCGAAGCTCACATCAGGCCTGCACCAGACCCAATCCCGGAAGCTCAGAAGGTCCAGATACTCTACTCGCGGCTGAGCTCCAACGTCTTTCCTCTTATCCAGGAAGCGCCGAACTACGACAAAGCCATGGCGCTACTGAAAGAGAATTATGCTGTTGCTAACTTTTGGTTGGTTCAATTGGCTCTGTTTTATAACCTTTGCTGTCGAGTCGCCGGGTATCTTTATGATACCGCCACGAGGTTCAAGTTCAAGTAATGATCAATAACTCAATACACCAATTAGTAAGATTCAAATCAAAGCACATTTATTATACACAGTAATCGCTACTCATGCATAAATTCTACTTTTAAGCTACTTCTACAACTAACAGGCCTATACTTAGCTTCGGACTGGCCCACCAGGTCAGGGGAATAAATGGCCTTTCGTTCAGGTTCTGAGTCTGCGGGATTCGAAGTTGGTACGGACTGGTAGCTAGGAGCGGCTATCTTGTAGCGAGCGTTGAATTGAGACTTACTGGATTTCGATAGTAGCTGAACCGGTCACTGTCAAGGGTTGGTTCGCGTTGCTGAGTGACCCGGTCAAGAAGAACGATTTGAACTTGGGGGCTTAACTTTATAGTCCCCAGGGGCTTCCCGCCTTTCGGGGCGGACCCTGTACCTGGTTCCAAGTGATTGGACTTTGTTCCAATCGCTTGGGTCGATTTCTCCAATACTGGAGCGGTTCCCTGATCGATGGGCGGTCTTGAGGTGTCCGTTAACATCTTTTGTGTTGGCTCCTGCTGGCGCCGAGGAGTCTGGCTTGGCTTTGTTTATCCCAAATGTTTCGATCGTACCCGGGGATCGCTCATTAGTATGTAGATGGCTGCTACATTATTATGCAGATGGCTGCTTGTATCGATGCTGTCTGGGCTTTTGCAGAGTTTAATACACAGTAACTTGCACCTGCTAGTTTCTGCCTCTGTTGGCTGAATTTTCCTGCAGCCTTTGCTGTTCTCCATTTTACGGTGGGAGTTGGCCAACCCAGGTGGCTACAATGCCCAGCAGACGTATACGCTCTTCGCCAGACACATACTCTCTACTCACAGTCAACTCCATGGTGAGTCCGTAGAAGATTTCTGGCGTCCTTTAATTCCCCTGGTGAGAGACTGTGACTGTCAGGCTGTCACGGCCACGGAACTTTTGAACCTCCTCATGCAGGATGCCTTCGTTATGGGGATAAGGCCAGACCTCATATACCAGTGACTTTTAGAGGGGGCCACGCTCGACCTCGCAGCAACAAAACAACTGCCGCTATCGATGATGGTCGCCTCGCGCAATATTCAGGCCTACACCCCCAGCCGCGCGGCCCACCCCTCCTACACATCATGGACTCCGCAGACGGCCGCCCCACCGGGGGCCTCACCCAGCCAATACGCCTGTGCCACGTGCCAGCCAGCCAACCACGGGGCCCCCGATGTTACTTCTGCGGGCAACAGGAACACCCCCGCCAACGCTGCCCAGCCCTCACCACTGTTTGCAAGGCCTGCGGCAAGAAGGGGCACTTCGCTGCAGTGTGCCAGGCCCGCTCGGTCGCCGCTATTGCGCCGACCCCCCTCGTGTACGGACAATGGGCTCCGCCATCTTCATCTCCCTGGACCACACGCGGCCAGTGGATGCCACCATCTTCTCCCCCTCAGACCACGCGCGGCCAGTGGGTGCCGCCATCTTCCCCTTCTCGGACCACATGCGGCCCATGGGCGCCACCATCTTTTCCACCCCAAGATCATCTTGTCTTCCCCACGGCACATGGGCACCACCATTGTTCCAGGACCCGTGCCCCCCGGGCACCCCATCGTCCGACACCAGCGACGACCAGCCTTGACTCGCCTCGGTCACGATCGACCAGTCTCGCCCGCACAATCTAGCCACCTCCTCGACAAGCGTGAAGATCGATGGGCACAAGACCTCTTGCCTGCTGGACTCTGGGAGCACCAAAAGTTTCATCCATTCAGATACGGTAAGGCCCTGCACCCTAGCGGTACACCCCGCCAATCAAAGAATCTCCCTGGCCTCCGGATCCCACTCCGTGTAACACTCGGTCACACTCACGGTCCAGGTCATAGAATTCAGCGGCTTCCGCCTTTACGTCCTCCCCAACCTCTGCGCTGCCCTGCAACTCGGCCTGGACTTCCAGTATAACCTCCAGAGCCTAACCTTGATATTCGGAGGGCCCCTACCACCCCTTACTGTGTGCGGCCTCGCGATCCTAAAGGTCGACCCACCTTCCCTATTTGCAAACCTAACCCCGGATTGCAAACCCGTCGCCACCAGGAGCAGACAGTACAGCACCCAGGACAGGACCTTCATCAGGTCCGAGGTCCAGCGGCTGCTTCGGTAAGGCATCATCAAGGCCAGCAACAGCCCCTGGAGAGCCCAAGTGGTAGTGAGAAACGCAGAATGGTCGTGGACTACAGCCAGACCATCAATAGATACATGCAGCTCAACGCGTCCCCCATTCCACGCATATCTGATATGGTCAATCAGATTGCACAGTACCGGATCTTCTCAACTGTAGACCCCAAATCCGCCTACCACCAGCTCCCCATCCGTAAGGCGGACCGCCTATACATTACCTTCGAGGCAGATGGCTGCCTCTACCATTTTCTCAGGGTTCCCTACGGTCTTGTCTTCCAAAGGGAGATGGACCGAATGGTCGACCGGTACGGGTTGCGGGCCACCTTCCCTTACCTAATGTCACCATCTGCGGCCACGATCAGCAGGACCACGATGCCAACCTTGCCAAATTTCTCCACACTGCCACACTCCTAAACCTCACCCATAACAAGGAGAAGTGCATATTCAGCATGAACCGCTTAGCCATCCTCGGCTATGTGGTCCAGAACGGAGTTCTGGGGCCAGATCCCAACCGCAAGCGCCCCCTCATGGTGCTCCCCCTTCCCCACTGCCTCAAGGCCCTCAAACGCTGCCTGGGGTTCTTTTCATACTACACCCAGTGGGTCCCAAACTATGCGGACAAGGTCCGCCCACTCATCCAGTCCACCCTTTTCCCCCTGCCGCCCGAGGCTCAACATGCCTTCAACCGTATTAGAGCCGATATCGCCAAGGCCGCGATGCATGCAGTAGACGAGACACTGCCCTTTCAAGTGGAGAGCGACGCATCACACATCACCCTAGCCGCCACGCTCAATCAGGCAGGCAGGCCCGTGGCATTCTTTTCACGAACCCTTCATGCCTCCGAAATTTGGCACTCCCCCGTCGAAAAAGAGGCCTAAGCCATCGTTGAAGCTGTGCGGCATTGGAGGCATTACCTGGCCGGCAGGAGATTCACTCTCCTCACTGACTAACTGTCGGTAGCCTTCATGTTCAATAACACACAGCGGGGTAAGATCAAAAATGATAAAATCTTGAGGTGGAGGATCGAGCTCTCCACCTACTTCTACGAGATTTTGTATTGCCCCGGCAAGCTCAACGAGCCCCCAGATGCCCTATCCCGAGGTACATGTGCCAGCGCACAAGTAAACCGACTCCGCACCCTGCACGACAGCCTTTGTCACCCGGGAGTCACACGGTTGTACCATTTCATAAAGGCCCAGAATCTGCCCTACTCCATCGAGGAAGTCAGGGCAATCACTGCCAGATCTGTGCAGAGTGCAAACCGCACTTCTACCAGCCGGACCACGTGCGCCTGCTGAAGGCCTCCCACCCCTTTGAACGCCTCAGCGTGGATTTCAAAGGGCCCCTCCCCTCCACCGACCGTAACACGTATTTCCTCAGTGTGGTCGATGAATACTCCAGATTCCCCTTTGCCATCCCAAGCCCCGACATGACGTCTGCCACCGTCATCAAAGCCCTCAACACAATCTTTGCTCTATTCGGCTTCCCCGCCTACATCCACAGTGACAGGGGATCCTCATTCATGAGTGATAAGCTGCGTCAGTTCCTGCTCAGCAGGGGTATTGCCTCCAGCAGGACGACCAGCTATAACCCCCCCGGGGAAACGGGCAGGTGGAGAGGGAGAACGGGCCGTCCAACTGGCCCTACGGTCCAGAAATCTCCCGTCCTCCTGCTGGCAGGAGGTCCTCCCCAATGCACTGCACTCCATTCGGTCGCTACTATGCACCGTCACTAACGACACACCCCATGAACATCTCTTTGCCTTCCCCAGGAAGTCCACATCCAGGGTGTCGATCCCGACTTGGCTCTCAGCTCAAGGACCCGTACTCCTCCGTAGGCACGTCCGACTCCACAAGGCGGACCCGTTGGTTGGAAGGATGCAGTTACTTCACGCTAACCCTAGTGTGCCTACGTAGCATACCCCGACAGCCGCCAGGATACTGTCTCCCTCAGGGACCTGGCACCAGCAGGTTCCACACACACACACCCCTCCGGCCTGGCTCCACCTCCCCCAGCGCACCCAGCAGCAACCCCCCAGGACCAACCGTCCTCCCCCTGCCCACGCCCGAGGATGAAGAGGATTTCGGCACGCTCCCGGAGTCACCGAGGACCAGACCAACACCGGAATCGCCGCCACCACTGCGTCGCTCCCAACGCCACATCAAGGCCCCGGACCGGCTAAATCTATAATTGGTTCGGGATTATCAAACCACCTTGTACTGGACGTCAGCAAGAAATATATTTTTTCGCTTCTGTATATTAAACTTGCTCTGTATATAGTTCTCCACCACCCCCACCGGACTCAATTTTAACAGGGGGTGAATGTGGTAATCACCACTGTTGTACATATTAGAAGATGTGTGGTAAGACCCTGTAAACGCTAAATTGCCCCTTAATTGGAAAAAATTAATTGGGTACTCTAAATTTTTTTTTTTATAAATTAAAATCTTGCGGACCAGCATTGAAGACGTGTCACACATGTTACCCACACCCTCCACCAGCTCAGATACTCACACCTTGGTGGGATTAAGTAGCAGGCAGGCCTTTGGGTCATTCACTGTGAGCATCTCACACCTGATGATCCGCAACAAGCAGTAGCAGGGATGTCCTAGGAATCCGACACACGGAGAGATGCTGGAGTCCATGCTTTACTGAGCCCCATGCCGATGACATGCCCCTGGGTATGGTTATCCGAGAGCTACTGGAACTGCAAATGAAGAGTTATGAGCATCAGGAAGGGATGACATCATCCTTCCTCGGACTGCAAGGCCCAATGAAAGAGTCCCATCACCTTCCGAACAAGGAGATGCTGCCATCAGTTTGGCGCAATGAGGCCAACACTGTGAGGGTAGCATGTGCAATGGAAACATGCACTCCATGGAACTGCATGGTGCAGGCAACTGGTGGGAATGCCAGATGACGGCGGGGCTTCTAGATCTCACTCCAGCCTCCCCTCTGTCCCTTGGAGGAGCCCAAGGATCCCTAGGTACCTGAAGGTAAGAGATTGGCAGGAGCGCAGCCCAGGGCCTTCCACCCAGCAGACCCTGGGGGTGTGAAACCCACCTGACAAACCCCCCCCCTTGGTGAGCGAGACACCTCCAGCCCCACACACTGAGGAGGCAATACCCGTGCTGCCCGAAAGCAGGCCCGGACCCTTAAGGTCAAGCCTCCCCCCCCCCCCCCCCGCCCGAGAATGCCCATCAAGGTCATCTCAGGCAATAAGGCATGGAAGTCAGCAAGCTTCCTCAATCTCAGATGTGGATCCTGGGGATATACCTGGATGTGGAGAGAGGTTGGGAAGACTAAGAAACGATAGGCACCTAGTGGGCAGGAGCAAACTTAGGCACTAGCAGAGAAAAGTCACCATTGTAATAACTAGTTAGCATTAAAATCACTTTGACTATCCATACAGAGTCTCCACGCTGTCATGTCATGCTGCCATGCTCTGTAAACCACTGAGCAGCCAAGGTGCTTAACCTCTGTGCAGTGTGAGAATGTTAACTCAGAGTCTTTCCCAACTCCCACAATGATGACGTTGTTATGCCGAGTTACAACTGACCCCACTGCAGTACCAGGTTGTGTAGAACGCAGCAGCCCACAATGATGCAGGACACCCTCTGGGAGCTGTGTTGGAGGGATCCCCATGGCTTGTCCAGGCACTGGAATCGTCTCTTGAACATTCCAATAGCTTGCTCCAACCAACATATGCATTGACGAATGAGCCGCACTGTAGTGAGTCTCAGCGGGTTTTTGTGGCCTCCGCACGGGCAGTATCGGCCACCTCCTGATGGCTCAAGTAGCCATCCCTCCAGCTACTACCCTCAAAAATGTCAGAGATCTGTGAGCACCCCAAGGTGTAACGATGATTGGCGCCCTCCAGGAAACGGGCACCCGCCTGCATGATGCGCATCGTATGGTCACAGAAGACCTGAACATTGGGGCAGTGGTGTCCCTTGCAGTTCAAAAGTGGTGCCCCATGCCACCATGGGGAACACAGAGCTACATTGGTGCAGTTGATGACGCCCTGTGCCTGGCGCATGCCTGCTTTATGGGTGAAGCCCATGGTCCTGGCATCTGGGTCCCAGTCCAAGTTGATGTACATGTGGGCCCTTGCTTCTGACTGGGGTATGTGGCACAGGTTACCCGTACAGCCCTGAAACGAGCTGCTGGCATAGAATCATCGAATCCCTACAGTGCAGAAGGAGGCCATTTGGACCATTGAGTCTGCACCGGCCCTTGGAAAGAGTACCCTACTTAAGCCCACACCTCCAGCTTATCCGCATAACCCCACCAAACCTTTTTCTATGACATTAAGGGGAAGTTTAGCATGGCCAATCCACCTAACATGCATATCTTTGGACTGTGGAAGGAAACCGGAGCAGCCAGAGGAAGCCCATGCAGACACGGGGAGAAAGCTCAAACTCCACGCAGTCACCCCAGTCACCCAAGGCCAGAGCTGAACCCGGTCCCTGTAGCTGTGAGGCAGCAACTTTCAGGGCCACAGGCAATGGGTAACCTCCCAGTCCATATGGGGCCAACTCTTGCATCAGGAATGGTACACCGTCCACAATAGCCACTTTTTACTTAACTTATACTCGTTCTAATCTTTTAAAAATATTTTCTTTTATTCCCTTTTCTTCTCATGTACTTAATGATCTGATGAGCTGCTCGCAGAAAAATACTTTTCACTGTACCTCGGTACACGTGACAATAAACAAATCCAATCCATTTCAATCCCCAGGACAGACGCTGTCTTCTCACGGCACTGGATCGCTGACATTTGGAGGTAGGAACAAAACACACCCTTGCCTGTGGAATTCATGAAAACAGAAAGGCCAAAACATTATGGGTGGGATTGTTTGCCCCATGACATCGGAACACCCGAGGCTCCGTTATCTGTGGCCTGATCCCGGAAGATCAATGGGCCCAACCTCCCCCTGCTCTGCAGGGCGCTGGTCCTGGCCGCATGCAGCGGCACATCGATGTCGCTGCTCCTCGATAGCAATCGACTGGCTCCATGATTCACCAGAATCAAGAACCGAAAGGAAGAGAACATCAAAGTTAACATTGAGTATTCCTGACAATGCTCTAATCCAAAGCCCTCTGAGGATCTGGGACATTCGCCCATGCGCAACTCCCCCCCCCCCCCCCCCCCCCCCCCCACTCCCCATGTGAGCGCCTTTCACTGAGCCTCACTCCCTCCCCTGTCACACAATAGCCAATTCCCCACAGTTGTTCCTCTCAACTCCACCTAAATGAAGAGCTTCGACCCTTGAGAGTTTCAGCGATCTGTGTGTCCCATCCATGGGTGAGGAGTGAGGGAAGTTGAGTGCATTCAATGGAACAGCATTGTAACCTCATGGGGAAACAGAACTTGCTTCCCCCCACCCCCTGTCATCCCTTGAACGGGGTGATTGAAGCACAAATTCACCACAGTTGGGGGTCCTATCTATGTCACCGCTCTGTTATGGAGACGTGAGTATGAGCCTTGGAATTCAATGCTTGGGGGCTAGGCTTCCAACCTTTTTGACCAACATACATAACCAATTGAACAAAATCAAATAAACTGAGGGACAAATTAAAGCGGCGGTCCCTTTAAGGGAAACTGCCTTAAACAAAACGCGAATCACAAATGAAACTTAAAACATCAAACCAAAATGTGATTCAAGGGTCAATAAGGCACCCCAGCCCCTGTAGTGCCCAAAGATCACAGAAGTTCTCGAGGATGCCAGTGGACATCGCATGCTCCCTCTCCAGGGACTTCCGGCCGTGAATGTAGCCGCGGAAGAGAGGTAGATAGTCAGGTCGGACGCCCTCCTCGATCGACCGCTTTCTGGACCTATTGATGGCAAGTTTGGCCACGCCCAAGATTCACAAGGGGTTCCTCCTCTACACACCAGATGCCCATATATCAGGAGTGTGGGGCTGCAGTGCAAACAAAACTGCAACCAAAGGCTTTTAAGTAACTGGAAATGGAGTGCAGACTAAAACAACCTATATAGGCATGAAAGGCGAGGGATCTTGGGAGTTCATGAACTGAATCATTCAATGGTTGCATGGGACTGCTGCATACAATACCCTCCACCCCAGGTCCCCGATGGTAAGGGGGACAACTCCACCGTAGAGGGCCCTCCACTGGGCACCTTCATTGCCAGATGTCAACAAGGCGCATGAAGGCCTTTCCGGGCAATGGACAAGGGCAAGGGAATGAAGGGTGTGCAGCAGCAGTCCATACAGGAAACCCCTCCATGCAATGGGAATGGGCACGGAGGGCACTTCGGTGAGACGGCTCAGGCTGGGGGCTCTGACACCCGAGGGGGTGTTGGGGCTTGGGGCCAATGTGAAATTCTGTCCAAGTAGTGGTATGCTCAGACAGGGGTCCACCGCACATCTGTGCTGCCTCGAGATCCAGTCTTCCAAATGTTAGAAATTAGATGTCAATCAGTGGCACACTCATGTAATGCAATGCTGACTAAATTGGCACAATTGACTCATCAAGGTAGGGTCGGGGACCTGATTAGGCAATTAGTTTCCCCTTGTGGCAGTGCTGTGTGTGAAGACTGAAAATTACATGTCACTTTCATCCTTAGAGGACACCCTCATTCCCCCAGCTTTCAAGGGCTGTGGACTAAATAAGCCTTCCAACTTGCCAAACATGCCAGCCACCCATACACTAATCCCTGACAGCCTGGCCCCCATAACCAGCGGCTGTGAACTTCCAGACAGCTCATATCCTCTGGCATCAAAGTGCAGCTTTTTAGGACTGAGATGCAAAGAAATTACTTCACCCAGAGAGTGGTGAGACTATGGAATTCACTAATACAGAAAGGCCAAAACATTATGGGTGGGATTCTCCACCCCATGACACTGGAAACATGGAATGTGATCAGGCGGAGAATTGGGTGTCTGCCAAAAAACGAGGTCGGCGCCCGATGCTGGACCGAACACAATAAGCCCCCGCTGGTGGTGACAATGCGATCTGCGCCCAGTGCCAGAGTTGGCACGCAATACCGTCATTTGTATGTGTTTACATCTGATTACCGAGTTCGACCCAGTATTCTCCGGGCCTTTGCGATGCTCCACCCCTGTCAGACGGAAGTCACGCATGCACGGTTTACAGCAGGTATTTAAAAATGGGGACTGGGCACCATGGCTGCTGAGGGGCAGGGAGAAGTTTATAAAATCGTTAAAAATTGTAGCGCATGTTGGGGGCCGGCTGCATGGGTTGGGGGGGGGGGGGGGGGGGGGGGGGGGAGTAGCAGCGATCAACTTGGTGACAGCGCAGTGGACTCGTGGTGCCCCTCGGGATCGTGGTGGTCGGGTATGGACCACCATTGCTGCAGTATTTGTTTTAAAAGCTACCACTGTGTACAAGTTACAGGTCCCTGGCTGCTCACTCTGCTGACTGCTCACTGTGTCTTGTAAATGTTCACAGAGCCTCTGGTCATTTGGGAGCCCACCCTCTGGAAAACCTCAGACGCCAGCTGACCCATCAATGGGATGGGCGTGGCCAAGCTCAATCAGTGGTGCATCAGGTGATGGCACTCCTCAATGCACTCATCAGAAGCACTGCTCCACTGCGGGGGAAGCAGGAGAATAGCAGAGTTCCCTAAACAAAGAGCACATGCATGTGGCCTTTGGCACCCCCCCCCCCCCCCTCCCCCAGGGCAGAGGTCACATTATCAGCTTGGCCACCTCTCAGGACCACCACTGTCACCAAGCCCTGCCTGCTTATCACATCCCTGCTCCCATCCATGCAACCCCGGTCAGGTTGTCACAACTTGTGTGTCACACCCAGGGCCCACATCACACTGCAGCTACGCTCCCAGTAGAAGCACACCTCCCTGCCTCACCCCCTGCACACACACAAACCTTGAAGCATGGAGGCGGTTTGTGGTACCCGTGGCTGGTGGCACACGGTGACCTCCTCGATCCCACAACCAGGTGCCACCCTGCTGGAAGGATAACACACGGCCCACCCAGTGAGGGAATCCATGGTAGACCCCAACGAGGGAACAGGACAGGGGCCGAAGAGCCTATTGCTGACACAAGTTGCGGCAGCCACCGATACCCCTGTCGACAAGGACAGCCGGTGAGGATAAATGCTCCCCGGTGTCACTCACCGATGGGGTCAGGGGTACAGTGTGGAAGGAAACATATCGGGGGAACAGTCAAGGGGTGGAGGTGGGTTTGCAGGAGGAGGGGGGACGGAACATGCGAAGGGTGGAGCTGGGGTGCAATTCAGGGTCGCCGTGCAGCCTGTTGGAATAGGATGGGCAATGGAATATCCAGCTTGCTAATATGTTTTCTCTTTCCCCCCTGCAGAGAATGAATTTCGGAGTACACCAGCAATGCTCGCTATCTACCTGGCCGCAGCTGCTCTTGTGGATGCACGGAACCTGCAGGTGCTGCGCGGGGAAGACCATGCACAACAGGAACCTGCCACAGGAGAGCAGAGGCCAGCCGGTGAGGGGCTGGGAGCCGCCGTCCAACAGGCCGAAGGGGTGGGGGGTGGGGGGATGGTGCGAAGGAGGCAATGCATCAGGCCATGTTTATACTAGCGACACCTGTCCTTCGAGGACCTACTGAACCGAGCATGTTGCCTTCCTGGAGACCGGTTAACCAGGGAGACCATGCGATATCTGTGTCATATGATAGCACACCTGGAATCGGAGGGGTTTGGTGGAGGATAGCCGCTCCTGGTGGCTGTCAAGGTGACGGTTGCCCTGAATATTTTTCCTCTGGGTCGTTCCAGGCGCTGAGCGGGGACCTGTCAGAGAAAATGCAGACATCCACACACAGGTGCACTGTGCCGTTACGGATGCGCTGTATGCCCGGGCAGAGGACTACATTACCTTCAGTCGAGATCAAGCCCACCAGGATGCCGGGACAGCGGGATTCACCCACATCGCTGGCATGTCCCAGGTCCAGGGGGGTGATTGGCGGGACACGTGTCAACCCCCTCCAAGGTTCCCACCAGCATCCCTACAGGGTGTTGGCCCTGGGTCTCAGTGGGTCTGGTCCATGGGATGAAGTATGATGATGTCTCGCTGTGAGATGAGCTCTGGTACCCATCATTGAACAAAGAACAAAGAACAAAGAAATGTACAGCACAGGAACAGGCCCTTCGGCCCTCCAAGCCCGTGCCGACCATGCTGCCCGACTAAACTACAATCTTCTACACTTCCTGGGTCCGTATCCCTCTATTCCCATCCTATTCATGTATTTGTCAAGATGCCCCTTAAATGTCACTATCGTCCCTGCTTCCACCACCTCCTCCGGTAGCGAGTTCCAGGCACCCACTACCCTCTGCGCAAAAATCTTGCCTCGTACATCTACTCTAAACCTTGCCCCTCTCACCTTAAACCTATGCCCCCTAGTAATTGACCCCTCTACCCTGGGGAAAAGCCTCTGACTATCCACTCTGTCTATGCCCCTCATAATTTTGTATACCTCTATCAGGTCTCCCCTCAACCTCCTTCGTTCCAGTGAGAACAAACCGAGTTTATTCAACCGCTCCTCATAGCTAATGCCCTCCATACCAGGCAACATTCTGGTAAATCTCTTCTGCACCCTCTCTAAAGCCTCCACATCCTTCTGGTAGTGTGGCGACCAGAATTGAACACTATACTCCAAGTATGGCCTAACTAAGGTTCTATACAGCTGCAACATGACTTGCCAATTCTTATACTCAATGCCCCGGCCAATGAAGGCAAGCATGCCGTATGCCTTCTTGACTACCTTCTCCACCTGTGTTGCCCCTTTCAGTGACCTGTGGACCTGTACTCCTAGATCTCTTTGACTTTCAATACTCTTGAGGGTTCTACCATTTACCATATATTCCCTACCTGCATTAGACCTTCCAAAATGCATTACCTCACATTTGTCCGGATTAAACTCCATCTGCCATCTCTCCGCCCAAGTCTCCAAACAATCTAAATCCTGCTGTATCCTCCGACAGTCCTCATCGCTATCCGCAATTCCACCAACCTTTGTGTCGTCTGCAAACTTACTAATCAGACCAGTTACATTTTCCTCCAAATCATTTATATATACTACAAAGAGCAAAGGCCCCAGCACTGATCCCTGTGGAACACCACTGGTCACAGCCCTCCAATTAGAAAAGCATCCTTCCATTGCTACTCTCTGCCTTCTATGGCCTAGCCAGTTCTGTATCCACCTTGCCAGCTCACCCCTGATCCCGTGTAACTTCACCTTTTGTACTAGTCTACCATGAGGGACCTTGTCAAAGGCCTTACTGAAGTCCATATAGACAACATCCACTGCCCTACCTGCATCAATCATCTTAGTGACCTCCTCGAAAAACTCTATCAAATTAGTGAGACACGACCTCCCCTTCACAAAACCGTGCTGCCTCTCACTAATACGTCCATTTGCTTCCAAATGGGAGTAGATCCTGTCTCGAAGAATTTTCTCCAGTAATTTCCCTACCACTGAAGTAAGGCTCACCGGCCTGTAGTTCCCGGGATTATCCTTGCTACCCTTCTTAAACAGAGGAACAACATTGGCTATTCTCCAGTCCTCCGGGACATCCCCCGAAGACAGCGAGGATCCAAAGATTTCTGTCAAGGCCTCAGCAATTTCCTCTCCAGCCTCCTTCAGTATTCTGGGGTAGATCCCATCAGGCCCTGGGGACTTATCTACCTTAATATTTTTTAAGACACCCAACACCTCTTCTTTTTGGATCTCAATGTGACCCAGGCTATCTACACACCCTTCTCCAGACTCAACATCTACCAATTCCTTCTCTTTGGTGAATACTGATGCAAAGTATTCATTTAGTACCTCGCCCATTTCCTCTGGCTCCACACATAAATTCCCTTGCCTATCCTTCAGTGGGCCAACCCTTTCCCTGGCTACCTTTTTGCTTTTTATGTACGTGTAAAAAGCCTTGGGATTTTCCTTAACCCTATTTGTCAATGACTTTTCGTGACCCCTTCTAGCCCTCCTGACTCCTTGCTTAAGTTCCTTCCTACTTTCCTTATATTCCACGCAGGCTTCGTCTGTTCCCAGCCTTTTAGCCCTGATAAATGCCTCCTTTTTCTTTTTGACGAGGCCTACAATATCTCTCTCGTCAACCAAGGTTCCCGAAAATTGCCGTATTTATCCTTCTTCCTCACAGGAACATGCCGGTCCTGAATTCCTTTCAACTGTCACTTGAAAGCCTCCCACATGTCAGATGTTGATTTGCCCTCAAACATCCGCACCCAATCTATGTTCTTCAGTTCCCGCCTAATATTGTTATAAATAGCCTTCCCCCAATTTAGCACATTCATCCTAGGACCACTCTTATCCTTGTCCACCAGTACTTTAAAACTTACTGAATTGTGGTCACTGTTACCGAAATGCTCCCCTACTGAAACATCTACCACCTGGCCGGGCTCATTCCCCAATACCAGGTCCAGTACCGCCCCTTCCCTAGTTGGACTGTCTACATATTGTTTTAAGAAGCCCTCCTGAATGCTCCTTACAAACTCCGCCCCGTCTAAGCCCCTGGCACTAAGTGAGTCCCAGTCAATATTGGGGAAGTTGAAGTCTCCCATCACCACAACCCTGTTGTTTTTACTCTTTTCCAAAATCTGTCTACCTATCTGCTCCTCTATCTCCCGCTGGCTGTTGGGAGGCCTGTAGTAAACCCCCAACATTGTGACTGCACCCTTCTTATTCCTGATCTCTACCCATATAGCCTCACTGCCCTCTGAGGTGTCCTCTCGCAGTACAGTTTGACAAAGTCTGACTCCTGCCCTCAGGATCACGTTCCACTGTGCGCCCGCATCCTGCATGCATATGTACTGGCCATTCCATCTCATGGGACCATATTTCCTCTGGGGAGGTGGAGGGTAGCTGTGGTTGGACGGGGGGCTTTTATGGAGATAGTGAGAAGTGATGGGTCACTCACTGGGTAAACTGCCCTACATGGTGCCCCCACACTTCTGACCCCATTGCCTGCCACCTCTGAGGGTGGCCCCCAGGTGGAACATTCAAATGTCCTGGGGCCCTGCCCCGTGCGTTCCGCCAACACCCACACCCCACATGTCTAACCTCCCACCCCCCCGCCCCCCTCCTGGCACACCTTCTACACCCAGCATAGCCCATCCATCAAACCCTTTGGATAGAGGCAGGTCAGAATGGTGGTGAAATGGCGTTTAATAGTGACTATGTACAATTGATGTACCCTGACCGCGAACTTTAACCTATGTGCTGCACCCATGCCAATGTAACTCGTGTCGAGTTTTCTCGTCCTACTTGCTCTACGGTTCTTTTTAAGTGTTTCCACAGACAGCACATCAGACATGGAAGTGACCTGCTGCATTTCTCATTCTGTGACCTGAAATGCATTTGGCGGCTCTCCTCTGGAGGGCCTGGACCTGGATGGGCCCGGCGGCCTTCCAGGTGCCACAGGCAAAGAGGTGCCACCCTGTTCTGCCTGCTGCCCATCAGATTTGCCAGTGTCAGATAGGAGGGAGTCAGAACAACATAGGTGTTACAGCACCTCGTTGCGAGAGGCTCTGGCCCTGGCACCATCACTTCCTCTTCCCTCAGGATGCTTGATGGCCCCGTGTGCTACTCCATGGGACGGAGGTGAGACCAGAGTAAGCTCGGGAAGCTCCACTGTTACCAGGTGCTGCCAGTCCTGGAGGCTTGCCCTCGACTCAACCAGGGTCTCGATGCCCTCAGCCATGGAGCACAGAGACTGGGCCACGTCCCTCTGAGACCGTGTCATGTCCTTCTGTGACTGGTCGAGTTCAGCCAGCGCCCAACCAATGCTCTCGATGCCCACAGCCAAGACCCTTTGTGAAAGGGCCAAGCTCTGGAGTGCCGCAGCAATGTCCCTGTGGGTCTGGTACAGAGCTGCCTGTGACTGGGCTTCCCTGTCCTGAGCCTCAATAATTGACCGCACAATGTGCCCCAAGCCTTGGACGTCTTAACCATGGCTGTGACTTTCTCACCCATGGTTTCCAACACAGGCGTCATCTGTTCAGTATTGACTTGGGTACATAGAACATACAGTGCAGAAGGAGATCATTCGGCCCATCGAGTCTGCACCGACCCACTTAAGCCCTCACTTCCACCCTATCCCTGTAACCCAATAACCCCATCTAATCTTTTTGGTCACTAAGGGCAATTTAACATGGCCAATCCACCTAACCTGCACGTCTTTGGACTGTGGGAGGAACCCGGAGCATCTGGAGGAAACCCACGCAGACACGGGGAGAACGTGCAGTCTCCGCACAGGCAGTGACCATGCATTTTTGGCACGATCTCCTGCACCTGAAGTTGGTTGGACTCCTCCAACTGCACCTGCAGGCGCTGGAGGTTTCTGACAGCCTCTTTTGTAGATCCTGGCTCTGTGTCTGCATCTCTACCAGCGATGGAATCATGCTTTTCACAAATTCAATACTGGCCTCGACTACAGCTAATTCCTGGGATTAGGCAGCCTTTTGACTGCGCAACAACGGACCCGGCCATTCTCCGGCCGTTTTTGGCACAGAGTGCCGGGAGTTTTACCCGGTGCCACCTCCAGCCCCTCACCAGTCCCGGAATCGGTGAGGCTTCAGCACTAATGTTGGCATTGCAAAAAGTCCACAGTACCCACGCCGGCGTCGGCACTTAGCTGCAAAATCGGAGAATCCATCCCTTAGTCTCTCTAACGGAGAATTCCGCTGTTTTAGCTTGCCTGCTTACCATTGGCTGGGGACTAATGGCAATCCCACAATCCTTAGGGAGTATGAGCTTCCCTAAGGAGGGGGGCGAAGAAATCATTTGCAGATTCACTGCATAAATAGAGCTGGCCAGTATGGAACCAGCTGGAGAGGAGTGAGCAGCAGGGGAGTTGCTGCTGCTGTTTTGTGTATATATATATATATATATATGTTATTGTAAATAAATGTTATTTCATTCTATTCTACAACTCTGGATTCTTTGTGGCCCTCACAAAACTGGCGACGAGGGTTAAAGTGGTAGCTGTCGGCGCTGCTGAAGCCACCTCCCTGGATTTCTGTTGGATACAGGTTGGAAGTTGTTTTCTATTATACCATGCCTCTGTATGGACGTTTGGATGTCTTTGATGCTGCGCTGGAAAGTTGAAACCAGTACGCACAACGGATACGTTACTATTTCCGGGCAAACAACATCACTGAAAACATGCGCCAGGTGCTTATTTTGCTCACCGCCTGCAGCCCGCATACATTTGGGGTGATTAGGAGCCTTATGTACCCAGCTGTGCCGGACACCAAGAGATTTGATGAACTTTTGACCTTAGTGGGCAACATTTTAACCCAACCCGTCCACGATAGTCCAACGTTACCGGCTTATTACCACAGAGAGGACCCCAGGAGAATCCCTTGCAGAGTTTCTATCCAGGCTACGCAGGATTGCGAAGTACTGTGACTATGGTGAGACCTTGTCAGAAATGTTACACGACCGTTTGGTTTGCGGTATTAACAATGCGGCCACCCAGAGAAAGTTGTTAGCTGAGCCAACATTGAATTTTCAACAGGCCATTCAAACAGTATTGTCCCAAGAGAGCGCAGAACGGGGAGTGCAGGGGCTACAGGGAATGGAGGTGCATGCTTTGGGGCACAACCCCTTCCGCCCAAAAGCATCTCCCCGCACCCCTGCAGTACCTTTGGCGGGCGGCGTCCGAGTCGACGCCAGTGGCTTCCGGATGTTCCTCCCCGAAGGGAGCCTTCTCCAGAACCAATGAATGAGGAGCCATGTCCGTGTCAGACTTGCAGGTGCCAATCCCGTCGCCGACGCCAGTCCTGGGGGTGCCCGAGGTGCCGTCGTTCCGACAGAAACTGGGGCCAGCCCAGGGGCCGTACCTTCCATTTGATGACCGCACCAAGCAGGGTATACAGACCCTTACATTAACCGACTCACAGGCCAGGTTAGCCACCTACACGGGGGAACCATTGGACATTTCAGGAACTACGATGACCCCTGTTGTTTATGGACGCCAGCAGGGGCGTTTTCCACATATCGTGGTGTATGGCCATCGTCCCAGGCTGTTGGGTCGGGACTGGTTGCGCCATTTGCGGCTGCAGTGGCAGCACATCCTCCAAACAGTTTCTGGACGGTTGACGGAGGTACTAGGACGGTACCCAGATGTATTCCAGCCCGGTTTGGGGCTGTAGCCTGTATCCAAGTCGAACCAGGAGCCATTCCCGAAGTACTGTGACTATGGTGAGACCTTGTCAGAAATGTTACGCGACCGTTTGGTTTGCGGTATTAACAATGCGGCCACCCAGAGAAAGTTGTTAGCTGAGCCAACATTGAATTTTCAACAGGCCATTCAAATAGTATTGTCCCAAGAGAGCGCAGAACGGGGAGTGCAGGAGCTATTTCCGGGCACGTCCCGTGCCTTATGCCTTGCTCGAGAAGGTAGAAGGGGAGCTCACTTGTTTGGAGTCCTTGAGTATTATCAGGCCCGTCCGTTTCGCTGACTAGGCAGCGGCAATTGTACCTGTAATGAAGCAAGATGCCACAGTTCGCTTGTGCGGCGACTATAAACTTACAGTGAATACGGCTTCCCGGCTCGACTGATACTCGCATAGAGGATCTCTACGCAAAGCTTGCACGCGGACATTCGTTCACGAAATTAGATATGAGTCACGCCTACCTACAGTTGGAGCTGGACCCTGCCTCCCGGCCATATGTAACTATTAATACACACCGGGGCTTGTATGAATATACACGGTTGCCCTTTGGGGTATCCTCTGCCTGCGCTATCTTTCAACATGTCATGGAGGGCATCTTGAGAGGTTTACTTTGTGTCGCTGTCTACTTAGATGACTTTTTGATTACAGGGACGTCGGAGCAGGAACATTTGGAAAATTTGGAGGCTGTCCTTAGACGCTTTTCAGAGGCTGGAGTCCGTTTACGTCGTACAAAGTGCGTCTTTCAGGTGAAGAAAGTAGTCTCCCTGGGTTATCGGGTGGACCGTGAATGTTTGCACCCCGTCGCAGGGAAGAATTCAACAGGCCCCTGCGCCGACTGACACTTCGCATCTTCGTTCTTTTCTCAGCCTCGTAAACTATTATGGGAAATTCCTCCCCAATCTGACAACTACGGTGGCCCTGTTGCACCTTCTGCTAAAGAAAAAGCACATCTGGATTTTGGGGTCAGCCACAAGAAACCGCTTTCCGGTGGGTAAAACAACAATTGTCATCGTCTGGGTTACTAATCCACTATGATCCTGGAAAGCCTTTGTTCATCAGGTGTGATGCATCCCCGTATGGTATTGGGACCGTCCTGTCCCACAAGATGGAGAACGGGACCGAGCAGCCGATAGCTTTCGCTTCCCGCACATTGACTGCAGCGGAAAACAAGTGCGCGCAGATCGAGAAGGAGGGCTTGGCGGTGGTCTTTACGGTGAAACACTTCCACCAGTATGTGTATGGCCGCCACTTCACTATCGTGACTGATCATAAGCCTCTGCTGGGATTTTTCCGAGAGGATAAGCCAATACCGCCCATTGCTTCCGCACGGATCCAGCGCTGGGCTTTGTTGTTCGCTGCTGACGAGTATTCTCTGGAGCATAAACCAGGGACCCAGATAGCGAATGCCGACGCACTGAGCTGATTGCCTTTGTCGACCGGCCGCATGTCGCCCCCTCACGACCGGTGAGGTGGTTGCCACCCTAAATTTTATTGCCTGTCACGGCATCACAGATCCGTGAGTGGACCCAGACGGAGCCAGTCCCGTCAAAGGTTCGGCACATAGTCCTGTATGGTGGGCAGCATAGACAGTTCCCAGGCGAGCTGCGGGCATTTTCCACCAAGCTGTCAAAATTCAGCATGGAAGACGGTATCTTCTTCTGGGGGACGTGTGTGATTGGCCCGGAGAAAGGACAGGAGCTGAAACTAAGGGACTTGCACAATGGGCATCATTGTGTGACCAAAATGAAAATGTTGGCCCGGAGTTATGTCTGGTGGCCAGGCCTCGACACCGACATTGAGAAGGTGGCCCAAAACTGCTCCATTTGCCAAGAGCCCCAGAAGCTTCTGCTGGCTTCCCCTACATCACTGGGAATGGCCAGGGCGGCCTTGGGCGCTCTTGCATGTGGATGTCGCCGGCCCTTTTCAAGGATCCATGTTCCTTCTGTTAATCGATGCCCAGTCTAAATGGTTAGAGGTGCATAAGATGGTAGGCACACCGTCCTGCGCAACAATTGAGAAGATGCGTTTGTCTTTCAATACGCGTGGCCTCCCGGCTTCCAATGGGTTGGCGGAGCGCGCAGTGCAGACATTCAAACGGGACCTAAAGAAGCAGTCTTCCGGTTCTACGGACACGAGACTGGCTCGTTTTTTGTTTTCATACAGGACCACTCCACATGCGGTGACTGGGGTAGCTCCCGCGGGACTCCGAATGGGCAGGAGACTTCACACCCACCTTGGCATGGTTTTCCCAGACATTGGCGCAAAAGTACACCGCACTCAAGAACGGCAGGGACATGGACTTTTTCGGCATCGGCCGATTCGGCAGTTTGCGCCCGATGACCTGGTGTTTGTTCTAAATTTTGCCGGTGGTGCCCAGTGGGTCCCTGCCGTTATCTTTCGCCCTCTCTCTTACCAGGTGCAAGCCCAGGGTCGTCTCCAGCGCAAGCATGTAGACCACGTTCGGTCCAGAAGACTATGTCTTCCAAAGATTCCCCGCCCCTGGAGCTCACTTCTACAGCCACAGAGACCAGACACAGTGGAGAGTATTCCTCACAATCTTCCTCTGGTACCGCACTCAAAGCCTACGCAGGTCGTTGCAGAATCGCGTGGAGATAAGGATGCCGAGATGACGGAGGCAGTGGACTCCGACTCCGAGATGGAGACGCAGGGCGCCTCAGAGGGGGAGTCCTCGGGTGGGTGTACAACCGTTACGCCGTTCTCCGTCTCGTTACACGCTGCCCGATCCAACGCATGTGCAAATGGTGTTCGGCCTGCGGCAAAACGAGTCCGACGCCCTCCTTCGCCAGGGTCTTCGGTGGATTCCTTGGACTTTGGGGGGGGAGGGATGTTATAACCTGCCTGCTTACCACTGGCTGGGGACTAATGGCAATCCCACAATCCTTAGGGTGTATGAGCTTCCCCAATGAGGGGGGCAAAGAAATCATTTGCAGATTCCCTGCAGAAATAGAGCTGGCCAGTATGGAACCAGCTAGAGAGGAGTGAGCAGCAAGGGAGTTACTGCTGCTGTTGTATATATACACATATATGTTATTGTAAATAAATGTTATTTCTTTCAATTCTACAACTCGTGCTGGATTCTTCGTGGCCCTCACAAAATCCTTAATATATGTTTTCAAGAAGGAGTTAGACGTAGCTCCTGGGGCTAAAGGGATCAAAGGACATTAGGGAAAAGTGGGATCAGGTTACTGAATGGGATGATCAGCCGTGATCATAATAAATGGCAGAGCAGGTTAGAGGCCCGAATGGCCTCTTCCTGCTCCTATTGTCTATGTTTCTATGAGTGTGACGATTCATTCTCAATTATATTTATCCTCCCCCCGTGTGAGGATTGTCAGTCCTGATGAGGCTGGAAAACACTCCTCGTCAGAGCCTGGCATCTAATGGAACCCCACCCAGGGACCTCAGCGTCACTACCTGTGTCCTGCCTGTGGATTCACCTCCTTCCACCCACTCTCCTGCTGCCACTCTGGAAGGGCAATCCCTCAGTGGTTATATCGCCACAAGCCCAGCAAGGAGGACACGGAAAGCGGTGCCTAGAAGCCAGACCCCTTCAAACCTCGAGGTTCACAGCGATGAAGGGCCTGCAAGCGACCCCACCCCACGAGATGTCGATACTGAACACTCCCGCTAATGATATGCATTTAAATGAGGTTCCTGACCTTCCCTGTCAGATTTATGTTGTGCCACCGACGAGGGGCCTGGAAAATCAGAAAAAGCGATCTCGCTGGCGAAAATCACATTCCCTGATTCTCGCCGCAATTTCTGCCCACGACGCCGTTCTCACTGACGGCTACCGTGGACTTAAAATTCCACCAAATGTTTTTACTGTTGTCTGTACTCTAATGTCCTCTACTGGCTGAATAATGTTAGTGCACATTTTTAGACTTTACTTCCATCAACTTTTGAGTTTCCTTTGTCTTTGTTGAGTCAGAGACAATTCCACAATCGTGTCATGCTCAGGAGCTATCTTAGAGATTTTTCTCTCTCAATCTTCTCCTGTCCAGTTACCAGCTGAAGATACAAATTTGTCAGCACTGTTTGCTTTCTAGGGCCTATCCTTCTATTGAGGATCTTAACAGTGCCGAGAGATGATTTGGCAGTGTGGTGACTTTAGTTGACTCATTCCTGGCCTCATCTGATATCCACACATTCCCTGCCAGTGTAGATCACAGGATAATGACCAGCATTGAGAATACTGGCCAGTATTCACCTATCCAATCCAAGCCACTGATCCTAAGTGCTGTGGCTAACCTTTGCCCTTTGCTGTAAGTGAAACAGCTACTCAGGAGGGCAATTCTGGGATCTTGGTGATCTGAATGACACAATTATTCACTGATTTTAACAAAAATTGAAAGTACCCAATTATCTTTTTCCATTGAAGGGGCAATTTAGTGTATCCAATGCACTTATTCTGCAAATCTTTTGGTTGTGGGAGCGAGCCCACGCAGACATGGTGAGAATGTGCAAACTCCACACAGACAGCGACCCAGGGTTGGGAGCGAACCCGGTCCTCAGCACCGTGAGGCAGCAGTGCCAACCACTGTGCCACCGTGCCACCTTTTATTCACTGAATTAACTGTACCATTAGAGCAGCACTGTTGTAAGATGTGTACTGCTGATATTGTTTCCAAAAAAACTATTTTAATTAAATAAATATGCCTATCCTGGGATCCACGCTCAGCGCCATGCGCTGCTATATGCACAGACTCGATATCTCTCTCCAGCAGTGCCCTCTCACCCCATCTCAAAGCTATCCTTGTTCCCAGTTTTATTTCATTCTTTGTCTCATCCGACGCCGTAACAAGAACCTTTTTCTCATCGATACCCACGTCCATCCAGGACCTCCACCCCTTTCCCTCCCTCGGATCCCATCAGAGGTTCCTCAGAGACACAGGGTGAGCGCCGTTCAGTACTGGTCACCACAAACAGGGACCAGATGGAACCACACTTGTGGGAGTATCCTAAAGGATGGGAGGCCCCCAGGTGCATGCCCTTTGGACAGATGGTATGCTGGCACTGCTGCTGCGACCTTGGTACTGCCAGCCTGCCACTTGAGTGCTTTTCTGGAACTGCCAAGGTGCCAGATTGGCACTGCCAAAGTGCCAAGCTGGCAATTTATGCACATAGGGGCTGGTTTAGCACAGTGGGCTAAACAGCTGGCTTGTAATGCAGAATGAGACCAGCAGCGCAGGTTCAATTCCCGTACCAGCCTCCCCGAACAGGTGCCGGAATGTGGCGACTAGGGGCTTTTTACAGTAACTTAATTGAAGCCTACTTGTGACAATAAGTGATTATTATTATTTCTAATCTCATATTCACCATACCCTCTGACCTTCCCCTCTCTGAGGCTGAACGTGCTGTACTCAGCAAATGGCTCAGCTTCATACCCTTACGCCCCCACCTCAATGAATTTCGGGCTCAACACGATGTTTAACTCTTCTTCCGTCGCCTTTATCTCCGTGCTCACTTCTTTGGGCAAGAGACCTCCACCCATTCAACAGATCCTTTTATGCACCTCCAGTATTCTCCCTCCACCTGAACCCTCCACACCTCCCCCTGCCTGCTTACCTGCTCTTGATCTTTTCATTGAGAACTATTGGGGTGACATCGACTGTCTTAATTTCTCGGCTCCTCTCACCCAATCTAACCTGTCACCTTCTGAACTTGCTGCACTTGGCTCTCTGAGGCCCAGCCCTGACTTTATCAGCAAACCCGCCGACAAGGGTGGGGTTGTTCTTGTCTGGCGTACTGATCTCTAACACACAGAGGCTGAGGGCCAACTCACAGACACTTCCTCCTACCTCCCTCTGGACCATGACCCCCATCACTGAGCATCGAGCCACTATTTCCAGGACTGTCACTAACCTCGGGCGAGATTCTCCGACCCCCGCCGGGCCGGAGAATCGCCGGGGGCTGGCGTGAATTCCGCCACCGCCGGTTGCCGAATTCTCCCACACCGGATATTCGGCGGGGGCGGGAATTGCGCCGCGCCGGTTGGCGGGCCACCCCCCCCCGGCGATTCTCTGGCCTGGATGGGCCGAAGTCCCGCTGCTAGAATGCCTGTCCCGCCGGCGTGGATTAAACCACCTCTCTTACCGGCGGGACAAGGCGGCGCGGGCGGGCTTTGGGGTCCTGGGGGGGGCGCAGGGCGATCTGGCCCGGGGGGGGGGGGGCCACGGTGGCCTGGCCTGCGATCGGGGCCCACTGATCCGCAGGCGGGCCTGTGCCGTGGGGGCACTCTTTTCCTTCCGCCTTCGCCACGGTCTCCACCATGGCGGAGGCGGAAGAGACCCCCTCCATTGCGCATGCGCGGGGATGCCGTGAGCGGCCGCTGACGCTCCCGCGCATGCGCCGCCCGGCATTTTCATTTCCGCGCCAGCTGGCGGGGCACCAAAGGCCTTTCCCGCCAGCTGGCGGGGCGGAAATCAGTCCGGCGCGGGCCGAGCCCCTCAAGGTTAGGGCTCGGCCGCTCAAGATGCGGAGGATTCCGCACCTTTGGGGTGGCATGATGCCAGACTAATTTGCGCCGTTTGTGGCGCCGGTTGGCGGACATCGTGCCAATTACGGAGAATTTCGCCCCTCATCTCTTCTGGAGATATTCCCTCCACAGTTTCCAACCTCAGTGTCCCAACCCCGGAAAGCATGCTTCTATCTCCTCCCAAAAATCCACAAAACGGGACTGTCCCAGTAAACCCATCGTGTCAGCCTGTTCCTGCCCCACCTAACTCGTTTCTTCCTATCTTGACTCCATTCCTCACCAGATGGTCTGATGGTTCTCCATTTCTTCTTCGAACAGAGGCCTGAACAATCCCCATCCACCACCAGTCTCCTCCATCTGGCTGAACATGCCCTCTTACTGAACAATTTCGCCTTTAACATGTCTGTAGCCACTTAAAATGGCCAATTCCCGATTCAAAATGGCTGCAGGTTGGCTGTGTATTTACCTCTGGAAAGGCCAGACACTATTGATACCAGCAACCATCAGCATAACAAAACAACAGCCATCTGCATACTAATGAGCAATCTCCAGGAACAATAAGCAGCATTTAGACACACAAAGCAAAACCAGACTCTTCGGCGCCAGCAGAAGCCGACACAATGGGAGGTGAATGAGCACCTCAAGACCGCTCCAGCATTGGAGAAAATCGAACCAAGCGATTGGGACAAAGTCTAATCACTTGGGACCAGGTACAGGGTCCACCCCGAAAGGCGGGAAGCCCCTGGGGACTATAAGAATTGAGCCCCAAGTTTAAATTGTTCTCTTCATTCTTCTCTTCCTCTCCACCTCTTCGCGCTCTTCGTCCTGCCCAGGTCACCCAGCAACAACGAACCAACATTGACCGTGACCGGAGCAGTGAAGATCGAACTCGTAAGTTTAATTCAACGCTCGCTACGAGATAGGCGCTCCTAGCTACCAATCTGTACCAACTTCGAATCCCGCAGGCTCAGAACCCGAACGAAAGGCCATTTGTTCCCCTGACCTGGTGGGCCAGTTCCAAGTTAAGTATAGGCCTGTTAGTTGCAGAAGTAGCTTAGACGTAGAATTTGTGCATGAGTAGCGATTACTGTGTATAATAAATGTGCTTTGATTTAAATCTTACTAAGCGGTGTATTGGATTATTGATCATTACTCGGACTTGAACCACGTGGCGGTATCATAAAGATACCTGGCGACTCAAGAGCAAAGGTAATAAAACACAGCAATTGAACTAAGGCAAAATTAGCAACATGTCTCAGTTCCTCCAAACCAAAGGCAGCTATGGGTACTGCATGGGTCCCAGTTTTGCCTGTCTCTTGAGGGGTATGTGGAACATTCCTTGTTCCAGTCCTACTCCGGCCCCATCCTCTCTTGTTGATAAATCAATGACTGTTTCGGTGCCGCTTCATGTTCCCATCTGGACCTGGAGAAATTTATTAATTTTGCTTCCAATTTCCATCCCTCTATCATTTTCACATGGTGCATCTCCCTTGCCTTCTTTTACCTTTCTACCTCAATTTATGGGGATAGACTGTCCACTAGTATCCACAAAGACTCCAAAGTTCCCCTTGTCCTCACTTTTAACCCCACCAGCCTCCACATTCAAAGAATCATCCTCTGCCAGTTCTGCCAACTCCAACATGATACCACCACCAAGCACCTCATCCCCTCACTCCTCCTGTCAGCATTTCGCAGGGATCGTTCCCTCCGGGATACCCTGGTCCACTCCTCCATCACCCTGAACACCGCACCCTCTTCCCATGGCACATTCCCATGCAATCGGAGAAGATGTAACGCCTGCCCCTTTGCCTCCTCCCTGCTCACCACCCCAGGGCCTAAACACTCTTTTCAAGTGAGGCAATGTTTTCCCTTCACTATCTCTGCAGGTTTATTTCCCTTGTCTGCCTTGCTGTAGGTTTTCCATAGATATAATCAAACTAGAAAATTATAACTGTTCCCATTCATTTGGGACTGGAAAGTCCACATGTTCCTAATTTGTTTTTGAGGACAAATCTGAGTGTACTTATGCGTGTTGCCTATCTGTTCTTGAACCAAGTTACCATTGTCCAGTAGTGTACAGCAGGTGACAAAATGTTCAAGTGAAACTTAAAGGGACACAGACATAGATGACATGGTGGTACAGTGGTTAGCATTACTGCCTCACAGCGCCAGGGACCTGGGTTCAATTCCGACTTTGGGTGACTGTCTCTATGGAGTTTGCACTTTCTCCTCGTGTCTGAGTGGGTTTCCTCCGGGTGCTCTGGTTTCCTCCCACAGTCCAAAGATGTGCAGGTTAGGTGGATTGGCCATGCTAAATTGCCTCTTAGTGTCCAAAGACGTGCAGTTTAGATGGGATTACAGGGATGCGGTGGGGGAACCTACCTAGAAGGTCGGCGCAGACCCAACTGGCCGAATGGCGTCCTTCTGCACTGTCAGAATTCAATGTTCAAATCAGAAGACATCAGAAATATCTTGTGGTCTCAATTGTGGTGAACATTGACAGGTTCAGAGCTACTAGTGAGAGCAACAATGACACCACAACCCCTGAGGAGTCCTGCCCGCGCTCAAATCCGCAAGTTGCAGTGCGCCGGAGTGGGCAGAGGGGGATGATTCCGCTGGGACTTGTCATCATGAAAACTTGGGCTGATTCCCCTGTACTTACCCCAATAAGAATGACGGATACTGATGCACATATAAACACTGGCATAGTAGAAGCTCCATCCAATTTTAAAGATTGTCTATTTGACCTGGAAAGCCCTGGGTGACACTTGCTGCCCTTCCTTTCCTGCGGCAAGACTGGAACAGTGGTATATGCTGTCCTACCTGAAGAAGTTTTAACAATGCAGACAGCTCCTGTGGAAATTATTTTACTTGTTTGTAACACTGATTTTCAAAGTTCTCACTCAGGTGTGAGTAGCCATGTCTTCTTCACATGATGCATGGCTCCACCCGGATTCCTATTCACTCACCCCTCGGCCTCTTCAGTTAACTCACTGCAGCTGGGACAGCAGTCCCCGCGACAAACAAAGGAAAAGACAGGGGTGGAATTCTCTGTTAATGGGGCTATGTCCCTACGTCCGCGGGAAAACGGGTGCAAATCACTCTGGAGAAAGCCCAGAGTGATTCTCCGTTTTGAAGGGGGTTTGCAGGGCCCCGGAGTGGTCCACGCAACTCCAGCTGCCGATACGGAGCCCTGCACCTCCGACCGCGGGTCCATGCGTGCGCACGGCGGCCGCCTGTGGCGGCAGCCCCGCGCAACATGGCGGACCCACACAGCGGGCCAGCCCCAACAATATAGGCCGCCCCAGATCGCGTGCGCCCGCCGATCGGAACCGTGTCCGTCCTGGAGGTCCCCCCGCGGTGACGGATCCCCCCACCCCCACCATGACGGCCGCGGACCACTCCAAGCTCCCGCCGGGTGGAACCATCAGGGAACCATGCCAATGGGAACTCGGCCAGCTGCCGGCTGAGTATCGCCGCGGGGGTCTCTTTCAATGGCCACCGACCGCGCCGTGAGACTGGCGACGATTCACTGGTCCGCGGAGAATCACGGGAAGGCGTCTGACCGGATCGCGGGTCTGCCGCCCCATCCTCCGCCCCCATGCCGATTGCGATTTTGGCAAGGAGGCTCGGAGAATCCCGAACAGAGTATCTGGTTTTCATTGCAGCCCAGATGGAACAGGCTGTCCCATCTTCTTCCTCTTAGGGGGAAGAAGTTCCTTGGGATCCCGTAATTCCTTGGGATCGAGGATGATTTTCTTCCACTCCAGATTAATGCATCTAGGAAATGTCCAATGCAGACCCTGCGTATGTGGGGCAGGTGATGGTTGAACGGTCAGGTACATGGGCTGTTTGGAGGCTTATACGCTTTCCTTGACACTTCGACTTGGCTCTGCACGTTCCTGACGAAAGTCTTTCATTGTGCTTGCCGCCTTTCCAAATGAACCCTCTCCATTTTGATTGGTCAGAAGCCAGGGATTCCCAGAGTCAGCATAACGGTCAGCTCCAACTAGTGGTCTAGTCAAGAACTTGCAAAATTCATTCCTGCTTCAGTGATGTTTAAATGGTTGTGAATCCCAACCAGAAAAAATCCACCTTACTTTGTCCAGCAGGAACCACCAGGATCCAAGGTTTGGATTGAAGACCATCTTAGTCCTTTCCCAGATACGTTAAATTAAAATCAGGGCTTTTTGTTTTACTGTAAGCTGTTGCCTGCAGACATATTTGCCAGTAGGTTGCGATGGTGGAATTGAAAATCAATGATAAAGGAGGAGAATGTGGCTTCTGAAGCACACCATTTTTGTTTTTGATGTTCCATGTAGTTGGTTAGGTTGCATATTAATAATATATAATATGATTAAAGAGCCATTTGATGTTTAATAATCCTGCATGAAATCTCTTTTATCTAATTAAAAATAAGTCTGAGTCAATTATTTGAAGCAGGGAGAAGGAATGAGACAGAAGATGAACATACTTGGAAAGCATACAATTGGCAAGAAAGGGAAACATTCCATATATTGTAGCATACTTTACCCAGCAACTGCATCTATCTTGCACCTTTATTGTGGTTAATTGTCTCCAAACGCAGCACTGGAGCGTAATAAAACATAATTTGATATTGAATGATATACAGAATGCCTGGTGCAGAAAAACAGTGTGTCACAAGAATAACGAGATGAACACTATATACAAACCACGTAAACGATTAAATGGAAGAACAGAACAAATCAGAAAGTTCATAAGTCCACAAAGTTCACAAATTAAGTCTCTGAGGTGGGCGACGAATTCTGGTTGACCGCCTCAAGGGTGGGTCAGGAGCCGCCGGCTGTGCACGAGACAGCTGCATTCGGTGGAGGACCGGAACGTGGTCGAGGTCTGGGACATGAATGGACGGCACAGTCGTCCTCAGGGTGCGACCCATGAGCAGCTGGGCTGGCGACAGGCCAGTGGACAGTGGGGCCGAGCAATAGGCCAGCAAGGCGAGGTAGAAATCGGACCCAACATCGGCAGCCTTGCAGAGGAGCCGTTTGACTATGTGGACGCCCTTCTCCGCTTTGCCGTTGGATTGGGGTATAGGGGACTGGATGTCACATGCACAAAGTTGTACCTCCTGGCAAAGTTGGACCATTCCTGGCTTGCGAAGCAGGGGCCACTGTCCGACATCACAGTGAGTGGGATGCCGTGTCGAGCAAAGGTGTCTTTACAGGCACGGATGACTGCAGCCGATGTGATGCCGTGTAAACGTACCACCTCCGGGTAGTTTGAAAAGTAGTCTACAATCAGGACATAGTCCCTGCCCAGCGCGTGGAACAGGTCGATGGTCCAAGGGGGTGTGACCAACTCATGGGGCTGTAGGGTTTTACGTGGTTGGGCTGGCTGGAAGCGCTGACAAGTGGGGCAGTTGAGCACTGTGTTGGCTATGTCGACATTGATGCCGGGCCAGTACACTGCCTCTCGGGCCCGTCGGCGGCACTTTTCCATGCCAAGCTGGCCCTCGTGTAGCTGTTCCAAGACGAGCTGGTGCATGCTATGTGGGATGACAATGCGGTCCAGTTTCAGGAGAACACAATTTACTACCGCCAGATCATCTCTGACGTTATAGAACTGCGGGCATTGCCCTTGAGCCACCCGTCTGTTAGGTGGCGCATGACACGTTGTAGCAAAGGGTCAGCCGCCGTCTCGCGGCGAATTTGGGCGAGGCGTTCATCCGTGGCAGGTAGATTGGAGGCCACGAAGGCCACATGGGTGTCAACCTGGCAGACGAATCACGTTGGGTCACACGGAGTGTTGACAGCCCTGGAGAGAGCGTCGGCAATGATGAGGTCTTTGCCTGGGGTGTATACCAGCTGGAAGTCATATCGCCGGAGCTTGAGAAGAATACGCTGGAGGCGAGGCATCATATCGTTCAAGTCTTTCTGTATTATATTGACCAGCGGGCGATGGTCAGTCTCGGCGGTGAATTGAGGAAGGCCATACACATAATCGTGAAACTTGACGACACCAGTCAGAAGGCCCGGGCACTCCTTTTCTACCTGCGCGTAGCGCTGTTCCATGGGGGTCATGGTGCGTGACGCATATGCAACGGGGGCCCATGATGAGGCCACATCGAGTTGCAGGAGCACTGCCCCAATGCCGGATTGTCTGGCATCGGTCGAAATTTTGGTCTCTTGTGCTGAATCAAAGAAAGCTAAGACCGGGGCCCTGGTGAGTTTGGTTTTGAGTTCTCTCCATTCGCACTCGTGGATAGGAAGCCATTGGACGTCTGTCGTCTTCCTGACCAGGTCCCTGAGAGCCGTGGCATGAGAGGCGAGGTTAGGGATGAACTTCCCTAAAAGGTTGACCATGCCCAGAAATCGGAGGACCGCCTTCTTGACCTCTGGCGTTTTCATGGCTGTGATAGCAGCCACCTTGTCCGTATCCGGCCGCACACCCAATTGGGAGATGTGGTCCCTGAGGAACTTGAGTTCCGTCTGACCAAACGAGCATTTGGCTCTGTTGAGGCGTAGGCCCTGCTCACGTATGCGTTTGAACACGCGCTGGAGGCGACTGACATGCTCCTGCGGGGTGGTGGACCAAATGATTATGTCGTCAACATAGACACGAATACCTTCAATGCCTTCCATCATTTGTTCCATGATCCTGTGGAACACTTCTGAAGCAGATATGATCCCAAACGGCATCCTGTTGTAACAATATTTGGCAAAGGGGGTGTTAAATGTACACAGTTTCCTGCTGGATTTGTCGAGCTGGATTTGCCAGAATCCTTTCGAGGCGTCGAGTTTGGTGAAGAGCTTGGCGCGAGCCACCTCGCATGTGATCTCTTCGCGCTTGGGAATTGGATAATGCTCCCTCATGATATTGCGATTCAGATCCTTGGAATCAATGCAAATTCTCAATTCGCCGGAATGCTTTTTTGGGAACTGACCCAGTCGGTTGATTCCGTAACTCTGGAGATCACTCCTTGTTCCTGGAGGTCCTGCAGCTGCTGCTTGAGGCGGTCCTTAAGGGGTGCTGTGAACCTGCGAGATGCATGTACCACAGGCATGGCGTTCTGATTGAGTAGGATCTTGTAAGTATATGGGAGCGTGCCTATGCCTTCGAAGACGTTGCGGTATTGGTCAATGATGGCATTGAGTTGCGCCCTGAAGTCAGCGTCCTGGAAGGCAGACGTGTCATCAGGAGAGAGAGAGTGCACTCTCTGAACGAGGTTCAACAGCTTGCATGCCTGTGCGCCAAGCAGGGAGTCTTTCGAGGAGCCCACGATCTTGAAAAGAAGGATGGCTTTGCGTGACCTGTGCGTCACTTCAAGTTGGCACAAGCCGCTAGCAGGAATGACGTTGCCATTATAATCCAATAGCTGGCAGGCTGATGGAAGGATGGCAGGTTTGACATGAAGGCTTTGGAAGTCAGACCACGGCATGAGATTGGCGGAGGCACCAGTGTCCAGGTGGAATCGTATTTGGGACCTGTTGACCATCAGGGTGGCACACCACTCATCATCTGGATCGATGCTGTATACCGACAGCGGCTGGTGACTTTGCTTCGGGGACAGCCTGTTTCTCGTTACGACACCGACTCGAAAAGGCGCCTTCGGGTCCTCGGTGTCACTGCTGTGTGGGAGGTCCGCATCGGACTCGGTGACCATGGGTTGAATTGCCCAAACATTCCTGCGAGGTTGGCTGAAGCGATATGAAGTGGCAGGCTGAACTGCTCAGCAGAAGGCAGCATAGTAGCCAAGCCTGTCACATCGTAGGCATTGTCGAGATTTTGCAGGGCATTGCCGCTTTAAATGGGCGGAGCCACAGTTGCCGCACATCATGACGTCAGCACGTTCACTGCGCCACCGCGCATGTGCGGTGCGGTCGTGCATGGTGCTCGCCTACGCATTACGTTCCTCCACGTTGCTGTCCCCTCGTTTGGTGTGCACAAGCGCGGGAGTCCGCAAAAAGCGTGCAAAATGGCCGCCCTCATCCAGGCTGAGGCCCTGGAGGTGCTCAATCACTTGGACCTGTTCCGCCTGGTGAGGACCTTGTATATGGGAATACCGACTCGTGGCGTTTTCATGTAAGACACGTCTCGATGGCGGTCGCTAGGGTGAGTTGCTTTACTTTGAGGAGCTGCTGACGCAGGTGGTCCGACTGAACACCAAAAACAATCTGGTCGCGTATCATGGAGTCGGAGGTGGGCCCGTAGCTGCAAGATTGCGCAATGATGCGGAGATGCGTGAGAAAGGATTGGAAAGGTTCATCCTTACCCTGCAAATGCTGCTGGAACACGTAGCGCTCGAAACTTTCATTCACCTCTATGCTGCAGTGAGTGTCAAACTTGAGGAGGACCATCTTGAACTTTGTTTTATCTTCATCATCCGCAAAGCTGAGAGAGTTGAAAATGTGGATGGCATGTTCCCCGGCCATGGAGAGGAGAAGAGCAATCTTTCTGGTATCCGAGGCATCCTCCCTGTCTGTGGCTTCGAGGAAGAGCTGGAAGCGCTGTTTGAAAATCTGCCAGTTGGCCCCAAGGTTGCCGGCGATGCGAAGCGGCGGCGGCGGGCTGATGTTGTCCATGTTGCAGGATGACGGAATGCTGGTGGAAGGCAGATCACTTGCAGGTAGGTCTAAGAAGTGCTAATATCCCTCAACTCCTGGTATCATGATGTGTTGGGTGTTCTGGATCACATACAGGTCACCAACACTTGAAATAGTGCAACACTATTTTATTGAATCATTAACTGTTTAACCATACTCAGACTGTGGGTGAATACTATACTAGCTTTAACTAAAGACCTTTGCCTTGTCCTAACCAGTCAATGCACTCAGCACATGGTGAATGTCTGTGTTACAGGCTGTGAGCTCTGTTCTCCTAGCTAGCTGCAACTCGAATGAGCGGGAACTCTGATGCCCCCTGTCTTTATAGTGCGTGTGCTCTCACTGGTGATTGGCTGCGGTGTTATGTGTGTTGATTGGTCCCACTGTGTGTCCATCAGTGTGTGTCTGCACCATGATATACTGGTGTATATTATGACAAAGTGGTCGCTGTTAAGGAGTGTCTTGAAGGAGAAGGGAGACATGGAGAGGCAGAGAGATTTGGGAAGGAATTCAGAGATTAAGGCCTATACCAATGAAGATACAGCTGCCAACTGTAGGTGAAAGAAATCAGCGATGCACAGAAGGCCAGATTTGGAGGAGCACTGAGATCTGAGAAGGTTGTAGAGCTGCAGGAGCTTATAAAGATAGGGAGGGACAAGCGCTTGGCCTTCAAAGTACTCCTAAGATTTGCATTTATGGCAGCTCTCTCCAAGCCCATGCTCTGGACTTCCATGCTCCCCGCAGTAGCCCTCCTACATGAAGTGGTCTAAGCCCCCAGTGAAATATGAGGCTGCTACTGCAGTATTATCCATTTTCAGAGCTGGTTGATTTGGCATGTGAGTTGTTACACATGGTCTTTAGTGGATTCTGACTTCCATGTCCATCATCCTGCTGGGTATATATGTCAATCTATACCTTTTTGTGAGGGCTGCTGAGCATTTGCATTGGGTACCTTAATCCAGTGTTTCATTCAGCTCTGCCCAGTTCTGCTTACCAAAAGTGGCCCACTTGTCACTCTAATTCTGTGGCCTTCCCAAGTTGGGCTGTTTACCCATTTAACATTTGGGAACAGGTTCAATTTGTTTCCTCCGCAAGGATGCTTATGACTTGCTTTACCAGAGAAAACTATGCGAGGGTGAGCGCCAGCTTCTGAGGGAAACTTCAGGGGGAACCAGTGACTAGTTTGTCCGATTAATCTTTTGCCCGTCATCAGGTCAGATAACCGTTTGCTCATCAGGCCCAGGCCCTATTCAGCTTAACAACTGGATTGGAAAGAATGTAAATAGTTTTACATTCTTATTTTTATGTTTACCATTGCATTATTTTTCTTCCCACATGGAGCATGGCCTTCAGACTGCATCTCAGGATTACCTGGAAGACGGGAAAATTAAAGCTATCCTCTGATATTCCCACCCTCAGGGGAAGTTTTTCAACTCTGTCTAATTCAAAAGCACCCCAGAAAGATATAAGTGAGCAGCAGCAACCATCAGTGCCTACTCACTTTGTTTTTCTTTTTATGTCCCTTTTGGATAAAATCCTTTCTTTAAAGCATCACAACGGTCTGTTATTCAAATGACTAGAAGGTAATGATCAGGCTCCTAAACTCAAATAATGTAACCTGATTATTTACTATGTGGAAATCATTAGTGTTGCAGGAGGATCGATTTTAATTCAAGCTGGTTGCTGGATATTCCACGGCCCTGTTGCACACACTGACACATTTTTGCTTTGGGATCTCACTTGCTGCCAGCTTTCCTGACGTTTTCCGCTAGCCACTTGCTTGCTTGGAAATTCAACTGGGCCCGTCATAAAAATGTTGTGGCAGGTCAGTTGCTGAGATTTTTGCAGAGAGGGGCTCATCTCTTAACTCCCGAAAGCCTTTGTACAAGATAAGATTATGATGGAATACTCTTGGGCGGGTGCATTGGGAGGGCGGCATGGTAGCACAGTGGGTAGCACTGTTGCTTCACAGCATCAGGGATCCGGGTTCGATTCCCGATTTGGGTCACTGTCTAAGCGGAATCTGCGCGTTCTCCCCGTGTCAGTGTGGTTTTCCTCCGGGCGCTCCGGTTTCCTCCCACAAGTCCAAATTTGACATTCTGAATTCTCCCTCTGTGTACACGAACAGGTGCCTGAGTGTGGCGACTATGGGATTTTCACAGTAACTTCATTGCAGTGTTAATGTAAGCCTGCTTGTGGCAATAATAAAGATTATTATTATTATTATTTGTACCAACTTCAAAATATTCTGTATCATCCAGGACACGAGATAAGACACCGTTTGCAAACCTGAATATGCTCCATGGATATATGATAATATGTGCCACAGCAAGTTGGCAAGACTTCTTTGGAAACTCTCTCCAAAACATGTGGGGCGAGATTCTCCGACACCCCGCCGGGTCGGAGAATCGCCGGGGGCTGGCGTGAATCCCGCCCCCGCTGGTTGCCGTAGTCTCCGGCACCAGAGATTCGGCAGGGGCGGGAATCGCGCCGCGCCGGTTGGCGGGCCCCCCCCCGCTCGATTCTCCATCCAGCCCGGATGGGCCGAAGTCCCGCCGCTAAAATGCCAGTCCCGCCGGCGTAAATTAAACCACCTACCTTACCGGCGGGACAAGGCGGCACGGGCGGGCTCTGGGGTCCTGGGGGTGGCGTGGGGCGATCTGGCCCCGGGGGGTGCCCCCACGGTGGCCTGGCACACGATCGGGGCCCACCGATCCGCAGGCGGGCCTGTGCCGTGGGGGCACTCTTTCCCTTCCGCCTCCGCCACGGTCTCCACCATGGCGGAGGCAGAAGAGACTCCCTCCACTGCGCATGCGTGGGAAGCTGTCAGCGGCCGCTGACGCTCCCGCGCATGCGTCGCCCGGAGATGTCATTTCCGCGCCAGCTGGCGGGGCACCAAAGGCCTTTTCCGCCAGCTGGCGGGGCGGAAATCCGTCCGGCGCCGACGTAGCCCCTCAATGTTGGGGCTCGGCCCCCAAAGATGCGGAGCATTCCGCACCATTGGGGCGGCGCGATGCCCGTCTGATTTGCGCCGTTTTGGGCGGCATTCGGCGGACATCGCGCCGTTTCCGGAGAATTTCGCCCGTGATCTCCACCAGCACAAGGGCATCAGGTGCAAGGAACTATCACCACCACCAGATTGAATCAATCCCTCCGGGTATACTGTTGATCATAATTATTCCCACTGCCATTGGCCTATTCTGAAAACCTAGGTGTAAATTTGTGTTCAAAATATTAAGCCCATATTTGTTGACTTACTCCAAATTACTTTTTCAACCCTTATTCATTGTTAGTCAAAGAAGCCTTGAAAATGGAGGACATTTAAAAGCAATGACCAATCACTTCTTTCTCTGTTTCCAAGTTTCAGAACGGTACAACTCTGTTCTGAATGGAGGTTCCGCTTCTTGTTACCCTTTTATTGTTTGTTTATCTGCATAGCACATACAGCACCAAATCAGGACATTCAGCCCAATTGATCCATGCTTCACATGACCCATCTCCCACCTCTCTTCAGCTAACTCGATCAGCAAGATCTTCTCTTCATTTCTCCCTCTTGTGTTCATCCAGCATCCTCTTAAGTACATCTACTGTCTGCTATTTGCCTCAACTACTCACTGTGGTAGTGAGTTCCTCTTTGTAAGCATTTTGTGGGTAAAGACACTTTTCCTGAGTTCTTTGTTAGCTTTTAACAGATATCTTATATTGATAGATTTCTCTATTCGCAATATAAAACCCTTCCATAATGATTAAGACTTCATTCAGGCCAACCTCCATTAGGTCACCCCCCTCCCGCCACCCACTCCTCCTTGTTCTTAGAGAAAAGCGTCCCATTCAGTCGTTACTGACAGGGTGACATGGTGGCACAGTGGTTAGCACTGCTTATCACAGCGCCAGGGACCAGGGTTCAATTCCAGCCTTGGGTGACTGCCTGTGTGGAGTTTCTATATTCTCCCCATGCCTCTGTGGGTTTCCTCTCACAGTATAAAGATGTGCAGATTAGGTGAATTGGCCATGCTAAATTGCCCCTAAGTGTCCAAAGGTGTGCAGGTTAGGTGGGGTTACAGGGATAGGGTGGGGAATTGGGCCTAGGTAAGGTGCTCTTTCAGAGGGTCGGGGCAGACTCAATGGGCTGAATGGCCTCCTTCTGCATTGTACAGATTCCATGGATATTTACCTTCAGTTCTGATATCATCTTTGTAGATCTTTCTTTCACTTCCTCCTCCTGTAACTTAGTGTATTTTGATAATATGGAGAATGTTGCAAACTATATTATGTATAACTTAACCAAGGTTCTATATGAGTTTAACATAATTTCTCTGTTTTTCAGATCTATCCCAACAAGGAATGAATCTCAGTACAGTTTTATATGGTCTTAATTGCTCATTGAGCTAATATGCTGCCAGGAAGCTCGCCATACAAACCATGAATAACACATGGAATGCACACTCAGGTTCAGGGATCATTTAAGAAAACATTTGCTGTGATTTGGCTCTTGTAGATTCCTTCTGGATTGAAAATTGAAACAGGCTAAACACTTCATATCCATAGAATTATTAGATGAAATGGGAAAGGGAGAAGTGTTTCAGCCCATTGTGGCTGCTCTGGCTCTTTAAGAGCACTATCCAATCAATCTCATCCCCTTGCTCTTTCGCCATAACCCCAGAGAGATTGTTAAAAGGTTTTTGTTGCTGATTCAAGGCATTTTGCTGAAAGTATAAATCTTTATTTGTTAATTTTCCCTTTTTTACTTAACATTAACCGCAGCTGAGAGTGAATGAGCAGATAACCTGTCCTACATTAGGCTCCTGTGAACTCAGACTGGGTGAGTGATTGGGGTGGTGATGGGTAGCTGTGGTATGCTATTTTGTTAATGAGTGGAGGCTGTACCAGTGATCATTTTTTCTTTCACTGTGGGAAGAGTCTGACCTCCCAATTGATGCAATACTTTCCAGCAGTGGTGTGCTAAAGCCGTGTAGCTCTCTGCATCTTTTTTCTCCTCTTCGGCCAAGTGTTTTGTCTTCAGACCTAATGGCTCAGCATCAACGTTTGTTTGACAACGCTCCTGTGAAATGCCTTGGGGAGTTTACTATGTTAAAGGCACTATAAAAATGCATGTTTGTTGTTTTTGTTGCTTGAGATCTATGATTCAATATTGTGGCTGATTGCAAATTAATTCTGTTGTGTTATGCTGCTTCGGATAACACAGGCTGCTACTTGATGCAGTATTAACTAAAGGATGCTCCAGACTCTGAAATGAGTTCAACGTGTTTATTGAACTATTAACACAGTTCTCAAATGAGTTTGACTCTCTGCTAATCTAACTATGGTAACTCAGTCTAACTGTACCAGCTTGCTCTAAGCCACGTGCTGGGGTGTGATGCTGCTGATCAACCCTGTCTAACTCTCTAGATGTCTGTCTGTGGAAAGAGGCAGGGTGTGAGTGCCTCATCCCTTTTATAGTGTTTAAGTCATGCCCCCTTGTGGTGATGCCACCTCTGAGTGTCCTGACTGCCCATTGGTTGTGTCCTATTCTGAGTGTTCATTGGTTGCATGTTTGCATATCATGGCAAATTCCACCACTAAGTGGCAGTACACATCAAAGCCTATATCTCCCCTGTTACTAAATGTATGAATGCAACAAGTACTGACATTTTAATGAACTAAACTTTACACCATTCTCACATTCAGTAAGGAATATCATTTGATATTTCACCAGACACCTCCATTTATTGCCAAATCCCTGAAAAGAAAAAGGTGGATTAGTTGAGGGAGTACATTGGGAGCAAGGCATTTGCAGGTTAAGACATTTTTGACAGGTTTAGTTTATGTTGGAATTCTGATGAAAATGGGCCCCAGCATAAATTATTTTCCGTTCTAGGCATTGAGGAAGTGCTGTGATAGCATGCACATGCATATTTTGGAATTAGGATGGGATGATGTCACCCAGCCTAAATTCCAGGACTCCTGCCTATTCAACCTTGCTAATTTATGCCGCAGTTTAAAGAGGGCATTTTCTAGAAGCATTTCATCAATGCAGAGGTTTATATTTAAAGGGACACTTTCTCATCGGAAAGTTCTTTGTAAACCTTTGGTCACATCTTCGGATTCACTGCAGATGTCATAAAGATTTATTTTATTCCTGTAGTCACCGAGCTTTAGAAAGTATTTGATTTCCACAATCTGAATCCCAAGAAGAGCAACAGGAGGCGGTATGGGAAGGCAGAGTAACGACTCAGAGATTGCACGTCGGTCATCAAAGTTTTACAGATCTGCTGCAGCCAGATCTGCAACCTGGATCCACAGTGCATATGGCTCATTCTGGCCACAAGGCTCTCAACCTTTACTCTGCAGCACTGCTTCCAAACTATTTTCCAGCATGTCCCCATTTTAACGCTTGAAAATTAATGTAACTCTAGGTACCAACAAAAACTAAGCAACAATAAAGCAGTATAGTAACATTAATTCAAATTTGTGAATTATAGAACAACTTTAAAATAAATAGAAAAACAAGTGTGTGGTAGTCACCACTGTTGTATTATATTGTATATACTGCACTGCATATGAGGATATTACGGTAAGGCCCCTGTACTACAGGTACAGTAGGCGGAGTATAAATATGTGTGCTCTCCGAACGGCAGCCATTTCGGCAGCAGCTGTAGGAGACCAAACATCTCTGTGTAATAAAGCCTTGGTTACTCTCTACACTCGTCTCGCCATAATTGATAGTGCATCAATTTATTAGAGAGATTTTACAAAGGTGGATCTCCGCATCAAGCCTGAGCGCCTGCAGCTGCATCCTCGAGCAGACAAAGGCAAAAAGGACTTCGCACATTGGCTAGCTTGCTTTGAAGCATGCATTGGATCTGCGACAGACCCAATCCCAGAATCACAGAAGCTCCAGATTCTGTACACGCGGCTGAGCTCCAATGTCTTTCCCCTCATCCAGGACGCGCCTACCTACGCAGAGGCCATGGTGCTACTGAAGGAGAACTATGCTCAGCAGACCAACAAGATCGAAGCCAGGCACCTCCTGTCCACGCGACACCAACTTCTCGGTGAGTCTGTGGAAGATTTCTGGCATGCCCTGCTCGCCCTGGTGAGAGACTGTGATTGCCAGACCGTTTCTGCTGCTGAACATTCTAACCTGCGAATGAGAGACGCGTTCATTACGGGCATAGAGTCGGCCTACATCCGTCAGCGCCTCTTAGAAGGGGCTCGCTTGACCTCGCGGCGACCAAGGAATTGCGCTCTCGCTCACAGTCACCTCACGTAACGTACAGGTATGCCCCCGACCGCACGGCCCACCCCTCTTGAGCATCGTGGACCCCATCAGCGACTGCCCCCAGCCAACCCCACGCCTGCGCCACGCGGCAGCCAACCATCCCCGGGGGACCCAAATGCTACTTCTGCGGACAGACAAAACACCCCCGGCAGCGCTGCCCGGCACGGAGCACGCTCTGCAAGGCCTGTGGCAAGAACGGACATTTTGCTGTAGTGTGCCAGGCCCGCTCAATCGCTGCTTTTGTCCCTGCACCCCTCGCATGCGGCCAGTGGGCGCCGCCATCTTCCTCGCCTCACAACCAATGGGCGGAGCCATCTTGCCTGCCCAGGACACGTGCGGCCCGAGGGCACCGCCATCTTGCCTGCCTCAGGACATGTGCGGCCCATGGGCGCCGCCATCTACCCCGCCTCAGGACCCCTGCCCATCAGGCACCTCATCGGGCCGCTCATCGCCTGCAACCGCCGACGACCAGCCGCATCTCGCCTCCGTCACAATTGACCAGTCCCGTCCGCACGACCTCGTGACGGCGTCGACAAAGGTGAAGGTCGACGGGCATGAGATATCCTGCCTTCTGGACTCCTTGAGCACTGAGAGCTTCATCCACCCCGATACGGTAAGACGCTGCTCCCTCGCGGTGCACCCCATTAACCAAAGAATCTCCCTGGCCTCCGAATCTCACTCCGGGGCGATCCGGGGGTATTGCATCACCACCCTCACCATCCAGGGCATAGAGTTCAGCGGCTTCCAGCTCTACGTCCTCCCCAACCTCTGCGCTGCCTTGCTTCTCGGCTTGGACTTCCAGTGCAACCTCCAGAGCCTAACCCTGAAATTTGACGGGCCCCTACCACCCCTTACTTTATGCGGCCGCACGACCCTTAAGGTCTACCTGCCTTCTTTGTTTGCAAACCTCACCCCGGATTGCAAACCCGTCGCCACCAGGAGCAGACGGTACAACGCCCAGGACAGGACCTTCATCAGGTCTGAGGTCCAGCGGCTGCTGCGGGAAGGTATCATCGAGGCCAGTGTTGTGTTGGGTGCTCTGGATCCATGGAACACATACAGGCCACCAACACTGAAAATAGTACAACACTATTTTATTAAATTAGAAACTGTTGGACATACTTTCACTGTGGGTTAACACGATGTTAGATTAAACTAAAGACCTATGCCTGTCCTAACTAGTCTATGCACTCAGCTCATGGTGAAGATCGGTGCTGTAAGCTGTAAGCTCTGTCCTTTTAAGAGGCTGCATCCCGAATGAGCGGGAACTCTGATGCCCCCTGTCTTTATAGTGAGTGTGCTCTAACTGGTGGTTGGCTGCGGTGTTGTGTGTGTTGATTGGTCCCACTGCGTGTCCGTCAGTGTGTGTGTCTGCACCATGATATACTGGTGTATATTATGACATCCCCTCTTTTATTAAAAAATGCATGTGTGTGGCAATAAATAATGTATGGTGAGAATGTTCCTAACTACATGTGGGGGGCGAAGACATATTTACAGGACTACGTACATGAGAACTAAGCTATTTACATGGGAAGGTGCCTGGTGCAGAGAAGCAGTATGCAACAAGAGTAACGAGATCAACACTATATACAAACCAGGGAAACGATCAAACAAAGTAACAAAACAATTCAGAGGGTCCATAAGTTCGCAAAGTTCATAAATTTAGTCTCTGAGATGGGTGACGAATTCTGGTTGACCGCCTCAAGGGTGGGTCGCGAGCCGCCGGTTCAGGAGCGGTCTGCACTGCGTCAAAGTCAGGGGGATGCAGAGTGACAGGGAGCTCTGCATAGTCCGTGGCAGGGTCAGCAGGAGGGCGAGGCAACAGTGGAGGATCACGTGGCGAGCGTTGAACGAGACGAAGGGCGCATTGATTGCGGCGCAGAATAGAGCCATCCGGTAGACGAACCAGGAACGAGCGGGGGGCCACCTGCCGAAGGACAACAGCGGTTGCAGACCAGCCACCATCCGGAAGATGGACGTAGATGTTGTCATCTGGAGCCAGAGCAGGGAGATCATTGCATGAGCCGCCTTGTGCTGTGCTCAAGCAGCTGCATCCGGCGAAGGACCGGAACGTGGTCGAGGTCTGGGACATGGATGGACGGCACCGTCATCCTCAGGGTGTGACCCATGAGTAACTGGGCTGCGACAGGCCAGTGGACAGTGGGGCGGAGCGATAGGCCAGCAGGGCTATGTAGAAATCGGACTCAGCATCGGCAGCCTTGCATAGGAGCCGTTTGACGATATGTACTCCCTTCTCTGCTTTGCCGTTGGATTGGGGGTACAGGGGACTGGACGTCACATGGGCAAAATTGTACCGCCTGGCAAAGTTGGACCATTCTTGGCTCGTGAAGCAGGGACCATTGTCCGACATAACCGTGAGCGGGATGCCGTGTCAAGCAAAGGTTTCTTTACATGCACGAATGACAGCAGACGAGGTGAGGTTGTGCAACCGTATCACCTCCGGGTAATTTGAAAAGTAGTCCACGATCAGGACATAGTCTCTACCCAGCGCGTGGAACAGGTCGATACCCACCTTGATCCATGGTGACGTGACCAACTCATGGGGCTGCAGGGTCTCACGTGGTTGGGCAGTTGAGCACTGTGTTGGCTATGTCGTCATTAATGCCGGGCCAGTACACTGCCTCTCGGGCCCATCGGCGGCAATTTTCCACGCCAAGGTGGCCCTCGTGTAGTTGTTCCAGGACAAGCTGGCGCATGCTATGCGGGATGACAATGCGGTCCAGTTTTAGAAGAACCCCGTCTACTACCGCCAGATCATCTCTGACATTATAAAATTGAGGGCATTGGCCCTTGAGCCACCCGTCCGTTAGGTGGCGCATGACACGCTATAGCAAGGGGTCAGCCGCAGTTTTGCGGCGAATTTGGACGAGGCGTTCATCCGAGGCAGATAGATTGGAGGCCGCGAATGCCACATGGGCGTCAACCTGGCAGACAAACCCCACTGGGTCACATGGAGTGTTGACTTCCTGGAGAGAGCATCAGCAATGATGCGGTCTTTGCCTGGGGTGTATACCAGCTGGAAGTCGTATCGCCAGAGCTTGAGAAGAATACGCTGGAGGCGAGGCGTCATGTCGTTCAGTCTTTCTGTATTACATTGACCAGTGGGCGATGGTCGGTCTCGACGGTGAATAGAGGAAGTCCATAGACATAATCGTGAAACTTAACCACACCGGTCAAAAGGCCCAGGCACTCCTTTTCTATCTGCGCCTAGCGCTGCTCCGTGGGGGTCATCGCATGTGACGCATATGCAACGGGGGCCCATGATGAGGCCTCATCGCGTTGAAGGAGCAGTGCCCCAATGCCGGATTGTCTGGCATCTGTCAAGATTTTGGTCTCCTTTGTTGGATCAAAGAAAGCTAAGACCGGGGCCGTGGTGAGTTTGGTTTTGAGTTCTCGCCATTCGCGCTCGTGGGCAGGGAGCCATTGGAAGTCTGTCGTCTTCCTGACCAGGTTCCTGAGAGCCGTGGTATGAGAGGCGAGTTGAGGGATGAATTTCCCTAAAACATTGACCATGCCCAGAAATCGGAGGACCGCCTTCTTGTCCTCTGGTGTTTTCATCACTGTGATGGCAGCTACCTTGTCCGCATCCGGCTGCACACCCAATTGGGAGATGTGGTCCCCGAGGAACTTGTGTTCCGTCTGACCAAAAGAGCATTTGGCCCTGTTGAGGCGGAGGCCATGCTCATGTATACGTCTGAATACGCGCTGGAGGCGACTAACATGCTCCTGCGGGGTGGTGGACCAAATTATTATGTCGTCGACATAGACGCGAACACCTTCAATGCCTTCCATCATTTGTTCCATGATCCTATGGAACACCTCTGATGCAGATATGATCCCAAACGGCATCCTGTTGTAACAATATCTGCCAAAGGGAGTGTTAAATGTGCAAAGTTTACTGCTGGATTTATCGAGCTGGATTTGCCAGAATCCTTTTGAGGCGTCGAGTTTGGTGAAGAGCTTGGCGCGAGCCATCTCACCTGTGAGCTCTACGCGCTTGGGAATCGGATAGTGCTCTCTCTTAATATTGCGATTTAGATCCTTGGGATCAATGCAAATTCTCAATTCGCCGGAAGGCTTTTTTACACATACCATGGAACTGACCCAGTCGGTCGGTTCCGTGACATTGGAAAATACTCCTTGGTTCTGGGGGTCCTGCAGCTGCTGCTTGAGGCGGTCCTTAAGGGGTGCTGGGACCCTGCGAGGTGCGTGCACGACAGGCGTGGCATTCGGTTTTAACAAAATCCTGTAGGTGTACGGGAGTGTGCCCATGCCCTCGAAGACGTCGTGCTACTGGTTGATAATGGCGTCGAACTGCGCCCTGAAGTCGGTGTCCTGAAAGGCAGACGCGTCAGCAGGAGAGAGAGAGTGAACTCTCTGAACTAGGTTCAACAGCTTGCATGCCTGCGCGCCAAGCAGGGAGGCTTTCGAGGAGCCCACGATTTCAAAGGGAAGGATGGCTTTGCGTGTCCTGTGCGTCACTTCAATGGCATTGCCATTATAATCTAATAGCTGGCAAACTGATGGGAGGATGGTGGTTTGACACGAAGGCTTGGAGGTCAGACCGCAATGAGATTGGCGGAGGCACCAGTGTCCAGGCGGAATCGTATTTGGGACTGGTTGACCGTAAGGGTGGCACACCACTCATCGTCTGGATCGATGCGGTATACCGATAGAGGCTGGATTCTTTGCTTCAGGGACACCCTGTTTTTTGTGATGATACCGATTCGAAAAGGGGCCTTCGGGTGCTCGGTGTCAATATCGGGTAGCAGGTCCGAATCGGACTCAGTGACCGTGGGTTGAATGGCCCAGACATTCCTGCGAGGCTGGCTGGAGCGAGAAGAGTTGGCAGGCTGAGCTGTTCTGCATAAAGCAGCATAGTGGCCAAGTTTGCCACATCTCAGGCATCTTCGGGATTTGGCAGGGCATTGCCGCTTTAAGTGGGCGGAGCCACAGTTGCCGCACGTTGTAGCGTCAGTACGTTCACTGCGCCACAGCGCATGCGCGGTGCGGTCGTACGTGGTGCGCGCCTGCGCAGTACGTTTGTCGACATCGCCGTCCCCTTGTTCGGTGCGCACAAGCGCGGGAGTCCGCGAAAAGCGCGCAAAATGGCCGCCCTCATCCAGGTTGAGGCCCTGGAGTTGCTCGATTGCTTGGACCCGTTCTGCCTCGTAGGGACCTTGCCACGCTGTTTCAGCCGCTTCGATGTAGGAATACCGACTAGTGGCGTGTTCGTGCAGCACGCAGGTCTCGATGGCAATCGCTAGGGTGAGCTGCTTTACCTTGAGGAGCTGCTGGCGTAGGGGGTCCAACTGAACACCAAAAACGATCTGGTCGCGTATCATGGAGTCGGAGGTGGGCCCGTAATTACAGGACTGCGCAAGGATGCGGAGGTGGGTGAGAAAGGACTGGAAAGGTTCATCCTTACCCTGCAGACGCTGTTGGAAAACATAGCGCTCAAAACTTTCATTCACCTCGATGTCGCAGTGATGTCAAACTTGAGGAGGACCGTCTTGAATTTTGATTTATCTTCACCATCAGCAAAGGTGAGAGAATTGAAAATGTGGATGGCATGTTCCCCGGCTGTGGATAGGAAGAGAGCGATCTTCCTGGTGTCTGAGGCAGCTTCCCGGTCTGTGGCTTCAAGGTAGAGCTGGAAGCGTTGTTTGAATATCTTCCAATTGGCCCCTAGGTTACCGGTGATGCGGAGCGGCGGCGGCGGGCGGTCGCTGTCCATTTTGCAGGATGGCTGTATGCTGGTGGAAGGCAGATCACTTGCAGGTAGATCTAAGAAGTTCTAACATCCCTCAACTCCTTGTATCATGTTGTGTTGGGTGCTCTGGATCCGTGGAACACATACAGGCCACCAACACTTAAAATAGTGCAACACTATTTTATTAAGCTGGAAACTGTTGAACGTACATTCACTATGGGTTAACACGATGTTAGATTAAACTAAAGACCTATGCCTGTCCTAACCAGTCTATGCACTCAGCACCTGGTGAAGATCTGTGCTGTAAGCTGTAAGCTGTGTCCTTCTAAGAGGCTGCATCCCGAATGAACGGGAACTCTGATGCCCCGTCTTTATAGTGAGTGTGCTGTAACTGGTGATTGGCTGCGGTATTGCGTGTGTTGATTGGTCTAGCTGTGTGTCCATCAGTGTGTGTGTGTGTCTGCACCATGATATACTGGTGTATATTATGACAGCCAGCAACAGCCCCTGGAGAGCCCAAGTGGTAGTGTTGAAAACGGGGGAGAAAAACAGGATGGTCGTTGACTACAGTCAGACCATCAATCGGTACACGCAGCTCGACGCGTACCCCCTTCCATGCATATCTGATATGGTCAATCAGATTGCACAGTACCGGGTCTTCTCCACAGTGGACCGAAAATCTGCCTACCATCAGCTCCTCATTCGCAAGGCGGACCGCCCGTATACCGCGTTTGAAGCGGACAGCCACCGTTACCATTTCCTTAGGGTTCCCTTCGGCGTCACTAACGGGGTCTCGGTCTTCCAACGGGGGATGGACTGAATGGTTGCCTGGTTCGGACCACGGGCCACTTTCCCGTACCTGGACAACGTCACCATATGCGGCCATGAGCAGCAGGACCACAACGCTAACCTTTCCAAATTTCTCCACACCGCCAAACTCCTCAACCTAACCTATAACAAGGAGAAGTGTGTTTTCAGCATGAACCGATTAGCCATCCTTGGCTATGTGGTTCAGAACAGAGTCCCAGGGCCCGACCCCGATCGCATGCGCCCCCTCATGCATCTCCCCCTTCCCCACTGCACCAAGGCCCTCAAACGATGTCTGGGGTTCTTTTCGTACTATGCCCAGTGGGTCCCTAACTATGCGGCCAAGGCCCGCCCACACATCCACTCCACCGGTTTCCCACTGACGGCCGAGTTTCACCAGGCCTTCAACCGTATCAAGGCCGACGTCGCCAAGGCCGCGATGCACGCGGTCGATGAGACGCTCCCCTTCCAAGTCGAGAGCGATGCATCATACGTCGCTCTGGTCGCCACCCTCAACCAGGCAGGCAGGCCTGTGGCATTCTTTTCCCGCACCATACATGCCTCTGAAATTCGGCACTCCCACGTCGAAAAGGAGGCCCAAGCTATCGTTGAAGCTGTGCGGCACTGGAGGCATGACCTGGCCGGCAGAAGATTCAATCTCCTCACAGACCAACGGTCGGTTGCCTTCATGTTTAACAACACACAGCGGGGTAAGATCAAAAATGATAAGATCTTGAGGTGGAGGATCGAGCTCCCCACCTACAATTACGAGATTTTGTATCGCCCCGGTATGCTCAACGAGCCCCCCGATGCCCTGTCCCGAGGTACATGTGCCAGCGCACAAGTGGACAGACTCCGGACCCTGCACGACAATCTCTGTCACCCAGGGGTCACCCACTTTTATCACTTCATTAAGGCCCGCAATCTGCCCTACTCCATTGAGGAAGTCAGGACTATCACCAGAGACTGCCAGGTCTGCGCGGAGTGTAAACCGCACTTGTCCCGGCCAGATCGTGCGCGCCTGGTGAAAGCCTCCCGCCCCTTTGAACGCCTCAGCGTGGACTTCAAAGGGCCCCTCCCCTCCACCGACCGCAACACGTATTTTCTCAATGTGGTTGACGAATATTCCAGATTCCCCTTCGCCATCCCATGCCCCGATATGACGTTTGCCACCATCAACAAAGCCCTCAACACCATCTTCGCTCTGTTCGGCTTCCCCGCCTACGTCCACAGCGACCGGGGATCCTCATTTATGAGCGATGAGCTGCGCCAATTCCTGCTCAACAGGGGCATTGCATCGAGCAGGACGACCAGCTACAACCCCCGGGGAAATAGGCAGGTGGAGCGGGAGAATGGGACCATCTGGAATGCCGTCCAGCTGACCCTGTGGTCCAGAAATCCCCGGCCTCCCGCTGGCAGGAGGTCCTCCGCGACGCACTTCACTCCATTCGGTCCCTCCTGTGCACGGCGACTAACGAAACCCCCCATGAATGTCCCTTTGCCTTCCCCAGGAAGTCCACCTCCGGGGTTTCGCTCCCAACGTGGCTGGCAGCTCCAGGACCCGTTCTCCTCTGCAAGCACGTCCAGCTCCACAAGGTGGACCCATTGGTTGAGAGGGTACAGCTACTCCACGCAAACCCGCAGTACGCCTACATAGCGTACCCCGGCGGCCGCCAAGACACAGTCTCCCTCAGGGACCTGGCACCAGCTGGGTCGCCACACACCCCCCCCCCCCTCCCTCTGCCTCGGCGCCACCCTCCCTTTCCCCAGTGCACCCCACCACAGCCCCCGCTCCAGGACAATCCATTCTCCCCTTGGTCCCACCCGGGCATGAAGAGGATGTCGACACGCTCCCGGAGTCACCGACGACCGAGCCATCGCCTGACTCGCCACCAGCACTGCGGCGCTCTCAACGACGGATCAAGGCGCCCGACCGTCTAAATTTGTAACCTTCTCTGAAATTTTAATGACAACCTGTATGTAAATAGTTTTCCACACCCCCCGCTGGACTCATTTTTAACAGGGGGCGAATGTGGTAGTCACCACTGTTGTATTATGTTGTATATACTGCACTGCATATGAGGGTATTACGGTAAGGCCCCTGTACTACAGGTACGGGGGTAGATCCCTGCCTGCTGGCTCCGCCCAGTAGGCCGAGTATAAATGTGTGTGCTCTCCGAACGGCAGCAGCTGTAGGAGGCCACACATCTCTGCGTAATAAAGCCTTGATTACTCTCTACTCTCGTCTCGTCGTAATTGATAGTGCATCAAAGTGTTTTTAAAATACTTAATAAAAATATATTATGTACCCCTGTAGGTTTTTCCTTGGTGACAGAGGACCCAGTAAAGCCCCTGGTCGGGATTCTCCGCCGGGGTAATTCTCCTTTCCCGATGGCGTGGGGCTGCCCCACAATGGGAAACCCCATTGACCGGCTGGCTTAACGGAGAATCCCGCCGGTGGGTCGGGGCAGAAATGTGGCGGTGGCGGGGCGGAGAATCCAACCCCCTATTCTTTTTTAAAATAAATTTAGAGTGCCCAATTCATTTTTTTCAATTAAGGGGCAATTTAGCGCGGCCAGTCCACCTACCCTGCACATCTTTGGGTTGTGGGGGCGAAACCCACGCAAACACGGGGAGAATGTGCAAACTCCACACGGACAGTGACCCAGAGCCGGGATCGAACCTGGGACCTCGGCTCTGAGAAGCAGCAGTGCTAACCACTGCATCACCGTGCTGCCCTGGTAAAGCCCCTATTCTAACAACCCCCCAACCCCACCGCATACACACAAACTGGAATCTGCTGCTCACCCTGTGTCACTCAAGACGCAGGTCATGCCGGTTAGTGGCAGCCAGTGGGACGGCAAGGCAGCTCTGACAGCTCAAGGCCGAGCCAGTGTGCACTTGATTCACCTATCCAATCCTCCTGTCGTGCCATGTAAGAATTCCATATTTCACTGACATATTTTTATTTAAATGTATCTTTTCAGGAAAAGTTCACTCCTCCACACTCTACTGGAGTAAGCTGATATTAGGAGGAGATTGTAATTGGTACGGTCTGGATTATATAATAATTAGGAAGGTTTGTCATCGACTGTCCCTCAGTTTGAGGATAACGTCTCCTCAGTGTGGCGTATTTTCTGCCGTGAGTTTTCATATGGCTGAACAGGCTGATCGCGACCTGCACACCTTTGGGCAGATGGAGCAATGTGTCTCATGAGCAAGTGAGATCCAGAATTCAGGATTTTCTTCTTTTTCTGCTGCCACTTTGTCTCATCGTTAAGACGCGGAGGTCAAAGCACAGAACAACTTGATGGACAGGTTGTTGCCATTTTGAATGATTGGTAGCAAGCTCCTCCCAGCCATTCATGTCAATGCTGCCGTATCGCGGAGAGCTTCAGAGTATCTTTGAAATATTCTCTTTGTCCTCGCCTGAATTGTTAGCCATTTGCGTTGATAAAACAAGGTTTGGCAGGGGAGTTGCTTTTCAGCCACCTGGACACGTCTAGTCTATTGAAGTTGGTTTTGCAAAGTTTTGCCTGAATGGTTGTGGAGTGAGCTTCAAGAAGCATTTGTTTGCCGATCCTCCCATTGAATTCAGAGGATGCGGCAGAAGCATTACTTTTTAAAAATAAATTTAAAGTACTTAATTTTTTTTTTCCAATTAAGGGGCAATTTAGCGTGGCCAATCCACCTACCCTGCACATCTTTGGGTTGTGGGGGTGAGACCCATGCAGACACAGGGAGAATGTGCAAACTCCACACAGACAGTGACCCAGGGCCGGGATTCGAACCCGGGTCCTCAGCACCATAGGCAGCAGAGCTAACACTACGCCACCATGCAGGAGCATTACTGCTGGAATATTCTAGCAGCCTTATATAACTGATACATAATCCGGGTCTCACCGAAATACAGGAGTGAGTTGATGACAACTGCTCTGTACAGTAGGACTGTTTGTGACATGGGTAGGTCTTCATTGTCACACTCGGTGTAATAGTTTGCACCGTCAGAATGGTTGGTCCCAATTTAAATGATGAAAAGGGACCCCAGCATAACAGTTCTAGGCATTGAAGAAGTGCTGCAATGATATGCACACGCATATTTTGGAATTAGGATGACATATGGACGATAAGGGAATAGTGTAGATGGGCTTTATAGTGCTTTCACAGGTCGGCGCAACATTGAGGGCCAAAGGGCCTGTACTGCGCTAATGTTCTATTTTCTATGATGTCCCAATTTTAAAAATTTACAGCAGCAAGCATGTCTGAATATAGAAATAAAGGTGATCTATTAACACACACTTGCTCTGGAGATTTAAATGTGATAACGCACACACTACCATGTGCACAAATACTAGATATAGGTAGAGAAAAAGAGGAATACGATTACAAGTCATAATTATTTTTGTCTATTTTGAAGCAGGCCTGTAGTTTCTTAGATGAATAAATCCTTTGGCTGGAATGGAGGTTTTGTAAAACAGAGGATCTCACAAGCAGCTGTGAGACTCCTTTACTCAGGCCATTATTTATTCTGGTATTGCCCACAGACTCTATTGTCTAAAATTTCAAATACCAACGAAGTTAGATGCTATGCTATAGCCAACTGAAAACAGTTTTTGGTGTTCATTCTTGAAACAAAATAGAACAACAAAGAACAAAGAAATGTACAGCACAGGAACAGGCCCTTCGGCCCTCCAAGCCCGTGCCGACCATACTGCCCGACTAAACTACAATCTTCTACACTTCCTGGGTCCGTATCCTTCTATTCCCATCCTATTCATATATTTGTCAAGATGCCCCTTAAATGTCCCTATCGTCCCTGCCTCCACTACCTCCTCCGGTAGTGAGTTCCAGGCACCCACTACCCTCTGCGTAAAAAACTTGCCTCGTACATCTACTCTAAACTTTGCCCCTCTCACCTTAAACCTATGCCCCCTAGTAATTGACCCCTCTACCCTGGGGAAAAGCCTCTGACTATCCACTCTGTCTATGCCCCTCATAATTTTGTATACCTCTATCAGGTCGCCCCTCAACCTCCTTCGTTCCAGTGAGAACAAACCGAGTTTATTCAATCGCTCCTCATAGCTTATGCCCTCCATACCAGGCAACATTCTGGTAAATCTCTTCTGCACCCTCTCTAAAGCCTCCACATCCTTCTGGTAGTGTGGCGACCAGAATTGAACACTATACTCCAAGTGTGGCCTAACTAAGGTTCTATACAGCTGCAACATGACTTGCCAATTCTTATACTCAATGCCCCGGCCAATGAAGGCAAGCATGCCGTATGCCTTCTTGACTACCTTCTCCACCTGTGTAGCCCCTTTCAGTGATCTGTGGACCTGTACTCCTAGATCTCTTTGACTTTCAATACTCTTGAGGGTTCTACCATTCACTGTATATTCCCTACCTGCATTAGCCCTTCCAAAATGCATTACCTCACATTTGTCCAGGTTAAACTCCATCTGCCATCTCTCCGCCCAAGTCTCCAGACAATCTAAATCCTGCTGTATCCTCAGACAGTCCTCATCGCTATCCGCAATTCCACCAACCTTTGTGTCGTCTGCAAACTTACTAATCAGACCAGTTACATTTTCCTCCAAATCATTTATATATACTACAAAGAGCAAAGGTCCCAGCACTGATCCCTGTGGAACATAGTATATGGTGCTGCTAGCTTTAGACAGCAAGACCCAGGCTTCTCGGCACTCGAGAGATTGAGTAGGGCTTGGTTCAATTGATTGGCTGGTGGCCAAGGAATTGGCCAAAAGGCAGTATTCTGCATGGTAACAGATGATGGTTGGGTCCTACCTGAGTAGAATGATTTTCAGAGACTCAAGGAGCTCAGTTAAAATCATGTACACAGTGGAAGGACCTGTTCTTCTTCTTCTTCTCTCTCTTTCTCTCTCTCTCCAGAAAGACTGTGAATTGCTGTATTTCTGAAACTGAAGAGACCTGAATGAGTCTACAGTTAAAACCATTACAGGCTACAAACAGAGACCTGGGGATTAGGAATTAGACACTAGTTAACCAGTTGTATTTGCTGCATATTTGATTATAGTTCTTGTTATTAATAAAAAGTAATTGTGTTTAAAGTTACAAACCTGGTGACTGTAATTATTGGGCAGCCATGGTTTTTTTCTAAGAATTAGCATTTTAGCATGACCAATCCACCTAATCTGCACATTTTTGGACTGTGAGAGGAAACTGGAGCACCCGGAGGAAACCCACGCAGACACGAGAAGAAAGCGCAAACTCCACACAGACAGTCATCCAAGGCCGGAATTGAACCTTGGTCCCTGGAACTGTGAGGCAGCAGTGCTTATTACTGTGCCACCGTGCCGCCCTGGAGATGTTGGGGCAACCAGAAAGGCTGCAGATCTCAGCAATTTAACACTTTCACTCTTGTGGATCTGTCGTTTGTTCATCCCAATGATGCAAAGTGCAGCAGTAAACTAAGTAACAGAGATGGTAGTGGAAGTGATTGCTCAGAATTACTGTTGAGATGAGAAGAATGCACAGTCCAGCTCCCAGTGAGTCACACTCTCTCTCACTCAGTCATTGCACACATTCCAAGCACCAGCTCTCTTGCACTCAGTTCCCTCCCACAGCTGTCACTCACACTCTCTCTTAGTGACTCACTCACTGTCTTACTCATACAGCTGTCTCCCTCTCTCTGACACACAGCTGTCTGTCTCACACACACAGTCGCAGCTCTCTCACACAGCTGTCTCCCAGCCTCACAACTCTCTCTCACATACACATACTCACAGCTTTGTCTCTCTTACACACACCCACTCACAGCACTCTCTTTCTCACACAAACTCACTAACAGCTCTCTCTCACACACCCACTCACAGCGCCCTCTCACACACACACACATTCACTCACAGTTCTCATGCACACACACCCACTCATAGCTTCATCTCTCTTACTCACACACACTCACAGCTCCCTCTCTCATGCACTAACACACATTCACTCACAGCTTTATCCTTCACACACATGTATTCACAGCTTTCACACTCAAAGCTCTCTCTCACACACTAACAGCTCTCTCTCTCTCACACATATTCAGTTCTTTCACACACAGCTCTCACACACTCAGCTCTCACACACGCACACTCACAGCTCTCTCACACACACTTATTCACAGTTCTCTTTCACTCACAGCTCTCTCACACACACTCACAGCTCCCTCTCACACAAGCACACTCTCAGCTCTCACACACACTTATTCACAGTTCTCTTTCACTCACAGCTCTCTCTCACACACACTCACCGCTCCCTCTCACACAAGCACACTCACAGCTCTCTCTCTCACACATACACATAGCTCCCTTTCACACACAGCTCTCTCTCACATACACAGTTCTCCCTCACATACACATACAGACAGCTCTTTCACACAGCTCTCTCTCTCATACTCACAGCTCTCTCCCTTTCACATACTGCTCACACAAACTCACAGCTCTCTCTCACACACACAGCTCTCTCTCACACACACAGCTCTCTCTCACACACACAGCTCTCTCCCTCACACATTCAGCTCTCTCCCTCTCTCACATGCTCCGGTGCTTTCCCTCGCACACACATACTCACAGTTCTCTACTTCATACACTAACACTCACTCACAGCTCTCTATCTCTCTCTTTTAAAAAAAAAAATTTTATTAAAGGTTTTCATAAAATATCAATAACAAAATGAGAAAGAAAAAAGAACCCAACAGGGTTAAGTACAAAACACAATCTAAAAATAGCAAACCCCCAAACCCCTCCCCCCTGTACATAAATAATAAATTAACATTAACACCCCAACTTAACACAACAGGTGTATACACCCCCTCAGACCCTCCAGTGTAAATAACATAAACAAAAATAAAGTAAACCCCCCCGAGCTGCTGCTGCCATTGACCAATGTCTATCGTTCTGCCAGAAAGTCTGAGAACGGTTGCCACCGCCTAAAGAACCCTTGTCCCGACCCTCTCAAGGCGAATTTCACCCTCTCCAATTTAATGAACCCTGCCATATCGCTAATCCAGGATTCCATGCTTGGGGGCCTCGCATCCTTCCATTGAAGGACAATCCTTCGCCGGGCTACCAGGGACGCAAAGGCCAGAATTCCGGCCTCTTTCGCCTCCTGCACTCCTGGCTCCTCTGCCACCCCAAATATTGCGAGCCCCCAGCCTGGTCTGACCCTGGATCCTACCACCCTTGACACCGTCCTCGCTACGCCCTTCCAAAATTCCTCCAACGCTGGGCATGCCCAGAACATATGGGTGTGATTTGCTGGGCTCCCTGAGCACCTAACACACCTGTCCTCACTCCCAAAGAACCGGCTCATCCTTGTCCCGGTCATGTGTGCCCTGTGCAGCACCTTAAACTGTATGAGGCTGAGCCTCGCGCACGAAGAGGAAGAATTCACCCTCCCTCGGGCATCTGCCCACGTCCCCTCTTCGATCTCCTCTCCCAACTCCTCATCCCACTTACCTTTCAACGCCACAACCGAGGCCTCCTCCTCCTCCTGCATCACCTGGTAAGTTTCCGAGATCTTCCCCACTCCCACCCACCCCCCCGAGAGCACACTGTCCTGTACTGTGTGTCGCAGTAGCCGCGGGAATTCCACCACCTGCCATCTGGCAAACGCCCTTACCTGTAAGTACCTGAAGGTGTTCCCCAGGGGGAGCCTGTACTTCTCCTCCAGCTCACCCAAGCTCGCGAACTTCCCGTCCGCAAACAGGTCCCCCAACTTTCGTATCCCTGCCCTGTGCCACCCCGAAAACCCCCCACCTGTTCTTCCTGGGGCGAACCGGTGGTTCCCCCATAATGGGGTCCTCGCCGAGGCCCCAACTTCCCCCCTATGCCGCCTCCACTGCCCCCAAATTTTGAGGGCCGCCACCACCACCGGGCTCGTGGTATACCTCCTTGGAGGGAGCGGCAGCGGTGCCGTTGCCAGCGCCCCCAGACTTGTACCCACACAGGACGCTGTCTTCAGCCTCTTCCATGCAGCCTCCTCCCCTCCATCACCCACTTGTGCACCATCGTCGCATTGGCGGCCCAGTAGTACCCACAGAGGTTGGGCAGCGCCAGCCCCCCCTATTTCTACTCCGCTCCAGGAACACCTTTCTCAGCTCGGAGTCCTTCGGCCCACATAAACCCCATTATACTCCTGTTAACCCGCCTGAAAAAAGCCTTCGTGATAAACATGGGGAGTCACTGGAACAGGAACAAAAACCTTTGGAGCACCGTCAATTTGATTGACTGCACCCTACCCGCCAAGGACAGCGGCAACGCGTCCCACCTCTTGAACTCCTCCATCATTTGCTCCACCAGCCTTGTAAAGTTAAGCCTATGCAGGGCCCCCCAGCTCCTGGCCACCTGGACCCCCAAATATCTGAAGCTCCTCTCCGCCCTTTTTAGTGGGAGCTCGCCAATCCCCCTCTTCTGGTCCCCTAGCTGAACTACGAACAGCTTGCTCTTCCCCATATTGAGCTTGTACCCCGAAAAGTCCCCAAATTCCCGAAGGATCCTCATTACCTCTGGCATTCCTCCCACCGGGTCCGCCACATACAGCAGCAGGTCGTCCGCATAAAGCGGCACCCTATGCTCCTCCCCACCCCGCACCAGCCTCCTCCAGTTCCTCGACTCTCTCAGTGCCATAGTCAGGGGTTCAATCGCCAGTGCGAAGAGCAGGGGGGACATGGGACACCCTGTCTCGTTCCTCGGTGCAACCGAAAGTACTCAGAGCTCCTCCTGTTTGTGGCCACACTCGCGATCGGGACCTCGTACAACAGCCTAACCCACCTGACAAACCCCTCCCCAAACCCGAACCTCTTCAGCACCTCCCACAGGTACCCCCACTCTACCCTATCAAAGGCTTTCTCAGCGTCCATCGCCACCACTATCTCCGAATACTCGGTATCCTCTACTCTCACTATCAGCGCCCTACTCAAAATGAAAAAGTCGATTCGAGAATAAGCCTTATGGACATGTGAGAAGAATGAAAATTCCCTAGCCCCCGGCCTTGCAAATCTCCAAGGGTCCACCCCTCCCATTTGGTCCATAAATCCCCTCAACACTCTAGCCGCCGCCGGCTTCCTACCCGTCCTAGACCTGGAGCGATCCAGTGCCGGATCCAACACCGTGTTAAAGTCTCCCCCCATTATCAGGCCCCACACTTACAAGTCTGGGATCCGACCCAACATACGCCGCATAAAACCCGCATCGTCTCAGTTCAGAGGATACACATTGACCAGTACCACCCTCTCTCCCTGCAACTTACCACTTACCATTATGTACCTACCGCCATTATTTGCCACAATGCTCGATGCCTTGAATGCCACCTTCTTTCCCACCAAGATCGCCACCCCTCGATTTTTGGCATCTAGCCCCGAATGAAACACCTGACCTACCCACCCTTTCCTCAGTCGTACCTGGTCTGCCACCTTCAGGTGTGTCTCCTGGAGCATAACCACATCCGCCTTGAGCCCCTTCCGGTGCGCGAACACACGGGCCCGCTTAACCGGTTCATTCAGTCCCATTACATTCCAGGTTATCAGCCGGATCAGGGGGCTACCCGCCCCCCTCCCCCGCCGACTAGCCATGACCCCTCCTCGGCCAGCCATGCGCCCGCACCCCACACCCGGCCCGTTCCCCACAGTGGCATACCCCCGTCTCGACCCCCCCCCCCCCCCGCACCCCGCCTAGGACCCATCCTAGCTGGTTTACTCCCCCCATTGCACTTCCGCAAGTCAGCTGACTCCTGCTGACCCCGGCCACTCCCGCCTCCCCTTCGACTCCTCCCATTGTGTGGCACACCCTCCTCTCCCGCTCCCCGTCCACAGGCTCTCCCCCTCCCCCCTCCGTTCTAAGCGCGGGAAACAATCCTTGCTTCCCCGCCTCGGCACACCCCCCCAGTCTTCGGCACGGGAGAAAAGCCCGCGCTCTCCACCTACCAGGCCCCGCCACCAACCAAAACAGTGCCCAACCCGCCCCATCCACCCTCCCCAACCAGAAAGAGAAAAACACAGAGACAAAGAAACCCAAAACAATGCAAAGGCACCGCCCCCTCCGCCCCCCCCCCCCCCCCCCCACCCCCACCACCGAACCCAAAATAGGCATAACATATCCACCGCAGTCCCCAATCGCCCATCCCGACCCTCAGTCTGTGTCCAGCTTCTCGGCCTGAACAAAGGCCCACGCCTCCTCCAGAGACTCAAAATAATGGTGCCGGTCCTTGTAGGTAACCCACAGTCGCGCCGGCTGCAACATGCCAAACTTCACCCCCTTCCTGTGCAGCACCGCCTTCGCTTGATTGTTCCCGGTCCTCCTCTTCGCCACCTCCGCACTCCAGTCCTGGTATATCCGAACCTCCGCGTTCTCCCACCTGCTGCTCCTCGCCTTCTTGGCCCACCTGATCACACACTCCCGATCGACGAACCGATGGAACCGCACCAGCACCACCCGCGGAGGCTCGTTAGCCTTGGGCCTCCTCGCCAACACTCTATGGGCCCCGTCCAGCTCCAGGGGCCCCTGGAAGGACCCCGCTCCCATCAGCGAGTTCAACATGGTGACCACATAGGCCCGCACGTCAAGCCCCTCCAGCCCCTCCGGGAGGCCCAGAATCCACAGATTCTTCCGCCTTGACCGATTCTCCATCTCCTCGAACCGCTCCTGCCATTTCTTGTGGAGCGCCTTGTGTGCCTCCACCTTTACCGCCAGGACTAAGATCTCGTCCTCATTGTCAGAGATTTTTTGTCGAGCCTCTCGGATCGCCACCCCTGGGCCATCTGTGTCTCCAGCAGCTTATCAATAGAAGCCTTCATCGGCTCTAGCAGGTCCGTTTTAATCTCTCTGAGGCAGCGCTGGATACCCTCCTGTTGCTCCTCCGCCCACTGCCTCCACGCTGCCTGGTCTCCGCCCGCCGCCATTTTGTCCTTCTTCCCTCCCTTCTTCCGGTCCACCACCACCTTTTTTGTCACCCCACTCCTAGTTAAAGCCACATACTGACGGGGAGCTATTATTAACTCCTTCCCACACCGGTAAACGTCGAAAAATTCCCCTTGGGGGTCCTGAAAAGAGCCCAAAAGTCCGTTTTTGCGGAAGCCGCCGAATGTGCGACTTAGCTCCGCATAGCCGCAACCAGAAGTCTCGAGAGGGAATCCTTTTGGCAGTGTTCGCTTTGTTGATTCCCAAATTTCTTTATCCGTCAGTCTGGCCTCAATAAAAGTCGAGATGGATTTGCAAGTATAACAAAAGTTATTTTATTCAGCTTGCAAGCTACCTAGTCCACAGTGATACAGATAACATGTTGCTTTCTGCAGCCCCGGGAACTAAGTGAATGTCCCAGACAAAGAGATCAGTACTGATACATTCAAATGGCATCAAGTTTCACATACTCGACACCCATAGGTCATCCTATGTCCCTCCTGACTTGTTTGATCTATTCTGATTGGCTCACTTCCAATCCCTTTCTCCGGCCCCTATCAATTCAGCATCACTCTCATAGACACACCTCTTCCTGCTTTTTCCCATGCGGTCTAAAATCCTTTGTCTCTACTTGCCAGAATCAAAGTGGCTTATTTCTACATTACATTAACTAATATCTCTAAAGTAACTATTTTATATCATATTCGTCATTCCCTCCTTTTATCATTCCATGATAACCGAACTATCCAATCCATAGCTACGGTTCCTCATCTAAAAAGATCCGTCGCTGCATTTCCAATTCCTGTCTTAGCCCCCCTTCATCTGCCTCACCCTCATGGATTTTAACAGTTAAATTTTTTGGGGGGTTAAATTTACCCATCACACATTTAAGGATGGCCAGGCCCACAAAGATGCAGCCGATAGCTACTACTAGATACATGGCCATATTTATCAACCAGTCCTTCCAACCTCCAAATCCCCAGTTACCCCAAGAGCCAGGATCCTGCATTCTGTCCAGGTGATCCCGTATGTGATCCATAAATTTAGTGATGTTATCCTGAACTCCCATGATACACTTGCCCTGCACTTTGGCGCATACCCCACCCTCACGGGCCAGAAGATAGTCAAGAGCATACCGATTTTGCATTGCAAACAACCGTAGCTGAGACAATTCCTTGGTTATTGCCCCGAGGGCTCCCAAGGTTTACTACCCGGGTTTTCCTCAGTTTGGCCTTTAACTAACTTAAGTGTATCTCCCGGTAACCTACGTTCTAGCTGTACTTCCCTTCTCATATGCCCCATCCTGGGCAGCACGGTAGCATAGTGGTTAGCATAATTGCTTCACAGCTCCAGGGTCACAGGTTCGATCCCCGGCTGGGTCACTGTCTGTGTGGAGTCTGCACGTTCTCCCCGTGTGTGCGTGGGTTTCCTCCGGGTTCCTCCCACAGTCCAAAGATGTGCAGGTTAGATGGATTGGCCATGCTAAATTGCCCTTAGTGTCCAAAATTGCCCTTAGTGTTGGGTGGGGTTACTGGGTTATGGGGATAGGGTGGGAGTGTGGGCTTGGGTAGGGGTGCTCTTTCGAAGAGCCGGTGCAGACTCGATGGGCCGAATGGCCTCCTTCTGCACTGTAAATTCTATGATTCTATGATTCTATGATCCTCTCTCTAGTCCCTTTCACTTCCTCATAGCCTTTTCCTACACTCTTTTGACAGCCTGATATTACCTTTATTGCACCACTCTTAACACATCCAAAATCGAATTTACATGTATTCCAAAAACAAGGCAATGTCCATATAATGTTCCCTTCCCATCGCCGGGACCGGTGCAACTGCTTCATGACTCCTGCATTCTCCTTAACTTTGATGACCTTCCATGAGTCGATACCATGTCCTCGTATATGGGGGCAGCGAAGAACATCACCTTTGCAGAGGTGATGTAACCTTGTAGATTGGTTGGGGCTACACAGATACATAATATTCCCCTTTTCCATGTCCATCGCCAATAACACGCCAAGCGAAGTGAGGCCAAATATCATACAGACGATGCGTAGCCACTCCATCATGCTCCACACCTGTAAAATAGCACTGGAGAAGGGAGGCAGGTTAGTATCCGACCTTTTACAGTAGTGGAGTTGGACTCAATTTACAGTGATGTAGGTGGACCCAAGCACTTCGCCCCTCCACTTTAACTGCTGTGGGGGTGGTAAGGAGAACTTGGAAGAGCCCGTCCCATTGCGGCTCCGACCCCTTCCTAGTCCAAGTTTTGACCATGACATAACTACCGGGCTGGACTGAAAGTGAGCTAGGTACTGGGGGCGATGGCTGGTGAGCCGCGCGGACCTGGCCATGGAGTTCCTTGAGCACTTGCGTGAGGGCTAGAACATAGGTGGTCATCTCTTCAGTCATCTGATGAAACTGAACCAGTCTGGGAACCTGCAGGCTCCAGGGAGTTCTAAGAGGCCTGCCATAAAGAATCACGGCGGGAGAGAGCCGGGCCGGTCCCGCAGGTGTAACCCGCAGCTGGAAGAGGGCAACGGGGAGCAACTTAAGCCATGTCAGTCCCGTGTCTGCTCTTAATTTAGCCAATTTAGTTTTGAGGGTCTGATTGTGTCTCTCAACCAACCCGGCCGCCTGCGGTCTATAAGCACAGTGTAACTGCTGGCGGATGCCCAACTGGGAGCAAAACTCCTTGTTAATTTGTCCAATAAAATGAGGCCCATTATCAGAACTTAACTGAGCTGGTATACCGTACCGGGGAATGATTTCCCTCATCAAGACTTTAACCACAGTAGCAGCTTTATTATCGATAGTCGGATACGCCTCAACCCATCTGCTGAACACATCCACAATGACCAAAACATATTTATAACATTGACACCTTTCCAACTCAATGTAATCCATTTGGAGCGTCTCAAAGGGACCACTGGGCAACGGGGTTTGCCCCATCCCACAAGGGATACCTTTTCCGGTGTTGTATTGCTGACAAATCAAACACCGATTACTGATACTTTGGGCCAACCCCTGCATTTTAGGGTGCCACCAAGTGTCCAGCAACAAATCACTAGTCCCTCGAGCCCCACAATGAGTTGCAAAGTGTACACATTCAATGACCCATAAAGCCAGCACATCAGAATACAAGTCTGATGTGCAGGCGTGGTCCATAAAGAGGAAACAGAATCATATGTACAACCCAACCGTTTCCACATTTGTTTATCACTCTCAGGAGCGTCCTCCTGTAACCTTATGACATCTTGGATGGTTGGCATTGACTTGTCAGAAGCAGACATATTTATAGTAGATCGTTTAGTCTGACTTAACATCTTAGGCACCATCACTTGCTGAATTTGCGCGGCTGTTCGCGCTGCACAATCTGCTCGTTCATTACCAACGTCAACTGGGGTTGTACCATTCGTGTGGGCAGCGCATTTAATAACGGAAATCTGCGCGGGCATAAGGAGGGCCTGCCGTAGGTCATTAACTAAACCCCGGTGGGATATTTGACCACACATAATCATGTCAGGTTGTTCTGACGAAATGTCACTCAAATCGCCCCTTATTGTGGTAGTTTCCTGAATCAAGGCTAAACAGTCGTGGCCAGGTGCGTCTTCATGGACAGGGGGACCACTAAGAAAACAGGCTGGATTGATAGTGGTACAGTATTTAAATGTCAGACGTGGATTGTTCAAAAGGTATATCTCATACCTATTCTGACGAGCTGCGGTATGATGCTGAGTCTGCAGTTGCCTCAGTAGTGCGATGACCGAGTGGGAGCTATACACCGTAATATCCTGTTGGAGGGTGAGAGCATGTAACGGCTATGCGATGGCATTGATTGAATGTAAATCCTGTACTAATCGGTACTGGTCTGGTTTGGCTGGTTTAGGCACAGCAAGTATGGGGGTGTTACATTCTGATTGGCAAGGGACCAAAATACCCTGTTTCAACAGCTCTTGAATTAATTTATCTATTGATGGAGCAGCTTGAGATTTCAGGGGGTATTGTCGAATGGAAGGTAGCTTTACATGATCCTTAATCATCACCTTGATAGGTGTAACATTTGTCTTTCCCACTTGTGATGGGTATTCCGCCCAGACCTGTGGATTGACATATTCCAACACATCATGTCCCCTGTGATGCTGCAGTCGAGTGTTAATCGTTTCCGGGACCTCAAAATATTTTATGGTAGTGCCGTCCGGCATGACTTGAAGTGCGTAGTCTGTTGGATCCGAATGATCCACTGCCCTCCTGACCATTCGCCCCATATCCCTGGCATGGTACTGGTCATGGACCTGACGTGTAATATGAGGGCTTACCGAAGCTGACTGTGGCCATAAATGTGGTGATATTGTAACAAAATCGGCTGTACCTTCTTTTCCCGTGACTGTGGCTGTAACCTTGACTGGCCATTCGGTCTCAAGTAATGGCCGGTATTTGTCCTCCAACTCCCTGTTTCGTCCAGTTCTGTCATAGGCCAGGGTAACGTGATGCAGTGACTGTTCAACGTCTAACGTCCACCACTGGGGGGTGATAGAAATATAGCACTGTTGTCTCATCCTCCATGATGTAACCGTTACCCCCTCATCTCCGCATTCTAGCTGTAGCTGGAAGATACACAGTAAATCTCGGGCCAACAAGTTACAGTCCAATCCAGTAGTCACTACAACCTGATGCTCTGCAGACTTATTCTCGTAAGTGACTGTCACAGGTTCAGAAATAGGATACTCACACACCTGTCCTTGGAACCCTGACAATTGCTGCGTGTGGTCGGATAATGGTAATTTAAGTGCTGATTGCACAGAAGACATGGCTGCCCCGGTGTTGATTACAAATGAGTGATGTTGATCTCCTATCTGCAGAGAGATAATAGGTTCCCTGTCCGATTGGAGAGTCCTTATGGCTAAATTAGCTAGTCAATCCTGTGTTGGGAAAGGGTTTTCCTGGGAGAAGTCAGTGTATCTCGTCTGTCCTCCCCTTGGTGGGTACCCTCTCCTGTGGGTCGGATAATCTCCTTCTACTGCCTGTCTTTTAAAGGGGCATTCCTGTTGCCAGTGATCTACACGGCCGCAATTAAAACATGCATTGCTCCCTCTATTTCTGCCCCGTCCTCTTCTTCCAGTAGACCAATGGCCCCTCAGAGGGGGCTGCGGTTGTAGAGCTATTGATTCGTTCGGTGAGCCATAAAAAGGGGGTGAGGGTCCCTGTGGGTGGGTTTGGTATCCTCCTCTTCGCTGATCCACCCACCCAAAGTCACTATATTGGGGCTCCTGCTGGTAAACTACCATTTCTGCCGCTTGTTGGGGTCGCAGATCATCCTTTTTCATTACATACTCAGTCTTAACCTTTGTAACTGAGCCTCCTTCTTGGCCTACACCCTCCTTCCAATAAAATCTGACTGCCCTTGCCATCTGGGAAGGTCGTTCTCTGTCCAATTCATGTTATTACATTTCACAGCAGTAACCACAGAAGGTGGTAGGCAATGCATTAACATAGCACAATATTGAGGGGAATTCTGACCATTTTGATACAGCAAATCGCCTGACTGCCCCCGGTAGATTTCATTAAAACGCTCCAGAAATTCCTCTGGCTCTTCAGTCTTCTTAGGTTTTAGGTCTAAGATAACAGAAAGATTTATGGGCCTTTGAAATGTGCTATTCAACGCATTCAAGATCTGTGTCCTTCTATCGTCGCCTAATGCATAGGCCTGCTGAAGTGCGGCATGACTAGCATAATTCAGGTGGTTAAGATAATTGCGGTACTCTGCTGGGGTTAAAATCTGCTGGACTAGGGCCCAGAGGTCCCTTAAATCAGCTTGATAAATTGAGATGGTAGTTCTCAAGGAATCCATGAAGGCAGCAGGAGATTTTTTCTATCTGGGATTGTAGACATAATAGCCATCATCTCACTGGGTGTCCATGGGAAGTAAACGTCTATCGTGGGGTTCGCTCCCACAGTCACTGCGTCGGGGTTTCGCATCTTCCTAATCAGTAACTGTCTCCGAATGTCACCAGGGGGCACTCTAGCTATTTCCCCTGGTTGTTCCAGGACTTCAACATCTCTCCCTGTCACTAGGGGGAGTTCTTTCTCTTCAAAAGAATCTGTTTCAGCTTCCTTTGTTCCCGAACCTTGTGGTTTCTGCTTAGTTTGGAGAGACTTAGGTGATATGCTTACTTTTCCAAATTATTGAATTTTTCTTTTTCTGTCAATTCAAGGCCAGCCATTGAACTACGTAGCTCATCTCTTGTTTGACCCGCGTCTTTCCTCTACTTGCGCTTTTTTAAAAAACTTAAAAATGTTTGAAAATTCAAATTGAATTACTGCAACTTGCAAGCTTAGCTCTGATCTCAACTCAGAACTAAATTTACAATTTGCTTAACACAAACTTGTATAACATTTACAACTTAATTATTTCTTTATCTTAACAATTTTTCTTTTAACAAGTTTTTTTTTTCTTTTACATACACATAAGTATTAGCAAAATCAACTATCATCTCCAGATTTACACTTTTTAAAATGGTGTCCATGATCTTCTTTAAGTTTCTATTAATCTCCAGATAAAATGAGATAAACCTTATTTCAAGTAAGTAAAACTTAAGATTCTGGCAATTTCAATCAATTGCTTTCGAAAATAATAACTTTTATCAAAGAGGTGGAGAAACCCACTGGTTTCCTTTAATTAATTCAAAACGTAACTTTGCTGGTGTTCACTGGCTCAAAGGAAAGGTATCCGATTACACTACAGACTGGTGCTGTTATCCCAAGGCCTGAGTGAGAAGCACTGTCTGTCTTTAACTTTGCCTGCTGCTGTTAACCCTTTGAGAGACTTCTGCTTCAACCAATATGCAGCATTCCCCACAATCTCAACTAGTCCTCGGAACTGCGTTTTTCGCCAATACAGTCCAAGGAGACAATTTTAGCTTAATCAACTATATATTTAAAACACTCACACATAGAGTTGAACCATCTTCAGATTTAAAAACAGTTATACTGGACTGAACCTTCAGTACTGAAGTCCCATCAGCCCCTGAACCCATATAATAGACTGAACCTTCATTACTGAAGTCCCATCAGCCTCTGAACCCTTTTACTTGGAATTGAATCATCATTTGAGATGTCACATCAACCCAAAACCCTAACCCAAGCCGAAACAACAATATGAAATCCCATCAATTAAATTGCTAATCCCCAGACTGACCTGTGATTTCGTCGAGGCGGTCTTTCTGTGCCAACCGCGAGTGACCAGACTAATCAGACGATAAGAAGAGGGGAACAATCAATGCGCGGTCATTTTCCAGTTCTACATTGAGGGCCCTCGTTCCCCATCCTCCTGTTCATAATCAGTCTAATTCTGATTTCGCAGTTGGACCAGGATCGCCCTGAGAAATCCCGGTTTTCGGCACCAAATGTTGATTCCCAAATTTCTTTATCCGTCAGTCTGGCCTCAATAAAAGTCGAGATGGATTTGCAAGTATAACAAAAGTTATTTTATTCAGCTTGCAAGCTACCTAGTCCACAGTGATACAGATAACATGTTGCTTTCTGCAGCCCCGGGAACTAAGTGAATGTCCCAGACAAAGAGATCAGTACTGATACATTCAAATGGCATCAAGTTTCACATACTCGACATCCATAGGTCATCCTATGTCCCTCCTGACTTGTTTGATCTATTCTGATTGGCTCACTTCCAATCCCTTTCTCCGGCCCCTATCAATTCAGCATCACTCTCATAGACACACCTCTTCCTGCTTTTTCCCATGCGGTCTAAAATCCTTTGTCTCTACTTGCCAGAATCAAAGTGGCTTATTTCTACATTACATTAACTAATATCTCTAAAGTAACTATTTTATATCACATTCGTCAGCTTCACCAATCTGCCCCAAAAAGTCTGTGGAAACTCCTGAAAAAGGTCTGAGAGTTTGTTCCAGATGGGAGCTGCCGAATGCGCGACCTACTCCTCCATGGCCGCCACCGGAAGCCTCGTCCCCGCTTCTTCAGTGGCCTTGGTAGATCTTTTCACAGTTGTTCCCTCTGCTGCTAGAATTCACCTTTAATAAAGGCCCTCAAGTCAGCTTACAGCTTTAAGCTTGCCCTTCCCCCGCCTGCATGCTGGAAGAGGCTCTGTTTATCCTGCAGTTACAGCCAAATCTTTTACTGTTTCTGCCGGGTCTGGTAACCAAGAGACATACCATTCCTGGGGGACACTGTCGGGGGAATGTTGCAGTCTTCTTCCCACACTGGGAAATGTCAAACAAATGCCGTGGGGGCCCTGTAAAGAGCCCAAAAGTCCATTCCAAGCGGGAGCTACCGAACATGCGACCTAGCTCTGAATAGCCGCACCCAGAAGTCCTCTCTATCTCTCTCAAACACACACTCACTCACAGCTTTCTCGCATTCACCCACTCACACTCTCACACCCACTCACAGCTCTCTCTCACTCATACTCACAGCTCTCTCTCATACACACTCACAGCTCTCTTTCTCTCATAATCACAGCTTTCTCTCACTTTCACTCACAGCTCCCTCGCACACACCCACTCACAGCTCTCTCACATTCACAGCTCTCTCTCTCACTCATACTCACAGCTCTCTCCCTCACACACCCACTCCCAGCTCTCTCATACACAGCACTCTCAGCTCTCTCTCACACACACATACAGTCACAGCTCTCTCTCACACACACACATATACTCACTGCTCTCTCGCTGATACTCACAGCTCTCTCTCTCAGACACGCCTACTCTTAGCACTGTCTCTCTCTCTCGCACACACTCTTAGCTCTCTCTCAGACACGCCCACTCATAGCACTCTCTCACACACACACGTACAGTAACAGCTCTCTCTCACACACACACTCACTGCTCTCTCTCAGACACGCCTACTCTTAGCACTGTCTCTCTCTCTCACACACACACTTAGCTCTCTCTCAGACACGCCCACTCATAGCACTCTCTTTCACACACACACTCACAGTTCTCTATCTCACTCTCTCACACACATCTATCTCGCACACATTCCATTCTCTCACACTCACAACTGTCTCTCATAAACGCACAGTATTCTCACACACTCAGCTCTCTCTCTGAACACAGCTCTCTTTCTGAACACTCACAGCTCTCTCTTGCACACAGAATTGCAGCTCTCACTCTGACATTTATCTGCCTCTATATCACTCACTCTGTTCTGTCACTCAGAGCTCTCTCTCCCAGTCACTCACATCTCTCCATCACTCACACCTCTCTCTGTCACTAACAGCTCGCTCTTTCTCACTCATTCTCTCACTCTCTCACTCACTTTCTTTCTCCCCACTCGCTCGTTCTCTCACTCTCTACCTCTCTCTCTCTATTGCTCACACATTCTTTCACTCAATAATTCTCTCACTCCCTGTACCACTCATTCCCTCTATCGTTCACACATTCTTGCATTGCATATCACTCTCACTCCCTCTATGGTTCACACATTCTCTCACTCCCTATCACTCTCTCACCCCCATCACTCACACATTCTCTCACTCCCAATCTCTTTCTCACTTCCAATCTCTCTCTCACTTCTCTATTCCTTACATTTTCTCCAACTCCCTCTATAGCTCACACATTCCCTCACGCCATATCTCTCTCTCTCATTCTTTGTCTCTCTCACTCCCTATCTCTTTTTCACTCAGTCACACAGATACTCTCATTCTCGCACTCGCTCTCACATTCTCTCGCACTCTCACTCGCTCTCAGATTCTTTTCTCTCTTACTCACTGTCTTTCTCTCTTTCACTCACTTTTTTTCTCTTGCTCACTCTTTTCGCTCTCACATACATTCTCTCTTTCTCTCACTCATTTGCATTCTCTTTCAGTCTTATTTTCTGTCTCTCGCTCATCTCTTTCTCTCACTCTCTTGCTCAGTCACATTCTCACTCTCACAATCTCTCATTCACTCACTCACTTATTATGGGGAGAAAGTGTAAACTTCACACAGTTACCCGAGGCAGGTATTGAACCAGGGTCCCTGGAGCTATGAGGCAGCAGTGCTAACCACTGCGCCACCCTCATTCATTCTCACTCACATTCTCTCTCTCTCACTCACATTCTCTCTCACTTACTCTCACATTCTCTTTCTCTCATATTCCTTCTCACTCTCACATCTGCTCGCTCGCTCTCTCACATTCTCTCTTACTTACTCTCACATTTTCTTTCTCTAATATTCTCTCTCACTCTCACATCTGCTCTTTCACTCACTCACATTCTCTCTCTCTTCTCACTCACATTCTCTTACTCTCACATTCCCTCACTCACTCTCACACTCTCTTACTCTCACATGCCCTCACTCACTCTCACATTCTCTTACTCTCACATTCCCTCACTCACTCTCACACTCTCTTACTCTCACATTCCCTTACTCACTCTCACACTCTCTTACTCTCACATTCCCTCACTCATTCGCACACTCTCTTACTCTCACATTCCCTCACTTACTCTCACATTCCCTCACTCACTCTCACATTCCCTCACTCACTCTCACACTCTCTTACTCTCACATTCCCTCACTCCCTTCCACTCACTGACTCATTCATTCACAAACTCCAGCTGTGGGCGTGGCCGCCACGCGACGTCATGACGCAGCACGTGTTGGCTGACGCACGGGCCCGCCCCGTCCGCCCCGTGTCAGGAGAAGGAAGCGGCGGAAAAGCAGCAACAGCGGGAACCGGACCGGGGGGGGTGGGGGGGACGGTGAGGGAAGCACCGCGCCACCGAGCAGGCCGCACCCGTGAGAGGGGAAACCCAAAGAGCGGAGCCAGAAAGCGTGAGTCACCGGCTGTGAGCGGCGCTGCAGACCGGGAGGAGCCCGAATCCGCACTCACTGGGGCCCCCCAGGCTTAGCTCTGCGGCCTAGTCACCGGCCGCTGAGGGAGAGGTGTGTGTGTGTGAGGGGGACCCCTCTCTCTCTCTCTTTCCCCCCCCCCCCCCCCCCCCCACTGGCGGGGCTAAAGCCGCCGCGCCGTTGGCTTCATTGTTGATGTGCTGCTCGCTCCGGGCTGGAGGGCGGGGATGGGGGTGTCTGACTCGGGCTGGGCCCGGCCGGGCTGGGAGTGGGGCTGTGCTGCTCTCTGGCTGACTTTGCACCTGTCTCATTTGGGCTGCTTCATTGTCGCGCAAACTGCAGCACAATCTGGCATTCCTACACCAACAGTGGGGATGGGCCTTTACAACACAACCAAATAATAAACAGGCAGCAGGAGAGGCTAATGGAAGATTTAATGTCCTCTCAAAATAAATAACAAGAAGATATTCCTCTCCCTTTCAAACAATTCGTTTAAGGTCAGATCGCCTGCACTGTGCAGGTGACTTCCAGGGCAGTCGATGCACTCTTTAGTGTTCAGACAGACTGCAGTACCTCTTCCTCCCCTCGGGTTACCAGTGATGATCTCAAGAGTTGCTCAGTTTATGCTGTTTCGTTTGCAGATGGAAAATTTAATGGTGTCAAATTCAGAAGAGCCTGTTCAAAAAGTTGCAAAGTTTTGGCTAACAGGGACCTAAAATTTGATACTCAAGATTTTCGTGGTTGTCAGTTTTGATTACACTCCAGATGTTTATTTTTGTTGTGCTGTGGTTCATGAGATAATAGATTAACTCTAAAGAATATTTGCAAGCACCCCATGTTTATAATCATCAGAATTATTTTGCTCTTGTACTCTTGCTGCATTTTGCATTCCAAGCCCCTACATCGAATAACTTAATTTTTCATTTCCATGTTTTGCTGTAAATACAGGGTGGATTGATTTTTTTAAATTTAAAATAATTAGTGAAGAAATGGCTTGTAACTGCAAATTACTATTTGCAGAACTAGGATGCATTCCTTCTGATCCTGCTAAATTTATGAGGGTTAATATGCATGTCAGTGTTTTGTAGCTGCAAGTCATCTTTGTAAATTTGATTAAGTAAAAAGGATTCATTCAGAATTTTTCTGAGAAATGTATCCTGTTACTGCACTCTGACTTGCATTTTTTTTGAGTATACAGGTGATTGAGTACTGGCAGAGATTAGAGATTTCCACAATCTGCAAGAAGGTTTTAAAGTTTAGTTTGAGCTTTTAGAACATTGTATTTCCAGCCATTTAAGTATTGTGTCTACTGACTTGGAGATTGTGTAGTTTGAATTGCACAAAGTTTTACTAATCTGCTAATATGTGTCAGTTGATACTGTTTTGCATGTAGTGTGTGGGGGTAAATAGTGTTTTAAATTGTAATGTGTGTATTGTAGATTTGCAAGAAATGTTTGATTAGTGCTATACCCTTGAATTTTAGTGTTGACAAGTGAGTATCACAGTCAAACAATGCTATTGTTTAGTTTTGTAACTCTACTGCATGTGTGCACGTGCAGGCTTTTATTACCCTGTGAATTGTTGCAGGATATGAGGGCTGCTGTTTCCAGCTACTTGTTATCTTCCTCCCCATTCCAGTGGTATGTAACAGGGTGTACACAAAACCTGTTTAAGCCTTGTTCACTTTTGTGATTTGAGAATATTGCATCTCAGTCCTCCATTTTTGGGAAATTTCCAAATGCCATCTAATGGCCCAACCGAGGGAAAATTCTGGTATAGTATGAAAATGTTGTGTAGCTTATCAATGGGCATACACACCTGCTTGATTAGCTTTGGTTAAAGCTATTTGACTTCAGCTTCATTGTAGCAGTAAGAAATGTTGATGGAATTGCTGACAGAATTTAACTCCAAGTACAACCTGAGTGTCAGGGTCGAGATCTATTAATCTGAACTGTTATAGATTGCAAAAGAAGCTTCTGGGACCACTGATGGGTAAATGCTTCTGCTGTTGGGACTGTGAGTACAAAAATGTGCTAGCTTTGATTTCTGATCCCTGCTTGCTGATTCAGGACCATTTTTCTTATCTGTGTTTCTGGAATGTTTAGACATCCGTCTTTGCTTCTTTCCCTGACTCCTGTAAATTCCAAATGAAAATCATAAGAGAGGCAGTGGTGCCCTATGTAGTTGGGTAGTCTGTCGAGTCACTGCAAACACCCCATACACCACCTACAGCCCCAACCTCGCACACAAAATTCAGACATTTGCCCTCTGGAGCACCTCACACCACAACCCCTCCTCCATACACTCTCCCAACTCTTCCTCCCACTTTGCCTTAATCCCCTCCAGCTATGCCTTCTCTTCTCCCAGAATCTCTTCCCTCCCCCTCCCCCCCCCCCACCCAGAATCTCTTTCCCCCCCCAGAATCTCTTTCCCCCCCCAGAATCTCTTTCCCCCCCCAGAATCTCTTTCCCCCCCAGAATCTCTTTCCCCCCCAGAATCTCTTTCCCCCCCCAGAATCTCTTTCCCCCCCAGAATCTCTTTCCCCCCCAGAATCTCTTTCCCCCCCAGAATCTCTTTCCCCCCCCAGAATCTCTTTCCCCCCCCAGAATCTCTTTCCCCCCCCAGAATCTCTTTCCCCCCCCAGAATCTCTTTCCCCCCCCAGAATCTCTTTCCCCCCCCAGAATCTCTTTCCCCCCCCAGAATCTCTTTCCCCCCCCAGAATCTCTTTCCCCCCCCAGAATCTCTTTCCCCCCCCAGAATCTCTTTCCCCCCCCAGAATCTCTTTCCCCCCCCAGAATCTCTTTCCCCCCCCAGAATCTCTTTCCCCCCCCAGAATCTCTTTCCCCCCCCAGAATCTCTTTCCCCCCCCAGAATCTCTTTCCCCCCCCAGAATCTCTTTCCCCCCCCAGAATCTCTTTCCCCCCCCAGAATCTCTTTCCCCCCCCAGAATCTCTTTCCCCCCCCAGAATCTCTTTCCCCCCCCAGAATCTCTTTCCCCCCCCAGAATCTCTTTCCCCCCCCAGAATCTCTTTCCCCCCCCAGAATCTCTTTCCCCCCCCCAGAATCTCTTTCCCCCCCCCAGAATCTCTTTCCCCCCCCCAGAATCTCTTTCCCCCCCCCAGAATCTCTTTCCCCCCCCAGAATCTCTTTCCCCCCCCCAGAATCTCTTTCCCCCCCCCAGAATCTCTTTCCCCCCCCCAGAATCTCTTTCCCCCCCCCAGAATCTCTTTCCCCCCCCCAGAATCTCTTTCCCCCCCCAGAATCTCTTTCCCCCCCCAGAATCTCTTTCCCCCCCCAGAATCTCTTTCCCCCCCCAGAATCTCTTTCCCCCCCCAGAATCTCTTTCCCCCCCCCAGAATCTCTTTCCCCCCCCCAGAATCTCTTTCCCCCCCCAGAATCTCTTTCCCCCCCCAGAATCTCTTTCCCCCCCCAGAATCTCTTTCCCCCCCCCAGAATCTCTTTCCCCCCCCCAGAATCTCTTTCCCCCCCCCAGAATCTCTTTCCCCCCCCCCAGAATCTCTTTCCCCCCCCCAGAATCTCTTTCCCCCCCCCAGAATCTCTTTCCCCCCCCAGAATCTCTTTCCCCCCCCAGAATCTCTTTCCCCCCCCAGAATCTCTTTTCCCCCCCCAGAATCTCTCACTCTTTCCCCCCCCCCACCGGGTCGGAGAATGGCCGTTGGCCGCTGTGACTCCCGCCCCCGCCGAAGTCTCCGGTACCGGAGATTGGTCGGGGTCGGGAATCGGGCCTCGACGGTTGGCGGGACCCCCCGTTCAATTCTCCGGCCCGATGGGCCGAAGTCCCGCCCAGAAATTGCCTGTCCCGCCGGCGTAAATCAAAACTGGTATTTACCGGCGGGACCAGGCGGCGTGGGCGGGTTCCGGGGTCCTGGGGGGGGCGGGGCGACCTGACCCGGGGGGTGCCCCCACGGTGGCCTGGCCCACGATCGGGGCCCACCGATCCGTGGGCGGGCCTGTGCCGTGGGGGCACTCTTTCCCTTCCGCCTCCGCTACGGCCTCCACCATGGCGGAGGCGGAAGAGACTCTCCCCACTGCGCATGCGCGGGAAACTTTCAGCGGCCGCTGACGCTCCCGCGCATGCGCCGCATTTCCGCGCCTGCTGGCGGAGCAACAAACGCCATTTCCGCCAGCTGGCGGGGCGGAAATCCCTCCGGTGTCGGCCTAGCCCCTCAATGTTGGGGCTAGGCCGCCAAAGATGCGGAGCATTCCGCACCTTTGGGCCGGCGCGATGCCCGTCTGATTGGCGCCGTCTTTGGCGCCAGTTGGCGGACATCGCGCCGTTGGGGGAGAATTTCGCCCCTCTTCTTTCTCTCGCCCCCCCCCCCCCCAGGATCTCCGACACCACTCCCTTCTCCAATCCCCCTGTCGTCAGAACCTCCTCCAACAGTGTGGTGGCCGGCGCCACCAAAAAGCTCGGTATCTCCTTCTCAGTGTAATCTCGGACCTGCACATACCTAAGCATTTCCCCCTGCTCCAACCCATATTTCGCCTCAAGCTCCTTCAGTCCTGAAAACTGGCCCCCCATAAATAAATCTTCTAGTGCCCTGACTCCCTTCTCCTTATGGGCAGTACGGTAGCACAAGTGGCTAGCACTGTGGCTTCACAGCACTGTGTCCCAGGTTCGATTCCCCATTGGGTCACTGTCTGCGCAGAGTCTGCACGTTTGCCCCGTGTCTGCGTGGGTTTCTTCCGGGTGCTCCGGTTTCCTCCCACAGTCCAAAGACGTGCAGGTTAGGTGATTTGGCCATGATACATTGCCCTTAGTGACAAAAAGGGTGAGGAGGGGTTATTGGGTTACGGGGATAGGGTGGAAGTGAGGGCTTAAGTGGGTTGATGCAGACTCGATGGGCCAAATGGCCTCCTTCTGCATTGTATGTTCTATGTTTTGCCCATTTCCGAAAACTCCCATCCCACGTCCCTGGCTCAAATCTGTGATTTCCCCCGAATCGGCAATTCCCTAGACCCCGCCCCCAGCCTAAAGTGCTGGCGCAACTGCCTCCAGATTTTCAATGTCGCTACTACTACCGGACCCCCTGAGTATTTCCCTGAGGCCATCGGGAGTGGCGCTGTTGCCAACACCCTCAACCCCCGACCCCTTACACAACTCTCCTCCATTCTAACCCACTGGGAGTCCCCCCCCCTCTAACCCAGCTCCTCCCCTTCTCCACATTCGCCACCCAGTAATAATATAATAAATTCGGAAGACCCAACCTCCCTAATTAGGCAGAGACAAAGTTAAGATTTTTGTACTCATGTTTACGTTTTATTAATATCCAGTATGATACTGGAAGGGATTCTGACCTTTTGCCACCTTGCCAGGAAAAGAGCGTATTGTACTAGCAAAATACGAGTAAATTTGCCCCAACTTTAAAAATTGTTGTCCTTGTGCACTTTTTAAATAAGTTGATGGAAAAGCAAAGCACAGAATTGGCAATGGCTCTAGGCTTAACCATGCAGAATATAGGCACCTTAACAAACTGCTGCATTATTTGGAACCTGGGTTTTCTTTTTGAGCTCATTATCTCATTACTCTGTATTCTTGAGTAGTGATTATTCATTAATTTTTATGCTGCAGAAGCTAAATCATAAATGCAAATCAAAGCTTGGCGATGGAGAGAGATAATTAGTGTTAGTGATAATTTGCAAACTGGCTTGTTCATTTTTCAGTCCATGAAAGCAGTTAAGTAACTCGTGGTCGAGTGGAATTTTCCAACTGTTGATGGTAGGGGAGAAGAACTGCATTCTTCAGTTTCCAGAAGTTATGCAGCTGATAAATGGGAACAAATATCACGTTAAAAATAGTCAAATATGGAATGCGATTTACTCATCTATAGTTACTTTGTAATTGCAGTTTAAATTTTACAAGTGGGATAAATGAGTTGAAAGTTCTGATTTAATGCTCAGAACCTCAGTCTCTCAATAAATTGCAAGCCAGTAAAGATGACTTAGAAACTGAACTTTCTGGTCCATTTAGCAAAGTTCTCGTGGACATTCCCTTTGGCAACTTATTTCCTTGAATGGAAACATGTACAAAATAGCTGTTGCAAATAAGAATTGGGAAAAGCTTGGGAGTAATTAAGTTGCTAACTCTGTCCGAAGAGTATTTTAGCTTTGCTAAACATTTTACCAGCCAAAATCAGAGGAAGCATTATGTGATCAGAATTGTCAAACTAGTAAATATAGAAGTGTTTTAAAAAAATATATATATATTTTCCCCAGCTATTTTTAGATTCTCTTTTTTTCCCTTCACCCTGAGCCCCAGTAATGTTCACCTCCAGCTAAGATACAATTCCAAACATAGGGGTGACCTTCCAGTTCCATATTCACGTGTATGCAGAACTTACATTAGTTTTCTATGATTACTCGGCTGGAATTCACATTTAGGAGAGAGATGATATTCTTTGAAAACTTGCTCTCTCCTCTCCTCACTGAACATCCACACACCTTCACTTTGCACATAAGTGACAGAAGGTTTAACTTGCTCAATGTCAATTGGGAATCAGACCTGACAACTTCAGAGTACAATTCGGTGGGTTTGTCTGCTGCATCATCACAACAGAACACTGTTTGAATTCTAGTGAAGAGAACAATGAAAAGTTCCTTTTGCTGTCTATTTTGAAGGCCACTGAGCCCTTTATATAGGTTATGTCTATCTAGTTCCTTTCCACGTGTACAGCAGCAAAGTGGTTCGATTACTGGACTAATGATCTGGAGGGCTGGGCTAATATTGGAACATATTCAAATCCACCATGGCAACTATAACATGTAAATTCAATTAATAAAATGAAACTTAGAATAGAAAAAAAGCTAGCGCTGTAACAGTAATGGTGATGATGAAACTACCAGATTGTCATAAAACTCAACTGGTTCACTGTTGTTGTTTACTGATTTGGCCTATAGTTGACTCTGGACCCACAGCTGTGTGGCTGATTCCATAACTGCCACTCTGAAATGGGCAAGCAAGCTACTCAGTTGTATTCAAGAAATTGATGGTCAAAGACAAATTAGGGATGGGCATGGCCTTACTGGCAATGGGCAAATATTGTGAGTGAATTTGAATAAAGGTACTTGAAGTTGCTGCAATATTTTTAGATAGACTGAAAATTAATTGTACAGAAGCAGCTGAAAATGGTTGGTTTCTGGCAGTAATGACATGGAGTTATGATTCTGGGCCTGGGTGAGCACAGTTGTCTTCTTGGGCGTCAGAAATGATTCTAATGTCTGGAGGATTTTCCCAGTTTTCCATAATCTCAGTTTTGTTAAGGCTCCTTAATGTTATTTGGATGTTGAATGCAGTTATTCTCCTTCCCTTGCATTCAGCTTTTGTGTTCATGTCTATATCACGACTTTGATAAGGATTGGAGTTTAGTGGCTGTGAAGAATCTAAACTGAGCAGGTTATTGGTGAATTGGCATTGTTTTGCACAGGTAAGAACTTATTTCATTACTTTGATAGGTGTCTGATAAAGTGGCTTAGCTTGATGGTGTTTTGCTTTATTAAATAGGATATTGGCATTAAACTGACAGTTGAATTGATGTAGATAGAGGAGAGAAGCAGCTAATTCTGGTCTTCAGCCTTACAGCTGACATTCTGTCAGGACATGTAACTGTTGCTGTGTTAACAGTACTTAGCCACATTAATATCATGTGAAGTGAACTGAATTGGCTGAGCATTAATAATGGGGTGTGAGAGGAGGCAGAGCAGAATTGCCCACCCATCACTTTTGGTTGAAAATGTTTGCAGAAGTTTCAGTCTTATATCATGGCCTCTGCTTTTGTTGAAGATTGTGATTCTCAAGGGTCCTTTTTGTTAAATGTTTTCCACTATTTTTGACTGGATGTGTACAGCTGGATGTATACAGCATTAGAGTTTAATGCTGATCTATTGGTTACAGGCCTGCTCCTTTGGTATTGCTGTGATAGGTCGATGTGTCATTGTAAAGCATGTCTGGTGCTGCTGCTAGAATGATGTTTACAATTTCCATTGAATAAGGGTTGCTATCACAACTTGAAAGGGAATGGATATTTCACCCACAGAGTGCAGTGGTATACAGTTCTGTTACTTATGGGTTTTGGCATCTTGTGGATGCCTAGTTTTGGATTTCTTGATCTGTATCAGTTAGTGTGGTGGTTGTACCGTATTGCATGATGGGGGAGACCTTCAATATGAAGAATTTAGTTTCATGTGGAGTTTGTGGTGGTCACTTGTACCACTGCTGATGTGAACACGTCTATGGCAGGTTGTTGAAGACTAGATTAAATGGGTAATAGCTTCCTGTTGGTACATGGCAACCTGGCTTTGACTCTGCTTGGCAGCTATGTATTTTAGGACTCCGCTGGCTTGGCTGGTGGTGGTACCAACCATGCTTGAACTTTGATGTTCCAACCCTGAGTATAATTTGGCTTCTTTCTTCCCTAGGTGCTTAATGCAAATAATTAATATTTGGAGAGAGGTATTCTTTGTTCGATCTGAAATACAGAACTCTGAAGCCTTGAGGACTCTGAGCAATGCCCCTTCACGTGGGCCTGTCAGTGGGAGAGACCATACTTTTGAAATTCAGGGTGTTGATTGATATTTATGCCTCTTGAGTACACTGTGTTAACTTGGGGCAGTAGCCCTAAATGCTGATGAAAGCTGCAAGCCGTTTGGGCTGAGATTACCCGAGTTTGTTCTGACATGGTGCTTGGTTATTTGGCAATAAGCCTGTCCCATATTTCTCATTGTGGTTGTTTTGTAACTAAGTGGTTCCGCTACACACGAAGGGAGGGGTGACTAATTCCCTTTCCTGAAGCAAATTAGTGAAGCACTTTTTTTTTTACAACCATCTGAAAGCTTTTCTGATTGTGTTTCCTGGCCCACCAAGTGTTAGCTTTATTGATTTCATCGCTATTTACAATGACAGTCTTGAAACGCACTGACCAGAAAACAATTGTAATTGCTATTTGTCGGGGTACACAACAACTTTTGCTGAATAATTGGCTTGTAAGCACATAACGCAATCTAACTGGTGGGAAAAATACTTTAAGCTAAATGATATGTCTGGGAAATGTGTGATTTCTCATTCCACAATGTTCGCACACAAAATTGATTTGACATTGCCCCAGCATTTCAGATTTAACTCTTAAATTTCCACTATTTCAAATTTGGTTCTATGCCCCCTTCTTGCTGATCCAAAATTGCATTTTCTAGTACAGTAAATGTGAACAAATGTTATAACTTGTATAATTACATGAAAGTTAGTGTAGCACTTCATTAACAGGTTAGTATTGTAGAAAGTAAGACTCAATTAAAAAATAACCAGAACAGGATTGAATTACTCTTGCCTTGCCTCACATCTGGAATTCAGCATTTTTGTCCACGTTTTGACCAAGGCTGTAATAAGGTAGAGTCAAATGCTCCTGGTAGAACCCAAATTGGGCAAGTAAGTGCTGCTTTATGACACTGTCGACAATATCTACCATCACTTTTCTGATTGATAGTATGCCAATGCATTAGTAATTGACTAGAATAGATTTGTTCTTTTATTTTGTGGACAGGGCATACCTAGGCAACTTTCCATGTTGGGTAGATGCCAGTGTTGTCACTGTACTGGAACAGCTTGGCTAGAGGTGTGGCTATTTCTGGAGTGCAGATCTTTAGCTGGGATGTTGTTGAGACCCACAGTGTTTACTGTATCCAGTGCACTCAGCAGTTTGCTATATTATATCGAGTGAATTGAATTGTGCTGAAGGCTGGCTTCCGTGTTGGGGACACCAGGAGACAGCCAAGATGAATCACCCACGCAGCACTTTTGGATGTAAACTCCATAATGGTTGTCATGTGATCTGTGAAGATCATCTTCCTGAGTGAATATTTTTTTGGTGCTCCTCATTGACTGTTAGCTGCATAATCTGAACATTGTTTTCCCCATCAGTTTCTTGTAACAGGCAGAGTGGTACTGCCATGCCACTCTTGAGGTGTTTCAATACAAAGTTGAAGAAAAGTTGTCACACGTTTAAATCTTGTGTAGGTTTTGCCAGCATTTCTTTCCTGTAGAGACATTTGTCACTCAACAGATGATTTATATTTACACAGAGAAAATAAATTAGGGGAAGGAAGTTTTAAGAGGAAGTATTTGTAACCAGTAGTTCCTTTTCTGCTATGTCCTTCACTACCTTGTACTGAAAATATATTGCTAAAATTCAAGAATAATTTTGTATAGAACCCAGTTAGTCAGTTATGAAGATGGAGTTCTATTATGAGTCCATGGTAACACCAAAGCTCTTTCTTTCTGAATGGGTTGGACAGCTTTCTCTTGCTGTCCGAAATCTGTGATGGGATGACAGTTCTGATCCATCTCTTTGATGCGTTACCTTGGTGCTATTTATTTGTGACCCAAGCAATGAGAGTTAACTGCGTGGGCATAGCACTCGGAGGCCATCTTTTATTCATGCACAATATGTACATGCTCGCTTCTCACTACAACGTTGGCTATTTCTGTCCTTTGGTTCAGACGCAAACCAGATAGTCGGTGCATTCTTCTTTTTGATGAATTGACTTTGAGGATGTTCTGAAGGCCTAGAGTATCTTCTGTTTGTTGGTATCTCAGAAGATTTCATTGTGACAGTGGCGATCTAGGACCAGATAACTTGCTCTCTATTACAGAGAGTAAGCATTGCATGGGTCAGTAATGGGCAGAGGTTGGAACAAAGTACCAAGACACAGTGAATGGCATTTAATTTTAAACTGATTTATGAAGGCTGTTATTGAAGTTGTGGATAACTATGTTACCATCAGAGGGTTCAGTTCCAGGTATTTTAGGAAAAATTGTTAGACTGTTTATTGACTCCAAGCTGGAAAGCAGACTTAGCAACATAACTTCAAGAGATTAACATGATAAACAGGAAACTGAGACAAAATTCGGAATGGTTTGGAATACTTTTCTGCTGCTGTTTTGCCACAGATGTAAATGTTTTTCATAAAATTACAAAGTCTGCATTATTTCTACAAGGGCACAGTTTGTGCCCTAATGCTCTCGGCTGACGTCAGAAGTTTATAGAGTTAGCTGTTTTGTACTAAAACTATTTCAGCAGCACCCATGGGTAATGGAACATTCATATTGGAGCCCAAAGATTGATGTCGGTCTCTGGCAACGTCTATTCCAAGCTTTGAGCCTAAGGATATAGTTGTTGTTAATGAATGTAACCTAAATCTGGACTGAGCAAGTATCCAAACTTCTGGTTCTGTTGTTTTGGTTCCTGTCAAATCAAATTTGCTTTGAAGTGAATATACAGCTCCCTAATTGTAACTATGTTGTCAAACTACTGCTGCAGTTTTTGGACCGTGGAACTGATTACATTTAATGTAAAGGTGAATGGGCCATGGTTAGCCTCTATTATTGTTGATGCAAAATCTGGGCATTAACTTTTCCCCAATCATATCTACATCACTGGGAAAATAACATTTGAAGGTGATTTGGTATTTATATATTAATTTTCCCCTCTATTTTTCAAGTTAATTTCTTCCTTGTTTGTTATATACTTAAAGGATAATTTTTCGGGATTCTGCAGAATTCTCACAGAAAGAGTGCGGGAGTGGGACTAATGGATAGCTCTTTCAGACAGCCAGCATGGATACACATGGACGACTGACCTCCTTCTGTGCTGTAAGAATCTATTCTATGTTACTCCTTTCGATGAGTTTTGCTCTTCATAAACCAAAGCTTGGACTATATATATATTTTATATATATATATATATTACACCTTCTCTGGAAATTAGTTGTTGTCCAAGGTTCAGTACACAACTCTCATGACTCTAATTTGCTCATGAGAATGAAATGAATACTTTCATATCCTCCTCGTCTTAAACAAAGAATAATCACTGTCCGATCACGTGGTTTAGAATATAATCTTTATATCAGATTTTGTAAAAGAGAAACAGTAGCAAAAAAACCCTCATCAGTTTCTGCTAGATCATCATTAACTTGAAACTGCCATGTTCACCAAATAATAAAACCAGCTCTCCTAAGACTGATCTCACCCTGCAAGACTTTACTTATTTGCCATGAGCACAAGAACTTTTCAATTATCCGAATGCTGCAGCAGCATGGAACAGTTGATCAACTCATTCTGCTAGAGATACCCGAGAGAATGCTGTCGAGTGAAAACCAGACTCTTAAGTTGAGGTCTTGCAGGTATTCAAGATTGCCACTTCTTAATCAAAAGCTAAAGGGCCAACTGGCTGATTTTCTTGTGCCTGCTGTGCAGCCTTCTGTTGTCTCTGATTTGTCTCACTGCTTACCTGCCGTCCAGTATTGGAGGAGCAGAAATTTCTTTCAACTGGATATTGGAAAGGCCAAAGCCGTTATTTACAGTCCCTGCCACAAACTCCATCTCTCTCTCTCTCTGACAACTGTTTGAGACTGAAACAGACTGTTTGTAAACTTGATGATCCATTTCTAACCAGGCATCCACTCACACCACCACAGCTGCCGTTTGCACCTCTTAATGTCACCTCTCACCACCCCTCCCTCAGTTCATCTGTTACTCAAATCCTTGTCAATTACTCTGTTGCCTTTAAACTGGATTATTCCGATGGTCTCCTGGCTGACTTCCATCCTGCATAAACATGAATTCAACCAAAACTCTGCTGGCCGTATCCTATCTGATGAGCCCTGTTCATTTATCACTGTTATGTTACTGACCTACAATGGCTCCAGGTTCAACAGCAGTTGAATTTTAAAATTATTATGCACTCTTTCAAATCCCTGCATGTCTTTGCCTCTCCCTATCTCAGTAACTTCATCCAACTCTACAAGCATCTGAGAACTTAGCACTCCTCCATTTCTGGTTTTTTGAACATCCTTGATATTAATCATTCCACCACTGATGGTCATATTTTCAGTTACTAAGATTCAAAGCTCTAATTTCCTCCTCAACTCTCTTCACCGCTGTACCTTGCTTTCCTCCACTCTTTAAAATCTACCTATTCGATCAAGCTTTTGATCATGTGCCTAATACCCTTTGTATTTGTCAAAATTTGCTTGATAACACTTCTGTGAAGTATCCTGGGACGTTTTAGCACTTTAAAGTTACAGCTGACAAAGTTGGAGGGCCAGATCTCAGTCTGGTATGCTACCCATAGGGGTACCTGAATTGCACCAGCCACACTTCCACTGTGGGCTTGATGTACAGCTTCCTGGTGGAAGCTGTCAGATCCTACAAGTTTTAGGCTTTTTAATTTGGCATCAAAAGTCTTAAGCAGAGATCAGAGCTCCAACAAAGTGGAATCCCCATTTGTGTTGGAGCAATAATCAACCTTCTCCATTATGAAATGTTACATTTTACAGACGTTATGAAGCTGATAGGGACAAGTGAGTCTTCCATCACTGGAAATTGTATTGTGAATGAACTCTGACTGGTGCAATGGAAATCTCTTCTTACTGTTTGCTGCAAGTGGCCTGTGTGTAATGTGTTAGACTAGTCTCTGCTTGATTCCTGTTGGGCATGTGTTTGCAGTTCACCACTGCTCCTAATTTGTCACTAAATTAGGAATCTGAAAGACCAGAGGATCACCATTTAGGTGACTCCATGTTTATGTAGCTTTGCATGCTCTGTTTGGAATCAAAGACATTGTTGAGCCTCTATACAGGCAACTTTATTTTAAAAAAAATTGAGGTATTAAGATTTTATTGAGGTAGTTTTTGGTATTATAACAACACAATAAACAATGTACATGAAACAATAAACATAGTGCAAAAGCTGTCTCCCTCCCTTACAGGCCCCACCTTTATTAACCCCCTACTCTGAGCTAAACTAACCCCCCCACTTCTGCTGATGATTAATTTTCCGCGAAGAAGTCGACGAACAGTTGCCACCTCCGGGCGAACCCTAACATTGACCCTCTCAAGGCAAACTTGATTTTCTCCAAACAGAGAAAGCTAGCCATGTCCAATAGCCAGGTCTCTGACTTTGGGGGCTTTGAGTCCCTCCAATCTAATAGTATCTGGCTCCGGGCTACCAGGGAAGCAAAGGCCAGAACGTCTGCCTCTTTCTTCTCCCCCGGGTCTTCCGACACCCTGAAAATTACCACCTCTGGACTCAGCGCCTCCATTGTTTTTAACACCATGGACATGACATCTGCAAACCCCTGCCAAAATCCTCTAAGCTTTGGGCATATCCAGAACATGTGAACATGGCTCGCTGGTCCTCCCGCACATTTTGCATACCTGTCTTCCACCCCAAAGAATCTGCTCATCCGGGTCACTGTCATGTGAATCCGGTGAACGACCTTAAATTGTATCAGGCTGAGCCTGGCAAAAATGATCACTGAGCAAAAGTGGAAGGAGGGCAAAAAACCATGGTTTCAAATTGGGGGCTGTAGAAACTATTATGGAGCGAATTAGAGAACCTCGGGTCTAGATAGCTAAAGATATGGCTGTCAGTAGTGGGATATAGGGAAGAGCTCAGTTTTGTAGGATTGAAGATTTTAAAGATGGGGTTGAACCACAAAAAGATCTAAATATGGAATGGGAACTTTATTTTGGTGGCCTTGGGGGATGGAAGCTAATATAGATCAGCAAGGACAGGGTGAAAGATGAGATGCACTTTGCGGGAAGTTTGGACAAACAAGAGTTTACAGAAAATGGAGAATGGGGTAGGAAATCATTGTGTGATTATTCTAAGACATGGATGAAGATCTCAGCATCAGGTGAAGGTGGGTGTTAATATGGATTTCGGCAGTCTTTGTAATGAAAAGGATGTGGAATTGAAAGATCAATGCTAGATCAGTTAGACACCGAAGTTGCAAATAGTCTTGTATAGTTAGAAACAATGGCCAGGGAAGGGGATAGAATCTGTGGAAACAACAAGGCCTCAAAACAGTGCTTGGAGTCTTCATGATGTTTAGCGGGGGGATGGTGTAATGTACACAGAACTGGATGATGTCAGAGGAACAGTCTGAAAGCACAGACAGGGAAGTGGTCAAGAGAATTGGTGTAGCGGTAGAGCTGAATATCAAATGTGCATAATTTGATGTTTTCTTTGGATGGTATCACCAAGGGTCACTACATGAAGCATAGGAAGGGAAATGGGCAGCAGATGTGGTATTGCTCGAGGAGATGTTTGATTTAAAATATCCATTCCAGGTTCATGTTCACACCGTAGGCCAGATATGAGGAAGTCATAACAAAACATGGCAGAGAACTGTATTATGATCTTGTGTTTTTGAGTTCCTGATGGGACGTGTAAGACATAAATTCTATGAACACTTGTCCGATGTTCATGTCAATTGATATTCGCCATCATTTGAAAGGGGACACTATATCAGGATGATTTTCACATCATTGTGATTGAGATTGCAAATGATTTGAGCCAAGAAGAGTGGTTTTGTCTTGGAGATCTGAGACTAAAGGGAAGTGGTTTTGATTACCCAAACTCATTTCCTTGCAAGCTTAGTAGTCTATCTTTTTAAAGGTACATTTTTTGTGCTCTACATTTAATTCCTAATGATCCCCAACAAACTTCAGTTTTCTGATACTTAAATTTTGTTTTGTATGCAGTATTTAAGACCAGAGGATTTTATGGTTTTTGTGGGAAATAAAATTAGTTTGAAAACTGTAATATAATTTGGAGAGGGCAAAAAGAACTAAAGCACAAGGAAAAGGCTCAGATTGGTGTTATAGAAAATATATAAGGAGAAAGGAATCCTATCAAAGAAAGCCCTTGGTGCGCACAACAGGGAAGTATGTGGATAAAGGTGCCTTTTGTTCTGGTTTGATGTATTAAACTGCAGGGTGTATTATAAAACAACCCAGTTCTACCCAAACAAGCTGGTAGATGCCCCTGCGCAGAGGATCTGGGCTACCTTGCGTGATGTACCCATCCCTTGGGCCATCTTGATCATGTAGCACCCGGTATAATTTGCATTCAATGTGTAAACCTGTGTATGATGATCTTAAGTCTTTATTTTTAGGAGTACTGCAGATGTCAATTTATAATCAAATACTAACTTCTTGGTTCTTGCTTTCAAACATTCTAGAAGGTTTGTTAATCTATAGTTTCAGATGAAAATGCATTGAGCTGGGAGATTTTGACAATGTTTCAAAAATGCTGTTGAAAAATAATTTTTATTTTATTGGGATCTTCATTGTTTCTGTCCGGGTTCAGTAATTTTTGATCAGACCAGCCATGGTAACTTGTAGTTTTGTTTAAATATTTTCATCAGAATAACTTGGCACATATACCAGCCAATCCATTGATGTATTCATGCTTGATTCGTTCTGGGGCAAGAAACTCAGAACCCCCCCCCAAAAACGCTGGTTGCTTCCCACAAAGTAGAGTGAACATCGACTAGCATTTAATTCTGGTCACAGTTTTTATATCCTTTGCCAGTTAAAGTGGTCACGATGAAGCTAGGAATGCTGCTAGAGAGGAAGATTTAAGTTTTTTTTTAAAATAAAGGGGTTAATGTCTGAAGTGTTTGGCAACATTTTCTGGTTGTTAGTAGTCCCTTTCCAAACACCTTGTGATACTGAATCATTGACTGACCTTTCTATTTTTATAAGATTGTGAGAAGTTATAGATATTGTCTTAGCACCCTGCTCTTCAAACTAAAAGTTAGAACTACACATGTTGCTGGATGACGACATAAAACTGGTTGGGCATTCAATTTATACGAACATCATGCAGGCTTAATGTCTGCTTAATTTGTACAAAATATAATTGGGTCTTGAAATACGTGAAATAACATCTGCATTCTGAACGACATGGAAGCTGTACAATGGTTAACTGAAGTTCTATAAGTCATTATGCTTATTGATGGGGTTTTATACGTTTGCTTCATATTTGTAATTGCAAGAGATATGATTCTAATTGATATAACTGGGACGAGAATATCCCAGAATGGAACCCTGGCTCAAAAGACCATAATTTTTTAAATATAAAGTGCGGAGGAGCAGGGTCACAGGACTGCTAATTAGTTTTAATAAGAAAAACATTGATTAAACATGAACAAATTGGATTATAATGCAATACGCATGTACCCATCCTTAGCTTAACAAGGAGAGGCAGCATGGTGGCATAGTGGTTAGTACTGCTGCTGCATGATGCCGAGGTCCCAGGTTCGATCCCTACTCTGGGTCACTGTCCGTTGGAGTTTGCACATTCTCCCCGTGTTTGCGTGGGTTTCGCCTCCACAACCCAAAGATGTGCAGGGTAGGTGGATTGGCCACGCTAAATTGCCCCTTAATTGGAAAAAATGAATTGGTACTCTAAATTTATTTGAAAAAACAATTACACACAGGTTTTAGGATAAACACGGATTAAAAAGTACATCTTAATCTACAATGGTTGCATTAACACAGTCCCTTTTATGCACACAGATGACTGTGGGTGAATACACTCTCCACTCTGGTTACTGCAATTGTCTCTTTAACTCAGAACACTTTGTTTACTCTTTCTTGAATTCTACTGAACAGTATCTTAGTCTCTGCTCACTAAACTCCAGTTGCCTTGAACATTATTTCTCTCCCAATGCCCTGGTTCTCTGGACTGTAACTTGTACTTTAGGAAGCCTTCTTCTTTGAAGCTCCCATCCTTTCCAGCCTGTCTTCTGGCAGAGTTGAGAGATGTTTATTACGTGAGGTCCTTTCTCCAACTGCAATCAAATTAGCTAAACTAAAACTGAAAAGCTTCTCCACTGTACAAGGCCCAGTCGCTAAGCAATGCCCACATACCTCTGCAGGCCTATTTATTCCTCACACCGTAATCCTTTCTGAACACAATAGAAACACAGTTGGAAACTAATCAACCTCCACACATACAAACACCGTTGTCCAGCATGAACCTAATGATGGGTTTTACCCTTTCAGGCCACAAACATTAAAACTATATCCTATTTTTGATGTTTACCAATACAAATTGCCTAAATGGGCCGAACCAACACCGAAAAACTACCTTTACTTTCCTAACACAATCTTGAACCCATTCTTTCGCTAAATTGTAATATTGAACCTTACTCACGAAATATAATTAAAGTGATAGGTTGATGCAGAACTAGGAAGCACAACTATTCAAAGGCCAGTGTAGTTTGATATGCATACATAATTATAACTTATTGACAGAGAAAAGCTTTTCATTACGCGTGCTGGATTCAATTAGTTCCTTAACTACAGGTTCCACTGTGGTCAAAGCTATCTTTGTTCACATTTAGTTGGACAATTCTCTTGTGAAAATTTTGCACAGACACGCTTAGATTGTGTGTGCTGTTTAGTGAGAGTAACTATGGAGAACTCTGTATTTAGTCTTGAACGGCTTTGAAATGGTTATTATCTTCTCTTGCCTAATGTCAAAATGAAGGGCCAAACTGAACTGGCAAATATGCTCAAGGGATAGATCAACAGAGATTCAGTGGCAGACATTTATAGGGATATTTCAGAATAGACATTCCAATGTGTAAGAGAAATTTCAAGAGGAGGGCGCATCATCTAGTTAACTAAAAAAAGTTAAAACCGTATTAAACTGGAATAAAAACATATAGTTGCACAATAATCTTTATTATTGTCACAAATAGGCTGACATTAACACTGCAATGAAGTTACTGTGAAAAGCCCCCAGTCGCCACACTCTGGCGCTTGTTCGGGTATACTGAGGGAGAATTCAGGATGTCCAATTCACCTAACAAGCACATCTTTCGGGACTTGTGGGAGGAAACCGGAGCACCCGGAGGAAACCCAAGCAGACACAGGGGGAACGTGCAGACCCTGCACAGACAGTGACCCAAGCAGGAATCAAACCTGGAACCCTGGTGCTGTGACGCAACCGTGCTAACCAATGTGCAACCGTACCGGCCCCCCCCCCCCACACTTTGCTACCGTAAATGGTATCAGAAGATTGGAATGCATATAAAGAAAATTAGAGTATGAGAGAAAGCTAGCTAGTAATATAAGAGTTTCAAAAGATATTTAAGAAAGAGCTAACTCTTGGTAATGGGAAATACGGCTATGGTGGATTAATTAAATGGGTATTTTTTCAGCTGTATTCACTGTAAATCAGGAAATGGCATGGCGAGGAGAACTCAAGAAAATGACAATCACCAGTGAAGTGGTATTGAGCAAGTTAGTGCTGTTGTGCTCCTAATTGTGAGCACAGATACCATAGATTGGAAGATGCTAATGTACCTGCTTTATTCAAAAAGGGAGGAAGACCAAAAACAGGAAACTATAGACCAGTTAGCCAAACATCTGCCATAGTTAATAGTTATTAAAAAATTATAGCAGGGCACTTGGAAACAATCAGGCAAAGTCAACATGGTTTTGTGAAAGGGAAATCATGTTTAACAAATTTATTGGTCTGATCTGCTGAGGATAATGGGGAGCTGCTGAATGTACTGTACTTAGATTTCCAAAAGGCATTTGATAAGGTGCTACTTAAAAGGTTATTGTGTAAAATAAAAGCTCATGATATAGGGAGTAAAATATTGGCATGGATTGAAGATGCAGCAGTGTGCACAATCTATAAGATACACCGAAGGAACGCACCAATGCTCCTTCGGCAACACCTTCCAAAACCCACTGCCATCTAGAAGGAAAAGGTCAGCAAAAACATGGAAACACCACCTGAATGTTCCCCTCCAAGTCGCACGCCATCCTGACTTTGAAATATATTGCCATTGGAGTTTACATTTGTCAGATTTTGTTTGAGAAGGCTCCTGTGAAGGGTCTTTGGGCATTTTGTTTGAGAAGGCTCCTGTGAAGGGTCTTTGGGCATTTGACTATGTTAAGGGTGCTACCTAAATGCAAGGTGTTGTTTCTGAATTTCTGTGCAACTGGGCAACCCACGAGGATAAGCTGAGGAATTGAATCTTATTCTATTTAGTTTTTATTCTGTTAGGTGCTGTTGTGCTCCTAATTGTGAGCACAGGCACCATGCTGTTTAACTTGTGCCCAAGAATGAATCATTGTCTCCAGGTAACAAGTGGGGGAAAACAACAGATGTATAACAAAAATCAGTGGAGCACTTTGCCCTATCTGAGGATGGATGTCACTCCCAAGTCCGAGTTAAACAAACCTCCGAATCTTTCAAGAAGCATGCAGTTTTATTCTCGGGTTTCCAATGCTTGGCAAGATAATAACATGCCCCAGCTTGAAAGTGGTGGTTCTTGTGTTATTCCAAAGAGGAGTGGATTTGTATCCGAGTCTGTAATCTCGGGGGAGTAATCTGTACTCAGAAGCTCTGGGCATCAGTTTCTCAGTCACAATATATTGAAGCTGGTGGAAGTTTTTCTTTTGTTGGTATCCGGTTAAGGAAGCAATGAAGAAATAGGAACATCCAAAACAGTCAAGCTTTTTATAGTCAACTTGAGTGTTGAGGAGAAAAGAAACAGATTTATGATAATTGACTACTTGAGAGCAGATGAGATTTTTAATGCAGCAAGTTGGATGGCACAGTTGTTAGCACTTTGAAGCAGCAGGGACCCAGGCTCGATTCTGACTTTGGATGACTGTGTGGAGTTTGCACTTTCTCCTCGTGTCTGTGTGGGTTTCCTCCGGGTGCTCTGGCTCCCTCCCACAGTCATAAAATGTGCAGGTTAGGTGAATTGGCAAGCCTAAAATTGCTCCTTGGTGTCCAAAGGTTAGGCGGGGTTAAGGGATGGGGTGGGAAGTGGGCCTGGGTAGCGTGCACGTTCAGAGGGTCGGTGCAGACTCGATGGGCCGAATGGTATCCTGCACTGTAGGTATTCTATAATTCTATTCTATGCTATGTTTCTTCACTCGCTGAGTCAAAATCTTGGAACTCTCCAACAACGCTGTAGGTGTACCTACATCATATGGACTGCAGCGATTCAAGAAGGCAGCTCACTGCAATCTGGTCGAGTGCCCACATCTTAAATCTATACATTGATATGACTTATTTTGTTTCATAAAAGAATGATCAATGTGGGCCCAATGGCCTCCTTCATTATAAAAGTTTCTATGATTTATAATCTGTCATTTGAGCTCATAATTTGTTACCAATTCTGCTTGGTTGCATTGCACATTTTTAATTAACCGCAACTTGCATTTATAAATCACTTTTAACATACAACAATGCTCAAGGCACAGAAAAAGCAGATTTGAAGCTTAAGAAATTTGTTTTAAGCTAACTGAAGTTGGCGAAGGAGTAAGAGATGGGATTTGTTCATTAAGTTGTGAAGACTTGAGACTGCACTATTGAAAATGGGAGGAAGTACAAGGGTTCTTTAGGCGGTGGCAACCGTTCTTAGACTTTCTGGCAGAACGATAGACATTGGTCAATGGCAGCAGCGAGTGGGGGGGGGGGTTTACTTTATTTTTGTTTATGTTATTTACACTGGAAGGGTCTGAGGGGGTGTATACACCTGTTGTCTTCAGTCGGGGTGTTAATGTTAATTTATTATTTAGGTACGGGGGGGAGGGGTTTGGGGGGGTTGCTTTTTTAGATTGTGTTTTGTACTTAACCATGTTGGGCTCTTTTTTCTTTCTCATTTTGTTATTGATATTTTATGAAAACCTTTAATAAAAATTATTTAAAAAAAAAAAAGAAAATGGGAGGAAGTAAACACCCATAATAGGAGGTTGCGAGAGGGATGTAAGATGAGTGAGAATTGTAAATTTGATTTGTTCAGAGATAGTCACAAAATAGGTTAGAATCGAGGGTGGTAGATGGATTTACTACCAGACAGGATGTGAATGGTGGCGCTCTGAACGCTTTGTTGGTTTTACTTTTGAAATCTTTTCTTGTGTTGTGAGGCTAACATTCACTTAGACTTTGCTATTGTACCCCTTTTAATCATAGATTTTGTTTGGTTAAATTCCGTAGACTTTAATGCCAATCGACCATGGTGTAACTTCCTTTAACAAAATCATTACTGTGGTACGTTTGTCCCTCTCAGTCCTATATTTGATTTAACCTATTTATCGTCAGTGCTATGAACATGTTAGCCACAATTCAGTCATCAATTGGAATATGAGCTAGAAACTAAGTCATGAGACATTTGTTCCCAAATATCTATCCTCCCTTGAAAGTGATGATAATTAGAGGGATAAGATTCCTGGCAATAATGGGTAACATTCCCAAATTACCCCATTCTTTATATTAGAATATGACCAATGAACCATTCGTCTATTTGGACATCACAGCCAATTGGATCCTGACATCATCTGATGGTAAACGGGAAGGAGACAGGAAAGCAGGAAACTAGAGGCCAGCTTAACATCTGTCATGGGGAAAATGTTATAAGCTATTAAAGATGTTATAACCATGCACATAGATAAATTCAAGTTACTCCGGATTAGTCAGTGTGGTTTTGTGAAAGGAAAATGTGAAACCATTTATTCAAATTCTTTGAAGAAATAGCAGATTCTGTGGACTTAGGGAAATGGGTGGATGTACCAAGACTTTCAGAGGGCATTTGATAAGGTGCCTCATCAAAGGTTATTATGGAAAATAAAAACTCAAGGTGTAGGGGGTAATATTGATGTGGATAGAAGATAACAGGAAACAGGCATAAACTGGTCATTTTCTGGTCAGCAGGATGTGACAAGTAGTGTGCCTCAATTCTTATCATTTATATAAATGGATGAAGAGACCGATGGTATGGTTGCTAATTTCATTGGCAACACAAGGATAGGTAAAGTAAGTTCCGAAGAGGACAACAAGGCTACAAAAGGTTATAGATAAGTTAGGCGAGTAGGCAAAGGTCCAGCAAATGAATTATAATGTGGGAAAATGTAAGGTTGCCCGTTTTGGCAGGACAAAGGGAAATGAAGCATATCATCTAAATGGTGAAAGAGATTACAGAGCTCCCAAGATGCCGCGGGATCTGGATGTCCGACAACATGAATCGTAAAGGTTGCAGGTGCAGCACATAATTAGCAATTGTATAACGGTGCAGACTCGATGGGCTGAATGGCCTCCTTCTGCACTGTATGTTCTATGTTATCTTCTATTGTGAGGGGAATTGAATACAAGAGTATGCTTCAGTTATGCAGGGCATTGGTGAGACCACATCTGAAGTACTTACAAACATATGAATAAGACCAAAAGTAGGTCATTTGGCCCCTCAAGTCTACTCCATCATCAATAAGATCATGGCTGATTTTTTTGTATTTCGAATTCCACATTCCTATCTACCCCCAATAACCATAGGTTCTTCTTAGGCAAGGGAATCTACCGTCCACAGGCATACTTATTTCACAGCGCATGTTAATCCATCAAAGTACCCCAATAATTTGTTTAACATAATTTCCCTTTCATTACACCATGTTGACTCTTCCTGATTCCCATGAGTTTTTCCAAGAGCCCAATTTAGGAATAACAGAGCAGGCTAGAGGTGTCAAGTGGCCTGTTCCTAATTCGTATGTCGGATTAAAACCCAGAAGAGCAAGACCATGCAGGCCCCAATATAAAGAAACTTTCCAAAAGCCTCAATTCTAGCACCTTCCCCATTACAGATGTTGAGTTGACGGGCCTATAATTTCCTGTTTTCTGCCTCCCTATTAAAATAGAGGGGTTACATTTGCTACTTTTCAGTCTGATGGAGTCTTTCCAGAATCTAGTGAATTTACAAAATGAACATCTTCACATTCACATCTATTATATCATTAGTCACGACATGGAGATGCTGGCGTTGGACTGGGGTGGGCACAGTAAGAAGTCTCTCAACACCAGGTTAAAGTCCAACAGGTTTATTTGAAATCACAAGCTCATTAGTCACACCTTTTAAGACCTGAGGATAAAGTCCGTCAAAATCTGGAGACTTGTCCCACAGCTCCATCAGTTTGCTTAATACTGCTTCTGTAGTGTTGTAACTGCTTCCCCAGTGATCGTAATTTCACCGACTTCCTCCCTTCCACCTCCTTATTTACAGCTATCACTGGAATGTTTTTTGTATTTTCTATAGTGAAGACAGCAGCAAAATATTTGTTCATTCCATTTGCCATTATTATCTACTGGCCCCCAGCTTCTGTTTTATATGTTTCTCCTATTAATTCATTATTGTCATTCTCTAGTGGACCAACGCTCACTTTACTTTGTTCCTTTTTAAATATCTTTAGAAACTCTTGCAAAAATGTTTACATTTCTAGCTAGCTTCCCCTTGTACTCTTTCTTTCCTATGATTAGCCTTTTAGCCATTGTTTGCCATTCTTTATATTCTGACCATATTCTGACTAATCATTTGACTTGCCACTCATCTTTGCGCAGTTATATGCTTTTCCCTTGAGTTTAATATTTTCCTTAACTCCTTTCGTTAATCATGGATGGTGGGTCAATCCCTTAGAATTTCCCTTTATAGTAGGAATATACTGATTGGGTATTCAGAAATATCTCCTTAAAATTCTGCCCCCACTGCTTCTCTGTTTATCTATACTTTAACCTCTATCTCCGCTTTCATGCCCACATAGCTGCCCTTATTTAAGTTTAAAATACTAGTATTAGACCCACTCCTCCCTTTTAAACTGGATGTAAAATTCAATCATATTGTAGTTAATGCTACTGAGATGCCTTTACTCAGGATATTAATTAATCCTGACACATTACACCAGTGTTCTTCAAACTTTTTTTCCGGGGACCCTTTTTTGCCAACCTTCGGGACCCAACCCGGCTGACCTTTGCAACCCACGCCGGCCGACCTTCGCGACCCACGCCGAACCAAGAAAGTAGAACACTCGAGACTTGTTTGCGCTGCTTATTACTTAACCATTTACCAAGAAATGCATAAACGTGGTTATACGTGTGAATGTGAGCATTGAGGTCATATATCCATGACTGTCTTATTTTTTTATTCACTCATCAAAACTGCAATTAGCCACATCTTTGTTCCCAATTAACCACATGGGGCGAACAATACTAGCATAATTCTATTTGTTACCATTGTGTCAGTAAGACATTTGAACACTTCCATTCTACATTCATTTGGATGTTACAAATAGTGCAACTAACTCGAGTGCTTTTTGAGACTTAAAGTATATCTATGTAAAAGTTTTGATCCTCTCCACACTTCAAAAGTCAGAATTTGTGTGAAATACGAACCAATTACAACCAAACAACCTGAAAAAGCTTGGGAAAGAAATGGTTATTTATTTATTTTCCTGGTTAAGTCAGATTGTTACGGTGAGGAGCAAGACCATAAGAGTCCCCAGTATAAAGAAACTTTCAAAGCCGCAATGCTTACTTTAGACTCCATCTCTCAAAGAATATCTGAGTTTTGTTCTTAAACAGACAGGGCAGATTACAGCTGAACATTTGATGGTGTATACTAATTAAGGGCCATGGCTCTGGAACTCTGCAAAGTGATTGAAGACTATTAAATGTTTGTGGCTGAGCTGCTAAGGAATGCTTTAGTGATCATTGCAACAAATTGGTCCAAATCAGTTGCTGATCTGGAACCAGTGGGTATTCAAAATTTGCTTGTAATGTACATTTCCACTCTGCCTTTCAAATAATTGCCTCTGCATGAATTGAATTAAATTAAATGGTTGAATAATTTGTCCTTTAAAAGTAAAGGCCGTTGTTAAAATTTTTGAAAAATCTTAATGTGTAGTGCTTATATGGTATAAAACTGTATTCATAACATTTTCTAAAATGAATTTTGTTTTGACAGGTAAAATAGTCCTGTCACTTGGCAACAATGCCATTTCCATTTGGCAAGTCCCATAAGTCTCCAGCAGACATTGTGAAAAATCTGAAGGAGAGCATGGCAGTATTAGAAAAACAAGATATCTCTGACAAAAAGGCAGAAAAGGTACAGTGTGGTTGCATGTGACATCACTTAATTTCTCTTTCCCTTCTTGCTCAAAGTGCAGAATGAGAATTTCAATAACTTTTGCCTGCTTATTTCAATCATCACATTTTCTCCACCTGCAAATGTAAATAACTTGCCGTTGAACTTCTGAGATAGAAACTTCTTAAATTTGTGAAGGCTATTTCACATTACAAGGACCGAATCGGCTGCACAATTTAATGTTTTATTACCTGTACTGTTTATTAGTTATTTGTACTTGTTGCTCTTTCTCATAAAATGAGAATTGAAATGAGAAGTGGTATTTGGAGTCCTGGAATGTTGAGCTGGAGCAAAATATATAAGTTATCTGAACAATTGCATTACATGTTATAGAGTTAAAGAATTTACAATTTTGTAATTTCTACTGTGGTTATACATGGGATTACAGGGCCGTGCAATGAACAAGCTAGTGACCAAGATTGGACAAAGAAAAGGCAATGGGCTCTGACAACAACCACTAAAAACTAATGCTCTAGAGCTAACCGCGCCCCTAGCCAAGCTATTCTAGTGCAGCGCAGACCTCTACTTGACACTGGCAAGTTGCCCAGCTGTATCCTTTCCAAAAAGGCAAGTCAGATCCAGCCAGTTAGTTACCAGTGTTGTGCCAATACTACCGAGTGGCTCTTATTCACTAATAACATATCTACCGATGCTTAGTTTGGATTATGACAGAACCATAATAGGAGTAAGAGTTGGCTACATGACCCATTGAGCCTGCCCCATCCACTGAATAAGATCATGAATGAGCTTCAAACACAACTTCTGCACCCATCCCGAGCTTCTGATTTCCTCAAGAATCTTGTCAGTCTCTGTCTTGAATACACTGAATGAGCATCCACAAGCTTGGAGATTTTTAAAGATTTGCAAGTCTCCGAGTAAAGACATTTTTCCACATAGAATATAGAACATAGAAAATACAGCACAGAACAGGCCCTTCGGCCTACGATGTTGTGCCGAACCTTTGTCCTAGATTAAGAACAAATTAATCTACACCCCATCATTCTACCGTAATCCATGTACCTATCCAACATCTTGGTCATAAATGGGCAAATCCTTAACTTGAGATTCTACCCTCTATTTCAAAGCTCTCCAGCCAGGGCAAAAATCCTCTCATGCTATCAGTTGTGGCTCAGTTGGCAGCATTCCTGTCTCTGGGTCTAAAGGTGGTGGATTCAAGACCCACCCCTAGACTTACAAAAATCTCAACTGATTGTCTAGCACTCAGTAAGTGCTGCAGTTGTTGGAGGTGCTATCTTTTGAATGAGACGTTAAACTGATGCATCTCTCAGGTGGATGTAAAACATCCGGTCGTACTTTTTCAAAGAAGAGCAGGTGAGTTTTTTTTTTTAAAACTCATTTTACGGGATGTGGGCTTCGGTGGTTAGGTCAGCGTTTGTTGCTCATCCCTAATTGCCCTGGATAAGGTGGTTAGCTGCCTTCTTGAACCGCTGCAGTCCACGTGGTTTAGGTACATCCACTGTGCTATTAGGGATTGGGTTCCAGGATTTTGATTTTTTTAAAAACTGCATTATAAAGGGGGAAAATTACTGCTTGATGCCATCAATGGAGGCCAATAATCAAAACCATTCTATTTCCTAGCACTAAAATCCTTCACTTTGAATACAAGTTAAAGCAAAAAAAATGCTCTATCTGAATCAACATGCTTAAAATCAGCTTAAAGTAATGTAGTTAGAGGTGATGCAAATAGGAAGAGGTGGCATGATTTTGTGAATACCCCTCTTACAACAACCGGTAGCGGGAGATTCCACAAGGTTGATGGAAAAGGAAAATGGACGAATGAAAGAAATGCTCCCTGCTGAATTCAGTATTATTGTAGTGAAATTAAGTTTGCGGCAGATTGCAGTTAGACCGTTCTGGTATCTGATGTGTGACTCCTAATTAAACCAGTTCCTCTTCTAGAGTCTAAATCCCTCATTGCCAGTGATATGGGAGTACAAATAGACAGGCAAAAATGAAGCTGGTTAAATGCCAGCTTTCACACCACTCCTCGGTAAATTCAATTTCACTGAAGGAGTTTTCTTTTTCAAGTTGTGCCTTTGCAGTGTTTCTAATATGGTCTGTGATCTGTGATGTGTAACGGGAAGTGGGATATTTCTGTCTCAGTAGTGGCATGAGTATGTGGAAAATGAAGGATAGTCAAGAGTTCTCATTAGGCAGTCATATTGGTTTCGCTCCCACCGCACCCCCCCCCCCCCCCCCCCATCCTCACCCCCAATTGCCTATTGCCTGTGTATTTTGTATGCACCATGATGTCCTTGCGAAAGGATTAATTATTTTGCCACTAATCTTAACTGAGCACAAAGGAACTTATATTTTATGTAATGCTTTATGCAGTCTTTTGTACATCCCAAAGCACATGACATTAAATGAATTATTATTCAAGTGTACACACTTTTGAAAGCAAGACAGTCTGAGGTTGATTATTAGAGCAGTTCTGATGCATGTATATTTTAGAGGATTGCATGTATTTATATATAGCGCTTGGGTGGTCCATAACATTTTAATGAAGCACTTGTGTATGCTAGATCAACATGTGAACAGTTACTTGTTGGTCTTAGAAATGTCAATTCCTTCGCTGCTGTCATATCCATAAAATATATCCCTGACTCCCTTAGTTTCAAGTTTTCAACTTTCTTATCAGGATAGGCAAAACACTAGAATTGTGATTTTGCGGCTTTGAGGAAAACTTGCATTTTTAATACAGCCTGAGTACATCTCCAAGCATTTTGCATTCAATTAATCATTTGTCAGCTGTGGTTCAGTTGACAGCTCTATTGCGTCTGAATCAGAAGCTCCTCTGATGCTTGGTGATCCCAAGATTTCTAATATGACTTGTCTCTTGAGAACTACATAATTTTCTTCAAAAGATATTGATGCTCAATCTGCTGTTTTCCAGAACTTGTGCACTTGTTTTCTCACGTGAGAAAGATTGCCGGGTGTAACAGGTCCATCAATTCGTTCTATGTTTTTGATCTTTCATGATTTTTAAAGTTTAATCGTTGGCTTTGATGATAGGCTTTCATGTAAGTAAAGTCCAGGGCATTTGCCTGGTTCAGTCCCTAGTTCACGATTCTCGAGTTTCCTTGCCCAGCTGAACTGCAGCTTCACGTAGAAGCATATAAATTATCTGAGCAAAGTGGAAAGATGACGCCAATGTGCAGAGAAACCAGTAAGGCAATTTATTCCCTCTCTTTATCCTTTGCCCACCTCCCCCATGAAATACTATTTAAAATATGCATAAGATCTGTCATCTTTGTGGACTACTTTCTTATGAGTACCAACTCTGAAATTAGACTTTGACTTTAGTTTAGCGTGTTCTTCTTTCAGAGACTTTATTTTTGGTCCGAAGTGGAGGTTGCTTCAGAAATGCTACGAATGGAGATGAGCAATGTAGAATTACCAATGAACAGCCCCACTCTTGATCTTTTGAGGGGGTGATGATCATGAAACAGTTATGGATGGTTGTGCCAAGCATGCTTCTCTCAGAGACTCTAACACTTATGTCCTATGAATGCAACTTTTGGCCTCCACCAACCATAGCCATCTTCATTTATGTCAACAATGGCTTCAGCCAGTGGAATTGGTGGTAAAGATGTTCCCTTTGACCACTTTTAACTTCACCTTTGCTGGGGCTCCTTTGTGCTTTTGTTAGTTGAGGACAGTCTGTTATCTGAATCGTTTACTCAGTAAAATTTGTTTTCATATTTGCGCTTTGTCATGCTTTGCAACATAAAATTCTCTCCTGCCCAAGTATGAAATGCCATAAATCATGCATTCTGGATTGGGCTATTCTGGAAAAAGGACTTATTTTTAAAAATGAAATGCAGAAGTCTGGAACTTCAACTTTAGCCTGTCAGGGAACAGTTATTCAATTTGAGATTTATAGTGGCACAGTGGTTAGCACTGCTGCATCACAGCGGCAGGAACCTTGGTTTGATTCGGGCCTTGGGTGACTGTGTGGAGTTTGCACGTTCTCCCGTGCTTGCGTGGGTTTCCTCTGGGCTCCGGTTTCCTCCCACAGTCCAATGTTGTGCAGGTTAGGTGGATGAACCATGATAATTGTGCGGGATTGGGTAGGGGAGTAGATAATGCTTTTTCGGAGGGTCGGTGCAGACTTGGTGGGCTTAACTGCCTCCTGCAATGTAGGTTCTATGGAATATGTATTGAAGAATCCAGTTGAGCGTTCTCAAGTTCTGCAAAGTACTTTGAAAAATGTTGCGATGCTGTTCTAAGATGTATGATAAGTAGAATTTGTTTGCAAATGGTTCACTTTTTAATCTACAGTATCTTGATTTCTGAGATGTTTCCTGTCTTAATGCACGAGAAGCTTATTGCATTCCGCAGCATGTTTTCATTTAGTATGTTGAATCGATCAGAGTTCACGTTTAGTGAGTTATCATTGAAAAAGGCAACAGCTGAAATTGTGAATTCACAGAAAATTGGTAAACTAGGCACCAAAGGTTCATAGACTAATTTTCTACTTAATAGCTTTCTATCTGAAGCAGCAGGTGTTTGTGGTTGGTAGTCATCTCTGAACGGAAAGATACATTAAGTAATTGGCACTTAAGAGGCTTCCTCTGCGTTGACCTGCTTTCTTGACAATGCAACATGAAGTTTAGCAATTGTATTTTTAGTGACAATGTTGTTTAATGCTACATAAAATATTAACTATCTTTTCAACAGTATTACTGTCTTGTTATGGAAAATAATTATGTTTATGTTAAAACAGTGTTTCCATAAATGTGTTATGTCAAGGGAATATCAAGGAGAGAGGATCAATTTCAACCAGAAAATTTTAGATCGGAAGTAAGATGAATTAGTTTAGGCGCAGCTAAGAAATAGCAACGGCAGCAAACATTGGTAGGGGATTTTTGGTGGGGCATCAAACACTGGTGTTAATGTAGGGCATGGTATATATCATGAAGTTAAAGCGGCATGTAACACAATAATTGTGGGCGTCTTCAATTTACACACAGACTGGGTAAACCTAATTAACACTGAGGATGTGGAGGAAAGATTCCTGGCATGTATGCAAGATGGATTTTTAGAACAGTATGTTCAGGAGCCAATTAGAGTTCAGAAGCCATTAGAGGCTATTTTAGATTTGGTATTGTACAATGAGAGAGGACGATTAATAATGTCGTTATTATATTAAGCAAGCCTATAGGGAAGAGTGACCATAATATGTCAGAATTTTACATCAAGTTTGAAAGTAATGCAGTTCATTCCGGAACTACGGCCTTAAATCTAAACAGGAAACTACAATGATACGAGGGCCAAATTGGCTCCGGTAGCTTGGGAAACTACATTAACAGGTATGACAGACCGGTAACGACTAGCACTTAAAGAATTAATGTATAGTTTACAACAACGTCCTTTTGAGACACTAAAATCCACATGGGAAGGTGATCCAACCATGGCTAATGAGAGAAGTTCAAGGCTCTGTTGGATCAAAGGAAGAAGCTTATAAAGTTGCCCAAAAAAGTAAGCCTGAGGATTGTGGACATGTTAGAATTCAGCCAAGGAGGCTGAAAGAACGAGAAAATAGAGTATGGAAGTACACTAGCGAGAAGAATGAATACAGGCTAAAACAGCTTCCATTGATATGTAAAAAGGAAAAGAATAGCAAAAACAAATATGGGCCCACTGCAGACAGAGACAGGAGAATTTATAATGGGGCAGAAAAAGAGGTGGAGAAACTAAACAAATACTTGACTGTCTTCACAGAGGAAGATACAAAAAAAAACCCAGGAATACTGGAGAACCATGGGACTAGTGAGAATGATGAGCTGAATGAAATTAGAAATGGTAAAAAAGTTGTACTGGAGAAATTAATGGGACTGAGAGCTGAAAAATCACCTAGACCTGATGATCTGCATGCGAGTTTTGAATGAGCTGGCTATAGATTCTCCAATAGTACCTGCTGATTGGAAGGTAGATATGTAACTCCATTATTTAAGAAAGAAGGGAGAGAGGAAACAGGGAACCTACATACTTGTAACCTGAATCTTATTATCAAGGATGTGATAAATGGACTCATAGAAAATAATGATAGGATTGGCCAGAGTCTTCATGGATTTATGAAACGAAAATCATGTTCGGCAAGCCTGTTGCAAATGTTTTGAGGATATAAGCAGCAGAATTAATGAGGGCAAACTGGTGGTAAGTGCTGTATTTGGATTTTCAGAAGGTTTGCAATGGAGTGCTGACTTTGGGCTGCATTAGAGTGCTAAAGTGGGAGTTTTGTGACTGAAGGAATTCGGTGAGGAGGGAGCGACGTGCTCCTCAGAGTGTATGGGGAGCTGGGAGTTTACTAAAGTGCAGTTGAATGGTGAGTTGAATGGTGAGTAAGCCCTGGTGGGTATTTTTGAAATTAGATTGAATTCTAAGTCATTGTTTTAGCAAGTGTAGGGACTTAGTTGACTTTTGTTACTTATAATGTTTTAAATTTAAAGGATTTAGTCGTGGCAGGAGAGCTCAAAGCCATGCGTTGGTCCTCTTGCTCCATGTGGGCATCTGGGAACATTTCCTGCGGGACCAGCATGTGTGCAGAAAGTGTGTCCAGCTGCAGCTCCTGGAACCTTGTGTTTCAGAGCTGGAACGGTGGCTGGAGACACTGGAGCATCCGCGAGTCTGAGAGCATTGTGGATAGCACATTTAGAGAGGTGGTCACACGGCAGCTGAAGGGACTTGAGGAAGGGAATAATTGACCACCAGTCCAAGAGAAATAGGCAGCAAGTTCAGGAGTCCACTGGTGTCCTGTCCCGCAAACCAGTATTTCATTTTAGAGGCCGATGAGGCTGGTTCCTCCAAGGTGTGCGGACAGAGCCAAGCTTCTGGCACTACATGTAGCCTCTCTACAGAGGAGGGGGGAAAGAGAGGAAGAGCAATAGTAATGGGGGATCCTATAGTCGGGAACAGATGGGCACTACTGTGGCCATCAACATGACTCCAGGATGGTGTGTTGGCTCCAGGGTCCAGGATGTCACTGAACGGCTGCAGGGCATCCTGAAGGGGGAGGGTGTTGAGGCAGAGGTCATGGTACCTGTTGGTACCAATGATACAAGTATAATTCAGGGAGTTAGGCAGTAGTCTAAAAAGCAAGACCTCACTGGTTATAATCTCTGGATTCTCCCAGTGCCACGTGCTAGCGAGAACAGAAATAGGAAAATAGCGCAGATGAATGCGTGGCCGAAGAGTTGGTGCAGGAGGGAGGGTTTTAGATTCCTGGACCACTGGGAACGTTTCTGGGGACGGTGGGACCTGTACAAGTGGGCTGGTCTACATCTGAACCAGAGCGGGACTAACATCCTTGTTGGTGGGTTTGCTCGTGGTATTGGGAGGAGTTGAAACTAATTTGGCAGGGGGAGGGGACACAGACTTAGCAGAATAGGAGCACAGCATAACACAGAAAAGCAATCAAGTAGGAGGGAATACAACGGCAGTAAGTTTCCAAGGAGTAAGACGAGGCTGGATGGCCTCTACTTTAATGCAAGGGGTATTATAGGTAAAACAGATGAGATGAGGGAGACGATTGATACATGGAATTGTGATATAGTAGCCATTACAGAGTCGTGGTTGAGGGAGGGGCAGGATTGGCAGCTCAACATCCTGTGATGTAGAATCTTCAGTTGAGACAGAGGAGGAAGTGACATTGCATTATTAGGTAAGGAGTCAGTTATTGCAGTAAGGAGAGATGAAATCTTGGAGGGGGCATCAAATGAAGCTTTGTGGGTAGAGCTTAGTAATAAAAAAAAAGGGACAGCCACATTGCTAGGTATTTATCATAGATCCCCAGATAGTCAGTGGGAAATTGATGAGCAGATGTGTACACAATTCACAGAGGTGTGTAAAAATAATAATCGGCTAACTATTTTAGATGATTTCAACTTTTCCTACATTAATTGGGATAGTCATAGTGTGAAGGACTTGGATGGAGTGAGTTCTTAAAATGTAGGAGGTTCAACAAGGGACGGTGCAGTGCTGGACCTAATTCTGGGGAATGAAGCCGAATGTGTTGGTGGGGGAGCATTTTGGTGACCACAACATGGTACAATTTAAGTTTTTTATGGACAAAGAAATAGACAAGTTGCAAAAAAGAAGGTTTTGGATTGGGGGTTAGGGTAAGGAGGTAGATATAGAACTTGGGGAGAGACTGAGGTTCTTGAGCAAATTGTCATAGGGAGTGTTGGCAGGCTTAAAAGTGGACAAATCTCCAGGTCCGGAAGAATTATGCCCCAGGATGTTGTGGGAGACGAGGGAGGAGATTGCAAGGGCTCTGAGCCAAATGTTTAATTCCTCTCTGGCCACTGGAAAAGTACTGGAGGACTGTCGTACAGCTAATTTGGTCCCACTATTTAAGAAAGGTTGTTGAGATAAGCCAGGGAACTACAGATCAGTGAGTCTCACGTCAGTGTCAAGGAAACTATTGGAGAAAATTCTGAAGGAGAGAATCTATCTCCACTTGGAGAGGCAAGGTATGATCAGGAATAATCAGTATGTTTTGTAGAGGGTGGTCCTGCCTACCAAATTTGATTGCATTTTTTGCGCATGTGACTATGTAGATGACAGTAGTACAGTCGATGTAGTTTACATGGATATCAGCAAAGCCTTTGACAAGATCCACACAGGAGTCTTGTAAATAAAGCAAATGCACATGGGATACAGGGTAACTTAATTAAGTGGATTCAAAATTGGCTTAGCTGTAGGAGACAGAGGATGATGATAGGCGACTGCTTTAGTGACTGGAAGCCAGTGTCCAGGGGCGTACCACAGGGTACCCTATTGTTTGTCATTTATATAGACAACATAGATGACTATGTGGGGGTAGGATCAATAAGTTTGCGGGTGGTTAATAGTGAGGTTGACGACTTATGGTGACGGCTATGGAGGAGTAAGTCGCACATTTGGTGGCTCCTGCTCTGGTTGGAGTTTTGGACTTTTCCCCCGGAGTTTTTTCCGGTTTTAATCGGAAGATTTGTGGGTTGAGGCAGCTGGGCACTATTTCCTCGCATTGGTTTATGGAAAAATGGATCAGAAGTGTGCGAAAGGGCAGAAACAAGAAGCCAGTAGCGAGTGGTGTTGGAGCTGTAACGGGAGACAGTATGGCCGGGGGACGGACCCCTGGGGTGGCAGCGCAGCGTGCAACGGACCCAGTGATGCAGGCCATTCAGGATGGCTTCGCCAGACAGAAACGGGAATGCCTGGACCCGATCAAGGAGTCAATTGATTGCCTGGAGAGCAGACTGGATGTCCAGGACCGGGCGATTCAGAAGGTGAAGAAGGTGCTGCTGGAACAAGAGGAGCACCAAACAGCTGTGGAGCTGGAGGTGGGGATGCTTCGACAACAGCAGAAAAGGCTCTTGGAGAAGGTGGAAGACCTTGAGAACCGGTCCCACCGACAGAACCTACGAATTGTCGGGCTTCCTGAGGGAGCAGATGCTGGAGCATATGTGGCGGGTATGTTCGAAAAGCTGCTGGGGGAGGAGGCATTCCCCCGACCGCTGGAGGTGGACATGGCGTACCGGGTGCTTGCTAGGAAGCTGCGGGCCCCCCCCCGCCCCCCCCCCCCCCCCCCCCCCGAGGGCGATGGTGGTGAGATTCCTGAACAAGGAATGTATTCTACGATGGGCCAAGCGCACGTGGAGTTGCAAGTGGGAGAATAGCATCCTGCGGGTATACCAGGACCAGAGCGTGGAGGTGGCGAGGAAGAGGGCAGGCTTCAATCAAGTTGAGGCAATTTTTTTTTAAGAAGCAGGTGAAGTTTGGTCTGCTGTATCCGGCGCGCCTGTGGGTTACGCATGAAGACCAACATCATTATTTTGAGTCGCTCGATGAGGTGTTGGACTATGCAAAAAAGAAAAGGACTGTGTGGGAGCTTGAGAACTTTTGGACTCCGTGACAATATGTTGGCCTATATTGTGCCCTTTTTCTTCGTCTGTTTTTCTCTGGGGTTTTTTTGTTTATTTGTTTTTCTTCTCTTCCCCCTTGGAATGTTGGTGGGGCTTCGGTGGTTTTTTTTTTTTTTTCTTTCTGTTGTTATGGCTATGTTTTCTCGTTTTGCTTTGTATCAGTCTTTTTGGAGGTCTGTTTAGGGGAGAGGGAAGAGGGGAGGGGGGGAAAGAGTCGATTTTCCGTTTTGTTTTTGATTATTTTTTGGAGTAGATGTTGGTAACGTTCCTTTTGTGTTTTCTCTTGGGTGTTTATACTGTTGTGCACTTTGGTGGGATGGAGATCTGCCTGTCTGGGTTTCAGTGGGTGGTGCTTTTGTTCTTTGTGTTTTCTTGCTGTGGGCTGTTTGTTTGGGGATTGTTGGATGAGGGAATTTGTTTACAGGTGTGGGGGAGGGGAGCAAGGGAACAATGGGTGGGAGACTTCTTGGCGCCAGAGGCGGGGGTCACCAAGCTAGCTGGGTGAGCTAGCTCACAGAAGCACAGTGGGGGTGTGTATATGCTTAGTTTATTAGCTGGGTTGGGATTTAGAGTAGTGTTGCGGGGGGGTGTTCTGCTGACGTGGGAGCGACTTCGATGGAAGATCACTGAGGGGGTCGTGGGTGTGGGGCGGACCGGAGGAGGTGCGGCGCATGGGCTAGAAGCGTGCCCAAGAAAGGTGATGGCTAACCGGCGGGGGTGGGGCACTTTGCCCCCCAACTAGGCTGGTCACCTGGAATGTCCGGGGGCTAAATGGGCCAATGAAGAGGGCTCATGTGTTTGCACATCTGAGGAGACTGAAGGCGGACGTGGTGATGCTGCAGGAGAACATCTTAAAGTAGTGGATCAGGTCAGGTTGAGGAAAGATTGGGTTAAGTCAGGTTTTCCACTCGGGGCTGGACTCAAAGTCAAGGGGGGTTGCGATTTTGATCAATAAAGCGGGTGGTGTTTGAGGCAGGGAGGATAGTCTCGGATGTGGGAGGTAGATTTATCATGGTTAGCGGCAGGCTGCAGGGGATGAAGGTAGTGCTGGTCAACGTATATGCGCCAAATTGGGACGATGGGGATTTTATAAAGAGGGTACCGGGGAAGATTCCGGACCTGGATTCGCACAGGCTGATTATGGGTGGGGATTTCAACACGGTTATTGATCCAGACCTGGACCAGTCATGTTCGAGAACGGGCAAGGTGCTAGCAATGGACCCTGTTGGCGGGGTGGTGGACACTGGTTATTCAGCGATTACGATCTCGGACCATGCTCCGCACTTGGTGGAACTGCAGGTCAGTATGGATAGTAGCAGCGCCCGCAATGGAGATTGGATGTGGGGCTGTTGGCGGACGAAGCGGTCTGCCAGAGGTTGAGGAAGTGCATGCTGAACTACCTGCAGGTAAACGACATGGGGGAGGTCTCAGCAGCGGTGGTCTGGGAAGCGCTGAAGGCAGTGGTGAGAGGAGAGCTGATCTCGATCCAGGCTCACAGGGACAGGATGGAAAGGGCAGAAATGGACCGACTGGTAAGCGAGATCCTACGAGTGGATAGGAGGTATGCGGAGGCTCCAGAGGCAGGGCTATTGAAGGAACGCCGGAGGCTGCATGCGGAGTTTGGTTTGTTAACAACAGGAAGGGCAGTGGAGAAGCTCAGGAAGGTGAAGCGAGCGATCTACGAGCACGGAGAAAAGGCCAGTACGATGCTTGAACAGCAGTTCAGAAAGAGGGAGGCAGCTAGGGAAATAGGGAAAGTGGTTGATGGAGATGGGAACTTAGTTGGGGACTCTGAGGGGGTGAGCAAGTCTTTTCGGGACTTTTATAGTAGGTTGGATAGATCGGAACTCCCTGGGGGGCCGGAGGGGATGAGGCAGTTCTTGGATGGGCTGACTTTCCCGCAGGTGGATGGGTAGCTGGTAGAAGGGCTGGGGGCCCCGGTCGGGCTGGAGGAGATGGTGGAGGGCATGAAGGCCATGCAGTCGGGGAGGGCCCCGGGGCCGGATGGGTACCCAGTCGAGTTCTATAAAAGGTTCTCCGGAATATTGGGGCTGGTACTGCTGAAAGTCTTTAACGAGGCCAAGGAAAGAGGGTTTTACCCCAGACGATGTCACAGGCCATGATCTCGCCATGAAAAGAGACAAGGACCCGGAGCTGTGCAGTTCTTATAGGTCGATATCCTTGTTAAACGTGGATGCCAAACTCATGGCCAAAATTCTGGCCTCTAGGATTCAGGACTGTGTACCGGACGTTATAGGGGAGGACCAGACATGGTTTGTTGAGGGTAGGCAGCTGGGGTCCAATGTAAGAAGGTTGCTCAATGTGATTATGATGCCCCCGGAAGGCAGGGAAGCTGAAGTGGTGGTTGCAATGGACGCGGAAAAAGCGTTCCATCGGGTCGAGTGGGATTACTTATGGGAGGTGCTGGAGCGCTTCGGGTTTGAGAGGGGCTTTGTTGACTGGGTTAGGTTGCTGTTACCGGGCTCCGGTAGCTAGTGTACGGACAAATAGGACGACTTCAGAACATTTCAGACTACACCCGGGGACAAGACAGGGGTGTCCCCTCTCCCGACTGCTGTTTGCGCTGGCGATAGAGCCACTGGCAATTGCTCTGAGGGCCTCAAGGGACTGGAAGGGATTGGTTTGGTGGGGGAGATTCGGCCGGTTTTCGGGGTACAAACTTAATATGGGGAAGAGCGAGTTGTTTGTGGTTCAGGTGAGAGGTCAGGAGAGGCGACTGGGGGAACTGCCATTCAGAGTGGTAGGGGACAGTTTTAGGTACTTGGGTATTCAGGTGGCGAGGGATTGGGACAGGCTACACAAATTGAACGTGGCCCGGTTGGTGGACCGGATAAAGGAGGATTTCCGGAGATGGGACACGCTCCAGTCGTCTCTGGCGGTTACGGTGCAGTTGGTAAAAATGACGGTCCTCCTGAGATTTCTTTACGTTTTCCAGTGCCTCCCCATCTTCATCCCGCGGTCCTTTTTTAAGTGGATTGATAAGATTATTGTGGACTTTGTGTGTGGCGGGGGGGGGCGGGCTAAGCTACTGCGGGTGAAGAGGGCAATGCTCGAGCGGAATCGTGGAGATGGTGGACTGGCGCTGCCGAGTTTCAATAATTACTGTTGGGCGGCTAACATAGCCATGGTGAGGAGGTGGCTGGTGGGGGTGGAGCCAGTGTGGGTGCGCATGGAGGCGGCTTTGTGTAAGGGCGCAAGTTTAGGGGCACTGGTGACGGCGCCCCTGCCATTTCCGCCGGCACGGTACTCCACCAGTCCGGTGGTGGTGGCGGCCCTGAGAGTCTGGGGGCAGTGGAGGAGGCATGTGGGAGCAGAGGGGGCATCAGTGTCTCCCCAATCTGCGACAATCATAGGTTTGCCCCGGGGAGGATGGATAGAGGGTTCCGTATCTGGCGGAGAGCGGGGATTGAGTGGATGGGGAACTTGTTCTTGGAAGGTAGCTTCCCAAATATGAGGGCGCTGGAGGAGAAGTTTGCACTGGCTGGAGGGAATGAACTCCGATATTTACAGGTACGGGACTTTTTGCGGAGGCAGGTACCAACCTTCCCACTCCTGCTGTTAAGGGGGATTGAGGATAGGGTGGTCTCTAGAGGATGGATAAGAGAGGGGAGCATCTCGGACATATATAGAGAGCTTATGGGTTCAGAGGAGATGAAGCGAAAGTGGGAGGAGGAGCTTGGGGGAGAGATGGAGGAGGGCCTTTGGGCGGATGCGTTAGGACGGGTCAATGCTACCGCAACATGTGCCAGGCTCAGCCTTATCCAATTTAAGGCTTTGGCTCACATGACAGTGGCCCGGATGAGTTGATTCTTTGGGGTGGAGGACAGATGTGCGAAGTGTGCGGAGGGGGAGGGGGGGCAGCGAACCATGTCCACATGGTTCTGGGCATGTCCAAAACTGAGGAGATTCTGGCAGGGGTTTGCCGACACCATGTCCACGGTATTGAATATAAGGGTGGTAATGAGTCCGGTGACAATTTTTGGGTTATCACAGGACCCGGGAATCCAGGTGACGAAAGAGGCAGATGTTCTGGCCTTTGCTTTTCTGGTAGCCCGGAGGCGTATGTTGCTGGCGTGGAGGGACTCGAAGCCCCTGAAATCGGAGACCTGGCTTTCAGACATGGCAGGCTTCCTCTGCCTGGAGAAAATTAAGAGGGTCTCAGCTGGGGTTTGCCATTCGTCGACTTCCTTGCAGAACTAATCGTCAGCAGAAATGGGGGGGGGGGGGGGGGGGGGGGGGGCTAGCGTAGGTTAGGGGGGTAAGTAATGGCAAGACCTGTGGGAGAGGGTGGTGGAATTTGCACATATATATATATATATATATATATATATATATATATACTTCTCTGGTATTTATATAGTTGATTCTGTTGCTGTTAAAATGCCAAAGAAAATACCTCAATAAAATGTTTATTTTTTAAAAAAAAACTGAGGTTGAGTGTCTTGGGTTGCAGGAAGACATAGACAGGCTGGTCAAATGGACAGAAAAGTGACAGATGGAATTTAACCCTGAAAGGTGTGAGGTGATACACTTTGAACATAGAACATACAGTGCAGAAGGAGGCCATTCTGCCCATCGAGTCTGCACCGAACCACTTAAGTTCCACCCTATCCCCGTAACCCAATAACCCCTCCCAACTTTTTTGGTCACTAAGGCCAATTAAACATGGCCAATCCACCTAACCTGCACGTCTTTGGACTGGGGGAGGAAACTGCAGCACCCGGTGGAAACTCACGCAAATATGGGGAGAATGTGCAGATTCCATACAGACAGTGAACCAGCGGGGAATCGAACCTGGGACCCTGGTGCTGTGAAGCCACAGTGCTATCCACTTGTGCTACCGTACTGCCCTTTGAAAGGGGTAATTTGATAAGGAAGTATTCAATGAATGGCCTGACACTTGGCAGTTCCGAGGAACAAAGGGACCTTGGCGTGTTTGTCCATAGATCTCTGGAGTCAGAAGGGCAGGTTAATAGACTGGTGAAAAGGGCATATAGGACACTTGCCTTTATCAATCGAGGCATAGATTACAAAAGCAGGGAGGTCATGCTGGAGTTGTATAAAATTTTGGTGAGGCCGCAGCTGGAGTACGGTGTGCAATTCTGCTCGCCACATTATGAGAAGGATGTGATTGCACTGGAGGGGTTGCAGAGGCGATTCATCAGGATGTTGCCTGGGATCGAACATTTAAGTCCTGAAGAGAGGTTGGATAGGCTTGGGCTATGGAGCAGAGAAGACTGAGGGGCGATCTGATCAAGGTGTACAAGATCTTGCGGACATGGATAGGGAGCACCCTGTCCCCCTTAGTTGAAGGTTCAGTTATGAGGGGACACAAGTTCAAGGTGAGGGGCAGTAGATTTAGGGGGGATTTGAGGAAAATCTTTTTTACCCAGCAGGTGGTGACGGTCTGGAATGCACTGCCCGATAGGGTGGTAGAGGTGGGTTGCCTCACATCTTTTAAAAAGTACCCGGATGAGCACTTGGCATGTCATAACATTCAAGATTATGGGCTGAATGTTGGCAAATGGGATGAGGTAGGCAGGTCAGGTGTTTTTCGTGCATCGGTACCAACTCAATGGGCCAAAGGGCCTCTTCACTGTGTTATTCTGTGATTCACGATGAGGTCCACATACTGGAGGTTAGTAGGCAAAGTGAAAACATCTGGGATTGAGGGTACTGCAAGGATCAGTGCTTGGACCCCAGCTAGTCACAATCTATATCAATGTAAAAGATGCGATGCAATGAAACCAAGGGGTTTCAAACAGGCAAAATGAGAGGGCAAGAACATGGTAGATGGAATATAATGTGGAAAACTGAAGTTTTCCACTTTGATAGGATGAACAAATGCAGAGTATTTATCAAATTGTGAAAGATTGGGAAGAGTTCATGACCAAATGGGCCAGGATGTCCTTATTTATGGGTCACATAGCTAACACATGCAGCAAGTCATTAGGAGGGCAAATGATATGTCAACCTTTATTGCAAGAGGATTTGAATGCGGGAGGATAGAAATCTTGCTGTAATTGTTTGGAGCACTGCACCTGAAGTATTGTATACAGTTTTGATCTCCTTACCTAAGAAAATATATACGTTCCATGAGGGAGTGCAACAAAGGTTTACCAGACTGATGCCTGGGATGATGGGGCTGTCTTGTCTGGAGAGATTGAAGAGACTGGGCCTGTGTCCTGTAACGTTTATAAGAATGCGAGGTGATCGCATTGAAGCGTACATAATTCTTGCAGGATTCGGCAGAGTAGATGCAGGACAGATGTTTCCCCTGGCTGGGTTGGGTGGAGGTGGTTCTAGAACCAGGGAACACAGTCTTAGAATAAAAAGTTATGACAGATATGAGGAGGAAATTCTTCAGGGGTGGCGAATTTTTGGGATTCTCCAACTCTAGAGCAGTGGAGGGAGGCCCAGTCACTGAGTTTTTCAAGACGTCAGTACAATATATTTCAAATGTTAAAGATATTAAGATAAATGGGGATAGTGTGAGAAAATGGTGCTGAGGTGTTAGTTGAAAGGTGGAGCAGGCTCAAGCGGCTGAATGGCCTACTCCTACTATTTCTTATGTTTCTAATTTAAATATATGCGCAGAGTTTGACAGGCTAGAAGAATCCAACTCTCTAAGATTCTAATGTCATTTGGGTTATACCTAATGAGCCAGAAGAAAAATCACATTTCGGCTAATATATTCATCCCAGTCAATTTTTTGATTTCTGTGATCTTGATCATCATTTTTTAATTGCTCCTTCTACTGGCTTCATTGTTGCATAGCTCAAAACTCTTTATTGAAGCCAAGTTTGAAAGGAAAAGACAGACTATATAACTGTACTATTGGCTGTTTTCACAGTTCAAATATGTAAATAACAAGAACATTTTGCATGGCCAATCATTGCTCTTTACTAAATTCCTTGGTACATCATCAAAAGTGACTCTGAAGTTAATTAATTATTCTTTGACATTGGAAATTTTCTTCACAATATAATGCAGGAATAGTGTTATGCTCCTAGTTGGTGTTACGACTGGACAAGCCAGATCCTTGGGTGGAACCAGGCTTTAATTTTTTTGTTTAGAAACATGGAGAGGGGCTCCTGAACAAAATCTGAGACGATTGATTAACTTCTAACAAAAGAATAAAACATTAAACAAGAAAAAATTAACTATATTACTGGATTGACTATATTACTCCTTCACCTACAACTATACCTTTACAGATTTGTAAAGATAACAGTTACAAAATCTATCTTCTACTCAAATATTCAGTCTAGTAAATCAGTAGCTGACCTGTTGTCAAGCCAACTGACAGATGGCACCCTGAGCATGCCACCCTAAACTGATGCCATGGATCTCTCATCAACTCTCCTCGGACGCTTTTCACATTTTAAGCCAGCTCGTTCACTGAAACTCTGTCTTTCACTCAAGGGTTTCCAACCTCAATGCTCAAAATACTTGCTTTAGACTCTTCTCTCAACCAGCACAATCTCTCAGACGTCTTCTACAAGGGTCCACCTCCAGTGATTCGATCTAGCTTTCCGACGTTTCTCTCCTCTGAATTGCCATGTGCATTCAAGCTTCATCTTCCGTGCAATCTCTCAGATACTTGGCTATGCCAACAGGGTACCATTGCTTCACAGGCTGTTGGTAGAGTTTCAGAGCTTTGTTTCAGAGAAAGTGCAAGCTCCACACAGTCATCTGAGGCCGGACTGGACCTGGGTCCCTGGAGATGTGAAGCACTGTGCCACCATGCTGCTCATAAAATACATTGACTGTTACTTTAACTTTATAGTTCATCGAAGATTCCGAGAGTTATTTTCCTCAGCAATCTGCTCCCTTCAACTTAGAGCATAATCACCAACTGAACTAAACACTGCTGTTCTGTCTCTGTGGTTGTCTCTCGCTAGACCCCTGTTGCTAGGCAATTACCATTTCTTTCTCTACTTTGTTTTTTAACTTCCTTAAACTACTACAAAAAACCGCATTAAAAATGCAGGTAATGCAAATAGCTTTAGACCTGCTGGCTCCACTTTAAAATGAAATAGATCCAGGTTTCATTTTTTTAACCCAAATAAAAAAAATATAAATCAAACTTAAAGTTATACCTTATTCCTAACACCCATAAATGCAAATACAACTTATTTAAAACTATCTCTATTTATACAACTTACTAAAAACTATTTCTATTTCCTAACAATAATACCTGAAAAGAATATCATGAACTGTTCAGTAAATGAAGTGCAGTCGGAAGAAGCATGTTATGGTTTATTTTATTTGACACGAGGCAAACTCAATTATTCATGAACAAGCAGGCACCCTTTTGAAGCTTAAGAATAAAACAGTTACTCTCGGCATTTTACTTTCTTCAAACCTGCTGAAAAGTACTCTGGAGTTTAGCTGCTGAAATTTTCAAACCTGGCTAAATATATTACCGATTTTCCTTTACACAAGTCCAAACTGATTTTTATGTCCAAATATTTGAACTCTATTTTTCCCTTGTGTGGTAGTTGCTGAAGAACTAGTTTCACATTGCTCTGAGAGATGTATTGCTCATCTCGCCCTCTGCACATGGAACTTGTTACCAGATGTTGGTGTAGGCAGACAGGCAGGTGCCGTCGATGTTGAGTAGCTGTTTGTTTCTTGAGCAGGTGCGTTGCGTTCAGAATGGAGTAATCTGTGCAAACATTGTTTGATGGGTGGAACAACAACAGATGCGGTATTCATGCCTCTTACAATAAATATATGTATGAGAAAAGTAAACCGCAGAACCTTGTGACCTTGTAAGAACTAATTTAAATCCTGTGCAGTATACCTTTTATTTTTTTTCAAATAAATTTGTACAAACTGTGAGCTTGGTAAGGACACTGGGAGAGGAAAAGCAACCTCTGAACATTTTCAGGGCGTAGCTCTCACCAGTAGATTGGAGAGTGCTGTTGTGTCTGATAACTAATTTTTAATTTTAAGTAAAGTCAGTTACAGACAAGAATGTGCATGATGCATTTAATAGTATAGTGCTTTTATTTGTTTAGACAAGGATAGAAATGAGGGGTTGAATTGATTAGCCATCAACCTAAAGAGAACCAGTCTGTATGATTCCCAAATGTTGGGTATTATTGATGGAGTTTGGTGAAAAACATCTGCCTGAATTGGGCAGATGTTGAACAGCAAATTGAATAAAATTGCTTCTCATAAGTGGCCTAAAATGAATGTAGTACCCAGATTATCTCACCTCCATAAGTAATCTCACTAATCTTTGCTATTGTTTGCTTAAATTGAGCTTGTGTGCTTGCATTGCTGTTTTATAATATTGGACTAGAAGGCCATTCACCATCACCTAAATGGCAATTAGGGATGGGCAATAACTAATGAACCAAAGACCCCCATATCCCATGAATGAATAAATACTCCTGGAGGGCAAGCACGGTGCTAATTTGCAGAATTTGTACGCAGCTCAAAACTGAAGATTTTAAAATGGCATTTAGTCCAGCTATACATCCAATTCATCCCCCATTTTATAAGTCTATATTTAAAAGTTAGACTTGAATTATTCATTTGGTTGTCGAGATATTTTCAACCCGACTGAAGAAAACAAAATGAAAATGTTTAACTAAAATGGATATGTGTTTCAATTTATAACAATCAACAATTATTGCTGGATCTTCCCTCTTTATAGAGGGACGAGGCAGGGGTGTCCCCTGTCTCCGTTACTGTTTGCATTGGCAATTGAGCCCTTGGCCATAGCACTGAGGGGCTCCAGGAAGTGGAGAGGAGTACTCGGGAGGAGAAGAACACCGGGTATCATTGTATGCAGATGACTTATTGCTGTATGTTGCGGACCCGGTGGAGGGGATGCCAGAGATAATGCGGACACTCTGAGTTTGGGGAATTCTCAGGGTATAAATTGAATATGGGGAAGAGTGAGTTGTTTGTGGTGCATTCGGGGGAGCAGAGCAGGGGAATAGATGATCTACCGCTGAGGAAGGTAGCAAGAGATTTCCGGTACTTAGGGATTCAGATAGCCAGGAGTTGGGGAACCTTACATAGGCTTAATCTAACACGATTGGTGGAACAGATGGAGGAGGATTTTAAGAGATGGGACATGGTGCCCCTGTCACTGGTGGGTAGGGTGCAGGCGGTCAAAATGGTAGTCCTCCCGAGATTCCTTTTCGTGTTTCAGTGCCTCCCAGTGATGGTCACAAAGGCTTTTTTTCAAGAAAATCGAGAAAAGTGTTATGAGTTGTGTGTGGGCTGGGAAGACCCCGAGAGTGAGGAGGGGGTTTTTGCAGCGTAGCAAGGATAGGGGGGGACTGGCACTACTGAGCTTAAGTGAGTACTATTGGGCCGCCAATATCTCAATGGTGTGTAAGTGGATGGGAGAAGGGGAGGGAGCGGCGTGGAAGAGATTGGAGATGGCGTCTGCAAAGGAACCAGCCTACAAGCACTGGCGACGGCGCCGTTGCCGTTCTCCCCGAAGAAATACACCACAAGTCCAGTGGTGGAGGCAACACTGAAAATTTGGGGGCAGTGGAGACGGCATAGGGGAATGACGGGAGCCTCGGTGCGGTCCCCGATAAGAAATAATCATAGGTTTGTCCCGGGGAGAATAGATGGGGGAATTTAGAGCTTGGCAGAGAGCTGGGATTGTGCAACTGAGGGATCTGTTCTTAGACGGGACGTTTGCGAGTCCGGGAGCGCTGACGGAAAAATATGGGTTGCCCCAAGGGAATGCATTTCGGTACATGCAACTGAGGGCTTTTGCGAGGCAACAGGTGAGGGAATTCCTGCAGCTCCTGACGCAGGAGATTCAGGATAGAGTGATCTCAGGGACATGGGTGGGGGATGGTAGGGTGTCGGATATATACAGGGAAATGAGAGACGAGGGGGAGATCATGGTGGATGAGCTGAAGGGAAAATGGGAAGAAGAGCTGGGGGAAGAGATTGAAGAGGGGCTGTGGGCAGATGCCCTACGTAGGGTAAACTCTTCGTCCTCGTGCGCCAGGCTTAGCCTGATACAATTCAAGGTTTTGCACAGGGCGCATATGACCGGAGCAAGGCTCAGTAAATTTTTCGGGGTAGAGGATAGATGTGGGAGATGCTCGAGGAGCCCAGCAAACCACACCCACATATTTTGGTCATGCCCGGCACTGCAGGGGTTCTGGGTGGGGGTGGCGAATGTGCTTTCGAAGGTGGTGGGGGTCCGGGTCGAGCCAAGCTGGGGGTTGGCTATGTTTGGGGTTGCAGAAGAGCCGGGAGTGCAGAAGGCGAGAGAGGCTGATGTTTTGGCCTTTGCGTCCCTGGTAGCCCGGCGAAGGATATTGCTTATGTGGAAGGAAGCCAAACATGGAGACCTGGATAAATGATGGCAAGGTTTATAAAACTAGAACGGATAAAGTTTGTACTAAGGGGTTCGGCTCGGGTTCACCAGGCGGTGGCAACCGTTCATTAACTACCTCGCAGAACGATAAAGGAAATGGGAAGGCAGCAGCAGCAACCCGGGAGGGGGGGGGGGGGTGGTCCTCAGGGGTGTTTTTGTATAGATATTTGTACTTGGTTATGTATACTGGATTGTTTGATTTTATTATTTGGGAGAGTTATTATTTTTGCTATGGCAGTTGCCATTTAGTTTATATATTATTTATCTATTTGTTAAAAAACGGTCACTGTTATTTATATTGTTTTATTGTTGTAAAAAGGAAAAACCTTTATGGTTTTATTTGGCCGAAAAATTTGAATAAAATATATTTTTAAAAAACAACAAAACAATTATTGCTGGATATGTCAGCACATAGAACAAACAATTGATTGCAGTTACTGGAGTGATGATGCCTCTGGCATTGACCAAGCCACCACATATTGGACTTGCAATCTAGAGTTGTTTCAGTGCACCGACCTGCTGTTGCTTTAGGGAAAGTCTTGACAAGTCAAGACATCCAATTAAAACTTGCCCACTCTACTCCACCCCTAGGAATCATATTGCATATGGGATTAAGTGACTCTTTAAGAATGTTTTGTGGCCTCAGAGGTACATAGTGCTATGAACTGTTTTCGAAACACATGAAATCAGTTTGCAAGTACTGAAGAGAAGGACTTATTAGCTTCATAAATGGTACCAAACAAGCTTCTCTAAACAGTTTTATTTTTTTAAATACTTGTGTAATCAAATAATTTCCCAAGATAGCTCTAGGTTGTGGTGGATTTGACCTTTTCTAAATCTAACCCATTGGTTTGGGTGTTTCTTAAATGTTCTCATGCGCTTAGCTTCTTGACCAGCGGAGCTTCTCACAGCCTTTATCGATACAGTAATTTTGATGTTGCTACTGTCTTGCAACTGGCAGCCTGTAACACTGGCATGTTTATTTTGTGCCTTTCTGTTTAATGGTCTTGCACTTCCTGGATTACCCGCAATTGCTAACACTGCTGGTTGATGATCACAGTTGATATTTGATCAGGTCTGAAAGAGAGTCGACATGAGTCCTTAATGAATGACTCCAGCACACCTTCATTTGCAGCTAAACTGCTGCTGACCAAACATAAAACAAAGGCAATTTGAATAGCTCAGTTTATAATGGTGAACAGGGAATTATATTTTTTGCACACGAGATCTTTGTTAAGATGACTGTACATCTTTTGAATTTTACATTCTAGGCTTGATGTAGTTTACAACTCCCATGTATTCAGTTGTGGGTATCCATTATTAGTTTTGAATCATCTATTTAAAATTTTGTTTTTACCTTTGTGCACTAAAATTCTGTTTATTTCTATGTCAGACTAAATAAAATGCTTGTTTTCACTTTAACTCCCTGAAGCACTTAAAATCTGGAACTGGTGCCCAGAATTGGGCATAATACCATTGTTGAGGCTGAAGGGCATTTTATAAAGATTTGAAGCCATTTCCTTGATTTTTGTACTTTGTGCCTATATATCTAAAACCCCATGATCTTGTATGATTTATTAACTGCTTTCTCAATCTGCCCTGCACCTTCAATGATTTGTTCACAGATACCCCAGATCCCTCTTGCCCTCCAATCCCACTTTAGGATTGTATCCTTTATTTTATATTGCCTCTCTGCATTCCTCTTACCAAAATACATCACTTCAAGCCTCTCTGCAGTAAAGGTTATCTGCCGCATGTCTTCCCATCTGACCAGCTTGTCTATGCCCTCTTGAAGTCTATTTTACTATCGTCGTCATAGTTCACAATGCTTCCATGTTTTGTGTTGTCCATATTGGTTAATTTTGAAATTGTGCAGTGCACATCAAAGCCAAGGCCACCAATGTAGATCTAAAATAAAAAGTGGTCATAATACTGACCCTTGTGGAACCCCACTCTGTACTTCCTCTGATGAAACATTCACCACTATTATTCTCTGTCACTCAGTCAACATGTTTCCACTGTCCCTTTTATTCCATGAGCTTTAACTTTGCTGACGAGCCTGTTTTGTGGTACTTTACGAAATGTCTTGGGTAGTCCAAATTCTGGATCTTGAGCAGCTCCAGCTGATGACACTTTCTACACAGAAATGTTCTGGGGCCTGAGGTGTCCTGCAATGGCCCTATTTATCAGACTATTGACTGACTTGAAATAAACTTCAGACTTAAATAAATATTAAGACTCAACTGCTACTCATCAATCTGCTGCATCTCGTTTGTTACTTTTTTATAGGGAGTTAACTTAAATGTTTTACTTAATTCTTATTATCTGTATACCACATAATAATTTACTGAAGAATGCAAAGCCCTTTAATGTTGCTATCCCTTATTTAATTTCAGCTTTGTACCCCAAGATCTGATTGAGTTATTGTAATTGTATGATAAATGATCAAATTGGCTTTTTTATACTAATTAATTGATCATGTCCTCCTTTATAGTTGATGTGTCTCCTCCTGCCGAGTGACATCTCCTGCTGAGTGACATCAATTTGTGATTTTCCTTTACTCCCATTCAGTGCAGACTCACAGACAGTGCTGCCCAACTTAGCTATTGGTCCCTCCTTTTATGCTACTCTGAGCTTGGCCTTGCCTTTTGTGTTGCTTAGCTCTGTCGCAGCCTCTCCTTTTTATGCTGCTTCAAATACTATTTAACATTTACTTGCCGATCTTCTGTGACATTCAAGACCAAATATGGGGTTTAATAAGTAGAGTTTGAAGGCACCGGTTAATTGGACCAAGACACAGAAGGAAGCAAGAGGAAAGAGGCAGTTGGGGTTCCTGTGGGGAGGGGAGGGAGAGAGAGAAAATGAGGAGAGAGAAAGGGAATGGGAGAGGGAGAACAGCAAAAAAATCGATGGAGAGAGGAAATGGCTCTGACAAAAGGATAGCAGGACACCAGGAGTTTTTTATTGCAATTTTTTTTTAAGAAAGTAGTTTGGGCAAGATGTATTAGTTGCCCTGTTCATCTCTTTCACCGTTAAATTGAGAACCAATCACTCTACATACACTTTGACCGCCAGCATAAGGGTGATTTCTTTTCCATTACTCTAATGAACATTTTGCTACAACTGAAGTATGTGGCTGGAATAGGTGGCAGTATTTGGACTTCAATGCTAATAGCGCCACAGTAGCACAGTGGTTAGCTGTGCTGCTTCACAGCGCCAGGGACCTGGGTTCGATTCCTGGCTTGGGTCACCATCTGTTCTCCCCGTGTCTGTGTGGGTTTCCTCCGGGTGCTCGGGTTTCCTCCCTCAAGTCCCGAAAGACGTGCTTGTTAGGTGAATTACACATTCTGAATTCTCCCTCAGTGTGCCCGAATAGGCGCCAAGAGTGTGGCGACTAGGGGATTTTCACAGTAACTTCATTGCAGGGTTAATGTCAGCCTACTTGTGACAATAATAAAGATTATTATTATAATGATATGAGCTTTGAAATCTTAAAAGTACAGCTCGGTCAAATTGACTGTCCGTGGTTGATTTTTTTCTGCGTTTATTGATGGTTGATTTTCTTTCTGATGAGCTGTTTTATAAATATGTGCTCCCACAGCAGCAGCGTTACATCGTATTCCATGTGCTCCAGTTTAATAGGTGCCTTGAGTCAGCAACCTGAAAAACACAATTTATTATCCAGCTATTTTCCAAATGAATTTCAGCTTGATGACACATCCAAGGATGCCAAGAAAGTTCCCTGGCCAAAGTGACACACTTTTGCACTGGGGCAAGAGAATCCAGACAAGATTGGTGTTTGATCAGTTAATAGTTTTTGTTTTCCCCAGTTCAAATTTTCACTGGTGGTTGAGTGATTTACAGTTATTAAAATAATCTCTTGGTGACTAACATTAAAAACTTTACTTTTTTTTTCCAGAGCATTATCTTTCAATGAGACAAATAACTGGCAGTAATTTGTGATTATTGTGAATTTACACGTGTGTTTAATTGAATGTTTGTTAAAGAGCTGTTGACTTCTGCAATGAGGGTGGGCAACACGGTAGCACAGTTGCTACACAGTTCCAGGTTCAATTCCCACTTGGGCCACTGACTGTGCGGAGGTCTGCACATTTCTCCCCGTGTCTGTGTGGGTTTCTTCCGGGTGATCCGGTTTCCTTCCAAAGATGTGCAGGTTAGGTTGATTGGCTATTGCCCATGGTGTCCAAAAAAGGTTACGGGGTTGGGTGGAGATGTGGGCTTAGGTAGGTCCTCTTTCCAAGGGCCACTGCAGACTCGATGGGCTGAATGGCCTCCTTCTGCACTGTAAATTCTATGATAAATGAATATCGAAAAATTGAAAATTCCCTGGCTGTCCTTGTACAGCTTATTAAATAACTTGAGTTTGCTACAAATCCCAATCATTGCTTTGCTTACGAGCTACAAAACAATCTTTGCAGATCATCAGTTGACATAATGACCAGTAGAACTGCTTTCTCCCTGCAATGGCTTCTCCTCCTGTTCTTCCATTGGTACCTCCAGGTACGCCCAAGGTTCTAACCTTGGCTCCTTTCCGTTTCACATTTACATACTGCTCCTGTGACGAATGGAGGATTTTGGGAATATTGGCTTCTAAATATTGTGGCAATTTAAGGGTTAAAGCCTGGGTTTATACTGTTTGACTGCAGTGATGATTTTGTTTTGTAAAGGCCTGGGAGATTCTGGGAGGCAGAAGGTGAAATTGACCAAATTCATCTGGTTTTTAGTCTGGGCTAATGCACTGTGCTTTGACTGCAGAAAGTCCCTGGGAAGTTAATGTACTGTAAGTCTGTAGAATTAATTTGCATGGGGGATAATGTCATTGCTGGGTGGAGCCAAGAAATGCAGAAAGTCAGTTTTGGAGAAGGCTTTGAAGGGAGAAGAGGTAAAGTCTGATATGTCTGACACAGTCCACAATTTTCTCATAATTATAAAAGACTGATGATGCATAAAGCAGAACAGTCTAGTCTGGGGACAAGGAAGAAGCTGAAACACGTTTTATAAAGATATTCAGCCAGAGTTGAAGGGGTTCTAACAGGAGCCTAATTTGTTTTATAAAGCAAGTATTACTTTATGCCATACTTGGGTGGCATAGCGGTTAGTACGGCGCTGAGGACCAGGGTTCGAATCCTGGCCCCGGGTCACTGTCTGTGGAATTTGCGCATTCGCCCCGTGTCTGCATGGGTCTCACCCCCACAACTCAAAGATGTTCAGGTTAGGTGGATTGGCCGCACTAAATTGCTCCTTAATTGGAAAAAAAATTATTGGGTACTATAAGTTTATTTTTTTAAAACTTTATGCCATAATGATTTTCAAATAGATTGAGAGCTCTATGTTTCTTGTTGTTTAATGGGCAATTGAATAGTGGTGTTTAAAGAGTAAGCTTTCTTTTCGGGTGTGAAATTAAAGAGGTTAAGATTGTATTCATTTTCTTTTAAAATGTATTTTATTACAAACATGTATCAAACCAGGTTACAGCAAATAAACACCCCGGGGAACATACTTCCCAACAATCAACTATATAGTCTGTACAGATTTCCCCCCCCCCCCCCCCCCCCCCCCCCCGACCCCTCCTGTGACAAACGACTCCTCAAACACGGTCACAAACATCCCTCACCTTTTCTCAATACCCTTGCTGAGCTTCTTGACTCATACTTTATCTTTAACTGCAGCTGCAGGAAGTCGTACAGGTCACCCAACCATGCCGCTACCCCGATGGCGATGCCGACCGCCACTCCAGCATAATTTGCTGCCGTGCAATCAGAGAGGCGAAGGCCACGACATTGGCCTTCCTCCTCTCTATGAGCTTGGGCTTCTCGGAAACCCCAAATATCGCCACGATTAAGATGGTATTCATAATAAAGTTTTATTTAAACAAAAATACCAAATCCCTATTGTTTCATGCAGTCACAGCTAGAGTGAAATATTCCTTCCGCACAGTCTTTCCAATAAATTAAAATATTGGGGTTTTGGTTCAGTAGCTTAGCCACTGTTGGGATCAACACTGGGGCAGCACGGTAGCCTTGTGGATAGCACAATTGCTTCACAGCTCCAGGGTCCCAGGTTCGATTCCGGCTCGGGTCACTATCTGTGCGGAGTCTGCACATCCTCCTCGTGTGTGCGTAGGTTTCCTCGGGGTGCTCCGGTTTCCTCCCACAGTCCAAAGATGTGCAGGTTAGGTGGATTGGCCATGATAAATTGCCCTTAGTGTCCAAAATTGCCCTTAGTGTTGGGTGGGGTTACTGGGTATGGGGATAGGGTGGCGGTGTTGACCTTGGGTAGGGTGCTCTTTCCAAGAGCCGGTGCAGACTCGATGGGCCGAATGGCCTCCTTCTGCACTGTAAATTCTATGATAATCAAGTCTGGGATCGTAATCCTCCTCAGTGACACCATCAAAAAAACTCAGTTTTTCATGTGTGCAGTGACCAACACCCAGCTTTAACTCACTAACACCTCCACTGTATTATTGTCAAACTGCTTCCTGTACCACATGGGCAAAAAACTTACTCCAAAATATTGCAAAGACTGAAGCCAGTGTTTTGGTCGCCGCCACGAATTCCACTACCTAATTATCTACCTCCATCCCTCTTCCTGACCGCTCTGAGACTGAAACAGACCGTTCGTAAACTTGGGATCGTACCTAACTTGGAGATGCCGCTTCTGACCACATTTTGCACCATTACTAATACTGTCTATTCCCACCTCTGTAACATTGCCTGATTCTGACCCTGCTTCAGCCCATCTGCTGAAATATTCAACTTATTTTGTCATTGAAGTCTTCACAATTGCAACGCAGTTATAATTGGCCTCTCACCTATCTTCCGTAAACTTGAGGTTATCTGAAACTCTCCAGTCTTTGTCTTAATTCAGCCCAAGTCCATCATCCATCATTTCTGTGCTTAATGACTTCATTGGTTCCTGGTTAGGCAACACGCCATTTTTAAAATTTGCATCCTTTTTTTTCAATTCCCTCCATTGCCACTCCCTTCCCTATCTTTATAACCTCAGATATCTGCACCTCTCTGATTTTGGCTCTTAAATATCCCCGATTTAACTTGCTGTACCATTGCTGGTCATGTCTTCAGCTGCCATGGCTTTCGCCCTGGAATTCCCTTCCTAAACTTTTCTCCTTCATCCTTTACAAATTCCTTAAAAACTACTACTTTGATCAAGCTTTTGGACACTTGCTGAAATCTCATTTGAGTTAGTATCATATTTTGTTTAATAATGGTCTTGTGAAATGCCTTTGAACTTGTTAGAGGTGCTATATAATTCAAGCTGTTAAAGGACAACTTTATTTCTTTTTTAAATGTGACCATATCGCAACAATCACAGTAGATATAACCAAGTGTGTTTCCTAATTGGCTAATGGAAATAGCTAATTCTACTGAAACCCATCCTGATTGGTCAATCTTTCTCGCTGTTTAGCAGGATAATGGAATTATTCCCCTAAAGACATCTGTGCAAAAGTAAATTATCATTTTGGTACTTTGAAATGTAATTGTATGCTGAGATTTTTGTAATCATTTCTTTATTATTTGTTAAATTGAAACATAGCAATGAAATGAACAAGTCAATTAGACATTTTAGTAAAATTGCTGTACCTTTTAAAATTATTTGTGAGAGGCATTCAAAAAAAACAACTTGACGCTCTAATGCATTGTCATTCTTCGACTTAAGATCATGTGTCAGTGGTCTGCTCTTAGTTTTGCTGGGAATCAATCCAAAATAACTTGTCTTCCCTTCCTATTTTTGTTCTATGAGAAGCTCCTTGTTTTGTTCAACCTTTTGTTGGCCTGTCAGATAAAGGATTCACCCTTTAATACATTGAATAGCAATGCAAGGGTGTAGGTCAGCAAAGTAGTAGAGCAGAGCACCAATTAATTTATTACTGATTGCTAAAAATAGTTAATGGCACTTCAGTGTGTGTGTGTTGTTTTGAACGCAAGTGGTTTCACACAGTGAACATATTAAATTTGTTGTTTGTAAGGAAGCATCTATCTACTAAATCTTTCTCTTCTGTCTAGGCCACAGAAGAGGTATCAAAGAATCTGGTAGCTATGAAGGAAATATTATATGGTACAAATGAGAAAGAACCACAGACTGAAGCAGTGGCACAGCTGGCTCAGGAGTTGTACAATAGTGGTCTTCTTGGCACTTTGATAGCAGACTTACAGCTCATTGACTTTGAGGTGAGAAGAAAAGTGGTCTATAAATTCAAAGTAATTTTATTTTTGAAACATGTATATTTGAGTTTATTTGTGTGAATGTTGATAATACCATGATATATTAAATGTTCATTTGAGTTTGAGAGGATGTTTCCAAGTGCTAAAATTAAATGTCGCTTCCATGAGCAATTAATTCGACAAGGAGCAGAATTATATAACCTCTGACATCACTACTAATGGTCAGTAGCCCTTATAGATGCTCCAGAAGGCAAATTCAAAATTGCTGACATCGGCCTTAGTCATCATCTGAACAGAGTGCCTAGGTCCGGTGACTAAATTAATAGAATCTGCTCATGGTCTTCACTCTCTTCTCTATGACTTGAGTTGTTTTTCTATTAACCTGCCTTACAGGGAAAGTAAGAAAAAAGAAGCCCTTTTAGGGTGAAATATTCTGTCTCTTGGGAGTATTTAATGTAAACCCATTTTTTCCAGACTTTTCATGAGCAGTGAGCTATTCTGGTCATTGAAAACTGACTCATCAGGTTAAATATTTCAATAAGTCACAATGATATTGAACATCAATTTATGTGTTTTTCTTGGAGCAACAGTGGGTACTTCACTAATTTAAACTTGGTGGGTGATGCCAAAATAAGTTGATACCATAATGGGATTAATTCCCAATTAGACTCTTCGCTGTGTAGCCTGTTCCTACTCTAATTTCCTGGGTGCTTGCCTTTGCTCTCTGCCTTTACGGTTGTTGCCATGAATCAACTCTAATTCTGTAGAACCTGATGGAAAGAGGCAAAAACGGGAAAACCACAGACAAAAGCCTAAAAGATATGTCTCAAAAGCACATTTAAGAGCTTTGCCCTTTTATATTTGATCTTTTGCTTCAAGGTAGGATGTTTGAAGGGTGGAGCAAAGAATCCACTTTGACGGAATCCTGTTGACTTTGGTATTATGCAACTAAAGCAGGTATTTGCCTGTAGCAAATTGTGGTTGGCATTTTAATGTGTTTGTAGTTAATTTTTACTTGAACCACTTGTGCATTTAATCATTTGAATAATTAATAGATCAGTGGGAGCATGTTGAAAATAACTTGATACTGATATTGATTTACTACAATATTTTAATTGTGGATGATTCCAACCAATTAGATTGAATAACAATAGTTCTTATTGACCTACGTAAGCATGTTAAAGCCATATCTTTTTATTAAAACAGTAAAAAATATATACAAGGCCAAACGGTACAAACAGTAATTTTGTGTTCGAGAAACAGGGTACCCTTCCCTCAGTACCAGCGTACGGGGAGGGGGAGTAGGATACTCTGATTATTAAAACAGTTCACAACACAGTTGTACTAAAAAACAAAAGGTACACACACTAAACTTTGCGCTGTAGCGACCAGATACCCTTGCCTCTGTACAACAGAAGGGAAAGGAAGGGGTGATGGTGGGAAGAGAGAGGAAAGGAGGATGGTGGGGCGGGAGGGAGTCGGGGTGTTGGTGGAAGTGGGGGGAGGGCCCAATAGGACACTGCCTGAAACATATATTAAGGCAGAAAAACAAAAGAACTTTCAATTAAGATGTGCCAGACTCTGGGAATCCCCCAGAGCGGGTGAGGGGCGACACAGTGTGAGGCACGAGTGAGCCCTGCACCTCACTGCACAGAGAACCTCATGAGCACCCTCCGCTCCTGATACTGGCCGGCTGACATCCTTCGGACAGTCGCTCTCTGGGCCCGAATCCTCCTCCATACTGACACGGGCCCCACCAACCAACTCCGGGCCCGCCTTGATCCCGCCACCGGGATCATCGACAAGCAGGATCTCCTCGGGCTTCTCGTGGGGTCTTCAGCCAACGGGAGGCAGTGGTGCAGATGCCTGCTCCGCCCCCACCACCTGGTCACCGGAAGGATGTTAAAGCCATTCTAAATCAAATATTCAAACCAATCTTGAGTTATTAGCATTAAATACTTGTGCTTTAAGTAGCTTCAGGTTGTTCTCGATCAATTCCATCTTTTAAATACTTGGAATAGTGCTAGAAAGTTTATCGTCAGTAGACGATTGAAGGATCAACTTACATAGACATCCAGACTTACTTTGAATTCCTAAAAGTCTTCACAAAATATGTGCCTTCATCTTCCTTTCAACTTCCTTTGTTCTAATATATAGGGTATATCCCTGTTCTGTTTGATCAGGAAGAGATCAACATGCACATTAATTATGTAACAAGTGGAGGAAGAAATAAGTAAAGAGATATGTGAAACTAATAAAGAATAGAATAATAATTGGGTGACCTTAATCGTCAAATTGTCAAAAAGAGGTGCGCAGGGAATTGAGTTTCACTGTGTGTACATGACTCCTTTCTTTAATATGTTACTAGCCCAACAAAATTGGAGCACTGATGGATCTATTAATAGGAAAGGAACCAAAACAGATGAGAATAGGGGAAGATTTGAACAAAGTAATCGCAACGCACTGAGGTTTAAGATGAAGAGTGACATGGACATAAGGCAAAGTCCAAAGTAATACATTGGGAAAATGCTCATTTTAAAAGAATGAGAATGGAACTATGAAGAATTAACAGGGAAAATCTGCTGACAAACACAAAAATAGAACAGTGATGTGAAATATTTAAAATTGTGATCACCAGAGCTGTGGAGAAATGTACCCTACTAAAAATGCAAAAAGCGATTAGCCGATAATGAGATGCCCTGGCTAAATAAAGAAATAAGGGGGGGAACAGAAACCGGAAAAAAAAGCAGCGCACACTATGTAGGCAAGAAAAGCGCTTTATGAAAATATTGGAAAGAAGTCTAGAATCAATTAGGAAGGTAACTAGAAACTACATAACTGAATTATCTATGAATATAAGAAGAAATAAGGCTGGTATTCTACCAGGACATCACCACAATAGTGCATGGATGGGAACCACGTGAAAGACAATAACACATAATGTTGATGAAATGGCAGAAATGTTAATTAGTTCACCTTTGACACTATCTTAATCTCTGGTAAATACAATTTCATTAAAAGGAAAGGAAAAATATATAAAGACATTTAAAATGGGAAAGGGGTATCTAATTGGTAAACTTAATAGAATTTGGAAAGGATAAAACTCCTTGTTTGGATGGATTTAATCTGTGCATATTTTAGTTAAAGAAGTGATATTGGCACTATGATTAAAAATTTGTTGAAAGAGGGAATAATGCCGGAAGACTGGCAGACAGCTAATATGATTTGTTTTTTTTTTAAAAATGGAGCAAGTTCAAGAAATGATGGGTCTATGGATAGTTTACTATCAGTGGTAGGATAGATAATAGAATGCTGACTCGGGGGTGTAACACAAAAGCATTTAGAAACTGTTGCTAGAATTGTAACATAGATTTCAAAAGGGAAGGTCACGCTCGATGAACCTTGTTAAATTCATTGAGGAGTAACAGGGTAACAGCAGTAATGAAGTAGAAGTAATAGATTGGATTTCCAAAAGCCTTCGATAAGGATAGTAATTTTTTAAAAAACCTTTATGGTACCATGAAGCAAACAAGGCACTGGGGTTCATTTCTGGAAGGGTGAAATTGAAAAGCAGAGATGTCTTATGATTTGAGTCCCTTTGAGTACTATGAACAGTTCTGAGTTCCATTTTATAAAGGCACTGGAGAAAATACAAAAACAATTCACTGGAATGATGCCAGAGCTGCGAAGTTATAGTTATTGGGAATGATTGCACAGACTTGAGGTCCTTTTCTCTGAAAAGGAGAAGATTGAGGGATGACCTGACAGGTCTTTATCTATCAAGTCTTCTTGGATAGATGTAGCCAAGAGCTGAATGTGGAACCATAAGTATAGGTTACTAATAAATAAGGAATTTGAGAGAAACGTCTTTGCCCAAAGTGTGGTTTCAAGGTGGATCTTGCTACCACAAGTAGTCACTGAGGCAAATAGCATAGGTGCAATTTTTTTATTTCATTTGCGAGATATGTTGCTGGTTTTTATTGCCCATCCCCAATTACGCCTGAGAAGGTGGTGGTGAGTTGCTGCCTTGAACTGCTGCAGTTTGTGTGATGTAGGTGCACCCACAGTGCTGTTAGGAAGAAAGTTCCTGGACTTTGACCCAGTGACATGTCAGAATGGTGTGTGGCTTGGAGGGGAATTTGCAGGTGGTGTTCCCATGCATCTGCTGCTGCCCTTGGTCTTCTAGGTGGTAGAGGTTGCAGGTTCAAAAGGTGCTGTTGGGGGGGCCTTGGTGAGTTGCTGGAGTGCGTCTTGTTGATGGTGTTGCCACGGAGAGTCAATGGTGGATGGGGTGCCAATCAAGTGAGTTCCTTTGTCCTGAATGGTACCAAGCGTCTTGTGTTGTTGGAGCCAGGCAAGTGGAGCACATTCCATCACACTTCACACTTGTTCATTGTAGATGGTGATGATGTGGAGATGCCAGCGTTGGACTAGGATGGGCACAGTAAGAAGTTTTACAACACCAGGTTAAACTCCCAACAGGTTTGTTTCGAATCACTATTTCGGAGCGCAGCTCCTTCCTCGGGTGAATCATTCACCTGAGGAAGGAGCTGTGCTCCGAAACAAACCTGTTGGACTTTAACCTGGTGTTGTAAAACTTCTTATTGTAGATGGTGGGTAGGCTTTGCGGAGCCATGAGGTGAGTTACTTGCCATAAAATTCCAGCCACTGACCTGCACTTGTAGCCACAATGTTATAAGGCTGGTCTTCCTTCTCTGGTCAGTGGTAACCCCAAGGATGTTAGTGAGTGATTCAGCAATGTTAATGCTACTGCAAGAATGTTGCCTGGTATGGAGGGAAGATCTTATGAGGAAAGGCTGAGGGACTTGAGGCTGTTTTCGTTAGAGAGAAGAAGGTTAAGAGGTGACTTAACTGAGGCATAAAAGATGATCAGATGATTGGATAGGGTGGATAATGAGAGCCTTTTTCCTCAGATGGTGATGTCTAGCACGAGGGGACATAGCTTTAAATTGAGGGGAGATAGATAGAAGACAGATGTCAGAGGTAGGTTCTTTACTCAAAGAGTAGTAAGCGTGTGGAATGCCCTGCCTGCAGCAGTAGTGGACTCGCCAACACTAAGTGTGTTCAAATGGTCATTGGATAGGCATATGGACGATAAGGGAATAGTGTAGATGGGCTTTAGAGTGGTTTCACAGGTCGGCGCAACATCGAGTGCCGAAGGGCCTGTACTGCGCTGTAATGTTCTATGTTCTATGAATGTCAAGGGGAGGTGATTAGATTCTCTTGTTGGAGATGGTCATTTCCTGGCATATATGTGGCATGAACATTATTTGCCCCTTATCAGCCCAAGTCGGAATGTTGTATAGGTCTTGCTGCATGTAGACACGGACTGCTTCAGTATCGGAGGTGTTGTGAATGGTGCTGAACATCAACTTCTTTATGATGGAGCGGAGATCATTGATGAAGCAGCTGCAGATGGTTGGATTAAAGACACTACCCTGAAGAACTTGTGCAGTAATTTCCAGAGACTGAGATAATTGACTCTCAACTACCACAACAATCTTTCTTTGTGCTTAGTGTATCTCCATCCAGTAGAGTTTCCCCCCTCACTCACGTTGAGTCCCATTTTTCTAGGGCACCTTGATGCTGCACTCCGTCAAATGATGTCAAGGGCAGTCACACTCCCCTTGGGTTCAACTCATTTATCCATAATAATTATTAGTTTTTATTATTTTGTCCAAATTTGAACCAAGACTATAATGAGGTCAGGATTTGAGTGGCACAGGTGGAACCCAAACTGAGCATTTCTGATCAGGCCTTTGTTGAATAAGTGCCGCTTGATAGCACTGTCAATGACTCCTTCCATCACTTTGATCAAAAGTAGACTGATGGGATGGAAATTGACTGGGTTGAATTTGTCCTGCTATTCGCAGCCGTACAACAGCGTGGCTAGGGGCACAAATGGTTCTGGAACACAAGTGCTACTGATGGAATGTTGCCGGGGCCTAGAACCTTTGCTGTATCTGATTCCTTTCAACCATTTCTTTATATCACATGGAGTTAAATAAATTGGCTGAAGATTAGCATCTGTGATCATGGGGCCCTCCGGGTGGCCGAGATGGATTATCCATTCAATATTTCTGGCCGAAGGTGGTTGCAACGTTTCCAGTTTTTCTGCTGATGTGCTGGGATCCCCATCATTGAGGTTGGGGATATTTGTGGAGCTGCCCCCTCCTATTAGTTGTTTAATTATCCAGCACCACTCATGATTTGTATAAATGTGGGATGCCCCCTGTGAGGCCCTGGCCTGGGTGCCCCAGTAGTTGCTCTGGAGTTAGAAGTGATTTTTCTTTTCCTTCTAACCCTTTCAGAGTAACTGCCAGGGTAAAACTGGTAGAACCATCTGAAGTTAGCGATTTAAATTGCTTCTGTCAGATGGTTCCCAGCCCAGTACAATTGTCCAGAGGATGGTAACATTCTGGGCAATTGTCAAATAAACCTTTACATGGGAACCTGCTCAAGGAATTCCCCAGCGCATCATTGGAGTACCCACTGAATGCGACGGTGGAGAACCAGGAAGTTATGGACCTTTGTAACTTTGTAATTGTAGGATTGCTGATGCTTTAATGCAAGCTTAGTTTTAGACTTCAGCCTTTGATATTGCATCAGATTTTCACCCCTTTCCCCCACAACCTCCCAAGAATTCATGACCGGCATGATGGGTTCTGTACAGATTCCTTTTATTTGATGCCTTAATTGATTAGTGTGGGCAATTGTGTTTGAGTACCTTTATGCTGGAATCGTGATTTACATAGAAGATAGGAGCAGGAGGAGACCTTTTGGCATTTTGAGCCTGCTCCAGCATTCATCACGATTTAAGAATATGATTCTATTTTGAAGATGATTTAAATACTAAATTATATGGAGGTCTGAGCATTTAATATTTATCTGGTTATATAGATGAAGAAGCACCTCTTAATACTGAAGGCGCTTTTTCTTTACTTCCCTTCAAAGCAGTTTTTGTGGGTAAACAACTCTGCTGCACGTCAAGTTGATCAAGTCTGCTATTCCAGGTTATTTTGTCCTTCTCGATGTTGAGAAACCCAGGGTTGATGAATATTGATGTAAATGAGTGAATAAAGATTGGACCTTGTAATCTAATCATGGAGTTTTTGCCTTTGCATGCCGTTTCATGACTTCTCAATAAATCTATGATGGGGGACAGTGGGAAGAAGGTGAAAAAGTGGAACTTCTTAATTAGCACAATTAATCAAAGCAAATTAGTTGAACTTACAGCCTTTGCTTATTTGCCAGGAGATAAAACTGTTAGTGGGAACAAATTATGTATATCATGTCAAGCTATGGCATGCCTGCAGTCTTGATTCCTCCATCAGCTATATTTCAGGACTCACTTTCGTTTTGCTGTTCACAGGGCAAGAAAGATGTGGCTCAGATTTTCAACAATATTCTGAGAAGGCAGATTGGCACACGGACCCCAACAGTGGAATACATCTGTACTCAGCAAAATATATTGTTCATGTTATTGAAAGGGTGTGTAAAATAGCCTTTTTGCACATGTATATCTCTTATTTGTTGCAGATACTTCTGAATAATTTTCTTGCTATATATGCCCTTTTATTTCAGTTAGGAGAGTTGGTGAGCTTTAATTTGGAAACATTTTTCAAAAAATAGATTAAAATTAATTAGGCTTTTGTCTCTGGCTTTCCAGTTTAAAACAGTTACTTTGACAATGGTGAATCATTGCAAAAGCTATCATTCTTTCTACATTTGTTTCGTTATTGTGGTGGTGGAGGTGAAGGGCGATTTTTTTTGTCTGCACTGACTCTCCTAATGAGCATCTCTGACTGGGTAACAATCCCCAGCATTTACCCCATGCGTTTGCACATTGTTTCTATTCAAATAATCACCTCATATCCTCTTGAATACTGTAAAGGGATTTTTTGTTGCAATTTTAAGTCCTATTTTGTAATGTGCACGAATGAAATGGTATCTTATATTTCAAGTTGTTTCTTTAATATTGTCAAATGATACTGTAGACTCCTGAAAGTTGAAAGAAAATTTGATGCTCTACTCATTTGCTTTGTAGCCCTGGGATTAGTTGTAAAATACAGTTACACAAGTTAATCAGTAATCAAATGAACATTGCTAGAAGCATTATTTCCAAAATACCCAATTGATTAAATTAGAACAAAGCATACCAAGGTAGCACTCGGGGAAATATTTGGACATGTTATAAAATAGTATCTAATGAAGTATTGTATGTTACAGATAAAGTTGATCTTTTTGTGTATTGTAAAGTATCTCTCTTTTTTAGGTACGAATCACCAGAAATTGCTCTTAATTGCGGTATTATGCTGCGTGAATGTATCCGGCATGAACCATTGGCAAAAGTTATTCTGTGGGCTGAGCAATTTTATGATTTCTTCAGATATGTGGAAATGTCAACTTTTGACATTGCTTCAGATGCATTTGCAACATTCAAGGTAATTCACTCATATTTTGAAGTTTTGTTTCTCATTATATCACCTTGCGGTGTAATTATCTTTTGTTCTGGAGAAGGCACATATGTTATGCATCAGATGTAGATCTTCAAACATTTTGGATAACCAATTGAAAAATAGCTACATATTTCACAGAAGTTTGTTGTTCCCTGAATATGCTAAGGTAGCCCAGCTTTTGCCTAACTGGTCCTTTATTTATAATGTGATTCATAGAATCCCTACAGTGCAGCAGGAGGCTATTCGGTCCATTGAGTCTGCACCAACCCTCTAAAAGAGCACCCCACCGAGACTCACTTCCCCCACCCTATCCCCGCAACCCCAGCTAATCTGCAAATCTTATCATGGCCAATCCACCTAACCTGCACATCTTTGGACTGTGGGAGGAAACCTACGTAGACACTGGGAGTTTGTGCAAACTCCCACAGTCATCCAAGGCCGGAATTGAACCCGGGTCCCTGGCACTGTGAGGCGGCAGTGCTAATCACTGTGCTACCTTTTTGTACTATTTTACTTGCTCTTGCTCGGCTATTGACTTACTTGTATGTGGTTTATTTCCAGGATTTACTTACACGACACAAACTACTGAGTGCAGAATTTTTGGAACAGTATTATGATCGAGTAAGTAAAAGTATGTTGCTTCAGGATTGGGAGGGGACAAATTTGAATGACGTTGATCATTTCTGTCTTTTTAACATGGCATTTAGAAGGCATAGTACTGTTTTGCAGAAAAATGGTAACTCACCTAGTACTTAGAATCCCTACAGTGCAGGAGGAGGCCATTCAGCCCATCAAGTCTGCACCGACCCTAATTTTGAAGGAGTGGGGAACGGAGAAGAGAAAAGGCATATTGTATCTTCCACTATTCAGCACAGGATTCGCATGGAGGATGAGCAGTCTGAAATATGTTAATTTTAATTGAAAAAGTAATATGAAATGACTGCAGGTTATGATATCATGTTTCATTTTTGTAAAGACCCACTGAATTGCAATCTCAATAGAACTATCCTTAGATGCTTTAGCCGTAATCTGAACTCCAGATGAGACACTTGGACATATTTTGCGTCTGTAACACATGTTTCTGTAACATGCACCTAACCTCTCTGCAGTCAAGTTAATATAGTCTGTCCGTCAGGGGTAGAGTTTCAAATCTAGATTTGAATGCTGTATTTGATCCCTGATTCTAATTTACTAAGTACCATTGCTCTGTGAGTTGCCAGTCCTGCATTCTGCCTGCCACTGAAGATCCAGTTCTACATAAGATCTCTAATTGTCAGAGTTCTTTCTTTTTGGAAGACCCCTTGAAACCTTCTCTCAGACCTCTGGTTGGCAACTCCTGATCAGCAACATTATTCTTGGATTCTTGCAGTTTTCATTTGTCTTGCGGTTTGTGTTCTTGAATCATGATATATACCAGATCAGTTTCAATTAGGTTGCCATGCCCTGAATACATTATTGTTTAGATTTTACGCTGATGGACCTCCGGTGGCGGCCATGGATGAGTAGGTCGCACATTTGATAGCTCCCGCCTGTGATGGGCTTTTGGACCTTTTCCCCCTGTTTTTTTCTGGATTTTGTGATAAATCGGTGAAGAATTAGACAGTAAGGAGAAATCCCCCTCCGGTGTATGGGGAATTGGACCAGAAGTGGCCGTGTGAGAAGACAAAGTCCTATAAGGAAGACGCAAGCAGAACTGGTAACGCGGGAAAGCATGGCGGCGAAGCAGTGCCACGGAGTGATGGCACAGTGGTCGACGGAGCAGCTGGTAAAGTTTTTCGAAGATTGCTTCACCAAGCTGAAGAAGGGCATGCTGAACCCAATTAAGGCTTCGATTAATCAAGTTGTGCAGAATCAAGAGACCCAAGGGAGAGCGATCCAGGAGGTGGAGAAAAAGGTGTCTGAGCACGAGGAATACATAACCGTGCTGGAGACCAAGGTGGAGATGGTGAACGACCGCCAGAAAAGAATGCAGGAGAATCTGGAGAACCGGTCCAGGAGGCAGAATCTTAGAATTGTCGGCCTCCCTGAAGGCCATGAGGGATCGGTTGCGAGGACTTCTGTGACGGACATGCTGGAGAAGTTGATGGGGCCTGAGACGTTCCCTCGGCCCCTGGAAGTGGATAGAGCGCACAGCCCTCGCGAAGAAGCCCCGAGCGAATGAGCAGCCGAGGGCCATGGTGGTACGCTTTCACCGTTTCTTGGACAAGGAACACGTTCTGCGGTGGGCCAAGAAGGAATGGAGCAGCAAATGGGAGAACTGTGAGCTGCACATTTATCAGGACCTGGGCGCAGATCTGGCCAAGAGGCGAGATGGGTTTAATTGGGCATAAACGGCCCTCTTTAAGAAGGGGGTGAAGTTTGGGATGCTGTACCCAGGCCGTCTGTGGGTCTCACATGAGGAACGGGACTTCTACTTTGAAACACCAGACGAAGTATGGACTTTTGTTAAAGGAAAGAGGCTGGAGGTGAATTAAAAGACACTGAAGCCTTGGAGAAGTACTGTGGCAGCGATTTGTTGTGCTGGGTTGTATAAATATGAGTAGTGCTATGTGTAATAAGGGGCTGTTTGGATGGCTAAAGGTAACTTTGTCTTGCAGGGAGCTGGTTAGAGGGGGGATGGGCTTTGGGGTTGGTTCTGCGTTTTGGGTGATTATTTTTCTAAAGTGGTTGTTTCTTCACTGTTTTTTCTGATGTTTGTTGACAGGGGAATGTGATGCTTTTAAAATGTTTGTCCATGTGAGGGGAGAGAACAATGGGGAGACCGACTGTTTGGTGCCAGGGGCGGGAGCTATCAAGTCAGCATGTGTCAGCTGACTCTGGGAAGCGCAGTGGGGGGTGAGCAAGTGTTAAGCTGGAGCTTGACTTGGGGAGTTGGGTTTCTAGTGTTGTTGCTGGGAGGGAGAGAGAGGGGGGGGGGAGGAGCTGCTTTGCTGACAGGGGAGGAACTGTTACTAGGGGACAAATTGGAGGTTGGGAATGACGGCTGCCCGAGGGGGGCTCAAGGAGGCGGAGGGCGTGAGCTAGAGGTGGGCCTAAAAAGGGTGATGGCTAGTCGGCAGGGGGGGCTGATTACATGGAACCAGGCTGATTACATGGAATGTCAGAGGGCTGAATGGGCCGGTCAAGAGTGCTCACGTGTTTGTTCATTTGAGAAGGCTGAAGGCGGACGTGGCAATGCTACAAGAGACATACCTAAAGGTTACAGACAAGATTGAGAAAGGGGTGGGTCAGCCAGGTATTCCACTCGGGGCTGGACTCAAAGACCAGGGGGGTAGCAATCTTGATCAGCAAAGGAGTGCATTTGAGGCAGGGAGAATCGTGTCAGACAAGGGGGGTAGGTACATAATGGTGAGTGGGAAGCTGGAGGGGGTACGGGTGTACTCGTGAACATATATGCTCCGAGTTTGGACGATGTGGAATTTATGAGGTGGGTTTTAGGTAAGATCCCAGACTTAGAGTCACATAACCTGATCATGGGAGGAGACTTTAATACAGTCATTGATCCTGAATTGGACAGGTCAAAATCCAGGACAGGGAGGAGGCTGGCTGCGACAAAGGAATTGAAGGGGTTTATGGAACAGATGGGGGGAGTAAACCCATGGAGGTTTGCACGGCCAAGGGCGAAGGAGTTTTCCTTTTTTTCACATGTCCACAAGGTATACTCTCACATCGACTTTTTTGTTCTGAGCAGGGCGTTAACACCGGAGGTGGTGGATACTGAGTACTCGGCAATCACAGTGTCGGATCATGCCCCGCATTGGGTGGATCTAAGGGTTAGTGTGGAGAGAGGGCAACGCCCGCTGTGGAGACTGGATGTGGGGTTGCTAGCGGACAAAGTGATCTGTGGGCAGGTTAATAAGTCCATCCAGAACTGCCTGGAGACAAATGATACGGGGGAGGCCTCCGCAGCGACGGTTTGGGAAGCTCTGAAGGCAGTGGTCAGAAGGGAATTAATCTCGTTATGGGCCCCACCGAGAAAAGGCGGAACGGGCTGAGAGGGATACATTAGTGGAGGAGATACTCCAGGTGGATAGGAGATACTCGGAGGCCCCGGATGCGGGGCTACTGAGAGAGCGGCAGAGGTTACAGGTAGAGTTTGAGCTGTTGACCACAGGGAAAGTGGTGGAACAGTTGAGGAAGGCAAGGGGGGCGATTTATGAGCACGGGGTAAAGGCAAGCAGAATGTTGTCTCACCACCTCAGGAAAAGGGAAGCGGCCAGGGAGATAGGTAAAGTAAAGAGTAAAGGCGGGAATACTATCCTGGACCCAGCGGGGGTGAACAAGGTGTTTAAGGACTTCTACAGTAAATTGTATGAGTCGGAGCCCCCGGCTGGGGTGGAGGAGTTGAGGCAGTTTTTGGATCAGTTGAGATTCCCGAGGGTAGATGAGGATCTGGTGGAAGGGCTGGGAGCCCCAATTGAGATTGAGGAAATAATCAAGGGGCTAGAGGGGTCTGACGGCTACCCCCTGGTCTTTGAGCCCAGCCCCAAGCGGAATTCTATAAGAAGTTTTCAGAGATATTGAGCCCACTGCTGGTGAGGGCATTTAATGAAGCAAGAGGGAAGGGAGTCCTTCCCCCCCCCCCCCCCCCCCCCCCCCCAACGATGTTGCAGGCCTCGATTTGATTGATCCTGAAACGGGAGAAGGAGCCGGAGCAATGTGGGTCATACAGGCTGATTTCTCTACTAAATGTGGACGCCAAACTGCTGGCTAAGCTACTGGCCACAGGATAAATGACTGTGTCCCGGGGGTAATAGGGGAAGACCAGACGGGATTTGTAAAGTGCAGGCAACTCAAGGCCAATGTTCGAAGGCTTTTAAATATTATGATGCCCTCAGAAGGAGAGGAGGTGGAGCTGATGGTAGCGATGGATGCGGAGAAGGCTTTTGATTGGGTGGAGTGGAATTACCTGTGGGAGGCGCTGGGTACGTTTGGGTTTGGTGAGAGCTTTATTGACTGGGTGCGGTTGCTCTGTCAGGCACCAGTAGCGAGTGTGTGTACAAACCGGCTGAGGCCGGGGTACTTTAAACTACACCGAGGGACGAGGCCAGGGATAACCCCCTCCCCGTTACTGTTTGCCCTGGCCATAGAGCCATTGGCCCTGGCGTTTAGAGCCTCTAGGAACTGGAAAGGGCTGGTTTGCGGTTTTGGGTGGGGGGGGGGGGGTGGTGGAGCACCGGTCTCGCTTTACGCAGATGACCTGCTCTTGTACATTTCGGACCCGTTGGAGGGGATGGGGGAAGTAATGCAAATCTTGGGGTAATTTGGCCATTTTTCAGGGTATAAATTGAACATGGGAGGGAAAAGCAAGATGTTCGCGATCCAGGCAAGAGGACAGGAGAAGAGACTGGGAGAGCTGCCGCTTAGAATGGTAGGGAAGAGCTTTCGATATCTGGGAATCCAGCTGGCCCGGGAATGGGAGGCACTGCACAAGTTAAACCTATCCCGGTTGGTAGAGCAAATGGAAGGGGACTTTAAGAGATGGGACATGCTCCCGCTATCACTGGCAGGAAGGGTACAGACCGTGAAAATGGCGGTCCTCCCCAGATTTCTGTTTGTCTTTCAGTGCCTCCCCATCTTCATCACAACGGCCTTTTTCAAACGGGCGAATAAGGTTATTTTGGGCTTTGTGTGGGCGGGTAAAACCCCGCGAGTGAAGAAAGTGTTGCTGGAGCGCAGTCGGGGGAGGGTGGGTTGGCGCTGTCGAACTTCTGCAATTACCACTGGGTGGCTAATGTGATTAGGAAGTGGGTAGTGGGGGAGGGGTTGGCATGGGAGCGGATGGAGATGGCGTCATGCAAAGACACCAGTTTGGGAGCACTGATAACGGCACCTCTTCCATTCGCGCCAGCCCAATACTCCACAAGTCCAGTGGTGGTGGCGGCTCTGAGAATCTGGGGGCAATGGAGGAGATATAAGAGAGTGGAGGGAGCATCGATTTGAACCGCGATTTACAATAATCATCGGTTTGTACCGGGTAGGCTAGATGATGGGTTCCGGAGATGGCGAAGGGCAGGAATTAGAAGGATGGGGGATCTATTTATAGACGGGAGCTTTCCCAGCTTGAAAGCCTTGGAGGATAAATTTGAATTGCCAGCAGGGAACGGGTTTAGGTATTTACAGGTGCGAAACTTCCTGAGAAAACAGGTGCCGGCCTTACCACTGCTGCCGCCACGGGGGATACAGGATAGAGTAGTCTCCAGTACCTGGGTGAGAGAGGGGAAGGTTTCAGATGTTTACCAGGAGCTTTCGGAAGCGGAGGAAACTCCGGTGGGGAGCTTAAGGGCAAGTGGGAGGACGAGCTAGGAGGAGAGATAGAGGCGGGTCTGTGGGCAGATGCCCTAAGTAGGGTTAATACCTCCTCATCCTGTGCCAGGCTTAGCCTGATACAATTTAAGGTAGTCCACCGGGCACACATGACAGCGGCGAGGATGAGCGGGGTCGAAGATAGGTGTGCGAGGTGCGCGGGAAGCCCAGCAAATCATGTCCACATGTTTTGGGCATGCCCAAAGCTTGCAGGGTTTTGCTAACGCAATATCCATGGTGCTAAAAACACTAGTGGTGCCGAGTCCGGAGGTAGTGATCTTTGGAGTGTCGGAAGAGCCGGGAGTTCAGGGAGCGAAAGAGGATGACGTCTTGGCCTTTGCCTCCCTGGTAGCCCAGAGATGGATCTTGTTAATGTGGAGGGACTCAAAGCCCCCGAGTGTAGAGACCTGGGTTAGTGACATGGCTGGGTTTCTCAGTCTCGATAAAATAAAGTTCGTCTTAAGAGGGTCAATGGTCGGGTTCACCCAGCGGTTGCAGACGTTCGTCGACTTACTCGGGGAAAATTAAAATGTCAGCAGATGCAGTATTCCAAGGTGGGGGTGGGGGGGGGGGGGCGGATTGTTGTTATATGGTTGGGATGTGTGAAGATTGAGATGGAGGAGGGGGGGTGGGAATGTTTATTATACCATGTTGATGTCATTGTCTATGTTTTTATTAAAATTTTCAAATACCTTAATAAAAATATTTAAACAAAAATAAATACATTTTACGCTGATGTCATTTATGAATGTGGCACAAAGTCAAGGGGTGAGGATGGCTGATGGTGGTTGAGATAGGCCTGCAAGTGAGGGGGCGGACCCACGACCGCTATCATCTAGAAGGACGAGGACAGCAGATACTTGCGAACACCATCACCTGTGGGTTCCCTTCCAAGTCATTCACCACCTTGAGTTGGCAATATTGCCGTTCCTTTACTGTTGCTCAGTCAAAATCCTGGTGCACCCTCTCTACAGCACTGTGGATGTACCTACACCTCTGACCGCAGCAGTTCAAGAAGGCACCTCACCACCACCTTCTCGAGGGCAACTAGGGATGGGCAATAAATGTTGGCCTAGCCAGCGATGCCCACATCCCATAAATGAATAAAAGAAAAGAGCCAGTGATTGGGGGCTGTGGTGGGAGGAGTTGCTGGAACATATTGTTGCTCGGTTATATACAAGGTTTTAAGTTGGATTTTTAAGGCTGAATTTGTTTATTCCCCATGTAAATTAACCCATGTAAAAGAATATTATTGTTATTGGAGCCATAGTGTCTATAGGCTATCTGAGCTGTCTCTACATCTATATTTTTTTCTGAATAGTACCTGTACACTGGAATAAATATCAATATACTGGAGGCATGTTATCCCTTGATTTCAATTATTTCAGTATTAGTTTTGTGAAGGATAACATCCTAAATAACATAATATAGCAAAATTGAGGATACTGCACAATTTATATTCCAAGACGAGATGATCTTAATTTATTTATTTTTAAATTGTTACATTTTCTGGAGAAGGAGATGTAATAATATTTTCTGATTTTGTATGTGCGCTCTGCATAATTGCATGTTGCTGCAGTTTTAAAATTAGAAGCAAGGAAAACTGATCAGGTGAAAGCATTTTCGATCAAAATAATCTGCAAAACTAATGAAATGAAAATCACTTATTGTCACGAGTAGGCTTCAATGAAGTTACTGTGAAAAGCCCCTAGTCGCCACATTCCGGCGCCTGTTCGGGGAGGCTGGTACGGGAATTGAACCGTGCTGCTGGCCTGCTTGGTCTGCTTTAAAAGCCAGCGATTTAGCCCAGTGTGCTAAACCAGCCGATGTCATGAAATATGTAAAGGATCAGAATAATGTGGAATGGATCTCTGCTTTTTGAGGAGGAAATTCTGTTATAGTTTATCTTAAACATTTATTGATTTGTTGATCCTCAATTACTCGCATTAATTTATATCGAAGCTAACAACATAATTGGCAATGCTAAAGTGGTCCTCGGGTGAATGTGCTAAATTGGGGGAAGGCTAATTATAACAATATTAGGAGGGAACTGAAGAACCTAGATTGGGGGCGGATGTTTGAGGATAAATCAACATCTGACATGTGGGAGGCTTTCAAATGTCAGTTGAAAGGAATTCAGGACCGGCATGTTTCTGTGAGGAAGAAGGATAAATACGTCAAATTTCGGGAGCCTTGAATAACGAGAGATATTGGAGGCCTCGTCAAAAAGAAAAAGGAGGCATTTGTCAGGGCTAGAAGGCTGGGAACAGACGACGCCTGTGTGGAATGTAAGGAAAGTATGAAGGAACTTAAGCAAAGAGTCAGGAGGGCTCAAAGGGATCACGAAAAGTCATTGGCAAATAGGGTTAAGGAAAATCCCAAGGCTTTTTACACGTACATAAAAAGCAAGAGGGTAGCCAGGGAAAGGGTTGGCCCATTGAAGAACAGGGGAGGGAATCTGTGTGTGGAGTCAGAGGAAATGGGCGAGGTACTAAATGAATATTTTGCATCAGTATTCACCAAAGAGAAGGAATTGGTGGATGTTGAGTCTGGAGAAGGATGTGTAGATAGCCTGGGTCACATTGAGATCCAAAAAGACGAGGTGTTGGGCGACTTGAAAAATATTAAGGTAGATAAGTCCCCAAGGCCTGATGGATCTACCCCAGAATACTGAAGGAGGCGAGAAGGGAAATTGCTGAGGCCTTGTCAGAAATCTTTGGATCCTCACTGTCTTCAGGTGATGACCCGGAGGACTGGAGAATAGCCAATGTTGTTCCTTTGTTTAAGAAGGGTAGCAAGAATAATCCAGGGAACTACAGGCTGGTGAGCTTTACGTCAATGGTAGGGAAATTACTGGAGAGAATTCTTCGAGACAGGATCTGCTCCCATTGGGAAGCAAATGGACTTAGCGAGAGGCAGCACGGTTTTGTGAAGGGGAGGTCGTGTCTCACTAACTTGATAGAGTTTTTCTAGGAGGTCACAAAGATGATTGAAGCAGGTAGAGCAGTGGATGTTGTCTATATGGACTTCAGTAAGGCCTTTGACAAGGTCCCTCATGGCAGACTGGGACAAAAGGTGAAGTCACACAGGATCAAAGGTGAGCTGGCAAGATGGATACAGAATTGGCTAGGTCATAGAAGGCAGAGAGTAGCAATGGAAGGATGCTTTTCTCATTGGAGTGCTGTGACTAGTGGTATTCCGCAGGGATCAGTGCTGGGACCTTTGCTGTTCGTAGTATATATAAATGATTTGGAGGAAAATGTAACTGGTCTGATTAGTAAGTTTGCAGACGACACAAAAGTTAGTGGAATTGCGGATAGTGATGAGGATTGTCGGAGGATACAGCAGGATTTAGATCGTTTGCAGACTTGGGCGGTGAGATGGCAGAAGGAGTTTAATCTGGACAAATGTGAGGTAATGCATTTTGGAAGGTCTAATGCGGATTGGGAATATGCAGTGAATGGTAGAACCCTCAAGAGTATTGAAAGTCAAAGAGATCTAGGAGTACAGGTCCACAGGTCACTGAAAGGGGCAACACGGGTGGAGAAGGTAGTCAAGAAGGCATACGGCATGCTTGCCTTCGTTGGCCGGGGCATCGAGTATAAAAATTGGCAAGTCATGTCGCAGCTGTATTGAACCTTAGTTAGGCCACACTTGGAGTATAGTGTTCAATTCTGGCCGCCACACTACCAGAAGGATGTGGAGGCTTTCGAGAGGGTGCAGAAGAGATTTACCAGGATGTTGCCTGGTATGGACGGTATTTGCTATGATATATCGGTTTATTCTCACTGGAACGACGGAGGTTGAGGGGCAACCTGATAGAGGTCTGTAAAATAATGAGGGGCATAGACAGGGTGGATAGTCGGAGACATTTTCCCAGGATAGTGGGGTCAATTACTAGGAGGCATAGCTTTAAGGTGCGAGGGGCAAGGTTTGGAGGAGATGTACGAGGCACGTTTTTTACACCGAGGGTAATGGGTGCCTGGAACTCGCTGCCGGAGGAGGTGGTGGAAGCAGGGACGATAGTGAATTTTAAGGAGTATCTTGACAAATACATGAATAGGATGGGAATAGAGGGATACGGACCCCGGAAGTGTAGAAGGTTTTAGTTTAGACGGGCAGCATGGTCGGCACAGGCCTGGAGGGCTGAAGGGCCTGTTCCTGTGCTGTACTTTTCTTTGTTCTAAAGAACGTTGAAACCTCAACCTGGAAGGCAGGGTAATTGTTGGGTCAATGTATCCATCCATCTGAAGGCCAACTATTCCAATAGAAAACCATCTTGGATTTGAAGGGAAAGTTACTTCAAACAGTTCTCGGAAAACTTGAATTATTATATGGGAGTGCCCTCTAGTGACATTTCTTTGTATCTGCTCTTCTACTTTGTGGAGGAGCTTGTCGAAAAAGTATGTTCCATAATAGTATTCCGTGATCATAATATTGAGGAATTTGAAAATGTTGAAATTCACTGATGCGGTTTTAAAAAATAAATTTGAGTACCTAATTTTTTTTTTCCAATTAAGGGGCAATTTAGTGTGGCCAATCCGCCTAACCTGCACGTCTTTGGGTTGTGGGGGTGAAACCTGGAGACACATGGAGAATGTGCAAACTGACAGTCAGTGACCTGGGGCCAGGATCAGACTGGGGTCCTCAGCGCCGTAGGCTGCAGTGTAACAACTGCACCACCGTGCCGCACGAACTGATGCACTTTTATATTTCTTATTTCTATTTTTATGAGTTTATTGCTGATTCACATCGTGTACACCTTTTTGACTTGCATTTCTATCATTGATTCAAATTTGATCTTTGTAAGCAAAAAGAAAACTTAATTGTCGTTCCAAACATTAAATGCAATGGTTATATTTGACTCCCTAATGTATACTTAATTAAATTTGGCGTTCAGTTTGGTGATGAGAAGTAAGTATTAGGGTAAGAATATATATACAGCTATTATAGAATATCATTCAATTATTTTAACATTTGTTAATAAGAAGTTGATCCAAAGTATGAAAGACAATTCTGTTCACATAAGCTGCACATTAAAAAAAAGCTAATTATCGGGGGCACAACATCTGAGCAGTAATGTTCATTAAAACTGTATGAAGAATATGTAACTTAAAAAAAATTACACTTGGGACTTCCGGGTGCGGCGATGACCAGCTGAGTCGCACGTTTCGGCAGCTCCCTGTGAAACGGACTTTTGGGCTCTTGATAGGAGCCCCAACGGCAATTTTGACGGCTAAAAACACTGTGCGGTAAACCAGAAGGGAATCCCCCCTGGATACGGATGGAAAAAGGAGGAGAGAGTGGCCAGATTGCAGTGGATCCTTTAGAACAGCGGCAAGGAAGGCAAGCAAAAACCAAGATGGCGTCGGAAGGTGGCAGTTTAACATGGGGCCCTGAACAACAAGAGTTCTTGAAATGCTGTGTGGAAGAGATCAAAAAGGAAATGAAGAAAGAGCTGTTGGCCCCGATACTACAGGCGATCGAAGGGCTAAAGGAGGAACAAAAGACCCAGGAGCGGGAGCTTCGGGTCGTGAAGGCAAAGGCAGCCGAGAATGAGGACGATATACAGGGCCTGGTGGTGAAGACTGAGATGCAGGAGGCACATCAGAAACGATGTGTGGAAAGGTTGGAGGCACTGGAAAACAACGCAAGGAGGAACAACCTGAGGATTCTTGGTCTTCCTGAAGGTGTGGAGGGAGCCGACGTCGGGGCATATGTGAGCACGATGCTGCACTCGTTAATGGGAGCGGAGGCCCCGGCGGGTCCGTTGGAGGTGGAGGGAGCATACCGAGTGATGGCGCGAGGACCGAGAGCAGGAGAAATTCCCAGAGCCATAGTGGTGAGATTCCTCCGTTTTAAGGATAGAGAAATGGTCCTTAGATGGGCGAAGAAAACTCGGAGCAGTAGGTGGGAGAACGCGGTGATCCGCGTATATCAATACTGGAGTGCGGAGGTGGCGAGAAGGAGGGCGAGCTTTAATCGGGCCAAGGCGGTGCTTCATAAAAAGAAGATAAAATTTGGAATGCTGCAACCGGCAAGACTGTGGGTCACATATCGAGGGAGGCACCACTACTTTGAGACGGTGGATGAAGCGTGGACTTTTATTGTGGAAGAAAACCTGGAATGAGCGGGTTATTAAAAAGAACGTTCGAACAAAGTGGTGGGGCGAATGTGGGGGGCAAAGAGGGGTTTTATGTACTAATCCTGCGATGTGGTAACTTTTCTCTCTCCCACAGGTGGTGATGGGGGGAGATGGGGAGGTGGAGGAGATGGGGCGTTGGCCATTGGGGGCGGGGCCAAGGGAGAAGCGCGGGCTTGGTTCCCGCGCTATGATAATCATGGCGGGAATAGAGAAGCAGGAAGGAGGGGGCGTCGCACGGTGCGAGCCGAGGTCACGGGGGGAAGCCGAGGTCAGCCAGAGTTTGCTGACTTCTGGGAGCAACATGGGTGGAGTAATTACGCTAGCGGGGGATCTAGCGGGGGGGGGTGGGAGGGGGGAATTACTGGGTTGCTGCTGCTGGGGAGAGGGGGGAGCTGGTATGGGAGAGGATGGGTGGGGGGGCACCGCCTGGGGGAGATACAGCTGCGTGGGAACTGGGTGAGGAGCTGGAAAAAGGTGATGGCTAATCGGCAAGGGGGGGGGGGGGGTAGGAAGCCCCCCAACTCGGCTGATCACGTGGAACGTGAGAGGGCTGAACGGGCCGATAAAGAGGGCACGGGTACTCGCACACCTTAAGAAACTTAAGGCAGATGTGGTTATGTTACAGGAAACGCACCTGAAACTGATAGACCAGGTTAGGCTACGCAAAGGATGGGTGGGGCAGGTGTTCCATTCGGGGCTAGATGCGAAAAACAGGGGGGTGGCTATATTAGTGGGGAAGCGGGTAATGTTCGAGGCAAAGAATATAGTGGCGGATAACGGGGGCAGGTACGTGATGGTGAGTGGCAAACTACAGGGGGAGACGGTGGTTTTGGTAAACGTATATGCCCCGAACTGGGATGATGCCAATTTTATGAGGCGGATGCTAGGACGCATTCCGGACCTAGAGATGGGAAAGCTGATAATGGGGGGAGATTTTAATACGGTGTTGGAACCAGGGCTGGATAGGTCGAAGTCCAGGACTGGAAGGAGGCCGGCAGCAGCCAAGGTGCTTAAAGATTTTATGGAGCAGATGGGAGGTGTAGACCCGTGGAGATTTAGCAGACCTGGGAGTAAGGAGTTCTCGTTTTTCTCCTATGTCCATAACGTCTACTCGCGAATAGACTTTTTTGTGCTGGGTAGGGCATTGATCCCGAAGGTGAGGGGAACGGAGTATACGGCTATAGCCATTTCGGATCACGCTCCACACTGGGTGGACTTGGAGATAGGGGAGGAAACAGGAGGGCGCCCACCCTGGAGAATGGACATGGGACTAATGGCAGATGAGGGGGTGTGTCTAAGGGTGAGGGGGTGCGTTGAAAAGTACTTGGAACTCAATGATAATGGGGAGGTCCAGGTGGGAGTGGTCTGGGAGGCGTTGAAGGCGGTGGTTAGAGGGGAGCTGATATCAATAAGGGCACATAAAGGGAAGCAGGAGAGTAAGGAACGGGAGCGGTTGCTGCAAGAACTTTTGAGGGTGGACAGACAATATGCGGAAGCACCGGAGGAGGGACTGTATAGGGAAAGGCAAAGGCTACATGTAGAATTTGACTTGCTGACTACAGGTACTGCAGAGGCACAATGGAGGAAGGCACAGGGTGTACAGTACGAATATGGGGAGAAGGCGAGCAGGTTGCTGGCACACCAATTGAGGAAAAGGGGAGCAGCGAGGGAAATAGGGGGAGTGAGGGATGAGGAAGGAGAGATGGAGCGGGGAGCGGAGAGAGTGAATGGAGTGTTCAAGACATTTTATAAAAAATTATATGAAGCTCAACCCCCGGATGGGAGGGAGAGAATGATGGGCTTCTTGGATCGGCTGGAATTTCCCAAGGTGGAAGAGCAGGAAAGGGTGGGACTGGGAGCACAGATCGAGGTAGAAGAAGTGGTGAAAGGAATTAGGAGCATGCAGGCGGGAAAGGCCCCGGTACCGGATGGATTCCCAGTCGAATTCTATAGAAAATATGTGGACTTGCTCGCCCCGGTACTGACGAGGACCTTTAATGAGGCAAAGGAAAGGGGACAACTGCCCCCGACTATGTCTGAAGCAACGATATCGCTTCTCTTAAAGAAGGAAAAGGACCCGCTACAATGCGGGTCCTATAGACCTATTTCCCTCCTAAATGTAGATGCCAAGGTCCTGGCCAAGGTAATGGCAATGAGAATAGAGGAATGTGTCCCGGGGGTGGTCCACGAGGACCAAACTGGGTTTGTGAAGGGGAGACAGCTGAACACGAATATACGGAGGTTGTTAGGGGTAATGATGATGGCCCCACCAGAGGGAGAAACGGAGATAGTAGTGGCGATGGATGCCGAGAAAGCATTTGATAGAGTGGAGTGGGATTATTTGTGGGAGGTGTTGAGGAGATTTGGTTTTGGAGAGGGGTATGTTAGATGGGTGCAGCTGTTGTATAGGGCCCCAGTGGCGAGCGTGGTCACGAATGGACGGGGATCTGCATATTTTCGGCTCCATAGAGGGACAAGGCAGGGATGCCCTCTGTCCCCATTATTGTTTGCACTGGCGATTGAGCCCCTGGCGATAGCGTTGAGGGGTTCCAAGAAGTGGAGGGGAGTACTTAGGGGAGGAGAAGAGCACCGGGTATCTTTGTATGCGGACGATTTGCTACTATACGTGGCGGACCCGGCGGAGGGGATGCCAGAAATAATGCGGATACTTGGGGAGTTTGGGGATTTTTCAGGGTATAAATTGAACATGGGGAAAAGTGAGTTGTTTGTGGTGCATCCAGGGGAGCAGAGTAGAGAAATAGAGGACCTACCGCTGAGGAAGGTAACAAGGGACTTTCGTTACCTGGGGATCCAGATAGCGAAGAATTGGGGCACATTGCATAGGTTAAATTTAACGCGGTTGGTGGAACAGATGGAGGAGGATTTCAAGAGATGGGATATGGTATCCCTGTCAATGGCAGGGAGGGTGCAGGCGGTTAAGATGGTGGTCCTCCCGAGATTCCTCTTTGTGTTTCAGTGCCTCCCGGTGGTGATCACGAAGGCTTTTTTAAAAAGGATTGAAAAGAGCATCATGGGTTTTGTGTGGGCCGGGAAGACCCCGAGAGTGAGGAAGGGATTCTTACAGCGTAGCAGGGATAGGGGGGGGCTGGCACTACCGAGCCTAAGTGAGTATTATTGGGCCGCTAATATTTCAATGGTGAGTAAGTGGATGGGAGAGGAGGAGGGAGCGGCGTGGAAGAGATTAGAGAGGGCGTCCTGTAGGGAGACTAGCCTACAGGCTATGGTGACAGCCCCATTGCCGTTCTCACCGAGGAACTACACCACAAGCCCGGTGGTGGTGGCTACACTGAAGATTTGGGGACAGTGGAGACGGCATAGGGGAAAGACTGGAGCCTTGGGGGGGGTCCCCGATAAGAAACAACCATAGGTTTGCCCCGGGGGGAATGGATGGGGGATATGGAATGTGGCAAAGAGCAGGAATAACGCAACTGAAAGATCTGTTTGTGGATGGGAAGTTCGCGAGTCTGGGAGCGCTGACCGAGAAATATGGGTTGCCCCAAGGGAATGCATTCAGGTATATGCAACTGAGGGCTTTTGCGAGGCAACAGGTGAGGGAATTCCCGCAGCTCCCGACACAAGAGGTGCAGGACAGAGTGATCTCAAAGACATGGGTGGGGGATGGTAAGGTGTCAGATATATATAGGGAAATGAGGGACGAAGGGGAGACTATGGTAGATGAACTAAAAGGGAAATGGGAAGAAGAGCTGGGGGAGGAGATCGAGGAGGGGCTGTGGGCAGATGCCCTAAGCAGGGTAAACTCGTCGTCCACGTGTGCCAGGCTAAGCCTGATTCAGTTTAAGGTATTACACAGGGCACATATGACTGGAACACGGCTCAGTAAATTTCTTGGGGTGGAGGATAGGTGTGCGAGGTGCTCGAGAAGCCCAGCGAATCATACCCATATGTTTTGGTCATGCCCGGCACTACAGGGGTTTTGGATGGGGGTGACAAAGGTGCTTTCAAAAGTAGTGGGGTCCGGGTCGAACCAAGCTGGGGGTTGGCTATATTTGGGGTTGCACAAGAGCCGGGAGTGCAGGAGGCGAGAGAGGCCGATGTTTTGGCCTTTGCGTCCCTAGTAGCCCGGCGCAGGATATTGCTAATGTGGAAAGAAGCCAAGCCCCCGGGGGTGGAGACCTGGATAAATGACATGGCGGGGTTTATAAAGCTAGAGCGGATTAAGTTCGTCCTAAGGGGGTCGGCTCAAGGGTTCACCAGGCGGTGGCAACCGTTCGTCGAATACCTCGCAGAAAGATAGACGGAATGGGAAAAAGAAGGCAGCAGCAGCAGCCCAGGATCGGGGGGGGGGGGGGGGGGGGGGGGAGAGGAGGAACCAGAAGGACTCTCAGGGTTGTTAATATATACTGTATAGTATGTATAGGTCGTTGCTCCAGATAATTATATATTGGACTGTTAAATTATATTTTTGGAGAGTGTTACTTGTGACAAGGCAGTTGCCAATTAGGGCTAGTTTTCATTTTTGTTTTTTATTATTTATTCATTTTTTGTTTATAAAATAGGTCATTGTTATTTGTGTTGTTATAATATTGTGTAAAGAATGCACAATGTACTGTGTTGGTTGACCAAAAATTTTCAATAAAATATTTAATAAAAAAAAAAATTAAAAAAAATTACACTTGAGTTCTGCATAATTTGCAATTTTAAGGAAATCTGGAGGAACGAGTGTATGCAAATCTCCAAGTCGTGTGCTTCATAAAATGGAATTTTATAAACTTATGCTACTTCGATAAATGTTGTATAGCTTATTTGCTTTACTTATTTGCATTCTGGTTTTAATTTCAAAAGTTTGCCTATCACTTTCTTCTTGTAGTTCTTCAGCGAATATGAAAAGTTACTCCATTCGGAAAACTATGTCACAAAAAGACAGTCGCTGAAGGTAATTCAAATATGTAGTCTTAAATGGAGCATACTTTTTGATCTCAAATTAAATTTAAGATGTACAATATGAAAATGTCAAATTTCATCATCTTGCGCTTTACACTGTTATGCCGCAAGCATAAGAGTTCAGATATTGAAAATATTTGTTAAATGCATTGTTTGCAGATTTGGATAAGCTATTGCATATTCCATTCAGGCTCTGAAACGACCACAGCCAGATTCCCAAACCAACATTTTGACACTCTTTCAGGGTTGGATTGCATTCCTTGTCCCAAGACGCCTATACTTACATTTCTCAAAATTGGCAGGTGATGCAAGGGGGGGGGGGGCTTCTGTCCAAGTTCTCATCAGGAAGGCCATTTCATGGCACTTATGTGATGTTTTTAATACCATTTTACTCTAACAGACATAAAGTGCCTAACGTAATTAAACTACATGGTATTTGTTTGTGCACCTGCAGACGTTTCTGATTTTAATCCGTAATTCTGAGAATGGTAAAGTGGCCTTGGAGAAAAGTTAAAAGCTGCGTGTTTGTGATGTTGAATTATCTCGTTAGCTGATCTTTCCAGTTGTGTATGATTGTCAAAGTCAATACCCTGACCATAACCTCAACACATCAAGCTAGTACAGAAACCAAGACCAGTAACAAACTAATAATTACCAATACTCTGTTCAAATGTTCTTATATTTTCTTTAGACAGCAATTCCTACTTGTAAGGACAGAAATTATATATGATAGTGTTAGCTGCTTTTTTCCAGTATATAAAGGTTTCACTCAGTCACCGTAACGGTTTACATCAATCCGAGTGACTGAATTGACCATCAAACGTGCCTGATCTTTTTTTTTAACGCAATTTATTCAAACTTGTATCAAAGTAGGTTACAGCAAATAAACACCCCGGGAAACATTCTTCCCAACAATCAACTATACAGTTTGTACAGATTTTTCTCCTTTTTCACCCCCCCCCCCTCCCCATCATCCACCCCCCCCCCCCCCCCCCCCTGCGATGAACAACTCTTCAAACATGGTCACAAACATCCCCCACCTTTTCTCAAACTCCCCTGCTGAGCCCCTGAACTCATACTTTATCTTCTCCAACCGCAGGAAGTCATACAGGTCACCCAACCATGCTGCTAACCCCGGTGGCGATGCAATCAGAGAGGCGAAGGGCAAGACATCGGCCTTCCTCCTCTCTATGAGCTCTGGCTTCTCTGAAACCCCAAATATTGCCACCAAAGGGTCCGGGTCCATTCCCTCCTCCACTATCATGTCTAATACCACGAACACTCCCGCCCAGAATCTTCTCAATTTTTCACAACCCCAAAACATGTGTGCATGATTCGCTGGCCCCCGCCCACACCTCTCACACTCACCTGCTACCCCCTGAAAGAACCCACTCATTCTTGCCCGAGTCATATGCACCCTGTGCACCACCTTAAACTGTATCAGGCTCATCCTTGCACAAGAGGAGGTCCCGTATACCCTTCGCAGTGCCTCACTCCATACTCTCCAATTGATCTCCATTCCCAACTCCGCTTCCCATTTCTCCTTGATCTTCACAACCTGCTTGCCTCCCTGTTCCCCCAGCAAACATGCCTGATCTAATAAGTAAGACTTTTCTTTCCAAGGTATTCCTGACAGTTGCTGATTGAGTAGCACTGAGCGCTGTTCTTCTTGTCGCTAGGGAATAGAGAACAAACTGAGGATGAAATTGATTTGAATCTGGAAAATGCAAGGGAACTGCTGAAAGATCTCATTCCACAATTGGAAGTGGGTCTACGAGATGCACTGGCGGTCCCCTGGGGATGGTGGGTGGAAGTATTTAAAAAAAAAAAGAAAAAATTTAGAGTATCCAATTCTTTTTTTTCCAATTAAGGGGCAACTTATTGTGGCCAATCCACCTACCCTGCACATCTTTGGGTTGTGGGGGCGAGACCCATGGAAACGGAGGGGAGAATGTGCAAACTCCACACAGACTGACCCGAGACTGGGATCAAACCCGAGTCCTCGGTGCCTTGAGGCAGCAGTGCTAACCACTGCGCCACCATGCCGCCAGTTTAAATGCATTTTTTACATGTGCAATTGGATGAGGTTAAGCTCAGCAGAACGTTGTTGCTTTGCTGACTTACAGTAAAAGATACATTTATTTCTTTGGGATAATGCAGCCTTTTTGATGCACACCAGCTTTAAAAGTTAAGATTTCAGAAATCATTTTGTAATGAGAGAGTCTTAACTGTTATAAACATTGAAGCCTTTATAACACTTTTCTGTATTTACAATGCAATTTGTTCTATTAAAATGACTGACCGTAAATATTTACTGTTATTCAGTTACTTGGGGAGCTTCTACTCGATAGACATAATTTCACCATAATGACGAAGTATATCAGCAAACCAGAGAACTTGAAGTTGATGATGAATCTGCTGCGAGACAAAAGCCGCAACATTCAGTTTGAGGCCTTCCATGTATTTAAGGTATTGGAACATTTAACTTGTCTGCAGAGACTTGGAAGTACAGTCAAGACCTTTTATATTTTGCTTCTTAGCTATATACATTAAACTAGCCCCATATGAATACCACTAAATAAAACTAGACTCTATCAAAACTCCATGAGATGGGGTGGAATACCCAGTTCAGTGCCTCACTCCGCTGAGTTGAACGGGAAGTGAAATTATTTGGGGTATAACACAGATGAGCTAGGTTAAAATTGCTCCATGCCATTGTAATATCCATTTCTTAAGAAAATATTTCCTTATTGGCTGGATGTTGCAGGTCAGTTAGTTTTTGCAACAGCACTTAACTATTATAGTTTTTTAAACTATGTTTACAAGCATGCCTAATATTATTAGATGATTTTTGTACTTTGAGACAGGTCTACCTAATTCAACAGTGCCCTTTGGTTACCACCTAAAAATAGTCAGTGATTGCACTGATGTTGTGTTATGATTCAAGCTTTTTTTTTTAAAGTCAGCATCTACATATTGAAGAGCTGGTCCTACAAAAATGTAATGTCTGTATCCTCTCTCTAGGTGTTTGTGGCCAATCCCAACAAGACTCAGCCAATTCTGGATATCTTGCTGAAAAACCAGACCAAACTAATAGAGTTTCTCAGCAAGTTCCAGAATGACAGGACCGAAGATGAACAATTCAATGATGAGAAGACTTACTTGGTCAAACAAATCAGAGATCTAAAGAGACCGGCACCCCAGGAATCCTAAAGCTGTTATAAAACAGAACAGAATTTAAGCGACTGTCGTCTATTTTTGAACATCAAGCACCCTTATTTGATTCTTATGGATTACTGCTGATCTGCTGTCCAGTGAACGGTTTTTGTTTTTTTGTTTTGAAGTCAAAGATGAAATTTAGCTGCTGCTTTCCTGCGTATTAGAGCACAACATGGACTTTGTCTGTTTCAATAACAAAAAAGTCACTGAAATGTAAACTCACCGTCTTATGGTGAAGAGGGTACTTGGTTTATGTAAGCAGGTTTTTAGAAATTAGAGTGGGTTGATAAGAAAGGATAACAACAGTAAAACTGAGGCTGCACATCTGGTTTTTAATCCACTTGTAAACTGTTGTGAGTTTGTTATGGATTTGATCTGTGATAACATTTAAAAACATACACCATAGTCATGAGGATTAAATTGCTGGATCTCCATGTCATTTTTTTCTTTATGAATGTAATGCATCACTTGTTATTTAATTTAGTTGGGAACATTTTTCTATGGTGTATGTTTTCAGAAATAATTTAATATCATTTGCTCATAAAATGGTTTAAAGCAAACTCGATCGTTATGTGGGTTGGGGAGAGAAATCAATTACTGGATAGAATTCTCTTTCCGAGATGCAAAGCTATGCACGACTGCCTTTGAGAAATACTGGCAGCAGCATTGTGACAGAGATTTGTTTCCTTTGTGCTTTACAGGCAGATTTCCCAGTGGATCGTGTGTTCCACCTGTGTCACCTTTTAAAAAAAACAATCCTGGAAACTTATCAGTGATAAAATCGAAAGATGAAATGCTGCATCTCCTCTCCCACAATTGCAGAATGTAGTGTTACATGCTAGATTTCTTTGCATAGTTGTACACAATTCCGAATGCTGGCAAAGAATTGTAGATGAGGCTTTTTTTTTTAAGGGATGTGATTGTTTCCCTTAATGTATTAAGTAACTTTCAGGAGAATTAATCTGTTGGGAAGGGGTTGTTCTTATTGGTGAAAAAGAATGTATATAGGCCTTTAATTGATTTATAGATTTTGCAAGCAGTTTGATTTACAAGAATTGAAAGTATATACACATTCAAACATGTTTTAGTTACGTTAATTTTAATTCTGATTTTCTGTTTAGGAATTAGGAAACTCTGCACTTCATTAGAAGGATTTGCTGGTTCCTTGTACATAACTTTTAGGCCGCTCAGTTCTAAAAATAATTCATTTGTACAGCGGAAGAATGTTATTGTATTAGTCTAACTATTTACTTAATATTGAGTTTTGCATATGAATGCTGATGTTATTTGAATACTTCTGCTGATCACATGAAATTGCTAATGAATATTTGCAGTAGAAAGCATTCTGAAGCCAATTCTGTATTTATGCTATTTGCTAATGGGCTGCTGTGATCAGGATAGGCTAATGTATAAACTGGAACTCTACAAGATACTGGATTTATGTTCACTAATAGTAAGCGCTACACATTCAGTTACCAGAGTTGGGACTTTTAAAATTGGCTTAAATAAGCCTGCAGAAAGGTTCTTTGCTTATGTGTCCTTAATATAAACTTACCAAAAAAATGGTAGTATCTAATAAATCTATTGCTGTTTCTTTTCAATCCAGTTGATAATTTTCAGATCTTGCCTTGAAATGTACTTTTAGATTCCAGTGCAGTAGGTTTCTACATTTATGAAACTTAAATCAGATTACATTTAGAGAAAATTGTGTAATTTTCAAGAACATCTTTGCTTGTAGTGTTTTCTGATAGGTGATACTTTCAATATATTGTAAATGCTGCAGACGTAATCCAAATGTCAATATAAAACTACCCCACATGCTTTTTTAAACCTAGTTTTAAAAATAATCATAAAATCACATGGACTCTGTTTGCTTTTTCCTGATGACAATTGCATGTTAAGTGGTGAAGTGACCTTTTTTATACTAATTGTAGAAATATTGAATTGAGATTCACGAATGTGAACTTAGCCATACCAAACAAATGAGTCAATATTTTAAATTCCTGTGGAGTGACTGTCAGAATTGGATTTGTTGAATATCCATTAAACCATATCAAAAAATATTTCAACAACTTGACCACTGCAACTTCAGGAAAGTATTGTCGTGGTTTTCAATGCCCGAGAGGAGTTGACAAAATCCAGCCTTTGGCTGAAACTTGTCTCATCCATACTCCTTCCATTTTACACCTGGTTACTTAGGTTTGCATTCAATAATATATATACAGTTTTAGCCACCTCCGTTCATGCAAGTACAAACTTGTTCAGGATACGTGTGCAATCCTCACTGTATCTGAGAACGGTTGTTTTGTTTCATTGAAAATGCCCTGTGGGATTATTTTCCTGTAACTAATGCATCACTTGATAGCTATGTAACTCAGCAAAAAGATTTTAGGTTTTGCACTGGCTGTTTTGCAAGTATGTCATCGTATTGAGAATTGGAATCTATGCATTGCTGAGTAATAATATATTGTGCAATCCTTACTATAATTGGGTTGAAAATTAAAGCATGAGGTCACTTTAGGAAGATGCCAAATATATGAACATTTCAGATAGCATGCGTATGGTTAGAACATTTGTAAGCTGTGTTAGAAAGCAATATATATTCAAATGATGCTGCAATCTTGGGTTGTATGGAGCTGTTGCACTGGAATCTTCAAGTACGATGAAACATTGCCCTCCAAAGAAATTTCTGCAAGGTGTGAACACAGTTTTTGAATAATTAGGACTGCTTTTAAGATAGCAGATCTTGCTAAACATGTCCTGTTTCCCTAAAAAAACATAATTTAATGTCAGAAGATCTGACTGGTCCCAAGGATGCAAATAAATTTTGATTAAACGTACAAATGTTTGTGTGTTTATTTCTGAGCTTTAATGATGTGATTATGCTTGAAGAAGAGTGCAGTTTAGTCATCGCTAAACTGCAAGTTTGAATGCTGAAGGTGAGCTGTCTGCAACCTTGAATGTCTAATGTGTATATTTTCAGCCTTTTGAGCGGTTTCCTCAAGTTGAAGAAAGGATTGCCTCCAATCTAAGGTATATGATGCGAAAAAAGAATCTGATTGCTTCAACATCATGCAGTGACAGATAGCTGATTTGGACACCAGAGACGGATTCAACTGCAGTCACTCTACCTTTGAGTCCATTTTTGGTACTGGCTATCAGGCTGCACCAAAATAGCATTCTATATTCCTCCATTAACAACCAGGGTTGTTACAACACTGAATTTTCATCATAATGACAGCGGAACTGTCAACCTTCACCATCATTACTGTGTGAAATTAGCTCCACAAGTGCAGTTAAGCAGAGGAATCTGGAAGGTCCTGTCCATGATGTCATGCCTCTACAGGGTGTACTGTTGCAGTTTTTGCTGGTGTACAACATGTTACAGACTATTTGTGCTTATAAAACACTTATTTTTTAAATTAAGCCTTGTTGGATGAGGGGATTTTTTTTCCAATTAAGGTGCAATTTAGCGTGGCCAATCCACCTAACCTACACACTTTGGTTGTGGGGGTGAAACCCACTCAGACACTGGGAGAATGTTCAAACTCCACACAGACAGTGACCGGGGGCTGGGATCGAACCCGGGTCCTCAGTGCCATGATGCAGCAGTGCTAACCATTGCGTCACCATGCCGCTGTAGCTCAGTTGATGTCAACAGTGCCTGAAACTGACCCCAAGCTAGTATTGAATAAGAACACTGACAGGAAAAAACTTCTAAGGACATTTAGCATCACTCAACTCATTTTGTAGCATGGTATCAAGAAAATATATTTTGTGTCTTACAAGTATTTTCTTTTCAATGTCAGAACCACAAAGCCTCCCCGAATTTTTAAAAGTTAACTGCACCCTGACCTCAAATTGGCTGAATCGAGTTCCAAGGAACATTAATGGTTGAGGAAGTGACTACTTGTGTGGACTGCAATAAATACCATTAACTTTCTGTGGCAGTAAAATGTTTCAGAAAAGTCACTATAATCAAACCAGTATAGGCCAATGTAACCATTCCTGTGGAGAACGATAAAAATAAATAAATTAACGGAAAGAAAACCGATGGACAAGGTTTCACTTTCGCAAATGTTTCCTGTAAAAAAAAACAAAGTTAACATACTTAAGTCATTAACTATTTCAGATAAAAAGGTAAATTTTACTTTAAGTAGTCATTGCATTATGTCCTCGCTTATAGTGATTACATTCCTGAAAATCAAGACTTTTAAATAAAACAACTTTGTGAAACATTGAATCAATATTAAAAGTAGTTTGGTTCTCCTGGACCTGAATCAGATAAAAGAATTTATACCCTCTACGTTTAAATGTTTTACATTGCTAAATTTCTACGTTGGTAAATGAGATGACGTTTATTTTTTAAAGTAACTCTGTCATGGTTCTGGCTTCCTGAACCCTTCCCCCTTCATTCCCCCACCTCAGACTTCTCTCTCACCCTGACCCCTATCGTTGATTCCCTCTCCAGACCTGGGTTCCCATTTAAAGTTCCAAATCCGATTCCAAGCCGGAGCTCCAATGTTGTGCAAGTGCGAAGCTGAAGCTGCTACAATCCACTGTTGTGTATATTTTAAATGTTCCTAACTGCAAGGAGAAGAGCAGAAAGGCCAGAGCATTTGAAATAAATATGGATTGTAGCAAACCCAACTCAACAGGCACTTCTACACCACTGAGACCTGCACTTCACACGAACTCCAGTTTCAAATTGGATTTGGATCTTGAAATGGGAACCCAGGTCCAGGACAGGGAAGCAATGAGAAGGTGGGCTAGAAAGTGGGAGGTTTCTTTGGTCAGATGGTGCGCCAGGGTGGGGCAACTCAAGAGTCCAGCTGGAGTGGGAAGGAGAGGCTGCAACTAGGAGGTGAGGTGAGGGGCGGGCACTTCGAAATGGTCCCAATCAGGTCTTACTGGAAACAATGTTAAAACAAATCTTGCTACACTCATTCCAGGCTCCCATTAACGATGCTAAAACGCCGAGCATCGGGGTTGACGAGGGTGACATTAAACAAGGACTTACTCTACAACGAATATATGTGTCATGTCATTACAAATGCATTCATCACTTCCCATACAAATATGCACCATGTGCAATCTCACATCTTTCCAACTCTGCCTCGGTCAAGTAGGAAGTCTCTTTTACCGCTGGATGGATGTGGCTCTCGAGTCACTTCTGTTGGCAGGCATCTTCTATCAGGTTCCCGATTATAGTTAATGTTGACCAGGCTCATGTCGATGAACTCCTTCCCACTGTGCTGAGAGTGCAGCTTCCCAAAGTTCCTTTTCAACTGACCAACCTGCACACACGTTGTTCATGGTCTGGTTCTCTGATACAAACACTCAGCTCTTTGTCATGCCTGAGTAAGTCACATTGCTTTTAGACATCAGTCCCTTTCAGCTCACTTGCACATAATTTTACCAAGTGTGGCAGGATTTGTAATTTCTTCTTCCTGCCAAACAGAAAATTGATCTATTCATAGAGAGTTTTTGCTGATTTGCTTCACACAAATTCTGCATTCTGAATTGTCTGCTCAGACGAGATGACACCAGTCAGTTTTCTTTGGTATGGCAACCACAGCCGAGTTTAACTTCTCTGAAATGATGTAATATCCAAGAAGATCAATTAACACTTCCCCACCCCTTTCCAGAATTGTCTTAGTTTCATTTTTAGGTTTAAAGGGGCATTTTTCAAAATATAAAATATGGGTTTTCACAAAAGCAGTGAGACAAAAGAGCTTTAATACAAAGTATAATGGCGAGTAGAATGATTGGTTGTACTTGAGATCTAAGGAACATCTCTTTTTACTGTCATGCTTATACAATTTCCATTTTGTCCTATTGAATTTGGGAATTGTTTTAATACTGTTCTAGTATATTAAATATCAAAATAATTGCATCTGTACTAAAAGTTGACTTTTAAAGTGTTTAAAATCACAAGGGGTTTTCTCTCATATTTCCTATAAAACCTTTCAAATTTAAGGACACCAATTATTAGAGTTCCACTAAGATGATAAAAGGAAAATGTTGATTCATTTTTGCCTATTGTTAATTGTTTTTCTCTCGCCTCTAAATGACCTTGAGACATTTTTAATGTTAAAAATTTTTTTTAGAGTACCCAATTAATTTTTTCCAATTAAGGGGCAATTTAGCGTGGCCAATCCACCTACTCTGCACATCTTTGGGTTGTGGGGGCGAAACCCACGCAAACACGGGGAGAATGTGCAAACTCCACATGGACAGTGACCCAGGGCTGGGATCAAACCTGGGACCTCGGCGTCGTGAGGCAGCAGTGCTAACCACTGCACCACCTTGCTGCCCTGACATTTTTAATGTTAAAAGGTGCTATATAAATGCAAGTTATTTTTAAAAACTCAAACCAATTCTCTTATGAAGCTTGATTATTAGCTGAAGCCCACTGTTTCCACTGGAGGGAGTCCTTGTGTTACTTACAAGTTCTGGTATTCTGTTTCTGCTTATTATCTTCAGAACTTCCAGCAACACAACAATTAAACAAAGGAATAATCAAAGTAAAGGCGGCACAGTGGTTGGCACTGCTGCTCACAGCATCAGGGACTGGGATCCATTCCAGCTGTGGAGTTTGCACATCCTCCCCCTTGTCTCCAGGTGCTCCTACTTCTTCCCACAGTCCAAAGATGTACAGATTTGGTGGATTGGCCATGCAAATTGCCCCTTAGTGTCCAAAGATGTGCAGGTTAGATGGGGTTACCAGGATAAGGCGGGGTAATGGGCCTAGATAGGGTGCTCTTTCGGAGGGTAGCGGCAGCCTGGATGGGCTGAATGTCCTGCACTGTAGGGATTTGATGGAAATGTGCTAACTTGCCCTGATTCGTGTTTGTGACTCCAATTGCTTGGTAATTTCATCCTGTTTTTATAGATTTTGCTCATTTATCAATAACTGAATTGAGACTAACTGCCTCCTTTTTTAAAAGAAAGGGAAGTTCCATTTTCCTACTGACAGAATTTTGGGAAAATAAGGCTGGAGCTGTCGCCTCTTCTCAGGATAACTGGTTACAAACCACCAGGCTGCAGCAATTTATTGAATTTTTTTTTTGTCTTTAAGGGGACTGTATTCTTAACTAGTTGTTCTTAACACCCACTTTTAATTATTTTACTATTTCAATATCTACCTTATCTGTGAAGTCTGAGGCAAAGTATTATAACCTTAATCTCTTAGCAATGGCAAGAGTGGAGATATTATCTCAGTACTAAATTGCCCATAGGAAGCTTCCTTTATTTGATGGATTTTGCTGATTTTCTCTCGTACTTGCTCTTCGCCTTTCTAACCTTTTTTGACGCTTATCTGTATTTTTACTGCCTTCATTATCTGCCACCTATTGATCCATGGAATCCTGGCTTTCAATATGTTTTGTTATTGGAACATATGTGATTTATAGCCTTTAATTCTTCTGTTCAATTACTTCATATTGCTTATCTATATAGTTCTATTGCCCCAATTAAGTGGGGGAAAAACTGGGAAAACTTGCATTATGCAGTAGTCGCTGCGTCTTCCTGCTCCCTCACAATTGCTGCGTCATTACCCAGAACTTGATCAATTTGTGCTTTCTTCCTTTTGAAGTAACAAAATTGTACCTAAGAAAATAAGTTTCAAAAATATCCCCATTCTCAACATATTTTCTACTCTTGATTTATTTTTGGATTGTTAAAATGTCCTACTTTTCTAACTCTATTGAATCATGCCTCTCATTTGTCTATGAATGTCGTCTTTGTATATACTGTCCAAACACAACTACTCGCATCATGTTTAGTTCATGGCAATGGAGAGCTAGGCCAGCAAAATGCCGTTTTTACCAAGCTAATGGGTGGAGAGGTGCAATGCAAGAATTGAAGAAATTGACATTTAACTGTGCATCTGCCCTTTGCTTGAAGTTGTATCGTTAATATATAAATAATGACGAGCATCATTAGACCACTGATATTTTGACAACAAATTCTTTTTGAGGGAAAAGAAGACAAAAGGTAAATAATTAACGTTTTTTTTTAGATCTCTGAGAAGAATTAACCAAGATTAAGAATGAAAGGGAATAGTTTAAATTGCTCCAAAGGCAAAATACTGCGAATGTTGAAAATCTGCCTTGCTTTTCTCCTTTAAGTAACTCTTTAAACCTACATCTTTGACTAAGCTTTTCATCATCTGACCTAATATCTCCTATATGGCTCAGTGACAAATTATGTTTTATAATGCAAAATACCTTGGGAAAGTTTGATACATAAAGTATTAAATAAATGGAAGTTGTTGGCATTATTTCTCCCTCCACAGATGTGTGTGACCTGCTGAGTATTTGTGGTGCATTCTGGGTAAGAGATTTAATGGCATGGCTGCGTTTCCTGACAATGCAAGGTGGCCACTGATACTTGTCTGTGCCTGAAGATGCAGACTTTGGCTTTAGAGTGCCAGTTAGGGCCAGCAGTTGGGGTGCTGAAATATACACAGCCACTCACAGCCTTACAAGTGAGCTTGAATTGTGCAAAGAGCTCAATTACAAATTTGCAATTAACAAATGGATGCCAGTTCAAAGTAACCTGCTATATCCCATTTTCTAAACAAATGACAGAGGGGAAGTGGGTGGCGGGGTTAACCTCATGCATCCCAACAGCACAAGCAATGACACAGGATAACCTAAAGAAAAGGAGGGGACCACTGTCACACTGCCTGATGGCCCCACACAGCATCCCTAAACCTCAGGAAAAACAATACCAAGTTTCTGTAATACAATTACCAGAATATGATTGTGCAGTAACACAATTATCAGCCCACTGGAAGTCATTGTTCATTGACATTTGTCTATCTAATGCTGTTACTTGTCACTGATAAAACATATATGAAATACTTGTTTCGAACCTCGGTAGAGAAGCACCTGGATTGTTCAGCCTTGCCATTCCTCCCTGCCGCAGGTGTAATAAAACCACTTGAATGTTGTATCTGGACTCCGAGTGTCGAAATTCACTGTACCTTTTCATCTCTGAATTTGCTCATTGCTTTATATATTAGCATCCATGTGTTGTTAACAAGAATATTTTTCCAGTACAATTTGACCCCATTTCTTGTAGCTTGTAGCCTTCTGGTTTGAAATCCTGGTTAATCTTTGAACTACAGTTAACAAATGAACATAGAACATACAGTGTAGAAGGAGGCCATTCGGCCCATCGAGTCTGCACCGACCCACTTAAGCCCTCACTTCCATCCTATCCCCGTAACCCAATAACCTCGCCTAACCTTTTTGGACACTATGGGCAATTTAGCATGGCCAATCCACCTAACCTGCATGTCTTTGGACTGTGGGAGGAAACCGGAGCATCTGGAGGAAACCCACGCAAACATGGAGAGAACGTGCAGACTCCTCACCGACAGTGACCCTAGCCGGGAATCGAACCTGGGACCCTGGCGCTGTGAAGCCACAGTTCTAGCCACTTGTGCCGCCGTGCTGCTCTTTTGGAAAAATTGATGCTTTTACCTCTGAATCATTCAATTATATTTGAGTACATAAAATGACTTAATTAGATGTTGGTTTTCTGACATTTGTTCACAACATTGGAGATAATTGGAGCTCAGCACAGCTTTGCTCTGTAAGGCAGTTATCTCCAGCTCCAATCTGGATTATTGGTCACCAAAGCATTCAAAGATGCCTCCTGAGGAAAAATATTGGCTAGTCTAACCAGTTCATGTGACCACACCACAGAAACTCTGTCCTGACTTGTTAGAAATGTCTAACTACTCTAGATTAATCTGCATCACTAATATCTCTCAAGCGAATGATATTTGTGTGATGGTCAGTCTACCATTGGTACTCAATGTTCAGGCATACAGTAGTGTGATTGGGTCTTGTAATAAAATCATTTGGTATGTGAACTAGATGCCCTAATCTTGCACATGCAGCTACTACAACCTTCTTCACTCGCTTCAGAGAGACTAGGCCCAAAACAAGTCAACAAAACAATTTTTTCGATTATGATGTGAACAAATAGAGTTAACATTTATGGTAAATATTAGCTCAATTCGCTTCACTTAGCAACCCTGCAAAATTAACCTAACAGCAGGTCAAATTATTTCTGGGGTCAGTATTTTTCTGGAACGGTTGACTCCATCTTTCTGTGCCTGCTCTGTTCATATACTTAGCAATTAAAACAGAAAGTACTGGACAAGCTCAGCAGGGCCGGCAGCCTCTGTGGAGAGAGACTGGATGACTCTTTGACGGAGAGTCCAGTATTTTCTGTTTTTGTTTCTGATTCCAGCATCCACAGTAATTTGCTTTTATCTTCATACACTGTTGCAGGTGTCAAGAATTATGCAGTTCAGACTGGACTATGCCCAGGATAGTGCGGGAGCTCCTGGGAGGTGGGTCACTCTGAACAAGGGCAGGATCCCCTCGGTGCTGGTCGTATCGGGTGTGTGTGTGCTTGTGGGGTGGGGGGGAGGAGACGGCGAAGCCCTCCATCCTGCACATTCGGCGACAGGACTGGTGGGAGAATCCAATGTCATAATGTGCAAGGAAGTCTTTTTAAAAAAGCATCACAGTGGAAAATGCATCACAAGAATGGATGCAGCTTACAGGTGTGAATATAAGAAGAATTTTGAATTAAAAGCAAAAGGCTATCATTAAAATTAAACACTTATGAAGCCTCCCCCGGCTCTCTGTAGCCGGGTCTAAACTGTGCACCACTCAACATGAGTCCCTCTGACTTTAATCCTTCAGACACTCACATGGGTTAAACACTGTAGCGTTTCCCATGCCAACAAATTGCTTTGATATTTTGTTTATCCACTATTGCATCCAAACAGGACGTTAGCCCATTGAAACAACACTGTAGGTACAGTGTACCAATGCTGCAAACTGCAATAGGTATTTGTCATGAGAATGTCGCTTGAAGAAATGTTTGGCTGCTCATATTACTGCAGTGATGTCAGAGTGTGGGTGGAGCTGGGCTGTCTGTCCGCTTTTTACTTTTGTTTTAGGCTGTTTGCTGCAGGGTGTATTTTAGTTTTGATTTCAGTGTTGGAGCTGAAGCCGGACAGAGCAAGTGTACTGTTGATCTCTCTGCCATGTAAAGACTATCTCTTGATCATTTGGTGAATTCCGAATTAGAAATGCTCTCAGTAGTGAATGTATACCTAATGTGCTTCTGTTAAAAGGTGTTTCTTCTGTCTTCTGGATGTTGTTTAGAACATAGAACATAGAACATTACAGCGCAGTACAGGCCCTTCAGCCCTCGATGTTGCGCCGACCTGTGAAACCACTCTAAAGCCCATTTACACTATTCCCTTATCGTCCATATGTCGATACAATGACCATTCGAATACCCTTAGTGTTGGTGAGTCCACTACTGTTGCAGGCATGGCATTCCACACCCTTACTACTCTCTGAGTAAAAAACCTACCTTTGACGTCTGTCTTATATCTATCTCCCCTCAATTTAAAGCTATGTCCCCTCATGCTAGACATCACCATCCGAGGAAAAAAGCTCTCACTGTCCACCCTATCCAATCCTCTGATCATCTTGTATGCCTCAATTAAGTCACCTCTTAACCTTCTTCTCTCTAACAAAAACAGCCTCAAGTCCCTCAGCCTTTCCTCATAAGATCTTCCCTCCATACCAGGCAACATTCTGGTAAATCTCCTCTGCACCCTTTCCAATGCTTCCACATCCTTCCTATAATGCGATGACCAGAATTGCACGCAATACTTTAAATGCGGCCGCACCAGAGTTTTGTACAGCTGCAACATGACCTCATGGCTCCGAAACTCAATCCCTCTACCAATAAAAGGTAACACACCATACACCTTCTTAACAACCCTCTCAACCTGAGTGGCAACTTTCAGGGATCTATGTACATGGACACCGAGATCTCTCTGCTCATCCACACTGCCAAGAATCTTACCATTAGCCCAGTACTCTGTCTTCCTGTTATTCCTTCCAAAATGAATCACCTCACACTTTTCTGCATTAAACTCCATTTGCCACCTCTCAGCCCAGCGTTGCAGCTTATCTATGTCCCTCTGTAACTTGTAACATCCTTCCGCACTGTCCACAACTCCACCGACTTTAGTGTCATCCGCAAATTTACTCACCCATCCTTCTACGCCCTCCTCCAGGTCGTTTATAAAAATGACAAACAGCAGTGGCCCCAAAACAGATCCTTGTGGTACACCACTAGTAACTGGACTCCAGTCTGAACACTTCCCATCAACCACCACCCTTTGTCTTCTTCCAGCTAGCCAATTTCTGATCCAAACTGCTAAATCTCCCTGAATCCCATGCTTCCGTATTTCCTGCAGTAGCCTACCGTGGGGAACCTTATCAAACGCTTTACTGAAATCCATATACAATACATCAACTGCTTTACCCTCATCCACCTGTTTGGTCACCTTCTCAAAGAACTCAATAAGGTTTGTGAGGCACGACCTACCCTTCACAAAACCGTGTTGACTATGTCTAATCAAATTATTCCTTTCCAGATGATTATACACCCTATCTCTTATAAACCTTTCCAAGATTTTGCCCACAACAGAAGTAAGGCTCACTGGTCTATAGTTACCGGGGTTGTCTCTACTCCCCTTCTTGAACAAGGGGACAACATTTGCTAACCTCCAGTCTTCTGGCACTATTCCTGTTGACAAAGATGACTTAAAGATCAAAGCCAAAGGCTCAGCAATCTCCTCCCTAGCTTCCCAAAGAATCCTAGGATAAATCCCATCTGGCCCAGGGGACTTATCTATTTTCACCCTTTCCAGAATTGTTAACACCTCCTCCTTATGAACCTCAAGCCCTTCTAGTCTAGTAGCCTGAATCTCAGTATTCTCCTCGACAACGTTGTCTTTTTCCTGTGTGAATACTGACAAAAAATATTCATTTAGCACATCTCCTATCTCCTCGGACTCCAAGCACAACTTCCCACTACTGTCCTTGACTGGCCCTACTCTTACCCTAGTCATTCTTGTATTCCTGGCATATCTATAGAAAGCTTTAGGGTTATCCTTGATCCTACCTGCCAAAGACTTCTCATGTCCCCTCCTGGCTCTTCTTAGCTCTCTCTTTAGGTCTTTCCTAGCTAACTTGTAACTCGCGAGCGCCCTTACTGAATCTTCATGTCTCATCTTTACATAAGCCTCCTTCTTCCTCTTGACAAGTGTTTTGACTGCCTTAGTAAACCACGGTTCCCTTGCTCGACCACTTCCTCCCTGCCTGACAGGCAAATACTTATCAAGGACACGCAGTAGCTGTTCCTTGAACAAGCTCCACATTTCCATTGTGCCCATCCCCTGCAGTTTTCCTCTCCATCCGATGCATCCTAAGTCTTGCCTTATCGCATCATAATTGCCTTTCCCCCAGATATAACTCTTGCCCTGCGGTATATACCTATCCCTTTCCATCACTAAAGTAAACGTAACCGAATTGTGGTCACTATCACCAAAGCGCCCACCTACCTCCAAATCTAACACCTGTCCTGGTTCATTACCCAGTACCAAATCCAATAGGGCCTCGCCTCTCGTTGGCCTATCGACATACTGTGTCAGGAAACCCTCCTGCACACATTGGACAAAAACGGACCCATCTAAAGTACTCAAACTATAGCGTTTCCAGTCAATATTTGGAAAGTTAAAGTCCCCCATAACAACAACCTACCTTCGGAGGAGGAGGAGCAGTCTCTGTCAGGGAGAGAACCTGAGAACATCTAAGACACTCCGAAGGTAAGAAGGTAAGTAAGTGATTTTTACTCATTTTTACTTTTATACCTTTTTCAAATTGTGTGTGTCGGGGGGAAACTGAAGTGACATCACAGAAAAGCTGTGGCCTGAGTGGCTGGTTGGGAATCTACACTAAATTAAAAAAATTAAGCATTTGTAACTAATTAAACATAATTACTTAATTATAATTTATAGGGGTATCTAAGCCAGAGATCGGAGAGTACTATATTTAGCTTTCGCATTTCTATTAGAAATCTAGTGCTAGGAAACAGATAGTTAACAGTAACTTTGAAAATTTTTAAAAAAAATGTTTAAAAATTAATTTTAGTTAATTGACGCAATGTCAGTTAGAGGGGTGCAGTGCTCTGACTGTGAGATGTGGCAGGTCCGGGAGGCTTCCAGCATCCCGGATGGCTTCATCTGCAGAAAGTGCACCCAACTGGAGCTCCTCACAGACCGCATGGTTCGGTTGGAGCAGCAATTGGATGCACTTAGGAGCATACAGGTGGCGGAAAGCGTCATAGATCGCAGTTATGTAAATGTGGTCACACCCAAGGTGCAGGCAGAGAAATGGGTGACCACCAGAAAGGGCAGGCAGTCAGTGCAGGAATCCCCTGTGGTTGTCCCCCTCTCGAACAGGTATACCCCTTTGGATACTGTCGGGGGGGATAGCCTATCAGGGGAAAACAGCAGCAGCCAGAGCAGTGGCACCACGGCTGGCTCTGAGGTTCAGAAGGGAGCGTCAAAGCGCAGAAGAGTAATAGTAATAGGGGACTCTATAGTCAGGGGCACAGATAGGCGCTTCTGTGGACGTGAAAGAGACCCCAGGATGGTATGTTGCCTCCCTGGTGCCAGGGTCCAGGATGTCTCCGAACGGGTAGAGGGCATCCTGAAGGGGGAGGGCAAACAGGCAGAGGTCGTTGTACATATTGGTACTAACGACATAGGCAGGAAGGGGCATGAGGTCCTGCAGCAGGAGTTCAGGGAGCTAGGCAGAAAGTTAAAAGACAGGACCTCGAGGGTTGTAATCTCGGGATTACTCCCTGTGCCACGTGCCAGTGAGGCTAGAAATAGGAAGATAGAGCAGCTAAACACGTGGCTAAACAGCTGGTGTAGGAGGGAGGGTTTCCATTATCTGCACCACTGGGAGCTCTTCCGGGGCAGGTGTGACCTGTATAAGAAGGACGGGTTGCATCTAAACCGGAGAGGCATAAATATCCTGGCCGCGAGGTTTGCTAGTGTCACACGGGAGGGTTTAAACTAGTATGGCAGGGGGGTGGGCACGGGAGCAATAGGTCAGAAGGTGAGAGCATTGAGGGAGAACTAGGGAATAGGGACAGTGTGGGTCTGAGGCAGAGCAGACAGGGAGAAGTTGCTGAACACAGCGGGTCTGGTGGCCTGAAGTGCATATGTTTTAATGCAAGAAGTATTACGGGTAAGGCAGATGAACTTAGAGCTTGGATTAGTACTTGGAACTATGATGTTATTGCCATTACAGAGACCTGGTTGAGGGAAGGGCAGGATTGGCAGCTAAATGTTCCAGGATTTAGATGTTTCAGGCGGGATAGAGGGGGATGTAAAAGGGGAGGCGGAGTTGCGCTACTGGTTCGGGAGAATATCACAGCTGTACTGCGGGAGGACACCTCAGAGGGCAGTGAGGCTATATGGGTAGAGATCAGGAATAAGAAGGGTGCAGTCACAATGTTGGGGGTTTACTACAGGCCTCCCAACAGCCAGCGGGAGATAGAGGAGCAGATAGGTAGACAGATTTTGGAAAAGAGTAAAAACAACAGGGTTGTGGTGATGGGAGACTTCAACTTCCCCAATATTGACTGGGACTCACTTAGTGCCAGGGGCTTAGACGGGGCGGAGTTTGTAAGGAGCATCCAGGAGGGCTTCTTAAAACAATATGTATACAGTCCAACTAGGGAAGGGGCGGTATTGGACCTGGTATTGGGGAATGAGCCCTGCCAGGTGGTAGATGTTTCAGTAGGGGAGCATTTCGGTAACAGTGACCACAATTCAGTAAGTTTTAAAGTACTGGTGGACAAGGATAAGAGCGGTCCTAGGATGAATGTGCTAACTTGGGGGAAGGCTAATTATAACAATATTAGGCGGGAACTGAAGAACATAGATTGGGGGCGGATGTTTGAGGGCAAATCAACATCTGACATGTGGGAGGCTTTCAAGTGGCAGTTGAAAGGAATTCAGGACCGGCATGTTCCTGTGAGGAAGAAGGATAAATACGGCAATTTTCGGGAACCTTGGATGACGAGAGATATTGTAGGCCTCGTCAAAAAGAAAAAGGAGGCATTTGTCAGGGCTAAAAGGCTGGGAACAGACGAAGCCTGCATGGAATATAAGGAAAGTAGGAAGGAACTTAAGCAAGGAGTCAGGAGGGCTAGAAGAGGTCATGAAAAGTCATTGGCAAATAGGGTTAAGGAAAATCCCAAGGCTTTTTACACGTACATAAAAAGCAAGAGAGTAGCCAGGGAAAGGGTTGGCCCACTGAAGGATAGGCAAGGGAATCTATGTGTGGAGCCAGAGGAAATGGGCGAGGTACTAAATGAATACTTTGCATCAGTATTCACCAAAGAGAAGAAATTGGTAGATGTTGAGTCTGGAGAAGGGTGTGTAGATAGCCTGGGTCACATTGCGATCCAAAAAGACGAGGTGTTGGGTGTCTTAAAAAATATTAAGGTAGACAAGTCCCCAGGGCCTGATGGGATCTACCCCAGAATACTGAAGGAGGCTGGAGAGGAAATTGCTGAGGCCTTGACAGAAATCTTTGGATCCTCGCTGTCTTCAGGGGATGTCCCGGAGGACTGGAGAATAGCCAATGTTGTTCCTCTGTTTAAGAAGGGTAGCAAGGATAATCCCGGGAACTACAGGCCGGTGAGCCTTACTTCAGTGGTAGGGAAATTTCTGGAGAGAATTCTTCGAGACAGGATCTACTCCCATTTGGAAGCAAATGGACGTATTAGTGAGAGGCAGCACGGTTTTGTGAAGGGAAGGTCGTGTCTCACTAACTTGATAGAGTTTTTCGAGGAGGTCACTAAGATGATTGATGCAGGTAGGGCAGTGGATGTTGTCTATATGGACTTCAGTAAGGCCTTTGACAAGGTCCCTCATGGTAGACTAGTACAAAAGGTGAAGTCACACTGGATCAGGGGTGAGCTGGCAAGGTGGATACAGAACTGGCTAGGCCATAGAAGGCAGAGAGTAGCAATGGAAGGATGCTTTTCTAATTGGAGGGCTGTGACCAGTGGTGTTCCATAGGGATCAGTGCTGGGACCTTTGCTCTTTGTAGTATATATAAATGATTTGGAGGAAAATGTAACTGGTCTGATTAGTAAGTTTGCAGACGACACAAGGGTTGGTGGAATTGCGGATAGCGATGAGGACTGTCGGAGGATACAGCAGGATTTAGATTGTTTGGAGACTTGGGCGGAGAGATGGCAGATGGAGTTTAATCCGGACAAATGTGAGGTAATGCATTTTGGAAGGTCTAATGCAGGTAGGGAATATACAGTGAATGGTAGAACCCTCAAGAGTATTGAAAGTCAAAGAGATCTAGGAGTACAGGTCCACAGGTCATTGAAAGGGGCAACACAGGTGGAGAAGGTAGTCAAGAAGGCATACGGCATGCTTGCCTTCATTGGCCGGGGCATTGAGTATAAGAATTGGCAAGTCATGTTGCAGCTGTATAGAACCTTAGTTAGGCCACACTTGGAGTATAGTGTTCAATTCTGGTCGCCACACTACCAGAAGGATGTGGAGGCTTTAGAGAGGGTGCAGAAGAGATTTACCAGAATGTTGCCTGGTATGGAGGGCATTAGCTATGAGGAGCGGTTGAATAAACTCGGTTTGTTCTCACTGGAATGAAGGAGGTTGAGGGGAGACCTGATAGAGGTATACAAAATTATGAGGGGCATAGACAGAGTGGATAGTCAGAGGCTTTCCCCCAGGGTAGAGGGGTCAATTACTAGGGGGCATAGGTTTAAGGTGAGAGGGGCAAGGTTTAGAGTAGATGTACGAGGCAAGTTTTTTACACAGAGGGTAGTGGGTGCCTGGAACTCGCTACCGGAGGAGGTGGTGGAAGCAGGAACGATAGTGACATTTAAAGGGCATCTTGACAAATACATGAATAGGATGGGAATAGAGGGATACGGACCCAGGAAGTGTAGAAGATTGTAGTTTAGTTGGGCAGCATGGTCGGCACGGGCTTGGAGGGCCGAAGGGCCTGTTCCTGTGCTGTACATTTCTTTGTTCTTTGTTCTTTGTACCCTGTTGCTTTTGCTCCTATCCAGAATCATCTTTGCAATCCTTTCCTCTACATCTCTGGAACTTTTCGGAGGCCTATAGAAAACCCCTAACAGGGTGACCTCTCCTTTCCTGTTTCTAATCTCAGCCCATACTACCTCAGTAGACAAGTCCTCATCAAACGTCCTTTCTGCCACCGTAATACTGTCCTTGACTAACAATGTCACGCCTCCCCCTCTTTTACCACTTTCCCTGAGCTTACTGAAATATCTAAACCCCGGCACCTGCAACAACCATTCCTGTCCCTGCTCTATCCATGTCTCCGAAATGGCTACAACATCGAAGTCCCAGGTACCAACCCATGCCGCAAGTTCACCCATCTTATTCCGGATGCTCCTGGCATTGAAGAAGACACACTTTAAACCACCTTCCTGCCTGCCGGTACTCTCCTGCAACTTTAAAACCTTACTCATGACCTCACTACTCTCAACCTCCTGTATACTGGAGCTACAATTCAGGTTCCCAAGCCCCTGCTGAACTAGTTTAAACCCTCCCGAAGAGCATTAGCAAATTTCCCCCCCAGGATATTGGTACCCCTCTGGTCCAGGTGTAGACCATCCCATTTGTAGAGGTCCCACCGACCCCAGAATGAGCCCCAGTTATCCAGAAATCTGAAACCCTCCCTCCTGCACCATCCCTGTAGCCACGCGTTCAACTCCTCTCTTTCCCTATTCCTCGTCTTGCTATCACGTGGCACGGGTAACAACCCAGAGATAATAACTCTGTTTGTCCTAGATCTAAGTTTCCACCCTAGCTCCCTGAATTCCTGCCTTACATCCCTATCCATTTTCCTACCTATGTCGTTGGTACCTATGTGGACCACGACTTGGGGCTTCTCCCCCTCCCCCTTAAGGATCCCAAAAACACGATCCGAGACATCACGCACCCTGGCACCTGGGAGGCAACACACCAACCGCGAGTCTCTCTCGTTCCCACAGAATCTCCTATCTATCCCCCTAACTATGGAGTCTCCAATCACTAATGCTCTACTCCTCTCCCCCCTTCCCTTCTTTTTTTTTTTTAAATAATATTTTATTGAAAATTTTTGGTCAACCAACACAGTACATTGTGCATCCTTTACACAACATTATAACAATACAGATAATAATGACCTTTTTTATTTAAACAAGAACAAAAGAAAACAACAACAAATAAATAAATATTAAATAACAAAAAATAAAAACTAGCCCTAATTGGCAACTGCCTTGTCTCAGGCCACGGCCACCCCCCCCCCCCCCCCACCCCCCACCCCCCAAGTCCTGGGCTGCTGCTGCTGCCTTCTTTGTTCTCCCCTATCTATCTTTCCGCAAGATATTCGACGAACGGTTGGCACCGCCTAGTAAACCCTTGAGCCGACCCCCTTAGGACGAACTTAATCCGCTCTAACTTTATGAACCCCGCCATATCATTTATCCAGGTCTCCACCCCCGGGGGCTTGGCTTCTTTCCACATTAGCAATATTCTGCGCCGGGCTACTAGGGACGCAAAGGCCAAAACATCGGCCTCTCTCGCCTCCTGCACTCCCGGCTCTTGTGCAACCCCAAATATAGCCAACCCCCAGCTTGGTTCGACCCGGACTCCTACTACTTTCGAAAGCACCTTTGTCACCCCCATCCAAAACCCCTGTAGTGCCGGGCATGACCAAAACATATGGGTATGATTCGCTGGGCTTCTCGAGCACCTCGCACACCTATCCTCCACCCCAAAAAATTTACTGAGCCGTGTTCCAGTCATATGTGCCCTGTGTAATACCTTAAACTGAATCAGGCTTAGCCTGGCGCACGAGGACGACGAGTTTACCCTGTTTAGGGCATCTGCCCACATCCCCTCCTCAATCTCCTCCCCTAGCTCTTCTTCCCATTTCCCTTTTAGTTCGTCCATCATAGTCTCCCCTTCGTCTCTCATTTCCCTATATATATCCGACACCTTACCGTCCCCCACCCATTTCTTTGAGATGACTCTGTCCTGCACCTCTTGTGTCGGGAGCTGCGGGAATTCCCTCACCTGCTGCCTCGCAAAAGCCCTCAATTGCATGTACCTGAATGCATTCCCTTGGGGCAACCCATATTTCTCGGTTAGCGCTCCCAGACTCGCAAACTTCCCATCCACAAATAGATCTTTCAATTGCATTATACCTGCTCTTTGCCACATTCCATATCCCCCATCCATTTCCCCCGGGGCAAACCTATGGTTGTTTCTTATCGGGGACCCCCCCAGTGCTCCGGTCTTTCCCCTATGTCGTCTCCACTGTCCCCAAATCTTCAGTGTAGCTACCACCACCGGACTCGTGGTATAGTTCCTTGGTGAGAACGGCAATGGGGCTGTCACCATAGCCTGCAGGCTGGTCCCCCTACAGGACGCCCTCTCTAATCTCTTCCACGCCGCTCCTTCCTCCTCTCCCATCCACTTACTCACCATTGAAATATTAGCGGCCCAATAATACTCACTTAGGCTCGGTAGTGCCAGCCCCCCCCTATCCCTACTACGCTGTAAGAATCCCTTCCTCACTCTCGGAGTCTTCCCGGCCCAAACAAAACCCATAATACTCTTTTCTATCCTTTTGAAAAAAGCCTTCGTGATCACCACCGGGAGACACTGAAACACAAAAAGGAATCTCGGGAGGACCACCATCTTAACTGCCTGCACCCTCCCTGCCATTGACAATGCTACCATGTCCCATCTCTTGAAATCTTCCTCCATCTGTTCCACCAACCGCGTCAAATTTAGCCTGTGCAATGTGCCCCAATTCTTAGCTATCTGGATCCCCAGGTAACGAAAGTCTCTTGTTACCTTCCTCAACGGTAGGTCTTCTATTTCTCTACTCTGCTCCCCTGGATGCACCACAAACAGCTCACTCTTTCCCATGTTCAATTTATACCCTGAAAAATCCCCAAACTCCCCAAGTATCCGCATTATTTCTGGCATCCCCTCCGCTGGATCCGCCACATATAGTAGCAGATCATCCGCATATAAAGATACCCGGTGTTCTTCTCCTCCCCTAAGTATTCCCCTCCATCCCTTGGAACCTCTCAGCGCTATCGCCAGGGGCTCAATCGCCAGTGCAAACAGTAATGGGGACAGAGGACATCCCTGCCTTGTCCCTCTATGGAGCCGAAAATATGCCGATCCCCGTCCATTCGTGACCACACTCGCCACTGGGGCCCTATACAACAGCTGCACCCATCTAACATACCCCTCTCCGAACCCAAATCTCCTCAACACCTCCCACAGATAATCCCACTCCACTCTATCAAATGCTTTCTCGGCATCCATCGCCACTACTATCTCCGTTTCACCCTCTGGTGGGGCCATCATCATTACCCCTAACAACCTCCGTATGTTCGTGTTCAGCTGTCTCCCCTTCACAAACCCAGTTTGGTCCTCATGAACCACCCCCGGGACACATTCCTCTATTCTCATTGCCATTACCTTGGCCAAGACCTTGGCATCTACATTGAGGAGGGAGATTGGTCTGTAGGACCCGCATTGTAGCGGATCCTTTTCCTTCTTTAAAAGAAGCGATATCGTTGCTTCTGACATAGTCGGGGGCAGTTGTCCCCTTTCCTTTGCCTTGTTGAAGGTCCTCGTCAGTAGCGGGGCGAGCAAGTCCAAATATTTTCTGTAAAATTCAACTGGGAATCCGTCCGGTCCCGGGGGCCTTTCCCGTCTGCATGTTCCTAATTCCTTTCACCACTTCTTCTACCGTGATCTGTGCTCCCAATCCCATCCTTTCCTGCTCTTCCACCTTGGGAATTTCCAGCCGATCCAAAAACTCCATCATTCTCTCCCTCCCATCCGGGGGTTGAGCTTCATACAATTTTTTATAAAATGTCTTAAACACTTCATTCACTCTCTCCGCTCCCCGCTCCGTCTCTCCATCTTCGTCTCTCACCCCCCCTATTTCCCTCGCTGCTCCCCTTTTCCTCAATTGGTGTGCCAGCAATCTGCTCGCCTTCTCTCCATATTCATACTGTACACCCTGCACCTTCCTCCATTGTGCCTCTGCAGTGCCTGTGGTCAGCAAGTCAAATTCCACATGCAGCCTTTGCCTTTCCCTATACAGTCCCTCCTCCGGTGCTTCCGCATACTGTCTGTCCACCCTCAAAAGTTCTTGCAACAACCGCTCCCGTTCCTTACTCTCCTGCTTCCCTTTATGTGTCCTTATTAATATCAGCTCCCCCCTAACCACCGCCTTCAACGCCTCCCAGACCACTCCCACCTGAACCTCCCCATTGTCATTGAGTTCCAAGTACTTTTCAATGCATCCCCTCACCCTTAAGCACACCCCCTCATCCGCCATTAGTCCCATATCCATTCTCCAGGGTGGACGCCCTCTTGTTTCCTCCCCTATCTCCAAGTCTACCCAGTGTGGGGCATGATCCGAAATGGCTATAGCCGTATATTCCGTTCCCCTCACCCTCGGGATCAATGCCCTACCCAACACAAAAAAGTCTATGCGTGAATAGACTTTATGGACATAGGAGAAAAACGAGAACTCCTTACTCCTAGGTCTACTGAATCTCCACGGGTCCACCCCTCCCATCTGCTCCATAAAATCCTTAAGCACCTTGGCTGCTGCCGGCCTCCTACCAGTCCTGGACTTCGACCTATCCAGCCTTGGTTCCAACACCGTGTTAAAGTCTCCCCCCATTATCAGCTTTCCGGTCTCTAGGTCTGGGATGCGTCCTAGCATTCGCCTCATAAAATTGGCATCGTCCCAATTTGGGGCATACACGTTTACCAACACCACCATCTCTCCCTGTAATTTGCCACTCACCATCACGTATCTGCCCCCGTTATCCGCCACTATAGTCTTTGCCTCGAACATTACCCGCTTCCCCACTAATATAGCCACCCCCCTGTTTTTCGCATCCAGCCCCGAATGGAACACCTGCCCTACCCATCCTTTGCGCAACCTAACCTGATCTATCAGTTTCAGGTGCGTTTCCTGTAACATGACCACATCTGCTTTAAGTTTCTTAAGGTGTGCGAGTACTCGTGCCCTCTTTATCGGCCCGTTAAGCCCCCTCACGTTCCACGTGATCAGCCGAGTTGGGGGGCTTCCCACCCCCCCCCCCTTGCCGGTTAGCCATCATCTTTTTCCAGCTTCTCGCCCAGTTCCCACGCGGCTGTATTTCTCCCAGACGGTGCCCCCCCCGCCCATCCTTTCCCGCACCCACTCCCCCCTTTCCCCAGCAGCAGCAACCCAGTAATTCCCCCCTCCCCCCCCCCCCCCCCGCTAGACCCCCCGCTAGCGTAATTACTCCCCCCATGTTGCTCCCAGAAGTCAGCAAACTCTGGCTGACCTCGGCTTCCCCCCGTGATCACGGCTCGCCCCGTGCGGCGCCCCCTCCTTCCTGCTTCTCTATTCCCGCCATAATTATCATAGCGCGGGAACCAAGCCCGCGCCTCTCCCTCGGCCCCCGCCTCCCATGGCCAACGCCCCATCTCCTCTCCCTCCCCACCTCCCCCCATCACCACCTGTGGGAGAAAGAAAAGTTACCATACCGCAGGATTAATCATACAATCCCTCTTCGCCCCCCCCCCCCCCCGCTCGTCCCACCACTTTGTCCAAACGTTCATTTTCGTAGTCCAATCATTCCAATTTTTCTTCTACAATAAAAGTCCACGCTTCATCCGCCGTCTCAAAGTAGTGGTGCCTCCCTTGATATGTGACCCACAGTCTTGCCGGTTGCAGCATTCCAAACTTTATCTTTTTTTTGTGAAGTACCGCTTTGGCCCGATTAAAGCTCGCCCTCCTTCTCGCCACCTCCGCACTCCAATCTTGATAGACGCGGATCACCGCGTTCTCCCATTTACTACACCGAGTTTTCTTCGCCCATCTAAGGACCATTTCTCTATCCTTAAAACGGAGAAATCTCACCACTATGGCTCTGGGAGCTTCTCCTGCTCTCGGTCCCTCGCACCATAACTCGGTATGCTCCCTCCACCTCCAACGGACCCGTCGGGGCCTCCACTCCCATTAACGAGTGCAGCATCGTGCTCACATATGCCCCGACGTCCGCCCCCTCCACACCTTCAGGAAGGCAAGAATCCTCAAGTTGTTCCTCCTTGCGTTATTTTCCAGTGCCTCCAACCTCTCCACAGATCGTTTCTGGTGTGCCTCCTGTATCTCCGACTTCACCACCAGGCCCTGTATGTCGTTTTTCATTCTCTGCTGCTTTCGCCTTCACGACCCGAAGCTCCTGCTCCTGGGTCCTTTTGTTCCTCTTTCAGCCCTTCAATCGCCTGTAATATCGGGGCCAACAACTCTTTCTTCATTTCCTTTTTTATCTCCTCCACGCAGCGTTTCAAAAACTCTTGTTGTTCAGGGCCCCATATGAAACTGCCACCTTCCGACGCCATCTTGGTTTCTGCTTGCCTTCCTTGCCGTTGTTCCAAAGGATCCGCTGCAATCCGGCCACTTTCCTCTCCTTTTTCCATCCGTGTCCAGGGGGAACACCCTTCTGGTTTACCGCACGGTGTTTTCAGCCGTTAAATTGCCGTTGGGGCTCCTATCAAGAGCCCAAAAGTCCGTTTCACAGGGAGCTGCCGAAACGTGCGACTCAGCTGGTCATCGCCGCACCCGGAAGCCCCCCCTTCCCTTCTGAGGAACAGGGACAGACTCTGTGCCAGAGACCTGCACCCCATGGCTTATCCCTGGTAAGTCCCCCCCCCCCCCAACAGTATCCAAAGCGGTATACCTGTTACTAAGGGGAACGACCACAGGGAATCCCTGTACTAACTGCTTCCTCCCAGCCCCTCTGACCGTCACCCATCTATCATTATTCTTCGGAGTAACAAACATCCCTGAAGCTTCTATCTGTGACCACCTCTGCCTCCCGAATGATCCAAAGTTCATCCAGCTCCAGCTCCAGTTTCTGAGGAGCTGGAGATGGGTGCACTTCCCACAGATGAAATCAGCAGGGATACTGTCGGTGTCCCTCACCTCAAACATTCTGCAGGAGGAACATTGCACTACCTTCCCTGCCATCCCCCTAGATAAAAAAAGAAAAAGAAAGAGCTTACCTGTTATTCACTCCCCTTCTCAGCAAGCACTCACTCAGCAACCTCTGCGCCCTGTCTTAAGTTCACTAAAGCCAATCCAATAGATAGAGTTTTATCCCCCTCGAGCCCCCAATTTGTTGTGGGCCAGGGTTTAGAGAACCCCAAAGTGTATCATGGAGTTCACCTGACCCTCAACTGTTAATTGTACCTGAGGGAATATAAACAAAAAACTACTTACCAGTCCACCAGCAAATCCTTACCTGCAGGCTGTGGCGTCACGGTTCAACTTCTTTCTACTTCTACCTGACCTCGAGCCTTCCTCTTGATCTTTACAGAGGTTGTTTTTTTTTGGTTAGAGGAGGGGGTAAGGAGGGAAACACTGAAGAAGTGTTTTGGGTTTAAGTGTCACTTGCTCCTCCACAAACTACCTTCAAATTAGGGTGACCACGACGGAGGTATGCAAATTTCCCTTGCAACACCAATCAGCAGCTCCGCTCTATTGGCCTCTGCTGGATGCTTGTCTTCACTCGAACAGCTAGGGTCTTTAGCTCAGGTACACCTTCAAGTTAGGGTGACCACGACAGAGGTATGCAAATTTCCCTTGCAACATCAATCAGCAGCTCCGCTCTATTGCCCTCTGCTGTGGATGCTTGTTTGGGTCGTTATTAAGGATTACTTAGTGTTGTATTCTTTGGGGGGTTTATTTGAATTGATGGTTGCTAAGATGTTCACTGTATGTTTCAAAAAGGTTAACTTGAGTCATAGAATAAACAGTTTTGCTTTAAAAATTACTTTTCCATGTCTGCTGTTACCATACCTGTAGAGTTGGCCGTGTGCTCCCCATACCACAATCTATTAACAGTGTGGGTCAGGTGAACTCCATGATACACTTTGGGGTTCTCTAAACCCTGGCCCACAACAAATTGGGGGCTCGAGGGGGATAAAAGTCTATCTATTGGGTTGGCTTGGTGAACTTAAGACAGCTCTGTTTGAACATCTAGTTCCCACCACTCGCATCTTCCACCTTGGTCAGCGCAGAGAGAGGTGTTTTTACATTTAATAGTGCTTGATGTTGTCTGAAATAAATAAAGAGGTTTCGCGGCAAAGTGACATCCGCAACAAAAAAAAAATATTTTAATGCTGCTGAATTTCTAAGGAAGCCACTAAAACGGGGGGTGGGGGAAGCAAGTGGACATTTTGGCATCAGCACCTTCCCTTGCTCATGGGCACCTCAGTAAATGAGCATAAAAGGCGTTCCCCTCCCTCCCTCCCACACACACACAACCCTGAAACTTCCGGAAAGCCAGGCGGCAAACCGAAAGGGGAGACCAGAAGCAGGAAGCGCACACAGCCGGCGACGGTGTTGATTGTTTTTGTTTTTAATCTACGATCTGAGGAACGGCCGAGAGAGAGAGTTTAAATATATCACCTCTCGTCCGAAAACAACAATGGTGAAAATCTCTCTCCCCGCGGCTCTGGGGCAGAAGCCGGAAAAGACAGAGAGCGAAGCGGATAAAACCGAGATCCTCATCCCCCAAGATGTAAGTCAGCTTTTGATCAGTGACTGGACAACAGCCTCACAGCTGGAAACATCCCTTAGCCGGCTCCGGCGGACAGATGTTTCGGCAGGCAGACGGCTCCGAGCCGTGTCCGTAATTAGCTCCAGACCGGGGAGAGGGGCAGTGAAGTGGCCCCGGGGGGGGGGGGGGGCAGTGAAGTGGCCCCGGGGGGGGGGGGGGGGCAGTGAAGTGGCCCCGGGGGGGGGGGGGGCAGTGAAGTGGCCCCGGGGGGGGGGGGGGGGCAGTGAAGTGGCCCGGGGGGGGTGGCAGTGAAGTGGCCCCGGGGGGGGGGGGCAGTGAAGTGGCCCCGGGGGGGGGGGGGGGGCAGTGAAGTGGCCCCGGGGGGGGGGGGGGGGGCAGTGAAGTGGCCCCGGGGGGGGGGGGCAGTGAAGTGGCCCCGGGGGGGGGGGCAGTGAAGTGGCCCGGGGGGGGGGCGGGGAGAGGGGCAGCGAAGTGGCCCCGGGGGGGGGGGGGAGAGGGGCAGCGAAGTGGCCCCCGGGGGGGGGGGGAGAGGGGAGGGGCAGTGAAGTGGCCCTGGGGAGGGGGGGGGGAGAGAGGGAGGGGGGGGGAGAGAGGGAGGGAGGGGGGGGGAGAGAGGGAGGGAGGGGGGGGGGAGAGAGGAGGGAGGGGGGGGGAGAGAGGGAGGGAGGGGGGGGGAGAGAGGGAGGGAGGGGGGGGGAGAGAGGGAGGGAGGGGGGGGGAGAGAGGGAGGGAGGGGGGGGAGAGAGAGGGAGGGGGGGGGGGAGAGAGGGAGGGGGGGGGAAAGAGGGACAGTGAAGTGGCCCTGGGGGGGGGGGAAGAGGGGCAGTGAAGTGGCCCTGGGGGGGGGGGGGGCAGCGAAGTGGCCCGGGGGGGGGGGGGCAGCGAAATGGCCCCGGGGAGGGGCGGGGAGAGGGGCAGCGAAGTGGCCCCCGGGGGGGGGGAGAGGGGCAGTGAAGTGGCCCTGGGGAGGGGGGGGGGAGAGAGGGAGGGGGGGGGAGAGAGAGAGGGGAGGGGGGGGGAGAGAGGGGAGGGGGGGGGAGAGAGGGGAGGGGGGGGGAGAGAGGGGAGGGGGGGGGAGAGAGGGAGGGGGGGGAGAGAGGGAGGGAGGGGGGGGGAGAGAGGGAGGGAGGGGGGGGGGAGAGAGGGAGGGAGGGGGGGGAGAGAGAGGGAGGGGGGGGGAGAGAGGGAGGGGGGGGGAAAGAGGGACAGTGAAGTGGCCCTGGGGGGGGGGGGGAAGAGGGGCAGTGAAGTGGCCCTGGGGGGGGGGGGAAGAGGGGCAGTGAAGTGGCCCTGGGGAGAGAGAGGGGGGGGGAGAGAGAGGGAGGGGGGGAGAGAGGGAGGGGGGGGGAAAGAGGGGCAGTGAAGTGGCCCTGGGGAGGGGGGGTGGCAGTGAAGTGGCCGGGGGGGAGGGGAGAGAGAGGGAGGGAGGGGGGGGGGGAAAGAGGGGCAGTGAAGTGGCCCTGGGGAGAGAGAGGGGGGGGGAAGAGGGGCAGTGAAGTGGCCCTGGGGAGGGGGGGCAGTGAAGTGGCCCTGGGGAGAGGGGAGAGGGAGGGGGGGGAAAGAGGGGCAGTGAAGTGGCCCTGGGGAGGGGGGGGCAGTGAAGTGGCCGGTGGGGAGGGAGAGGGGCAGTGAAGTGGCCCGGGGGGGGGGGGGGGAAAGAGAGGAGCAGTGAAGTGGCCCTGGGGAGAGGGGGGGGGGGGAGGGGCAGTGAAGTGGCAGGGGGGGGGGAGAGAGGGGCAGTGAAGTGGCCCGGGGGGGGGGGGAAAGAGAGGAGCAGTGAAGTGACCCTGGGGAGAGGGGGAGGGGGTGGGGGGAGGGGGTGGGGGTGGGGGGAGAGGGGCAGTGAAGTGGCGGGGGGGGGGGGTGGAGAGGAGCAGTGAAGTGGCCCGGGGGGGGGGGGAAGAGGGGCAATGAAGTGGCCCTGGGGAGAGGGGGGAGAGGGGCAGTGAAGTGACGGGGGGGGGGGGGGGGGGAAGGGGCAGTGGAGTGGCCCGGGGAGGGGAAGAGGGGCAGTGAAGTGGCCCGGGGAAGGGAAGAGGGGCAGTGAAGTGGCAATCAGTGCACCTCACCGACTCCAGCCTCTGCATATTGACAGCAGGATGAACTGGAGAGACTGAGCGCTCTCTGGGTTACTCTGGGTGTGGGGGACCTAAACAGCTTTTGGGGTTTGTATTTTTTTAAATTCAACTGGTAGCATTTTACTTAACCCACAAAATGGTGAATTGCGATTTCCAGAATGTCACGGTTAAAAGCAGTCCGTGAACTGGGTTATTCTAGGACATTTCTGCTGCATCTTTAATTTTCGAATCGCATTTTGGGTGTATTCGTTTTCGCAAGACAAATTCTGAATACTTTATTTTTAATACTAATTATTTACATCCCATTCGCACACCCCCACCCCCCATCCCCCTTCGCTCCTGGAGTAGTTAATGGGGTTATTATTTCATCCTTTACATTACATTGACAACAGGAGTGACAACAATGTTTATCGTTGGAGTTGTTCAAAACTATGTTCGAGTACAGCCAAAAGGCATGCTGTTATAACCCACACAGAATGTTATAACCCACACAGAATGTTATAACCTACACGTCTTACGGGGTACGGATGATTAGATAACGGGATGGTGACCCTTAATACTCGGGTTTGTGCAAATAGAGGCGGCTAGTAAGGCACCAACTAGCGAAGACCCAGTAGGGAACTACTGGAGATGTGTATATAATACTTATTGTAAAATAAAATAAGTTTTTGTTTCGACCTACTCGGTGTGGACATTTCCTTGTCCTTGCATAACTGGCAACGAGGATAAAAACTGGATAGCTATTGATGTGGCTGAGCCACCTCCCCATTCCTCTTGGATACAGGTTGGAAAATTGCTTTCATCATGCCTCTTTTATGACGTTTGGACATGTTTGATGCTGGACTGGAAGATTAGAATCAGTACGCAAAGAGGTTATGTTACTTTTTCCAAGCCAACAATATCGCAGAGCGACTGCCAAGTAGTCATCTTGTTAGCTGCCTGGGGTGCGCATACGTTCGGAGCGATACGAGCCTTACATATCCAGTGGTCCCAGACACTAAAACTTTCAATGAAATTGTGGCTTTATGGGGCAGCATTTTAGCCTGATCACATCTGTTATATTGCAACGGTACTGGTTTAATACTGCCGATAGGACACCGGGTGAGTCACTCAGTTTTTGTTGAAATTATGTAAAATCGCAGAATTGTGCCAATATGATGCTGCGCTATCTGAAATCCGTAGCATCCTGCGTGGCTATTTGCAGCATTAACAATGCGGTTTCTCAGAAGAAACTGTTAGAGCCTTCACTGACCTTGCAATAGACCATCCAAAATCCACTGTCCTGGAAAAGTGTAGAGCAAGGGGTGCAGGAGATACTGGGGATGGAAGTGAACGCCCTAGGGCAGTGTTTTTCAAACTTTTCGCCAGGGACCCATTTTTACCAATCGTTCATCCTTCGGGACCCACGCCGGCCGACCTTCACAACCCATGCCAGCTGACCTTCGCGACTCTCCATTTTCACTTCCCTTTAATGTGACAGCTTGGTCCTCACAATCTCACTTGCTTTGTTGTTTAACATTACATTGCTGATGATTTAAGATTTCACTGCATTGTTGAAAAAAAATCAAGGGGTATGTCCACAATCTCGCTATGCTTAGTCTTGAAATGTCTTAGAAGTTTGAGGGTTTTAATATTTCATTTACCAATACTTCCTTGCATATAACACACATGAACTTTGAATCCAGATTTGCAGTGACACAATTAATAACCCATACCTCAAGTAATCATCTTGATGCTGCTTTGTTGCTGTGTCCAGTTTCTTTTTCATGGGTTGTTTACCAGAGGCCCTGGAGTTCAAACATCACTGCTGGCAACTGCAAAATGCATAATCTCTCCCCCGCCCAGAACACACTATGTCAGTGATTGGGGTGCATGACCTGCTTTTTGCCGCCACTCCAGGCATGAAGACTCCATTGATTTAAAACAAAACTGTGTGTGTGTTAAAGGAACTCTACTCCTGGGTCAGCGCGCATTCTTTGTACCAGGTGACGTGGTGTTTGTTCTAAACTTTGCTGAAGGTGCCCAGTGGATTTCCGGCATTATCCTTTTCCAGACAGGGTTGGTTTCTTACCATGTACAAGTCCAGAGTCGTACTATGCGAAAGCACATTGACCATATTAGGCCCTGCGACTGCTTCTTCGGAAGGTTTCTCGTCCTCGAAAACCTCTTTTATAACCCATCTGCTGCCTGGGTAGCCGACAGTGGAACCCCAAGGGGGTCAAGACGCCTAGACGACTGAGGCCGCCTGCTTGGACTTGGAGATGGAGATGCAGGAGGTCTCCGATGGGAAGCCCTCGGATCCACAATCTCGGGAATTGCAGCCGCCACGTCGTTCATGTCAGAAGAGGCGTTCACCTTCGAGATACACGCCACCCAATCCAGCGCCTTGGGTGCACGATGCACAGCCAGATGCCAAAAGGGTCCGGTGCCCTCCTTCACCATTGTCTTCGGAGGATTCTTCGAACTTTGGGGGGGTCTTGCCAGGTAGGGATGATTAACTACCCCATGGATCTTGCAGAATACGAGCTCTCCCAATAAGGAGGCAGGGGACCCTTAACAATTCTTGAGTTTGCATAAATGGAGGCGACCAGTAAGGCACCAACTAGAGATACCCAGCAGGGAACTACTGGAGCTCTATATAATAGTAGTTGTAAAATAAAGTAAGCTTTTGTTTCAACCTACTCGGTGTAGACTCTTTGGTGCTCTTAGAAAACCGGACTAGGAGGAAGGGACACGGTGCTACAGCAAAAGAAAATCTATTCTTCACGCATCAGTACTTTTGCAATAATGTTCATCTCTGCCTTTTTCAACATATCACATCTTAAGTTAACAGCTAGTTTCAAACTTAAAATAAATACATTTTGTGATCATTCTGGTGTTGACTATCCTGGCAGACTATTTACCTTTCATCCCACTCCAGCAAATGCAATGTATAACATTTAAATTCAAAATCTAACCGAAACACAAAACTAGTGCTTCTTCGTTTTGTTTTTAAACATGTTCAGTTGCTAATTTCAGGTTTAAATAACTAAACATCAATAATTTCCATTGTCAAAAAATAATGTTGAATTGCAGATTTGGTAATTGTCACTTATTTGACAATAGGAAGTAAAGTCACCATAGTCCCAAATGGCCATAGGCTCCCCTTTGAGAGGGAGAGCTGACTGGTAGTGATTTAATCTAAGGATCACCACCCCTCAGGTGAGGGGCAAGGTTGCGCAGGCGGCACCTTCATGAATACCATCAGCTGGTACGGGAATTGGACCCTCTCTGCTAGCCTCGCTCTGCATCACAAAACAACTGTCCAGCCATCTGATAATATCTTTCTTCATTTTATTGAAATTCAAGTATCACATCCTGCAAACCGGATGCACTAAGATTCAGATATCTGCACTTAATCTATTCTTGCTGCGCTGTTCAGATATGTTTCTGATTTTTCAAAGGAATCAATGAAACCCAAAGGGTTTCCAGTACTTCACACAATGAACGATGAACCTTGATAAAACATTGGTTTGGCCCCAGCCAAAGTTTTGTGTGCAGCTTTTGAGGCACTGAACTTTAGGAAGGATGTGAATACTTTAGGGAGGGCACCAAAACGGGTTTTATGAGAAAGGGACAAGGGACTTCAGTTCCAGCAATTGGGTAAACTGGAGAAGTTGAGAGTGTTCGCTTCAGAGAAGGGAATGTTGAGAGGAGATTTGATTGAGGTGTTCAAAATCATTAAAAGTCTGTACAAAATAGATAGAGAGAAACTAATCCTATTGCGGAAGGATTGAGAATCGGAGAACACTGGTTTAGGATGATTGGTAAAAAGAATCAAAGGTGATATGAGTGTTATGGGTTATACAAACTTTTAAAAATATGAACGTTTCTCACACTCGTCACATGAGGAAAAGTCCTTTTACCCAGTGAATGGCTGGAGGTTGGGATTGGATGGCCTGAGAGTGTGGTGGAGCCAGTCTCAGTCATGGTTTTCAAAAAGGAATTGAATAAGCATCTGAAGATAAAAATAAAATGCAAACCACATGAAAAGTGCAGAGGAGTGGGACTAGCTAAACTGCTCTTTCAGTGAGCTGGCACAAGCCTGATTGGCCGAATTATACTGACATGACAAGCTAGAACACTGACTATAGACTGGTCAGTATTTAAAAACTCTGCCACCAGCCTGAATGAATACGCTGCTGCAGTAACTGACTTCATTGTGTAAGTGTGTAGAAGACTGTGTGCCAAAGAAGCAAATCCACGTGTTTCCCAACCGGAAACCCTGGATGAACGGGGATATCCACTGCTTGCTGAAGTCTAGGTCTTGAGGTGTTCAAGTCAGGCGACCCTGACCTATACAAGAAAGCCAGATATGATCTAAAGAAATCCATCAAAGGTGCCAAAAGACAGTACCGGCCAAGCTCGAGTCCCAGACTAGCCACATGGACCCCCACCGTCTCTAGCAAGGTCTGCAAGACATAACGGGCTACAAGATGAAGGCATGTAAAATCGCTGGCTCCAATGCACCCCTCCCTGATGAGCTCAACGCATTCTATGCACGCTTTGAACAAGAGGTCAGTGAGAGTGAGCCCTCCACCCCAGAAGCCGCAGATGAACTTGTATCTGAGATTACCATTGCAGACGTCAGAGCAGCCTTCTCGAAGGTCAACCCACAGAAAGCCACTGGCCCGGATGGGGTACCCGGATGGGCACTCAGGTCTTGCGCGGATCAGCTGGCGGGGGTATTCGCAGACATCTTTAACTTCTCTTTACAACAATCTGAGGTCCCTATCTGCTTCAAGAAGACGCCCATCATCACTGTACCAAAAAAAAGGCAAGCAGCGTGCCTTAATGACTATCATCCAGTGGCTCTGACATACATCACCATGAAGTGCTTTGAAAGGTTAGTCATGGCATGAATCAACTCCAGCCTGCCAAATTGCCTTGATCCACTACAGTTCGCCTACCGCTGCAACAGGTCCACAGCAGACGCCATCTCCATGGCCCTGCACTCTACCCTGGAACACCCAGATATCAAAGACACCTATGTCAGACTCCTATTCATCGACTACAGCCAGCCTTCAACATCATCATTCCTACGAAACTCATCTCCAACCTCCGTGTCCTTGGCTCCTCCCTCTGCGACTGGATCCTGAACTTTCGAAACCACAGGCCACAATCAGTAAAGATAGGCAACAACACCTCCTCCACGATCATCCTCAACACCGGTGCCCCACAAGGCTGTGTCCTCAGCCCCCTACTATACTCCTTATACACCTATGACTGTGTGGCCAAATTCCCCTCCAACTCGATTTTCAAATTTGCTGATGACACCACCGTAGTGGGTCGGATTTCAAACAGTGACGAATGAGATAGAGAATCTGGTGAACTGATGCGATGACAATAATCTATCCCTCAATGTCAACATAACAAAGGAGATTGTCATCGACTTCAGGAAGCGTTGTGGAGAACATGCCCCTGTCTACATCAATGGGAACAAAGTAGAAAGGGTCTAGAGCTTCAAGTTTTTAGGTGTACAGATCACCAACAACCTGTCCTGGTCCCCCCATGCTGACACTATAGTTAAGAAAGCCCACCAACGACTCTACTTTCTCAGAAGACTAAGGAAATTTGGCATGCCAGCTACGACTCTCATCAACTTCTACAGATGCACCATAGAAAGCATTCTTTCTGGTTGTATCACAATTGGTGTGGATCCTGCTCTGCCCAAGACCGCAGGAAACTACAAAAGGTCGTGAATGTAGCCCAGTCCATCACGGAAACCAGCCTCCCATCCATTGAGTCTATCTATAATTCCCGCTGCCTCGGAAAGGCAGCCAGCATAATTAAGGACCTCACGCACCCCGGACTTACTCTCTTCCACCTTCTTCCGTCAGGAAAAAGGTACCAAAGTTTGAGGTCACGTACCAACCGACTCAAGAACAGCTTCTTCCCTACTGCCATCAGACTTTTGAATGGACCTACCTCGTATTAAGTTGATCTTTTCTCTACACCTTGCTACAACTGTAACATTATATTCTGCAGTCTCTCCTTCCTTCCCTATGTACGGTATGCATTGTTTGTACAGCATGCAAGAAACAATACTTTTCACTGTATACTAATACATGTGACAATAATAAATCAAATCAAAACATTGAAAATGTTTCTTTAATCCACTCACTCGTGGAGTTGTCTTTATTGCTGTATAAGGCGATGTACTGATAAGTGACTAGAAGGAATGCATTCCTGTGGAGGAAAGAACAACCTCAATTTTGCTGTGATTCCAATACACTGGGTATTGCTCCAGTAGGCAAATCCCCATGCTAAATGATTTCTGTGAAAATGAGTTCCATAGAATCCACAGTATCCCTACAATGCAGAAGGAGGCCATTCAGCCCATCGAGTTTGCACTGACCTCAAGTTCACTGTTGTAAATATTGCCCTTTTATGGTGATAATATTGGAATTTATTGTACTGGTTGAATGCACATAATAAACTTAATTATTTTAATTCATTCATAGGATGTGGAGGTCACTGGCTAGGCCAGCATCTATTGCCCATCCCTAATTGCCCTTGAGAAGGTGGTGGTGTGTTACTGCCTTCTTGAACTGCTGCAGTCCCTGTGTTATTGGGGCACCCACAGTGCTGTTAGGACAGGAGAATTTATACTAATAATAATCGCCTATTGGGTGGGTACGGGGTCTATCTGGGAGCGAGTGGAGGCGGCTTCGTGCAGGGGCACCAGTTTGGCAGCCCTGGTCACGGCTCCCCTACTGCTGTCGCCGGCCAGGTACTCCACCAGCCCGGTAATGGGGGTGGCCCTGCGGATATGGGGCCAGTGGAGGAGGCATGTAGGGGAGGTGGGTGCGTCTGTCTGGGCTCCAATATGTGATAACCATCGATTCGCCCCTGGGAACATGGATGGAGGGTTTCGAACATGGCGGCGTGTGGGGGTGAGGAGGGTGGGCGATATGTTCCTGGAGATGAGCTTTGCGAGTTTGAGGGGCTTGGACGAGAAACTTGGGCTGGTCAGGAGAAATTACTTTAGGTACTTACAGATGCGGGACTTTGTACGCAGACAGGTCCCATCCTTCCCACACCTCCCGCCAATAGGGATCCAGGACAGAATCGTCTCTAGAGGAGGAGAGGGTAGAGTCTTGGATATCTACAAGATGCTCATGAAGGGGGAAGAGTCCCAGACGGAGGAACTAAAACTCAAATGGGAGGAGGAGCTCGGCGGGGAGATGGAGGACGGGCTGTGGGCGGAAGCCCTGAGTAGGGTAAACTCAACCGCAACATGTGCCGGCTCAGCCTGATTCAATTTAAGGTCGTTCATGGGGCCCACATGACGGTAGCTCAGATAAGCAAATTCTTTGGGGTAGAGGACAAGTGCGCTAGTTGCGCGGGAGGACCAGCGAACCATGTTCACATGTTTTGGGCATGTCCTAAGCTTAGGGGGTACTGGAAGGGATTTGCAGGGGTCATGTCCCGGGTGCTGAAAACAAGGGTGGTGATCAGTCCAGGGGTGGCAATTTTTGGTGTTTCGGAAGACCCGGGAGTCCAGGGGGAGAAAGAGGCAGATGTTCTGACCGTTGTTTCCCTAATAGCCCGGCGGCGAATACTGCTGGCATGGAGGGACTCAAAACCCCCGAAGACCGAAAACTATGGCTTTCGGCCATGTCAAGTTTTCTGGGTATGGAAAAAATTAAGTTTGCCTTGAGGGGATCTGTACTGGGGTTCGCCCGAAGGTGGCAACCATTCATCGACCTCTTCGCGGGAGAGTGAACGTCAGCAGGGGGGGTGGGGGGAGGAGGGGGGAAATTAGAATAGAGTAGGAGGGATAAATAGGCGGGTAGTGTCTATGGGAGAGGAGCGGGCATGTGCAGTATGGTTCGATTGAAAAAATAATCGCCTATTGTCACAAGTAGGCTTCAATGAAGTTACTGTGAAAAGCCCCTAGTCGCCACATTCCAGCACCTGTTCGGGGAGGCCGGTACGGGAATTGAACCCGCGCTGCTGGCATTGTTCTGCATTACAAGCCAGCTGTTTGGCTCACTGTGCTAAACTAGCCCCTAATTTGGCAATAGAAGAGTTGTTGGAAACCTGATACCCAATTTATTACATGATACCCAATTTATTATACAACAAAGTCCTACAAAAGGCAATGGACAGGTTATTTTAGCAAAATAAAAACAGAAACTGCTGGAAAATATTCAGAAGGTCAAGCAGCATCCGTGGAGACAAAATAGAGATAATGGGCAGAATTTGCCAACTTTTCACGCCAACAGGATATTATGGTCCCACCGGCGCACGGGTTTCCCAGTGACGAGGGGTGCAGTCAAAGGGAAATCCCATTGACAATGGTGGGACGAGAAATTCCCGCTGGCGGGCCGCCTCCACCGCTGAAAACACACTGCAGGTTGCTTGGTACATCCCACCCAATATTTCAGGGTAATGACCTTTCATCAGAATCTTTTAAAAAAAAGAAAATTTAGAGTACCCAATTCATTTTTTCTAATTAAGGGGCAATTTACCATGTCCAATCCACCTACCCTGCACATCTTTGGGTTGTGGGGCCGAAACCCAGGCAAATACGGGGAGAATGTGCAAACTCCACACGGCCAGTGACCCAGAGCTGGGATCGAACCTGGGACCTTGGCACCGTGTGGCAGCTGTACTAGTCACTGCGCCACCGTGCTGCCCTAGAATCATGTTTTAATGGCGTTATTGTTGAGGGACAAATATTGGCTGGGACACCCAAGTGAACTTTTGGGCAGCACGGTAGCACAAGTGGATAGCTCTGTGGCTTCACAGCGCCTGGGTCCCAGGTTCGATTCCCTGCTGGGTCACTGTCTGTGCGGAGTCTGCACGTTCTCCCCGTGTCTGTGTGGGTTTCCTCTGGGTGCTCCGGTTTCCTCCCACAGTTCAAAGACGTGCAGGTTAGGTGGATTGGCCATGATAAATTGCCCTTAGTGACCAAAAAGGTTAGGAGGGGTTATTGGGTAGCGGGGATAGGGTGGCAGTGAGGGCTTAAGTGGGTCGGTGCAGACTCGATGGGCTGAATGGCCTCCTTCTGCACTGTATGTTCTATGTTCTAAACTTCGCTGTTCTTCATTGAATGGCATCATGGGATGTTTTATATTCACCTGAAAAATCACGCAGGTCTTAGTTTAGCATCTCATCTGAAAGTAAGTTCTGTGCAACATTCCCTCAGTATTCAACTGAAATGTCAGCCTGGATTTTGTACAAATGTTTCTGTGTCACCGTGTCACCTCAATATAATACCTAGTTTGTGAATAGCCTGCTTCAGCCTCAAAAGTTGCCAGGGAGAGGGTAGGAGTCGATGGCTAGCGAATAGAGTTCGTGTTGGGGACTAAAGAAAATGTCTTTGGGCTTCCATATATTTAGTTGGGGGAGATTTCTGATAGATTGATAAGAATAGAATCCGATGAAAGCAGTCTCACAAAGCTGGATGAATAAGGAGAAATGTTGGAGAAGGATGGAGTGGTCAATTATGTCAACAGCTGACGTAAGTTCTAGGAGGGCAAGGGTGGAATGAATATCATGGTCAGAGTCATGTAGGATTGACGAGCGGTTTCAGAAACTATGACAGATGGGTGGCATGATGGTACAGTGGTTAGCACTGCTGTCTCACAGTGCCAGGGACCTGCGTTCTATTCTGGCTCGGATGACTGTCTGTGTGGAGTTTACAATTTCTCCCTTTGTCTGCATGGCTTTCCTCCGGGTGCTCCGGTTTCCTCCCAGTCTAAAGATGTGCTGGTTAGATGGATTGACCATGCTAGATTTTGCCTTAGTGTCCAAAAGGCTAGGTGGAGTTACTGGGTTAGGGTGGGGGCATGGGTCTGGGTAGGGTGCTCTTTCCAAGAGTCGATGAGACTCGATGGGCCGAATGGCCACCTTCTGCACTATGGGGGTTCTATGAACACACCATATTTTGTACCAACCAGTACAGATGCATATAAAATGTGCAACCACCATGTACCAAATGCCACTGCAGCGTTCAACCTATGTAAAATCTTGCAGTACCATCTGTGGGGGAAAGAATAGTGAAACAAATCGGTGATGGTATCCTTGTGTTAGGAGTGGAAGATTGTGCAGGATGCCTGCTACTAATCATCTACCACTGGCTCCTATGGAAAGTATATATCTGTAAATGTCAAGCAAGAACAAGGTCAGGCCCAGCTGTGATGTCCTCTGTAAATGGATAATGTGCTAGAACTCAATCAAAAGATGTATGTTTGAAAAATATCCACTTGGTTGAGGTACCAAAGTGTGAACACCACCCTCGGAAATGTACCCAGTGAGTGAAACAATAACTTTGGACCGATAAAGGAAAATGCTTCAATATTCAAAGATGGTTGCTTTCATAGTGTGTTTGTGATCACATGATGTTGGCTAAAAGGGAGTGTACATAATTAATGTGGACAAACAGTGGGTTTTCCAAGCATACTTTATGAATCTTAACGGCAGGGGATAATCTGTAATTCTTGCCAACTACAGGTGGGTAAATTGAAATGATCAACAAAGAAGTAAGAGTAAGGCTTTGAGGCTGACAAAGTTTAGTTTTGAGAGTGGGTGAATGATTTTATATGAAAAGATCATACAGATTAAGAAAGTTTGATAGTGTAGGATTGATGGTTTAAGATGACTTGGAGGAATCCTTTTGCTGTGCTAAATGGCCTTTCCTTATTTCATGCTCATTTCCATTATTTTATTATAGTTTCAGTTGATCAGTGTGATACTGTGGACAGGTCTGTTCTGCTTTTTACAGTAAGCTTTCATAATAGAAGATTCCAAATATATATTTAAGTCTGAAGGTAACAACCCTCCATTGAATGACCAATCCCTAATAGGAGCTTTCTCTTTTCATTCATCTACAGGATGTGGGCGTCGCTGGCTAAGCCAGTATTTATTGCCCATCCCTAGTTGCCCTTCAGACGGTGGTGGTGAGTTGCCGTGTTGAATCTCTGCAGTCCCAAGGTGCAGGTACACCCACTGTGCTGTTAGGGATGGTGTTCCAGGATTTTGATCCAGCGGCAATAAAGGAACGGTGATATATTCCCAAGTCAGGATGGTGAGTGACTTGTAGAGTGGTGGCATTCTCAGGTATCAGGCCTTCTAGATGATAGTGGGCATGGGTTTGGAAGGTACTGCCTAAGGAACTTTGAGTTCTTGCAGTGAATCCTGTTGTGCATTATGGCTGCTGCTGTTTGTGGTGGAAGGATTGAATATTTGTGGAAGGGGTAGCAGTCAAGTGGGTTACTTTGTCGAGTATCTGTATTCTGTTGTAGTTGCACTCATCCAGGAATGTGGAGAGTATTCCATTACACTCCTGACTTGCGCCTTGTAGACGATGGACAGGCTATGGGGGGTTCAGGCGGTGAGTTACTCACTGCAGCGTTCCTAGACTTTGACCTGCTCTGATAGTCACAGTATTTGTATGGCTAGTCCAGTTCAGTTTCTGATCAATGGTAACCCCCCAGGCTATTGATTGTGGGGGATTCAGCTATAGTAATGCCACTGAGTGCCAAGGGGCGGTGGTTAGATCCTCTCTTGTTGGAGATGCTCATTGCCTGACAAGTGTGCGGTGTGAATGTAACTTTCCACTTGTCAGCCCAAGCCTGGATATTGTCCAGGTCTTGCTGCATTTGGACATGGACTGCTTCAGTGCCTGAGGACTCGTGAATGGTGCTGAACATTGTGCATTCATCTGCAAACATCCCCTCTTCTGACCTTTTGATGGAAGGGAGGCCATTAATGAAGCAGCTGAAGATGGTTGGGCCTAGGACACTACCCGGAGGAACTCCCACAGTGATGCCCTGGAGCTGAGATGATTGACCTCCAACCATCTTCCCTTTGTGCCAGGTATGATTCCATGATGCCAGATGATCTGGTTCGTGGGCTGCACAGTAACACAGTGGTTAGCACTGCTGCTTCACAGCACCAGAGTCCAAGGTTCGATTCCCAGCTTGGGTCACTGTATGTGCAGAGTCTGCATGTTCTCCCTGTGTCTACGTGTGTTTCCTCCGGGTACTCCAATTTCCTTCCACAAATCCCGAAAGACGTGCTATTAGGTGGATTGGACATTCTGAATTCTCCCTCCGTGCACCCGAACAGGCGCCGGAATGTGGCGACGAGGAGCTTTTCACAGTAACCTCATTACAGTGTTAATGTAAGCCTACTTGTGACAATAAAATATTATTATTATTATTAGGCAGCTTTGTAGAAGAAACAGGAGTTTTTATCTGAAGTACAATCGACCTCAATAATTCTCTACCATTTATCATCAGTTAATACACCTGCGCTGCAGATTCATGTCAGTTTGCAACACAAGTAGGTTTTTAATTTACCTGTTTTAATTACTGCCCTTGTTATAAAGATGCACACTTTATCACAAAAAAATGTTCTGTTTCATCTGAAGGTCAGACTGAATTATTAATAGCCATGACTAAGAAACGGGTGAATCCAATAGTGTTCCTGTGCAATCACCACATAATAACTGTGTTTATCATTCTTTTGCCTTTACTGTAAAACAGATTCATTGTAGCCTTTGATTCTTCATCTAGATAATGCCTCTACTTTCATGTACTTTTCTGGGGCGAGATTCTCCGACCCCCCGCCGGGTCGGAGAATCGACGGGGGCAGGCGTGAATCCCGCCCCCGCCGGTTGCCGAATTCTCCGGCACCGGATATTCGGCGGGGGCGGGAATCACACCACGCCGGTTGGCCCCCCCCCCCCCCCCCCCCCGCGATTCTCCAGCCCGGAGGGGCCAAAGTCTTGCTGCTAAAATGCCTGTCCCGCCGGCGTAGATTAAACCACCTACTTTACCGGCGGGACAAGGCGGCGCGGGCGGACTCCGGGGTCCTGGGGGGTGCGCGGGGCGATCTGGCCCCGGGGGGTGCCCCCACGGTGGCCTGGGCCGCGATCGGGGCCCACCGATCCGCGGGCGGGCCTGTGCCGTGGGGGCACTCTTTTCCTTCCGCCTTCGCCACGGTCTCCACCATGGCGGAGGCGGAAGAGACTCCCTCCACTGCACATGCGCGGGAATGCCGTCAGCGGCCGCTAACGCTACCGTGCATGCGCCGCCCGGAGATGTCATTTCCGCGCCAGCTGGCGGGGCACCAAAGGCCTTTCCAGCTGGCGGGGCGGAAATTCATCCGGCGCGGGCCTAGCCCCTTCAGGAGCATTCCGCACCTTTGGGGCAGCGCGATGCCTGACTGATTTGCGCCGTTGTGGGCGCCAGTCGGTGGACATCGTGCCGATACCGGAGAATTTTGCCCCTGATGTCCATTTGTTAAGTACAGACCTTATCTGTTTCCTATATCTTCTGAAGCTGAAGTGCAGTATGATTCAAAATGTTGTATAACAAACCACTTTCTGGAATGTTTCTCTGTGCAGAACTGTATTGGAGGAAATATACTTAAGAGATTTCCGTGCGCACACACTGTTTAATAATGTGTATAAACCTACAATGTACAGGATCAACAACAACTTGCATTTCTATGGCATCTTTAACGTAGCACAATGTAATGGGAGAAAGCAGCATTGTGGTATTGTTACTGGACTAATAATGCAGAAGCCCAGAGTAATACTCCGGAGACAAGCCAACCCTGGAGGATTTTAAATTCAATTAATTAACCTGGATTGAAAAAATTATGAAACCACTGAATTGTTGCAAGAACACATCTGGTTGATGGCACCTCGGCGGAGGAAATCTGGCATCCTTACTTGATCGGGCCCATCTGTGACTCCAGAACCAAGTCAATGTATTTGGCTCTTAACCGCCCTCTAAAATGGCCGAACAAACCACTCCGCTGTAGGCAGCAGCCGACCAAGGCCTGCACAAGGCCATTTCAAGGACAAATTTAAAAATAAATTCCCCAAATACTTCAAAGGATCGTGACCAGACAAGATTTCACACACAGCCACTTAAGGACAGAAGACCAACTGCTTACAGAGGGGTTTTTAACGAAGTATCGTAAAGGAGGTAGAAAATGAAGGATGGAACAGACCAGACCTCATAGGAAATAAACAGGATAAGAATGGGGAATTATAGACAGAAAATGTGGCGAATATACTTTAGGTCAGCCAGCAGCTAGTTTGCAGTTCAGGTGAAGAAGTACTGTTAAAAGTTTAGGTTTTCATCTCGAACATAGGGGCTGCTAATTACTTCCGAGTGATCTGAGCATCTTATATTTAAGAGTGTCTATACTACCCATGTCTAACTATCAAATAGCGTAGGCCATGGGTGGTATAACAACAGTATCCACCGAGGATCCAGATGTATTTCACATGTGCCCCCATGCGTACTAAGCAATCGTTTGCAAGTTTCTGGAGCAAACAAGATGAGGTCAGAGTGGGATTGCTAAACTGCTTATTTCATAGCAAGAAGACATGCTAATCTGTGGTTAAAATTAGCTTCATTGAACTCAAACAATACAACTTGTCTTCATGTACAAAATAATGAATAGCTTTGCCTTGCTTACAACAGTGGATCTTATTGCTTCACTTAAACAAATTAACTTTTAATTACTCTCCTGCGTTATAATCTGAGTCAAGCCGATGGAGCTTTCCGCTTAAGATGTTGACTGAGTCTGACCTATTTTAATATGTTGAATTAAAATCTATAAATATTAAACAGACAGTTGTGCAACCAAATAGGACTGTAAAATTCAGCTCTTGTAGCGCTTGTAGTTTCAGTGCTGTGGGTGCCACTTTGGTAGCATTGTGCTGTGCGAGCACACCTCTGACAACATTGTGGTGTTGCTTATTGGAGCAAGTATCAGAAGTATGCAGAGTAGGACGTTTGTGACATTTGCCAGTGTGTAACACTGATTTAACTGCAGCGCTGCCATTTCTGACCTCACTGCAACTCCCTTAGCATACAAAGCTGGTCCTTGCACTCAGCAGTAGGAATCAGTGTTCCCTGCCCTCTCTCCCCACCCAACCCACACACCTGCCTCGATCCTCCGAGCACTATTTACAGAGATCAACTGGCACTCGCAGATTAGCTGCTGATTTATTTGTTCTGGCCCTGCCAGTATTTGTAGTCTTGCTACCAGTTTTCCAGTGCTGTTCAGAGTTGGTGAAGTCACACATGGTTCTGGCTTCCAAGGATTCTAGTCTAACTACTTACTTCCAGTTGCGGGTCCTGTAGGTACCACCCCCTTGACCTGTAGCAGGACAGAGAGATTGACAGAGACAGCACAGCAGAGGACAAGCTGCATGCAGAAGGAGGAAGATGGGGGTTGGGGCATTAAGGTGCCTCAGTAGGAGGCTTTATCCACCACGAGTCTTCAGAGAGAGCATATCTCTTACCTTAATTTGAGCCAAAAGTAGTGTGCAAGTGTCTCCATTTCATAAAGAGGATGCTCACTGAAATCGATCTGTAACCTCAGAGCAGGGAAAGACTGGTATTCCCAATGGCTCAGAAGGTGACCTGAGCCATGAATGTATTTGCTTTCAGATTGAAGCAGGAGACATCTGTAACATCTGCCGGTTTGTCATCCACTGCTGCATAAGGGAGATGACTGGTCTTCTTTATGTTAGAAGAGGGGAGTTTGTTATTTACTCTATGACCCGAAGCAGATGGAGCCAGCAGAGCCTTCCCATGGTATAGGGTGCATCAAATGCACTGCTTCTAAATGCAGCAGGGGGTGGGTGGGTGGCATAGTGGCACAGTGGTTAGCACTCTGCCTCACAGCACCGACCCTGGGTCACTGACCGTGTGGAGCTTGCACATTCTCCCTGTGTCTGTGTGTTTCACCCCCATAACCCACGGGGCAGCATGGTAGCACAAGTGGATAGCACTGTGGCTTCACAGCGCCAGGGTCCCAGGTTTGATCCCCTGCTGGGTCACTGTGCGGAGTCTGCACGTTCTCCCCGTGTCTGCGTGGATCTCCTCCGGGTGCTCCAGTTTCCTCCCACAGTCCAAAGATGTGCAGGTTAGGTGGATTGGCCATGATAAATTGCCCTTTTAATTGGAAAAGAAAATTGGACACTTTAAATTTATTTAAATAAATAAATCAATGCGCCCCAACCATAAAGGGTTCCTCTCCATAAATATGCAGTTGGTGTGCCACGAGGCTCAGCATATAATGCAGGTGAATACCTGGCATGATGGTTGCCATAACCATGCCTTTGTTTTGCACCAGCCCTCTGTACCACCAGTATTTGAACCATCATGTCAAATCAGGGAATTGCTAATGACTGACGACAGCTATCCACTGACCGAGAGGCATGTGGTTCCAGTACGCAACCCAACCACATGTGGGTAGTGTGCATCTAACGAGAGCCAAGCTGCCGCAAAAAATATCGTAGAGCAGACATGTGTGTGCGAAGGCATTGCTTCTTCGACATGAACTGCTTTGGATGAGTCCTGAAATTCTGACTGGTGGGTATGTCACAGTTCATCATGGTCTGCTGACTCACACACATCTTCACCACTAAGAAGACACATTGCAACCGGGAATATGACTAGGTCACTGAAAAGGAGGAGCAGGACGAACGGAAGAGACAAACTATGCATCCATTCCACGTTGAAAAGGATGGTCTCCATGCTCAATGCAAAGCCCTGTGCCAAGTTGGCGAATCAGCACTCCATGCTCCTTGAGAGTAGCAACAGGCTTTCTGGCCGAATTCTTAATGCACCAAGCATTTAAGTGTGCATGCATATCAGCATTTTACTGGACACTGCCTCATCAAATTCCTCGACCGTGCCCTCTGGAGTTTAACATGTGCAATCTCACCCTTCTATGAACTGCCTTCTGCGGGGCCCTTGCTCCTGCCCAGGTTTCAGGCTACTTGGGCCCAGCGACTCGCTACATGCAGATCCAACCTCTACCTGACCCTGTGCAGTACGCACAGTGTCAATACCTGAGCTGTTGACCACGAGTGAGGGATCAAGTGACAATATATCTTCATTATCAGTCTCTGCTTTTACTGTTGGACTTCACACTCCCACAACAGTACCTGGCCATGTGGTGGCACTTGGGTACCTGAAAAGATACCCAAGATCTTTGCCAATATCCTGCATTTTCATTTCTCACATGCACGTGTCCTTGTAACACAGGTACGGACACTCAGGAGGTCGTGCCCATTGGCTAATTCACCATTAAAAGGCCTTTGGATATTCAGCCATCATCCAATGAGTGAGCGGAGCTGTCATTGGCTTAGTATTGAGTCTATCAGTTGGTGACCTTGTCCTGCCATGAGATGCAAAGGATATGTCTGAGACGGCAAAGGTGGAAACTGTTCAGCCTTTGCTCCAGCCTGGCATACGTCGATCAGGCCCCACTATGGTAGGAGTTTGCTGAGGATGCAGGCTTGTAGACTGGCAGTTTGGTGTTCTCAGTCAGGCTGCTGTTCCACATTAGCCGCTGTACGTGAACAGGCCACTGTTTCATGATCTCCTGGGTGTCAATTCTTCCACTGCAAAGATACCTGCAAGCAAGATATAAAGATGGCAGACATTGAATCTGACAACTGGGAGATAGTCGCTAAATGTGTGATCTCAGGTGGCTGTTTGAAAGGATATTGGAAGGGACAACCAGAAATGAGAAGCTCAGCTAGCCAAGAGGAAAACCCAGGGAAAATGGATTCTGCATCTTCACCAGTGAGTGTGAGTGGGAATCACAGTGACTGAGGGGTGGGGAGTGGAGGGCAATGAAGGAGAGTATCAAAGCAAGGATGTGGACTGTTTCCATTGGGGCGATAGCGCTTCCTGACCTTGAGTCTCGATCAGGCACAGAGTACCCGTTGACAGGGATTGCTGGGTGGCTTCCAAAGATGGTGGACCTCTGCCTGCCACTGGTTGAATACTAGCGATGGCAGGGTGAGGCCCTTAAGTAGTTAACCTACCTTTCCCACTTTGAGCTTGACCTGACAGGCAAGAGTCAGGATGATGGCAGGGTTCCTAGCCTGCACTCTCCAACTTGATCAAATGACACCCTAACCTCCGAACTCACCTTGATATGGGGCATTAAATTCTGGCCACTGACCTGCCCACTTGTGTGGGTTTGTTTATTTATTTTTTAAAAAATATTTTATTGAAAATTTTTGGTCAACCATCACAGTACATTGTGTATCCTTTACACAATAATATAACAGTATAAATAACAATGACCTGTTTTATAAACGAAGAATAAATAATATTTAACAAAAACGAAAACCAAAACTAAATGGCAACTGCCTTGTCTCAGATAAACACTCTCCAAAAATATGATTTTTAACAGTCCAATATACAATTATTTATAGCAACGACCTATACATATTATACATCTATATTAACAACCCTGAGAGTCCTTCTGGTTCCTTCCCCCCCCCCCCCCGGGCTGCTGCTGCTACCTTCTTCTTTTCCATTCCCTCTATCTTTCTGTGAGGTATTCGACGAATGGTTGCCACCGCCTGGTGAACCCTTGAGCCGATCCCCTTAGGACGAACTTAATCCGTTTCAGCTTTATAAACCCTGCCATGTCATTTATCCAGGTCTCCACACCCGGGGGCTTGGCTTCCTTCCACATCAACAGTATCCTGCGCCGGGCTACTAGGGACGCAAAGGCCAAAACACTTGTGTGGGTTTATTCAATATCTTCCTGCACTGCAGGTGGGATCAGTATTTGGCAAATCTGCATATTAGAGTGAGCACTCAAATATATGCTTGTCTGATCTACCTGAGGCTTTGCCGGGAACGACCCCTCGATTCCCGCCCAGACTGAATTCCCCAGGGCCTTAAAAAAATGACTAAGTGTGGTTAGATAGTGGTGGGGAACTCACCAGGGAGAAACTTCCAGCAAAACCCACCCGAAATGACACTTAGAAACATTTCCATTAAATCGCGCCCGTTGTTTCCAGCCCTGCTTAAAACATAGTTCCCTAGCTACTGATTCCAGTCCTCTTCTGAGATTGTCAGTCTGTTTGCAACCTTGGTGTCACAATTGAGTCTGAGATGAGCTTCCCATCTCATGTTCACACCATTACTACGACCACCTACTTCCACCTCTGTAACATCGCCCAACCTCGTCCCGTCTCAGTTTATCTGTGGCTGAAACCCACATCTATTACTCTAAACTTGACAATTCCAACACCTGCCTCTAACTATGGTCTCTTGAGCATCCCTGATTTTCGCATGCTACACTGTTGATAGCTTCAGTTGGGTAGGCTCAAACTCTAGAATGCCCTCCCTACACCTCTCTGCTTCTCTTTCTTCCTTTGTGGAACTCCCAAAAGCCTACTTCCTTTACCAAGTTTGGTCAGCTGACGTAATATTTCTTTGTGGTGTGGTGTCAAGTTTCATAATGCTCCCAGGAAGCATCTTGGGGGGGCCTTATTACGTCAAAGCTGCTACGTAAATTGTAGGAATCCAGGAGACACAAAGAAGAAGGCCAAACAGGTTTATTTTAACTCAAAAGGCAAAGCTGCTAACACGGCATACAAAACAAATATCCCAGCCCGGGAGTATCGGAACTCTGGTCCGGGTCTGGGAGCAGCATTTAAAGGGCTCGATAACAAGGCCCAATTACCAATGGGAATCCATACTCCACAAGCCCCACGGAGAGACTGTAGTCCTCGTAAGGGTTATTACATAAATATAAGAATATAAGCTGCTACTGAAGGGTTATCTGCAGTAGTTCCAGATGATGTTCAGTACACTTTATCTTTTACCTTGTAGCACTCAGGACTAAATGTGTCTTAGAATAATGTAGACTTTTCAGCAGTTTGACATTGTAAAAATATGGCCTTCCAGCTGATTATTAAACTAAGAGCCCTTGGAAGGTTTTATGTGCTTGTCATTGACAGTGATGGAGGTTTGCACGGAATAACAGGCATTAGAGCACTGAAACATTGCATGGGAAAGTGTTAAATTTTATTGGACAATTCAAACGTTCCATCAGATTTAGCAAGTACATTATTTTATATCTAGTGTTCCAGAGCTGCCACTCTTCCCCATGTATTGGTGTTGCCTTTTCAGTACAGTTCTGTTGATTGTAGCCATTGTAAGTGCATAATGTGTACTATAGCTTGGATCCACGTTATGTTTAGATGACTTTTCTAACCAGAAGCTACTTGGGGTCTTCTAGCTTAGATTTCATGGCAAGTTACAGCAGTTGAAAGCGTTGAGCATTCAGCTTCAAAAATCAAAGTTTGATGGTAGCATTTTAGCTACATGATCTATACTTCCACAGAATCTCACTCTGTTTTTCAAGCAACAAACCATCACTTTCAGATTCATTTTGTATCCGAAGAAATAATTTTACGAAAGATGGAGCAGGAACATCAGTAACAATTTTATAGTATAGATACGCATGTACAATGGGCATCATTCTCCCTGGAACATTGAGTGGACATAACATCATCTCTTCAGCATCTTGAAGACACACAGTGGTCAGGGAGAAACTGTTCCATTGGCAGAATGATCGAGAACCTGGGTGGAGGGGGCCAATCCATCGACCCTGCACATCTTTGGGTGGTGGGGGTGACACCCACGCAAACACGGGGAGAATGTGCAAACTCCACACTGACAGTAACCAGAGCCGGGATCGAACCTGGGACCTCGGCGCAATGAGGCAGCAATGCTAGCCACTGCGCCACCGTGCTGTCCTAATTAATTTTAATCTTATTGAGAGGACAAACACTTCATTGGAATCCTGTTCAGACGTTGGATGCGCAAGGATCCTTTAGTCTTAGCTGTACACAAGTTATGATATAGCTCTGATATTTTTCAGGATGCGCGTACTTAGGCATGTGCTGTAAGCATAGAAGGATCATCATAGAATCCCTACAGTGCAGAAGGAGGCCATTTAGCCCATCAAGTCTTCACCGACCTTTGGAAAGAGCGCCCTACCCAGGCCCCTACCCTATTCCCACCTAACCTTTTGGACACTAAGGGCCAATTTAGCATGGCCAATCCACCTCACCTGAACATCTTTGGACTTTGAGAGGAAACCAGTGCACCCGGAGGGAATCTATGTCGACATTGGGCGAACGTGCAAACTCCGCACAGACAATCACCCGAGGCTGGAATTGAACCCGGGTCCCTGGCGCTGTGAGCCAGCAGTGCTATCCACAGTGCCACCGTGCCACCCTAATAATGCTTGGAAATGTCACAGTTATCTTTAAACCTGTTCCCTCCAGTAATGGTTCTCAGCTACTGTTTTCGCCCATTTTGGGAAAGAAAAAGCTTGTATTTGAAAACATACATACTCAATAAACAAAGCACCAGGGATGAGTAATCCTCCTTGTTTTGCTGGTGCCTTGCTGTTTTCCCAATAATTTCTTTCCTGCACCTAAAGCTTCATCAAATGTTGCACTTCTTCTCCATCCCACTGCCTTGCCCTCATGTGTGAAAAAAAGATTAACTTGTTCTGGTTAAAATTTGGTGAATGGAAACCGAACATAGGAAAATTAGGGGAAAAGAATCGCCAAAGCATTGTCGAACCTGTTCCAAGAACTGACGGGCAGTTTCGATTTTCATAGAATTTACAGTGCAGAAGGAGGCCATTCGGCCCATCGAGTCTGCACCGGCTCTTGGAAAGAGCACCCTACCCAAGGTCAACACCTTCACCCTATCCCCATAACCCAGTAACCCCACCCAACACTAAGGGCAATTTTGGACACAGAGGGCAATTTATCATGGCCAATCCACCTAACCTGCACATCTTTGGACTGTGGGAGGAAACCGGAGCACCCGGAGGAAACCCACGCACACACGGGGAGGATGTGCAGACTCCGCACAGACAGTGACCCAAGCCGGAATCGAACCTGGGACCCTGGAGCTGTGAAGCAATTGTGCTATCCACAATGCTACCGTGCTGCCCTAATAATGCTTGGACCAGAGTGGAAAATTTAAAAGTAATGGGTTAGTTGAAAGATTCCATTCTGATTCTTCAGTAAATTTCCTTGACTTCTTTGTACAGTACATGTACATGTACAGATTTCCATATCTGTATAAATAGCTGCAATTGCACAACAAAGGTTGTTTCCTAAGATCTTGGTGATGATGCAATCAACCTATGATTTCACTGTTGTGTTGCAAGCACTTGAGTATGGAAGGAAGATGTGAGCACCAGAATAAAAACAACAACAAAATGCTATTTTGGGGGAAGCGATGGTGTAGTGATATTGTCACTGGACTAATAATGCAGAAACCCAGGGTGATGCTTTGGGGACCCGGGGCCACATCCCACCATGTCAGATGGTGAAATTTAAATTCAAATAAAAATCTAGAACTAAAAAATGACCATTGTTGTCTTTTTAAAAATTTGTTCATGGGAGGTGGGCGTCGCAGGCTGTGCCAGCATTTATTGCCCATCCCAATTGCCCTTCAGGGGCCAGTTAAGAGTCAACCATATTGCTGTGGATCTGGAGTCACATGTAGGCCAGACCAGGTAAGGACGGCAGATTTCCTTTCCGAAAGGACGTGAGTGAACCAGATGAGTTTTTATGACAATCAGCAATATTTTCATTTTGATTCCAGATTTTTATTGAATTCAAATTTCACCATCTGTTGGAATTCATTGTCTGAAAGGGTGCTAGAGGCAGAAACCCTCATCACATTTAAAAACAAATATTTGGATATGCCCTTGAAGCGCAGTAAGCTGAAGGGCTATGGACCAAGATGGAAAGTGGGATTAGGCTGCATATCTCTTTTTTGGCTGGCATAGAAATGATAGGCTGAACATGCTCCTGTGCGGAACATTTTCTGTTAGTATGAACAAGGAGCTACTCTTTTTGACCCTGCGCCATTCTCCAACTCTCCTTAATAAAAGCAAAATATTGTGGTGCTGGAAATCTGAAATAAAACAGAAAATGCTGTTACAGAAAATCTTGGCAGATCTGACCGCATCTGTGGAGAGAGAAAAACCGAGTTAACATTTTGAGTCTATGGTGTCTTCTGAGAGTTGAAGGATGTGCATGCTGTTAAATATTCAGAGTGTTGAATGTGTCTTCATTGGCATATTTGCTAATTTAAAATATATATATTTCATGGCATGTGGGCATTGCTGGAATTTGTTGTCCATCCCTATTGCCCTTGAACTGAGTGACTTGCTAGACCATTTAAGGATCTAATCACATTGCTGTGGGTCTGGAGTCACCTATAGGCCAGACCACATAAGGACAGCAGATTTCCATTCATCAAAGACATTTGTGATCCAGATGGGTTTTTGCAACAATCAGTTATTGGTGTCACGGTCACTTTTACTGTGACTAGTTTTACTAACTGAATTCAAATGTCACCAGTGACAACCGTGGGGTTTGAACCTATGTGCCCAGGGCACTGGCCTGGGCTTTTGATGACGAATGCAATGACATTACCACTCCACCACCCTCTCCCCTATTTAATTTGGTCAGTAACAATTAATACCAATATTACAATTTAAAGATCCAATTACTGCAGCTGCCTCGCCATGGTCACCCGTTTGAACTTGACGGAATCGAGACACTGCCGGAGTCAATTTCAAGCAGTGATGTGCAAACAGCTCACCATCATATTTTTCACAGTACCTCACTCGGAGAAGGGGTCTGCAGAGCGATTTGAGCAGGCTGATCAATATTGTTTTGAAATTTCTTTTGTTAAATGGAAGGAGGTTATGTTAGATTTAGTAAATGGAAAAGGGACAGTTGTGAATAACCCGATTCCTTGGTGATACTCCCTTGGCAAAGAGTTTCTTATGATTCGACAAGACCTCTTTTCAATAAGAACTAAAAAGCTCTCCCTGCTGCAGTTTTACCACCCACCTAGCCGAGTGACTGTATAATTAAAGCAAAGAACATTTCTTTACTGATTATAGTCTTTACAAAGCTGAAATAATCCTGTACTATATTTTTCATTATGGTGCAGAATTGCATTCTTCAGAAGGTCACAGATTCTGTGGTTGGCTTGTCAATAGTACAGTGGATAAAGTTACTTCTAGTGCATGGGAGCATATTTTATTATTCCCAAACTTTATATTAAAAGTGGGCATGTTCCGTGAAGTGTAATTTTTTTTCACTCTATTCTTTGGAAGGTGAAGCCAGAAACAAATTGTTTGAATCAACCAGGTCATGTTGCCTGATCTGGTAATTAAAGCAAGTTGAAGATAAGTAGCCAGCCATTTGTAATCTTTCTGTCTAGGACAATGGAATTCTTAGTCATAACTCCTGCAGCCAGTGGCTGGGATTATAGAATCTCTACAGTGCAGAAGGAGGCCATTCAGCCCATTGAGTCTGCACCAACCCTCTGACAAAGCATCCAACCAAGCCCACTTTCCTGCCCCTTATCCCAATAACCCCTTGACCTAACCTGCACAACTTTGGACTGTGGGAGAAAACCGGGGCACGCAGAGCAAACTCACACAGACACTGGGAGAACGTGCAAACTCCACACAGTCACCCAAGGCCAGAATTGAACCCAACCGTATCATCCAGGGCTGCCCGAGATGATTTTTCATTAATTTCATCAGTACCTTCTTAAAAAAATATATATATTTGTACCTTCATAACTTCAAATAATCAGGCTGGCAGCCCAATATCTTCAGTTCCTTTGCTTTATTCTGAATGGAGTCCATAAATTGTCTTGCTTATTCTAGAGCTATTAAGCTGATGTGGTCCAAGATGCAGAAGTTATTGCCAAGCACTGCAACAGTGTCGGGACTTTAATTGTTAAAAAATATTTCTGAGAAGTCAGTATTCTTTTACTGTGCTGCAGGATCTTCAAGATGTCATCTCAGCAACAAGGAGGTCCCAAGTCACAACTACCATTGTTTTTGGTCTGCTGAATTGCTCTTATTTAATGCTGTTCTTGGCGATTTTCTTTTGAGCTCAGTGTTTTATTGCTGTCACTGAGGATTGTGACTGTGGGAATCTCATTTTGGCTCTACTCAAGCTGTTCCAGTCTATTTCTAACAAACTCTGATCTGTGTTTGTACTAATAAAAGCTGACACTCTATGCTCGCTAATCAGAAACTTAATTTTTAAAGGGAAAAGCTTTAAAGATTTTACCAAGGACTAATATTGCATCAAAGGCCCAAATTTTAGTTGTTTCCCTGAGACAGTGTCTTGGTCTATTGATGCTGAGCTCTTCCTTATTTTAAAAGGTGATTTTTTTTTTTCCTCACGAGTTCATTCTCAAGATATAGTTTGCATTTACCGAGCGAGCGAGAGAGAACAAAGTACAAAAGAGCAAAGAAAAAAAATATAACCTTTATTGTTACAAGTAGGCTTACATTAACACTGCAATGAAGCTACTGTGAAAAGCCCCTAGTCACCACATTCCGTATCCTGTTCGGGTACCCAGAGGGAGAATTCAGAATTCTCAGCTGGTCCGGGAATTGAACCCGCGCTGCTGGCCTTGTTCTGCATCACAAACCAGCTGTCTAGCCCACTGAGCTAAACCACCTGTATTATACCTTCCAGAATGCATTACCTCACATTTATCCAGATTAAACTCCATCTCCCATCATTCTGCCCAAGTCTCCAACTGATCTAAATCCTGCTGAATCCCCTGGCAGTCCTCATCGCTATCCCCAACCTTTGTGTCATCTGCAAATTTACTCATCAGACCAGTTACATTTTCTTCCAAATCATTTATATATACTACAAAGAGCAAAGGTCCAAATACTAATCCCTGAATTTAGTGTGGCTAATGCACCTACCCTGCACATCTTTGGGTTATTGGGGGTGAGACCCATGCAGACACGGGGAGAATGTGCAAACTCCACATGGACAGTGATCCCGGGCCGGGATCGAACCTTGGTTCTCGGTGCCGTGAGGCAGCAGTGCTAACCACTGCACCACCGTGATAGAAAGAAAGAAAAATGTAATATTAAAGAACTAAATAAAAAGAAGAAAAATTGTTAAAAATGTTACAATTACTCATGATAATGTCTTTTGCCCAAATTTCTCATGTTCTTTCCTTCCAACCTAAGCTTCATTCCACTTTCAGATTCTATTCTTCAACCAAGAATTGCTCTTGGTTTCTGGTCTTGACTCTGCTCCTCTGTTGATATTTCTCAGACCCTTCCCCCTCCACCATTTCTCTGCACCCAGTTCCACTGACTCCTGACTGATTCTCTGTCCATTCCTGAATCCACTGACCTTTTTGGATCAACTTCCACTAACACTTTGATTGGTACTCTGCTCCAGGACAACTCTTGACATCTTCCCCATTTTTGGGTTCCATTGCAACTCTTCGATCTGACTCTCAGACTTGGACTTATTATTTTCCCTCCTCTTTGCCTTCAGTCTAAAACTTATTCATCCCACATATTGATTTCTGTCATGTTTATGTAACTCAGTTTACATCTGCGTCTAGTTGTGTGTGCATCCCCTATGCTACATTGGCCCTAGCCCACTGCTCCTATTTTCCTCAGTATGTTTTGGGCCCTCTTCTCTCTCTTTCTCCTCCTACACATTACTCCTTCACAAAATACCTTCTCTTCTGCTGTCTCGTGCTGGCATCTCTCTTCACTTTCAAAGGTTATGATGGAGATGAGATAGTCAATTGTAAAAGAATAAAGGAAAGGAGGAATACATTTGGTAGAATGTCTTTTTTTAACCAGATACAACAGTGGCTAAGGTCAATAATTATGCCATACACTTCCAGTTAGATTCTTGAATTGTTGAAGAGCCTTATTAACCTGGATACGTGCTGTTAAATCCTGAATAATATGCAAAAAAAAATTATTCAGCAGTGCTCCCATGCAAAATATTATAATAGGGAACTATTTATGGACAGGATTAACTCTAGAAATGGCCTAGTCATTCACACAACTTGGCTGTTTATAAAGTCCCAGTGAAAGCATGTCGACAAATATACTGTAATATGACAATGGCCTTTTTATGTTTATCGGTAACTTTCAGTCAATCCTTTGAGTACCTGTCTATATTTTCCTGTTTAAAATTGTGGCAAGCCAAATCCATGTTGGTATCCAGGGAAATGCACCCCGTCTTCTGAGGGGTAATTCAATCATGGCATGATGCCCTCCGTCAAATTTCAAAGAATGCTTGGAAGCCAGCCAGGTTGTGTGGTTCTCTACAGACGTGGCTCTCAATTTAGGTCTGTTAAACTCAAATGCTGCACATTTGAGATAGCACAATGGGGCATGACCTCCTGTCCAGATCGCAGTTGAGATGATCATCTACTACTGTGGCCCTGCTCCCTGCAAACTCTGAAAGCACAATTTAACAGGTTTGTAACTCAGCAAGGCTTGTTGTGAGATCCTGCTTTTAGTAATCTTCAGAACATAACATAATAAATATGAGCCATTTGGCTTCTTGAGTCCGCTCTGCTATTCAATAAGATCATGGTTGATCTGACTGTGGCCTTAACTCCATTTTCCTGCTTGCCCGCATAACCTTTGACTCTCTTATGAATCAGCACCTGGTGGCCAGTGATGATGTGATGGCCTGCGCTCACTATGAGTTTCAGTGTGCCTGCAAGCAAAACCCTCATATTAAATTGGTGTAAGAAAAATGAGCCTGCCTTAGCAACATTGAAATCAATCCTAATGGACTAATAATTGATGTTTTGTGGTGCTATGATGTGCAATACATTGATGCCATGAGAAGCAAATCCAGTCAGCAGCTGTGCGCATACTTTGGGAATACCCGAAGCTAAATTCAACATAAATCACTGCCTTTGAGAGGCTCAGTGCTCTTGCCCCAGGGTCCTCGCATGTATTTTTCTTCGGCTGTTTGGAACTGGATATCTTTGCATTGACATGCAGTGGTTTCAGGAATGACAGTTTTATGAGGTTTTGAGCACATTACGCACGTAAAATCTGTTGTCCATATTTTATTATCTAATGCCAACTGGTGACAAATTGGAGTTTAATTGCTGGCAGCATGTGACATCGGACATTGAACAATAATGCAGAACGGTTGATAGCAAATAGGAAGGAAGCCTGTTTTACATTCACTGGTTTTTCTTTCTCATTGACTTTAAAGGAAGGGAGCACAAAGGACTGCTGATTCTCTATCGCCCACTACTGCCCGATCATCGCAGTTTCAATAAGTTACACTTGCTGCCAACCAGGAGATATTTAGTCAAAACATAAAATGCTTCCTTAAATCTTATGATGTGGGCAAATGTAGAATCAACTAACAATGGACCTTATTTGGTTTGTGAGGCTAGACTAATATCAGCTTTTCAATTAGATTTTTGGATACGAGACCCATTTGTTCAGATAATTCAATATCCCTTTGGGGTCCATTTCTGACGATGTACGTCACCTGGCCGGAAATGAATCCAAAGTGGAATGTGCTATTAAGGTTTGTTGAGCCCCACTTACAATCAGAATGCAAAAAATATTGCAGTAGCAAAGCAGGGTCTGCTTAAAATCAATAGTTAATTTTTTTAATGTGTATAATGTATAGTTTTAAACAGAAGTAGCAAAATCATTTTCTTTTTGTCATGCGCAGCAGCATAAAGTCCGGAATCAAACCCAAAAGTATGAGCAACAAAATTGGGAATGTTGATTCCCTCCACAAGGCAGATCATCAGCACTCAACAGCCTTTGCTGGATACCAGTAAAATGCTGTTTTTCGTATTATAATGAGCTGCTGAGGGGGGCAGAAATGCATCAAGATTTGCACCGGAGGAATGCTCACAGAAAATAGGCTAATTTTAAGAGATGTGAAAATGTTCACTGCTCATTTATGTGCCCTGTAGGTGCCAATCAGGGTTATTGTGAAATTTGGACCTGATTACTCCACTCCCACTCAAACCACCTGACTGAATTTTCATAGAACATACAGTGCAGAAGGAGGCCATTCGGCCCATCGAGTCTGCACCGACCCACTTAAGCCCTCACTTCCACCCTATCCCCGTAACCCAATAACCCCATCTAATCTTTTTGGTCACTAAGGGCAATTTATCATGGCCAATCCACCTAACCAATCTTTGGACTGTGGGAGGAAACCGGAGCACCCGGAGGAAACCCACACAGACACGGAGAGAACGTGTAGACTCCGCACAGACAGTGACCCAACAGGGAATCGAACCTGGTACCCTGGCGCTGTAAAGCCACTGTGCTATCCAATTGTGCTACCGTGCTGCCCAAAATAATAGTTTGGATATAGTACTGTGTGCACGTTTTTATGCTTCATAGAGGGAGAAGAAGAGGAGTGAAGAGGGATATCATCTGCTCAGGTTACATCAATGGTACAGTTATCACACCATCAACTCCCCTCCGAGACACATGTGTCTGACGTGATTATACTTCCATTTGTTTGAGGCACATTATCCTATAAGGTTCAGTTTTTCTAGGGAGGCTGTGACATAGGTAGACCACATGCAGACCTCCACCAATGCTTCATTGCAGGCATGATATTGCCATTGGCAATAATGGCCACCATTTCCCTCAGTCTTTACATGCTAGTATCCTATGCCAGCCGGGGTAGATGGGAATGAGTGATGCTGTTATGAATTATCTGGTAAATCTGGGATATTGGCCCGGTGAAATCATTCCTATCCTACACCCAGGAAAAGGAAACAAAAACTGCTAATGAGTAATCTCATGCAAAACAAGTTCTCGTCACACCCTCTGAAGTTGAAAAGACTGATTGAGAAGTCATAACTTCTAACATATTTAAAATCATGACTTTTGGGGTTAACTGTATTCATTGACCTGGCTTGCCACCTTCTCCACTGTTTTAGACCACTATGGGGATCATGACTTTTGGTGCAAAGGCAGCTAGCTGCCTTCTTGGCATCCATTTACTTTAAGAGGACCTCATTTGAGAACCATGGTGCTTTTGGAACAATTATTTTAGCCTGTTCCATCTTGTATACTATTCTGAAGCAAACCTTTCACTTTACGACCCCACTGGAGGATTGGTAACCTAACGATGCAGGTATTATGCACATGGGGGAACTATCTTCTTTCAAATTAATTATTGTATCATGGTATTCTGAAGGAGACTGCTTGCAAACAAATTTGTCAGCTGTGAAGCTTGTTGTGGCCACTTCTGCTCCAGTGTATATCTGGACTGTAGATGCTATTTACGTTAACTGTTTATATATGCTAATTTAGTTTTGGATGCCTGCCAATCATTTTATCAAGGACTTGCAGGTAGGGATGGCAGATAAATGATGGTTCAGCATCATAGCTGCTCAGTAAATCCCTTTGCTTATACGATCAATCTGTGTCTCTTGTGTGCCAACTAGCCTCTGAATATATATCTTAGCAAGGCCCTGGGCAATAAAATAAGAGGATAGTTGTTTCTTAGTAATAATTACTTTACACAGCATGCAGTGTGGTTTGAAGGGAAGAAACATCAGAACACAATACAAGGTGAAAGGAACTTTCTTTCAAGTTACATTTGATGCAGCTCATGCTTGCTTTCCTCTTATCGCATGACTTCAGGTACACTTGTTTTATAATTTTATCGCTGTGCTGAAATCACCCTTGTTGGATTTTGTATTGTGTTTGCCAAGAAAATGTTTTTGCCAAATTAGTGACGAGGAGTTCTCCACTGACACGCCATCTGCTGCTGGAAGCTCGGAGTGTTGTACTTTTCACAAGGACACATAACAGCAGCAATTCAAGAAATGTAATGCAGTGTAACAAACCAATCAGCAGAGATGAACTAACTCCTCACTTTGTCTCGCTCCTGAGTTGGTTATAAGCAGAACCTGAATTTACAAGGGAGGTGGTATTGACAATTTAATATGTATTTACCTGTGTGTAGCTCGGTGCAAAAAATAAGCCTGCCAGGTTCCTTAAGTTAACAAGTAAAAGGGCGGCATGTGATGCAGTGGTTAGCACTGGGACTACGGCGCTGAGGACCCGAGCTCGATCCCGTCCCCAGGTCATTGTCCATGTGGAGTTTGCACATTCTCCCCATGTCTGCGTGAGTTTCACCCCCACAACCTGTTATAGTGCGGGACGCAGTGGTTGCTGAGTGCTTGCTGGGAAGGTGAGTGAATTTTTAAAAACTTACCGTTGGGGGTTTCCAACTGAATCCTGTCGGAGTGAGGACAGAGTGACTGCTGGGTAAGTAGTACAGATTTAAATTGTTTGCGCGGGCCCATAACAGCTGATTGCTGTTATAGTGCAGGACGCAGCGAGTGCTGGTTAAGTGTTTTATTTTTACCTGTATCTAAGTTGGGCGGTTGCTAAACCCGAGACACTACACTTGTAGTGTCCCCCACCCTTCCACCTCCTTTAACCTAAGGTGGTGAGTGAATATCAGGTAAGCTCTTTCTTTTGCTTGTTTTTACCGCAAGTTATCTAGGGGGATGGCAGGGAAGGCAGTGCAATGTTCCTCCTGCAGAATATTTGAGGTGAGGGACGCCCTCAGTATCCCTGCTGGTTTCATCTGTGGGAAGTGCACCCATCTCCAGCTCCTCAGAAACCGCGTTAGGAAACTGGAGCTGGAGCTGGATGAACTTCGGATCATTCGGGAGGCAGAGGTGGTCATAGATAGAAGCTTCAGGGATGTAGTTACTCTGAAGAATGAAGATAGATGGATGATGGTGAGAGGGGCTGGGAGGAAGCAGTCAGTACAGGGATCCCCTGTGGTCATTCCCCTTGGTAACAAGTATACCGCTTTGGATACTGGTGGGGTGGGGGGCGGTCGGGGACTTACCAGGGGTAAGTCACGGTGACCGGATCTCCAGCACTGAGTCTGTCCCTGTGGCTCAGAAGGGAAGGGGGAGAGCAGGAGAGCAATAGTTATTGGGGACTCTATAGTTAGAGGGACAGATAGACGGTTCTGTGGCAACGAAGGAAACTCACGGATGGCATGTTGCCTCCCGGGTGCCAGGGTCCGTGATGTCTCGGACCGTGTTTTCAGAATCCTTAAGGGGAAGGGTGAACGGTCACAAGTCGTGGTACACATCGGCACCAATGACATAGGTAAGAGTAGGGACAGTGATTTAAAACCGGGATTTAGGGGGCTAGGATGGAAGCTGCAAGCCAGGACAAACCATGTTATCATCTTTGGTTTGTTGCCGGTGCCACGTGCTAGCGAGTTGAGGAACAGGAAGAGAGTGCAGATAAACACGTGGCTGCAGGAATGGTGTAGGAGGGAGGGTTTCAGTTGTGTGGATAATTGGAGCACATTCTGGGGAAGGTGGGACCTGTACAAACAAGATGGTTTGCACCTGAACCAGAGGAGCACCAATACCCTGGGAGGAAAATTTGCTCCGGCTCTTCAGGGGGGTTTAAACTAATTTGTCAGGGGGATGGGAAAAGGAGCTGTAGCCCAGAAGCCGGTGTTGAGAGTAGGGAGGTACTGAGGAGGGTATCAAGGTCGCAGGAGTGTACCGGCAAGCAGGAAGGTGGGTTGAAGTGTGTCTACTTTAATGCAAGGAGCATCTGGAATAAGGTATGTGAACTTGGAGCGTGGATTGGTACTTGGGACTACGATGATGTGGCCATTACGGAGACATGGTTAGAACAGGGACAGGAATGGTTGTTGGAAGTTCCGGGGTATAGATGCTTCAGTAAGAATAGGGAAGGTGGTAAAAGAGGTGGAGGAGTAGCATTGTTAATCAAGGATAGTTTAACGGCTGCAGAAAGGCAGTTCGAGGGGGATCTGCCTACTGAGGTAATATGGGGTGAAGTTAGAAATAGGAAAGGAGCGGTCACATTGTTAGGATTTCTATAGGCCTCCAAATAGAAATAGAGATGCGGAGGAAGAAATTGCAAAGCAGATTATGGATAGGTGTGGAGGTCTCAGGGTAGTTGTCATGGGTGACTTTTAACTTTCCAAATATTGATTGGAACCTCTATAAGTCGAACAGTTCGGATGGGGCAATTTTTTTAGTGTGTGCAGGAGGGTTTACTGACACAATATGTGGATAGGCCGACAAGAGGTGGGGCCACATTGGATTTGGTACTGGGTAATGAACCGGGCCAAGTATTAGATTTGTTTGTGGGAGAGCACTTTGGAGATAGTGACCACAATTCGGTGTCTTTCACTATTGTCCCTGGCGAGGGACAGGGCCATATGGCAGGGCAAGGTTTATAATTGGGGGAGGGGTAATTATGATGCGATTAGGCAAGAATATGGGAGCATAAGATGGGAACAGAAATTGTCAGGGAAGGGCACAAATTAAAACTGGAGCTTGTTCAAGGAACAAATACTGTGTGTCCTTGATAGGTATGTTCCTGTCAGGCAGGGAGGAAATGGCCGTGTGAGGGAACAATGGTTCACAAAAGAGGTTGAATGTCTGTCAAGAGGAAAAAGGAAGCATATGTAAGGATGAGAAAACAGTGTTCAGTTAGGTCGCTTGAGGGTTACAAGGTAGCAAGGAATGAGATTTTTAAAAGGGCTTAGGAGAGCTAGGAGTGGGCATGAGAAGCCCTTGGCGGGTCGGATCAAGGAAACCCCAAGGTTTTTTACTCTTATGTGAGAAGTAAAAGAATGATCAGGGTGAGGTTCGGGCCGGTCAAGGACCGTAGTGGGAACTTGTGCATGGAGTCAGAAGAGATGGGAGAGGTGTTGAATGAATACTTTTCTTCAGTGTTTGCCAAGGAGAGGGGCTATGTTTTTGAGGATGAGAGTGTGATACAGGCGGGTAGGCTGGAGGAGGTAGATGTTCTGAGGGAAGATGTATTAGCAATAGCAATTTTGAAAACCCTGAGGGTTGACAAGTCCCCTGGGCCAGATGGGATATATCCTAGGATTCTTTGGGAGGCAAGGGATGAGATTGCAGAGCCTTTGGCTTTGATCTTTGGGTCCTCACTGTCCACGGGGATAGTGCCAGAACACTGGAGAGTGGCAAATGTTGTTCCTCTGTTCAAGAAAGGGAATAGAAATGACCCTGGTAATTAGGCCTGTTAGTCTCACTTCGGTGGTCGGTAAGTTAATGGAAAGGGTCCTGAGGGATAGGATTAATGACCATTTGGAAAGATGCAGCTTTATCCGGGATAGTTAACACAGATTCTTGCCTCACAAATTTGATTGAATTCTTTGAGGAGGTAACTAAGTGTGTAGATGAAGGTAGTGCAGTTGATGTCGCATACATGGATTTCAGTAAGGCGTTTGATAAGGTTCCCCATGGTCGGCTCATGAAGAAGGTAAGGAGGTGTGGGATAGAGGGAAATTTGGCCAATTGGGTAAGTAACTGGCTATCACATAGAAGACAGAGGGTGGTGGTGGATGGAAAATTTTCAGACTGGAGACCAGTTACCGGCGGTGTACCACAGGGATCAGTGCTGGGTCCTCTGCTATTTGTGATTTTTATAAATGATTTGGAGGAGGGGGCTGAAGGGTGGGTCAGTAAATTTGCTGATGACACCAAGATTGGTGGAGTAGTGGATGAGGTGGAGGGCTGTTGTAGGCTGCAAAGAGACATTGATAGGATGCAGAGCTGGGCCAAAAAATGGCAGATGGAGTTTAACCCTGATAAGTGCGAGGTGATTCATTTTGGTAGGACAAATTCGAATGCGGATTACAGGGTCAACGGCAGGGTTCTGAGGAACAGGGAGATCTTGGGGTTCATGTCCACAGATCTCTGAAGGTTGCCACTCAAGTGGATAGAACCATGAAGAAGGCCTATAGCGTGTCAGCGTTTATTAACAGGGGGCTTGAGTTAAGAGCCATGGGGTTATGCTGCAACAGTACAGGACCCTGATGAGACCACATTTGGAGTATTGTGAGCAGTTCTGGTCACCTCATTATAGGAAGGATGTGGAAGCATTGGAAAGGGTGCAAAGGAGATTTACCAGGATGCTGCCTGGATTGGAGGGTAGGTCTTATGAGGAAAGGTTGCGGGAGCTAGGGCTTTTCTCATTGGAGCGAAGGAGGATGAGAGGCGACTTAATAGAGGTTTATAAGATGATGAGGGGGATAGATAGAGTGGACGTTCAGAGACTATTTCCTCGGGTGGATTTAGCTGTTACAAGGGGGCATAACTATAAGGTTTGGGGTGCGAGATATAGGAGGGATCTCCGAGGTAGGTTCTTTACTCAGAGAGTGGTTAGACTGTGGAATGCACTGCCTGCTGTGATAGTGGAGTCGGACACTTTAGGAACTTTCAAGCGGTAATTGGATAGGCACATGGAGCACACCAGAATGACAGGGAGTGGGATATCTTGATCTTGGTTTCGGACAAAGCTCGGCGCAACATCGAGGGCCAAAAGGCCTGTTCTGTGCTGTACTGTTCTATGTTTTAACCCAAAGATGTGCTGATTAGGTGGATTGGCCATGCTAAATTGCCCCTTAATTGGAAAAAAAAAATTGGGTACTCGTTAAAGTAAAGAGTTTGTTTAATTGCTACAACTCACTCAAGGTTCTGAAATTATTACCAAAAGGTTTAAAATGTACAAATCTGTCCAACTTCCCACTAGTGCAAAAAGAACATACACAGAATGTAATCCTCAACTCCCCCTTCCCAAGAATGCAAAAAGAAGACATAAAATTGTACAGAATATCAGATGTTAAAAACTTGGCCAAGTAACAAGTACATTCAGAAAAAAAATATTCACCAAGTGTCCAGGTGCTTATTTACAGCTGAAGGGTCCCCTTCCACAGTAGCTACTGGTTCTTGGGCTCTTACACTGGAGAAAGTAATGTTAATTTCTAATAATAATAATCTTTATTGTCACAAGTAGGCTTGCATTAACACTGCAATGAAGTTACTGTGAAAAGTTCCTAATTTGCAACTCTGTAGCAATGAGGTCTTCTAGTGGGTTTTTCAAATCACAAACAGGTATGCTTTGACAGGAAAGGTTTCATAAGAAGGAAAGGTGGGGTAAGGCCCTTGTGACAATCTCTCTGTATATTCAAAAATCCAGTATATTTTTAAAAAATCAAGAGCTAGATCATGGGGCTGGTTTAGCACAGGGCTAAATAGCTGGCTTTAAAGCAGACCAAGGCAGGCCAGCAGCGCGGATTCAATTCCCGTACCAGCCTCCCCGAACAGGCGGCAGAATGTGGCGACTAGGGGCTTTTCACAGTAACTTCATTTGAAGCCTACTTGTGACAATAAGCGATTTTCTTTTCATTTCATTTTCATTTCATTTTTTCATTTCATGTGACCTCCTGTGTTCTATATCTCCATAGATGAAGGTTGTGTCCTTCACAAATCAAATATAGTAGCTGCTTTAGTCAATATCCTTTGTTCAGGAAAAGTGTGCTTTTCAAAAGAATTCAGGACATATGTATGTCCGGCTGATGGCATAAATTAATATTTGATACAACACATCTTCACAACAAAAGGCAGATGATGTGTCATTCTTTGAGGAGTTAAGTTAACAGGTTTGCTAAACAATCAATAATTTTTGTTTCTCTAAGCAAGAAAGCGAAATCACTACCCTTATTGCTAAGCTTGAAGACTGCACATTTAATTATGCTGCTTTAGCATTGTCTAATCCTTCAGTCCTTTCTGACACTGTTTTCAAAGGTAGATGTATAAAATATAGTTGATAGTATTACAGTTTTGTGTAGTTCATCAAGAATCAAGTGATAGACTATAGCAGGGTTTCCCAAACATTGCGAGCCACAGAACCCCTAGAGACCTACCAAGTGCCTTTTTTTACAATCATATTCTCACATGCACTCACATACTCATGTCTCTCACATTCACGCACACATACACACACTCATGTCTCTCTCTCACTCTCACACTTGCCTCTCTCTCCCATTTACAAACACCTGTCTCTCTCACATTCACACACACATCACTCTCACAATCACATACACACTCACATCTCTCACACACATTCACACACACACACATCATTCTCTCGCATTCACACACGTCTCTCTCAAATTCACACATACGCTCACGTCCCTCTCTGTCACAGTCTCACACACACTCAGGTCTCTCTCTCTCAGTCTCACAAACCTGCTCATGCCCCTTTCACATCCGCACACACTCAGACACACACTCACATCCTCACACACACATCCTCATATCCTCACACACACACTCTCACATCCTCACTCACATCCTCATACATACTCACATCCTCACACACACAGCCTCACATCCTCACGTGAGGCTGACTCTTTATAAAACTATGGTTAGGCCACTGTTAGGATATTGCATCCAGTTCTGGAAAGAATATGAGGGTGCTTGAGTAGGTGCAGAGGTGATTTACTCGAGTGATTTCAGGGATGAGGGATTGTGGTTACAAAGTTATGTTAGAGAAGCTGGAATTGATCTCCTTGGAGGTTGAGGGGAGGTTTGGTAGCGATGTACAAGATTATGACAGGTACATAAAGGTAGGCAAAAAAAAAAAGTTGTTCCTCTTCGCTAATGTCACAAAGACCCGGGGACACAATGGAACATGTAATGGCAAGGGAGGAAGAACATTTTTACACAGCAAGTGATAATAACCTGGAACTCATTGTCTGTGAGTGCTAGCAGTGGATACAATGATTGACAATTAGGAAATAGGATTGGCACTTGAAGGAAATACACTTGCAGAGCTACAGGGATAGAGAGATTGTTCTATAGAGAGGCAGCATTAGCTAGATGGACAGAATGGCGGCTTCCTACACTGCAATGACTTCATGGCTCAATGTTAGAATGTAACAATAATGCCAGTATCTGAGCAGTTAATGTGGACTTGAAAAATATTCTGCCTGAATAGAAAAATGTATTTATGTTAGTCCAATGATTAATAACAGCGTATTTATTCCACCATGGCGAAATAAATAGATGTACCGTCATTTTGCTGCTATACAATATTTCAGGGTAGGGTGTTAGAAGTTGCCAACAAACTTCACTCCTTGCTGTTAGTTTCCCATTGCCTATAAGCTGGTCGATGCTTGAACAGATGGCAGTCAGATCAGAAGCTGAAACACATTGGCTTCAATAACAATGACACGCTTTTTCTTGTGAACCTACTTGGCTCTTGTCCAATTTATTTATAGTCCTTCAAAGGCAGTTGCTTGCATAACCATCAGCTTGAACATCATCTTATGAACACATTAGGATTGGATTTTCTCGAAGCTTGTCTTACCCCAAGACCGCATCTTTGACCGGCATCCTGTTTATGCATGGTAACAGAGATCCTGCTGAAGTCACAGTTACGATGACAATATTCCTGGGAATAATTTCTGCGACCTTTAATGAAATTCATTGAAATTTTTGCATTGTTTCTTATTAGGTACAATTTATATTAAACCCTAAAAATGAGTAATTCTTGGTGCAATACTCATTGATCTGGAACTTGCAGTCAGTGGTGAAGGTATAGTGCTTGCCCACTGACCTTGAGAAAAGATGACCACAAAAATTAGGCGGATCTGCGACCATCTACATGGGGTCTGTAGGGCGGAATTCTCCTTTCCTGAGACTATTTCCCACGACAGGGCAGGAACATGGAATGGTTTCCAGGCGGCGAATGCACCAAATCTTCTGGCCCCGACCTCAATAATTAAGCACCTGGGTGTTTTGCACCGTTTTCCATGGCAGGGCAGGTTATCCTATTTGGGTGTCCTATCGAAAAGGCGCCCATCATCACTAACCCAATACTGCAGAAAGAAGGTGGACCTCCTGAAAATGATGATGGATCTCTGGGAGCAGTCTACGACTGGAAGATGGATCTCCTGAGAAAGAAGATGGATCTCCAGGAACATTGAGGCTGGAAGACAGTCTGCCTCCAGGACTTAGAATCTAGAAGGTCCACCTGTTGATGCTCACCCCATCTAATGTTGTGGCATTACAGGATGCTGTCAGCCTTCATCCCAAACTCCGGAAGGAGCCCCAGGCATTGTTTTGGTGAGTCCAGACATCACATGTTTTGGAGCATTGTGTTTTCTTGCTGGCGCTTTCCCATTAGTGGGACGAAAACGAGTTTCACACTGGCCTCCAACAGGTTTCCCAATCCAGCATGATGAGCATCAGAGGAAGATCCTGCGGGAAGTTCACGCCGGCTTAAAGCCAGTTTTTGTCCCTTCCACTGAATTCTTCCACCCCAGCCCACTATTGAACGTGGGCATGGGAGAATTCTGCCAGTAATGTCCAGCACCAATGGAGTGATCAAGCCAGTGGCTCAGCCAATCAGGTTGAAGAATTCTCACAGAGAGCAAACCATGAATTGAAAAGCATGGATTGCAATTCGTTTTTAAATTATTTTACAAAAAACAAAATGACAACTGGAATATACATATGGAATTAAGATAGATAATAAAATATCAGAAAGTTAAATAAAATATTTTTGTTGCCTTAGAAACCATGGCATTTCTAAATGGTATTGTGTATGAATGACAGTCCGCACCTTTTCCAGACACGGGGGGGGGGGGGGGGGGGGGGGGGGGGGGTTCAATTGACTTTGTGCTCTTTTAAACTCTCAGTTACATCTCATTCAACAAGGCATAGCATTTTCAATGGTACTTCCAGCAATGGTACTTCCAGCGAGAATGGTTGAAGATCAAATCACTGATTCTACATTAATAGGATCTGCAAAATATACAATAGCACACCCTATGGAAGATTGGACATCAATGGCAGCAACCTTGGAATTTCCACATTTAACTGTGTGGATGAAAGAGCTTACTGTCACTTTTACACATTAATGACAGCGAGCGATGACAGTTTTGTCAATTCAGCTGCATATTTCAGAATATGTCTTCTGTATCAATGGTTCTGTGCTAAATTCGCACTTTCTGAATAAACCAATAAGTTTTAATATAAATTGCCAGCTTACAATGTATTGTGGTTTGCACGATCCCAGTTGATGTTATAACTGGATAGGAAGATCCCAGAATGGAACCCTTGCTCAAAAGACCATAACTTTTACTTTTTTATATAAAACATGGAGGAACAGAGTCACAGGACTGCTAATTAGTTTTAACAGCAAGATAAAACATTTATTAAACATGAAAAAAATGATTACAATACAACACACCGATTTTGAGATTAACACGGATGCCAAAATACATCTGAAGTTACAATTGTCTCAATAACATATAAAGCTCCTTTGACAGACACAAAGTGCTTGTGGTCAAACTCAGGCTCCACTCTGAAACCCCAAGTGAATGCCTGTGGGTGCCTCCTCAGAATCCCCCCCTCCCCGGATGATTGTCATATGAGCGTTTCCAAATTCCTCTCCCAAAACATGCTTTAAAATCTTCTCTCATAATCATGCTTTCCAGTAGCGGTTTGCATTCCAAAATCTAGTCCACATTTTGCAAAGGACTCTTGTGAACAGAGCTTGTGCTTCACTTTTACAGCTAATCGACTCCAAGACTTTACACCAACCCGTTTCAGGATTTCTTTGTCTTAAATGATTCTAGACAAACACTGAGATCCAACCACTGATTTACTCAATTATTTCAAATAATCTCGTAAACTGTAGTAATGTCTCAGAAACGTTAGCATTACTGCAGATATTTTTCTGGCCTCTCATGATCGAATGCCCTTTCAACTCTCTGAACTTTACTGAACAGTAATCTGTTTCTGTTTCCCGTTTGCTATGTTCTGATCCCTGCGGTACCCCACTAGTCACTGCCTGCCACTTGGAAAAAGGCCAGTTTTGTTTAACTGCAGCCTTCTTAAGAAATTCTTTCTGTCCCAATTCCCTGGTTATCTGGACTGTTCCTTAGGAAACTTGAATTATTGAAAATCCCTTGGCCTGTCCAGCTTCTTCTGGCAGAGTTAAGAGCTATTCACTCGTCAGTGATCTGGCTGCAACTTCTCTCAAATTAACTTGACTAAAACTTAAAAGCTTTTTACCTGACAGGACCTCCAGTTACTAAGCAATATCGCATACCTCTGCTGGCTTATCTATTTACTCTTCATGCCGTAGCCCTCAACGTACAATGGAAACCAAGTTGGACCATAACCAAACCCCGCACATACAAACACCTATGTCCAGCATGAATCGATCTATACGTCCCTTCCAGGCACAGAAGCATACCATTAAACCTACCTAAAACTGTACCTTATTTCTAATGTTTCCCAATACAAATTATAAATCCCTGAAAACTACTTTTGTTTTATTAACATGGTGCCATTTGCTCTTTTTCTAATGTTTTAAAGTATATTTTTGCATGGTGATATTTTAAGGAATTCAATTTTAACTACTGCTATAAGTAAAACAATCCTTCGGTGAAGTACTGTGATGTACGAGTGTGAATTCCGTCTTCCAAGGAAGGCACTCAAGCACAGGTAAACATCTGAAATCTCAACATTCAAAATACCAACAAATTCCAATCCATAGGTGACTCATCTGTTGCCCTAACAACCCAGGATCCATTTGCTAACATGCAGAATCTGATATATTTTGTCTTCATTTTAATAACCAATCTTAAACCGACAGCTATCCAACATAATCACAATTAGTGTGTGCAGTGTGAGAAACATTGAATTTCTCTTTTTTGAAAAAAAATCATTTACATCAAACCTCACCCCCGCCCCCCCCCCTGTTTCAGCTTGTCCTCAGTCTAAATTGTCAGACTTGCTTTCTGACATCCAGTATTTGATCAGAAATTCTCTCCAGTTAAGCATTGGGAAGAACTTAGTCATTGGTTTCAGTCCCTGGTATGAACTCCATTTCCTTGCAAATGACTTAAAGCCCTCTCCCTGGCAACTTTCTGAGTTTGAACAGCAGTGTTTACAGCTTCAGTGTGAGATTTAACCCTGAGATAAGCTTCTGACCACATGTCTGCACCATCAGTAAGAGCTACTATTTTCATCTCCATATCATTGCCTGACTCTAGTCCTGTCTATGCTCATCGGTTGCTGAAAACCTCATCCATTCCTTTGCTACATCTAGAATTGACTATTCCAACTCCGTGCTGACCAGCCTCCAACATTGAACCCTTGGTAAACTTGAAGTCATCCAAAGCTCTGCTGCCTGTGTCCTTACTCGCACTAAGTAGTGTTTGCCCATCACCCCCTGTGTTCACTGATCTACAATTGCTCCTGTTTAAGCAATGCCTGTGGGTCAATTCATAATCCTCGGCCTTCATGGGCACTATCCTTGCTGAGGTAACGTTTGTTCCTTGAGGTACATTTTTTATATTGGAATAGAGGAAATTTTGAACTCTAACAACAGTAATTCCCTTATTCCATCTTAAGTACACTCTGGGCTGGATTCTCCCAAAATGGGACTATGTTCCCACGCCGGCATAAAAACGCTAGCGTTTAACTGTGGAGTTTCCTATAAAAAATGATCAGCCAATTTACTCAACTGCAGGGGGCTAGCAGGGTCCCAGAGTGATTCACACAGCTTTAGCTGCGGATATGGGCCCCCGCACTTCCGGTTTTGAGTCCGCGCATGCGCACGGCAACGGCCTCCAGCGGCTGCGCCGAGCACTCTGGTGGACTCGGACCGCGGAAACAGACGAGGAATGTAGGCTCCCCTGATCGGCCGCGCGTCCGAAGATCCAACCGCCCCGATCTGTCCCCCGGACACCCATAAGGACCCCACCCCCATGTCCGATCCCCCTGCCCCCCACCAGGGCAGCCACTGACTGAGTCTGCAACCGCCACGCGAGCTTCCCAAATGGCGATAGGTGATTAGAATCACGCCGTCAGGAACTCGGCCAGTCGGGAGGAGAGGATCGCTGGGCCATCCGGCAATGCCCCCCTCCCCCCTCTCCCCAGCCGCGCGGAGAACTCCGCGAACACACCGATTCTCGGGTCCCGGAGATTCGCCGGGCCCAATTTCGGATTAAAAGTGGATTCTCCGCCCCCCGCTCAAAAATGCGATTTCGGTGCGGGGCTGCGGTGAATCCAGCCCTCTATCTTTAAAGCGCACACACATCAGTAAAAAGCAATGTTTCTGACTCTTTCAAATTCCACATACGTTTGCGTGGGCTTCTTATGTGAATTTCTGAATTGCTAATGATATGCTTCTGGCATGAGTTCATAGACATTCAGGATTGCATCCTTAGTCTGTTTGTAATCACCAGTCACTTCAGGGGCCAGTGTGGAGAAGCTCTGTGTTAACCTACCAAGATCATCAGTGTGCAGACATCCTGGGGTCAACGTAGCTGATCTGCTACTTTTCTGAAAGCAGTCAAGAAGGATCCTTTGAATTTAGAAATACATCTGGAGTGTTGAGGATGTTTAATGAGGCTAGGGAAAGAGGGGTGCTGCCCCGACGATGTCACAGGCAATGATTTCGCTGATTCTTAAGCGGGACAAGAACCTGGCGCTGTGTGGGTCCTACAGGCCGATCTCTCCGCTGAATGTGGATGCCAAGTTGCTGGCCAAAATCTTATCCTCCAGGATTGAGGACTGTGTTCCGGACGTTATTGGGGAGGACCAGGCGGGGTTTGTTAAGGGTAGGCAGTTGGTGGCCAATGTAAGAAGGCTGGTAAGTGTGATCATGATGCCCCCGGAAGGTAGGGAGGTTGAGGTAGTGGTCACAATGGATGCAGAAAAGGCTTTTGATCGGGTAGAATGGGATTTTCTGTGGGAGGTACTGGAACGGTTCGGATTCGGGAGGGGCTTTATTGACTGGGTCAGGTTACTGTATCAGGCTCCTGTGGCAAGTGTGCAGACGAACAGGACAACTTCGGACTATTTTAGACTTCACCAGGGGACGAGACAGGGATGCCCCCTCTCCCCACTGTTGTTTGCACTGGCTAGAGAGCCATTGGCAATTGCTCCGAGAGCTTCAAGGGCAGGATGGGACTGGTCCGGGGGAGGGGGTGGAGCACAGGGTTTTGCCCTATGCAGATGACCTGCTTCTGTCTGTTTCGGACCCAGTAGAGGGGATGGAGGAAATCATGAAGATTTTAGGGGAATTTGGCCGGTTTTCGGGGAATAAGCTAAACATGGATAAGAGTGAGATGTTTGTGGTTCAGGCGAGGGGACACTGGGGGATCTGCCGTTCTGGTCAGTAGGGGGTAGTTTTAGGTACCCGGGCATCCAAGTGGTGCAGGAATGGGACCGGCTGCATAAATTGAATCTGGCCCGGCTAGTGGACCAAATGAACGACGATTTCCGGAGATGGGCCGCACTCCCGTTGTCTCTGGCCGGGAGGGTACAAACGGTGAAAATGACGATCCTCTCGAGGTCCCTATTTGTATTTCAATGTCTCCCCATTTTTATTCCGCGATCCTTTTTTAAGCGGGTCAACTGGGTGATCACGGGCTTCGGTTGGGTGGGCAAGACCCCGTGGGTAAGGAAGGTAATGATCGAGCGGAACCAGGGAGAGGACGGGATGGTGCTGCCAAATTTCAGCAACTACTACTGGGCGGCTAACATAGCCATGATCAGGAAGTGGGTGGTGAGGGAGGGGTTGGCGTGGGTGCGGATGGAGGCGGCTTCTTGTAAGGGCACCAGTTTGGGGGCGTTGGGAACTGCGTCTCTGCCGCTCCCGCCAGCGCGGTACTCCACCAGCCCCGTGGTGGTGGTGGCGGCCCTGAGAGTTTGGGGCCAGTGGAGGCGGCATGTGGGTGCAGTGGCAGCATCAGTCCAGGCCCCAATTTGTGATAACCACCGGTTTGCCCCTGGGAATATAGATGGGGGGGTTGCGGGCATGGCTGAGAGCGGGGATTGAGCGGATGGGGAATGTGTTCATAGAGAGGAGCTGTCCGAGTATGAGGGCGCTGGAGGAAAAGCTTGGGCAAATTCAGATATTTCCAGGTGCGGGACTTCCTTCGTAAACTGGTAGCAACCTTCCCGCTCCTACCGCTGACGGGTTTCAGGATAGGGTAATTTCCAGAGGGTGGGTAGGGGAGGGGAGGGTCTCGGACATATATAAGGAGCTTATGGGGTCGGAGGAGACGCAGACTGAGGAGCTGAAGCGTAAGTGGGAGGAGGAGCTGGGAGGTAAGATAGAGGATGCTCTATGGGCAGACGGGTTGAGCAAGGTCAACACGTCCGCAACATGTGCCAGGCTCAGCCTGATACAATTTAATGTTGTTCACCGGGCTCACCTGACAGTGGCCCGGATGAGCAGATTCTTTGGGGTGGAGGACAGGTGCGCAAAATGTGCGGGAGGACCGGCGAACCATGCCCACATGTTTTGGACATGTCCAAAGCTTAGGGGACTTTGGCAGGGGTTTGCGGATGTCATGTCCAAGGTTTTAAAAACAAGGGTGGCGCTGAGTCCAGAGGTGGCGAAAGAAAAGAAATACATCTGGAGAATTTTTGAGCTTTGAATCCTGTTTCGGAGAGGCAGAGATTTGGGTTGTCATTAGGTGGAGTGTGACTTCCCGGAGCAGATGCAAGCTGCCTTTGGCCTCTATGTCTTTGTGCTTCCGGCTTCAATTCCAACTTCTGGAACTGGAAATTCCCCTGTATTTCTAGCTCCCTTTCACCAGCTGGCCTTTCTTTCTGCGTGCAAAGCTTGAGTGCTTTTCCTTTCTCTTGGACTTTTAACTCCAGCTCAATTTTCATCTTTTCCAGCTTTGGTTTGACTGAAGTAACCCAGTCTAGTTCCGATTCAGCTTCTCCTGTTGCTTCTGACTCGAGGCTAAATTCAAAATATTCAGCCAACATTTTGAAGAATTCATGTCTCGATATTTTTTAAAGTTAAAAAAAATATTTTTATTCGAACAAGATTTTCATTATGACACCAACAAGAATGCAACACCCCACACTCCTCAAAGAAAACAAAACCTTGATCAAACTATAGAGACAAACTGCAGCCACCACACCCCCATCCCTAACAACTGATGGTAACCAGCTCCCTGAAAAAAAGAGATGAAGGGCTGTCAGCTTGAATAGAACCTTCCACTGACCCCCTCATTGCAAACTTGACCGTCTCAACTTGCAAAACTTCCATCAGGTCCCCCAACCACGCTGAGGACCTCCATCTAAGCAGAACATGTCTCCAGGCAGCACAGTGGGGGTTGTACATTGGTTCAATACAGGGCAGGGGTTGGGCTATCGGGTGATGTTGCCAGGGCGGGAGGGGAGGGGGGGGGGGGGGGGGGGGGGAGTTACTTTGCTGACGAGGGAGGGACTTGGGTTCGGGGGCGGAGAGGTCGGGGGTGGGGGCTGCCTGGAGGTGGGCATTCGGTGGTGTGGCGCATGGGCGGGGGGCGGGCCCAGAAAGGGGGATGGCTGATCGGCGGTTGGGGGGGACACGTTAGAGGGCTAAATGGGCCTGTCAAGAGGGCCCGTGTGTTCGCGCATCTGAGGGCTCTGAAGGCGGACGTGGTGATGTTGCAAGAGGCACACCTGAAAGTGGCAGATCAAGTTAGGCTGAGGAAGGGTTGGGTCAGTCAAATCTTCCATTCGGGGCTGGATACTAAGACGAGAGGGGTGGCAATTTAAATTAATAAGCGGCAGTATATTTTGGATGGGGAGGGCCGTTATGACATGGTGAGCAGTAAGCTGGAGGGGAGGAAGGTGGTATTGGTTAACGTCTATGCGCCGAACTGGAACGATGTTGAATTAATTAAGAGGGTACTGGGGAAGATACCGGATTTGGACTCGCACAAGCTGGAGATGGGAGGGGATTTTAAGACGGTTGTCGACCACGGCCTGAACTGGTCGTGCTCGAAAGCGGTGAGGGTGCCAGCGATAGCAAAGGAGCTGTTAGGGTTCATGGAGCAGATGGGGGGGATCAATCCATGGTGGTTTAGGCAGCCGACGGTTAGGGAGTTTTCTTTCTACTTGCATATACATAAAGTGTATTCCCGGATCGATTTTTTTCATTTTGTGTCGGGATCTGCTGGCGGAGCTGGTGGACACGGGGTACTCGGCCATCACTAATTCGGACCATGCCCCACATTGGTTAGTGAGGAGAGCTTCCAGCGTCCACAGTGGCGATTGGACGTGGTCCTGTTGGCGGATGAGGCGGTGTGCGAGAGAGTAAGGAACTGTATGCTGGACTACCTGCAGGTCAATGACACGGGGGAAGTCTCGGCAGCGGTGGTCTGGGAGGCGCTGAAGGCAGTGGTGAGAGGGGAGTTCATTTCAATCCGAGCCTCATAGAGACAGGACGGATAGGGCAGAGACGGACCGACTGATCAAGGAGATCCTACGGATAGATAGGAGGTATGCGGTGACCCCAGTGGTGGAACTGTTAAGGGAGCGTCGGAGGCTGCAGGCAGAGTTTGGGGTACTGTGCATGGGCAAGGCAGTGGAGCAGCTTAGAAAGGCGAGGGGGACGCTGTATGAATATGGGGAGAAGGCCAGCAGAATGCTGGCACAGCAGTTGAGGAAGAGGGAGGTGGCCAGGGGAATTGAAAAGGTGGTCAACGGAGATGGGAACCTGGCAGAGAATTCGGCTGGGCTAAACTGGGCGTTCAGGGATTTTTATAGCGGACTTTATTGCTCGGAGCCCCCCACAGGGCCCGATGAGATGAAACGCTTTCTGGATGGGCTGACTTTCCCAAGGGTGGGCAGGGAGCTGGTGGGTGAGTTGGGGGCTCCGATTAGGGCCGAAGAAATAGCTGAGGGCTTGAAGGCAATGCAGTCGGGTAAAGCTCTGGGGCCGGGTGGGTTCCCGGTAGAATTTTTCAAAAGATTTTCGGGGATATTAGGGCAGTTGCAGGTCAAGGTTTTCAATGAGGCGAGGGATAGAGGGGTGCTGCCCCCGACGATGTCACAGGCCACCATTTCGTTAATATTGAAGCGGGACAAGAACCCGGAGCTATGTGGGTCCTACAGGCTGATCGCGCTGCTTAATGTGGATGCTAAGGTGCTGGCCAAAGTGCTGGCCTCCAGAATTGAAGATTGTCTGCCGGGGGTGATTATGGAGGACCAAACCGGATTTGTCAAGGGTAGGCAGTTGGTGGCCAATATTAGAAGGCTGCTTAATGTGATTATGATGCCCCCCGGAGAGAAGGGAAGTTGAGGTAGTTGTGGCCATGGATGCAGAGAAGGCGTTTGACCGGGTAGAGTGGGACTATCTATGGGAGGTGCTGGGAAGGTTTGGGTTTGGTAGGGCTTTATTGACTGGGTCAGGCTGTTGTACCAGGCCCCGGAGGCTAGTGTAAGGATGAACAAGACGACCTCGGACTATTTTTGGCTGTACCGGGGGACAAGACAGGGATGTCCCATCTCCCACTGCTGTTTGCGCTAGCCATAGAGCCGCTGGCAATTGCTCTGAGAGCTTCTAGGGGCTGGAAAGGGCTGGTTCGGGGGGCGGGGGGGAGGGGGGGTGGGTGGAGCATAGGGTATCACTGTATGCGGATGACTTACTCCTATATGTAGCAGATCCAGGGGCAGGGATGAGGGAAATTATGTCGATTCTGGGGGAATTTTGCGGGTTTTCGGGATACAAACTGAATATGCCGAAGAGTGAGATGTTTGTAGTCCAGGCAAGGGGTCAGGAGGGCCGGCTGGGGGAGTTACCGTTCAGGTTAGTGAGGGACAACTTTAGTTATCTGGGGATACAAGCGGCGCGCGACTGAGGCCGGTTACACAAGTTGAACTTGTCCCGGCTGGTTGAGCAGATGAGGGACGTGTTTCGGAGATGGGGTGCGCTCGTGCTGTTATTGGCGGGGAGGGTTAAGATGACGATATTGCCGAGATTTTTATTTGTGTTCCAATGCCTCCCGATTTTCATACAGCATGGTCTTTTTTTAAGAGGATCAACAAAATCATTTTGGGCTTTGTCTGGGCGAGTAAGTCCCCACGGGTGAAAAAGGTGATGCTCAAGAGGAATCGGGGGAGGGGGGGCTTGCCCTGCCAAATTTTAGTAATTATTACTGGGCGGCCAATATTGCGATGATAAGGAAGTGGGCGGTGGGGATGGGGGCGACTTGGGAGCGGATGGAAGCAGCCTCATGCAGGGGCACCAGCTTGGGGGCACTGATAATGGCACCATTGCCGTTCCCGCCGGCGAGATATTCCACCAGTCCCGTGGTGGTGGCGGCCCTGAGGATCTGGAGTCAGTGGAGGAGATTCGAAGGTGCAGTGAGTGCATCGGTTTGGTCCCCAATATGTGACAACTATCGGTTCATTCCGGGGAGCTTAGATGGGGGATTTCGGGTATGGCAAGGGCGGGGTTTGGGAAGATGGGGGACCTGTTTCTGGAAGGGAGCTCCCCTAGCTTGAGGGCGCTGGAGGAGATGTTCGGGCTGACAGCAGGGAATGATTTCAGATATCTACAGGTGCGGGACTTCCTGCGCAGGCAGGTACCATCCTTCCCACTCCTGCCACGAAGAGGGATTCAAGATAGGGTAGTGTCTAGGGGATGTGTGGGGGAGGGGAGCATCTCGGACATCTATCAAGAATTAATGGGGGCGGGGGAGACGCATATAGAGGAGCTGAAGCGTAAGTGGGAAGAGGAACTGGGGAGTGAGATGGAAGACGGCCAATGGGCGGAGGCGCTGAGCAGGGTCAACGCGACCGCTACATGCGCAAGGCTCAGCTTGATCCAGTTTAAGGTGGTGCACCGGGCGCACATGACAACGGCCCAGATGAGTAGATTTTTTGGGGTGGAAGACAAGTGTGTCAGGTGTGCAGGTGGACCAGCGAACCATGTCCACATGTTCTGGGCATGCCCAAAACTTAGGGGATATTGGCAGGGGTTCGTCGATGTCATGTCCAGGGTATTGAAGACAAGGGTGGAAATGAGTCCAGGGGTAGCGATCTTTGGGGTGTTGGAAGACCCCGGTGTTCAGGAGGAGAGTGAGGCAGATGTTCTGGCCTTTTCCTTCTTGGTAGCCCGGCGACGGATATTACTGGCTTGGAGGGAGTCTAGGCTTCCAAAGTCAGAGGCCTGGTTAACCGACATGGTGAGCTTTCTCAGCCTGGAAAAGATCAAGTTCGCCTTGAGAGGGTCGGTGTCAGGGTTCGCCTGGAGGTGGCAACCATTCATTGACTTTGCGGAGAATTAATCGTCAGCGGGGGGGGGGGGGTTTAGGGTAGTATAGAGTAGGGGGTTAAAGTGGCGGGCCTTGGAGGGACAGATGTCGGTGGTTGCTTTTTGATTATTGTTCTTTGTACTTTATTGTTTTTTGTACTGTGGTTGTTTGTTATGCCAAAAATACCTCATTAAAAATTGTTTTAAAAAAAAAAAAAGAACTTGTCTCCAGGCAATTAGGAAGGCGAAGGCTAAAACACCTGCCCTCATCGCCGTCTGCAGCACCGGCGAGTCTGAAACTCCAAAAATGGCCACCAACGGGCTAAACATTGGTCTCTGTAAATCAGAGCCAGCAGTGACATGGAACCTAGTTCATAATGCTGCCTAAACTGATTCCAAAATCTCAAAGTGGCAATCACCACTGGTCTCGAAGAGAATCGGGCAGTGGAAAACAGGATTAGTGCAGTAATCAGAGCACTCAAACCCAACCCGAAGCGCACAACCTCCTCCATCTGCCCTCATTTAGAGTCCAGGTCCTTGAACCACCCCCACACCGTATCAATATTTGCAGCTCAGTCGTAACACAGCAGATTAGTGCGAAACCCCTGACTGCCTAACCCTTTGCAGAAATGTCCTATGAACCCAAGAGGTTTTATCCTAAATAAAAGTAGACATTAATTTATTAACCCTGCAAAAGAAACCCTGAGGAAGAAAGAAGAGAGACACTGGAACAAAAAGAAAAACCTTGGGAGAATATTCACCTTCACCATCTGTACCCTTCCTGCTGAGGTCAGAGGGAGGGCATCCCACCTTTTCAATTAGGCCTTCACCCCATCCACCAGACTAGAAAAGTAAAGTTTATGAAGCACCACCTGGATTCCCAGATACTGAAAGCTAGTCCTAGGCGGACGAAATGGTAGTCTCCCCAGATGAGCTCATAGATTATCATAGATATCCCCTGCCTGGGAGGCTCACTGGAAAATATTCACTCTTGCCCAGCTTTAGCTTGTATCCCGAAAAGTTGTCAAACTTCTTGAGCAATTCCATTAACACCCCCACATTGGAGAATGGATCTGTGATATATAACAAATCGTCTGCATGTAAGGACACTCTGTGCTTCCTCCCCGCATGATCGATCCCTCTCCACCTGGTGGACGGCTTCAGAGCAATGGCCAGTGGCTCAATCACTCAGGCAAACAAAAACGGAGACAACAGACACCCCTGCCTTGTATCCCTGCTCCGTTGAAAATGATGTGGAGATGATGTGATGTTGAAAATAAACTGAGCTCAAGGCGTTACTACATACACTCGCTGTGGGTGCCCTCTATAAAAGCTAATTCCTTAAGTAAACTTTGGCTCAAAGCAAAACCACCCAAGGATCTCAAAAAGGTACAGCCACTCACCCCTATTGGAACGCTTTCTCCACATCCATCGAAATAATCAACTCTGACTCAGTCCCTAAGGAGGGCGACAACGCAACATTTAACAACCTCCTAATGATGACCAACAACTGCCGGCCCTTAACAAATCCAGTCTGCTCCTCAGATCACCACAGGTAGGCAGGGCTCCAAACGCATTGCCAACACTTTAGCCAACAACATAGCATCAACATTTATCATCGAACATTTATCAGGCCGAAATGACACACATTCCATGGGGTTCTTGTTCTTCAGGGTCAAGGAAATTGATGCCAGCGCCAGTGTGGTTGGCAAAACCCCCCGGGACACGGGATCATTAAACATATCCAGCAGAAGTGGGACCAACTGACCAGCAAACTGGTCGTAAAATTCAATGGGAAACCCATGGTGCTTTACCCATCTTCATTGACTGAATTCAGCTCATAATCTCCTCCAGCCCTATCGGCATCTCCAACTTTTGCCTTCTCTCCTGCTCCACCTCTGGGAAGGTCAACCCATCTAAAAATGTCTTCATTGATGAACCCTCCTCCGGAGGCTCTGAGTCAAACAACCCGTGGTAGAAGGTCTCAAACCCTTCATTAACCTTTTCTGGGGTCCTGTCTTTTTTGTGATAATTTTCAGAATGATATTGTATTATATGTATCTGGTGCAGTAATGGTTAATAACCTGGGTTAGTGTGTTTATGTCTCTACGGAAGCAAGGGTTTTACAAATCCTGGTTTAAAATGCAAGCAGACACGGATAATTAAAGCATCATAAAAATGAGATCATCATTCATTCCAACCATGTACAATGTTTACCTTAATAGGGCTAATGGAATTTTGTTTATGGAAATAAGCATGCCTGGAGTTTAGATAATTGTAGGGTTGTGGTTAGCCTTAGTATTATGGTCATAATATGGAATGAGATGATGTAATTAATAGGAAGAGCCAGAGGCTGAATCAGTCAGGTTTTGAGTTTAATTTTCAATTTTGCTGTGAATAGAACAGGAGGTCTTTGCTAAATGCTGGGAAGTTAAACAGTAGTTTGACACGGGCGAGATTCTGCAGGCTGTTTCCTGAACAATCCCTCTCCCTCCAAGGGTTGGCGCAGTAGCATGATGGTTAGCACTGTTGCTTCACAGCACCAGAGACCCGGTTTGATTCATAGCTTGGGTCACTGTCTGTGTGGAGTCTGCATGTTCACCCGAAGGAAACCCACCCAGACACAGGGTGAACATGTGTCTGGTTGGGTTTCCTTCGGGTGCTCCAGTTACCTCCCACAAGTCCTGAAAGATGTACTTGTTAGGTGAATTGGACATTCTGAATTCGCCCTCCGTGTACCTGAACAGGCACTATAGTGTGGCGACTAGGGGATTTTCACATGAATTTCATTGCAGTGTTAATGTAAGCCTTCTTGTGACACTAATAAAGATTATTATTAAGAAGTTTCTCGAAGCCATCTCTACACAGCAAGTATTTATGTGTTTACTAACTGAATTTAAAAGAGGGTTTTGACCTGAGATGGTGTTTGCTGGATTGGAGATAAAAATATAGCAGTTAGGAGTTTTTTCATTTTATTGTTAAGCATTGTTTAATTGATAATTGTAAGCTATTTCCTGGATGATGTTAAAGTTATTTTAATACTTTGTGAATAATGAAGTTTGTTTTAATACACCATATCCATTTTGTGCGTGGAGTCACTCCTGGAGCGAAGTGTCCTTTCCTCACAGTCTTACAAATTAAACAAAATATTGGGGTTTCTGTCTGATATTACAGCAAATGTTAGGGTCTGATCTGGGATTGTAATACTTTGTTTTACTGGGCATTACCTACTTGTCTATGACTTTTAGTTGCTCCATACCTAAGTACTCTGATTTACCTTTGTGCCAATTTAAACCCTCCAGATGAATTAACTCTTGAGCATCAAAGGTTGCATCTTAATTTTTTACTAGTGCTTTTTAGAAAACAAAGCTTGCTGCTGTAGCTCCTAGTTTGGTTTCCAACAATTTGGACTCTTTTCGACTTCCACATAGAGTAGCACTGTGGCTTCACAGCGCCAGGGTCCCAGGTTCGATTTCTCGCTGGGTCACTGTCTGTGCAGAGTCTGCACATTCTCCCCATGTCTGCATGGGTTTCCTCCAGGTGCTCCGGTTTCCTCCCATAGTCCAAAGAGGTGCAGGTTAGGTGGATTGGCCAGGATAAATTGCCCTTAGTGACCAAAAAGGTTAAGAGGGGTTATTGGGTTGCGGAGATAGGGTGGGAGTGAGGGCTTAAGGGGTCAGTGCAGACTCGATGGTCCGAATGACCTCCTTCTGCATTGTATGTTCTATGTTGTTCCAATGTCTTTACAGTTCAAAAATAGGCTCTTTTCACAATGGATAAAATTCCAGCTTTTAGTTCAAATTTGGCTTTGGCTCGTGTGTGTGTGCATGTTTGCATGCTTTCACATGTGGCTCATGGCTGTTTTAGCTGATGCTGTATACTTGTATGGCCTCCCACACAGTCACACAAAATGGTTTCTTCCAGCTTCTTTTATACCATTCCAAAACACAAAAATGGCTGATATGTAATGCAAAGCAAAGAAGTGAATTAAACTGCAATCTTCTGAAGAAGTACTTCCTGCTTGGAAGAAATACATCCTGCTGATATCAAAGGAGTCATGAGTTTTCACAACATTAAATAACCCCATTGTCCATTCGAGGCTTTTTGAATTTCAAATGTCTTTTGTGACCCTTGAGATAAGCACAGCCTAATTCCCATTTCCGACTGATCGCAGTTGAATCCACAAGATGAGCCATGTGACTTTTTAAACAATTTGTTACACAAATCCACAATAGTATAATTACAATTCATGACACCAATCTTAAACTTAAATAAGGGCAATTGCAAAGGTATGATGACCCTTGGCTAAAGCGGACTGGGCAAATAGATTAAAAGGAAAGATGGTGGGAGAAACAATGGCAGGCAGGAGATATTTCAAAACTCTCAACAAAGATGCTTTCCAATAAGAAAGAAAAACTTAATGCGAAGGAAACAAATTCATGGCTAACTAAGGAAGTTAAGCGGATTGTATGAAATTGAAAGAAAAGAATTAGTGATAGTGTTATGATCTGGCAGATGATAAGTGCTGTGCAAACCAAAACCAAAACCAAAGGGAAACTTGGAAAGCTATCACAAACCTTCTACTTGTATTTTTACTGCAAGAAGATACATAACTGAAGCCAGGAGCCACAAATACCAGTAACACTTGGAGATTTTAAATATTAAATTAAAACATTTATTAATAAAAGAAAATAAAACTTAAGCATCTATGATTACATTTACACAAGTTAAAATTAGTCTTGCAGAACTTTTCCCCCAAAAGATTCCTACTTGATTAGATTCACAAATAAACACCACTTTCAGCAACAGTCCCATTCCAAATTTGAATCTATATTTTAAAAATCCAGTAATATTACTGTCGTGTTAGGTACACTGGGCTAATAGTGGCTGCAACAGGATGCAGCTTAGATCAGAAAGATACTCCAGACCTTGAAGTTAGTTCAATCAGGTTTATTGAACTAATAGCACAATTCTCTGTGAGTTTAACTCTGCTAACTTAAGTGTGGTTACTCTGTCTGACTGAACCAGACTAGTTCTTAGCCACGTGGTGGAGGTGTGAGATTGTAACAACACCCTTGACTGACTCTCTAGATGTTCATCACTGGAAAGAGGCGGAGTGTGAGTGCCTCGTGTCTTTTATAGTCAGATCCCACCCCTGTGTCCTGCCTGTTTATTGGTCATGTCCTGTTCTCTGTGTCCATTAGCTGCTTGTCTATGCCTGCCTGTAAATTATTATGTGTGTGTCTGCATATCATGACAATTACCACAAGGCAAACCCACAGTTACTGTAGGGGAGATTTTTCACAGGGCTTCTTTCTCATTCCCACTCTCATGTGGAAATTCCAAAGAACTTTAAACAAAATCCTTCTGGAGAAACAGGCATTTTTTCATGTTGCTGGAGACTGCTTCATTTTGCTTCTTCACAAGTCTGTCCCAAGCACAGAGCACACTCCTGGAGATCTTGCAGAGCCATTCCTCAACACAGCTCCTAATCCCTCTTTTTCAATATTCTTTTGCCTCTTTTCATGTTTGAGTCAGTTGTTCTTAACCCTTCTTTGAAATTTACGTTTCCCAGAATATAGAAATATTTGATGTTTTCCTGGGCAAAATAAAATTTAACCTTATCTTATTTATTTATGACTGTTTCCAAATTGTAAACCATTTTTACTTACCGTTGAAATTTAACAACTGAATACAACAACATTTCTTTATCTTCTAATGCAAATTTCTACCCATGCCTTATTTACTTGTAGAGCATCCAACTTTTTTTTGTTTTATAAATTTTGAGTATCCAATTTTCTTTCAGATTAAGGGGCAATTTAGCGTGGCCAATTCACCTATCCTGCACATCTTTGGGTTGGGGAGATGAGACCCATGCAGACACAGGGAAAATGTGCAAATTCCACACGGACAGTGACCCGGGGTCGGGACCAAACCTGGGTCCTCGCCACCATGAGGCAGCAGAACTAACTATTGCTCCACCGTGCCACCCAGTAGAGCATCCAATTTGGCCAGATTCACTTCAAGTGCCTGCCTTTCACACCTAGTCCTTGATGTCCTCAGCTTTTTAGTCCTCAGTTCCCAGCTTAATTAAATAAGTTACACATGGAGATACATGCAGAATCACAACCATAGACACAAGCAGGGTCCCCAACAAAACACACTAAACCCCCCAAATATTAAAATAATATCCTTTTTTCACAGCAAGCCAGAAAATTGGGAAAATTTTAGAAACTAGCAAAGAATGTCTAAAGAAATAACAAAGAGGGAGAGATTGAGAGCAAACTAGCAAGAAGTATAAGAACAGACAGTAGGAGCTTCCACAAGTATATAAAAAGGAAAAGAGTAGCTAAAGAGAGCAATGATCCTTTGGGGTGAGACTGGGGAATAATAGTTGGAAACTAGGAAATGGCAGACACTTTGAACAAGTGTTTTGTCACCATTTTCTTGGTAGAATACACAAAAAGCATCCAACAATAATTTTTAAAAACATGGGACAAAAGAGAGAAGAATTTAAACAATCAGGATCACTAGAGAAAAAGTACCAGGCAAACTAATAGGACTAAAAGCTAACACGTCCCTGGACCTGATAGCCTGCATTCTAATGTCTTAAAAGAATAGGCTGCAGAGATAGTGATTCATTGGTTGTAGTCTTCCATAATTCCTTAGATTCTGAAACAATCCCTGTGGATTGCAAAGTCACACATTTAACATCACTAATCAAGAAATGAGGCAAACAAAAATCATGAAACTACAGGCTAGTTAGTCTAACAATCTGTCAGTTGGAAAATGCTAAAATCCATTATTAAGGAGTTAGCAACAGGGTATTTAGAAAAGCATCAGATTGATTAAATAACAGGAAACAGAGAATCTGGAAATGGATCTTTTTCAGGTTGGCAAACTGTAACTAATGGAGTTCCCCAGGGACCAATGCTGGGGCCTGAACTATTTCCGATCTACATTAATGACTTGGATGAAGTGGCAGAGTGTGCTGCAACCAACCTTCCTGCTGATACAAAGTTAAGCAGGAACACCAGTTATGAGGAATCTGCAAAGAGATGCAGCTAGGTTAAGTGAGCAGCAGAGATTTGGCAATTGGAGGCTAGTGTGGGAAAATGTGATGTTGTCCATTTTGGCAGGACGAATAAAAGAACACGATATTTTTAAATGGAGAGAGACTGCAGAATGCTGCAGTACAGCGGAATCTGGATGTTCTTGTATATGAATCACAAAAAGTTAGCATGCAGGTGCAGCAAGAAATTAGAACGGTACTATTGACCTTTATGCGCGGGATACAGAGCTTTAATGTAGAAAAGTCTTTGTACAACAGCTCAGGGCATTTCTGAGAGCACACCTGAATTACTCTGTACAGTTTTGATCTCTACTTAAGGAAGGACATACTGACATTGGAGACAGTTCAGAGAAGGTTCACTAGGCTGATTCCAGGGATGAAAGGGTTTTATGAGGAAGGTTGAGCAGGTTGGGCCAATACTCATTGGAGTTCAGAAGAATGAGAGGTGATCTTATTAAAACATACAAGACTCTGAAGGGGCTTGTCAGGGTAGATGCTGAGAGGATGTTTCCTTCTGGGTGAATCTGGAACCAGGGTACACGGTTTAAAAATATGGGGCGGGATTCTCCGACCCCCCGCCGGGTTGGAGAATCACCGGGGGGCGGAGTGAATCCCGCCCCGATGCCGGCTGCTGAATTCTCCGGCGCCAGGATTTTGGCGGGGACGGGAATCGTGCCGGTCGGCGGCCCCTGGCAGTGGCGCCCCCGGCGATTCTCCGGCCCGCGATGGGCTGAGCATCCGCCCGTTTTCAGCCGATCCTGCCGGCGTAAATCAAACCAGGTCTGTACCGGCGGGACCTGGCTCTACGAGCGGCCTGCAGAGTCCTCGGGGGGGGGGGGGGTGCGGGGGAATCTGGCCCTGGGGGGTGCCCCCGCAGTGGCCTGGCCCGGAATTGGGGCTCACCGATCCGCGGGCAGGTCTGTGCCGTGGGAGCACTCTTTCCCTCTGCGCTGGCTGCTGTCAACCTCTGCCTTGGCGGGCGTGGAGAAGCACCCCCCTGCGCATGCGCTGGGATGACATCAGCACACGCTGGCGCTCCCACGCATGCGCCAACTCATGCCGGCTGGCGGAGGCCCTTCGGCGCCGGTTGGCGCAGCGCTAACCCCGCTGGCGCCGGCCTAGCCCCTGAATGTGCGTAGGATTCCGCACCTTCCGGGCGGCCTGACGCGGGAGTGGTTCACGTCACTCCTCAGCGCCGGTACGGCCCGCCCCGCCGGGTAAGGGAGAATCCCGCCCATGGGATCTCCCATTTAAGACTGGTATGATGTATTCTCTCAGAGGGTTGTTAGTCTTTGGAATTCTTGTCCCCAGAGAGAGTGGGAGGTTGGGTCATGTTATAAATTCAAGGCTCAGTAAAACAGATTTTTTATCTACCAGGGCATTGAGGGCTATGGGGGGCAGGAGCGAAAGTAGAGTTAAAGCCTCAACAGATCAACTATCAACTTATTGAATGGTGGAGCAGAATAATTGGGTTGAATGTTGTAGAGAGTGAAGGATAGTTAGGAAAGGGGGGGGGTTGGGAAAGGGGTATTAGGTAGACAGGTCCATGTTTCTGTCAGTTCAATTATAATGCTGTTCATAAGAAAAGGTTTATTTGTGTTAAAGTTGCAAACCTGGTGACTGCAGTTTATTGGACTCAGCCAAGGACCTTGAATATATTCGTTAAAATCTAATTTTATCTGTTTTGCGACTCCGGGTCAAGTGGGGCTGGAATTGACTGTGCACTAGCCCAGGGTGTTCTAACTTGTACCCTCTACTGTGCCCTAATAGAGTGCAAACTAAATAAAATGATTATATCTGTAAGTGGATAAAATGCGAATCAGGTAGATTTTACTATAACTAGCACTATTACATACAATTTTTGATACAAACAACATCACATCATACACCACCTGTGGCATCATCATCAGTCTGCCTTGTACACAATCTTTTTTAAAAATAAATTCAGAGCACCCAATTAATTTTTTCCAATTAAGGGGCAATTTAGCATGGCCTACCCTGCACATCTTTGGGGTGTGGGGCGAAACCCATGCAAGCACAGGGAGAATGTGCAAATGCCACACGGACAAAGACCCAGAGCCGGGATTGAACCTGGGACCTCAGCAACATGAGGCAGCAGTGCTAACCACTGCGCCCAAAATTTTGCTGCAGAGGAAGAGCCTAAATTGATCGATCGTTTGGAAGGAAATCTGACTGTCAGTGTTGCACATGGCAGCTTTTTATTTTTTAAAATGCTTCACCCCAGATGGGACTTGAACCCACAATCCCTGGCTTAGGAGGCCAGTGCCTTATCCATTAGGCCACTGGGGCTATCACGCAATCTTGTACACTTTCTTAAATAAAAAACTCTCTAGAACAGGAAGCTTAAACTCAGGTTAATGAGCTACGTGATGTCTCTGTCCACCACCACCATGCTCCCACTCACCCCTAGCATTTGAAGCCAAGAAAGATAATTCATTGTATTTGCATGTATATGCTTAGAATTAATGAGCATAATTAATAGAACAAGACCATACACAATTTCTCAGTGAGAAATTGATGGAAAGGTTGGAGAAACAGTGTGAATAATTACCATTTTCTGCAGGGGTTTCACTGATCATCCACTGAAGTTAATGTGAAAACTGGAAGTGCGTAGAAATGTTGCCCTATTGTTCTTACCTGGTGGATTGTGCTGTTTGAATTTGTGACTGGTCTGGAAAGAGCTGCTGCTAACACTGTTGACTCTCTGGTAGGTAAATTCCAAATTTGAACAAGACTTGTTACAAGCAGCAGCTTGAGATATGAGCGATTTAGTGGGAATGTGGAATGTAACTTTACATGTGACCGACAAGACTCCTTGGGGAACACATGTGCCATCAAAAGGTGAAGAAACTAATAATTCACTCCTCTCTTTTCAGGATGTGGACACTCTGCCGACAAGAACTCGGAAGTCTACCATTAGTGGCTTCTGGTGTCTGACACTTGGATTGGTTATTCTACTATCTGGACTTATCTTGGGGGCAGTCTATGTCTACAAGCACTACTTTGTTACCCGGGTACAGTATATATTTTGTTGACTGAAAGAGCAATGTTTCTAGATGGAAGTCCTGTGGTGCAGTGGTACATCCCTAACTCTGAACTAGAAGCTCTGAGCTCAAGTCCAACACCAGGACTTGTTGGCCATGGAAGGAATGTTCAACAGGCTGATAATCAGCTGGGGAATCCTTTCACCACATCCCCACAGTATGTGTGTGTGTGTGTGTGAAAATAGGCTACACAAATGTTTCTTAAAGTATGAAAACAATGTTTGAATAGAATGAAATAACACCTTAGAAAGGATTCAACATTGCCACTATGTGACATTGATTGGCAGGACATACGGCGGTCAATTTTCATTTTCCTTCCATTGCATTCATGCTGATAAACAGAGCTGTAGGCCGATTATATTTCAATTTCCCACAGGCACCTGAGGCCCTGCCCTTCACCCTGTCAGAATGATTTTAAAGTAGACCCCAAAATTGGTGCCAGTAGTATCACCCAAAAACAGGTGAGCGCTTTAATTACATTTTCAGATGTCCATTGGTACTGGACATATAGAACACCTAAATAGAAACCAATGGTCCCTAAATGATTTGCTAGAACCTGCTCTCAAATACCCAACAATAATCTTTTTGCCAATGATTTTTGTATAGCTAAATGGAGCCCACTGTCTTCTTTTATATTCTTCTTACCCAACCTCAACAGCATTACCTAACCCCCACTCATTCTTCTGTGCATTTCTGTCTGAGAATCACAGATGAGTTGCTAGTTTTAACTCCTCCCAATCCACAAGATACCTGCCAGTACTCATTGAGCAGTGGGTCCTCCCCAATGTCACGGAGACGAGGCCCACCTATGAAAATGGTTGGGGCCTCCAACTGGTGACGTTGGGCAGGCGGAGCGTAATACTCGCTCACTACCTGAGTTGAAAATTGCCCCCATCTAGTCAAATGCAAGTTTAATAAAGATCCAGTTAACTGGTGCTGTGTGTACTCATTCCATCCTCCCCTGAAGAAATACATTTGTAAATACGCTTTCATTTAAAATGCTTATGCCCTCTTGTAATTATTATCTACATCTGTACCTCAGACCTTCCCTTAGCAAAACACAATTAATGGGCAATGTTTGTGTTGAAATTTCCCTTAAGGTAAGAGAGGCACACTCTTTTGTGGGAATCGTATTTCAGAACTCAATATGCCCAGAATACCATTTGCTTGCCATTAATTATTTAGAAAAACACTGATTTGTTTTTGCATTTTTCATTTTAAAACTTTCTTGCTTGATTTTGACTATTTATTTTGGCTCAGTGGTTTTTTATTTCCTTACATATGGGTGACATAATTTTTGATCATCACATTGGCACCTGTCGTTTAGACTTTTGAATCTGCGGCTCTTAATTCAGTGCTCGTGCATTTGGAGAGGAATTGTTGACCAACCAAGACAATGTCTTGATGCTATCTCTCAGTTTTTAAAAAAATATATTTTATTGAAAATTTTTGGTCAACCATCACAGTACATTGTGTATCCTTTACACAATAATATAACAGTATAAATAACAATGACCTGTTTTATAAACCAAGAATAAATAATATATAACTAAAACTAAATGGCAACTGCCTTGTCTCAGATAAATACTCTCCAAAAATATGATTTAACAGTCCAATATACAATTATTTATAGCAACGACCTATGCATATTATACATATATATTAACAACCCTGAGAGTCCTTCTGGTTCCTCCCCCCCCCCCCCCCACCACCCTGGGCTGCTGCTGCTACCTTCTTCTTTTCCATTCCCTCTATCTTTCTGTGAGGTATTCGACGAACGGTTGCCACCGCCTGGTGAACCCTTGAGCCGATCCCCTTAGGACGAACTTAATCCGTTCCAGCTTTATAAACCCTGCCATGTCATTTATCCAGGTCTCCACCCCCGGGGGCTTGGCTTCCTTCCACATCAACAGTATCCTGCGCCGGGCTACTAGGGACGCAAAGGCCAAAACATCGGCCTCTCTCGCCTCCTGTACTCCCGGCTCTTGTGCAACCCCAAATATAGCCAACCCCCAGCTTGGTTCGACCTGGACCCCCACTACTTTCGAAAGCACCTTTGTCACCCCCACCCAGAACCCCTGTAGTGCCGGACATGACCAGAACATGTGGGTGTGATTCGCTGGGCTTCTCGAGCATCTCGCACACCTATCCTCTACCCCAAAAAATTTACTGAGCCGTGCTCCAGTCATATGCGCCCTGTGTAACACCTTAAATTGAATCAGGCATTAGCCTGGCACACGAGGACGATGAGTTTACCCTACTTAGGGCATCCGCCCACAGCCCCTCCTCAATCTCCTCCCCCAGCTCTTCTTCCCATTTCCCTTTCAGCTCATCTACCATAATCTCCCCCTCGTCCCTCATTTCCCTATATATATCTGACACCTTACCGTCCCCGACCCATGTCTTTGAGATCACTCTGTCCTGCACCTCGTGCGTCGGGAGCTGCGGGAATTCCCTCACCTGTTGCCTCGCAAAAGCCCTCAGTTGCATATACCGGAATGCATTCCCTCGGGGCAACCCATATTTCTCGGTCCGCGCTCCCAGACTTGCGAACTTCCCATCCACAAACAGATCTTTCAGTTGCGTTACTCCTGCTCTTTGCCATATTCCAAATCCCCCATCCATTCTCCCCGGGGCAAACCTATGGTTATTTCTTATCGGGGACCCCACCAAGGCTCCCGTCTTTCCCCTATGCTGTCTCCACTGTCCCCAAATTTTCAAAGTCGCCACCACCACCGGGCTTGTGGTGTATTTCTTCGGTGAGAACGGCAATGGGGCCGTCACCATAGCTTGTAGGCTAGTCCCCCTACAGGACGCCCTCTCCAATCTCTTCCACGCCGCTCCCTCCTCTTCTCCCATCCACTTACTCACCATTGAGATATTGGTGGCCCAGTAGTACTCACTTAGGCTCGGTAGTGCCAGCCCCCCCCTATCCCTACTACGCTGTAAGAATCTCTTCCTCACTCTCGGGGTCTTCCCGGCCCACACAAAACTCATGATACTCTTTTCGATCCTTTTGAAAAAATCCTTCGTGATCACCACCGGGAGGCACTGAAACACAAAGAGGAATCTCGGGAGGACTACCATTTTAACCGCCTGCACCCTCCCTGCCAGTGACAGGGATACCATGTCCCATCTCTTGAAGTCCTCCTCCATTTGTTCCACCAATCGCGTTAAATTTAACCGATGCAATGTACCCCAATTCTTGGCTATCTGGATCCCCAAGTAACGAAAGTCCCTTGTTACCTTCCTCAGCGGAAAGTCCTCTATTTCTCTGCTCTGCTCCCCTGGATGCACCACAAACAACTCACTTTTCCCCATGTTCAGTTTATATCCTGAGAATTCTCCAAACTCCCGAAGTGTCCGCATTATCTCTGGCATCCCCTCCGCCGGGCCCACTACATATAACAACAAATCATCCGCATACAGAGATACCCGGTGTTCTTCTCCTCCTCTAAGTACTCCCCTCCACTTCTTGGAACCCCTCAATGCTATTGCCAGGGGCTCAATCGCCAGTGCAAACAATAATGGGGACAGAGGGCATCCCTGCCTTGTCCCTCTATGGAGCCGAAAGTATGCAGATCCCCGTCCATTCGTGACCACACTCGCCACTGGGGCCCCATACAACAGCTGCACCCATCCAACATATTCCTCTCCAATACCAAATCTCCTCAGCACCTCCCACAGATAATCCCACTCCACTCTATCAAATGCTTTCTCGGCATCCATCGCCACCACTATCTCCGCTTCCCCCTCTGGTGGGGGCATCATCATTACCCCTAGCAGCCTCCGTATATTCGTATTCAGCTGTCTCCCCTTCACAAACCCAGTTTGGTCCTCATGGACACAATCCTCTATCCTCATTGCCATTACCTTGGCCAGAATCTTAGCGTCTACATTTAGGAGGGAAATAGGTCTATAGGACCCGCATTGCAGCGGGTCCTTTTCCTTCTTTAGGAGAAGCGATATCGTTGCCTCAGACATAGTCGGGGGCAGCTGTCCCCTTTCTTTTGCCTCATTAAAGGTCCTCATCAGTAGCGGGGCGAGCAAGTCCACATATTTCCTGTAAAATTCAACTGGGAATCCATCCGGTCCCGGAGCCTTCCCCGCCTGCATGCTCCTAATTCCTTTCACTACTTCCTCTATTTCAATCTGTGCTCCCAGTCCCACCCTTTCCTGCTCCTCCACCTTGGGAAATTCCAGCCGGTCCAGAAAGCCCATCATTCTCTTCCTCCCATCCGGGGGTTGAGCTTCGTATAATCTTTTATAAAATGCCTTGAACACTCCATTCACTCTCTCCGCTCCCCGCTCCATCTCTCCTTCCTCACCCCTCACTCCCCCTATTTCCCTCGCTGCTCCCCTTTTCCTCAATTGGTGGGCCAGCAACCTGCTCGCCTTCTCCCCATATTCGTACTGTACACCCTGTGCCTTCCTCCACTGTGCCTCTGCAGTACCCGTTGTCAGCAAGTCAAATTCTACGTGTAGCCTTTGCCTTTCCCTGTACAGTCCCTCCTCCGGTGCCTCCGCATATTGCCTGTCCACCCTCAGAAGTTCTTGCAGCAACCGCTCCCGTTCCCTACTCTCCTGCTTTCCTTTATGTGCCCTTATTGATATCAGCTCCCCTCTAACCACTGCCTTCAGCGCCTCCCAGACCACTCCCACCTGGACCTCCCCATTATCATTGATTCCAAGTACTTTTCAATGCACCCCCTCACCCTTAGACACACCCCCTCATCTGCCATTAGTCCCATGTCCATTCTCCAGGGTGGGCGCCCTTCTGTTTCCTCCCCTATCTCCAGGTCCACCCAATGTGGAGCGTGATCCGAAATGGCTATAGCCGTATACTCCGTTCCCCTCACCTTCGGGATCAACGCCCTTCCCAAAACAAAAAAGTCTGTTCGCGAATAGACTTTGTGGACATAGGAGAAAAACGAAAACTCCTTACTCCTAGGTCTGCTAAATCTCCACAGGTCTACTCCTCCCATCTGCTCCATAAAATCTTTAAGCACCTTGGCTGCTGCCGGCCTCCTTCCAGTCCTGGACCTCGACCTGTCCAGCCCTGGTTCCAACACCGTATTGAAATCTCCCCCCATTACCAACTTTCCCACCTCTAGGTCCGGGATGCGTCCTAGCATACACCTCATAAAATTGGCATCATCCCAGTTCGGGGCATATACGTTTACCAAAACCACCGTCTCCCCCTGTAGTTTGCCACTCACCATCACGTATCTGCCCCCGCTATCCGCCACTATAGTCTTTGCCTCAAACATTACCCGCTTGCCCACTAATATAGCCACCCCCCTGTTTTTCGCATCTAGCCCCGAATGGAACACCTGCCCCACCCAACCTTTGCGTAGTCTCACCTGGTCTATCAGTTTCAAGTGCGTTTCCTGTAACATAACCACGTCTGCCTTAAGTTTCTTAAGGTGTGCGAGTACCCGTGCCCTCTTTATCGGCCCGTTCAGCCCTCTCACGTTCCACGTGATCAGCCGGGTTGGGGGGCTTTTTACCCCCCCCTTGTCGATTAGCCATCCCCTTTTTCCAGCTCCTCACCCGGTTCCCACGCAGCTATGTCCCCCCCCCAGGCGGTGCCCCCCCGCCCATCCCACCCCATACCAGCTCCCCCCTCTCCCCAGCAGCAGCAGCCCAATAATTCCCCCCTCCCACCCCCCCCGCTAGATCCCCCACTAGCGTAGTTACACCCCCCATGTTGCTCCCAGAAGTCAGCAAACTCTGGCCGACCTCGGCTTCCCCCCGTGACCTCGGCTCGCACCGTGCGACGCCCCCTCCTTCCTGCTTCCCTATTCCCGCCATGATTATCATAGCGCGGGAACCTTGGCCCCGCCCCCAATGGCTAACACCCCATCTCCTCCACCTCCTTTCCTCCCCCCACCACCTCCTGTGGAAGAGAGAAAAGTTACCACATCGCAGGATTAATAACATAAAACTCCTCTTTCCCCCCTTTTTACCCCCCTCTTCGCCCTCCATACTCGCCCCACCACTTTGTTTCAAACGTTCTTTTTTTTTAATAACCCGCTCATTCCAATTTTTATTCCACGATAAAAGTCCACGCCTCATCCGCCGTCTCAAAGTAGTGGTGCCTCCCTTGATATGTGACCCACAGTCTTGCCGGTTGCAGCATTCCGAATTTTATCTTCTTTTTGTGAAGCACCGCCTTGGCCCGATTAAAGCTCGCCCTCCTTCTCGCCACCTCCGCACTCCAGTCTTGGTATACGCGGATCACCGCGTTCTCCCACTTACTGCTCCGAGTTTTCTTTGCCCATCTAAGGACCATCTCTCTATCCTTAAAACGGAGGAATCTCACCACTATGGCTCTAGGAATTTCTCCTGCTCTCGGTCCTCGCGCCGTCACTCGGTATGCTCCCTCCACCTCCAGCGGACCCGCCGGGGCCTCCGCTCCCATTAACGAGTGCAGCATCGTGCTCACATATGCCCCGACGTCCGCTCCCTCCGCACCTTCAGGAAGACCAAGAATCCTTAGGTTGTTCCTCCTCGCGTTGTTCTCCAGCGCCTCCAGCCTTTCCACACATCGTTTATGGTGTGCCTCGTGCATCTCCGTCTTCACCACCAGGCCCTGTATGTCGTCCTCATTCTCGGCAGCCTTTGCCTTCATGACCCGAAGCTCCCGCTCCTGGGTCTTTTGCTCCTCCTTTAGCCCTTCGATCGCCTGTAATATCGGGGCCAACAGCTCCTTCTTCTTTTCCTTTTTGAGTTCTTCCACGCAGCGTTTAAAAAACTCGTGTTGTTCAGGGCCCCATATTAAACTGCCACCTTCCAACGCCATCTTGGTTTTTGCTTGCCTTCCTTGCCGCTGCTCTAAAGGATCCACCACAATCCGGCCACCTTCCTCTCCTTTTTTCATCCGTATCCAGGGGGGATTCCCTTCTGGTTCACCGCACAGTACTTTTAGCCGTTAAAATTGCCGTTGGGGCTCTTATTAAGAGCCCAAAAGTCCGTTCCACCGGGAGCTGCCGAAACGTGCGACTCAGCTGGTCATCGCCGCACCCGGAAGTCTCATCTCTCAGTTTTTAATGGTGTTTAAATATTAAGCCGAACAGAAGTTAAAATCTTTCAATTTGTGCGAACTACCAATACTGATCTACCAATTTGGTCAGTAACTACACCTACAGAGGATTATGGCTCTTTTTTTCTACTCTGCTGGATTCAGTAAATTCTGCCGGTTAATGAAAATTGATCAATTGAAAACACAATTACAAACAAAAATAATTTGAAGACTGGAGTCCATTGCAACCTCAGAAACAGTACGGTTTCAGAACCTTGCAGGTTGTGAATAACGCTTTGAGAATTGAATACAGTTCAATGAGTCATTAAACCATTCAAAAAGAGTGACTTGGTTCCCATAATGAATATCCAGGGCTTTGATTATTGCTGATGAGGTCACTGGGCAATTTAATAGCACTGCATGTGAAAAGGTATTGAAATAATTCCAATATGTTTTCATCTGAAGTTAGCCCCACTCCAGCATGCGGTTATGATTCAAGAATTTCAATAGAAAATGGTTAACAATGGTTTTTTTCACGAATAACCTATTGACATCAATTTCACACATACTGTGTAACACCAAAATGATAAACCTTTAACGAACAGCCTGATGCGACCATCAATTCACACGAGACAGAGAGTTGAAGTGAACAGTGGCTTTCATCAACTAGAACAGTGCCTGCCTGCGACTGCTCTGCACTGAGAGCTGCCTACAGGGCAGCTGCTCTATATACCTCCCCTAAAGGGGCCGGAGCCAGGGGCTGAGCCCACAAGAGCACCAACATGATACAAGCGGTGTAATACAATACAATGGTCTAAAGGTGGAGCCCACATGGGCAACAGCATAGTACAATGCAATACAGTGGTGAATGGTTACCATAATACGTTCACCCCCGTTAAAAAATTGATATCCGGCGGGGGTGAAGGGCTCACAAGTTGAGTCTGTCCGGCGCCCTGATCGTGCACTGCGATCACCTGAGCTCTGGTTTTGCAGCGGGCACGGGTGTCAAACTCGTCGGTGCGGGCATAGGTGTTAAACTCGTCAATGTGGGCACAGGTGTGGACTCCTGGAGCGTGTCTTCTGGAGCTTCATCCCTGTAGGCCGGCGATGGGGGGCGGGGGTATAGGAGGGGGTGTGGAGGCCATCTCGGGGTGGGGGCGCTGTTCGGTGTAGGTTGGGGGGGGGGGAGGGGATCCTGCGGGTGCCAGATCCTCGAGGGAGACTGTATCTTGTCGGCGTCGGGGTGCGCTACGTATGCATACTGGGGGTTGGTGTGAAGGAGCTGGACCCTCACGACCAGGGGGTCGGACGTATGGCTCCTCACGCGTTTCCGGAGCAGTACGGGCCCCGGTGTCTTCAGCCAGGACGGAAGCGAGACCCTGGAGGTGGATTCCTCGGGAAAACAAATAGGCGGTCATGAGGGGTCTCGTTCGTGGCCGTGCAAAGAAGTGACCTAATGGAGTGGAGCGCGTCGCGGAGGACCTCCTGCCAGTGGGAAGCTGGGAGATTCCTAGACCGTAGGGCCAGGAGGACGGTCTTCCATACCGTTGCGTTCTCCCTCTCCACCTGTCCGTTTCCCCGGGGGTTGTAACTGGTAGTCCTGCTAGAGGCGATGCCCTTACCGAGCAGGTACTGACGCAGTTCGTCGCTCATAAAGGAGGAGCCCCGGTCACTGTGGATGTAAGTGGGGAAACCGAACAAGGTGACGATACTATGTAGGGTCTTAATGACAGTGGCTGCAGTCATGTCGGGGCAAGGGATTGCAAAGGGGTAGCGGGAGCACTCGTCAACGACATTGAGGAAATACGTGTTGCGGTTGGTAGAAGGGAGGGGCCCTTTGAAGTCGATATTGAGGCGCTCGAAGAGCCGGGATGCCTTCACCAGATGTGCCTGCCTTAGCCGGTCGATTGAAGTGCGGCTTACGGAACCTCTGGTGACGGCGGACAGGAGGCAGCCGCACATTGGAGGGCTCCCGTTCGGGAACGGCATTTTCGGGGTTTAACGCCCGGTCCCAGGGGCAGCGGAGGCGGCAAAAGCAGGGAGAAGGCACAGTGAAAGGAAATGTCGAAAATAAGTAAAGAAACGGCCGTGAAAAAAGCTACTGAAAGTCCGTCGGGGAGTGGAAAGGTCACCGCGGGGACAGCAAGAAAAGTGGAGGCTGGGGCACCAGGGGAGGCTGCATTGCCCACGGCTGAAGAAATGACTAAGGTGATGGCCGTGGAACTCGAAAGGCAGTTCACAAAACACATAGAGGCGATGAGGAAGGAGATGGGGATGGTATTGAAAGTGCTGGTGGAGGAGGCGATTGCCCCGGTGAGGGCGGCGGTATTGAGCGCAGTGGCGGAGGTGCGGGAGCAAGGTGAGGCGCTGAAGGAAGTGGAAGAGACATTATTGCAGCACAGTGATCAACTTACAGTGGGACTTTCACTTGCAATGATGGTTCTTTGGGGCTTGGGTGTGTATTGGGGGTTTGTGTGCTAAAGGGGATTTCTTGGTTTTCCTGGGACCAGGCAAGTGGGAAAGAGACCCGGGCGGGGGCCTCCACGCTGGTCGTTTTTAAGCCAGCCAGTGAACGGGAGTGAGGTGGGGGAGGGGCTTGTGCCATCGGAGCCTGGCAGAACAGGTTCTGATGAGTCTAGCCGGGGTGGAAAGTTGGAGGAGGAGTTTCATAAGAGGAAGTGGAGGGGAGAAGCCGGGGAGGGGTGGTGGGGGGAGCTGTTTACAATTCATGGGTGTCATTTACGGTACTCTTTCAGGGATTGGATGGCATTGAATGTTAGCGGGGGGGGGGGGGGACAGACGGACTCTATAGGTCAATGGTAACCATAGGCGATTCCTGATTCCTTAGTTTTTTTTCCCCTTTGTCTTTCCCACCGTGGGAGGGTTTGTTTTATTTGATGCTTATATTGTCAGGTGGGGCGTTGTTTCGGGTGGTAGGCGGATGGGATCGTCGTTGTTGATATGGGGATTGACTTTTTATTTGTTACCGTTTACTGTTTGTTGGTGGGGTGTAAATTCTGAAGAAAATGTGAAAATGGAGAATAAAAATATTTTACGAAAAAAGAGTGTGGCTTACACTCCGTGCAGACTTGACAGTCCCTGGCCATGGCCCTGACCTCCTCGGTAGAGTAGGGAAGGTTGCGGGCCTTGATGTAGTGGATAGGCCAGGTGACCCCCGGGTGGCAGAGGTCATCGCGGATGGCCCGGAGTCGGTCATCTTGCACGCTGGCGCATGTGCCGCGGTACAGGGCATCTGGAGGCTCATTGAGCTTCCCAGGACGATACACTGTATCGTAATTATAAGTGGAGAGTTCGATGCTCCACCTCAAGGTTTTATCGTTCTTGATCTTGCCCCGCTGTGTACTGTCGAATATGAAGGCTACTGACCGTTGGTCGGTGACGAGGGTAAACCTCCTACCTGCGAGGTAGTGCCTCCAGTGCCGTACAGCTTCCACGATGGCTTGAGCTTCTTTTTCGACTGAGGAGTGTTGGATTTCGGAGGCGTTGAGGGTACAAGAGAAAAATGCGTCTGGCCTGCCTGCCTGGTTAAGGGTGGCGGCGAGGGCGACATTTGACGCGTCGCTCTCCACCTGGAAGGGGACGGACTCCTCCATCGCGCACATTGCGGCTTTGGCAATATCTGCCTTGATGCGGCTGAAGGCCAGGCGTGCCACAGCTGCCAGCGGGACGATGGTAGCTTTGATCAGTGGGCGGGCTTTGTCCGCATAGTTGGGGACCTACTGGGCATAATAGGAAAAGAACCCGAGGCACCTTTTCAGGGCCTCGGGGCAGTGGGGAAGGGGGAGTTGCAGGAGGGGGTGCATACGGTTGGGGTCGGGCCCTAGAACTCCGTTTTCCACGACATAGCCGAGGGCGCCCCTCTCGAGCAGGCGCTTTGTGTGACATAGTTGGACAGGACTCCAGCCACGTTTGCGACCCGGACGACGAGTTCCATGTGTTGGGAGGCTGTGACGGCCTTGTAGTTGCAGCTTTGCGCGAGGACCTTGTGGTCGTGTAGGTACTCCTCCACCTATTCCCTGGGGCGTTGGCGGCGAGTGGTGAGGAGATGCCGCGCAAACACTTCGTTCACCGGCCTCACGTATTGGTGCTTCAGCATCGCGAGCGCGTCTGAGTATGTGGTCGCTTCCTCGAGTTGCACGGAGATTTGATGGCTCATCCGGGCATGGAGGAGGCTCATTTTCTGTTCATCGGTGACGGAGGGCGAGGAGGAGGCGGCGAGGTAGGCCTCGAAACATTGGAGCCACTGTGAAAAAATCCCTTTGGCTTCGGCGGCCTGTGGGTCGAGTTCCAGTCGGTCAGGTCTGAGGGCTGCTTCCATGGCGATGTTGTAGTTGATTAAATTGATGCGACCATCAACTCACGTGACAGAGAGATGAAGTGAACAGTGGCTTTAATCAACTAGAACAGTGCCTGCCTGCGACTGCTCTGCACTGAGAGCCGCCTACAGGACAGCTGCTCTATATACCTCCCCTCAAGGGGGTGGAGCCAGGGGCGGAGCCCACAAGGGCACCAACATGATACAAGCGGTGTAATATGGTACAATGGTCCACAGGTGGAGCCCACATGGGTACCAACATAGTACAATGTAATACAGTGGTGAATGGTTCCCATAATACGTTCACCACACAGCCTCTATAATGCCCATTATATTAATTTTCGTTCATTTGAAATCACTTGAGGCTCTCCAAAATTTTCCTAAAGCATGCAATGCTTTTTCATAAAGAAATGCATAAAATACCAGATGGGATTATTTATTCATCAGACTCATAATCTTTCAATTGTTTTTCTGTTCATTGAGATGTCCCGACATGAAGCAGTGGCTGGGACTTTCCGGTCCTGTCCGCCACAGAACCATAAAATTCCTTACCTAAGTCAACTGGTCTGTCAAATTTTCCGTCTTGCCCGCAACAATTCCCACTGTGGACAGGACTGGAAAATCCACTTTGGGAGGAAGAACAGAAATGTATTTCCTAAATAGTGAGAGATTGGGAAGTGTTGATATCCAAAGGGGCCTAGGTGTCCTTGTTCATAAGTCACTGAATGCTAACATGCAGGTGCAACAGGCAATTAGGAAGGCGAATGTTATGTTGGCCTCTATTGCAAAAGTAAAGTATACTGCAATTGTATAAAGCCTTGGTGAAACAGCACCTGGAGTATTGTATACAGTTCTGGTCTCCTTACTTACGGAAACATATACCTGCCATAGAGGGTGTGCAACAAAGGGTCACCAGTCTGATCCCGGGAATGGCAGAATTGTCCTATGAGGATAGATGAAAAGACCAAACCTATATTCTGTGGAGTTTAGAAGAATGAGATATGACTTCAATTAAAGTCACAATTCTTACCGGGCTGGTAGATACAGGAAGGATGTTTCCCCCAGCTGTGAGGCCTAGAACCAGAGGCACACAGTCTCAGAATAAGAGGTGGACTATTTCAGACTGAGGCGAGAGGATTTTCTTTCTCTCAGAGGCTGGGTGAATCTTTGAAATTCTCTGTTCAAGAGGGAAGACTCAATCATTCAATATATTCAAGACAGAGATCGATAGATTTCTAGATAATAAAGATATAAAGGGATTTGGGGATAGTATGGAAAAATGGGCCAAAACTCTCAGGCCGCTGGAATTCCACGTTCCCGCGCGGGAAATTTAATATGGATATATGCATTATATTGTATTTATAAGAGATGAATTCATTCTGAAATGAATAAAATGGCATTCCCCTTTAAATATTTGACGTAATGAGGTTCAACCCTCTGTCCCAGAATGTTCCAGTGCATTAATAGAAGGCAACCTTTCATAATAACCACAATCAGAGACTGCTTCCAAATCAGTCTGACTCCAATCTTTCTGACCAGAATGCACCCCCGCCTATGGGTTTTCCAGCAGCATGGGGTGGATTCAATGGGAAATCTCACTGACAAGTGGGGAGTAGAGAATCCCGCTGCCAGTAAACGGCACCCCGCCAAGAAACCGGGGGACCAGAGAATCCAGCCCACGATGTTGAGGTGGAAGATCAGTCTTGAACCAGCTGAATGGTGAAGCAGGCTCCGAGATTGAATAGCTTTTGCCTGATCCTATTCCCTATATTTCTCTTGGAAGCTTCCAGTTGATTGTTTACTTCACAGAATCACAGAAATACACAGTGCAGAAGAGGCCCTTAGTCCCATCAAGTCTGCACCAACACATGAAAAATACCTGACCGACCTACCTAATCCCATTTGGCCCATAGCCTTGAATGGTATAACGTGCCAGGTACTTTTTAAAGCACGTGAGGCAAACCACCTCTACCACACTCCCAGGAAGTGCATTTCAGACTGTCACCATCCTCTGAATCATAGAATCCCTATTGTGCAGAAGGAGGCCATTCGTCCCATTGAGTCTGCACCGTCTCTTAGAAAGAGCATCCATGGTCCACCCTATTCCCAAAACCCAGTAACCCCACCTAACCTTTTAAACACTAAGGGGCAATTTAGCATGGCCCGTCCAGCAAACCTGCACATCTTTGGACTGTGATAGGAAACTGGAGCATCCGGAGGAAACCCACGCAGACACAGGGATAAAGTGCAAACTCCACACAGTCACCCGAGGTCGGAATTGAATCTGGGTCCCTGGAGCTGTGAGGCAGCAATGCTGACCACTGTGCCAATGTGCCGCCCGAAAAAAGTTTTCCCTCACATCCCCCCCAAATCTCCTGCCCCTCACCTTGACCTTGTGTCCCCTCGTAACTGACCCTTCAACTAAGGGGAACAGCTGCTCCCTATCCACCCTGTCCTTGCCCTTCATAAGCTTGTACACCTCGATCAGGTTGCTGCTCAATCTTCTCTGCTCCAACGAAAACAACCCAAGCCTATCTAACCTCTCTTCATAACTTCATACTTGAAAGAGAATTCATTAGTAACAAAATTTAATATGGATATATGCATTATATTGTATTTATAAGAGAAGAATTAATTCTGAAATGAATAAAATGGCATTCCCCTTTAAATATTTGACGTAACGAGGTTCCACCCTCTTTCCCAGAATGTTCCAGTGCATTAATAGAAGGCAACCTTACATAATAACCACAATCAGAGACTGAAGTATTTGCTTCCAAATCAGTCTGACTCCAATCTTTCTGACCAGAATGCAATGATTCATCAGGTCTTCAGTATTCTAGGCAAAACGCCTAGAGGCAAAACAAAAAAATGACTCACGGGCTCGCCTACTGCAGATAAATCAGCGACTAAATACAGAAAATACTAGATAAACTCAGCAGGCCTGGCATTATTTGTGGATCAGTTAATCGGCTGATTGTTGTTGATAACAGGTATCCTAGGCCTCGGAATTTTCCAACTTCTCATTTCAAGTAGACCAATTGGAGGTAAAAGGCTCTGTCGAAAGGCATGCTGGGGAGAAGAATGTATGCATAAATGAAGAAAATAAAAACTAGCATGGCTAATGAACTACTCTGTCTGTACTATGAAGCATTACAATAGTAGATGCAAATTAGATAACAGTAATTGGAGCCTTACCAGTCAATGCATGCAAGACATTTACTAAACTGAAGGGCACTGGGGGGTTTTCTCTTGGATATCCAGTCAAATTTGGAGACGAATGTGATGTGGATAGTTAACTAATACAATTAAGATAAAAATCCTTTACAGGAAAACAAGTCAAACTCTAATGACACATTGTATTTGGAAAAACTGGCAGCACGGTGGTGCAGTGGTTAGCACTGCTGCCTCACGGCGCTGATGACCCGGATTCGATCGCGGCCCATCGTCAGTGTCCATGTGGAGTTTGCACATTCTCCCCGTCTCTGCGTGGGTTTCACCCACACAATCCAAAGATGTGCAGGGTAGGTGGATTGGCTAAGCTAAATTGCCCCTTTAAAAAAATAGACCTGTGCATTAATCACAGGCAACACTGCATTCTAATCACAGTTTGGTATCTCACCGCCTACCTGAGCACACACTCCCGATCAGCGAACCGATGAAACCGAACCAGCACCGCCCGCGGCAGCTATTTAGCCTTGGGCCTCCTCGCCAGCACTCTATGGACCCCTTCCAGCTCCAGGGGCCCCTGGAAGGACCCCGCTTCCATCAGCGAGAACATAGGGCTGGATTCTCCGTTTCTGAAGCCAAGTGCCAACGCCAACGGAGGATCCGTGGTGTTTCAAGACGGTAAAATTGGCACAAAACCCTCCCCTATTCCAATACCGGTGAGGGCCTCGCACCAGCGCCACGTGAAACACCCACTGAATGTGCGGAAAACGGTTGGAGAATCGCCGGATCCCGGGCCGTACATGCGTAGGGCTGACGAGCTGCAACCGCGCACGCCTACAACCCCCACATATGCACCGGTCACACCAGAAAACATGGCACCGGCCATGCTGGACTGCGTACCCGCCCATCCTAACCACCTGGCCACCCCCCACCACTCCCCCCAGCCCTAGTAGAAGCCCCTGGCCAGCGGCACGGATCTGGGCCGAGTGTGGCAGTGCTGGACACTGTCGGGTGGACTGGCTCATGAAGTACCAACAGCATGGCGGTTGCGCGCGGCACGCGTCCCGATGACATCGATTTGGAGGGGCATAGTATTGCGAACCAGCGTCAAGTCGGTGCTTGCCCTGATTTCGCCGTCAGGAGTCATCCTCCACCCGATCGCCGTTCTTGATTTCAGCATCGGCTACAGAGACTCCCGCCCACAGTCTCTCAAATGGAGAATCCCGCCCTTTGTTTTAGACTGGCCCATTCAATCTTGATAATACCCTTTGGATTTGTTTCAGGAAAGAGCATCAATTCACATCAGTCTGTTCACTGATTCACAGAGGAGTGGTTTTAATCCGCAAAGATGTCAGGTGACCTTTGGACGGCCATATTTTTGGCCTAAGATATAAAAGTGGGTTTCAAATTCAGAACAGGGCATGCAGGTAGTGGACATGACATCCCCTTTCACCTCTATGCTCATTGACCGACACTGGCTCCCAGCCAAGCAACGTCTTGATTTTAAAATTCTCATCCTTGTTTTGAAGCTCTCCATGACCTTGCCCCTCCCTGTCTCTGTAATCTCCTCCGATCCCACTCCTCTTATTCTGCCATCTTGTGCATGCCCGGATGCAATTGCTCCACCATTTGTGGTTGCGCCTTTATTAGCCTCGGCTCCAAAATCTGGGATTCCCTCCCTACACTCATCCACCTCTATTGTCGCTTTCCTTCTTTTAGACTCTTTTTGAAGCCTACCTCTTTCACCAGACATTTCTTCATCTGATTTAATATTTCCTTATGTGGCTTGATGTCTTTCTTTGTTTTATAATGCTGCTGTGAAGTGCCTTGGGAAGTTGCATTACATTGAAATGTAGAAGTTGTGATTGTTGCTGCTGTTCAGGATACACTGGCCCAGATCCCTGCAAAGTAGCAATCATGTTGGATTACAGCTCCACTGAAGCTTTTCCACAACTGGATGCTGCTCCACATTTCTCAGCAGCTCTTCCAAGCCCAAATTCTTCAGAAATACGGAGTACAGCATTCCTCGAGGAACTCCATTGCATGGCAGAGCTGGGGGCCATGTGAGGGTAGCAGGGAAAGGAGGAGGGGTGGGGTGGGGCGTGAATCCAGACACACCCATATTTTCCAGCACTAGCAGCTCTTAGATACGTTTAAATGTCCAGTGTGAAGATTAGTGAATGGGTGAGTGGATGACTAGGTGGGTGGGTTGGATGGTAGGGTGGGTAGATGGGTGAATAGATAGATGGATAGAAGGCAGGTAGGTAAGGTGCCAGGTTGGTAGGGTCACAGGTGGCTGAGGTGGAAAGTGAGTAGGTGGGCAGTTGGAGAAAGTGGGTAATGTGGTAGTTGGATTAGTTGTAGCTGAGTAGGATGGTAGGTGGGTGGGGTGGCTGGTGGTCCTCAGCACTGTGAGGCAGCAGTGCTAACCACTGCGCCACCATACTTCCCTCCTTGGGTTGATTTAATCAAAACCAACAACAGCAGAGTCAACCAGTTACTGCTAATCGCGTGCAAATAAGATAGATTGATACAGAGGTGGTTATTTATAGTTTCTTCATTCAACTGACAGCAGAAATTATACATTGTCTCACTTTTGCGAGGCATATTTGCAAACGGGCAGTTTAATCATTTTGTTGCTAGGCTGCAGTTACTAAGTAATATTTTTTGGATTTGTTTATTTTTTAATTTAAATACAAAAGGCTTCTGAGAGACGAGGGAACTAGTGTTCTGAAAGATATTCCAAAGGGAGTGATATATTATTAAATTTCGATTGAATTGATCTTTGTCAGATAAACAAAGTATTCAAGTTTAGGAATACCACTCAATGACAAATTACAGTTGCATTAAGTGGTTTTAAAAGGTAAGCAATAGATTTAATACAATGTTAATAGCTGCCGAGTAGTAGTTTAAACCAGGGTTTTTCAAATTGGGGTTCGTGACCTGTGGTGGGTCGCGAGCGGATGTTGGCAGGGTCGGCGAACGGTCGATTGCGGCATTCCCGATCTCGGGAGAAGCGGCCAACATCTGCGACCAGTTTTTAGGAATACTCGCAGCGGCCACCTTTTAAGCTGAGAATGCCGGCTGCCATCAGCCTTTAAATGCAAACTCTGGACTTCTGGTTGCTGCTATGCAGAGCTAAGTCGCACGTTCGGCAGCTCCCACATGGAACGGACCTTTGGGCTTTTTTCAGGGCCCCCAACGGCATTTTTCCGACATTTCCCGGTGTGGGAAGAAGACTGCAACATTCCCCCGACTGTATATGGCTTAGACCAGGAGTGGGGCGACTAAGAAAGTGGTGGTGAAGCCAAAGAAAGTGCGAGGGAAGAAGAGCAAGATGGCGGTGGGCGGGGACCAGGCAGCGTGGATGCAGTGAGCGCAGGAGCAGCAGGAGGGTATCCAGCGCTGCTTCATGGAGCTCAAAGCGGACCTGCTGGAGCCGATGGAGGCTTCTATTGATAAGCTGCTGGAGACCCAGACGGCCCAAGGGGTGGCGATCCACGAGGTCCGACAAAAGATCTCAGATAACGAGGACGAGATCTTGGGCCGAGCGGTAAAGGTGGAGGCGCACGAGATGCTCCAGAAGAAATGGCAGGAACGGTTCGAGGAGATGGAGAATCGGTCGAGGTGGAAGAATCTGCGGATCCTGGGCCTCACGGAGGGGATGGAGGGGTCGGACATGGGGGCCTATGTGGTCACCATGTTAAACCCGCTGATGGAAGCGGGGTCCTTCCAGGGGCCCCTGGAGATGGAAGGGGTCCATAGAGTGCTGGCGAGGAGGCCCAAGGCTAACGAGCTGCCGCGGGCGGTGCTGGTGCGGTTTCATCGGTTCGCTGATCGGGAGTGTGTGCTCAGGTGGGCCAAGAAAGAGAGGAGCAGCAGGTGGGAGAACGCGGAGGTTCGAATATATCAGGACTGGAGTGCGGAGGTGGCGAAGAAAAGGGCAGGGTACAATCGGGCGAAGGCGGTGCTGCACAGGAAGGGGATGAAGTTTGACATGCTGCAGCCGGCGCGTCTGTGGGTCACCTACAAGGACCGGCACCATTATTTTGAGTCCCCGGAGGAGGCGTGGGCCTTTGTTCAGGCCGAGAAGCTGGACACAAAATGAGGGTCAGGTTGGGGGGGTCGGGCGTGGGGATGGTCGGCGTGTTGTTGTGTTACATTTTGAGGGGGATTTCTTTGTTCTTGTTTCTTTTTGGTTCGGTGTGGGTGGTTAGGGTGAGTTGGGCACTGATTTAGTTGGGTCTGTCGGGTGGACTCTTGGAGGGGGGCAAGTAAACGGAGTAGGGGTGGATGGCCGGTAGGGAGGATGGGGCTCCGCGGGGGAGGGTGAGGCCCGAGTCAGGGGTGAGGGGACTGGGCCTGTAAAAGGAGCTGCAACAGAGTAGGCGGGGCCGGGCAGGTGGAAAGCACTGGCTTTTTCCGGCGGTGAAGGCTGGAGGGGGCGGGGCCAGGGCAGGGCAGCGTGGGTTTTTTCCCGCGCTTGGGATGGAAGGGGGAGGTGGAGAGCCTGCTGGTGGGTAATGGAGGGGGATGGAAGGGGGAGGTGGAGAGCCTGCTGGTGGGTAATGGAGGGGGAGGGGAAGTCCCACAATGGGAGAAGTCGAAGGAGTGGCCGGGGTCAGCAGGAGTCAGCTGACTTGCGGGAGTGCAATGGGGGAGCAATGCAGCTATGAGGGGTCCTAGCTGGGGGGGAGGGGGGGAAACGGGTTGCTGCTGGTATGATCAAGGGGGAGCTGGAGCGAGTAGAGAGGGGTTGGGACATGGGTCTGTCTCCGTGGGGAACGGGCCGAGCGTGGGGCGCGTGGCTGGCCGAGGAGGGGTTATGGCCTGATCCGGCTGATAACCTGGAACGTAAGGGGACTGAACGGGCCGGTTAAGCGGGCCCGGGTGTTCGCGCACCTGAAGGGGCTGAATGCGGATGTGGTCATGCTCCAGGAGACACACCTGAAGGTGGCGACCAGGCAAGATTGAGGAAGGGGTGGGTAGGTCAGGTGCTTCATTCGGGGCTGGATGCCAAAAATCGAGGGGGAGTGGCGATCTTGGTGGGAAAGAGGGTGTAGTTCGAGGCGTCGAGCATTGTGACAGACAATGGCGGCAGTTACGTAATGGTAAGTGGTAAGATGCAAGGGGCGAGGGTGGAGCTGGTCAACATGTACGCCCCGAACTGGGATGATGCGGGTTTTATGCGGCGCATGTTGGGTTGGATCCCGGACTTGGGAGTGGGGCGCCTGATAATGGGGGGGGACTTTCACGGTGTTGGATCCGGCACTGGATCGCTCCAGGTCTAGGACGGGTAGGAGGCAGGCGGCGGCTAACGTGCTGAGGGGGTTTATGGACCAGATAGGAGGGGTGGACCCTTGGGAGATTTGCAAGGCCAGGGGCCAGGGAATTTTCATTTTTCTCGCACGTTCATAAGGCCTATTCCCGGATCGACTTTTTTATTATGAGCAGGGCGCTGATAGCGAGAGTAGAGGACACCGAATACTCGGCGATAGCCATTTTGGATCACGCCCCGCATTGCGTAGACCAAGAGCTGGGGGAGGATAGGGACCAGCGTCCGTTGTGGCGCTTAGAGGTGGGGCTGTTGGAGGTGAGCGAGCGGGTCCGAGGAAGCATAGAGAGATACCTGGAGGCCAACGATAACGGGGAGGTCCGAGTGGGGATGGTCTGGGAGGCGCTGAAGGCGGTGGTTAGGGGAGATCTGATCTCCATTAGGGGCCACAAGGAGAGGAGAGAGCAGAGGGAAAGGCAGAGGCTGGTGGGGGAGATGGTGAGGGTAGACAGGAGGTACGCGGAGGTGCCGGAGGAGGGACTGTTGAGGGAGAGGCGTAGCCTCCAGGCCGAATTCGACCTGTTGACCACCAGGAAGGCGGAGGCGCAGTGGAGGCAGGCCCAGGGGGTGATTTATTAATTTGGGGAAAAGGCAAGTCGGAGGCTGGCGCATCAGCATCGGAAGATCGGGGGAGTTAAGGATAGGCGAGGGATTGTGGTGCGGAGTGGGGTTGGCATCAATGGGGTCTTCAGGGACTTTTATGAGGAACTGTATCAGTGCGAGCCCCCACTGGAGGAGGGAGGGATGGGCCGCTTTCTGGACCAACTGAGGTTCCCGAAGGTGGAGGAGGGACTGGTGGTGGGACTGGGGGCCCCTATTGGGCTGCAGGAGCTGGCCAAAGGGATAGGGAGCATGCAGGCGGGGAAGGCACCGGGGCCGGACGGTTTCCCGGTCGAATTTTACAAACAATATGTGGACTGTTGGGCCCGTTGCTGGTTAGGACCTTCAATGAAGCAAGGGAGGGGGGGGGCTTTGCCCCCGACGATGTCCCGGGCACTGATCTCCTTGATCCTGAAGCGGGACAAGGATGTCCTGCAGTGTGGGTCTTACAGACCGATTTGTTGTTCAGTGTAGATGCCAAGGTGCTGGCGAAGGTCTTAGCCACGAGGATTGAGGATTGGGTGCCGCAGGTCATCCACGAAGACCAGACGGGGTTCGTGAAGGGGAGGCAGTTGAACGCGAATGTGCGGAGGCTCCTGAATGTTATGATGACGGCGAGGGAGATAGTGGTGGCGATGGACGCTGAGTGGGGGTACTTGTAGGAGATGCTGAAGCGGTTTGGGTTTGAGGAGGGATTCGTCAGGTGGGTTAGGCTGTTGTACGAGGTCCCGATGGCGAGTGTGGCCACGAATAAGAGGAGGTCTGAGTACTTTTGGTTGCATTGAGGGACGAGGCAGGGGTGTCCCCTGTCCCCCCTGCTCTTCGCACTGGCGATTGAACCCCTGGCTATGGCACTGAGGGAGTCAAGGAACTGGAGGGGGCTGGTGCGGGGTGGGGAGGAGCATAGGGTGTCGCTCTATGCGGACGACTTGCTGCTATATGTGGCGGACCCAGTGGGGGGAATGCCGGAGGTAATAAGGATCCTCAGGGAGTTTGGGATTTCTCAGGGTACAGGCTCAACATGGGGAAGAGAGAGTTGTTCGTGGTTCACCCAGGGGACCAGGAGAGGGGGTTGGCGAGCTCCCACTAAAAAGAGCGGAGAGGAGCTTCAGGTATTTGGGGGTCTAGGTGGCCAGGAGCTGGGGGGCCCTGCATAGACTTAATTTCACGAGGCTGGTGGAGCAAATGGAGGAGGAGTTTAAGAGGTGGGCCACATTGTCGCTGTCTCTGGCGGGTAGGGTGCAGTCAGTCAAGATGACGGTGCTCCCAAGGTTTTTGTTTCTGTTCCAGTGCCTCCCCATTCTTATCCCGAAGGCCTTCTTTAGATGGGTCAACAGGAGCATAACGGGGTTTGTGTGGGCGCGAGGGACTCCGAGAGTGAGAAGGGTGTTCCTGGAGCGGAGTAGGGATGGGGGGGGCTGGCGCTGCCCAACCTCTGTGGGTACTACTGGGCCTCCAATGCGGCGATGGTGCGCAAGTGGGTGATGGAGGGGGAGGGGGCTGCATGGAAGAGGCTGGAGACGGCGTCTTGTGAGGGTACGAGTCTGGAGGCGCTGGCAACGGTGCCGCTGCCACTCCCTCCAATGAGGTATACCACGAGCCCGGTGGTGACGGCTACCCTCAAAGTTTGGGGGCAATCGAGGCGGCACAGGGGGGAAGTGGGGGCCTTGGTGTGTACCCCGATACGGGGGAACCACCGGTTTGTCCCAGGGAGAATAGATGGAGGGTTTTCAGGGTGGCCCCCAAGCGTGGAATCCTGGATCAACGATATGGCAGGGTTTATTAAATTGGAGAGGGTGAAATTTGCCTTAAGGGGATCGGTGCAAGGGTTTTTCAGGCGGTGGCAACCGTTTTTAGACTTCCTGGCAGAACGGTAGACAATGGTCAGCAGCAGCAGCAACCCGGGGGGTGGGTGGGTTCTATTTTATTTTTGTTTGTCTATACTGGGGGATCTGAGGGGGTGTATATATTTGCTATGTTTGCTATGTGTTTCGGCGGGTGTTCATTTATTATTTATGTGTAGGGGGAGGGGGACACGGGGTTGTTTTGTTTTGTATTTAATTCTATTGGGTTCCTTTTACATTTTGTTGTTGATATTTTGTGAAAACTTCAATAAAAATTATTTTTATTTAAAAAAATGTAAACTCTGGAGTCTTCCCACCAGAAGCAGTGGCCAGTCACACGCCTGGCACGTACATTGATGTCACGTGCCATGTACGTCTATGCTTTGGGCGCAAAATCATGGAGGAGAGGTTCCTCCATTTTGTAGCTGTCAGCAAGCGAGCAACAGGACTGCACAGAGATGAAGGTGGGTAATTTTGTAATAAGGAAGAGAAGGCTGGAGACGCAAACAGACCAGGATCTCACAACTGAATCCACTGAAGAGAACTGCTCAGGAGACAGAGCAGTGCTGGTGTGAGCTGTATACAGAACTCCAGGGACTCTGATGAACAACCCATTAAGAATAAACTGAAATCAGGAAGAAAGCAATATCAAGATAATTTTTTGAGATGTGACTTTGTTAATTGTGCCAATGCAAATCAGGATGCAAAACCCAAGTGTGTTATATGTAGGGAAATACTGGCAAATGAGAGTTGGATGCTAACTATATCTTAACGTGCAGACATCTTTTCAATTCTAAACAAACTGAACCTCAAATTGCAAGGGGAGGATGATGATTGTTTTTGATACTGAAGAAATAGATGCTTTCCAAAAGTCAACCAAAGTTTGGCAAGTACGTGCACAAGCCAAAACTACTACTGCAAACATCTATGACTCTATGAATCTTCCCCACGCTGCTATAACACATCAAATAAAACAGTGTTAGTAAGGGAACTGTCAATAGACCGTTGAGCCTTATTTTGTTTCAGAGGAGAAGTTTGAGATTAATAAGAACAATTTTTTTTAGTGTCACAAGTAGGCTTGCATTAACACTGCAATAAAGTTGCTGTGAAAATCCTTTAGTCGCCACAGTGAAAATCCTCTAGTCACCACAGTGTAAGTACAGTTGGAATGACAATCTGCCTCAGTTGCCTGTCCGTGTACACTGAGGGAGAATTCAGAATGTCCAAATCACCGAGAAGAGATGGGTTAAAAATCCTGTTGCGTTTGAGACCCCAGAGTCAATTATTAACACAGCTAACTTCAAATGAAGAGACTAAACGTCTGCCTCACCTGTGACAGCACATTAAAAACACGCCACAAGGCCATGAGGCTGTCAGCATTCTGGAGTAGTGCCTCCGAGAAGTAACCAGTGCTGAGTAAAAAAAGCATTCTGTTGCAATTGCCCTTCGCAACGACGTACATGTGCGATGTTGGAATTTTCGTCCTCACAAAGATGAAGACAGCACAAAGGAACCAGCTGAACTCTGCACCCGATGTGCACATTACCTGTGAACCTGATTGGAGTGAGATCATGAGGACTAAGCAGGCTCACCTGTCACATTAAAGGTAAGCGAAAATGGTGTTTGACAAGGATGGGCCGGGATGGGTCACAAAGGTCGGCCGATTGGTAAAAGTGGGTACCGGGAAAAAAACGTTTGAAAAACACTGGTTTCGAGAAAAAGGAACATAAAAAATCCCCAAACAAGCAATTCCCTGCTTACTGAACTATAACTTCCGGTGTAGTGGTAATTGAGTCAGATTGTCATTCCAATTGTACTTTTTCACCTGGAAATCTAGCCGCTCCTATTTCACCTTACTGTCCAACACAAGCCGGCGAATTCCGTGCAGTGCAGTGGTTTCCTGAAGCCTACAATCGAGGGGGCTCAGTCGAAGGTAAGTAAGCTACGCGCCTGTTTTTTAACTGTTAAGTTGAAAGGTCCAACCACTTTGAGAGGCCAGGAAGAAGGTGCGTATTTAATGGTTAGTGGGGGAAGTAGGTTGAGTAGTCAATGGAAGGGTGGGTCAGGTGGTAGTGGGAATGTCGTGTGGTCAGTGGGTGGTTGAGTTGGGTACTCAGTGGAAGGTGCGTGAGTGGCTAGTGGGGGGGGGATGTCATATGGTTCACCAGGGGTGGGGTAGTTGGGGATTTGGGGGGGTAGAGGGGAGAGTGTCCCATGGGGTTGGGGAGTCTCTTGAGTGTGGGGGGTTGGCCAGGGAATGGGGGCTAAGCGTCAGGGTGGATCAATATAATAGTTCACAGAAGTTCAAAGTGGTTTTAATTCTAACTTTTTCTGGGTAATTATTGATGTAAGACAGTCGGAACCATCCAAAGTTTGAAATTTAAACCGCATTATTGGATGGTTCTCATTGCAGGTCAATTGCCCAAGGGAAGCTTGAAGTTCCAGGCTGATTGCTGATTACGAGGAATTTCCGGGATACCAGTGGCAGGGTAAGGGGTTGGAGTTGGTGGGTGAACTTTCCCAGAACTCCTTTGAGGTATATAGCTCCTTGAAGGTGGAACCTTGAAGGTTCATAGCTCCTTGAAGGTGGAGTCGCAGGTGGACAGAGTGGTGAAGAAGGCATTCGGCATGCTTGGTTTCATTGGTCAGAACATTGAATACAGGAGTTGGGACGTCTTGTTGAAGTTGTACAAGACATTGGTACGGCCACACTTGGAATACTGTGTGCAGTTCTGGTCACCCTATTATAGAAAGGATATTATTAAACTAGAAAGAGTGCAGAAAAGATTTACTAGGATGTTGCCGGGACTTGATGGTTTGAGTTATAAGGAGAGGCTGGATAGACTGGGACTTTTTTCCCTGGAGGGTAGGAGGCTTGGGGGTGATCTTATAGAGGTCTATAAAATAATGATGGGCATAGATAAGGTAGATAGTCAACATCTTTTCCCAAAGGTAGGGGAGTCTAAAACTAGAGGGCATAGGTTTAAGGTGAGAGGGGAGAGTTTCAGAAGGGCCCAGAGGGGCAATTTCTTCACTCAGAGGGTAGTGAGTGTCTGGAATGGGCTGCCAGAGGTAGTAGTAGAGGCGGGTACAATTGTGTCTTTTAAAAAGCATTTAGATAGTTACATGGGTAAGATGGGTATAGAGGGTTATGGGCCAAGTGCGGGCAACTGGGACTAGCTTAATGGTAAAAACTGGGCGGCATGGACTGGTTGGGCCGAAGGGCCTGTTTCCATGCTGTAAACTTCTATGATTCTAACTCCCTACATTACAGTGCTCGGAGGCTATGGGCCAATGTCTCTGAGACTTCAGCTCTCAGGTCTCGCTGCCTCTCCCTTTCTTGGAAGACTTATTCTGTAAAGGACCAAAACACCTGACCAGGATTCTCCGTTTAGGAGACTATGGGCGGGATTCTCCGTTGCCCGACACCGATATTGTAACCGGTGGCAGTGGACTGTGTCCAGCGGCGCCACACTCGGCCGGGAACTGTGGCGCTGGTCGGGGAGGTTTTCGCGAGGACTGGTGGGGGGTGGCCTGTGGGGCCGTATTTGGCAGGTCGGGTACGCGCACGGCCGGCACCATGTTGTACGGCGCGACCACTGCAGGTCATCGTATGCATGCACGGCCAGGGAGCAGGTTGTCTTTGGCACGGGAGCGGTGAGGATTCAGCGCCGCTTTTGGCATTGTAAAATGTCTGGAAATTCTCTGTTTCAGCCAGCACTTAGCCACTGAAACAGAGAATCCAGCCCCACTAGCCACTGAAACAGAGAATCCAGCCCCATGTTCTCCCGCAGGAAATGAATTGGAACTGATTTGTCCTCCTGCTGGTAGCACAAATCAGAAAACAATTCATTATCCCTTGCCATTCAAATTTATGCATGGCAAGAATTACGAGGGATTCACGAGGGAATCTCGATGTCAGGTCCCATGGTTGGCCACCGATTTCCCCCTTCATCGAAAGCAGCCTCCCACCACGCACCCCCCCCCCTCTCTCATTGCATCATGAATCAGTTCCCCACCCCTGGATTTTCTGGGTCCCCCCATCTCCTAAGTACCGGGGTGACCCCACCGGCCCCTATCATTCATTTAACCATTTCAAAGAGAGTGCATTCCAGTCACTTGCCCCTTCACACTTGAGTGATTTTGAAGTGCTCAGCTGGAAATTGACAGCACTTAACTCTTTGAAGTGGTTGATGTTTGTGAACATTGTGGTCAGAGCACTTGAGAGATATTGAACCATGAAAAATATGAATGAAGCAAACTATGTTTGTGGAAGCTGTTAATCACAGCCCAGTGTGGGAAATGAATGAATGGCTTGCAGCTCAAGCATCTGAGTGGTTTAAACACAGGTCTCTGGTTTACTCTTTCCAGGTGTTGACACGTGGTACCTCCTGTGTCTGAACCAGCAGCTATGCCCAGATGAATGTTACAACAGTAATCTTTCTCACTTGCCCTTGTCTGGACTGCTGTCCAGCTTCCGGACCGGGGTCTCTCTTCTGGGGGGGGGGGATCTGTGGGGGGTCCCTTTATTTAGAAGGTTTATGTGGTGGATCCCTATATTCAGAGGGTTTCTGGGGCCCCCTATTTAGGGGGTCTCTCTGGGGGTCCTTTATTAGGGGGTCTCTGGAGGGGCATGGGAGCGTCTGTTGTGGGTGGAGTGGGCAGGTCTGGCATTACGAGGGGGGGTGGGGGGGGGTCCTTGGGTGGACATTGGGGACAATTCCCTTAAGGAGTCACCCTCTTTTCGTACGGTGAGGTCCACCACGTAGGACAATGCTGGTAAAACCAGTAGTTATCCCCGGCCACGTGATTCTCGGCCCAGAGGACTGGAGAATCAAGCGGGCAAGGAGTTTCAGGTGTCCGGCCCACTAAGTGGACATGATTGGGTCATTAGGACCCATTTGCATCAATCTGCATCCTCTCACTGGCGCACGGGCGCAAACCACAATCTCACTGCCAGCGAGGGGCTGGAGCATCGGCGCCGATCCGGTTTATTTCCCTGATGTCCACATCAGAATACCGCTACCGGCTGCAGGCAGCAGTGAATCCAGGCAAGCATCTCTTCCCTCACAGCGCCAAATACCTTCACTCATCAAATCCCCAAGTTCAGTACTCTCTCGAGCAGTACTCTGTCGAGTTGCTTTCCGTACTCGTGGAGATATGCATCTACGAACATCAAGAAACTTCTCTACTTCTTGGCAACAGTATCAGCTATTAAAATTCCTTGGTTAGTTATAGCATGCTGTCTTATCCCTGTTGCTACGAATTGGTGGGCAAATAAAATGAAAATACATGCTTGTATTTGCAGCAGCCAATTAGTTCACACAAAGTTTCTACACTATAGTGATATTGATGGAGTAACATATCGAAAGAGTGGGAAGATTTTACTATTTTAGCCATTCCTACCAAGATCGTAGGACCATTCTTTCGGAATATTTTCACAATGTTTAAAATTGCACTAATAAATAGGAACATGCGAAACTCTTACTCCTTCAGACTTCGAAGTACCCCTTCTGTCACCAGTGTGACATTTCCAACTCCTCCATGAGTTACCTTTGTGATACCACTAGGCGAGATGGGCGAATTGCTGCTGATTGTTACTGGACTATGAGCAGTTTTGCACTAAGAAGGATTATTTCCTAAATTAATTCCCTGCTTTGTACTGTGTATGCTCTTGTCCGTGATTGGCTGTCGTGTTTTGTGTGTTGATTGGTCCGTTGACCTGTCCCTCATTATGTGTGTATGTATGTGCTGTGATGTTCATCTGAATATCATGACATCCCCCCTTTTTTACAGGATTATGTGCCTACGTGTTTATCAATAGAGATGTGTACTGAGTGTAGCTAAATGTGTGTGTGTGCAATATTTACAGCATGTACAAGGGGCTTAACTATATACAAGGGGCGATGTCGGGTGTGACATAACAACGAGGTTGTACCATAAACAAAGAACGAGGAAATGTTGAACGATAAAATGAATTCCTGTAACGATAAGAACATAAACATATTAACAAAGTGGTTGCATGAGTTCAATGTACAAACAGTCTCATAAGTCCAGTTTAGTAGGTGGGCGACGAATTCGGGTTGACCGCCTCAAGGGTAGGTCTGGAACCACCGGCTGAGGAACGGGCCTGGCCACGGGTGACGACGGAAGGGGCATGGTAGCAGGCAGTTCCACCAAGTCAAAATCAGGAACAACAGGAGGGCACGGTGTCGGTGTAAGGTCTTGTAGCGAGCGTGGAAGCAGGCGAAGAGCCCGGCGATTGCACCTACGAGCGGATCCATCAGGCATGCGAACCAGGAACGAGCGGGGAGCCACGCGTCGGAGAACTTCGGCAAGTGCTGACCAGCCACCTTCTGGTAGGTGGATGCGGACTTCGTCTCCAGGGGTCAGGGCGGGAAGATCAGTTGCCCGTGTGTCATATGACCTCTTCTGGCGACCGCGCTGCAGTTGCATCCTGTGCAGTACCGGAGCATGGTCAATTGTGGGCGCAAGAATGGAAGGCACAGTAGTTCTGAGGGCGCGACCCATCAACAGCTGGGCTGGTGAGAGGCTAGTGGGGCCGAGCGATAGGCCAGCAGGGCGAGGCAGAAATCCGATCCGGCAGCAGCAGCCTTACAGAGGAGCCGCTTGACAATGTGAACGCCCTTGTCTGCCTTTCCGTTGGACTGGGGGTGCAGAGGGCTAGACGTCACGTGTGTGAAGCCATACGAGGCAGCAAACGATGACCATTCCTGGCTGGCGAAACAGGGCCCATTGTCCGACATGAGCGTCATCGGAATGCTGTGGCGAGCGAAGGTGTCTTTGCAGGCCCTTATGACAGCGGACGACGTCAAATCGTGTAGGCGTATGACCTCTGGGTAGTTGGAGAAGTAGTCAACGATGATGACATAGTCCCTGCCGAGCACGTGAAAGAGGTCCACACCCACCTTCGCCCATGGGGACGTCACCAGCTCATGGAGCAGAAGCGTTTCAGGAGGTTGCGCCGGCTGAAACCTTTGGCAGGTTGGGCAGTTGAGCACCATATTGGCGATATCGTCACTGATACCCGGCCAGTATACCGCCTCTCGAGCCCTCCTTCTGCATTTCTCGACCCCCAGGTGGCCTTCGTGTAGTTGGTCGAGAACCTGCTTGTGCATGCTGTGCGGAATCACAATCCGGTCCAGCTTCAGAAGGACACCATCAATGACGGCCAAGTCGTCTTGGACATTTTAGAACTGCGGGCACTGCCCTTTGAGCCACCCTCCCGTCATGTGGCGCATCACACGTTGTAGAAGGGGGTCGGCCGCAGTCTCTCTGCGAATACGGGCCAGACTGGAGTCGTCAGCTGGCAGATTTGCCGATGTGAAGGCCACCTGCGCCTCGACCTGACATACGAACCCCTCCGAATCTTGCGGCGTGCTCACTGCTCTCGATAGGGCATCCGCAATGATAAGGTCCTTCCCTGGGGTGTAGACCAGTTGGGAGTCATACCTCCTGAGTTTTAAGTAGGATGCGCTGGAGGCGAGGGGTCATCTCGTTCAGGTCCTTGTTTATGATGCTGACCAGGGGGCGGTGGTCAGTTTCAACAGTGAACCGGGGAGACCATACACATAATCATGGAACTTGTCTAAACTGGTTAGCATGCCCAGGCACTCGTTTTCGATCTACGCGTAGCGCTGCTCTGTGGGGGTCATGGCCCGCGAGGCATAGGCGACCGGGGCCCATGACACAGTGTCATCCCGCTGCAGCAGCACTGCCCCCATGCCGTACTGGTTGGCATCAGTCGAGATTTTAGTGGCACGAGACGTGTCGAAAAACGCCAGTACCGGGTGTGCAGTGGTGAGCTTGAGTTTGAGCACCTCCCATTCCTGCTGGTGTGTGTGCTGCCACTGGAACTCCGTGGACTTTTTGACGAGGTGGAGCAGAGCTGTCGCGTGGGAGGCAAGGTTGGGAATGAACTTCCCCAGGAAGTTGACCATGCCTAGGAAGCGTAGTACTGCTTTCTTGTCTGCCGGCTGCGGCATGGCTGTGATGGCGCTCACCTTGTCTGCATCCGGACGGACCCCTGACCGGGAAATGTGGTCCCCCAGGAACTTCAGCTCGGTTTGGCCGAAAGAACACTTGGCTCGGTTGAGGCGCAGGCCGTTTTCGCGTATGCGTGCAAAGACGCGTTGGAGACGATAAATGTGCTCCTGTGGTGTGGTGGACCAGATGATGACGTCGTCCACGTAGACACGCACCCCTTCGATGCCCTCCATCATCTGCTCCATGATCCGATGAAAGACCTTGGATGCCGAGATGATGCCAAATGGCATTCTGTTGTAGCAGAACCTGCCGAAAGGGGTGTTGAAAGTGCACGTCTTTCAGCTGGACGGATCTAGTTGGATCTGCCAAAAGCCTTTAGAGGCATCCAGTTTGGTAAATATTTTCACCTGGGCCATTTCACTCGTGATCTCTTCCCGTTTAGGTATGGGGTAATGTTCCCTCATAATATTGTTATTGAGGTCTTTTGGGTCAATACAGATCCGGAGCTCGCCGGAGGGCTTCTTGACACACACCATGGAGCTGACCCACGGCATGGGCTCCGTGACCCGGGATAGGACCCCTTGGTCCTGGAGATCCTGCAGCTGCTGCTTGAGGCGGTCTTTGAGTGGCGCAGGGACCCTGCGAGGTGCATGACTGACCGGGGTGGCGACTGGTTTGAGCTGAATTCTATAGGTGTATGGCAGTGTTCCCATGCCCTCGAATGCCTCCTGGTTGTGGGCGAGGAGCGATTGGAGCTGTGCGTTAAACTCTGCATCCGGGAAGTCAGACGTTCCGTCTGGAGAGAGAGAATGGACTCGTTGCACGAGGTGGAGAGCCTTGCATGCCTGTGCACCCAGCAGGGAATCCTTCGATGAGCCGACTATCTCGAATGAGAGTGTGGCCGTGTGTGTGTTGTGTGTCACCTGGAGCTGGCAGGATCCCATAGCCGGGATAACGTTCCCGTTGTAGTCGACAATCCTGCACTGGGACGGCCGAATTGGTGGTCTGACCTTCATGGCGTAGAAGGCTGACCATGCTATGAGGTTGGCGGAGGCGTCAGTGTCCAGGCGGAAAGTTATCGGCGATTGGTTGACCGTCAGGGTGGCATACCATTCATCACTTGGATTGATCGTGTTAACTCGGTTCCCATCAATGACCGCAACACGGAAGGCGTCTCGGTCATCTGTGTCACCGGTCTGGATGTCGTCTGGGCAAGATTCGTAATGGGGAGGCTGAATGGTCCGCACGTCCCTGTGGGGTTGTCGGAGTTGTGGAAGATTGACAGGTTGAGCTGCTCGACAGTAAGCAGCGTAGTGGCCCACCTTGCCACAGCGTAGGCATTGTTGGGTTCTTGCGGGACATTGCTGCTTAAAATGTGCAGCTCCACAGTTGCCGCACGTCGTGATATCATGACGTTCGTTGCGCCACTGCGCATGCGCAGTTCGGTCTTGTGTCGGACGCGCCTGCACATCACGTCCCTCGGTGTTGCCATAGGTTTTGGGACGCACAAGCGCGGGAGGCCCCGAAAACGCGCGAAATGGCCGACGTCGTCCGGGCCGCGGGCCGGGAGGAACTCGATCGCCAGGACCCGTTTGGCCTCGTGGGGCACCTGGCTCGCCAATCCGGCCGCGTAGGACCCACGCCGCGCCGATTCGGTCGTCTGAAATTGTGCATCGCGGCTAGTCGCGTTTTCGTGCAGGACACGGGCTTCGATTGCGGAGGCTAAGGTGAGGCCTTTTATTTTTAAAAGCTGCTGGCGTAGGGTGCCTGAGACGACCCCAAAAACGATCTGGTCCCGAATCATGGAATCGGAGGTGGTGTCGTAACCGCAGACTGCGCGAGGATGCGGAGATGGGTAAGGAATGACTGAAAGAATTCATCCTTACCGTGTAGGCGCTGCTGGAAGAGATACCTCTCGAAGCTCTCGTTGACCTCGACGTTGAAGTGTTGGTCGAGCTTGAGAAGGACCGTCTTGTATTTGTATTTGTCCTCGCCTTCCGCGGACACCAGGGAGTTATAGACATGGATGGCGTGCTGCCCTGCGGTGGTGAGGAGGATGGCGATCTTTCTGGTGTCCGAGGCGCTCTCTCTTTAGTTGGCTTCCAGAAAGAGCTGGAAGCGCTGCTTGAACAGCTTCCAATTTACGCCGAGGTTCCCAGCGACTTGTAGCGGCTGCGGTGTGTTGACGGTGTTCATGGCGCAGGATGGCAGATTTGTGTGTTGGTGTCAAATCACTCCTGGTATCATGAAGCAACACAGACGAACCAACACGGTTGCGAATGGTATAATGCAGTTTTATTTCAATGAACTATTAACATATTAAACTCTGGTATTCAGCACATGGTGAATCTCTGAGTGGCTGGCAATGAGGTCTGTGCCCTGAGCCCTCTCCTGCTCGAGTGCCCAGGAAGCGTCGTGCTCCCTGCTTTGTACTGTGTATGCTCTTGTCCGTGATTGGCTGTCGTGTTTTGTGTGTTGATTGGTCCGTTGATCTGTCCATCATTATGTGTGTATGTATGTGCTGTGATGTTCATCTGAATATCATGACAGTTACCTTTTAAATTTAAGAATGTAATGAGCCCAAATTTCCCTCGAGATAATGGTTTAAAAGTGACTTACTCTCAGGAGGACCCACGTGCAAATTGGGACCGGGCCTTTCTCAACCTAGCAACATGCTCATTTGAAAAGCAGCAAGGTGCATAATGTGTCAGTCTACTAATGTCTACTAACATTTACACTACAAAGAAAATTAGGTGAAGGTTATATGATATATTGCCTTCACAGTATTTGTTTTGAGAGCAAATGACAGACACTCCGAAGTGAATATTTGCAATATTCATGGCTGCTAACAATATTGAAGGCTTTAATCATTTCCTCTCTTTAAATAGCACACGCAAGAGAATATGTTTCACTGCAGTGTCCTGTATGATGAAGATTCGGCCTACGCCCCATTCCGAATCGGGATGCAACTGGAAGAGGATGTAAAAATTTACCTGGATGAACAGGTTGAGTTGATCAATGTCCCGGTGCCCCAGTTCAGAGGAGGGGATGCTGCTGATATCATCCATGACTTCCAGCGGGTAAGTTACTGAGCTAGTTGCAAATTGTAAGTGAATGAGTATTAAAAAAAATTTGAAAATTCAACAAGAAAACTTAAATTATTATTTATGTAGTGTGTGATGTGACTTGATAGAATTCAAACACACTTTTGTGATTCTGTGCCCATATTCGCCATGGGCGCAAACGACGATATGGGGGCAAAATCACATAAGAGTCAGGAAACAAGATCTCACCGGCAAGGTCTAATTTCCTAATTTTCCCCGCTCTTCGCTGGTGACAGAACAAACATATCCATACATTTCACCACGTGATCCCGTCTCACTGAATATTCATACAACAGGGGCGGGATTCTCTGGTTTGCCAGCCATGTTTTCCTGCGCGGTGTGCCCTCGCTGGCAGCGGGATCCTCTGTACCAGCAGCAGGCCAATAGGATTTTTCATTTTGGCCAGACCACACCGCCGGGAAACCCACTGGCGTGGGTGTGCTGCTGGCGGTGCGGAGGATCCCGCCGACAGAGAATTCCGCTGGAGGTCTTTAAAAACCGTTCAGTCGGTTGGGGGGGGGGGCGAATACCCAGGCACTGCCTCCCTGGTCCTGTCCTTAGTACAGGTTTGCAATGCACCCCTGGCAATGCCACCCTGGCAGTACTGGGGGCAGTGCCAGGGATGGGTCCTCTGGGGAGTCCCATTGTGTGGTGGGGTCCCTTATTTGAGTTGGGGGGGGTGGGGGGTGCTGGTGCGTGTGAGGGGGGCATTGTCCCTGATACAGGTGCAGTGGTGTGGGGTTGGGGGAAACGGCCCCAATAATTGTGTGGTGGGGTGGGGAAGAGAGCCCCTGATACCTCCGAGGTGGGGGGATGGAAAGAGATGCTTTTGTGTGGGGGGGAGTGTTCTCCATGTCTGGGAGGGGGGGTGGGAAAGAGTTTATATTTAGCGTAAACCGGTGCACACGTTAAAGACGGTGCCCTGACCGCTGTGGAGTCAGCCTTGCTGGCTTTTTCAGGCCCCGCCCCACCGGACACGCGGCATAAACCACGCCCCATATTTCTTTGCACAAAGTGCCAGAAAATCTGGTGTGAAACTCAGCTGTGCATCTGCAGAGATGCTCTCCTGTTTTCAGTCAGAGCCTGTCAGAGCCTAACACTCTCTCAAATTCTGCCCACTGTCTGGTCCCAGGGTTATCAATGGTACTTTGAGTACTCTGTGTCTTAGTGGAAATACACAGATGCGCCCATACCATTTTCAACTCTTTGGCCCCTCATAATGTCAGGTGATTCCTCGTAAGAAGGAAGGGAAAAAAAATCAAAGAGTGAGCTTTCTCCAGAGAACCTAACAGAAGCTGGTTTCAGATCAACATTCAGGGGACACCACTTTGCTGACTGGCCTGTTATTGTTCTTCAGCCTTGTTAGTAACTGAAGCTTGCGGTGAAGCTCCTTCTTGATATTTCCTGTGTGGAGAAAAACACAAGTTGAGGCCGAGAACACATTAAAGTAAAACTGCGAGGATTTGCTTCTCCCTCCTTGAAAATACAAAAAACAGGTGCTATTTGTAGTTGCCCGCTTACCTTGGTTTGTGATAACCTTGCGTCCATGTTGCTGACCATTGAATCTCAGGAGCACATGAGAATTCTAAGTGTGTGGTAACGCAGGATGGATTTTCTGTCCGAGGTGGGATTTTCTGCGCTGGGAGGGTGATTTTTAAAATCCGAAGTGGAGTCCAGATTCCCATGCGGGGAAAAGGAGAGATCGTTTTCACAGTAGCAACTACATTTGTATTTGTTTGCAGCGGTTGACTGCTTACCATGACATCTCTCTGGATAAATGCTACGTAATTGAACTGAACACCACCATTGTAATGCCCCCTCGCAATCTCTGGGAACTGCTGGTCAACGTGAAGGTCAGTCACCTTTTTTCAATTTGCCCTTTTAAGATTTACTAACAGATTAAATGGAATGCTGTATGAATAGGAAATATTCTGTTTTGTAATAATAGAATAGATTTTCAACTTAGTGCGTGGAACTTTAAATGAGTGCTTTTGATAATAGGTAGCTGATCTACAATGGCAGTTTTACATTGGGCTGTAAATTGAAAATCTGCAGAAGATCCAAGGATTAAAAGTGTACCATGTGATTTGTAGCACAAAATGTTAATACATTTGATTGAAATTCCTTTGTTTATTGCTTTAACAATGGTATTGACTTGCTTATTTTAAATGCAATTTTAACTCTCAGATTATTTCACTCCTTGCCTTATCTGTTATGGTTCTTCGGCCCCTCTAGTAAATGATGCTTATGATGAGTTTTCTTGTCAACGTCTCCTTTTCTTGTCAACGCCTCCTATGTGGAGCCAATCACAGGATGAGAGACTGCATCAAAATAAAATGGTGAAGGAAATTTCTCCCTCAAAAATGCTAAACTATGGGGGCAGCACGGTGGTGCATTTGTTAACAGTGCTGCATCACGGCGCTGAGGTCCCAGTTCGATCCCGGCTCTTTGCACATTTCCCCCCGTGTTTGCTTGGGTTTCGCCGCCACACCCCAAAGATGTGCAGGTTGATTGGTCACGCTAAAATTGCCCGTTTATTGGAAAAAATGAATTGGGTACTCTAAATTTATTTTTAAAAAGAAAATGCAAAACCATGTACTAATTGGAGAACAAACTGTCCTAATGTGCAGATCTTTGAAAATCTGAGTTAACAATCACATTATTAATCCTCGCAGAAGGGGACCTACCTGCCACAGACATATGTTATTCAGGAGGAGATGGAAGTTACAGAACAGGTCAGCAACATGCAGCAACTGGGTACCTTTATCCACCGGCTGTGCAATGGAAAGGAAATATACAAGCTGAAACGCAGGAATGTAAAAAGAGGTAAGCCCTGTATGTCGGTTTTCCATCTGATCCAACATGAATGATGCTCATCTGAGACACGAGTGCTGAACTGTTCTAATCTGACAACAGAATTTCTTTAAGGGGCTAAGAGCAATTTAATTTTAGCCTTTTTCTCTGCAATAGTAATAGCTCCACTATTATGTGAGACTGTAATTGTGAAATCTGCTGAAACCCATTAAAATACAGTCAACGGTACCATCCACCACTCTGATTCAATGTCTGATTACAAGGCTGTGACCGAAAAGAGGTGCACTTTGACTTAAACCTTAGAATCAACTCCTTATGAAACCCCCAGAATTGGAAATAATGAGCAGTAGAGAAGTGAAACTGATTGGAGCTTGACTGTACCTAATAGGGACAGTGCGATACTTGGGAGCTGATACACCGTGTCTCACCGTGACCTAACAATACTATTCAGACAGACTGGTTTGAACCCCCAAGTGAGTAAATATCATTCTTGTAATAACACTGAAAGAAGCTGATACTTATCAAGTGAAGCAGGAAAAGCCATTACTGAAGGCTGAATTCACAGTTCTAAGAGAAAAGTAAGAAATTTTATGAAAAGGCAATATAAAGAGATTGTGTTATCCAGCAGCAAGGGCTCGCAAGTAAAATAGTTATTGGTCTGGCTTGCATTATCAAATCCTCACGTTGCTCTGACCAGACAGAAACTTATGGGGCTGGATTCTCCGGTCACCGACGGCGAAATCGCGTTCGGCAATCGGCCGGATATTCAAAGTTCCCGACCAAATTGGGGTCGGCGCTGCTTTCGCGATGCTCCGCCCCCTCCAAAGCGGCGTATCGACGGCCTCGGGGCGTTGCCTGAGGCCGGCACCCCCGAAGCTCTGTCCCCGACCAGCCGAGTTCCCAATGGCGTCGGTCGCTGGTGCTATCATCCGTCGGGGACTCGGCGTGACGGGTGCAGACTCAGTCCAACGGCATCACAGTCGGGGGATGGCCAATCCGCGGGCAGGGGGGACTGTATCAGGTGCTGGGGGCACTGTTGGGGGTGGTCTGGATCGTGCGAGCCGGCCAAAGGGGGGGGACTATTTTGCAAGCTGGGTCTGTGAGTGGCGGTGACCATATTGCAAGGCGCAGCCACTGCAGGCGGCCGCCGTGCGCATGCGTGGCCACGGACCTGGCAATTCTCCGTGTCGTATTGGCAGATAGAGCCGGGTGCTCTACGCTGCCGGCATGCTAGCCCCCAACTACACACCGGATCGGTGGCTGTTTTGCGCAGAATTTTCGGGCGTAAAACACCTCTGTTTCCACATCGGCGTGAAGACATAGCCTCACAATTGGAGAATCCAGCCCATGAAATCTGGTGCAGCTTCAACACATTGTTGTGTAAGAGTAGATAATAATGTTTTTGGTTAATTATATCATTATAAAAGCTGTGATAAACCATCTCAAAAGAAAATGTAATATGTTGACCGTGTTCCTTTAAATCAATTATACAGAAATAATTATATAAAGTATAGTCATGACAATTGCAAAATGAACATGTGCAAAAACAAATTTAGATGTTTAAACAGGAAATGCGTTTCTTACTATGGAAAAGCAATCTTAATTGCTGATTCAAAAAAATGGAAGCAGTAAAATATTAGGTTCACCTGGTAACTGTTCACTTCCTGGTAACTTGTTCCCTCATAAATGTTTCTGTCCAAGTTTATCATGGAAAATTCTTAAACTCTTCCCCAGCACCATTGCTGGTGAGAGGGTCACATTAATAAATTGTGCTCAGGCTGCTTCCGTTAAAAAAGGTGGACATACAAATTTGTAATAGAAATAGAAATATGTGGAGAGAATGTTGGATTTTTAAGTGGGGACTGCATTGTATCTGCATTCCCTGATCTAAACAACCCCTGCCAAGTAAGCCTGCTTTGCCTCAGAGTGACTCATACGTATGGGAAAGGTTGAAGATAGTGCAAAATTAATGTTTAATAAATGAAAAACCATCCTCTCCACATTGAACAGTTGTCGGCCATATGCATTTACAGAATGGACCAGTTACGGTTTCTCTTTCTGTTCCAGCCATCGAGAAGCGTGATGTCAAGCACTGCCAACGCATACGACACTTTGTAAATGTATTTGTGGTTGAAACATCCATCTGCGAAAGGGACTGAAGTCACAAAGTTTACAGTATCTATGTTACTCAAGGCACAGCTGCTTGCAGTTATTCTTGCACACAAGGTCAACGATATATTAGTTTCCTACACTCTTGTTCATGTCTTTGTGGTGACTCTGCAATCCTGTAATGAAGTGGTCAAAGTTGCATTTTAACATTGCATTAGTTGCTTTTTGCAATCCAACAGCCTTTATGCTGCTGACGAATCATTCAGAACAGAAAGGGTAACCTCTCTCCCTCCTCATAACACTGCATGGCTGTATCTGTTAAACATCCAAATTAGGAGTATGTACTTCACAGCATATTTCACAAGTTTCAGTTGAAAAGACAAAAGTAACAAAATTACTATTTCGACCAAAATGAGAAAAGAGAAATGTACACCTGAGCCAAAAATGACTGTTGCGTATATTTATGTTGCAAATGTAGCATAGAAGTAAATGATATGCTTGAAAGAATAAAATTGTTGAATCAAAAGTAGACTCACATTCTTCTTCATGCCTCCATCTGTGTCTCTGTTTCTTTACTGCAGGCTGGGACACTTTGTCAGACATGCTGTGGAAGCAATGTCCATTATCACATTCCTGGAGAGATTTTTCCTGTTCAGCCCTACTGTGCCAAACCATCCAAAACACTCCAGTGAACAATACTGAGCACATAGTATATTGATGTTCCAAAGAACAGGCACATCATTAATTTTCCTTCTGCATTACTCATGCCCAAAAACCAGCAGGAAGGAGACACACTTAAGCTGTCACTTACAATTGAAAACCTTATATTCTGTTGAACATCCAAATTAGGAGTGTCATGATATGTAAACATGCAGCTAATGAACACATAGAATAGGACACGACAATGAGCAGTCAGGACACTCAGGGGTGGTATCTCACTATAAAAGGGGTGAGGCACTCACACCCCGCCTCTTTCCACAGACCAACATCTACAGAGTGAGACAGGGTGTATCCTCAGCATCACACCCCAGCACGTGGCTTAGAGCAGGCTGGTTCAGTTAGACTGTGTTACTACATTTAGATTAGCAGAGAGTCAAACTCATTGAGAACTGTGCTAATAGATCAATAAAACACATTGAACTCACTTCAAAGTCTGGAGCATCTTTTACTCAAAACTGCATCAAGTGGCAGCTTGTGTTATTCCAAATTTCATAACACAACAAGGAGTATGTATTGCACAGCATAACACAAGTTTCAGTTGAATTACTATTTCGTCCAAAATAAGACTAGAAACGTACACAGGGCAGCACGGTAGCACAGTGGTTAGCACAGTTGCGTCACAGCTCCAGGGTCCCAGGTTTGATTCCCAGCTTGAGTCACTGTCTGCGGAGTCTGCACTTTCACCCCCTGTGTGTGTGGGTTTCTCCCGGGTGCTCCAGTTTATTCCCACAGTCCAAAGATGTGCAGGTTAGGTGGATCAGCCATGATGAATTGCCCTTAGTGTCCAAAAAAAAGGTTAGGTGGGATTACTGGGTTACGGAGATAGGGTGGCAGCATAGGCTTGAGTGGGGTGCTCTTTGCAAGGGCCAGCACAGACTTGATAGGCCAAATGGACGCCTTCTGTTCTATAAATTCTATGATTCCAAAAGACTGCATGTAAAATCTTTGTAAAAGCTCACTGCATGATTCGTGGTTACATACTGAAACAAAGGATGTTGTAGCCACGTAAAATGGCTGATTCCCGATTAGAATAGTCAAACCTCGATTTAAAATGGCGAACGGAAGAGGCTGATGGGAAAATCAGCCAACATGACTCAAACGGACAGCTGCAGGTAAAACCGTGTATTCGCCTCTGGGGAGGTCAGTCCAGACCGATACCTGCAGCCATCAACATCACAACAGTCCAGCCATCTGCATTTTAATCAGCCATCCCCGGGAACGATTGCTACAAATTAGCAATTGAAAGCCTACCCAGACCTTTCGGCGCCAGCAGCGGCTAACACAAAGAAAGGTAAATGACCACCCCCAATCAAGGAATCGCTCCAGTATTGGAGCATATCGAACCAAGTGATTGGGACCAAGTCCAATCACTTGGGACCAGGTACGAGGTCCGCCCCGAGAGGCGGGAAGCCCCTGGGGACTATAAGAATAGGGGCCAAGTTCAACTCGACCCTTCTCTTCCTGCTCGCAACCTTCGAGACCTTTCTACAAGAAACTGTAAGTGTTACTCCAGCGATCGCTACCAGATAGGCGCTCCTGACTATCGACTTGTACCAGCTTTTGAATCCTGCAGGCTCAGAACCAATTCGAAAGACCATTTGTTTCCCTGACCTGGTGGGCCATTTCCAAAGTTAAGTATTGGCTTTTAGTGGTAGGTAGTAGTCTAGAAGTAGGATTATTGTATAAGTATTAATTGCTGTATATAATAAATGAGCGTTGATTTAACTCTTACTAAGCGTCGTGTTGCATTATTAATCATTACTTGGACTTGAACCACGTGGCGGTATCAGAAAGATACCTGGCGACTCATGAGCAAAGGTGACAGAATTAGAATAAGTAAACTAAGGCTAAAACGAGCAACAATGTGTTTCAGGATGGCCACAAATCTGCCAATAATGATCTTGTTACTTTTGGAAAATGCAGCAGTGCAGTGAAATTAGTTACTTTTTTCTGTTTGTTATTCAGTGAAGGGAAGGGAATAGGTGCATCAGTCATCCAGTTGAACTATGTTTGGGTAGCATATTCACTGAAACAGCAGGCAATCTCACTCGCCTGGGAGGCGATGGAGACAAAATGTTGCAGGAAGAGGTGATGTGCGATATAGGCGTGATAATCCCTAAAAGGAAGAAAGTCCCCTTGCGTGCACGTTTAGCCCATGATTCCCCGCACCCCCCAAAAACACCCAGGCCGGGCTTCCCAGTCCGATCATGCACGTGCAAAAAATGCCAGCCTGGCATCTTGGCAATGCCAACCTGGCAGTGCCCTTGCCAGATAACAGTGCCACCTGGGCATCTTGGCAGTGTTGCTAACTTTGCCTTAGTTTAATTGCTCTGTTTTATCACCTTTGCTCTTGAGTCGCCAGGTATCTTTATGATACCGCCACGTGGTTCAAATACGAGTAATGATCAATAATCCAATACACCGATTAGTAAGATTTAAATCAAAACACATTTATTATACACAGTAATCACTACTCATGCATAAATTCTACATCTAAGCTACTTCTTACAACTAACAGGCCTATACTTAACTTGGAACTGGCCCACGAGGTCAGGGAAACCTTTCGTTCGGGTTCTGCGGGATTCGAAGTTGGTACAGATTGATAGCTCAGAGCACCTATCTCGTAGCGAGCGTTGAAGTAAGACTTATAGATTCGATCGGCTGCTGAAGAGTGACGAGAGCTGGAAGCGAGCCGAAGAAGAAGAGAGCGACTTGAACTTGGGGCTCAATTCTTATAGTCCCCAGGGGCTTCCCGCCTGTCGGGGCAGACCGTGTACCTGGTCCCAAGTGATTGGACTTTGTCCCAATCACTTGGTTCGATTTTCTCCAATGCTGGAGCGGTTCCCTGATCGATGGGCGGTCTTGAGTTGGTCGTTCACCTCCTTTTGTGTAGGCTTCCGCTGGCGCCAAAGAGTCTGGTCTTGCTTTATGTGTCTAAATATTGCTCATTGTTCCCAGGGATTGCTCATTAGTATGCAGATGGCTGGTGTTTTGTTATGCTGATGGTTGCTGGTATCGATCTTGTCTGGCCTTTCCAGAGGCAAATACACAATAAACCTGCAGCTGCTCATTTTTGTCCTGTTGGCTGACTTTCCCATCAGCCTTTGCCATTCACCATTTTAAATCGGGAGTTAGCCATTTTAAGTGGCTACATACCCTCCTTGTGATCCTGACACGAAGTGTGAAGGATCACATAACTATGTTGCTTTCCATTCCCTGACATGGGGGGGGGGGCACTTCCTTCATGGCCTCTGCACTGACCATAGCTATGCAAAAAATTTTAAACTAACAATTCTAAGGGCGCTATGTCAGACAGGGACATGCATTACAAAACAATAAACTGGGAACCTCTAACTATCCTTAATACACTACACTCACTTAAACATTTCATCATCCTAACTTCCTCAACCATACAACAAAATCATAGCAGTTTATACATCAGTCTTCCTGGCTTGGCAGTCAAGCTCAGGATCGTACAACTTGCTCATGCACAGTTCTTTACATTTCTTTATTTACAATAAACGCAAGTGAATGTTCTTTATTATAGATCGCGGGGGTCAGGGGTCTGGTCATATCCGAAAATAGGGGATCTGATCCTATGTACTGGGGTTCGAGCGGGGTAGGCTCTCCTCCATTTCCGTAGACGCATAGTCTACACGATGCAGCAGAGTATCGCTAATACCAGTAAGGTTTCTATTACATATGCCAGAGAGTACCAGGTTATAAACCTGGCACACCAAGATGATGTGGTGTCGCTGGTGACTGGGCTCTGGGTACTGCGGGGAAGTGAAACATTAACGGCTGGGGGGCTTGAAGTCATGGGGTTCGCGTTCACTCGCAACCAAATGTCCATTATCATGAGGGTGATCCATGTGGAGGAAGTCCTCATGGCTCATCTCTTTCCTTTTCTTTTCTTCTCTTCTCCGGTCCTGGAGCTTCTGGAGTTCTGCGGAAACAAGCATAGTGTCTGTAACTATCTTTGTTTAATATCTCGTACGATAGTGTATCTGTCCTGTAGTGCCAATTACTCCCTTTATAATTGGTCACTATGTGTGACTCCCTCATTTTTTTTCAAAAATCGAATTTTAGGACAAGACACACTTCCCAATAATGAACCAGTGCGAGCCGTCTCGCAGACTGCGCAATTTACCATCCCAATGTTTCAGGTTGTAACTAGCATGTGATTGGCAACCTAAAGGTTACCTAAACAAAACAAAACTTTTTTAACGAAAAGTGCCAAAATGAGATGTGTATGGGCCGCAACGGGTAAGAGTTGGATGGAGTCCCCGGGTAGGACGGCTACCAATGCCGTGTCTCCCCTACCCGAGCATAGTTGAACAGAGGGGGGGGGTTCCCAAGCAGGGCGGGTCCCAAGCCGTGTCTCCACTGCCTGAGCAACCGACAAGAACGGGCGAGAAATGTAGTCATCGTGGTGGGGCTGCCGTAGTGGTTCTTTCCCTCGAACCAGAAGGGCAGTTCCGAATGGGCGTCTGGTACCTTCTGGCTATCGTCCGAGTCATGGTCGCTGTCTCTGCTGCTGCAGTCTGTGGGCGTTCCGGGGCGGAATGTATATTTAGGGGGTGGAGTCGAGGTCAAGTCCGTGGCTGGGCTGGACGTGTTGGGGGATGGTAGGGTTACGTTGGCTGTGGGCGGGGCGTTGTGTGCTGTGTTGAGCATGACGTGGTGTGCGTGGTTCGACTGTGTTCCATATGCCTTCAGCTGGTTTATATGGAACCACGCAGTCTTACCGTTGGGGTACTTTATTTTATATACAGAAGGGCTTACTTTATCTGCAATGTAGTACGGACCCGAGTATTTTGGTGACAGGAATGTGCTGGGGTTATATACAGAGAGCATAACTTGCTGTCCTATACTGTACTCAGTCGCATGCACTGTCTTGTCGAAACAAGCCTTGCTCTGTTTCTTTCTGGTGCCCAATTTTACTGCGGCTGCTAGCTGAGCCGTTTTAACATTTTCCACTAATTGTTCGACTGCTTTCTTGTGTGTGAGGGCCGTCACTTCGGGGCTGGTCAAGTCCAAACCTAATAAATATTCTGTGCCTTTCATGGGGCGTCTGGTCATGAGGGTGGGTGGGGTGTAACCTGTGGAAGTAGAAATTGTGTTACGCAAAAACATCAGCGCAAAAGGGAGGACCGAGTCCCAAGTGGTGTTGTTTTGCTGGACCATTTTTCAGAGGGTGGAGTTTAGGGTCCGATTCATGCGCTCCATGATACCACTCGACTGTGGGTGGTATGCTATGTGGAATTTTTGGGTGATGCCAAATATCGTGAGGACGTTCTGCATGACACGTCCCGTAAAATGGGAACCTTGGTCGGATTCAATGCTGCGGGGGAGTCCCCATCTTGTAAACATGTGGTGGGTCAAAATCTTGGCTGTGGTTTTTGCCGTGTTTGTGCGGGCTGGGAATGCTTCCACCCATTTCGTAAATGTGTCGATTACCACAAGTACATATTTATAGCCATTCCTGCAAGGGGGCAATGGTCCTAAAAAATCAATCTGGAGGTTAGTCCAGGGGCCATTAACGGGTCGGGTGTGGCTGAGTTGAGCCTTTTTGGCATATCTGTCCGGATTATTCTGGGCGCAGATAAGACAATTCTCGATGTAATGGTTTACATCTTCCTTTAAATTCGGCCACCAACAAAGCTGTTTGAGATGGGCTGTAGTGGGATCGATTCCCTGATGTCCATGACCGTGATGGAACAAACAAACCAGTTGATTCCTGTCCTGTTCAGGAACCACATAAAGGGTGTCTTTTAACACCACACCGTCATGTGTGGTCAGTGCATTTTTGAATCTCTCATCGGGAGCTGGATAGTTTCCTTTTACAATCTCCCTGAGATTGCTGCCCTGCTTCTGGGCCTCGACTAGATCCTCGATCTTTGCCTGTGAGACCTGAACTGCACTCACTGGTGCGCCTTCGGGGGGTGTCCAACAGTATCCATGCCTGGAACCTGCCTTAGCCAGTGCGTCAACTTTCACATTTCCAAGGGGGGGAGGAACGATGGTGACTACGAACCTTGACTATCCCAAAAGTCCTGTTCTGTGCTCGCTCTAAAATGTGACAAAGCAATGGGGCTGAGGGGAGGGGTTTTCCGTCTGCGGAAACAAATCCTCTTGCTTTCCACAGGGGCAGAAATTCCATGAGGCTGTTGCAGACATAGAGGCTGTCCGAGTATATGTCGGCTGGGGAAAGAATCTGGGTGTTTCACTATATATGCGATGGCCGCGGGCTCTGCTGCCTGCGTGCCTAAGTGGCCTGGAAGTTTCAACGATATCTCCTCAAGGGCATGTCCCTGCGAGTCCTCGACATAGATACCGCAACCTGTTATGCGCTTCCCATCCAAGACTGTGGAAGATCCATCCACATAGATTTTTATGGGCTCACACGTGTCCGTGTGCTGGGGGCTCTGGGTTGAACTACCTATCTTCCTGGGGGGTGTTTTAGCAATAAAGGGGCCTGTGTTGTGGTGTGGAGAGACAATTTCGCATTCATGGGGGGGATCCGGGGCACTGTAAGTTGTCGGCTAAATAGGTGTGCGTCTTTGTCCTTTTAACAGTGATGTCCCATCCCTGCAAGAGAAGGCTCCATCTCGCTGCTCTAATCTGGCTGACTGTACCGTCCTTGAGTCGTCCGTCCAGTAAAGGTTGGGTGGGGGTGTGTTCGGTGAGAATTTTAATGGGGTTCAGTCCGGTAATATATGAAAAATACTGGACTGCCAGAATACTGCGAGCAGGTGCCTCTCACAAGCTTAAAATCCCTGCTCCACAGAATCTAAAATTCTGGAGTCGTAAGCTACGGGCCTTAACTGGTCGTGCCGTTCCTGGAGGAGCGCGGCTGAAAGGGTGCGGTCTGTGGTAGCTACCTCTATGGCGTGAGGGGAAAGCGGGTCTGGAACTTGTAGTGCGAGGGCTGCTATGAGTGCCTGTTTTAAAGAGTCCACAGCATTCGTATGCTGCGGAAGCCATTCCCAGGGGGCTCCTTTCTTTCGGAGGTCTGAGAGGGGCGCTGCCTTGCTGGCGAAACCGTCAATGTGGTTTCGGCAGTAGCCAACCAGTCCTTAAAACGACGGGAGGGCTGAAACGTTCTGGGGAAGGGGCAATTTAGCAATCGAGTCAATCCTTTTATGCTCGATCTCACATTTACCATGTGTGATAATTGTTCCCAAATATATCACCTTTTCTTCTAAAATCTGGGCCTTTTTGGGGTTGACTTTTCAACCGATTGAGTGTAATAGTTCCAGGAGTTCGGACAGAAGCTCAATGTACTCTTCCTTGGTGTCTGTCTGCAGTAGTAGGTCGTCTACGTACTGAACGAGACATTCGGGGCGAGAGAATTTGACTAAACCATTTGCCAGTTGTCGGTGGAAAATGGAGGGGGAGTTGTGGAAGCCTTGTGGCAGGCATGTCCATGTGTACTGCTGTGCTTTAAAGGTGAAGGCAAATTTGTACTGGCACGCCTTTGCCAATGGAATGGACCAGAATCCATTACTAACGTCCCAAACCGTAAAGAATCGGGAATTGAGTCCCTGCTTGAGCATGGTCTCGGGACTTGTTGCTACTGTGGGGGCTGCTGCGGGGGTGATTTTGTTGAGCTCCCGGTAATCGATGGACAGTCGCCATGATCCATCGGGCTTTCTCACTGGCCAAATCGGGGCACTGTTAGTGGAGGCTACTGATCTAAGTACGCCCTGCTCTAATAAGCTTTCTATTACCTTGGAGATTTCTCCCTCTGCCTCTTGGGGAAATCCATATTGTTTTTGGGGTCTAGGGTCAGGTCCTGTTATTTGTACAGAGCCAGTCATCCGTCCACAGTCGTGCTTGTGGGTTGCGAATGCTGCCCTGTTCTTTTGCAGAACTGCCCTTACCTCCTTGTCCGTGCTAAGCATGGTTGGGTTGAACCAAAATTCGCCTACTGCGCGAATTTTTTTTGCATACTCTCCTATGTTGAGCGTTGCGGGGGCTCTTGCGGATTTTGCCATCTTCCAGACACACTGGTTGACTGGATCAAATGAAATATTATGGGAATTCATGAAATCGATTCCCAGAATGTGTTCTGCTGTGTGGGGCAGGTCAACTAAAACTACGGGGTGCTTGGTGGTGATGTTACCGATTTGAATGGGTACAGGGGCTGTGATGTGTCCCTGCTATGAGTGGCCTGTAAAGCCGCTGAGCGTGATGGTGGCTGTAGTGGGCCACGTGTCTTTTTGAAACAGGGTGGAGGAATTTATTGTGGTGCAGGACCCTCCTGTGTCCCAGAGAAATTCGCTGGGCTGTCCCCGACTTTTCGCTGCAACTACCGGTCATCCGGACCTATCCCAAAGGGTGTCGCAAACCCAACTGGGGGAGCCCGTACACCGTCAGTCCGCTCCGGTCAAGTCCGTCTGATCTGAACGGGCGCTAACGCTATGAATGTGCTCTGTCTTTTTCTTACTCAGAGTGCCCGTCTGCTGGGCTCTCTGTGGCTTTTTAGGGGCATTGCACTCTCTTGCGAAGTGTCCCAACTGTCCACAGTTGTAACACTCCTGTGACTTGGGTGGGGTGCTGTTCTTTCCTTCATTCACCCATGCAGGGTTCGGGTGTGTTTTTACTGCCTGCATATCTGCACCGGCCTGCTTTTCCTCTGGATTCTTAACTGCGGGTTTACTTTGAACAGATTCCTCCCAAGCGCGGGACAATCTTTTCACTACCCACTTCTCGTTATGGGCCTCCTCTGAGGGATCATAACTCGTGCAGGCTTTCTGTCCTGTTTCTGTGGCATGGGAGATAAGGGTGTGGGTCCATTTGGCCCTGTTGTCTGGGGACAAATGGGCGCGGTCTAAGTCTCCAAAGACTGCTGCAAACTGGATCCACAGACGTCCAGCAAACGCTGTGGGGTGCTCGGATTTCTTTCGCCTACATTTGTTGAGGCCTTCTACGGGGTCACCCTGGTTATACCCGATCGCATCCAGGATCGTGGTATGCATTTCTGCAAGGGTGCCTCCTCCTACGTTCTGTGGGTCGGGAAGGGCTGCTGCTACTGAAGGGTCTAAACTTAAAACTGTGAGCTTTACATGCTCTCGCTCATCCAGGCCGTACATGGTCGCCTGATGTTTAACTGTGGCAAAGAAATGTTGGGGGTCTGAGGTGGGGAGGAACGGTGTGATCTTATCGCACGCATCCCGTAATTGGGTCACTGTAGGGGGGGTGTAGTATAAAAATTCCGCATCGTCCACTATGGCTGTGCAGCGGGTGGTTACAGGGTTCATTGGAGTGTGAACTATCTGCTCTGTGGGAGGTTGGGGTGCTTTTCTTTTTTGTGGCTTTACCTGCGCACATGTTCCCTGAACATATCTCTGCGCTGTTTCGTTCAATTCTTCCCAATCAGGGCCGTCTTCCTGATCAGGGGCTGGTTTAGCACACTGGGCTAAATCGCTGGCTATTAAAGCAGACCAGGGCAGGCCAGCAGCACGGTTCAATTCCCGTACCAGCCTCCCTGAACAGGCGCCGGAATGTGGCGACTAGGGGCTTTTCACAGTAACTTCATTTGAAGCCTACTTGTGACAATAAGCGATTTTCATTTTTTTCATTTCTAATCTTTCTCCAAAGGTTTCCTGAAAACCTTTCTGAACAGAAAGCAGTGATTGCAGCTCTGCAATCTGCTTCCGGCACTTTGCGTGATCTAGCGTGCTTTGTCTTTGTTCTGTGGTGGCAGCATGGAGTGCTCTTAATGCTGCCTTGAGGTCACTACACTGTTTCTGTAATGCCTCTACCTGTTTTTCCGTTTCCTCATGTACCAGGACTGCTCGTTGCGTGTCCTGATAGGCCTTTTCATATTGAGACTGGAAGCTGCTTAAGTGCGCCAGAGAAGACTGGTGTGCCCTTTTGGCATCCTCCACCTCTACATCTTTTGCTGGCAACTTCCTTCTCAATTCCAAATTCTCCTTTTCTACCTCGCTTACATCGACCTTGCTCATTCGATGTATGCCCTCAACTTCTTTCCGGAGCCTCCTAACGACCTCCTCTGTGCCTCGCAATTGTGCCAAGCAGGATACGATTGCCATCGACTTACGAGCTTTCCCCAAGCTCTTTTTGTGGATCTCGCTCAGGTTCTCCCACCAAGTATGTCCTATACTCCCGGGACCTGATTCCTCGTTGTCACAGAAATCATTCCAAAGGGGCCATCTTTTCCCTTTGGGATATTTCCTGATCTCTTCCTCCCAAATGGGACATTGTCCCACTCTATTGCAGCCGGTCGCTGCGACCGCAAATTCCTCGGGGTTCATTAGGCGCTGCATTGCCTGCATTGCCATCTTTCCTATCCGAATGCTGCTCTTCAAATTTGGGACAGGGGTTTTAATCCGAATGCTGCTCTTCAAATTTGGGACAGGGGTATTAAGGCGGTGCTGTAAATATGGGTACGGCTTTCGCTACTTTCTGATATACAAACTTCCGACAGTTTTGTCGCAACAAGACATCTATTAGTTTTACCTTATCGTCCTGTTAGTTACGCATGCATACACACACTTCCGAATTATGGGTATTGATCAGAACTGCTTGAACACTTGTGGTTTTCTGTTTCCAATTGGATCTCTAATTTAAATTCTTGGGTTCTCCCGGAGTGGTTTTCCACTTCTAGATTGGGTCCCGTCAGGATGTCGCCAAGTAATGTTGCTAACTTTGCCTTAGTTTAATTGCTCTGTTTTATCACCTCTGCTCTTGAGTCGCCAGATATCTTTATGATACCACCACGTGGTTCAAGTCCGAATAATGATCAATAATCCAATACACCAATTAGTAAGATTTAAATCAAAGCACATTTATTATACACAGTAATCACTACTCATGCATAAATTCTACGTCTAAGCTACTTCTTACAACTAACAGGCCTATACTTAACTTGGAACTGGCCCACCAGATCAGGGAAACAAATGGCCTTTCGTTCGGGTTCTGAGCCTGCGGGATTCGAAGTTGATACAGATTCATAGCGAACGAAAGGCCCAATCATTTGGTTCGATTTTCTCCAATGCTGGAGCGATTCCCTGATCGATGGGCGGCCTTGAAGTGCTTTATGTGTCTAAATGTTGCTCATTGTTCCCGGGGATTGCTCATTAGTATGCAAATGGCTGGTGCTTTGTTATGCTGATTGTTGCCGGTATCGATCTTGTCTGGCCTTTCCAGAGGTAAATACACAGTCAACCTGCAGCTGCTTGTTTTTGTCCTGTTGGCTGACTTTCCCATCAGCCTTTGCCGTTCGCCATTTTAAATCGGGAGTTAGCCATTTTAAGTGGCTACACTAGGTGCACTGTCAAGTTGCAAGGCTGGCACTGCAAAGGTTCCCAGGTTGCACCAGCAGTGAAGGGCACCATGCTGCCCAAAGGGCAAGTAGCTGGGGGCCTCTGATCGCTTGAGAGACACCAATGAGTTCCATCTGGTTTCCGTTGTGGGGACTAGTGATGAACTGCGTTTGCCCGAGGTCTCTGAGGCGAAGGGGTTGAATCAAAACTTCAGTGAGGCTTACTGCCGAGTTCTGTGAGATTCTGAACAGGACCCCACTCGGCATCTGGAAGGACTCCATTGCGTAAAAGCTCAGGTCGACCATCACCTTGACAGTCACCGGGAGCGGGGGTGCTCCCCCATACTCCTGTGGTGCCAGGTATGCCATGATCTGGCAGATGTGTTGCACTGTCCCCTTAGTCAGCTGGAGTCTTCGACGGCATGTCTGGTGTGGTAGGTCCTTGCATAACAGGCACTGTAGATCTTGCCCCCTGATGTCTGCCTCTCTTCACCCCTCCCCCCCACCGCCCTCCTTCTCCATCCCCACATTCACATCCGGCCTTTCTCCCTGGCACTCTGCCATCCACACCCCAGGCGCTGTTAGTGCCTGGCACTGTGGGGGCCTCTGATCCTGGCGCCCACCCTGCTGCCAGGGGTATTGGTGGCTGGTGCTTCCCATGCCAGCGGTACATTCTGTGGCCCCCGTCTGGTGCCATCATGTAGAGGCTACTGTGGCCACTGTCCTTCGGTGGCCCACGTGCTGCCCCGCCAGTGGTCGGCAGCCAGTTGGGGGAGGGGGGGAAGGTGGTGGGGTGGAGGGTGGGGGGAGTGGATGTACCCATACAGCCAGTGTCGCTCTGAGCAACCATGGGGCACAGTGGGTGGTCAACGGAGTGCACAAGAAGATGGCCGACTTGCTAACCGTGACAATGGCGGTCCATGCCTGGACACCCCAGTCCTGTGGAGGGTCACTCCAACCACACGGCCCATCCCCTGGTCACCCTTCATCAGCCCCACTGCCACTCCCGGGCTAGGCAGACATATCCCCTCACCCATTCTACCCTGCCAATGGCAAGACCAGCAGCCCACTGTCGTTCCTCTGCTTGTCCTCCTCTCTTCCCCCTCGCCTGCCACGGCGCCTGTTTCCCAGTTTTTAAAATCACAAGTGAAACTCCGTCGGTAATTCCTCCTGGCGGAGTATTGCGGAGGCCCTGGAGAATACCGGGTCAGGCCCACTAATGATATGCTTACGTGCAGAGCAGCATGCACTGACGCCGCTGTTGAGGCTCCGGAGCATGGCATTCTGAGAAGCGCCCTTACTTCCAACCCATCCCCGCAACCCAACAACCCCTCCTAACCTTTTTGGACACTAAGAGCAATTTATCATGGCCAATCCACTTAACCTGCATGTCTTTGGACTGTGGGAGGAAACCGGAGCACCCGGAGGAAAACCATGCACACACGGGGAGGACGTGCAGACACCGCACAGACAGTGACCCAGCAGGGAATCGAACCTGGGACCCTGGCGCTGTGAAGCCACAGTGCCAGCCACTTGTGCTACCGTGCTGCTCATTTGTTAATCTTACAAGCTTATTGTTCGACAGCAGCAGTTGCTATGTGACCTCAAACTGCCCTTGTATCATCTGGAGCCTTGGCTTTCACACCTGCACCAGGAGGTATGCTTGCATCAGGCTCCATTTTACTTTCTGCCAGCTTGTCCATTTCTTGTGGTAAAACATCTTCCAGGCGAGTGCTCTGTCCACACTGAATGGCAAAGCTGTGCAAGGCACAACACACTACAACAATCTTCGAGACTATTGCAATGTGTAATGTTTCCAAATTTGCAGACAACACTAAGGTGAGTGGTAAAGCAAAAAGTGCAGAGGATACCACAAGTCTGCAGAGGGATTTGGATAGGTTAAGTGAATGGGCTAGGGTCTGGCAGATGGAATACAATGTTGACAAATGTGAGGTTATCCATTTTGGTAGGAATAACAGCAAAAAGGATTATTATTTAAATGATAAAATATCAAAACATGCTGCTGTGCAGAGGGACCTGGGTGTGCTAGTGCATGAGTCGCAAAAAGTTGGTTTACAGATGCAACAGGTGATTAAGAAGGCAAATGGAATTTTGTCCTTCATTGCTAGAGGGATGGAGTTTAAGACTAGGGAGGTTATGCTGCAATTGGAGAAGGTGTTAGTGAGGCCACACCTGGAGAACTGTGTTCAGTTTTGGTCTCCTTACTTGAGAAAGGACGTACTGGCACTGGAGGGTGTGCAGAGGAGATTCACTAGGTTAATCCCAGAGCTGAATGGGTTGGATTACGAGGAGAGGTTGAGTAGACTGGGACTGTACTCGTTGGAATTTAGAAGGATGCTGGGGGATCTTATAGAAACATATAAAATTATGAAGGGAATAGATAGGATAGATGCGGGCAGGTTGTTTCCACTGGCGGGTGAAAGCAGAACTAGGGGGCATAGCCTCAAAATAAGGGGAAGTAGATTTAGGACTGAGTTTAGGGGGAACTTCTTCACTCAAAGGGTTGTGAATCTATGGAATTCCTTGCTCAATGAAGCAGTTGAGGCTCCTTCGTTAAATGTTTTTAAGATAAAGATAGATAGTTTTTTGAAGAATAAAGGGATTAAGGGTTATGGTGTTCAGGCCGGAAAGTGGAGCTGTGTCCACAAAAGATTAGCCTGATCTTGTTGAATGGCGGAGCAGGCTCGAGGGGCCAGATGGCCTACTCCTGCTCCTAGTTCTTATGTTCTTATGTTCTTATTTACGGTGCATACTATAATGTGCCCCCTGACCTGTCCAGACATCAAAAACATGATTTTAAAACAGTAATTGTCCTCTCCACTACCTGACGTGCTGCTATATGAACCAGGTTGTGACGTTCCTGTGCCTCATTGTTGGTCCTCCGGAATGGTGTCATAAGCCATGTTCTTAAAGGATATCCCTTATCATCTAGTAACCATCCTTTAGTCCCTGCTGGTGTTGTCATGGACCGGTGTAACATTGGGCTTTCAAGGACATATGAGCCATGGGCACTTCACAGTGAAGATCCTCATTTGTGCATCACACACTATCATCACATTTAAAGAAAGGAAGCTCTTCCTCTTGATAAATTAAACAGTGTAATTTCTTGATGTCTTCAATGTAATGTGTTTCATCGACAGTCTCCTGGGGGTGGAGAATGTCACATGTAGTACCTTACGGACAGAAATGGAAAGCAGACCGTTAGATCTGGCAAAAACATTGCAGTTAACATTACCTGACAAAATGCAAAAAGTTGAGGTAATTATGGCGGTGGTTAAGCATTTAAAGTTGCCTGAGATAGAGTTTGACTCATTGGAAATGGCAAAAATTCAGTTGCAAATTAAACAAATGGAACATAAGAAAGAATTCAAACGGCTTGAATACGAGAGAGAGAGAGAGAGGAAAAAGAGAGAGAAAGAGAGAGAGAGGAAAAAGAAAAGGAGAGAGAAGAAAGGAGAAAAGAAAGAATAACCCTAGCTGAACAAAAAGAAAAAGAAAGGGAGATACAGATCAGGGAGAAAGATAAAGAGAGGGAGTTTGAACTTCAGAAAATGGCCATGAAACATGACAATCAGTTAAAATTGGCAGACGTAAAGGGAAACGTACAGTTGGATGATAGTGATGAGGATAGTGAGAAAGAGAGTCATAGTCGAAGGCTTGGTGGGAATCTATTTAAATATGTCCAAGCATTGCCAAGGTTTGACGAGAAGGAAGTGGAAGCCTTTTTCATTTCATTTGAGAAGGTAGCTAAACAAATGAAATGGCCACAGGACATGTGGGTGCTATTGATTCAAACAAAGCTGGTAGGTAGAGCGAGTGAAGTGTTTGCATCACTACCTGAGGAGGTATCTGGAACGTATGAGGAGGTGAAGAAATCCATCTTAAGTGCATATGAACTAGTGCCTGGAGCCTGCAGACAAAGGTTCAGAAATTTAAGGAAAGAATTTGGTCAAACATACATGGAGTTTGAAAGGCTCAAACAGAATAATTTTGATAGGTGGATAAGGGCTTTGAAAATAGACCAAAGGTATGAAGCACTCAGAGAAATTATACTTTTAGAGGAGTTTAAAAATTCAATTCCTGATGTATTGAGAACTCATTTGGAAGAACAGAGGGTTAAAACTGAGATTAGCAGCGGAAATGGCAGATGATTATGAATTAGTTCATAAATCAAAGATTGGTTTCCGACATCAGTTTCAGCCAGTGAGGGATAGAAACTGGGGACATGAGAAATACTCAAGTGGTAAAGGTAAAGGTGATCTGATGGGAGACAATAAAGAGAGTGTACCTCAGATTAAAAAAGAAATCCAGGAGGGTGGAAAAGAAATGAAAAGTTTCAAATGTTTTCACTGTAATAAACTAGGCCATGTAAAGTCACAGTGTTGGTGGTTGAAGAAAAGCACTGGGAAGGCTGATGTGGTAAAACAAGATAAGACAGTGGGGTTTGTTAGAGTGGTAAAGGAAAGCCAAGGGAAGCGAAGGAGGTGCAAACGATAGTACAGCCTGTTCAAGAAGTAATTGTTAAGAAGGTGCCAGATGTCTTTAAAGAATTTACTTGTGTGGGTAATGTTTACTCATGTGTATCAGGAGGAGCAGGTAAAGAAGTCACAATTTTAAGAGATACATGGGCTAGTCAATCTTTAATGGTAAGAGATGAGGAATTATGTAGTTTGGGAAGAATGTTGCCAGAAAAGGTGGAATTCAGGGTGAGAGGAGTAGCATTCCATTATATAAGGTAAGGTTGGAAAGTCCAGTGAAGAGTGGTGAAGTGGTAGTAGGAGTAATAGATAAACTATCTTGTCCAGGAATACAGTTTATCTTGGGTCATGATATAGCTGGATCGCAGGGGGGAGTGATGCCTACTGTGGTTGATAAGCCAGTGGAAATTCAATCAAGTGTTGAAGGACAAATATCCTGGGATTTTTTATGGATTGTGTAGTAACAAGGTCGCAAAGTGACAGGTTAAAGACAAGAGGAGAAATCAAAGAGTGAAGATGAAGTTGAAGTGCAATTATCAGAAACGATTTTTGATCAGATGGTTGAAAAAGAACAAGAACAGCTGGAGGATGAGGCGGATATTTTTAGTTCAGGAAAATTGGCGGAGTTGCAACAGAAAGATGTAGAAATAAAACGGATATATCAGAAAGCATATACGGAAGAGGAATCTGAGAGTTTCCCGAGTGTTATTACTGTAAAAATGATGTCTTGATGAGAAAATGGAAACCTGTACATATGCAGGCAGATGAAAAGTGGGCAAAAGTTCATCAAGTAGTATTGCCGGTAGGGTATAGAAAGGAGGTGTTGCGAGTTGCACATGAGGTACCAGTGGGAGGTCATTTGGGAATAAGGAAAACACAAGCTAAAATCCAGAAACATTTTTATTGGCCTGGACTACATAAAGATGTAGTTAAATTTTGTCAATCATGTCACACATGTCAAGTGATAGGGGAACCTCAAGCAGTGATAAAACCAGCACCCTTAATACCCATTCCAGCATTTGTGGAACCTTTTACAAGGGTCCTAATCGATTGTGTAGGACCGCTTCCTAAAACAAAAAGTGGGAATCAATATCTTTTGACTGTAATGGATGTGTCTACTAGGTTTCCAGAGGCCATTCCAGTGCATAATATTACAGCTAAAAGGATTGTGGAGGAGTTACTTAAATTCTTTACTAGATATGGACTACCCACAGAAATTCAATCGGATCAAGGAACAAATTTTACTTCAGAGTTATTCAAAGAAGTTATGGATAGCTTAGGAATAAAACAATTTAAATCAGCTGCGTACCATCCAGAATCGCAGGGAGCGTGAGAAAGGTGGCATCAGACATTAAAGACAATGTTGAGGGCGTATTGTCAAGATTATCCAGAGGATTGGGATAAAAGAATCCCTTTCGTATTGTTTGCAATTAGGGATGCACCTAATGAGTCTACCAAATTTAGTCCTTTTGAACTAATTTTTGGTCATGAGGTAAGAGGGCCACTTTAATTGATTAAGGAAAAATTGGTGGGTGAGAAATCAGAAATTACACTATTGGATTACGTGTCAATTTTTGGAAACGATTAAATAGAGCAGGTGAATTGGCGAGACAACATTTGAAAGTTGCACAAAATGTGATGAAACAGGTAGCAGACAAGAAATCCAAAGTTCGTAGTTTTGCCAGTGGGGATAAAGTTTTAGTGTTGTTACCAGTGGTAGGTGAGCCTTTAAAAGCTAGGTTTGTGGACCATATCAGATTGAAAGTAAATTAAGTGAGGTGAATTATGTGGTAAACACACCAGATAGAAGGAAGACTCACCGAGTGTGTCATGTGAATATGCTTAAAAGGTACTTTGAAAGGGAAGGAGAGAAAAAGGAGGTTTTAATGATTCTAACTCAAAGTGACGAACCAAATCCAGATGACTGTGAATTTCACATACCTCAAATTAATTGGAAAATGAGGATGTTCTTAAAAATTGGGATGAATTGTTAAGTTACCTTCCAGAGGAAAAACGAACTGACCTGAAAGAGTTATTGATATCACATGGGCAAGTTTGTAGAGATAAATTGGGAAGTACTAAAATGGCTATACATGATGTAGATGTGGGAAATGCTGTTCCTATCAAATAACATCCATATGGACTTAATCCTTTAAAATTGGGACAGGTTAACAAAGAGATTGAAAGTATGCTTTAAAATGGCATAATTGAAGTGGGTTGCAGCCAATGGAGCTCACCCATAGTGATGGTACCTAAACCAGACGGTACCCAATGGTTGTGTGTGGACTATCGAAAGATGAATGCAGTTACAAGAACGGACTCTTATCCTGTCCCACCATTGAAGGATTGCATGGAGAAAGTGGGACAATCTGCTTTTATTTTCAACTTCCAGACATTGAAAAAACATTTAAAACATCGTATGGAGTTCTTCGATCGACTTCAGATGGCGGGTTTGGTGGTGAACCTAGCCCGAATCACTTTCCGTGAGGAGTTTCCGATACCCTCAAAACGAAGGGAGGCAATGCGATCTCTTAACATGAATTAATTTGATCGAACAGCTGTGCAAATGTTTTGTGGCGTGATTACTCCACTGATGAAGTTGCTGAAGAAACGTAACAAAAATTCAATGGACAGCGGATTTTCAACAGGCATTTGACTGCCTGAAAGCTGTGATCGCCAATGCTCCTGTATTGGAGAATTGCAAGGGACTCTGTGGTCAGATTGAACTAAATTATCTGATTCTGAAGAGAAATGCTGAGGAGTAGAGGAATGGATGGATTGTGCAGAGACTTTGTTCAAAGAGACTGTCAATCGAAATTGATTTCCATTGGAGGAAAAAGAACAAAGAAAAATGGACTATATTATTATACCTGTTTGCGTGTGTTGTTTTTTATATAAACGAAAAGGTATATTTACTGTGTACATTTCTTAGTGGATGGTGCAAAAATGAAAAATGAAACCATCTTGAAGTTGATGGTTTATTTATTTTTTCTTGGGGGGAGGTGTCATGCGAGAGTGCCTTTAAGAACTGGATGTTTAAGCAATGTACCTTTAAGAAAACAGTGATGTCATAGAGTGGGTGAGCTCAACTCAGTTCAGTCATTTTGCAGTTTGCTTTTGCAGTTTGGAGGCAAAGAGCTGGGCGTGTCTGTGTTTTGCAGTGAGCTAGATCTCTGCCATGAAAGACTATCTCTGGATCATTTGGGTGATTTAAACTTATAATAGTGAAGCCTTTAACCTGATGTGATTTTGTTTAAAGGTGTTAAGTCTCTTGGAAGTTTGAAGGAACATTTTAAGTAATTATTTACTGTTGCAATATTTTCTGAGTTATCTTTGAAGTAAGGAGTGTTAAGAGATCCAATGTTTATTTAAGATGTTAAGTTGAGTTCATGGAATAAACAGTGTTTTGTGTTTAAAAACCCACGTGTCCATAATTGTAATCCCACACCTAGGGGAAAAAGCTGTGTGCTAGGAAAAGCAACAAATCCATTAAAGGGAGAGGTTGGTTGAACTCCCGGATACATTTTGGGGGTCTGAAAACGCCTCGCCCATAACAAGATGAACACTTATACATTATGTTAGCGAGTGATTGTCGAATATTATGTACACACCAAACTCATTCTATTCATTGTAATTCATTTAAGGGAATTAACATCCTCATGAGAAACCAAAGTTTAAAAAGATATTTCATTTCTGTGACTCCAAACTCACTTTATACAGGAAAGTACCTTTTTAATAGAATTAACAGCCTCATGAAAAACTAATGTTAAAAACTATATCTTTCTTTCATGTTATGTACATTTCAAACATATTTATGAACACTAATATCATAAAACATCCACCCACCCAAAAAACGGTCTCCGATGTCTCCTGCCCCTGTTCAATGATTCTGGACTGAAAGAAAAAGTGCAAATAAAAAAGTGTACTAATGTACTTAACATTGGGGCAAGCCAGCCAGGTTAGTGCTGCCCCTTGAGTTTTCAATCTGCTCATTCAGCGCAGTGCATCAAGAAAAACAAGTGAAAAAACCGGAGTGATAGTTTAATGTGGCATGCTTTTAGTGCGCATGTCCGTGCGTTGGGACTCCCGCCTCATCACGACATGGATGTGCAGCGGAGAATTTCCGCAAACTGTAATGTTCTTTAATTGGGCTGATGTTGAATCTTGATATTGTAGTGTGAACAAAGAACATTAGACTTTGTTTTAGAAGCAAAGTTATTTATTACTAACACTACACTAATGAATTACTAAAATGTCTAAGATTAATACAGTTGGAAAAAATAGTCTAACACTAACGTACACTGAGATACTACAGAGCTACTCTAATGTGTGACTGCTACAAACTGCATACTGACACCTTCTCCTGGAACACATGGTGGGTCCGGGTCACGTGTCTGCATGAACACTCCATCTGGTGGTCGGATGCTGGAACTACAACAGTTATATACATATTATTATTTACATACAGATGATTTACATACAGATGATAATACAGATGACAATCTACTTATCATCACATGCCCCTTTCTTTGAAAATGTTTGTTTTTCTTTTTAGATACATTTGTAGCTTCAAAGTATAACTTCAATCGATAGCAAGGAGCGATATAGGATCAGAAGGCATAGAATCTCTGTGGGTAGAGTTGAGGAATCGCAAAGGTAAAAAGACCCTGATGGGAGTTATGTACAGGCCCCATAGCAGTAGTCAGGATGTGGGGCAGAACATAAATCAAGAGATAGAAAAAGCATGTAAAAAAGGCAATATTACAATAATCATGGGGGACTTCAATATGCAGGTCGACTGGGAAAATCAGGTTGGTAGTGGATCCCAAGAAAAGGAATTTGTGGAATGTCTAAGAGATGGTCTTTTGGAGCAGCTTGTGACAGACAATTCTGGATTTGGTGATGTGTAAAGAGGCAGACTTGATTAGGGAACTTAAGGTGAATGAACCCTTAGGGAGCAGTGACCACAATATGATAGAATCTACCCTGCAGTTTGAGAGGGAGAAGCTGCAATCAGATGTAATGGTATTACAATTAAATAAGGGTAACTACAAAGACATGAGGGAGGAGCTGGCCAGAGGTGATTGGAAAAGGAGCCTAGCAGGGAAGACAGTGGAACAGCAATGGCAGGAGTTTTGGGGGGTATTCAGGAGGCACAACAGAAATTCATCCCAAGGAGGAGGAAACATGCTAAGGGGAGGACAAGGCATCTATGGCTGATGAGGGAAGTCAAGGACAGCATAAAAGCTAAAGAAAAAGCATACAAAGTGGTGAGGATTAGTGGGAAGCCAGAGGATTGGGATGCCTTTAAAATCGAGCAGAGAACAGCAATAAGTGGGGAGAAGATGAAGTACGAGTGCAAACTAGGGAGTAATATAAAGGAAGATAGGAAGAGTTTTTTTCGATATATAAAAGGTAAGAGAGAGGCAAAAATAGACATTGGACCACGAGAAAATGTGGCTGGAGAAGTAATAATAGGAAACAAAGAAGTGGCAGACGAACTGAATAGTTACTTTGCATCAGTCTTCACGGTGGAAGATACCAGTGGGATGCCAGAGCTCCAGGAGAACCAGGGGGCAGAGGTGAATGCAGTGACCATTACTAAGGAGAAGGTTTTGGGGAAACCAAAAGGTCTGAAGGTGGATAAATCACCTGGACCGGATGGACTACACCCCATGGTTCTAAAAGAGATAGCTGAGGAGATTCATAATCTTTTTTTATTGTCACAAGTATGAAGTTACTGTGAAAAGTCCCTAGTTGCCACATTCTGGCGCCTGTTCGGGTAAGCTGGTACGGGAACAGAACCCGCGCTGCTGACCTTGTTCTGCATCACAAACTAGCTGACTAGCCCACTGAGCTAAACCAGCTTTCTTGAGATTGTGGAGGCATTGGTGATGATCTTTCAGGAACCACTGGAGGCAGGAGAGGGCCCAGAGGACTGGAAAGTGGCAAATGTAACACCCCTGTTTAAGAAGAGAGGGAGGGAGACTTCCGGTGGCGGCCATGACCTGCTAGGTCGCACGTTCACGGCAGCTCCCGCCGAGGTCGGTATTTCGGGGCACTGAACGGGACGGCATTTGGAGGCTGAGACCGGTGTGGGAACGGACAAGGGAGAGGTTCCCCTCGGTGCTGCATGGAGAGAACTAGGAGTGGGACCGGCAGATGCGCAAATGCGGGGAAAAAGGTAGAGAAGGTCCGGGAAGACAAAATGGCGGCCGGAGAAGATCGGGAGGTGTGGTCCCAGTGGGCCAAAGAACAACAAGAATTTTTTAAAAAACTGCTTTATGGAGCTTAAAACGGAGATGTTGGCCTCCATGGAGAAGATTGTGGTGGCCCAGAAGGCGCAGGAGAAGGAGATCAAGGAGGTGAGGAGGAAGGTGGCGGAGAATGAGGACGAGATCCTGGGCCTGGCGGTGAAGGTGGAGGTGCACGAGGCGCAACATAAGAGATGGCAAGAGAGGCTGGATGACCTTGAGTACAGATCTTGGAGCCATAATCTGCGGATCCTGGGCCTTCCCGAAGGAGCGGAGGCGGCGGACGCGAACACGTACGTGACCATGATGTTGGGGATGCTGATGGGCGTGGGGGCCTTCCCGCGGCCCTTGGAGCTGGATGGGGCGCACAGGGTCCTCGCCAGAAAGCCGAGGGTGAACGAGCCACCGAGGGCCATGGTGAAACGGTTTCACCGTTTGACAGACCGGGAGCGAGTCCTGCGGTGGGCGAAGAAAGAGCGGAGCAGTAAGTGGGAGAATGGCGAGATCTGCATCTACCAGGACTTGGGAGCTGAGTTGGCGAGGAGGCGTGCGGGGCTCAACCGGGCTAAGGCGGTCCTCCACAGCAAAGGGGTGAAGTTTGGGCTCCTTCATCCGGCGAGACTCTGGGTAACATGCCGGGATAGGCACCATTACTCTGATACCCCAGACGAGGCGTGGTCGTTCATCAGGCACGAGAAGCTGGACCTGAACTAAGGGACAGTTGTATGGGGGTGAAATGTGTGGATGGGGGTGGACCGGGGGTAAGATGGCGGGTAAAGCATAAGATTATTTGCTTGTCTGCTCCAGTTTGGTTGGTGGTTTTGTTGTTTGATTTGTTTTTCAGAGGTTTGGTTTTAGGGGGTGGGAAATGCCCGGGACGGGTTGTCCGGCGCACGGGAAGGTCCCGGTTGGCGCTTGCCCCTCTACCTGTGGGGGAGGGGGGGTTGGGTGGCCCGAAGGAGGCAACAAGTTTAGGGTCGGCATATAGGGGCGGGAGCGGCCGGGGTCAGCATGAGTGAGCTGACACACGGAAGCATAGTGGGGGGGAAATCAGAGCTAAGCAGATGCTTGGCAGAGGGGGGGTGGGGGGGGGGGGGGGGTGGGGGGGGGGGGGGTGGGGGGAGTTGGGGGGGGGGGAAGGGGTGCTGCTGTGCTGACTGAAGGGGAGTCAGGTGAGGGGAATGGATGGAGAGTCGGGCTAGGGGGCCACCGAGGGGAGGGCTCGAATCGGGAGGCGGGGGCACGGGGCTGGCCGAAAAAGGGAGATGGTTGGTCGGCAGGATGGGGGGGTGGCCAACCCCCCGACCAGGCTGATCACGTGGAACGTGAGGGGCCTGAATGGGCCGGTCAAGACGTCCCGCGTGTTCTCGCATTTAAAGGGGTTGAAGGCGAACGTGGCCATGTTGCAAGAGACGCACTTAAAGCCCGCGGACCAGACGAGGCTGAGGAAAGGGTGGGTGGGACAGGTGTTTCACTCGGGGTTAGACTCAAAGGCCAGAGGGGTGGCAATTTTGGTCAGTAAACGAGTGGCATTTGAGGCGGGGAGCATTGTGGCGGACAAGGGAGGCAGGTACATAATGGTGAGTGGCAAGCTGCAGGGGGCCCGGGTGGTGCTAGTGAATGTGTATGTCCCAAACTGGGACGATGCGGACTTCATGAGGCGCGTGTTGGGTAAGATCCCGTACTTGGAGTCAAGTAACCTGATTATGGGAGGGGACTTTAATACGGTCTTGGACCCGATTTTGGACCGTTCCAAGTCCAGGTCGGGAAAGAGGCCGGCGGCGGCCAGTGCCCTGTGGGAGTTCATGGGCCAGATGGGGGTGTGGACCCGTGGAGGTTTGCGCGGCCAAGGGCGAAGGAGTTCTCCTTTTTCTCCCACGTCCATAAAGTCTATTCGCGGATAGACTTCTTTGTGTTGAGTAGGGCGCTGATCCCGAGGGTGGAGGGGGTCGAATACTCGGCCATTGTGGTCTCGGAACATGCCCCGCACTGGGTGGACCTGCGGCTGGGGGTGGAGTGGGATCTGCGCCCTCTCTGGAGACTGGATGTGGGGCTGCTGGCGGATGAGGAGGTGTGTGAGCGGATAAGGAGGAGCATTGAGAACTATGTGGGAGCGAATGACACAGGGGAGGTAACGGTGGCAGTGGTGTGGGAGGCTTTGAAGGTGGCCGTCAGGGGAGAGTTAATCTCCATCAGGTCCCACAGAGAGAGGAAGGAGAGGGCGGAGAGGGAGTGGCTGGTGGGAGAGATACTCCGGGTCGACAGGAGATACGCGGAGGCCCCAGAGGGGGGCTGCTGAATGAACACCAGAAACTTCAGGCGGAGTTCGACTTGCTAACCACGGGGAAGGCGGAGGCACAGTTAAGGAAAGTGAAAGGGGCAGTCTACGGGTATGGGGAGAAGGTGAGTAGGATGCTGGCGCACCAGCTGCGCAAGAGGGAGGCGGCTAGAGAGACTGGGGAGTGCGAGATAAGGAGGGCAATATGGTGCTGAGCCCAGAGAGGGTCAATGAAGTCTTCAGGGAGTTCTACGTGAAGTTATACGAGTCGGAACCCCCTGGGGAGGGGGAAGGGATGAGGCAGATTATGGACCGGTTGAGGTTCCCGAGGGTGGAAGTGCAACGGGTGGAGGGATTGGGGGCCCCAATTGAGTTGGAGGAGGTAGTCAGGGAGCTGGCAAGCATGCAGTCGGGCAAGGCCCCGGGTCCGGATGGCTTCCCTGTAGAATTTTATAAGAAGTTCTCGGAGCTACTGAGCCCGCTCCTGCTAAGAACCTTCAATGAGGCAAAGGAGAGAGGGACCCTCCTTCCGACGATGTCGCAGGCATTGATTTCGCTTATCTTGAAGAAGGAGAAGGATCCGCTTCAGTGTGGGTCCTACAGGCCGATATCGCTCCTGAATGTAGACGCCAAACTGTTGGCAAAAATTCTGGCCACCAGAATAGAGGACTGTGTCCCAGGGAGTGATTGGGGAGGACCTGACGGGTTTCATTAAGGGCAGGCAGCTGAACACGAATGTGAGGAGGCTCCTGAATATTATCCTGATGCCCTCGGAGGGGGGGGGGGGATGCGGAAGTGGTGGCTGCAATGGACGCGGAGAAGGCCTTTGACAGGGTGGAGTGGGAGTATTTGTGGGAGGCGCTAGGCAGGTTTGGATTCGGTGAGGGATTCCTAGGGTGGGTCACACTGTTGATATAATGTAAGTTTTATATGAAGACAACACCCACCTTGTTCTGTTTAATAATTCTTGTTTATTTTTATTTTTATTATTATTTAACTTCTATCTTAGTTATGTAAAAACATTGGTTGGAAAAGCTTTAATAAAACATTTATTTAAAAAAAAAAGTGAGGGAGGCAGAAGACGGGAAATTATAGGCCGGTTAGCCTGACTTTGGTCATTGGTAAGATTTTGGAGTCCATTATTAAAGATGAGATCACGGAGTACTTGGAAGTGCATGGTAAAATAGGACTGAGTCAGCAAGGGGAGCTCATGTCTGACAAATCTGTTTGAGTTCTTTGAGGAAGTATCATAGAATTTACAGTGCAGAAGGTGCCATTTGGCCCATCGAGTCTGCACCGGCTCTTGGTAAGAGCACCCTACCCAAGGTCAACACCTCCACCCTATCCCCATAACCCAGTAACCCCACCCAACACTAAGGGCAATTTTGGACACTAAGGGCAATTTATCATGGCCAATCCACCTAACCTGCACATCTTTGGACTGTGGGAGGAAACCGGAGCACCAAGAGGAAACCCACACAGACACGGGGAGGATGTGCAGACTCCGCACAGACAGTGACCCAAGCCGGAATCGAAACTGGGACCCTGGAGCTGTGAAGCAATTGTGCTATCCACAATGCTACCGTGCTGCCCTTAGTAACAAGGAAGTTACACAAAGGAGAACCAGTGGACGTGATTTATTTAGATTTCGAGAAGACCTTTGACAAGGTGCCGCAGAGGAGACTGTTAAATAAGTTAAGAGTCCATGGTGTTAAGGGTAAGATCCTGGCATGGATAGAGGATTGGCAGACTGGCAGAAGGCAGCGAGTGGGGATACAGAGGTCTTTTTCAGGATGGCAGCCGGTGACTAGTGGTGTACCTCAGGAGTTGGTGCTGGGTCCACAATTTTTCACAATATACATTGATGACCTGGAGGAAGGAACTGAAGACACTGTTGTTAAGTTTGCAGATGATACAAAGATCTGTAGAGGGGCAGGTAGTATTGAGGAAGCAGGCGGGCTGCAGAAGGACTTGGACAGGCTAGGAGAGTGGGCACAGAAGAGGCAGATGGAATAAAATGTGGAAAAGTGTGAAGTTATGCACTTTGGAAGGAGAAATGGAGGCATAGACTATTTTCTAAATGGGAAGATGCTTAGGAAATCAGAAGTACAAAGGGACTTGGAAGTCCTTGTTCACGATTCTCTTAAGGTTAACGTGCAGGTTCAGTCGGCAGTTAGGAAGGCAAATGCAATGTGAGCATTCATGTCGAGAGGGCTAGAATACATGACCAGGGATGTACTTCTGAGGCTATATTAGGGTGTGGTCAGACCCCATTTGGAGTATTGTGAGCAGTTTTGGGCCCCGTATCTAAGGAAGGATGTGCTGGCCTTCGAAAAGGGTCCAGAGGAGGTTCACAAGAATGATCCCTGGAATGAAGATCTTGTCATATGAGGAACGTTGAGGACTCTGGGTCTGTACTCATTGGAGTTTAGAAGGATGAGGGGGGATCTTATTGAAACTTGCAGGACACTGCGAGGCCTGGATAGAGTGGACGTGGAGAGGATGTTTTCACTTGTAGGAAAAACTAGAAGCCGAGGACACACTCTCAGACTAAAGGGGTGATCTTTTAAAACAGAGATGAGGATGAATTTCTTCAGCCAGAGGGACGTGAATCTGTGGAACTCTTTGCCACATTAGGCTGTGGAGGCCAAATCACTGAGTGTCTTTCAGACAGAGATAGATAGGTTTTTGATCAATAAGGGGATCAGGGGTTATGGGGAGAAGGCATGAGAATGGGGATGAGAAAAATATCAGCCATGATTGAATGGCGGAGCAGACTCGATGGGCCGAGTGGCCTAATTCAGCTCCTATGTCTTATGGTCTTATAAAGTATTTACATTTTTACTAAAAGTGTTGCTATAACTCTGTATACATTCAAATAATCAGGCTGGTGATGTTCATAAATTAAATCTATCAGGTTGTCTTCGAACCCTGATGGACTGTCGTAGTGCTTGAGGTGAAGACGAGGTAGTCTGGTTATTTTCCGGTAAGCTAACTTGCTCATTGGTTGCTTCAATGTTTGGCATTTCTACGGCCGTGTGCATAGTCTCAGGCATGTGAAGAGGAGCAACCCCATCATCCAGTCTTGATTAAAGAGTAAACAGGTGATTCGCTTTAGCAACGCTCTGCGATTGTGTCTCAATATTGAGCCTTGATCCGTGAGAACGACAACGTAGTTGGAACTTTGGCAGTCATGGATCATCCTTGTGGTTTTTCAATCCTGACAGTTTCATCTGGTCCCAAACCGTCCAACATTCTGCTGGAGCGGTTGTGGAAGTATGTTTGTTTCTGCTTTTGAGCAGCGATTGTTTGCATTGTGGCCTTATTACGGATGTCTTCAAGAATGCTGGAAGTGTTGTCCACAGCTTCCTACCCAATAGCAGTTGAACTGGAGCTAATCCACCACTCAGTGGTGTGGTACGATACGCCAACAGGGCTAGATACGGGTCTCTGTGTGAAGCAATGACCTTCTTGAGCAGAGTCTTCGTGATGTGGACCCCTTTTTTTGCTGGCCCATTGGATTGAGGGTAGTGTGGACTGGAGGTGATGTGCTTGAAATTATATCTCCTAGCGAACTCCTGCCACTCTCAACTGTCAAAGCAGGGACCGTTGTCACTCATTAAAAAAAGAATTTGGAGTACCCAATTCATTTTTTCCAATTAAGGGGCAATTTAGCGTGGCCAATCCACCTACCCTGCTCATCTTTGGGTTGTGGGGGTGAAACCCACGTAAACTCGGGGAGAATGTGCAAACTCCACATTGTCAGTGACCCAGGGCCGGGATCGAACCTGGGACCTCGGTGTTGTGAGGCTGCAGTGCTAACCACTGCACCACCGTGCTGCCCACCGTTGTCATTTATGACAATTTGCAGTATGCCATGACGTGCAGAAACTTTGTTTGCACATCGGATCACACTGGCACTGCTGGAATTCGGTAGTTTCATTACTTCCGGATAGTTGTAGTAATCAATTATCAGTCTGTATTCGGTGCCATTCAGGTTAAAAAGATCAATTCCCACCTTCATCCATGATTTATTGACTAGCTCACTCTCAGTCATGGTTGCTTGCATTGATGATTCTGATACTTTGGCATATTTCACAGTGTTCCACTGTTCGTTGAATGTCCTGAATGATCCCTGACCAATAAACTGATACTCTGGCCCGTCTCTTGCCTTCTCAATCCCCAAGTGCCCTTCATGAATCTGCATGAGAATCATGTTCCGTAGTGATTGTGGAATAACTATTCTGATTTTCCTGAGCACAAAGCCATTGATGTAGCTCAGTTCGTGCCTGACACTCCAGAACTTGGAGCATGAGTCAGTGGGCCATCCCTGTCTCATATGCTCGACTACCTTCTGCAAGGTTTCATCTTTCTCTGTCTCAGCCTTTATCAATTTGGACAGGCAGGGTTTCCATCACTAGATCGACCTGACCCTATAATATTTCAGAGATGTCTGTCACTCCTTATTGTCGGTTGCTCTGGAAATGGCATCCGTAACCACTATGTATTTACCCGGCAAATACACTAGATTGAAGTTGTACCTCTGTAGCTTCATGATTAACCTCTGGATTCAAGCTGACATCTCACTTTTGTTCTTTCGAATAATGGATACTAGTGGTCTATGATCGGTCTCCACAGTGAACATTGGCAGGCCGTAAACGTAATTGTGGGAGTTTTCAATTCCCGCCACTAGTTCGAGACATTCTTTCTCGATTTGGGCACACCGCTTCTAGGTTTCTGTCTTTGCCCTGGATGCGTATGCAACCGGCTGCCATATCTTGTCAGCATTTTCTTGTAGCAAAACTGCTCCTAGCCCTTTCTGGCTGGCTGCACTGATTTTGAAGCTAAGTTGGGGATGGATTTTCCCACAAAAATCACCATTCCAAGCATATGTAGTACCGCTTTCTTGTCATGCGGGTGAGACATGCTGACAATGGCTTTTAACTTCTCAGGATCCGGCTGTACTCCTTGTGCTGATCATTTTTCTCCTAAAAAGGTGATCTCTTTGACCCCGAACTGGCACTTGTCTTTGTTGAGTTTGAGCCTGTACTGCTCAATCCTGTGCATGGTTTGTCGTAGTCTTTTGTTGTGCTCTGCCATTTTGATGCCCAGCTGACTATGTCATCGACATAAACGTGAACTCCAGGAAGGTCTTCCACAATCTTTTCCGGGGGTAACGGTAGGTGGGGATAGAGTACTTCAGAGATTTGTTTGTGGAAGAAACGTTTGCAGGCCTGGAGGAGCTTGAGAAGACGTATCAGTTACCTAAGGGAACCAGGTTCAGGTGCCTGCAGGTAAGAGACTTTGTTAGAAAAGTGGTGCCGTCCTTTCCAGAGCTGCCAGCTCCAGTGCTGCATGTCAAGTTGATATCCGAAGACATTGGGGAGGGGAGAGTGGCGGATATATATGGAGAGCTGATGAATAGGGAGGGCGCTCCTGTGGAAGAGGTCAGACGCAAGTGGAGGAAGAGCTGGGGGCGGAGTTGGGGGCCGGGGTATGAAGAGAATCCCTGAAGAGGGTGAATGCTTCTTCGTCGTTTGCGAGGTTAAGTCTCATCCAATTTAAGGTGGTGCACAGAGCCCTCATGATGGTCTTAAGGATGATCCAGTTCTTTTCAGGAGTGGAGGATTGGTGTGGGTAGTGTGCTGGTAGGCCGGCGAACCATTTGCATATATTCTGGGAGTACCTGATGTTGAGATAGTTTTGGAAGGGGTTTTCAATGTAATGTCCACAATTTCTGGGCATCGGGGTGGCTCCTGCTCCGGAGGTGGTGATATTTGGAACGTTAGAAGATCTAGGTTGGGAGAGAGGCCGATGTCTTAGCCTTTGCCTCCCTGATTATCCGGAGATGGATTTTGTTGAGTTGGCAGGATTTGGAGGCATGAAAGGCAACGGTATAGGTGAGTGACCTGGTATAACTTTTTCCACCTGGAAAATGCTACATTCGCCATACATAGAGTGGAAGAGGGGTTCACCTTGAGGTGGCAGCCATTTAGCAACTTCCTTAAAGTGATTTGAGGCATCAGTGGGGGGAGGGGGGAGTTATGGGGTTTTGTTTTGTTTGGGGGAGGTAGGAGGGGAAGGGAAAAAAGGAGGTGGGCTTGGGGTGACAGGGGGTGGAGGGTTAGGGGATGGGGGGCGGGAGATGGGAAGGGTGGATTGTTAGTTTTGTTACCTGTTGCCAATGTTTGGTTTGTGTATTTTTGTATATATGAAAAATGCCTTCAGTAAAAATATTTCGAAAAAGAAAAAAAAAGGAACTTTGGTCTGTCATTCACCACAGCCAGCTGTAGAATCTATTTTCAGAGTATCTTTTACTCATGTCCACACTAGCCAACTGATGTTCTCCATAGACAGCATTGTGGCATGCACATGTGAGAAGTTTCCCCTTTTCTGAATTTTCTTTGTTTAACTTCTTGTTCCGAGTGGTTTAGCAAGGACATGTCCATTATCCTGTCGTGAGTTTTGTGGTGTGTTTGGAGAATGACACTCAAGGACACTCAATTCTCAAATGAAACTTTTTTGTGGCGTGTTCTCTCTCATAACTGCTGCCTCTCTGTTTCTCACTCTACTTTCTTGCATACATTACTGCAGCAGGGCTCTATGGTGAGCCAAAAGGGACAAATATATAACAGAGACCAATCAGATCAAGCAGTATCCAGGCAATAGAAGATACAGAGGAACAGGAAGTGCCTTTTTTGGATGAAGTTGCAAAATCCAAGAGGACCTTTCGGTGAACATCATAGTCCATGGCCACAAAATCAATTTTAAATTACAGGCAGGAGCAGGGGTCTCAATTCTTTAATAATAATTATCTTTATTGTCACAAGTAGACCTACATTAACACTGCAATGAAGCTACTATTAAAAGTCCCTAGTCACCACATTCCGGCTCCTGTTCGGGTACAAGGCGGGAGAATTCAGAATGTCCAAATTACTTAACAGCATGTCTTTCGGGGCTTGTGGGACAAAAACGGAGCACCCAGAGGGAACCCATGCAGAGACAGAGAGAATGTGCAGACTCCGCACAGACAGTGACCCAAGCTGGGAATCGAACCTGGAATCCTGTCTGGTGCGATGCCCAAAGCCTGAATTTCTCCACCTACTTTCAATTCAACTCCACAGTCTAGTGAGCATTCCACTGAAAGTGCAAGGGGAACAACTACTGCACTTTGATATAATGGAGGAGGACTCCCCAACACTCTGTATGTTATTAAGGCGGAGAAGCTTGTATAGATTTACGGCTTATTTACCCACCAGTTTCAGCACCAACTAAGTCGGCCCAGATCTATTTGAACTAGTCTCTATAGAGGAAACACCAGAGCTGCAGCCATAGGAGGACATTCTGGAAATTGCCTTTCTCTTTAAGGAAGGGATGGATGAGGAAGGAGACCGGAGCACCACTGACAATGGTGACCAGTCAAAGGAGGGAATCCTGGACCTTGCACGACGATTTGGACAAGTGAGTGGATGAGGACAATAACCAATACACCATTAGTGACCAGGATATCAATCCACCTGACTATTCTAGGAAGGGCACCGGTGGCATCGGACAATCTGGTGCAGGCACTGATGTTTTGAAAGGGAAACCAGGAACAGGAGCTCTGAGAATGACCAGTGAGACAATTGCAGAACACAAAACTGACTTCCCAAACCCTGATGCGAAGGCTGATGAGGAAGTGACTGAACCTGCAAATATACTAGTGACTGATCTCACACGCATTTCAGATGTACGGGGAAGAGAAATTCTCAGAACCTGGAGGAGGCTACCGAACAATAACCTAACCTAATGAACGTGAGGCGACATTCAGCTCCATTCCAAATGTTGCCTTGACCGCTGAGGCTCTCGAGATTCAAGTACCTTGTCAACAGCACACTCACACTGGTGTCAAAGTTCATAAGTAGGAAGAAAAAAGAAACCCGCACAGCATTAATAAAAGTACCATTAACAATGCTGGAGAATTATCTTCATTCCCTCTGTTTGTCTTTAACTGTGATATTGACATTACAGACTCTCAAAGCATTGAGCGGTTGGTCTAGGTAGGACACGAGATCGGCGCAGGCTTGGAGGGCCGAAGGGCCTGTTCCTGTGCTGTACTGTTCTTTGTTCTTTGTACTTGAGGAAGATTTTACAATGGCAATGACATTTCTGGATCAGAAGATTGCGGACTGACTATAGTTTTACAAACCTTAATAGAAGCTAGCCAAGTCACATTTCATTGAGAAAGGGCAATTAGCAGATTTGGGGTACAAAACAAATTATCTGTTCATTACTTATACAGTGGACACCAGAGTCATAGAATACCTCCAATGCAGAAGAAGGCCATTTGGCCCATCGATTCTGCACGGACCCTCCGAAACAGCACTCCACCCAGGCCCACTTCCCGTAACCCCGACTAGCCTTTTGGATACTAAGGAGGAATTTAGCATGGCTAATTCCCCTAACCTGCACATCTTTGGACTGCGGGAAGAACCGGAGCACTCGGAGGAATCCCACGCAGGCACGGGAGAACGTGCGGACTTTACACAGTCACTCAAGGCTGGAATTGAACCTGGGTCCCTGGTGCTGTGAGGCAGCACAGTGCCACCATGCTGCCAAGAAACAGGGGCGGATTTCTCTGCCGCGCGACACCGGTAGCGGAGTTCCAGGTGAGGCGGAGAATGCCGCATTAGTGAAGAAAACGGGATTGGGGATGGGTGCCTATCCGTTCCGATGCTCCGGCCCCCTGCTGACCGTGGGATCAAAGTTCACGCCCCAGTCCAGCGGGCTGAGCACTATATTCTCCGGGCCAGTGTGATTCTCTGGTCCTCTGGGCCGTGATCATGTGGACGAGAATTACTATTCTATTGATAAGCATGGCCTTGACGTGGTGGACATCGCAGTGGGCTGTGGTGTTGGGTGTTCTGACACACAGATGAGCCAACACAGTTGCATGTGGTACAACGCTTCTTTATTTAAACTCACTATTTACAACTTGGTCTTTGCACTCTGCACGTGGGGGGCTCCCTGCTTGTGGTGTTTCAACAGCTCTTTCTTGTTTCCTTCTCCCCAGACCTACCGACCTCCAGGTGTCGTGCTCGTGCTTTTTATGTGGTTGGTGTTCTTGTCTGTGATTGGTTGTGGTGTTGTGTACTCTGATTTGCCTGTTAGTGTGTCCATCATGATGTGTGTGTTTGAATATCATGACATCCCCCCTTTTACAAAGATATGTGCCTACGTGGTAATAAATATGATCGTGACGTGAGTGCATCTAAGAGTGTGTGTGTGTCGTGTGCAGCATGTGTCTATGACGGAACTATGTACATGGGGCGATGTCGAGTGCGTCACATGAATCCAGTTGTACCATAACATAACAGAAATGCGAACGAGAGAAGAAGAAAAAAAAATTTGAACAGTTGTCCAGTCAGACATCTGGAACGATAAACAACAACAGGTTATCATGTAAAATTGTCCAACTGATTTAACATATGAACTGTATTATAAGTCCATTCTAATGGGTTTGCGACGAATTCGGGTTGACCGCCTCAAGGGTGGATCAAGAACCACCGGCTGCTGTGCAGGCATGGCCATGGGTGGCGATGGAAAGGGCGTGATGTGTGGCAGCTCCACAAAGTCATCCTCGGAAGCCTGTTGAGGATCTGGCGTGTTGTGTGGCTGTGAGCGTGGAAGTCGGCGAAGGGCGCGCCGATTGCGGCGACGCACGGAACCATCCGGCATGCGAACCAGGAACGAGCGGGGAGCCACTTGTCGGAGGACTTCGGCCGGTGCTGACCAGCCACCATACGGTTGATGGACGCGTACTTTGTCTCCGGAGGACAGGGGGGGCAGGTCCGTCGCTCGTGTGTCGTACCGACCTTTCTGGCGATCACGCTGCAGTTGCATGTTCCGAAGAACCGCCTCATGGTCTGTTGTCGGTGCCAGGACGGAAGGTACCGTCGTCCTGAGGGAGCGACCCATTAGTAGCTGCGCTGGCGAGAGGCCCGTGGATAACGGGGCCGATCGATAGGCCAGCAAGGCAAGGTTAAAGTCCGATCCGGCATCAGCCGCCTTGCACAGGAGCCGCTTTGCGATGTGGACACCCTTTTCAGCCTTCCCGTTCGATTGTGGATGCAGAGGGCTGGATGTCACATGAGTGAAACCATATGCTGCGGCAAAGGACGACCATTCACGGCTGGCAAAACAAGGTCCATTGTCTGACATGACAGTCCTTGGAATGCCATGGCGAGCAAACGTTTCCTTGCAGGCCCCAATGACTGCGGACGACGTCAGATCATGGAGAGGCATGACTTCCGGGTAGTTTGAGAAGTAGTCTATAATAACAATGTAATCTCTGCCGAGCGCGTGAAATAGGTCAACACCCACCTTCGCCCAGGGGGACGTCACCATCTCGTGTGGTAGAAGTGTTTCCGGAGGTTGCGCTGGCTGAAACCTCTGACAGGTTGTGCAGTTGAGCACCATGTTGGCTATGTCTTCATTAATACCCGGCCAATATACCGCCTCCCGGGCCCTTCGTCTGCATTTTTCGACGCCCAAGTGGCCTTCGTGTAGTTGACGAAGAATCATCTGGCGCACACTGTGTGGAATGACGATCCTATGCGATTTCATAAGGACCCCGTCTATATTGGTGAGATCATCTCGCACATTATAAAACTGGGGGCACTGCCCTTTTAGCCACCCTTCCGTCATGTGGCGCATCACTCGCTGCAGCAGAGGGTCAGTCGCCGTCTCTGCGCGTATGTGGGCCAGACAAGGATCATCAGCTGGCATATTTGCTGCTGTCAGAGTCACGTGTGCCTCAATTTGACGCACGAACCCCTCCGCATCTGGTGGTGTGCTCACTGCTCGGGAAAGAGTGTCCGCCACTATGAGTTCCTTCCCCGGAGTGTAGATCAGTTCAAAATCGTACCTCCTGAGTTTAAGTAAGATGCGCTGGAGGCGAGGAGTCATGTCGTTCAGGTCTTTGTTAATGATGTTGACCAGGGGGCGGTGGTCAGTTTCGACCGTGAATCGTGGCAGGCCATACACATAGTCGTGGAACTTGTCCAGTCCAGTTAACAAGCCCAGGCATTCTTTTTCGATTTGCGTGTAGCGCTGTTCGGTAGGGGTCATGGCTCGTGAGGCATACGCAACCGGGGCCCATGATGACGTGCTGTCTTTTTGCAGGAGTACCGCTCCAATACCAGATTGGCTGGCGTCTGTTGAGATCTTTGTAGGGCGAGTCGTGTCAAAGAAGGCCAGCACTGGTGCCGTGACCAGTTTGTGCTTGAGCTCCTCCCATTCCCGCTGATGCGACTGGTGCCAGTTGAATTCCGTCGATTTTTTTACGAGATGGCGCATGTTTGTTGTATGAGAAGCCAGGTTGGGAATGAACTTCCCAAGGAAGTTGACCATGCCCAGGAATCTTAAGACAGCCTTCTTGTCAGCCGGTCGTGGCATGGCTGTGATGGCGCTAACCTTGTCTGCATCGGGACGGACCCCGGACCTTGAGATGTGGTCCCCGAGGAATTTCAGCTCCGTCTGGCCGAAAGCACACTTCGCACGGTTGAGACGCAGGCCATTTTGCCGTATGCGGGTGAAGACACGTCGAAGACGATGCATGTGTTCCTGCGGAGTGGTGGACCAAATGATGATATCGTCCACATATACACGTACCCCTTCGATGCCTTCCATCATCTGCTCCATAATGCGGTGGAATACTTCAGATGCCGAAATGATGCCGAATGGCATCCGGTTGTAGCAGAATCTGCCAAAAGGGGTGTTGAATGTGCATAGTCTTCGGCTGGCCGGGTCCAGTTTGATCTGCCAGAATCCTTTGGACGCATCCAATTTAGTGAATATGTTGGCTCGCGCCATCTCGCTGGTGAGGTCTTCTCGTTTCGGGATGGGATAGTGTTCCCGCATGATGTTGTTGTTCAGATCTTTTGGATCTATACATATACGGAGCTCGCCAGAGGGCTTCTTTACACAGACCATGGAGCTGACCCATGGCGTGGGCTCCGTGACCTTGGATAGGACCCCTTGGTCCTGAAGAATCTGCAGTTGTGCCTTGAGGCGGTCTTTGAGAGGCGCAGGAACCCTGCGAGGTGCGTGAACGACAGGGATGGCGTCCGGTCTGAGTCGAATCTTGTACGTGTGTGGCAATGTCCCCATGCCTTCAAAAACCTCCTGGTTGTGAGCGAGGAGGGAATGGAGATTCGCGTGGAACTCAGCATCCGGGAAGTCGGATATCTCATCTGGAGAGAGAGACATGATGCGCTGTACCAGGTGAAGGACCTTACACGCTTGTGCGCCCAGTAACGAGTCCTTTGATGAGCCCACAACTTCGAAGGGGAGTGTGGCCGTGTACCTCTTGTGAGTCACCTGTAGCTGGCAAGATCCTACGGACGGGATAACGTTCCCGTTATAGTCAACCATCTTAAGCCGGGATGGTGTGATGGGTGGTTTGACCTTCATGGCCTGGACTGCAGAGTAAGCAATCAGGTTGGCGGATGCGCCGGTGTCCAGACGGAAGGCGACGCGCGATCGGTTGACCGTCAGGGTGGCACACCACTCATCGTCTGGATTGATGGCATTGACCTTGTTGACATCAATAACGGCAACTCGGAAGTCATCCTGGTCATCTGCATCACTTAACTGGAAGTCTTGATGCGTGGGCTGGACGGTCCTGACTCGTGTGCGAGGTTGTCGAGGATGCGCCGGATCCATGGGTTGAGCCGCACGACAGCGGGCTGCGTAGTGGCCTATCATGGCACATCTGTTGCACTGTCGGTATTTTGCAGGACATTGCCCTTTTAAGTGTAGACCTCCACAATTGCTGCACGTCATGACGTCACGACGTTCGTTGCGCCACTGCGCATGCGCAGTGCGATCTTGCGGTGGGCGCGCCTGCGCAGTGCGTCCCTCGTTGTGGCCGTTATTCTTGGCGCGCACCTGCGCGGGAGACCGCGAAAAGCGCGGGAAGCGGCCGCTGTCGTCCGGGCCGTGGGGCGGGAAGAAATCGACGGCCTGGATGCGTTCAACGTCGTGGGCGGCCTGGCTTGCCGATTCGACGGCTGGGGACCCCCTCCGTGCCAACTCGGACGCCTGAAATCGGGCAAAACGGCAGGTAGCATTTTCATGGAGGACACAGGCTTCCACAGCAGACGCTAAGGTGAGGCTCTTTATTTTAAGAAGCTGCTGGCGTAGGCCACTAGAGGCAACGCCAAAAACAATCTGGTCCCTGATCATGGACTCTGTGGTGGTGCCGTAACCGCAGGACTGCGCTAGAATCCGGAGGTGCGTCAAAAAGGGTTGAAAAAGCTCCTCCTTACCTTGCAGGCGTTGCTGAAAGATGTATCTTTCGAAAGTTTCGTTTACTTCAGTTTGAAAGTGCTGGTCCAGTTTGAGGATGACCGTGTCATATTTGGCCTGGTTTTCGCCTTCTTCGAACACCAGTGAATTAAAGACATCGTTTGGGTGGGGGCCTGCGTAGAAGAGGAGCATTGCAATCTTCGAATCATCCGAGGCATTCTGTTTTTCGGTGGCACGGATGTACAGGTCAAATCGCTGCCTGTAGAGCTTCCAGTTGGTGCCTAGGTTCCCCGTGACTTGCATCGGCTGCGGTTTGCCGGTGTGGTCCATGTCCAGAATGGCAGGTTGGTAGGCAGGTATCGATCCACTCCTGTACCATGTGGTGTTGGGTGTTCTGACACACAGATGAGCCAACACAGTTGCATGTGGTACAACGCTTCTTTATTTAAACTCACTATTTACAACTTGGTCTTTGCACTCTGCACGTGGGGGGCTCCCTGCTTGTGGTGTTTCAACAGCTCTTTCTTGTTTCCTTCTCCCCAGACCTACCGACCTCCAGGTGTCGTGCTCATGCTTTTTATGTGGTTGGTGTTCTTGTCTGTGATTGGTTGTGGTGTTGTGTACTCTGATTTGCCTGTTAGTGTGTCCATCATGATGTGTGTGTTTGAATATCATGACATGGGCCATGGAAGTAAATCTTTACGGTAGTTACCCACAAAGTCCATCTGAGGGCCACCATCCACTTCCCTCCCTCCCACAATGCAAAACCTTCCCACTCCACCCCCACCACACCTCCCAATCAGCGGGAGCTCAAATCAGGTACATTTAGTTCCGACGGGAGAACTGTCCCCCCCAACAGAAAATTTTGCCCAGGAATGTCTACCTACTAATTTAATTGCTCCTTTATAGACCTTATAAATTTTGCTCTGAAAGAACTGCCGCATTCGTGCCGTACCCTTTGTGAGAAGCTCGGAATATGCCAAATGCAGTGCAGATTAAAGCTGTTCTTCTTTTACTGTCAGCTGTACTTAACTCATGCTCCACAACCATACAGGAAGATACTGATAACACAGGCCTCATAACCACAGCAGGACTGGTATCTTGGTATTTGGTTATTTATTAATAGGTTACTATGCTTAACGTTTATTTGAAGTAATTCCACTTCAACAACTGCTCAGCCAGTGATATTTGTTAACTTTCAACCTTGAGTAAGAGAAGAGCAGGACCATATATTAACAATGAATGCATTTTACACTTCCACAGAACAGTGTGCGAGAGAACTTAAACCGATATGTCTATGATTTGTGGTTCCGATTTTGAAATCATCGTTGTTTTTCACTTATTTATTCTGCACTGGGCGGTTCTTGAATGTGGAATTCTTTAATTTTGAAAAGCTTGATGAGTGATTGTACAGCTTGAACCCTAGTTTCAAAAACTGACAATGGCGAGCAGCAATTTTCCCGTTGAACATGAAGTATTCTGGTTCAAGTCATTAATATGAGGCTGCCCGTCCTTCATTAACTGATTGTTCGCCACCTCCCTATCGCTATTTTAAAGATCTGGCTGCTCTTGCTATAACTTCTGCCTTTCTACATTTCCTTAGATGGTTGGCGTCGATACACCATTAGCCACCAGTGTCAGGAAAAGAAACCAAGGGCCCTTATTCCTGACCCCTTATTCCCCCACCCCACATTAATCCTCACCCTCAATCACGCATGATATTTACTCCCCTTTCAAGATTCATAAATTAATTCAGCCCACAATCATAGAAATGTCCTAATAAAATGATAATGCCCATTGTAGCCATCTGGTCACCAATATAATCTAATGTATATGGGGCGGGATTCTCCGTTAGCCGACACCGAAATCGGGGCCTGCAATAGTTCGGAGAATAGCTTCCGATGCCGAAATCATGGCAGGCACTGGTTTGACGCTGAATCGCGATGTTCCACCTCCTTGAAAACGGCGTCAATGCGGCGCATGCTCCACGTAGTTGAAAGATTGTTCGCATATTGTTAGAGGGTCCACCCACAATTCTCCACTTCCGATGGGTCGGGTTCCCAACGTGAACCTGGCATGGTGGCTGCTGAGAGAGAGAGAGAGGGCATACGTCAGTGTCCAGCACAGTCATACTTCCGTGCTGCTGGCCGCTGGCTTCTGCCAGGGCCGGGGGTAGCAGTGGGGGTTGGCCAGGAGGCGGGGTGGACAGGTATGCAACACCATTACCGCAGCTGACAAGGCAGCCATGCAGCTGCGCATGCCGCTGACAACCTGGTGCTCTGGTCGTGTCGGTGACCTCCCCGGGGCATCCCCCTGCGTGCCCTCTGGCCCCAGCTGAGCCATCAGCTGCATGGGCACTCCAGCACAACCTGTCCCATTTTTTTGGCCCAGTGTGTGTGTGGAGGTGTATTGTTTAAGCGTGGCTGCAGGTTGGCAGCCGTGCGGGTATCCATCATGGACCCAGCGATTCCCGCACTTTTTTTCTTGGGTTTCGATGGTGTTCCACGCGGCGTCGGTGCGAGCCCCTCACCGGTAGCAGAATCGGTGCAGATGTGGCGCCGATTTTTCTGACGTGGAAGTCCACGGATTCTCCGTTGGCGTCAACTGTTAGACTCAGAAACAGAGCCTCCGGCCCATGATGAAAGTGCCATTATTATTAAGAGCATCAACAACACAATATAATGCTAGTTTGTGTGCACACTATAGATTCTAGTATGGTTATTAGACAGACCAGAGTGTACAAATTTTACTTTAATATAATTGGGCAATATTGGTAATTTGGCAGGAAAATATCATATTAGTTACCAGACGATAACATGGATTTTGGTGACTGCCTCAGCTTTCATGTTCTGCATATTCCACCATATGATGACAGTAAATTCATGTTTGGGGAAAGATTCTATATTTGTAATACAGATAAACTGCACAAGATACTTTCCATTCTGTAGAGGTAGAAGATTTTTTTGTGCCTGATATTATTAATTATAATTATTTTATACAAGGGGTGTAATTGGATTCTGTTTTATCAGTAATCTCCCAGGTAGAGAGATCAAATGACTCCCGAGTAGCAAAATTAATTGACTAAACAACATAGGTCTTTAATGTCAGTGAGAAGTGTTGGAGCTCTCAAGTGCCTCTGTGCAACATGATTTTTAAAATACCAGAGGATACGGTTGGCTCACAATTTTATCTGTATTTTGTTGATCAGCAAGCCTGAAGATTGTTGTTTTCTTCTTCTCACTGCAATATATTTTCAATATCAACTTTGCAATACCATTTAGAATCATACAATCCCTACTTTGCAGAAGGAGGCCATTCGGCCCATCGAGTTTGCACTGACCCTCTGAAAGAGCACCCGAACTAGGCACACCCCCCCGTAACCAGTAACCCCAACTAACTTTTTGGACACTAAGCGGCAATTTAATGTGACCAATCCACCTATCCTGTACATCTTTGGACTATGGGAGGAAACCGGAGCTCCCGGAAGAAATGCACGCAGACACGGGGAGAACATGCAAACTCCACGGAGTCGGTCACCCAAGGCTGGAATTGAACCTGGCTCCCTAGCGCTGTGCGGCAGCAGTGCTAACCACTGTGCCACGTGCCACCATCATGATATTTCAATACCCCATGAACACTCAGAAAAATTCCAAGATAGAGTGGGATGATAGGTAGGTAGACAAAAGGATAAGCTTGAAGTCAATGGAAAAAACTTGAGAATCATGTGAAGGATAAATCAGATTACTCATTCACTATGAGCTCATTATGTTGCCTTTTCTGTGGCTCTGCTGTAATTATGGCAATCAGTGAGGTTGCCCCCCTTTCTTTTGAAAATGAAATGAAAATCGCTTATTGTCACAAGTAAGCTTCAAATGAAGTTACTGTGAAAAGCCCTCGTCGCCACATTCCGGCGCCTGTTCGGGGAGGCTGTTACGGGAATTGATATCTATATTCTAATGCTCAGAGTCGCCAGGTATCAAATGATACCACCAGAAGGTTCAACTGGCTATCGATCAAAGAGCCAAACACCAGTTTGTTAGTTCATGGTCAAGGGTACTTTATTTACACACAATTAGTCATGCAACATAAACACTACTAGTAAACTACACCTATCGACTAAGACAACCTGTACTTATCTTCAGGCACCTGGCTTAGGTCAGAGGAACAGTGGCTGCTGTTCGATTCTGGATCTATCGAGTCTGTATAAGTAACTGCTGCTCAGCTAGGCTCATCCGCATGGTAGCGGGTGTTGATCTTGGACTTGCTTCTGGTGGTGCTGCGATTGGAGATGGTTGTTGCTGGGGCGCCGGGTCCAAAAGAGGGCGAACACATGGTGGACTCTCTTCTTATGCTTGGGGGTTTTCGCGCTCTTTTGGGCGGTCCTTCAGTTTGGACCCCACTAATTGGGTGATCCCTGATCACTATGTTCGATTTCGAACCAATAAATGGGCGGGTTCCTGGATAGCTGGGCGTGTCCCAAGCGGTCACTGACCCTGTTGTTTATGCTTCCCTAGCACAGGGTGTGGCGCTGAAATGTCTGGGACTGTACCGGTCACTCAAGTACCAGTCCTTTGTCCGGTGGAGATGGGCCATCAAATGCTAATCAGTCCATCAAAATGCTAATTGGTCGGGGTTTCGATACCATCTGGATTCCTCACTTGCAAATATACATTTCAGCCTCTGAGCCTGCCTGAATCTTTCTCTGTCCATTTTACCCACTATGCCTTGCGAGCTTCTCGGTTCCTGGTTGTAAGTGGCCATCCCAGATGGCTACAATTATAAACTGCTATCCTGGCAATTTCGCAGCATTACACCTGCTCACATGAAACCCCCTGTAGAAACAAAATAAACAGAACTCCAGACATGATTCAAACCTCAATTTGAAAGATAACTACAGATGACAAAGGCTATCTAGCCCAGCACGTCTCATCCGTCCAGAAAGGTTATACAACATAAGAATTAGGACTAGGAATAGGCCATTCAGCCCCTTTAGCTTTATTCATCATTTGAACATTGCCTATATTGTATCATTGACTACAATTCAAAAGTACTTTATTGGCTGTAAAGTGATTTGGAACATCATGAAAGGCTGCTGGATAAATGCAGAGTGACTGTAGCAGTGGTGAAATTGGAGACCCAATGTTGAGTCTGTAAGGATAGTTAATCACAGAGCAATAAACTGATGTTAGGAAGGTGGGTATAAATGAACCGCTACATTTACAAAACAATTGAACTCTGTAGCTAATACAACTTTACCATTCCAATGTCTTGGGCAGAAATCTGCTGTCATACAATTGTGTGCCAGGTTGTTAATTTACAACCTATCGAAATGTTCCATATGCTACTGCATTACATTTGTACTAAAATAACACTTTCTTTTTAAACAACTTGATTTTTCAGGTGTGCGGGTAACAGGCAAATTAAGTACAAAAAAAGTAGTTAACAAATAAGAAACTCCAAAGCAGAAAGAGAGTGTGACAAGCAAAGTCCTGAGAGAAATCATTTCGAGAAGAACTTAAATAGTATGGCTGGGTTTCTATACAGACCATTTATGGTAAAAGTTCCTTATGTTGTTTCTCTGGGATTTCAATGGATTTTGTTTTTGCCAAAGATACAATGAATGATTGTGAATCCTCACTCCGAGAGAAATTTTAGTCCCACAATGTGACCACCTTTTGCCACATTTTAAACAGGATGGTGCAGGGTCGGGTGAACCTAGGATGAGGTAGAGATTTTGAAAAACCTTTCTTTAAGCAATCTATTGGTGAAAAAACAAGAATTTAATTATCAGACTTTTCAAGAGTAATAAAGCAAGTGATAGAACACAGAACATACAGTGCAGAAGGAGGCCATTTGGCCCATCGCATCTGCACCGAACCACTCAAGCCCCCACCTCCACCCCATCCCTGCAACCCAACAACCCCTCCCAACCTTTTGAACACTAAGGGCAATTTATCATGGCCAATCCACCTAACCTGCACGTCTTTGGACTGTGGGAGGAAACCGGAGCACCCGAAGGAAACCCACGCAGACACAGGGAGAACCTACAGACTCCACACAGATAGTGACCCAGCGGGGAATCGAACCTGGGACCCTGTCGCTGTGAAACCACAATGCTAGCCACTTGTGCCACTGTGCTGCCCTGATAGTGATCCTGAGTCAATACCTTGAGTGGTATTTTCCATGCCCCACAGCGGCATGTTCCATGGCGGGTGAGGTGGCCCACCATTAGCCAGTAGCCTACTACTGTCAATGGAGTTTTCCGTTCTATGCACCCCCCCACCATCGGGAAACACGGGGTGAGGGTTCGCTGTCAGCAGAACCAGATGATCCCGCTGGCGAGAACGAAAGGAACATTCCAGCCCCTGTTATCATCACTCCGGTTTTAGTTTCTTATATTCATTTTAATGGGACCCAAGATTCTCAAGCTTCTGGGACACCAACATAGCATCAGCATTGTGTCTACTTTAGTGCAGAATACAAATTTAGACTGCTATTTACATGCAGGTTAAACTTCAAAAAAGAATTTTGAGAAGTATGCAATATTTAATTTTGTGGTAACAAACCTTGAAAGTGAGCCCACATCCCCAGGCTTTCCTCCATACTTTCCTCTCCCAACCCCCAACCAGTCTGACTTTCAGTCCATCCTCATCAACTTCCCTTCCCCCATACCCAAGCTACCCCAACTCTCAATCTCCCCCCCACCCTTCTCCAACCTTCCCCAGCCCCTGCCCCCACAAACTCCCTCCAACCACCTGTCATAATACCCACTCATGTATATAATGAGATGCAGACAGGCAGTGATTGACACATAGGATGACCAGTCAGCATACAACACAATACAGCCAATCACCAGACAGGACACTCCCACTATAAAGCAAGAGGGCACTAGGTTTCCCGCCCTCTTGGGACCCAGCTACTGGGACAGTCAGAGTCCATGAGCTAGCACAGTGCAAACACCATGCGGTAGCTAGTAAGTCTGGTCAGGCTACTACAAGGTCACTCGTCAGATCAGTATAGTGTCGACCCACAGCTGAATATGTACAGCGGTTCATCTAGTTGAATAAAACAGTGTTGGATCTTAGCTGCAGGAAGCAGCAGCTCAGTAACTAATTACACTGACCAGAAAGACTGGCTTAAAAAATATCTCCAGCCTGACAGTTCATTGTTTTAAAGCCAATCTGAAGGTCTGGCTGCAGAGTGTGCATCAATTCAGAATGCAAATTAAAACACCGAGTCACCTGATGTTTTGCACCATTTAAACACCCCTCTCCTGGTTAACCACACAGCTTTTTACAAGGTTGGTTTGTACCTGGATACCTTCATCCACTTAGTCACCTCCATTAGAGGACAATTAGCTTCTGAGATGATTCTCGCTGACTCTTCCCTGAAGGGCAATTTTCCTGCCACATTCATTTTTGCCTTTATCAGCTACACCTTGTACCACCAAGTTTCTTATCTTCAGACTGCTGGTTGGCTCCCCAGATCTATAAAGCCCCTTGTTTATCTGGGCTACACTCTGCTTTGGTTCTCGTCTTATTCTGGGTCGACAGTGTCTCTCGTGACCGACGCGGTTACACCTTCCTGATGATCGTGCCGACACTCTTGTATTCCCGATATTAATAGTGTGAAATGTCATTCACACCGATGCGCATGCTCCCTTCAGGATGTTGCTGGGCAGTTGTATTGGTGGGCAGAACACCTTTGTTCCTATCGGTCACCTTTGCCCCTACCCACACATATTCTTGTCCACCTTATGGGTTTCACCCACCTTCAGTCTGTTTCAACTGGTTGAACTCTAGGTTCATAAAAGTTCAACCTTGAGCCAGGAAACTTAATGTGCATTAACTCCCTTGTTTTAGTTGTTGTATTGGCAGGCACTGACAAAGCGTTTCTCGTTGAGAAGAAAACAAGTTACACAATTGGCAGATGGTTTACAGATGTGAAATTTTGTCCTGTAAACAATAAGAAAAATACATTTTCAATCCTTGTCCAATTAAGGACTGATTGTTTTTCCATTTCTTCAGTCACGTAGTTTTCCTTTGTTTTATTTGTCCATCTCTGCATGCAGGTCTTCCAAGTGACATTTACAAGCATGAGTATTGTACCTAAAGCAACATCATCTACATGCATTAGTTAAAAAAAATTTAAAAGTAAACATGGGTCAACAATTGGATTATATAAAAACTTAGAAGAAAATGTATTTACATTAAGTCTGGGGTTATTTTTTCCTATTGGAACAAGATAGAAATCATGAAACTTGCGGTAAATCAGTTACTTTATTATGATTAAAATATTAGTTAAAATGGTACAACTATGCCCATCTGTCTTAATTCAACATACACTTTGCAGTAGGGCTTATTGTAGAGAGATTTTAGTTTAGCCTCTGCTGGAAACAAGTTGGCTTGGCTCCTGAGCTTCAGTGCAGTTGGGGCATTTTGTGAGTCAATAACCTGAGGGGGTAAAGGTATACCAGCTTCCATTAGACCAAAGACCATTAAACCATAAGATATAGAAGCAGAGTTAAGCCATTCAGCCCATCGAGTCTGCTCCACCATTCAATGAGATCATGACTGATCTGATATGATAATCCTCAACTCCATTTTCCCACCATATCCCTATAACCCTTGATTCCCTTACTGATTAAAAATCTGCCTATTTCAGCCTTGAATGTACTTAATAACCCAACCCCTACAGCACTCTGGTAGGGAATTCCATAGATTCGCTACCATCTGAGAGAATAAATTCCTCCTCATCTCTGTTTTAAATGGGTGGTCCCTTACCCTGAGATTATGTTCTCGGGTCCTGGACTCTCCTACAAGGGGAAACAACCTCTCAGCAGCCCCCTTGCCAAGCCCCCTGAGAATTATATATGTCTCAATAAGGTTGTCTCTCATTTTTCTAAACACCAATGAGTACAATCTCAACCTATTCAACCTCTCCTCACAAGAAAATCCTTCCATACTAAGGCACGATCAATTTGACTTAAAGACGAAAGTTGGATCCAAACTGAGGCTTTGTTGGTATCAGATGTGTGGCCTCCCACAGCAGCTGGCGAAATGGCTGCGAGCTGGAGGACATGCATATTTATACCCCACCTCCTGGGCAGAGCCAGCAGGCAGGGGCCACAGGCGAACCTGTAGTGCGGGTTCTACCGTACAACCTCTAATATAAGTACAACAGTGGTTTACCACATTCACCCCCTTTTAAAATTGAGTCAAGTGGGGTGGTGGTTAACTATATACAATCATGATTTTAATATTTACAGAGCAAAACAAATGTCTCTTGGCGTCTGGTGGACTGGTCAGAGGTTCAGCTGGTCTGGGGCCTTGATGGTCCTTTGAGAGCGACAAAGTGGTGACAGCGATGTTGGTGCTGACTTGGTCTAGGGTGACTCCGGGAGCGGGCCGAAATCCTCTTCATCGACGGGTGTGGGCAGGAGGAGGATGGACGGTTCTGGGGGGGGGGGGTGGGGTGGTGTTGCGAGCGACGGGGAGGGGAGGGTGGCGCCGGGGGCGACAGGAGTGGTGTGGTGGTGGAACGTGCTGGTGCCAGGTCCCTGAGGGAGACAGTATCCTGGCAGCCGTCGGGGAATGCCACGTAGGCGTAGTGGGGGTTTGCGTGGAGCAAGTGTACCCTCTCCACCAACGGGTCCGCCTTGTGGAGTCGCACATGTTTACGGAGAAGCACGGTTCCTGGAGCTGTGAGCCAAGTCAGGAGCGACACCCCGGATGTGGACTTCCTGGGGAAGGCAAACAGACGTCCATGCGGTGTATTGTTAGTGGCAGTGCAGAGTAACGAGCGAAGGGAATGTAGTGCATCAGGGAGGACCACTTGCCAGCGGGCGGCCGGGAAATTTCTGGACCGTAGGGCCAGCTGGACGGCCCTCCATACCGTTCCATTCTCCCTTTATACCTGTCCGTTTCCCCGGGGGTTGCAGCTTGTCTTTCTGCTGGAGGCGATACCCCTGCTGAGCAGGAACTGACGCAGCTCATCACTCATTAATGAGGATCCCCTGTCACTGTGGATGTAGATGGGGAAACCGAACAGAGTGAAGATCGAATTGAGGGCTTTAATGACGGTGGCAGACGTCATGTCGGGGCAAGGGATGGCGAAGGGGAACCGGGAGTATTCATCGATCACGAGGAAATATGTGTGACGATTGGTGGTGGGGAGGAGGCCTTTGAAGTCCGTGCTGAGGTGTTCAAAGGGGTGGGAGGCCTTCACCAGGCGTGCGCGGTCCGGCCAGTAGAAGTGCGGCTTGCACTCCGCACAGACCTGGCAGTCCCTGGTGATTGTCCTTACTTCCTTGAAGGAGTAGGGCAAATTTTGTGCCTGAATGAAGTGGTACAACTGTGTGACCCCTGGGTGACAAAGGCTGTCGTGCAGGGTCCGGAATCGGTCTACCTGTGCGCTGGCACATGTTCCTTGGGATAGTGCGTCTGGGGGCTCGTTGAGTTTGCCAGGGCGATACCTAATCTCGTAATTATAGGTGGAGAGCTTGATTCCCCACCGCAAGATTTTATCATTTTAGATCTTGCCCCGCTGTGTGTTGTTGAACATAAAGGCAACCGACCGTTGGTCAGTGAGGAGAGTGAATCTCCTGCCGGCCAGGTAATGCCTCCAATGCCGCACAGCTTCAACGATAGCTTGGGCCTCTTTTTCGACGGATGAGTGCCGAATTTCAGAGGCATGAAGGGTGCGGGAAAAGAATGCCATGGGCCTGCCTGCCAGATTGAGGGTGGCGGCAAGGGCGACGTCTGATGTGTCGTTTTCTACTGTGATTCATCTACAGCGTGCATTGTGGCCTCGGCAATATCCGGTCCTTGGCCGAAACTGGGTGGACTGTATGAGTGGGCGGGACTTGTCCGCATAGTTTGGGACCCACTCCGCGTAACATGAAAAGAACCCCAGGCAGCGTTTGAGGGCCTTGGGGCAGTGGGGGAGGGGGAGCTCCATGAGGGGGCACATGCGGTCGGGATCGGCCCCCAGAACTCCGTTCGGGACCACATAGCTGAGGATGGCTAAGCGGTTTGTGCTGAACACGCACTTCTCCTTGTTGTCAGTGAGGTTGAGGAGAGTAGCGGTGCGGAGAAATTTAGCAAAGTTGGCGTCGTGGTCCTGCTGATCATGGCCGCAGATGGTGACATTGTCTAGGTATGGAAACGTGGCCCGCAAACCGTACCGGTCGACCATTCGGTCCATCTCCCGTTCGAAGACCGATACCCCGTTAGTGATGCCGAGGGTGACCCTAAGGAAGTGATATAGACGGCCGTCTGCCTCGAAGGAGGTTATGGACGGTCCGATTTACGGATGGGGAGCTGGTGGTAAGCGGATTGCAGGTCCATCCTTGAGAAGACCCGGTACTGTGCAATCTGGTTAACCATGTCAGATATGCGTGGGAGGGGGTACGCGTCGAGCTGCGTATACCGATTGATGGTCTGGTTGTAGTCCACGACCATTCGGTGTTTCTCCCAGATTTCACCACTACCACTTGAGCTCTCCAGGGGCTGTTGCTGGCCTTGATGATGCCTTCCCGAAGCAACCGCTGGACTTTGGACCTGATGAAGGTCTTATCCTGGGTGCTATACCGTCTGCTCCAGGTGGCGGCGGGTTTGCAATCTGGAGTTAGATTAGCAAAGAGGGAAGGTGGGTCGACCTTTAGGGTCGCGAGGCCGCACACAGTAAGGGGTGGTAAGGGTCCGCCGAATTTTCGGGTTAGGCTCTGGAGGTTGCACTGGAAATCCAGGCTGAGGATAAGTGCAGGCAGAGGTTAGGGAGAATGTAGAGGCGGAAGCCGTGGAATTCTACGCCCTGGACTGTGAGCGTGACCGTACAGTACCCCCGGATTGCTACGCAATGGGATCCGGAGGCCAGGGAGATTTTTCGATTGGCGGGGTGTATCGTGAGGGAGCAGCGCCTTACCGTACTCGGGTGTGTAAAGCTCCCGGTACTCCCAGGCAAGAGATCACATGGCCGTTGACTTTCACGTTGGTGGATGCGTTAGTCAGGTTATTCGGTCGAGATAGGTCGTGTGACATGGAGGTGAGCCTTGGTTGGTCGTCGGTTAATGGGGTGGCCGTTGAGTTCTGATCTTGGAACGCTGGTGGTGTCCATGTGCTGGGGGATAGACAAGATGGCGGCGCCTGGAGATCTTGGGGGTTACAAAATGGCGGCGCCCATGGGATGCACGTTGCGGGGGTGGAGCAATAATATTTAGCTCCTTTAGTCTGCCTACCAAGATGCAAAACTTCACATTTTCCTACTTTATATTCCATCTGCCAAGATTTTGTCCACTCACTTAACCTGTCTATATCCCTGTGTAGACTCTTTGTGTCATCCTCACCACATGCCTTCCCACCTATTTTTGCTGCAAACATGGCAATAGTGCATTCACTTATCAGAGCACAAATGACCTCATTGTATGGTGGAGCAGATTAAATGGCTTACTTCGCCTCCTATGTCTTATGGTCTTCCAAAGGTTCGGACTATACTGAAACGGGTTCCAAGATGTATCTTGATTGCGTGAGTTAGTTGGGCATTTTTGTAACATTCTCATGTCAAATCCTGATGATGTCATCAAGACCCGACTGTAATTTTCACTTAGAGGCTTAATAATAGGTGCCAGATCAAGCGAACGGAGATGGGACTACAAAAGGTCCATAAAGGTTAGTGTTTTTCTCAATTTCCTTACAGAGCAGTAGTGCAAAGCAAGATACTGATAAGACATTTTGTGGACCTTGCATCTGAATATAATAATTGCTTCAAACACAGGGCAGAATCATTCCAGAATTGCACAAAGTGTGGTAGTGGGTGTGAAAAACACTGTTTTACCTGCAGTGGTTGGTTTTTGAGCCTCATACATTATGCAGTCATGGGGCACAAGTTGCCTCGCTGGCTGTCCACTCCTGAATCACCTACCACTCCATTACTTCACAGTTTCCTTGGCACCATATTTGAACTGCAGCCATGTGCTCAGCTCTCAATGCTTCCAGCCTAGCACTGCTCCACTGAAGAGATGGCCTCAAAAGCCGAGCGAAGTGCAGCTCCGCCCGATTCAGAGACGCATCCATGAAGGCTGGCCGTGATGTCCTGTACCCCCACTCTTGCCGCAGGAGGCCCATCAAGCTCACCACTCCAGCTTGAGAGCTTGTGACAGCGGTGGTCAGTGCCAATGCTGCACACAAAATAGGCCACCATCCAGTGAAGAAAAAGGATGAATGATCCCATCCGTTCAGTCGGGAAAGTCAACCATCTCATCATTCTTAACTCACATACTCACAAACCCCATCACACATTCACTGGTATCTCTCTCACTGCCAGCGCAAGGGGCATCGCCATTCATTCTCTCGCACACATCCTCATAATCTCCATCTGGCCGTATCTCCTCTGGGGATCGCCTCATTATCTCGTTCATAGCTTCAGTCTGTGCACACACATGCATGGCATCTTCCCACTTGGCCTGGCACGTGCCTTGCTCTCACTCTGTCTTTATGCAGAACAAGATAACCCTCAATCAACGGGAGAGAACCGGGGCTGGAAGGCGAGCCATTAAGGTCTTCATGCTGTTCAAGAGTCATATGTTGGAGCTGGCCAGAGAGGACATGGACCAGTCCTGGGGCGATGTTGGGGTTGGTGACACGCATCCACGTGAGGACCCTGCAACACATCATCCCTCTGTCAACTCTACTCTGCACCCAATATTCTGCGGGCAACGAGGCTGACAAGTACTAATAATCTCCACTCTCTCTCCCAGGCATATTTGCCAAGTCATCCTCAGGCAAACTTTACCCTGAATCCAGCACCGAGAACATGTCAGGTGAGAATTCTGAGGGTAGGACCTTTGAAGACCCGTCTCGGCACTCACCCACACCCTCCATCAGCACTGCAGCACACACACACCTGAGTGGGGCCTAGATGTAGAGGGGTCACAATCTGGTGATCACAGCATTCACAGCAGGAGGAGGCAGGGACACCAAGGTCATTGGCACTTGTTGTTTATGGCTCCTTGTTATTGTCATGCTCAGTAGACTGGTCAAAGTAAATGATGAACTACAGAATATCTAGTTTAAATAATTTATTGTTAAAAAACTGCATGATAAAGATAATTAAGACAAATAAAATAATAATCTACTAACACTAATTAATGATTGTAGAGCGACTGCAAAATACGTCTATCCCCTAGCACGACCTGCTACCAACTCCCCAGCCACAGGGTCACGTGGTGGGTTTACACTGTCACCTAGAGGTCGGATGCCATGCATAACATTATGTACACACTTGCTTTATGTATATCATCACAGTTATGATGAGCAGTTGCCAGCCAATCCAATTGGCAGGCAACTCTGGAGTCCAGCAACACCAGGTTCAAGTGGTGGCTGCACTGCTCAGACCACAGGCAGTCCCTGAGGAAGAGGAGGTTATGGAGGTCAGACTGAAGTTAATTAGGGAGTATCAGCAATGCCTGGCTGGCAGGTCCCAACGTGGGGCTGAGGTGGGGGGTGGGGGGACGTGCGGTGAGGGAGATGGGGCATGGGTTTGAGAGGCCAGGGAGGGAGAATCACAGGAGGGGATGCCTCCGATGGGCACATGAGAACCCCAAAGGGCAATTTGCCCTTGCCCAAAACCAACTGATGCAGTAAAAGCTGCTGAGCTACTTGCTTGCTTCCTGCCACAGGTAAAATATAGTTTGCGGTAGGTTGTAGCACTGTGGCGACTAGGGACTTTTCACAGTAACCTCATTGAAGCCTACTTTTGTGAGGGCCACGAAGAATCCAGCACGAGTTTTAAAGATACAAAGAAATAACATTTATTTACAATAACATATATATACAACAGCAGCAGCAACTTCGCTTGCTGCTCACTCCTTCCTGCTGGTTCCAAACTGGCCAGCCTTATTTATACAGGGAGTCTGCTAATGGTTTCTCTGCCCCCCTCATTGGGGAAGCTCAAACTCCCACAGGATTGTGGGATTGTCATTAGTCCCCAGCCAATGGTAAGCAGGCAGGTTATAACATCCTTCCCCCCCAAAGTCCAAGGAATCCACCGAAGACCCTGGCGAAGGAGGGCGTCGGACTCGTTTTGCAGCAGGCCGGACAAAATTTGCACTAGGCTGGATCGGGTGGCGTGTAACGAGACGGAGACCGGCGCTTCCGTGATGAACGGCGTAACGATTGTATATCCATGATCCGTGGGCCCGAGGATTCCCCCTCTGATGCGTCCTGTGTCTCCATCTCGGAGTCAGAGTCTGCTGCCTCCGTCATGTCAGCGTCTCTATCTCCATTCGGTTCTGTAACGACCTGCGCAGGCTTTGAGTGAGGCACCAGAGGAAGATTGTGAGGACTACTTTCCATTGTCTCTGGTCTCGGTGGCTGTAGAAATGAGCTCCGGGGGTGGGGAATATTTGGAAGGGATAGTCTTCTGGACCGAACGTGGTCGACATGTTTGCGTTGGAGATGACCCTGGGCTTGCACCTGGTAAGATATAGGGCCCGTTTGGCGAGCGATTACGCCAGGGACCCACTGGGCACCACCAGCAAAATTCCGAACGAACACTGGGTCACCGGGCACAAACTGCCGAATCGGCCTATGCCGAGAAAAACCATGTCCCTGCCGTTCTTGTGTGCGGCGTACTTTTGCGCCAATGTCCGGGAAAACCATACTGAGGCGGGTGCGAAGTCTCCGGCCCATTAGGAGTTCTGCAGGAGCTACCGCAGTCACCGCATGGGGGGTGGTCCTATACGAAAACAAAAAGCGAGCCAGTCTTGTGTCCATTGACCCGGAAGACTGCTTCTTTAGGCCTCGTTTGAATGTCTGCACTGCGCGCTCCGCCAACCCATTTGAAGCCAGGTGGTCAGGGGCAGTGCGGATATGGCGTATGCCGTTCATCTTCATGAACCTCGCAAACTCCTCACTCGTGAATGGAGTGCCGTTATCCGTGACCAGCACCTCGGGGAGGCCATGCGTACTAAAAGACAAACGCATCTTCTCAATTGTTGCGCAGGACGTTGTGCCTAGCATCTTATGCACCTCTAGCCATTTAGACTGGGCGTCGATTAATAGAAGGAACATGGATTCTTGAAAAGGGCCTGCGAAATCCGCATGCAAGCGCGCACAAGGCCGCCCTGGCCATTCCCAGTGATGTCGGGGCGCGGCCGGCGGAAGCTTCTGATGCTCCTGGCAAATGGAGCAGTTTTGGGCCACCTTCTCAATGTCGGTGTCGGGGCCTGGCCACCAGACATAACTCCGGGCCAACATTTTCATTTTGGTCACACCTGGATGCCCATTGTGCAAGTCTCTTCGTATCAGCTCCTGTCCTTTTTCCGGGACAATCACACGCGTCCCCCACAAGAGGATGCCGTCTTCCACGCTGAATTCTGACAGCTTGGAGGAAAATGCCCGCAACTCGCCTGGGAGCTGTCTATGCTGCCCACCATACAGGACTATGTGCTGAACCTTTGACAGGACTGGCTCCGTCTGGGTCCACTCACGGATCTATGATGCCGTGACAGGCAAGGTGTCCATAAAATTTAGGGTTGCAACCACCTCACCAGTCGTGGGGGTCGACATGGGGCCGGTCGATAAAGGCAATCGGCTCAGTGCGTCGGCATTCGCTATCTGCGTTCCTGGTTTGTGCTCCAGAGAACACTCGTATGCAGCGAGCAACAAAGCCCAGCGCTGGATCCGTAATTGGCTTATCCTCTCTGAAAAGTCCCAGCAGAGGCTTATGATCAGCCATGATAGTGAAGTGGCGGCCATACACGTACTGGTGGAAACGTTTCACCGCAAGACCACTTGATCTGCGCGTACTTTTTCTCCGCTGCAGTCAATGTGCGGGAGGCGAAAGCTATCGGTCGCTCGGCCCCGTTCTCCATCTTGTGGGATAGGACGGCCCCAATACCATACGGGGATGCATCACATGTGACAAGCAAAGACTTTCCAGGATCATAGTGGGTTAGTAACCCAGACAACGACAATTGTTGCTTTACCCGCCGGAAAGCGGTTTCTTGCGGCTGACCCCAAACCCAGGTGTGATTTTTCTTTAGCAGAAGGTGCAACGGGGCCAGCGTAGATGCCAGATTGGGGAGGAACTTCCCGTAATAGTTTACGAGGCCGAGAAAAGAACAAAGATGCAAAGTGTCAGTCGGGGCGGGGACCTGTTGAATCGCGCGCACCTTCTCTGTGACGTGGTGCAAACCTTCGCGGTCCACCCGATAACCTAGGTAGACTACTTCCTTTGCCTGAAATAGGCACTTTGTGCGACGTAAACGGACTCCAGCCTCTGAAAAGCGTCTAAGGACAGCCTCCAGATTTTCCAAATGTTCCTGCTCCGACGTCCCTGTAATCAAAACATCATCTAAGTAGACAGCGACACGTGGTAAACCTCTCAAAATACCCTCCATAACGCGTTGAAAAATAGCGCAGGCAGAGGATACCCCAAAGGGCAAACGTGTATATTCATACAGGCCCCGGTGTGTATTAATCGTTACATATGGTCGGGAGGCAGGGTCCAGCTCCAACTGTAGGTAGGCGTGACTCATATCTAATTTTGTGAACGAGAATCCGTCTGCAAGCTTCGCGTAGAGATCCTCTATGCGAGGCATTGGATATGGTCGGGTCGGGAAACCGTATTCACTGTAAGTTTAAAGTCGCCGCACAAGCGAAATGTGGCATCTGGCTTCATTACAGGTACAATTGGTGCTGCCCAATCAGCGAAACGGACGGGCCTGATGATACCCAAAGTCTCCAAACGAGTGAGCTCCCCTTCTACCTTCTCGAGCAAGGCGTAAGGCACCGGGCGCGCACGGAAATAGCGCGGCGTGGCTCCTGGTTCGACTTGGATACGGACTACGGCCCCTTTTATTTTCCCCAAACCCGGCTGGAATACATCTGGGTATCGTCCTAGCACCTCAGTCAACCGTCCAGAAACTGTTTGGAGGATGTGCTGCCACTGCAACCGCAAATGGCGCTACCAGTCCTGACCCAACAGGCTGGGCCCATGGCCGTGCACCACGATAAGTGGGAAACGTCCCTCCTGGAGTCCATAAACAACAGGGGTCATCGTAGTTCCTGCAATGTTCAATGGTTCCCCCGTGTAGGTGGCCAACCTGGCCTGTGTGTCGGTTAATGTAAGGTTCTGTATACCCTGCTTGATGCGGTCAAATGTCCTCTGGGCGATCACGGAGACCGCTGCGCCAGTGTCCAACTCCATCTCAAGCGGGTGACCATTGACCCATACTGTCACCTTAATGGGGGACACACAGAGACCTGCCACACAATGCAGCTGCAGGCAGTCGTCCTCCGTCTCACGTCCTCAGGAGTAGTCGCCGCAGGTTCATCCACATGGAAGGTACGGCCCCTGGGCTGGTCCCAGTTTCAGTCAGAATGACGGCGCCTCAGGCGCCCCCAGTACCGGCATCCGCGACGGGGTTGGCGCCTACAAGTCTGATACGGACATGGCTCCTCATCCATTGATTCTGGAGAAGGCTTCCTTCGGGGAGGAATGTCCGACGGCCACTGACGTCGATCCAGACGTCGCCTCGCCCAAGGTACCGCAGGAGTGCGGGGTGACGTCTTCGGATGGAAGGGGTTGCGCCCCAAGGTATGCACCTCCATTCCCTGTAGCTCCTGTACTCCTCGTTCTGTGCTTTCTCGGGACAATACTATTTGAATGGCCTGTTGAAAAGTCAATGTTGGCTCAGCTAACAACTTTCTCTGGGTGGCCGCATTGTTAATACCGTAAACCAAACGGTCGCGTAACATTTCTGACAAGGTCTCACCATAAGTTACAGTACTCCGCAATCCTGCGTAGCCTGGATAGAAAGTCGGCAAGGGATTCTCCTGGTGTCCTCTAAGCGGTATTAAACTGGTAACGTTGGACTATCGTGGACGGGGTTGGGTTAAAATGTTGCCCCACTAAATTCACAAGTTCATCAAACGTTTTGGTGTCCGGCGCAGCTGGGTACGTAAGGCTCCTAATCACCCCAAACATATGCGGGCCGCAGGCGGTGAGCAATATGACCACCTGGCGCTTGTTTTTGGTGATATTGTTTGCCCGGAAATAGTAACGCATCCGTTGTGCGTACTGGTTCCAGCTTTCCAGCGCAGCATCAAAAACATCCAAACGTCCGTACAGAGGCATGGTGTAATAGAAAACAACTTCCAACCTGTATCCAACAAAAATCCAGGGAAGTGGCTTCAGCAGTGTAGACAACTATTCACTTTAACCCTCGTCGCCAGTTTTGTGAGGGCCACGAAGAATCCAGCACAAATGTTAAGGATACAAAGAAATAACATTTATTTACAATAACACATATATACAACAGCAGCAGCAGCAACTTCACTTGCTGCTCACTTCTTCCTGCTGGTTCCAAACTGGCCAGCTTTATTTATACAGGGTTTCTCCGCCCACCTCATTGGGGAAGCTCTACTCCCACAGGATTGTGGGATTGTCATTAGTCCCCAGCCAATGGTAAGCAGGCAGGTTATAACACCTACTTTGCCAATAAGCGATTTTCATTTAATTTCATTTCATTCAGTGGCTATTAATATTGACTATTACTAATTTATCTTGTGAGTTTAAAAGTTCCCTATTACCACATCCTTAATAATAGATCCTAGCATTTCCCCTACTACAGATATTGGCTTAACTGGTCTGGAGCTACCTGGGCAGCACAGTAGCACAATGATTAGCACTGATGCTTCACAGCACCTGTGATCCGTGTTCGATCCCCGGCTTGGTCACTGCCTATGTGGAGTTTGCACTTTCTCCTCTTGTCTGCGTGGGTTTCCTCTGCGTGCTCTGGTTTTCTTCTACAAATCCCAAAAGACGTGGGGCTGAATTGTCCGCTGGCGGGATGCTCCGTTTTGCCAGCAGCCTGGGGACTTCCCGATGGCGTGGGGCCGCCCCACAATGGGAATCCCCATTGACCAGCTGGCGAAATGGAGCATCCAGCCGGTGTGCTGAAACAGAAATCTGGCGCGGCGGGACAAAGAAACCCACCCATGCTTGTTAGGTAATTTGGACATTCTGAATTCTCCCTCTGTGTACCTGAACAGGCGCCAGAGTGTGGTGACTAGGGGATTTTCACAGTACCTGCATTGCCATGTTAATGTAAGCCTGCTTGTGACACTAATAAAGATTATTATTATTATTATTTGCCATTCAGGTGTGAAACCTTGGTTCCCGCACAAGAAAAAGGCATATATTTCAGTAATTGGCCTTTTCACTGTGCAGGCGAAGATGATGGTCTGGCTTCACACTCACTGTACACATCAGTGATGCCTGCACCTTGATGGTGCTTGGCACTGCTATCGGAATGTTGTGGGCAGGTGTCACTGAGCTCCGTCATTATCTCTGTGTATTCTCAGCAACTTTGTGGTAGGGTTGGGCCCCACCTCTTCAGCATCTGCGTCCGGTGACTGTTAGGTCTTGAAGAGTACAGGTAATGAAGGTTTGCCAAAGGATCAGATGCACTTTAAGTTTCACGGTTCTGCTGCCTACGACGTTGAGGACTTGGGTTCGATCCCGGTCCTGAGTCATATTCCGTGTGGAGTTTGCACACTCTCCCCGTGTCTGCGTGGGTTTCGTCCCCACAACTCAAAGATGTGCAGGGTAGGTGGATTGGCCACGCTAAATTGCCCCTTAACTGGAAAAAAATAATTGGGTACTCTAAATTTTTTTTAAAAAAAAGTTTCATGGTTGCGTATCCATGAAATGACCCTCTTTGCAGAGTGAAAGCGAGTTGCCATCAGCCACACAGGAGTCAGACGTTCCCAAATGCAATGTGAAAATCGAGGGAATGTCCTCACTGCATATCATCCACCTGGAATCTTGTGACTATTTAGGCCTCTGCTTAGTCTCCATGGCATGAGCCTGTTCACTGAGGGCATGTGCCCTGACATCAGCCACACATTAGTCAAACATTCACTGATACAGTGTGAGGATGTCAGGACTGGCCCCTCTGCATCTCATCATCATCCTGCACATAACTTGTGGCTATTAGGGTCTCCCAAACATGCCTGCCTTATCTGGGCATTGTGATGGCCTCATGGCTGGCATCCTCCCCTTCAAAGACCTCATCACCCTCAGCCCCTTCAATGTCCTCCTCAACAGAGGAGACGTGCAGTTCTCTCATCACCTCCTCAGGCAATTCGTGCCCCACTGCAATGCCAAGTTGTATAGGGTGCTGCAAGTTATGATGACCAGTAACACCCTCTGGGGACTGCACTGCAGTGCTCCACCAGGCCAGTTGAGGCGCCAGAATATAACTTTCAATGTGTCAATTGCTTGCCCCACCAAAGTCATGATCATGGTATGAGCTTCGTTATACCGTCAGTCTGCTGCAGGCTGAGGCTGCCAAGGAGTCATTAGCCACATTCTCTGTGGTTGACTCTTGTTCCCAAGGATTCTGCCTCTGTGGATTCTGGAAGCTGTCAGGAATCTGAGACCAGCTGGGAATGTAGGATTTGTGGCTGTTCCCTGGGAATCATGTGCAGGCCTGCAGGGTGCATCAGTGGTGGTCGAAGTCCAGCTGAACATGTCGCAAATTAAAGCTCATGTGGTTCACACACTGGACTGCTTGTTGTCACAGAGATCTAAGTGCCACACAAGTGCAGTCGATGGCACCCTGCACCTGTGGAAAACTAGAGACCTTCCCAAATCCCAGCTCTCTTGTTTCCTGGTTTGCCTGATACCAGTTGAAATCAGAAAGTTGTGTGCCTTTACAAAGATGGCACCTGTGGCCTTCCGGATGTATTTGTGTGTGGCGGTTTTCAAGATTCTGCAAAGGCCACCTGTGGAAGGAGCCAGTGGTTTAAAATTGAGTGTCACTGTCATTTTCACAGCCACTGGATGTCACAAAAGTCTCTTTGGCGCATACAGCTAAATCACCATGGTCCTGATGTCCTCCACCAGCAGACAAAGTGAGAGACGTGGTTTAGCATATGTCTCCTCAGGTTTTCTTTTAGTTAAGTCTGTGGCGCCAACTGCATTTCATGGCCCCTTCATGCATACCTGAGTGTGCTGGCCAGCGTGTAGTGCGCCCTGAAACCCTATCCACATCCTCCCTGCTGCACTCAACCGATTGGTGGCAGCTTCAGCCACTGCACACCCACAGTGTTATTAGGGAAGGAATTCCAGGATTTTGATCCAGCAACAGTGAAGGAACGGTGATATACTGTGACTTGGAGGGGAACTTCCAGATAGTGGTGCTCCCAGGTATCTGCTGCCTTTGACCTTCTCGATGGCAGCAGTTGTGTTTTGGAAAGTGCTGCGTAGGGACCCTTGGCGAGTTCCTGCCGTACATCTTGTAGATGGTACACACTGCTTCTATTGTTCATCTCTGGTGGAGGGAGTAAATGTTACTGGAAGGGATATCAATCAAGCGGACTGCTTTGTCCTGGATGGTGTCGAGCGTCTTGAGTGTTTAGTAGCTACACTCATCCAGGCAAGTGGAGAGTATTCCATTACACTCAAGACTTGGGCCTTATAGATGGTGGACAGGCTTTGGGAGTTCAGGAAGTGAATTACTCGCCACAGGATTCCTAGCCTTTGACCTACTCTTGTAGCTACTGTATTCATATGGCTAGTCTTGTTCAGTTTATGATCATTGGTAACCCCCAGGATGTTGAGAGTGGAGGATTCAGTGATGGTAATGCCATTGAATGTCAACGGGCGATGGTTAGATCCTCTCTTGTTGGACATGGCCAGCCAGCGCCTGTGGAGGGAGGTGGCAGAAGAAGGCCAATGACCTAGTCAGGGCAGCCAGGGTGGCCACGAGCCAGGGACAGACCCGGAGCAGCAGGGACACGACACCCCCATCTCGTGCGAGTGCAGCGGCGCCGGCGGGTCAGACCCAGCGACGAGGGGGTCAGCCACAGGAACAGGCCCCCATCGCAGCCGACCCAGGACACACCTACCCAGGACACCCCTACCCAGGACACACCTACCCAGGACTCACCTACCCAGGACACACCTACCCAGAACACTGACGCACAGGACACTGATGCACAGGACACTGACGCACAGGACACTGACGCACAGGACACTGGCGCACACGACACTGACACACAGGGGATGGATGGACAAGAACCACCACTCCAGGGGACCATGGACTTTGGGTCGGATGTGGAGCACGCCATTACGCCACTGCTATCTCCTACACCCTCCACCATCGCAGACACACTCACCTCGGTTGGGCACTTTAGTGATGAGGCATCTGGGACACTAACTGGTGCGCACAACACAGCCGTCCCGATACAGCAGGTGGAGGCAGGAGCAGCCGAGGGGCCGGGCGGTCGGAGGGCAACTTGGCACAAGTAACCATCTGCCGCCCAGACGGGTCCCGGATTCCTGGAGTTACCACACCCACCCATAGAGCCGATGATGTCACGGACCAAGGGACGATCGAAGGGAGTGACGGCCGGCTTGTCGCAGCTGCAGGCGAAGGTGGAGGGGTCCACCCGCATCCAGGAGCAGGGAGTGGTGCTGGTCAGGCTGAAACCACAAGGCTGGCGTCCGCGGTGGAGGCAATGGGGGTGACGGTGCCAGACATGGGGAACCGTATGCAAGGCCTGGGGCTTGCCGTGCAGGCGGCGTCTGTGGCCCAGGACATGGCTGCCCTCTCACAGGAAGCCATGAGCCAGAGCCAGCAGCAGATCACAGAGGCACTCAACGCCATGGCCCAGCCACATCAGGCAATGGACCAGTCTCTGCAGGCAGTGGCCCAGTCTCAGCAGGCCATCGCTGAGGGCATCGACGCCATTGCCCAGGTGCTGGCCGTCATCGGCCAGACACAGACAGGGATGGGCAACACCCTGAGCTCCATGGCTGCAAACTTGCAGACCCTTGTTGATACCAGGGTGGGCCTCTAGGACTGGCAGCGCCAGTTGTCAGAGGGGCATCGGATATACGGTCTGTTCGCATCCCCGACCCACATAGAGGCCCAGGGGCCATCGGGCACTCCGAGTGAGGAGGAGGTGCCGAGGACCATTCCGGGTCCCCCTGTAGGGGAGGTCCCGGAACACTGCGACACCTGTTGTTGAAAACTCACCACTCTTCTTAGAATTCCTGCTATACCAAAAAGGGCCGACATTCTAAATGGTGGACAGGGATTCTCACTCCCCGACTCCTATGCAGCCTTCAGTGGGTGCTATTCAGGTCAAACTATGTTTTCAAGTTATCCCCCGGTATAACCCATACCTTCACCGAAGATTTAATCTACTTACCACTTAGTAGCATCAATCCTGGGTCCCGCATTGCTAAGTAAGTAAAGTAGACTTTGGAATAACCACTGTTTCAGGTATAAACTTTTAAGTTATTTTATTATTATACTTTTTATTTTAAAAGCTGCAATCATTGTCTTTACAGAAAGGTAAAAAAGGTCTTGCTTCTGGATCCTTCTGGTTCGTTGAAGGGACCTTCAGGCCCAACTTGACAATCAATCTTCTTTTTAAAATCTGGTCTTCTTTAGATGTATTCGCTGGTGAGCTCGGTTGCTATGTCTTGTCTTTCCCATGTACCGAGCTGTGAGAGCTGGCTCTGCTGGCTGTCTCTGAGCTGGCTCTGCCTCCTCTTTAAATTCTGGTCTTCATTAGATGTATTAGCTGTTTTAGCTCGGCTACTTGGCTCTGTCCCTTTCCCATGACCGAGCTGACTGTAAGCTGACTCTGTTTGCTTATCTTGTTCCTTCTCTGCTTCTCTGCCTCTCTTCTTCTCTCTGAATTCTGGTAGTTCCTGCCCTGGTCTCTGGGTTTATATTCTCTTTCGAACAGTTATTAAGTTTTTATGGCTTTATTGTAAAGTAACTTTCATTTCACTTGGATTGTAAAAGGTACCTTTAATCTAAATTTTTCTAACACGACTAAGTATTCATTTTGACATGACCTCACCTTTCAGGTCTCTGACTACATTGTTTCCTTTGTCATGTTCAAAGTTCCTTTGTGATATTCAAAATGTTTTGGTTTCAATAGGGGTGTGAATTTTGGTTCCCGTCATTTCTATAGTTTTATTTTCCAATTGTGTCCCCAGCTCATAATTCAGACTTTGATTTTGGCTTTAAATTATGTTTCTCGTGGACTGATAGTCTCCAGTTTTCTTTAATTTACCTGGTGTTAGCAGAATTTCACACCTATATGTTTCTTTCTATCTTCTGATTTTACTTCAATGAAGGTGTGAATCATTGCTTTTAGCTGTATGCTAAAATCCACTTGGTTATGACGTGAAAGGTTTACATTTATCACCTAGCTCAACTGAAACCCTCATTCATGCTTTTCCAGATGCTTACTAAGATAGTTACTTTCAATGAAGGTGTGAACCATTGTTTTTAGCTTCATACAAAAATCCTGTGTGTTTGCTAAGCCTGTTTGGGAGAAAGAATCTGCATTTTATAATCCTGCTCTTTGCAGCTGCTAACCCTTTGTGGGATCTTGCCCTGTATTCTCTCATGTTTCTCTCAGACCAGATATTGCCAGACTTCCATGTTTCAAATGACACATCTTTCCATATTTTCAATTAGACCCCGTCTTCACATTTGAAACATAACTATGTCATTTGGTCAATTATCCCCCCATCTAATTGTACTGACTAACATTTATCCTCGATCTTTGTCATTTGTATGTGCATTTTGTGACTTTAAATTGTGCACCAAAATCAATTTGTAAATGTATCCATATCACAGACCAGTGTCGCTAAGAGACTTTTTGTCTTTCCTCAAGTCCAATTACCGTGAACCAGCTTCAGCCGCTCAGGAAGGTAACACAATAGCTATATCCGTGTGTTCCACTACCTCCAAAGCATTTTACTTCCTTGGGATAGCAGCACCGTAAAAGCTTCCTCATGTCCCTTAGAAACAGTACATAACTCAGTCCATCAGTAACCAAAAAGGTCTTTTGTCCATCTCTGGCTGTTAAGTGTCCCATTTTTCCGTCATCCAAATTGCTTTCCATTTCTCAATGGAATGGTAAATTATGATGTCATGTACCACCCACTGATTCCCTTGCTTCATTAATTTAAAAGGTTCAATTGATCCTGCTTCTATTCCTCACTTCCTCACATTAATGTCTAACATTGTCCTGAACCATGTATATCTACCAGCCCCTGGTTGGTGTACATGAGAGAATATCTTTCTGACAAATTTCCTTCAAATCTCTTTTGTCTGTTATCATTTCCCTTACAACATGAAAGTGTATATTTTCCATTACAATATTTGCCACATAAATTGCCAACAGTATTCGCAAAACCACATCGAACTGTCACTTTTTCCAAATAAATTCTCCCTATTGTTAAATACACAGTAAAAATGTAAGTCTTATCTTAATACATTACTCACCACCTAACCACACAAATAGACTGTGTGTTACAACTTTACATATTTGCAACTGTTATCACAATTTCAATACGAAAAATAAAGTACAATATCGACACATCCCTTTGTGGCTTTGGGACCAATAGTCATTACATACTAAATATGGCGTGTTAACAACATCAATATTATTTGTGATGTTCTATGCAGTTAAATCAAGAAAACACACTAAACTACCACTATTTCCCCCCCTCTAAAACCTTCACACAGTTTAGAAATGCTGATCAAGTTTTCGAATGGCACACAGACCCCCATTATCATACATAACAGTCCCTACCAATTTACATGACATTTCTTCCTTAATAACTATTACAGCTCGTCAATGCAATATTGTTTGCTGCATTAGTAATAATTTTCCTGCCATGGCATCAAGCTACATAAATTCTTAAACTATTGTCATTTATCATGTTGGGGTTCCTCGTCAGTTGCTGCTGTCTGCCGAGCCCCTTAATAGTTCCACCTTCTTTGTTTAAGAAGGGTAGCAAGGAAAATCCAGGGAACTACAGGCTGGTGAGCCTTACGTCAGTGGTAGGGAAATTACTGGAGAGAATTCTTCGAGACAGGATCTACTCCCATTTGGAAGCAAATGGATGTATTAGTGAGAGGCAGCATGGTTTTGTGAAGGGGAGGTCGTGTGTCACTAACTTGATCGAGTTTTTCCAAGAGGTCACAAAGATGATTGCTGCAGGTAGGGCAGTGGATGTTGTCTATATGGACTTCAGTAAGGCCTTTGACAAGGTCCCTCATGGTAGACTGGTACAAAAGGTGAAGTCACACTGGATCAGGGGTGAGCTGGCAAGGTGGATACAGAACTGGCTAGGTCATAGAAGGCAGAGAGTAGCAATGGAAGGGTGCTATTCTAATTGGAGGGCTGTGACTAGTGGTGTTCCGCAAGGATCAGTGCTGGGACCTTTGGTGTTCGTAGTATATATAAATCATTTGGAGGAAAATGTAACTGGTCTGATTAGTAAGTTTGCAGACGACACAAAGGTTGGTGGAATTGTGGATAGCGATGAGGACTGTTAGAGGATACAGCAGGATTTAGATTGTTTGGAGACTTGGCCGGAGAGATGGCAGATGGAGTTGAATCCGGACAAATGTGAGGTAATGCATTTTGAAAGGTCTAATGCAGGTAGGGAATATACACTGAATGGTAGAACCCTCAAGAGTATTGAAAATCAGAGAGATCTAGGTGTACAGGTCCACAGGTCACTGAAAGGGGCAACACAGGTGGAGAAAGTAGTCAAGAAGGCATATGGCATGCTTGCCTTCATTGGCCGGGGCATTGAGTATAAGAATTGGCAAGTCATGTTGCAGCTGTTTAGAACCTTAGTTAGGCCACACTTGGAGTATAGTGTTCACTTCTGGTCGCCACACTACCAGAAGGATGTGGAGGCTTTAGAGAGGATGCAGAAGAGATTTACCAGAATGTTGCCTGGTATGGAGGGCATTAGCTATGAGGAGCGGTTGAATAAACTAGGTTTGTTCTCACTGGAACGACGGAGCTTGAGGGGCGACCCGATGGAGGTCTACAAAATTATGAGGGGCATAGACAGAGTGGATAGTCAGAGGCTTTTCCCCAGGGTAGAGGGGTCAATTACTAGGGGGCATAGGTTTAAGGTGCGAGGGGCAAGGTTTAGAGTAGATGTACGAGGCAAGTTTTTTACACAGAGGGTAGTGGGTGCCTGGAACTCACTGCCGGAGGAGGTGGTGGAAGCAGGGACGATAGTGACATTTAAGGGGCATCTTGACAAATACATGAATAGGATGGGAATAGAGGGATACGGACCCAGGAAATGTAGAAGATTGCAATTTAGTCGGGCAGCATGGTCGGCGTGGGCTTGGAGGGCCAAAGGGTATAGGAATCTATAATTTATGGGATCTTAACCTGTCGAACTACGCCAAGTTTGGGGGAAGCTTAGTTGATGAATCAAGTCCTGGCGCAATACGACAAGTTGTAAGATTTGTAATATTTCTGGACTTTACCAAGTTGTTCGATTCCTTGTATTATTCGACTGTGTATAGTTGAAGGAATTTATATAATCTCTGCTATTCGGTTATCAGTAGCACTTTGCGAATACTGGAACTCAGCAGAAATTTGCAGTATAAACTCCTCAGGTGCCAAAAAGAATTGTTTTATTTGTAGTCGCTTGATTACAATTTGAAATTTAAAAGGCAATTCGTAGACAATTCGAAGCTTTCAGAGAATAACAGACATTATCTTTCTTTGCTTAGGCAGACAGCTCGAAAGTAACATTTAAAAGGTCAAAGTGAAGGCAATGAAACATGAAGAGAGAGAGTAAGCTAATCTTCAGCTAAACTCAAACTCAAAGTCAAAAGTGGACTAACATCACTGACATAGACTGGTAGACTGACATAACCCCCAAAGACAATAAAACTAAAATGGAGACTATAAAGGACAAAACTGACTAAACAAACAGAAAGACAACACAAAGACATCTTCGCAGCAACACCCCCCCAAAGACAACACACTAAAATGGCAGGCGGAAACTTTTCAGTTATACACTTTCATATCTGTCTTAAGTCATCTAATTACACCCCAATATAATCCTAATTGGTTTGGGTTAGACTCAAACACATTTGATTTGATGGCAAGCCGTCCATCTTCAATGTGGAACATCAGCTTTTCTGACCTAGCTGTTATCTGCATTGTGAACAATGGTGCCTTCATGTTGCTGTGTATTCAGCCCTTGGCCTTGACAATTAGCACAAGCAGTGTCAAATTGTTTTGCAACGGTGCTGTTTTAATGTCACACTGTCTTTGAAAATATGCATTTGCCAGAACAACGGACCTCAGTAAAAGTGAATTATGCTGTATAAATGGGTATTTAAAACTGGGGCTCAACATTTACGCTTAAACAGCTATCTTTTACCTATACTAGTTGTATTCGAAATACCTGGCTTCTACAAAGGGCCTGTTCCTGTGCTGTACATAGAACATAGAACATAGAACAATACAGCGCAGTACAGGCCCTTCGGCCCACGATGTTGCACCGAAACAAAAGCCATCTAACCTACACTATACTATTATCATCCATATGTTTATCCAATAAACTTTTAAATGCCCTCAATGTTGGCTAGTTCACTACTGTAGCAGGTAGGGCATTCCACGGCCTCACTACTCTTTGCGTAAAGAACCTACCCCTGACCTCTGTCCTATATCTATTACCCCTCAGTTTAAGGCTATGTCCCCTCGTGCTAGCCATTTCCATCCGCGGGAGAAGGCTCTCACTGTCCACCCTATCTATCCCTCTGATCATTTTGTATGCCTCTATTAAGTCTCCTCTTAACCTTCTTCTCTCTAACGAAAACAACCTCAAGTCCATCAGCCTTTCCGCATAAGATTTTCCCTCCATACCAGGCAACATCCTGGTAAATCTCCTCTGCACCCGTTCCAAAGCCTCCACGTCCTTCCTATAATGCGGTGACCAGAACTGTACGCAATACTCCAAATGCGGCCGTACCAGAGTTCTGTACAACTGCAACATGACCTCCTGACTCCGGAACTCAATCCCTCTACCAATAAAGGCCAACACTCCATAGGCCTTCTTCACCACCCTATCAACCTGGGTGGCAACTTTCAGGGATCTATGTACATGGACACCTAGATCCCTCTGCTCATCCACACTTTCAAGAACTTTTCCATTAGCCAAATATTCCAAATTCCTGTTTTTCCTTCCAAAGTGAATCACCTCACACTTCTCTACATTAAACTCCATTTGCCACCTCTCAGCCCAGCACTGCAGCTTATCTATATCCCTCTGTAACCTGCTACTTCCTTCCACACTATCGACAACACCACCGACTTTAGTATCGTCTGCAAATTTACTCACCCACCCTTCTGCTCCTTCCTCTAGGTCATTGATAAAAATGACAAACAGCAACGGCCCCTGAACAGATCCTTGTGGTACTCCACTTGTGACAAAACTCCATTCTGAACATTTACCATCAACCACCACCCTCTGTCTTCTTTCAGCTAGCCAATTTCTGATCCACATCTCTAAATCACCCTCAATCCCCAGCCTCCGTATTTTCTGCAATAGCCTACCGTGGGGAACCTTATCAAACGCTTTGCTGAAATCCATATACACCACATCAACTGCTCTACCCTCGTCTACCTGTTCAGTCACCTTCTCAAAGAACTCGATAAGGTTTGTGAGGCATGACCTACCCTTCACAAAGCCATGCTGACTATCCCTGATCATATTATTCCTATCTAGATGATTATAAATCTTGTCTCTTATAATCCCCTCCAAGACTTTACCCACTACAGACGTGAGGCTCACCGGTCTATAGTTGCCGGGGTTGTCTCTGCTCCCCTTTTTGAACAAAGGGACCACATTTGCTATCCTCCAGTCCTCTGGCACTATTCCTGTATCCAATGATGACATAAAAATCAAAGCCAATGGTCCAGCAATCTCTTCCCTGGCCTCCCAGAGAATCCTAGGATAAATCCCATCAGGTCCCGGGGACTTATCTATTTTCAGCCTGTCCAGAATTGCCAACACCTCTTCCCTACGTACCTCAATGCCATCTAATCTATTTACCTGGAGCTCAGCATTCTCCTCCACAACATTATCTTTTTCCTGAGTGAATACTGACGAAAAATATTCATTTAGTATCTCGCCTATCTCTTCAGACTCTACACACAACTTCCCTTCCCTGTCCTTGACTGGTCCTACTCTGTCCCTAGTCATTCGCTTATTCCTGACATACCTATAGAAAGCTTTTGGGTTTTCCTTGATCCTTCCTGCCAAATACTTCTCATGTCCCCTCCTTGCTCGTCTTAGCTCTCTCTTTAGATCCTTCCTCGCTACCTTGTAACTATCCATCGCCGCAACTGAAACTTCACACCTCATCTTCACATAGGCCTCCTTCTTCCTCTTAACAAGAGATTCCACTTCTTTGGTAAACCACGGTTCCCTCGCTCGGCACCTTCCTCCCTGCCTGACCGGTACATACTTATCAAGAACACGCAGTAGCTGATCCTTGAACAAGCTCCACTTATCCAGTGTGTCCAAAACTTGCAGCCTACTTCTCCACCTTATCCCCCCCAAGTCACGTCTAATGGCATCATAATTTCCCTTCCCCCAGCTATAACTCTTGCCCTGCGGTGTATACTTATCCCTTTCCATCCTTAACGTAAACGTCACCGAATTGTGGTCACTGTCCCCAAAGTGCTCACCTACCTCAAAATCCAACACCTGGCCTGGTTCATTACCCAAAACCAAATCCAATGTGGCCTCGCCTCTTGTTGGCCTGTCAACAAACTGTGTCAGGAAACCCTCCTGCACACACTGTACAAAAAACGACCCATCTAATGTACTCGAACTATATCTTTTCCAGTCAATATTTGGAAAGTTAAAGTCTCCCATAATAACTACCCTATTACTTTCGCTCTTATCCAGGATCATCCTCGCCATCCTTTCCTCTACATCCCTAGAACTATTTGGAGGCCTATAGAAAACTCCCAACAGGGTGACCTCTCCTTTCCTGTTTCTAACCTCAGCCCATACTACCTCGGAAGATGAGTCCCCATCTAGCATCCTCTCCGCCACCGTAATACTGCTCTTGACTAGCAGCGCCACACCTCCCCCTCTTTTGCCTCCTTCTCGGAGCTTACTAAAACACCTAAACCCCGGAACCTGCAACATCCATTCCTGTCCCTGCTCTATCCATGTCTCCGAAATGGCCACAACATCGAAGTCCCAGGTACCAACCCACGCTGCCAGTTCCCCTACCTTGTTTCGTATACTCCTGGCATTGAAGTAGACACACTTCAAACCACGTACCTGAACACTGGCCCCCTCCTGCGACGTCAAATCTGAGCTCCTGACCTCTATACTCTCATTCTCCCTTACCCTAAAACTACAATCCAGGTTCCCATGCCCCTGCTGCATTAGTTTAAACCCCCCCCCCCAAAGAGCACTAACAAATCTTCCCCCCCCCCCCCCCCCCAGGATATTTGTGCCCCTCAGGTTCAGATGTAGACCATCCTGTCTGTAGAGGTCCCACCTTCCCCAGAAAGAGCCCCAGTTTTCCAGAAATCTGAATCCCTCCCGCCTGCACCATCCCTGTAGCCACGTGTTTAATTTCTCTCTCTCCCTATTCCTCATCTCACTATCACGTGGCACGGGCAACAACCCAGAGATAACAACTCTGTTTGTTCTAGTTCTGAGCTTCCATCCTAGCTCCCTGAAAGCCTGCCTGACATCCTTATCCCCTTTCCTACCTATGTCGTTAGTGCCAATGTGGACCACGACTTGGGGCTGCTCCCCCTCCCCCTTAAGGACCCGGAAAACACGATCCGAGACATCACGTACCCTTGCACCTGGGAGGCAACATACCAAACGTGAGTCTCTCACGCTCCCACAAAATCTCCTATCTGTGCCCCTGACTATAGAGTCCCCAATTACTAATGCTCTGCTCCTCTCCCCCCTTCCCTTCTGAGCAACAGGGACAGACTCTGTGCCAGAGGTCCGTACCCCATGGCTTACCCCTGGTAAGTCCCCCCCCCCACAAGTATCCAAAGCGGTATACTTGTTTCCCAGGGGAACGACCGCAGTGGATCCCTGCACTGACTGTTTTTTCCCTGTCCCTCTTACAGTTACCCATCTATCTCCAATCTTTGGTGTAACTAATTCCCTGAAGCTGCTATCTATGACCCCCTCTGCCTCCCGAATGATCCGAAGTTCTTCCAACTCCAGCTCCAGTTCCCTAACTCGGTCTTGGAGGAGCTGGAGATGGCAGCACTTCCTGCAGGTAAAATCAGCAGGGACACTAACGGCATCCCTCACCTCAAACATCCTGCAGGAGGAACATTGCACTCCCTTCCCTGCCATTCCTCTAACTTTCTACCAAGATCTGGCTAACAACTAAATTAAATTTTTTTTATATATAAAAAAAAAAAAAATATTATTAATAACAATAATAAAATATGGTACTTACCTCACACCAAAGGGTTTTATTATTAGGTTAGAGGAGGAGGGCGGGTGGGAGACACTACCGTGTAGTGTCTCGGGTTTCCTCTCCACCAGAATTTATTGGTAAGGGTCTTCCCAGAAGTCCGCGGGTCGACTTCCTGGGCGAAATTCTCCGTTATCGGCGGAAACTCCGCCGATCGGCGCAAAAAACGGCGCAAATCCCACTTGCGTCACGTCATAAAAATGGGCCGATAGTCTGCGGCCCGAAATGGGCTAGCAGCGACGTAACGGGATCCGCGCTTGCGCAGTGGTTCACGCCGTGCAGCGTCATACGCGCTGCACGGCATGACGGCTCATAAGGCCGCGCAGCTCCCCCCCACCCGACCGGAACAGCCGACCGCAACACCCGACTTGATGGCTGGCCGTCGCTCAGCCCCGAGGTTCGAGTCACGCGATGTGGAGGCGCTCCTGGATGCGGTGGAGCAGAGGAGGGACGCCCTGTATCCCGGGCACGGCCGCAGAGTTGCCCCGCGCCACAGCCGGCGTCTGTGGAGGGAGGTGGCAGAGGCCGTCACCGCTGTGGCCCTAACACCACGGACAGGCACCCAGTGCCACAAGAAGGTGAACGACCTCGTCAGAGCAGGCAGGGTGAGCGTCCCCCATATCCCCCATATCCCCCATATCCCCCTCCCCCATATCCCCCCTCCCCCATATCCCCCCTCCCCCATATCCCCCATATCCCCCATATCCCCCCTCCCCCATATCCCCCCCTCCCCCATATCCCCCCTCCCCCATATCCCCCCTCCCCCATATCCCCCCTCCCCCATATCCCCCCCTCCCCCATATCCCCCATATCCCCCCTCCCCCATATTCCCCCCTCCCCCATATCCCCCATATCCCCCCTCCCCCATATCCCCCCTCCCCCATATCCCCCATATCCCCCCTCCCCCATATCCCCCCTCCCCCATATCCCCCATATCCCCCTCCCCCATATTCCCCCCTCCCCATATTCCCCCCTCCCCCATATTCCCCCATCCCCCATATCCCCCATATCCCCCATATCCCCCCTCCCCCATATCCCCCATATCCCCCCTCCCCCATATCCCCCCCTCCCCATATCCCCCATATCCCCCCTCCCCCATATCCCCCATATTCCCCCTTCCCCCATATCCCCCATATCCCCCCTTCCCCATATCCCCCATATCCCCCCTCCCCCATATCCCCCATATCCCCCCTCCCCCATATCCCCCATATCCCCCCTCCCCCATATCCCCCATATCCCCCTCCCCCATATCCCCCCCTCCCCCATATCCCCCTCCCCCATATCCCCCATATCCCCCCTCCCCCATATCCCCCCCTCCCCCATATCCCCCATATCCCCCCTCCCCCATATCCCCCATATTCCCCCCTCCCCCATATCCCCCATATCCCCCATATCCCCCATGTCCCCCCTCCCCCATATCCCCCCATCCCCATATCCCCCCTCCCCCATATCCCCCCTCCCCCATATCCCCCATATCCCCCCTCCCCCATATCCCCCCTCCCCCATATCCCCATATCCCCCCTCCCCCATATTCCCCATATCCCCCCCTCCCCCATATCCCCCCTCCCCCATATCCCCCATATCCCCCATATCCCCCCTCCCCCATATCCCCCCCTCCCCCATATCCCCCATATCCCCCCTCCCCCATATCCCCCATATCCCCCCTCCCCCATATCCCCCATATCCCCCCTCCCCCATATCCCCCATATCCCCCCTCCCCCATATCCCCCATATCCCCCCTCCCCCATATCCCCCATATCCCCCCTCCCCCATATCCCCCCTCCCCCATATCCCCCATATCCCCCATATCCCCCTCCCCCATATCCCCCCCTCCCCCATATCCCCCCTCCCCCATATCCCCCATATCCCCCCTCCCCATATCCCCCCCTCCCCCATATCCCCCATATCCCCCCTCCCCCATATCCCCCATATTCCCCCCTCCCCCATATCCCCCATATCCCCCATATCCCCCTCCTCCATATCCCCCCATCCCCCATATCCCCCCCTCCCCATATCCCCCCTCCCCCATATCCCCCATATCCCCCCTCCCCCATATCCCCCCTCCCCCATATTCCCCATATCCCCCCTCCCCCATATCCCCCCTCCCCCATATCCCCCATATCCCCCCTCCCCCATATCCCCCATATCCCCCCTCCCCCATATCCCCCATATCCCCCCTCCCCCATATTCCCCATATCCCCCCCTCCCCCATATCCCCCCTCCACCATATCCCCCATATTCCCTCCTCCCCATATCCCCCATATCCCCAAGTGAATCCAGCCCTAACCTTAACCTCTGCAATGCACGCGCAACCGATGGCGTGCATTCATATACCTGCCTAACACTGTTGCCTTTTACCCCTGCCACCACCCCCCCCCCCCCAGGAGAAGCGCGCACACAACAATAGGGAGCATGTGAGGACTGGAGGAGGGCCCGCTGATGAGAGGCCACTGACCGTACACGAGGAAAGGGCCCTGGAACTGGCTGGCGGACCTGAGGACCGGGAGGTTGCTGATGCAGAGGTCGGGGCCCCACGAGCAAGTGAGCCACCAACAGCCCGTCCCCATATCCCCCCTCCCCTATATCCCCCTCTCCCGTATCACCTGATCACTGCCTGATGTCTAACCATGCATGCTTCATTGTGTATCGCAGGACCAAACGTCCAGGCACCCATCCCCGCAGATGCAGACCGCCCGCAGGATGCCCCTCGGAGACCACGGGAGACGGAGAGACCCGCACCCTCCAGCATGCGACGCCCGCAGGATGCCCCTCTGAGACCACGGGAGACGGAGAGACCCGCACCCTCCAGCATGCGACACCCGCAGGATGCCCCTCGGAGACCACGGGAGACGGAGAGACCCGCACCCTCCAGCATGCGACGCCCGCAGGATGCCCCTCGGAGACCACAGGAGACGGAGAGACCCGCACCCTCCAGCATGCGACGCCCGCAGGATGCCCCTCGGAGACCACGGGAGACGGAGAGACCCGAACCCTCCAGCATGCGACGCCCGCAGGATGCCCCTCGGAGACCACGGGAGACGGAGAAGACCGGAAAGGAGGAATGAGGAAGAAGAAAAGTGGGAGGATGATTGGGGACACTTGTGGTCAGGTTGGTCAGATGGCCCCCCCTCCTCCAGGCATGCGACGCCCGCAGGATGCCCCTCGGAGACCACGGGAGACGGAGAGACCTGGAGCAACAGGGAGACGACACCCCCGTCACGTGCGGGAGCGACCACCCAGCGATGAGGGGGGCAGCCACAGGCCCCCGTCACATCCGAGCCAGGACACCACTACCCAGGACACCACTATCCAGGACACCCCTACCCGGGACACCACTACCCAGGACACCCCTACCCAGGACACCACTACCCGGGACAGCACTACCCGGGACAGCACTACCCGGGACAGCACTACCCAGGACACCCCTACCCGGGAAGACGAAAGACCGGACAGTGACTCAGAGTGGATGGGTGGAGACGAACCCCCACCCCAAAGTGCCATGGACTCAGAGTGGGACGAAGAGCACGACACAACGCCACTGCTGTCACCAACACCCTCCACCATCGCAGAAACACTCACCACGGTTGGGCACTTTAGTGATGAGGCGTCTGGTACACTCACTGGTGCGCACAACACAGCCGTCCCGGTACAGCAGGTGGAGGTAGGAGCAGCAGAGGGACCGGGCGGTCGGAGGGCAGCCCAGGCCAAGCGAACATCTGCCGCCCAGATGGATCCCGGGTTCCTGCAGTTACCACACCCACACATAGATCCGATGCAACCACCGACACGGAGACGAGCGAATAGGGTGACGGGTGGCTTGCGGCGGCTGCGGTCGCAGGTGGAGGAGTCCACCCGCGTCCAGGAGCTGGGAGTGGTCCCGGTCATGCGTGCCACCCAGGCTGACACCGCACGGGTGGCGTCCGCGGTGGAGGCAATGGGTGCGACGGTGTCAGACATGGGGAACGGTTTGCGAGGCCTGGGGCCTTCCGTGCAGGCGGCGTCTGTGGCCCAGGAAATGGCTGCCCTCTCACAGGAGGCCATGAGCCAGTGCCAGCGCCAGATGGCAGAGGCGCTCAACGCCATAGCCCAGTCTCAGCAGGCCATGGCCCAGTCTCAGCAGGCCATAGCCCAGTCTCTGCAGGCCATGGCCCAGTCTCTGCAGGCCATGGCCCAGTCTCAGCAGGCCATCGCTGAGGGCATCGGCGCCAGTGGCCATGTGCGAGCTGGCGTCGCACTGTCGCAGACAGGGTTCGACAACCCCCTGGGCTCCATGGCTGCAAACCTGCAGACCCCTGTCGATACCAGCACGGGCCTCCAGGACTGGCAGCGCCAGATGTCGGGGGCGCGTCGGATGGCCAGTCCGTTCGCATCCCCCACCCATGTAGAGGCCTGGGGGCCATCGGGCACCCCGAGGGAGGAGGAGGTGGTGTGGTCCGTCCCGGCTCCCTCTGTAGGGGAGGTCCCGGTACACCGCGACACCTCGGACTCCCCCCCTTCCGTCCCAGGTGCATCGGGTGGGCAACGGGCAGGACAGGCTGGCAGCTCGCCATCCCAGTCGCCCGGGCCGCAGCCTGGCCCATCTAGGCCAGGACGCCCCAGGAAACGGCCGCCAAAGAGATCCAGTGTCAGAGGGCAGGAATCACAGGAGTCCACCTCCAGTTCTGCTGTACCGTCTGGGGAACCACGTAGACGTAGTCAAAGGGCCCGTAAGGCCAAACAATTAGACACTGAGTAAGTTGGCACGGGTGCAGGGCACAGATGAGTTTTAGGCGCTAGGGCACGTGCATGAACTCCTTTGGTTATTAAAGTCAATGTTACACCTACCGAAGCTGCCTTTGTGCTCTGTCCAAAGTGTGCGGGGGTGTCATGTACGTTGAGCGCAAGTGTGTGTGTGAGGGGTGGTCTTACCTCAGCCCCAGGTGAGTCTGCCCCCTTCCCCCTGGGCCGCCATCAACATCCCCCGGGCAGAGGACGGGACCGTGCGCTGCAGTGTCACAGCCGCATGCAGGGATGGTCCGGGTGGATGGTGGTACTGTGGCCATGGGTCAGACATAGTCCAACGATGTAGAGCCAGGAGCTCATCGGAGGCGGGTTGTCATCATTCTCCATGGCCTGCGATAGACACGCGTCCACCCGCAACTGGGTGAGCCCGGCCCGTTGTGCCGCCGGTGGATCGGCAATTGGGAGTGGGGGGGTGGTGTGCATGCGGGTGGGGTGTCTGGGGTTGGGGAGGGGGGTGATGGTGCTGGGTGGGTGGATGGGTGGGGGGTGTGGGTGGTCGGCTGTTGTCATGGTGTGCGGTCTGTGGCCATACTACCCGATTCCCACGCCCATCTAGTCAGTGAAGCGGGCGTCTATCAGTCTGTCCCGTGCCCGCTGGGCCAGCCGGTAACGGTGGACAGCCACCCGTCTGTGTCTACCCCGTCTGCCCTGACCATTGCCCCCATCCCCCTCATCTGGGGAGGACTGGGCCTCTTCCTGCTGCTCCTCCACTCCGCCCTCCTCTGCCTGCGGCACATCGCCCCTCTGCTGGGCTATGTTGTGCAGGACGCAGCACACCACAATGATGCGGCCGACCCTATCTGACCGATACTGGAGGGTGCCCCCAGAGAGGTCCAGGCACCTGAAACGCATCTTCAGCACGCCAAAGCACCTCTCGATCACTCCCCTTGTCGCTACATGGGCATCATTGTAGCGGTTCTCCGTCTCATTGCGTGGCCTCCGTATAGGCGTCATCAGCCACGATCGCAATGGGTAGCCCCTGTCGCCCAGCAACCAGCCCCTCAGCCGGGGATGGCGTCCCTCGTACATGCCGGGGATGGATGACCGCGACAACACGAATGAGTCGTGTACACTGCCTGGGTAACGGGCGCAGACGTGCAGGATCATCATGCGGTGGTCGCAGACCACCTGTACGTTCATCGAATAGGTCCCCTTCCTATTAGTGAACATGGCCCTGTTATCTGCAGGTGGCCGCACGGCGACGTGCATCCCATCGATCGCGCCCTGGACCATGGGGAACCCGGCAATGGCAGAGAAGCCCACGGCCCGGGCATCTTGGCTGGCCCGGTCCACGGGGAAGCGGATGTAGCGGTGCGCCATGGCATAAAGGGCATCTGTCACTGCCCGGATGCACCGATGCACCGATGTCTGCGATATGCCGGACAGGTCCCCACTCGGTGCCTGGAATGACCCCGTTGCATAAAAGTTCAGGGCCACCGTAACCTTGACGGACACGGGGAGAGGGTGCCCCCCGCCAGTGCCACGCGGTGACAGGTGTGCCAGCAGGTGGCAGATGTGTGCCACGGTTTCCCGGCTCATCCGGAGTCTCCTCCTGCATTCCCGGTCCGTGAGGTCCTGGTATGACTGCCGGGGCCGGTACACACGGGGCGCCCTCGGGTGCCTCCGTTGCCGTGGGGCCGCGACGTCCTCCTCCCCCTCCTCGTCCTGTCGGTCAGGTGTCCCTCCAGCCTGGGCGGCTGCCGCCTGCCCCTCTGCGGCAGCCTGCGACGCCTCTCTGGCACGCTCCTCCTCCTCCTCCTCCTCCTCCTCCTCCTCATCCAGGGCAACATAGACATGAGCGGCTGCCACCACGGCGGCCAACATCGCTGGATGATCTGAAAACATGACGACCTGGTGGGGGGGAGGGGAACGACGACATGTCATCATTGCCCATATCCCCTCCTCCCCCCAGCCAGGTGGCATGGACCGCATGGGTCCAACTGTTGGAGGCTGGCACCTGGCCAGGTGGACCAACTCATTTGCCCTCCCATCACCCACCCCGGCACGGAGCCCCTCCCCAACCCCCAACATCCACCCCGGCACGGACCCCCTCCCCAACCCCCAACCTCCACCCCAGCACGGACCCCCCCCCCAACCTCCACCCCGGCACGGAACCCCTCCCCAACCCCCAACCTCCACCCCGGCACGGACCCCCCCCCAACCTCCACCCCGGCACGGACCCCCCTCCACAACCCCCAACCTCCACCCCGGCACGGACACCCTCCCCAACCCCCAACCTCCACCCCAGCACGGACCCCCCCCCAACCTCCACCCCGGCATGGAACCCCTCCCCAACCCCCAACCTCCACCCCAGCACGGACCCCCCCCCAACCTCCACCCCGGCACGGAACCCCTCCCCAACCCCCAACCTCCACCCCAGCACGGACCCCCTCCCCAACCTCCACCCCGGCACGGACCCCCTCCCCAACCTCCACCCCGGCACGGACCCCCCCCCAACCTCCACCCCGGCACGGACCCCCTCCACAACCCCCAACCTCCACCCCGGCACGGACCCCCTCCCCACAACCTCCACCCCGGCACGGACCCCCTCCACAACCCCCAACCTCCACCCCAGCACGGACCCCCTCCCCAACCTCCACCCCGGCACGGACCCCCCCCCCAACCTCCACCCCGGCACGGACCCCCTCCACAACCCCCAACCTCCACCCCGGCACGGACCCCCTCCCCAACCTCCACCCCGGCATGGACCCCCTCCCCAACCTCCACCCCGGCACGGACCCCCCCCAACCTCCACCCCGGCACGGACCCCCTCCCCAACCCCCAACCTCCACCCCGGCACGGACCCCCTCCACAACCCCCAACCTCCACCCCGGCACGGACCCCCTCCCCAACCTCCACCCCGGCACGGACCCCCTCCCCAACCTCCACCCCGGCACGGACCCCCCCCAACCTCCACCCCGGCACGGACCCCCTCCCCAACCCCCAACCTCCACCCCGGCACGGACCCCCTCCCCAACCCCCAACCTCCACCCCGGCACGGACCCCCTCCCCAACCCCCAACCTCCACCCCGGCACGGACCCCCTCCCCAACCCCCAACCTCCACCCCAGCACGGACCCCCCCCCAACCTCCACCCCGGCACGGAACCCCTCCCCAACCCCCAACCTCCACCCCGGCACGGACCCCCCCCCCCCCAACCTCCACCCCGGCACGGACCCCCTCCACAACCCCCAACCTCCACCCCGGCACGGACCCCCTCCCCAACCTCCACCCCGGCACGGACCCCCTCCCCAACCTCCACCCGGCACGGACCCCCCCCAACCTCCACCCCGGCACGGACCCCCTCCCCAACCCCCAACCTCCACCCCGGCACGGACCCCCTCCCCAACCCCCAACCTCCACCCCGGCACGGACCCCCTCCCGGCACTCCCCCGGAGCCCAGCCTACTCTAACCACCCACCCCCCCCGCCGCACACACACACAAGCCGAGACACACCTCTCCTCAGGCAATCAGTCTGCGGCCACGCCATTTCCTGCCCAGAGCCAACCCCCCAGGCCGTCACTCACCTCCTCGCTGGTCGGCGTGAGCCTGGAGCACCGGGTCACGCCGATGAAAAGGAGGTTTGATTGACGTCGACGTGAACGGTCATCACGTCGACGGGACTTCGGCCCATCCGGAAGGGAGAATATCGGCAGGCCGAAAATCGGCTGCCTTGCGCAGACCCGTGACATTCTCCGCGGCAGCGGCGCCATTAACGCCCCGCCGACTTTTCTCCCTTCGGAGACTTCGGCGGGGGCGGGGGCGGAATTCACGGCGGCCAACGGCCATTCTCCGACCCGGCGGGGGGTCGGAGAATGACGCCCCCTGTTCCCACCTTAAACACTAGAATTTTAAAAAAAATTTATTTAAAGGAGAAACTTACCTCCCAGAAATCACTTCCGCACTGCCCCTGCTGAAATGGACTAGCCTGCTCCGCTCCTGCTGAAATCGACTTGGCCTGCAAGGTAAGCAAGTTGTTAATCTGTACTCACCTCACCACAGACAGCGACCTTTTAAATGGTCCCCTCTGCCTCGCAGCCCCCGCGATTTTTCAAAATTCCCGCGCTGATTCTAAGGTCCCAGCTCTCACTCCCGAACTCAACAGCTGACCTGCAAGGTAAGCAAGTTAATCTGTACTCACCTCACCACAGACAGCAACCTTTTAAATGGTCCCCTCTGCCTCGCAGCCCCCGCGCTTTTTCAAAATTCCCGCGCTGATTCTAAGGTCCCAGCTCTCACTCCCGAACTCAACAGCTGACCTGCAAGGTAAGTAAGTTAATCTGTACTCACCTCACCACAGACAGCGACCTTTTAAATGGTCCCCTCTGCCTCGCAGCCCCCGCGCTTTTTCAAAATTCCCGCGCTGATTCTAAGGTCCCAGCTCTCACTCCCGAACTCAACAGCTGACCTGCAAGGTAAGCAAGTTAATCTGTACTCACCTCACCACAGACAGCAACCTTTTAAATGGTCCCCTCTGCCTCGCAGCCCCCGCGCTTTTTCAAAATTCCCGCGCTGATTCTAAGGTCCCAGCTCTCACTCCCGAACTCAACAGCTGACCTGCAAGGTAAGTAAGTTAATCTGTACTCACCTCACCACAGACAGCGACCTTTTAAATGGTCCCCTCTGCCTCGCAGCCCCCGCGCTTTTTCAAAATTCCCGCGCTGATTTTAAGGTCCCAGCTCTCACTCCCGAACTCAACAGCTGACCTGCAAGGTAAGTAAGTTAATCTGTACTCACCTCACCACAGACAGCGACCTTTTAAATGGTCCCCTCTGCCTCGCAGCCCCCCCGCTTTTTCAAAATTCCCGCGCTGATTCTAAGGTCCCAGCTCTCACTCCCGAACTCAACAGCTGACCTGCAAGGTAAGCAAGTTAATCTGTACTCAGCTCACCACAGACAGCGACCTTTTAAATGGTCCCCTCTGTCTCGCAGCCCCCGCGCTTTTCAAAATTCCCGCGCTGATTCTAAGGTCCCAGCTCTCACTCCCGAACTCAACAGCTGACCTGCAAGGTAAGCAAGTTAATCTGTACTTTTCTTTGTTCTTTCTTCTTTGTTCTAGTGCATACCCCGTGGAGACCACAGATCATCAATCAGCTGATGTCCAGTTAGAGATGTCTGACCGGAGGTTTCATTGCTCAGTAATAATTTGATATTTTGATTTGTTTCTAACCCGTAAAGTTTGCCTCGGGGCTCTATCATTTAATTCTCCCAAATATGTAGCCAATTGTATCATTAGTTTCCCCCCAATCCTGTCTAAAACATTCTTCTCTGGAGTGCAGTTCTCTTCCTTCTTGTGAACTGGTTTGTTTGTTATTTATTTTTTCCATCTGAAAAATCAAATGAACAGGTCAAGGGTGGAGAGGGCCCTATTCTTTAATTTGTACTTTCTATTTTCATTTGGATACTCCAGAAGTACACTCTCTAGGACTTCCGGATTACTTTTGCCACCATTTCTTTCTTTCTTCTTTTTGAACTGGTTTATTTTCCTTATCATTGATAACATCATACAATTAAGGCCTGTTAAGCCTCCTTCTTCTGTCATTGCACCCCTGAGTGAGATTCGAAGAATCTCAAACTCCTCCTCTTTTGCTCAGTGATCCTTATCCTAATACATTCCTGATATTGCTACTGCATTGACTTTAATTACTTTATTTTGATTACGACCGGATTTTTATGAAGGTAAGTTCCAAACATAACAATTTAACTTTATCATCTGCCCAATCAACGCTGCTAACGGGTTTTAATTCACTGTCTTCCCACCAATTGGGTCATGTGTTTCAATTGTGATACAATTTATTTTGCTCCAGACACCATGCTACTCTAATTCAACTGTCTGTTTACCCAGATTCTGAACAATCTTATCTTTACATTTTACAGCTTCACTGATTATTTTTCCTGCAGTTTTAGGTGGTAGCTTCACCCACATTTCCTCTGTATTATCAATTGGTTTTAATATCTTAATTTTCCCTGCATCTAATTTTATTAAATCTTACCCTGCCATCAGATTCTCATTTCCTGATACTGCAAGTAATTCTCTTAATCTAACTTTTGATCCAATATCTTTATTCTCTAAAGCTCCTTCTTCAATGTATTTAACATTCTAAACATCATTTTTGTTGTTGTTGCTGGTGACATTCTTGTAATGGTCGGGCACTAGGACCCTGCTGAGCTATGCAGTGTCAATTTCAACGCTCAGTGTCAAAGCCTGCAAGCAGCTGACTGCTGCGGAGTAAAAACTTCTGTATCTGTTTCTTCTGAGACCAATTTAGTCCTGAACATGCTGATTTATCACCTCATAATACTAATCATATTTCTGCCTGCCATTTATAATTTCTAATTAATGTGAAACTCGATTTTGCAAAATACAACATTTTTAAAAGCTGCAAACATTAAAGGAAATTCACAAATCCTTATTAAACATACACACACTCATTCGTCCACTCTGATCTTGGATCTCTACTTTGTAGGGTTTCACAAATCCTTATTAAACACACACTCATTTATCCACTGAGATCTTGGACCTCTATTCAGTAGGGTTTTAGTCAGTCTTAACAAAAATTGAGACCCCTCTGTGCTGATTAGTCTCTCTTATGCAGGAGTTTTTTTGCCTCTGCTAATATTTTCCACTCTTGTTTCATTGCTTCAGCTCACTTGACCGTGTTTCAGAGCAAGAGGATTATTCCAATTGCCATTTTTCGGATTTCTAACTTCTGTTCCTGGTTGTCCCTTTCAGTTGCAATCTGAAATTAAGGATAAGTACCCTTTCTGGGCCCCATCCAAGGCTAACTAAGGCACTATCTTCCTGTTTTAGTTAAGGGTCGATTGGTTATTGGTCTCTAAAGATTCTAGGCGTCCCTATTCCTCTAGGATGATCCCTCACAATCTGCCTTACTCTAAGGATGACTTATGTTTTGGCCTCCTTTTACCAGTAATGGATGCAAGATTTTCAGTGCTGTCACCAAGATGTCTTGCAGACTTTTTCTCAGGGTCAGCATCATCTAGTCTGCTGATTTTCACACCCAACCTCAGTTTTAGTCCCCTCGATCCACAGAATATCCTTACAAAGGTCAATCGCACATGACTTTCCAGACTAAACTCGGCATGTAAAGTCTGACTCACACATAGACCAGAAACGTCTAATATTCTAGCCTTTGTGCCGGTTAGAAACTTCTAATATTCCAACCGTTTCTTGGGAACTAGAAACTTCTAATATTCTAGCCTCGCTTTACCTAGAAATTTCTAATATTCTAGGTCTCCACGCTGGGTGCCATGGAGAAAGCAAAACAACCGGCTGGGCATAATTAACACGGTGTTAACACGTCGGGTACCATGTAGAAAATGAAGCAACCCGCTAGGCGGAATTAACACGGTTTTAATTAAACATTGGGCACCATGTTGTTGAAAACTCACCACTCTTCTTAGAATTCCCCCTATACCAAAAAGGGCCAACATTCTAAATGGTGAACAGGGATTCTCACTCCCTGACTCCGATGCAGGCTTCAGTGGGTGGTATTCAGGTCAAACTATGTTTTCAAGTTATCCCCTGGTATAACCCATACCTTCACCGAAGACTTCATCTACTTACCACTTAGTAGCATTGCTAAGTAAGTAAAGTAGACTTTGGAATAACCACTGTTTCAGGTTAAAACTTTTAAGTCATTTTATTATTATATTTTTTCTTTTAAAAGCTGCAATCACTGTCTTTACAGAAAGGTAAAAAAGATCTTGTTTCTGGATCCTTCTGATTGGTTGAAGGGACCTTCAGGCCCAACTTGACAATCAATCTTCTTTTTAAAGTCTGGTCTTCTTTATGGCTTTATTGTAAAGTAACTTTTATTTCACTTGGATTGTAAAAGGTACCTTTAATCTAAATTTTTCTAACACGACTAAGTATTCATTTTGACATGACCTCACCTCTCAGGTCTCTGATTACATTGTTTCCTTTGTGATGTTCAAAGTTCCTTTGTGATATTCAAAATGCTTTGGTTTCAATAGGGGTGTGAATTTTGGTTCCTGTCATTTCTATAGTTTTATTTTCCAATTGTGTCCCCAGCTCATCATTTTGACTTTGATTATGGCTTTAAATTATGTTTCTCGTAGACTGATAGTCCCCAGTTTTCTTCAATTTACCTGGTGTTAGCAGAATTTCACACCTATATATTTGCCCCCTAATCATTCCTTTTTATCTGCTGATTTTACTTCAATGAAGGTGTGAATCATTGCTTTTCGTTGTATGCTAATATCCACTTGGTTATGACTTGAAAGGTTTACATGTATCACCTAGCTCAACTGAAACCCTCAACCTTGCTTTTCCAGATGCTTACTGAGATAGTTACTTTCAATGAAGGTGTGAACTATTGTTTTTATCTTCATACAAAAATCCTGTGTGTTTGCCTGTTTGGGAGAAAGAATCTGCATTTTATAATCCTGCTCTTTGCAGCTGCTAACCCTTTGTGGGATCTTGTCCTGTATTCTCTCCTGTTTCTCTCAGACCAGATATTGCCAGACTTCCATGTTTCAAATGACACATCTTTCCATTTAAATTACACACCTCGGACTCCCTCCCCCTTCCGTCCCAGGTGCATCTGGTGGGCAACGGGCAGGACAGGCTGGCAGCTCACCATCCCAGTCGCCTGGGCTGCAGCCTGGCCCATCTAAGCCGGGCCGCCCCAGGAAACAGCCGCCAAAGGGATCCCGAGTCACAGGGCAGGAACCACAGGAGTCCACCTGTAGTTCTGCTGCACCGTCTGGGGAACCACGTAGGCGTAGTCAAAGGGCCCGTAAGGCCGAACAATTAGACACTGAGTAAGTTGGGACGGGTGCAGGGCACAGATTAGTTATAGGGGCTAGGGCACGTGGATGAACTGTTTGTTATTAAAATCACTTTCACACCTACAGAAGCTGCCTTTGTGCGGTATCCATGCATCCGGGGGCGTGGTGTGAGGTGAGCGCCAGTGTGGGTGTGAGAGGTGATGGAACGTCAACCTCAGGTGAGTGTGCCCCCCCTCCCCGGGTCGCCCTTGCCATCCCCCCGGGCAGAGGACGGGACCGTGCGCTGCAGTGTCACGGCCGCATGCAGGGACGGTCCGGGTGGAGGGTGGTACTGTGGCCATGGGACAGGCATTGTCCAATAATGTAGAGCCCAGAGCTCATCGCAGGGCGGGTTGTCATCATCCTCCATGGCCTGCGATAGACACGCTTCCACCATTGACCGTGTGAGCCCGGCCCGTTGTGCCGCAGCTGGATGTGCAATGGAGGGGTGGTATGCTTGTGGGTGGGGTGAGGGTGGTTGGTGGTGGGTGGGTTGAGGGGTGTGAGGGTGGTTGGTGGTGGGTGGGTGGGAGAGGGTGGTCGGCTGGTGCCGTGGTATGCAGTCTGGGCAGGCTCTCAGCCTGTCCCGTACCCGCTGTCCCTGCCGGTAACGCTGGGCAGCCTCCCATCCATGTCCAGCCCGTCTGTCCTGATCATTGCCCCCATCCTCCTCATCTGGGGAGGTCTGTGCCTCTTCCTGCTGCTCCTCCATTTCTCCCTCCTCTGCCTGCAGCCCATTGCCCCTCTGCTGGGCTATGTTGTGCAGGATGCAGCAGACCACATCGATGCGGCCGACCCTATCTGACGGGTACTGGAGGGCCCCTCCAGAGCAGTCCAGGCACCTGAAATGCATCTTCAGCAGCCCAAAGCACCTCTCTATCACACCCCTGGTCGCTGCATGGGCATCGTTGTAGCCGATCTCTGCGTAAGTCTGTGGCCTCCGTACAGGCGTCATCAGCCACGACCGCAACGGGTAACCCCTGTCGCCCAGCAACGAGCCCCTCAGCCGGGGGGGAGGGGGGGCGTCCCTTGAACATGGTGGGGATGAAAGAGTGCGCCAATACGAATGAGTCATGTACACTTCCCGGGTACCGGGCGCAGATGTGCAGGGTCATCATGCGGTGGTCGCAGACCACCTGAATGTTCATGGAATAGGTTCCCTTCCTATTGGTGAACACGGCCGTGTTATCCGCAGGTGGCCGCAGGGCGATGTGCATCCCATCGATCGCCCCCTGGACCATGGGCATCCTGGCCACGGCAGCGAAGTCTGCTGCCCGGGCATCCTGGCTGGCCCGGTGCACAGGGAACTGGATGTAGCGGTCTGCAATGGCATATAGGGCATCTGTCACTGTCGGTGCACCACTGCCTGCGAGATGCCGGACAGGTCCCCACTCGGCGCCTGGAATGACCCCGTGGCATAAAAGTTCAGGGCCACCGTAACCTTGACGGCCACGGGGACAGGGTGTCCTCCCCCAGTGCCACGCGGTGCCAGGTGTGCCATTAGGAGACAGATGTGTGCCACGGTTTTCTGGCTCATCCGGAGTCTCCTCCTTCATGCCCGGTCCGTGAGGTCCTGGTACGACGAGCGGGGCCGGTACACATGGGGCCACAAAGGGCGTCTCCGTCGCTGTGGCACCACCACTTCCTCCTCCTCCTCGTCCTGTCGTGCGGGCAACCCTCCAGCCTTGTCACCTGCCATCTGCCTCCCTTCAGCACGCTCCTCTGCGGCAGCCTCCGCCGCCTTCCTGGCACGCTCCTGCTCCAGCTCCCCCAGGGCAACATGTGGAAGTGCGGCTCCCGTGACGGCGGCCAACATCGCTGGGTGATCACCAAACATAACGGCCTGCAGGGGGTGGGGGGGATGGACGACATGTCATCATTGCCTTTAACCCCCCCCCGCAGACAGGTGCCATGGGCTGCATGGTCGCGACTGTTGGAAGCTGACACCTGGCCAGGCAGACAACCTCCCCAAACCCACCCCTCCGCGGCACTCGCCCTCTCCTCCCCAGCACTCGCCCACCACCCCCTCACCGGCACTGGCCCCGCCAACCCTCCACAGCACTTGCCACTCGCCCCCCCTCCACCCCAGCACTCGCCCACCCCACCCCCGGCACTCGCCCCCCCCCCCCCCCCGCCCCGTCTCCGGCACTCGATCCCCCCCTCCCCAGCACTCGCCCCCCCCCCTCCCCAGCACTCCCTCCCCTCCTCCCTGGCACTCGCCCACCCCTCCCTAGCACTCGCCCCACCCCTCCCCGGCGCACGCCCCCCCCCTCCTCCGTGGCACTCGCCCCCCCCTCCTCCCCGGCACTCGCCCCCCCCCCCCCCGACCCCTCGCCCTCTCCTCCCCGGCACTCCCCCCCCTCCCCGCCACTCTCCCCCCGCCTCCCCGCCACTCCGCCCCCCCCCACCCCGGCACTCGCCCCCCCTCACCAGCACTCGCCCCCTCCCCCCCCCTTCCCGGGCACCCACCCTCCCCTCTCCACCTTTCAACCTCCCCTTCAACCCCGCTCCACACCCCCACCCAGTCCACACACCCCCACTCCACACCCCCCTCACTCCACACACCCCTCTCCCCACTCCATACCCCCTCCCCACTCCACCCCCCAATCCACCCCGCCCCACTCCACACACCCCCACTCCACCCCCCCTACTCCACACACGCCCACTCCACCCCCCCACTCCACACCCCCCACTCCACACACCCCCACTCCACACACCCCCACTCCACACCCCCACTCCACACACACACACGCCCCACCCCACACCCCCCCACTCCACAGTCCCCCACTCCACACACCCCCACTCCACACCCCCACTCCACACCCCCACTCCACACTCCCCCACTCCACACACCCCCACTCTACACACCCCCACTCCACACACCCCCACTCCACCCCTCCCCCACTCCACACCCCCACTCCACACACGCCCCACTCCACACACCACCACTCCACACCCCCACTCCACACACACACACGCCCCACCCCACACACCCCCACTCCACAGTCCCCCACTCCACACACCCCCACTCCACACTCCCACACTCCCCCACTCCACACACCCCCACTCCACACCCCCCCACTCCACACACCCCCACTCCACACCCCCCCACTCCACACACCCCCACTCCACACACCCCCACTCCACACACCCCCACTCCACCCCTCCCCCACTCCACACCCCCACTCCACACACACACACGTCCCACCCCACACCCCCCCACTCCACACACCCCCACTCCACCCCTCCCCCACTCCACACCCCCACTCCACACACACACACGCCCCACCCCACACACCCCCACTCCACACAACCCCCACTCCACCCCTCCCCCACTCCACACCCCCACTCCACACACACACACGCCCCACCCCACACACCCCCACTCCACACACCCCCACTCCACCCCTCCCCCACTCCACACCCCCACTCCACACACACACACCCACTCCACACTCCCCCACTCCACTCTCCCCCACTCCACACCCCCACTCCACTCTCCCCCACTCCACACACCCCCACTCCACACTCCCCCACTCCACTCACCCCCACTCCACACACCCCCACTCCACACACCCCCACTCCACCCCTCCCCCACTCCACACCCCCACTCCACACACACACACACGCCCCACTCCACAGCCCCCCACTCCACACCCCCACTCCACACACACACACGCCCCACCCCACCCCCCCCCACTCCACACACCCCCACTCCACCCCTCCCCCACTCCACACACCCCCACTCCACTCACCCCCACTCCACACTCCCCCACTCCACTCTCCCCCACTCCACACACCCCCACTCCACACACCCCCACTCCACACTCCCCCACTCCACACACCCCCACTCCACACACCCCCACTCTACCCCCTCCCCCACTCCACCCCCCCCACTCCACACAACCCCCGCACTCCACACCCCCCCACTCCACACACACTGCCCACTCCTCACTCCCCCAGTCCACCCCCTCCCCCACTCCACCCCCCCCACTCCACACAACCCCCCCACTCCACACCCCCCCACTCCACACACCCCCACTCAACACTCCCCCACTCCACACACCCCCACTCCACACACCCCCACTCCACCCCCTCCCCCACTCCACCCCCCCCACTCCACACAACCCCCCCACTCCACCCCCCCCCACTCCACACCCCCCCACTCCACACACCCCCACTCCATCCCCTCCCCCACTCCACCCCCCCCACTCCACACAACCCCCCACTCCACACAACCCCCCCACTCCACACATCCCCACTCCACACACCCCCACTCCACACACCCCCACTCCACACACCCCCACTCCACACACCCCCACTCCAACCCCTCCCCCACTCCAGCCCCCCCACTCCACACAACCCCCCCACTCCACACACCCCCACTCCACACCCCCACTCCACACACACACACGCCCCACCCCACACACCCCCACTCCACAGTCCCCCACTCCACACACCCCCACTCCACACCCCCACTCCACACCCCCACTCCACACTCCCCCACTCCACACACTCCACTCTACACACCCCCACTCCACACACCCCCACTCCACCCCTCCCCCACTCCACACCCCCAGTCCACACACACACATGCCCCACTCCACACACCCCCACTCCACACCCCCACTCCACACACACACACGCCCCACCCCACACACCCCCACTCCACAGTCCCCCACTCCACACACCCCCACTCCACACTCCCCCACTCCACACTCCCCCACTCCACACACCCCCACTCCACACACCCCCACTCCACACACCCCCACTCCACACACCCCCACTCCACACACCCCCACTCCACACACCCCCACTCCACCCCTCCCCCACTCCACACCCACACTCCACACACACACACGCCCCACCCCACACCCCCCCACTCCACACACCCCCACTCCACCCCTCCCCCACTCCACACCCCCACTCCACACACACACACGCCCCACCCCACACACCCCCACTCCACACACCCCCACTCCACCCCTCCCCCACTCCACACCCCCACTCCACACACACACACGCCCCACCCCACACACCCCCACTCCACACACCCCCACTCCACCCCTCCCCCACTCCACACCCCCACTCCACACACACACACCCACTCCACACTCCCCCACTCCACTCTCCCCCACTCCACTCTCCCCCACTCCACTCTCCCCCACTCCACACACCCCCACTCCACTCTCCCCCACTCCACACACCCCCACTCCACTCACCCCCACTCCACACACCCCCACTCCACACACCCCCACTCCACCCCTCCCCCACTCCACACCCCCACTCCACACACACACACACGCCCCACTCCACACACCCCCACTCCACACCCCCACTCCACACACACACACGCCCCACCCCACACCCCCCACTCCACACACCCCCACTCCACCCCTCCCCCACTCCACACACCCCCACTCCACACACCCCCACTCCACACTCCCCCACTCCACTCTCCCCCACTCCACACACCCCCACTCCACACACCCCCACTCCACACACCCCCACTCAACACTCCCCCACTCCACACACCCCCACTCCACACACCCCCACTCCACCCCCTCCCCCACTGCACCCCCCCCACTCCACACAACCCCCCCACTCCACACCCCCCCACTCCACACACACTGCCCACTCCTCACTCCCCCAGTCCACCCCCTCCCCCACTCCACCCCCCCCACTCCACACAACCCCCCCACTCCACACCCCCCCACTCCACACACCCCCACTCAACACTCCCCCACTCCACACACCCCGACTCCACACACCCCCACTCCACCCCCTCCCCCACTCCACCCCCCCACTCCACACAACCCCCCCACTCCACACACCCCCACTCCACACACCCCCACTCCACACACCCCCACTCCAACCCCTCCCCCACTCCACCCCCCCCACTCCACACAACCCCCCCACTCCACCCCCCCCACTCCACACAACCCCCCCACTCCACACCCCCCCACTCCACACACACTGCCCACTCCTCACTCCCCCAGTCCACACACCCCTCCCCCACTCCACAACCCCCCCCCCACTCCATCCCCCCACTCCACACACACCCCACCCCCTCTCCACCAACTGTGGCCGTGCCGTTACTTCTCTCGCGGCCATCCCATGCCGAGACCTACCTACGCGCTGGCCGGCGTCAATCATCATAACTCGTTGATGCCGTTAAATAGGTGGTTTAATTTATGCCGACGTGACCCGTGCTCACGTCGGCGGGACTTCGGCTCATCCAGCCGGGAGGATTCAGGTGGCCCCGGGGCCCATAGCGTTGCGCTGGTCTTCGCCATTCTCTGAGGCGGGCGGCGCGATTCACGTCAGCATGATTTTTTTGGAGGCCGGAGAATTCGGCAGCCGGCGGGGTCGGGATTTACGCTGACCCCCGGTGATTCTCCGACCCGGCGGGGGGTTGGAGAATCCCGCCGAAGAATTGGCAAATCATGTTGCAGCTGTATGGAACCTTAGTTAGGCCACACATGGAGCATAGTGTTCAATTCTGGTCGCCACACTACCAGAAGGGTGTGGAGGCTTTAGACAGGGTGCAGAAGAGATTTACCAGGATGTTGCCTGGTATGGAGGGCTTTAGCTATGAGGAGTGGTTGAATAAACTTGGTTTGTTCTCACTGGAACGACGGAGGTTGAGGGGCGACCTGATAGAGGTCTACAAAATTATGAGGGGCATAGACAGAGTGGATTGTCAGAGGCTTTTCCCAGGGTAGAGGGGTAAATTACTAGGGGGCATAGGTTTAAGGTGCGAGGGGCAAGGTTTAGAGGAGATGTACGAGGCACGTTTTTTACACAGAGGGTAGTGGGTGCCTGGAACTCGCTGCCGGAGGAGGTGGTGGAATCAGGGACGGTAGTGACATTTGAGGGGCATCTTGAGAAATACATGAATAGGATGGGAATAGAGAGATACGGACCCAGGAAGTGTAGAAGATTTTAGTTTAGACGGGCAGCATGGTCGGCACAGGCTTGGAGGGCCGAAGGGCCTGTTCCTGTGCTGTACTTTTCTTTGTTCTTTGTTCTTTATCAACAAACATCATCACTTCTGTCCTTATAATGGAAGGAAGCCCCATTGAATACACGTCACATCTTCCTTGATATCCTACAGGCGATCCTCTGAAGCACTGTACATGTTTGTGTACAGTCACCTCCGAGTTCTCCTTGAATTGAAGATCGCCAGGTGCACATGTTTCAAAGGCAGTGGTAAATCATACCATTCTGAAGACATGCCCATGTCAGACATAAATGTGACATGGGGGATGATGTTGGCATGTGGGCACCATAATATGATGCAAATGCATTAAAGTTAAGATCCCAACGTCAAACAGTGGGAAACCCATTGTTGGGTGAAACGGAAGATCGCAAACTGGTTTCATGACAGTGTCAAACCAGTTTTTGATCTGTTCACCATATTGTCTGCTTACATTGCCAAATGCACCCACCACCAATGAGAGTGGCACATTTTGCTGCACAATGCTATTTTCGTTTGCTGACATGTAAATACTTTAATTCTCCAAGGGTAAACTTTTAGGGAGAAAAAGGAGTATGGTGTGATATGATGTATATATATACCTTTAAGAAAGCATATCTTAAATTGCTCTTCTTAAAAATAGTGCCATTGAGTTGTCTACATCAAACTAAGAGAACAAATGGTGCTTTGCTTTCATGTCTCAGATGAAAAACAGCACCTGCAATAATGCATCATCCCTGAATATTTCACTGCAGTATTTGTCTGAATTCCTTGTTCAAGTTGGAATGAGACTTGGCTGCACAATCTTCTGATTCAGAGACTTGGATCCTACCATTGAACCACACATGTAAATTTTTCATGCTATTTTCAGAGTGCTGCTCACTCGCATGTTTAAAAAAGGAACATAACTATAGTTTCCTGTTTCCTTTATAAAATTGATGTTTTTCATCGCGTATAATTTTTTAAACTTTGTTTGCAAGGGGCCCTGAGAGGAAACATGATCATCATTTTAGGCATTTTGCTCTTGTCCTTGTTGCTGGACCCTATTTCATTACAGGCACAAATTGGCATGCAAACATAACTATTTACACCACTGCAAATAAGTTGACACATTTAATTCTGATGCAAGTGTGTCGGCACCGGTGGATGCAGCTGATTTTCCATTGGTGTAAATGGGGTGAAACTCACCATCAGCATGGGTTCCCAACTTGCTTGGAGTTGGGCACTCTCAGAAGTTGCAGTACGTGGGCTTTATGACTAACCTCATTCTCTCTGACTAGGGATACAACAGATTCAACCAAGGTCCCTGTTCTTGATTAATATCCAAGGGATCGTGTCCAACTCCTGCACAACCTTATAAAATGAGCCTACTGTCACCTGGGTAGAAAGATCCATCATTCCATCATTGTCTGATTCAATCACGACTTAGAAACTAAATGTACTGTATCGCAGAGTTAGATCCTTCTGCTGAGCAGCATGAAGATGTACATATTTACTCCTTTAGAATGTAAATTTTAACCCCTGTTATTAAGAGTATTGTGCCTTTTAACCACAGTGTGCATTTAACCCGTATACGGTGGACAAATGATCACACAAGTTGCTCAATACAATAATAATTTATTAATAAACACACAAGGTTAATACTAATCAATCACACACACATGCACATTAGACGCTAAACTAATACACTAAAACAACCTTAACTTAACTTCCAGGTGACTGGCAAGTACAGTGCAGGTATGGCCTTATCTGTGATCTTATAGTCATACAGTGCGGGAGTTCTTGTAGCTGGTCATCTGTGTCCTTGGCTCTGGTCCCTCTGTGGATGGCATGGATGGTCCTCCTATTGGCTGGTGAAAGGTTCACCGTTGTTGTTGGCTGCCGAAGCTGTTGTCTCGAAGGCTGCAGTCGAGAGAGTGAGTGGTGGGCTACGCAGCACCCCTGAAGCTTTCATGCTCTTTTGGGCAGTCCCAGGTGAAGGTCCAATGGATCGATCCGGTCTCAATTACTCTGATGGATCTTGACCAATTGAGGGCGGACGCCTTGATGGCTGGGCGAGTCCCGGTCGGCCATAACCATTAGTGTCCGAGGTACGTAGGCCTTCCCAAATAAGGAAAACGAGCGCCACTGAGTCTGCCACTTATCGACGTATTGTCAGTTTCTACCTGGAGCCCATTGTCCGGGATGGCCTTTTAATGGCCTTTTTCCTATGTTAGTTTCTGCATAAGTCTGAGCTGCAGCTTTGTATATTTGTAGGCTGCAGCCTGTCTGTGCTCAGGCTTGGCCACATTTCCCATCGATCTCTGCGGGTGGCCATTTTAGGTGGCCACAGAGTGAACTGTAGTTAATTCAAAATGATTCGAAGGACAGTTAATAAATCCTGCCTGATTGCTGGTGCAAGTATCACTCTGAAAAGTTTAGGTTTAATATTAACTTAGGACATTGCACACATAAGCATCTTACTCTGATCTCAACTCCCTCCAATCTCCAAAATGTAAATGCATTTCCGTCAACTTATTGATCTTCCTGTCTCTCTCTTCATGACTGCCCCAGACTTCCTGAAAGACTCCAAGGCATCCTCTTTGCCACATCCAAACGTGTCTTCAAATTTTTCTTTCCAACCACAGCTTATGCTTCAAGATCTTGCTTCCCTACCTGTTTTATAAGCCTTTTGGAGAGCAGTGGCACCCCCCCCCCCCATCCCATTTCTCTTAATGATTTTTAGGGAATACTCTTGAGAGATGAAATCTTGACACTACTCGTCTCTTACAGTAGTAGTTCAGATACAAATGGAATGAGTAAATGAGGGGCATTGAGTGAAAGTTTGGTATAGAGTATGAAGTAAGCAGCAGAGAAGGAAAGACTTGTCTCATTGGGCAGTTGCTTTAAAAGACCACAAAGATCATTCCGATGCCTGATGACGATGAATACCCATTAATAGAAAGCTCTACATTTTGGTTCTTTTAAATAACATTTTATTTACTGAAGAACAATGTCAAAATCTTGTACCACGTGGGAAGACAGATTTAAATTACATTTCATAAATGCCACAACCCAAGAAATGCTTTGCAAAATCTATTTTATTCACAAAACACAATAGGGCAATAAAATATTAGATTTGTCATGATATACATTAATACACACTTTCTTAATACCTTGCAAAATATTTTTGTGAAAATACTGTCGTAATAATTAAAAGTTAATACACATCAAAATGTGCATATTTACTTTCTTTGATTAAAAAAATGTAATTGCTTGAAAATGTATAATTTGTGAGGAATTAGGATCCACATCAACAAAAGATTGAACAGGGAGGCACTTACTATTTCAAAATGAAGGTAAGGTCTAATGTAAAAATGTTATAGTTTGATTAGCAGAGGGTGTGATCAGGAATATAACTTCATCGAATCATAGAATCCCTACAGTCTGCACCGACCCTATCTATCTATGCCACCACTTTATCCCAGTAACTCCACCTAACCTTTTGGACACTAAGGGGCAATTTAGCATTTCCAATTCACCTAACCTGCACATCTTTGGACTGTGAGAGGAAACCAGCGCACCCGGAGGAAACCCACACAGACACGGGGAGAATGCAAACTCCACACAGTCATCCAAGGCCGGAATTGAACCCGGGTCTCTAGCGCTGTGAGGCAGCAGTGCTAACCACTGTGCCACCCTGTCGCCTTTTTTGTCTCATAAAGTGCTCAGTTACCAAAATAACTACTTGTCTCGAATTTAAATCAATATACATAGATACGGTCTAACCTAGGAAGGTTGCCTTTTTAGCATACTAGCAACAAAGGCTTATCTAATTGAGTGTCCAGTGTTGATGGCTACCAAGTGGATAATCATTTTTGGCCTCATTCTCACAAACATAGATGCCATTAACCAGCCAATTTAATTCATTCCACATGACATAAAGAATTGGCTGAAAGCATTAGACACAGCAAAGTTATGCGCACCAAAGCTAGCTGTAACTCTATCTCAACCTTTTCAGTATAGATATTGCATGAACAATACAGATGGTCATCCAGGTATAAACTATCCATAAGGTAAGAGGATAAATCTAATTTGGAAAATTATAGAGCTGTAAGCTTCCATCCAATCATTAATGGAAGCAACATCAAATTGTGCTGTCCATTGATAGCCAAATGCCACTAACCTGTTCACTGATTCTCAGAGTTTCAGACTGAATGATGAACACAAGAACAAAATTTAAAGGCCCTTGGCAGCAACGAACAAAAGGATGAGAATTTTGCATTTCAACCATTTCATGCTGTTCACATATGAACATAAAATACTTGATTCAATTACTGGGATCAAAAGTGAACCATCTTAAAGAGTACAAACATACATGTGAAAATTAGAAAATATAAACTTCTCCATTTGGCATCAGAGTGGCAGCTGTTATTTTAAAGGCTGTGGCCAAACTTCTTACAGGCTTGACCTCCAGGGAGAGAATCAGATCAGGTCCTGAGGCAAAAGGATATGAGATCTTGACACGGGTGGGTGATTGGGCCTTCGTGGCGGGCCCTGGGAGAGATTGAAGGGCTCAGGTAGGAGGGTGCCGGGGGAGGGTGCGGTGAAAGATTGTTGGAATGTGGGTCCTGATCGTGGACCTCCTCAGGCAGGTCCTTCAATCAAGTGGAAGAGTGTGAACGGCATCTCTCTTGAATCCAACAAGTCTTTGCCACCAAGAGGTCGCCAGATTCCACAAGGCTCAGGAAACAAGGCTGAGGAGCTACGAAAGCCCAAACGCTGTTTGACAATGAGGTTCACTGCCTCATCACCCTGTCACAACCAGCATCTTTTTATTTTGGATTGTTGCATGCCCACTGTTCGACTTTAGCTAAAACTAGACTCGGGTGAGTTGGAGGCGGGTTTGGGTCGGAAACCGATTTCTCGAGCTTTAACCCATTCTATACACCCCAAAACCACTTGTTTTGCTTAGCTGGCCCTGTGCCTCCTACCACGAAAATGGCAACCCCTTCATCAAAAAAATTACAGTGAAGCAACTAACTCAAAAGCCTAATAAATGAATTATTTTGGGTGCATGTTATCATTATTGTGATGTAGAGCACAAATATGTAGGTCTGAATTGTGCAGTCAATGACAAATTAGTGACACTTTCCAAAGACCCTGAAGAAAGCTGCTCACAAATATCTTGCAATCTCTTTGGTGTGGTGAACCCTTTTCCTGTTGCTGGTTTAAGTCTGGTGCAGCAGCAGTGATGTCAGCATGCAGATGAGCAAACAAGAAGTTAAAAGTAGTCCATATGCGTCACCAATAAATTGCAATTTTGCTAGCTAAATACATGAATTAAGATCTAAACTAAAAAGTCAATGTCAGAAGAATGTATTGTGTGGCATGTTTTCTCATTGTGAAAAATTTGATATTCAACAATTGCAAGTGAAAGTTGTCAGGTGCTAGTGAGGATGGTTAGCCGTAATTGTGAAGTTATTGTGCTGCTAAAAACCCAGTTGCACTTCATTCAACAGGATGTAAGTTTCCAGGAGTTTTTAAAGCGATGCTAACATTTAAGAGTGGATGTCCTTGTCAATTCATTGATTTCCATTGATTGCAGTTGATCTTCAGCACGCTCTGGATGAGTCCAGAATCATTGACATCAATTTCTGCATTTCACTGTTCTTCTGAAGATGGTACGAAGTCTTACAAAATCAGGTTAAAGTCCAACAGGTTTGTTTCGATGTCACTAGCTTTCGGAGCGCTGCTCCTTCCTCAGGTGAATGAAGAGGTATGTTCCAGAAACATATGTATAGACAAATTCAAAAATGCCAAACAATGCTTGGAATGCGACCATTAGCAGGTGATTAAATCTTTACAGATCCAGAGATGGGGTAACCCCAGGTTAAAGAGGTGTGAATTGTGTCAAGCCAGGACAGTTGGTAGGATTTCGCAGGCCAGATGGTGGGGGATGAATGTAATGTGACATGAATCCCAGGTCCCGGTTGAGGCCGCTCTCATGTGTGCGGAACTTGGCTATAAATTTCTGCTCGGCGATTCTGCGTTGTCGCGTGTCCTGAAGGCCGCCTTGGAGAACGCTTACCCGGAGATCAGAGGCTGAATGCCCTTCACTGCTGAAGTGTTCCCCGACTGGAAATCCTACCAACTGTCCTGGCTTGACACAATTCACATCTCTTTAACCTGGGGTTACCCCATCTCTGGATCTGTAAAGATTTAATCACTTGTTAATGGTCGCATTCCAAGCATTGTCTGGCAGCTTTGAATTTGTCTATATATATGTTTCTGGAACAGACCTCTTCATTCACCTGAGGAAGGAGCAGCGCTCCGAAAGCTAGTGACATCGAAACAAACCTGTTGGACTTTAACCTGGTGTTGTAAAACTTCTTACTGTACTCAACCCAGTTCAACGCCGGCATCTCCACATCATGGCTACCTTCTGAAGATGTGCAGACTCCAGAAGTTGCTGTCAGTCTCAGTGGCATAATGACTGTGAATGCTGACTGTTTTGGTGTCATTGCCATCACAATATCCACATTACAAATATATTAATAATCTCACACATCTATGTGCAATTCCTGACTGTAATAATAATAATAATAACCTTTTATTGTCACAAGTATGAAGTTACTCTGAAAGCCCCTAGTCGCCACATTCCGGCGCCTGTTCGGGTAAGCTGGTACGGGAATTGAACCCGCGCTGCTGGTCTTGTTCTGCATCACAAACCAGCTGTCTCGCCCCATGTGAAGCCTTGCTTGACATCATATGGGGCTGGATTCTCCGATTTTGAGGCTATGTCCCCACACCGGCGAGGGAACGGTTACGTTTTACGACAGATAAAATGGAGTAAAACGGGCACCGATCCTCTGTTTGGCCGGGAGCTAGTAGGCAGGCAGCATAGAGCACCCAGATCTAGCTGCTGATACGCTCCGGAGAATCCAGCCCCATGTTTTTGGTACACTTTTGTGTCAACTTTCTATAATGAATCCCTCCTGCTATAACTTCAGTGGACGATTAGAGGATGCTCAAGAGAAATGGCAGGAACGCAATTTTATCTAAAGTTACAATGGGATTGAGGAATTCCCATGGAATAGCAGCAGCAATGTGTTACAATGCCTACAGCGGCAAGGAGATTAAATGATGAACACCATTAACCCATGCATTTCTAAATGTTTCCTAATTATGTCTTTGAATGATGAATTCTAAGAGTTCATCTACAACTGACATCAGATAAACTTTGTTTCAATTCCTCTATTTATCTATCCTTTCTTTCTATCCTAATATCTCCCCATGTTGGCCGGTGGCGAATTTTGCTTGATAATGCTCCAGTGAAGCCTCTTAGGGTGTTACACTGTGCCAATAAGGTGCTATATAAATGTAAGTTGTTATTTTTGAACATGGACGTCAGTTACCTGCAGCCCCACAGCACAACTTAACAAAGATTCAAAACTTGTGACCCAAATCTCTGCTATTCTCTGACGTATTTCTTTAGCTTAGGGGTGTGTGTGTGACCAGAACCTGTTGACTTATTTATCTTGTTCCACTTTTTTTCAGGAACAATCCCTTTATCTACAGTTAATTATTTCAGTTTCTACATCCTCCTTCAGCAAACCTAGATTTTAATTTTCATCATGACCTGTAAAAGTTAAAGCAAAATATTTATTTGTTACCTGCAGAATTTCTTCATCCTCCATAATTAGACTCTCACTTTCATTCCTGAATGGACCCACTTTCTCATTAGGGATTCATTTTAAATAAAATCCTGACAAATTCCTGTACTTTCTAAAAGGTTATTTGCTCTTCTTCCTTCAGATTCTCCTTCAGCTCTTTTAATCTCTATTTTCTTCTACTTACTACACTTTCTATATTCCCCATTATCCTTCATCCAAACTTTATCATTTCCTTCTTTTTAAGTTATAGTTTAGCTATATTGCTTCAAAATTCCATGGGAATTCATGTTTTCAGTTGTTTGAAAACCTTTTATCAAAGTTGTTTTTGCACTTCAGTCCCACGCTCCTGATCTATGGGCATCTGGTGTGGAGAGGGGCAGGGAAGGATGACGACCTCCTTGTGAATCTGATCCTGGGCCTGGCCAAGCTTGCCACAACAGGTTCAGGCAGCGGGCAATCGAGGGGGTCATCCAGCCCAACTGTCTGTCCCCTCTAACGTGGCTATATTTGCAGCTAAATATCCCTGGAGAGGGAACACGCAGTGTCTGCTGGCACCATTGAGGCCTTCCATGCCCGGTGGGCACCACAGGGATGGGGTATTGGAAAGAACTTCCTTAATCTCATTTTAATTTGATGTCGTAAGTTTCCTTTCCTTTGTTTTTGTTTAGTGCAATATACCTTTAAGGGGCTGCTCCTTTGATTTGTCCCTTAGTTCATTTAATTTAGTTTAATAGGTTCAGTATAACCTGGTTCTGCTTTAAAATATGTCAATGTAAAATGTCATTTTGAAGGAAGGTAGCTTCCTTCTACCTTCCTAAATGTATTAATTCATACATAAAAAATACTTTTGTGAAGAATTTACTGAAAAGCTTTAATTTTTTTCCCCATGTTGTTGCTATCCTTTCCTCAATCATGCCTTCTATTTGCACCATCTGAACCTTCATTCTGTATAATTTCTTCTGCTTACCATTTAAAAAATTATTACATTCCATCATTTTATATTTAAAGCTCCCTTTTGCCTTGTAACTCTCAGGACCATAGCATTCCTACAGTGCAGAAGGAGGCCATTTGGCCCATCGAGTCTGCACTGACCGTCTTAATGTGTACTCTACCTAAGGGCACTCCCCCGGCCTATTCCTGCAACCCACCTTACACATCTTTGGATAATAAGGGGCAATTTGGCATGGTCAATCAACAAAACCTACACTTTTGTTAGACTGTGGGAAGGAACTGGAGCACCCGGAGGAAATCCATGCACAGAGAGAAAATACAAATTCCATACAGACAGTCATGCAAGGCCAGAATTGAACCCAGGTCCCTGGTGCTGTGAGGCAGCAGTGCTAACCACCTTGCCACCGTGCCTTCTTCTGACTTCTCCTCCAGCCTGGGGGATCCACATAGCATAGATTTAGGCTACACTTTTTGTGAAATAAAACTGATTATGAAATGGGTTCCTGGGAGCTTGTCTGGTTTCAGTTATATGGTAATATTTAACTATATGCAAAACAATTTGCAACAACATTGAGGAAGTGTCAATATAAATGCAGCCTAAATCCCACCTGCAATTCAAAGAAAGTATTTCCCCAAGACCTGGTTTTCCAGTCAATCTAAACTAAATATTCACATTGGATCTGCTGCTAATATTGAGGTGACCATGTCAAACGCTAGCATCTCTTTTATGTTAAACTTGGCAAACATTAAAAAAAATCTGTTACCTCTTGGGTAGCTGCACCCCCCCCCCAAAATTTTTTTATATTTTCCACCATTTAAAATTCGGTGTCCAAAGTATTGCTTATGTAATCACGTGAGTTCATCATGGGACTTGTTTCATTGACAGTATCCACAGTCCTCCATTTCATTGCTGCAGACAGGCCGGCATAGACGATTATACTTTGATCCATGCACATGATCTCCAGGTGAATTCTGCAAGTTCAAACTGTCTGTTCTCTTAATCTTTGTTTTCCAAAATTCCTTAATGATTGAATAGTAATACAGACCGTCCAGGCAACAGTTCATGGTCGCCCAACACTGAGAGATCTGGAGAAAGATTCGCAGAGGTGCTAAGTAATCTTTTGTTATAAAGCACTGCTTTGCTAAAAGGTACAGCAGCATGGCCACATGATATGGTGTAAAGCACAGAAGGAAGGTCGCCAGATTTGAATAGACAATATTCATAGATGTGCGCATGTTCATATCATCTCTCTCTTCGTCCACTCTTTGCAATGTTCTGACGATCTGAACACTACAGAACATCACAGTAGTGGCAGAGATTAAAAATATAGTTTCCATAGCCTGGGGAATTCTACCCGTTTTCCAAAATTGACCAAAATGTGTGAAACAATAGTCCGCTATACCGTCAGAGTGGATGTAATGTGGAATGCTTGCAGACCAGATGCAAACCCACATCACAATACAGGCAATGATGGCTTTCTTCGGAGATCTGAGAGTTCGTGCCAGGAAAGGATGCTTGATAGCGACGTACCGATCCAGCGAGATCAGCATGATTAACAGGATTGTCCCATAAGTGTTGACAAAGTACAGGGACTCCACAAACTTACAGAATATTGATCCCAGGTACCACTTTCCACCCTCCTTGTCGGCATGGATTTTGAAAGGCAGGGAGAAGAGCAGAAACATGTCACACACAATCAGGTTGGTCATGTAGATCGTAGCTTCCATCCACTTCTTCAATCTGATGCAGAGTATCCAGAGGGCAACCGAATTAATGATCAGTCCCAGGATGAATGCTGGTATGTGCACCACATACTGAAATGTCTCCACGAAATCGGACTGGTTTAAGCGAGCCGTGCTTAAATTGCACATACTTGCCATCGAGAAGCCGGAAGGAGGGCTGTGTTGTGTGCTTTGAGACACGGCGTCCGAATCTGCCCCGAATACGGTTCAGCAAAGTTCTACTTTATGGTGAAACTTGTCGTCAGTCTCTATCTCTCCTCCTCTCGCCAAATCCAGACATGTCAACATTACATCAAAATGAATCCAACGCCCTCCGTTCACAAAAAGCAATCACCCTAATGCCGATTCTTCCTTATTGCTTTGCAGAGTAGCTCTGAATGCTAGAGGCACATTACCATACCCGCCACCGCCTCTGCCATCTGCTTCTCAGAGTCAGGGTGGTGACATCAATAAAGTGGCATGTTTAAGTCACCGGGAAATAGCTGCTTCCTGTGATGAGTGGGAAAATGGCTTTTTTCACCCCAAATAAAAATACTCGTTGATTCCCACTGATCGTTGACGTTTTACTGGAAACGCGTTTAAAAATAGTCAAAATGACATTCTCAGAGGCGAATGAAGCCACCTTGTGGTGCTGGTTCACACAGAGGTGACAGGCCCAGGGTTTCACCGCTATCTGTGCTTGGCTAATTGAGCTCAATCTGAGAGTGTTACACTTGACGACCAGCCTCCAGCGACCCCTGCTGGAAAATATAAATGTGCGTCTGTCAGCAGAGTGGAGGAGGATTACATTTGGGTTTGACGCCTCCCGTGTATAAACAGCATTTTGAAACTTGGGCCCATGGGCTTAAATCTGGAGGGGGAGGGTGGCTGGGGGGAGAAGTTGCTTTGAGGTTGGGTTGGGTTGTTTCTGTATCATAGAATCGTAGAATTTAAAGTGCAGAAGGAGGCCATTCGGCCCATCGAGTCTGCACCGGCCCTTACAAAGAGCACCCTAATGAAGCCCACGTATGGACCCTATCCCTGTAACCCAGTAACCCCCACTTAACATTTTTTGGACACTAAGGGCAATTTAGCATGGCCAATCCACCTAACCCACGCATCTTTGGACTGTGGGAGGAAACCGGAGCACCCGGAGGAAACCCACGCAGACATGGATTGGCCATGCTAAATTGCCCCTAGGTGGGGTTACGAGGTTAGGGTAGGGGATTGGGCCTCAGTAGGTTGCTCTTTCAGAGGGTCGGGGCAGACTCAATAGGCCTCCTTCCGCACTGTAGGGATTCTATGATTCTATGAACTTAAAAACCTTTGTATATTTTTTGCTAGCCTGAAAAAGCCTCTGACAGGATGTTGTACTCTTTTAAGAAAACAATAATCAATAAATTAAGCAAAAATGAGAGGGGTGATAGCCCCTGGCTTGGCACTATAATTAAACTAAAATGTCAAAAGGAAACTAAACGAATTAAACAATAATATCATTCCCGGGAGTGATGGTGCTCCCCAGCCCCCAGTGTCCACTGATCACGAAAGGTCTGAGGCAGATTAGGTGTGATATTGAGCCCCACTTGGTAGTCAGATCTAGTGGATATTCCTCTATTATACTCTTCTGAACAAACCAATGAAACAATCAAAGGAATGAACAAATTGACGGCCCTTTAAAGGAGGGGCACTGCAACTAAAAGCAAAAACATCAACAGAAATTTATCAAATTTAAATTAACATAATGTTTTGGGGGCTGATAATGCACTCTTGCCCCTGCTACATCTACGGGTCTTGTAAAGCTTCAAATATATTTGTGGATGCCATATACTCCCTCACCAAGCTCACCTATCATGGAGGTGATGCATGATCAATTACCCAAAGACAAGAGTAGGATGTAATTGAGGCTTTATTACACTGAGATGTGTGGCCTCCTACAGCAGCTGGCAAAATGGCGGCGGCTTGGTCTTCGGTGACTCCGGGAGCGTGTCGAAATCCTCTTCATCCCCGGGCGTGAGCAAGGGGAGGACGGATTGTCCCGGAGCGGAGGCTGCGGTGGGGGGGGTGCGCCGGGGGGGGCGGGGGGGGGGGGGGGGGGGGGGGGAGTCGGGGGGGGGGAGATGGAACCAGCTGGTGCCAGGTCCCTGAGGGAGACTGTGTCTTGGTGGCCGTCGGGGCGCGCTACGTAGGCGTACTGCGGGTTAGCGTAAAGTAGCTGTACCCTCTCAACCAATGGGTTCGCCTTGTGGAGTCGAACTGTCTACGGAGGAGAACGGGTCCTGGAGCTGCCAGCCATGTCGGGAGCGTAACTCCGGACGTGGACTTCCTAGTGAAGGCAAAGAGACATTTATGGGGTGTGTCGTTAGTGGCGGAGCACAGTCGTGACCGAATGGAGTGCGGTGCGTCGGGGAGGACCTCCTGCCAGCGGGAGGCCGGGAGATTTCTGGACCGAAGGGCCAGCTGGACAGCCCTCCAGACCTTCCCATTCTCCCTCTCCACCAGCCCGTTTCCCTTGGGGATGTTGCTGGTCGTCCTGCTCGAGGCAATGCCCCTGTTAAGCAGATACTGGTGCAGCTCCTCGCTCATAAATGAGGACCCCCGGTCGCTGTGGACGTAGGCGGGGAAGCCGAACAGAGCGAAGATGGTGTTGAGGGCTTTGAAGACGGTGGCAGACGGTGGCATGGGACGGCAAAGGGGAATCGTGAATATTCATCGACCACACTGAGAAAGTACGTGTTGCGGTCGGTGGAGGGGAGGGGCCCTTTGAAGTCCATGGCGAGGCGTTCAAAGAGGCGGGAGGCCTTCACCAGGCGCGCACGGTCTGGCCGGTCGAAGTGCAGTTTACACTCCGCGCAGACCTGGCAGTCTCTGGTGATCGCCCTGACTTCCTCGATGGAGTAGGGCAGGTTGCGGGCCTTGATGAAATGGTAAAAACGTGTGACCCCTGGGTGACAGAGGTTGTCGTGCAGGGTCCGGAGTCGGTCCACCTGTGCGCTGGCACATGTACCTCGGGATAGGGTATCGGGAGGCTCATTGAGCTTGCCGGGGCGATACAAAATCTCGTAAATGTAGGTGGAGAGCTCGATCCTCCACCTCAAGATTTTATCGTTTTTGATCTTGCCCCGCTGTGTGTTATTAAACATGAAGGCAACCGACCGTTGGTCAGTGAGGAGAGTGAATCTCCTGCCGACCAGGTAATGCCTCCAATGCCGCACAGCTTCAATGATGGCTTGGGCCTCTTTTTCGACGGAGGAGTGCCAAATTTCGGAGGCATGGAGGGTGCGGGAAAAAAAATGCCACGGCCTGCCTGCCTGGTTGAGGGTGGCGGCCAGAGCGATGTCTGATGCATCGCTCTCGGCTTGGAAGGGGAACGTCTCGTCGACCGCATGCATTGCGGCCTTGGCGATGTCGGCCTCGATACGGTTAAAGGCCTGGTGAACTCGGCCGTCAGAGGAAAAACAGTGGATTGAATGAGTGGGCCGCATAGTTTGGGACCCACTGGGCGTAATACGAAAAGAACCCCAGACAACGTTTGAGGGCTTTGGGGCAGTGGGGGAGGGAGAGTTCCATGAGGGGGCGCATGCGATCGGGGTGCAGCCCCAGAACTCCGTTCTGGACCACATAGCCGAGGATGGCTAAGCGGTTCGTGCTGAACACGCACTTCTCCTTGTTATACGTGAGGTTGAGGAGTGTGGCGGTGTGGAGAAATTTGGAAAGGTTGGCGTCATGGTCCTGCTGATCGTGGCCGCAGATGGTGACGTTATCCAGGTACGGGAAAGTGGCCAGCAGCCCATACCGGTCAACCATTCGGTCCGTCTCCCGTTGGAAGAGCGAGACCCCGTTGGTGACGCTGAAGGGAAGCCGAAGAAAGTGGTAAAGACGGCCGTCTGCCTCGAACGCAGTGTATGGGCGGTCCGCCTTGCGGATGGGGCGCTGGTGGCAGGCAGATTTTAGGTCTACTGTCGAGAAGGCCCGGTACTGTGCAATCTGATTGTCCATATCAGATATGCGTGGGAGGGGGTACGCATTGAGCTGCGTGTACCGATTGATGGTCTGACTATAGTAAACGACCATGGAAGTCCAGGCCGAGTAGCAAGGCAGCGTAGAGGTTGGGGAGGATGGATAGGCGGAAGCCGCTGAACTCCACGCCCTGGACAGTAAGAGTGGCGATGCAGTACCCCCGGATCGCCACGGAGTGGAACCCGGAGGCCAGGGAGATTCTCTGGTTAGCGGGGTGTATCGTGAGGGAGCAGCACCTTACTGTGTCGCGGTGAATGAAGCTCTCAGTGCTCCCGGAGTCCAGCAGGCAGGAGATATCATTGGTAGGTGTGATTTTCAGGCCAATGCTGAATGGATAAGTCTCTGTCTTCCATTTCCTTGATTCTCCAGTTGCAGACTTGAACTTGGAGAAAGATTTTCACCCTGGAAGCTGGCCTTGCATTTTAAATCAGTTTGTTCTGTCTCATTTCAAGTTCCAGAATTTCAATTAAAGACTTTGAAACATAATTTTTCAACACAATAAAGAGCTTTAATTTCATGACATTCTGCAAGGACAAAAGCGAATGAGAGGGGAAAGGCACTTTGTGGCCGATGCCAGGAGCTCATTTTCATAAGATGTTGCATGTATCACTGTTGAACGTTCCACAATAGAGCCAGGGCTCTGATCTATGCTGCTGGGTTAGGGGGTACCCTGGGTAACCAGCCTCTCCATGTTCAGGATTAGTGTGCACCCTCCAGTTCCACAGCTGGAATGGCTGCTGGAAGCTGAAAACTCAATACCCTCTCATGAGGGTCTAGCTTTGCAATTACTTTGCCAGAATGAATCATATCATTGAACCTTATCTTTTTTTAAAAAACGTACTGTTTTTTCTTTTTCTTTATCTCACACCAACAGATACAAAAGGTTAACACGGTCAAAAGGATTATAATTGTACAATCCATTAATCAGCAATACTATTGACAGAAATGTAAATAAAACAATGTTACAAAGGCACTTTTAGTTCAAAGATTCAAGTTTTTAATTATTTTTTAAAATTAAGGGGCAATTTAGTATGACCAATCCACCTATCTGCACATCTTTGGGTTGTGGGGGTGAGACTTACGCAGACATGGGGAGAAACTCCACATGGACAGTGACCTGGGACCAGGATTGAACCTGGGTCCTTGGTGGTGTGAGGCAGCCATGCTAACCACTGCACCACCGTGCCACCCCTTTAAGATTCAGATTGCATGTGCAGACATGTGTATTAGGTTGGAGTAGGGCTGAGGATGGGACACGGGTGCTCTCTGTGCATTGGTTCATGTGATCAATATTCTCATTACTGGGGTCCACCTTCGAAATAATGTTTCAATTTGTAATCGTAATGCACACATGATTCTCTCCATCTCAAATAGCTCTCTGACCTTATATAACCAAGATTCACATGTTGGACATGCAGGTTCAACCAATTGAGGGTAATACCTTTAATGGCAGCTCTAAACAAAATTTGCGAAAGTCAATCTCGTCCATTCACTCGTTCTATAGTCTCTTATACTGTTGTCCATAGATGGGGGCCGGTTTAGCTCAGTTGGCTGAACAGCTGGTTCGTGATACAGCACAAGGCCACAGTACGGCTTCAATTCCCGTACCAGCTGAAGTTATTCTCAGCCTTACTCCTTGTCTGAAGTGTGGTGATCTCCAGGTTAAATCGCCTCCAGTCAGCTCTCCCACTCAAAGGGGAAAGCAACCTATGGTCATCTGGGACGATGGTGACTTTACACTTTTTACCCATATGGCAATGCTGTTAATGGGAGTTGACATGCAAGTTTCTCGCAGTTCAGCCATCGCGTTTCTACTCTGCCCGTTAACCAAGCTGTCATGGATTTTAGCTGAGATGCCCAAAAATAGAGTTTAACATTTTGGAGTGTTACACCTCATTATGAAGTGTTATTACTTCATAAGCTGTAATGTTTTAAATCGCACTCTTGAATCTTTTTCCTTGTCATATGAAATGGGAGGTCAGATGATCCAGAATGTTTAATGCAGACTTTGAGATCTTAATAGGTAGCATCTGGAACAAGTACAAAAACCTGGCAAGGACAATCATCCCAATAGTTTCTGTCCACCAGACAAAGTGAAGGGCAGGTTTAGGCCCCAATCTAGATCACTCTTAACCCGGTTAATGATACTGGTGTAATTTGCTCCACATATTTTGTCAATTAAATGTGGGATAAGAATACTGAGTTATTTGGTGTCCCGACTGGACCATTTAAAGGCATTTTACGACTTAATATGGTTGGAGATTTCTCCATTTATTTCCATTGCTTCAGTTTTATTAACATTAATAATAGCCAAAGTTTTTAATACTCTCTTTCAGATAAAATATTGATGCTGAAGGACCTGATAAGTGTAACAGTCCATCATCGGCATACCACTTGTGCTCTTCTACTTCAGCTATAAAGCTTTCATGTTCTTAATATTTCTCAACATTCGTGCTAAGGGTTCTATATGTCTTGCAAACAGAAGGGTCAACAGAGGGCAACCCTGTCTTGTCCCCCTCCCCAGCTCAGAGGCTACAGATATATCAGCATTCACCCTAACAGAAGTTCACAGGCTGGTATAAAGAATCTGGATCCATTTCACAAAATTGGGTCCAAACTCCAGGTGGACTAAAATCTGAAATAGGTACACCCATGATACTTGGTCAAACGCCTTATCAGCATCCAAAGATAAAATCATGCCCTCTACTCTGCTACTTTGGGCATGTGTCATGATATCGAGGAGCCTGTTCAGATTGTCTCCAGAGTAATGTCCTGTTGAAAATCCAGTTTTATCTGGGTATATAACCTCCATTACTGTTCTGTTTACTCTGTGGACTAGTATTAATGCTTTAACTTTCAAATCACAATTAAGGAATGAATTAGGACAATGTGACTACACTCTGTTGGGTCCCTACTCTCCTTATGAATAAGCGTTATGATTGTATCTCTCCACGAAGGAGCCAACGATACAGTTTGTAGTGAGGTATGATAGTCCTGTTTTTGTAAAATTCATGTATATAACCATCAGGGTCGGGACTATTATTATTTTTAAGTGCATTGATTGTATCATCAATTTCCAAGTCAGTGATTGGTTTCCTTAATTCCCTAGTGCTACTTCCTGACAACCTTGTCACATTGATGCTTTGTAGGAAATTGTTAATTTTCCCGACATCCCTACAGGTTTCAGAATCTTTATACAATTTCCAAAGAAATCAGCAAAGACAGAAGTGCCTTCTGTTCTGGTTTGGAGAAGAAGTGATGGGGTGTCTGTGACTTAAGGTTTGGAACAATATTGCATGATTGCTGCTTTCTTAATTGAAGTGCCAACAAACAGCTTGTACCATTGCCACGCTCATAATATCTCTGTTTTATAAATCGTAAACACCCTGCAACATTTTTGAAAGCTCACTATCCCAGGCTCTGCAAGCAATTGCGAGGGCCACCATCAAACCTGGTGTATGTTGCTTTTGGGTTGCTGTTCTCAGTTTTGAATTTCCTGTTCCAATTCAATTCACTTTAATTCATTTTTCTTCTCTTTGACACAAGAAAACAAGATGCAGTAAGCTCTTAAATACACCTTCACGCATAGGGTCAGGGGTGAAACATCCAGTGCTTTGCAGAGTTCTAAATTCATTCCTCACAAACTGAACTAATGCTTTATCATTTAGGAGAAATTCATTAAAACACCACCTCTTTGAGGTAGATCTTTGCCCCAAATCCGAAGTCACTTGTATTGTTCTTTGTTCTTTCACAAGGAAGTGCTGAGGAGTTTGGCAAAGGTTGGTATCATGACCGGTACAGGCTTGGAGGGCCGAAGGGCCTGTTCCTGTCTGTATTGTTCTTTGTTCTTTCACAGCTATAGGCCCATGATCAGAGAGAGTTATTGGTAGGATGTCACTGTCAAATATTCTACCAGCATCTAAATTTGTTTTAAAGAAATAGTTCATGCAGGGTTAAGAACAGTGCCTGTTGGAGTAAAATGTAAAGTCTCTGCTACTCTGGTAGATGCCGCCATGTATCTACCAGCCCAGTCTCTATAACAAGACTTCTCAATGATTTGCTCATTTTGGAGCAGGGGTGTGACGAAGTTGAGAGTGTCTGCCGTTTGGGACATAATAGAATTAAAAGCCCCATCCACTAAAAGAAATCCTGTACTTCTATTCACGACAAGGTTGAAGAACTTTTAAATACATTTTGGGTCACCCTCATTGGGGATTATACATTTACCAATGAGACCCCTGTCTCATCCACTATTCTGTTCAGCAATATGAACCTACGTTGTGAGTGAATGCAGAGAAACTTGGAGCTCTGTGGAATAAGATTGCTACTCTCCCTTTTCCTCCCTGACACTTGCAAAGAAACAAACATTTGGTTTGCACAGAACTATCCAAATTACTTTGTGCTATGTCTGATAGGTGCATTTCTCATAGAAGGGTGGGGTGACGGGAGAATGGGCCGAACAGCCAGGGTGACCCCCCACAGGACTGGGGGGGGTGTGTCCAGGCACAGACGACCATTGTCGCGGCCTGCATTACAGCCATCTTGCTGTGCACCCCACTGACCACCCACCTTGGTCCCTAGGTCTGCAGAGTGACACTGGCCAGGGTTCCCCCAAGGCTCCGCCCCACAGCCCAGCTCCCACCTCCGCACCTCAGCCTCTGCCATAGCCCCCACCAGCAGAGCATCAGGCGGTCCACTCAGGGGCAATGCCCACTGTAGCCCCTACAGGGGTGCCGTGGGGGTGGGGGGCGCGGTGCGTACCACTGGCACGGACAGTGCCAGCCAATGGTACCCCTGGCATCAGGGACGGGTGCCAGGGCCAGAGGCCCTCATGGTGCTGGGCACATGTGCCAACTTAATTGGTGTCTATCGCGAATACGGTGAATCCAGCACCATTTTTCATTATAATTGATTGTGTTCCACATCGTGCCGGTGCTAGCCCCTTAACAGTCGCTGAATTGGTCCAGGCGTGACACCAGTTCTGCTGTCATGGAACTCCACGAACCCTGTCCTGGTGTCAACACTGAGCCTCAGGAACAGAGAATCTAGCCCTACCTTTTTCCTCTTAATAGGGCTCAGTAACCCTTTCACATTCTAGCTAATTATTTAACACACCCATAATAATGTATATCCAAGTGACGTGGCAGGCATACCCACCCTGATAAATAGCCCACTATCACGGAAGGGAGTATGGAGAGGGAGAAAAAAAGGATACGATCGTATGGCTTCGACATTGCTCCCTTAAAGATACTATGAGTTAAAAACTATGTACACAAGAAATTTAAACCCAAAATTTGACCCACCTCCAGGTGGGGCTAGATCAAAGTCAAAAGTTGTTTAAACCAACAAAAGAAGACTTAATATCTCATTATTCACCCGATAAATGCGTAGTTTTGTATAATAACAAGGAACCTCGTCTTTTCCTTTATAGTACTGGTCCTTATCTAACATGATGTGTCTTCCTATGAATTGGAGATTCTCCTCACCCCAAGATTTGAAGAGAATGTATTGTTTCATCTGGAAGCTGAGGAATTTCACCACAAATGATCTTAGGGGTGCATTGCGATCAAATGGCTTTTGCTGCAATTATCTGTGAGCTCGCTCCAGTTTCAGTGGGAAATCGGTCGAGAGCTTAAATAGATCTTTAAGAAAGCTTTTGACCCACTGAATAGTGTACCCGCTTTCTGAGTTTTGTGGCAGCCCATAAATGTGTGGGTTGTTCCATCTCATGAAATTTTCCAGGTCCTCACATCTATCCTTCAACTGCCTGTCTCTCCAGAATAAAGAAAAAGAGTAACCTGTCACTCTGCATGTTACTGCCATTAACCATGCTAACCCTGTTCTCAGACTCCGCCATCCGCCTTCCCAAACCGCTAACCATTTGCTCCAGTTCTGAGATTAAGTTCTTCATTTTCCCAAGGGCGTCGGTAGCTTCCTTCCTGAATTTTCGCAACTCAGTCAAGCTGGTGCTCAGCTCTGTCTTCTCGATATTTGACTGTGGCGCTGGGATGGCCTCGTTACTGCCACACAGAGAGGGTCTGCGGACTCTCACTTCTTTACTTCTGTCCTCCTGAAGCACACTCGATTCATCTGTCTTCCGTCTTGTGCTTTGGCTCCTTCTTGGTATATTTTAAATAATGACTTAGCTAAAAAATATAAATACTCTTGAATCCACCACGATGATAAAATGACCAATAGTCTTCCTATTGAAAGATGAAGTATTTAATGAGTAATACAATAATAAACTGTGAGTCCTTTTACTCAATACTAAACAACTATAAAGAAATAAAGTACAATACAGATAACTATATAACTATACACTTTTATAACAAACTAGTTCTAACTTCTCTCACTCTAGCTATTCTATGTCTTGCTTGTTCACTGTTCTGGATCACACTCTCTGGACTTCAGTAAGGCCTTTGACAAGGTCCCTCATGGTAGACTAGTACAAAAGGTGAAGTCACACGGGATCAGGGGTGAGCTGGCAAGGTGGATACAGAACTGGCTAGGTCATAGAAGGCAGAGAGTAGCAATGGAAGGATGCTTTTCTAATTGGAGGGCTGTGACTAGTAGTGTTCCACAGGGATCAGTGCTGGGACCTTTGCTGTTTGTAGTATATTTAAATGACTTGGAGGAAAATGTAACTGGTCTGATTAGTAAGTTTGCAGACGACACACAGGTTGGTGGAATTGCAGATAGCGATGAGGACTGTCAGAAGATACAGCAGGATTTAGATTGTTTGGAGACTTGGGTCGAGAGATGGCAGATGGAGTTGAATCCGGACAAATGTGAGGTAATGCATTTTGGAAGGTCTAATGCAGGTAGGGAATATACAGTGAATGGTAGAACCCTCAAGAGTATTGAAAGTCAGAGAGATCTAGGTGTACAGGTCCACAGGTCACTGAAAGGGGCAACACAGGTGGAGAAGGTAGTCAAGAAGGCATACGGCTTGCTTGCCTTCATTGGCCGGGGCATTGAGTATAGGAATTGGCAAGTCATGTTGCAGCTGTATAGAACCTTAGTTAGGCCACACTTGGAGTATAGTGTTCAATTCTGGTCGCCACACTACCAGAAGGAGGTGGAGGCTTTAGAGAGGGTGCAGAAGAGATTTACCAGAATGTTGCCTGGTATGGAGGGCATTAGCTATGAGGAGCGGTTGAGTAAACTCGGTTTGTTCTCACTGGAACGACGGAGGTTGAGGGGCGACCTGATAAAGGTCTACAAAATTATGAGGGGCATAGACAGAGTGGATAGTCAGAGGCTTTTCCCCAGGGTAGAGGGGTCAATTACTAGGGGGCATAGGTTTAAGATGCGAGGGGCAAAGTTTAGAGCAGATGTACGAGGCATGTTTTTTACACAGAGGGTAGTGGGTGCCTGGAACTCACTACCGGAGGAGGTGGTGGAAGCAGGGACAATAGTGACGTTTAAGGGGCATCTTGACAAATACATGAATAGGATGGGAATAGAGGGATATGGACCCAGGAAGTGTAGAAGATTGTAGTTTAGTTGGGCAGCATGGTTGGCACGGGCTTGGAGGGCCGAAGGGCCTGTACCTGTGCAATACTTTTCTTTGTTCTTTGTTCTTTGTTATCATCTGACTTAGAAAAGGCAGGAATCCACAGTTCTTATAGTATCTGACTGTGAGACATCTAGTGTTGAAATGACTGTACTACATTTACATACATTGATCATGTATGTAAATATATATATTGATATCTGAATATCGCTACACTTCTATGTCAACATAATATAATAATCTTTTATTGCCACAAGTCAGCTTACATTTAACACTGCCATGAAGTTACTGTGAAAAGCCCCTAGTGGCCACGTTCCAGCGCCTGTTCGGGTACACGGAGGGAGAATTCAGAATGCCCAAATTACCTAACGTCTTTCGTGACTTGTGGGAGAAAACCGGAGCACCTGGAGACATGGGAAGAAGGTGCAGACTCCATACAGACAGTGACTCAAGCAGGGAATCGGACCTGGGATCCTGGAGCTGTAAAGCAACAGTGCTAACCATTGTGCTACCATGCTGCCGAATATATATCTATATTTGGCTAGTATCTTGGGGTGATCTAATTGGAGGATGGAGGTGGATTTATGCTGAGCGTGGACGGAGCTACACTCCGCAGGCAGCCATTAGGTTGGTGACGTCACCCATCATTGAACCTTTTTTTGAAATTGAACCTAGTTCCTCCATGCAACATTTTGTCTGCTGCTGGTCTCCACCAATTCCATTCAGGCCTGATAACTGCCTTTTTCTGGCATCACCTGGAAAGAGGACCTCTTTTCTCTCCTTCACTGCCTCACAGAGCAGGTTGGCATAGGTGAAATGAGGGGCAAGCCCAGCCGTTTGCCTTTCCTCACAAATCATTGCTGTTTCAACTCCCTCAATCAAACAATAGCCACAGTAATGGTTGTCATTGTCTGTTGAAATCCAGCCTGCGCTCACTCTGTGTCCTGCCTCTTTTTTTCTCCTCCCCATGATTCAGGACCACTAATCGACCACCCAAGCCGCTCTCCAGGCAATTAGCAGGCCACCTCCATGAAAATCAAAGGCTACGACGGCATTCCCGGTCTAATGGGATCAGGACACAGAATTGGTCCTGGCATCAATTTTCCATCCTTTTGGTAGGCCTTTTAATGCCTACCGTCACACAGAAGACACAGAAATGTATTGAAATTGATAATGAGAAACTTAAAGCAAAAAGAAAGCTACTGGAGAAGCGAATGAAACTAAAAGCTAGCAAATCACCTAGGCCTGGTCATCAGGTCATTGGAAAGACAGTGGGTGAATTGGTTTTGCTATTTGGGAACTCCTTAGATTCTGAAACACAGCCCCTGGTTTGGAAGGTAGCAAATGTAACACTGTTGTTCAAGAAAGAAGGGAGAGCTAATAATCTTTATTAGTGTCACAAGTAGGCTTACATTAACACTGCAATGATGTTACTGTGAAAAGCCCCTAGTCGCCACATTCCGGCACCTGTTCGGGTTCACTAGAAGAATTCAGAATGTCCAATTCACCTAACCAGCACGTCTTTTGGGACTTGTGGGAATAAACCCGAGCATCCCAGAGGAAACCCACACAGACACATGGAGACCGTGCAGACTCCACACAGACAGTGACCCAAGCCGGGAATTAAACCCGGGTCCCGGGTGCTGTGAAGCAACAGTGCTAACCACTGTGCTACCATGTCGCCCAGGGAACTATAGACCAGTTAGCCCAATATCTGCAGTAGGGAAAAATGCTAGGATCTATTATTAAGGATGTGGTAATAGGGCACTTTTAAAGTCACAATATAATTTAGTCAGCGTCAAGAATAATAATAGCCACTGAAGTGCTTCATCCGACCGCAAACTCTATTTTACCTGTGGCAGGAAGCAAGCAAGTAGCTCAGCAGCTTTGGGTTGGTGTGAGGCAAGGGCAAATTGTCCTTTGGAGATCTCATGTGCCAATCAGAGGCATCCCCTCCTGTCACTCGCCCTCCCTGGCCTCTCAAATCCATGCCTCAGCATGGAGGTTCACCAGATTGATTCCGGGGATGACAAGGTTGACATATAAGGAGAGGTGAAACAGTTTGGGCATAGAAGGAAGAGAGGGGATCTGATCAAGGTTTCTAAAATACTAAAAGGGATTGATAGAGTAAATGTAGACCAAATGTTCCCCCTTGTGGGGCAATCTAGAATACGAGGTCACGGATGTCATGCTCTGTAGACTGGCCGAAGTGAATGATGAACTACAGAACATCTAGTTTAAACATCTAGTTATGAAGTAACTGTTTAATAAAGATAAGTGGGATAAATAAAATAATAAACTACCGACACTAATAACGAGTGTAGAGCTACTGTAAAATACACTTATCCTCCAACACAACCTACTCCCATCGCCCCAGCCACAGGGTCACGTGGTGACTTTACACTGCCACCTAGTGGTCGGAGATCATGCATACCATTATGTGCATAATTGCTTTATGCATATCATCACAATCATGGTTGATCGATTCCAAGTCTGAAATCCACCTCCCCACCTGTTCCCCATATCCTTTTAACCCCAGGTGTCCCATCTCTGGTGATGTGGGCTGCACATAACCTGTTCCCCTATAAGGTAACAGCAGAAACTCTGGGTGACAGAAAGTCATGTCCGATCTGGACTACTGACAATAGGTTGAGAGGCAGTAGACGTAGAACTGAGATGAGGAGGAACTACTTCTCGCAGAGGGTGGTGAATTTGTGGAACTCGATGGAATCTGAGTCATTAAATGGTTTCAAGAAGGAGATAGATATACTTCTGGTTAAAAAATTGGTTAAAGGGATATGGGGAACAGGTGGGGAGGTGGATTTCAGACTAGGAATCGATCAACCATGACCTGATTGAATGACGGAGCAGGCTCGAAGGGCTGAATTGCCTACCACTGCTCCTAGTTCCTATGTTCTTAATGATACAAAAATTTATTGAAATCCATTAAAATGAGGTTCTCGTCCTTTGTGGGCATGAACCTCGTGACATTACTGTGCAAAATCGGGAAACGTGATCTCTCCGGTGAGAATCTCGTTTCCCGATTCTCACCGGATTTTCTGCCTGCATCGTCGTTCTCTCTGATGGGATTGGTAGCAATGTACTTGTCTAGATTGAGTATTGGTTAACGAACGGAAAACAGAGAGACATGTGTTGTATCTGTAAAACCGCAGATAATTTTGACCAGTTCATTCACTCAAAGGTTTTACCTAGGGTATCTTTAATAACGAGGAAAACAAACCACAAACACAAATTCAAGTTCAACAATATTTATTACATACAATTTACCCCTATACTACTCATAAATATAATCTAGAGGTACCCAAGATTGGTTTATACTACCTGTAAGGATGGCTTGTCAAGTTGTGAATCTGATCCATGAGCCTCTCTGCTTCATCGTCAGAAAGGTTGTTCTCGCACACTGTTTCTTCCTTCCTGCCTTCTCTGGTCCATAAGACCATAAAACAGAGGAGCAGAATTAGACCACCCGGCCCATCGAGTCTGCTCCGTCATTCAATCATGGCTGATATTTTTCTCATCCCCATTCTCCTGCCTTTTCCCCATAACCCCATATCCCCTTATTAATCAAGAACCTATCTATCTGGCCTCCACAGCATTCACCACCCTCTGGCTGAAGAAATTTCTCCTCATCTGTTTTAAAGGACCGTCCCTTTAATCTGAGATTGTGTCCTCTGCTTCTAGTTTTCCTACAAGTGGAAACATCGTCTCCACATCCACTCTATTAAGGCCTCGCAGGATTCTGTAAGTTTCAATAAGATCCCCCCTCATCCTTCTAAACTCCAATGAGTACAAACCCAGAGTCCTCAACCGTTCCTCATATGACATCTCTTCATTCCAGGGATCATTTTTGTGAACCTCCCTTTCCAAGGCCAGCACATCCTTCCTTAGATACAGGGCCCAATACTGCTCACAATATTCCAAATGGGGTCTGACCAGAGCCTTATGGTCAGTCGTCTTGATTGCCTCTGGGTGGAGTCTTCGCCCCTGATGTGCCTTGTGGGCCTGTTTTTATTCCCCTCCGACCACGCCCTTTTGCCATTTCCTCTGGCTTCCTGCCAATGAGGCCTCGGGAGGGAGTTTCAGCACCCAGAGTCTCAGAGTCTCAGGTCTGATTGACGACCGTTTGACAGGCCACCTGAGCCCACCCCAGGTGTCCCATCTCTGGTGGTGTGGGCTGCACATAACCTGTTCCCCTCTCAGGTAACAGCAGAAACTCTGGGTGACAGAAAGTCATGCCCAATCTGGACTACTGACAATAGACATGTGATGATCTCTTGGTGTGTGATTGACGGGGCAGATCCAGGCATGTTCTGGCATCTTGTCTGTTGGTTATGTATTCAAATTCCCATGGTGCTGTGTGCTGGAGTGTCTGTGGCTTGATTTAAAGTGCCCAATCCTTAATTTAAAATACCCAATTTTAATTGGGCCTAAATCTAGGCCTTGCTAAGTTACCACACAGGATGAATGGGTGATTTTCAGGACAGCAGGGTGTAATGGAAAGAATGCAGCAAGGATCTGTGCTGAGGTCTCAGCTATTTACAATTTATATCAACGACTTAATAATAATAATCTTTTATTGTTTCAAATAGGCTTACATTAATACTGCAATGAAGTTAGTGTGAAAAGCCCCTAGTCGCCACATTCATGTACACAGAGGGAGAATTTAGAATGTCCAAATTACCTAACAGCATGTCTTTCGGGATTTGTGGGAGGAAACCGGAGCACCCGGAGGAAACCCACGCAGACACGGGGAGAGCGTGCAGACTCCACACAGACCGTGACCCAAGCCTGGAATCGAACCTGGGACCCTGGTGCTGTGCAGCAACAGTGCTAACCACTGTCCTATTGTGCCACCCAGTGAAGGGATCAAGTTTAACATATTCAATTTGGTCATAATACAAAACTAGGTGGGAAATCACGCTGTGGTACGTGAATCACGCTGCTGTACGTGGATCATAGAAAGGTAGCATGCAGACACTGCAAGCAATTAGGAAAGTAAATGGCATGTTATCCTTTATTACAAAGGGTTCCAGTTTGAGTACAAGGAAACCTTGCTGCAATGAACAAAGAACAAAGAACAAAGAAAAGTACACCACAGGAACAGGCCCGTTGGCACTCTAAGCCTACGTCGACCATGCTGCCCGTCTAAACTAAAATCTTCTGCACTTCCGGGGTCAGTATCCCTCTATTCCCATCCTATTCATGTATTTGTCAAGATGCCCCTTAAACGTCACTATCGTCCCTGTTTTCACCACCTCCTTTGGCAGCGTGTTCCAGGCACCCACTACCCTCTGTGTAAAAAACTTACCTCGTACATCTCCTCTAAACCTTGCCCCTCGCACCTTAAACCTATGCCTCCTAGTAATTGACCCCTCTACCCTGGGAAAAAGTCTCTGACTATCCACTCTGTCTATGCCCCTCATAATCTTATAGACCTCTATCAGGTCACCCCTCAACCTCCTTCGCTCCAGTGAGAACAAACCAATTTTATTCAACCTCTCCTCATATCTAATGCCCTCCATACCAGGCAACATCCTAGTAAATCTCTTCTGCACCCTCTCTAAAGCCTCCACATCCTTCTGGTAGTGTGGCGACCAGAATTGAACACTATACTCCAAGTGTGGCCTAACTAACATTCTATATAGCTGCAGCATGACTTGCCAATTTTTATACTCAATGCCCCGGCCAATGAAGGCAAGCATGCCGTATGCCTTCTTGACTACATTCCACACCTGTGTTGCCCCTTTCAGTGACCCATGGACCTGCACACCAAGATCTCTCTGACTGTCAATATGCATGAGGGTTCTACCATTCACTGTATATTCCCTGCCTGTATTAGACCTTCCAAAATGCATCACCTCATTTGTCTGGATTAAACTCCATCTGCCATCCCACTGCCCAAGTCACCAAACGATCTAAATATTGCTGTATCCTCTGACAGTCCTCATCGCTATCCGCAATTCCACCAACCTTTGTGTTGTCTGCAAACCTACTAATCAGACCAGTTACATTTTCCTCCAAATCATTTATGTATACTATGAACAGCAAAGGTCCCAGCACTGATCCCTGCGGAACACCACTAGTCACAGCCCTCCTATCAGAAAAACACCCTTCCATTGCTACTCTCTGCCTTCTATGACCTAGCCAGTTCTGTATCCACCTTGCCAGCTCACACCTGATCCTGTGTGACTTCACCTTTTGTACCAGTCTGCAATGAAGAACCTTGTCAAAGGCCTTACTGAAGTCCATATAGATAACATCCACTGCCCTACCTGCACCAATCATCTTTGTGACCTCCTCGAAGAACTCTATCAAGTTAGTGAGACACAACCTCCCTTTCACAAAACCGTGCTGCCTCTCGCTAATATGACTACTTGCTTCCAAATGGGAGTAGATCCTGTCTCGAAGAGTTCTCTCCAGTAATTTCCCTACCATTGACATAAGGCTGACCGGCCTGTAGTTCCCTGGATTATCCATGCTACCCTTCTTAAAGGGACAACATTGGCTATTCTCCATTCCTCCAGGACATCACCTGAAGACAGTGAGGATCCAAAGATTTCTGTCAAGGCCTCTGCAATTTCCTCTCTTGCCTCCTTCAGTATTCTGGGGTAGATCCCATCAGGCCCTGGGGACTTATCCACCTTAATATTTTTCAAGACGCCCAATGATATAGGATTTGGTGAGATCATGCCACAGACTACTGGACACACTTTTGGTCTCCTTACCTAAGCAGGGATATACTTGTCTTCGAGTGAAGTTGTGAATCTTCAGAATTCTTTACCCTGGATGGCTGTGGGTTCTCAGTTAATGATTACATTCAAGATTGAGATTGTTAGATTGTTGGACACTAAGGGAATTGAGCGATTTGGGGATATGACAGCAAAATGCAGTTAGTGTAGAGGTTCAGCCATAATCTCAATGATTGGCAGAAGGGTTTAAATGGTCTATTCCTGCTCTTATTTCTTACGTTCGTAATTCCAATTCTTAAAGAATCTTTCACCTTGCAACAGTAGATAGACAAAGTGAATCAGAAATCATGGGGTGCTGGAGTTTTATATATGTTGCTTAAATTGGCATGCTCTGAGCTGCTCCGTGTAACTTATTTTTCTCTTGTATAGAGCTTTGCGATGTTTTACTACATCAACAGCGCTATATAAATGCAACCCGTTGTTGAATCATGTAACTTGCAACAGGTCTGTCACCAATTCAACTCAGGTATAATGCCGGACAAAGTGCATCTTCATTTAACTGCAAGAGGTAACAAGGACTGAGGTGGCATTTAAGGGTGAGTAAGATTATTTTATTTGAGCACATCATCCATACATCAATAGTATCACTGTAAGGATCAGCATTGGATATTACAATAAAGCAGTTGCTTGAATTTGACAGCATAAGCTATAGAATTTAAACCGTTTATGAATCTCATTGCATCCCAGAATCAGCTGGGTCCAAATAAAACAAGCACAATGGAGAAATATGAAAGCAAAGTGTTGAAGATAGTGGGAATTTAAAATGAGAACTGGAGATGTGGGAAATAATCAGTAGATCAGGCAGCATCTGTGAAAAGAGAAAAAGAGTTCAAGCTTCAGGGTGATGATCCAGCCTCAGAACTGAAAAAGTTAGAAATGCAACGGGTTTTAAAGTTAAGGAGTGGGAAAGGGGAGTAGAGAAGGAAAGGACAAAAAGGACAAAAATGATAAGGTGGAAAGCAGGAGAGATTAACAAAAGGATTGAAGTTGAAAGACAAAAGCAGAAGGCAATGGGATAAATAAAGGAACTAAGATGGATGTGGTTTAAGTGCAAATGGAAATAGCAAAATCAACAGCTGCCGTCCAAAAGAAAATAAGGGGCAAAGGTTTTGGTCTGAAATTGTTGACAAAAATCTTGGCTGCGCTTGTGGAACGAATGCAGGTGTTCTGTAAAGTATTTGAGCAATTTTCATTCAGTCGCCTGAATATATTGGCGACCATGACGTGAGCAGCAAGTACAGTGTGCTAAACTAAAAGTGTATATCATTGTTATACATGAAAGGAGTGATTGGAGGCCTGGGTAGTGAAAAGGGAGGAGGGAAAAGGAAGGAGGGGAAAGCAAAGGTGGTGAATCTTCTGCATTTGTAAGGGTCTGTGGAATGGGAAGGGGAGGGCCGTTGGGGGTGATTGATGAGTGGGCCAGGGTGTCACAGAAGGAACCATATCCCTTCAAATGTGTTTGGTGATGGAGTAACAACAGATAATACTTGATATAAAATTAAGTTCACAATCCTCCTGCTTTGTGGTACCCAGTAGATCGAGTAGGTTTCCCCAGGCGATTCTTGTTAAAAATATGCAATTTCTTTTGTTTGGCAGCAACCTGTCTGTAACACAATGTTCTGTCTTCCACCGCAGTCAGCTAGTTTCCCTCTTGGGGTTGCTTTCTGCTAACTTCTTAACTGCAGTATTGTGGAGTTTTGATTGTCTTTTGTTTGTCACCATTTGTTAACCTTATTTACAATCATCATACTTCTCAATACACCATTATGCCACTGATTTAACAGTTAGTATGTACTTTACACTAGTTTCATGCTGAACTTAACCTTTGCAGGGACTCTCTAAGAGCACTTTTGATGACTGATTAAACATCTCACACTAAGCACCACTTCAGCTGACGTGGCCAACCAAACCCACACATTAATTTACATGAACCATTTAAAAAATGCAATTCAGATTATCCAATAGATCAAGGACATTTGAACTTATTGCTTTCAATATTTTTTTTTACAAAATGCTGCATATCCAACGTATGAGAATCATTATGGGGAAATCGATATTACTGGGAATGTGCGCTCAAGACTTATTGTTACATGGTATTGGTCCAAGGTCCATTAAAAACAAATCCCTTCTGGCTTAGTTCATCACTTTTTCCAGTACAACATCAGCAGCATCTGAACCAAAGCAACTGTTCAATAAATAAATCCAAGACTTTGGTAGATTTTGTTATCCATTATTCTTCAGCAATGACTGTAACCAAAGAGGCAATCGATGATTAAAAGTTCAAGAATTCTAGGTTAATAGGGTAAAATGAATTCTGAAATTTAGCCAGAATGAGTTGATATAGTTTCCTCTGCACTCTTGATCTTCGATTTCCAGAACTCCTTAATGATTGAATAGTAGTACATTCCATCCAGGCAACAGTTCATGGTCACCAAACACTGAGCGATCTGAAGAAAAGCTCGCAGAGGTGCGACATAATCAGTTGTTATAAAGCACTGCTTTGCTAAAAGGTACAGCAGCATGGCCACATGATATGGTGTAAAGCACAGAAGGAAGGTCGCCAGATTTGAATAGACAACATTCATAGATGTGCGCAGGTTCATATCGTCTCTCTCTTCATTCACTCTTTGCAATGTTCTGATTATCTGAACACTGCAGAACATCACAGTAATGGCAGAGACTAAAAATATAGTTTCCATAGTCAGGGGAATTATACCTGTTTTCCAAAATTCTGAAAAATCTGCAAAGCACATTTCAGTTTGCTCCTGACTCTCAGACTGCCTGTAGTTTGGAATGCTTGCAGACCAGATGCAAACCCACATCACAATACAGGCAATGATGGCTTTCTTTGGAGATCTGAGAGTTCGTGCCAGAAAAGGATGCTTGATAGCGATGTACCGATCCAGCGAGATCAGCATGATTAACAGGATTGTTCCATAAGTGTTGACAAAGTACAGGGACTCCACAAACTTACAGAACATTGGTCCAAGATGCCACTTTCCACTCTCCTTGTTGGCATATATTCTGAAAGGCAGGGAGAAGAGCAGAAACATGTCACACACAATCAGGTTGGTCATGTAGATCGTAGCTTCCATCCACTTCTTCAATCTGTTGCATAGTATCCAGAGGGCAACCAAATTAATGATCAGTCCCAGGATGAATGTTGGCATGTGCACCACATACTGAAATGTCTTCATGAATTGAAACTCCGTGGTATTCTTCAAATTGCACATAATTACTGAAAATAGATGCAGGAAGATTGGTTATATGCACTGTTAATAATTTCTTAACTTGAACTTGCTCCAGTTTTCTAGTGCACTGAATTTGAAAACGATAAATATCATTCAGTTAAATCTGAAACTACATAATCTCATTCATCTGCAGCATTGATGTAATAGCAGTGCACTTGTGGAGTTTCTAATGTGGCATCTGATAATAGCAGCACCCACATCCTGTTTTACGTTTATGTCAGTAGGAGAGAATGACGCTGTCACCGTACATTGAAGTAAGTGGTGAAAAATTCAAGCTGCTAAATCGCGAGTGGGAGTTAGAAACTTCACAAAATGTGATATTCTTCTCTTGTGGTTAATGGAAGATTTTATTTACAAGCTTGTGAAATGACATTTACTAGGTGAATGTTAACATGGCTGTTATTCAATGGACGAGTAATCCAGAAGCATGTTCTAATGATCTGGAGATATGAGTTCAAATCCTACCTTACCACTGGGGCGGTGGTGGTGGTGGTGGGGGATTTAAATTCAATTAATTAAATAACTGTCAAAACTACTAGATTATTCACGAATAACCTTTAAGGGAGGAAATTTATAGTTGTTTGCTCTGATGAGACTCCAGTTTCCCCCCTCTAGTATGGCCTCCCTCTCCTGCTAAATGCAATCTTTTAGAAAAAGTAACACAATGCAGAAACTGACATTGGTGGCCAAACCTATGAAACAGCAGGCAGCTTATTACTGCTAGGTGTATATTAACATGCATAGGATTTGCCAGGGGAATAGTTCGGGAATGCGTGGATTGGATCATTCAAGGATGAAGAAAACTATTGCAGAGCGGATCTTGCAGCATAATGCGTGTTTATTGAATGCATTCAATGTATGTGGCTGTGCAAGCTGTAAATGCTTCCTCGGCATCACAAAGAAGTCAAGATTGATGTGTTGGGTGTTCTGGATCACATACAGGTCGCCTACACTTGAAATAGTGCAACACTATTATTGAATCATTAACTGTTTAAACATACTTAGACTGTGGGTCAATACGATACTAGCTTTAACTAAAGACCTTTGCCTTGTCCTAACTAGTCGATGCACTCATCACATGGTGAATGTCTGTGTTGCAGGCTGTGAGCTCTGTTCTCCTAGCTAGCTGCAACTCGAATGAGCGGGAACTCTTATGCCCCCTGTCTTTATAGTGCATGTGCTCTCACTGGTGATTGGCTGCGGTGTTGTGTGTGTTGATTGGTCCCACTGTGTGTCCATCAGTGTGTGTGGCTGCACCATGATATACTGGTGTATATTATGACATCCCCCCTTTTATAAAAAAATGTACCTGCGTGGCAATAAAGAGTGTGTGGTGAATGTTCTTGACTATGTGTGTGCGAAATATTTACAGGACTATGTACATAAAAACGAAGCTATTTACATGGGAAGGTGCCTGGTGCAGAAAAACAGTGTGTCACAAGAATAACGAGATGAACACTATATACAAACCACTTGAACGATTAAATGGAAGAACAGAACAAATCAGAAAGTCCATAAGTCTACAAAGTTCACAAATTAAGTCTCTGAGGTGGGCGACAAATTCTGGTTGACCGTCAGGATGGCACACCACTCATCGTCTGGATCGATGCTGTATACCGACAGCGGCTGGTGTCTTTGCTTCGGGGACAGCCTGTTTTTCATTACGACACCGACTCGAAAAGGCGCCTTCGGGTCCTCGGTGTCACTGCTGTGTGGGAGGTCCACATCGGACTCGGTGACCGTGGGTTGAATTGCCCGAACATTCCTGCGAGGCTGGCTGAAGCGATATGAGTTGGCAGGCTGAGCTGCTCGACAGCAGGCAGCTTAGTGGCCAAGGCTTCCACATCGTAGGCATTGTCGAGATTTTGCGGGGCATTGCCGCTTTAAATGGGCGGAGCCACAGTTGCCACATGCCGTGATGTCAGCACGTTCGCTGCGCCACGGCGCATGCGCGGTGCGGTCCTGCGTGGTGCGCGCCTGTGCATTACGTTCCTCCATGTCGCTGTCCCCTCGTTTGGTGCGTACAAGCGCGGGAGTCTGCGAAAAGCGCGCAAAATGGCCGCCCTCATCCAGGCTGAGGCCCTGGAGGTGTTCAATCATTTGGACCCGTTCCGCCTCGTGGGGACCTTGCCGTGCCATTTCAGCCGCTTGTATATGGGAATACCGACTCGTGGCGTTTTCATGTAAGACACAGGTCTCGATGGCAGTCGCTAGGGTGAGTTGCTTTACTTTGAGGAGCTGCTGACGTAGGGGGTCCGACTGAACACCGAAAACGATCTGGTCGCGTATCATGGAGTCGGAGGTGGGCCCGTAGCTGCAAGATTGCGCAAGGATGCGGAGGTGCGTTAAAAAGGATTGGAAAGGTTCGTCCTTCCCCTGCAAACGCTGCTGGAACAGGTAGCGTTCGAAACTTTCATTCACCTCTACGCTGCAGTGAGTGTCTAACTTGAGGAGAACCGTCTTGAACTTCGTCTTGTCTTCGTCATCTGCAAAGGTGAGAGAGTTGAAAATATGGGTGGCATGGTCCTCGGCCGTGGAGAGGAGAAGAGCAATCTTTCTGGTGTGCGAGGCGCCCTCCCTGTCCGTGGCTTCGAGGTAGAGCTGGAAGCGCTGTTTGAAAATCTTCCAGTTGGCCCCGAGGTTGCCGGCGATGCGGAGCCGCGGCGGGGGCTGATGTTGTTAGTGTTGCAGAATGACGGAATGCTAGCGGAAGGCAGATCACTTGCAGGTAGGTCTAAGAAGGGCTAGTATGCAACCAGACCTGGTAACATGATGTGTTGGGTGTTCTGGATCACATACAGGTCACCAACACTTGAAGTAGTGCAACACTATTTTATTAAAAGGTTAACTATTTAAACATACTTGAACTGTGGGTAAATACGATACCAGCTTTAACTAAAGACCTTTGCCTTGTCCCAATCAGTTGATGCACTCAGCACATGGTGAATGTCTGTGTTGCAGGCTGTGAGCTCTGTGCTCCTAGCTAGCTGCTACTCGAATGAGGGGGAACTCTCCTGTCCCCTGTCTTTATAGTGCGTGTGCTCTCACTGATGATTGGCTGCGGTGTTGTATATGTTGATTGGTCCCACTGTGTGTCCATCAGTGTGTGTCTGCACCATGATATACTGGTGTATATTATGACACTAGGTATGACTCCCAACCATTGAAGAGTTTTCCCCTTGAAATTGTTGAACTCAATGTTGAGTCCAACAGGCTATAAAATTCCAATAAAGATGAAGTGCTGTTCCTTGAGCTGACATTGAGTTTCACTGAAACACTGCAGAAAAGGACATTGATATCAACATGAGAGCAAGATGGAGAATTGAAACTACAGGCCACCAGAAACTCATGCTTGCAGATTGAACTGAGGTGTTCCACAAAGTGCTCAGCCAATTTGTGTTTGTTCTCTCCAGTGTAGTGTGCAGTGATCACATTTTAAAAGCAGCAAAATCAGTTTCAAAATCGAAAAGAAGTACATTTAAATGGCTGCTTCACTCGGCAGGAGTGTTTAGGGCCTTGAATAGTGGGAAGAGAGGAGGTAAAAGGGCAGGTGTTACATCACTTATTTGCACAGAGCGGTGCAGGAGGAAGTGGACAGGGTGTCAGAGGGGGTGACTGAGGAATGGAGTAGGGTACCAGAAATGGAACAGTAACCTTTGTAATGTTGAAAAAAGATTGGAAGAGAAGATGTGTTTGGTGGTGTCATTACGCCAAAGGTGACAGAAATGGCTGAAAATTACATGTTGAATATGGAGGCTAATGGGGTGGAAGTTTAAAAAATATATATATTTTATTGACATTTTTCAAACAGCGATTTTCCATTTTTACAACTTAATAAAGGAATATGCATTAAACGTTATTGAAATAATATATTAAACTAACAACAAATGAAAAAAAGAGAGATAAACAAAAAGCAAATATCAACAACTGGCAAAAAACAAAAACACGGGATAATACCCCCCCCCCTCCCACCCCCCCCACCCCCGGGTTGCTGCTGCTGTCTTTTCTGTTTTTCCATTGTCGTTCCGCGAGATAGTCAAGGAACGGTTGCCACCGCCTGGTGAACCCCTGAGCCGATCCTCTTAACGCATATTTTATTCGCTCCAGTCTTATGAATCCTGCCATGTCGTTTATCCAGGCCTCCAAGCCCGGGGGCTTTGCTTCTTTCCACATGAGTAGAATCCTTCGCCGGGCTACCCGGGACGCAAAGGCCAAGACGTCGGCCTCTTTCGCCTCCTGCACTCCCGGTTCTTCTGCAACCCCAAATATAGCTAACCCCCAGCTTGGTTTGACCCGGACCCCCACCACCTTTGAGACCACTCTTGCCACACCCTCCCAGAACTCATGCAGTGCCGGACACAACCCGAACATGTGGGTGTGGTTCACCGAGCTTCCCGAGCACCTCCCACACCTGTCCTCCACCCCAAAAAACCTGCTCAGTCTTGCTCCCGTCATATGCGCCCTGTGTAGAACCTTAAATTGAATCAGGCTAAGCCTGGCACATGAGGACGAGGAATGTACCCTGCTTAGGGCATCTGCCCACAGCCCCTCCTCAATCTCTTCCCCAAGCTCCTCTTCCCATTTTCCCTTCAGCTCCTCTACCATCGTCTCCCCCTCGTCTCTCATCTCCCTGTATGTTTCCGACACTTTACCTTCTCCAACCCATGCCCCCGAAATCACTCTATCCTGGATCCCTTGCGTCGGGAGCTGCGGAAATTCCCTCACCTGTTGCCTCGTAAATGCCCTCACTTGCATGTATCGGAAAGCATTCCCTGGTGGCAACTTATATTTTTCTTCCAATGCTCCCAAACTCGCAAACGTCCCATCCGCAAACAGGTTCTTCAACTTCCTAATTCCTGCTTGCTGCCAACATTGAAATCCCCCATCTATCCTCCCCGGGACAAACCTGTGGTTATTCCTTATCGGGGACCACACCGAGGCACCCGTCACTCCCCTGTGTCGTCTCCACTGCCTCCAGATCTTCAAGGTCGCCACCACCACTGGGTTTGTGGTGTACCTTTTCGGGGAGAACGGTAGCGGCACCGTCGCCAGCGCTTTCAGGCTTGTTCACTTACAGGACGCCATCTCCAGCCTTTTCCACGCCGCCCCTTCCTCTTCCCTCATCCACTTACAGACCATCGACACATTGGCGACCCAATAGTAGTCACTCAGAATCGGCAGTGCCAATCCCCCTCTGTCCCTACAGCGCTGCAGGAACCCCCTCTTTACCCTCGGGGTCTTTCCCGCCCATACAAAGCTCGTAATGCTCCTATCTATTTTTTTTAAAAAGGGCCTTAGTAATCAGGATGGGGAGGCACTGAAACACGAAAAGAAACCTCGGGAGGACCACCATCTTTACCGCCTGTACTCTGCTCGCCAATGACAGGGGCACCATATCCCACCTCCTAAAGTCCTCCTCCATCTGCTCTACCAGTCGCGTCAGGTTAAGTTTGTGTAGGGTTCCCCAGTTCCTGGCCACCTGAATCCCCAGGTATCGAAAATTTCCTGTCACTCTCCTCAGTGGCAGAGCATCTACCCCCCTGCCCTGTTCCCCGGGGTGCATCACAAAAAGTTCGCTCTTTCCCATATTTAATTTATATCCCGAGAACTCTCCAAACTCCCTGAGTATCTGCATTACCTCTGGCATCCCCTCTACTGGGTCCGCCACATATAGCAGTAAATCGTCTGCATACAGTGACACTCGATGTTCCTCTCCCCCTCTAAGCACCCCCCTCCACTTCTTAGAGTCCCTCAGCGCTATGGCCAATGGCTCAATTGCCAACGCGAACAGTAACGGGGACAGGGGGCACCCCTGTCTTGTAACCCTATATAATCGGAAGTAACCCGATTTTTGCCTATTTGTAACAACGCTAGCCACTGGGGCCCCGCACAGGAGTCTAACCCATCTAATGAACCCCTCCCCGAACCCAAATCTCTTCAGCACCTCCCACAAATAGTCCCACTCCACTCTATCGAATGCCTTCTCTGCATCCATCGCCACCACTATCTCTGCCTCCCCCTCCGGTGGGGGCATCATCATCACCCCCAGCAACCTTCGTATATTGGCGTTCAATTGTCTCCCTTTAACAAACCCTGTCTGGTCGTCATGTACCACCCCTGGGACGCACTCCTCTATCCTTGTCGCCATCACTTTGGCCAGCAGCTTGGCATCTACGTTTAGGAGGGAGATGGGCCTGTATGACCCGCACTGCAGCGGGTCTTTGTCTCGTTTCAGAATTAACGATATCGTCGCTTCCGACATTGTTGGAGGTAATGTCCCCCTTTCCTTAGCCTCATTGAAGGTTCTCGCCAGAAGCGGGGCCAGCAGGTCCATATACTTCCTGTAAAATTCCATCGGGAACCCATCTGGTCCCAGGGCCTTCCCTGCTTGCATATTCCCAATTCCTTTGATCACCTCCTCCACCTCAAGCTGCGCCCCAAGACCTGCCACCTCCTGCTCCTCCACCCTCGGGAACTCCAGCTGGTCCAAAAAGTGTATCATTCCCTCTTTCCCGTCCGGGGGTTGGGACTTATACAACCTCTCATAAAACGTCTTGAACACCTCGTTCACTTTCCCTGCTCTCTGCTCCATCTTTCCCGTTTCGTCCCTAACTCCGCCGATCTCTCTCGCCGCCCCCCTCTTTCGAAGTTGTTGGGCCAGCAGCCGACTCGCCTTTTCCCCATATCCATATTGTATTCCCTGTGCCTTCCTCCACTGCGTCTTCGCCTTTCCTGTGGTCAGCAGGTCAAACTCCGTCTGTAGTCTTCGTCTTTCCTTGTATAGCCCTTCATCCGGGGCCTCCGCATACTGCCTATCCACCTTCAGAATTTCCCCAACCAATCTCTCTCTTTCTTTACCCTCTTGTTTCCCCTTGTGGGCTCTAATGGAAATCAGCTCTCCTCTAACCACCGCCTTCAGCGCTTCCCATACTACCCCCACCTGGACCTCCCCACCATCGTTAACCTCCAGGTATCTTTTGATGCATCCCCTCACCCTTCCGCATACCCCCTCGTCCGCCAGTAGTCCCATGTCTAATCTCCAAAGTGGGCACTGCTCCTTTTCCTCTCCTAGATCCAGATCCACCCAATGTGGGGCGTGATCTGAAATGGCTATAGCCGAGTACTCCGTTCCTGCCACCTTCGGGATCAGCGCCCTTCCCAAGACAAAAAAGTCTATCCGGGAGTATACTTTATGGACGTGGGAGAAGAAGGAAAACTCTTTACCCATCGGACTAGCAAATCTCCACGGATCTACCCCTTCCATCTGCCCCATAAATCCCTTAAGCACCTTGGCCGCTGCCGGCCTTCTCCCGGTCCTGTATCTGGACCGGTCCAGCCCTGGGTCCAGCACTGTGTTAAAATCCCCCCCCCATTACCAAGCTTCCCGCCTCCAGGTCCGGGATACATCCCAGCATTCGCTTCATGAATCCCGCGTCATCCCAGTTCGAGGCGTATACGTTCACCAGCACCACCGCCTCCCCTTGCAATCTGCCACTCACCATCACGTACCTGCCCCCTCTATCCACCACTATGGTCTTAGCCTCGAACGATACACGTTTCCCCACCAGTATTGCCACCCCTCTGTTTTTCGCATCTAACCCTGAGTGGAATACCTGTCCCACCCATCCTTTCCTTAGTCTAACCTGATCCGCCAATTTCAGGTGCGTCTCCTGGAGCATAACCACGTCCGCCTTCAGTCTCTTTAAGTGCGCAAACACCCTTGCCCTCTTAATCGGCCCATTTAAACCTCTCACATTCCACGTGATCAGTCGGGTTCAGGGGCCATTTACCCCCCCCCCCTCCTCGTCGACTAGCCATCCCCTTTTTTAAGCCAGCTCCTCACCTAGGTCCCACACACCCGTCTGTCCCCCAGACGGCGCCCTCCCGTCGCGACCACCTCGTCTCGTATCAGCTCCCCCTTACCCTCAGCAGCAGCAACCCAGTTAATCCCCCCCCCCCCCCGCTAGATTCCCCTCTAGCTTGATTGCTCCCCACATATTGCTTCCGGGAGTCAGCTAACTCTGGCTGACCTCGGCTTCCCCCCGTTTATCATTTGACCTCCATGCGTGTGAGGCCCCCTTCCTTCCTGCGCCCTTTTTCCCGCCTCAATTTCCATAGCGCGGGAAAAAACCCGTGCTCCCCTCTCAGCCCCGCCCCTAATGGCGCAGTTCCCTCATTCCCCTTCCCTGTCCCCTTTTCCACCGGCGCCCACATTTCTTCGTGTCGCCCCCCTCAGGGCGGGGGGGGGGGGAGAAAAAATTCCCCGTGCAACATTCTTACATATTAGCCCTCCCCTCTCCCCATTTACATTTCTGTGCCACCACCTCGCTACCTCACTCCAGACATCAATTTCTCAAGTCTAGTCCAATTTCTCTTCCTGAATGAATGTCCATGCCTCCTCCGCCGTCTCGAAGCAGTGGTGTTTGCCCTGGTGTGTGACCCACAATCTTGCCGGCTGCAGCATCCCAAATTTGACTTTCTTCCTATGGAGCACCGCCTTGGCCCGATTGAAGCTCGCCCTCCTTCTCGCCACCTCCGCACTCCAATCTTGATATACGCGTATCACCGCGTTCTCCCACTTGCTGCTCCGTGTCCTCTTAGCCCAACTCAGGACCATCTCCCTGTCCCTGTAGCGGTGGAACCTCACCACTATTGCTCGTGGTGTTTCCCCTGCCTTTGGTCTTCTCACGAGGACCCGGTACGCTCCCTCCACTTCCAGGGGGCCCATTGGGGCCTCAGCTCCCATTAGAGTATGGAGCATCGTACTCACATATGCCCCAGCATCAGCCCCCTCTGTCCCTTCAGGGAGACCTAAAATCCTTAGATTCTTCCTCCTCGAGCTGTTCTCCAGGGCTTCCAGCCTTTCTATGCACCTCTTATGTAGTGCCTCGTGCGTCTCCGTTTTTACCACCAGGCCCTGTATCTCGTCTTCGTTCTCGGCTGCCTTTGCCTTCACTCCACGGAGTTCCACCGCCTGGACCTTTTGTGTTTCCTTCAATCCCTCGATTGCCAGTAACATCGGCGCCAGCACCTCTTTCTTGAGCTCCTCCACACATCGTCGGAGGAACTCCTGCTGTTCCGGGCCCCATACCATCTAGGCTCCCTCGGCCGCCATCTTGCTTCTCCCTTCTCTTCCCTGCCGCTGCTCCAGAGGATCCTCCGTAATCTGGACACTGCTGTCGCTCCTTTCCATCCACACCCGGGGGGACTTCTTCCTTTGTCACCTCACACTGGGTTTGGCCGTAAAAAAACTCCGTTGGGGCTCCCGATAAGAGCCCAAAAGTCCGTTGAAACGGGAGATGCCGAAACGTGCGGCTTAGCTGGTCATCGCTAAGTCAATGGGGTGGAAGTTAAGGACAAAGGAGAATCCTATTGTGGTTCTGAGGGGGAGTTAAAGTGGGCAGAGCCGAAGTGCAGGAAATGTGGGCAACATGGTCGAGGGTGTTTTCATGCACTATGTGTAGAAGTCCTTGGCTGAGAAAAAAAGAAGACATCTCAGAAATGCATGTAAGGTGGCATAATCCAACAGAGGCAGCAGCAATGCAGGAACTGGGAAATGAAATGGAATCCTGACATGGGTGTAGTTCAATGAGAACAAGTTCAGATAGGAAACTCAATCCCTCAACAGGATTGTCTGAGGGCTGTCCGCCTCTTCCTTGAATGGAGATCCAATCAGTTTCTATCGACCAGCATCCTTCTTTGCCTGTTGAACTTGTCCCCTCATTGAGCAATTTATCCTTTAAGTCATCTCACTTCCTCCAAATAAAAGATGTTGCTATCGGTATCCCTATGGGTTCTGCTCATTTGGGATCAACCTATGCTTGTCTTTTTATGGAATATATGGAACATTCTTTGTTCCAGTCTTACATGGGCCCCCTCCCTCAATTCTTTTTCCAGTACATTGGTGACTCTATTGGTACCCTGTCTTACCCTCGCATTGAATTGGAAATCTTTTTTTAAAAAATATATTTTATTGAAGTTTTTCGTTTACAATTTTTTCCCCTTACACCTCAAACAAAAAGAAAAGTTAACAGTACAAGTAACATGATAACTACAATCTAATAAAGAGTAACTAACTAACATGGTAACCGCTAGGTAGTCGAGGAACGGTTGCCACCGTCTGGTGAACCCTTGAGCCGATCCTCTCAGCACAAACTTAATCTGCTCCAGTTTTATGAACCCCGCCATATCGTTTATCCAGGCCTCCAGTCTGGGGGGTTTCGCTTCCTTCCACATGAGTAAAATCCTACGCCGGGCTACTAGGGACGCAAAGGCCACGACATCAGCCTCTTTCGCCTCCTGCACTCCCGGCTCATCCGCACCTCCAAATAAAGCTAACCCCCAGGCTGGTTTGACCCGGACCTTCACCACCTTCGAGATCACTCCCGTCACTCCCCTCCAATACCCCTCCAGTGCCGGGCACAACCAAAACATATGCATGTGGTTTGCCGGGCTTCCGCCGCACCTCCCACACTTGTCCTCCAGTCCGAAGAACCTGCTCAACCTTGCTCCCGTTATGTGTGCTCTATGCAGCACCTTAAATTGGATCAGGCTAAGCCTGGCACACGAGGAAGAGGAATTTACCCTGCTTAGGGCATCAGCCCACAGACCCTCCTCTATCTCCTCCCCGAGCTCTTCTTCCCATTTTCCTTTCAGTTCGCCCACCAGCTCCTCCCCCTCTTCCCTCATCTCTCGGTATATCTCCGACACCTTGCCCTCCCTGACCCACACCCCCGAGAGCATTCTATCCTGGATCCCCTGTGTCGGGAGCAATGGAAATTCCCTCACCTGTTGTCTTCTGAACGCCCTCACCTGCATATACCTAAAGAAATTTCCCCGGGGCAGCTTATACTTTTCCTCCAGTGCTCCCAAGCTCGCAAACGTCCCGTCTATAAATAAATCTCCCACCCTCCTAATTCCCAACTGGTGCCAGCTCTGAAATCCTCCATCCATCCTCCCTGGGGCAAACCTATGGTTGTTCCTAATTGGGGACCCCACCAAGGCTTCCAGCACACCTCTCTGTCGCCTCCATTGCCCCCAGATATTTAATGTTGCCGCCACCACTGGGTTTGTGGTAAATTTATTTGGTGAGAACGGTAGTGGCGCCGTCATCAGCGCCTCTAGACTCGTCCCTTTACAGGACTTCCTCTCTAATCTTTTCCACGCCGCTCCCTCTCCCTCTATCATCCATTTACGGATCATCGCCACATTGGCGGCCCAGTAGTAGTCGCCCAAATTCGGCAGCGCCAGTCCCCCTCTGTCTCTACTATGTTGTAAGAACCCCCTCCTTACTCTCGGAACTTTCCCTGCCCACACGAAGCTCGTGATGCTTCTGTCTATTTTTATAAAGAAGGCCTTAGTGATCAGTATAGGGAGACATTGGAATACAAATAGGAACCTCGGGAGGACCATCATCTTAATTGCCTGCACTCTGCCCGCCAGTGACAGTGGCTGCATGTCCCACCTCTTGAGGTCCTCTTCCATTTGTTCCACCAGTCGTGTCAGATTAAGTCTGTGCAAGGTTCCCCAGCTCCTGGCTATCTGAATCCCCAGGTATCGAAAGTTTCTTTCCACTCTCCTTAAAGGCAGGCCATCTATCCCTCTACTCTGGTCCCCAGGGTGTACCACGAAAAGTTCACTCTTTCCCATGTTAAGCCTATATCCCGAGAAATCTCCGAACTCCCTCAAAATCTGCATGACCTCTGTCATCCCCCCCCACTGGGTCCGTCACATACAGCAGTAGGTCATCCGCGTAGAGTGACACTCGGTGTTCCTCTCCCCCTCTAATCACCCCTCTCCATTTTCTGGAGTGTCTCAGCGCCATGGCCAGTGGTTCAATTGCCAACGCGAACAGTAATGGAGATAGCGGGCATCCCTGTCTTGTTCCCCTGTATAGTCGGAAATACTCCGATCTTTGCCGACCCGTGACCACACTTGCCGTTGGGGCCCCATAGAGGAGTTTGACCCAGCTAACAAACCCGTCCCCGAACCCGAACCTCCTCAGCACCTCCCATAGATACTCCCACTCCACCCTATCAAATGCCTTCTCTGCATCCATTGCCGCCACAATCTCTGCCTCCCCCTCTGCTGGGGGCATAATTATCACCCCTAATAACCGTCGCACGTTGACATTTAGTTGTCTCCCCTTTACGAATCCCGTCTGGTCTTCATGCACCACCCCCGGGACACAGTCCTCTATCCTCGTTGCTAGCACCTTTGCTAGCAATTTGGCGTCCACATTTAGCAGTGAAATAGGCCTATAGGACCCGCACTGCAGCGGATCTTTATCCTACTTCAAAATTAGCGATATCGTCGCCTCCGACATTGTCGGGGGTAGAGACCCCCCTTCCCTGGCCTCGTTAAAAGTCCTCACCAACAGCGGGGCCAGCAAGTCCACATATTTTCTATAAAATTCCACCGGGAACCCATCTGGTCCCGGGGCCTTCCCTGCCTGCATGTTCCCCAGCCCCTTGGTAACCTCGTCCACCCCAATTGGTGCCCCCAGGCCTTCCACTTCCTGCTCCTCCACCCTCGGGAACCTTAATTGGTCCAAAAACTGCCGCATCTCCTCTTTTCCCTCCGGGGGTTGGGACCTATAAAGTCTTTCGTAAAAGGTCTTAAACACCTCGTTTATCTTCCCTGCTCTCCGCACCGTAGCTCCCTTTTCACCTCTAATTCCCCCTATCTCCCTCGCCGCTATCCTCTTTCGCAGCTGATGGGCCAACAGGCGACTAGCCTTTTCCCCATACTCATATCTCATCCCCTGTGCCTTCCTCCACAGCACCTCCGCCCTCCTAGTGGTCAGAAGGTCAAACTCCGTCTGGAGTCGTCGTCTCTCCCTGTATAGTCCCTCCTCTGGGGCCTCCGCATATTCTTTATCCACCCTTAAAATCTCCCCCAGTAATCTTTCCCTTTCCTTGGCCTCTGTTTTCCCTTTGTGGGCCCTGATGGAGATCAGCTCTCCTCTGACCACCGCCTTTAGTGCTTCCCATACCACTCCCACTCGGACCTCCCCGTCGTCATTGGCCTCCAGGTATCTCTCGATACATCCCCGCACCCTTCCACAGACTCCCTCATCCGCCAACAATCCCACATCTAATCGCCAGAGTGCACGCTGCTCCCTCTCCTCTCCTAGTTCCAGGTCCACCCAATGTGGGGCATGATCTGAGATAGCTATTGCTGAATACTCAGTTTCTTCCACCCTCGAGATCAACGACCTTCCCAAAACAAAAAAATCTATCCGGGAGTCCACTTTGTGAACATGGGAGAAGAAGGAGAACTCCTTGACCTTCGGTCTAACAAATCGCCATGGATCCACTCCCCCCATTTGGTCCATAAACCCCTTAAGCACCTTGGCCGCTGCCGGCCTTCTTCCGGTCCTAGATTAGATCTATCTAACCCTGGGTCCAGCACGGTGTTGAAGTCCCCCCCCATTATCAAGTTTCCTACCTCCAGGTCCGGGATACGTCCAGCATCCGCTTCATGAATCCCGCATCATCCCAATTCGGGGCATATACGTTAACCAACACAACCTCCGTTCCCTCCAGTCTGCCACTCACCATCACATATCTGCCTCCACTATCTGCTACAATGCTCCTAGATTCGAATGATACCCGTTTCCCCACCAGTACGGCCACCCCTCTATTCTTTGCATCCAGCCCTGAATGGAACACCTGTCCAACCCATCCTTTCCTTAACCTAACTTGGTCCGCCACCTTCAGGTGAGTCTCCTGAAGCATAGCCACGTCTGCCCTCAGTCCTTTCAAGTGCGCGAACACTCGGGCCCTTTTAATCGGTCCATTTAGGCCTCTCACGTTCCACGTGATCAGCCGCGCTGGGGGGCTACCTGCCCCCTTCCCGCGTCGACTAGCCATCACCCCCTCTAGGCCAGTCCCACGTCCCGATTCCGCGCTCCCACCCGTTCCCCAGGTGGCGCATTACAGCCCCGACCACCCTTTCTTTAACCAGTTCCTCTTTGATTTCTGCAGCAGCAACCCAGTTATCCTCCCCCCTCCCCCCACCCCCCGCTAGATCCCCATCTAGCGTGATTGCTCCCCCCATATTACTTCCGAAAGTCAGCTGACTTCAACTGACCCCGGCTCCTCCCGCTCACTCCTTGATCCCCCGTGTGGGGAACTCCCATCTACCTTGCGCCTATCTTCCCGCCATCACCTTTCTGGCGCGGGAACAAGGACAGTAGGCCCCATATTCTCTGTAGTTGTCCCGCCCCTTGTGGCGCAGCTCCCTCTACCGCCCCACTCCCATTCCTCATCCCCGCCTATGTCTCTTCTTTCCCCCCACCGGCGCCCACATTTCTTAGTGTCCCCCCCTTCCCAATTTACATCCCTATATACATCGACAGTGTCATTTCCCCTCTAAGATCAGTCCCTCAGTTCCGATCCAGTTTCTCGTCTTTAATAAAGGTCCATGCTTCTTCCGCTGTTTCAAAGTAGTGATGTCTCTCCTGGTACGTGACCCATAGTCGCGCCGGCTGCAGCATCCCGAACTTCACCTTCTTGTGTAGCACCTCCTTGGCTCGATTAAAACTCGCCCTCCTTCTCGCCACCTCCGCACTCCAATCCTGGTACACCCGTACGACCGCATTCTCCCATCTACTACTCCGTACCTTTTTGGCCCATCTCAGAACCACTTCTCTATCATTGAAGCGATGAAATCGCACGATTGTCGCCCTAGGTGGTTCTCCCACCTTTGGTCTCCTCGCAGGGACCCGATGAGCCCCTTCCACTTCCAAGGGGCCCGAAGGGGCCTCAGCTCCCATCAACGAGCTTAGCATCGTGCTCACGTAAGCCCCGCAGTCCGCTCCTTCCACTCCCTCGGGGAGACCCAGGATCCGAAGGTTCTTCCTTCGTGCTCTATTTTCTAGGGCCTCAATCCTTTCAATGCACTTTTTGTGGAGCGCCTCGTGCGTCTGTGTTTTGACCGCCAGGCCCAGGATCTCGTCTTCATTATCCGTCACCTTCTGCTCCACCACGCGGAGCTCCGTCTCCTGGGTCCTTTGTGCCTCCTTAAGCCCCTCAATTGCCTGTAGCATCGGGGTCAGCACCTCCTTCTTAAGTAGCTCCACACACCGCCTTAAGAATTCGTCTTGATCGGGCCCCCATGTCGCCTGGGCTTTCTCCGCCGCCATCTTGCTTCTTTTTTCCTCCTGTCCCTATCCTCGAGGATTCTTCGCGATGTAGCCACCGCCGCTGATATTTTTCTCTTTCGATGGGGGGGACTCCCTGTTAACTCACCCCACACCGGGTTTCGTCCTGAAAAAATTCCCCGTTGGGGCTCTTAAAAGAGCCCGAAGGTCCGTTTGAGCTGGAGCCGCTGAAACGTGCGGCTTAGCTGGGCATCGCCGCAACCGGAAGTTCTGAATTGGAAATCTTAATCAATTTTGCTTCTAAATACTCTCCTCCTTTCAGTTTCACATAGTGCACCTCAACACTTCCCTTCTTTTACTTCCATGTCTCCATTTCTGGCAATTGGCCATCAGCTAATATTCTTGGACTTCTGTTGGCGGCTATGAGGTGAAGAGTCACACATGTGGTAGCTCTCACCTGGGGATTTGGTTTTTTAGCCCTTTCTGTCCAGTTAACAAGAGATTTTGGGAAAGAAATTGGTGCAGTATGTTTGAATAAGTTCCCCTATTTCGAGTGATGGCTGGTGGATACAACACAAGGCAGAAGTAGGGCAAGGGATCCTCGTCAGATTCAGAAGGCCCTCAACCTCTGTGGAGGAGAAAATGGTGCAGGTCTTCATGGCCTCATTGCCTCTCAGTGGATGACCATGAAGTTGGTAGACTTTTTAACAGGCAAATTTAGGAAGCAGCGACAGACGGTTGCTGAGGGTCTGACAAAGACGATTGAGGGGGCCGTGGCACCTATTTGAGTGTCCTTGGACAGGTGGGAATGGCGGATAGAGGCACTCACTGACCATAGTGATCGGATTGTCTCTTTGGAGGCAGAGATGGCATTGGTGGTGGAGGAGCAGAGAGCATTAAAGGCCAAGGTCGGTGATCTGAAGGAGAATCGCTCCAGGTGACAGAATTTAAGAATTGTGGGCTGTCGGAGGCCCTGGAAGGTATAAACGACACAGAATACATTGTAAGATGTCTGGAAAATTGGTGGGGGAGGGGATCTTTCCGACGTCTTCTGAGCTGGACAGGGCCCATCGATTTTTGAGCCAGAGGTCCAGAGGGGGGGCAGCCACCACAGGCAATCATAGTTGGGTTCCATTGGTACCTGGACAAGGAGCAGGTCCTGAGATAGGCGAAGGACCACCGAGATGGTAGATGGGAGGGGCATACCATCAGAATATACCAGGACTTTGGGCAGAGCTGGCAAGAAGGTATGCAATGTTTAATAAAGCCAAAGCTGTGCTCTATAACATGGTATACTCGATTCAGCTTTGGGTCACCTACAGGGACTGAGGCTTTTATTTAGATGTGCCGGAGGAAGCAAATGACTTTGTTAATAAACATGTATCAGAGGGGTACTGAAGTGCTTGAGGACTATGGGCTCTGCTGCTTGTTTATTGTTACGTTCTTCAGTATCTGTATTTTTGTTTAAGTGGGATTGTTGTAAAGTGGTGAGGTTGCAGTGTTGTTATTGGGCTTGGTGATGGGGGTTATTTCTGGGCTAATTTAGGATTATTTGTTGTATTGTTAGAAAAGTTGGAGGAGGGGATTTGGGTGTGGTTCTCGTTTTTTCTGTTCTTCCTGTAATGTTTGGTAATAAAGTTGGGTATGGGTAGGGAGGGTGATTGTTGATTCTATGTTTGAAAGACATTGACGTTTATCCTGGGTGGGGATCACCCTGCTAGCAGTATGGCTAGTTAACGGGATGGAGAGGCGGAGATGGCTTCAGATGGTTATCTGGGGGGTGGGGTTTACTTTGTTTTTCAAGGTAACGAGCTTAAATATTTATTTTTTGTTTCGTTTGGAGTGGGGGAGGGGGAAGGGGGAGTTCTGGCTCTCGTTGGGTTGTTTGTTGGGTAGCGGGACGGGGTGGGGCTGAGAGAGGGTCGAGGGGGAGAATGTAGGTTGTGGGGGGGAGGAGTAATTTGCTGATGGTGACGGTTCCTTTGGGTTTGAACTGGTTTGATGGAAGTGATGGCAGTCATCTTGGGTGGGCCTGGGGCCGCTGTAAGTTGGGGCCCTGCAGCATTGCCTCACTGGGGGTATATGGCTGATACTTGGAGGGGAGGGGGTTACCTGGAATGTGAGGGGATTGAATAACCCAGTTAAAAGGTCCCAGGTGTTTGTTGACCTGAAAGGTTTGAAGGCTGATGTGGCTTTTAGGGGCTGGTTTAGCACAGGGCTAAATCGCTGGCTTTGAAAGCAGACTAAGGCAGGCCAGCAGCACGGTTCAATTCCCGTACCAGCCTCCCCGAACAGGTGCCAGAATGTGGTGACTAGCGGCTTTTCACAGTAACTTCATTTGAAGCCTACTTGTGACAATAAGCGATTTTCATTTCATTCCATTTCATTTTCTTATGGGATAACCACTTGAGAGTCTGAAATCAAACAAGGCTGCGGAAAGATTGGGTGGGGCAAGTGTGTGACTTGAGTTTTGATGTTAGGTCGGGGGTGGGTGGACTGCGGTTTGATTAACTAGTGGGTGGCTTTTTCTGCAGTTAACAAATATAGCAGACTCATGAGGGAGGTATGCTATTGTTAGTGGAGTGAGCGGGCACGTTGGTGATTTTGGTCAACATGTGTGCATCGAATTGGGATTACACAGATTTCATTAAGAAGGTGTTGGCCTCTATTCCAGATCTCGACTCACATCAGTTAATTATTTGGGAGGGGGGACTTCAATTGCTTTCTGGATCCCAGGATGGATAGGTCGAATTCCAAGTCCTTCACTCCAGCAGGGGAGGCAAAGGAGTTGTTGGTGTTCGTGGATCAGATGGGGGCCAGATCCGTGGAGATTTAGGTGTCCGAGTGATATTGAGTTTTCTTTCTTTTCCCATATCCATCGGGTCTACTCCCGGATTGATTTCTTTGTGGTGGGTAGGTCATTGCTCCCTGGGGTGAGGTGTGGTGGGGTACTCAATAATCATTATATCGGACCATGCCCCACGTTATGTGGACCTGTCGTTGGAGCCGGGCCCCCTCAGTCACCCCTGTAAAAGCTGGACATGGCGCTGCTCACTGTTAAGGGATTTCGCGATTGGTATTCTCTGCTACTGGGGAGTATGCGGAGTTCAACAAGAATTTAGTGGTTTTGCCTTCAATGCTCTGCAAAGCACTGAAGGCGGTTATTACGTGAGATAATTTTGTACCAGGCATATAGGGATAAATCTGGGAAGGTGGAGGAGCAGAGGCTGGTGGATTCCATCCTTGAGGTGGACCTCCAATATTTGATTGCCCCAACACCGGAGCATTTGGCAGAGAGAAAGAAGTTGTAGATGGGTTTTGATTTGTTGTTAATGGGGTAGACAGTGAGCCAGCTGCGTCGCTCGTGGGGTACATTTAATGAGTAAGGGGAGATGGTCAACCGTCTGTTCGCTCATCAGCTGAGGTGGCAGGCTGCCTCCCGGGATATAGCTCAGGTTAGGGACTTGGGTGGCGGGTTGGTTTCTGCCCCAGAGAAGGTTAATGAGGTGTTTGAGGCCTCTTACTATGGGCTGTACAAATCTGAGGCTCCGGAGGCTGAAACGATAATGTCACAATTTTAGGATAGGTTCACTTTCCCGGTGGAGGTAGGCAGGAGGCTGAAGGCACTGATTGGACAGGAGGAGATTGTCATAATATCCACTCATGTATATAATGAGATGCAGTGATTGACACACAGGATAACCAATGAACACACACGACACATAACAACCAATCACCAGACAGGACACCACCACTATAAAGCACACAGGGCATTAAGACTCTCCCTCTCTCTACAGGACACAGCTACTGAGATAGTAAGAGTGCACAAGCCAGTGAGCACTATCACCATGAGGTAGAGAGTTAGTCTGGTCAAGCCAGTAGGAGGTTATCAGTTAGATTGATAGAGTGTCAACTCACAGCAGACTATGTACAGCAATCAGCAAGTTCAATAAAACAGTGTTGGACCATCTCCTGTGTCAGAAGCCTGTTTCTACTTTCACGGCATCCAGTTGCAGTCCACGTTGAACCAACTTACTTAACACATCAGAGATCATGAATTGTATTCATTTAATGCAGGTGGGCAAGACACCAGGTCCGAATGGGTTCTCTATTGAATATTATAAACAGTTTGCTGGTCTGTTGGTTCTGCTTCTGCATGATATGTTCAATGATTCCGTATTCCGGGAGTGTTGCCAGCCACACGGGGGCAGGCATCGATTTGTTTGATTCTGAAAAAGGACAAGGATCCCACAGAGTGTGGGTTGTATCAGTCTATTTCTCTGCCAAATGTTGATGCTAAATTGTCGGCTAAGGTGTTGGCAACCTGTTTGGAGTCCTGCCTGCTGGGAGTGATTTCGGACGAGCAGACAGGATTTGTTAAAGGCCGGCAGTTGTTGGCCAACATTCAGGAGACTGTTAAATGTGGCGTTGCCGCCCTCCACAGTGACCGAGCGGAGGTGATTATTTCGATGGATGTGGAAAAAGCGTTTGATGGGATTGAGTCGGAGTACCTTTTCGAGATTTTGAGACTATTTGGCTTTGAGCCAAAATTTATATCTTGGGTTAGGCTTTTGTATAGGGCCCCCACTGTGATAATCCGCACTAACACCCTGAGCTTGGGGTACTTTCAACTGAACAGGGGTACACGCATTATCTCGTTGTTTCACATCTCGTAGATGTGCGCATTATCTCGTTGTTTTCCTTAGCGACCGAGCCGCTAGCCATTGCATTGAGGCCATCTACCAGTTGGAGGGAATAGAGCGTAGGGGGAGGGAATATAGGGTTTACTTATTTGCAGATGATTTGCTGTTATACATCACAGACCCCCTGGGGGGGGGGGGGGGGGGGGGGGGGAGGGGGGGAATAATGGAAAAGCTTAGGGAGTTTGGTTCCTTTTCAGGTTATAAGCTAAATCTGCCTTTTTCCAGTGAACCCCAAGGGGAGGGGAGCGGCTTTGGGAGGTTACCGTTTTGTCCAGCCAGGTGTTGCTTCACAGCTCCAGGGTCCCAGGTTCGATTCCCGACTTGGGTCACTGTCAAAGAACAAAGAACAAAGAAATGTACAACACAGGAACAGGCCCTTCGGCCCTCCAAGCCCGTGCCGACCATGCTGCCTGACTAAACTACAATCTTCTACACTTCCTGGGTCCATATCCCTCTATTCCCATCCTATTCTTGGGCGAAATTCTCCCCCAGCGGCGCGATGTCTGCCGACCTGCGCCCAAATCGGCGCCAATCAGACGGGCATCGCGCCGCCCCAAAGGTGCGGAATGCTCCGCATCTTTGGGGGCCGAGCCCCAACATTGAGGGGTTAGGCCGGCGTCGGATTGATTTCCGCCCCGCCAGCTGGCGGAAATGGCGTTTTTTGCCCCGCCAGCTGGCGGAAATGGCAGTTGTTGCCCCGCCAGCTGGCGCGGAAATGCGGCGCATGCGCGGGAGCATCAGCGGCGGCTGAAAGTTTCCCGCGCATACGCAGTGGGGAGAGTCACTTCCGCCTCCGCCATGGTGGAGGCCGTGGCGGAGGCGGAAGGGAAAGAGTGCCCCCACGGCACAGGCCCGCCCGCAGATCGGTGGGCCCCGATCGCGGGCCAGGCCACCGTGGGGGCACCCCCCGGGGTCAGATCGCCCCGCGCTCCCCCCAGGACCCCGGAGCCCGCCCACGCCGCCTGGTCCTGCCAGTAAATACCAGCTTTGATTTACGCCGGCGGGACAGGCAATTCCTGGGCGGGACTTCAGTCCATCCGGCCGGAGAATTGAGCGGGGGGGGGGGTCCCGCCAACCAGCGCGGCCCGATTCCCGCCCCCGCCCAATCTACGGTACCGGAGACTTCGGCGGGGGCGGGATTCACGGCGGCCAACGGCCATTCTCCGACCCGGCGGGGGGTCGGAGAATGACGCCCCATGTATTTGTCAAGATGCCCCTTAAATGTCACTATCGTCCCTGCTTCCACCACCTCCTCCGGTAGCGAGTTCCAGGCACCCACTACCCACTGCTTAAAAAACATGCCTCGTACATCTACTCTAAACCTTGCCCCTCTCACCTTAAACCTATGCCCCCTAGTAATTGACCCCTCTACCCTGGGGAAAAGCCTCTGACTATCCACTCTGTCTATGCCCCTCATAATTTTGTAGACCTCTATCAGGTCGCCCCTCAACCTACTTCGTTCCAGTGAGAACAAACCGAGTTTATTTAACCGCTCCTCATAGCTAATGCCCTCCATACCAGGCAACATTCTGGTAAATCACTTCTGCACCCTCTCTAAAGCCTCCACATCCTTCTGGTAGTGTGGCGACCAGAATTGAACACTATACTCCAAGTGTGGCCTAACTAAGGTTCTATACAGTTGCAACATGACTTGCCAATTCTTATACTCAATGCCCCGGTCAATGAAGGCAAGCATGCCGTATGCCTTCTTGACTACCTTCTCCACCTGTGTTGCCCCTTTCAGTGACCTGTAGACCTGTACTCCTAGATCTCTTTGACTTTCAATACTCTTGAGGGTTCTACCATTCACTGTATATTCCCTACCTGCATTAGACCTTCCAAAATGCATTACCTCACATTTGTCCGGATTAAACTCCATCTGCCATCTCTCCGCCCAAGTCTCCAAACAATCTAAATCCTGCTGTATCCTCTGACAGTCCTCATCGCTATCCGCAATTCCACCAACCTTTGTGTCGTCTGCAAACTTACTAATCTGACCAGTTATATTTTCCTCCAAATCATTTATATATACTACAAACAGCAAAGGTCCCAGCACTGATCCCTGTGGAACACCACTGGTCACAGCCCTCCAATTAGAAAAGCATCCTTCCATTGCTACTCTCTGCCTTCTATGACCTAGCCAGTTCTGTATCCATCTTGCCAGCTCACCCCTGATCCAGTGTGACTTCACCTTTTGTACTAGTCTAACATGAGGGACCTTGTCAAAGGCCTTACTGAAGTCCATATAGACAACATCCACTGCCCTACCTGCATCAATCATCTTAGTGACCTCCTCGAAAAACTCTATCAAGTTAGTGAGACACGACCTCCCCTTCACAAAACCATGCTGCCTCTCACTAATACGTCCATTTGCTTCCAAATGGGAGTAGATCCTGTCTCGAAGAATTCTCTCCAGTAATTTCCCTACCACTGAAGTAAGGCTCACCGGCCTGTAGTTCCCTGGATTATCCTTGCTACCCTTCTTAAACAGAGAAACAACATTGGCTATTCTCCAGTCCTCCGGGACATCCCCTGAAGACAGTGAGGATCCAAAATTTCTGTCAAGGCCTCAGCAATTTCCTCTCCAGTCTCCTTCAGTATTCTGGGGTAGATCCCATCAGGCCCTGGGGACTTATCTACCTTAATATCTTTTAAGACACCCAACACCTCGTCTTTTTGGATCTCAATGTGACCCAGGCTATCTACACACCCTTCTCCAGACTCAACATCTACCAATTTCTTCTCTTTGGTGAATACTGATGCAAAGTATTCATTTAGTACCTCGCCCACTTCCTCTGACTCCACACATAGATTCCCTTGCCTATCCTTCAGTGGACCAACCCTTTCCCTGGCTACTCTCTTGCTTTTTATATACGTGTAAAAAGCCTTGGGATTTTCCTTAACCCTATTTGCCAATGACTTTTCGTGACCCCTTCTAGCCCTCCTGACTCCTTGCTTAAGTTCCTTCCTACTTTCCTTATATTCCACGCAGCTTCGTCTGTTCCCAGCCTTTTAGCCCTGACAAATGCCTCCTTTTATTTTAGACGAGGCCTACAATATCTCTCGTTATCCAAGGCTCCCGAAAATTGCCGTATTTATCCTTCCTCCTCACAGGAACATGCCGGTCCTGAATTCCTTTCAACTGACACTTGAATGCCTCCCACATGTCAGATGTTGATTTGCCCTCAAACATCCGCCCCCAATCTATGTTCTTCAGTTCCCGCCTAATATTGTTATAATTAGCCTTCCCCCAATTTAGCACATTCATCGTAGGACCACTCTTATCCTTGTCCACCAGTACTTTAAAACTTACTGAATTGTGGTCACTGTTACCGAAATGCTCCCCTACTGAAACATCTACCACCTGGCTGGGCTCATTCCCCAATACCAGGTCCAGTACCGCCCCTTCCCTAGTTGGACTGTATACATATTGTTTTAAGAAGCCCTCCTGGATGCTCCTTACAAACTCCGCCCCGTCTAAGCCCCTGGCACTAAGTGAGTCCCAGTCAATATTGGGGAAGTTGAAGTCTCCCATCACCACAACGCTGTTGGTTTTACTCTTTTCAAAAATCTGTCTACCTATCTGCTCCTCTATCTCCCGCTGGCTGTTGGGAGGCCTGTAGTAAACCCCCAACATTGTGACTGCACCCTTCTTATTCCTGATCTCTACCCATATAGCCACACTGCCCTCTGAGGTGTCCTCCCGCAGTATAGCTGTGATATTCTCCCTAACCAGTAGCGCAACTCCGCCTCCCCTTTTACATCCCCCTCTATCCCGCCTGAAACATCTAAATCCTGGTACGTTTAGCTGCCAATCCTGCCCTTCCCTCAATCAGGTCTCTGTAATGGCAACAACATCATAGTTCCAAGTACTAATCCAAGCTCTAAGTTCATCTGCCTTACCCGTAATACTTCTTGCATTAAAACATATGCACTTCAGGCCACCAGACTCGCTGTGTTCAGCAATTTCTCCGTGTCTGCTCTGCTTCAGAGCCCCACTGTCCCTATTCCCTAGTTCTCCCTCAATGCTCTCACCTTCTGACCTATTGCTCCCGTGCCCACCCCCCCTGCCATACTAGTTTAAACCCTCCCGTGTGACACTAGCAAACCTCGCGGCCAGGATATTTATGCCTCTCCGGTTTAGATGCAACCCGTCCTTCTTATATAGGTCACACCTGCCCCGGAAGAGCTCCCAGTGGTCCAGATAACGGAAACCCTCCCTCCTACACCAGCTGTTTAGCCACGTGTTTAGCTGCTCTATCTTCCTATTTCTAGCCTCACTGGCACGTGGTACAGGGAGTAATCCCGAGATTACAACCCTAGAGGTCCTGTCTTTTAACCTTCTGCCTAGCTCCCTGAACTCCTGCTGCAGGACCTCATGCCCCTTCCTGCCTATGTCGTTAGTACCAATATGTACAACGACCTCTGCCTGTTTGCCCTCCCCCTTCAGGATGCCCTCTACCCGTTCGGAGACATCCTGGACCCTGGCACCAGGGAGGCAACATACCATCCTGGAGTCTCTTTCACGTCCACAGAGGCGCCTATCTGTGCCCCTGACTATAGAGTCCCCTATTACTATTGCTCTTCTGCGCTTTGACCCTCCCTTCTGAACATCAGAGCCAGTCGTGGTGCCACTGCTCTGGCTGCTGCTGTTTTCCCATGATAGGCTATCCCCCCCGACAGTATCCAAAGGGGTATACCTGTTCGAGAGTGGGGACAACCACAGGGGATTCCTGCACTGACTGCCTGCCCTTTCTGGTGATCACCCATTTCTCTGCCTGCACCTTGGGTGTGACCACATTTATATAACTGCGATCTATGACGCTTTCTGCCACCTGCATGCTCCGAAGTGCATCCAATTGCTGCTCCAACCGAACCATGCGGTCTGTGAGGAGCTCCAGTTGGGTGCACTTTCTGCAGATGAAGCCATCCGGGTCGCTGGAAGCCTCTCGGACCTGCCACATCTCACAGCCAGAGCACTGCACCCCTCTAAGTGACATTGCGTCAATTAATTAAAATTAAAAGTTTTTATAAACTAGTCTGTGTGGAGTCTGCACGTTCTCCCCGTGTCTGCATGGGTTTCCTCCGGGTGCTCAGGTTTCCTCACACAAGTTCCGAAAGACTTGCTGTTAGGTAATTTGTACATTCTGAATTCTCCCTCTGTGTACCCAAACAGGCTCCGGAATGTGGCAACTAGGGGCTTTTCACAGTAACTTCATTGCAATGTTAATGGAAGCCTACTTGTGACAATAAAAATTATATTTAAAAAAAAGACGAGTTTCCAGTATCTGGGATTTCGGGGTGCCCATGATTGGGGCTCACTCATTCCATAAAGCTAACTTGGCCAGTCTGGTGGGTAGAGTGAGGCTGATTTGAAGAGGTGAAATGGCCTTCCTCTGACCTTGGCAGGAAGAGTACAGACAGTGAAGATGAATATTCTCCCTAGGTTTTTGCTTCTGTTCCAGTGCCTCCCAGTATTTCTTTCGAAGGCTTTCTTTGGTAGGGTCAATAAGTTAATATCTACCTTTGTTTGGCAGGTAAGACCCCTTGGGTTCGCAGGGCATTTCTGCAAAGAGATAGAAAATTGGGGGCGGGGGGGGGGCAAGCAAACATTCTAAAGGTGCGGACTCTGGGCTAAATTCTCCCCCAACAGCGCGATGTCCGCCGACTGGTGCCAAAAGCGGCGCCAATCAGACGGGCATCACGACAGCCCAAAGGTGCGGAATGCTCCGCATCTTGGGGGCCGAGCCCCAACATTGAGGGGCTAGGCCGACGCCGGAGGGATTTCCGCCCCGCCAGCTGGCGGAAATGGCGTTTGTTGCCCCGCCAGCTGGCGGAAATGGCATTTGGTGCCCCGCCAGCTGGCACGGAAATGCGGCGCATGCGCGGGAGCGGCCACCGACAGTTTCCCGCGCATGCGCAGTGGGGAGAGTCTCTTCCACCTCCGCCATGGTGGAGACCGCGGCGAAGGCGGAAGGGAAAGAGTCCCCCCACGGCACAGGCCCGCCCGCGGATCGGTGGGCCCCGATCGCGGGCCAGGCCACCGTGGGGGCACCCCCCGGGGTCAGATCGCCCCGCGCCCCCCCCCAGGACCCCGGAGCCCGCCCACGCCGCCTGGTCCCGCCGGTAAATACCACCTTTGATTTACGCCGGCGGGACAGGCAATTTCTGGGCGGGACTTCGGCCCATCCGGGCCGGAGAATTGAGCGGGGGGTCCCGCCAACCGGCACGGCCCGATTCCCGCCCCCGCCCAATCTACGGTACTGGAGACTTCGGCGGGGGCGCGGGCGGGATTCACGGCGGCCAACGGCCATTCTCCGGCCCGGCGGGGGGTCGGAGAATGACGCCCTCTATATTGGAGCGAATGGAAGAGGCTTTGTGCATAGGAACCAGTCTGAGGGCCCTCGTTATTGCTCCACTCCCGTTCTCTCCGGTAAGGTTTTCATCGAGCCCAGTGGTAATAGCCTCTTTGAGGATTTGGAATCATCTCAGGCAGCACCTGAAATTAAGCTCTATGTCGTTGTTGCTGCTGATTTGTAGGAACCATGGGAAAAACTCTCCCCCAACGGCGCGATGTCCGCCGACTGGCGTCCAAATCGGCGCCAATCAGACGGGCATCGCTCCGCCCCAAAGGTGCGGAATGCTCCGCATCTTGGGGGCCGAGCCCCAACATTGAGGGGCTAGGCCGGCGCCGGAGGGGTTTCCGCCCCGCCAGCTGGCGGAAATGGTGTTTGTTGCCCCGCCAGCTGGCGCGGAAATGCGGCGCATGCGCGGAAGCGTCAGCGGCCGCTGACAGTTTCCCGGCGCATGCGCGGGAGCGTCAGCTGAAAGTTTCCCGCGCATGCGCAGTGGGGAGAGTCACTTCCGCCTCACCATGTTGGAGGCCGTGGCGAAGGCGGAAGGGAAAGAGTGCCCCCACGGCACAGGCCCGCCCGCGGATCGGTGGGCCCCGATCGCGGGCCAGGCCACCGTGGGGGCACCCCCCGGGTTCAGATCGCCCCGCGCCCCCCCCCCAGGACCCCGGAGCCCGCCCCGCCGCCTGGTCCCGCCGGTAACTACCAGCTTTGATTTACGCCGGTGGGACAGGCAATTTCTGGGCGCGACTTCGGCCCATCCGGGCCGGAGAATTGAGCGGGGGGGGGGGGTCCCGCCAATCGGCGGGCCCGATTCCCGCCCCCGCCCAATCTCCGGTACCGGCGACTTCGGCGGGGGCGGGATTCACGGCGGCCAACGGCCATTCTCCGACCCGGCGGGGGGTCGGAGAATGACGCCCAAGGTTCAAGGCATGGGGCATGAGGGAGGTGCTTGGGGAGGTTTAGGGATTTGTTTCAGGAGAGTAGATTTGCTGGTCTAGATGAGATTGTGCAGAAGTTCTCGCTCCTGAGAGGAAATGCATTCAGATATTTATAAGTTAGCAATTTTGTGCGTAAGGAGCTTCCTCCGTTTCCCCTGGTGCTGTCGCCCACCATTTTGGATAGGGCTCTGTCCTTGTACGAGCTCAGGGAGGGGAGGACCTGGAATGAGGCACCACTCTGTTGAAGGAGCAGGCATCACTGGAAGGAGTAAAGAGGAAATGGGAGGACGAGCTAAGTTTAGTCTTTGAGGGGAGGTTGTGGAGTGAGGCACCTCATAGAGTTAACTACACCTCCTCGTGTGTGAGGTTACGACTGATCCAGTTCAGAGATGGTGCACAGGGCACACCTGACCATGGCGTGTATGACTGGGTTCTTCTCGGAGATGGCGGATAGGTGTGAGCGGTGCTCTAGGGGGCCAGTGAACCACACGCAGATGTTTTTGTCCTGCCCAAGCTTGATAACTTTTTGGTCTCCCTTTTGAAATGATGTCAGGGATTCTGGGCATTAAGCTGGAGCTGTGCACATTGGTGGCCATTTTTGGAGTATCAGACTCGCCGGTGCTGCAGACTGGGACGAAGGTTTGCTTCGCTATTAGCTTGGAGGCGAATACTGCTTGAGTGAAAGTTTCCGGTGCTGCTTAAGGCTTCGACCTGATTAGGGGCCCGATGAAATTTCTGTATCTAGAGAAGATTAAGTATGTGATGAGGGGGTCGGTGGAATGGTTTTACTCAAGGTGGCAGCCGTTCATTACCTTTTTCAGGGAGCAGGTTACAGTCAGCTTTTAGGGAGGGGAGGGGGAGGTTGGTTTATCTTTTACGGTTTTCTTTGTGGGGAGGGAGGATACCTGATTTGGGGGGGGGGGGTGTTGGGGGGAGGTTTTATTGGTTGGGTGAGGATTATTTTTATAATGTTGCAAAATTTTGCTTCAACACCCCAGAAGAAGGGTGGGAATCACAGCAGGCTGCCTCCACTCTTGCTGTACCGTCTGGGGAACCATCTAGACATAGCATTAGGGCCCGTAAGGCCAGATATTTAGACACCAGTTAAGTTGGCACAGGTGAAGGGCACAGTTTAGTTGTAGGGGTTGGGGCAAACCTGGAAATATTTGTTCACATTAAACACCTGTTACCATTGTTACAATCTGTCTTGGTGCTCTGTGAGGTGGGTATGAGGGGTGGGTTGGTTTGGGCTGGCCAGAGATGGGGGGGGAATGGCAGACATGATGGGTGGCCTGGGCTCCCCACTCCCCCGCCCCCTCCACCCTGACCGTCCACACCACCGTCTGAGGCACGCTCTGCTGCTGCAGCTTCTTCCTCCTTGAGCAGCTCCAGCTCATACAGTCCAGGGCATCCCCCAGGGCTGCGGCGACTGTCAAGAAGGCCACCATTACTGATTGAATTTCAATATCCATTGGCTGGAGGGGGTGAATGCATGGTGGATGCACCCCGTGTCCAATCAGACCCACCAGGCTGCATGGTGGCCCCAGTTGGCACTGCAGACTCTGCCACCGCGTGCTCCCCCCTCCATCTCCGCACCCATGGCATTGGGAGTGGCCTCTGGCCCTGGTACCCGACCCTGATGCCAGTGGTACCATCAGCTGGAACTGCCCTTGCCAGGGTTACGCTCTGCGCCCCCCCCCCATCCACACCCCAGTAGGGGCTACTGTGGGCATTGCCCAAGTGGGCCGCCGGAGGGTGGTGGCCGGGTTGGGTGGGGGTGTGGTGGAGGGTGGGGCGGGGGGCACGCATATGGCCAGTGTCATTTTACAGAATCAGAGACCATGGTGGGTGGCCAGTGGGTGTGCAGCAAGATGGCTGCCTTGGAGGCCGCGGTAATGCCGGTCCGTGACTGGACACCCACCCCAGTCCCCCGGGGGGGGGGGGTCTCCCTGGCTACTCGGCCTTTTCCCCTGCCCCCCCTTTTCCCCCGGCACTGACAGGGTCCCCACCCATCCCAGCCAACCCGGCCAGTGCCCAGCTCGGCAGCCCACAGTCGCTTCTCTGTGTCTTACCTCCTCTCTCTCCCTCATCAGCCACGACGCCGGTTTCACGATATTTAAAAGCACAAGTGAACTGCACCATCAGGAACTCAGCCCAACAGAGGAGGAGAATTGCGGAGGCCCTGGAAAATACCAGGTCAGGTCTGCTAATAACATGCAAAAGGTCTCTACTGCACGTGCGTTCTGAAATGCATTGACGCCGATGTCGAAGTGACGGAGAATTGCGGTTTGTCGTCAAATCGGCACCCACCGCGATTTTGGCGCCGGAACCTAATCACGTTCTGATTCCCGCATCAGCCAAAGGAGAATCCCGCCCCATATATATATCCCTATTTTATCTCCTTTTCTCTGCATTTTTCTGCTCCTCTCTCTTATTTTTGCTGTACACCATTATCTTTTGTTTCTCTTCTTGCCCCATTTCCATTCCCTTTGGCCCTGTAAGACCAATTGTTCTGTCATTCCACCTCTCCTGTCTTAATTGTCCTTTTTCCACCAAACTCTTGCTCAAAACCTACTGCAACTCCAACTTTTCCCAGTTCTGATAAAAGGCCTGAAACGTCGACTCTATTTTTCACTCTCCGCAGATGCTGCCTGACCTGCTGAGTATTTCCAGCATTCTGTTTTTATTTGAAATTGGGGCACCGCTGGACGAGGAGCCACTGTCGGCCACTGGGCGTAAAGGCTGAATGGGGCTTCCTAAACATTGAGTGACGTGCAGCAGAGTTTTAGATGAGTTCAAGTTCATTGAGGGTGGAAGGTGGGAGGCTGAGCAGAAGCATATTGGGACAATGGATTCTGGAAAATAACATCTAATGTCATACATATTGGTAGGAACACAGAATACACTCTCCCGCAGATTTTCCAGCCCTTTACGCCAGCAGCATCTTCCAGTCCTGCCAATGTGAATGGAGATTTCAGTGGCTCGCCAGCTCTGCCAGGGGAAACCCTGCAGCGGGGGAAATACTGGCCTCACTCTTTAAGGAGTTTCTCCGGTCCCTCCCGAAATGGAAGTTTTTCATTCATCGCACTATTCTGGTAAATCTCCTCTGCACCTCTTTAAGTCCTTGCCACCCGTCTAAAAGTGTGGTGTCCTGAACTGATGCAGTTTGAACATAACTAGTATTGATAAAGGTTTTGCATAACCTCCTCGCTTTTCTATTCTGAATTTATAATCGTAAAGTCAAGGATCATATAAGGCTTTTAACAGCCTTCCCTACTTATCCTGCCATCATTAGAGATTTCTTGGCATACATCCGCAGAGCTGTATTTTGCCCCAGTTCATTTAGATTGTGCAATTTAGTTTATATTGTCATTCCTCATTTTTTAGCTGCTCAGATGGGGAGATGGGACTATCCCATATGGGTGTGTGACAAAAGGGCAGCTGATAAGCTTTGCAAGTAATCAATCCATTAAGAGATAACTAGAGCTGGAGTTTTGGACTCCCTAATAGCATCACTGTGTCAAATCAGAAAGAAACACTTCTGTTTATATAGCACCTTCCATTACTGTTGGATTTCCCAAAGTTCTTTACAGGCAACGAAGTGCATTTTAAAGTGTCATCACTATTTAACCTAGGAAACATGGCAACTAATTTACGCACAGCAAGCTCCCACAAACAGAAATCTGATAATGACCAGATAATCTTTTAGTGACATTGATTGAGGAATAAATATTGACCAGGACTCCTGTGGATAATAACCCTCCTTGCCTTCAAAAATAGTGGATGAGATCTTTTAGATCCAACTTGGAGGGAAGGCAGGGGCACAGTTTAATGTCTCATCTGTGTGAGAAACACCGCTCACTTGATAATAATTTACACTTAGCCAAATTCTGAAGATGTATTTTATTCAATCGATCTTGCAAGAACGGGTGCCGCTTGTCAACATTAGCAGACACACAGAATTAACACAGCATTGATTTTTATATACAATCTCTGAGAAACACGCCCCACTCTCTGCCTTGATGGCAGTTTCCTTATCAGTGATTCCTTATTTGGACTTGTTATGTTCATTTTGGCTTCCACCTTGCATCGCCTAGCAGTGGTTTCTGTTAGCTCCTGGTACATCCTTGAACCGTCAATTAAAATGATGTAGAATGAGGCCCCCACCTGCACCTGCATCCTGTTATTGTAAATCCTGTTCATTCCCAAAGGTCAGTCACGTACACAGTTACAACAACTTGGGCACTGCAGCTTACACAAAACTCCACTTGACATCTTACTTCCCATCAAGCACTATTATTGACATCTTATTTGTGAACCAGAGCTATTCATGTAAAAACAACATGTAAAAACAACATAAAATGCTCATTTCTCATAATTCCCCCTTTTTTTCTTTTTACACTTGTTGCTTTTTACACGATGTCGCCCCTTCTAGCCTTCCCCCAAATTGTCCAACATCCTCTCAACCTCTCTTTCTATGGGGTCGTCCTCTCCTTCAGTCTTCCCTCTTTCTAGTAGGCAAATTGTTTCCTGGCCTCCTTTACCCAGGGGTAATGGCATCTGCTTGGTCAAGGCTGTTTCGATTAGCCTCTGCACCAAACCTCTTACGCACGGGATGATGCAACAGCCTATTGCCGCCAATGCTCCTATTACTACGATAATGGAGGTGAGGATGGATACAATTAACCCTTTCCATTTCCCAAACATTGATTCAAGCCACCCAGTCATGGATGTGTCTGCCTCCGAGTTGTCTGCCATTTCCTCAGCCAGAGTGGTTAATCCTTGTAGCGCACGGGTAATCGATCCGTCGGGTGCCGTATTGTTGGGGATAAACGTGCAACGCTGTCCTTTGAGCATTACGCATATACCACCTCTCTCTGCCAAAATCATATCCAGAGCCAATCTATTCTCCCAGGCCATTCTACTGGTTGCATCCAGTTGTTCCGCTATGCACTTTACGGCGACTCTGGTGTAATTTATGAACCTCTGTTGATTATAGTATATATAGTTTATCCAATCTACATTCTTATTGATCGTAACCCACCAGAAGAGGGACTCGAACCCAGCTGCGATCTGATTTCGGGCTTTGAACTCGTCTGGTACTCCTCTGGGGATGCCAATGGAGTCCAGGTAAATTCTGTCATCAAATGAGGTGGGTATGCTTTGTGTAGATCGTTCCCCTTTTACACTCCCCTTCTCCTCTTGTCTTTCATAGGCTATACTGAACGGTATGGCTAGCTGAACTAATGCGCATGTCCCTTTCCATTGGGGGGGTAGAGTGGGTCTTAGGATCTTTCCTCCGCAATACCACCATATATCTGCACGTGGTATTTTTAGTGATGAGTAATTGCCCTGGGTGGTCACGTTCTTAGTCTCAATACAAGTCTTGAGGTCTCCCATATCATTACTTAGTCCCGTATCAGAACGACTTATACACGATTTATGATGCGTCACGGTAACCAAGAAGTAGGGAGGGTTTGCTGATTGTTTCTTCTTAACAGGAGGAAACATCAGAGATAGGGCAGTGCAGGTCTTGTTGCCCCAGGCTGTCGCATCTTGGTACAAGGCCATCATACATTCCATGCTCCCTCTATTTTCTCTCCACCCCATTGGAAAGGGCTCCAGATGGGCCTGTGGTCTACCTGATGCGCAAGCATAACAATTGTCTTTCTCCAGCGACTGGGCCGAATACCTCACCCACTCAATCCACGTATTCTGTCCCTCATAGCCGGTTTCTATCTCAAAGGCTTTCTCTAAATCTTTTACTTCAATTATTTTAACTCCCTGTCCTTCCTCCATCTTGTTGTTCCCGGTTCCATTAGTGCGGGTTGCCCACTGGTCTATTGAAAAACGGAAGCAGCATTTAGTCCCGCTATTTTTAAATTTTTACCCCGAACATTTCATTTCTTAGTGAACAACGCTGATTGCCTGTCTCGGTCCAGGCCGTGTGTTTTACGGTGATGTATATGGGGTGACAAGTTCCAGCCTTGCACGTTGAGGGGGAATTTCCACTAATCGGGTGAATGGATACGACCGGTGGTACCCCTCTGCGACTGAGCAAATGGCACAACCTTTTCAGCCAACCCCCCCTCTCGGTAATCACCCCCTCTTGGTAATAATCAAGAGACTCCACCCTAAACTCCTTTCCATTCCCCGCTGACTCGCAGTCTATGAGGGTGCATAGATCAGTCCGTATTACCTGAGGGTACCGACTTTCTGGGATTGTCAATGTAACCAGACGACCGTTTCCATCCCCCCACATTATTAATATTATTATACATTGTATAGTCCATTCTAGCTGTAGTTTCGTCATATTATTGAATAGTTCAGGATTCAGTGTCTTTTCAACCTTATCTTTAATGGTTCCTCAGTGGCCTCCACATGCCATTGTTCCTGTTCAGGTGGTGATTTCACGGGACCCTTCGTTCTGCTGTAATGAGTCCAACCTTTTTCCGTGGTTCGTATGGTAGTCTCTGTGGTTAACAAAACCAGGAACGGTCCGTCCCAAGTGGGTTGAAGCTTGGTTTCCTTCCACGATTTCACCAGTACCCAATCTCCTGGTTTAAATTTGTGGACTGCGAATTCAAGGGGAGGTGTCTGCGCTAGCAGTCCTTGTCTCCTGAGGAATGATAATGAGGAAGACAGTGCCAGTATATATTTCTTTACATAGATATCTTTACATTCTGCAATGGGCAATTCTCCCATTGTTCCAAGGTATGGCAATCCGAACAACATTTCCTATGGGGACAACCCCAAATCTTTTCTTGGAGCCGTTCGGATTCTTAGAATGGCTATCGGTAAGCATTTTGTCCAGTTTCTCTCTCTCTCTCTCTGTATCTCTCTCTCTGTCTGTCTGTCTCTCTCTCTCTGTATCTCTCTCTCTCTGTCTCTCTCTCTCTCTCTCTGTCTGTCTCTGTCTCTCTCTGTCTCTCTCTGTCTCTCTCTCTGTCTCTGTCTCTAGTTTCTAGTATTATTTTTGACAAATGATTTTTAAGGGTTTGATTCATCCTTTCCACCCGTCCTGATTGGGGGGGGGGGGGGGTGCCAAGGAGTGTGGAAGTCCTAATTTATCTCCAAACTTCTCATGGTTTCTTCTAAGACCTTAGAGGTAAAGTGACTTCCCCTGTCCGAGTCTGTATTTTCTACCAACCCGTATCAGGGAATTATTTGCTCCAGAATGATTTTAGAGAATCCGCCTGTGGTGGCGGTGGTTGTAGGGTAAGTTTCTACCCAACCCGTAAGGTGGTCTACCAGGACTAACACGTATTTCAGCCTTCCCACGGGTGGTAGTTCAGTATTTGCAGCCTTCTCTGTAACAAACTGTCTCTCTCTCTCTGTCTCTCTCTGCCTCTCTGTCTCTCTCTGTCTGTCTCTCTCTCTCTGTATCTCTCTCTCTGTCTCTCTCTCTCTGTATCTCTCTCTCTGTCTTTCTCTGTCTCTCTGTCTCTCTGTCTCTGTCTCTCTCTGTCTCTCTCTCTGTCTCTGTCTCTCTCTCTCTCTCTGTATCTCTCTCTCTCTGTCTCTCTCTCTCTGTAACTCTCTCTCTCTGTCTCTCTCTCTGTCTCTCTCTGTCTCGCTCTCTCTCTGTATCTCTCTCTCTGTGTCTCTCTCTCTCTGTCTCTCTGTCTCTGTCTCTGTCTCTCTCTCTCTCTCTGTATCTCTCTCTGTCTCTCTCTCTCTGTCTCTCTCTCTGTCTGTATCTCTCTCTCTCTCTCTCTCTGTCTCTCTCTCTGTCTCTCTCTCTCTCTCTGTATCTCTCTCTCTGTCTCTCTCTCTCTCTCTGTATCACTCTCTCTCTCTCTCTGTCTCTCTCTCTGTCTCTCTCTGTCTCTCTCTCTGTCTCTGTCTCTCTCTCTGTCTCTCTCTCTGTCTCTGTCTCTCTCTGTCTCTCTCTCTGTCTCTGTCTCTCTCTGTCTCTCTGTCTCTCTCTCTCTGTATCTCTCTCTCTCTGTCTCTCTCTCTCTCTCTGTGTCTCTCCCTCGGTCTTGGTTCGCTTCCCCCTGGCGGGTGGTCATTCTCCCACAGTCGCATGCCTGCTCTTCTAATCATACCCCTTTCTCCCCCCGTGAATAGGATACTCATAATGGACATTAATTCGGTCCATGTGTATATATTAGGACCTAAGAACTGATCGAATTGTTCTGCCAGTCCTAAGGGGTCTTCCATTAACGTCTTCATCTCTTTTTTTTTGAATGCTCTGACTTCTCCTGAATTTAAAGGAGAACTTACAAATCCTACATCTCCCTCTCCAATAGGGACTTCCCGAAGGGGGTTCAGCTTTGTTATTTCTGGTTCCTCTTCCTGCCCTTTCGCAGACCTTAATTGCATTTTATTCTCTCCTTCTTTTTCAGGGACTTTCTCTGATTTGCCTTTATTCATTTGTTGGTCATTTGGCGAGTCCTTGTCGTTTGACTTATTCTTATAAAGGGGTGGCAAATTATCTAGGACGTCCCATTGTTTAAGAGGGGCGGTGGGAACGTCTTCGCCCTGTGGGATTAATGGATATATTCTGGTGGGGTTCCTGCTGGGAAGCCAACAACTCGCGTAACTTACTTCTTTATCGGAACAGGGTTTTCTATCATTGACATATATATTCAAAATTTGGCACACCCAATCTTCGTCTGAACCGTATATCGGCCAAAAGACTGAGGGTTTACGGATTGCTTCTTTTATCCATATGAAGCAACAACATTTTATCATTGTTTTCCTGTCCTTATTTTTTTGTACAACTCTCAAAATCCCAATTAACTAACATCCGACCCAATAGACTTTCTAGTGGGATATTCTTAGGGATTTTTTTATCGGCGCCGTCTCCTTGTTTTGAGTTTTTACTTCCCATTGTAATGTAATCAACTTTCACTTATTTCTAAGTAAAGTGTCTAGTTATGACTGGTCCATCAAAACAATCACAATTTTGAAAGTACTTATATCATCAATCCGCCCATACACTTATACGGATGTCTAGGTATTAACTCCAGAGTCCTTATATCATCAACCCGCCCATACACTTATACGGATGTCTAGATACGAACCCAAGTCAACAAGGTAATACTTAAAAGTCGTTTTTCATACCTTGCTCCGTGCACAGAGTTGCCTGACTTTCACTTTCACGGCGTGCCTGCCACTATAATCCGTTATTTGCTTCTTCAGAATGACTACCCTAGGAACGTGTTCAGTTGACCGTGGGTAACTACTCAAGACGAAGTACGAGACCGTTTCAATAACGGGACGCATCTTCTCGGTTCCTCTTGAGCCGCCCCCCTCGATCAATGAAGACTATCCCGGACAGAGCCCCCAATTGTAAGAAACATCGCTCACTTGATAATAATTTACACTTAGCCAAATTCTGAAGAAGTATTTTATTCAATCGATCTTGCAAGAACGGGTGCCACTTGTGAACATTAGCAGACACACAGAATTAACACAGCATTGTTTTTTCTATACAATCTCTGAGAAACACGCCCCACTCTCTGCCTTGATGGCAGTTTCCTTATCAGTGATTCCTTATTTGGACTTGTTATGTTCATTTTGGCTTCCACCTTGCTTCGCCTAGCAGTGGTTCCTGTTAGCTCCTGGTACATCCTTGAACCATCAATTAAAATGATGTAGAATGAGGCCCCCATCTGCACCTGCATCCTGTTATTGTAAATCCTGTTCATTCCCGAAGGTCAGTCACGTACACAGTTACAACAACTTGGGCACTGCAGCTTACACAAAACTCTACTTGACATCTTATTTCCCATCAAGCACTATTGTTGACATCTTATTTGTGAACCAAGTTATTCATGTAAAAACAACATGTAAAAACAACATAAAATGCTCATTTCTCATATCTGGAAGGGCACCTCTGACAGTGTAGCACTCCCTCAGTACTGCACTGCAAGGGTATTAGTCTACATTGTTGCTCTCAAGTCCTGGAGTGGGGTTTGAATACTCAATCTTGGGACTCAGCGGTGAGAGTGCTACAAACCAGGCCATGGCTGACATAGTGTTGCTTCCTATTTGCCGTCACAATCTGCCCACTCTTGTAGCCATCTGGGATGGCCACTTCCCGATTACAAAATGGACACTTTGCAAAGATTGCAGGTTAAATGGACAATACTGAGAAAGCAAGCAGGTGCAGGGTTTGTCTGTTGATTGGAGCCGTAGCTCCCAGACAAGACCGATACTGCAAAACCATTACCATACTAATGAGCCATCCCCGGGGACAAAAGTGTAACATTTGAGTAAACAATACCAAGGCAGACATCCCGGCGCCAAAGGAGACCAGAACAAAGCAGGCCAACGGCCACCTAGGACACGCCCAGCAATCAGGGCACCCACCCCTCTATTGGAGGAAATTGATAGGAACGATTGGGAAATGGCCCAATTAATTGGGGTCACATTCAAGGCCCACCCAAAAGCCGCAAAGCCCCTTTTGGGTATAAGAAGAATCTCCCAAGAGAGAATCGCTCTCTTGTGGCTCCGGCTCTCGCCAAGGAGAGACCTGCCCAACAGCAACATCAGAACAAGTAAGTCCAAGGTCAACGCACGCTACGAGACAGACGCTCTTAGCTGTTATTCCGTACCAGTTCGACCCCAGCAGCCTCAGAACCAAACAACGGCCATTGTTCCTCTGGCTGAGTGGGTGCCCGAAGCTAAGTATAGGCTTTAGCAGTAGTAATAGTTTAGTTTGTAGAGTTTTATGCATGCGTATATTTGACTGTGTGTGTAAATAAATGAGCATTGAGTTTGAACTTACTAACTGGTGTATTGAGTCTTTGATCACTATTTGGTTGAACCTTGTGGCGGTATCGAGAGATACCTGGCGACTGTAGAGCAAAACGTAATTAGAATTAAGGAAGGCGACAATATTGGCCGCCATCTTCAGCGCCAAACTAAGAGAAACACAATTAGCAACATTTACTGGCAACATCTGATGGGACTCGACCTAGAAGTTGCCTAACCACTCCGAGAGAACGCAAATTTGAATTGCAATCCAATTAGAAACAGAAAAACCACAAGTGTAAGAACAATACTGATCAAACCTCCGAGATTCGGAAGTGTGTTAATGCATGCATACTAACAGGGATATAAGGTAAACCTGAGAGATTTTGTTGTGTAAAACTGTCGGAAGTTTTGTAGGCCTGAAATTAGCGTAAGCCGTACCCGTGTTTACATCACCACTTTATCACCCCCTGTTCCAAATTCAGTAGAGAACCCAGATAGAGAAAATGGCAATGAAGGCAATGGAACGCCTTATGAACCCCTAGGAATTTGACGTCGCAGCGACCAATAGAGTAGGACAGTGTCCCGTATGGGAAGAGGAAATCAGAAAGTACCTCAAAGGGAAAGGATGGCCCCTTTGGAGCGAATTCTGCGCGAATGATGAATCAGGCCCCGGGAGTATAGGACATACTTGGTGGGAGAACCTGTCAGAGATCCACAAGAAGAGCTTAGGGAAAGCTCACAAGCCGATGGCAATCGTGTCCTGCTTGGCACAATTGCGAGGCACAGAGGAGGTCATTCGGACGCTCCGTAAAGAGATAGAGGAGAGAGACAGAAATAGTGAGGGAGATGTGAGCGAGTTTGAGAAAGAGAATAAAGATTTGAGAGAACAGTTAGCAGCGAGGGACAGAGAGGTGGATGATGCCAAGTGGGCACACCAGTCTTGTCTCACCCATTTGAGTAGTTTTCAGACCCAATATGATAATGCCTACAAGGACACGCAACGTGCGGTCTTGGTAAGACAAGAAACCGAGCAACAGGTAGAGAAATTGCAGAAACAGTGCAATGAATTGAAAGCAGCCCTACGAGCTCTCCACACTTCCACGACGGAACAAAGGCAGAGCTCAGTAGATCACTCAAAGTGCCGGAAGCAAATTGCAGAATTTCAATCTCTGCTTTCTGTCCAGAATGGGTTTCAAAGTACGTTTGGACCCCAATTAGACCAGGAAAACGGCCCCGATTGGCAGGAGTTAAATGAGACTGCCCACAGATACGTACATGGGACATATACGCAAGAAAAACCACAAAAGAGGAAAGCACCCCAACCCCCGACTGAACAGGCAGAACACACCCCCATGAACCCTGTAACCACACACTGCAGGGCCGCAGCAGAAGGAAACGTAGATTTCCTGTATACAACCCCGTTAACCGTGACCCAATTACAGGAAGCGTGTGGAAAGATTACACCGTTCCTTCCCACATCAGACCCCCACCAGTTTTTCGCTAGAGTTAAACAGCAGGCTACCATGTATGGCCTGGACGAAAAGGAGCAAGTGAAGCTCACAGTTTTAAGCCTCGACCCTTCAGTCGTGGCAGCCCTTCCCGACCCACAGAATGTAGGAGGAGGCTCACTCCAAGAAATGCATACAGCGATCCTGGATGCGATCGGCTATAACAGAGGAGACCCCGTAGAAGGCTTAAACAAATGTAGGCAAAAGTAAACAGAGCATCCCACAGCGTTTGCCGGACGTTTGTGGATACATTTCACCGCAGTATTTGGAGTGTTAGCCCTTCCCGACCCACAGAATGTAGGAGAAGGCACACTCCAAGATATGCACACAGCGATCCTAGATGCAATCGGCTATAACAGAGGAGATCCGGTAGAAGGCCTAAACAAGTGCAGGCAAAAGAAGACAGAGCAAGCCCGCGCCCATTTGTCCCCAGATAACATGGCCAAATGGACTTGAATCCTAGTCTCTCATGTGACAGATGCAGGACAGAGAGCTTGCGCAAATTATGACCCCTCAGATGAGGACCACAATGAGAAATGGGTTTTGAAGAGATTGTCCCGCAGTTGGGAGCAATCAGTCCAAGGCAAAACCGCATTTGCAAAACCCGAGGAAGAGCAGGCAGACATGAATCCAGTAAAAGCACACCAGAACCCCGCATGGGTAAATGAGGGCAGGAACAGCCCACCACAGCCAAAATCCCAGGAATGTTACAACTGTGGACAATTAGGACACTTTGAACAAGAGTGCAACGCGCCCCAAAGGCAGCAGAGGAACCAACAGACAGGCACCCTAAATAAGAATAGGGCAAAGCCAATCCATAGCGTTAGCACCCGTTCAGAGAACATAGACATGAACGGCACCGACTGACGGCGTTCACCCTTTGGAACAAGTCCGGTAGACCGGTCGTAGCAGGCAAAGTTCGGGGACACCCCGTAGAATTTCTTTGGGACACAGGAGGGTCCCGCACCACACTCAATTCCTCCATGATGTTTCAGCGAGACACGTGGCCCACAACAGACACCATCCCACTCAGCGGCTTTACATGTCATTTACAACAAGGACACATCACAGCCCCTGTAGCGATACAAATAGGGAACATTACGACTAAACACCCCGTAGTTTTGGTCAATCTACCCCAGACAGCTGAACACATCCTAGGAATCGACTTTATGAGCTCCCACAACCTCTCATTTGATCCGGTAAATAAATGTGTAAGGAGAATAGCAAAGGCAGCACGAGCCCCCGCCACGCTCACAGTTTGAGACTATGAAAACAGGATTAGCTCAGTAGGAGAATTCTGGTTCGACCCTCGGGCCATTAGTCAGGAAAACAGGTTAGGGAAGTCCTGCAGCAACACAAAGCAGCATTTGCACAGCACGAGCATGACTGTGCAAAACAGCTGGCTCAGTAAATATTACAGATCCCGACCCCAGATCTCAAAAGCAGTATGGTTGTCCCCAAGAGGCAGAGGGAGAAATCTCCAAAGTAATAGAGAGTTTGCTGGATCAAAGCGTACTCAGATCAGTAGCCTCACAATAACGCATCAATTTGGCCCGTCAGGAAACCCGATGGATCATGGCGACTGACCATTGATTACCGGGAACTGAACAAAGTAACCCCAGTAGCAGCCCCCACAGTAGCCACGAGTCCTGAGACCATGCTCAAACAGGGACTCCAGTCAAAATTTTTTTCGGTTTTGGACATTAGCAACACTTTTGGTCCATTCCATTGGATAAAGCGTGCCAGTACAAATTTGCCTTTACATTCCAGGGTCAACAATACACGTGGACGTGCCTTCCACAAGGCTTCCACAACTCCCCCTCCATTTTCCGACAGCTGGCAAATGGACTAGCAACATTTTCCCGCCCCGACTGTCTGGTCCACTATGTAGATGACTTGCTACTACAGACAGACACAAAGGGAGAGCACATTTCGCTTCTCGCCGAACTCCTAGCACTCCTAAAAGAAATTGGATGTAAAGTCAACCCCAAGGAGGCCCAGATTTTGCAAGAAAAAGTGATTTACTTGGATACAGTAATCACACATGGTAAACGCGAGATCGAGCAAAAGCGAATTGACTCGATCGTCAAATTGCCCCTTCCCCACAATGTCTCAGCCCTCCGGTCATTTTTAGGACTGGTTGGCTACTGCCGAAACTATATCGATGGTTTCGCTACAAAAGCAGCGCCCCTATCCGACCTTCTCAAGAAAAAGGCACCTTGGGAATGGCTTCCATAGCACATGGATGCCGTGGATGCTTTAAAAAGAGCACTCAGCACAGCCCTCGCATTACAGGTCCCAGATTCACTTTCCCCGTACGCTATCGAAGTAGCAAGCACTGACCGAACCCTTTCGGCCGTACTCCTCCAGGAACGCCATGTCCAATTACGCCCCATGGCATACGCCTCACGCGTGTTAGATCCAGTCAAGCAAGGAGTTTCTGCCTGTGAAAGGCACCTGCTTGCAGTTTTTTGGGCAGTACAGTACTTCGCCTACATTACAGGACTCAACCCCATCACCATTCTCACTGAACACACCCCAACATAGCTATTATTAGACGGTCGACTTAAAGATGGCACAGTCAGCCAAATCCGCGCAGCCCGTTGGACCCTTCTTTTACAGGGACGGGACATTACCGTTAAAAGAACCAAGACCCACACTTTCCTAGCCGATAATTTGCAATATGCAGGTACCCCACATGAGTGTGAGATCATCACCACAAAACACAACACAGGCCCATTTACACCTGAGACAGCTCCCAGGAAAGCAGGTAATACACCCCAGAGACCCCAGCCCACAGTCACGTGCGCACCCCTGAAAATGTATGTGGACGGCACCTTCACAGTTTTGATCGGAAAGAGAATTACCGGTTGCGGCATTTATGTAGAGGACGCGCAGGGACGCGCCCTGGAAGAGATTTCACTAAAGTTGCCAGGACATCTCGGCTCGCAGGCAGCAGAACTGGCAGCCATAGCGTACATTGTAGACCACCCTGACTCGTTCCCAACCCCAGCAGACATATATTCGGACAGCTTGTATGTCTGTAATAGTTTGACGGAATTCCTCCCCCTGTGGGAAACTAGAGGATTTGTTTCCGCAGACGGAAAGCCCCTACCCTCAGCCACATTACTCCGACATATCCTGAAGACAGCCAAAAATAGAAAATATGGCATAATTAAGGTTCGCAGTCATCACCGTTCTTCCCCCCTTGGTAACGTTAAAGCAGACGCCCTAGCGAAGACAGATTCCAGACATGGTTACTTTTGGAACCCCCCCCGCGAGCACCCCAGTACTCGCAGTTCAGGTCTCACAGACCAACATTCAGGATCTAGCAAAGGCACAGAAGGAAGTTGAAAAACTCAGGAAAGTTTTAAAAGGAACCTTCCCAGCCCCGTACGACAAGTTTAAAAATGCAATCACCACACACAACGGTGTGATTTTGAAAGAAGGCATTTATGTAGTTTCCAGCAAGAACAGGAACCAGATTATTTGTCAGTTCCATGACAACAAGGCATTGAACCCACCCTTGCCCACCTCAAACCGCTCTGCTGGTGGCCTGATTCAAAAGCCGATGTTACTCACGACATTGAAAATTGCTTGATCTGTGCCCAGAACAATCCGGACAGATATGCAATAAAGGCTCAGCTTAGTCACACTCGCCCCGTTAATGGCCCCTGGACGAATTTGAAGATAGACTACATAGGACCTCTACCCACCTGCAGAAATGGTTATAAGTATGTGTTGGTGGTCATCGACACCTTCACAAAATGTGTGGAAGCTTTGCCATCGAGAACGAATACGGCCAAGACAACAGCTAAAATACTAACACAGCACATCTTTACAAGATGGGGCCTCCCACGCAGTATAGAGTCCGATCAAGGCTCCAATTTTACAGGACGAGTAATGAAGAACGTCCTCACAATTTTCGGAATTAGGCAAAGGTTTTACATAGCCTACCACCCCCAGTCAAGCAGCATTGTAGAGAGAATGAACAGAACTCTAAAAGCCACCCTCAGGAAAATGGTGCAACAGAACAACAGCACCTGGGATTCAGTTCTCCCATTTGCTTTAATGTTCCAAAGAAACACGGTATCCACGCCCACAGGATACACCCCCCACACCCTCATGACCGGACGCCCCATGAAAGGGACAGAGTATTTATTAGGACTGGATTTGGCCAGCCCCGCAGTCACCACCCTCATGCATGTAAATGCTGTACAGCAGTTACTTGAGAACATAAAGGCAGCCCAACTCACAGCAGCTGTGAGACTTGGGACCAGGAGGAAACAAAGCAAGGCTTGTTTCGACAAAAAGGTACACGCCACCGAGTTTGTAGTAGGGCAGCAAGTGATGCTTTCCCTATACAACCCCAGTTCATTCCTTTCCCCCAAAATTTCCGGACCGTACTCCATTTCGGACAAAGTAAGCCCCTCGGTATACAAAATCACATATCCCAATGGCAAGTCTGCGTGGTTTCACATAAACCAGCTTAAGGCTTATGGATCGCAGACACAACCATTCACACCACATCTTGCTCGCAGCAGCAGATGAGCATGCCCCGCCCACAGATGATGTCTTCCTACCCTCCCCCAGCCAGTCCAGCCCGTCCTCAGACACATCTTCAACTCCACCCCCAGAGGCACGACTCCGCCTCTCCCTTCTTTCAACCAGCAGCGACAGCGACAGTGATAGCGACAGCAATGACGACAGCCACAGCACACCACGTTATAATTATACTCCCGCACCAGGCCAACTCCCAGTGAATCCGAGCATGATTCCAGCGACCCCTTCAAAATCACATACATCAAAGCCCCTGACCCAGACCCACAGCCCGACGATTACGGATTACAACCTAACAGCTCCAACCTCGACACACAATTCTGGCACCGAGACAATTCATTCAGGTTCATCCAGAATGATGAGATGGACCCCAATTCACCCCAAGCAGCTTTAGCCAAACTACTCCAGTCAAGAGTATGGCAGCCGGGAGGAGATGAAGACATAGAGTCTGACTCCCACCAAATGAATCCCTTTGTGACCCTGTTCGCTACTGAGCAATGAGGTGTCCAGATGATGGAAAAAAGGAACCGATGGAGAGATACGGTGTCCTTTCTGATGGAAACTGCACCATGTTTGTTGTATGTTTGTTCGTTTAATGTACATGTTTGTTGTTTGTGAATTTGAAAGGTTTTCATGGCCCCACGCGACCACCCCTTTGACGCCCAATGACTGTTAGAGGAACTAGTTTGTCGACAGACAACCATTCAGAGGAACTAGTTTGTCGACAGACACCACTCATAGCTGCTCTCCTGATTCGACCACGAGAGGCAGCCCCCCACGACGACCACATTCTTTCCCGTTCTTGCCGGTCGCTCAGGCAGTGGAGTAACGGCACTGGTCCCCGCCCTGCCTGAGGACCCCCCCTCTGGTCAGCTAAGTCGGGTAGAGCACATACTGTACTGGTCACCGTCCTACCCAGGGATTCCACCCATGTCTTACCCGCCGAGGCCCATACGCACCCCATTTTGGCTCGTTACGTTCAGAATTCTTTTGTTTGTTTTTGGTGACCCTTAAGTTGCTTCCGTATGCTATTTACATCCTCAAACACTAGAATGGTAGATCGCACAGGCTGCGAGACAGCACGCACTATGACAGTATTTTTCTCGGATGTCTTGTCCCAAATATTTGGTTTAAATTTTTAAAAATGAGGGAGTCACAGATGGTGACCAATTATAATGGGTAATTGGCAACAAAGGACAGACAGACAAACGAGATCTTAAGCAATAATGACAGATATTATGCTTCTGTCCATAGAACTCCGGAACCTCAGGAACCCCAGAGGAAGAAAAAGAAGAAGACCGAAAGACGAAAAGATGAAGACAACCTTCATGTTCACCTGGATCTTAGCGGTGTCCCTTCAGTTGCGCGCGGACGCTAGCCCCCTGACCCCTACCACACAGGCCGTGAATGATTCCCACCCCTGCCATACACAGAACCCCGAGATAGTTAGTCTTAAGACAGTTAATGATACCCCGACCTGGTGTGAAAGTTTATCACCTGGTATTCACTATCCTACATAGTAGAAGCCCTCTTAGTACTGGCGATACTTTGCAGTGTAGTGCAGACACTTAGAAACAGAAAATGGTGAAGGAGAGCCGACCGCTCTCGCGCCCCGGTATACAGGTTTAGGTCCCCTATTTTCGGACTTCACCAAACCCCCGAACCTCTTGACATGAATTAAAGTGCACCGCTTCTCTTTATGTGTGTTTTAATTCAATAAATAAATGTAAACCTCTGTGTCTGACTGCCAGGCCAGAGAAACTTGTGTTGTTGCTATTTGTACATTTAAAATGTTGTAGAATTATTGTTCATTGTTTGAGTGAGGATAGTTTATTGAGGATAGTTAGAGGTTCCAGTTTTTTTATTTTGTAATGCATGCCTGAATGTCATAGCGCCCCATAGAGGTTTATACTGATATATGTAAATAAAATGATTTTAGGTAAAGAATTGCATTTCATCAGGATAGGGCAGTGTAGAGCCCATGAACTGCTTATGGGTGCCCCGCTTGGTCAGAGAATGAAGACGACGCAGTAATGTGAACCTTCACGCTTCGCGTTGAGCATCACAAGGAGGGAGTGTAGCCATCTGGGGTGGCCACTTCCCGATTACAAAATGGACACTTTGCAAAGATTGCAAGGAAAATGGACAATACTGAGAAAGCAAGCAAATGCAGGGTTTGTCTGTTGATTGGAGCCACAGCTCCCAGACAAGACTGATACTGCAAAACCATTACCATACTAATGAGCCATCCCCGGGGACAAAAGAGTAACATTTAAGTAAACGATACCAAGGCAGACACCCCGGCGCCAGAGGAGACCAGAACAAAGCAGGCCAACGGCCACCTAGGACACGCCCAGCAATCAGGGCACCCACTCCTCTATTGGAGGAAATTGATAGAAACGATTGGGAAACAGCCCAATTAATTGGGGCCAAGTTCAAGGCCCGCCCAAATGCACTTCGCGAAGCCCCATTTGGTATAAGAAGAATCTCCCAAGAGAAAATCCCTCTCTTGTGGCTCCGGCTCTCACCAAGGAGAGACCTGCCCAACAGCAACATCAGAACAAGTAAGTCCAAGGTCAACGCACGCTACGAGACTGGCGCTCCTAGCTGTTATTCCGTACCAGTTCGACCCCAACAGCCTCAGAACCGAACAACGGCCATTGTTCCTCTGACTGAGTGGGTGCCCGAAGTTAAGTATAGGCTTTAGCAGTAGTGATAGTTTAGTTTGTAGAGTTTTATGCATGCGTATATTTGACTGTGTGTGTAAATAAATGAGCATTGAGTTTGAACTTACTAACTGGTGTATTGAGTCTTTGATCAGTATTCGGTTGAACCTTGTGGCGGTATCGAGAGATACCTGGCGACTGTAGAGCAAAACGTAATTAGAATTAAGGAAGGCGACAATATTGGCCGCCATCTTCAGCGCCAAACTAAGAGAAACACAATTAGCAACACTCTGTATACACCTGGCAGATGTTCCATTGGGAGCACACTAATGCTCTTCACCAAAATGTTGTCCAGATTGGTTCTTACCGGAAGGTTGCATGTGTGCCATGCTTGCCATTTTGGAGTCAAAACAGCGCTGAAAAGAACAGTTGCTAAGGAGCTGAATTTTGCAGCCATTATTTTGTGTCAGCTCTGAATAGATCAACCCCCGGCTTCAAATACCATTCCCATGGAGATTTGACTGGCGTGACATTTTATTTAAAGGATGTGGTTTCTGATAGAGCCTGACTTTAAAACGGCAGAGTTTCCAGAAGCAGCATTTTGTCTCGGGCTATGGTTAGCAGGCTAACCAGTCTAGCTATGCATTTTGGTAAATATCTTGAAGTGGTCTGCGCTTCACCTCAGCTTGTGGGTTATTATTAATTGCGTTAATAGGAAATATATGATCAAACGTCGTGCATATGATTCATGCAGCTTTCATTGTTAGCCGAGCTACTAAGTGTCACCAGTACCCACTGCATTTTAATTTGGTCTGCAAACATTTGAGAAATGCTTTAAAAAGTTTTTACACTGATGTGTACATAGAATTATAATTAATATGCTGTTTTTTTTATTGCGCGTGTAAACAACAGAACAATAGAGGTTTGCTTAGAAACGAAAGCTGCACTTGTCCCTATTCTGGTAAAGTAGCAATATATCTATATATATTCTTCTGTTGTTGTGGATTTTGGGGACATTATGCATCCATTTCAATGATGCACAGCTGTTGGAGAACCATGCTTTACACCCGAATTTCCTGATCTCTGAACCAGTCAGTCAAGGTAATGGCTTCCAAATGATTGAAACTGAGGTCATCCATAAAATATGTCCAGGATCTGATAGTGCAATGCCAATCTATTCTCTGTGAAATCCTCAAAGTTAACATTTCCATGCTTCAATAGCAAACAGAAAAATCATAGTCTGAGGCGCGGGCGGGCTCCGGGGTCCTGGGGAGGGGCGGGGTGATCTGGCCCTGGGGGTGCCCCCACAGTGGCCTGGCTCGCGATTGGGGCCCACAGATCCGCGGGCGGGCCTGTGCCGTGGGGGCACACTTTTTCTTCTGCCTTCGCCATGGTCTTCACTATGGCGGAGGCGGAGGAGACCCCGTCCCCTGCGCATGGGCGGGGATGACATCAGCAGCCGCTGACACTCCCGCGCATGCGCGGACCCGCGTCGCCCGGCGAAGACCTTTCGGCCCCGGCTGGCATGGCGCCAAAGGCCTTTCCCGCCAGCCGGTAGAGCGGAAACCGCTCCGGCGCGGGCCTAGCCACTCAAGGTGAGGGTTTGGCCCCTAAAGGTGCGGAGACTTCCGCACCTTTGGGACGGCCTGATGCCGGAGTGGTTCCCGCCTCGCCAGGTAGGGGAGAATACCACCCCTTGGGCGAAATTCTCCCCCAACGGCGCGATGTCCGCCGACTGATGCCAAAAACGGCGCCAATCAGACGGGCATCGTGCCGGCCCAAAGGTGTGGAATGCTCCGCATCTTTGGGGGCCGAGCCCCAACATTGAGGGGCTAGGCCGGCGCCGGAGGGATTTCCGCCCAGCCAGCTGGCAGAAATGGCGTTTGGTGCCACGCCAGCTGGCGCGGAAAAGACATCCCCGTGCGCGCATGCGCGGGAGTGTCAGCGGCTGCCGACAGTTTCCCGCGTATGCGCAGTGGGGAGAGTCTCTTCCGCCTCCGCCATGGTGGAGGCCGTGGCGGAGGCGGAAGGGAAAGAGTGCCCCCACGGCACAGGCCCGCCCGATCGCGGGCCAGGCCACCGTGGGGGGCACCCCCCCGGAGTCAAATCGCCCCGCGCCCCCCCCAGGACCCTGGAGCCCACCCACGCCGCCTGGTCCTGCCGGTAAATACCAGCTTTGATTTACGCCGGCGGGACAGGCAATTTCTGGGCGGGACTTCGGCCCATTCGGGCCGGAGAATTGAGCGGGGGGTCCCGCCAACCGGCGCGGCCCGATTCCCGCCCCCGCCCAATCTCCGGTACCGGAGACTTCGGCGGGGGCGGGGGCGGGATTCACGGCGGCCAACGGCGATTCTCCGACCCGGCGGGGGGTCGGAGAATGACGCCCCTTATCTCTGTCTTAAATGAGCGACCTCTTGGGCGACATTCTCCGACCCCCCGCCGGGTCGGAGAATCGCCGGGGGCTGGCGTGAATCCCGCCCCCGCCGGTTGCCGAAGTCTCCGGCACCGGTTGGCGGGCCCCCCCGCTCGATTCTCCGGCCCGGATGGGCAGAAGTCCCGCCGATAAATTGCCTGTCCCGCCGGTGTAAATTAAATCACCTACCTTACCGGCGGTTCTAGATTCTCATGCAAGGAGAAACATCCTTTCTGCATCACTCCCCCTGTCAAGTTTTGATGGGTCTTCATTTTCTTTTCTTTTATCCGTCCATGCAGACTTCGGAAGATCTGGGAAGTTAGATATGCCTGTTTCAGCCTGGAAATATCCCAGCATAAAGAAATTTCAGGGGCGGGATTCTCCGACCCCCCTGCAGGGTCGGAGAATCGCCGGGGGCTGGCGTGAATCTCGCCCCCGCCGGTTTCCGAATACTCTGGCACCGGATATTCGGCGGGGGCGGGAATCGCACCGCGCCGGTTCGCGGGCCCCCCCCCGGCGATTCTCCGGCCCGCGATGGGCCGAAGTCCCGCCGCTGTCAACCCACGCCAGCTGGCATGGATTGAACCACCTTTGGGACGGCGGGACACGGCGTTGCGGGCGGGCTCCGGGGTCCTGGGGGGGGGGGGGGCATGGGGCGATTTGGCCCCGGGGGGTGCCCCCACGGTGGCCTGGCCCGCGATCGGGGCCCACCGATCCAAGGGCGGGCCTGTGCCGTGGGGGTACTCTTTTCCTTCCGCCTTCGCCATGGTCTCCACTATGGCGGAGGCGGAAGAGACCCCCTACACTGCGCATGCGCGGGGCTGCCGTGAGCGGCCGCTGAAGCTCCCGCGCATGCGCCACCCGGCAAAGTCCCGGCATCAAAGGCCTTTCCCGCCAGCTGGCGGGGCGGAAATCAGTCCGGCGCAGGCCTAGCCCCTCATGGTAAGGGCTCGGCCCCTCAAGATGCGGAGAAGTCCGCACCTTTTGGGCGGCGCGATGCCGGACTGATTCGCGCCGTTTTTGGCGCCGGTCGGCGGACATCGCGCCGATATCGTAGAATCCCGCCCATGGTCTCAGTGTTATGGACAGGAGGGGGATTAATTTAAACAGCCCTGATGTCCCCTCTCACTACTCGTTCGTGGATAGAAAATCATTCTGATTTCCCTCTTGAGAAGTGGGAGCATTTTTCCTGGGTGCTGTACCATCTGCTCCTAGTGGCAACGGGCTTGCAATCTGCAGAACACTTCAGATAAGGGTAAAATCAGAGGGTTGGTTAATTTTACACACACATAAAATGTGGGAAGGAGATTTTGCAAAATCCATCCCTTTCTGCACTCGTACAATAAAAAGGGATAAGGGAAAGTAAGGAGTACAGGGCAAGACCACAATAAAAATACGAGTTATGATTTTATGTGAGTCCAGAGCCCCGAATCAAAGTTTAATGACACAGGAGACATGGGGAGTTGAATAAGTCTTGAAGGTACAAGTTCCAGTAGCTTACAGAGTAGAGGAGGAACAGATTTCTTTGTGCTGCTACTTGCTCAATGGTAAAATGGTAGTCAGAGACAGATTGCTGGCCTGGACTTCTGTTTCTCTTTTGAGGTCAAGCAGTGATTGGAGATAATATCCAAAAGCTATAACATTGAAGGAGTTCAGGCAGCTTGGGGGAGGTCATTTAACATGCCTCCCAATTCATCTCCTGGGTATAGGACAGAATTATGCATTTTATCAGGTCTGAAATTTTGAGGTGTTTAATAAAGGAGCCAGGGTTCCTTTTCCCCTTTGGGACACAGGGGGTGGCCAGGATTCTTCTTTAGCAATGTAAAGAAACGTTGTACATTCAAATATAAGAACAAGGAGCTGGACTAGGACATTCAGCCCCTTGAGCCTGCTCCACCATTTAATAATATCATGGCTAACCTGATAGTAACCTCAAATCTGCATCCCGCCTACTCTCGAAAACCTATCACCCTCTTGCTTACCAAGAATCTATTCACCTCTGTTTTAAAAGTATTCAAGACTCTGCTTCCCCAATCTTTGAAGGAAGAGAGTTCCAAAGAGTCACGACTGTTTGAGAGAAAAATGCACCTCATCTCCGTTTTAAATGGGCAACCCCTCATTTTTAAACATTGACACCTAGTTCTAGACTCTCCCAAAAGAGGAAATATCCTCCCCACTTCCACCCTGTCGAAACTCCTCAGGATCTTATTGATCAAGTCGCCTCTTACTCTTCTGAACTCCAGGGATACAAGCATAGCCTGTCCAACCTTTCTTCACCAGACAACTTGCCCATTCCAGATATTAGTCTGGTAAACCTTCTCTGAACTGCTTCCAATGCATTTACATCCTTCCTTTAAATAAATGTACCAATACTGTACACAGTACCCCAACTGTGGTGTCATTAGTGCCCTTTATAGAGGAAGCATAACCTCCCTACTTTTGTATTTAATTCCCCTCACAATGAATGACAACATTGTATTAGCTTTCATAATTACTTGCTGTACAGTTCCAGGAAGCAGCATTAATGCCGTTTTTTTTAGGGTTAACGAGTTTTTGATGTTTATCTAAAGGTTAGAAATTCCTCTGGTATGAGTCATAGCTCGTCAGGTTAAAGCCTTGGTCAATGAAAGAAAAGCAATAATAATTTTATAGATGTGGTAAACCACTGTAAAAGGAGATGTAAGGTAGGACCTGCACTACAGGATCGCCGGTAGCTCCTGCCGGCTGGCTCCGCCCACGGAGAACTGTATAAATATGCATGACCTCCAGTGCCCTGCCATTTTGCCAGCTGCAGCAGGAGGCCACGCATCTGACTGTAATAAAGCCACAGTTGTACCCAACTTTAGTCTTTGTGTAATTGATCGTGCATCAATTTATTACAGTCAGATTTTCCACAGAATGGATATCCGAATTAAGCCCGATCGCCTGCAGCTGGATCTGTACTCGCCCAACGCCAGAAAAGACTTTACTCACTGGCTGGCATGTTTTGAGGCTTACATCAACGTGGCGGACCCCGCGCCAACGGAGGCTCAGAAGATAAACGTCCTGTACTCCAGACTGAGCTCCAGCGTGTTCCCATTGATCCAAGATGCCACGAATTACACAAAAGGAATGGAACTCCTTAAAGAACACTACGCGCAGAAGGCGAACACGCTCTTCACCAGGCATGTACTCGTCACCCGCTCGCAACTACCTGGTGAGTCCATCGAAGACTTCTGGCGGGCCCTAATTCCACTCGTCCGGGACTGTGACTGTCAGGCCATCACAGCCGCCGAACACGCGAATCTCCTCATGCGCGATGCCTTCATGACGGAGATTGCGCCGGACCGCACCTGAGAACGATTACTGGAAGGGGCCACGCTCGAACTGGCGGAGATGAAAACCTTGGCGCTCTCCATGACGGTCGCATCCCGTAACATACAATCGTACCCGTCCTGCCGTGCTGCCCACCCTTCTACTCCTTCCTACCCCTCCTGGACCCCGCCGATGACCTCCTCAGCCAGGGCCCTGCCTTCCCAATACACCTGCACAGCACGCCGATCCGCGCACCCCGGGGTCCCGCTGCTACTTCCGCGGTCAGCAGAAGCACCCCCGCCAACATTGCCCGGCCCGCACTGCCGTTTGTACAGCCTGCAGTAAAAAGGGCCACTTCGCGGCTGTGTGCCAGGCCCGCACAGTTGCTGCGATCGCGCCCGCTATCGCCCCCTCTCCCACGCCAGACGCACAATGGGAGCCGCCATTTTCTCCTCCCGGGTCCATGTGCGACCAATGGGCGCCGCCATCTTGTTCCCCTTCTGCCACGTGCACCCCATGGGCGCTGCTATCTTGTCCAGACCCCGCAATGTGCGCACCATGGGCGCCGCCATCTTGTCCCGACCCCGCAATCTGCGCACCATGGGCGCCGCCACCTTGTCCCCCACAGGGTGCTCTCGGGGGTGTGGGTTGGAGAAGGCAAGGTCTCGGCGATCTACCAGGAGATGCAGGAGGAGGAGGAGGCCTCGGTGGAGGAGCTGAAAGGTAAATGGGAGGAGGGGCCGGGGGAGGAGATAGACGAGGGTACGTGGGCGGACGCCCTGGGTAGGGTAAATTCTTCCTCCTCTTGCGCCAGGCTTAGCCTGATACAATTTAAGGTTCTGCACAGGGCACACATGAGTGGGGCAAGGCTGAGTCGGTTTTTTGGAGTAGAGGACAGGTGTGTGAGGTGTTCGGGGAGCCCAGCAAATCATGCCCACATGTTCTGGGCGTGCCCAGCGCTGGGTGGGTTCTGGAGGGGCGTTGCGAGGACGGTGTCTAAGGTGGTAAACATCGGGGTTAAGCCGAGTTGGGGACTCGCACTATTTGGGGTATCGGACGAGCTGGGAGTGCAGGAGGCGAAAGAAGCCGATATTCTGGCCTTTGCGTCCCTGGTAGCCCGGCGGAGGATCTTGCTAATGTGGAAGGAGGTGAAGCCCCCAAGCGTGGAAGCCTGGAACAGCGACATGGAGGGTTCATTAAACTGGAGAGGGTAAAATTTGCCTTAAGAGGATCTGTGCAAGGGTTCTTCAGGCGGCGGCAATTGTTCCTAGACTTTCTAGCGGAGCGTTAGGAGGTGGATAGCAGCAGCAGCAACTGGGGGGGGGGGGGGGGGGGGAGACTTTGTGTTTACTACTGTGTTTATTATCGTTTAATGGGGGGCTTGTATATTGGGGGAATACGTGACATAGCTATAAGATGTTTATTTATGTGTTCTTTGGTTTTTCTTATTTCTGTAAGGGGGGGTTTGGTTGAAAATATGTAAAAGTTTTGAATAAAAATATTTAAAAAAAAAAAAGATGTTGGCTCGAGCCATAAGGTCTTAAAGGGTCACATTGTGTGGTGAATGTATTCACCAGGAGATGTGGTGCCTGTGTAACCTTTAACCTTTAAGGATTGAGCTGGAACCCCGGTACAGAAGTCACTGGCAGGCTAGTTCTTTGTGTAATAAAGCCTTCGTTCACTTGTTCATATGTCTCGCTGTGAATTGATGGTATATCAATTTATTACACAATCAACATCACTATGGACGCCACTCTCAAGCCAGAAAAATCCGACTCAGACGCCCGTGCCCCAGAAGCCAAGGGGATCTTCTCTCACTGGCTCCGCTGCTTCGAGGCCTACCTTGGCTCCTCCGAAGCGCCTATTCCCGAAGCTCGCAAGCTGCACCTCCTCCACGCCCGGGTGAGCCATCGAATTTCAGTTTTGATCGAAAAGACGGCCACGTACGAGGCAGCAGTCGCGATTCTGAAGAAGCGCTTCATCAAGCCTGTAAACAAGGTGTTCACGTGGCATCTGCTCACTACCTGCCGGCAGCGCGCAGGGGAATCTCTGGACGGATATCTGGAAAACCTGACCCTACTCGCCAGAAACTGTAATTATCAAGACGTGACGGCTGAGGAGCACATGAAGCTGCAGATCCGGGACACCATTGTGGCTGGGGTCTGCTCTAATTACTTCAGGCAGCGATTGCTGGAAAACGGGGCAACCGACCTGCAGGACACGGTAGAGGTGGCCTACCATAGACTCAGCGCCTTCCCCGTGGACCCAGCGACCCCCATGTGGGCCCCGCCAATGCGGATGTCGCCAGACCCGGCCACACCACAGACCTGTGCCGCGCGGCTGCCCGCCCAGACCGGGGACCATCGTGCTACTTCTATGGCCAGGGCCAACACCCACGGCAGCATTACCCAGCCCGCTCCGCGACATGCAGCGACTGCGGCAAAAAGGGTCACTTCGCCAGAGTCTGTCTGGCCACATCGAAAGCCCAGAAGCCGAAAGCTCCTCAGGCCCGGCCCATGGACTCACAGGCCCACAGACCCCGTAATGCAGCTGCGTGACTGCCGGAAACGCCCCCTTCAGACGCGCCATCAGCCACGTGCAACTCGTGGGGGCAGCCATCTTCAGCTCAATCTGACACGTGCGACTCTTGGGGGCCGCCATTTTATGACCCAGATTCCTCCGACTACACTGATTACCCGCAGCTCGGAGCCGTCACCCTTGACCAGTCGCGGCCGAAGCACCTGAGGAGTTCCATGATGGTCGTCCGGATCAACGGTCACGAGACCCCCTGTCTCTTTGACTCCGGGAGCACGGAGAGCTTCATACACCCCGAAACGGTAAGGCGCTGCTCCCTGCGCATCTACCCCGCATCTCAAACGATCTCCCTCGCCTGCGGATCCCATTCGGTCCGGATCCGGGGGTACTGTGTCGCAAACCTCGCGATGCAGGGCGCTGAGTATGCCCATTTTAAGCTGTATGTCCTCCCTCACATCTGCACCCCTCTACTGCTTGGATTAGACTTCCAATGCAGCCACCGGAGCCTGACCCTGAAGTTCGGTGGACCCTTACCCCCCTCACAGTATGTAGCCTCGCGACCCTTAAGGTCGACCCCCCCCTCGCTCTTCGCGAACCTCACCCCCGACTGTAAGCCCATCGCCACCAGGAGCAGGCGGTACAGTGCCCAAGATATGACTTTTATCAAGTCAGAGGTCCAGCGACTCTTGAGAGAGGGGGTCATCGAGGCCAGCAACAGCCCCTGGCGAGCTCAAGTGGTTGTTGTCAGGACTGGGGAAAATAACCGGATGGTGGTGGACTACAGCCAGACCATTAACCTGTTCACGCAACTGGATGCGTACCCCCTCCCCCGCATTGCGGAGATGGTCAATCAGATCGCACAGTACCGGGTTTTCTCTCCGGTAGACCTGAAGTCTGCCTACCACCAGCTCCGCCCGGAAGATCGCCACTACACGGCTTTTGAAGCAGCTGGTCGACTCTTCCACTTCCTCAGGGTCCCTTTCGGCGTCACCAAAGGGGTCTCGGTCTTCCAGAGAATGATGGACCAAATGGTGGACCAGTACGGGCTGTGGGATACATACCCGTACTTGGACAATGTCACCATCTGCGGCCATGACCAGCAGGACCACGACGCCAACTTTAAGAAGGTTCTCCAAACCGCCCAATCCCTCAACCTCACGTATAATAGGGAGAAGTGCGTTTTCCGCACAAACCGCCTAGCCATACTCGACTATGTCATGGAAAACGGAGTCCTGGGGCCCAACCCCGACCGCATGCGCCCCCTCACGGAACTTCCCCACAGCCTCAAGGCCCTCAAACAGTGCCGGGGGCTTTTCTCATACTATGCCCAGTGGGTCCCCAACTGCGCGGACAAAGCCCGCCCACTTATTAAGACCACTACGTTTCCCCTGACGGCTGAGGCCCGCGCGGCCTTCAGCCGCATCAAGGCCGGTATCACTAAGGCCGCCATGCACGTGGTGGACAAGTCCATCCCTTTTCAGGTAGAGAGCAATGCGTCAGGCATCACCCTGGCTGCTACCCTCAACCAGGCGGGCAGGCCCGTAGCCTTCTTCTCTAGAACCCTCAATGCTTCCGAGATTCGACACTCCTCTGTCGAGAAGGAGGCGCAAGCTATTGTGGAAGCTGTCCGGCATTGGAGGCAATACCTAGCTGGTTGGAGGTTCACCCTCGTCACCGACCAACGGTCGGTAGCCTTTATGTTTGACAATGCACAGCGGGACAAGATTAAAAATGATAAGATCTTGAGGTGGAGGATCGAACTCTCCACCTACACTTATGACATTAAGTATCGTCCTGGGGAGCTCAACGAGCCCTCAGATGCCCTGTCCCGCGGTACTTGTGCCAGCGCGCAGGAGGACCGACTGTGGGTTCTCCACAACGACGTCTGCCACCCAGGGGTCACCCGGCCTGTCCTTTTTATAAAGTCCTACAACCTGCCCTACTCCACCGAGGAGGTCAGAGCCATGACCAAGGATTGCCAAGTCTGCGCGGAGTGCAAACCTCCCGGCCCTTTGAGCGCCTCAGTATCGACTTCAAGGGGTCACTCCCGTCCACCAACCGCAATCTGTACTTCCTGACCGTCATTGACGAGTACTCCCGCTTCCCTTTCGCTGTCCCTTGCCCCGACCTGACCTTGGCCACAGTAATAAAGGCCCTGCACAGCATCTTCATACTGTTCGGTTTCCCTGCATACATCCACAGTGACCGGGGCACATCGTTTATCAGCGATGAGCTGCGTCAGTATCTGCTCGGTAAGGGCATCGCCTCGAGCAGGACTACCAGCTACAACCCGCAGGGCAACGGGCAGGTGGAGAGGGAGAACACAACGGTATGGAAGGCCGTCCTTCTTGCCCTTCAGTCTAGAAATCTGCCAGTTCACCACTGGCAGGAGGTCCTCCCTGATGCGCTCCACTCCATTAGGTCACTCCTCTGCACAGCCACGAATGAGACCCCTCACAACCGCTTGTTTGTCTTCCCCAGGAAGTCCATCTCCGGGGTCTCGCTTCCATCCTGGCTAACAACTCCAGGGCCTGCCCTCCTCCGGAGGCATGAGAGGAGCCATAAGACCGAACCCCTAGGCGAGAGGGTCCAGCTGCTGCACGCAAACCCCCATTACGCCTACGTCGATCACCCAGACGGACGGCAAGAAACAGTCTCCCTACGGGACCTGGCGCCCGCTGGTTCGCCTGCCAACGCGCCCCCCCGCATCCCAGCATCACCTACCACCACCAACCGTGTCTCTGTCGCCCCCCTGGGGCTCCTGTGTCCTCTCGTGCCCAGGTCGCCCCCCCAAGCCCGCACTGCCCCCCGCGCCTTCACTGCTGCCACCCACCTGTAGACCACTACCCCGCAACCGTCTCCGACACGCCGGGCGGAAGCTCCGAACAACACGCTCTCGGAGTCACCATCATCTACGACGTCCATGCCCGCCGCACCACCAGAGCTGAGGCTGTCTAAAAGGACGATCCGGCCTCCGGATAGACTGGACATTTGACTCACATCACCCCCGCCAGACTTTGTGTTTTTTTTTAAACAGGGGGTGAATGTGGTGAATTTATTCACCAGGAGATGTGGTGCCTGTGTAACTTTTAACCTTTAAGGATTGAGCTGGAACCCCGGTGGGCTCCGCCTCTGGCTCCGCCCTCCCTGGGACGGTATATAGTCCTGCGCCCAGTGGGTGGCGCTCATTTGTACAGAAGCCACTGGCAGGCTAGTTCTTTGTGTAATAAAGCCTTCGTTCACTTGTTCATATGGTCTCGCTGTGAATTGATGGAATATCACATTGGCATCAGTATTGTTCTAATCTGTCCACTCTGCATACTTCTGATGTACATCCTTAACATCCAGACTAATGTCCTTACCAAGGTGATATTTTGCATGATTATTTCCTTTGATATTATTCTCTTTTAGCACTTCTCATCTCCCTGTTCACCTCCTCCTGACATACTTTATCTCCCTCATGATTTTCTCTTGTATTATTAATTGTAAGAATGAAAAGAGTTTGCTTGAGGCTCCTCTGGAAAGTAAGGATCACAGGATTTTTATGAGTCATTCAGCACAACTTGGGTTTCCATATATTTTGCATTAGTTTATCAAACATCATGCTCGAAGCAGGCAGCTCACTCACACACCTGACCACACTTCCAGGATGAATTCATCACCATTGGGAATTCCTGTTAATTGACCTCACTTACAGAGCCTGGCGGAAGCCCCAAAAATGCAACTTTCTTTGGGTGCAAGGACAATAAGAAGGCACTATTTAAAAGATTTTGAACATGAATTTTTTATTTATGAAGAAGCTGACTGCTGTACCGAAATAAATCTCGCAAATGGTTGTTCATTGTTTTTAACTGCCATTTCAAATCCCATTGCTCACAAACGCTGGTTTTAAAATGCTTATTTTTTGTGATAAACCTAATTTCAGGAGTATTAATGTATCACGTTCCCATTCTCAAGATTTCACCTGTACTTATTCTTAAGCTTAGCCTCACTATAGGGCTGTTTGGCACAGCAAGAGTTAATGTAGGATTGGCGAACTGTACCGGCTGCAGTGTGATGTCGAGAGTCACAGAAGGCAGGAGGCAGGATGTAGAGAGAGTCTGAGAGAAGTCAGTATGGAGATAATACTTAGCTTGGGCAATACTTGGAGGTTACGGGCGGGATTCTGCAATCCTGCGGCAGAGTGTCCACGCTGTCGTAAACGCCGTCGTGCTTTACGGCGGCATGAACGGGCAGCTCCCACGACTAATTCTGGCCCCTCCAGGGGGCCAGCACGGCATTGGAGCAGATCGCGCCGCTCTAGCTGCAGATCCTGGCACGAACTGTGCGCCGTGGGATTCGCGCATGCACAATTGCGCAGGCGCCAATGAGGACATGTGCAGTGGCACCGGCTCCAACGCGTGCATGCGCAGTGACCTCCTTCAACGCACCAGCCTCAATACAACATGGAAAAGAGGCCCCCAGCCACAGCGGCCGGTCCACCGATCGGTGGGCCCCGATCACGGGCCAGGCCACATCGGAGGCACCCCCACGGTCGGACCCCTCCCCCCCCCCCCCCCAAAGGCCGCCACCCGTCCCTTACACGCCGAGGTTCTGCCGGCCCAGAGCAGGTTAGAATGATGCTGGCGGGTCCCGGCTCTTTTCTTACGGCCGCTCGGCCCATCCAGGCCGGAGAATCAGTGGGCCAGCCACGTAGAGTGGCCCGCGACCGGCGCCGTGCCAACCATGCCAGCGCCAATGGCTTTGATCCTCCGCTCTACGGAGAATCGCGTGCTGGCAACAGGGCGGCGTGGCGCGATTCGCGCGGCCCGCCGGCGATTCTCCGACCCGGCGCGGGGTCGGAGAATCCCGCCAATGATTTTGTTTTGAAAAATCATTTATGGAAGGCGTACACTTATTGCTGGGCCACTGAAGAATCACATGTAGAAAGGGCATGAGGGAACCAGATGGGTTTTAACAAAAAAAAAATCCAGACTTTTATTGAACTTCAATCTGCCATGGTGGGATTCAAACTCAGGTGTCCAGAGAATTACCCTGGGTCTCTGAATTGCTAATCCAGAGGCAATACCACAACACCACCACCCCCTTATATAGATGGCATGTTAACAATCGACAGTTTATATTCAATCACACAGCCTCCAGGCCTCTTAGTAGGACATCAGAAAAGTTACAACACAATTCACAAGGGTTATTGTGACAGGTCCTATATTCTCACATCAATTTGAGCTTATCCCTCTTTAATAAGGACAGGGGAGTCCACAGCGAGTAAAATAAAGAAATGTAGGGCTCGATTCAACTAAATGGGAGCAAAGTCCCATAGCGACTGCATTTAGCCACGTGTTTCCCGGCGCTCGTGTAGTGTAATGGGCCTCAGGGGAATGCGCAGCCGATGCTGCACTTAGCCCCGTTTTGTACAGTGGGAAGCTCTGCTCACCAGAACGTCCCAGTGTAGCGAGAGATCGGAGCGCCATTTTGAAATGAAAAAGCCTCCGAAGCATACCCAGAACCATCCCCCCCCCAAACGCCCCATGGGAGGCCCCTGCACCCAACCCCCCCACACACCCCCTGCACCCCCAACACCCATGCAGTACCCAATCGCAAGTGCAGCACGAAATGCCAGCTTGGCACCCTGGCAGTGCCCATAACAGCTGGCAATGCCCAGATGGCACCAGCAGTGCCAGGGCACACCCCTGCCCAAAGGGCAAGTGGTTAGGGGCCTCCAATCCCTTGGGAGACCTCCACCAGTGCTGTTCCATCTGGTCCCCCTTTGTGGGGATGAGTATTGAAGGTCTCTGAGGCGAAGGGGATGAATCCCAAAGCCTCAGGTACCTTGGAAATCTACATATTAGACTAAGGCTTACTGTCTCGCTCCAATATGCAGATTTGCCAAAAAATGATCCCGTCCACAATGGACAGGATTTATATCACAACGTCTTACGAAACCGCGTTGGATCTTGCAAGGCATTGCGAGCGGGGTATGTCCCGGGAGCGGGGTCTCTCGGCTTTTATCAATCACGCTGCACTGCAGCGAGTTGCTTTTCAGGCACAGCGTGGCCGTTGGATCGCTCCCGGAGTTTTATTTACAACATAATATATACACTACCCGGTAGATCCCAGGCTGGATTCTCCATCGGCGGGAGTCTCCGTTTTGCCGGCATCCCTGGGGTTTCCCGACGGCGTGGGGCTGCCCCACAATGGGAAACCCCATTGACCAGCCGGCATAACGGAGCAGCCCGCCGGCGTGCGGAAACAAAAATTTGTTGCGTCGGGACGGAGAATCCATCCCCCCTACTTTGTTCCTGTTCTGCTTGATGCTAAACTGGCTGACCAATTATACAAGGGTTAATAGAGATCCACTGCCCCTAGCAGGCAGTTCGTACTCTGCAAGGACCACGGGCTATATAATCATTCTCACCCCATAGGTCCATGCGGGCTATTACATCCCCGCCCTAAAGTCCAAAGACCCCCTTGATGACTCATGCGGCAGGTAAGGAGGAGCAGAAGAGGACGCTGGATTCTTCTTGGCCTCGGCAAATCGTCATTGAGCTGATGTGCCGAATCGGTCGGCGTATACCTTTCTGGTGGGCAGCACAGTAGCACAAGTGGCTAGCACTGTGGCTTCACAGCGCCAGGATCGCAGGTTTGATTCCCTGCTGGGTCAGTGTCTGTGCTGTGTCTGCACGTTCTCCCCGTGTCTGCGTGGGTTTCCTCCGGGTGCTCCGGTTTCCTCCCACAGTCCAAAGACGTACAGGTTAGGTGGATTGGCCATGCTAAATTGCCCTTAGTGTCCAAAAAAGGTTAGGAGGGGTTATTGGGTTACGGGGATAGTCGGAGGATCCAGGGCAGGTTTCCATCAAGGAACCTCATGAGGGAGCAACTTCCGTGAGTGAATGTGATCGAAATGCTGCCACATCTGGTGACACAAACGTGGTATGAGACTGGTCCTGTTTGGCGGATGGCAATTCCAGAGAGCCAGCGAGCACTGTCGTTGAAGTTACGAACGAACACCGCACTCATCTGGTGCGGTGTTGAAGAGGTCAGCTTCAAATTGGGCAATGCCCTTGCAAATCTTGGCTGCAGCGCACCTTCGCACCAATGTTAAAGATAATCAAACTCAGTCGCGTATGAAACCTAAGACCTATTAACATCCCAACGGGGGGCCACCCCAGTTACTGTGTGCAGCATGGTCCTGAATGAGAATAAAAATCTTGCCAACCTGTTGTCTATCAAGTCAGTGGGCTGTCTCTTTAGCCACTGTTTAACCATCTGCTGGCCCTCTCTGCCAAGCCATTCAATGCCGGATGGTATGGGGCAGAGAGGACATGTTCGTTGTGGAATTGCTTCGCTCTGTCTATTATTTGCTGCTTATGCTGTTTGGCAACGAATGCATCAGATCTAAGCTCTGCAGTCCTGCCACATCCAACCGTGAATGGTGCTGGACAATTAAACAACTCACCGGAGGAGGAGGCACCACAAATATCCCCATCCTCTAAGATGGAGGATCCCAGCACATATGTGCAAAAGGCATTCGCACCAATCTTCAGCCAGAAGTGCTGAGTGGATGATCCATCGCGTTCTCCTCCGGAAGTCCCCAGCATCACAGATGTCAGTCTTCAGCCAATACGATTCACTCCATGTGATATCAAGAAATGGCTGAGGCACTGGATACTGCAAAGGCTATGGGTCCTGATAATATTCCGGCAATAGTATTGAAGATGTGCTCCAGAACTTGCCGCACCCCTAGCCAAGCTGTTTCAGTACAGCTACAACACTGGCATCTATTTGGCAATGTGGAAAATTGCCCAGGTGTGTCCTGTACATAAGAAACAGGACAAATCCAACCCTGGCAATTACCGTCCTCTCAGTCTACTCTCCATCATCAGCAAAGTGATGGAAGGAATCATCAACAGGGCTATCAAGCGGCATTTACTCGGCAATAACCTGCTCACGGACGCTCAGTTTGGGTTCCACCAGGGTCACTCAGATCATGACCTCATTACAGCCTTGGTTCAAACATGGACAAAAGAGCTGAATGCTAGAGGTGAGGTGAGAGTGACTGCCTTCGACATCAAGGCAGCATTTGACCGAGTATGGCATCAAGGAGCCTTAGCTAAACTGGAGTCAATGGGAATCAGGGGGAAAACTCTCTGCTGGTTGGAGTCATACCTGACACAAAGGAAAATGGTTGTGGTGGTTGGAGGTCAATCATCTCAGCTTCAGGCCAGTACTGCAGGAGTTCCTCAGGGTAGTGTCCTCGGCTTAACCATCTGCAACTGCTTCATCAATGACCACTATTCCATCATTAGGTCAGAAGTGGGAATGTTTGCGGATGACTGCAAAATGTTCAGCACCATCCGCGACTTCTCAGATAATGAAGCAGTCCATGTCCAAATGCAGCAAGACCTGGGCAACATCCAGGCTTGGGTTGACAAGTAGCAAGTTACATTCATGCCACACAAAGTTTCAGGCAATGACCTTCTCCTACAAGAGAGGATCTAACCTCCGTCCCTTGACATTCAATGGCATTACAATCGCTGAATCCCCCACAATCAACATCCTGGGGGCTACCATTGATCAGAAACTGAACTGGACTAACCATATTAATGCTGTGGCTACCAGGGCAGGTCAAAGGCTAGGAATCCTACAGTGAGTAACTAACCTCCTGACCCCCCAAAGCCTGTCCACCATCTACAAGGCACAAGTCAGGAGTGTAACAGAATACTCTCCACTGGCCTGGACGAGTGCAGCTCCAGCAACACTCAAGAAGCTCGACACCATCCAGGGCAAGCAGCCCGCTTGATTGCTATTCCTTCCACAAACATTCAAATCCTCCACTACCGACGAATAGTGGCAGCCATGTGTACCATCTACAAGATGCACTGCAGTAACTCAACAAGGTGCCTTAGACAGCACCTTCTAAACCCACAACTACTACCTCCGAGTCACTCACCACCCTGACATGGAAATATATCACCGTTCCTTCGCTGTCGCTGGGGCACAATCCTGAAACTCCCTCCCTAACAACACATTGGTTGTACTTACACCTCAAAGACTGCAGCGGTTCAAGAAGGCAACTCACCAACACCTTCTGAAGGGCAACTAGGGATGGGCAATAAATGCTGGCCTAACCAGCGACGCCCACACCCTGTAAATGAATTTTTAAAAGGGCCAACCCCCCCCCCCTCGACTGCCACCCCATATGGAGCACCACTTTCCTTATCCTGGCCACCTTCCCTGCCCACATAAATGGAGAGACCAGCCTATCACCCATTTAAAAAATGACTTTGGTAAAAAGACCAGCAGACTCTGAAACGGGAACAAAAAACATGGCAGAATGCTCATCTCCACTGCCTGCACCCAGCCTGCCAACAACAAGGGGAGACTATCCCACCGCAACAAGTCCTCCTTCACCTGGAGGGCATGCAGACGGGCAAGGCTCCGGGGCTGGACGGTTACCCGGTAGAATTCTATAAGAAGTTCTCAGAGGTGTTGTGCCCAGTGTTGATGAGGATCTTTAATGAGGCTAAAGAGAGGGGAATCCTTCCCCCAACGATGTCGCAGGTCATGATTTCACTCATCCTTAAATGAGAAAAAGAACCGGAGTAATGTGGGTCATGTAGGCCAATCTCGCTTTTGAACGTAGATGCCAAGCTGCTGGCTAAGATTTTGGCCACTAGGATAGAAGACTGTGTCCCGGAGGTGATAGGGGAGGACCAAACCGGATTTGTGAAGGGTAGACAGCTCAATGGTAACGTTCGGCGGCTTTTGAATGTAATTATGATACCCTCAGAAGGAGAGGAGGCGGAGGTGGTGGTTGCGATGGACGCAGAGAAGGCTTTTGATCGGGTGGAGTGGGAGTATCTTTGGGAGACGCTGGGAATGTTTGGGTTTGGTGAGGGCTTCATCGACTAGGTGCGATTGCTCTACCAGGCGCCGGGAGCGAGTGTCGGCACGAACCGGCTGAGGTTGGGGTACTTTAAGCTACACCGAGGGTCGAGGCAGGGGTGCCCCCTCTCCCCGTTGCTGTTTGTTCTGGCTATAGAGCTGTTGGCCATGGCGCTGAGAGCATCAAGGAAGTGGCAGGGGCTGGTTCGAGGGGGTGTGGGGGGGGGGGGGGGGGGGCTGGAGCACCGGGTTTCGCTGTACGCGGATGATCTGCTCTTGTACATCTTGGACCCGGTGGAGGGGATGGGGGAGGTTTTGCAGATCTTGTGGGAATTTGGCAGGTTCTCAGGGTACAAATTGAACATGGGAAAAATTGTTCGTGATCCAGGCAAGGGGGCAGGAGAGGAGATTGAAGGAGCTGCCGCTCAGGGTGGTAGAGAGGAACTTTCGCTACCTGGGAGTACGGGTGGCTCGGAAGTGGGAGGCATTACACAGGCTCAACCTAACCCGGCTGGTGGAGCAAATGGAGGGGAATTTAAAAGATGGGATATGCTCCCGCTATTGCTGGCGGGGAGGGTGCAGACCGTGAAAATGACGGTGCTCCCCAGATTTTTGTTTGTCTTCCAGTGCCTCCCCATCTTCACCCCTAAGGCCTTTTTCAAACGGGTAAACAAGATTATTTTGGGCTTTGATTGGGCGAATAAAACCCCACGGGTGAAGAAAATGTTGTTGGAGCGCAGTTGGGGGGAGGGTGGGTTTGCGCTGCCGAACTTCTGCAACTACTACTGGGCGGCGAATATAGCGATGATTAGGAAGTGGGTAATGGGGGAGGGGCCGGCATGGGAGCGGATGGAGGCGGCATCATGCAAAGGCACCAGTTTGGGAGCACTGGTAACGGCACCTCTGCCAGTCTCGTCGGCCCGGTACTCCACTAGTCCGGTGGTGGTGGCGGCATTGAGGATCTGGGGGCAATGGAGGATGTATAAAAAGGTGGAGGGTGCGTCAGTCTGGACCCCGATTTGTAATAACCACAGGTTTGTGCCGGGCAGGATAGATGGAGGGTTCCGAAGTTGGCAGAGAGCAGGAATTCGACGGATGGGGGATCTATTCATAGACGGGAGTTTTCGCAGTCTGAAGGCGCTGGAGGACAAGTTCAAGCTGCCGCCAGGGAATGGTTTCAGATATTTACAAGTCCGGGACTTTCTGAGGACACAGGTGTTGGCTTTCCCGCTGATCCCGCCACGGGGGATACAGGACACAGTAGTGTCCGGTACCTGGGTGGGGGAGGGGAAAGTGTTGGATATCTATCAGGAGTTGTTGGAAGCGGAGGAGACCCCGGTGGGGGAACTGAAGGGCAAGTGGGAGGAGGAGATAGGTGGGGAGTTAGAGGCGGATCTGTGGGTGGATGCCCTAAGCAGGGTTAATTCCTCCTCATCATGTGCCAGGCTCAGTCTAATACAGTTTAAGATGGTACACCGGGCACACATGACGGCGGCGAGGGTGAGCAAGTTTTTGGGGGTAGAAGATAGATGTGCGAGGTGTGCGGGAAGCCCAGCAAACCATGTGTAGTAGTCTCTGCAGAGGTATTACAGTACCTGGTAATGCTGGAACACCATTGGTAGATATTGTATGTTTCCCATTGGTCAAACTGTATGGTAGCTCCGCCCTGCTAGGCGGGGTATAAGAGTCTGTGCCGCCCCAGCAGCCTTCATTCTGTACCTGAGCTGCTGGGGGAACCATCTAGCTTATTAAAGCCTTCAGTTGGACTACAACCTCGCTTTAGTGGTCATTGATCGTGCATCAATTTAATAAGCTAGATTTAAAAGGATGGAGCTCCGAATCAAGCTGGCGTGTCTGCAACTCAGCCCCCACGCGGCGAACTCAGCGGCAATCTTCAAGCACTGGCTGGCATGTTTTAAAGGATATCTCGGAACGGCCGAAAATACACCCACAGGAGAGCAGAAAATGCAAGTCCTGTACTCGAGGGTGAACCCGGAGATTTACACACTCATCGAGGAAGCGGAAGACTTTGCTGCAGCAATAGAGCTGCTAAAAGGACATTATATTCGCCCGGTAAACCAGGTCCACGCCCGACATCTGCTAGCAACGAGGTGACAAATCCCTGGGGAATCGCTGGAAGAATTCTACTGTGCACTCCTGGTGTTATGGAGAAACTGCAGCTGCCCGCAAGTTTCGGCAAGCGAACATACAGAACTCTTGGTCCGGGAGGCTTTCGTGGCAGGTATGCTGTCCTCCCAAATCCGCCGGCGATTGCTGGAAAAAGACACTCTGGGTCTCAAGGAGACACGGGCTCTTGCAGGCTCCCTGGATGTGGCCTCCAGAAATGTCCGTGCTTATGTTCCCGACCACGCGGCAGCCCCCTGGGAAGCGTGGAACCCCTCCGCAACCGACCCCAAAACATCCCCCATCCCCCCACAAGCTTGTGCTGCAAGGCGGCCTGGCAACCCCAGGTGGCCCGCTGCTACTTTTGCGGGCAGGCCAAGCACCCCCGGCAGCGCTGCCCGGCCCACGCATCCAGCTGCAAGGGATGCGGTAAAAAGTGCCAATTTGTGGTGGTATGCCAGGCCCGTGCAGTCGCCGCGGTCTCCGGCGGTGAATGCGGACCGCCACCACAAACCTCTCCATGATCCCTGGGCGGCCAGTGGGCGCCGCCATCTTCCTACTCCAGGGCCATGTGCGGCCCCCGGTTCCCGCCATCTTGTCCCGCGGACGCCACGCTTGATGGATGGACGCCGCCATTTTGTGCACCCCCAGCCATGTGCGACTAATGGGAGCCGCCATCTTGGATGGACTCCCAGGACCCCAGCTCGGCTGACCACACACCGCCCGAAGAGAACACTCAACTGCTGAGATTAGCCTCGGTGACCCTGGATCAGTCCCGGCCTCGAACACTCTCAACTGCTACAACAACTGTACTTATCAACGGGCAGGAGACGTCCTGCTTAATCGACTGTGGGAGCACGGAGAGCTTCATACACCCCGACACGGTAAGGCGCTGTTCTCTCCTCGTCCACCCCATTAATCAAAAAATCTCCCTGGCCTCAGGTTCCCACTCAGTAGAGATGAAGGGGTTTTGTGTAGCAAACCTCACAGTCCAGGGCAGGGAGTTTAAAAATTACTGGCTCTACGTCCATCCCCACCTCTACACGGCCACACTCCGAGATTTAGACTTCCAGTGTAATCTCCAAAGTCTAACTTTCAAATTCGGCGGCCCTATACCCCCCTCATTGTCTGCGGCCTCGCGACCCTCAAGGTCGACCCGCCTTCCCTGTTTGCGAACCTCACCCCGGATTGCAAACCCGTCGCCACCAGGAGCAGACGGTACCGTGCCGAGGATCGGATCTTTATTAGGTCAGAGGTCCAAAGGCTACTGAGGGAAGGAGTCATTGAAGCCAGTAACAGCCCCAGGAGAGCTCAAGTAGTGGTGGTAAAGACCGGGGAGATGCATAGGATGGTCATCAACTACAGTCAGACCATCAACAGCTTTACGCAGCTGGACGCGTACCCTCTCCCCCGCATATCCAACCTGGTAAACAGGATCGCGCATTACAAGGTCTTCTCCACGGTGGATCTTAAGTCCGCCTACCACCAGCTCCCCATCCACACTAGTGACCGCAAATACACTGCCTTCGAGGCAGATGGGTGGCTCTATCGCTTCTTAAGTACTCCCTTCGGTGTCACCAAAGGGGTCTCGGTCTTCCAGCACGAGATGGACCGAATGGTTGACCGGTATGGTTTACGGGCAACATTCCCGTATCTCGATAATGTCACCATCTGCGGCCACGACCAGCAGAACCACGACACCAACCTTCGAAAATTCCTCCAGACCGCAAAGATCCTTAACCTTACATACAACAAGGATAAATGCATGTTTAGCACTGACCACCTAGCCATCCTCAGCTACGTAGTGCGAAATGGAGTTACAGGGCCTGACCCTGAACGCATGTGCCCCATTATGGAGTTCCCCCTCCCTCACTGCTCCAAGGCCCTGAAGCGCTGCCTAGGGTTTTTCTCTTACTATGCCCAGTGGGTCCCCAACTATGTGGACAAGGCTCATCCCCTGATCCAATCCACAGTTTTTCCCTTGTCGATAGAGGCCCGCCAGGCCTTCAGCCGCATCAAAGCAGACATTGCAAAGGCCACGATGCACGCCATCGATGAGTCCCTCCCCTTCCAGGTCGAGAGCGACGCGTCTGATGTAGCTCTGGCGGCCACCCTCAACCAAACGGGCAGACCCATGGCCTTCTTCTCAGGTACCCTCCATGCTTCTGAGATCCGCCACTCCTCAGTCGAAAAGGAGGCCCAGGCCATAGTAGAAGCTGTGCGACATTGGAGGCATTACCTGGTCGGCAGGAGATTCACTCTCCTCACTGACCAACGGTCGGTTGCATTCATGTTCGATAATGCACAGCGGGGCAAGATAAAGACCGATAAGATCTTGCGGTGGAGGATCAAACTCTCCACCTACAACTACGAGATCTTGTATCGCCCTTGGAAGCTAAATGAGCCTCCTGATGCCCTGTCCCGCGGCACGTGTGCCAACGCACAAGTGGACCTCCTCCGAGCCCTCCGCGAGGACTTCTGCTACCCGGGGGTCACTCGCTTTTTCCACTTTATCAAGACCCGCAACCTGCCCTACTCCATCGAGGAGGTCAGGACAGCCACCAGGGACTGCCAAATCTGCGCGGAGTGCAAACCATTATTCTACTGGCCAGAGAAAGCGCACCTGATAAAGGCTTTCCATCCCTTTGAACGCCTCAACATGGACTTCAAAGGCCCCCTCCCCTCCACCAACCAAACACCTCATGAACGTCTCCTTGCCTTCTCCAGGAAGTCTTCCTCTGGGACCTCGCTTCCGACCTGGCTGCCAGCTCCCAGACACATCCTGCTCCGAAAACACGTGTGGGCGCTAAGTCGGACCCATTGGTCGAGAGGGTCCATCTTCTCCACGCTAACTCCCAGTACGCCTACTATCACTTAAGTTCGACCCTTAAGTTCGGCGTACCCCGACGGCCGACGATACGGTCTTCCTACGAGACCTGGCGCCCGCCAGAGCCCCACACACACCCCAGCCACCAGCCCCACCCTCCCTCCCACCAGTGCACCTTACAGGAGTGTCGGTCCTTCCGCCGGCCCCGTCTAGGCCCCCCCACCCACCGACGCACCCCGCAGATGCTCCCTTCCCAGGTCAACCGTTTTCCCCACCAGCGCCATCTAGGGGTGTCGAAGCTGCCACAGGGATCAAGGCCACACTCCCGGAGTCACAGACGCCCGAGCCTCCACCGGAGTCACCACCGAAGCTTCGACGATCACAGAGGACGACCAGGGCCCCTGATCGACTGATTGCTTCATTTTAAAGTGTATAATCATAAATTGTAAATAGTAAATAGAATTGTAAATAGTTACAAAACGCTGTACGGAGGTATTACGGCACCTCCATAACATATAATTTCTGCCAAGTTACCATGCTGTAATGTCAGGCCACCACCCCCGCCGGACTCTTTTTTAACAGGGGGTGAATGTGGTAGTCTGTGTAGAGGTATTACGGTACCTGGTAATGCTGGAACACCATTGGTAGATATTGTATGTTTCCCATTGGTCAAACTGTATGGTAGCTCCGCCCTGCTAGGCGGGGTATAAAAGCCTGTGCCGCTCCAGCAGCCTTCATTCTGTACCTGAGCTGCTGGGGGAAACATCTAGCTTATTAAAGCCTTCAGTTGGACTACAACCTCGCTTTAGTGGTCATTGATCATGCATCGCCATGTCCATATGTTTTGGGCATGCCCGAAGCTTGGAGGATTCTGGCAGGGGTTTGCCAAGGCAATGTCCAAGGTGCTAGGTATGTGGGTGGTGTCGAGTCCAGAGGTAGCGATCTTTGGAATGTCAGAAGACCCCGGAGTTTCGGGAGTGAAAGAGGCCGACGATTTGGCCTTTGCCTCCCTGGTAGCCCGGAGACGGATCCTTTTAATGTGGAGGGACTTGAACACCCAAGTGTGGAGACTTGTGTCGGTGACATGGCTGGGTTTCTTAAGCTGGAGAAAATAAAGTTTGCCTTGAGGGGGTCAATGCTGGGGTTCTCTTGGAGGTGGCAGCCGTTCGTTGACATTTTCGGGGAAAATTAAAATGTCAGCAGTGTGGTAGTCACCACTGTTGTATAAGAGGTAATACGGTAAGGCTCCTGTACTACAGGTACGGGGGTAGATCCCTGCCTGCTGGCTCCGCCTGCTCCCTCACGGTACACCCCATTACCCAATGCATCTCCCTGGCCTCCGGATCCCACTCCGTGGAGATCTGGGCGTACTGCACCGCCACCCTCACCATCCAGGGCGTAGAGTTCAGCAACTTCAGGCTCTACGTTGTCCCCAACCTCTGCGCTGCCTTGCTACTCAGCCTGGACTTCCAGTGCAATCTCCAAAGTCTGACCCTGAAATTCGGCGGGCCCCTACCACCCCTTACTGTATGCGGCCTCGCGACCCTTAAGTTTGACCCACCTTCCCTGTTTGTGAACCTCACCCTGGATTGCAAACCCGTCGCCACCAGGAGCAGACGGTACAGTGCCCAGGACAGGACCTTCGTCAGGTCGGAGGTCCAGCGGCTACTGCGGGAAGGGGTCATTGAGGCCAGCATCAGCCCCTGGAGAGCCCAAGTGGTAGTTGTAAAGACTGGGGAGAAACACAGGATGGTCATTGACGACAGTCAGACCATCAATCGGTGCATGCAGCTTGATGCGTACCCCCTTCCATGCATATCTGATATTGTCACTCAGATTGCACAGTACCGGGTCTTCTCTACAGTGGACCTAAAATCTTCTGACCACCAGCTCCCCATCCGCAAGGCGGACCGCCAATACACTGCATTTGAAGCAGACGGCCGCTTTTACCACTTCCTTAGGGTTCCCTTCGGCGTCACTAATGGGGTCTCGGTCTTCCAACAGGGAGATGGACAGAATGGTTGACCAGTACGATCTGCGGGCCACCTTCCCATACCTGGATAACATCACCATCTGCGGCCACGACCAGCAGGACCACGACGCTAACCTTTTAAAATTTCTCCACACCGCCAAACTCCTGAACCTATCGTATAATAAGGAGAAGTGCGTGTTCAGCACCAACCGCTAAGCCATCCTTGGCTATGTGGTGCAAAATGGAGTCCTAGGGCCCGACCCCGATCGCATGCGCCCCCTCATGGAACTCCCCCTCCCCCACTGCCCCAAGGCCCTCAAACGATGCCTGGGGTTCTTCTCGTACTATGCCCAGTGGGTCCCTAACTATGCGGACAAGGCCCGCCACTCATTCACTCCACAGTTTTCCCCCTGATGGCCGAGGCTCACCAGGCCTTCAACCGTATCCAGGCCGACATCACCGAGGCCGCGAAACACGCGATCGACGAGACCCTCCCCTTTCAAGTTGAGAGCGATGCATCAGATGTCTCTAGCCGCCACCCTCAACTAGGCAGGCAGACCCGTGGCATTCTTTTCCCGCACCCGCCACGCCTCCGAAATTCGGCACTCCTCCGTCGAAAAGGAGGCCCAAGCCATCGTTGAAGCTGTGCGGCATTGGAGGCATTACCTGGCTGGCAGGAGATTCACTCTCCTCACTGACCAACGGTTGGTTGCCTTCATGTTCAACAACACACAGCGGGGCAAGATCAAAAATGATAAAATCTTGAGGTGGAGAATTGAGCTCTCCATCTACAATTACGAGATTTTGTATCGCCCCGGTAAATTCAACGAGCCCCCCGATGCCCTATCCCGAGGTACATATGCCAGTGCACAAGTGGACCGACTCCGGGCCCTACACGATGGTCTCTGTCACCCAGGTGTCACCCGGTTCTTTCACTTCATTAAGGCCCGCAACCTACCCTACTCCATTGCAGAGGTCAGGGCGGTGACCAGAGACTGCCAGGTCTGCGCGGAGTGCAAACCACACTTCTGCCGGCCAGACCGGGCGCACCTGGTGAAGGGCCCCCCGTCCCTTTGAACACCTCAGCTTGGACTTCAAAGGGCCCCTCCCCTTGTCCGACAGAAACACGTACTTCCTTAACGTGGTTGACGAATACTCCAGATTCCCCTTCGCCATTCCATACCCCGGATATGCAGTCTGCCACAGTCATCAAGGCCCTCAATACCATCTTCACTCTTTTCGGCTTCCCCGCTTATGTCCACAGCGACCGGGGATCCTCCAATATGAGTGATGAGCTGCGTCAATTCCTGCTCAGCAAGGGCATTGCCTCGAGCAGGATGACCAGTTGCAACCCCTGGGAAAACGGGCAGGTGGAGAGGGAGAACGGGACGGTCTGGAAGGCCGTCCTGCTGGCCCGACAGTCTAAAAGTCTCCCGGTCTCCCGCTGGCAGGAGGTCGTCCCCGACGCCCTCCACTCCATCCGATCGCTACTTTGCACTGCGACTAATGCAACCCCCCATGAACGTCTGCTTGCCTTCTCTAGGAAGTCCACCTCTGGGGTCTCGCTCCCAACGTGGCTGGCAGCTCCAGGACCCGTTCTCCTCCGCAAACACGTGCGGCTCCACAAGGTGGACCCTTTGGTCGAGAACGTACAGCTACTCCATGTGGGCGTACCCCGACAGCCGCCAAGACACAGTCTCCCTCAGGGTCCTGGCACCAGCTGGGTCCCCCACCCCCCCAACTGCCCCGTCGCCACCCATCTCCCCCCCAGCTCACCTCACCACAGCCCCCGCCCCAGGACGATCCATCCTTCCATTGGTTCCACCCGGGGATGAAGATGAGGACTACACGCTCCCGGAGTCACCGGCGACCCCTGCATCGCCATCGGGACTGCGGCGCTCACAAAGGAGGATCAAGGCACCCGACCGGCTGAATTTGTGAACTTTTTCAGAACTGTACACTTTTAAAAAAAAATGTAATTGCATGTAAATAGTTTTCCACCCCCCCCCCCCCCCCCCCCGCCGGACTCTTTTATAACAGGGGGTGAATGCGGCGGCACCACTGTTGTATATAGTGCGCGTATAAGAGGTAATACGGTAAGGCTCCTGGACTGCAGGTACGGGGGTAGATCCCTGCTTGCTGGCTCCGCCCAGTAGGCGGAGTATAAGTGTGTGTGCTCACCGAGCAGCAGCCATTTCGGCAGCAGCTGTAGGAGGCTACACATCTCTGTGTAATTAAGCCTCGATTACTCTCTACTCTCGTCTTGTCATGATTGATAGTGCATCAAGCAGAAGCAGCATTCTGAAGGGGGGGCAGGTAGGTGCAATATGGTTAAGGAATGTACAGAAGGGAAATGTCTGGTTTACCATGTTGATGTTTATGGTATTATTGTTTTGTTTGTTATTGTTGTAAAAACTTTGCAAATGCTTCAATAAAAATATTTTTTAAAAAAAGAATAAAGACACTGAACCAGTGACCCCTCCTCACCCAGGTTTGTGACACTGAGGCGATATCCCAGCCGAATGGTGACAATTCAAGGGGTCTCTCCTGGATTAATACCTTTTGCGGGACCCCACCTGGGGTTGTTCAGAACCTCTGACCCACTCTGATCACTCCCAACACTCACTTCCCCTCCCACTGCACGGCAAGCCTAGGAGATTCAACATGTTCCCTTTTGCCTTCTTGGATAAGCAGCGGCGTCGCAACTTTCAAAATTTTACATTTGAGCCTGGTCTGCCAGGGAAACCCCAGCAAGGTCCGGTGGTACCCCAGGGTTCTGTGGGATCCAGTGTGGGAAACTCTGCACCAACCCATTGAGGGTGTCGTTGCCCACTTTAAGAACTTTTTTCTCCCCCAATAGGTGGGTTATCTATCTCACTGCAAAAACATTTCAGAATAAATTGGCAAAGTTTTCTGATTCCCGCAATGTGTTAATAATTGTAGATATGAGCTGTTAACTGTTATAAAAATGAGTTCATGATAGATGCATGGTTATGGACAAATTCACAAGCACTTATCCATGGGGAAATGGGAGGAAAAATGGTTTGCTCATTCCAGGTCTAATTAAATAGTGAAATGAACCAGAATGCTGATTTGCATGCCCTGAGTAATTTATGTGGCTTGAATGGAGATGGGGATGCAAGGCAATCCAAATAACACAGGGTCTGGTGCTGTTTCAGTTAGTGGCAGCAAAGAAGGGAGTGAATGGCAGGTTTGGGGATTTCATGAGGAGAAATTGAGAATGTCAATGATGTGTGTTCGTGTTGATTTGTGTAATGATAGAGGCCCGGGAATGAAACATCAGGAGTTTATTATGTTTGAACGCCACAGCTTTTTCTGTGTTACGCAGGGAATAGCATGTCATCACAGAGAGGTTACCTAACAAACCACAGTGTACAATGGCCTCCTAGTGGCGCTCACATGTAAGTCTTTGATTCCAAAATAATGCTCAGTGAATTTATAGATTGCTGTATGGATCCGGGGACAAAATATATTCAGTGTAATCTTGCAAATTGCTGTTGGCCACAGAGAGCTCGATCCGCTGACAATGGCACAGGCTTGGAAAATTGTCTCTATTATGTTGCTATGAAATGCTGGTTACTGAATTGCACTATTAAAGGCAATTCATTTAGCTTCCCAGGAGTATGCAAAAATTACTGAGCACGCCACAGCTTATTTTCTTGAAGCAAGTCAACTGCCAGGAGTGCATTTTAATCAGTTGATTTTGTAAGTACGTTTTTAAGAGTACATCTTTCTGACTCAAGATTACACATGTAGGCCTGTAAATTCAGCTGTACCGTGGCTGTTTTCAGGAGCTAACTAGCCGCCTAAACCCCCAATATGGCAGGCATAAGGTACTGACTTGAATGCCCTGGCTTGCAGTCTTTCACACAATGCCATGCAAAACGTAACTCTCTGTGACTGGGGCGTTTCTGAAGCTTTTTTCAGCATTCCAGGCAATCATTAATGTTTAGTAATTATGCCACTGGTGGGGTCGGGTGGATTGCTGGCGCAGTCTCATTTGGCAACAGGAATGTCCACCAACACAACTTCTGCCAAAGCGAAGCATGACACTTTGCTCGAGAGATACAGTGGTGTGGGTGCTTTTGGTAGAGTATGGGGCATCACTGAGAAAGCCTGACTTGCTGGGCACTCCTGGAGATTCTCCTCTTCCTCTAAACACCTCAGCCTGGAGAATTCCCTTTGGAAAACTAACTGACACCAGTGAGAAGTGTTGGGAGAAAATGTAAAGTAAGTCTGGTCAGGCTACTACAAGGTCACTAGTCAGATCAGTATAGTGTTGACCCACAGCTGAATATGTACAGCTGTTCATCTAGTTGAATAAAACAGTGTTGGATCTTCTCCTGTCTTAGATGTCTGTTTCTAACTTCCCTACAACGAGTGCAGTCCACATCGAACCAACCTGCCTAACACATCAGGGAACAGCCACCAGGCTGCAATTTTCCCAGAGTTGGCCAATTAATGGCCAGAGGGCAGGTTTGCCATCCAATTAATGACAGCAAGTGCCTCACAGAGCTGGAGCATCAATAGCAGGCCTTCCAGCCACGAAAACGCAGCAGGCAGGGTGCCACTATTTTCTGTCTGGCACAAACCTCATAATGCCTAAATGCCAGACTTTATTCATAAAAATTTATCATAAGCATTACAGAAACATTTCAAATTGTCTTGACTGTACATTTCCGGCAGGGTTACATGTTGTCTTGACTTTCATTCAATTTTGATATTATCATACACATATCACTCTTTACATTACAATTCCTTCTTAAGTATTTACAGTGGCATGTTTGTTTTTGGTACATTGGAGTGTTGGTTGCCCAGACCGAGGGACTTTACACTGTTACCCGCCCCTCGGTGTACATTTGCTGGTAAGACCTTACACCGTGGTCTTTCCCCATTGCGCCTTGGCGGCAGCTGCCCCAAGCTTGAGTGCGTCCCTCAGCACTTAGTCCTGGACCTTGGGATGTGCCAGTCTGCAACACTCGGTCGAGGACAATTCTTTGCTGGAAGATCAGCAAGTTTCGGGCAGACCAAAGAGCGTCTTTTACCGAGTTGATGACCTTCCAGCAGCAGTTGATATTTGTCTCGGTGTGTGTCCCTGGAAACAGTACGTAGAGCACCGAGTCCTGTGTCACAGATCTGTTTGGGATAAACCTTGACAAATACCACTGCATCTCTCTCCAGACCTTCTTTGCAAAGTTCAACTAGATGAACTGCTGTACATATTCAGCTGTGGGTCGACACTATACTGATCTGACTAGTGATCTTGTAGTAGCCTGACCAGACTTACTAGCTACCACATGGTGTTTGTGCTTGCTAGCTCGTGGACTCTGACTGTCTCAGTAGCTGAGTCCAGAGACAGCGGGAAACCTAGTGCCCTCTGGCTTTTTAGTGGTGGTGTCCTGTCTGGTGATTGGCTGTGCAGTGTTGTATGCTTACTGGTCATCCAATGTGTCAATCACTGCCTGTCTGCATCTCATTATATACATGAGTGGATATTATGACATCTTCCCCCTTTTTTTTTGAGTTAAATAAATACTGAGGTGTATATATATATATATATATGCCTGACTATATACAAACGGTGATTGAACAAATGTATATACATGGGAAGGTGTCGATAGTGCAGATACATGGCAAACTAAACAATATTTACAAGAGTTAAGTCGATGGATTCAGTCACAAAGATTTACAAAAGTTAAGTCTACAGATTCAGTCTTTGTGGCGGGCGACAAATTCTTGTAGATCGCCGCAGAGGTGATCAGGAGCCGCCTGCACGTGTTGAGGTGGGATCTCTGCCATTGCGGTGGTCGCGTGGGCTGGCAGGATCGCTGGCAGATCGGTGGCCTCGTGGCAGGGTACGTCCGGAGGAAGCATGATAGCCGGCGGAGCACTGCGGTCAGGTGGTGGGCGTGAAAGTCTTCGCAATGCCCGTCTGTTGCGCCGTAGCAGGGAGCCGTCAGCCATGCGAACAATGAAGGACCTCGGGACAACTTGTTTGACAACAACAGCTGTGGCTGACCAACCGCCCTCAGGCAACTGGACGTGAACATGATTGGCTGGAACCAGCTCAGGTAAATCCGTGGCATGAGCATCATATGTGGCCTTCTGTTGGGTCCGGGACTGCTGCACGTTTTGTAGTACCGTGAAGTCGTCAAGGTCTGGAACATGGATGGCTAGAACTGTGGTCCTCAGAGTGCGATTCATGAGTATCTGCGCTGGAGACAACCCAGTGGACAGTGGGGTTGCCCTGTATGCCAGCATTGCCAGCTTGAAGTCAGAGCCTGAGCCTGCAGCTTTGCACAGCAACTGCCTGACAATATGGACCCCTTTCTCGGCCTTCCCGTTTGATTGCAGGATGTGGGGGCTGGAGGTAACGTGATGGAAGTTGTAGGACTGTGCAAAATCAGACCATTCTTGGCTGTAAAAGCATGGACCATTGTCGCTCATTACCGTAAGCGGTATCCCGTGCCTGGCGAACGTTTCTTTGCAGGCTTTGATAACCACCTTCGACATGAGGTCGTACAGTTTCACCACTTCTGGGTAACTGGAGAAATAGTCAACCAGGAGTATGTAGTCACGCCCCTTGGCGTGAAAAAGGTCTACACCTACTTTGGACCACGGAGAGGTCACGATCTCGTGCTGTTGCAGTGTTTCCTTGGGTTGAGCCGGTTGAAACTTCTGACAGGTGGGGCAGTTGAGGACCGTGTTGGCAATACCCTGGTTAATGCCCGGCCAGTAAACCGCCTCCCGAGCTCTGCGTCGGCATTCCTCGACTCCAAGGTGACCCTCATGGAGTTGACCCAGCACCATCGCCTGCATTCTTTGAGGAATAACGATCCTGTCGAGTTTCAGAAGGGTTCCCTCCACAACCGTCAGCTCGTCTTTAACATTAAAGAATTAGGGACATTGTCCCTTCTGCCAGCCATGGGTAAGGTGCTGCATCACACGCTGCAGTAAAGGATCCTTGGTCATTTCCTCACAAATTTGGACCACCAGTTTGTCAGAGGCTGGGAGATTGGTGGCACACAATTACACTTGCGCTTCTATGTGGCAGATGAAGTCACCTTGTTCGCACGGTGTGGTGATGTACCGGGATAGGGCATCTGCAATGATCAGCTATTTGCCTGGCGTGTAGACAAGTTCGAAGTCATAGCGGCAGAGTCGAAGAAGAATTCACTGTAACCGAGGTGTCATGTCATTTAAATCCTTCTGGATTATGTGGAGTAGAATCCACTGTGAATTTCGGCAGGTCGTAAACGTAGTCATGAAACTTGACTATTCCTGTCGGGAGACCCAGACACTCCTTTTCAATCTGGGCATACCGTTGCACAGTGGGCGTCATGGCCCTGGAGGCATATGCCACTGGAGCCCAGGACGAGGAGTCATCTCGCTGGAGGAGCACCGCCCCAATGCCATCCTGGCTTGCATCATTGATATCTTGGTTTCCTTGGTTGGATCGAAGAACGCTAGAACTGGGGCTGTGGTGAGCTTTGCCTTCAGTTCACGCCATTCCGCTTCATGTGTGGGCAGCCACTGGAATTCCATTGACTTCTTGATGAGGTGGCGGAGGGCCGTGTTGTGCGATGCCATATTGGGAATGAATTTCCCGAGAAAGTTGACCATCCCGAGGAAGCGGAGGACCGCCTTCTTGTCCTCCGGGGTCTTCATGGCGTTGATCAGCAAGACCTTGTCGGCGTCTGGCCGCACACCCTGCCGCGAGATGTGGTCGCCTAGAAACTTTATATCAGATTGACCAAATGAGCACTTGGCCCTGTTGAACTGGAGACCATGTTCATGAATTCGCTGGAAGACCTGCTTGAGGCGAGCGATGTGTTCCTGGGGCGTTGTGGACCAGATGATCACGTCGTCCACGTATATTCGATGCCCTCCATCATCTGCTCCATGATGCGATGAAACACTTCGGAGGCAGATATGATACCGAAAGGCATGTGGTTGTAACAGTAGCGGCTGAACGGGGTGTTGAACGTGCACAGCTTGCGACTGGACGCGTCCAGCTGTATTTGCCAAAAACCCCGGGAGGCGTCCAGCTTAGTGAAGAATTTGGCATGAGCCATCTCACAGGTTAACTCTTCACGCTTCGGGATCGGGTATTGCTCCCGCATGATGTTGCGGGTTAGATCCTTGGGATCAATGCAAATGCGGAGCTCCCCTGATGGCTTCTTTACGCAGACCTTGGAGCTGACCCAGTCTCTTGGCTCTGTGACCTTCGAGATGACACCCTGGTCTTGGAGGTCCTGTAGTTGCTTTTTCAGACGATCCTTGAGGGACGCCGACACCTGGCGTGGTGCATGGATTACAGGGGTGGCGTTCGGCTTGAGCAGTATTTTGTATCGGTACGGGAGCGTGACCATTCCATCGAATACACTGTGGCACTGCGTGATAATGTCGTCTATGTCGGCTTGCAAATTTTCATTGGGCGAGGCTGTCGCCGGTGACGATGACATGGTGTGGACTCGCTGAACCAGGTTCAGGAGCTTGCAGGCGCGAGCACCGAGCAGGGACACCCTGTCAGGCCTGACGATTTCAAATCGTAAGGTTGCCTTGATCGCCTTGTTGATACCCCTAGTTGACACGAGCCACTGGCAGCTATGGCATTGCCATTGTAGTCAAGGAGCTGGCAGGCCGGTGGAAGAATGCTTGGTCGGGCCCGGATGGTGTCGAGGTCGGATTGTGAGATGAGGTTCGCAGACGCGCCGGTGTCCAGTTTAAATCGGATGCGAGCCTAGTTAACTGTGAGGATTGCACAACACTCATCATCGGGATCCACACTGAGGATCGAGAGGCGTTGTGCAGGTGTGGTGGAGGCCAGTTCATGTGTGGTTATGATGCCCACCCGATATGGAGACTTGAGGCAATCAGCATCTTTTGGGATCAGAATCTGGCATGCCTTGTTGTATTGAGCGGATACTTCTGCGCCACAGCTGGGATCGCTGGCTGCTGAGCGGTGGAGCGGAGCTGCAGAGGGCTGCGTAGTGGCCAGGCTTGCCACACTGGAGACATCGGCGTCCTCTTGCCGGACATTGCCGCTTTAAGTGGGCGGAGCCACAATTTGGACACGTCATGACGCTGACGTCAGCGCGATCCGTGTGCCATCGCGCATGCGCAGTGCGGACGGCCGACGTACGCAACTGCGCAGTCGGGTTTTCGGTCTCGTCGTCCACTTGGTCGTGGCGCGCATGCGCAGGGATCTGAGAAAAGCGTGCAAAATGGCCACTCTCCTTGATGCTCAGGCCTGCACCCTTTCTGCCTCGTGGGAGGCCAGCTTTGCAGTTTCTGCCGCCCTGATGTGGGAGTAACGATTCTTGGCATGCTCATGGACAACGCACGCCTCGATATCGACAGAGAGGGTCAACTGTTTGATTTTAAGGAGCTGCTGCCGAAGGGAGTCAGCGTGTACCCCAAAAACAATCTGATCCCGGATCATGGAATTAGCCGTCGAGCCACAGTTACTTGACTGCGCTAGGATGCGGAGATGGGTCAAGAAGGACTGAAAAGGTTCATCCTTACCCTGAAGCCTCTGCTGGAAGATGTACCGTTCAAAGCTCTCATTCACCTCAATGTCGCAGTGGCTGTCGCACTTCAGCAGGACTGTTTTGAACTTTGTTTTGTTTTCGCCGTCGGCGAACGTAAGCGAATTGTAGATATGGATTGCTTGGTCCCCCGCAGTGGAGAGAAATAGCGCGATCTTCCTGGCATCCAATGCTGCCTTGAGGTCGGACGCCTCGATGCACAAGAGGAACTTTTACTTGAAGATTTTCCAGTTGGCGCCGAGGTTGCCGGAGATGCGGAGTTGCGGAGGAGGCTGGATGTTTTCCATTTCGCTGGATGGCTGCTTGCTGGTCGATGCTGATTCACTCGAGGTAGATCTGTCAAGATCAGTATCACTCTGGTACCATGATGTGCTAGGCAGGTTGGTTCGATGTGGACTGCACTCGATGCAGGGAAGTTAGAAACAGACGTCTAACACAGGAGAAGATCCAACACTGTTTTATTCAACTAGGTGAACTGCTGTACATATTCAGCTGTGGGTCGACACAAAACTGATCTGACTAGTGACCTTGTATCAGCCTGACCAGACTTACTAGCTACCGCATGGTGTTTGTGCTTGCTAGCTCGTGGACTCTGACTGTCTCAGTAGCTGGGTCCCGAGAGAGCGGGAAACCTAGTGCCCTCTGGCTTTATAGTGGAAGTGTCCTGTCTGGTGATTGGCTGTGCTGTGTTATATGCTTACTGGTCATCCTATGTGTCAATCACTGCCTGTCTGCATCTCATTATATACATAAGTGGATATTATGACATTCCCCACACACTAGTGCAAGCTTCTTTACCACATTTGATCCTGATGTTGGGGCCCTGAAGCCAGTGGGGAAAATACTCTTTCAAATCTATACTCTTCCTTTTCCTAGCCCATCTATGTGGTGAAAGGATTGTGGCGTTAGCAGAAGTAGCAGCTTTCTGTTCATGTCTGCTCTGTGAGTTATTCTTTGCTGAGGTTTCCTGGGTTTTGGAGTCAGTGCATGAGGGGCCCCACCAAACAGTGCTCCACCTGCATCTTGCAAAGACCAGAGTCAGCCAAAGGTGTGGTGTTGGGCGTTCTGACACACAGATGAGCCAACACAGTTGTATTTGGTACAACGCTGTTTTATTTAAACTTACTATCTACAGTTTTGTCTTGATACTCTGCACGTGGGGACTCCCTGTCTGTGATGTTAAAGCAGGTCTTGTCGTTGTCCTTGTCCCCAGATCTACTGTCCACCAGGTGTCGTGTTTGTCCTTTTATACAGTCCCTGTCTTTGTCTGTGATTGGTTGTGGTGTTGTGTGTTCTGATTTGTCTGTTGGTGTGTCTATCATGATGTGTGTGTTTGAATATCACGACATCCCCCCTTTTTACAAAGATATGTGCCTACGTGGTTATAAATATAATCGTGTCGTGAGTGCATCTAAGAGTGTGTGTATGTTGTGTACAGCATGTGCATATGACGTAACTATTTACATGGGGCGATGTCGGGTTCGTCACGCTAACGAGGTTGTACCATAACAAAACATGAATGCGAAAAAAAAACTTTGAATAGTGGTCCGGTCAAACGATATCTGGAACGATAAACAACAACAGGTTATAATACAGTAGTGTTTAACTTTTTAAACATATGAACAGTGTTATAAGTCCAGTCTAATGGGTGTGCGACGAATTCGGGTTGACCGCCTCAAGGGTGGGTCAAGAACCACCGGCTGATGTGAAAGCGTGGCCATGGGTGGCGATGGAAGGGGCATGATCTGAGGCAGCTCCACGAAGTCATCTTCGGAAGCCTGTTGAGGATCCGGCGTGTGTGTACAGTGTGGCTGCGAGCGTGGAAGTCGGCGAAGGGCGCGCCGATTGCGGCGACGTACTGAACCATCCGGCATGCGTATCAGGAATGAGCGGGGAGCCACACGTCGGAGAACTTCGGCTGGTGCTGACCAGCCACCATGCGGTAGATGGATGCGTACTTTGTCTCCGGAGGACAGGGGGGAAGGTCCATCGCCCGTGTGTCGTACAGACTCTTCTGGCGATCACGCTGCATTTGCATCTTACAAAGAACCGTCTCATGGTCCGTTGTTGGTGCCAGGATGGATGGTACCGTCATCCTGAGGGAGCGACCCATCAGGAGCTGTGCTGGCGAGAGACCCGTGGCTAACGGGGCCGATCGATAGGCCAGCAAGGCGAGGTTAAAGTCCGATCCGGCAGCAGCCGCCTTGCAGCGGAGCCACTTGGCAATGTGAACGCCCTTCTCTGCCTTCCCATTCGACTGTGGATGTAGAGGGCTGGACGTCACATGAGTGAAACCATATGCTGCGGCAAAGGACGACCATTCACGGCTGGCGAAACAGGGTCCATTGTCCGACATGACAGTCATTGGAATGCCATGGCGAGCAAATGTTTCCTTGCAGGCCCCAATGACTGCGGACGACGTCAGATCATGTAGAGGCATGACTTCCGGGTAGTTGGAAAAGTAATCTATAATAATGATGTAATCTCTGCCGAGCGCGTGAAATAGGTCAACACCCACCTTCGCCCAGGGGGACGTCACCATCTCATGTGGTAGAAGCGTCTCCGGAGGTTGCGCCGGCTGAAACCTCTGACAGGTTGTGCAATTGAGCACCATGTTGGCTATGTCTTCATTAATACCCGGCCAATATACCGCCTCTCGGGCCCTCCGTCTGCATTTCTTGACTCCCAAGTGGCCTTCGTGTAGTTGATTAAGAATCATCTGGCGCATGCTGTGCGGAATGACAATCCTGTCTAACTTCATAAGGACCCCGTCAATGTTGGTAAGGTCATCTCGCACATTATAAAACTGCGGGCACTGCCCTTTGAGCCACCCTTCCGCCATGTGGCGCATCACTCGCTGTAGAAGGGGGTCAGTCGCCGTCTCTGCGCGTATGCGGGCCATACTTGGGTCATCAGCCGGCAGATTTGCTGCTGTCAGAGTAACGTGTGCCTCAATTTGACATACGAACCCCTCCGCATCTGGTGGTGTGCTCACTGCTCGGGAGAGCGTGTCCGCCACAATGAGATCCTTCCCCGGAGTGTAGATCAGTTCGAAATCATACCTCCTGAGTTTAAGTAAAATGCGCTGGAGGCGAGGGGTCATGTCGTTCAGGTCCTCTTGCAGAAAGATAGCACGTCGTCATGGGCCCCGGTTGCAACCGGGGCCCATGACGACGTGCTATCTTTCTGCAAGAGTACTGCTTCAATACCAGATTGGCTGGCATCTGTTGAGATTTTTGTGGGGCGAGCCGTGTCAAAGAACGCCAACACTGGTGCCGTGACCAGTTTGTGCTTGAGCTCCTCCCATTCCAGCTGGTGCGATTGTTGCCAGTGGAATTTTGTTGATTTCTTCACGAGATGGCGCATAGCCGTTGTACGAGAAGCAAGGTTGGGAATGAACTTCCCAAGGAAGTTGACCATGCCCAAGAATCTTAGGACAGCCTTCTTGTCAGCCGGCCGTGGCATGGCTGTGATGGCGCTAATTTTGTCTGCATAGGGACGGACCCCTGATTGTGAGATGTGGTCCCCGAGGAACTTCAGCTCAGCCTGGCCAAAGGCACACTTGGTGCGGTTGAGACGCAGGCCATTTTGTCGTATGCGGGCGAAGACGCGTCGTAGACGATGCATGTGTTCCTGCGGAGTGGTGGACCAAATTATGATATCGTCCACATATACACGTACCCCTTCGATGCCTTCCATCATCTGCTCCATGATTCGGTGGAAAACCTCAGATGCTGAGATGATGCCAAATGGCATCCGGTTGTAGCAGAATCTGCCGAAAGGGGTGTTAAACGTGCATAGCCTTCGGCTGGCCGGGTCCAATTGGATCTGCCAAAATCCTTTTGACGCATCCAGTTTGGTAAATATTTTGACTTGGGCCATCTCGCTGGTGATTTCCTCTAGTTTCGGGATGGGATAGTGTTCCCGCATAATGTTGTTATTTAGATCTTTAGGATCTATGCATATGCGGAGCTCGCCAGAGGGCTTTTTTACACAGACCATGGAGCTGACCCATGGCGTGGGCTCCGTGACCCTGGATAGGACCCCTTGGTCCTGAAGAGCCTGCAGCTGCAACTTGAGGCGGTCTTTGAGTGGCACAGGAACCCTGCGAGGTGCGTGAACGACCGGGGTGGCGTCCGGTTTGAGGCGAATCTTGTAAGTGTATGGCAATGTCCCCATGCCTTAAATACCTCCTGGTTGTGAGCAAGGAGGGAATGGAGATTTGCGTGGAACTCAGCATCCGAGAAGTCGGATATCTCATCTGGAGAGAGAGACATAATGCGCTGTACCAGGTGAAGGACCTTACACGCCTGTGCGCCCAGTAACAAATCTTTTGATGAGCCAACAACTTCGAAGGGGAGTGTGGCCGTGTGCGTTTTGTGAGTTATCTGTAGCTGGCAAGAACCCATGGACGGGATGACGTTCCCGTTATAATCAACCATCTTGAGTCGGGATGGCGTGATGGGTGGTTTGACCTTCATGGCCTGGAATTCAGAATATGCAATCAGGTTGGCAGATGCGCCAGTGTCCAGACGGAAGGTGACGTGCGATCGGTTGACCGTTAGGGTGGCACTCCACCCATCGGCCGGATTGATGGCATTGACCCTGTTAACATCGATGACGGAAACCCGGAAGGCATCCTGGTCATCTGCATAATTTAGCTGGAAGTCTTGATGCGTGGGCTGGACGGTCCTGACGTGTCTGCGAGATTGTTAGGGATGTGCAGGATCCATGGGTTGAGCCGCACGACAGTGGGCAGCATAGTGGCCCATCTTGCCACATTGGAGGCACTGTCGGTTTTTAGCAGGAGATTGCCCTTTTAAGTGTACAGCTCCACAGTTGCCGCACATCATGACGTCACGGCGTTCGTTACGCCACTGCCCATGCGCAGTGCGATCTTGCATTGGGCGCGCCTGCGCGGTGCGTCCCTCAACGTTGCCGTTGGTTTTGGCGCGCACAAGCGCGGGAGACCGCGAAAAGCGCGGGAAGCGGCCGCTATCGTCGGGGCCGCGGGTCGGGAGATAATCGATGGCCTGGATGCGTTCGGCGTCGTGGGCGGCCTGGCTTGCCGATTCGACGGTTGGGGACCCCCTCCGTGCCAATTCGGAAGCCTGAAATCGGGCAAAACGGCAGGTTGCATTCTCGTGGAGGACACAGGCTTCCACAGCAGACGCTAAGGTGAGGCTTTTGATTTTAAGAAGCTGCTGGCGTAGGCCACTGGAGGCAACGCCAAAAACAATCTGGTCCCTGATCATGGACTCTGAGGTGTTGCCGTAACCGCAGGACTGCGCTAGAATTCGGAGGTGCGTCAAAAAGGGTTGAAAAAGCTCCTCCTTACCTTGCAGGCGTTGCTGAAAGAGATATTTTTCAAAACTTTCATTCACTTCAACATTAAAGTGCTGGTCTAGCTTGAGGATGACCGTGTCATACTTGGATTGGTTTTCACCTTCTTCGAACACCAGTGAGTTGAAGACATCGATGGCGTGCTGACCTGCGTAGGAGAGGAGCATTGCAATCTTTGTTTCATCCGAGGCACTCTGTTTCTCATTGGCTCGGATGTACAGGTCGAATCGCTGCCTGAAGAGCTTCCAATTGGTACCTAGGTTCCCCGCGACTTGCAAGGGCTGCGGTTTATCGGTGAGGTCCATGTCCAGAATGGCAGGTTAGTCGGCAGGTATCGATCCACTCCTGTACCATGTGGTGTTGGGCGTTCTGACACACAGATGAGCCAACACAGTTGTATTTGGTACAACGCTGTTTTATTTAAACTTACTATCTACAGTTTTGTCTTGATACTCTGCACGCGGGGACTCCCTGTCTGTGATGTTAAAACAGGTCTTGTCGTTGTCCTTGTCCCCAGATCTACTGTCCACCAGGTGTCATGTTTGTCCTTTTATACAGTCCCTGTCTTTTCTGTGATTGGTTGTGGTGTTGTGTGTTCTGATTTGTCTGTTGGTGTGTCTATCATGATGTGTGTGTTTGAATATCATGACAAAAGGGACACGAGGTAGCTTGTCAGGCACTGACTGATGGACAAGAGGTTTGGGGTGTGGCAGATAAGAAATGGAAGTGCTTTGAGAGGAGTCCTCACTTCCGCACCCCCTTTTACCATCATCTGCCTCATGGCCCAGCTGAGCCTCTTTGTGATGGAGGACACTTTGCTGCAGATCATTGGGGCGATAAAAGACCAAGCCTAGGGTACCCCAGCCAGTACATCGCACATTCTCTGTTGCTGATCGAGAAGTATATTTTTCATTTATGTGCCCTGTGGTTCAGTTGAGCCGAACTTCGAGAAACCCACACCTTGCGAGACAGACTCTCCACAGCTGACCCCCACCTCCACCATCTGCTCTTGCTCACTTGTGAAGTGTGGCTCACCACAGAGAGCTCAACTATCTCTAACTACTGTCAGGGAGTTTTTATTTTCTCTTTGTTCCTTCATGAGGTGTGGGCATCACTGGCAAGGCCAGCATTTGTTATCGATCACTAAATGCCCTTAAGCAAGGTTAAGAGTCGACCACGGTTCTGTGGGTCTGGAGTCACAAGTAGGCCCGACCAGGTAAAAACAGCAGATTTTCTTTTGAAAGAATATTAGTCAACCAGATTTTTAAAAACAATAACAATCAATGATGGCTGTCATGGTCGCCATTGCTGAGACTTTATATTCCAGATTTAAGTGCAAGTATCTGAGCTGGTGCATGATCTTTTTGGTCTTGCGCCTTGCACCCTCAGTGGGAGTGAGTTCCCTGGAAAGATTCCTCCTCATCATTAGGAGTTACCCTGACAACCTCTTGTTTGAGTGAGGGTGGGTAGGAAAGAGAGGCATGACCTTGCAGAAGGATGAGTGTGGTTGTCAACAGTTTATAGATAAATGTAAATGTATTGAAGTGCATGTGGTAAGTATAAGAACTGAATGTTTAATGAAATGTCTAGATTATCCACTAGAGGGAGCTACAGTCACAAGTATATAAGGCATTGATGTTAAGCCTTGTGAGAGTGAGTAGTGCAGAAGTTAGCTAGAGACAGACTGAAGTAAAGATAGCGTGAGTAAGAGCAGATTATAGTTTATAACAGTACAGAGATTAGTTGGAGATGAGTGTAGTTTTTATGTTGATAATCAACTGTGTATTATTTAGGAGTACATGTCAAATCCAAATCAGTAGTATTAATAAATTTATAGTTTGTTCAAGTTCAAGCTATTTTGTGGTCTTTGTGAACACTACGCCAACCATGCTGAATTTAGCAACACAAAGAACACCACAGTGAATAGACAGAGCAGGGTGGGAGCATCTGCAAAGTAAGTTGGTGTGCAAAGTAATGTGTTTAAGGTTGCAGAGTGAGGCAACCGGGTGATGTATAGAAGTGCTGGCTTCCAATGACTGGTGACCACGGACTTATAAAGAGAATAGTTTGTTCAGTACTCTGAGCAGCTCTTACATGCTTGTACACTGCCCACTCTTCAAGGAGAACACCTATGCTTCCATCACATGACCTTTTAAATAGATGTGTCATCTTGTCATCAAGTGACCACACGGTCTACAATATGTCAATGTAAGGCAATGCACCATTGCTCTCACCTTTCCTGCCCTGATTGGGTCATTGAATTGCTCCCCGCATTAGATACAGGAGCGTGGAGAGAGATTCTCCAGTATCGGCGTGATGTCTGCCGACCGGCGCCCAAAACGGCGCAAAACAGTCGGGCATCGCGCCGCCCCAAAGGTGCGGAATCCTCCGCATCTTGGGGGGCCAAGCCCCAACCTTAAGGGGCTAGGCCCGCGCCGGACTAATGTCCGCCCCGCCAGCTGGCGGAAAAGGCATTTGGTGCACCGCCAGCTGGCACGGAAATGACATCTCCGGGCGGCGCATGCGCGGGAGCATTAGCGGCCGCTCATGGCATCCCCGCGCATGCGCTGTGGAGGGAGTCTCCTCCGCCTCCGCCATGGTGGAGACCGTGGCGAAGGCGGAAGGAAAAGAGTGCCCCCACGCACAGGCCCGCCCGCGGATCGGTGGGCCCCGATCACGGGCCAGGTAACCGCGGGGACACCCACCGGGGCCAGATCGCCCCGCGCCCCACCCAGGACCCCGGAGCCCGCCCGCGCCGCCTTGTCCCGCCGGTAAGGTAGGTGGTTTAATCTACGCCGGCGGGACAGGCATTCTAGCAGCGGGACTTCGGCCCATCCGGGCCGGAGAATCGCGGTGGGGGGGGGGCCCGCCAACCGGCGCGGCGCGATTCCCTCCCCCGCCGAATATCCAGTGCTGGAGAATTCGGCAACCGGCGGGGGCGGGATTCACGCCAGCCCCCGGCGATTCTCCGACCCGGCGGGGTGTCGGAGAATCTCGCCCCAGATGTCACCCTCTTGACTTACTCAGTACTCTCGAACTGTGCTTTCTTCATGTCATGTCCTATTGGTAGGAGGATTGAGAACTGAAGGACAAAAATTGAAGGTAATTGGTCAAAGTAGCATTGGTGACATGAGGAGCAATTTTGATTGCCTAGCAAGCAATTCAATAATTCAGGAATGTTACTAGCTTAAAGAAAGTATATTGGGACACAGAAGTGCCCCTTAAGTTTGGTGTTGGTGAGCTAGGAACAATCAGCTAGACTGTATTGGAACCAAGTGTTGTGTGGTGATCCTTAATAATTTCAACCATTGGCTGTAAAGCTTGAAGCTGTGTCTTGCTAGAGTATAGTTACCCATTATAAACTTTCAAAGAGGTGTAGAGCTTTTGGCATGTTGTGGATGAAATAAGAAGAAAAGTATGCGCATTTCAGCAGCTATTTAACACAGAAACTGTTACACAACCGAAGTTTAGTTGGTTTCCTGAGGTCGACGTCTTCTTCCTCATTTTAAATCCAGGTCTTCCTAATGTTGCTGCGTGACGTTCCCTCTAATTTATCTTTGTTGTGTATGGTCTGCTTGCACTGCCTGATTCCTTTAAGATTGCTGCTTGGCCGCACATCAGGCCCATTTAAAGGAAATGTTGGTTGATAGAATGTGCAGAAGGAGACCAATCCATGTCCATGCCCCCATCTACCTTCCCTACCCCGTAATGCCATAACCTAACCTGCATATCCCTGGACACTATGGAACAATTTAGCGTGGCCAATCCACCTACCCCGCACATCTTTGTTGGAGGCCAATTTATTCTTTGCAGGGCACATTCTGGATTGCAGCGCACTCGTGAAGCTCAGAGGGATAATCTCACAGTTATCATCTGCAGCACTGTTTTTCAAACTTTTGTGCCTGGGACCTATTTTTGATCAATCGACCATCCTTCGGGATCCACACCGGCCAACCTTCGCGACCCATGTTGGCGAACCTTCATCACCCATGTGGCCGAACTTCACTTATCTTTAATGTGACAGGTGAGCCTGCTCGGTCCTCGCGATCTCACTTGCTTTGTTATTCAATGTTACATTTCTGATGATGACTTCAGCTGATGAGTTCAGAGCCGCGGTACAACTGGCATTCTGAAAGCTGGTCGCATTTTTAAAAATCGGTCGTGCTATTGGGCACTACTTTCCGCAATTGGGAACGCTGCGACGCATGGTCCCGCGACTCTCTCGACACCCGCCCGCAACCCTGGGTTTGAAAATGACTGATCTGCCGGACATTTTAAGCCATTGTTTCACGAGGCATTTGCATTTCAATGGCATAGAGGGAAGCAGCCTATTCATCCAGCATGGAGTCAGCACATCATCTGTGTGCCTACATATGTGCAAGTTAGAACCTTTCAATTGCTGAATATTACAACTTCCCCCTTGACATGCAGGTGATGATACAACTTTTAAATGACAGCTGCAGTTATTTTAAATAATTGTTAGCTGTGTGGCATTCTCTCAGACAGTTTGCAGTGCTCATGATATGCATATAAGAAGTGGGGACTCTGGGTTCCATCGTTGCTGCCTGAACTGTGCCCCAATCGAATTATCAGAATTTGAAGGAGCACTGCAAGGGATCATTCGGGGTATGATCAGGAAGACTACTCAGTCCTAGTGTTCCCATAGCACATACTAACCTCTTGTGAAACAGATGCAAGTAAGTGTGAACACATCAGGAAACCCACCCACCTTTAAATCTTCTATTGAAGGACTTGGCCTTGTCGGAAACACAAAGAATAAAGGAACTACAATCAAATACATACACTCAATGACTCACTGAAGAAAAATTGAACATGTTGTAAAGCTCTTTGTAAAAACAGGTGAGTGGACAAAATTTTCACAACTTCCAACAAATGGAAACTGGATGGAAACATCTGATGCGAGCAGTTAACCATTGCATTTCCACTCCTGACCTGTTTGGCCTCATCCTAAAGGGAATTAACCACTGAGTAGATGGAGTGCCCACCTGGTTCAGATGGCATGCATTTTTAACATGCAAATGTTGTAACCCATGGGGAAAAAACTGACCCTTGCACACTGCTGCGTGTTACCCGCTCCTCTTGTTTTCAAAATATTACGTGGGCTGCTACTGAGATCCCTCTCCTCCCGGGACCTGCCCTTCAAGCAGTTAATGGGTAAAATCCTAATGAATTGAAATCCTCAAAAAGGACTTTAAAAAAATTTGTTTTTACAGAATGTAGGGGTCAGTGGCTAAGCCAGTATTCTTGCCCATCCCATTGCCCTGCCACTGGTGCTATTGGGCAGAAGGTCAGCGCACTCTCTCAGAAGGCTCCTCATCTAGTTACAATCTATTCCACTACTTGGGCGGCATGGTAGCACAGTGGCTAGCACTGTTGCTTCACAGTGCCAGGGACCCGGGTTTGAATCCCGGCTTGGCTCTCTGTCTGTGCGGAGTCTGCACGTCCCACCCATTTCTGCGTGGGTTTTCTCCGGGTGCTCCAGTTTCCTCCCACAAGTCCTGAAACACGTGCCGGTTAGTTGAATTGGACATTCTGAATTCTCCCTCTGTGTACCCGAACAGGCGCCGGAGTGTGGCGACTAGGAGATTTTCACAGTAACTTCAATGCAATGTTAATGTCAGCCTACATGTGACATTAATAAAGATTATTATTTTGTATCCCAGTAATATAGTGAATACTTAGATTTTACATCTATAGTATCTCATAGGGCAAGTTTCCAATTTTCATTCCACCAACAGGGAACTGAGTACGAGAGACTTCAAAGTTCAGTTTCTATCCAGGCACTTGGACAGTTACAGAACTGAAAGCATTGACAGAAGCTGCCTGTCTTCGTCCTCTCAGATAATAAATGTCATAAAGCTCGATGCACGTCAACCTAACAATTTATTGCAAGGGGTTACAAAACAAAGCAATGTACCCATAGCAACATTTTAGGTGAGTAAGTAAACTGGTGTTCAGTCATCCTACAAACCAAAAGGAAAACCAAACCATCTGCCTTTATCAATCGAGGCATGGATTACAAAAACAGGGAAGTCATGTTGGAGTTGGACAGAACTTTGGTGAGGCCACAGCTGGAGTACTGTGTGCAGCTCTGGTCGCCACAATATAGGAAGGGTGTGATTGCACTGGAGGGGATGGAAGAGATTCACCAGGATATTGCCTGGGATGGAACATTTAAGTTATGAAGAGAGGTTGGATAGGCTTGGGTTGTTTTCATTGGAGCAGAGAAGACTGAGGGGCAACCGGATCGAGGTGTACAAGATCATAAGGGGCATGGACAGGATGGATAGGGAGCAGCTGTTCCCCTTAGTTGTATGGTCAGTTACAAGAGGACACAATTTCAAGGTGAGGGGCAGGAGGTTGAAGGGGGATGTGAGGAAAACATTTTTACCCAGAGGGTGGTGATGGCCTGGAATGCACTGTCTGGGAGGGTGGTAGAGGCGGGTTGCCTCACATCCTTTAAAAAGTACCTGGATGAGCACTTGGCCCTTCATACCATTCAAGGCTACGGGCCAAGTGCTGGCAATTGGGATTCGGTAGGTAGGTCAGGTGTTTTTCATATATCGGTGCAGACTTGATGGGCCTAAGGGCCTCTTCTGCACTGTATATTCCTGTGATTCTGAACAGGGAGTGGATCTTTGGTCTTCTGTGGCCTGTCATTAAAATTCAAGAAATAATAAAAATAGCTTCTGGAATGTAAGGCTTGCAAGAATCAACAATGTTGGGAAGCTGAATCAATAACAGACACAGCTTCAGGATAGATTTTCAGGAACAGTTTTCTGACACTACGTATACAGGAGCATCATACATCACTTGGGCAGAGTTAAATGGCGTGGCGAGAAAAAAGTCACCATGGTAAAGTTAGCAAGCTCTTCATTGCCCATTCAGCCATTCAAATTAGAAACCTGGAATTTTACTTCCTCCTTAGTGTGGAATTCACGTGCAATAGAATTGGAGACATTAGAACCTGGGGTGGAATGTGGACCCACTAGTTGGTGGTAGGGTTGCAAATGTTAGCATGGTAGCATAGAGGTTAGCACTGTGGCTTCACAGCGCCAGGGTCACCGGTTCAATTCCCGGCTTCGGTCACCGTCTGTGCGGAGTCTGCACGTTCTCCCCATGTCTGCGTGGGTTTCCTCCGGATGCTCTGGTTTCCTTCCACAAGTCCCAAAAGACGTGCTGTTAAGTAATTCGGACATTCTGAATTCTCCCCCCATGTACCGAACAGATTTAGAGTTTCCAATTAAGGGGTAATTTAGCACGGCCAATCCACCTAACCTGCACATCTTTGGGTTGTGGGGGGTGAGGCCCACACAGACACGAGGAGAATGTGGAAAATTCACACGGCCAGTGACCCAGGGCCGGAATCAAATCCGGGTCCTCAGTTCCGGAAGCAGCAGTGCTAACCACTATGCCACTGAGCCACTCACTGTGTGATCAATGATATTATTGAATTAGAATTGATCTAAATGAGGTGAGGCTAATTCTTAATTGACTTAAGGCAGGGTTTTTCAAAATGCGGGTCATGACAGGCTGTGGACGGTTGTCGATTGTGCTGTTCCCTCGGTGGCCTTGATCGTGGGATCGTGGGAGAAGTGCCCAATGGCGACTATCAGCTTTCAAATTGAGAATGGCAGCTGCTGTCGCCTTTGAAATGAAAATAAATGACTATCCAGTCAACAGGTCATGGGCCCTGCACATACACTTGATGTCAAGTACCCTCAATGTATGTGGTTTTGGCACAAAATCAGGAAGCAGTGCTGCTTCCATTTTCTAGCTGCTGACAAGCAAGGCAAGAGGATTGTGAAAAATCATTTCAGAGGTTCATATAGGCAGTATATCTACGAGACAGGATCTCACAGCAGAATCTGCTGGAGAGAGCTGCTCAGGAAAGTCCAGGGCAGGACAGAGCAATGCTAGTGTTAGCTCTGTACCGAGCTCCAGCGCCTCTGATTAGCAGCCTACAAAGAAGAAACTGAACTCAGGAACAAAGTAGGATAAAGATGATTTCTTGAGGAATGGCTTTGTCAATTGTGCCAATGCAAATAAAGATGCTAAGCCCATGTGTGTTACATGCAGTGAAATACTGGCAAATGAAAGGAGAAGTTTCAGATATTGAAAGAGAAATAGTGCTTGAAAAATTCCTTTTGAGGTTGAGATTCAGAGTCAATTATTAGCTTTCAGCTGATTTCAAATTAAAAGGCAACTTTGCTATATGATTGATATCTTGAGATCATCGTCTGAAAGCCTAATTTAATTGGAATTAAATCAGATACCTATCAGTGACTCCATGCATTGTACAGGTTGCCTTATAAAAGATTGCTGTTGGGGCAGCATGGTGGCTCAGTGGTTCACAGCAGTCTCACAGCACCGAGGTCTCAAGTTCGATCCCGCCTCTGGGTCACTGTCCGTGTGGAGTTTGCACATTCCCCCCATGTTTGCATGTGTTTCGCCCCCAAAACCCAAAGATGTGCAGGGTAGGTGAATTGGTCACACTAAATTGCCCCTTAATTGGAAAAAAAAATGAATAGGTACTCTAAATTTTATTTAAAAAAATAAAAGATTGCTGTTACTTCTCTCTGGTTACTCTCGCCCATGGTGTAATGTACAAAATGTAAGTCATAATAATTTTCATGTTGCTTTTATTTGTGAGAAGGCAGCATGCGGTGTCTGGTAACATGGATCTATTACATGTCTAATTGATCTATAGGACATCTTTAAAACCGACATTTAGCAATGTGATTTTGCTGAGACAATTGCTTTGCTTCAGTATCTTTCTGTTTTATCTGTCAGTGCTTGGTATACGTCAATTAAACTTAGAATAGTTTTGTAAAGGGGAAGCACGGTGGTACAGTGGTTAGACCCCTGCCACGGGTCACTGTAAGTATGGAGTTTGCACATTCTTCCTGTGTCTGCGTGGGTCTCACCCCCACAACCCAAAAGATGTACAGGGTGAGTGGATTGGCCACACTAAATTGCCCCTTAATTGAAAAAAAAAGAATTGGATACTTTAAATTTATTTTAAAAAAGAATAGTTTTGTAAAACATAAATGTTGTAGCAATTACATAAAGTCTATATTAAATGCACATCAATGCTTGGAAGTGATTAAATATAACATAACGGATTCAACTTACCGATATTAAAATTTGGAAGAACCACAGAGATACAAAAGCTAATTACAGAACTCAATTCTAAACTTACAAAATTAAAAATGGTTACAGAGTGAGAAATACAGTGACTTCCTTCAAATATCACAAATTAAACTACACTAATTTAATTCACAAGGCTGAATGCTTTTAATACTGTACTTTGCACAATAGGACCTTGAATTTAGAGAATGGAGTTGATCATTTTAATTGGGAGTGACGTGGATAGTTCCACATTAGTAATTGTTCAGCCTTGACATCTTGCATCAATAGCTTCAAGGGCCGTATGTTTTTCCATCCTTGTCAGTTTTGAGTGTGATGAGTGCGATGTGTTTGTACCCAACAATTCAGCATAAGACCATATTGGGTTAACACACTTTGATTGAGTGTAAACTAATCTAAAACTAATCATTAAGCATCAATTTCCCTACACTACCCAAATATTAATTAGGTTCGAATCAGCATAAAAAGTATTGAAGGCACAAAATTCTTTCTGATTTTTAGTCAAGTTTTTTGATGAAAGGGGTAATTGTTTAAAATGCACACAGCTTGGAAATGTTTCAATCTAATTCATAATGTTCTTTTTTAAATCTCAGATTTTGGATTTTAAATTCTGGATTACACGATCTTGCACAGCCAGTTTTTTTACATGCAATATCCATTGAAACAATATTACTTCCTTCATTCCCTAACTCAGAGAGGTCAGCTGTAGCGTGTGAGAGGAAGCTTCGCAAGACTACGTGACCATCTCAGCAACTCTCTCAGAAATGGCTCTCCTGTTACCACGTTAGTTCCCTTTTATCTAGAATCCCTAAGGTTAGTGTCAATTTTCCTCTAAAATTATCTAGTTCTCTACCTGCCTACTTTTATAGTCAGATAGTAAGTAATGCTGCATCATTTTTAATAGCAGAGCTTCCCTTTGTTGCTCTTGCAGGGATCTTTGCAATGAGTATACGCCTTTGAAATAGAATTATATAAGAATCTGAATCCATAATTTATCCACTGGAAGACTAGCAAGTTTAAATAGAGAAAAGATTGTTTTCATTTCATGATTTTCATGACTCAGGACACCTCAAATACCTCATAACCAATGAAGCACACTCTGCACTGTTGTAATGTAGGAAAGATAGCAGCCAATTTACACACACCGATGTCCCTCAAAGAGCTATTACTAAATAACTTGCTTTGATGATGTGTTAGAGTTGGCCAGGACACCAAGTTACTTTTCCTGAAATAGTGCGGTATCTTTTGCATACACAAGGCCACTATTTAACACCCTATTTGAAAGATTGCAGGTGGGATTCTCCGGTTTCAGCCGTGGCGGGTCCCGCTGAGAATGGAACATTTGACGTTCTAGGCAAAACTCCATTCACTTCCAGCGGCACCGGAAAATCCCAGCCACGAACGGGGAGGGAAGATTTCGGCCTGCACCTCCAATAGTCTGGATTCCCTCAGCATTAGCCTAGATTATTGTGCTCATCACTCTGGAGTCAACCTTGAACCCACAACTTGTATGCCCGAATGAATAAATTTATAGATTTTCAATGATCCTCACCAGAATATCAAAATAGTGCTCAAGTTTACAACACAACAACTAAATCATGAATTTGTGCAGCACCTTTTATGTAATAAGACTAATGAAGTAATATTGATGGCTCTTCCCAAAGCATTATAAAACAAAATGTGCCACTGAAGCATATAAGGCATTTGGGAAATTGCCAAAAGATTGGTCAAGGGGGTAGGTTTTAAGGAGCATCTTAAAGAAGGAAAGAATAGTGAAGAGGATGAGAGGTTTAAAGAAAAACTTCAAGAGTTTAGGGCTCAGAGCTAAAGACATAGGACACGATTCTCTGGCTTCATTTCACTCGAGTGAGAGAACGATGAGGCTGGTGAATAGCAGGAGAGGCCAAAACAAGAACCACGCCAGGCGCCAAACTGTTTGCGATGTAACTGGCCCGCCCCATAGGCAAAATCGGGATCCTGCCATAGCTTGGCAAGAAGCCAATTATCACCACTTAAGTGCTACTTCCATACAATTAACGGGAACCACCCCATATCCAACAGCAGCCTCCCCAGCAAGGGGTCATGCTGGTGCCGATTAATACTCCTTTTGAAAAACGTGAACCTTGTGGAAGAGCTTCTGCGGGGAGCCGAGGAGGTGAGAAGTCACCTTCGCTCACAGGCAAAGAGCACGGAGGCACTGGGCTTGCCGCCCCAGTGCTCGGCGTTGGGTGGGGTGCTCCCTTGGTTGGGGTGGGCCGCCATGGGCGGGGGGGGACGGTGTGGTCAGCATTGGAGGGAGGGGGCGTGGTCTGCTGGAGGGGCAACCGTGCACGGCTCTGCTATTCCAACCCCTGAATCATGTGTACTCGTTCCGGGGGGGGCAACACGTCCTTGTCCCTGCTCGTCTGCCCCAACGACCACCAGTAACCCCCACCGACGGCTGAGGCCTCTGGCCATGCAGCTGACGGCTATTGCTGAATTGGCTATCGTGGTGAAGTGAGCACTTCACACATCCCAAATGGATTCCCGTGGGTGGGCAGACCATGTACCGTGTGTGAGTCATTGCCTAGCCTCCCAATCACACCTTGATGCCTGGACACTGTACCTGAACACTGAGGGAGGCAACACCACTCACGCAGCAGTTGAGATCTGAACACCCAGGGGACAGGCCCCAGCACTGGGGACATGTGCACAACCGGAGGGTGGGTGAGTGCAACAGGAAGGGGACCAGCGCCCGATCCAGGTAAAGTAATATGCGGGTGTCAGGGATACAGGTCTGGGGTTTGTTGAGGAGGGGGTGTGCGTGGGCAGGGTGTGCAGGAGGGGGGGAATTCAATGGGGGAATGGAGGGTCCTGGGGTGGGAGCCCCGGGGTGGGAGCCACCGCTGGTTGTCAGTCTAACACACTCTCCCAATTCCTTACAGATATTGAACGGTATGGACGGTATTTTCGACCCTGCAGAACAGGCCCTAGTGGTGCTGCTGGTAGGCTGGGCTGCCGGGTGCCGGAGACGGTGGTAGCAGCAGAGTCTGCAGATGCTTGAGTCGGCAGCCCATGTGCTAGACCCCTTAGGAGCCGGCCGCCCATCGGGGCAGGTTGAGACCCAGAGGGGCAGGCGGGCAACAGCCCAGGGTGTACAGGTGTCACTGGTTGTTCGATAAAATGACGGACAGCACATGCCGCAGGCAGCGCCGCCTTAATAAGGAGCTGGTGCGGCACCTGTGCCGCATCCTCATGGACTTGTCATCATGTGGAGAAGGAGGACACCCTCTCTTTATGGCTGTCAAGGTCACCGCAGCCCTGAACATTTATGCCTCTGGATCCTTCCAGGGCTCAAGCGGGGCCTGAGTGGCATCTCGCAACCCACAACCCACAGGTGCATCCGACAGGTCACAGATGCCCTGTTTGCCCGAGCGGAAAACTACATCAGGACATGGACCAAGCCCAACATGATGCCCAGGCAGCAGGATTCTCCACCGTCGCCAGGATGTTCCAGGTCCAGGGACTGATAGACTTCATGCATGCCACCTTGCACGCACCAGGCCAGCTAGGAGTACACCACATCAACAGGAAGGGGTTTTACTCCCTGAAAATACAGCTCATGTGTGACCACCACATGCAGATAATGCACGTGTGCGCGCGCTTCCCGGGGAGTGTCCACAACAGCTATATCCTGGCACAGTCAGGCATCCCCTGCCTCTTCGAGGATCACCCCAGGATGACCAGCTGGCTCTTGGGGGGAAGAGGGGTACCCGCTGAGGACCTGGCTGATGATGCCAGTACAGAAGCCGGAGACCGAAGCGAAGACCCAGTACAACGAGGCTCATGTGGCTACCTGAGCTGGCATTGAGCGGTGCTTCGGACTCCTCAAGATGTGGTTCCGATGCCTCGGCCGCTCCAGTGGTGCCCTGCAGTACACCCCCCGCTGAGAGTCGCCCGCTTTGTGGTGGTATGCTGTGTCCTCCACAACCTGGCACAGCAACGGGGCGATGTGCTGGAGGTGTGGGATGAGGAACCTGTAGCCACCTCCGAGGAGGAGAAGGAGGGGGATGAGGGTGAGGAGAAGGCGCTGCACCAGCAGGGGCTGGAGGACGATCCCGGGATGAACCGGGGGACCATCCAGAGGCTGCAGGACAGGCAGTAACAGCAAGGGTCTGGCAAGCCCAGAGGGCCAGGGAGGCCCTCACACTGGTCTGCTTAGGACATGGCCTGGTCCATCATGGCGACCTTCCCCAAACCTCTTTCACCATTTCTCACCCTCCCCGGGAATGTGTTGCATTACTCCAGGGTGCTGGGACTGAGTTCACACTGTCAGCTGGTCACGGTCGAGGGCAGGTGCTGATAACCCGCAGAGAGCTGAGTGCTGGGTCTCCACAACCTCTGCCATGGTCTGACCCGTGCCTGTCTGCTGAGTGCTCGCTCACATCCATCACCAGTACGTGTGGGGTGGGGGAGAGTGGGTTGCATGCCTGGAGAGATGGGGGCCTGCATTGCAGACGAAAGCGACAGAGGGATCATACTGGTTGTAGTGAAGGGTTTTTAATGTTTCACAGGTGTCCAATAATGTCCCACTCTCCCAATGGTGCCACACCACTCTCCCCTCCACCCACTCACCACCTTCCCACCCCCTATCTACAACCGTCCCCCATTGCACTCTCAGTGACCCTCGATGTGCTTCGCCTTCCTTGCTCTACCGCTATGTCTAGGTGTATCCCCAGGATGCACATCAAGATTTGGAGGCAGCCAACTGCTTACCACATCCCGTGGCCTTCAATGCCCCTGGCGGGCATCCTCTGGGGACTCTGGTGTCGGAGGGCTGCGCCCCTGGAGGCGGCACATGCAGAACTGTACTGCCCTGTCCCGTGTGCTGATTGCGAGACGCAGCCTCATCAGAGGTGTGGAACTCGGGGCAGCTGGCCACCATCCCCACTCCATGGGACTGGTCAGGGTTGGCCGACAGCAGCCCCTCCTCCCAATCGGTGCCCAGAGGGCATTGGTGTTCACCTCGGGAAGGAAGGACAGCTGGTTCGAGCCCCGGCTTCCCCTACATCATCTGGCTCTGCCAGCCCTGGCGGTTCCCCAATGTATGCACATGATGTCGACGTCCTCGGTGATGATCCTCAGCGACTGGGCCATGCTCTGCAGTAACTCGGCAATGCCCACCTGCGACTGGGACAAGCTCCGCAGCGGGTCGACTACTCCCATCTGACATGCCCCGCAGCACCTCATCAAGTTCAGCCTGGTACTGGGTCAGGTCCCCCGTCGAGTTTGACATTCTGCCGAGGCCGTCAGCCATGGCCTTCACTGACTGAGCCACGCCGAGGACACCTCCACTAATGCTGCTGACATCGTGCACCAGGCTCCCTCTGCGGCCGTGAACCTAGCAGTGTTGGCCTCTGGGCTTCCGCCAATCGGCTATGGACTTGCTGGAGTGCCGCTGACATCTGCCTCTGAATGACCCGCCCGCTCCCTAACGTGGGCAGCATGGTAGCACAGTGGTTAGCACTGCAGCATCACAGCGCCAGGGTCTCAGGTTCGATTCCTGGCTTGGGTCACTGTCTGAGTGAAGTCTGCACGTTCTTCTGTGTTTTCATGGGTTTCCTCTGGGTGCTCCGGTTTCCTCTCACAAGTCCCAAAAGACGTGCTGTTAGGTCATTTGCACATTCGGAATTCTCCCTCTGTGAACCCGAACAGGCGCCAGAATGTGGCGACTAAGGGCTTTTCACAGTAACTTCATTGCAGTGTTAATGTAAGCCTACTTGTGACAATAAAAATTATTATGTTATTATTAGCTCTGGGATAGCCTGACTGATTGGCTCAGCAACTGGCTGAGACCCAGTTGGGTCTGATTGTTGTCTCGGCTGGGCGTTCCTGCCTCCATCTGATGTGCATCAGCAACTCTGTGGTGCTCACAGATTGTGCCCCAGAGGCCTGACCACAAAAGTTGCCCACCGATGTGTGTGTATCTGCACTGGTGGAGGGTGGGGATGACAGTTGTGATGTGTTGATTGTGACATCCTCGGAGCTCTCCTCCGAGGTGGTCTCATGGGAGGCAGGGGATGGGGCCACCCCGGATGGGCTGGTGCTGTCGGCTCGACGGCCTTCGGGAGCATGGACAGGTGGTCAGTGGGAGGGATGGGTCGGTCTGTATGGCTTTAACAACTCACGTGTGACAGTCCATCCAGGTGGGCCCCGGTGGATCTCACCTCTGCAGCATGCACCAACTTATGCATAGGTGACCACTGTGTCCTTGGTCACCCCCGTTACCTCCAGGGCCCGTTGCTCGAAGGAGGATTCTTATGTCCAACACCCCTCTGTCAGCTGGGCCAGTCTGGGTCCTCTCCCAGCGATTGTGGGGGAGCTTCTCCTGCAGAGACACAGAGAAGGCATTGTTAGCCCCACACATGGTTCAGAGTGGTGGAGGGAGCAGTGAAGGAAGGTTTTGGGGAGCGTTGAAGTGTGGGATGAAGGGAGGGTGGAGTAAAGGGAGGGATAGGGGCACATGGAGGGCTGGGGCTGGATACCCGTGTCGTGTGAGAGTACCTTTAAGAAATGGATGTTTAAACAATGTACCATTAACAAATGGAGCTGATCATATTACTGAAGTGATGTCAGAGGGTGGGGGGAGTTGAGCTCACTTCTGCTTTTGGTTTCAGTTTGAGGAGGCAGCTGGGAGTGTCTGTGTGTTTTGCTGAGAGCTGCAGGAAGAAAACACAGAGCTGGTCTGTTGATGTCTGTAAATCCAAAGACTATAAATATATTGAATGTAACCTCATGTCTGTTTTTGAAGGTTTGAAGTCTTTTGGATGTTTAAAGGAACAGTTTGATGGATTATTTAGTGTTGTAGTCTTTTGGGGTTATCTTTGAAGTAATGGTGTTAAGATATACAATGATTGTTTTTAAAAGGTTAAATTGAGTTCATAGAATAAACATTGTTTTGTTTTAAAAACCATTTGTCCATTTCTGCTGTATCACACCTGGAGAGTGCGCCGTGGGCTTCCCACACCAAAATCTATTAAATCTTGTGGGTCGGTTGAACTCCATGAAACACTTTGGGGTTCTGTAAACCCGGACCCATAACACCTGCATGGGGGCTGAAATTTCTTGGTGGGGGTGAGGGGTTGTGTCAACTCACGCATGCGGCCCAGTGTAGGTCGTTGGCCTTCTTGCGGCACTGGAGGCCAGTCCTGGTCACACTTCCCGAGCTGACAGCCATTGCAACTTTGTCCTAGGTGGCACTGGCTGCCCTGTGGCTCATCCTCCAGGATTCAGGCACGATGGCACAATGGTTAGCACTACTGCCTCACAGCACCAAGGACCCAGGTTCGATTCCGGCCTTGGATGACTGCCTGTGTGGAGTTTGCACGTTCTCCCCTTCCAGCGTAAATTTCCTCCGAGTGCTCTTGTTTCCTCCCACAGTCCAAAGATGTACAGGTTAGGTGGATTGGCGATGCTAAATTGCCCCTTAGCGTTTAAAGTTTAGATGGGGTTACAGGGATAAGGCGGGGGAGCGGTCCCAAGTAAAGTGCACTTTCAGAGGGTCAGTGCAGACTCGATGGGCTGAACAGCCTCCTTCTGCACTGTGGCTTCACAGCGCCAGGGTCCCAGGTCCGATTCCCCACTGGGTCACTGTCTGCACGTTTTCCCCGTGTCTGCTCCGGTTTCCTCCGGGTGCTCCGGTTTCCTCCCACAGTCTGAAGAAGTGCAGGTTAGGTGCATTGGCCATGATAAATTGCCTTTAGTGACCAAAAAGGTAAAGAAAGGTTATTGGGTTATGGGGATCGGGTGGAAGTGAGGGCTTAAGTGGGTAGGTGCAGACTCGATGGGCCGAATGGCCTCCTTCTGCACTGTATGTTCCATGGAGTAGTGGGTGCAAGTGAATTATTAGAGCACCAGAAATGATAGATTAGACTATTCACGGAGCCACAGGCATAACAAATTGGTCAGAGACAAGAGTGCTACCACTAGGCAAAGATACCTTAAGGTATAACATAGTCGATTTATACTTACCTACATATTAAAATGAAGAAGGAAACTGAAGTATTAATTTTCTTCAGAAGGGTCATAGATACCAACTGCTATTTGGTGAACCAGATCAGCCATGATATAGGACTAATATTTGCACAAGTGTGTTTTGAAATTCACATGTACAACACAGTGAGGAATGAGTTTCACTTATTGTGTGGGGGAAAAAATAAAAAATAATCTAAAAAATGGCAAGTCAATATCCGCACATCCCAATGTTTCTAAGTAATGCGAGAACAAAAATTTCAGCTAAATGCTGAAAGACTGAAATCATCATCTTCAACCTATGCTATTGACTCTGTCCTCTTCACCAGCCAATGTCTCATGTACTGTTTATAACATTGGTATTCTATTGGATACTGAGCTGAGCTTTTAGCCTGTTATCATTTTGATCATAAAGTTGCCCAATGTTGGTAACATCACTCATATCTGCCTCTACCTAACCCACACCTTTGTCATCACCCGGCTAGACTATTTTAGTGTTTCACTTGCTGACCTCCAATCATCCACTCTCAAAATATTTCAATTTATTTAAAACAGTGTTGTCAAAAGCATGTCCCACATTGAAGCCACCACATCTGGGGTACTGTGTACAATTTTAGTCTCCTTACTGTTATGGGCGAGGCGTTTTCAGAACCCCAAAATGTATCATGGAGTTCAACCAACCTCTCCCTTTAATGGATTGTTGCTTTTGAAGCACGCGGCTTGTTCTCCAGGTGTGATATTACAATTATGGACACGTGGGTTTTTAAACACAAAACAATGTTTATTCCATGAACTCAACTTAATCTCTTAAATAAACATTGGATCTCTTAACACCCCTTACTTCAAAGATAACCCCGAAAATATTACAACACTAAATAATCCTTCAGTTATCCCTTTCAACATCCATGAGACTTAACACCTTTAAACAGAAACACATCAGGTTAAAGGCTTTACTATTATGAGTTTATATCACCCAAATGATCCAGAGATAGTCTTTCATGGCAGAGATCATAGCAGATCCAGCTCACTGCAAAACACAGACACACACCCAGCTCTTTTCCTCAAAACTGAAACTTCAAAATGGCTGAACTGAGCTCCGCTCCACCCACTCTCTGACATCACTGTTTTCTTAAAGGTACATTGCTTGAACGTCCATTTCTTAAAGGTACTCTCACATGACATTACTTAAAAAAGGATATAATTGCATTAGAAGCAGCATTCAGAAAATGTTCACTTGACTGATCCTGGATGAAGGTGTTACCTCATGTGGAAATATTGAGATTGATGCGCCTATACCCATTGGAGTTTGCGTAATAGTCATTCCTGTGTATTTCTTTGGTGCCCATTTATTTTATTTTATTTTTATTATTTTGGTTCATGGACATATAATCAGGATGTGCATTTAACCAGAAGATTCAGAGTTGCCGGCCAGGACACTGTGTCCCCAGGTTAGTGCAGCACGGTAGCACAGTGGTTAGTGCAGTTGCTTCACAGCTCTAGGGTCCCAGGTTTGATTCCCGGCTTGGGTCACTGTCTGTGTGGAGTCTGTATGGGTTTCCTCCGGATGTTCTGGTTTCCTCCCACAGTCCAAATGTGTGCAGGTTAGGTTGATTAGCCATGTTAAATTGCCCTTAGTATCCAAAAAAGTTAGGTGCGGTTATTGGGTTGTGGGGATAGGATGGAGATGTGGGCTTAATAAGTGTGCCCTTTCCAAGGGCCGATGCAGACTCGATGGGCCGAATGGTCCTTCAGAACTGTAAATTCTATGATGTTTTCAATTTGGGAAAGGAGAAGCCAGACTCTTGGATTGGATTTGTTTATTTCCACGTGTACCGAGGTACAATGAAAAGTATTTTTCTGCGAGCAGCTCAAACAGATCATGAAGTACATGAAAGGAAAATAAAATAAAATAAAATACATAATAGGGCAACACAAGCTACACAAGATAAATACCGAGTGGATCTTATGAAGCAGCTTCGGAGGGAGTTGGCTCGATTGGTTAATTGCCAACCAGTGGGTTGGCCAGGAACAGTGTTCTGCCTGACAACAATCATGGATTGCTTGCTACATGATGCTTTCTGAGGGAACATAGCAGAAGTGTTTAGACATTAGAAAGAGAAGGAACATTCTTTCTCTCTTACTTGCTGAAGTGAAAGAACAGATTTATTGTTCTGAAAGCAGTGAGTGCCTGTGACAACTTTGCTGTGAATCTGAAATGAAGCCGCAACTGCAGAGAAGGCATCAACCTGGCCAGAAAAAAACATCTCAAGCCTGGAAGGAAGAGGTACCAAAATGAAAGCCAGAACTTCAGAAAGACATAAACTGGAAGTCATCCCCAGTGCATCAAAGATCATTATCCTTTTATTTTATTAATATTTTCTTTCCCTCTCAACCACACTTCCCCTGTTTGTATTGTTTGCCTTTGTGTGTGTGTGTGTGTGTGTATATAGAGAGTGGGGACAGTTAGGAAGGGGGCATTGGGAAAGGAGTAGGAGATAGTTACATTTTTTGTCCATTTAATTATAATACTGTACATAATAAAAGGATACTTATGTTTTAAAGTTATAAACCTGGTGACTGTAGTTTACTGGGGTCAAACAAGGACTCGGTTATTTTAAAGAAAATCTAATTTCATCTGTGTTGCCACTTTTGCTGCCAGCAGTTCAGTCCTGCCCATGGGTTTCCCGGCAGCATATTGTGGTTTCAATGGGAAATCCCATTGACAAGCGGAGGGAAGATAGAATCCCGCCACCAGCGAACGGCATGCCGCCGAGAAACACGCGGCTGGGAAACCGGAGAATCCCACCCGTGGGCGGGATTCTCCGTTTCTGAGACTAAGTGTTGATGCCAACGGAGAACCCTTGGACTTTTACGACAGAAAAACCGGCGCCACAACTGGACCCATTCCGCTGCGGTTGAGGGGCTAGCACCGGCGCCGCGTGGAACACAATCGATTCCAATGAAAAACGGTGAGGGATTCACTGGGTCCGTGATTGACACTCGGGAGGCTGACAAGCTGCAGCCGCAGAGACACATTACAATCCTCACACACTCTCATCTCAGCCAAAAAGATGGCACTGGTTGTGTTGGAGCACACCCATACAGCTGATGGGTCGTCTGGGGCCAGAGGGTACCCAGGAGGGTGCCCTGGGGGGACACCTAAAAGACCCGTGGCAGCAGGTTCAAAGTGGGCTGTTAGCGGTGTGCGTAGCTGCAAAGTCTGCCTTGCCGCCTGCGGCAATGGTGTTCTGTGCCATCCACCCCGACCCCGTAGCCCACCTCCTGGCCAACCCCCGCTACTCCCCACAGCCCTGGCAGAAGCCCCCGCGGCCAGAGGAACAACTGTCAGAAAACTACTGCGATGCTGGTCACCTTCCCTCAGCAGCCCGCACGCCGGTTTCATGATTTTAAAAAGCACAAGTGAACCCTGCCGTCGGGAACTCAGTCCATCGGAAGCAGAGAATCGCAGAGCTCCTAGCGAGTACTGGGTTGGGCCCGTTAATGATAAGCAAATGGTGCCTACTATACGTGCGGAGTGAAACCCATTGACGCCGTTTTCAAAGTGAGAGAGAATCACGATTTGGCGTCAAATCGGCGCCTGCCGCGGTTTTGGCGTCGGAAGCTATTCTCCGCCCAATTACATTTCCCGATTTTGGCGTCGGCCAACGGAGAATCCTGCCCATAGTCTTTGAAAAATCTCTTGACATTTCGAAGGGATTTTTAAGTACTTACAAAGATTTTATGGGGCAAAAGACAGCAGCTAGGATAAACCAGGAGTAGCCAAAATAAATATGAAGTGAGGGGCTACAGCCTGTAGTTTGGTGTTGGAGTGGGGTAGCTCATAAATTCTGTTTGCTGGATGGTAAAATGGAGCTGCTGCTTCATGTACTGGGAATGCGGCACGTTATTCCGCCTTGACTGGCAGCAAGACTGCCACATATACCCGCACAGACCCGAGGTGATCGGTGAAATTAACAGACATCTTCCTGGGACCTGGGGACCATAAGTATTGTTTAAAAAACATTTGAACTGTTGCTATTCAGCATTAGAATAGAATAGAATTTTACCTCACAGAAGGAGGCTATTCGACCCATTATGTCTGCACCAGCTCCCGAAAGAGCTACCCAGCTGGTTCCATCCTCAACATTAATCACTTTTAAATATGTATCCAGCTCTTTTTGAAACCTCCTATGGAATCTGCCTCTACCACTCTCACAGGCAGCGCATTCTAAATCTCAACAACTCTCTGAATAAAGAAGTTTCTCCTCATCTCACTCCTAATTCTCTTGCTGGCCATCATAGAATTGTGACCCCCCTAGTCATGACATAGTCATGACATACCAACTTGTGATAACAAAATATCCTTCTTTACCCTGTCAAAATGATTCATAATTTTGAACATCTCAATAAGGTCACCTCTTCAGGGGCTGTTTAGCACAGGGCTAAATCGCTGGCTTTGAAAGCAGACCAAGGCAGGCCAGCAGCACGGTTCAATTCCCGTAACAGCCTCCCCGAACAGGCGCCGGAATGTGGCGACTAGGGGCTTTTCACAGTAACTTCATTGAAGCCTACTTGTGACAATAAGCGATTTTCATTCATTAATCTTCTCTGCTCCCAGGAGAACAAGCCCAATATCTCCAATCTTTCCTTGTATCTAAAATTCCTCATTCCTGGTATCATTCTAGTAAATCTCCTTTGCACTCAGAGAGAGCAAGGTTTTGACATCCTTCCTTAAACAAGGTAAGCTAAATAGAATTCTCCAAATGTGGTCTGACCAATGATTTTATACTCTATGCCTTGATTTATAAACCCAAGGATCCTATAAGCCTTCTTAACAACTGTTTAAACTTGCCTGGCCACCTTCAGAGAATTATGCACCTGAACCCAGGTCCCTCTCCTCCTGTTCTCCCCTCAACATTGCATCATTGAGCCGATATTCTCTCCCCATGTTTCTTCTACCAAAATGCATTACTTCATATTTCGTTGCATTGAAATTCATCTGCCAGGTATCTGCCCATTTGGCCAACTTGTTAATGTCCCTCGGAGGTCGCTCAGCATCACCCTCACAATTCACTCTTCTCCCTAGCATAGTTTCATCTGCAAATTCAGAGATTTTGCCCTCAACACGCACGTCTAAATCATTTAGATTATTTGCAGTAAATTCTGGATGGGATGAATGTGTGCAGCTGAAGAATTCACATGTCTAAAGCATTTTTAATTTTAAAACCCCCGTATCCTACCATACTGTCCATTTTCAAATGTTAATCACCCTTTAAGTGAAGAATTCCTGGGTGTAAATCCTAATATTTCCTGAATCAGTTTGAGACTCACTCCCTTGTCCTATTCTCATTGCATTACACCAGTGGTCTTTTCTGATCCATTTAGTATCTTAGATTCCTTTAAATTGCCTCCTTTTATCTGCCTGATTAATTTGACGCACTGTCTGCACCAGCTCCCGAAAGAGCTACCCAGCTGGTCCCATTCTCCAGCTCTATCTCCGCAGCCCTCGGATTCAAATATGTATCCAGCTCTCTTTTGAAACCTCCTATGGAATCTGCCTTTATCACTACCTTGTCCCATTCTCATTGCATTACCCTGGTGTTCTTTTCCAATCCATTTAGTACCTTAGGTACTTTTAACTTGTCTCCCTTTATCTGCCTGTCTTCAAGCTGGGTCCATCAGAATTTTTCATTCTTTTCTCATAATTAAATCATATAGCAGATGGAATCAGCTCTAACCTCCAAGGTTTACAAACTTCATTTGAATCTTACAACCAAGGCTACACAATGGATTTAAGGTGCAGTATTATCTACAACTACCCCTTGGCGACATCATCTGAAAACACATCAGTTTCCACATATACACTGGCGACCCCCAGCTTTACATCACCACCACTCTTGCCTCCCCTCCACCGTCTATAACTTGTCAGATTATCAGGCATCCACTCCTTGATGAGCAGAAATGTCATTCAGTCAGGTATCAGGAAGACTGAAGTCATTGTCTACGGTCTCTGCCACAAATTCCACTCCCACACTGCTGACTCCATCCCTCTCCCGGGAACTCTTTGAGGTTGGACCAGACGGTATGCATCCTTGGTAACATATTTGATCCCAACACGGGCTTTCAACCATATATCCGTGTTGTCGCGAAGACTGAATATTCTGATCTTTATGACATTGCTTGTCTCGACCTCTGATTCTGTTCTTCTGCTGCTAAAACCATCATCTGTACCTTTGTTAGCTCCAGACTTGACTATTCTGTTTTCTAAATATCTATTTATCGGGATTTTCAATTTTATTACAAAAAATTCACATCAAACAAACAAATGCAGAAAGGTATCTGTAGGTATAAATGTACAGCAGGTACAGCTCAGAACAATAGTCATTACATAATTGGGAACAAATAAGACCGGATGAATCAGGGACAAAATGTCCAACATGTTCCTTCCATGGATAAGTCACCAGTCTGCACCCAAACAGGATACAGGCTACATTATAGGCCTACATCTCACCCACAGCTACAAAGAAATATGTCAGAAGTTCAAAACAATACTCCAAGAACCCCATGCTAAGGGGAAATGGACTAACTCTTACAGCGCAATTTACAGTCTCTCGAGATTCAGACCGGAAATGGCAGCCATCCCACATCATTGAGATGACAAAAAGACAAACACAAAGAGAGGACCAAGCACAACCAAATACGCAGCCGAGGGTCTCCCATAGAAGAAGTAAAAAGAGAGCAAGAACAAGAGCCAAGAGCAAGAATCAAAACTTCCATTATACCATCCCCCAACGCCAGATTGAAGGACAAAACAAATGACCCGTCTGAGCACCAGGGCATCATGGGGCCAAGAACCAAAACAATTACAAACTGGTCCAAATCGTAAACTGGGGGAACCCCACACCAGGATGGGAGGGCCATCAAAGCGATCCCTAGACTGGGGAGAACCATGGGTGGGAGGGCCAACATGTCCCTCCCACTCCCAGAACCGCAGGACCCCGAGCCACAACCAGGACCACTCAAAAGAGGAAAGGATTAGGCCACCCAAATGGCAACATTGATTCACATCTAAGTGTCCATTACACCCAAGGCCCATCATCCAACACCACCACAGCCAGCCCTCACAAGCAGCAATGTTAAGACAGACGTATAAGCAATGCCCTCAAAACCTCTCAAAGTCTTTGGAAGAGTGAAGAAGAGAAAAAAGAACTGTCAGAACTAACCCCTTTGTCCCACAAACCACTTCCTGGTACTACGACTAGACGTGAACCAGCGAACAAACCGCCAAGTGGTCCCCTTCGAACTCCCAAGACAAAAAGAATAAGCATAATTACTGGACATGTAGCCACCTGGGTTGGCAACTTCCCGACTTAAAATGGAGAACCGCAAAGGCTGAAGGGAAATTCAGCCAACACAAGCAAAGACTAGCAAGTGCAGAAATCATGTATATTGAAAACTGCAAAACAACCAGACAGCACGGAAACCAGCAGCCATCTGCATAGCAATGCAGCAGCCATCTGCATAGTAATGAGCGATTCCAAGGCACAATGGCAACAGTTAAGGTGAATAAAGCCAAGCCAGACTCCTCAGCGCCAGCAGGAGCCAAGACAAAGGAAGGCCAATGGACATTTAGGGACCGGCCAACGATCAGGGAACAACTCCAGTATTGGAGAAATCGATCCAAGTGATCAGAATGCAGTCCAATCACTTGGAACCAGGTACAAGGTCCGCCCCGAAGGGCGGGAAGCCCCTGGGGACTATAAAGTAAAGACCCCAAGTTCAAATCGTTCTTCTTTGGCAGGTTCACTCAGCAACTTGAACCAACCCTTGACAGTGACCTGCCTCGCTGCCGCCAACCAAGTAAGTCTCAAGTCAACGCTCGCTACGAGATAGGTGCTCCTAGCTACCAGTCCATACCAGCTTTTGAATCCTGCAGACTCAAGACCTGAACGAAAGGCCATTTGTTCCCCTGACCTGGTGGGCCAGTCCGAAACTAAGTATAGGCCTTTTAGTGATAGGAATAGTCTAGAAAGTAGAGTTTATGCATGAGTAGTGATTTACTGTGTATAATAAATGTGCTTTGATTTGAATCTTACTAATTGGTGTGTTGAGTTATTGATCATTACTTGAACTTGAACCTCGTGGCGGTATCATAAAGATACCTGGCGACTCGAGAGCAAAGGTTAGACAAACAGAGCAAATTACGAATTAAGAGCCAACCAAAAGTTAGCAACATATTACTGGCGACATCCTGACGGGACCCGATCTAGAAGTGGCTTAACCACTCTGGGAGAACCCAAAATTTGAATTAGAAATCCAATTGGGAACAGAAAACCATAAGTGTTCAAGCAGTTCTGATCAATCCTCATAATTCGGAAGTGTGTTAATGCATGCGTAACTAACAGGGCTATAAGGTAAACTGATAGATTTTTGTTGCGAAAACTGTCGGGAGTATTCCAGAAAATATCGAAAGCCGTACCCGTAACTACAGCGCCGCCTTAATACCCCTTGTTCCAAATTTTAAGAGAAGTATTCAGAGAGGAAAGATGGCAATGCAGGCAATGCAACGCCTCATGAACCCCGAAGAATTCGTGGTCGCAGCGACCAGCAGTAGAGTAGGACTGTGTCCCATTTGGGAAGAGGAAATCAGAAAGTACCTCAAAGGGAAAGGATGGCCCCTTTGGAGCGAATTCTGTGAAAATGAGGAAACAGGTCCCGGGAGCATAGGACATACTTGGTGGGAGAACCTGAGCGAAATTCATAAGAAAAGGTTGGGAAAAGCTCGCAAGCTGATGGCAATCGTTTCCTGTTTGGCACAATTGCGAGGCACAGAGGAGGTCGATCGGACGCTCCGTAAAGAGATAGAGGAGACACATCGAATGAGTAAGGTCGATGTGAGCGAGATAGAGAAAGAGAACCTAGAATTAAGAAGGAAGTTAGCAGCAAAGGACGGAGAGGTGGATGATGCCAAGCGGGCACACCGGTCTTGTCTGGCACACCTAAGCAGCTTCCAGACACAGTACGAAAAGGCCTATCAGGACACGCAACGTGCAGTCCTGGTAAGAGAGGAAACAGAGAAACAGGTAGACGCATTGCAAAGGCAGTGTAGCGACCTGAAAGCAGCATTACGAGCACGCCATACTACCACCACAGAGCACAGACAGAGCTCACTAGATCACGCAAAGTGCCGGAAGCAGGTTGCAGAACTGCAATCTTTGCTTTCAGTTCAGAATGGATTCCACAGCACTTTTGGATCCCAGTTAGATACAGAAGAAGGCCCGGATTGGGAAGAATTAAATGAGGCCGCGCATAGTTATGTTCAGGGAACATGTGCGCAAGGAAAGCCCCAGAAGAGAAAAGCGCCCCAACCCCCCACATTGCAGTTAGTTCAGGCACCAATGAATCCAGTAGCCACCCATCGCACAGTCACATCGGAAGGAGACACGGAATTCCTGTACACGACCCCCTTAACCGTGACGCAATTACAGGACGCGTGCGAGAAAATCACACCGTTCCTCCCCACCTCAGACCCCCACCACTTCTTTGCTAGAGTAAAACAGCAGGCGACCATGTGCGGCCTGGACGAGCGTGAGCACGTGAAGCTCACAGTTTTGAGTTTAGACCCTTCGGTCGTAGCAGCCCTTCCCGACCCACAGAATGTAGGAGGAGGCACCCTTGCAGAAATGCACGCAGCGATCCTAGACGCGATCGGCTACAACAGAGGTGACCCCGTAGAAGGCCTGAATAAGTGCAGGCAGAAAAAGATGGAACACCCCACAGCGTTTGCTGGACGCCTGTGGATTCACTTCACAGCGGTTTTTGGAAATTTACAACACGCCCAATTGTCCCAAGACGGTATGGCCAAATGGACCCGCACCCTTATCTCCCATGCCACAGAGGCAGGACAAAAAGCCTGTACGAATTATGACCCCTCAGAGGAAGCCCACAATGAGAAATGGGTTTTAAAAAGATTGTCCCGTGCCAGGGAGCAGTCTGTACAAAACAAACCCGCAGTTAGGAAACCCGAGGAACAACAGGCAGGAGCAGACACCCAAGCGGTGAAAACGCACCAGAACCCCGCATGGGTGAACGAAGGCAGGGACAGACCCCCCACAAAAGCCACAGGAGTGTTACCACTGTGGACAGTTAGGACACTTTGCACGAGAATGCAATGCCCCATGAAAGCCACAGAGAGCCCAGCATGCAGGCACTCTGAATAAGACTAGGACAGAGCCAATTCATAGCGTTAGCACCCGTTCAGATCAGATGGATCTGAACGGAACGGACTGACGGTGTTCGGGCTCCCCCAGTTGGGTCTGCGACACCCTTTGGGATAGGTCCGGCCGACCAGTAGTCGCAGCGAAGATACGGGGACAGCCCATCGAATTTCTCTGGGACACAGGAGGGTCCCGCACCACAATCAATTCCTCCACCATATTCCAGAAAGACACGTGGCCCACTACAGCCACCATCACCCTCAGCGGTTTCACAGGCCACTCACAACAGGGACACATCACCACCCCTGTACCCATTCAAATCGGCAACATCACCACCAAGCACCCCATAGTCCTAGTCGACCTGCCCCACACAGCAGAACACATTTTGGGCACGATTTTCTGAATTCCCACAACCTGTCCTTTGATCCAGTCAACCAGTGTGTCTGGAGAATGGCAAATTCCGCAAGAGCCCCCGCAATGCTCACAATAGATGAATACGCCAACAAGATTAGCGCAGATGGCGAATTTTGGTTTGACCCGACCACGATTAGCACTGAGAAGCAGGTTAGGGGAGTTCTGCAGAAGCACAGGACAGCATTCCCGACCCACAAACACGACTGTGGCCGGATGACTGGTTCCGTTCAAAGCACAGGACCTGACCCTAGACCCCAAAAGCAATACGGATTTCCCCAAGCGGCAGAGGGAGAAATGGCAAAAGTGATCGACAGCTTATTAGAGCAGGGCGTACTTAGATCAATAGCCTCCACTTATAATGCCCCGATTTGGCCAGTGAAAAAGCCCGATGGATCATGGTGACTGACCATCGATTACCGGGAACTCAACAAAGCCAACCCCGCAGCAGCCCCCACGGTAGCCACAAGTCCTGAGACCAGGCTCAAACAGGGACTCAACGCACAATACTTTACGGTTTTGGACATCAGTAATGGATCCTGGTCCATTCCATTGGCAAAAGCGTGCCAGTACAAATTTGCCTTCACTTTTAAAGCACAGCAGTACACGTGGACATGCCTTCCACAAGGATTCCACAACTCCCCCTCCATTTTCCACCGACAGCTGGCAAATGGATTGTCAAAATTTTCTCGCCCCGAATGTCTGGTCCAGTATGTGGACGACCTATTACTGCGGACAGACACCAAAGCAAAGCACATTGAGCTTCAGGCCGAATTCCTGGAACTCCTACAGAAAATTGATTGTAAAGTAAACCCCAAAAAGGCCCAGATTCTGGAAAACAAAGTGATATATTTGGGTACGATTATCATGCACGGTAAACGCGGGATCGAGCACAAAAGAATTGACTCGATTGCCAAATTGCCCCTTCCCCAGAATGTTTCAGCCCTCCGGTCATTTTTAGGGCTGGTTGGCTACTGCCGAAACCACATTGACGGTTTCGCCAGCAAGGCAGCGCCCCTCTCAGAACTCCTAAAGAAAGGAGCCCCTTGGGAATGGCTTCCGCAGCATACGGATGCTGTGGATGCTTTGAAAAGAGCATTCATTGCAGCCCCCGCACTACAAGTTCCAGACCCACTTTCCCCCTACGCTATAGAAATAGCTAGCGCCGACCGCACCCTTTCGGCCATGCTCCTCCAGGAACGGCACAAACAGCTAAGACCCGTGGCTTACGCATCCAGACTTTTAGATCCTGTGGAGCAGGGATTTCCGGCCTGTGAAAGGCACCTGCTCGCAGTTTTCTGGGCAGTTCAGTATTTTTCCTACATAACCGGACTAAACCCCATCACAATCCTCACAGAACACACCCCCACTCAACTTTTACTTGACGGACGACTCAAGTACGGTACAGTTAGTCAGATTAAAGCAGCTAGATGGACCCTTCTTTTGCAGGGACGGGACATCACTGTTAAAAGGACCAAGACCCACACTTTCTTAGCCAATAACCTTCAGTACCTAGGCACCCCCCATGAATGTGAAATCATTTCACCGCACCACAACACAGGCCCCTTTATTGCGAACACCCCCCCCCCCCAGAAAGATAGGTAGTTCACCCCAGAGCCTCCAGCACACAGCCACGTGCGAACCTTTAAGAATATATGTGGATGGTTCTTCCACTATATGAGAAGGGAAGCGCATTACAGGATGCGGCATATATGTTGAGGACATGCACCCTAGAAGAAATCTCACTAAAGCTACCAGGACACTTAGGCGCACAGGCGGCAGAACTAGCAGCCGTGGCGTACATTGTGGATCACCCAGATTCCTTCCCCAGCCCAGCAGGCATATACTCGGACAGCCTCTATGTTTGCAATAGCCTTACAGAATTCCTACCCCTGTGGAAAGCAAGAGGATTTGTTTCCGCAGAGTGAAAACCCCTCCCTTCAGCCCCATTGCTCCGCCACAATTTAGAAAATGCACAGAACAGGACATTCGGAATCGTTAAAGTTCGAAGTCACCGCCGTTCCTCCCCCCTGGAAATGTAAAAGCCGACACACTGTCAAAAGCAGGTTCCAGGCATGGATATTTTTGGACACCCACCGAAAGTGCCCCAGTGAATGCAGTTCAGGTCTCGCAGACTAACATCGAGGATTTAGTGCAGGCCCAGAAGCAGGATAGCAATCTCAGGGAGATTTTGAAAGGAAAATTTACGGCACCTTACGATAGGTTTAAAAATGCACTGACCACACATGACGGTGTGGTGTTAAAAGACACCCTTTATGTGGTTCCTGAACAGGACAGGAATCAACTTATTTGTTTATTCCATGACAGTCATGGACATCAGGGAATTGATCCCACTACAGCCCACCTCAGACAGCTCTGTTGGTGGCCAAGTTTAAAAGAAGACGTGATGCAGTACGTTGAGAATTGCCTTTTCTGTGCCCAGAACAACCCGGAAGATACGCAAAGAAGGCTCAACTTAGCAACACCCGCCCCGTTAACGTCCCCTGGACTAACTTCCAGATCGATTATATAGGACCATTGCCCCCTAGCAGGAATGGTTACAAATACGTATTAGTCGTCATAGACACTTTTACGAAATGGGTAGAGGCATTCCCATCCAGAACGTACACGGCAAAGACCACCGCAAAGATCTTAACCCAACACATCTTTATGAGATGGGGACTCCCCGCAGCATTGAATCCGACCAAGGTTCCCATTTTACGGGACGCGTCATGAAGAACGTTCTCACGATATTTGGCATTACCCAAAAATTCCACTTCGCATACCACCCCCGGTCGATTGGTATCGTGGAGTGCATGAATCGGACCCTAAAAGCAACCCTCAGAAAAATGGTCCAACAGAACAACACCACTTGGGATTCAGTCCTCCCTTTTGCGTTGATGTTTTTAAGAAATACTGTCTCAACTTCCACAGGTTACACCCCACACACTCTCATGACCGGATGCCTCATGAGAGGCACAGAATTTTTATTTGGATTGGACTTGACCAGCCCCGAAGTGACGGCCCTCACACACGAGAACGCAATAAAACAACTAGTTGAGAATGCAAAAACGGCTCAGCTAGCAGCCGCAGTAAGATTAGGCACACGGAAGAAACAGAGCAAGGCCTGTTTCGACAAGACAGTGCATGTGACTGAGTTTGAGGTAGGACAGCAGGTCATGCTCTCCATCTATAACCCCAGCACATTCCTGTCACCGAAGTATTCGGGTCCGTACTCCATTGCGGACAAAGTAAGCCCCTCGTCTATAAAATTAAGTACCCCAACGGAAAGATTGCGTGGTTCCATATTAACCAGCTTAAGGCATATGGCCCACAGTCCAACCACGCACATCACGTCATGCTCGACGCAGCAGACCACGCCCCGCCCACAGCCAACGTATCCCTACCCTCCCCCAACACGCCCACCACATCCACGGACTCGCCCTCGACTCCATCCCCGACCTCTAGATTCCGCCCCGGAACGCCCACAGACAGCAGCAGCAGCGACAGCGACTGTGACTCAGACAATAGCCACAGCATGCCTCCCTACTATCCCCATGCAACAGGACCAACACCCAGCGAATCGGACCATGATTCGAGTGATCTCTTCCTCATCACATTCCTCAACAAACCCCACCAAACACCACCGCCCTACGATGACAATTCTATCCCCACAGAACTAGACACCACCTTTTGGCACCGCGACAACTCATACAGGCTCGTCCGGAACGACGAGATGGACCCCAAATCACACCATGCAGCCCTATCAGCCCTTATACATTCGAGAGTATGGCATCCGGGAGAAGATGACGACTTTGAGTCTGACTCCCAAAGCGAGAACCCCTTTGCGACCCTGTTCGCAACCGATAACTGAGGTGTCCAGATGATGTTTTAAAAAGGAACTGCTTGGGAGAAAATGGTATCCTTTCTGATGGAACCTGCAGCATGTTGTTGAATGTTGTTTGTTACCGTTAGTGTTAAATGTTGTTTGTAAGATCGGACATTTTTTTCCATGGCCCCACGCCTTATTTTTCGGCCAAAACCGATGAGAACGTGCCAGCACGCTCATCGGCCGAAACCGCTGAGAGCTTTCCAGACCCCCGTTCATAACTGCCCTTCTGGTTCGAAGGTAGAACATTTTTTGCCCGTTCTTGTTGGTTGCTCAGGCAGTGGAGAAACGGCATTGGCCTCCGCCTTGCCTGAGGACCCCCCCTCTGGTCAGCTACGCTCGGGTAGAGCACACACGGCATTGGTCACCGTCCTACAAAGAACAAAGAACAAAGAACAAAGAAATGTACAGCACAGGAACAGGCCCTTCGGCCCTCCAAGCCCGTGCCGACCATACTGCCCGACTAAACTACAATCTTCTACACTTCCTGGGTCCGTATCCTTCTATTCCCATCCTATTCATATATTTGTCAAGATGCCCCTTAAATGTCCCTATCGTCCCTGCCTCCACTACCTCCTCCGGTAGTGAGTTCCAGGCACCCACTACCCTCTGCGTAAAAAACTTGCCTCGTACATCTACTCTAAACTTTGCCCCTCTCACCTTAAACCTATGCCCCCTAGTAATTGACCCCTCTACCCTGGGGAAAAGCCTCTGACTATCCACTCTGTCTATGCCCCTCATAATTTTGTATACCTCTATCAGGTCGCCCCTCAACCTCCTTCGTTCCAGTGAGAACAAACCGAGTTTATTCAATCGCTCCTCATAGCTTATGCCCTCCATACCAGGCAACATTCTGGTAAAAAATACCCGGGGATTCCATCCAAATCTTAACCGTCGCGGCCCATACGCACCTCATTTTGGCACTCTTGGTTCAAAAAGTTTTGTTTTGTTTTCGGGCAACCCTTAGGTTGCCATCCCTATGCTATTTACATCCTGAAACATTTGGATGGTAAATCACACAGCCTGCTAGACGGCTCGCACTGTTTCAGTATTTTTAAGTGTGTCTTGTCCTGAATATTCGGTTTTAAAAATAAATGAGGGAGTCACACATGGTGAGAAATTGTAAAGGGAGAATTGGCACGAAAGGACAGCCATACTAACGCACGAGATATTAACCAAGACAGTAACAGATACTATGCTTGATCCCACAGAACCCCAGAAGCTCCAGGAAAAGAGACGAAACGGAAAGGAAGAGAAGAGAAAGAAGAAGACAACAATGAAGACGGCATACGTGTTTTTCATCATTGCAATTTGTACCCGGTTGCGCGCGAATGCGAACTCCCTGACCCCAACCCCCCCCAGCCGTCAATGATTCACTTCCCCATAGCACCCAGAGCCCAGTAACAGGCAGCACCACACCATCATGGTGTGATAAGCTCACAACGTGGTACTCCCTTTCCTACGTAGTCGAATCCCTATTAGTGTTGGCGATACTCTGCAGCATCGTGCAGACTATCCGCATGAGGAAATGGAGAAGGAGAGCCTACCGCGCTCGCACCACGGTATACAGAATAAGATCCTCTATGTTCAGTTATCCCCAGGACCCCGAACCCCTCGATCTATAATAAAGGACATTTGTTTGCGTTCTTCTGTAAATAAAGAAATGGAAAGATTGTACAACCCTGTGCTTGACTGCCAAGCCAGGAAAAATGTAAATGCTGCTATTATTTTTGTATTGTTTAGGAAGTTAATATGACTGAATGTTTTAGTGAGTGTAGTGTATTGAGGACAGCTGGGGGTACCGTTTTTTACATTTTGGAATGCATGTCCCTGTTTAAGACATAGCGACACTTAGAATGTTAGTTAAAAATTTTCATTGCATAGTTATGGTCAGTGTAGAGGCCATAGAAGAGTGCTCGCCGGGTCAGGGAATGAAGACAATGCAGTTATGTGATCCTTCATGCTTCGCATTAGGGATCACAAGGAGGGTGTGTAGCCACTTGGGTTGGCCACTTCCCGACTTAAAATGGAGAACCGAAAAGGCTGAAGGGAAATTCAGCCAACACAGGCAAAGACTAGCAAGTGCTGAAATCATGTATATTGAACCCTGCAAAACAACCAGACAGCACTGAAACCAGCAGCCATCTGCATAGCAATGCAGCAGCCATCTGCATAGTAATGAGTGATTCCAAGGCGCAATGGCAACGGTTAAGGTGACTAAAGCCAAGCCAGACTCCTCGGCGCCAGCAGGAGCCAAGACAAAGGAAGGCCAACGGATATTTAGGGACTGCCCAACAATCAGGGAACAACTCCAGTATTGGAGAAATCGATCCAAGTGATCAGAACGCAGTCCAATCACTTGGAACCAGGTACGGGGTCTGCCCTGAAGGGCGGGAAGCTCCTGGGGACTATAAAGTAAAGCCCCCAAGTTCAAATCGTCCTTCTTTGGCAGGGTCACTCAACAGCTCGAACCAACCCTTGACAGTGACCTGCCTCACTGCCGCCAACCAAGTAAGTCTCAAGTCAACATCGCTACGAGATAGGCGCTCCTAGCTACAAGTCCATACCAGCTTTTGAATCCTGCAGACTCAGGACCTGAACGAAAGGCCATTTGTTCCCCTGACCTGGTGTGCCAGTCCAAAGCTAAGTATAGGCCTTTTAGTGATAGGAATAGTCTAGAAAGTAGAGTTTATGCATGAGTAGTGATTTACTGTGTACAATAAATGTGTTTTGATTTGAATCTGACTAATTGGTGTGATGAGTTATTGATCATTATTGAACTTGAACCACGTGGCGGTATCATAAAGATACCTGGCGACTCTAGAGCAAAGGTTGAACAAACAGAGCAAATTACGAATTAAGAGCCAACTAAAAGGTAGCAACAGACACAACCTTCGGACTCTTCCCCAATCTTCACATCTCCAGATGTGCACCTACCCTCATTGGACCCCGCACGACACCCCCAAGGATGGTACTCCAATCCAAGGAGCAACAGGATTCTGGCCGCGATGTTGAACCTGACCTAGCCCAGCACCTCCACAAAGAAAAAAGATTGAAGAACGGCTTTCAGGACCCCGTGACACCACAATCCTGGACGTCTTCAAAGCAAAGCTAGTTTGCTCCTGTACGGGACACACCTCTCCTCCCCACCCAAACAATCCAATACACATACCAACATACCAACAACAGGACCAACACCCCACACCCAACTGGTGAGAAGAGAAAAAAGAAACCCTCTTGGGAGGGGCCACCTCACTAGACACACCACCTACCACCAAATAAAGGATATTTAGACCGGCCTCACTAACAATGGGCGTGATTCTCCGACCCCCCACCGGGTCGGAGAATCAGCAGGGGCTGGGGGCTGGCGTGAATCCTGCCCCTGCCGTGTCCCGAATTCTCCGCCACCAGAGAATCGCCTGGGGCGGGAATCGCGCTGCGCCGGTCGGCGGGCTCCCCCTGGCGATTCTCCGGCCCGCGTTGGGCCGAAGTCCCGCCGGCGGGGCAGAAATCACTCCGGCGCGGGCCTAGCCCCTCAAGGTAAGGGCTTGGCCCCTAAAGGTGCGGAGAATTCCGCACCTTTGGGGCGGCGCAATGCCGGAGTGGTTCCCGCCACTCCATTATGCCGGATACCCCGCCCCGCCAGGTAGGGGAGAATCCCGGCCACGATCTCAGACAATCATAGAGGGAGACACACATCAGGAGAAATGAACGATTTTCCGTTAAAGAAGAGCGCAACAAACCCCAGACCTCAACAGGATAATATAGAACATACAGTGCAGAAGGAGGCCATTCAGCCCATCGAGTCTGCACCGACCTACTTAAGCCATCACTTCCACCCTATCGCCTTTACCCAATAACTCCATCTAACCCTTTTGGTCACTAAGGGCAATTTATCATGGCCAATCCACCTCACCTGCACGTCTTTGGACTGTGGGAGGAAACCGGAGCACCCGGAGGAAATCCACGCAGACATGGGGACAACGTGCAGACTCCGCACAGACAGTGACCCAGCGGGGAATCAAACCTGGGTCCCTGGCGCTGTGAAGTCACAGTGCTATCCACTTGTGCTACCGTGCTGCCCCACGGGCATACTCTCCACTGTCCATATACTGTCCACCTGGGTCCGAAATAGGAAAAGACAGAGCCAAAACTAGAAACTATGGGAGACGTTCCTTGAACGTAGTGAGGACAAAACTAACCCACACCCTCTAACCGTCCTCCCGTTCCGACTCTGTTCAGCCTCCCGTCAAGGATATATCAGGATAAAGAAACCGTGCGTAAATCTCAAAGTCAACAAGATCCTTATTAACTCAGGATAACCAACAGTGCAGGACATCACCCCAAAAATATTTACTTCCCTGCAAACAAATAAATTGACAGCATTAACAGACAACATGTAGCCAGTTAAAATGGCAAACTCCCGATTTAAATTGGCTAACTCCCAATTTAAAATGGCGAACGGCAAAGGCTGATGGGAAAGTCAGCCAACAGGACACAAACGAGCAGCTGCAGGTAGAGTGTGTATTTACCTCTGGAAAGGCCAGACAAGATCGATACCAGCAACCATCAGCATAACAAAACACCAGCTATCTGCATATTAATGAGCAATCTCCCGGAACAATGAGCAACATTTAGACACATAAAGCCAAACCAGACTCTTTGGCGCCAGCAGAAGCCTACACAATGGGAGGTGAACGACCAACTCAGGACCGCCCATCGATCAGGGAACCGCTCCAGCATTGGAGAAAATAAGCCCAATCACTTGGAACCAGGTACAGGGTCCGCCCCGAAAGGCGGGAAGCCCCTGGGGACTATAAGAATTAAGCCCAAGTTCAAATAGTTCTTCTTGACCGGGTCACTCAGCAACACGAACCAAACCTTGACAGTGGGCGGTTCAGCCGCCGCCGATATCCAGTAAGTCTTACTTCAACGCTCGCTAAGAGATAGGTGCTCCTAGCTACCAATCTGTACCAACTTCGAATCCCGCAGGCTCAGAACCCGAACGAAAAGCCATTTGTCCCTGACCTGGTGGGCCAGTTCCAAGTTAAGTATTGGCCTGTTAGCTGTAGAAGTAGCTTAGACGTAGAATTTGTACATGAGTAGTGATTACTGTGTATAATAAATGTGCTTTGATTTAAATCTTACTAAGCGGTGTATTGGATTATTGATCATTACTCGGACTTGAACCACGTGGCGGTATCATAAAGATACCTGGCGACTCAAGAGCAAAGGTGATAAAACAGAGCAATTAAACTAAGGCAAAAGTTAGCAACAAACATCAAGGAGTAAAGCCCAGGATTACAACTGAGGAACTAGATAGTCATCAGAATAAAGCCCACTCCATTAGAGCATGAAGAACGTAGACACCCTAGAGGCCAACCTAACCCCAGGCCTCGGAGACAGGTTTCAGTGTGCTGCATCAAATCTGAACTTTCCGACCGCCAGATCGAGACTCCCACAAAATGGCAGCCAGTTCTCAAACTCAGCTGGGAACTTATCCACCAGCTCACCAGAGACACAAGGCTCCTCACAGGCTTCTCATTGGTCTTTCTTCACCTCACCCGAATTCCTCAGGATGAACAACAGGCTATGCAATAGGAACTCAACTGTTCAGAGGTGGGCTTCCACCAGATATACTGCTCTCTCTGCTACAAGAACCTGATCATGCACCACCAACACCTTCATAAAGATGTCGTACAATTCTTGCAATTGGCTTTAACTACTTGAACCACAGAGCCAAGGCTATCAGCCAGATCACCTTCATCACGAGCAATCATCATCTGTTGGTGTGCACCATACCATCAGGGTGGGAAACCACTCAAAGCAACTGCGTCACTAAAGACCAGGCATTAACCAACACCCCTTAGCCACACCGAATCAATGAGGATTAAAGCATACTGTCTTGACTCAAAAGTGCTGAAACATTCACCAACAACTCTCGATACATCGTAAAATCTATGTAATCTGAAAAAAGACATAAAAGTGATGTGCATAAGGATAAAAACAAAGATTCAAAGATGAGCAGAGCCGGAGCTTGTGAAAATGCACACCCTCCTGCGCACACATCACGTCGGATACCTGACTTGACTATACCAATGCACTCCTGGACATCCGCCAACACTCTATCCTCTGTAAGCGCAAGATCATCCCCGTGTCCTAACTCACACCAAATCCCTTTGATCCATCAACCTTGTGCTCACTAACCTACACTGGCTGTCCGCAATGCCTTGATTTTAAAATTCTCATCCTTGTTTCCAAATTCATTGGTGATCTGGCCACTCCTCTGGCCCCCCAATCTCCCAAGATATCTCATTGAGGATCTCAAATGTTATTCACTCTGAAATTGGTGGCTGTGCCTTCAGTTGCCTGGGCCCTAAACTCTGGAAATTACTTCCTCATCCTCTCCTCTTCTCTACATCTCTTTCCTCCTTTAAGACAATTCTTATAACCTACCTCTTCGACCAAGACTTTTTGTTGCCTGCTCTAATGTCAGAGTCATAGAGTATTTTACATCACACAAAGAGTCCCTTCAGCTCATCGTGTCTGCACCGGCCATCAAACACCTATCTACTCAAACCCTATATTTCAGCACTTAGCCCGTAGACATTTCAAGTGCTCATCTAAATACTCCTTCAATGTTGTGAGGGTTTCCGCCTCTACTATCCTTTCAGACAGTCAGTTCCAGATTCAAACCACCCTCTGGGTGAAAGGGTTTTTTCCTCGAAACCCCGCTAAACCTCCTGCACCTTATCTTAAATCTATATCCCAAAGTTATTGACCCTTCTGGTAAGGGGACATGTTCCTTCCTATCCACCCGACCTCTATGCCCCTCACAATTTTATACGCTTCAATCAGGTCCCTCTCAGCCTTCCCTGCTCCAAGGAAAGCAACCCCAGCCTATCTAGTCTCTCTTGATGGCTGAAACGGCCCAGCCCAGGCAACAGCCTGGTGAACCTCCTCTGCACCCTCTCCAGTGCAATCGCATCCTTCCTATAATGTGGTGACCAGAACTGCACACAGTACTCCAACTGTGGCCTAACCAATGTGTTCTAATAATAATACTTTATTGTCACACGTATGAAGTTACTGTGAAAAGCCTCCAGTCGCCACATTCCGGCACCTGTTAGGGTAAGCCGGTACGGGAATTGAACCCGCGCTGCTGGGCTTGTTCTGCTTACAAACCAGCTATCTAACCCACTGAGCTAAAGTGAACCAATCATTCCCAATGCATTCCCAACACAACCTCCCTGCTCTTATATTCTATTTGTCGGCTAATAAAGGCAACTATCCCATATGCCTTCTTAACCAACTTATCTACTGGTCCTGCTGTCTGCAGGGATCTATGGACATATATCCCAAGGTCCCCCTGGTCCTCTGAGCTTCCTAGAGTCCTATTCCCTTGCCGTGTTAATCCTCCCAAAATGCATTGCCCCATAATTTTCAGGCTTAAATTCCATTTTCCACTGATCTGCCCATCTGACCAGACCGGCTAAATTGTCCTGCATTCTAGGCTTTCCTCCCAAACCAACAATTGTGTCATCTTTGAACTTAGCCCCCAACTATACTCCCTATCTACAAACGACTGTGTGGCAAAATGTGGCTCTAACTCCATCTACAAGTTCATTGATGTCACGACCGTAGTGGATCGGATCTAAAACAACGATAAGTCAGAGTACAGGAGGCAGATAGAGAGCCCAGTCCATCACGTGAAATCCCCTCCCATCCATTGACTCTGTCTACACCTCCCACTGCCTTGGGAAAGCAGGCAGCATAATCAAAGACCCCCTCCAGCCTTCAGGATTACTCTTTATTGATGTTTTTCTACATCTCACACTATCTATCCTCATCGGGGTGAGATGACCAATTACTGCTGATTGTAGTTCTACAGTTTTCTGCAGTTTCTCAGGCAATCAAGATATGTGGAATGGACAGAAAAATGGACTGAGGCAGAAGATCAGCCAGAATCATATTGAATGGCAGAGCAGGTTCGAGAGGTCTTATGGTCTACCCCTGATCCTATTTCTTATGTTCTTATGACCATAATCAGCATAACGTGGAGTGAAAATGATCAGATCAATGTCTTCAATAGCTCATAGCTACAGACCTTTGTCCCATTCGAACATCAGCATCAAATCTGGGTCTCAATTGTGATAAAGAAGGCTACTAAACCACTGCCTCAGGATGTCTCCAAGGTGCCTGACTGATGTGGTTAAACAGGTTGCCCAACTTTAATGGAAAATTTATTATGAGTGTTCTGGTTTAACTTAGGCATAAATGGAACTCTGCATCTGGCCATATCAAAAGTGGAATGAGTGGGACTTCCGGTTGCGGCGATGACCAGCTAAGCTGCACGCTTCGGCACCTCCCGTTTCAACTGACTTTTGGGCTCTTATCGGGAGCCCCAACGGAAATTTTTTGCGGCCAAACCCAGTGTGAGGTGACAAAGGAAGGAGTCCCCCCGGGTGTGGATGGAAAGGAGCGACAGTAGTGGCCAGATTGCGGAGGATCCGTTGGAGCAGCGGCAGAGAAGAGAAGGGAGAAGCAAGATGGCGGCCGAGGGAGCCCAGATGGTATGGGGCCCGGAACAGCAGGAGTTCCTCCGACGATGTGTGGAGGAGCTCAAGAAAGAGGTGCTGGCGCCGATGTTACTGGCAATCGAGGGACTAAAGGAAACACAAAAGGTCCAGGCGATGGAGCTCTGTGGAGTGAAGGCAAAGGCAGCTGAGAACGAAGATGGGATACAGGGCCTGGTGGTAAAAACGGAGACACACGAGGTACTACACAAGAGGTGCATAGAAAGGCTGGAAGCCCTGGAGAACAGCTCGAGGAGGAAGAACCTACGGATTTTAGGTCTCCCCGAAGGAACAGAGGGAGCTGATGCTGGGGCGTATGTGAGTATGATGCTCCATACTCTAATGGGAGCTGAGGACCCAACGGGCCCCCTGGAAGTGGAGGGAGCGTACCGGGTCCTCGTGAGAAGACCAAAGGCAGGGGAAACACCAAGAGCAATAGTGGTGAAGTTCCATCGCTACTGGGACAGGGAGATGGTTCTGAGCTGGGTTAAGAAGACACGGAGTAGCAAGTGGGAGAACGCGGTGATACGCGTGTATCAAGACTGGAGTGCGGAGGTGGCGAGAAGGAGGGCGAGTTTCAACCGGGCCAAGGCGGTGCTCCATAGGAAGAAAGTCAAATTTGGGATGCTGCAGCCGGCGAGATTGTGGGTCACACATCAGGGCAAACACCACTACTTCGAGACGGTGGAGGAGGCATGGACATTCATTCAGGAAGAGAAATTGGACTAGACTTGAGAAATTGATGCCCGGAGAGGGGTAGCGAGGTGGTGGCACGGAAATGTAAAGTGGGGAGAGGGGAGGGCTAATGTATAATAATGTTGGACGGGGAATTTTTCTCCCCCCGATGTGGGGGACATGAAGAAATGTGGGCGCCGGTGGAAAAGGGGACAGGGAAGGGGAATGAGGGAACTGCGCCATTAGGGGCGGGGGCGAGAGGAAGGCACGGGTATTCTCCCGCGCTATGGAAACTATGGCGGGAAAAAGGGCGCAGGAAGGAAGGGAGCCTCACACGCAGGGAGGTCAAAGGATGAACGGGGGAAGCTGAGGTCAGCCAGAGTTAGCTGACTACCGGAAGCAATATGGGGGGAGTAATCAAGCCAGAGGGGGATCTAGGGGGGGGGGGGCGGGGGATTAACTGGGTTGCTGCTGCTGAGAGTAAGGGGGAGCTGATACGAGACGAGGTGGTCGGGAGGGTGCGGTCTGGGGGACAGACGGGTGCATGAGACCTGGGTGAGAGATGGTTTAAAAAAGGGGATGGCTAGTCGACGAGGGGGGGGGGGGGGGGTAAATGGCCCCCCAACCGGGCTGACCACATGGAATGTGAGAGGTTTAAATGGGCCGATTAAGAGGGCAAGGGTGTTTGTGCACTTAAAGAGACTGAAGGCGGACGTAGTTTTGCTCCAGGAGACGCACCTGAAGTTGGCGGATCAGGTTAGACTGAGGAAAGGATGGGTGGGACAGGTATTCCACTCAGGGTTGGATGCAAAAAACAGAGGGGTGGCAATACTGGTGGGGAAACGTGTATCGTTTGAAGCTAAGACCATAGTGGCGGATAGTGGGGGCCGATATGTGATGGTGAGTGGCAGATTGCAGGGTGAGGCGGTTGTGCTGGTGAACGTATATGCCCCGAACTGGGATGACGCGGGATTCATGAAGCGAATGCTGGGACGTATCCCGGATCTGGAGGTGGGACACTTGTTAATGGGGGGGGACCTTAACACAGTGCTTGACCCAGGGCTGGACCGGTCCAGATCCAGGACCGGGAGAAGGCCGGCAGCGGCCAAGGTGCTTAAGGGATTCATGGAGCAAATGGGGGGAGTAGATCCGTGGAGATTCGCCAGACCGATGGGTAAAGAGTTTTCCTTTTTCTCCCACGTCCACAAGGTATATTCCCGGATAGACTTTTTTGTTTTGGGAAGGGCACTGATCCCGAAAGTGGCAGGAACGGAGTACTCGGCCATAGCCGTTTCAGATCACGCCCCGCATTGGGTAGAGCTGGAACTAGTAGAGGAAAGGGACCAGCGCCCACTCTGGCGATTAGACATGGGACTGTTGGCGGACGAGGGGGTATGCGGAAGGGTGAGGGGATGTATCGAAAGATACCTGGAGGTCAATGACGATGGGGAGGTCCAGGTGGGAGTGGTATGGGAAGCGCTGAAGGCGGTGGTTAGAGGAGAGCTGATTTCCATCAGAGCCCACAAGGGGAAACAAGAGGGTAAAGAAAGAGAGAGATTAGTAGGGGAAATTTTGAGGGTGGATAGGAAGTATGCGGAGGCCCCAGACGAAGGGCTATACAGGGAAAGACGAAGATTACAGACGGAGTGTGACCTGTTGACCACGAGAAAGGCAGAGACACAGTGGAGGATACAATATGAAAATGGGGAAAAGGCGAGCCGGCTGTTGGCCCAACAACTTCGGAAGAGGGGGGCGGCGAGAGAGATTGGAGGAGTTAGGGACGAAACGGGAAAGATGGAGCAGAGAGCAGGGAACGTGAACGAGGTGTTCAAGACATTCTATGAGAGGCTGTACAAGTCCCAACCCCCGGAGGGGAAAGAGGGAATGATACACTTTTTGGACCAACCAGAGTTCCCGAGAGTGGAGGGGCAGGAGGTGGCAGGTCTGGGGGCGCAGATTGAGGTGGATGAGGTGATCAAAGGAATTGGGAACATGCAAGCAGGGAAGGCCCCGGGACCAGATGGGGTCCCGGTGGAATTTTATAGGAAGTATGTGGACCTGTTGGCCCCGCTTTTGGCGAGAAGCTTTAATGAGGCAAAGGAAAGGGGGACATTACCCCCGACAATGTCGGAGGTGACGATATCGCTAATTCTGAAATGAGACAAAGACCCGCTGCAGTGCGGGTCATACAGGCCCATCTCCCTCCTAAACGTAGACGCCAAACTGCTGGCCAAAGTGATGGCGACAAGGATAGAGGATTGTGCCCCAGGGGTGGTACATGATGACCAGACAGGGTTTGTGAAGGGGAGACAACTGAATGTTAATGTACGAAGGTTGCTGGGGGTGATGATAATGCCCTCACCTGAGGGGGAGGCAGAGATAGTGGTGGCGATGGATGCAGAGAAGGCATTCGATAGGGTGGAGTGGAACTATTTGTGGGAGGTGCTGAAGAGATTTGGGTTCGGGGAGGGGTTCATTAGATGGGTTAGACTCTTGTACGCAGTCCCGGTGGCAAGCGTCGTTACAAACAGGCAAAGATTGGGATACTTTCGATTACATAGGGGTACAAGACAAGGGTTCCCCCTGTCCCCGTTACTGTTCGCGTTGGCAATTGAACCATTGGCCATAGCGCTGAGGGCCTCTAAGAAGTGGAGGGGAGTGCTTAGAGGGGGAGAGGAACATCGAGTGTCACTATATGCAGACGATTTGCTGCTATATGTGGCGGACCCGGTAGAGGGGATGCCAGAGGTGATGCAGATACTCAGGGAGTTTGGAGAGTTCTCGGGATACAAATTAAATGTGGGAAAGAGCGAACTTTTTGTGATGCACCCCGGGGAACAGGGCAGGGGATAGATGCTTTGCCGCTGAGGAGAGTAGCAAGGAATTTTCGATACCTGGGGATTCAGGTGGCCAGGAACTGGGGAACCCTACACAAACTTAACCTGACGCGATTGGTAGAGCAGATGGAGGAGGACTTCAAGAGGTGGGATATGGTGCCCCTGTCATTGGCGGGCAGAGTACAGGCAGTTAAAATGGTGGTCCTCCCGAGGTTCCTTTTCGTGTTTCAGTGCCTCCCCATCCTGATTACAAAGGTCTTCTTCAAAAAAATGGACAGGAGCATTATGAGCTTCGTGTGGGCGGGAAAGATCCCGAGGGTAAAGAGGGGTTTCCTGCAGCGCAGTAGGGACAGAGGGGGATTGGCACTGCCGAGTCTGAGTGACTACTATTGGGCCGCCAATGTGTCGATGGTCTGTGAGTGGATGAGGGACGAAGAAGGTGCGGCGTGGAAAAGGTTGGAGATGGCGTCCTGTAAGGGAACGAGCTTAAAAGCGCTGGCGACGGCGCCGCTACCATTCTCCCCGAAAAGATACACCACAAACCCAGTGGTGGTGGCGACCTTGAAGATCTGGGGGCAGTGGAGACGACATAGGGGAGTGACGAGTGCCTCGGTATGGTCCCCGATAAGGAATAACCACAGGTTCGTCCCGGGGAGGATAGATGGGGGATTTCAATGTTGGCAGCAAGCAGGAATTAGGAAGCTGAAGGGCCTGTTTGTGGACGGGACGTTTGCGAGTTTGGGAGCATTGGAAGAAAAATATAAGTTGCCACCAGGGAATGCTTTCCGATACATGCAAGTGAGGGCATTTACGAGGCAACAGGTGAGGGAATTTCCGCGGCTCCCAACGCAGGATAGAGTGATTTCGGGGGCATGGGTTGGAGAACGTAAAGTGTCCGAAATATACAGGGAGTTGAGAGACAAGGGGGAGGTGATGGTAGAAGAGCTGAAGGGAAAATGGGAAGAGGAGCTGGGGGAAGAGATTGAGGAGGGGCTGTGGGCAGATGCCCTATGTAGAGTAAATTCCTCGTCCTCGTGTGCCAGGCTTAGCCTGATTCAATTTAAGGTTCTACACAGAGCGCATATGACGGGAGCAAGACTGAGCAGGTTTTTTGGGGTGGAGGACAGGTGTGGGAGGTGCTCGGGAAGCTCGGCGAACCACACTCACATGTTCTGGTCGTGTCCGGCACTGCATGAGTTCTGGGAAGGTGTGGCAAGAGTGATCTCAAAGGTGGTGGGGGTCCGGGTCCGGGTCAAACCAAGTTGGGGGTTGGCTATATTTGGGGTTGCAGAAGAACCGGGAGTGCAGGAGGCGAAAGAGGCCGACGTCTTGGCCTTTGCGTCCCTAGTAGCCCGGCGAAGGATTCTACTTATGTGGAAAGAAGCGAAGCCCCCGGGCGTGGAGGCCTGGATAAACGACATGGCAGGGTTCATAAGACTGGAACGAATAAAATATGCGTTAAGAGGATCGGCTCAGGGGTTCACCAGGAGGTGGCAACCGTTCCTTGACTATCTCGCGGAACGATAATGGAAAAACAGAAAAGACAGCAGCAGCAACCCAGGGGGAGGGGGGAAGGGGGGGGTGGAGGGGAGGGGGAGGATTATTCCGTGTCCTTGGTTTTTTTTCTTAGTTAGTTGTTGATATTGGCTTTTTGTTTATTTCTTTTTCCACCTGTTGTTAGTTTAATATATTATTTAAATAACGTTTAATGTACATTCCTTTATTAAGTTGTAAAAACGGAAAATCTTTGTTTGAAAAGCTTCAATAAAATATATTTTTTAAAAAAAGTGGAATGAGTTAGTCTTTATGAGACGGGATTAGATCTGCAACAGGTGCTTCCCTCAATCTACTCGTCCAACACCACTAAACCATGTTTTGGAGGCAATCATCCCAACCGGGATCAGCTAACTCGGCACATATTCAAAGATCCTTTCCAATCTGACACAACTCAACTTTCAGCTGTACATTTGCCAAACCAGTTATCAATTCCTCATTCAAAAAAAAGTACTGTGATCCTCACATTTCCACCCAAATAGATTTAAAAGTTCAATAGTCCCAATTTTAAATTAACTCTGCTTAAAGAAAATAGTTTGGGCCATATTTGGAGATGTGCCACATCCAGTTATTTAAATAACTGCATTGAAATTGCATTTCACTGGTCTTATGCAAATCACTAAATGTTATTCAAGGAAAGAATTCAGTGTTCAAATGCCAGATATTTCAAATTGCTACAGCATTGAGGAACTTTTAATCACTTCATCGCAGCTGTACCACCTTAAGGTGCTTGTCCAGGTAATTCCACTTGCGGATAAGAATTGCTGACAACAGATTTTCACCTGAATATCACAGATTAGAAATTTACAAGGCCGACTGTTTTCATTATTTCCCAATTTCCTCATCATTTAATCTTTGTTCCAATTTAACATGATTCCTTTGCTCCTGTAAAATGAACTAAAACTGACACAGAGGATCTAGAGTCGGTCTCTCAGCTCCTCCAGCTAGTTTTGTTCTTCCATTACACTGTGGTAAGCCTGCATCTTTATGGTTCTATATCTCTTAACACCTCTGCCCAACACAATTCTCTCAATCTCACGTTATAGATATTCACTTGACTTGGAACCATTTACAGGAAAGAGTGTAAGATTTCCACTATCCTTTGTGGAAGAAAAGTGTTCTTGACAAAGTGACCCCCATGTGGCCTGGCTCCAATTTTAAAGCGATGCCCTCTGACTCTGGATCCCCTCCACTACAGGAAATTGATTCTGACTACTCTCATTTATGAATCATGAACACCTCAATAAAATCACCCCTTAATTGCCTAACCTTGAAGGGATACAAGTCTAATAAATGAATCTTGTATTGCCGATTCAAATTACGTTTTATTTTCAAAGCAGACAGTCCCTAAAGTGCAGAAGAAGGCCATTCAGCCCATCAAGTACACACCAACCCCCCCCGAAAGAGCACCCTACCTAGGCCTAATCCCCTGCCCGATCACTGTAACCTGGGGTGGGATTCTCCCCTACCCGGCGAGGCGGGGGGTCCAGGCGGGATACAGTGGCGTGAACCACTCCAGCGTCGTGCCGCCCCAAAGGTATTTCTCCGCACGCTTAGGGGCCAAGCCCTCACCTTGAGGGGCTAGAACCGCGCCGGAGTGGTTGGCGTGCCGCCAGCCGGCAGGAAAGGCCTTTGGCGCCACGCCAGATGGGGCCGAAAGGACTTCGCCGGGCGGCGGAAGTCCACGGGACTTCAGCGCGGGAGCATCAGCGGCTGCTGAAATCATCCCCGCGCACGCGCAGGGGGATTGTCTCTTCCACGTCGGCCATGGTGAAGACTGTGGCCGAGGCGGAGAGAAAAGAGTAGCCCCACGGCACAAGCCCGCCCGCGGATCAGTGGGCCCCGATCGCGGGCCAGGCCACCGTGGGGGCAACCCCCCCCCAGGACCCCGGAGCCTTGCCGAGCCGCCTAGTCCCGCCGGGAAGAGAGGTGGTTTGATCCTCGCTTGCAGGACAGGCATTCCAGCAGCGGGACTTCGGTCCATCGCGGGCCAGGGAATCACCAGGTGGTGCTCGCCGACCGGCGCACCGCGATTCCCGCCCCCGCCGAATATCCAGTGCCGGAGAATTCGGCAACCGGCGGGGGCGGGATTCACACCAGCCCCCGGCGATTCTCCGACCCGGCTGGGGGGGTTGGAGAATCCCGCCCCTGAACATCCTTGGACACTAAGGGCTGATTTAGTATGGCCAATCCACCTTTGGGCTGCTTTATTGACCCCTTTAATTGCACTCTTATTTGACGTTATTAAGTTTCCGTTGATCTTTGTTGTGTTCGGGCAGTGCCCCTAACAGGAGCAGCCCTTTTCTTGCTTTGTCCCTAACTTTCATTCCTTTCTTCTATTTTATTGGTGGATCGCAAAGGAGCGGCCAATCCACCTAACCTGCACAGCTTTGTGACTGTGGGAGGAAATTGGAGCACCCGGAGGAATCCCACACAGACACGGGGAGAAAGTGCAAACTCCACAGTCACCCAAGGCTCAAATTGAACCTGGGTCGCTGGCGCTTGAGGCAGCACTGTACCGTGCCACCGTGCAGTGACACAACATTTATATACATCATTTACAGGTTAAATAGCCTATCTTATCTAGTCACATGCCTCGGATGTTTGAAATGGTGGAAGTGTTTTTTCATTCAGATTTCTTTCTTGTTCAATCTAATTAGAGATTGAAGCCACTATTGGAGTTCTTTTTTTTCCATATTTATGTACATATTTAGAAAGACTTAATGCATCCACACAAGAATCGTTCATTTCCCTGTAAACGTGGCATCTAGAGAAATGACAGCTGATCATTTTATTGTTCAACTGAGCAACACCATGAGACAGACAACATAGCCAATTACCACATCAAATTCTTCTGCTGTCACACATCAGTGTGCAACCTCCTCCATCTTGCTGATCAATAAAAATATTTGAGGTCAACTTTTAAAAAACTTTTCTGGTCAATCGTTTCAGGAAGTTAGAGACGAACGAGATAAATAACCAGCAGCAGTTTCAGGCTGGCCTGTCGACCTGTATGCGAACGAGGCAGAGATGATAGATAATATTTTGTGTGTGTTTTTAAAAGCCATAAAAATAGATCACCGATGCAAAGAAAAGTAGGGCAGCAGTACTGGGGTGAAGGTTAATGTGACTTTAAGAGTTGAGAGGGGGGGTCTGCTGTCGAATCCGCTATTGCCTCGCAGGTAACCATTTGGGTGCTGGAGTTTGGGATGAGCCGGGAGTTTGACTGGCGCAATTCCTTGATGCCATAGAAATAGTAAATTGCGTCCAAGCAACAGTTCACGTTGGCCAGGTACATGGAAAACTGCAGGGCGCTCCGCAAAGGTTCGTGATACCTGTCCGAGAGGAAACCATTGGTCGCTAAGGAGTACAGCAGCAGCACCGTGTGATGGGGGGTGAAACAGATCAGGAAGGTGAGCAGGTTTGAGAGGATGATTTTGGCGGATTTGTCCGCCCACTCCTCCCGGCTCTCGCTGGCCTTAACCTTCAGGCTGCGGATGATTTGCAGCGAGCAGAACATCATGAGGGAGGCGCAGGTCAGGAAGAGCACCTCCAAGGCGGAGATGAAGCCCAGCCTCCAGACTCGCGGCGAGAGGCGGTAAAAGCAGGAGCGGGAATCGCTGCTGAGGAAGATGTGGCTGGTCCACGGGCACACCAACATCCAGATGGCGGCGCAGATCACCGCCGTTTTCCTGGGGGACGTGATGGCTCTGCTGAGGAAAGGATGCTTTATGGCCAGGTAGCGGTCGGCGCAGATGAGGGTTGTCAGCAGGATACTGGCGTACGTGTTGACGAAGCAGAAGGACTCCAGGAGCTGGCAGAAGCCCCTCGCCAGTGGCCACTCCTGGCGGACATAGTAAGCGTAGATTTTGAAAGGCAGAGAGAAGAGCAGCAGGCTGTCTGAGATGATGAGGTTGGTCATGTAGATGGTGGACTTTGTCCGCTCCTTGATTTTACACCAGATTAGGCAAAGGGCCACTCCGTTCAATACTAGCCCAACGCAAATGGTCGGCAAACTGAACACAAGCATCACCACCTGATGTGACCATTCAGGCGCTTTCCACGAGCAGTTGGCTGGAGAATCCATCCCTGAAAGAAGCCGAGGACAAGTATTCAAACTATTGGATAATATCCCCCCCCCCACCCACCCACACACACACACACACCCCTCGCCCCCTCCACACACACAAGGAATCTCCCTGTGAGCCTTGCTCACCCTTCGGAAGTGTGACTTGACTTCAGAAGCCCTTCATTGGTCCCTGAAGCCTGTAGACGCCTTGGTCTCCCGAAAGGCGCTATCCAAATGCAAATTCCTCCACCTCCCTGCCCGCACCGTCCCATATTATAAACAAAAGCAAAATACTGCTAAGTGCTAGAAAGCTGAAATAAAACAGAAAATACTGCATTTGTGGCGAGGGAAACAGAGTTAAGGTTAAGGTATCGAGTCTGTATGACCCTTTTCCGTGGAAGGATCATTCAGAGTCCAACTCTCTCCACAGTTGCTACCAGACCCGCCGAGTAACCCCCCCCCCTCCCCCCGCATACTACCACTGATGAAGGACTGCTGCTGGACTTACCAGCAATTCGGATCTGCCTTGCTGAAGTGCCTCTCTAAGTGACCCAGTGAATGTACGCTTCCTCTGTGGGAACGACAAGATGAGCTCTTTCTTATAACCAGCTCTTTCATATGTTCCCAGTGAGATGATGACCCGGGAAGCGGACAACCTGAGCGGTGAAAGATTTGCAGAGAACGAGCCAGGAGTTCAGATCAGAGAGTGGGGGCACTGGCAGGTAGCGAGGAGGATGGGCAATCTGACTCCTCCTCACTTCATACAATTAGAAGTTGGTTTCCTGTGTAATCTGCAGTATTTAATCCGTTCTCTTGCTCTTTGCCAAATATATGACAAATCCTCATTATTTCACGATCAAATATTTCAAAATACTTAAAGCTTAAATAGCATTTTATTGCCAATTCGATTTTTAAAACATTTGTACATTATTTTCCCGTGTGAAAACCCAACAAAAAATCAATGTGATGCAGGAGTCCTTTCAGTTTATTTCTTTGGTCTCATTTCTTTTCTTTTATTATTTTGTCCCATGGACCCAGAGTTGGGCTGTACCTTTATGCAGAAGATTCATAGTTGAAGCAGCCTGCCTGCCACCACACTGTTCCCATGTTTTGTATTTTGGAGAGGAGAAACCAGACTCTGCAGACTTCCCGACACAAAGTGGATCTTAGGAATCGGGTTGTGGAGGGAGTCAGTTCAATTAGTTAACTGGCAACCTGTGGGTTGGCCAGGGACCGTGTTCTGCCTGACAACAGTCAGTGATGGGTTCCTAATGATGCTTTCAGAGAGAATTTAGCAAAAGTGTTTAGACCTTGGAAGTGAACGGAACTCTTCCTCTTTCTCCTGCTTGCTGACGCGAAAGAACTGCTTGATTGTTCTGAAAGCAGTGAGTGACTGGCAAACCCTTTGCTGTAAATCTGAAATGATGCTGAGTCTGTAGACAAAGTAGACAATCTTGCAAGAGAAAACCATCTAGGCCTCAAGCCTAGAAGGAAGAAGTACCAAAACAGAAGACTGAACTTCAGAAAGATATTGACTGGATGTCATCCCAGTCCATCAGAGATACTTATCCTTTTATTTTTCTTTGTATTTTCTTTCCCTTTCCACCACCCTTTCCCTTCTGTGTTGTTTGACTGTGTGTATAAAGAGTGGGGTGAGATAGTAGGGGGGGGGGGAGGGGGGAGTAGATAGCCAGTTGCATTTTCTCCCGTTATAATACTGTAAATGATAAAAGATTATTTGTGTTTTAAAGCTACAAAGCTGGTGACTGTAATTTATTCGGCTCAACCAAGTATTTCGGGTATTTAAATAAAATCTCATTTCAACTGGGGCTGGTTTTACACAGTGGGCTAAGACAGCTGGCTTGTAATGCAGAACAAGACCAGCAGCGTGGGTTCAATTCCTGTTCCAGCCTCCCGAACAGGTGCCGGACTGTGGCGACTAGGGGCTTTTCACAGTAACTTCATTGAAGCGTACTTGTGACAATAAGTGATGATTATTATTATTAACTGTGTTGTGACACAGGGTCCAGTGGGGCTGGAATTGACCGCACACAAGCCCAGGTGTCATGACCGTGAAAATAGAGAAACAGTTTTTAAACTCAGGTGGAAATGAAAAAAGATGGCTGATCTGATAATTTTACGCTTTCAGCAACATCACATTTCCCTCAAAGAGATTGGCTTTCCCTCCATTTGAGTGTAAATGGGGCAATTGTTTACTATGTAAATTATAATGGTCTCCTTATTTAACATAATATTTAATGTGTTAGAAGCAAGTCAGAGAAGGTTTACTAGACTAATACCAGGAATGGGTGGGTTGTCTTATGAGGAAAGGTTGAAGAGGTTCAGGTTGTATCCACTAGAGTTTAGAAAGAGTAAGAGGCGAGTTGATCGAAACCTTTAAGATCCTGAGGAGTATTGACAGGGTGGATGTGGAGAGGATTTTTCTTTTTGTCAGATAATCCAGAAGTAGGGATCACGGTTTAAAAATAAGGAGTTGCTCATTTAAGACAGAGATAAGGAACATTTTAGTGAGTCTTTGGAACTCTCTTCATCAAAAGGCAGTGGAAGCAGAGTCTTTGAATATTTTTAAGGCAGAGCCAGCTAGATTCTTGTTTAACAAGGGAGTGGAAGGTTATCAAGGGGAGACAGGAATGTGGGGTTGAAGTTACATTCAGATCAGCCATGATCTTATTGAATGGTAGAGCAGGCTCTAGGGGCTGAGTGGGACAGTACTGCAGGTCTGTGAGGACAAAAATACAATTATGTATACCTCCTAGGTATTACAATTTATGTTTCATTATTATTCGCAATGTAATTTGCTTCACAAACATCCTTGTGCAATATAATCCACCAACATATTTGTGAGTGCCATCTGGCTCACTAGTGTCATAAACTATTTAGAAATAGCTGTGTTTTTAATACCTGTTTGACTTCCGTCATCCGCAGGTGAATTAAAAAAATTTTTTTCGAGTACCCAATTCATTTTTTCCAATTAAGGGGCAATTTAACGTGGCCAATCCACCTACCCTGCACATCTTTGGGTTGTGGGGGCGAAACCCACACAAACACAGGGAGACTGTGCAAACTCTACACGGACAGTGACCCAGAGCCGGGATCGAACCTGGGACCTCGGTGCTGTGAGGCAGCAGTGCTAACCAATACGCCACTGTGCTGCCCTTGTCGCAGGTGTTTATAATGGCTTGTATACGTCGTGGTCCGCCAAAGCTCTTGATGGTGACCTATGGCCCTCATAAAGGAAAAGGTTGTGTACTGTTGCTCTCGGACATGAAACTGTGTCAGCAAGAAGCTGGCCGTAAGCAAAATTACGTTCAAGACTTATTAGTCAGACACACCACTGTCATATATCAGTAGAGGTTATCCATGAATAGCCGCATAGATCTTGGGGCTACTGCATGCAGTGAAGTTATTATTAACCATTGCACTCCCGGCACAAGAAGAGTTGATTATTGAAGGAATTCCTTGAATGCCAAGAGCAAAGCTGTTCAACTAATCTGCCCGTTGCATTTGCATGCTTTCTGAAAATCATGACTACCTTCAAACTAAGATCTTAGTCACCATTATCCTGGCTATGCACAGGTGTCATTCCGATGATACACAAACCACATTTCCTTCATAATGTCACCTCACTGTTGCCCTTTCTAATGCCTACCCTTCATGTGTAAGACAAAATGATATCCAACAGGAGGCAAGGAATATACACTGAGGAAAATCAGAGGAATATAAATCTCCGGGCACATTGCATGAGGCTATCCTGCAGATCACTGCAGGAGGCAGTGGCATTGTGCTTTTGTCACTGGACTAGAAAACCAGAGATCCAGGGTCCTGGGTTTGAATCTCACCTCGGCAGATAGTGAAATTTGAATTCAATAAAAATCTGGAATTAAAACTCCAAGGATATCCATGAAACCATTGTCGATTGTCGTAAACACCCATCTAGTTCACTAATGTTCTTCAGGGGAAGGAAATCTGCCCTCCTTACCTGGTCTGGCCTATGTATGACTCCAGACCCACACAGCAATGTGGTTGACTCTTAACTGGCCCACACTGAAGTGGTCTAGCAAGCCACTCAGTTCAAGGGCAATTAGGGATGGGCAACAAATGCTGGCCCAGCCAGCGACGCCCACAGCCCAAAATGAATAAATCACTGGAGAAGTGGTCATTTCAGGAAGGGGGATTGTTAAAGTTGAAAGCTGTTAACTACATATATATATTCAGTAGGTCAACACAAATTCAATTGACCTTTGTTGGCCTTCATTTGGTTCCTTGTCTTCAGTGCTTCAATTGTAAAATCTGCATCCTTATCTTCAATTCCTTTATATAGTCTTACTCTTTCCTCCATCTGCAATGTCTGCCAACCTCAAGACCCTGTCTTCACTCTCCCTGTTTGTAAATGAAGCCAAGCGCACCTTATTTACCCCCCACCCCGAATCTCCACCCCCCGCCACCCCCAAACTCAGCCATACCTCTGCTCAGCTTTCAACCAGCCAGAGCTCCAGACCCTGGAACTTTCTCATGAAGCCTGTTGTTACATCTCTCCCATTTCCTCGGCAGACTCTTTTAAAGCCTCAGTCACATTTTCTGCAATTCCTTCCTCCCTCTTCTTGGGCTCCAATCCAATACCAAAAAAGTCTTAACATGTGTAGTGTTACCTTGCAGACTGTAGAAGTCAATATTTTCCTGCTTCTTTGACTGTGGTAAAGACTCAACAAGAGTTTGTTATGGTAAAATAACAAGCCTTTATTTACGAAAAGACCGCATGCAGTTTTGGCTGAAACTTGAGGTCAGAGAGCAGTTATTACCATTGCTGATTCCTTCTCAAGTCCGCACTTTTGCAGAAAATCAGTTCAGTATTTTATACATTATCATTATCAAGATTGCGTGACTACAGCTTAGTCAGGAATTCGATCGGAAGTAGAAACGTAAGCAATGTCATGAAACAGGCATGACCTGCTGACCTACTTGGACTCTTTGTCTCATCCCTCATACCATTATCTTGTCCTTTGATAGAACATTAAAAGGTCGGAGGAGGCTCATCCATTCCTTATCTTGTCTTATTCATACCGCCCTGGGTTATGACGAGTTAGCCTTATCAGAAATTACAGAGGTCAGGCATTTTGGAATAGCTTGGCCTTCTCTGATCTTATTCATGCTTTAGGTTATGCGGAGTCGGTCTTGTCGGTCTTACAGGGTATATTGGAATGGCGAGATCAGCATTTCTTACAAAGGGATCTGGTACATTGAAATGGCTAGGTCAGCTTTTCTTACATTGTACCGAATAGTTGACCAGTTTTCCCATCATGCATTACTTAATTCGTACAACCTCACATTCCCTCCTTTTGTCATATATGACAACTATTTAAATAGGTATATCCATGACTCAATTGAAAATCCATTTACACAAGCAATCAAGCAATCCTATCCCTAGTAGCATTAGTAGTAGTAGAATGAAGGCCTTAAAGATCCAATCAAATAATCCGTGACCCAACCCTACTAGTCAACCCGGCGGATTATAGTCATGAAATTCACTGCCAATTTCTTGAATTTGATCAGCCTGTTTCTTAATATGGTCGGCCAGGTTAGTGATATTTTCAGATCCATCTGGAATATAAGTACAGCACTCCTGACTTACAAAAGCACACGTTCCTCCCTGCGAGGCTAACAGATAATCCAAAGCCAGCCGATTTTGTAATGCCACAGTCCGGACAGCCACCAGCTCAGCTGAGACCTCGGCCAGTGCCTGTCCAGTTTCCCTGGCTTCTGCTGACGTTACGGTCGCCAGTTGTTCCAATGCTGAGGCCATGTGTTCGTTGGCTGCCTTGCCTGTTCCATACAATGGAAAGGCCATCATGAAGAACTGTTCCGTTTTAGTAATAGTCCTTTCGGATCGCGAGGGGTAGTGCTTAAGGGTGGGTAGGTGACGCATTTGGGGTACTTCATATCCCAGAAAGCAGGATCCTGTCCAATCAATAGGGAGCCACGGGTGTACTTTAGTGCCGCATATGAAATAGGTTCCATTATAGGCCGTAAAATCATTAGCTAACGTCATCCAGGGGATTGGGGATGTCTGTCCCCATGAACTATTAGAGGTTATATTCCATACCCTGGACCAATCACAGTTAAACGTGCCCTTGTTGGATATGCCTGGTACCGCTCCTTGCCAGTCAACTGTAAGGTTGCACCTACTTTGCCCCATCGACTTTCCTTTCCCTGATTTATAAAAACACATGGAACCTTGAACATTATTTGAATGGACGGTGAGGGAGGGTGGAGTCAAGGCATGATTATAAGCAGGTTGATACGAAGCCGAAAATTTAGTCATGTCATAGCCAGCAGATCTCCATATTTCCATCTCTCCCCTATCTCCCCTGATCCCTGTTTGATTTTGTCGTAAAATCCATTCAACTGTCTCTGTGATATGAAAGGGGAGGGATTGAGAGGTATTTCTTCCCTCGAATGGATGGGGATGTGGGTACAAACCCAACACTTGCTTACATTCAATTTTTCAGCATAAAGATATGACATATATAAATAGGTATTGGCATGCAGTTTTTTTTTACTACTGAGTGGCCATTGAGGCCAAATAGTCCAGAGAGTCCAAAAATTATAATGAAGCTCTTCATCCTGTGTTCGTGTCTGGGTTGAAGACTATCTTCTTGCAATTGGATAGATGTATCCAACTTGAACGTCCTTCAATCTTAACGGAAGTCGGTGTAGTCAGTAGTACTAGGAAAGATCCGCTCCAGCATTGTCCTAGTTTCTTTCTATCCCAGTTCTTCACCAATACGTAGTCTCCGGGTTTGATCACTGGATATCGAGGGGTGGCTGTCCCTGCTGTCACTGGGAGATGTGCCAGTTTCACCTGTGAGTGGAGAAACTTCAGAGAAAGTGTTAATTGCTTCAAATAGTTCTGCATCTGTTCCCCCATCACATGGAGGTCTACTCCCTCCAAGGGTTTTTCATGGGCATCCCAGGGAGTCCTCATTGGCCGACCATAGACTATCTCTGCAGCTGACAGTCAGGTCCGCGAATGTGGAGTCACTCGCATGTGAAACAGTGCCAATTTAACCCAGTTTCTTCAATTAATTTAGATAATTTTCTTTTAAAGTCCCGTTGGCTCTTTCCACAATTCCTGCTGCCTGTGGGTGATACGCACAGTGCAGTTGCTGTTTAATTACGAGTGCTTCGCACAGTTCAGTATTGATCCGAGCCACAAAATGTGGTCCATTATCTGAGCTCACCATTTTGGGTACCCCAAAACGAGGAATAACTTCTGTTAACAACAACCTCACCACCGTATGTGCAGTACAATCCATTTGCTAAACACATTGATTATTACGAAACAATATTTATAGCACTGTACTTTTGGTAATTCAATAAAATCAAGCTGTATACAGGCAAAAGGGCCATCTGGCAAGGGAATGGTTCCTGGAGGGCATTTAATGCCTTTACCCTTATTATGTTTCATGCAAATGAGGCATCGATCCAGCCGCGTTTGTGCTGCTGTATTCAAATCTGCGTGCCACCAAGTTTTCAGGAGTAGCTGTACCATTCCCTCCTTACCAAGATGGGTACAAGAATGCAAATAATCAATAAGTACTGGCAATAAAGAATTCAGAATACAAACTTGGCCAACTGGAGTAAGCCAGAGGTCCCGTGTCAAGGAGTGCGAACACCCCATTGACTTCCATAGTGCGCGCTCAGAATCAGAGGCGTCCCTCTGTAAATTTTGAACCTCAGTTATCACTGGCATGCCCTTCGTTCCTAATGCAGGTACCTGATTTAGATTAGCCCCACTGGGAATAATCAAGGCGGCTGATATAGCCGCAGCCTTAGCAGCTGAATCAGCACGGGCATTCCCTAATTGAACAGGAGTGTCCCCCTTCATGTGCGCAGCACATTTAATAATTGCCAATTGACGAGGAAGCTGAACAGCATCGAGGAGATTTTTGACCCAAAGAGAGTTTTGAATGGGAGCTCCCGTAGAGGTGAGAAAGCCTCATTGTTGCCAGAGGCGGCCAAAATCGTGGGTCATGCCAAAGGCATACCGAGAATCGGTGTAAACGTTTGCACTTTTATCTGCGGACCTGGTATGTGATGCCACGGGAGAAACGACAGCGGGAATTTCATTGGCAGCGGGACCATAATGGGGAGGTTGGGCTTGGGACAGTGGCAAAGAAGCAGCGGGGAGCGCTGGATAAAGGGAGGGTCTGGGGGCCAACTCCTCCTCTTCCTCTGTATCGCCTAAATAGGGAAACATCGGCATGGCAGGGCAACTGGGAGGATCCTCCTTTCGTTTAATCTGATGGGCTAGCCCTACCTGCCTATCACCCAGTGATTTCTTATTGCCCTGTCGTTTTGTCTCTTGATGCTTCCTATCCCAAAGTTCACATTCCAATTTTAAAGTTTCATAATTTTTTGATTTACCGTCCACACACTCATCAATCCCTTTTTTACGGGCGTTTATCCTCCAACTCATTAATAGTGATTGTTCGTGGCGCCTAGTCCACTCTTTTTTCCATTCTGAGATTAAAGTTTTCCACTTGGAAACTGCATTCTTTGTCCAAATAGCTTTTTCTGCTGCAGTGCATTTTCCCAAGTTCCATGTGCCACCTAGTGGCCAAATATCTTTACCCAATTTATGATTAAGTGCAGCAGATAATCGTCGGTTATTACGTTCTTGAGAAGGGGTCTCTGAACACATAAAAAGCAAAGGAGAATTGCCCCCTCTCTTGTCTAAAGTCTGTCCCATAACGTCAGTATACTGTGCCCCTGGCAAAAAATGTTTCAAAAAATTCCTGGAACAAAAATCAACCCACAGGCTCCCTGATCCAAACTAAGCCTGTATAAACCTAATCCGGATTGAAAACGAGATCAAGAGGTCCCTGACCTGAGGCTAACCGCAATCAGGTCCCTGACCCTAAGCACTCTACTCACAGTTCAATTTGGATTTGAGTATCGTTACCTGTTAGTTTCCTCCATCAGGGATGAGGGGTCGTACCACCGATCAGAGAGAGAGAGAGAGACCAAGGTGAATCTTATCTTGTGTCGGCGTCCGTCTCCTCCCTCCGGGTCGTGGCTCGATTCCCCCACGGAATTCACTCAGGGTATTGTTTTTTGCTCAGCAGCGCCAAATGTAGAAGTCAATATTTTCCTGCCTCTTTGACTGTGGTAAAGACTCAACGTGAGTTTGTTATGGTAAAATAACAAGGCTTTATTTACGAAAAGACCGCACGCAGTTTTGGCTGAAACTTGAGGTCAGAGAGCAGTTATTACCATTGCTGATTCCTTCTCAAATCTGCGCTTTTACAGAAAATCAGTTCAGTATTTATACATTATCATTATCAAGATTGCGTGACTACAGCTTAGTCAGGAATTCGATCGGAAGTAGAAACGTAAGCAATGTCATGAAACAGGCATGACCTGCTGACCTTCTTGGACTCTTTGTCTCATCCTTCATACCATTATCTTGTCGTTTGATAGAACATTAAAAGGTCGGAGGAGACTCACCCATTCCTTATCTTGTCTTATTCATACCGCCCTGGGTTATGACGAGTTAGCCTTATCAGAAATTACAGAGGTCAGGCATTTTGGAATAGCTTGGCCTTCTCTGATCTTATTCATGCTTTAGGTTATGCGGAGTCGGTCTTGTCGGTCTTACAGGGTGTATTGGAATGGCGAGATCAGCATTTCTTACAAAGGGATCTGGTACATTGAAATGGCTAGGTCAGCTTTTCTTACATTGTACCGAATAGTTGACCAGTTTTCCCATCATGCCATTACTTAATTCGTACAACATCACAGACAGGATGGGATCCCAATTTGTTGTTGACTAGCAAGGCAGACATTCAGTTGTACTTGATTATTTGTTTGGTGTGTTTCTCGTAGCAGTCAATTGGGTTAGCTCACTGCTGGAACTGAAACTTTTCAGTTATTGTCCCCTCCACCTGCAATCGCTTTACTGCAAACAATTACACTGCGCCCCCAAATCAACATTAAAAAACAAAACTTGCAGTTACAACATTATTATTTTTACAAATAATTTTGTGCCATCAGAATCGGAAAGATTTGTGTGTGTGTGTTGGGTTTCTACGGTATACTCTATCACTATTGTGGCCAAAGAACAATTTCCGTGGTACCTTCATAGCTGCAAAGAACGGAAACTAATGCCATCGCCTCCTTTCAAGAATGCGTGCAGCTGTCACTGAGCTCAGCCCATAGACGAGTCCCAACAGCATGCTGATCGCCACAAGATAAGTACCATGGTTAGTTCTGCTTACCTGTGACTATGACAGGTTATCATATTAATTGCGTTTTTTTTCAAAGATATAGGAGTTACAGAGGGCGATAAATATGTTTATATTCGTGATATAATATTTGCAAGGTATATCTAATCTGCATTTCTCTAATTGATTTTCTGATAAAAATCAGTCTTTCAAGTCGGCGAGAAGAAACAAAAGCACCGTTAACCAGCTTTCATTGCAACACAAAGAAATATTGACATTGAGGCACCTAAAGGTTGAGAGTCAATGCTATCAAACTTGGAATTGTGCATCTCATCATAGGAAATCTGCTGGTAAACAGCTGACGTGCTTTCAATGTTAATATCGTAATTGCAACCATTGTAAATGCAATGTTACAATGATTCACACACCAAGGAACTAAGTCAACTGAGAGCATAAGCAAGTAACAGTACCCATGTCCCAGCTAACACCAAGTTCCATTCACCCATAAACCCCTATGCTCACTGATGTATTGGTGCAAGGTCGAGCAACACCTTGATTTTAAAATTCACAGTCAGATTGCAGATGTGGGGAAAATGTGTGGGCTTTGAGAAGCATCGTAAAGGGGGAAAGAGAGTTGGAGATGCTTTAGAGAGTGAATTTTAGAGCTGAGGTCCTCCCAGAACCGGCATCAATGGTGAAGCAATTAAAATTGGCCATGTGCAAAAGAAATACAGATTTCGAGTGGCACAGATACTTTGGAGGGTTGTGGGGCTGGCCGAGATCACAATGAAAGGGAGGGCGAGGACATAGAAGGCGTTGAAAACAAGACTGTGAATTTTAAGAGTGAGCATAGGGGGTTATGAGTAACAGGAACGTAGTGCTCATTAGGACATGGGTATAGTAATTTGGGTATGTTTATAGTCTCAGTTGACTTAGATCCTTAGTGTGCAAATCAGTGTACCATTGAATTTCCAATGGTTGCAGTTAACCATAGAATCATAGAACCCCAACAGTGCAGAAGGAGGACATTTGGCCCATCGAGTCTGCACGACCCTCTGAAAGAGCACCCCATCCATGCGCGCTCCCTTGCTCTATCCCCGTAACCCCACCTAACGTGCACATCACTGGACACTAAGTGGCAATTTAGCATGGCCAATCCACCTAACCTGCACATGTTTGGATTGTGGGAGGAAACCGGAGCACCCAGAGGAAACTCATGGGCAGAACGTGCAACCCCCACACAGACAGTCACCCAAGGTCAGAATTGAACCTGGGTCCTTGACTCTGTGGGGTGGCAGTGCTAACCACTGTGCCACCGTGCCACATTAACAGTGAATGCATATCAGTTGTTTACCAGCAGATCTCCCACAGTCACTCAGTGAGTTAAACAGAAGACTCTCACTGCATTGATGATCCTCCAGAAATGGCTAATAATATGCCCCTGTGAATGCAGTCTACTGCTGACCAAGTATTGCATTCCAAAGCCCAGGACTATGTGCTGAGGGATGCACTAAAACTTGAGGCAGCCACCCCAGAGGTGCAATGGGGAAATGCCACTTTGTAAGAACTTTCAGCCGTAGTCCACAGAGTGGCTGGAAATTGTACAGAACCCCTCAGCCGGCTTGACTCATATTGAATGTAGACGGTGAATATTATCACAATTGTATTGCAGCACCTCAGATTGCAACCTGACCTATGAAGACAACATTGTACATTTTGTAATGACTATTTTGCAATGTCTGAAATGTTCTTTTGATTGTTTGAAGCGACTCAGCGTGCCATATAATTGCACTTTCTGTGATTGCCATTTTGAAATGTTTGTAATGTTCTTTCAGATATTTTCTGAATAAAGTATATATTTGCAAAAGAAAAACAGCATTGATTCTCCATCCTTTAGATGCCTCATAGCCCCAACACATCAGGAGATTTAAGCTCCTTACATAAGGTTACCTTCTTTTCCCCATTCTGGTTCACAAGATGTCACTCCTCTTTGCCTATATATTCTCTCTTTCCAAGCCAAGAACTGCGATGTGCTGCACTTCACCAGCCAGTTTCACCAGCTAAGTATGGGTAGGATGTGTTGTCCCTATTATTAGCGATGATTCTCAAGTGAGTTTGCTTAGCATCACCAACATCTTTTGCTTATCCTTAGGCAGAATCTTCCAAACCCATGATTACTACCACCTAGTAAGACAAGAGCAGCAGATACCTGGAAAAACTCCATCTGGAGGTTCCCCTCCAAAACACTCACCACCCTGTTATGGGCCAGGGTTTAGACAACACCAAAGTATATAATGGAGTTCACCTGACCTATAACTGTTTATTGATTTTGGTCATGTTGAGCACAAGAGCCTGCCTTTCAGGTGTTATTCAACAGAGTTCTGAGGCACGTTTAATCAAAAAAACAAGCTTTATTCTAAGAATTTATGTAACATTTGTATAAACATACACAGTGTTGCTCTTTTTAGCCTTAGTTTATTAGCTCTGATTATGTCACCTTTGCTCATGAGTCGCCAGGTATCTTTCTGATACCGCCACGTGGTTCAAGCTCGAGTTATGATTAATAAGTCAGCACACCGCTTAGTAAGATTGAAATCAACGGTCATTTATTATATACAACAGGTAACGCTTATACAATAATCCTACTAGCTATATAGAAACCTACCACTACTGGCCAATACTTAACTTTAGGAAGGGCCCACCAGGTCAGGGAAACGAATGGCTTATCGAATCGGATCTGGCCCGCGGGATTCAAAAAGGCTGATACGGGTCGATGGCTAGGAGTCTTTATCGGGTAGCGATCGCTGGAGTCAAACTTACTGTTTCTGGTGGATGTTCTTGGAAAGGTCTCGAGCAGGAGAAGAAGGGAGAGAGAGCGCTCTGAACTTGGCCCTTCACTTTATAGGGTCCCGGGGCTTCCCGCCTCTCGGGGCGGCCCTTGACCCTGAGTCCCAAGTGATTGGACTTGTTCCCAATCACTGGGTTCGATATATCCAATAACGGGGTGATTCCTCGATCGGGGGGTGGTCGTTCACCTGTCTTTGTTTCGGCCACTGCAGGCGCCGACAGGTCTGGCCCGGCATTCAATTGCTAATATGTTGCAATTGTTCCCGGGGATAGCCGATTAAACTGCAGATGTCTGGTTTGATGTGCTGCTAATGGTCTTGAGTATCGATCTGGGCCGACTTCCCCAGAGCCGAATACGCTATTCTGTCTGCAGCTGTCCGTTTGTGTCCTGTTGGCTGCTTTTCCCATCAGCCTTTTCGGTTAGCCATTTTAAATCGGGTTTTGGCCAAATTAATAGGGAATCAGCCATTTTAGGTGGCTACAACAGTAAGAATTTTTATCAACTACAAACATAAAGCCCCACACAGCTACAGTAATCTTATGTATAACCGTTAATGAATTTCCCTTTAACTGTTCCAATTCAATAACAAAATCCAAGTAAAACCAGAAACCCCTTTTCAAAGGTGTGGTCCAGCACACGGCATTTTTACTGGTATAAGACTTGTTATTAATACTCTGTTCCTCTTTTCAAACAGCAGGTTTGAATTCCTTCCAGAAAGCAATTATCTCTTTTAAGTTATCAAGCAGTCTGGAAACAGCTTTTAAAATGAAGACAGAGAGACACTCCTTTCAACCTGTGCAGTTCAAACCAGTCCAAAACTCAAAGCGAAAGTAAAATCTCAGGGTCACAGCCTAGCTCCACCCACACAATGACATCGCTGAAGCCATGTGATAAGACAAAGACCTTTCTTAAAGGGACACACCCATGACAATCCTCACTTGGAAATATATTGCCATTCCTTCATTGTTGCTGGGTCATATTCCTGGAATTCTCTCCTTAACAGCACTGTGGGTGTACTGGCACCTCAAGGACTGCAGCCATTCAAGAAGTAGGCTCACCACCACCTTCTCGAGGGCAATTAAGAATGAGAAAAAAATGCTGGCCTAGCCAGTGATGCCCACATTAAATGAATTTTTTTTAAATGTTGCTGAGCCAATTATTGTTCTTCTGATATTAGGCACTGCATATCTTTTAAGAAGCTGCACAAGTAGGATAGGGTTAGGACAATTGCAATATAACACTAATTGCCATCATGCTGTTAGCAACAACAGAAATCTGCCTCTATTAGTTAACCAATCCGCTATCCATATTACCCCCAACACAATGGGCTCTTATCTTATTAAATATCGAATGCTTTTTGGAAATCAAAATATATTACATCTATTGGTTTCACCTTCATTACCACCTCAAAGAATTTTAATAAATTTGTCAGGCATGATTTCCACTTCGTGAAGCCATGCTGACTCTGCTTGATTATATTATGCATTTCAAAATACTCGGCTATTACATCCCTTATAATGGGCTCTAAAAATTTCCCAATGACAGAAGTTAAGCTAACTGACCTGTCTGCATCAATGGTGCCAAGATGGAGATGGTTGACAGCTTCACATTCCGAGGTGTGCACATCACCAGCAATCTATCCTGGTCCACCCACATCGACGCTACGACCAAGAAATCACAATAGGGTCTATATTTCCTCAAGAAACTAAGGAAATTCGGCAAGTCCACATTGACTCCTACCAATTTTTACAGGTGCACCATAGAAAGCATCCTATCTGGCTGCATTACAGCCTAGTATGGCAACTGCTCGGCCCAAGACTGTAAGAAACTGCAGACAGTCATGAACATAGCCCAGTCCATCACGCAAACCCGCCTCCCATCCTCTGACTCTGTCTACACCTCCTGCTGCCTTGGGAAAGCAGGCAGCATAATCAAAGACCCCTCCAACCCGTGTTATTCTCTCTTCCAACTTCTTCCATCAGGCAGGAGATACAAAAGTCTGAGAACGTGCACTAACAGATTCATAAACAGCTTCTTTCCCACTGTTACCAGACTCCTGGAATGACCCTCTTATGGACTGAACTGATCTCTCCATGCATCCTCTCTACTCGCATCTTTTCACAGTAACTTCATTGCAGTGTTAATGTAAGCCTACATGTGACAATAATAAAGATTATTCTAAAAGAAAATTATTACTTACTGTGTAGCAGTACACTCCGTATGCTTCACCCGATGTCTATGTCTATATATTTTCATTGTCTATTTATCGTATGTCCTGTGTTTTTCATGTATGGGACGATCTGCCTGAACTGTATGCAGAACAATATTTTTCACTGTACCTTGGTACACGTGACAATAAACCTACATCTAAATCTATAGTTACTTTTTTTTTGTCTCGCTCCTTTTTTGAATAAACGCATTATATTGGCAGTTTTCCAATCCTCTGGGACTTTTGGATTCTTGGAAAATTGCTACCAATGCATCCACTATTTCTGTAGCTACATCTTTTAATATGCTGGGATGCAATCCATCATATCCAGGGGAGCTATTGACCTTTATCCCCATTAGTTTCCCTGGTATTTTTCCCCAGTGAATACTATTGGATTTATTTTCTTCCTCCCTTCCGCCTCTTGATTCTTCATTTTTGGAATTTTATTAGTGTCTACCATCATGAAAACTGATGCAAATTATTTGTTTACCTCCTCTGCCATTTCCTGGTTCCCCATTATTATTTCTCCAGTCTCATTCTCTAAGGGGTCTTTGTTCACTTTGGTCTCTCTCTTCCTTTTTATATATTTAAAGAAACTCTCGCTGTCTGTTTTTATATTACTTGCTAGTTTACCCTCATAGTTTATCTTCTCCCTCTTTATTTCTTTTTGGTCATCTTTTGTTGGTTTTTAAAACTTTCCCAATTCAGGAAATTAAAGTTTGGTACATCCTAATTTCCCAATGAATTTCATGTTAAAAGCGGCTTTAGAATTAATCTCTGTTCACACCACTGGTATATCCCAAAGCATTTTCAACTTATTAAATTACTTTTTAAATTGCTTACAGTTTTGCTCAGTTACTGCTAAATATGGCAGCCAATTTCTACATAGAGGATGTCCTGTGGCGCCATGGATAGAATACAAGCCTCTGAGCCAGATGTTCCGGGCTTGAGTCCCACCCCAGGATTTGATGGCTGATGAGGGTGCGTTCAAAACACAGCGTGACATTGACGTGTCAATCTGCAAAATCCTTCCATCACGCCAATGGTTGTCGCCATTGTGGGAGAGACTCCTGGTCAGCCATTCTTGATGTGGAGTGGTGCCTCTTCAAGTTATAAGACTCTGGCCACAGACTATTTCGGGATTAGCTAGCTTTGGAAACAGACAAAAGTCTGCCTTAGTGCACCACTGGGCGCAGGATGAAAAAGAAGAAGAGAAGAAGAATTTCTACTTACCACCAAATCCCACAAACAGAAATGAGACGAGTCACCAGTTGATCTACTTCACTGGAATTGCTTGAGAAATCAATGTTGGTCAGGATGGTGGGACAACTATCCCTCTTTGAAAAGGCGTCTTGAATCGACAAATGTGACCTCAGTTTTGACATCTGGAAGAAGTCACCTTTGACAGGACAACATTCCTTCAGTACTGTTCTGAATTGTCATCCTAGACTATGTGCTGAAGTTCTGGAGTTGGACTGGACTGAATGAATTGGGTTACCTGTTATTTAGCACATGAAAAGCATGTAACACAAGGTCTGTCCATCAGAGGTGAGCTTGAACTGTGGCTGTTATGTCCAGGAGAAGTATGTGTTGGGTCAAATTCTTCGTAGTTTGCAAGTGAAGCAATACTTGGCAGAATATTATTGGATTTCATTCTGTGTGACGTCCCATTGAAATCTACAGGATAATGCAATTATCATTCCATGTAATCTCCCAGATAGAATCCAACTTCCATTAGAAACTTTGAAGGGGTTATGGGCTGGAAGAGAGAGATTTACCAATTCAGGTGCAGGAATGTAATAATTACATAGAAACAATAATACAGCCAAAGGTCAGTAGCTGAATGGAGAGTGCAAAAAATAACTGGCTGGCTGAAAGCCAGCACTAATCAGCAGCATCCTTCCATCATTGTAAGATGATGGCCGTGTCGCAAATCAAATGTTGGGATGAGGTAGCTTCATATGGTGCACTTTTGCTAATGGCTGAAGGAGAGGCAGATTCTGCACAAGTGCTGAATATGGAGTGGTTATCAGGCTGTGAGTTGATATTTTTGGCATTGGTGCCTGTTGCCAAGCCGCCAATCATTACTGTGGCACACACTGGTCCACAGATGATGATGTTATTTCCCTCTGTCAGCGGCCAGTATCTCTAAGGTGATTTGAAGGGCCTTTATTAATAAGGGGATCTCTTGATTAAGAAGGAGATCTCTGGATTAATAAGGCGATCAGGGGTTATGGGTGAAGGCAGGAGAATGGGGATGAGAAAAATATCAGCCATGATTGAATGGCGGAGCAGACTCGATGGGCCGAGTGGCTTAATTCTGCTCCTATATCTTATGGTCTTATGGTCTTATGTCGTATGTCACGCTTGCAAGCAATCTTGAACTGGGGTTTTGGGCACGGTAGTGGTTTCCTGGCTCTGGCTAGCTCGCCATGCAGAGAACGTTTTGGCTATACTTCTATCCTCCAGCCTACGAATGTGCCTGAGCCAGCAGCCACCTCTGCTGGATGAGTGTGCAAGACTTGGGATATTTGCCTTTGAGAGGATTGCCACATTCATGATTTTGTCCCTCCAGAAGATGCCCAGAATGCATCTCAAATCGAGAAGATGAAGTTTGTTGAGCTTCTTTTCTTGATAACTGTAAGTTGCCCATGTTTCACAGTTGTCCAACAAGTTGCTTAGAACACGGGCCACATAAGCCAGTATCTTAGTCAGATTGATGTTCATAGAATTCGTACAGTGCAGAAGGAGTCCATTCGGCCCATCAGGTCTCCCCACTGACCCACTGAAAGAGGGCCCTACCTAGAACCACTTCCCCGCCCTAGCCCTGTAACCCCATAACCCCACCTAACCTTTGGACACAAAGGGACAATTTAGCATGGTCAATCCACTTAACCTGCATATCTTTGGACTATGGGAGGAAACCGGAGAACCCGGAGGAAACCCACGCCGACACGGGGAGAATATGCAAACTGCACAGAGACTGTCACCCAAGGACGGAATTGACCGCGGGTCCCTGGCGCTGTGATGCAGCAATGCTAACCACTGCAGAACCGTGCTGCCCACTAATATATTCCATATATGTTTTGTAACTCAGCGAATGGTGGTAACTGCTTTTTCCGTGCGTGCGCAAGTTCTGTGTCAAGACACAGATTGTCTGTCACAATGGACGCAAGGTTGCAGATGTTGCTAACCACTTCCATTAAAGTGCAATGCAGAGTGAGCAAGGTCAGGAGTGTGAAACCCTGACCCCTAATCATGGTTTACTTGATATGTCTAATTGGGGAGAATGGGTTATAGGCATGGGTGGGACAATCCATGAGCCTTTGTAGCTGAGTATCAATATGACTCACACAGCATCATCAATGTAGTGGAGTTCTTGATCAAGACTTGCTTTATTTTTGTCTTCATTTTCAGACTGAAAGTAGGTGGGTCAGCACGAAAGTACAATTCATCGGCCTGGCAGCAAGGTGGCACAGTGGTTAGCACAGCTGCATCACATCGCCAGGGACCCGGGTTCAATTCCAGCCTTGAGTGACTGTGTGGAGTTTGGACATTCTCCCCGTGTCTGCGTGGGTTTCCTCTGGATGCTACGGTTTCCTCCCATAGTGCAAAGATGTGCAGGTGAGGTAGATTGGCTATGCTAAAATTGCCCCTTAGTGTCCAAAAGATTGGGTGGGGTTACTGGGTTACGGGGATAGGTTGGGGGCGTGGGCCTTGGTGGAGTGCTCTTTCAGAGGGTTGGTGCAGACTCAATGGAGCAAATACCGAGTATTGGTAAGAACACTAACACATAGCCTCCTGGTGGAAAGGTTCGGGCCTTGACATATTTGTTTGCTTTTCCTCTCGTAGCTGTCTGGGAGATTTTCAATTGTTCTCACAAGGTCTCATGAGCCGCTCCTGGAACATAGTTATGTAGTCTAACATGGAGAGTTCCACCTTATTCTCTAGAAACTAGCTTCAGTTGCCCTGGCACTTGGTGCCTGGAATTATTGCAAAAGGTGTAAACCTGGTGCACTCAATGGGTGGCCAATGGTTGCAAACAGGAGGAAACCTAGTCCTTTATTCCAGTCATGGGGTACTCGGGCAGTATGCCCTGATCATTGTTTTCATGGTTTGGTGGTAACATTCTAGTGCCACCTGTGACTCCGGGTGACACAATGACAACTTCAGCTGGGTCACGTCCAGGTTACCCATCACCTCCTAGAATATCTTGAACATGGGTTTGAGCCCTGATCCGACTGAATCTCAGTGGACAGCCCATACTTGGTAAAGAATTGGGTTGTCCTGTGGTGGCGATGAAGCGAGAGGTCACACATAAGGTGGTTCCTGCCTGAAGACTTGATTTTTGGTCCTTCTTGCCCATTTAACAGATGCTGTGTAGGTGGAAGAGTGGAAGAGTTACGATTCCTCCTCTGCTGTGGCACATCTAAAAGGTTACCAAACGAGGAGTGTGTCAAGGAAAGGGCTCTCTTCGGACTCAAAAGATACGCATAGTGCAGGAGGGGAAAACATGGTGGAGGGACCTGTGGTGTCATTGCCTGTTCAATGGATGAGTGAGAAGTTGGTGGAGTTTTTGATGGGAGAGTTTAAGAAGCAAAGGCAGGCAGTCACGGAGGATCTGGCAACAGCGACTGAGCCAATTCGTGCAGCTCTGGAGAGGATGGAACAACGACTGGAGGTGCAGAGTTTGTCAATCCAGAAGGTGGAGGACACGGTCACAGATCATGAGGATCCAGAAGGTTGGGGTTTACTTGGGAAGGGCCACTTCCAGAACGAGAGTCTGTGGAGCAACTCATTATTGTCGACCAGACTGCCTGCCTAGCCCTTGTGACCCTCTGTCCCTCTAGATGTGTTCTCATTAGAAGGGGTATGGAGTTTTAAAACTCCTTAAGAAGAAGAATTTCATGGAGGTGCTCGTAACCTGCTTCTATTTTAACCGCCCGCACCCACTGGTCAAAAACAAGTTGCTTCAGCTTCTCAAATTGCAGGTACATCTGATCTAACCGTTTCTGGAGGGTCTGGAGTTTATGCATTTAATATAGCCCCTTTCACTGCCTCATATTGAGTGACACTTTCCTCAGGCAAGAAGGAATATACCTTGTGAGCATTCCCTGAAAGTTTACTCTGCAGTAATAAACATGGCTATGGACTCGCCACTTTAACTTCTGTGTTTACTGCTCAAAAGATATAATGAAGGCTTCCACCTCTGCTTCATCAAATTTAGGGATTAAATGAGCAAACTGGTTTGCCTCAACCTTAAACCTGAGATCCAAGGGATTCCTGCTCCTTAGTTTGAGCTGTGTTAGTTAAAACTCCCTTTTCCTTCTCTCGCTCCTGAAATTCTAATTTCTGCTTCTCCAATTTTAATCTCTCTACTGCCATCGTCACCCTCAATCTCAACCTGCAGACAATTGGCACCCCATTAACATTTTGGGATTTCTGGCTAACTCATTTAACTGTTAGAGGGACAGAACTTTTAAATAATCAAATGTAATACTCTGGTTCTGCGACAAAAGTAATGGCATCAAATGTAGACACTTTAAAAAGTTAACAGTACAGATTCAAGGATGCCATTTTGCAGTTGCAAGGAACAATTTTCTTTCTGCACACTAATTATTTTTGCATGTGGGAATAAATCCTGATCCATGAGTCTCCAATTTATTACTGCCCTGTGGGAGCAATGCCAACACCATGAACCTCCATTATGGCTCGAATTTGTGGGCCAGGATCCCAATTTGTTAGGATCTATCCAGATGAGTTTCCCCAAAGTTACTTATCCGGGTGAGATCCCTTGATTTCACTGTCCGACTGGAATACCCCCTAAATTATTACAAATTTGGTTGCGGAGAAATGACTAGCTCAGTGTCTTTATTCAACCCATCTGGTGGTAGCAACAAAGGTTTAATCTAACAAGACTCCCTTTCCCTTGGATACCTTTGCCAGACCCAATAGTTATGTTTTAAAATGATCCAATTGAATCGGGCTTCCTTCACTTGAGTTTATTAACGACTAAAAAGCTAATGAGGAATGGTAAAACACATGCATTTACAGTCATATGGATTAGAAGTAAGAATTGAGTCCCTCAGTAAGTAAATATAAATAAAAAATTATATGGGACAGTCCTTGAGTTGCGAGGAGTAGCTGAAGTGAAGTGAACTACAATCAATGGATTGATTCTGGTATAGTTGGCTTCTACAGGTGAATAGTTGATTCTTTGGTTCAAGTGTTTTGTAGTTCGGCAGGGAGATTTCAGTTCTTTTTCCAGCTGCGATCGTTCTGTTGGCTGATTGCCTTCCACAGAGAGAGAGTTTTGAGATCAGGGAGTTATGAATAGGAAGAGTCAATGACATGATTGTGGATCGGAAGATATGGGGTAGAGATGTATTGGGTAGTGAGATGTCTGATGAGCACATCGTGCCAAGTAATGGTTTAAGAATTAAGGCATGGGGAAATAGTTTGAGGCATGATCAATTTGACTGGAGACAAAGTTGAATCCAAACTGAGACTTTATTAGTATCAGATGTGTGGCCTCCCACTGCAGCTGGCGAAATGGCTGCGAGCTGGAGGCCACGCATATTTTTAACCTGCCTCCTGAGCGGAGCTAGCATGCAGGGGTCACAGGTGAATCTGTAGTGCAGGTTCTACCGTACAACCTCTAATATCAGAACACAGTGGTTTACCACATAGTTAAAGCCACGTTTCTGACTTTTTCTATAATGCTTCAGAAAAGTTTTTTTTTTGGTAAATACTGGAGTGGGTGAGGATTTCCATGGCAGCTGGATCTCACTTTTCTTTGCTGGAATATAATTAGATTGAACATTTTTCTGATGGAATACAATTGTGTTGTTTCGCTTGCAGAGTGCGATTGAAAAGCGAATTGAAAATGGGGAGGCAGGTTTTGCAAAAACTGATTTGCTATTCACTGAAAATGAAAGTAGAAAATAACCAAAGTAACCAACTTGGAAAATTAAGATGTTCATAGTCCCACGACACACAATGTCCTTTGGCAGTCAGTGACAGTTCTGCGTGCTTTCTAAAATGTCAGTTAACCCCAAACCAACCACTTCCGAAAAAATGTTTCACAAAGCTAACTTTATGACTGTTTCTCCAAAGCCTGCAGCCAAAGCATTGCATGGCTGCAGCTGAATTTCAGCTAGACCTGCCCAGCATACAATGGTAGAAAATAGGACGCACGTGTTCACACTCACGTAAGCAAAAAATGTTTGTGTTCTCTTTATTGCTTAACGTTTGTGAATTTTGATGTAAATCTTTAGGGTTTTATGCTCATTGCCCATGTTAAAAAGCTTGCTTACTTCAATTTTATCTGTACCTTCACAGTTGTTTATTTTGCTCTTTTAGAGACATGCAGCATTACTCTGCTCACAATTCGACAAAGAATACGTACCATAAGCCTTTCAGAAATACAGTTACTTGTCAATGATTAGAATGGAACTAGAAAGCTGATAGCGGTCTATTTTGAACTTTTAAAATTAGTGCTGCAATTGTTTTGCATTTTCTAAGTAAGGTTATTGAATACTTTTGTACAGAATGATTAGCCGTTATGGACTTTTTTAACCAAAGTGTGATTGTGCTGAAGATGTTATGGAAGAGCTTTGCAGTTGCAAGAATGGAAATTGGCAGGAAATGTAAAATCAGGGTACACCGAAGCTGCATTATTACTTTTTCATCACAGCAGTGTTAGTAACTGTCAAGGAGTGCGTTGACACGACTTCCGGGTGCGGCGATGACCAGCTAAGTCGCACGTTTCGGCAGCTCCCGGTGGAACGGACTTTTGGGCTCTTAATAAGAGCCCCAACGGCAATTTTAACGGCTAAAAGCACTGTGCGGTAAACCAGAAGGGAATCCCCCCTGGATACGGATGGAAAAAGGAGAGGAAAGTGGCCGGATTGCGGTGGATCTTTTGTAAGGGCCCCGAAGAATCCAGCACGAGTTTTAAGGATACAAAATAATAACGTTTATTTACTATAACAATATATACATAGCAGTAGCAGTAACTTCCCTTGCTACCTTCTCCTTCCTCCTGGTTCCTGGACTGGCCAGCTTATTTATAGTAGGAGTTTCTCCGCCCCCCTCATTGGGGAAGTTCATACTCCCATAGGATTGTGGGATAGTCATTAGTCCCCAGCCAATCGTCAGTAGGCAGGCTATAACATCCCTCCCCCCCAAAGTCCAAGGAATCCACCGTAGGCCCTGGCGAAGGAAGGCGTCAAACTCGTTTGGCCGCAGGCCGGACGCCATTTGCACGCGGCGCTGGATCAGGCGGCGTATAACGAGACGGAGACCGGCGCTTCCGTGATGAACGGCGCGGTTGTACATCCACGGCCTGTGGACCCGAGGATTCCCCCTCTGATTCTTCCTGTGTCTCCATCTCGGAGTCAGAGTCTGCTGCCTCCGTCATGTCAGCGTCTCTGTCCCCATTCGGTCCCGTCATGACCTGCGCAGGCTTCGAGTGAGGCACCAGTGGAAGATTTGGAGGACTACCTTCCCTTGTTTCTGGTCTTTGCGGCTGTTGAACTGAGCTCCGGGGGCGGGGAATCTTTTGCGGGGATGATCTTCTGGACCGGACGTGGTCTACATGTTTTCGCTGGAGACTACCCTGGGCTTGCACTTGGTACGATATAGGGCCCGTTTGGCGAAAGATTACCCCAGGAACCCATTGGGCACCACCAGCAAAATTCCGCACGAATGTTGGGTCACCGGGCGCAAACTGCCGAATCGGACGATGCCGAGACAATCCCGGTCCCTGCCGTTCTTGTGTGCGGCGTACTTTTGCGCCAATGTCCGGGAAGACCATACTAAGGCGGGTGCGAAGTCTCCGGCCCATTAGGAGTTCTGCAGGAGCTACCCCAGTCACTGTATAGGGGGTGGTCCTGTACGTAAACAAAAACCGAGCCAGTCTCGTGTCCATTGATCCGGAAGACTGCTTCTTTAGGCCTCTTTTGAATGTTTGCACTGCACGCTCTGCCAACCCATTTGAAGCCGGGTGGTAAGGGGCAGTGCGGATATGGCGGATGCCGTTCATCTTTGTAAACCTAGCAAACTCCTCACTCGTGAATGGAGTGCCATTATCCGTGACCAGCACCTCGGGGAGGCCATGCGTGCTAAATGATAAACGCATTTTTTCAATTGTTGCGCAGGACGTTGTCCCCTGCATCTTATGCACCTCCAGCCATTTGGACTGGGCGTCAATTAGTAGAAGGAACATGGATCCCTGAAAAGGGCCTGCGAAATCTGCATGTAAGCGTGCCCAAGGCCGCCCTGGCCATTCCCAGTGATGTAGGGGCGCGGCCGGCGGAAGCTTCTGATGCTCCTGGCAAATGGGGCAGTTTTGGGCCACCTTCTCAATGTCGTTGTCGAGGCCTGGCCACCAGACATAACTCCGGGCCAACATTTTCATCTTGGTCACGCCCGGATGCCCATTGTGCAAGTCTGATAATATCAGCTCCTGGCCTTTTTCCGGGACAACCACACGCGTCCCCCACAAGAGGATGCCGTCTTCCACCCTGAACTCTGACAGCTTGGAGGAAAATGCTCGTAACTCGCCTGGGAGCTGTCTATGCTGCCCACCATACAGGACTATGTGCCGAACCTTTGACAGGACTGGCTCCGTCTGGGTCCACTCACGGATCTGTGATGCCGTGACAGGCAAGGTGTCCATAAAATTTAGGGTTGCGACCACCTCACCGGTCGTGGGGGTCGACATGGGGCCGGTCGATAAAGGCAATCGGCTCAGTGCGTCGGCATTTGCTATCTGCGTACCTGGTTTGTGCTCCAGAGAATACTCGTATGCAGCAAGCAACAAAACCCAGCGCTGGATCTGTGCGGAAGCAATGGGCGGTATCGGCTTATCCTCTCTGAAGAGTCCCAGCAGGGGCTTATGATCAGTCACGATAGTGAAATGGCGGCCGTACACATACTGGTGGAAGCGTTTCACCGCGAAAACCACTGCCAGGCCCTCCTTCTCGATCTGCGCGTACTTCTTCTCCGCTGCAGTCAATGTGCGGGAGGCGAAAGCTATCGGTCGCTCGGCCCCGTTCTCCATCTTGTGGGACAGGACAGCCCCAATACCATACGGGGATGCATCACATGTGACGAGCAAAGGCTTTCCCGGATCATAGTGGGTTAGTAACCCAGACAACGACAATTGTTGCTTTACCCGCCGGAAAGCGGTTTCTTGCGGCTGACCCCAAACCCAGGTGTGATTTTTCTTTAGCAGCAGGTGTAAGGGGGCCAGCGTAGTTGCCAGATTGGGGAGGAACTTCCCGTAATAGTTTACGAGACCGAGAAAAGAACGAAGATGCGAAGTCTCAGTCGGGGTGGGGGCATGTTCAATTGCACGCACCTTCTCTGCGACGGGGTGCAGACCCTCGAGGTCCACCCGATAACCTAGGTAGACTACTTCTTTTGCCTGAAATACGCACTTTGTGTGACGTAAACGGACTCCAGCCTCCGAAAGGCGTTTAAGGACAGCCTCCAGATTTTCCAAATGCTCTTGCTCCGACGTCCCTGTAATCAACACGTCATCTAGGTAGACAGCCACACGTGGTAAACCTCTCAAAATGCCCTCCATAACACGTTGAAAAATTGCGCAGGCAGAGGATACTCTAAAGGGCAACCGTGTATATTCATACAGGCCACGGTGTGTGTTAATTGTTACATATGGTCGGGAGGCAGGGTCCAGCTCCAACTGCAGGTAGGCATGACTCATATCTAATTTTGTGAATGAGAGTCCGCCTGCAAGTTTCGCGTAGAGATCCTCTATGCGAGGCATTGGGTATCGGTCGAGTCGGGAAACTGTATTCACTGTAAGTTTATAGTCGCCACACAAGCGAACTGTGGCATCTGGCTTCATTACTGGCACAATTGGTGCTGCCCAGTCAGCAAAACGGACGGGCCTGATAATACCCAAACGAGTGAGCTCCCCTTCTACCTTCTCGAGCAAAGCGTAAGGCACAGGGCGTGCCCGGAAATAGCGCGGTGTGGCTCCTGGTTCAACTTGGATACGGGCTACGGCCCCTTTTATTTTCCCCAGACCAGGCTGGAATACCTCTGGGTATCGTCCTAGCACCTCAGTCAACCCTCCAGAAACTGTTTGGAGGATGTGCTGCCATTGCAACCGCAAATGGCGCAACCAGTCCCGACCCAACAGGCTGGGCCCATGGCCACGCACTACGATAAGTGGGAAACGCCCCTCCTGGCGTCCATAGGCAACAGGGGTCATTGTAGTTCCTGCAATGTCCAGTGGTTCCCCCGTGTAGGTGGCCAACCTGGCCTGTGAGTCAGTTAGTATAAGGGTCTGTATACCCTGCTTGATGCGGTCGAATGTCCTCTGGGCGATCACGGAGACCGCTGCGCCAGTATCCAACTCCATCTCCAGCGGGTGGCCATTGACCAGTACTGTCACCTTAATGGGGGCCACCCGGGGAGCTGCCACACAATGCAGCTGCAGGCAGTCGTCCTCCGTCTCCACGTCCTCAGGAGTGGTCGCCGCAGGTTCATCCACATGGAAGGTACGGCCTCTGGGCTGGTCCCAGTTACGGCCCCTGGGCTGGTCCCAGTTTCGGTCGGAACGACGGCGCCTCTGGCGTCCCCAGGACCGCCGTCCGCGACGGGGTCGGCGCCTACAAGTCTGACACGGACATGGCTCCTCATCCATTGGCTCTGGAGAAGGCTCCCTTCGGGGAGGAATGTCCGATGGCCACTGGCGTCGGTCTGGTCGTTGCCTCACCCAAGGTACCGCAGGAGTGCGGGTGGACGTTTTTGGGCGGAAAGGGTTTCGCCCCAAGGCATGCACTTCCATTCCCTGTAGCTCCTGTACTCCTCGCTCTGCGCTCTCTCGGGACAAGACTATTTGTATTGCCTGTTGAAAAGTCAATGTTGGCTCCGCTAACAACTTTCTCTGGGTTTCTGCATTGTTAATACCGCAAACCAAACGGTCGCGTAACATTTCTGACAAGGTCTCACCATAGTCACAGTATTCCGCAATCCCGCGTAGCCTGGATAAAAAATCGGCAAGGGATTCTCCAGGGGTCCTCTCAGCGGTATTAAACCGGTAACGCTGGACTATCGTGGACGGGGTTGGGTTAAAGTGTTGCCCCACTATATTCACAAGTTCGTCAAACGTTTTGGTGTCCGGCGCAGCTGGGTACGTAAGGCTCCTAATCACCCCAAACGTATGCGGCCCGCAGGCGGTGAGCAATATGACCACCTGGCGCTCGTTTTCAGTGATATTGTTTGTCCGGAAATAGTAACGCATCCGTTGCGTGTACTGGTTCCAGCTTTCCAGCGCAGCATCAAAAACATCCAAACGTCCGTACAGAGGCATGGTATAATAGAAAACAACTTCCAACCTGTATCCAACAAAAATCCAGGGAGGTGGCTTCAGCAGTGTAGACAGCTATTCACTTTTACCTTCGTCGCCAGTTTTGTAAGGGCCCCGAAGAATTCAGCACGAGTTTTAAGGATACAAAATAATAACGTTTATTTACTATAACAATATATACATAGCAGTAGCAGTAACTTCCCTTGCTACCTTCTCCTTCCTCCTGGTTCCTGGACTGGCCAGCTTATTTATAGTAGGAGTTTCTCCGCCCCCTCATTGGGGAAGTTCATACTCCCATAGGATTGTGGGATAGTCATTAGTCCCCAGCCAATCGTCAGTAGGCAGGTTATAACAGGATCCTTTAGAGCAGCGGCAAGGAAGGCAAGCAAAAACCAAGATGGCGTCGGAAGGTGGCAGTTTAATATGGGGCCCTGAACAACACGAGTTTTTGAAACGCTGCGTGGAAGAGCTTAAAAAGGAGATGAAGAAGGAGCTGTTGGCCCCGATATTACAGGCGATTGAAGGGCTAAAAGATGAGCAAAAGACCCAGGAGCGGGAGCTTCGGGTCGTGAAGGCAAAGGCTGCCGAGAACGAGGACGATATACAGGGCCTGGTGGTGAAGACGGAGATGCACGAGGCACACCATAAACGATGTGTGGAAAGGCTGGAGGTGCTGGAGAATAATGCGAGGAGGAAAAATTTAAGGATTCTTGGTCTTCCTGAAGGTGCAGAAGGGGCGGACGTCGGGGCATATGTGAGCACAATGCTGCACTCGTTAATGGGAGCGGAGGCCCCGACGGGTCCGTTGGAGGTGGAGGGAGCATACCGAGTGATGGCGTGAGGACCGAGAGCAGGAGAAATTCCCAGAGCCATAGTGGTGAGATTCCTCCATTTCAAGGACAGAGAGATGGTCCTCAGATGGGCAAAGAAAACTCGGAGCAGTAGGTGGGAGAACGCGGTGATCCGCGTATATCAAGACTGGAGTGCGGAGGTGGCGAGAAGGAGGGCGAGCTTTAATCGGGCCAAGGCGGTGCTTCATAAAGAGAAGATTAAATTTGGAATGCTGCAGCCGGCAAGACTGTGGGTCACATATCAAGGGAAGCACCACTACTTTGAAACGGCGGATGAGGCGTGGACATTTATTGTTGAAGAGAAATTGGAATAAGCGGGTTATTAAAAAAGAACGTTTGAGACAAAGTGGTGGGGCGAATATGGGGGGCGAAGAGGGGGAAAAAAGGGGGGAGAGATGATTTTTATGTTGTTAATCCTGCGACCCGGTAACTTTTCTCTCTTCCACAGGTTGTGGGGGAGGGAGGAAGGGAGGTGGAGGAGCTGGGGGCGTTGGCCATTGGGGGCGGGGCCAAAAGGGAAGCGCGGGCTTTGTTCCCGCGCTATGATAATTATGGCGGGAATAGGGAAGCAGGAAGGAGGGGGCGTCGCACGGTGCGAGCCGAGGTCACGAGGGGAAGCCGAGGTCGGCCAGAGTTTGCTGACTTCTGGGAGCAACATGGGGGGTGTAACTACGCTAGTGGGGGATCTAGCGGGGGGGGGGTGGGAGGGGGGATTTACTGGGTTGCTGCTGCTGGGGAGAAGGGGGAGCTGGTATGGGGTGGGGTGGGCGGGGCGGGAGGGCACCGCCTGGGGGGACACAGCTGCGTGGGAACCGGGTGAGGAGCTGGATAAAAGGGGATGGCTAATCGACAAGGGGGGGGTAAAGAGCCCCCCAACCCGGCTGATCACGTGGAATGTGAGAGGGCTGAGCGCGCAGATAAAGAGGGCACGGGTACTCGCACACCTTAAGAAACTTAAGGCAGATGTGGTTATGTTACAGGAGACGCATTTGAAACTGATAGACCAGGTTAGACTACGCAAAGGATGGGTGGGGCAGGTGTTTCATTCGGGGCTAGATGCGAAAAACAGGGGGGTGGCTATACTAGTGGGGAAGTGGGTAATGTTTAAGGCAAAGACTATAGTGGCGGATAGTGGGGGCAGATACGTGATGGTGAGTGGCAAATTACAGGGGGAGGCGGTGGTCTTAGTGAACTTATATGCCCCGAACTGGGATGATGCCAACTTTATGAGGCGCATGTTAGAACGTATCCCGGACCTAGAGGTGGGGAAGTTGGTAATGGGTGGATATTTTAACACGGTGCTGGAACCATCGAGGTCCAGGACTGGAAGGAGGCCGGCAGCAGCCAAGGTGCTTAAAGACTTTATGGAGCAGATGGGAGGAGTAGACCCATGGAGATTTAGCAGACCTAGGAGTAAGGAGTTTTCGTTTTTCTCCTATGTCCACAAAGTTTATTCGCGAATAGACTTTTCTGTTTTGGGAAGGGCGTTGATCCCGAAGGTGAGGGGGACGGAGTATACGGCTATAGCTATTTCGGATCACGCTCCACACTGGGTGGACTTGGAGATAGGGGAGGAAAAAGAACGGCGTCCACCCTGGAGAATGGACATGGGACTAATGGCGGATGAGGGGGTGTGTCTAAGGGTGAGGGGGTGTATTGAAAAGTACTTGGAACTCAATGATAATGGGGAGGTCCAGGTCGGAGTGGTCTGGGAGGCGCTGAAGGCAGTGGTTAGAGGGGAGCTGATATCAATCAGGGCACATAAAGGAAAGCAGGAGAGTAGGGAACGGGAGCGGTTTTTGCAAGAACTTCTGAGGGTGGACAGGCAATATGCGGAGGCACCGGAGGAGGGACTGTACAGGGAAAGGCAAAGGCTACACGTAGAATTTGATTTGCTGACAACGGGTACTGCAGAGGCACAGTGGAGGAAGGCACAGGGTGTACAGTACGAATATGGGAAGAAGGCGAGCAGGTTGCTGGCCCACTAATTGAGGAAAAGGGGAGCAGCGAGGGAAATAGGGGGAGTGATGGATGAGGAGGGAGAGATGGAGCGGGGAGCGGAGAGAGTGAATGGAGTGTTCAAGGCATTCTATGAAAGATTATATGAAGCTCAGCCCCCGGATGGGAAGGAGAGAATGATGTGTTTTCTGGACCAGCTGGAATTTCCTAAGGTGGAGGAGCAGGAGAGGGTGGGACTGGGAGCACAGATCGAAATGGAGGAAGCAGTGAAAGGAATTAGGAGCATGCAGGCGGGGAATGCCCCGGGACCGGATGGATTCCCAGTTGAATTTCACAGGAAATATGTGGACTTGCTCGCCCCGCTATTGATGAGAACCTTTAATGAGGCGAAGGAAAGGGGACAGCTGCCCCCGACTATGTCAGAGGCAACGATATCGCTTCTCCTGAAGAAGGAAAAAGACCCGCTGCAATGCGGGTCCTATAGGCCTATTTCTCTCCTGAACGTAGACGCTAAGATTCTGGCCAAGGTAATGGCAATGAGGATAGAGGATTGTGTCCCGGGGGTGGTCCATGAGGACCAAACTGGGTTTGTGAAGGGGAGACAGCTGAATACAAATATACGGAGGCTGCTAGGGGTAATGATGATGCCCCCACCAGAGGGGGAAGCGCAGATAGTGGTGGCGATGGATGCCGAGAAAGCATTTGATAGAGTGGAGTGGGATTATTTGTGGGAGGTGTTGAGGAGATTTGGCTTTGGAGATGAGTATATTAGATGGGTACAGCTGCTGTATAGGGCCCCGATGGCGAGCGTGGTCACGAATGGACGGGGGTCTGCGTATTTTCGGCTCCATAGAGGGACGAGGCAGGGATGTCCTCTGTCCCCATTATTGTTTGCACTGGCAATTGAGCCCCTGGCAATAGCATTGAGGGGTTCCAGGAAGTGGAGGGAAGCACTCAGGGGAGGAGAAGAACACCGGGTATCTCTGTATGCGGACGATTTGTTGTTGTATGTGGCAGACCCGGCGGAGGGGATGCCAGAGATAATGCGGATACTTGGGGAGTTTGGAGAATTTTCAGGATATAAACTGAACATGGGGAAAAGTGAGTTGTTTGTGGTGCATCCAGGGGAGCAGAGCAGAGAAATAGAGGACTTACCGCTGAGGAAGGTAACAAGGGACTTTCGCTACTTGGGGATCCAGATAGCCAAGAATTGGGGTACATTGCATAGGTTAAATTTAACGCGGTTGGTGGAACAGATGGAGGAGGACTTCAAGAGATGGGACATGGTATCCCTGTCACTGGCAGGGAGGGTGCAGGCGGTTAAAATGGTGGTCCTCCCGAGATTCCTCTTTGTGTTTCAGTGCCTCCCGGTGGTGATCACGAAGGCTTTTTTCTAAAGGATTGAGAAGAGTATCATGAGTTTTGTGTGGGCTGGGAAGACCCCGAGAGTGAGGAAGGGCTTTTTGCAGCATAGTAGGGATAGGGGGGGGGGGGCTGGCACTACCGAGCCTAAGTGAGTACTACTGGGCCGCCAATATCTCAATGGTATGTAAGTGGATGGGAGAAGAGGAGGGAGCGGCGTGGAAGAGATTGGAGAGGGCGTCCTGCAGGGGGACTAGACTACAAGCTATGGTGATGGCGCCGTTGCCGTTCTCACCGAAGAAATACACCACAAGCCCGGTGGTGGTGGCTACTCTGAAAATTTGGGGGCAGTGGAGATGGCATAGGGGAATGACGGGAGCCTCGGTGTGGTCCCCGATAAGAAATAACCATAGGTTTGCTCCGGGGAGAATGGATGGGGGATTTGGAACATGGCAAAGAGCAGGAGTAACACAATTGAGAGATCTGTTTGTAGATGGGACGTTTGCAAGTCTGGGAGCGCTGACCGAAAAATATGGGTTGCCCCAAGGGAATGCATTCCGGTATATGCAACTGAGGGCTTTTGCGAGGCAACAGGTGAGGGAATTCCCGCAGCTCCCGACGCAGGAGGTGCAGGACAGAGTGATCTCAAAGACATGGGTGGGGGACGGTAAGGTATCAGACATATATAGGGAAAGGAGGGACGAGGGGGAGATTATGGTAGATGAGCTGAAAGGGAAATGGGAAGAAGAGCTGGGGGAGGAGATTGAGGAGGGGCTATGGGCTGATGCCCTAAGTAGGGTAAACTCATCGTCCTTGTGTGCCAGGCTAAGCCTGATACAATTTAAGGTGTTACACAGGGCGCATATGACTGGAACACGGCTCAGTAAATTTTTTGGAGTAGAGGATAGGTGTGCGAGATGCTCGAGAAGCCCAGCGAATCACACCCACATGTTCTGGTCATGTCCGGCACTACAGGGGTTTTGGGTGGGGGTGACAAAGGTGCTTTCGAAGGTGGTGGGAGTCCAGGTCGAACCAAGCTGGGGGTTGGCTATATTCGAGGTTGCAGAAGAGTCGGGAGTGCAGGAGGCGAAAGAGGCTGATGTTTTGGCCTTTGCGTCCCTAGTAGCCCGGCGCAGGATATTGTTGATGTGGAAGGAAGCCAAGCCCCCGGGTGTGGAGACCTGGATAAATGACATGGCAGGGTTTATAAAGCTGGAACGGATTAAGTTCGTCCTAAGGGGGTCGGCTCAAGGGTTCACCAGGCGGTGGCAACCGTTCGTCGAATACCTCACAGAAAGATAGAGGGAATGGAAAAGAAGAAGACAGCAGCAGCAGCCCAGGGGGAGGGGGGGGGGGGGGGGGAGGAACCAGAAGGACTCTCAGGGATGTTAGTGTATAAGTATAATATGTATAGGTTGTTGTTATAGGTAATTGTATACTGGACTGCTGAATTGTATTTTTGGAGAGTATTTATTTGGGACAAGGCAGTTGCCATTTAGTTTTGTTCTTTGTTTTTTTGTTTTTTAATTTTGATGTTGTTTATATATTATTTATTTCTTGTTTAAAAAACTGGCCATTGTTATTTATATTGTTATATTACTGTGTAAAAGATACACAATGTACTGTTATGGTTGGCCAGAAATTTTGAATAAAATATATATTTTTTTAAAAAGGAGTGCGTTGACACTGACACCTTTCCCAGGCAGATCATTGGACAGATGAGTGTACTGTGACTTCATTCCGGAACTTTTAAAGACGGTGCCCTTTATATCTTCACAGGAATGACACAGCTTAAATCTACTGAACCCTCCACCGACACTGCAGGAAGTGTCTCAGCTGGCCCTGTCCTATTACAAGACTTAAACTTGAAGAGAGTATTAAGGTGAAATCATTGAGCACAAAGGCTAGGGGAGCAGAATAGAGGAAATCCTTTATCAGAGTAGAGTGTATCCTCCAGCGAGTGGCATTAACAGTGGGCCCAGATCTTGATCATCTTACTATCAAAAGAATACTTTCAGAGCTTGATAGATTGCTGCAGGCTTTGGGTGATATCCCCAATTGTTTCTGCTGCTTCACATCATCAGATGGAGCTCCCAGTGGCAGCAGAACAAGTGTTAACAGTGGCTGGCTGAGGTCTGTGGTAGCTTGTCCCTCAATCTCTTTGCTTTTCAAAGTAAGATGGAATGTTGGGTTGCCTGGGGACGAAGGCCTCATACGAGGTGCCACGGATAGGTATCCAATTACTGTTATCTTTGGGCCATTGGGACCAGATCTGGGGCAGGATGCACCGATTCAAATGGGACAGTTCTACTTCTGTATGGTGGTATCCACCCCTTTCCAATTCAGATTATGCTTTGAGAAAAGCTGCTGGTCTGTACACAGTCAAATCTTTCACTGAACTGTTTCTCCAGAAACTGCTAGTCTGTTCACAGACAGATCTAAATTGAACTCAAAAGCCCAACACCTTACTGCGCCAATCCCTGGCTCCGCCACTTAACGACATCCTCTTACTAAATCTAAACACAATAGGCGGGATTCTCAGTCCAGCATAGCCGGAATTGCGTCCGAGCAGAGAATCGGGCGCCAGCTGGAAATCAAGTTCAATGCGAGGTCAACGGAAAGCCATGCTCCGGCACCTCGGTGGCGGCGTGGATGCATTCATGCCCCACGCAGTAACGACCATTAGCATATCATGAACGGGCCCGACCCAGTAGTCTCTGGCCTCACGCGATATTCCGCTGGCTCGGTTCACTTGCAGCATTTAAAAACGGAAACTGGGCACTGTGGCTATTGAGTGTGAGAGAGGAAGGGGGTGGGGTGAGGGGGTAGAGCATCTGCCAGTGCTGGGGGGTGTAGCGGTGGGTGATCAGGAGACAGGTCTTGGGTATGGGGTGCCCCCGCTGGGACCGGGGTGCTGGACACTGGCCGTCATTATCGCAGGGTGGGGCTGGGGTTGGGGTTGGGGTCAGGAGCAGGTCTGGGCGAGCGGTGACCAGTTACTCCCCAGGTAGCCCAGCCACACAACAACCCGCTTCTCTGGCCCAGGCCCCTCCCGCCTTCACTGGGCGTACCCCGACTGCCCCTGGGGGCACTAGCCTGTTCCGTCCTCCAACACACACAACCCATAACGCCCTCCCCTTCCCCCACACCAAACCGGCACACCCTCTGCATCCAGCCCAGCCCAGCCCATCCCATCCTCACACCCTGCGGATAGAGGACCAGGCTGTTCAGAATGTCGGTGAACATGTATTTATTTGTGACAGTGCTATGTATAATAACTGTGCTCTACCCTGAAAATATGTGCTGCACCCGTGCCAACTTAACTGATGAATAACTTTCTAACCTGACATGTCCTAATGCTCCTTCTAGGTGGTCCCCCAAGCGTTCCATCAGACATGGATGTGGCCTGCTGCGTATCCCGCCCTGTGATCTGTGTCCCATTTGGCAGCCATTCTCTGGTGCGACTGGGTCCGGTGGGCCTGGCAATCCTCCAGCTCTCACAGGTGGCATGGTACCACCCTGTTCTGCTTGCTGCCCATCAGATGTGCCAGGATTATGTGGGGAGGGAGTCAGGGGTGCTGCCGTGTTCCTCCACCCCCCTTGTGGGTGTCACCGGCATGGGGCCCCATCACCTCCTCCTCCCTCAGGATGCCCGATGGCCTCAGGACTACTCTTTGGGATGGGAGTTGCCAGTTCTGGAGGCCCGCTCTCGTCTCGACCATGGTCTCCATTCTCGCGGCCATGGAGCACAGGAACTGTGCCACGTTCCTCGGGGACTATGCCATGTCACACAGGGACCGTGCCAGGCCCCTCTGAACCTGGCTCAGGTCAACCAGGGCCAGTCCAATGCTCTCGTCGCCCGCAGCCATGGCCTGTTGTGATTGGGCCATGCTCTGGAATGCTGCAGCAGTGTCAATGTGGCCCTGGTACATAGCTACCTGTGACATGGCCCCCCTGTCCTGTGCCTCAGCCACCGCCCGCACAGATTGCTCGAACATGTGGACATTCTGACCCATGGCCGATGCCTTCACACTCAAGGTCTCCACCGTGGATGCCACCCGTGCAGTATTGACCTGGGTGGCATGCATGGTTGGCACCGCCTCCTGCTCCTGCAGGCAGTTGGACCCCCCCATCTGCACCTGCAGGTGTTGGATGGTTGCTAACAACCTCATGTAATAATAACAATAAAATGTGAGTAAATGCATTTTGGAAGGTCTAAAACAGGTAGGGAATATACAGTGAATGGTTGAACCCTCAAGAGTATTGACAGTCAGAGAGATCTTAGTGTACAGGTCCACAGTTCACTGAAAGGGGCAACACAGGTGGAGAAGGTAGTCAAGAAGGCATACGGCATGCTTGCCTTGATTGGCCGGTGCATTGAGTATAAAAATTGGCAAGTCATGTTGCAGCTGTATAGAACCTTAGTTAGGCCGCACGTGGGAGTAAGGTATTCAATTCTGGTCGCTACACTACTAGAAGGATGTGGAGGCTTTAGAGAGGGTGCAGTAGAGATTTACCCAGATGTTGCCTGGTATGGAGGGCATTAGCTATGAGTCGACCGAGTTCCTCCCGGCCTGTGGACCGGTCAAGGGCGGCCATTTCGCGCGCTTTCCGAAGCCTCCCGCGCTTGTACGTGCCAAAAATGGGGATGTCGACGCAGAGGGACGGGTTGCCTGCGCTCTACGCAGGACCGCACCGCGCATGCGCAGTGGCGCAATGAACGCCCTGACGTCACGACGTGTGGCAACTGTGGATCCGCACACTTAAAGCGGCAATGTCCGGCCAAAGCGCGACAATGCCTCCGCTGTGGCAGGATGGGCCACTACGTTGCCTGCTGTCGAGCAGCTCAACCTGCCAACTCTCCGCAATTCCGCCAGCCTCGCAGGGACGTGCGGGCCATTCAGCCCCCATACACTGACGACATGCAGATCGGTGATGCCGACGACCGGGAACCCTTCCGCGTTGCGGTAATACACAAGAACCGGATGTCCCCAAGTCGGAACCACCAGCCGATGCCAGTGCACAGCATTGATCCGGGCGATGAATGGTGTGCCACCCTAATGGTCAACCGATCACAGATCACATTCCATTTGGACACTGGTACCTCCGCCAATCTCCTTGCATGGTCAGCCTTCCACACCTTGAAGGTTAAACCACCGATTCTGCCATCCCACTGTCAGCTGGTTGACTAGAATGGAAACGTTATCCCGGCCATGGGGTCCTGCCAGCTCGAGGTTACACACAAATCACATACAGCCACACTGTCTTTTGAGATATTTGGATCCTCGAAGGACTCTCTGTTAGGCGCACAGGCGTGCAAGGTCCTCCACCTCGTTCAGCGGGTACACACTCTGTCTCCAGAAGGCACGTCCGATTTCCCGGATGCAGACTTTAGGGCGCAGCTCCACTCACTCCTCGCCCACAACCAGGAGGTTGCACACTGCCCTACACATACAGAATACGGTTCAAACTGGACACCACCCCGGTCATTCACGCACCTCGTAGAGTCCCAGCACCACTCAAGGACCGCCTCAAGCAGCAGCTGCAGGACCAAGGAGTGCTTTCCCGGGTCACGGAGCCTACGCCATGGGTCAGCTCCATGGTGTGCGTTACAAAGCCCTCCGGTGAGCTCCGGATCTGCATCGACCCAAAAGACCTGAACAACAACATCATGAGGGGCCACTATCCCATACCCAAACGGGAAGAAATGGCTCGGGCAACAATACTCACCAAGCTTGATGCCTCAAAGGGTTTTTGGCAGATTCAACTGGATCAGTCCAGCAGGAAGCTGTGCACTTTCAACACTCCATTTGGCAGATACTGCTACAATAGGATGCCGTTTGGCATCATCTCGGCATCCGAGGTGTTCCATCGCATCATGGAACAGATGATGGAGGGCATCGAAGGGGTACGCGTCTATGTTGACGACGTTATCATCTGGCCCACCACACCACAGGAGCACATCAGTCGTCTCCAGCGTGTCTTTGCACGGATACGAGATCAGGGCCTGCGCCTCAACCGAGCCAAGTGCTCTTTTGGCCAGACTGAGCTAAAGTTTCTGGGGGACCACTTACCCTGGTCAGGGGTGCGGCCAGATGCCGACAAAGTGGCAGCCATCGCAGCCATGCCGCAGCCAGCAGACAAGAAGGCAGTGTTATGCTTTCTCGGGATGGTCAACTTCCTGGGGAAGTTTATTCCCAACCTTGCCTCGCACACAACGGCTCTTCGCCACCTGGTCAAGAAGACAATGGAATTCCAGTGGCTGCCCGCACACCAGAAGGAATGGGAGGAGCTCAAGATCAAGCTCACCACCGCCCCGGTATTGGCGTTCTTCGACACCATTCGGGACACAAAGATCTCGACTGACGCCAGCCAGTCCGGCATTGAGGCGGTACTCCTGCAACGGGACGACACTACATCATGGGCCCCAGTCGCCTATGCTCGCGGGCCATGACCCCCACAGAACAGCGCTATGCGCAGATTGAAAAGGAGTGCCTAGGTTTGTTGACCGGCATCGACAAATTCCACGACTATGTGTATGGTCTTCCGTAGTTCACTGTGGAGACCGACCATCGCCCCCTGGTCGGCATCATTCAGAAGGACCTCAACGATATGACCCCTCGCCTCCAGCGCATTCTGCTCAAGCTCCGGAGGTATGACTTCCAACTTGTCTACACCCTGGGAAAGGAGCTCATCATCGCGGATGCTCTGTCCAGGGCAGTGAACACACCGCCCGAATCGGAGGGGTTCGTTTGTCAGGTTGACGCACAAGTAGCCTTCACATCGGCCAATCTGCCGGCTACTGATGCACGTCTGGCCCACATTCGCCGTGAGACTGCGGCTGACCCCCTTCCACAGCGCGTAATGCGCCACATGATGGAAGGGTGGCTCAAGGGGCAGTGCCCACAATTCTACAATGTCCAGGATGACTTGGCCGTCATTGATGGTGTCCTCCTAAAGTTGGACCGGATCATGATCCCACACAGCATGCACCGGCTTGTCCTTGAACAATTGCATGAAGGCCATCTCGGGGTTGAAAAGTGCAGTAGGAGTGCCCGAGAAGTGGGGTACTGGCCGGGCATCAGCGACGACATCGCTAACACGGTGCTCAACTGCCCCACCTGCCAAAGGTTTCAGCCGGCGCAACCCCCTGAGACACTTCAGCCCCATGAGTTGGTAACGTCCCCCTGGGCAAAGGTGGTTGTGGACCTCTTTCATGCGCTCGGCAGGGACTACGTCATTCTAATTAACTATTTTTCAAATTATCCAACGTCATACGCCTGCACGCCATGACATCATCAGCTGTCATCCGAGCATGCAAAGAAACCTTCGCTCTCCATGGAATTCCGCTCACCGTCATGTCTGACAACGGGCCCTGCTTTGCGCTGTCAGATTCACCTTGGTGGGGCAGGGAGAAGGGATCCTGCTACAGTCAGGAGGAGTTGGACTTTAACTCATCACTATGTTTACAGAAAATACAGTATAATATCTTGCTGATGTGTTGTTTTTGTTTGAAAGTTATGGGTGTGTGGTAGTATGTATTGGGGGTCATGTGGGACTGGAAGCCCGAATGTCATTGGCTGACAGATCCCGGGTCCTGGTTGGCCGTTGACCTCAAGCTCCGCCCTGAAGGCGAAGTATAAGAAGCCGGTGTCTTCCCCCGCAGGCCAGTTTACTATCGGGCTGCTGGGGAACAGACACGCTTAATAAAGCCTCATCGACTTTACTCTATTCGTCTCACGGAGTCTTTGTGCGCCACAATTTATTAAGCGTGCCTAAAAAGGACTATGGAGCTCAGGATCATTCCAGAATGCCTGAGGATCAGCCCCCACGCAGTGAATGCGGCAGCAGCCTTCAAACACTGGCAGACTTGCTTCGAGGCCTACATCAGATCGACCACAGGCCGAGTCTCAGACGAACAAAAACTGCAGGTCCTGCACTCGAGGGTGAGCACGGAGATTTTCACCCTCATTGAAGACACCGACGATTTCCAGACGGCGTTCGCAGCACTCAGAAGTCTCTACGTTCGCCCAGTTAACCAAATCTACGCTCGCTACCAGCTCGCGACAAGACGGCAAGCTCCCGGAGAATCGATGGACGAGTTCTACGCCGCGCTGCTGATTTTGGGACGAGCCTGCAGCTGCCCGTCGGTGAATGCAAACGAACACACGGACATGTTAATGCGCGATGCTTTTGTGGCAGGTATGCAATCCTCCCAAATCCGCCAAAGACTTCTAGAAAAAGAGTCGCTAGGACTCTCAGAGGCACGGGCCCTAGCAGCCTCCCTAGACGTGGCCGCGCGTAATACCCGCGCCTACGGCCCCGACCGCGCGGCAGGCCATTGGGCCCTGTACGTACCCGTCGCGGCAAACCCCCTACCCCCCCCCACCCCGGACACCCCACAGGCTTGCGCAGTCCAAACGCCGAGTCGCACCGGGGGCGCCCGCTGTTATTTCTGCGGCCAGGCGAAACACCCCCGACAGCGCTGCCCGGCCCGCGCAGCCATCTGCAAAAGCTGCGGGAAAAAGGGCCATTATGCGGTTGTGTGCCGATCCCGCGAGGTCGCCGCCGTCCCGGGGCCACAGGGAGCCCTACAAGCAGTCTATGCCTCCCAACCCCCCCAGCACGCCTTGTACGACCCGCAGGCGCAGCCGCTCTGGGTCCCGACCACCGCGGTCCCGGGAGAACTGGGAGCCCTGCACGCCACCTACGCTCCCCAACCCCCCTCCCCGCAGCCCATGTACGACCCGCCGCCGGCGCTCCCGCTTTGGGTCCCGGCCAACACTCTCCACGGAGAGGAAGGGGTTTTTTGCATCCCGAACGCCACCCTCACCCCCGTCCCGCGCCCCACGCCTGACCCGCCGGCGCCACCTACTTGGACCCCGACCACCGCTGTCCCCGGTGAGGGGGCTCCTCGTGCTCCTTGCGCTCACGGCCCCACGCCTGACCCGCCGGCGCCGCGACTTGGGCCCCGACCACCCCTGTCCCCGGCGAGGGAGCTCCGCGCGGCCCTAGCGCTCGCGGCCCTGGCGCTCGCGGTGAGGGAGCTCCGCGCGGTCCTAGCGCTCCCCAGACCCCCCAGCACATTTTGGGTCCCGACCACCACGAGGGGAGGAGGGGCGCCGTTGTGCGACCCGCAGACGCCGCCATTTTGGGTCCCGACCACCACAAGGGGAGGAGGGGCGCCGCCATCTTGGACCGCCCCCGACCTGTACGACGCATGAGGCGGCCATTTTGTCCACCCCCACCGCCATCTTGTGACCCCCCAGCCACGTGCGATGTATGGGGGCGGCCATTTTGTCCATCCCCGACGCCATCTTGGACGGCAACAACGGACCCCACCCCACTACTACAACCACGGCTCGCTTCGGTTACGCTCGATCAGGCTCAGCCCCGGACTCTCCAGACGATGACGACAATGGTCCTAATTAACGGCCACGAGACGCCATGCCTAGTCGACTCCGGGAGCACGGAAAGTTTTATACACCCCGACACGGTAAGACGCTGTTCCTTAACCACCTATCCCAGCGCACAAAAGATTTGCCTAGCTGCAGGATCCCACTCCGTACAGATCCAGGGATTCTGCATAGTTACCCTAACGGTGCAGAGGAGGGAGTTCAAAAACTACAAACTTAACGTCCTTCCCCAACTCTGTGCCCCCACTTTGCTGGGATTAGATTTCCAATGTAATCTACAGAGCCTTACGTTCAAATTCGGCGGCCCCATACCCCCACTCACTATCTGCGGCCTCGCTACCCTCAAGGTGCAACCCCCGTCCTTGTTTGCGAACCTCACCCCGGATTGCAAACCCGTCGCCACTAGGAGCAGACGGTACAGCGCCCAGGACCGGACCTTCATTCGGTCCGAAGTCCAGCGGCTACTAAAGGAGGGCATAATCCAGGTCAGCAATAGTCCCTGGAGAGCGCAAGTTGTAGTAGTGAAGACAGGGGAGAAACAAAGGATGGTCATTGACTATAGCCAGACCATCAACAGGTACACACAACTAGACGCGTACCCTCTCCCCCGCATATCCGACATGGTCAATCGGATTGCCCAGTATAAAGTCTTCTCCACCGTGGACCTCAAGTCCGCCTACCATCAGCACCCCATCCGCCCAAGTGACCGCAAGTACACAGCCTTCGAGGCCGACGGGCGATTATACCATTTCCTACGGGTCCCTTTTGGCGTCACAAACGGGGTCTCGGTCTTCCAACGGGAGATGGACCGGATGGTAGATCAACATGGGTTACGGGCCACGTTCCCGTACCTCGACAATGTAACCATCTGCGGCCACGATCAGCAGGACCACAACGCCAACCTCCAAAAATTCCTCCAGACCGCCAAAGCCTTGAACCTCACGTACAACGAGGACAAGTGCGTTTTTAGCACCGATTGGCTAGCCATTCTGGGCTACATAGTGCGCAATGGGATAATAGGCCCCGACCCCGAACGTATGCGCGCACTCATGGAATTTCCCCTCCCGCACTGCCCAAAAGCCCTGAAACGCTGCCTGGGGTTCTTTTCGTACTACGCCCAGTGGGTCCCCCAGTACGCAGACAAGGCCCGCCCCCTAATACAGACCACGACCTTCCCTCTGTCGACAGAGGCTTGCCAGGCCTTCAGCCGCATCAAAGCGGACATCGCAAAGGCCACGATGCGCGCCATCGACGAGTCCCTCCCCTTCCAGGTCGAGAACGACGCCTCCGACGTAGCTCTAGCGGCCACCCTTAACCAAGCGGGCAGACCCGTGGCCTTCTTCTCCCGAACCCTCCACGCCTCAGAAATCCGCCACTCCTCAGTGGAAAAGGAAGCCCAAGCCATAGTGGAAGCTGTGCGACATTGGAGGCATTACCTGGCCGGCAGGAGATTCACTCTCCTCACTGACCAACGGTAGGTAGCCTTCATGTTCGATAATGCACAGCGGGGCAAAATTAAAAATGACAAGATCTTAAGGTGGAGGATCGAGCTCTCCACCTTCAACTATGAGATCTTGTACCAGCCCGGAAAGCTGAACGAGCCGTCCGATGCCCTATCCCGCGGCACATGTGCCAACGCACAAATTGACCGCCTCCAAACCCTCCACGAGGACCTCTGCCACCCGGGGGTCACTCGGTTTTACCACTTCATCAAGTCCCGCAATCTCCCATACTCTTTAGAAGAGGTCCGTACAGTCACAAGGGACTGCCACATCTGCGCGGAATGCAAGCCGCATTTTTTCAGGCCAGATGGAGCGCACCTGATTAAGGCTTCCCGCCCCTTTGAACGCCTCAGTCTGGATTTCAAAGGGCCCCTCCCCTCCACCGACCGCACCGCATATTTCCTTAATGTAGTGGACGAATACTCCCGCTTCCCTTTCGCCATTCCCTGCTCCGACATGACCGCGGCCACAGTCATTAAAGCGCTGAACAGCATCTTCACACTGTTCGGTTACCCCGCATACGTCCACAGCGACAGGGGGTCCTCTTTCATGAGTGACGAGCTGCGCCAGTTCCTGCTCAGCAAGGGCATATCCTCAAGCAGGACGACCAGCTACAACCCCCGGGGGAACGGGCAAGTAGAAAGGGAGAACGGCACGGTCTGGAAGGCCGTCCTACTGGCCCTACGGTCCAGGGACCTCCCAGTTTCACGGTGGCAGGAGGTCCTCCCGGACGCTCTCCATTCCATCCGGTCGTTATTATGTACAAGCACTAATCAAACGCCTCACGAGCGTCTCCTTGTCTTCCCTAGGAAGTCCTCCTCTGGAACGTCGCTGCCGACCTGGCTGGCGGCCCCAGGACCCATCCTGCTCCGAAAGCACGTGCGGGCACATAAGGCGGACCCGTTGGTCGAAAGGGTTCACCTCCTCCACGCGAACCCGCAGTACGCCAACGTGGAGTACCCCGACGGCCGACAGGACACGGTCTCCCTGCGGGATCTGGCGCCCGCCGGCACCACGCACCCCCCCCCGACACCATCAACCCAACCGCCCCCCTTCCTGCCACCGCCGCATCCCGCGACCGTCCCCTTCCCAGGAGGATCACCCCCCCCTCCCCTTTGCACCGACAGCTGAAACCATACGGCTCCTGGAGGCGACAACACTGGTACAAGCACCACCACCACCGCCGGGGCCGAGGCAATCGACACGGACGACCAGACCGCCCGACCGACTAGTGGCGTCGATGTAAAACAAAGATGGACTGTTCAAAGAACATTTTGTTTTTTCCTATACCCGCTGTAAATAGTTGTAACAGGACAAAACTGTCCAATACTGTACTACCATGTGAATGTTCTATCCTTCCAGGACCAGCCCTGTAAACCCTTACCACCATACGAAGCATCACCCCGCCGGGTTCATTTTTGACAAGGGGTGAATGTGGTAGTATGTATTGGGTGTCATGTGGGACTGGAAGCCCTAATGTCATTGGCTGACAGATCCCGGGTCCTGGTTGGCCGTTGACCTCAAGCTCCGCCCTGAAGGTGAAGTATAAGAAGCCGGTGTCTTCCCCCACAGGCCAGTTTACTATCGGGCTGCTGGGGAACAGACACGCTTAATAAAGCCTCATCGACTTCACTCTATTCGTCTCACGGAGTCTTTGTGCGCTACAGGGTGAAAGGTACCTTTTCTATAGTTTGGTGTATTAGTTGTCGATTAAGTGATGTTTAGTCTAGGCTAATTTCAGTTTGTTGCAGTAAGTCTTAAAATATGAATTCTTGTCATGGGACCGTTGGTATTGGTCATGAGGATATTAATATCTATTTTTAAAAGGTCTCTTCCTGATCGTAACAGTTCTGTAAAATTTCTATAATCTCCCAATCTTCCCTAGATATAGTACGAAGTCTTACAACACCAGGTTAAAGTCCAACAGGTTTGTTTCGATGTCACGAGCTTTCGGAGCGCTGCTCCTTCCTCACCTGAGGAAGGAGCAGCGCTCCGAAAGCTAATGACATCGAAACAAACCTGTTGGACTTTAACCTGGTGTTGTAAGACTTCGTACTGTGCTCACCCCAGTCCAACGCCGGCATCTCCACATCTTCCCTCGATATGAGGAAGATGCCAGAAGTTTGGGAGATTACAAATGTGACACCCTTGTTCAAGGAAATCCTAATAATGACAAGCCAGTCAGTTAAACATCAGTGAGAGGCAATTGGTTTTAGAAAGAATAGTGGGAGAAAAAAAATAGGAGGCATTTGGAGAGGTTTGAGTTAATTCAGGAGAGTTAACATGGATTTCTAAGTGACCGATCATGTTTAATTAATCTAATTGAATTAAGAGAGAAGGTTGATGAAGAGAATGAAGTGGATGTTATCTATAGGGTTTTTAGGAAAATATTTGACAAAGCATCACATGTAAATCTGATTAACGAAACTGAGGCTCTTGGAATAGAATACCCATGTCTGCTTGGATAAAAATTGGCTTGAGCATAGAAAATGAGCAGTGATCAGTTGTTTTTCAGACTGGAGAATGATGGACAGTGGTCTTTCCAAAGTATCGGTGGTAGGACTTCTCTTTTATTTTTTGCTGTATATGAATGACTTGGGCAGTGCAAAAAGAGGTAACATTTCAAAATTTGCAGTGATACCAAACCTAGGGGTGTGACAAGCAATGAGGATGATACCAATCGAATGCAACAGGGAATAGATAGGCTAGCAGAATGGGCAGATGAGTACCAGAAGGAATTTAATACAACAAAGCCTAGGGAGATGCAATTTTAGCAAAAGGGATAGGAAGAGACAATGGGTGCTTAATAGCACAGGTTAAAAAAAAATGCACCACATCTTGGTGGGCATCTTTGAAGGTGCCAGGACATATTGGAAAAGTGGTAATAATAATAATCTTTATTATTGTCACAAGTAGGCCTACATTAACACTGCAATGAAGTTACTGTGAAAATCTCCAAGTCGTCACACTCCAGCGCCTGTTTCGGGTACACTGAGGCAGAATTCAGAATGTCCAATTCACCAAATAAGCACAAGTTTCAGGACTTGTTTGTGGAAACCGGAGCACCTGGAGGAAACCCATGCAAACACGGGGAGAACGTGCAGACTCTGCCCAAACAATGACAAGCTGAGAATCGAACCCTTTCGCTGTGAAGTAACAGTGCTAACCACAATGCTAACAAGGCTTCATGATGAGTGCTGTTGCATATGAAAGCACAAACGCAATGCTAAATCTTTATAAATTTTGGTTTGGCTACTTGGAGAGCATTGTATTCAAATATGCATTGTGACTTGTATTGTCACTTCAGAGGGGATGTGAGGCTCGTGAGGGGTTCAGAGAAGATTTCGCAAAATGCTTTGTAACCTTGCTGAGAATCCAACAGCTTTGATCAACAGGAAAAAGATTAAAACTTTTCATCAGCTTTTATTAGCCTGAAAAAAACTTAAAACATAAAGCATTACAAATTTTAAAGAATGTACATTTACCCCCTAGGTAGACAGTTGTCATAACCCCCATGAGACAATTGTTATAACCCCCACGAGATTCACGGGGTGGCCCGATTGATCTCCCTGTGAAGCTCATGGAGTACGAGCTTCCCCCGCTGAGGGGCAAAGACCCAACAGAGGGCTGGTTAATTCCCCGAGATAAAACCGGCCTAGAAATGAGCCGACATCTCAGGATGGCCCCGTCTGGGATGTGAACCGTTTTTACTTCAACAGGTTTCCTTCCTCAGGAGCAGTGCTCCGAAAGCTAGTGGCATCGAAACAAACCTGTTGGACTTTAACCTGGTGTTGTAAAACTTCTTACTGTGCTCACCCCAGTCCAACGCCGGCATCTCCACCTCATGTTTTTACTTTGTTATTGTATTTCCTCGCGTGAGTAGGAAGAAAACTATTTTTGACTCTCCATTTCGGGGCTCCTCATTGACTACAATAACGATGGAGGTTAACCGCAGGTCAATTGGTTTTGATCTGACTGAGACCAGTCTTTCTTCAACAGGACTTCTTCCCTCATTAGTTTCACTTCGCAACATTGTGCTAAAAAGAGGTCCTATTCCCCTTTTATCCTCTTGCATTGTAACCATCCCCTGGCTTCTTCCTGTTCATCAGTGGAAGCTGAGACATTAGCCAACAGATGCTGCACCATGGCTGGGGTCTACAAGTCATGGGGTTGGTCACCATTTTCGCACTACAAAGATTAACTCCAAGCTCAGTGCGGCAGGTGAGACCGGGAATCCAACAAACAGTTATACCAGGTTCTCTTGCAGGCCTGCCAATGCGTATCAATTGGGAGCAGGAGTAGGCCACTCTGTCCATTGAGCTTGCTCTGATTCTCAATGAGAACATGGCTAATCTGAATGGAATCTCAATCCCAAGGGCGGAATCTTACCAAAAAATGGCAAAGTGTCAGGCCCGGCGAGAAAAACAATGAATTTCACCTGGAATATCGTGCCCTGTTACAATCCTCTGGGCCAGTGCGCGGTCAATTCCAGCCCCACTTGATCCGGAGTCGCAACACAATTGAAATTAATAAATAATTCTTAGAAAAACACCCAAACACCCAAAACCCCTTAGCAGCCCAGTAACTACAGTCACCAGGTTTGTAAATTTTAGCACAATTAAGTTTATTAATGACAATAACTATAATTAAATATGCTGAAATACAACAGGTTAGCTATTATCCAATTCCTAACCCACCCCCCACTTAAACTTATCTCACCCTCTATATACACGTACACATACACACACACACACACACACACACATATGACAGACAAAGGGGAGACAAGGGCGTAAAATAATAAGTAAAAGTTAAAAATGAGAGTCTTTGCTTCAGATGGTTATTTCTAGTGCACTTTTCTTCACTTTAGGCTTTCAGTTTGAGGTTTTCACTGTAGATTCATTCAGGTCTCTGCAGTTTCAGTAATACAGCAGTTATCCAACTTTTCTGGAGAATACACGCGGGAGGGAAAGAGAGAGAGAGAGAGAGAGAGAGCAGGTCCTTGTCTCTCAGCATCCAGGTCTCCAATTGCCTTCCCCCTATCTCTCTGAAAATCATCCCACTCCGGCAGGACCCAATCACCACCTGTTAGCGGACAGAATACAGCCTTTTGGCCAATTCATTAGCCAAATGGGGATAACCGAGTTCCACCGATCACTCGGGTGCTGAAAAGTCTGAGTTCTGGTGTCCGAGAGCAAGCAGAGTGTTCTATGTTGTAACGTTTGAGTTTCTCATTCCCCCTGCTCGGCTTAAAGATACATGTCCATGAAGCATCCATGGATCAAAATGATAACAGAAAAAATAAAGAATGGGAATATAAGAGAATCACCAGGAAGGACCCTTAGAGCCTCTTAGACAAAAAGTGAGTAGCCATAGTTAACAATGTCACTCACTTCAAACAAATTGGCTTCAAACAGATCGGAGCGCCATCTTTAAAGGGACCCCAGGCCAGACGTGCAGCTGCACAGCACCCAGGACACATCTTGGAGATCTCGGGACTCTCTCCCATCGATAGTCATCGCCGGCAGATCCCACGCCCCCCACTCCATCCCGCCCCCCAACAGCCAACACCGGCAGATTCCTCCCCCATGTCCTCCCTTTCCCCTGTTCGCCACACATATATGCAACCCCTCCCCATGGGGCTCACATTAGTGTGCTACCCTGGCACTGCCCCAGCATAGGTGGGAGGGGGGTAAGCTACCAAAAGCCAATCATGAAGGAGTGAATCACGCTTTTCGCCAACTTTCTCACAGACGGAGAGAAAGGACTCAAAATCGGCTCCCAAGATTCAAGTAACATCCCAGAAATAGATGTAAATCAGGGAATGGAATGGATGGGAGGAACAATCACTGGGGAAGCAGCTTTCAGCAAATTGCTAGTTCTTCAGGCTGACAACTCCCTGGGTCCAGATGGACCACAACATACACCACAAGTTTCCACAGTTGAAGGCTACTTCCAGTGATTCAAAAGATATTATATGAATGTGCTTTTTGCTCAAACTGTTTTGAAATTATATTCTCACATAATTGCATGGGTATCTATTTAAATTGATGGTCTCAAAAGTATCGGTGCAAAATGTTATTGAAGTAAAAGTTGCCATAGTCCCCGTTGACCATAGGCTGCTTTCCTCTTTGAGGGGGTGGTGACTTAACCTGAGGATCACCACACCTCAGGTGAGGGTCAAGGTTGAGAAGGCGGGGCCTTCATGAATAACCTCAGTCGGTGCGGGAGTTGAACCCAAGCTGTTAGCCTCACTTTGCTGTTCAGCCAACTGAGCTAAACCGGCCACCGCAATGTTATTAATGTACAAACTGATCAGCAGGTTCAGGACTAGAATCTCTGGAATTTGCTGGTCTATTTGTGTTATTCTGCACTTGTAAGATATGACCCAATATAAAATGCATGGCTTTTAGAAATAGACGTAATTAATAATTTTACCACAAGATGGTGCTAAAATTCTAATTTTAGCAGATAGATTGAGGCACTGTTGTGATAATGGCTAGCAATTTATCAGTGAGGCCACGTCACAGTGAATGTCACGAGCAGGAAATGTTTTCCTCGCGTCTTTGGCTGATCAGGTCCTTTGACTCGGTGGACATGTGGTGTGATCTCCGTCTTGACTCCTGAATGTTCACTTTTATGGTGCCTGGAGTTGGAGCGTTCAGAATCGACCTCCTTTACATTGATAGGGTGTTCATGTCCTGCGTTCCGGCAGCTTCCGTGCAGCAGGTTCTGTGCTCGGATCATCATCTGACGTGGACGGAACTTGTGGCCCTTTAATAACCTGCTGTTGGTGCAGGTTCCTGGACCTGTTCCTTCGCTTCTGGGCTGGCTGGAGAAGGAAGCGAGGAGGCTTCCAATCCTTGTGGCTATGATGGGACGTGGGCAGGGCTCACATCCGCGTCTTCTGTCAGCAGTATAACGAGGTCGACAGATCCAGGCAGGAATCCGGGATTGAGGAACCAGAGAAAGAGGTTTACGGAGAGCAGGAGGGCCGCTGATGGACCCTGCAACTCATTAGTTCCCACAGCACTTGCGGGTGGTCATCGATCCGGTTCCACAACCCGCCATCATGGTGGTCCTTTCATCTTCTGCTGAAGATATGCTCCTTAGGTTCATGGATTCTTATGACCGAGGGGGATGGATGAGAACGTGGTTTTGTACTCTGCTGGTCACTTAGACCCCTCCCCCTGATTTTGTCACAAAATTCCAAAGAATGCACGGACAGTTCTGGGACAAAGGACAGCACTGGGTCGCTGCTGAGGTACTGAGTCTCCCATTTAAGGAGGGTGATCAGGCACTGGTGTGCCTTCGCACCCAGGTGGTGATCTTCTGCCTTCAGACCCGCAGCGGTACCCCTACAAGAGCCCCCTCCTAGATGGTCAGCCCTGGCGATGTATTTTCTTTTTTTTTTCTTAAATTTACAGTACCCAATTAATTTTTTCCAATTAAGGGACAATTTAGCGTGGCCAATCCACCTACCCTGCATATCTTTGGGTTGTGGGGGCGAAACTCACGCAAACACGGGGAGAATGTGCAAACTCCACACGGACAGTGACCCTGAGCCAGGATCGAACCTGGAACCTCAGCGTCGTGAGGCAGCAGGGCTAACCCACGGCGCCATTGTGCTGCCCTCTGGTGACGTATTTTCTCCATCAGGTGCACAGCCTGAACTATGACATGCAGCTGCTGTTCATAGACCTGAGGAGTCTCTGTAACTCTCTGCAAGCATTGTCCTGATCAAAGTCTGGAGCGCGGCTGCCTTGCTCGCAGCTCTCCCCCATCTGGACTGGCTGTCGTGAAGGAGCCGCTGCTCAGGAATCCGCATCATAGAATCACAGAATAATGCCGTGCAGAAGAAGCTCGTCGGCCCATCGAGTTTGCACCAATGCAATACCATTTCTGGTGGTTGGTGGAGGGATGGGCTGTGGCTATCGGGGTGACCAAGTTCAGAAATGTGCTGGGTGATGGATGAATGGGCTGGATGACAACTCGCGGGGTTGGCACATCACACGACGGTGGATGTTCAGCTCACGGCAGATGCCATCCGTGACCTCAAAATGATCATGCTTGGCCCTGATGGCACTCGTGGCCTTGAGGATGCCCTGCTCAGGTAGAATTACACATTGGCCCCAAGCACTTATTCAGCAATAACTTGCTCACTGATGGTCAGTTTGGGTTCTGCCAGGGTCTCTCAGCCTTGGTTCAAACATGGAGTAACGAGCTGAATTCCAGAGGTGAGGTGAGAGTGACTGCCCTTGAAATCAAGGCAGTATTTGACCGAATGTAGCATCAAGGGGCTCTAGCAAAACTGGAATTAATGGGTATTAGGGGGCAAACTCGCCGCTGTTTGGAGCCATACTGGCGCAAAGGAAGATGGTTGCAGTGGTTGGAGATCAATCATCTCAGTTCTAGAACATCATTGCAGGTGTTCCTCAGGGTACTGTCAAAGGCCCAACCATTTTCAGCTGCTTCACCAATGACCTCCCTTCCATCATAAGGTCAGAAGTGGGGGTGACTGCACAATGTTCAGCACCATTCATGACTCTCTGGGCAGCACGGTAGCACAAGTGATTAGCACTGTGGCTTCACAGCGCCAGGGTCCCAGGTTCGATTCCCCGCTGGGTCACTGTCTGTGCGGAGTTTGCACGTTCTCCCCGTGTCCGCGTGGGTTTCCTCCGGGTGCTCCGGTTTCCTCCCACAGTCCAAAGACGTGCAGGTTAGGTGGATTGGCCATGCTAAATTACCCGTAGTGTCCATAAGGGTTGGGAGGGGTTATTGGGTGGAAGTGAGGGATTAATGTGGGTCGGTGCAGACTCGATGGGCCGAATGGCCTCCTTCTGCACTGTATGTTCTATGTAATCTATGTAATCTATGACTCCTCAGACACTGAAGCCATCTATGTCCAAATGTGTCATGATATTCAGGTGAACATCATAGCACATACATACATACATAATGATGGACAGATCAACGGACCAATCAACACACACAACACGTCAGCCAATCACAGACAAGAGCATACACAGTACAAAACAGGGAACACAACACTTCCTGAGGACTCGAGCAGGAGACGGCTCAGGGCACAGACCTCATTGCCAGCCACTCAGACATTCACCATGTGCTGAGTACCAGAGTTTACTATGTTAATAGTTGATTGAAATAAAACTGCGTTGTACCATTCGCAACTGTGTTGGTTCATCTGTGTATCAGAGTACCCAACACTTCAAAATGCAGCAAGACCTATACAATATCCAGGCTTGGGCTGGCAAGTGGCAAGTTACATTCACACCACACAAGTGCCAGGCAATGATCATCTCTCACAAGAGAGGATCTAACCATCATCCCCTGACATTCAATGGCATTACCATCGCTGAATCCTCCACAATCAACATCCTGGGGGTTACCAATGTCCATAAACTGAACTGGAGTAGCCATACAAATAGTGTGGCAACCAGAGCAGGTCAGAGGCTAGGAATCCTACGATGAGTTACTCACCGCCTGATTCCCCCCCAAAGCCTGTCTACCATCTACGAAGCACAAGTCAAGAATGTGATGGAATACTCTCCACGTGCCTGGATGAGTGCGGCTCCAACAACACTCAAGAAACAACACCATCCAGGAAAAATCAGCCCGCTTGATTGGCACCCCCTTCCGCAAACGTTCACTGCCTCCACCACCGATGCACAGTAGCAGCCGTGTGTACCATCTACAAGATGCACTGCAGGAACTTACCAAGGTTCCTTCGGCAGCACCTTCCAAACGCACGGCCTCTACCATCTAGAAGAACAAGGGGAGCAGATACATGGAAACACCATCACCAGGAAGTTCCCCTCCAAGTCACCCACCATCCTGAACTGGGAATATATTGCCGCTCCTTCATTGTGTTTGAGTCAAAATCCTGGAAGTCCCTTTCTAACAGCACTGTGGGTGTACCTGCAGCGATTTACGAAGACAGCTCACCACAACTGTCTCAAGGATAGTTAGGAATTGGCAATAAACGCTAGCCTAGCCAGTGATGCCCGCATCCCGTAAATGTTAACAAAAAATCTCCGCCTCCTTAAGAAACGGTCTCTTTTCTCAGCAGAGGGTACAAACTGTTTGCCAGGGTGATGGATTCATGTTTTGGCCTGAAGCTAGACCAGATGATCCACCATGACCAGTCTTTACATGGTCCCAGGATGGAGCACCCACAATAACATCCATCTGGTCTGGGACATGATCCATTATTCCCAGAGGGCTGGTCTGCCAAGTGCCTCCTGCCTCTTGACGAGGAGAAGGTGTTTGACAAGGGTGAGGCACAGTGGCACATGAATACTTATGCAAGACTCTGCGGGCATTCGAGTCAGGGAGCATTTTGTTAGTTTGGAAGAGGAGTGTGTACACAACCGTTAACATTTTCTGTGCAGTAAATTGGAGCTAGATTGTGCAGTGTGCGTTTTGAGGAATTTGAAGTTCATGATATCCAGCTCCAGTCAGAAGATAATAAACTTTGGCAGAGTTAGACCTTGGGCAGAATGCAGAACGCTAAATGTTAAGTTATTCATATATGTGACCAGTTCCCACTGTAGCTGAAGGAATGTGAAAAGCAGAACCTTAACCCTGTATCAGCTTCCTTTCATTTTTATTTTTAAAACTGCACAGAAAAAATAAAATACATCCAACACATGATGCAATACCTCATTTGAAAATAATAGACTGAATCAACCAAGAAGTGGTTAAAACATCTTCATCGGATCATATTTCGTCCACAGTTAAATGATCAACAAGGTGGTTTAAAATCAGCGTTTTACAAGCTAGCCAGTGTTTTAAAAAAATTATTTCACAGGTTTGTGGTTTCATTGGCTAGGTGTAGAGATCTCCAATGCAGCTCTAGTGGCACTTGCGACACTAAAACTCAGTAGAAATTTGAGTTTAAACTTCTCGGGTGCAAATAAGAATTGTTTATTACCTCTATTTGATTACAATTGAGAGTCACTTAAATCTTATTCTCGAATAAGTCCGGCTAGCAAAAAGGACTTAACGAGAAGCAACTTGTACACAATTTAACTTTTAAAATAATACAGAAATGGTTTCTTGCTTATGGCAAAACAGCTTGCATTTACTTCAAGAGTTAGAGTGGAAAAGTGAAAGTATGAAAAATAGAGACAGGGAATAGTTTAGATCAAAGTATAGGATGATTCCGGAATAAAGATGGCCGTACGCACCCTTACGGTTATACAAAATCATATCAGTCTTTAGCCATCTATCTACACCCCTATGTAATCCTAATTGGTTTGGGTTAGACTCAAATGAGTTTGATTTGATGGTTAGCTGTCAATCTTCAATGTGCAACATTAGTTTTAAATGTTTCATGTCTGAATACGTGTGCATGTTATGGAATGCGATTCTGTGCTGCTTTCACGACCAGTTTAAACTGGTCTTCTGCTGACCTAGCTGTTATCCGCATTATGAACAATGGTACCTTCATGTTACTATGCCGTTACTATGGTGTTGCTATGTCCTTGATCTGCATCACGTATTCTCCAACCACAAGAATAAACCATTTGCTGCTGAAATCTTGCCAACTTTCAGAAAAAGGGAAATCGCACTTCAAATAATTCCGTTGGCTGCCTTCAGACTGCCTCTGCTTGACTTCCAGAACTCGTGAATGACAAAATAGTAATAGGCCCCGTCCAGGACACAGTTTACATTTGCTAAGCACAGGCATACTCTCAGAAAGTTGCGCAGAGGCACCACGTAAACGCCTGGCACCCAGCAATTCCGGGCTGAAAAGTACAGGAGAATGCCCACGTGGTACGGGGTGAAACACACGAGAAATGTCAGCAGGTTGGAAAGGATGATGTTTACGGTTTTGCTGCTGCTTTTATCCTCGGCTTTCGGGGTGCCGCGTCTCCGCAGAGCCCGGATAATTTGGATGGAACAGAAGGTCATGATGAGAGCGGCAACGAGAAATACACTTTGGAGGACTGCCACGGTCGTCGCTTTCCAAAAAGAGGGAGAATGATTGAAGAAACAGGTCTGCGAGGTCTTTGTAGAATAAATGTAGAAGCAGCAAGACCAGACCACGATCCAAACCATGGTGCAGGCAATCACAGTTTTCTTCGGGGACCTGAAGGTTCTTGCCAGGAAGGGATGTTTTATGGCGAGGTAGCGATCCACGCTGATCAAAGTTATGATCAGGATGCTTGCATACATGTTGACATAGTAAAGAGACTCCAAGAAGTTACAGAATCCCGGCCCCAGAGACCACGTCCCAGTTTGGTAGGCATAGGTTCTGAAGGGTAGGGAGAAAAGCAGCAGCATGTCTGAAATGATCAGGTTAATCATGTAAATGGCTGACACTGTCCACTTTTTACACTTGAAGCACAGGATCCACAATGCGACCACGTTCAGGCCCAATCCTGAGACCAGCGTGATTAAGTTAACTATTACCTGGAGTTGCTTCACGGAATCACTCACTGTATTTGACGTGCTGCCTCCCGTACAATTCATTGCTGAAAGAAAAAGAATGTAAATGCGAGTTATCATAGAATAGTCACAATGCAGAAGGAGGCCATTCAGCCCATCGAGTCTGCACCAACCAACCGAAAGAGCACCCCCCCAGCCACCCCCCCCCCCCCCGCGCCATCCCTGGAACCCCACCCAACCTTTAGACACTAAGGCAATTTAACATGGCCCCAGTCCACCTAACCTACGCATCTTTGGACTGTGGGACGATACCCAGGGGATCACAAAGCTTCCTAATTTTACTTAGCAGAAATCATTACATTTTATATTTTACAGAAGATGATTAAATGTCCTCATCCTTCAATGTAAGCCCAGCTCATTTGATTTGTTTAAATATATCTTACATTTTATTATAAATTATAAATAAGTTTCCTCCTAGTTGATGCAATGATCCACAATCGAGCCAGTAAAATCTTACCGCTTGACAAGTTCGGATTCATTTCTGCTGTCTGATTTGGATCTGACATGCTGTCTGCAGTGGCGTCTGACTGAAATGCAAACTGTGAACTGATGATCAGCTTCTCCTTTCAGCTTCCTGACACGACAGAAATGATCTCGAGTCTTGGACGTTCTCATTGGTTTACATTTAAAGAAAACTGCAGCAGAATGTTTGACCTACTGTTGTTCAACCTGTCAAGGGCCACAATTGGTTTCTCCTAAATTAACATTCAGTAAGTTCCCATTTTAATTTTCCTCATTCAGTGTCATTCCGGTTAAGTATCTCAAATCTAATTGGGCCCATATGGACATTTGTCAGCATTCTCCTCACCCAAGATGGCCCAATCTGTGCTTTTTTGGCCTCTCCCGCTCCTCCCACTCCATCCCTCTCCACGATTCTTCACCCTCTTCAGGCTATCTCCTCCTCCCCGACTCTTCCACCCCTGGCATTCTCCCCCCTCCCCAGACATTCTCTCCCCCACAACTCTCTCCCCCTCCCCAGACCCTCTCCCCCTCCCCAGACACTCTCCCCCTCCCGAGGCCCTCTCCCCTGTGGTGTTGGGTGCTCTGAGGTTTAGACGAACCAACACGGTTGCGATTGGTACAACGCAGTTTTATTCCAACTAGTTATTTACACATCTGTCTTGGTACTCAGCACGTGGTGACTGTGTGAGTGTCTTGTTAATCAGGTCCTGGCCTTGTCCTGTCTCCAGATGGACTGGCCAGCAGGTGTCGTGTTTCTTGTCTTATACTGGGTCTGCTCTTGTCTGTGATTGGCTGTCGTGTTGTGTGCTAATTGGTCTGTTGGTCTGTCTATCATGATGTGTGTGTTGTGATGTGTGTTTGAATATCATGACATCCCCCTTCCCAGACTCTCTCCCCCTCCCCAGACCCACTCCCCCTCCTCAGTCTCACCCGCACCCCCGACCCCCCCCCCTCCCTCCCCAGACACTCACCCCCTCCCCCGACACTCCCTCCCTCCCCAAACACTCACTCCCGACCCTTCCTCCCTCCCCAGACACTCTCCCCCGACCCTCCCTCCCTCCCCAGACCCCCTGCCCTCCCCAGACCCTCTCCCCTCCCCAGACCCTCTCCCCCTCCCCAGACCCTCCTCCCTCCCCCTCACCAGACCCTCTCCCTCCCCAGACCCTTTCCCCTCCCCAGACCCTCTCCCCTCCTCCTGACTCTTTCCCCCCTCCCTACATTCTCCCCCTCCCCAGACCCTCTCCCCCTCCTCCCACACCGCAACATTCTCCCCCTCCCCGGACCCTCTCCCTCCCCAGACACCCTCCCCTCCCCAAACCCTCTCCCCCACAGACTCTCTCACCCCTCCCCAGACACTCTCTTCCTCCCCAGACACTCTCTTCCTCCCCAGACTCTCTCTCCACTCCCCAGGCTCTCACTCCCTCCCCAGACTCTCTCCCCTCCTCAGACACCCTCCCCTCCCCAAACCCTCTCCCCCCCCAGACTCTCTCTCCCCTCCCCAGACACTCTCTTCCTCCTCAGACTCTCTCTCCCCTCCCCAGACCCTCTCCCCCCCAGATATGCTCTTCCTCCCCAGACTCTCTCTCCCCTCCCTAGACCCTCTCCCCCCCAGATACGCTCTTCCTCCCCAGACCCTCTCCGCTTCCTAGATGCTCGCCCCCTCCCTCGACTCTCTCCCCTCCCCAGACCCTCTCTCCCCTCCCCAGACCCTCTCCCCTTCCTAGATGCTCTCTCCCTCCCTCGATTCTCTCCCCTCCCCTGACCCTCTCTCCCCTCCCCAGACCTTCTCCACCCCAGATACGCTCTCCCGCCCCAGACACTCACTCCCTCCCCAGACTCCCTCTCCCTCCCCAGACCCTCTCCCCTCCCCAGACTCTCTCTCCCTCCCTCGACTCTCTCCCCTCCCCTGACCCTCGCTCCCCTCCCCAGACCCTCTCCACCCCAGATACGCTCTCCCTCCCCAAACAATCTCTCTCCCCTCCCCAGACTCTCTCTCCCTCCCCAGACCCCCTCTCCCCTCCCCAGACCCACTCCCCCCCAGATACTCTCTTCCTCCCCAGACTCTCTCTCCCCCCCCAGACTCTCTCTCCCCTCCCCAGACTCTCTCCCCTCCCCAGACCCTCTCCCCCCCAGATACGCTCTTCTTCCCCAGACTCGCTGTCCCCTCCCCAGACCCACTCTCCCCTCCCCAGACCATCTCTCCCCTCCCCAGACCTTCTCCCCCCCAGACTCTCTCTCCCCTCCCCAGACACCCTCTCCTCCCCAGACCGTCTCCCCCCCAGACCCTCTCGCCCCTCCCCAGACTCACTCCCCTTCCTAGATGCTCTCTCCCTCCCTTGACTCTCTCCCCTCCCCAGACCCTCTCTCCCCTCCCCAGACCCTCTCCCCTTCCTAGATGCTCTCCCCCTCCCTCGACTCTCTCCCCTTCCCGACCCTCCCTCCCCTCCCAGACCCTCTCCCCTTCCTAGATGCTCTCCCCCTCCCTCGACTCTCTCCCCTCCCCAGACCCTCTGTCCCCTCCCCAGACCCTCTCCCCTTCCTAGATGCTCTCTCCCTCCCTTGACTCTCTCCCCTCCCCTGACCCTCTCTCCCCTCCCCAGACCCTCTCCCCTTTCTAGATGCTCTCCCCCTCCCTCGACTCTCTCCCCTTCCCGACCCTCCCTCCCCTCCCCAGACCCTCTCCCCTTCCTAGATGCTGTCCCCCTCCCTCGACTCTCTCCCGTCCCCAGACCCTCTCGCCCCTCCCCAGACCCTCTCCCCTTCATAGATGCTCTCCCCCTCCCTCGACTCTCTCCCGTCCCCAGACCCTCTCACCCCTCCCCAGACCCTCTCCCCTTCCTAGATGCTCTCTCCCTCCCTCGACTCTCTCCCCTCCCCTGACCCTCTCTCCCCTCCCCAGACCCTCTCCACCCCAGATATGCTCTTCATCCCCTGACTCTCTCTCCCCTCCCCTGACCCTCTCTCCCCTCCCCAGACCCTCTCCACCCCAGACTCTCTCTCCCTCCCCAGACCCTCCCTCCCTCCGCCGGACACTCTCTTCCCTCCCCAGATCCTCTCTCCCCTCCCCAGACCCTCTCCACCCCAGGCTCTCTCTCCCTCCCCAGACCCTCTCTCCCCTCCCCAGACCCTCTCCACCCCAGACTCTCTCTCCCTCCCCAGACCCTCCCTCCCTCCGCCGGACACTCTCTTCCCTCCCCAGATCCTCTCTCCCCTCCCCAGACCCTCTCCACCCCAGGCTCTCTCTCCCTCCCCAGACCCTCTCTCCCCTCCCCAGACCCTCTCCACCCTAGACTCTCTCTCCCTCCCCAGACCCTCCCTCCCTCCCCAGACACTCTCTTCCCTCCCCAGATCCTCTCTCCTCTCCCCAGCCCCTTTCCACCCCAGGCTCTCTCTCCCTCCCCAGACCCTCTCTCCCCTCCCCAGACCCTCTCCACCCCAGACTCTCTCTCCCTCCCCAGACCCTCCCTCCCTCCCCAGACACTCTCTTCCCTCCCCAAATACTCTCTCCCCCTCCCCAGACTCTCTATCCCTCACCAGACTCTCTATCCCTCCCCAGACCCTCTCCCTCCCCAGACCCTCTCCCTCCCCAGACCCTCTCCCCTCCTCAGACTCTCTATCCCTCCCCAGACCCTTTCTCCCCAGACCCTCTCCCATCCCCAGACCCTCTCCCCTCCTCAGACTCTCTATCACTCCCCAGACCCTTTCTCCCTCTCCAGACTCTCTCTCCCAGACGCTCTCCCTCCCCAGACTCTCTCTCCCTTCCCAGGCTCTCTCCCCTCCCCAGACCCTCTCCCCCTCCCCAGACTCTCTTGCCCTCTCCAGTTATCTCCCCCATCCCCAGACTCTCTCGCCCCACCCGACCCGTTTCCTATTCCCATACACCTCTTCCCTTCTAAAGTTAGTGCTTATGTGAGTGCTGTAGTATATTCTTTATAAATCCTAGTTTGAAAGACAGCCAGGCTTTGTGGCTAAAAAAGGGATAATTAAAGCATTGTAAAAGTAAGGGCTATTGCAATATTGTTTATATAAAGAAGGTTCCTTGGGAAGTAGATAATTACAAACATTGGGCGGGATGGGGGTGGGGGGGGGGCGTGAATCCCGCCCCGCTGCTCCGACGCCGGCTGCCAAATTCTCCGGCGCCGGTTTTTGGTTGTGAGCGGGGATCGCGCCGTGCCAGTCAGGGGCCATTGGCAGTGGCCCTCCCGGCGATTCTCCAGGCCCCGATGGGCCGAACGGCCGGCCGTTTTCAGCCAGTCCCGCCGGCGTGAAATGGACAAGGTCCATACCAGCGGGACCTGGCTTGAAGGGCGGCCTGCGGAGATCTCGGGAGGGGCGCAGGGGGATCCGGCCTCGTGGGGGGAGGGCCACACGGTGGCCTGGCCCGCGATTGGGGCCCACCGATCTGCGGGTGGGCCTGTACCGTGGGGGCACTCTTTCCCTCTGTGCCGGCCTGGGTAAGGCTCCGCGATGGCCGGCGAGGAGAAGAAACCCTCTGCGCGTGCGCAGGAAACACGCCAGCGGTTCTGCGCATGCGCCAACTCGCGCCGGCCGGTGGAGGCCCTTCGGCACCGTTTGGAGCGGCGCCAATCACTCCAGCGCCGGCCTAGCCCCAAGAAATGCGGAGGATTCCGCACCTTCCGGGCGGCCCGATGCTGGAGTGGTTCACACCACTCTTTGGCGCCGGTACGGCCCGCCCCGCCGGTCGCGGGAGAATCCCGCCCATTGTGTTTGGCTTTAGTAAGGTGATGTAGTTAATGGGAGCAGCCGTGGGCTGAAGCAGTCAGGTGTTGAGTTTAGTTGAGTTTAAGATTGAGATTGAAACAGACCAGCAGCTTCTCTCGAAATAGTTAAAGATTTCCCTGTGAACAGGACAGGAGCTATTTACCAAAGGCTGGCAGTTTAAACAGTAGTCCGAGACAGACAAGAATCTGCAGGCTGCTCCCTGACCAAATGTCTCACTCCCTCTCCAGTCAGCCTTTTAAAAGGAACTCCAGTCAAGTGTACAGCAGGGAACCCTGCATTTGCTAACTGTAGTTGAAAGTGCATTTTAACCTGAGATGTGCTTTGCTTGAACTGAGATAAAAGGTAATGGTTAGGAGTTAAAAGAATTCATTTCATTGTTAAGCATTGTTTAACAGGTAATTGTAAGCGATTTTCTTTTATGAGGTTAAAGTTAGTTAAAGACTGTGTTAATAATAAAGTTTGTTTTAATATACCTTATCCCGATTTGTGCGTGGAATCACTCCTGGAGCCAAGTTTGCTTTCTGCACAGTCTTACAAATTAAACAAAATATTGGGATTTCTGCCTGGTATCCGAACAACTTTTGGGGTCTGGTCCAGGATCATAATAAAATTCGGAGCTCATCCGGGATTTAAAAGTATAATTCATTGTTTGGTTTGGGATTATTGAACTTAAAGACAGTGAGTGTGTGTGGAACTGATATGTTCTTTCAGGTGTTGAAGTTTAAATAGGCAGTGACTTGGGAAAGTTGCAAAGAATTTCTTGGGTCCTGGGCTTGGTTGAGGTCACTCAGGCTAGTTTACAAAGGCTGGCAAAAATAAAACTTTTGGGTTTGGCGGTCGATCTGCAGTTGTCTTTACTCGAAGAGGTGAGGACGATGGACATAATACAAGCAGTAGCTCCGCATTTAAATTTGCTGGAAACAGCAGCTTGAATGATTAGAATTAGCTAGAATTCAATTACAAATGAAACAATTAGAAATGCAGGGGAAAGATAAACAGGAAGAAATAGAACTGAAGACATTGGATATGCAGAAAAAGGAGAGAGTGGCTATGGCAGAGGAAAAGGAAAGAGAGCGAGGGCACAAAAGGAGAGTGCTTTTCAAAAGAAATGGAAATAAGGAAAGTTGATGTGGAAATGGAAAGATTGGCAAAGGAAGAAAGGGAGTGGGAAAGGAAAAGAGATTATCAACTAAAAATGTTCGAGTTCAAGGCAGAAGCTGAGGAAAGTCTACAGGAAGGATTAACCCTTCCTGGTCAAACGCCTAACGGGGATATGTTTAAATATATTCAAGCATTACTGAAGTTTAATGAGAAGGATGTGGAAGCTTTTTTTCATTTCTTTAGAGACAATGTGGTTATTGGTGCAAACAAAGTTAGTAGGTAGAGCTAGCGATGAATGAAAATTATCTCCATAGCAACACATTGAGTAGAACAATAGTTAACATAGAATCATAGAATCCCTACAGTGGGGCGCAGTAGTGCTAATGACAGTGCCCTATCCAAGTGTGGTTTAGTGTTTCCTGTTATAATTGCACTCTTGCATGCTTCATCATTATCAGTTGACACTACAGGTTAATGTTTAACTTGATGTGCATTAGTTCTTCATGATGAATGTAACATGTTATTGGGTAACTGAATGAGAATTTGAGCACAAAGGCAGCAGGCGGGATTCTTCAGTCTTGTTCATGGTGCGACCCATTGCGAGCGAGAACGGAAAACTTGGTACGCAGCCAAAACTCCATTCACTGTCAGCAGGAACGGAAAATCCCAGCCGCAAACAAGGACAGACGATTTTGACCCACCATTGTGATATTTCTTCAAGATAAGCAGTATGTAATATTCTTTAAAAACACAATTGAAACATGTTACTTCTGGGTAGTACCGGGGTAATTTGTTGATCAATTGTGTGAAGTCAGCAAATGATCTGAAAATGATTAGAAATCCATCCTCAAGATCCCTTTTCTGTTGAAGTCAAACAATCTTTGTAACTGTAAAGCAAAGCCAGTTTAAGTTATTTTAGTAAACTCTTGGATGATTGTATAGGAACAATTAGTGAATTGAAATTCAAATCATCTCACGCACACCAATTTGCACTTAACTAATATTGCTTTCCCAAGTCAGGAACTCCTTGGTGACACTCAGTGACAAACTTCACAGAAGAATAATCCTTTTGTTAAGTTCCAGACGGTGATCCGTGAATGTGGAATTGTGCCCGAAAAGGGGTCGATACTTCACAAGAGCAAGATAAAATGTGAGCCGAAATTAAACTGAATCATGTCTTACTAACGTGTGGTAACCTCGTTGAATACCAGTGTCGTAATATACATCACTACAATCACGTACACACACTGATGGACATGCAGTAGGACCAACCAGCATACATAACATCGCAGCCAATCACCAGTGAGAGCACAAGCACTATAAAGACAGGGGACAGGAGAGTTCCCGCTCATTCTAGCAGCAGCCAGCTCAGAGCACAGAGCTCACAGCCTGCATCACAGACATTCACCATGTGCTGTGTGCCTCACCATAGCTAGTGATAGGAAAGGGTCCACAGTTAAGCTGGTATTGCTTATACCCACTTTTACAGTATGTTTGCATAGTTGAACAGGTAATAAAATAGCGTTACACCACTTCCAGCATTGTTGGCTTGTTTGTGAACCAGAACACCCAACACGACATGGTACAAGGAGTGGCCGCAATCTAGCACATGTGAGACCTACCTGCAACTTCTCAGCATTCTGGCATCCTACAGCATGGAGAACATCAACCCGCCGCCGCCGATCCGCATCGCTGACAATCTCGGGGTAAATTGGAAAATATTTAAACAGCGCTTCCAGCTCTTCCTCGAGGCCACGGACAGGGAGAATGCATCGGACACCAGGAAGATAGCCCTTCTTCTCTCCACGGCTGGGCAACATGCCATCCACATCTTTAACTCCCTGACATTCGCGGACGACGAGGACAAGACCAAGTACAAGACGGTGCTCCTCAAATTCGACACACACTTCAGTGTTGAAGTGAATGAAAACTTTGAAAGGTACCTGTTCCAGCAGCGCTTGCAGGGTAAGGACGAGCCTTTCCAATCCTATTTAACACACCTCTGCATCCTCGCGCATTCCTGCGGCTACGGCCCACCTGCGACTCCATGATATGCGACCAGATTGTTTTTGGGTCATGTCGGACACCCTGCATCAGCAGCTACTTAAAGTTAAGCAACTAACCCTAGCGACTGCCATCGAGACCTGTGTCCTGCATGAGAATGCCACCAGCCGGTACTCCTACATACAGGCAGCTGAAACGACGTGGCAAGGGCCCCATGAGGCAGAACGGGTGCAAATGATCGAACACCTCCCGGGCCGCAGTCTGGAGGAGGGCAGCCAATTCGCCCGCTTTCCGAGGCCTCCCGCGCTTGTACGCGCCAAACGAGGGCACGGTGATGTGGAGGAACGCGATGCGCAGGCCCGCACCACGCAAGACCGTACTGCGCATGCGCGGTGGCGCAACGAATGCACTGACGTCACGACATGCGGCAACTGTGGCTCCGCCCACTTAAAGCGGCAATGCCCTGCAAAATCACGACAGTGCCTACACTGTGGCAGGCTTGGCCACTATGCTGCCTGCTGTCGAGCAGCCCAGCCTGCCAACTCGCAACGATTTAACCAGCCTCGCAGGAATGTTCGGGTAATCCAACCAACCTTCACCGAGTCCGATCCTGACTTCATGCAGACCAGTGACACCGAGGACAAGGAGCCTTTTCGAGTCGCTGTCATAACCAAGAACAGGCTGTCCCCGAATCGAAAGCACCAGCCGCTGTTGGTACACAGCATTGATCCGGAAGATGAGTGGTGTGCCACACTGACGGTCAACCGATCCCAGATCAGATTCCGTCTGGACACTGGTGCTTCTGCCAATCTCCTTGCATGATCAGCATTTCAAACCCTGAGGGTCAAACCAACAATTCTTCCATCCAATTGCCAACTGGTCGCCTATAATGGTAACGTCATCCCCGCCACCGGGTCATGCCAACTCGAGGTGACGCACAACTCGCAAAAAGTCACCCTACCCTTCGAGATCGTGGACTCCTCAAAGGACTCCCTGCTAGGCGTACAGGCGTGCAAGCTCCTCAACCTCGTGCAGCGCATACATTCCCTCTCTCCAGAGGACACGTCTGACTTCCAAGATGCGGACTTCAGGGCGCAACTAAGTGCCATCATCACTCAACACCGAGATGTCTTCGAAGGCATGGGCACACTTCCCTACACATACAAAATCCTGCTCAAACAGGATGCCACGCCTGTGGTTCATGCATCTCGCAGAGTCCCAGCACCCCTCAAGGACTGCCTCAAGCAGCAGCTGCAGGACCTCCAGGACCAAGGAGTGCTTTCCAGAGTGACGGAACCAACCGACTGGGTCAGTTCCATGGTGTGCGTCTAGAAGCCTTCCGGCGAGCTCCGGATCTGTATCGACCCGAAGGATTTAAATCGTAAATCATGCGGGAGCATTACCCTAACCCCAAGCGTGAGGAGATCACGTGCGAGATGGCTCGAGCCAACATATTCACCAAGCTGGATGCATCAAAGGGCTTCTGGCAGATTCAATTGGACAAGTCCAGCAGAAAGCTGTGTACTTTCAACACCCCATTTGGCAGGTACTGCTACAATAGAATGCCATTTGGAATCACATCAGCATCTGAAGTGTTCCACCGCATTATGGAGCAGATGATGGAGGGCATCGAGGGTGTGCGCGTCTATGTGGACGACATCATCATCTGGTCCACCACCCCGCAGGAGCATATCAGTCGCCTCCAACGCGTTTTTAAGCGAATACGGAACCAAGGCCTGCGCCTCAAAAGAGCCAAATGTTCTTTCGGCCAGACCATACTCAAGTTTTTAGGAGACCACATCTCCCGGTTGGGTGTGCGGCCGGATGCGGACAAGGTGGCAGCCATCACGGTCATGCAGAAACCGGCGGATTAGAAGGCGGTGCTCCGGTTCTTAGGAATGGTCAACTTCCTAGGAAAGTTCATCCCTAACCTCGCTTCCCACACCACGGCTCTCCGCAACCTAGTTAGGAAGAAAACAGACTTCCAATGGCTTCCTGCCCACCAGCGTGACTGGGAGGAGCTCAAGGTCAAGCTGACCACCACCCCGGTATTGGCGTTTTTCGATCCTGCAAGGGAGACGAAAATATCAACGGACGCTAGCCAATCTGGCATAGGGGCGGTGCTCCTGCAACGAGATGACGCCTCATCATGGGCCCCTGTTGCCTATGCGTCACGGTCTATGACCCCCACAGAGCAGCACTATGCGCAAATTGAGAAGGAGTGCCGAGGCCTGTTGCCGGTGTCGACAAGTTCCATGACTACGTGTATGGCCTTCCCCAGTTCACTGTGGAGACCAACCATCGCCCGCTGGTCGGCATCATCCAAAAATACCTCAATGACATGACCCCTCGCCTACAACGCATTCTGCTCAAGCTCCTGGGATACGATTTCCAGCTTGTGTAGACACCGGGTAAGGACCTGATCATAGCCGACGCTCTGTCCAGGGCAGTCACCACTCCGTCCGACCCAGAGGGGTTCGTTTGCCAAGTCGACGCCCATGTGGCCTTCACAGCCGCCAATCTGCCGGCCACGGATGAACGCCTAACCCACATTCGCCGTGAGACTGCGGCTGACCCCCTGCTACAATGTGTAATGCGCCACATGTCTGACGGATGGCTCAAGGGCCAATGCCCGCAGTTCTATAATATTCGAGATGATCTGGCAGTCGTTGATGGCGTCCTCCTGAAGCTGGACCACATCGTGATCCCACACAGCATGCATCACCTGGTTTTAGAGCAGCTGCACGAGGGCCACCTTGGCATAGAGAAGTGCCGACGGAGGGCTCGAGAGGCTGTCTACTGGCCTGGCATAAATGAGGACATTGCCAACACTGTGCTCAATTGCCCCACCTGTCAGCGGTTCCAGCTGGCCCAACCACGGGAGACCCTTCAGCCCCATGAGTTGGTCGCGTCCCCTTGGTCTAAGGTCGGCGTGGACCTGTTCCATGCGCTCGGCAGGGACTATGTTCTCATAGTTGATTATTTTTCCAGCTATCCCGAGGTTGTACGCCTGCACGACATCACGTCATCGGCTGTTATCCGTGCCTGCAAAGAGACCTTTGCTCATCACGGCATCCCACTCACTGTGATGTCAGACAATGGCCCCTGCTTCGCGAGCCAGGAATGGTCTAACTTCGCCAGCAGGTACAACTTTGTACATGTGACGTCCAGTCCCTTGCACCCCCAGTCAAATAACAAAGCAGAAAAGGGTGTCCACATCATAAAGAAGCTCCTCTGCAAGGCTGCTGATGCAGGATCCGACTTCTGCCTCGCCTTGCTGGCCTATCGCTCGGCTCCACTGTCCACGGGCCTGTCACCAGCCCAGCTGCTGATGGGTCGCACCCTCAAGGCCACTGTACTGTCCATTCATTTCCCAGACCTCGACCATGCTCCGGTCCTTCAGCGGATGCAACAATTTCACGCGCAGCACAAGGCGCGCATGACACTCGAGCGACTGATCTTCCTGCTCTGGCATCAAGTGACAACGTCCGAATCTATCTTCCGGAGGGTGGCTGGTCTGTGACTGCTGTGGTTCTTCGGCTGGTGGCTCCCCGCTCATTCCTGGTTCGTCTGCCTGATGGCTCCATTCGCCGCCGCAATCGGCGTGCCCTTCGTCTGGTTCCACGCTCGCTACGCGATCCTCCACCGGTGCCATGCAGTCCTGTTGTCCCCGACCTGGACTTTGTAGAGCTTCCGGATATTCTGCATCCTTCTCACTTGGCCGTGGCAAGTCTTTATGTAGTTATGTAAATACTGCACACACATGGTCAGATACACTCATTACACGTTATTTATTCTCACATAGTCACATCTTCTTTGTAAAAAAGGGGGATGTCATAATATACATCAGTACATTATGGTGCAATCACGTACACACACTGATGGACATGCAGTAGGACCAACCAGCATACATAACACCGCAGCAAATCACCAGTGAGAGCACAAGCACTATAAAGTTCCCGCTCATTCTAGCAGCAGCCAGCTCAGAGCACAGAGCTCACAGCCTGCATCACAGACATTCACCATGTGCTGAGTGCCTCACCATAGCTAGTGATAGGAAAGGGTCCACAGTTAAGCTGGTATTGCTTATACCCACGTTTACAGTATGTTAGCATAGTTGAACAGTTAATAAAATAGCGTTACACCACTTCCAGCATTGTTGGCTTGTTTGTGAACCAGAACACCCAACACGACAGCCAGGACATTTGCCAAGAAATGTCTCGACTGCATCTCCAACCACCTACTAAAAACTGATGTACTCACACATTTGTACTGTTTCCTATTTTCTAACAGGATGTTTCAGACACAATTCAATATTTAAGCAATCTGGCGGTTGTTAAGAAGATCAAGTGCCTGCAATAATTATAAAGGAAGTGAAATCTAAAATGAAACTAGCTGAAATCAGTAAGCAAAAAATAATTTTACAATAACTCATATCTGGATTTGGTTCATTCATTTTATGTCCAACTTCCTCGTGCTCACAGCTGGGCAACTTCGTTGTTTTTAAATGAGAAGAAAGCAAAACTCCAGACACCATGGGCGGGATTCTCCCCTACCCGGCGGGGCGGGCGATCCCGGCGCGAGGAGTGGCGTGAACCACTCCGGCGTCGGGCCGCCCGGACGTTGCGGAATCCTACGCACCTTCAGGGGCTGGGCCGGTGGCGGGGTTGGTGCCGCGCCAACCAGCGCCGAAGGGCCTCCGCCGGCCGGTGCAAGTTGGCGCATGCGCGGGAGTGCCAGCGTGTGCTGGCGTCATCTCAGCGCATGCGCAGGAGGGGTTCGTCTCCGCACCGGCCAAGGCGGAGGTCCACAGCAGCCGGTGCGGAGGGAAAGAGTGCCCCCACGGCACAGGCCCGCCTGCAGATCAGTGGGCTCCAATCGCGGTCCCGGCCACCGTGGGGACACAGTCCCGGGCCCAAATCCCCCCGCACCTCCCCCGAGGCCGCCCGCAGAGCCAGGTCCCGCCGGTAAGTACCAGATCTAATTTACGCTGGCGGGACCGGCCTAAAACGGGTGGCCGCTCAGCCCATCGCGGGCTGGAGCATCGGCGGGGGGCTGCTGCCAGCGGCCGCCGGTGCGGCGCGATACCCACCCCTGCCAAAACCCCGGCGCCGGAGAATTCGGCATACGGCAGGGGCGGGATTCACGGCGCCTCCCGGCGATTCTCTGGCCCGGCTAGAGAATCCCGCCCTATGGGCCGGATTCTCTGCCGGTGGGATTCTCCATTACGCCCGCAGCGCACCCACACACATGCCCATGGGTTTCTCAACGGCGTTGGCGTGGCCACATTTGCAGGTGATGGGAACGGAGAATCCCACCCCGCCACCCAGGAAAATGTGAGTGGTGGACCGGAGAATCCTGCCTGCATATTTCAAACTCTGATTTAAGATTAATTTAATAATAATAATCTTTATTGTCACAAGTAGGCTTACATTAACACTGCAATGAAGTTACTGCGAAAAGCCACTAGTCGCCACACTCCGGCGCCTGTTTGGCTACACAGAGGGAGAATTCAGAATGTCCAAATTACCTAACAGCACGTCTTTCGGGACTTGTGGGAGGAAACCGGAGCACCCGGAGGAAACCCACGCAGACACGGGGAGAACGTGCAGTCTCCGCACGGACAACGAACCAAGCCGGAAATCGAACCTGTGACCCTGGAGTTGTGAAGCAATAGTGCTAACCACTATGCTACCGTGCTCTTCTGACATTGAAGTGGTCCGTGTCCACGTATAGCAATACCTGGACAACATTTAAGTTTGGGCTGATCAGTGGCAAGTATTATTTGTGCCAAACAAAGTGTCAGAGAATGATCATTTCTAACAAGAGTATCTAACTATCTTCCCTTGCTATTCAATGGCTTTGCCATCACTGAAACTCTCATCATCAGCATCCTGGGGCTTATCACTAATCTGAAATGCAACTGGACCAGCCATAAAAATACTGTAGCTACGAGAGCAGGTCAGAGGCTGGGAGTTCTGTGGTGAGCGATTTGGTAAAGCCTTTCCACCATTTGCAAGGTACAAGTCAGGAGTGGAATGAAATACTCTCCATTTGCCCGGATGAGTGCAGCTCCAACAACACTCAAGAATTACAGCACAGTCTCAGAGAAAGCAGCCTGCTTGGTTAGCACCCCATCCACCAACTTAAACATTTACTTCCTCCACCACCAATGCAAAGCAGCAATGAGTGCACCATATACAAGATGCACAGCAACAACTCACCTCCGCTCCACACAAGGCTCCTTCGCTAATACTTTTCAAACACTCTCCTCCCCCAACACTCGCCAAACTCTACCATCTGGACGATCAAGGGCAGTAGACAGATGGGAACACTACTACATGCAAATTCCCATTCAGATCACACATCATCCTGACTTGGAACTATATGGTCGCTCCTTCACAGTTCCAAAACCCTAGAACTGCCTCCCTAACAGCACTGTGGGTGAACCTACAACAGATAGACTGTGGTAGTTCAAGAGGGTGGCTCAAGGGCAATTAGGGATGAGAAAAATGTTTGCCTTGCCAGTGAAACTCAAATCCCATGAAAAGTAAACAAAACACCCATATTCAGACACCAATTAATATTAGAAAAAAACAATAATTTATCCCTTTAACCATAAGTTCACTAAATTTGATTAAAAATCCAACTGTAAAAACCCCAGTTCTGATTTTAAGGAAGAAGTTATTCTCTAAAGTTTACAGTAAGCACCCACTCATTTAATCAAACGCTTTGATAACTTTACGATAAATACATTCATTGTAAATCCTCGTCTCATCCAGATCTAATTGATACTGAAATCCTCGGATGGTCTCTTAGATTTTATTTTGAGGATTAAGCACAGATCGTAACACTTGCACTCTGCCACCATGGCACTCTCTCTCTCAATGCTTTTTCCTGCATTGATGTATTTGGCTGTGCCCCAGAAAGGTGTTACCAGAGGGATGATGTCCAAATTGGTCAATTACATCATAAATCCTATCAAAGAAAAAAAGATACATTTACACAATAACTTTTAGAACCTCAGGACGTATCAAAGCAATGTAACAGCCATTGATGTATGTTTCAAAGTGCAATCATTGTTGTAATCATAGAACTTCTACAGTGCAGAAGGAAACCATTCGGCTCATTGAGTCTGCACTGACCCTCCGAAAGAGCACCCCACATAGGCCCAATCACCCCTCTCTTCTTGTAACCCCACCTAGCCTTTGGACACTAAGGGGCAATTTAGTGTGACCAATCCAATTTAATAAAATATTAAAACATGCTGCTGTGCAGAGGGACCTGGGTGTCCGAGTGCATCAGTCGCAAGAAAGTTGGTTTACAAGTGCAACAGATGATTAAGAAGGCGAATGGAGTTTTGTCCTTCATTGCTAGAGGGAGGCTCTCTAAGCTCGAAGGGCCAGATGGCCTACTCCTCCTCCTAGTTCTTATGTTCTAATCCACCAAACCTGCACATCTTTGGATTGGTCGAGGAAACCAGAGCACCCGGAGGAAACCCACACAGACGCGGGGAGAACGTGCAAACTCTACACTGTCACCCAAGGCTGGAATTGAACCTGGGGCCGTGGTACTGTGAGGCAGCAGTGCTAACCACTGTGCCACAGTGACGCCCTAATCGAAGGAATTAAGCAGGCAATTTGCACACAGCATGTCTCACAAACAGCAATGTATTAATGACCAGATAATCTGCTTTACTGAAAGAGGTGAGAGATGAATATTGACCAGGGCATTACAAAGAGAACTTTTCCAAATAGTCCCCCGGTATCCTTTTGTGTTCAACTGAGAGGTGTACACGTCTGGTGACGACATGTAGGAGAAAGTCGCACAAAAGATAGCTCCCGCCAGAGTCCTTGCTTTTTGGTCCTTGTAGTCTGGTTCCGGAGGGGGAAATTGTTTGACAAAGCATCCATCTGCACTTCAGGAGTGTGAGGGATTTAGGTTATTCCGGACCTGACAATACTTTATTATTAACCTATGATTTAGGTTAACCCACCAAAAGTGGGAAATCCGTTTCTATGCTAAGACTCAAAATAGATCTCACGAAGGGATACTGCTTTTCCAGGTCTCAGACAGTTAAACAGGATCTCAATTACATTTTATGGGGAAGTACAGATGTGTCACTCATAACTAAATCGTTACCTCTGTCGTCATGGGTCCTAGTCATTTAGGACTTCCTAAATGAGTATCTAGGTTTTTAAGCTTTGTGAGTTACACAGTATAATTTTAATAAAAGTATTTTCATGTAAAATACTCTCAATTGATACAAACAGAATTGCAGAGTTAAAAAATATAAATTGCTTAACAGTCTTTAGTTATCTGTTAATGATATGAAACCGTTAACAGTCCTTTGTTATCTGGTAACACGCTAACTTCTCTGCGGGATTCTCTGGCCCTCCCGCGATGGGCCGAAGTCCCGCTGCTGTAATGCCGGTCCCACCGGTGTGAATTAAACCACCTCCTTTACTGGAGGGACCAGGCGGCGCGAGCGGGCTCCGGGGGGGCGCGGGGCGATCTGGCCCCGGGGGGTGCCCCCACGGTAGCCTGGCCCATGATTGGGGCCCACCGATCTGCCCCAATCGCGGGCCAGGCCACCGTGGGAGCACCCCGCGATGGCCGACGCAGAGGTGACCCCCCCCCCCCCGCACGTGCGCGGGATAACGTCAGCAGACGCTGACGCTCCCGCTCATGTGTGGACTTCCACCGGCCGGCTGAGTTCCTTCGGCCCTGGCTGGCGTGGCGCCAAAAGCCTTCCACGCCAGCCGGCGGGACGGCAACCACTCCGTCGCAGGCCTAGCCCCTAAAGGTGAGCGCTTGGCCCCTAAAGGTGCGGAGAAATCCGCACCTTTGGGGCGGCCCGATGCCGGAGTGGTTCACGCCACCTCATCCCGCCGGGACCTCCCGCCCTGCCGGGTAGGGGAGAATCCCGCCCATCTAAAACATGGAAAATCTTAAAGTATCTCCTATCAATTTCTAATACATTTCTAAGAAGTTTAAGAAACATACTTACAAAACCATGAAGGTCTTTGTTTGATGAGGTAAGCTTCAGAACAGAGCTTTGACACACCCCGCCGGGGAGTGGGACGGTACCTCTCTGTCAAAATGTCCCTCTTTTTATACATAAATTCTTCTATTCGGTCAAGGACTTTGTCTGTTATTTTATCACTTATTGTTGGTTAATTGCCGATAGTCAAATGGCTAACTTGATGTATTATCGTCAATATATGTTTTAATGAGCTTAGTGTCTGCGTGAATGTCAGGTGTCTTAAGATATATTGGCAAAGGACTTCCAGTTACGGCGATGCGGAGCTAAGCCGCGCGTTTCGGCAGCTCCCGCGACAACGGACTTTCGGGATCTCCAGAGGAGCCCCAACGGAGCTTTCTTCGGATTAATCCCGTGTGGGAAGGTGCAGTGAGGTCCCCCACTACAATATATGGCAGGGATCAGCGGTGGAACGACAAAGAACGAGGCCCTGGAGCAGAGACCAAAACGAGGGGAAGAAGACAAGATGGCGGAGGGCGGAGTGCGAGCAGCGTGGGGGCCAGACCAGCAGGAGTTCCTCAAGAGATGCGTGGAGGAGCTGAAAAAGGAGGTGCTGGCGCCGATGCTGTTGGCGATCGAGGGGCTGAAGGAGACCCAGAAGACCCAGGCAGTGGAGCTTCGTGAGGTGAATGATGAAGTGAATACCAACGAGGACGAGATCCTGGGCCTGGCGGTAAAAATGGAGGCGCACGAGGCGTTGCACAGGAGGTGGGCCAAGAGAATTGAGGTCCTGGAGAACAGGTCGAAGAGGACGAACCTTCGGATTCTGGGTCTTCCCTAAGGAGTGGAGGGAGCTGATGCCGGGGCGTACGTGAGTACGATACTCCATTTGCTGATGGGTGCGGAGGCCTCTCCGACCCCCCTGGAGCTGGAAGGGGCTCACCAGGTCCTGGCGAGGAGACCCAAGGCAGATGAGCCGCCAAGGGCGATAGTGGCAAAGTTCCATCGCTTCGCGGACAAAGAATGTGTGCTGAGATGGGCCAAGAAGGTGCAGAGCAGCAGATGGGAGAACGCGGTGATCCAAGTATACCAGGATTGGAGCGCGGAGGTGGCAAAGAGGAGAGCTGGCTTCAACCGGGCCAAGGCGGTGCTGCATAGAAAAAGAGTCAGGTTCGGCATGCTGCAGCCTGCGCGACTGTGGGTCACTTATCAGGACAGACACCATTGTTTTGAAACGTCAGAAGAGACTTGGACCTTTATACAGACAGAAAAACTGGACTCGAACTGAGGGGATGTGGTTGTATATGGGGTTGTAAATATGGGTAAAGAATATTTTGTGGGTGGGATGATGGATGGGGATGTGGGTAGAGCTCTGGGGCGAGATTCTCCGACCCCCCGCCGGGTTGGAGAATCGCCGGGGGCTGGCGTGAATCCCGCCCACGCCGGTTGCCGAAGTCTCCGGCACCGGATATTCAGCGGGGGCGGGAATCGCAGCGCGCCGGTTGGCGGGCCCCCCCCCGCTCGATTCACCGGCCCGGATGGGCCGAAGTCCTGCCGCTAAAATGCCTGTCCCGCCGGCGTAAATTAAACCACCTACCTTACCGGCGGGACAAGGCGGCGCGGGCGGGCTCCGGGTCCTGGGGGGGGCGCGGGGCGATCTGGCCCCGTGCCCCCACGGTGGCCTGGCCCGCGATCGGGGCCCACCGATCCGCCGGCGGGCCTGTGCCGTGGGGGGCACTCTTTCCCTTCCGCCTCCGCCACGGTCTCCACCATGGCGGAGGCGGAAGAGACTCCCTCCAATGCGCATGCGTGGGAATGCCGTCAGCGGCCGCTGACGCTCCCGCGCATGCGCCGCCCGGAGATGTCATTTCCGCGCCAGCTGGCGGGGCACCAAAGGCCTTTTCCGCCAGCTGGTGGGGCAGAAATTCGTCCGGCGCTGGCCTAGCCCCTCAATGTTGGGGCTCGGCCCCCAAAAATGCGGAGCATTCCGCACCTTTGGGGCGGCGCGATGCCCATCTGATTTGCGCCGTTTTGGTTAAAATTTCCTTTTTTCTTTTCTGTAGACAAAATGATGATGATGGGGAATGTGGGCGTCGGTGCTGGAGGGAGGTGAGACTCCGGGATGAGGGAACTGGGGTGATGGCCGCAACCGGAGCTGCGCCACAGGGGGTGGGGCTGGTTCAGGAAAGCGCGGGTTTTTTCCCGCGCCAAAAGTGGGGGGGGGAGATGGAGGAAGGTAAGGAGGAGGAGAGACTCCCACACGGGGGAGATCAACGGGAAGGCGGAGGAAGCCGGGGTCAGCAGAAGTTAGCTGACTCACGGAAGTAATATGAGGGGAGCAAAAGTGCTAGATGTGGATCTAGCGGGGGGGGGGGGCGGGGGGGGGGGGGGGGATTCTAGGGTTGCTGCTGCACTGTCCGAGGGGGAACTGAAAATGGAAGAGGTGGTCGGGGCGGGGGTTCCCCGCCTGGGGGACTGGAGGGTGCTGGAGGTGCGAGCACGGGACTGGCCTAAGACAGGAGATGGCTAGTCGGGGGTGGGGGGGTAACCCCCCTATCCGGCTGATCACGTGGAATGTGAGAGGCCTAAATGGGCCGGTTAAGAGGTCCCGAGTGTTCGCGCACCTAAAGGGACTGAAGGCAGACGTGGCCATGCTTCAGGAGACACATCTGAAGGTGGCAGATCAGGTCAGGTTAAGGAAGGGATGGGTGGGACAGGTGTTCCATTCGGGGCTGGATGCGAAGAATAGAGGGGTGGCAATACTGGTGGGAAGGCGGGTGTCGTTTGAGGCCAAGAACATAGTAGAGGACAAGGGAGGCCGATATGTGATGGTGAGTGGTAGGTTGCAGGGGACGGAGGTGGTACTGGTGAATGTATATGCCCCAAACTGGGACGATGCTGGATTCATGAAACGGATGTTGGGGCGTATTCCGGACCTGGAGGTAGGGAGTTTGATAATGGGTGGGGATTTTAACACGGTGCTGGACCCAGCATTAGATCATTCCAGATCTAGGACGGGGAGGAGGCCGGCTGTGGCCAAAATGCTTCGGGGGTTAATGGATCAGATGGGGGGAGTAGATCCGTGGAGATTTGCCAGGCTTTTGGCCAAAGAATTTTCTTTTTTCTCCCACGTACATACGGCCTACTCCCGGATAGATTTCTTTGTTTTGGGCAGGGTATTGATCCCAAAAGTGGAGGGAACGGAGTATTCGGCCATAGCCATTTCAGACCATGCCCCGCACTGGGTGGAGCTGGAGCTGGGGGAGGAGAGGGACCAACGCCCGTTGTGGAGGTTGGATGTGGGACTGCTGGCAGACGAGGAAGTGTGCGGGAGGGTGCGGGGGTGTATTGAAAGGTACCTGGAGGTTAACGACAACGGGGAGGTGCAGGTGGGAGTAGTATGGGAGGGGCTGAAGGCGGTGGTCAGGGGATAGTTCATCTCCATCAGGGCTCACAGGGTGAAGAGAGAGGGCAGGGAAAGGGAGAGGTTAGTGGGGGAGATTTTAAGGGTGGACAGGAGCTATGCAGAGGCTCCTGATGAGGGACTACTCAGGAGAGACGAAGTCTCCAGACGGACTTTGACCTGTTGACCACAGCGAAGGCAGAGGCACAGTGGAGGAAGGCACAGGGAGCGATATATGAATATGGGGAGAAGGCGAGCCGGATGCTGGCACACCAGCTCCGTAAGAGGATGGCAGCGAGGGAAATAGGTGGAGTCAAAGATGGCAGGGGAACTACGGTGCGGAGTGCAGGGAAAGTGAATGAGGCTTTTAAGGCCTTTTACGAGGAACTGTATAGGTCCCAGCCCCCAGGGGGAAAAGAAGGGATGTGGCGATTCTTGGATCAGTTGAGGTTCCCAAGGGTGGAGATGCAGGAGGTGGCTGGTCTGGGGGCGCTAATTGGGGTGGAGGAGCTGGTTAAAGGACTGGAGAGCATGCAGGCAGGGAAGGCCCCGGGGCCGGATGGGTTCCCGGTGGAGTTCTACAGGAAGTATGTAGACCTGTTAGCCCCGTTGCTGGTAAGGACCTTCAATGAATCAAGGGAGGGGGGGGACCCTGCCCCTGACAATGTCGGAGGCGACGATCTCTTTGATCTTGAAGCGGGATAAGGACCCACTGCAATGTGGGTCATACAGACCGATCTCGCTCCTCAATGTAGATGCTCAGTTGCTGGCAAAAATGTTGGCCATGAGGATTGAGGACTGTCCCAGGGGTGATTCACGAGGACCAGACGGGATTCGTAAAGGTAGGCAGTTAAATACTAATGTGCGAAGGCTCCTAAATGTGATAATGATGACATCGGTGGAGGGAGAAGCAGAGATAGTGACAGCCATGGACGCAGAGAAGGCCTTCGATCGGGTAGAGTGGGAGTATCTCTGGGAAGTGTTGAGGAGGTTTGGGTTTGGGGAAGGGTTTATTAGTTGGGTTAAGCTCCTGTATAAAGCCCCGGTGGCGAGTGTGGTCACGAACCGGCGGAGGTCGGAGTATTTCCGGCTGTATCGAGGGATGAGGCCCCCTGTCCCCTCTGCTGTTCGCATTAGCAATTGAACCTTTGGCCATGGCGTTAAGGGAGTCAGGGAAATGGAAGGGGGTGGTTCGAGGGGGTGAGAAACATCGAGTGTCGCTGTACGCAGACGACCTGTTGCTGTATGTGACGGATCCAGTGGAGGGGATGGTTGAGGTAATGCAGATCCTACGGGAGTTTGGAGACTTTTCGGGCTATAAGCTCAATGTGGGAAAGAGTGAGCTCTTTGTGATCCATCCGGGGCACCAGGGAAGAGGGATAGACGACCTTCCGTTGAGGAGGGCGGAGAGGAGCTTTCGATACTTGGGGATTCAGGTAGCTAGGAGCTGGGGGGCACTGCACAAACTTAATTTGACGCGGTTGGTGGAACAGATGGAGGAGGATTTTAAAAGGTGGGACATGTTGCCACTCTCGCTGGCGGGTAGGGTACAGTCGGTTAAAATGGTGGTCCTCCTGATATTTCTTTTTGTATTCCAATGCCTCCCAATTGTGATCACTGAGGCCTTTTTTAAGAGGGTAAGCAGGAGCATTACGGGATTTGTGTGGGCGAGCAAGACCCCGCGGGTAAGGAGGGGGTTCTTGGAGCATAGCAGAGATAGAGGAGGGTTGGCATTGCCGAATCTGGGTGGTTATTATTGGGCAGCCAACGTGGCAATGATCCATAAGTGGGTGATGGAGGGAGAGGGGGCGGCGTGGAAGAGGTTGGAGATGGCGTCCTGCAAAGGAACGAGCCTGGGGGCGCTGGTGATGGCACCGCTGCCGCTCTCGCCGACAAGGTACACCACGAGCCCCGTGATGGCGGCAACGCTAAAGATCTGCGGGCAGTGGAGACGGCACAAGGGTGCGACGGGAGCCTCGGTGAGGTCCCCGATCAGAGACAACCATCGGTTTGTCCCAGGAAGGATGGACGGGGGATTTCAGAGCTGGCATCGGGTAGGGATTAGAAGAATGGGGGACCTGTTCATTGATGGGACGTTTGCGAGCTTAGGGGCGCTGGAGGAGAAGTTTGGGCTACCCCCCGGAAACGCTTTCAGGTACATGCAAGTGAGGCCGTTTGTGAGGCGGCAGGTGAGGGAATTTCCGCTACTCCCGGCACAGGGGATTCAAGATAGGGTGATCTCGGGCGTATGGGTCGGGGAGGGCAAGGTGTCGGCGATATACCAGGAGATGGGGAGGCTTTGGTAGAGGAGCTGAAGGGTAAATGGGAGGAGGAGTTGGGGGAGGAGATTGAGGAGGGGCTATGGGCTGATGCCCTAAGTAGGGTTAATTCCTCTCCCTCGTGTGCCAGGCTTAGCCTGATACAATTTAAGGTGGTTCACAGAGCGCATATGATGGGGGCGAGGCTGAGTAGGTTCTTTGGGGCGGAGGACAGATGTGGGAGGTGCTCAGGAAGTCCGGCGAACCATGTCCATATGTTTTGGTCATGCCTGGCACTGGAGGGGTTCTGGAGGGGAGTGGCGGTAACAGTATCTAAGGTGGTGAAAGTCCGGGTCAAGCCAAGCTGGGGGCTAGCACTATTTGGAGTAGTGGACGAGCAGGGAGTGCAGGAGGCGAAAGAGGCCGGCATTCTGGCCTTTGTGTCCCTAGTAGCCCGGCGAAGGATCTTGCTAATGTGGAAGGAGGCGAAGCCCCCCCAGCGTGGAGGCCTGGATAAATGATATGGCTGGGTTTATCAAGTTGGAAAGGATAAAGTTTGCCTTGAGAGGGTCTGCGCAGGGGTTCTACAGGCGGTGGCAACCGTTCCTAGACCACCTCGCGGAGCGTTAGATGAAGGTCGGACAGCAGCAGCAGCAACCCAGGGGGGGTGGGGGGGAGGAGGGGACATCGTTCGTGTGGGGGGGGGGGGGGGGTAAGCGGGGTCCTTTGGGGGGCATGTGAGCAAGAAAGCACATGAACGATCCGGAAACTGACATGTACGGGAAGAATCCAATGTACAAAGTTCTGTATTTTATTGACTTGCCATGTTCATGTCTTGCCACGCGAGTTCTTTTTCTTTTCTTTGTTACGGGGGTTGCGGGGGGGGGGGGGTTTGTTTGTAAGGTGGAAAATATTTTTATTGAAAAATTCTGAATAAAAATATATTTTCAAAAAAAGATATATTGGCAAAGAGGGACGCGTATACGAGATCTGTCTCTTTTCAATGTTGTCATGTTTCTTAGATATATATATTGTCAAACAGACACTTCTTTGAGGGTGTTATTCTAAGTGTCAGGAGTTATATAGTTAAGGAAAGATTTGTTGTCTTGTTTATCTGAAGAATTTTCCTGTCTTCATGGTTTGAATAATTATAATTGTAGGGGGGTGGTTTAGAGAATTTACGGTGTGTCAATGCAAAGATTGCCTTATCCTGTATTTGTTTGGAATGTCCTAATGATCCTTGAAGTCAGCTCGGAGTTTCTCCCAGCAAATAATGACTTCTGGACGACCTTTAGCTGAAGTGGTTTTATTCTACTTTGAATTAAAATACTTGACGTATTAAGTTCTGTTACCTTGGGCGTCATTCTCCGACCCCCCAGAGGGTCGGAGAATGGCCGTTGGCCGCCGTGAATCCCGCCCCCGCTGGTTGCCGAAGTCTCCGAAGGGAGAAAGGTCGGCGGGGCGTTAATGGCGCCGCTGACGTCGGAGAATGGCACGGGTCTGCGCAAGGCAGCCGATTTTGGGCCTGCCGATATTCTCCCTTCCAGATGGGCCGAAGTCCCGTCGACGTGATGACCGTTCACGTCGACGTAAATCAAACCTCCTTTTCATCGGCGTGACCCGGTGCTCCAGGCACACGCCGACCAGCGTGGAGGTGAGTGACGGCCTGGGGGGTTGGCCGCTGGGCAGGCGATGGCGTGGCCGCAGTCTGAATGTGTTGGGGAGAGGTGTGTCTTGGGTTGTGTGTGTGTGTGTGCGGCGGGGGGGGGGGGGGTGGTTAGAGTGGGCTGGGCTCCGGGGGAGTGCCGGGAGGGGGGTCCGTGCCGGGGAGGAGGATGGGGGGGGGGTCCGTGCCGGGGAGGGGGATGGGGGGGCAAGTGAGTTGGTCCACCTGGCCAGGTGCCAGCCTCCAACAGTTGGACCCATGCGGTCCATGCCACCTGGCTGGGGGGAAGGAGGGGATATAGGCAATGATGACATGTCGTCCCCGCCCCCCCCCCCCCCCCCCCCCCCCCCCCCGCCCCCCCCCCCCAACCAGGCCGTCATGTTTTCCGATCATCCAGCGATATTGGCCGCCGTGGCGGCAGCCGCTAATGTCTATGTTGCCCTGGATGAGGAGGAGGAGGAGGAGCGTGCCAGAGAGGCGGCGCAGGCTGCCGCAGAGGGGCAGGCGGCAGCCGCCCAGGCTGGAGGGACACCTGACCGACAGGACGAGGAGGGGGAGGAGGACGTCGCGGCCCCACGGCAACGGAGGCACCCGAGGGCGCCCCGTGTGTACCGGCCCCGGCAGTCATACCAGGACCTCACGGACCGGGAATGCAGGAGGAGACTCCGGATGAGGCGGGAAACCGTGGCACACATCTGCCACCTGCTGGCACACCTGTCACCGCGTGGCACTGGCGGGGGACACCCTCTCCCCGTGTCCGTCAAGGTTACAGTTGCCCTGAACATTTATGCAACGGGGTCATTCCAGGCACCGAGTGGGGACCTGTCCGGCATATCGCAGACATCGGTGCATCGGTGCATCCGGGCAGTGACAGATGCCCTGTATGCCATGGCGCACCGCTACATCCGCTTCCCTGTGGACCGGGCCAGCCAAGATGCCCGGGCCGTGGGCTTCTCTGCCGTGGCCGGGTTCCCCATGGTCCAGGGCGCGATCGATGGGATGCACGTCGCCGTGCGGCCACCTGCAGATAACAGGGCCGTGTTCACCAATAGGAAGGGGACCTATTCGGTGAACATACAGGTGGTCTGCGACCACCGCATGATGATCCTGCAGGTCTGCGCCCGTTACCCAGGCAGTGTACACGACTCATACGTGTTGTCGCGGTCATCCATCCCCGGCATGTACGAGGGACGCCATCCCCGGCTGAGGGGCTGGTTGCTGGGCGACAGGGGCTACCCATTGCGATCGTTGCTGATGACGCCTGTACGGAGGCCACGCAATGAGGCGGAGAACCGCTACAATGATGCCCATGTAGCGACAAGGGGAGTGATAGAGAGGTGCTTTGGCGTGCTGAAACTGCGTTTCAGGTGCCTGGACCTCTCTGGGGGCGCCCTCCAGTATCGGTCAGATAGGGTCGGCCGCATCATTGTGGTGTGCTGTGTCCTGCACAACATAGCCCAACAGAGGGGCGATGTGCCGCAGGCAGAGGAGGGCGGAGTGGAGGAGCAGCAGGAAGAGGCGCAGTCCTCCCCAGATGAGGGGGATGGGGGAAATGGTCAGGGCAGACGGGCTAGACACAGGCAGGTGGCTGTCCACCGTTACCGGCTGGCCCAGCGGGCACGGGACAGACTGATAGCCGCCCGCTTCACTGACTAGATGGGCGTGGGAATCGGGTAGTATGGCCACAGACCGCACACCATGGCAACAGCCGACCACCCCCACCCCCCCACCCATCCACCCACCCAGCACCCTCACCCCCCTCCCCAACCCCACCCACCCCACCCGCATGCACACCGCCCCCCCATTGCCGATCCACCTGCGGCACAACGGCCGGGCTCACACAGTTGCGGGTGGACGCGTGTCTATTGCAGGCCATGGAGGATGATGACAACCCGCCCTGCGGTGAGCTCCTGGTTCCACATCGTTGGACTATGTCTGACCCATGGCCACAGTACCACCATCCACCCGGACCATCCCTGCATGCGGCTGTGACACTGCAGCGCACGGTCCCGTCCTCTGCCCGGGGGGATGTTGATGGCGGCCCAGGGGGAAGGGGGCAGACTCACCTGGGGCTGAGGTAAGACCACCCCTCACACACACATTTGCGCTCAACGTACATGACACCCCCGCACACTTTGGACAGAGCACAAAGGCAGCTTCTGTAGGTGTAACATTGACTTTAATAACCAAACGAGTTCATGCACGTGCCCTAGCCCCTAAAACTCATCTGTGCCCTGCACCCGTGCCAACTTACTCAGTGTCTAATTGTTTGGCCTTATGGGCCCTTTGACTACGCCTACGTGGTTCCCCAGACGGTACAACAGAACTGGAGGTGGACTCCTGTGATTCCTGCCCTCTGACACTGGATCCCTTTGGCGGCCGTTTCCTGGGGCGTCCTGGCCTAGATGGGCCAGGCTGTGGCCCGGGTGACTGGGATGGCGAGCTGCCAGACTGTCCTGCCCGTTGCCCACCCGATGCACCTGGGACGGAAGGGGGGGGGAGTACGAGGTGTCGCGGTGTTCCCGGACCTCCCTTACAGGGGGACCCGGGACGGACCACACCACCTCCTCCTCCCTCGGGGTGCCCGATGGCCCCCAGGCCTCTACATGGGTGGGGGATGCGAACGGACTGGCCATCCGACGCCCCCCCGGCATCTGGCGCTGCCAGTCCTGGAGGCCCGTGCTGGTATCGACAGGAGTCTGCAGGTTTGCAGCCATGGAGCCCAGGGGGTTGGCAAACCCTGTCTGTGACAGTGCGACGCCGGCTCGCACATGGCCACTGGCGCCGATGCCCTCAGCGATGGCCTGCAGAGACTGGGCCATGGCCTGCAGAGACTGGGCCATGGCCTGCAGAGACTGGGCCATGGCCTGCTGAGACTGGGCCATGGTGTTGAGCGCCTCTGCCATCTGGCGCTGGCACTGGCTCATGGCCTCCTGCGAGAGGGCAGCCATGTCCTGGGCCACAGACGCCGCCTGCACGGAAAGCCCCAGGCCTCGCAAACCGTTCCCCATGTCTGACACCGTCGCACCCATTGCCTCCACCGCGTACGCCACCCGTGTGGTGTCGGCCTGGGTGGCACGCATGAACGGCACCACTTCCAGCTCCTGGACACGGGTGGACTCCTCCACCTGCGACCGCAGCCGCCGCAGGCCGGCCGTCACCCCTCTTCGCTCGTCTCCGGGTCGGTGGTTGCATCGGATCTATGTGTGGGTGTGGAAACTCCAGGAACCCGGGATCCATCTGGGCGGCAGATGTTCGCTTGGGCTGGGCTGCTCTCCGACCGCCCGGCCCCTCTGCTGCTCCTACCTCCACCTGCTGTACCGGGACGGCTGTGTTGTGCGCACCAGTGAGTGTACCAGACGCCTCATCACTAAAGTGCCCAACCGAGGTGAGTGTTTCTGCGATGGTGGAGGGTGTTGGTGACAGCAGTGGCGTTGTGTCGTGCTCTTCGTCCCACTCTGAGTCCATGGCACTTTGGGGTGGGGGTTCGTCTCCACCCATCCACTCTGAGTCACTGTCCGGTATTTCGTCTTCCTGGATAGTGCTGTCCCGGGTAGAGGTGGCCTGGGTAGTGCTGTCCCGGGTAGGGGTGTCCAGGGTAGTGCTGTCCCGGGTAGTGGTGTCCTGGGTAGTGGTGTCCTGGGTAGTGGTGTCCTGGGTAGTGGTGACCTGGGTAGTGGTGTCCTGGGTAGTGGTGACCTGGGTAGTGGTGACCTGGGTAGTGGTGTCCTGGGTAGTGGTGTCCTGGGTAGTGGTGTCCTGGCTCGGCTGTGACGGGGGCCTGTGGCTGCCCCTCTCGTCGCTGGGTGGCACACGCCTGCGTCGTCGCTCCCGCACGTGACGGGGGTGTCGTCTCCCTGTTGCTCCAGGTCTCTCCGTCTCCCGTGGTGTGCGAGGGGCATCCTGCGGGCGTCGCATGCCGGAGGGTCCGGGTCTCTCCGTCTCCCGTGGTGTGCGAGGGGCATCCCGCGGGCGTCGCATGCCGAAGGGTCCGGGTCTCTCCGTCTCCCGTGGCCTCCGAGGGGCATCCTGCAGGCGGTCTGCATCTGCGGGGATGGGTGCCTCGATGTTTGCTCCTGCGATACACAATGAAGCATGCATGGTTCGACATGCAGGCAGTGATCAGGTGATATGGGGGAGGGGGGATATGGGGGAGGGGGGATATGGGGGAGGGGGGATATGGGGGTGGGGTATATGGGGGTGGGGGGATATGGGGAGGGGGGATATGGGGAGGGGGATATGGGAGAGGGGGGATATGGGGGAGGGGGATATGGGGAGGGGGGATATGGGGGAGGGGGTATATGGGGAAGGGGGATATGGGGGAGGGGGGATATGGGAGAGGGGGTATATGGGGAGGGGGATATGGGAGAGGGGGGATATGGGGGAGGGGGATATGGGGAGGGGGATATGGGAGAGGGGGGATATGGGGGAGGGGGGATATGGGGAGGGGGGATATGGGGGAGGGGGTATATGGGGAAGGGGGATATGGGGGAGGGGGGATATGGGGGAGGGGGGATATGGGGAGGGGGGTGGGGATATGGGGGAGGGGGGATATGAAGGGGATATGGGGGAGGGGGGGATATGGGCAAGACTCACCCTGGCTGCTCTGACGAGTTTGTTCACCTTCTTGTGGCACTGGGTGCCTGTCCGTGGTGTCAGGGCCGCAGCGGTGACGGCCTCTGCCACCTCCCTCCACAGACACCGGCTGTGGCGTGGGGCAACTCTGCGGCCGTGCCCGGTATGGGGGAGGGGGGATAGGGGGGATATGGGGGATATGGGGGAGGGGGGATATGGGGGAGGGGGATATGGGGGGGATATTGGGGGAAGGGGGATATGGGGGAGGGGGGATATGGGGGAGGGGGGAAATGGGGGAGGGAGGATATGGGGGAGGGGGAATATGGGGGAGGGGGGATATGGGGGTGGGGGGATATGGGGAGGGGGATATGGGGATTGGGATATGGGGAGGGGGATATGGGGATTGGGATATGGGGGGGATATGGGGGAGGGGGGATATGGGGGAGGGGGGATATGGGGGAGGGGGATATGGGGAGGGGATATGGGGGAGGGGGGATATGGGGAGGGGGGATATGGGGGAGGGGGGATATGGGGGAGGGGGGATATGGGGAGGGGGATGGCGATATGGGGGAGGGGGATATGAAGGGGATATGGGGAGGGGGGGATATGGGCAAGTCTCACCCTGGCTGCTCTGACGAGGTCGTTCACCTTCTTGTGGCATTGGGTGCCTGTCCGTGGTGTCAGGGCCGCAGCGGTGACGGCCTCTGCCACCTCCCTCCACAGACGCCGGCTGTGGCGTGGGGCAACTCTGCGGCCGTGCCCGGTATACAGAGCCTCCCTCCTCTGCTCCACTGCGTCCAGGAGGGCCTCCACATCCCGTGACTCGAACCTCGGGGCTGAGCGGCGGCCAGCCATCCAGTCGGGTGTTCCGGTCGGGTGGGGGGGAGCAGCGCGGCCTTATGAGCCTTCACGCCGTGCGGCGTGTATGACGCTGCACGGCGTGAACCACGTGCGCAAGCGCGGATCCCGTCACGTCGCTGCTAGCCCATTTCGGGCCGGAGACTTTTGAACCATTTTTCCGGCGTGACGCAAGTCAGATTTGCGCCGTTTTTTGCGCCGATCGGCAGACTTTGCGCCGATAACGGAGAATTTTGCCCCTTATTTCAAACCGAATTCTGCGGCGAACGTGATATCCATCACAGGAGAAGATGTCGAAAGCCATGAAAAAGGTGTTGGAAAGAAGGGTAGAAGTGGTAGCCCTTCCGCAGGAGAAGGTTCTGTTGGAAAGAAAAATGGTGGATGGAGCCGTGCCTATAACAGCAGAAAAGCTGACTGAGGTAATGACGCTCGTGGTCAAGAGACAATTCGACAAGCACTTTGAGAGGCAAGGAAGGGAGATGATGGACACCCCCAAAAAATCTGTCGAGGTTGTGCTGGGCCCAATCAGAGAGAGATTGGGAAGGACCTCGGAGGCAGTGAAAGAGCCTGGAGAGGTGCCGAAGAGGGTGGAGGAGATCCTGTCGTGCCATAGCAACTAAATAGTCTCGCTGGAAGCTAAGCTTCTGGTAGAGGAGGAGAGGATTAAAGGCCTAAGGGTGAAGGTCTAGGACCTGGAGAACAGGTCGAGGAGGTAGAATCGCAGATTTGTGGAGTTGGGGGAGGGAATGGAGGACCTGAGGCCAACAAAATACTTTGCCCAGATGTTTGCAAAGTCGATGGGGAGGGATGAACAGATGTCCCCTCCTGAGTTGGACAAGGCCCGCCAAGCACTTCGGCTGAGACCACAGGCGAATGAGCCACCAAAGGCGGTGATAGTATATTTCCACAGTTACCGGACGAGGGAACGGGTCCTGAAATAGGCCAAAGAAAATCGAGTTGTGAGGTGGGAAAGCAGCAGCATTCGGATTTATCAGGATGTCTGGGCAGAGCTTACAAAGAGGCGGGCTGCCTTTAATAAGGCAAAGGTGGCACTATACAAGAGCTGAGTGTGTTTTGGTAATGTGTACCCGGCGAGATTGATAGTCACGCATAACTCAAAGGATCACTTTTGCAAGATGGCGGAGGAAGTGGAGGCTTTCGTCAAAGAACAAGGACTTGGACTGAATTGAGTGGGTTTGAATGGGACTTTAATGGATGTTGATGGGATGAGATTGTTGGGGGATGTTTTAATATTTTAGTATATATGTTTGGTTAACTGGGGTTCATTGTTCTGTATTGGAGTGTATATGTTGATGGGGGAATGATGGAGGGGCCAAAGAAGTTGGGGTAATGATTAAGACAGCAATGTCGATAATATATGGCCCAAGATGGAAGGTTGAGAAGTGTAAAGACTTTGGTTTTCTTTGTAGCGGGTTGGGGGGTGGGGGTTGCGGAGGAGTTTATTTGAAAATATTTCTTTTTATTAAAACGTTTCTATTTTAAACACAATATAAAATACTATATACAGCCCCAAAACCTAACCTGACCCCTCCCAAAGACTAACCCCTCTACCCTTCCCCTGCCCCTCATCCCGCAGAAACTAATGGTGACCAGCTCTTTGAGATACACAAGAAACGGCTGCCATCTCCGGTAAGACCCCTCAGTTGCTCCCCTCACTGTATATTCACCTTCTCGAGGTACAGGAACTCCATCAGATCTTCCAGCCACACTGAGATACTGGGTGGAGAAGCAGACCTTCAGGGTTTTTTTGTATATATGCGCAGGGTTAAGGCCAGGCGGGAGGAGAAGATAGTGCCCATTTTGGATGACGAAGTAAGGAGTGAAGGAAATCAGCGAAGGCCAGAACATAGGCCCCTGCACCCATCTGCAGTTCTGGCGAGTCTGACACCACAAATATGGCCACTCAGGGACAGGGCTCCAGCTCAATTTTCAGAATCGCTGACATGCTGCTTCAGAAGGAGACCCAAAAGCACACAAGCTTGGGGTAAGAACAGAACATGTGCACATGGTTGGCCAGAACCCCCGCACAGCATTCGCACTTGCCCTCCACCCCTGCAAAGAAAACTCATTCTGGACCTAGTCAGGTGCACCCTATAAACTACTTTGAGTTGGATTAAACTAAGCCTCATGCATGAGGACGTGGAATTCACCCTTCTCAGGGCCTCGCTCCATGCCTCGTCAGCTAAAATGGACCCTAATCCCTCCTCCCACCTGGCCTTAATCCCCTCCACTGACACTGAATCCTCTGACACAATGTCCCTAAATATCAGAAGGGCTCCCTTCCTCTGACCCTGTGAGCGAAAGAACCCTCTCAATTAGAGAGATTGGCGGCGCCATGGGGAATGTCGGAAAATTCGGCTTTGCAAACTTACAAATATCTGAATAAGTCAGGTTGTGAGAGCCCAAACGTCTCTGACAGTTCCTCTAAACTGGCAAGCCGCCGATGGGAGCCATCGACCTGCATCCCGTGATACTCTGGAGCTCGAGTCCGGGAAAGACACTGTCTTTCTGTCACAGCAGCCTCCAACACCCCTCCACCATCCCAGAGACACTCACTTCAGTTGGACCCTATAATGAAGAGGCTCCTGGGACACTATCTGGTGCTCACCACTCTCCAGTACATCAAATGGAGGTAGGAACCCCGAGGGGCCAATGGCGGAGGGCGCGTTGACCCCAGGGATGAACTGCCGTCCAGGCTGGTTTCGGACTTCTGAAACGAGCAACGAGCAGTCCCATTGATTATGGAAATGCAGTCGAGGAGCCGGGGACTACATGAATGGTTGTTTGCGAGCATCCAGTACCTACAGGTGCAGTTGGAGGAGTCCAATCGCGTGCAGGAGCAGGTGGTGGTGCCCACCATGCGTGCCACCCAGGCCAACACCGCACGGGCAGCATCTGTGGTGGAGGCCTTGGAAGCGAAGGTTTTGGCCATGGGTCAACATGTTCACGGTATGGGGCAGTCAGAGCAGGCGGTGGCCGATGTCCAGGTCAGAACATCCCTGTCACAGGCAGCCATGTACCAGAGCCACCTGGACATTGCAGTGGCGCTCTAGAGCGTGGCCCAGTCACAGCGGACCATAGCTGAGAACGTTGGTGGCATTGCCCAGGTGCTGGCTGACGTGGCACAGATGCAGAGGGAGGTGACCAAGTCTCAGAGGGAGATGGCGCAGTCACTGGCTGATGTGGCACAGACCCAGAAGGTGGTGACACAGTCATCGGGTGATGTGACGCAATCCCAGACGAGGGTGATCTACTCCCTGTGCTCCATGGTCGTGAGCATGCAAACCCTGGTCAAGACGAGAGCTGGCCTCCAAGACTGGCAGCGCCATCTGGGGGGGAGCCTCAGGGGTTAGAGCCGCTCGCACCCCCATCTCATGGAGTAGTCGGGGGTCATCGAGCACCGCGAGGGAGGAGGAGTATAGTGTTAGGGGCTAGGGCACAAACCTGTATATACCTGTTCACATGAAACACCTGTGCACAACATTAAAACCTGACTCAGTGCTCTGTCAGAAGAGTGTGGGGGACAGGCTGGTCTGGACTGGCCACAGAGGGGGTGCAGGGGGGTGGCGGGGGTGGGGGAGGGGGGAATGGATGGACGTTATGACTGGACTTGGCCCAGGGACCGCAGTTCAGCCAGTACTCACCACTGTTGTTCCACCCATCCCCCCCTCAACAGTTCCCACCCCCGCTACCCCTGGGGTTCAATGGGACTATGTGATGGAAATGCCAGCTCGCATGCAGGGTTCACCCAGGTGGGTGGTGTAAAGTGCTACCTTGGCAGGAGTCAGGCATTGCCGAACCGTGTGGAGTACCGTGTGGAGTGCATCACAGAGCGGGTTGTCATCATCCTCGATCCCATGGACCAGACTCGTTGTTCCTGCCAACCCAGGGCCCACACCCTGTAGTGAAGCAGGTAGGAATCATCCCCTGGACCCGGAGCATCTCGGCGATGGCGGCAAACCCTGCTGCCTGGGCATTCTGGTGGGCTCAGTCCACATTCAAGTGGATGTATCGAGCCGCCTGGGCATATAGGACCTCTGAGATGGCACGGATGCACCTGTCACCGAGCTCTGTGAGATCCCTGCCACGTCTCCACTCGGCGCCTGGAAGGACACCGTGGCGTAAAGGTTCAGGGCAACCGTCTCCTTGACGGTCACCAGGAGAGGGTGTCGTACCCCATTCCCCCTCAGTGCCAGGTGTGCCATGGTCTGGCAGATATGTCGCACTGTCCCTCTGTTGAGCTGGAGACTTCGACGGCATGCCCGGTGCAGCCTTGAAAGACAGGCGCTGCTAGCTCAAACAAGGCCTCATGTGGTGCCTCCTTTGCACCTCCTCCTCCTCGGCCTATTGGTAGGCTGGCTCGCCATCCTCACCGGCTGCCTCCTGTTCCTCTGGAGCACGCTCCGCTGCTGCAGCTTCCTCCTCCGCGAGCAGCTCCGGCTCATACAGTCACAGTGCAACCCCCAGGGCTGCGGCGACGAGGAGGAAGGCCACCATTGCTGGTTGAATTCCAATACCCATTGTCTGCAGGGGGTGAAAGGCCATCATGTTAGCATGGTCTGCACCCCTTGCAGACAATGGATATCAGACCCTGCCCCCTCATGTCCCCCTCTTCCCACACTTTCCTCCCTGATTACCGCACCCCAGCTCCGTCGGTGTCCAGCACCGTGGGGACCGCTGGCGCACGTCCCTGCTGCCAGGGGTACCGTACAGGTGCCGGAAAGATGGCGCATGCCTGAACATCCCGGTCCCATGGGTGGTCACCCCTCATCCACCCCCCCTCGAAGCGTTTCTAACCCTTCCACTCTCTCCCTCATCAGCCATGGAAACAGCGCCTGTTTCCCGATTTTTAAAAGCACAAGTGAACCTCGCCATCGAGAATTGCCCCCGGCGGAGGTGGTGCATCGCGGAGCCCCCGGAGAATACCAGGTCAGGTCTGCTAATATTAATCAAACGCATTTATTGTGCGTGTGAAGTGGAACATTGATGGCAGTGTTGAGGCACCAGAGAATTGCAATTTGGCGTGAACCCGGCTTTGGCCACGATTTCGGCATCAAGCCCGATTAGTCACCCAAACACCATTCCCGATTTTGGTGTCACCGATGGTGAATCCTGACAAATATTTCAGACAGTATTGCACTCTAGCAGCTGCCTGCAGTGTGGGCACAGAGTGGGATTTGAATCAAAGGCGAGACTGTTATCACTGAGTCTCAGCTGACAGTGAAATAGCCCAAATATGGTAAGATATCTGGAGTTGCACTTGTTATAAAACATTTGTATGAGAAGTTATTATGTTCTTTCAGATCGGAACTGAGGAATTTGCATATTAAAATTCTGAAAATTAGAAAAGTTCATGGAAGTATTTGGTGATTCGGACTGAAAGTTGGTGAAATCAACCGGGAGTGGTTCTGCCCCCACATGTTCAGCTCAGTTTGCTCAGTGGCGCAGACATGAGCAATGTGCATACAATGAGGACACTGCTGTCATTTGAAATGTCATTGAGCAGACCTTTAGGGTGCTAAACAATGCTTCTGCTGCCAGGACCAAGCTGGACAGCTCGGCATTTCTTGCCAGAGTATGTACCATGATTCATGCTCTGCTCTGCTGAATCCTATACAATGTCTCCAACATGATGGCACAGTCCATGCCACCAAATACACAGCAAACAGCTGAAGAGGAGGAAGACAGGAAGCAACAACCACAGTGGCTTTCAGCCTGGCCTGTCTGTTATCAACTCATCTGATTGTTGTACCAGTCAACGTAACACCAATCAGACCCACTTGTCAAGTTCCTCTGTCTCTGATCATCAGAGTGCCCTCTTGATCACAAAACTGAAATAAAAACCACAAAAAACAACTTTAGAAGAAAAACCGTTCAATATTCCAGTAAAAAGGCAATTAATAATAATAACAATAATCTTCATTATTGTCACAAGTAGGCTGACATTAACACTGCAATGAAGTTACTGTGAAAAGTCACTAGTCCCCACACTCCGGCGCCTGTTCGGGTACACAGAGGGAGAATTCAGAATGTCTAATTTACCTAACAAGCACGTCTTTCGGTTCATGTGGGAGGAAACCAGAGCGCCCGGAGGAAACCCACGCAGACACGGGGAGAATGTGCAGACTCTGCACAGACAGTGACCCAAGCCGGGAATCGAACCTGGGACCCTAGTGCTGTGAAGCAACAGTTCTAACCAATGTGCTACAGTGCCGCCTGTCTTTATGCACCTGTCTTCCATGTGCCATTGCATTGCCTGTCTGGGTGTTTCTATGCGATAGTTGCTGAGTTTCACAGAGGACTTTGCAGGATGACCTCCAGCAGCTCTGGCCAAGAAGGCCCAGCTGCAGACTCACCATCTCACCATGGACGGTAACGTCTGGGCTAGGCAGGAGCAGGGGCACTGGTGCTGTGGTAGTGAGGGCAGGACAAACGCTACCATTCTGAGAGAGGGCAGCAGGTTCACTCTTCACCGAGCCTCAGTATTCCTCATGATGGGTTGGAGGACTGGAGGAAGGGAAAGTCGGAAGGATTAGCTGTGAGTATATCACTTCTTCAGTTTCAGCTCCTCAGTGCCCACTGCCTCAGTTCTGGCTACTCTAATGATGATAAGCACTGTCTCTCACATTGGGATGAGGACATTCAGCCAGGCCTGTTCCTTGGTGGTTATGTACTGCTGCCTACAGTTATGCAGCGTCTTGTGAGAGAGGGCAGTATATCAGTGAATGTGGCGCAACCTGTTTGGGTGATTTATTTTATTCTTTCACGGGACATGGATAGCGCAGGCTGGGCCAGCATTTTTATTTCCCGTGCCTAATTTCCCTTGAGAAGGTGGTGATGAGTTCCCTTCTTGAAACCGCTGAAGTCCATGTGGTGTAGGTACACCCACAGTGCTGTTAGGGAGGAAGATCCAGGATTTTGACGCAATGACAGTGAAGGAATGACAATATATTTCCAAGTTAGGAGAGGGTGTGGTTTAGAGAGGAAATTCCAGGTGGATTTGTCCTTTTTCCTTCTAGATGGTAGAGTTTGTGGGTTTGGAAGGTGCTATTGAAACATTGGTAACTTCCTGCAGTACATCCTGTAGATAGTACACACTGCTGCTATTGTGCGACAGTCATGGGGGGAGTGAATTTTTGTGGAAGGGGGAAAAATCAAGCAGGCTGCTTTGTCTTGGATGGTGTCGAGTTTCTCGAGTGTTTTTGGGGTTTCAGTCGTGCAGGTAAGTGGAGAGTTTTCCTTTACACTTGTGCCTTGCAGACGGTGGACAAGCTTTGAGGAATCAGTCAGTGAGTTTCTCTCTGTAGAATTCCCAGCCTTTGATCTGCTCGTGTAAACACAGTGGGCTGGACTCACCGTTTTTGAGGCTAAGTGCCGACAGCCGTGTGAGAATTGTGGCGTTTTACAATGCCAAAATCGGTGCCGAAGCCTCACCGATCCTGTGACCGGTGAGGGGCTAGCAGCCATGCCAAGTAAATCATAGAATTATAGAATCATAGAATTAGAATCATAGAATTTACAGTGCAGAAGGAGGCCATTCGGCCCATCGAGTCTGCACCGGCTCTTGGAAAGAGCACTCTACCCAACCCCCCCACCCTATCCCCATAACCCAGTAACCCCACCTAAGACTGAGGGCAATTTTGGACACTAAGGGCAATTTATCATGGCCAATCCACCTAACCTGCACATCTTTGGACTGTGGGAGGAAACCGGAGCACCCGGAGGAAACCCACGCACACACGGGGAGGATGTGCAGACTCCGCACAGACAGTGACCCAAGCCGGAATCGCACCTGTGACCCTGGAGCTGTGAAGCAATTGTGCTATCCACAATGCTACCGTGCTGCCGGCTCCAACGATATAAACAGCTGGAGAATGGCCAGGTCCATGGCCGCGCATACGCACGGCGACAACCTACAGTCATGGAGGGAGTGAATGTTTGTGGCCATAAAACATGTCGCCGGCCGTGCACGGACCCGACCTGCCAAATAGTGACCTATCAGGCCACTCAGTGGCCACTACCTGGCCACCCCCCCACCAGACCCCAGCCCTGACGGCAGCCCAGCTCCCGGCTGACAGTGGCGGCACTGGACACAGTCCGCAGTCGCCACGTCGGATTCCCGACTGCTGAGGCCACACGTCCCCCACGCGATCGGGAACTCAGCCCATCGGGAGTGGAGCATCAGGGGATGGCTTCAGGTGATGCGCTAATGCCGTTCCAACGGCCTGCGACGCGATGATGCCATTTCAGAGAGGGCAGAAGATAGAAAACCGGAGTCATATCGGCGTGGCGCTACCAATTTGGGTGTCGGAAGGAATTGTCCGCCTGATCACCGTTTACGATAACGCCGTCGGGGAACGGTGAATCCCGCCCCGTATTTATATGGCTGATCCAGTTCAGTTTCTGGTCAACGGAATCTCCAGGATGTTGTTAGTGGGGAATTCAACAACAATTAAATCCCCTCTTGTTGGAGATGGTCAGTGCCTGGCATTTCTGTGGTGTGCATGTTACTTGCCACTGATCAGCCCAAGCCTTGATATTGTCCTGGTTTTGCTGCATATGGGCATGGACTGCTTTATTATCTGATGAGTTGTGGATGGTGCTGAACATTGTGCAGTCATCTTCTGATTTTATGATGGATGGTCATTGATGAATCCGTTGAAGATAGTTGGACTACCCTAAGAAACTCCTGCAGTGATGTCCTGGGACAGAGATGATTGACCTTCAAGAATCACATCCATCTTCCTTTATGCTAGGTCTGACTCCAGTCAGTGGAGGATTTTCCCCGATTCCCAGTGACTCAAGATTTATTAGGGCTCTTTGGTATCACATTTGGTCAAATGCTGCCTTAATGTCAAAGGCAATCACTCTCACTTCGGGTGAGATTGTCCCATAACTGGCCGGATGGCCCGAAGCCGTCGCCAAGAGCGGCGCGAGCCACTCCGGCGCCGGGCCAGCTGGAAGTTGTGGAATCCTCCGCACTTCCGGAGGCTAGGCCGGAGGCAGAGGGGTTGGCGCTGTGCCAACCGCGCCAAAAGGGCCGTCGCGAGTTGGCGCATGTGCAGAACCGTCAGCGTGGTTTCCGCGCACGCGCAGACCGGCCGATGTGTTCCTGCGCATGCGCAGGGGGGTTCTTCTCCGCGCTGGCCATGGCGAAGCCCTACAGAGGCAGAAGGAAAGAGTGCACCCACGGCACAGGTCTGCTCGCAGATCTGTGGGCTCCAATCACGGGCCTGGCCACCGTCGGGGCCCCCCCGGGGCCAGATCCCCCCGCGCGCCCCCGAGGACCCACCTAGCTGGCCTACAAGCCAGGTCCAACGTGATGGACCATGTCCATTTCACATCGGCGGGACTGGCTAGGAAACGACGGACGCTTGGCCCATCGGGGCCCGGGGAATTGCCAGGGGGGGGCTGCTGCCAACGGCCCCCGACTGGCGTGCCGTAAACCCCGCCCCCGCCCGAAAACCAGTACCGTAGAATACGGCAGCCGGCGTCGGAGCAGGATTTGCGCCGCCCTCTGGGAGGAGGTTAACGAGGAAATTAGACTAAGGCGAACCAGTAGATGTGATCTATTTGGATTTCCAGAAGGCCTTTGACAAGGTGGCGTACAGAAGGCTGCTTAATTAGATAAGAGCCCACAGTGTTATTGGCAAGGAACTGTCATTGGTAGAGGATTGGCTGACTGGCAGAAGGCAGAGAATGGAGATAAAGGGGTCGTTTTCAGGATGGCAGGCAATGACTAGTGGTATTCCGCAGTGTTCAGTGTTGGCACCACAACTATGGATGTTTCCACCAGTAGGAGAAGCTAATAATAATAATATTAGTGTCACAAGTCGGCTTACATTGACACTGTAATAAAGTTACTGTGAAAAACCCCTAGTCACCACACTACGGAGCTTGTTCGGGTACACTGAAGGAGAATTCAGCATGCCCAATTCACCTAACAAGCACATCTTTCAGGACTTGTGGGAGGAAACCGGAGCACCCGGAGGCAACCCACGCAGACACAGGGAGAACATGCAGACTCTGCACAGATAGTGACCCAAGCTGTGAATCGAACCCGGGTCCCTAGCGCTGTAAAGCAACAGTGCTAACCACTGTGCTAACGTGCTGCCCATAACCCAAACCCAAGTAGAACTAGAAACTAGAACCCGAGAGCACAGCGTCAGACAGAGGGGCTGAGATGAGGAGGAATTTCTTCAGCCAGAGGGTGATGAATCTGTGGAACTCCTTGCCACAGAAGGCTGTGGAGGCCGAGTCACTGAGTGTCTTTAAGACAGAGATAGATAGGTTCTTGATTAATAAGGGGATCAGGGGTTATGGGGAGAAGGCAGGAGAATGGGGATGAGAAACATATTAGCCATGATTGAATGCTGGAGGAGTTTCAATGGGTCGAATGGCTTAATTCTGCTCCTATATCTTATGGTTTTACGGTGTACAGGATATACCTGGGAAGTTTTCCACATTACCGGGTAGATGCCAGTGTTGTAGCTGTACTGGAACAACTTGGCTAAGAGCTCAGCCAGTTCTGGAGCACGTCTTCAGTAGTATTGTTGGAATATTGTTGAGGCCTTTCCAGTATCCAGTGTCTACCTCCTTTTCTTGATATCACTTGGAGTGAGGGAAAATGGTTGAAGACTGGCGCATGTGATGGTGGGAACCTCCGGAAGTGGCCGAGGTGGATCATCCACTCAGCACTTCTGGTTGAAGATTGTTTTTTTATAAAAATATTTTTATTAAATGTTCAATATTTTAACATTTTTTCAAAGAATAAACACAAACCCAACACAAATCAACCTCCCCAAACTACCACCCAAAGTGTAAGATAAACAAACCCCATCTCTTGTGGAACCCTTCATCTGCCCCTCACAGAGAAAATTTCCCTTCCTCAAGGACAGGATTCCATTAGATCCCCCAGCCACACCGAGGCACAGGGGGGAGAAACTGACCTTCACCCCAACAGGACCCATCTGAAAGCGGTCAATGAGGCGAGGGGTAAGACATTCACCCCTGCACCCGTCTGCAACTCTGGCAGGTCTGACACCCCGAATATGGCTGCCACAGGACCAGGCTCCAAATCTATGTGTAGAACCTCTGACATGGTGCTATAAAGCACCCATCTGCAACTCTGGCAGGACCAGAGCATATGATCATGACAAGGGGAGACTATCCCATGGCAACCTTCACCCTCCCCACCAAGCTCGTGAAATTGAGCTTACAAAGCCGTGCCCAATCCTGAACCACCTGCACCCCCAGATACCTAAAATGAGTTGTCACCACCTGGAATGATAACCCCCCCCCCCCCCACACCTATCCCTGCACCTGGAGAAGACACCACAAAATACTCACTTTTCCCAAAATTCAATTTGTGCCCCGAAAACGCCTCAAACCTCCTTAGCAAACCCATTATATCCCTCACCGAAGAGATTTGTTCCGAGATGTACAATAGCAGATCGTCCATCTACAGAGGCGCCCTGTGCTCCACTATCCTCTTCCATAAGTCCAAAATCCTCTTCACAATGGCCTAGGGCTCTTGCCAGCACGAGCAGAAGGGGGAACATAGGGCATCCCTGCCTCGTTCCTCAAAATAGTGGGAAGTACCCCAAATTCATATCGTTCATTCGTACACAGCTGTCGGATTCTTGTACAGCAATTTCACCAATGCCACAAAGTTAGGCCCAATCCCAAATTTCTCTAACACTGCAAAAAGATAGCTCCACACCATCCTGCCAAAAACATTTTCTCCACATCTAACACCACCACCACCTCCAACTTCCTTCCTTCTTCAGAGAAGGCACCACATTCAGCAGTCGCCGCACATTCGACGACAGCTGCCAGCCCTTAGCAAACCCTATCTGATCCTCCCCCACCACCTTTGAGAGGCACTCCTCCAATCTAAGCACCAGAACCTTTGCCAATATCTTAGCATCTACGCGCAGTAGAGAAATGGGCCTGTACGACCCACACCCTACCGGATCTTTCTCCTTTTTCAGTAATAGTGAGGTGGATGCCTTCCCCATTGTCTCCAGCAATACTCCCCTACCCTTTGCATCCTCAAATATTTATACCATCAGCGGTGCCAACTTATCCTTCATTTTATTCTCAAATTCCACTGGAAAACCAACAGGCCCCCAACTGCATCTTCTCTATTGTGCCTGCACTTCTTCCACCCCCATTGGTTCCTCTAGTCCCACCCTCTCCTCCTCCCCCACCTCCAGACACTTCAGTCGCTCCAGATACTCCCTCATATCCGACGTATCCTCTGGTAGCTCCGGCTATACAAGTTCCGATAAAAGTCTTCAAATGCCTTATTCACCTGCTCCGATGCCACGACCAGCCTGCCTATCCCATCTTTAAACCGTACAATCTCCCCCGCTGCCGCCTGCCGACGGACCTGGCCCAGCAGCAATCGACTGGCCTTCTCTCCATACACATAAATGACCCCCCCTCACTCGCCTCAGTGCCAAACCACCCTCCCCGTGGAAAGAAGATCAAACTTCGCCTGTAACTCCTTCTTCCTCACAAAAAGTCCCTGTTCCGGGTCTTCCACATATCTCACATTTACTTTGCAAATCTCCTCTAACAACCACTGCTGCTCCTACCCTGCCACCCTATCCACCATCGCCTTGAACAAAATGACCTCGCCCCTCACTACCACCTTCAACACCTCCCAGACCACTGACAGCAAAACCTTCCCATTCTGGTTAAATCCCACATACTCCTCAATCAACTTCCCCATTTTGGTGCAAACATTCGGGTCTGCCATCAAACCCACATCTGTGCTGGTCCCTTCTCCAACACCACATCCACCCAGATGAAGCATGGTCTGATATCACGATTGCCGAATAATCTACCTTCCTCACATCAGCTAGCAGCACCTTCCCCACCACAAAAAAGGTCGGTCCTCAAATACACCTAATCCACCGTTGGAAAAAACGAATATCCCGCGGAAGTAAAAACTTCTACCCCTCCCATCTCCTTCATAAACCCGACCACCACCTTCACTCCTCCTGAAGGGGCCAACGAGTTTGGATGAGACTATCCACCTTTAGGTGTCATGTGAATGTCCCTTTAAGAAAAGTGTGCTTTATCAAATGGCTGCAGTGATGTCATTGTGTGGTTTGAGCTGGAAGCTCTTTTTGGCACTGTGTTTAGTTTCGCTTTCAGTTGGAGAGCTGTATTCAAACCAAGCAGATGTGTGTATTGATCGCTCTCTCTGCAATCTAAAGAATGCCTCCAAAACACTTGATGATTTCAAAGTAATACCCGTTTCTGTAAGGAATTCAAACCTACTGTCTTTGTTAAAAAGGGTTTTTCGACTTATGGATGTTGTTTGGAAAGTTATTAAGGGTTACCTATAGTGTACTGTATCTGTGGGGATTATTTGTGTCACAGTAGTCGATAAACTGTTTACTGTGTGTTTATAAAAATGTTAACTGGATTCATAGAATAAACATTGTTTTTGTTTTTAAAATATTTTTAGTTCTCTGTCGCACCACACCTGTAAAGTGGGCCCTTGTGCTCCACATAACCAAAATCTATTAAATGTTGTGAGTCAGGTGAACTCCATGATACTTTGGAGTTCTCTAAACCCTGTTTTCCAGTCCCGTCCTCCCCCCACCCCCCCGCCCCACCTCCCTCCCCGCCCCCGGTATCAACTATTGAGAATCCAAATCTGGAATGGCAGCCAACATTTTCTTCACAAAACCCAGCGTCGTCCCATCTGTAGAAGCCAGGTATTTCTAATACAACTAATATATGTAAAAGATAGCTTTTTAAGCATAAATATTAAGCCTCAGTTTTAAATTAAGGATTGAAGAGACACATATTCTGCAAATTCATTTTACATAGTTTTAAAGTAACACCGAAGTCTGATAAAACAGACAGTCTTGAATACATTTTTCAAAACAGTGTCCAAGGACAGAGAAGACCCATAACAACATTGCCTGATAAGATAACATGAAGGCTCCATTGTTATAATAGCCTGAACCACATTCTACAACTTATAAGGCTGAAACATTTTAGATTATTGGTGTAGTTTTAAAATGGACAGTTTACAAGACATTGAATCAAATATATATTTGATTCCAACTTTCTCAAAACATAATAATTCCATAGAAGCAGCATAATTCACTTTGATAAATTGAAACAGCCTTTGATTTATATTTTGCAAGTCATTTGCAATAGCCAAGCCAGCATATTTTGGCTTTGAAAGCACCATATTGCATTCTTTAACATACACAAGTATGTAGATACGCAATAATTAGAAGTAATGTTACATATTGAAGATGGATGGCTTGCCGTCAAATCAAATGTGTTAGAGTCTAACCCAAACGAATTAGGATTATATTGGGGTGTGATTAGATGATTTAAGACAGATATGAAAGGATATAACTGAAGAAGTTTTGGCCCGCCATTTTGGAGCTTTTTTTCAAGGTTTTGAGTTTGAGATTTTTAGTTTGTTAGTTTTTGCTTTGTTGGTTTGAAGCTGAAGATTGGCTCTCTGGCTCTCTCTCTCTTTTTCATATTTCATTTTCAGTCTTTGAATTTTAAAAGTTATTGTTGAGCTGTTTGCCTAAGCAAGAAGATAAGTCTGTGATTCTTTTAAAAGCTTCAAATTGTCTACGAATTGCCTTTTGAATGACTTTCAAATTGTAATCAATAGAAGACAAATAAAACAATTCCTATTGGCACCTGAGAAGTTTTAACTTAAATTTCTACTGCGTTCCAGTAATTGCAGAGTGCTGCTGGTAACCGAATGGTAGAAATCCTTCACCAGCTCAGGGCATATACACTAAAAAGCACCACCAGTCTCCCTTCCAATGCACCCATTACTATTACGTACCTGTCCCCTGGTCCGCCACCACCTTCTCCATCTGGAATGTTACTCATTTGCCCAGTACTATTGCCACCCCAGGGCCTGGCTGACGATCCCTGTGAATGCTTCAGCCTTATATTTTGCAATGATGTGCTGGGCTCCTCCATCATTGATGATGGGATATTTGTGGAACCTTCTCTCGAGTTATTTATTCAATAGTCTACCAACAATGATGATTAGATGTGACAGGACTGCAGATCTTACATCTGATTAATTGGTTGTGGGATGCCTTAGCTCTGTCTACCACTTTCTACTTTGTCTGTTTGACATGCACGTAGACCTGTAGCTTCACCAGTTTGACATTTTTTTGGTTGACTGGTGTTTATCCTGGCATACCCTCCTGCACTCTTGTTGAACCAGGGTTGATTCCCTGACTTGCTGTTAATGGTAACATAGGGGATATGCTGGGTCATGAGGTTACAGATTGTGATATAATTCTGCTGTGATTGGTAGTCTAATGCATGTCCAATTTTGAGTTACTAGCTATGTTTGAAATCTATCCTATTTAGCATGGTAGTAATGCCACACAACACAATGGAGGGTATCCTGAATGTGAAACTAGGTCTTTGTCTCCAAAAGGATTGTGTGGTGGTCACATCTACCGATACAGTTATGGACAGATTTGTATGTGGCAGGTCGATTGGTGAGGATGAGGTCAAGTTGTTTTTTTTCCTTTTGTGATTCCCTTACTGGGCTGCAGACCCAGTCAAGCAGCTACGTCATTCAGGACCTGGCCAGCTCTGTCAGTAATGGTGCCACTGGGCCACTCTTGGTGATTGACATTGAAGCACCCCACCCAGAGTACACTCTGTGCCTTTTCTACCTTCAGTGCTTCCTCCAAGAGGTGTTCAACATGGAGGAGTATTGATTCATCAGCTGAGGGGGGAACGGTATGTTGTAATCAGCAGTTCCCTTCCCCATGTTTGCCCTGACCCCATGGGGCATGATGGGGTCCAAAGTCGATGTTGCCAGGGCAGTTTCCCATTGTACACCAATGTACAATGTGCCGCTGCCACCCTTGCTGGGTCTGTCCTATTGGTGGTAAGTGTTATAACCTGCCTACTTACGATTGGCTGGGGACTAATGACTATCCCACAATCCTATGGGAGTATGAACTTCCCCTATGAGGGGGGTGGAGAAACTCCTAGTATAAATAAGCTGGTCAGTTCAGGAACCAGGAGGAAGGAGAAGGTAGCAAGGGAAGTTACTGCTACTGTTATGTATATATTGTTATAGTAATTAAACGTTATTATTTTGTATCCTTAAAACTCGTGCTGGATTCTTCGTGGCCCTTACAAAACTGGCGACGAAGGTAAAAGTGAATAGCTGTCTATACTGCTGAAGCCACCTCCCTGGATTTTTGTTGGATACAGGTTGGAAGTTGTTTTCTATTGTACAATGCCTCTGTACGGACGTTTGGATGTTTTTGATGCTGCGCTGGAAAGCTGGAACCAGTACACACAACGGATGCGTTACTATTTCCGGGCAAACAATATCACTGAAAACGAGCGCCAGGTGGTCATATTGCTCACCGCCTGCGGGCCGCATACGTTTGGGGTGATTAGGAGCCTTATGTACCCAGCTGCGCCGGACACCAAAACGTTTGACGAACTTGTGAATATAGTGGGGCAACACTTTAACCCAACCCCGTCCACGATAGTCCAGCGTTACCGGTTTAATACCGCTGAGAGGACCCCTGGAGAATCCCTTGCCGATTTTTTATCCAGGCTACGCGGGATTGCGGAATACTGTGACTATGGTGAGACCTTGTCAGAATGTTACGCGACCGTTTGGTTTGCGGTATTAACAATGCAGAAACCCAGAGAAAGTTGTTAGCGGAGCCAACATTGACTTTTCAACAGGCAATACAAATAGTCTTGTCCCGAGAGAGCGCAGAGCGAGGAGTACAGGAGCTACAGGGAATGGAAGTGCATGCCTTGGGGCGCAACCCTTTCCGCCCAAAAACATCCCCCCGCACTCCTGCGGTACCTTGGGCGAGGCAACGACGGGACCGCGCCAGTGGCCATCGGACATTCCTCCCCGAAGGGAGCCTTCTCCAGAGCCAATGGATGAGGAGCCATGTCCGTGTCAGACTTGTAGGCGCCAACCCCGTCGCGGACGGCGGTCCTGGGGACGCCAGAGGCGCCGTCGTTCCGACCGAAACTGGGATCAGCCCAGGGGCTGTAACTGGGACCAGCCCAGAGGCCGTACCTTCCATGTGGATGAACCTGCGGCGACCACTCCTGAGGACGTGGAGACGGAGGACGACTGCCTGCAGCTGCATTGTGTGGCAGCTCCCCGTGTGGCCCCCATTAAGGTGACAGTACGGGTCAATGGCCACCCGCTGGAGATGGAGTTGGATACTGGCGCAGCTGTCTCCGTGATCGCCCAGAGGACATTCGACCGCATCAAGCAGGGTATACAGACCCTTACATTAACTGACTCACAGGCCAGGTTGGCCACCTACACGGGGGAACCACTGGACATTGCAGGAACTACAATGACCCCTGTTGTCTATGGACGTCAGGAGGGGCGTTTCCCACTTATCGTAGTGCGTGGCCATGGGCCCAGCCTGTTGGGTCGGGACTGGTTGCGCCATTTGCGGTTGCAATGGCAGCACATCCTCCAAACAGTTTCTGGAGGGTTGACTGAGGTGCTAGGACGATACCCAGAGGTATTCCAGCCTGGTTTGGGGAAAATAAAAGGGGCCGTAGCCCGTATCCAAGTTGAACCAGGAGCCACGCCGCGCTATTTCCGGGCGCGCCCAGTGCCTTACGCTGTTCTCGAGAAGGTAGAAGGGGAGCTCACTCGTTTGGAGAGTTTGGGTATTATCAGGCCCGTCCGTTTTGCTGACTGGGCAGCACCAATTGTACCAGTAATGAAGCCAGATGCCACAGTTCGCTTGTGTGGCAACTATAAACTTACAGTGAATACAGTTTCCCGACTCGATCGATACCCAATGCCTCGCATAGAGGATCTCTACGCGAAACTTGCAGGTGGACTCTCATTCACAAAATTAGATATGAGTCACGCCTACCTGCAGTTGGAGCTGGACCCTGCCTCCCGACCATATGTAACAATTAACACACACCGGGGCCTGTATGAATATACACGGTTGCCCTTTGGAGTATCCTCTGCCTGTGCAATTTTTCAACGTGTTATGGAGGGCATTTTGAGAGGTTTACCACGTGTGGCTGTCTACCTAGATGACGTGTTGATTACAGGGACATTGGAGCAAGAGCATTTGGAAAATCTGGAGGCTGTCCTTAGACGCCTTTCGGAGGCTGGAGTCCGTTTACGTCACACAAAGTGCGTATTTCAGGCAAAAGAAGTAGTCTACCTAGGTTATCGGGTGGACTGCGAGGGTCTGCACCCCGTTGCAGAGAAGGTGCGTGCAATTGAACATGCCCCACCCCGACTGACACTTCGCATCTTCGTTCTTTTCTCGGTCTCGTAAACTATTACGGGAAGTTCCTCCCCAATCTGGCAACTACGCTGGCCCCCTTACACCTGCTGCTAAAGAAAAATCACACCTGGGTTTGGGGTCAGCCGCAAGAAACCGCTTTCCGGCGGGTAAAGCAACAATTGTCGTCGTCTGGGTTACTAACCCACTATGATCCGGGAAAGCCTTTGCTCGTCACATGTGATGCATCCCCGTATGGTATTGGGGCTGTCCTGTCCCACAAGATGGAGAACGGGGCCGAGCGACCGATAGCTTTCGCCTCCCGCACATTGACTGCAGCGGAGAAAAAGTACGCGCAGATTGAGAAGGAGGGCCTGGCAGTGGTTTTCGCGGTGAAACTCTTCCACTAGTATGTGTACGGCTGCCATTTCACTATCGTGACTGATCATAAGCCCCTGCTGGGACTCTTCAGTGAGGATAAGCCAATACCACCCAATGCTTCTGCACGGATCCAGCGCTGGGCTTTGTTGCTTGCTGCATCCGAGTATTCTCTGGAGCACAAACCAGGTACGCAGATAGCAAATGCCGACGCACTGAGCCGATTGCCTTTATCGACCGGCCCCATGTCGACCCCCACGACCGGTGAGGTGGTTGCAACCCTAAATTTTATGGACACCTTGCCTGTCACGGCATCACAGATCCGTGAGTGGACCCAGACGGAGCCAGTCTTGTCAAAGGTTCGGCACATAGTCCTGTATGGTGGGCAGCATAGACAGCTCCCAGGCGAGTTGCGGGCATTTTCCTCCAAGCTGTCAGAATTCAGCGTGGAAGACGGCATCCTCTTGTGGGGGACGCGTGTGATTGTCCCGGAAAAAGGCCAGGAGCTGATATTATCAGACTTGCACAATGGGCATCCGGGCGTGACCAAGATGAAAATGTAGGCCCGGAGTTATGTCTGGTGGCCAGGCCTCGACACCGACATTGAGAAGGTGGCCCAAAACTGCTCCATTTGCCAGGAGCATCAGAAGCTTCCGCCGGCCGCGCCCCTACATCACTGGGAATGGCCAGGGCGGCCTTGGGCACGCTTACATGCAGATTTCGCAGGCCCTTTTCATGGATCCATGTTCCTCCTACTAATTGATGCCCAGTCCAAATGGCTGGAGGTGCATAAGATGCAGGGGACAACGTCCTGCGCAACAATTGAAAAGATGCATTTATCATTTAGTACGCGTGGCCTCCCCGAGGTGCTGGTCACGGATAATGGCACTCCATTCACGAGTGAGGAGTTTGCTAGGTTTACAAAGATGAACGGCATCCGCCATATCCGCACTGCCCCTTACCACCCGGCTTCAAATGGGTTGGCAGAGCGTGCAGTGCAAACATTCAAAAGAGGCCTAAAGAAGCAGTCTTCCGGATCAATGGCCACGAGACTGGCTCGCTTTTTGTTTACGTACAGGACCACCCCCCATGCAGTGACTGGGGTAGCTCCCGCAGAACTCCTAATGGGCCGAAGACTTCGCACCCGCCTTAGTATGGTCTTCCCGGACATTGGCGCAAAAGTACGCCGCACACAAGAACGGCAGGGACAGGGATTGTCTCGGCATCGTCCGATTCGGCAGTTTGCGCCCGGTGGCCCAGTATTCGTGCGGAATTTTGCTGGTGGTGCCCAATGGGTTCCTGGTGTAATCTTTCGCCAAACGGGCCCTATATCTTACCAAGTGCAAGCCCAAGGTCGTCTCCAGCGAAAACATGTAGACCACGTCCGGTCCAGAAGATCATCCCCTCAAAAGATTCCCCGCCCCCGGAGCTCAGTTCAACAGCCGCAAAGACCAGAGACAAGGGAAGGTAGTCCTCAAAATCTTCCACTGGTGCCTCACTCAAAGCCTGCGCAGGTCGTTACGGGACCGAATGGAGATAGAGACGCTGACATGACGGAGGCAGCAGACTCTGACTCCGAGATGGAGACACAGGATGAATCAGAGGGGGAATCCTCGGGTCCACAGGCCGTGGATGTACAACCGCGCCGTTCATCACGGAAGCGCCGGTCTCCGTCTCGTTATACGCCGCCTGATCCAGCGCCGCGTGCAAATGGCGTCCGGCCTGCGGCCAAACGAGTTTGACGCCTTCCTTCGCCAGGGTCTTCGGTGGATTCCTTGGACTTTAGTGGGGGGAGGGATGTTATAACCTGCCTACTTACGATTGGCTGGGGACTAATGACTATCCCACAATCCTATGGGAGTATGAACTTCCCCAATGAGGGGGGCGGAGAAACTCCTAGTATAAATAAGCTGGCCAGTTCAGGAACCAGGAGGAAGGAGAAGGTAGCAAGGGAAGTTACTGCTACTGTTATGTATATATTGTTATAGTAAATAAACGTTATTATTTTGTATCCTTAAAACTCGTGCTGGATTCTTCGTGGCCCTTACAAAAGTAAGTGTGTAAGTAAGTATGACTATTTCAGACTGTTGCTTGACTAGTCTGTGAGACAGCTCTCCCAATTTTGGCACAAGCTCCCAGATGTTAGTAAGGAAACTTTGCAGGGCCAACAGGGCTGAGAGTTTATCATTAAGGGCTGAATTCTCCGTTCAACGACACTGGAATCATGAATCGCGATTGAACAGGGAATCGGCTGCCAGCCGGAAATCGTGGTTGGTGACGGGTGCCCGATGGAGCGCCATGCTCCGGTGCCTCGGTGGACTACCATTGCCGCAGTCTGCAGGGCAGCCATCTGGCTGCGCACTCCGCTGACTGCCCACTGTGTCCTGAACATGTGCAGGGCCATATGGGTGCCCCTCCCACCACTTACCAGCCCCCCCCTCCCCCTGCCCCAGAAACCCTCAGACCCCAGCCAACCCACCAATGGGATTGATGTGGTCCAATGCAGCCAGTGGCCCACCGGATGGCTGGCACTCTGCAGTGCACCCATCCAAGGCTGCAAGGGGCAGAGGAAGCATGTACGCATTTAACACACTCCCTGGCACACTGCCCCTCTCAGGGCAGAATCCCCAACAGTGAAACTGTCAGCTGGCCCATCCTGCAGGACCACCCATTGTCACCAAGCCTTTCCTGCCCACTGCACACCTGATCCCATCCATCTTGCCCCCAGACAGGTAGGCACAACCTGTGCGTCACACACAGGACTCATAGCACACCTCAGCTACAGTCTCAACAGGTGCCAGCCCACCTCGCCCAGTCCCAGCCATGGGCCCTGCCCGCACACATGCCACCAAGCATGGTAATGGTTGGTGGCACATGATGACCACCCCACCCCATCCCACAACCTGGTGCCAACCTGGTGCCACCCACTCAAGGAGAGCACCCACAGTAGACCCCACAAGAGAGTGCAGGACAAGGGCCGGGCAGCGTATCCCTGGGTAGCGCCAGCTACTGGTACCCCTGTTTGCAGGGACGGGTGGCAGGGCTAGAGGCCCCCCCCCTGCTGCCAGGCACTGATGGCACCAGGTTACGGTGTGGAAGGCAAAGTGTTGGGGGGTGGGAGTGGGATTGGGAGGAGGAGTCATGCAGGGGCAGGTGTTGCAGTGCAAGCCAGGGCAACCATGTAGCTCTGGTTGGGCACTGGAGTACTCGCCATGCTAACATGTCTGCCCTTTACCCCCTGCAGATAATGGATTTCAGAGCTGGGATTTCAGAGTTCAGCCAGGAATAGGGCCGCGGTGGCTCTTGTGAATGCACTGAGGCTCCACGTGTGGGAGCTGCTAAGGGAGGACCCATCAGAACAGGAGCCTGCCCCAAAGAAGCAGCGGCCAGCCAGTCATGGGACAGCCTAATCTCCTCCAGGTTCGCTGACCAGGCGGCCTGGCCACCGGCAGGACAACCATCTGTCCCAACCGCACATGCCCCTCGTGCCAACCGCCCACTCCCCTGTCCCCCCTTCCTGCACTTCATGGTGCAGCTATGGTGCTCCTTATCGTCTGACAAGGTCTGACTCCTTCCGTCGATAGCACATTCCATTGTCTGCCCAGGTGATCCCTGCATGTGTGCTGGCCATTCTATCTCATAGGCCCATCGAGCCTCTGGGAGGCGGGGGTGGAGGTGGGGAGGATGGGAGGGGGGAGGGGGGGGAGGCTGGTTATGCCAGTGATGAGCGGCGATTGGTCACTCACCGGGTAGGCCCGACCATATGGTGTCTCCACATATCTGGCCCCGTGCACTGCTGCCTTTGAGGGCGACCATGCGGGGATCCTCTGACTGAGCTGGCCCATGCCTTCCCGCAACCCACATCACCGGACTCCCACATCTCCACTCCTCCGACACAGGTCAGCCCATCTCTCACAACTTTCAGATAGAGGCCGAGGCAGTTTGGAACATTGGTGAACAGATGTTTACTGTGATATATTCAAGTATTGTACCCCAGACCATAACGCTAACCTGTGTGCTGCACCCGTGCAAACTTAACAGGTGTCTAACTTTCTCATCCTATGTGTCCTAATGCTCCGTCTAGGTGGTTCCCCAGGTGGTACATCAGATGTGGAGGTGGCCTGCTGCATATCCCGCCCTGTGACCTGGGTCCCCTTTGGCAGCCGCCCTCTGGAGCGACCGAGCCTGGATGGGTCTGGCAGCCTCCCGGGTGTCACAGGTAGCAAGGTGCCACGCTGTTCTGCACTTGCCTATCGGATGCGTCAGGGACAGGGGGGATTCAGAGGAACTGCGGTGTTCCAGCACCTCCCCTGCGGGAGTCATTGACACGGACCCCATCACCTCCTTCTCCCTCGGGGTGCCCGACGGCCCCCGGGATACTCCTTGGGACATGGGGTGTGGCCAGAGTGAGTTCTGGAGGCTCCACCATCACCTGGTGCTGCCAGTCCTGGAGGCCCACTTTCATCTTGATCAGGGTCTCCATGCACTCAGCCATGAGCACAGAGACTATGCCACGTCTCTCTGTGACTAGCACAGGTCAGCCAGTGCCAGGCCAATGCTCTCGGCGTCTGCAGTCATGTCCCTTTGTGACTGGAGCACCAAAGCAATGTCCATGGGGCCCTGGTACATGGCTGCCTGCGACATACCCTGTCATGTGTGTCGGCTACCGCCAGCACAGGGTGCCCCAGGCTTTGGACACTCTGAAGCCCGCTGTTTCTGTAGGCTATTAAAATGGCCAACTCCCGATTCAAAATGGCGAACGGCAAAGGCTGATGGGAAAGTCAGCCAACAAGACAAAAATGAGCAGCTGCAGGTTGGCTGTGTATTTACCTCTGGAATGGCCAGACACTATCGATACCAGCAACCATCAGCATAACAAAACGACAGCCATCTGCATACTAATGACCAATCCCCGGGAACAATAAGCAACATTTAGACACGCAAAGCAAAACCAGACTCTTTGGCGCCAGCAGGAGCCTACACAAAAGGAGGTGAAGTACAATCACTTGGGACCAGGTACAGGGGCCGCCCCGAAAGGCGGGAAGCCCCTGGGGACTAGAAGAATTGAGCCCCAAGTTCAAATCGCCCTCTTCTCCAGCTCTCTTCACTCTTCAGCAGCTCCTCTTCAGCTCTTCTTCCTGCCTGGGTCACCCAGCAACAACGAACCAACATTGACCATGACCGGAGCAGTGAAGATCGAACTCGTAAGTTTAATTCAACGCTCGCTACGACATAGGCGGTCCTAGCTACCAATCTGTACCAACTTCAAATCCCGCAGGCTCAGAACACCAACGAAAGGCCATTTGTTTCCCTGACCTGGTGGGCCAGTTCCAAGTAAAGTATAGGCCTGTTAGTTGTAGAAGTAGCTTAGACATAGAATTTGTGCATGAGTAGCGATTACTGTGTATAATAAATGTGCTTTGATTTAAACCTTACTAATCGGTGTATTGGATTATTGATCATTACTCGGACTTGAACCATGTGGCGGTATCATAAAGATATCTGGCGACTCAAGAGCAAAGGTAATAAAACAGAGCAATTGAACTAAGGCAAAGTTAGCAACATTATTTGGCGACTCTGGTGGGACCCGATCTAGAAGTGGAAAACCACTCCGGGAGAACCCAGAATTTGAATTAGAGATCCAATTGGAAACAGAAAACCACAAGTGTTCAAGCAGTTCCGATCAATACTCATAATTCGGAAGTATGTGTATGCATGCGTAACTAACAGGGCGATAAGGTAAAACTGATAGATTTTTTGTTGCGACAAAACTGTCGGAAGTTTGTATTTCAGAAAGTAGTGAAAGCTGTACCCGTATTTACAGCACCGCCTTAATACCCCTGTCCCAAATTTGAAGAGCAGCATTCGGATAGGAAAAATGGCAATGCAGGCAATGCAGCGCCTCATGAACCCAGAGGAATTTGCGGTCGCAGCGACCAGCGGCAGTAGAGTGGGACAATGTCCCATTTGGGAGGAAGAGATCAGGAAATATCTCAAAGGGAAAGGATGGTCCCTTTGGAATGAATTCTGTGGCAACGAGGAATCAGGCCCCGGGAGTATAGGACATACTTGGTAGGAGAACCTGTGTGAGATCCACAAAAAGAGCCGAGGGAAGGCTCGCAAGTCGATGGCAATTGTGTCCTGCTTGGCACAATTGCGAAGCAGAGAGAAGGTTGTTAGGAGGCTCCGGAAAGAAGTTGAGGGCATACATCGAATGAGTAAGGTTGATGTAAGCGAGGTAGAAAAGAAGAATTTAGAATTGAAAAGGGAGTTGGCAGCAAAAGATGTAGAGATGGAGGATGCCAACAGGGCACACCAGTCTTGTCTGGCGCACTTAAGCAGCTTCCAGTCTCAATACGAAAAGGCCTATCAGGACACGCAACGTGCATTCCTGGTACGTGAAGAAACAGAAAAGCAGATAGAAGCGTTACAGAGGCAATGTAGCGATCTAAAGGCAGCATTAAGAGCACTCCATGCTGCCACCACAGAACAAAGACAAAGCACGTTAGATCACGCAAAGTGCCGGAAGCAGATTGCAGAGCTGCAATCGCTGCTTTCAGTTCAGAAAGGTTTCCAGGAAACCTTTAGAGACAAATTAAATCAGGAAGACGGCCCTGATTGGGAAGAAGTGAACGAAACAGCGCAGAGATATGTTCAGGGAACATGTGCGCAGGAAATCCACAAAAGAGGAAAGCGCCCCAATCCCCCACAGAGCAGATAGTTCATGCTCCAATGAACCCAGTCACCACCCGCCGCCGCACAGCCATAGTGGATGATACAGAATTTCTATACTCCACCCCCCTAACAGTGCCTCAATTACGGGACGCGTGCGATAAGAGCACACCGTTCCTCCCCAACTCAGACCCCCACCATTTCTTTGCCACAGTCAAGCATCAGGCGACCATGTACGGCCTGGATGAGCGAGAGCATGTAAAGCTCACAGTTTTAAGTTTAGACCCTTCAGTAGCAGCAGCCCTTCCCGACCCACAGAATGTAGGAGGAGGCACCCTTGCAGAAATGCATACCGCGATGCTGGATGCGATCGGGTATAACCGGGGTGACCCCATAAATGGCCTCAACAAATGTAGGCAAACAAAATCCGAGCACCCCACAGCGTTTGCTGGACGCCTGTGGATCCACTTTGCAGCAGTCTTTGGAGACTTAGACCGCGCCCATTTGTCCCCAGACAACATGGCCAAATGGACCCGCACCCTTATCTCCCATGCCACAGAAACAGGACAGAAAGCCTGCACGAGTTATGATCCCTCAGAGGAGGCCTATAACGAGAAGTGGGAAGTGAAAAGATTGTCCCGCGCTTGGGAGCAATCTAAACAGAGCAAACCCGCAGTTAAGAATCCCGAGGAAAAGCAGGCCGCTGCAGGTATGCAGGCAGTAAAAACACACCAGAACCCTGCATGGGTGAATGAGGGAGAGAACAGCCCCCCACCCAAGTCACAGGAGTGTTACAACTGCGGACAGTTGGGACACTTCGCAAGAGAGTGCAATGCCCCTAAAAAGCCACAGAGAGCCCAGCAGACGGGCACTCTGAATAAGAAAAAGACAGAGCCCATTCATAGCGTTAGCGCCCGTTCAGATCAGACGGACTTGACCGGAATGGACTGACAGTGTTCGGGCACCCCCAGTTGGGTCTGCGACACCCTTTGGGATAGGTCCGGATGACCGGTAGTTGCAGCAAAAATTCGGGGACAGCCCATCGAATTTCTTTGGGACACAGGAGGGTCCCGCACCACAATAAATTCCTCCACCATGTTCCAAAAGGACACGTGGCCCACTACAGCCACTATCACCCTCAGCGGCTTTACAGGCCACTCACAGCAGGGACACATCACAGCCCCTGTACCAATTCAAATTGGTACCATCACCACCAAGCACCCTGTAGTTTTAGTTGACCTGCCCCACACAGCAGAACACATTCTGGGTATCGATTTCATGAATTCCCATAATCTTTCATTCGATCCAGTCAGCCAGTGTGTCTGGAAGATGGCAAAATCCGTAAGAGCCCCCGCAACGCTCAACATAGGAGAGTACACAAACAAAATTAGCGCCGTAGGCGAATTTTGGTTCAACTCGACCACGCTTAGTACGGATAAGCAGGCTAGGACAGTTCTGCAAAAGAACAGGGCAGCATTCGCGACCCATAAGCACGACTGTGAACGGATGACTGGCTCCGTACAAATAACAGGACCTGACCCTAGACCTCAAAAACAGTATGGATTTCCCCAAGAGGCAGAGGGGGAAATCTCAAAGGTAATAGAAAGCTTATTCGAGCAGGGCGGACTTAGATCAGTAGCCTCCACTAATAATGCTCCGATTTGGCCAGTGAGAAAGCCCCATGGATCATGGCGACTGACCATCGATTACCGGGAACTCAACAAAATCACCCCCGCAGCAGCCCCCACAGTAGCAACAAGTCCCGAGACCATGCTCAAGCAGGGACTCAATTCCCGATTCTTTACGGTTTTGGATGTCAGGAATGGATTCTGGTCCATTCCATTGGCAAAGGCGTGCCAGTACAAATTTGCCTTCACCTTTAAAGCACAGCAGTGCACGTGGACATGCCTGCCACAAGGCTTCCACAACTCCCCCTCCATTTTCCACGACACCTGGCAAATGGTTTAGTCAAATTCTCTCGCCCCGAATGTCTGGTTCAGTATGTAGACGATCTACTACTGCAGCCGGACACCAAGGAAGAGCACATTGAGCTTCTGTCCGAACTCCTGGAACTATTACACTCAATCGGTTGTAAAGTCAAACCCAAAAAGGCCCAGATTTTGGAAGATAAGGTGATATATTTGGGAACAATTATCACACATGGTAAACGCGAGATCGAGCATAAAAGGATTGACTTGATTGCTAAATTGCCCCTTCTCCAGAACGTTTCAGCCCTCCGGTCGTTTTTAGGACTGCTTGGCTACTGCCGAAACCACATTGACGGTTTCGCCAGCAAGGCAGCACCCCTCTCAAACCTCCTAATGAAGGGAGCCCCCTGGGAATGGCTTCCGCAGCATACGGATGCTGTGGACTCTTTAAAACAGGCACTCATAGCAGCCCCACACTACAAGTCCCAGGCTCGCTTTCCCCTTACGCCATAGAGGTAGCGACCACAGACCGCACCGTTACGGCCGTGCTCCTCCAGGAACGGAACGACCAGTTAAGGCCCGTAGCTTACGCCTCCAGACTTTTAGATGCTGTGGAGCAGGGATTTTCAGCCTGTGAGAGGCACCTGCTCGCAGTATTTTGGGCAGTGCAGTATTTTTCATATATTACCGGACTGAACCCCATCACAATTCTCACCGAACACACCCCCACCCAACTTTTACTGGACGGACGCCTCAAGGGCGGTACAGTAAGCCAGATTAGAGCAGCGAGATGGACCCTTCTCTTGCAGGGATGGGACATCACTGTTAAAAGGACAAAGACGCACACCTATTTAGCCGACAACTCACAGTACCCCGGAACCCCCCATGAATGTGAAATTATCTCTCCACACCACAACACAGGCCCCTTTATTGCTAATACAAGCCCCCAGAAAGATATGTAGTTCAACCCAGAGGCCCCAGCACACAGGCACGAGTGAGCCCATAAAGATCTATGTGGATGGATCTTCCACAGTCTTGGATGGGAAGCGCATAACAGGTTGTGGTATCTATGTCGAGGACGCGCAGGGATGCGCCCTTGAGGAAATATCATTAAAACTGCCAGGCCACTTAGGCGCGCAGGCAGCAGAACTCGCGGCCATCGCATATATAGTGGAACACCCAGATTCCTTCCCCAACCCAGCAGACATATACTTGGACAGCCTCTATGTCTGTAACAGCCTTACGGAATTCCTGCCCCTGTGGAAAGCAAGAGGATTTGTTTCCGCAGATGGAAAATCCCTCCCCTCAGCCCCATTGCTCCGTCATATTTTACCGAGAGCCCAGAACAGGACTTTTGGGATAATCAAAGTTCGCAGTCACCATCGTTCCTCCCCCCCTGGAAATGTGAAAGCCGACGCACTGGCTAAAGCAGGTTCCAGGCACGGATATTGTTGGACAGCCCCCGAAAGCGCACCAGTGAGTGCAGTTCAGGTCTCACAGACAAAGATCGAGGATCTAGTGGAGGCCCAGAAGCAGGACAGCAATCTCAGGGAGATTGTAAAAGGAAAATATCCAGCACCCTATGAGAGGTTCAAAAATGCACTGACCACACATGACGGTGTGGTGTTAAAAGACACCCTTTATGTGGTTCCTGAACAGGACAGGAATCAACTGATTTGTTTGTTCCATGACGGTCATGGACATCAGGGAATCGATCCCACTACAGCCCATCTCAAGCAGCTTTGTTGGTGGCCGAATTTAAAGGACGATGTAAACCACTACATCGAAAATTGACTTATCTGCGCCCAGAATAATCTGGACAGATATGCCAAAAAGGCTCAACTCAGCCACACCCGACCCGTGAATGGCCCCTGGACTAACCTGCAGATTGATTTTATAGGACCATTGCCCCCTTGCAGGAATGGCTATAAATATGTACTTGTGGTAATTGACACATTTACGAAATGGGTGGAAGCATTCCCAGCCCGCACAAACACTGCAAAAACCACAGCCAAGATTTTGACCCACCACATCTTTACAAGATGGGGACTCCCCCGCAGCATTGAATCCGACCAAGGCTCCCATTTTACGGGACGTGTCATGCAGAACGTCCTCACGATATTTGGCATCACCCAAAAATTCCACATAGCATACCACCCACAGTCGAGTGGTATCGTGGAGCGCATGAATCGGACCGTAAAATCCACCCTCAGGAAAATGGTCCAGCAGAACAACACCACTTGGGATTCAGTCCTCCCTTTTGCGCTGATGTTTTTGCGTAATATAATTTCTACTTCCACAGGTTACACCCCACACACCCTCATGACCGGACGCCCCATGAAAGGCACAGAATATTTGTTAGGTTTAGACTTGACCAGCCCCGAGGTGACGGCGCTCACACACGAGAAAGCAGTAGAACAATTAGTGGAAAATGTTAAAACAGCTCAGCTAGCAGCCGCAGTAAAATTGGGCACAAGGAAGAAACAGAGCAAGGCTTGTTTCGACAAGACAATGCATGCGACTGAGTACAGTATAGGACAGCAAGTTATGCTCTCCATATATTCCCCCAGCACATTCCTGTCACCAAAATACTCGGGTCCGTACTCCATTGCGGATAAAGTAAGCCCTTCCATATATAAAATAAAGTACCCCAACAGTAAGACTGCGTGGTTCCATATCAACCAGCTGATGGCATATGGAACACAGTCGAACCACGCACACCACGTCATGCTTGACGCAGCACACCACGCCCTGCCCACAGCCAACATAACCCTACCATCCCCCAACACGTCCAGCCCAGCCATGGACTCGACCTCGACTCCACCTCCGAAATATACACTCCGCCCCGGAACGCCCACAGACTGCAGCAGCAGAGACAGCGACTGTGACTCGGACGATAGCCACAGCACTCCTCCCTACTATCCCCATGCAACAGGCCCCACACCCAGCGATTCTGACTACAATCCGAGTGATCCCTTCATGATCACTTTCCTAAATTAACCCCACCACCGACCACCGAACACCACCGACCACCGAACTACACTGACGACCCCGATTCTGTCCCCACACAGCTAGACACCAATTATTGGCACCGAGATAACTCATTCTGACTTGTCTGCAACGACGAGAGCGACCCCACCTCACACCATGCAGCCCTTTCAGCCCTGATACACTCAAGAGTTTGGCACCTGGGAGAAGATGACGACCTTGGGTCTGACTCCCATACCGAGAACCCCTTTGCGACTGAGATGTTAAACAAAGATAGTTACAGACACTATGCTTGTTTCCACAGAACTCCAGAAGCTCCAGGACCAGAGAAGAAAAGAAAAGAAAAGGAAAGAGAAGAGCCATGAGGACTTCCTCCACATGGATCATCCTCATAATAATGGACATTTGGTTGCGCGTGAACGCGAACCCCATGACTTCAAGCCCCCCAGCCGTTAATGTTTCACTTCCCCACAGTACCCAGAGCCCAGTCACCAGCGACACCACATCATCTTAGTGTGCCAGGTTTATAACCTGGCACTCTCTGGCATATGTAATAGAAGCCTTACTGGTATTGGCGATACTCTGCTGCATCGTGCAGACTATGCGTCGAAGGATATGGCGAAGGAGAGCCTACCGCGTTCGAACTCCGGTTTATAGGATCAGATCCCTTATTTTCAGATACGACCAGACCCCCGACCCCCGCGATCTATAATAAAGAGCATTCATTTGCGTTTTATTGTAAATAAAGAAATGGAAAGAACTGTTCATGAGCAAATTGTACGATCCTGAGCTTGACTGCCAAGCCAGAAAAAATGTGTATAAACTGCTATGATTTTGTTTGTATGGTTGAGGAAGTTAGAGTGATGAAATGTTTAAGTGAGAGTAGTTTATTAAGAATAGTTAGAGGTTCCCAGTTTATTGTCTTGTAATGCATGTCCCTGTTTGACATAGCGCCCTTAGAATTGTCAGTTCACGTTCTTTTGCATAACTATGGTCAGTGCAGAGGCCATGAAGGAAGTGCCTCCTCCAGGTCCGGGAATGGAAAGCAACATAGTTATGTGATCCTTCAATCTTTGCGTTAGGATCACAAGAGGGCGTGTAGCCACTTAAAATGGCCAACTCCCCATTCAAAATGGCGAATGGCAAAGGCTGATGGGAAAGTCAGCCAACTAGACAAAAACGAGCAGCTGCAGGTTGGCTGTGTACTTACCTCTGGAAAGGCCAGACACTATCGATACCAGCGACCATCAGCATAACAAAACAACAGCCATCTGCATACTAATGACCAATCCCCGGGAACAATAAGCAACATTTAGACACACAAAGCAAAACCAGACTATTCGGCGCCAGCAGGAGCCTACACAAAAGGAGGTGAACGAGCACCTCAAGACCGCCCATCGATCAGGGAACTGCTCCAGCATTGGAGAAAATCGAACCAAGCAATTGGGTCAAAGTCCAATCACTTGGGACCAGGTACAGGGTCCACCCCAAAAGGCGGGAAGCCCCTGGGGACTATAAGAATTGAGCCCCAAGTTCAAATCGCCCTCTTCTCCAGCTCGCTTCACTCTTCAGCAGCTCCTCTTCAGCTCTTCTTCCTGCCCGGGTCACCCAGCAACAACGAACCAACATTGACCGTGACCGGAGCAGTGAAGATCGAACTCGTAAGTTTAAGTCAACTCTCGCTACGAGATAGGCCATCCTAGCTTCCAATCTGTACCAACTTCGAATCCCGCAGGCTCAGAACCCCAACGAAAGGCCATTTGTTTCCCTGACCTGGTGGGCAAGTTCCAAGTTAAGTATAGGCCTGTTAGTTGTAGAAGTAGCTTAGATGTAGAATTTGTGCATGAGTAGCGATTATTGTGTATAATAAATGTGCTTTGATTTAAATCTTACTAATCGATGTATTGGATTATTGATCATTACTCGGACTTGAACCACGTGGCGGTATCATAAAGATACCTGGCGACTCGAGAGCAAAGGTAGTAAAACAGAGCAATTGAACTAAGGCAAAGTTAGCAACATTTCCTAATACATCTAATAGGTAAAATTGAATAGTTCGAAAGATAGCCATTTAGTATTGAGGCCCTGGTCTATTGAATCACTCATAACCTCAGGTCATTTAAACACATATATTCAGCATTTCAAGAACAGAGCAGCAAACAGAAATTCCTACTCAGCTAACAAATACCTTTGGAAGATAAAGTGACCAAGGACAGGGCAGTCTCCATGGCAACACCACAGGAACCAAAAGGCGCTATTGTATTCAGTAACAAACCAGTTCAGGTCATTTGCGATAACAGCATTCCATAACTCATACAGGAATTCATTTCAGGTTCATGTTGCATATTAAAGATGGATGGCTTACCATCAAAACAAATGTATTTGAATCTAACCCAAACCAATTAGGATTATATTGGGGTGTAATTAGATGGCTAAAGACGGATATGATACAGTATAACTGTGAAGTTTCGGTCGGCCATTTTTAGCTGGATTTCCCTCTCTTTCCGAATCAATCTATACTTTGACTGAACTATTCGCTGTCTCCCTGTCTACATATTTCATTTTTCTGACTTTGACTTTTGAAGTTATTGCGAGCTGTTTGCCTAAGCAAGAAAACCATTTCTGTGATTCTTTGAAAGTTTCAATTGTCTACAATTTGCCTTTTAAATGATTTTCAATTGTAATCAATAGAAGACAAATAAAACAATTCTTATTTGCACCTGAGAAGTTTTAACTTAAATTTCTACCGAGATTTAGCGATTCGCAAAGTGCTACTGAATCCGGATGGTAGATCTTTCACATGGCTACCGCCAGCACAGGGTGCCCCAGGCTTTGGACATTCTGATCCATGGCTGAACCCTTGTCCCCAAGGCTCCCACCATGGTTGCCAACCGTGCAGAGTTGGCCTTGGTAGTGATACTCTCTTTGGTTGGCTCTGAATATGGCGGTCGATATGGTCGCCTTCCTTAGTTCTAATTACGTTTGCTCTAGAGTCGTCAGGTATCTTTCGATACCGCCACTAGGTTCAAAACTGAATACTGATCAAAGACTCGATACACCAGTCAGTTAGTTCAAAGTCAATGCTGATTTATTTACACACACAGTTAAATATACTCATGCACAAAACTATACAGACTAAACTATCACTACTGCTAAAGCCTATACTTAGCTTCGGGCGCCCACTCAGTCAGAGGAACAATGGCCGTTGTTCAGTTCTGAGGCTGCTGGGGTCGAACTAGTACAGGGGAACACCTAAGGTCGTCTGTCTGGTAGCGAGCGTTGACCTTGGACTTATTTGCTTCTGGTGCAGCTGGTGGACAGGTCTCTCCGCTGTGAGAGCCGGGTCCAAGAGAACGATTCTCTCTTGGTGGCTCCTTCTTATACCCAAAGGGGCTTCGCGCTCTTTTGGGCGGGCCTTGAACTTGTTCCCAGTCAATTGGGCCATTTCTCGATCATTCCTATTGATTTCATCCAATAAAGGGGTGGGTGCCCTGATGGCTGGGTATGTCCTAGGTTGCCGTTGGCCTGCTTTGTTTCGGTCTCCTCTGGTGCCGGGGCGTCTGCCTTAATATCGGTTACTCAAATTTTACTCTTTTGTTCCCGGAGATGGGCCATTAGTACGCTAATAGGCCTACAGTTTTGGTCTTGTCTGGGAGCTGCGGCTCCAATATACAGGCAAGCTCTGAACCTGCTTGCTTTCTCAGCATTGTCCATTTTCCCTGCAATCTTTGCAAAGTGTCCATTTTGTAATCGGGAAGTGGCCATCCCAGGTGGCTACATACCCTACTTGTGATCCTCAACGCGAAGCATGAAGGATCACATTACCGCGTCGTCTTCATTCTCTGACCAAGCTGGGCACCCATAAGCACTTCATAGGCTCTACACTACTCTGTCCTATGAATTGCAACTTTACCTAAGTTATTTTATATACATACATCATTATAAGATTTTACAGGGCGCTATGACATTCAGGCATGCATTACAAAATTAAAAAACTGGAACCTCTAACTATCCTCAATAATCTATCCTCACTTAACCAATCAAAAAAAATCTACAACATTTTAAACTGTACAAATAGCAGCAACACTGGTCTCTCTGGCTTGGCAGTCAAGCACAGCGTTTTACATTTCTTTATTAAATGAACAAAACACACACAAAATATGGATGCACTTTAATTCACTTAAAGGGGTTGGGGGGTTTGTTGGAGTCCGAAGATAGAGGATCTAAATGTGTATACCGGGGTGCGAGAGCGGGAGGCTCTCCTCCGCCATTTTCTGAGTCGAAATGTCTGCACGACACTGCAGAGTATCGCCAGTACTAAGAGTGCATCTACGATGTAAGATAGTGAATACCAGGTGATAAACTTGTCACACCAGGTCGGGGTGTTGCTAACTGTCTCGGTGGTAAATATCTCGGGGTACAGTGTATGGCAGGGGTGGGAATCATTCACGGCCTGTGTGGTAGGGGTTAGGGGGGTAGCATCCACGTGCAACTGAAGGGATCCCGCTAAGATCCAGGTGGAAAACATGGAGGTTGTCTTCATCTTTCCTTCTGTCGGTCTTCTTCTTTTTCTTCCTCTGGGGTTCCTGAGTTCCGGAGTTCTGTGGACACAAGCATTATGTCTGTTATTATCTTGCTTAAGTTCTCGTATGTCTGTCTGTCTGTCCTTTGTTGCCAATTACCCTTTATAATTGGACACCATCTGTGACTCCCTCATTTTTAAAAAAAAACGAATATTTGGACGAGCCACCTCGCAGCCTATGTGATCTACCATCCTAGTTTTTGAGGATGTAAATAGCATACAAAAGCAACCTAAGGGTCGCCAGAAACAAACAAAAGAATTTTGAACTAAAAGTGTCAAAATGGGGTGCGTATGGTCCTGAGGTGGGTAAGAAATGGGTGGAATCCCCGGATAGGATAGTGATCAATGCCGTTTGTGCTCTACCCGAGCGTAGCTGACCAGAGGGGGGTCCTCAGGCAGGGCAGGGACCAGTGCCATTTCTCCACTGCCTGAGCAACCGGCAAGAACAGGTAAGAATGTGGTCGTCGTGGGGGCTGCCTCTTATGATCGAATCAGAAGAATAGCTTTGAGTGGTGTCTGCCGACAAACTAGTTCCTCTGAACGGTTGTCTGTCAACAAACCTGTTCCATTAACTGCAAGTGAGCGTCAAAAGAGTGGTGGCGTGGGACCATGAAAATGTTTAAAATCACAAACAACATTTAATATGTACATTAAACGAACAAACATACATTACAAACATGGTGCAGGTTCCATCAGAAAGGACACCGTATCTCTCCATCGGTTCGTTTTTACCATCATTGCTCAGTAACGAACAGGGTTGCAAAAGTATTCATTTGGTGGGAGTCAGACTCTATGTCATCATCGTCGCCCGGCTGCCATACTCTTGACTGGAGTAGTTTGGCTAAAGCTGCTTGGAGCGAATTGGGGTCCATCTCATCATTCCGGATGAGCCTGAACGAATTGTCTTGGTGCCAGAATCGTGTGTCGAGGTTGGAGCCACTAGGTTTTAATCCGTAATCGTAGGGCGGTGGGTCTGGGTCAGGGGCTTTGATGTACGTGATTTCGAAGGGGTCACTGGAATCATGCTCGGATTCGCTGGGAGTGGGGCCTGGTGCAGGGGTATAACCATATCGTGGTGTGCTGTGGCTGTCGTCATTGCTGTCGCTATCGCTGTCGCTGCTGGTTAAAGGAAGTGAGAGGCGGAGTCGTGCCTCTGGGGGTGGAGTTGAAGATGTGTCTGAGGACAGGCTGAACTGGCTGGGGGAGGGTAGGAATGCATCATCTGTGGGCGGGGCGTGCTCATCTGCTGCTGCGAGCGAGATGTGGTGTGCATGGTTGTTCTGCAGCCATAAGCCTTAAGCTGGTTTATGTGAAACCATGCAGACTTGCCGTTGGGATATGTGATCTTGTATACCGAGGGGCTGACTTTGTCTGAAATGGAGTACGGTCCGGAAAATTTGGGGGAAAGGAATGAACTGAGGTTGTATAGGGAAAGCGTCACTTGCTGCCCTACTACAAACTCGGTGGCGTGTACCGTTTTATCGAAACAAGCTTTGCTTTGTTTCCTGGTCCCAAGTCTCACAGCTGCTGCGAGCTGGGCTGCCTTTATATTCTCAATAAGCTGCTGTACAGCATTTTCATGCGTGAGGGCGGTGACTGCGGGGCTGGCCATAAATACTCTGTCCCTTTCATGGGGAGTCCGGTCATGAGGGTGTGGGGGGTGTATCCTGTGGACGTGGATACCGTGTTTTGCATCAGTGCAAATGGGAGAACTGAATCCCAGGTGCTGTTGTTCTGTTGCACCATTTTCCTGAGAGTGGCTTTTAGAGCTCTGTTCATCCGCTCTACAATGCCGCTTGACTGGGGGTGGTATGCTATGTGAAACTTCTGCCTAATTCCGAAAATTGTGAGGACGTCCTTCATTACTCGTCCTGTAAAATGGGAGCCTTGAGCGGACTCTATACTGCGTGGGAGGCCCTTGTGAAGATGTGCTGTGTTAGGATTTTAGCTGTTGCTTTGGCCATATTCGTTCTGGATGGAAAATGTTCCACCCATTTTGTGAAGGTGTCGACGACCACCAACACATACTTAAAACCATTTCTTCAGGGAGGTAGGGGTCCTATGTAATCTATCTGCAAATTCATCCAGGGGCCATTAACGGGGCGGGTGTGACTAAGCTGAGCCTTTCTTGCATATCTGTCCGGATTGTTCTGGGCACAGATCAAGCAATTTTCAATGTAGTGGGTTAAATCGGTTTTGAAATCAAGCCACCAGCAGAGAGGTCTGAGGTGGGTTAGCGTGGGTTCAATGCCTTGGTGTCCATGATTGTCATGGAACTGACAAATAATCTGGTTCCTGTCCTGGCTGGGAACGACATGAATGCCGTCTTTCAAAATCACACCGTCATGTGTGGTTATTGCGTCCTTAAACTTATCGTAAGGGGCTGGGAAGGTTCTTTTTAAAACTTCCCTGAGCTTTTCATCTTCCTTTTGGACTTTCGCTAGATCCTGAATGTTGGTCTGTGAGACCTGAACTGCGTGTACTGGGGCGCTTTCGGGGGGGGTTCCAAAAGTAACCATGTCTGGAACCTGCCTTCGCTAGGGCATCTGCTTTAACATTACCAGGGGGGGAAGAACGGTGATGACTGCGAACATTAATGATACCATATCTCCTATCTTTAGCTGTCTCTAGGATATGCCAGAGTAATGGCGCTGAGGGTAGGGGCTTTCCTTCTGCGGAAACGAATCATCTATTTCCCACAGGGGTAGGAATTCTGTTAAACTATTGCAGACATATAAACTGTCCGAATATATGTCTGCTGGGGTCGGAAACGAGTCAGGGTGATCAACAATGTAAGCTATGGCTGCCAGTTCAGCTGCCTGCGAGCCTAGATGTCCTGGCAACTTTAATGAAATCTCTTCAAAGGCAAGTTCCTGCGCATCCTCTACATAAATGCCGCAACTCGTGATTCTCTTTCCGTTCAAAACTGTGGAGGAGCCATCCACATAAATTTTCAGGGGTTCGCACGTGTCTGTGGGCTGGGGTCTCTGGGGTGTATTACCTGCTTTCCTGGGAGCTGACTTAGGTATAAATGGGCCTGAATTCTGGTTTGTGGTGATGATCTCACACTCATGTGGGGTACCTGCATATTGCAAATTGTCGGCTTGGAAAGTGTGGGTCTTGGTTCTTTTAACTGTAATGTCCCGTCCCTGTAAAAGAAGGGTCCAACGGGCTGCGCGGATTTGGCTGACTGTGCCATCGTTAAGTCGACCGTCTAATAATAGCTATGTTGGGGTGTGTTCAGTGAGAATTGTGGTGGGGTTGAGTCCTGTAATGTAGGCGAAGCATTGCACTGCCCAAAAAACTGCGTGCAGGTGCCTTTCACAGGCAGAAACTCCTTGCTCGACAGGATCTAACATGCTTGAGGCGTATGCCACGGGGCCTAATCAGTCATGGCGCTCCTGGAGGAGCACGGCCGAAAGGGTTCGGTCGGTGCTTGCTACTTTGATTGCGTACGGGGAAAGTGGATCTGCGACCTGTAATGCGGGGGCTGTGCATCCACGGCAGCCGTGTGCTGTGGAAGCCATTCCCAAGGTGCCTATTTCTTGAGAAGGTCGGATAGGGGCACTGCTTTTGTGGCAAAACCGTCGATATGGTTTCTGCAGTAGCCACCAGTCCTAATAATGACCGGAGGGCTGTTACGTTCTGGGGAAGGGGCAATTTGACGATCGAGTCAATTCTCTTTTGCTCGACCTCGCGTTTACCATGAGTGATTACTGTACCCAAGTAAATCACTTTTTCCTGCAAAATCTGGGCCTTCTTGGGGTTGACTTTACATCCAATCTGTTTAAGGAGTCCTAGGAGTTTGGCGAGAAGCAAAATGTGCTCTCCCTTTGTGTCTGTCTGTAGTAGCAAGTCATCTACATACTGGACCAGACAACCGGGTCGGGAAAATTTTGAAAGCCCATTTGCCAGCTGTCGGTGGAAAATGGAGGGGGAGTTGTGGAAGGCACGTCCATGTATATTGTTGTCCCTGGAATGTGAATGCGAATTTATATTGGCACGTTTTATCCAATGGAATGAACCAAAAGCCGTTGCTAATGTCCAAAACCAAAAAAATGTTTGACTGGAGTCCCTGTTTGAGCATGGTCTCGGGACTCGTGGCTATGGTGGGGGCTGCTACGGGGGTTACTTTGTTCAGTTCCCGGTAATTAATAGTCAGTCGCCATGATCCATCGGGTTTTCTGACGAGCCAAATTGGTGCGTTATTTGTGGAGGCCACTGATTGGAGGACGCCTTGATCAAGCAGACTCTCTATTACTTTGGAGATCTCTCCCTCTGCTTCTTGGGGAAAACCGTACGGCTTTGGGGATCTGGGGTCAGAACCTGTAATGTTCACTATGCCAGCTATCTTGCCACAGTCGTGCTTGTGCTGTTCAAATTCTGCTTTGTGTTGCTGTAGGACTTCCCTAACCTGTTTGTCCTGACTAATGGCTCGAGGGTCGAACCAGAAGTCTCCTACTGCGCTGATTCTGTTTGCATACTCTCCAACTGTTAGCGTGGCGGGGGCTCGTGCTGCCTTTGCTATTCTCCTTACACATTTATTTACCGGATCAAATGAGAGGTTGTGGGAGCTCATAAAGTCGATTCCTAGGATGTGTTCAGCTGTCTGGGGTAGATTGACCAAAACTACGGGGTGTTTAGTCGTAATGTTCCCTATTTGTATCGCTACAGGGGCTGTGATGTGTCCTTGTTGTAAATTACCTGTAAAGCCGCTGAGTGTGATGGTGTCTGTTGTGGGCCACGTGTCTCATTGAAACATCATGGAGGAATTGAGCGTGGTGCGGGACCCTCCTGTGTCCAAAAGAAATTCTACGGGTTGTCCCCGGACTTTGCCTGCTACTACCGGTCTACCGCACCTGTCCCAAAGGATGTTGCAGACCCAATTTGGGGAGCCCGAACACCGTCAGTCGGTGTCGTTCATGTCTGTGTTCTCTGAACGGGTGCTAACACTATGGATTGGCTGTGCCCTATTCTTATTTAAGATGCCTGTCTGTTGGTTTCTCTGCTGCTTTTGGGGTCCATTGCACTCTCATGCATAGTGTCCTAATTGTCCACAATTGTAGCATTCCTGGGATTTAGGCTGCGGTGGGCTGTTCCTGCCCTCATTTACCCATGCGGGGTTCTGGTGCGCCCTAACTGGATGCATGTCTGCCTGCTCTTCCTCTGGTTTTGCAAACGCGGTTTTGCCTTGGACGGATTGTTCCCAAGCGCGGGACAATCTTTTCAAAACCGATTTCTCGTTGTGGGCCTCGTCTGAGGGGTCGTAATTTGCGCAAGCTCTCTGTCCTGCCTCTGTTGCATGAGAGATTAGGATTCAAGAACATTTGGCCATATTATCCGCAGACAAATGGGCGCGGGCTAACACTCCAAATACTGTGGTGAAATGTATCCACAAACGTCCAGCAAACGCTGTGGGGTGCTCTGTTTACTTTTGCCTACATTTGTTTAGGCCTTCTACGGGGTCTCCTCTGTTATAGCCGATCGCATCCAGGATCGCTGTGTGCATTTCTTGGAGTGTGCCTCCTCCTACATTCTGTGGGTTGGGAAGGGCTGCCACGACTGAAGGGTCGAGGCTTAAAACTGTGAGCTTCACTTGCTCCTTTTCGTCCAGGCCGTACATGGTAGCCTGCTGTTCTCTAGTGAACAACTGGTGGGGGACTGATGTGGGTAGGAACGGTGTAATTTTTCCATACGCGTCCCATAATTGGGTCACGGTTAATGGGGTTGCATTATGTAAATCTGCATTTTCTTCTGCTGCGGCCCTGCAGTGTGTGGTTACAGGGTCCATGGGGTTGTGTCTGCCTGTTCAGTCGGGGGTTGGGGTGCTTTTCTTTTCTGGGGTTTTTCTTGCGTACATGTCCCTATTACGTATCTGTGGGCAGTTTCATTTAACTCCTGCCAATCGGGGCCGTTTTCCTGGTCTAACTGGGGTCCAAACATACTTTGAAACCCATTTTGGACAGAAAGCAGAGATTGCAATTCCGCAATTTGCTTCCGGCACTTTGCGTGATCTACGGAGCTCTGCCTTTGTTCCGTTGTGGAAGTGTGGAGCGCTCATAGGGCTGCTTTTAAATCATTGCACTGTTTCTGCAATTGCTCTACCTGTTGCTCGGTTCCTTGTCTCACCAAGACCGCGCGTTGCCTGTCCTGGGAGGCCTTATCGTACTGGGTCTGAAAACTACTCAAATGGCCGAGACAAGGCTGCCCTCTTGGCATCATCCACCTCTCTGTCCCTCGCTGCTAACTGTTCTCTTAACTCCTTACTCTCCGTCTCAAATTCGCTCACATTTCCCTCACTATTTCTGTCTCTCTCCTCAATCTCTCTACGGAGCATCCTAACGACCTCCTCTGTGCCTCGCAATTGTGCCAAGCAGAACACAATTGCCATCAGCTTGTGAGCTTTCCCAAAGCTCTTCTCATGAATCTCTGACAGGTTCTCCCACCAAGTATGTCCTATACTCCCGGGACCTGTTTCATCATTGGTGCAGAATTCACTCCAAAGGGGCCATCCTTTCCCTTTGAGATATTTTCTGATCTCTTCTTCCCATACGGGACACTGCCCTACTCTACTGGTCACTGCGACCTCAAATTCTTGGGGGTTCATAAGGCGTTGCACTGCCTTCATTGCCATTTTCTCTCTATCTCTGGGTTCTCTACTGAATTTGGAACAGGGGGTGATAAAGTGGTGATGTAAACACGGGTACGGCTTACGGTATTTTCTGGCCTACAAAACTCCCGACAGTTTTACGCAACAAAATCTCTCAGGTTTACCTTATATCCCTGTCAGTACGCATGCATTAACACACTTCTGAATCTCGGAGGTTTGATCAGTATCATTCTCACAATTGTGGTTTTTCTGTTTCCAATTGGATTCCAATTCAAATTTGGGTTCTCTCGGAGTGACTCGGACATTTCTGGGTCGAGTCCCACCAGAGTCGCCAGTAAATGTTGCTCTCTTTGGTTGGCTCTGAATATGGCGGTCGATATGGTCACCTTCCTGAATTCAAATTACATTTGCTCTAGAGTCGCCAGGTATCTTTCGATACCGCCACAAGGTTCAAAACCGAATACTGATCAAAGACTCGATACACCAGTTAGTTAGTTCAAAGTCAATGCTTATTTATTTACACACACAGTTAAATATACTCATGCACGAAACTCTACAGACTAAACTATCACTACTGCTAAAGCCTATACTTAGCTTCGGGCTCCCACTCAGTCAGAGGAACAATGGCTGTTGTTCGGTTCTGAGGCTGCTGGGGTCGAACTGGTACAGGGGAACACCTAAGGTCGTCTGTCTGGTAGCGTGCGTTGACCTTGGACTTACTTGCTTCTGGTGCAGCTGGTGGACAGGTCTCTCCTTGGTGACATCCGGGTCCAAGAGAACGATTCTCTCTTGGGGGCTCCTTCTTATACCCAAAGGGGCTTCTCGCTCTTTTGGGCGGGCCTTGAACTTGTCCCCAATCAATTGGGCCGTTTCTCGATCATTCCTATTGATTTCATCCAATAAAGGGGTGGGTGCCCTGATGGCTGGGCATGTCCTAGGTGGCCGTTGGCCTGATTTGTTTCGGTCTCCTCTGGCGTCGGGGTGTCGGCCTTAGTATCGGTTACTCAAATGTTATTATTTTGTTCCCGGAGATGGGCCATTAGTATGCTAATGGGCCTACAGTTTTGGTCTTGTCTGCGACCTGCGGCTCAAATACACAGACAAGCTCTGAACTTGCTTGTTTTGTCAGCATTGTCCATTTTCCCTGCAATCTTTGCAAAGTGTCCATTTTGTAATCGGGAAGTGGCCATCCCAGATGGCCCAGTATGCGTGGTCATCACCGCCTCTTGCTTCTGCAGGCGGTTGGACTCCTCCAATTGCGCCTCGATCCAAGTTCCCTTTTCCCACCCCGACGACCAGGTCCATCGCCCTCTGCTCTGCGACGGTGAGGGGCCGCAAATTCAGCAGGCCACCTCTGGTCTTCTCCCACTTCCTGCGGTCGTGGGCCTTCTTCTTCTGGGGGAAGAGAAATGCACAGTGTGAGACACTCGGACACGAGCAGCACAGTGGGTCTGCAGCTAGTGGCCTATATGTGTAGGGCAACCAGCTATGGCAGGCAGTGTAGGTGTTGGCATGTGGTGCAGGGTGGGGTGTGAGTGGACTGCTGGCGGGTGGGGTTCGATGTCCATCGGGGGGGGGGGGGAGTAGTTACGGGTGTGTGGATGGGGGTGGTTTCAGAGGCATGGTGGTGGTGACTCACCAGTGCCAATCCCAACCCCAGCAAATCCCACGCCATTGAAATTGCACTAGTTGACTTCCGGTGGCGACCATGGAGTGAAAGGTCACACATTCAGCAGCTCTCGCCCTCAGTTGCTTTTTAAATGGTTTTTAAGCCGGATTTTTCAGGAAATTTCTCGACATAAGCTGAATGAAGGGAGAGGAAAAGGAGGTGACCCTCAATTTATGGAATTGTGTCCAAATAAGAGTCGAATAAGAAGAAACCAAAAGCTGAGTGAAAACAAGGCTCAGAGGTCATCGAGCTCAGTGGTAACGAGACAAAGCTCCTCCATGCCAGCTCACTGGTCGATGGAGCAATGGGTCGAGTACCTGGATGAGAAGTTTGCCCGGCATCGCAAGGAGTGTGCATAAGACATGACCCAGATGATAGCCTCGATTAAGGCGGTGGTTGACCGGGTGGAGGAGAAAATGACAACCCAGGGACTGGAGATTCAAAAGTTACAGGAGCTGGCGACCGAACGAGAAGAGGGGTCCAATGCAATGGCTTTGGAAATTAACATACTACAGGACAGCCAGAAACGACTGCTAGATAAGGTAGAAGACTTGGAGAACTGGTCTTGCAGGCAAAATAGCCAAATCGTCTGGCTGCCATAGGGAAAGGAGGGATCAGGTGCAGGTACGTTTGTGGGGAAGATGTTGCAGGAGATGGTCGGGGCCGATGTGTTTGACAAGCCGCTGGAGGTGGACCAGGCACATACGGTGCCCGTATGTAAGCCCCAAGGTCGTGAGCCCCCGAGGGCCATGGTGGTGAGGCTACATCGATTTCTCAGCAAGGAATGCATCATGAAGTGGGCCAAGCAGACAAAACGGTACATGTCGGAAGAATCAGGTATCCGGGTGTACCAAGATTGGGGACCAAAACTCGCAAAGAGGAGAGCAAGTTTCAACAAAGTTAAGGTGGCCCTGTTTGCGAGAGACATTAAATTTGGACTGCTATACCCGGCTCATCTGTGGGTGACCTACGATAAACGGGAGCTGTACTTCAACTCTCGGGAAGAGGTGGCTATTTTTATGAATGACAATAATCTGGTTTAAGGTCTTTTAAATTCAAACTGTGGTGGACTGAGTTTGGGGGAAGGGACAAAGTGGCGGGGAGGGGGGGTGCGGAGGTGATAGAAAACTAGTTCTGTGTCTTGTTTTATCTTGTTTAAAATTTCAGTCTTTCCAATTCTGTGAGTTAAGTCGCGATGTTCGGGAAGAAAAGGGGGGCTGGTTTTCTTGTGTAATTTGATTTTGATTTATTGCTTTATGTACTGGATTACAAAGGGAAAAACTTCTAAGTTGCGACGGGGGGTTTTCTTTTCTGTAAGAAAGATGGTTGATTCTTGCGTGCATAGTTTTGCTTAACATGCTTGAAGCTTCTTCTATTGTGTTTGATTCTGTTTGAAGCTGATGGGACTGATAGGAATCAGTTAAAGGGGAAAGATCCTATTGCCTGCGCATTGGGGGATGGTGTGTTTGCTTTTGGCGATTGTTGTTACTGTGTTGAGTGCTTGTGCTATGTTTAGGGGGGGTAGAATCTGGCAGATGGCAGGTTTTTTGACGCCAGAAGGTGGGAGCTGATGGGCTAGCTGGATAGCTAGTTCACGGGAGCAAAGTTATGGGAGAGCTGAAGAAATATGAAGTGGGGGAGAGAGGGGGACAGGAGGGGGGTACTGCTGATGGGTAAGGGACAGCTAGGAGGCTGGAGATGGAGATCAGATGGCGGTTGCCGGCAAGGGGCGGATCAAGTGAGGTGCGGAACACGGGCTGGGAGCTGGCCTAGGAAAGGTCATGGCTGATCGACAGGGGAGGGGGGCAAGAGATCCCTGACCAGATTGGTTAGTGGAATGTTCGTGGACTGAACGGGCCGTTAAGAGAGCCCGTGTGTTCACATACCTGAGACAGTTAAAAGCGGACGTGGCCATGTTACAGGAGGCACACCTGAAGCTGGGAGACCAAATTCGATTAAAGAAGGGATGGGTCGGGCAAGTGTTTCATTCAGGACTGGACTTTAAAACACGATGGGGGCCTATCCTGATTGACAACAGGGTGACATTCGAGGTGGGGAAGATAGAGGCAGACCCAGGAGGCAGATTTTTTATGGTTAACGGGTAATGAAAAGGAATAGCAGTAAGGCTGGTGAAAATATATGCCCCAAACTGGGATGATGTTGCATTTTTCAGGAAGGTGCTGGGAAAGATCCCAGACCTTGACACGCACCGGCTGATCATGAGTGATGACATTAATACAGTCCTGGACCCAAGATTGGACCGGTCAAGTGTTAGGCCGGGGAAACTATCAGCAAAGGCAAAGGAACTGTGGGGGTTCATGGAGCGCTTGGAGGGGGGGGGGGTAGATCCGTGGAGATTTGAGAGACCACGGAGCAGGGAATATTGATTCTACTCCCAGGTACATAAGTCGTACTCCAGGATAGATTTCTTCATGCTCGATAAAACACTGTTAGCAGGGGTTGAGGACACTGAGTACTCAGCAATTGTGGTCTCAGATCATGCACCACACTGGATAGACCTACGGGCAGACACGGGAATGTCCCAGCGCCCACAGTGGAGACTAGATACAGGGCTGTTAGTGGATGTGGAGATCTGTGAGCGAGTGAAAGAGGCCATTCGGGGGTACATAAAGATCAATGACACGGGAGAGATTACAACTGGGGTGGTCTGGGAGGCACTGAAAGCGGTTATTAAAGGGGAATGTCTTTCGATTCGAGCCCACAGGGATAAAACTGAGCGGTCGGAGCTGGACAGGTTGGTAGGAGAAATCTTACAGATGGACAGGAGATATTCCGAGTCTCCGAATGAGGAGTTCCTGAAGGAGCGTCAGAGACTTCAAATGGAATTTGGGCTCCTTTCCACAGGTAAGGCGGAGGGTCAGCTGAGGAGGGTAAAAGGGGCATATATGAGCATGGGGAGAAAGCTAGCAGGATGCTGGCACATCAGCTGAGGAAACAAGAGGCGGCGAGAGAAATAGGGAAAATAAAGGATATGAGGGGGAAGATGGTGACGGACCCGGGGACGGTGAATTAAGTATTCCGGGAATTTTATAGCCAGCTATTTGAGTCGGAACCCCCGGATGGGGAGGAGGGCATGAATCAATTCCTGGAGAGGCTAGAGTTCCCAAAGGTAAATGAGGAGCTGGTGGAGGCCCTGGGGGGCCCAATTGGGCTTGAGGAGGTGATAGATGGACTGGGGGCGATGCAATCGGGTAAAGCCCCAGGTCCTGATGGATTACCAGTGGAATTTTATAAGAAGTTCTCTGGGTTACTGGGGCCGCTCCTGGTTAAGGCTTTTAACGAGTCCATGGAGCTGGGCGTACTTCCCCCAACATTATCACAGGCATCAATTTCTCTCATCCTGAAGCGTGACAAGGATCCGGAAGCTGTGGATCGTACAGGCCAATGTCCCTCTTGAATGTAGATGCCAAATTATTGGCAAAGATCCTGGCCACTCGAATAGAGGATTGTGTCCCGGAGATAATTGGGGCGGATCAGACGGGATTTGTAACGGGCAGGCACCTGACATCCAACATTAGACGGCTTCTTAATGTAATTATGATGCCAGCGGAGGGGCGCGAGGCTGAGGTGATAGTTGCCATGGACGCGGAGAAGGCTTTCGACCGAGTGGAGAGGAAGTATCTTTGGGATATTTTAGGCAGGTTTGGGTTTGGGCAGGGATTTGTGGAGTGGGTCCAGTTATTGTACCGGGCCCCGGTGGCAAACGTAAGAACTAACTGAGTTCGGTCGGAATACTTTTGTCTATGTCGAGGGACAAGGCAGGGATGCAAACTCTCCCCATTATTGTTTGTCCTGGCCGTAGATACCTTAGCATGGCTCTGAAAGCAGCGAATACCTGGAGGAGTACAGTGAGAAGTGGGGGTGGAACACAAGGTCTCTCTCCTTGCAGATATTTTGCTGCTTTATGTCATGGACCTGGTGGGAGCGATGACTGGAATCATGGAGGTATTAGGAGAATTTGGCCAATTTTCAGGCTATAAGTTAAATATTGGAAAGAGCAAGATGTTCGTAATTCAGGCATGGGGGCAGGAAAGGAGACTGAAGGAGCTACCTTTTAAAGTGGTTGGAAGGAGTTTTAGGGTTCTCGGGATTCAAGTGGCCAAGGATTGGGGGCAGCTTCACAAGTTAAATTTGGGCAAAGCAGTGGTTCAAACGAGAAGAGATTTCCATAGATGGGACATGCTCCCACTGACACTGATGGGGAGTGTACGGACGGTAAAGATGACGGTCCTTCCGAGACTGCTTTTCTTTTTTCAGTGTCTCCCGATTTTTGTCCCAGGCTTTTTTCAGAAGTATGAATGCGGCGATGTCGAGGTTCATATGGGCGGGTAAAAGCCCGAGAGTAAAGAGGACACTCCTGGAATGGGCACGCGGGGAAGGGGGATTGGCTCTCCCGAGCTTTATTAACTATTACTGGGCTGCCAACATATCGATGGTCAGGAAGTGGGCAGTGGGGGAGGGGTCGGTTTGGGAGCTGATGGAGGCAGCATCCTGCAAAGGTACGGGTCTGGAGGCTTTACTGACGGCACCCCTGCCGTTCTCGCCGGCTCGGTACTCTACAATTCTGGTGGTGGTGGCAGCCATAAGGGTGTGGGGGCAATGGAAGCAGCATATGAGACTGGAGGGGGCGTCATTGTGGTCACTGATCTGTGACAATCACCAGTTTATCCGGGGGGGGCTGGATGGGGGCTTTAAGGTTTGGCAGCGGGCAGGGATTGAGAGGTTTGGGGATCTATTCATCCAGGAGGGCTTTCCGACCTTGGAGACATTAGAGGAGGAGTTTTATTTGCAGGGTGGGAACGGTTTTCGGTATCTTCAAGTGCGAGACTTTGTACAGAGGCAGATCCCAAGCTTTCCTCGCCTCCCCCTGAGGGGACTACAGGATAAAGTCTGTCAAAAACAGGGGATGGAGTGGGAAGGTTTCGGACATATACAGGGAATTGTTAGAGTGGGAAGGGGCCCCTATCAGAGAGGTGAAGAGGAAGTGGGAAGAGGAGCTAGGAGGGGAGCTGAAAACTGAACTGTGGGAAAAAGCCTTGAAAAGGGGAAATGCATCCTCGTCCTGTGCTAGGCTTAGCTCAGATTCCCGGTAGTCAAGGTAGTCCACAGGGCCCACATAACGGTAGCCCAACTGAGTAGGGTCTTCGAGGAAGTGAAGGACAGATGTGGATGGTGTGGGGGTAGCCCGGCCAACCATGTTCATATGTTTTGGGCATATCCGAAACTGAGGCAATTCTGGCAGGGATTTGCGGATGTTATGTCAGAGGTCCTGGAAGGTAGGGTAACTCGGAGTCCAGAATTGGCAATATTTGGGGTGTCGGAAGATCCGGGGGCAAATTGGGGGAGGGAGGCCGAAATCCTGGCCTTCTCCTCCCTGGTGGCCTGGAGCCGGATCGTGCTGAGATGGAGGGACTCGGAGCCCCCGAAGTCAGGAGTGTGGGTCAGCGATATGGTAGGGTTTGTCAGTCTGGAGAAAATCAAGTTCGCTCTGAGAGGATCAACACAGGGATTCGCCTGGAGTTGGCAGCCGTTCATCGATTTCTTCAACAAAAGTTGAATGTCAGCAGTAAGGGGGGAAAGGGAAAAGGGGGGGGGGGGAGGAAAACTGGCGGCATGGTAATGTTAAATAAGGACAGGGTACTTAGTATACGGGTAATTGGCGATAGGGCGGGAGAAGCGGGGGACGTGGTTTATTGTTTATTGTTCTTTTAGGGGGTATTTTGTGCGACGACCCGCACGGTGGTTTTAGAAATGTCAACATGTTCAATTGTGAAAATTGCAAATGCTTTAATAAAATATTTTTTTTAAAAAGAAATTGCACTAGTTCAACATGGCGTGATTGCTGGCCATTAGCAAGTCCTGAATTGCTTCGGCACTGGAACCCCATCGGGACCGGGGAACACCCCCCATTCAGTCCCGGCATCAGCACTTAGTCTCTCCAATGGAGAATCCAGTCCAAAGATAATAATAATCTATGTTCGTGTCACAAGTAGGCTTACATTATCCGAGCAATGAAGTTACTGTGAAAAGACCTTGGTCGCCACACTCGGGCACTTGTTCGGGTACACTGAGGGAGAATTCAGAATGTCCAATTCACATAACAAGCACGACTTTTGGGACTTGTGGGAGGAAACCGGAGCACCCGGAGGAAACTTACGCAGACACGGGGAGAACATGCAGACTCTGCATAGACAGTGCTCCAAGCCGGGAATCTAACCTGGGTCCCTGGTGCTGTGAAGCAACAGTGCTAACCACTGTCCTACCGTGTGGGTTAGGTGGATTGGCCACGCTAAATTGGACCTAGGTGGGATTATGGCGATAGTGTGGGGTTTGGGCCTAGGTAGTGTGTCCTTTCAGAGGGCCGGTGCAGGCTCAATGGACTGAATGACCTCCTTCTGCACTGTAGGAATTCTATGATTTTATCAGGATGTTGCCTGAGCTTGGGTTTTTCAGCTATGAAGAAAGGCTGGTTAGGCTGGGGTTGTTATCCTTAGAGCAGAGAAGGCTGTGGGGGGGGGGGGGAGGGGTGTGGGGGTGGGGGGGGGGTGGGGGGGGGGGGGGGGGGACACGGACCTGACTGAGTATCACAAAATTAAGAGGGACCTAGATAGCTTTGATAGGAAAAACCATTCCCCTTAGTAGAGGGGTCAATACCAGTGGCATAGATTAAAGGCAAAGAACAGGAGATTTAGAGGGGTTTGGAGGATTGTTTCTTTTACCCAGAGGGTGGTGGGAATGTGGAACTTATTGCCCGAGAGGGTGGTAGAGGCCCTCACAACATTTAAGAAACATTTAGACGTGCACATCAAACGTCATAGCATACAAGGCTACAGAACAAATGTTGGAAAATGGGATTAGAATAGATAGGTGCTTGATGGCCAGCACAGACCCAATGGGCTGAAGGGCCTCTTTCCATGCTGTAAAGAACTTGGCTATGACTCTGTGATCACCGCCCTTAGCGGTTGTAAATGAATCCGCCTCCAGTGAGTGTTTTTTTCTTTCATGGGATACAGGTGTCACAGGCAAGGCCGGCATATGTTGCCCATTCTTAATTTGTCCTTGAACTGAGTGACTTGCTGGGCCATTTCAGGGGCAGTTAAATGTCAACCCACATTGCTGTGGATCTGGAGTCACATACAGGCCAGAGCAGGTAAGGTTGGTACATTTACTCCTCCAAAGATCATTAGTGAACAATATGGGTTTTTATGGCAAGCAATGATAGTTTCATAGCAATAATTAAAAGCAAAATACTGTGGATGCTGGAAATCTGAAATAAAATCAGAAGACGCTGGATAAACTCAGCAGGTGTGGCAGCATCTGTGGAGGGAAACAGAGTTAACATTTCAGATCTAAATGATCCTTCTACAGAACTGAAGCAAGGTACAAATGTACAGAATTATATAGTCAGAAAGAGAATGGAGGAGGTGGGCCGAATAAAAGACAAAGGATAGGTCGGGACAAAGGTTAGATGGCCAAATTTGTCATGGACATAAGACAAAGGGGAGTGTTAATGGTGCCATTAAGGGATAAAGAGTGCTAATTGATACCAATCAACCCAGTCGAAACGGTACTTAACAAGAACTGTGGTTTTAATCAGCTAGAATATGCCCACCAGTAGCTTCTCCCGCACTGAGAGGCTGTCCCGGATCGATGGGTTATATACCTTCTCAGAGGGGCGGAGCCGCAGGCGGAGCCAACAACAACATCAACACAACAACAGTAACAGTGAGTAAATACAATAATATATACAACAGCCATATGTGGCTCACCACACTAATAGTGGCAAAAAAGGTGAGATAGAAGAATGTGTTAATAGGAGCAACTGAGCAGGCAGAGCCAGGTGGCCAAGTGCGTGGGAAGGAGGGTGTGGGGGGTGTCGGGAAAAGCCCAGGAGCTGAAAAACAACAGGCAATAATTGTTTTATGGTCATCATTACAGAGACTAACTTTATATCTAATAAGTGAACTTAAATTCCACGATCTGTCCTGCTGGGATATGAACTCATGTCCCGAGACCATTAGCCTGGACCTTTGGATATCTAACCTCACTTGCCAACATCACTCCCTCGTTTGGTGATTCTTTGTATCCAACTCCTCTGTGTTCAGTAGATCATTCACTCCCTAAGTGGTCACCCCTCTGCTGCTACTTGTCAGATAAAGATTGAAGGGAATTGTTCTTGGGGATGTCCCATGGCAGGTTCCAATGTATAAGCAGAAAGTGTTGGGGCAATCCTTTCAGGACACAATATTGAAAAATATCTTTACCAGGAGGTTGGTATGCTGGAGGATCTGATGAATGACAGATTAGACATCAGTGTCTTTGGGAGTCTCTAAAGAGGAGGGTGAAAGGAAGTTATGTGTGATACAAGTTCTGAGTGGGGAGGGCTTCCTGGTTTTCATATTTCTTCCCCTCCCTGCACGTTGTTGAAATTCAGGGTTCAGAGAGTCAATCAACCCTTTGGCCAATTTCCCAAGCTCTGAAATCACTCAAAGTCTGATGGCAATAATTATATTTTATTCAGTACAAATAAGACGTGACAGAGCTGGATTCTGAACAGTAATATGAAAGCAGCTTGTAAACATTTCAATGCCATTGCTAGCCAAGAGGTGGCCAATTGACACCCAGCTTATTTTATCTCGGTCTATCTGTGTCTCAGCCTCTTGAGTTGTGCTTATCTATCAGTTCCCAACAGAAGCGATCTACTAATGTTTGCCGTTTTATACGTTAAGAAGTCTTACAACACCAGGTTAAAGTCCAACAGGTTTGCTTCGAATCACTAGCTTTCGGAGAGCAGCTCCTTCCTCAGGTGAATGAAGAGGTGGGTTCCACAAACACAACTATAGACAAAGATACTTTGAATGCGAGTCTTTGCAGGTAATTAAATCTTTACAGGTTCAGACGGAGCGACTGGATGTTTCTGGAACCCACTTCTTCATTCACCTGAAGAAGGAGCTGCGCTCCGAAAGCTAGTGATTCGAAACAAGCCTGTTGGACTTTAACTTGGAGTTGTAAGACTTCTTACTGTGCCCACCCAGTCCAACACCGGCATCCACATCATGGCTTTTATACGTTGACATTTGTTTTACACATTTTGGGCCAATAAAACATGTGGTAAATTAATGCAAAAGCCGAGGGCAGCACAGTGGCGCATTGGTTAGCGTTGCTGCCTCAGGGCGCCGAGGTCCCTGGTTCGATCCCAGGTCACCATCCGTGTAGAGTTTGTACATTCTCCCCGTGTTTGCATGTGTTTCGCCCCCAAAATCCAAAGACGTGCAGGGTAGGTGGATTGGCCACGCTAAATTGCCCCTTAATTGGAAAAAATTAATTGAGTACTCTAAATTTATTTTGTTAAAAATGAATGCAAAAACTACAATTCCCATAGGTAACCTCTCGACTGTTTTTATCCAGGGTGCATTGCAAACAATCAAACAAAAGCTAAGTGCAGCACAGAAATTAATCAGATGTACGACCAGTCATTGCATTACAGTCAGTTTTTGCGAATTACCAAGGATGTACAGGTATTTGTACGTTCTGCGCCTCAAAATGGGTTAGGAAGTAACACATGCAGCAAGAAATCTGAGGTTTGTTTGGAATGTCCTATAACTGAAGAGACAGATTGGGTGTTGATATTTGCTTAGACTCTCCTGCTTCAGGAAAAGGCGCACACTGTAGGGTTTGTGAGAACATAAAGGTACAGTAGGCAAATGCAGACAAGGAATCATTAGTTTATTGTCTTAGAATGGGCATCCTTGTGCAGAAGAAGCTGACCTTTGGCAAAGGAGGCTGTGACACACGCACTCTGGAGTTTAATGGGCACTGATAGGAAGGTGCCGAGATGGCAGGAATTGAATGGGTGAGTGACGGTATAACACAATGTTGAAATAAGAGGATGTTGCACAAAGCTATGCATCACTTGTTGATGTTAGAGAATGTTTTTGTTCTGGAACCATGTACCTTTCAGTGTGCTTGATGTATTTACTTTTTCCGTCACTGCCTGCCCAAGCTTCTCATACCACTGTTTGCGTGGTCTTAAAGCCATGACAGGAAGAGAATTTCTCCTTGCTGCACTTCCTGAAGCAACAGCTCAACAACACCGCTGTTTAAACAGGGAGCCTTGTTTCTTCCTCCACAGCCATTTGGTGACATTTCTTTTTTATTTCCAACTATCAGGAAATCCCCAAAATGTTGAGGTAAAAAAACAACTGGCCATCAGCGATTCAGGTAACACTAAAGAAGAGTCTTCGCCCCCTTCCAGGCCCAACTCTTTCGACCTTCTGGCACCGAGGTCATTGGCCCTTTGCCCCAGCTCCGTTGTCCCAACAGCTCCTGTGCCTTCAACCCGAGCCTTCAGCATTGAGGCGTGGGGCGTAGGCCCCTTCTAATGCCAGTGCCTATGCCTGTCAGAATCTTCTGTCTGTTGCTCCCCTCCACCTGTGGCCTCCCGCCACCTATTGGCCCCATCTACTATTGCCCCCCTGTGCCCTCCCACTTGCCTATTGCCAACTTCCATCTGCTACTCCTCTCTGCCTGTTGCCCCTTTCTGCCAGTCCACTCCCTCTGATGGATCATCCCCTCTGTCAATCCACCTCCTCTGATGGTTCATCGCCACTGCCAGTCCACCCCCTCTGATGGTTCATCCCCTCTGCCAGTCCACCCCCTCTGATGGTTCATCCCCTCGGTCAATCCGCCTCCTCTGATGGTTCATCCCCTCTGTCAATCCACCCCCTTGAATGGTTCATCCCCTCTGTCAACCCACCCCCTTGAATGGTTCATCCCCTCTGTCAATCCACCCCCTCTGATGGTTAATCCCCTCTGCCAGTTCACCCCCTCCATCTAAGTTCCTTGTCTGCTCAACCCCCTGCCTCTCTGCCTCAGCATCCAAGCAGCCTAATTCTCCTCTGCCGCTTGTCTCTGCCTGACGTCTCGCCCAGACGCCGGAACACCCTCCCCCTCACCTCTCACCCAGTCATCGGTACACCCCCCTCACCTCTCACCAAGTCACCGGTACAGCCCCCTCACCTCTCACCCAGTCACCGGTACACCCCCCCCTCACCTCTCACCAAGTCACCGGTACAGCCCCCTCACCTCTCACCCAGTCACCGGTACACCCCCCTCACCTCTCACCCAGCCACTGGTACAGCCCCCACTCACCTCTCACCCAGTCACCGGTACACCCCCCTCACCTCTCACCCAGTCACCGGTACACCTTCCTCACCTCTCACCCAGTCAATGATACACCCCCCCCCTCACATCTAGCCCTATCGCCGGTGCACACTCCCCCCCTCTCACCACTTGCCCAGTCGCCGATACACCCCCCCCCCATACCTTCCGCGTAGTCGCTGGTACACCCCCCGTCACATCTCACCTGGTTGCTGGTACACCCCCCATACCTTTCGTATAGTCGCTGGTACAACCCCCCCCCCCCCTCATCTCTCACCTGGTCGCTGGTACACCCCCCATACCTTTCGTGTAGTCGCTGGTACAGCCCCCCTCACCTCTCACCTGGTTGCTGGTACACCCCCCATACCTCTAGTGTAGTCGCTGGTACATCCCCCTCACATCTCGCCCAGTCACCGGTACACCCCCATCACCTGTTGCCCAGTCACTGGTTCATCCCCCCCTCACATCTTGCCCAGTCACCCGTACACCCCCCTCACCTCTTGCCCAGTTACTGGTACATCCCCCCCTCACCTCTCACCCAGTCACCGGTACAACCCCCTCACCTCTCACCCAGTCGCCAGTACACCCCCACCCTCACCTCTCACCCAGTCACCAGTACACCCCCCCCTCGCCTCTCACCCAGTCACCAGTACACCACCACCCCCCCCCTCACCCAGTCACCAGTACAACCCCCTCACCTCTCACCCAGTCACCGGTACAACCCCCCTCACCTCTCACCCAGTCACCGGTACAACCCCCCTCACCTCTCACCCAGTCGCCAGTACACCCCCCCCCCCCCTCACCTCTCACCCAGTCACCGGTACACTCACCCTCACCTCCCACCCAGTCACTGGTGCATCCCCCCCTCACTTCTCGCCCAGTCACTGATAGATCCCCCCCCCTCTCACCTCTCACCCAGTCACTGGTAGATCCCCCCCCCTCACCTCTCACCCAGTCACTGTTACATCCCCCCTCACCTCTCACCCAGTCACTGGTACATCCCCCCTCATTTCTCGCCCAGTCACTGGTAGATCCCCCCCTCACCTCTCACCCAGTCACCGGTAGATCCCCCCCCCCCCTCACCTCTCACCCAGTCACTGGTAGACCCCCCCCCCCCTCACCTCTCACCCAGTCACTGTTACATCCCCCCTCACCTCTCACCCAGTCACTGGTACATCCCCCCCTCACCTCTCACCCAGTCACTGGTAGACCCCCCCCCTCACCTCTCACCCAGTCACTGGTACATCCCCCTCCCCCCCCACCTCTCACCCAGTCACTGGTACATCCTCCCACTCACCTCTCACCCACTCACCAGTACACCCCCCCCCCCCCAACCTTCGCCCAGTCACTGGTACAAGCCCCCTCACCTCTCACCCAGTCACTGGTACAAGCCCTCCCCCAAACCTTCGCCCAGTCACTGGTACAAGCCCTCCCCTCATCCCTCGCCCTGTCACACACTCCCTTGCACCCAAAGACTTTGCCAGTTCTCCCAAACTGCAATCTGAAGTCCTTTGATGGTTCATACTGCCATGGGTGGACCTTTGAACATGGGGAGATGTTTGGTGCAGGGAGAACCAATAATGAGATACAGATGTACCATAACTGGGTTCCAGTTGTTGAATGTCGTGAGCCCTATTATGTCATTGATGAGGAGCGGGGGTGATCACAATGAGAAATCCTGCCGATGTAAATCACAATTTGGACCTCTCACGATATTTTGCGCTCCTGTTGCCATTCACGCCTGTTGTGAATGGGAATGCAAAATCTAGGCCAATATAAAATAAGGCGTAGAACTCTTAAGGGTGTGTAGGAGAAAAGGGACCTGGGTGTATATGTGCATAGGTCATTGTAGATGGCAGGACAGGTGGAGAGAGCAGTTAATAAATCATAGTATTCCGGCCTTTATTAATAGGGGCACAGAGTACAAGAGCAAGGAGATCAAGCTGAATTTATACAAGACACTAGTTAGACCTCAGCTGGAGTATTGTACACAGTTCTGGGCACCACACTATAGGAAGGATGTGAACATATGGGGAGATTGCAGAAAGGGTTCACAAGAATGGTTCTAGGGATGAGAAAATACAGTAATGAGGATAGATTGGTGAGATTGGGACTGTTCTCCTTGGAGAGGAGAAGGCTAAGAACAAATTTAATCGAGATGTTCAAAATCATGGTTGGGCTGGACAGGGTAGATAGGGAGAAATTTTTCCCTCTCGTAAAAGAATCCAGAATGAGAGGGCACTGATTTGCAAAAGTAACAAATTAGATGTGCTTTTTCACAGCGAAAGGTTCACACCTGGAATGCATTGCCTGGAAGTGAGGTAGAGGTAGGTTCAATCTCGGCATTCAAGAGGGCATTAGATGATTACTTAAATAGAAACAATGTGCAGGGGTACGGAGAAAATTCAGGGGAATGACATTATGCCATGATGCTCATTTCAGCCTTCTTCAAGGAAAAGCACCTTAACCTCTCCAATCTATATGCATAGCTACAGTTGTCTATCCCTGAAATCATTCTTATGAATCTCCTCTGTATTCTCTCCAGTGTCTTCACATCCTTCCTCAAGTACAGCACCCAGAACTGGATGCAGTATCCCAGATGAGACCGAGCTAGTACATTATACAAGTTGAACATCCTTTCTGTCAATACTGCATCAGTATGTATTTTTCTTCACGGGATGTGGGTGTCAGTGGCTTGGCTAGCATTTATTGCCCATCCCTAATTGCCCTTGAGGAGGTGGTGGTGAGCTGCACACAAGCATATTTGCCATTTTCCTGAGAGAAGAGCACTTTGATGCAGTTAACATAGTAAAGATTTCCAACACCATCTAGACTGAACGGCCAGACCACTGATTAATACAACAAATGGTTTGAGTTGAGTACTTGGCATTAGCTGCTGTGGGAAAAAGATTTTACCGCACTGCTGGTCATTCGCATTGAAACTCATGTTGTCAATTCAATGGTTTCCTGTTAACTTCCCCCAGTTAATCACAAAGGTGCCTTTTCCTGATAAAAAGCAGAACAACTGGCTTCCGGGTTGGTAGGCTTGTGTGGGCTTTGTGGACAGGGGGAATACCACTTTGTTAATTTGCTCAAAAATGCAGCTGAATTATCATGTATACTTGTGGAAAAATCGAGTATTGAGACCAATGATAGGCAAATTGAAGAGGGTTGGCTAATCCATGAGTAATATTTACATGGGTTGAAATCCATGTTGGAGGGACAACTGTTATCTTAACACATTAAAAATATTTACCAATTGCCAGTAAGCTACACCGTGCTTTCAGTCAGCTGTGCAGTGGGAGCCATGGCATGGATTTGTTCTGAGGAACAATGAGAACAACTCCACAGATAGTCGCCATATTCAACTTTAAAACTACAAGTAAAGATTTACCTCATAGTTTATGTTAATTAATGCCACCCTCCCCTGCGTCCCACTACTTACTGTTTAAGGGTGCTGCATCAGCTGGCACTAGAGTTGTCAGTCCGGACACTATTCTTACGAACCCCACTCCCAAAACTAGCCAAAAAATTCCCAAGGCAAAATCTTATTTCTCCATTTCTGATCTGATGTAGTGTGAAGTGTAGTCACAGATGATGATGTGAAACTAGTACTTTTATCATTGATTTTTGTTTATAAAAATAATAACTTCCATGGAGACAGACACAATACTACTACTTAGATTGAATTCTTTAAAATCCATAAAAATCACTCCCCTTCTTGTCTTCAGCATCACGTACCTCATCTCAATCTGCTTTTTGAATTACATCATCATATGGGTCATTCCCCAAATAATCATCTTCCGTCCCATCAATTGCATTGAATATTCCACATTTCTTGATTGATTTTACAACAATCTCCATTCCAATTTCATCCCAGGTCTCTACAACATATTCACACAGGTCTGTTAATGTTGGAACCTATAAGCAGTGTGGAAGGGAAATTAATGAGTTGCCAACATGAAAGGCATGCTGGGAAATGCTTGACTATAGTTCAACGCTGCTTTTTAGCGGAAATAAGTAGGTCAGGTAACATAAACAAAATACTGTTTAATATTCTGGTCTCGGCCTTATTATGATAACACATTGTCCTCCGAAAGATAACAAATATGTACTCGAGTTGTTTTTAGCCAAGGGCAAGAACATACGTACTACGTATTTCACCTTGCGTACTTTCCAAGGTCTATTTAATATAAACATGCCTGTTTACTTCAAGCTGTTATTTTAGGCTATAAAGATATGCATTCTTCAATCGAATCTCAGAGGGCAGTGCACTGGCTTTGCAGCTAGAACACTCCCTCTCCGCAAATATATTTGTGTAAATAAATTTCCTTAAATCGAACCTCGAAGAATTTGTCTTTATTATGATTTCCACGACAAGCAGTCTCCCTCGATGAATGGCTTCTCGTCATCAATCATCCAGTCATTCCTCTTTTTTTCTCTCATGCTGTCTTTGGAGGGCTTGATTAGAGAGATATCCAGTGGTTGAACGAGGCCGGCAAGAACACTGGGAATCACGACAATACCTCTGTCTGCGAATTATCCTCAGCAGCAACATCATCAGCATGCTGTGATCCGAACATGCCTCTAATGAGAAGATTTTGTTTCTTTACATACTCATCCTGGTCGGAAACGCCACCTATCCTCAGTCATATTTTCAAGCCACCTGTGGTAGCCCGACCCCTTTAAAAGGTGAGCCCTCATGGTCTATGTGCCCAGCTTGGGGCTTATCATGCGGGAATGCCCAAACACTGATCAATGGGAAAAAGCACGGGACCCTGGGAGTAGTGTTGTGTTGCTCTGTTGTGTACATAGTTGCCTTTACCTGTTATTAATAAACCCCCTTGTTCATTATACTGGAAGTCTCCCGGGCTCTACTCACCACACCACCTTTATCCATCATCATTTATAGTGAATGTGGCTGACTATTTCTTTTTGGAATTGCTGTTTTGGGATGGTTTTTGTCTTGATTAAGGCTTTGTTCCGTCAGATAAGCACAATGGTGAATCTACTCTTTTTGTGGCCAGTTGCCTTCATTGGCATTGTTTTTCTCCAACTGTGCTCACCATTTGACTGGCTGACATAGTAACATTCATGGGTGTTTCATCCATGTTCCCAATACAGTCGGTTTTGTATGCATTCTTCTGTCGATGTTTCATTTGTAAACCTCTGAAATTCGACAAGTCATCGGGTTTTGTTGGGAGATGATGTGAAGTTTTGATCTCCTGTCGCAGTACAACATTGTTTCTACTCATCAACCTGGTGCACCATCCAGGACTGGTTTGAAATCTGCATGTCCTCATGCCTTTGCTCATTTCAGGACAAAGATTTGGAGAGTGCCAAAGTCCAATCTGGCAATTTTGATTGATGTACTTTCCAACTTCATTTTTCACTTGCAGCCACTTGCTGGGATTTCCTCTGTCTACATATTTATTCCGAAGCACTTACCTAAGCTGGCTAGAGAGCTTCCTCCAATCTGCAACATTCTTTGCTCATACCTTTAATTCTCTAGCTGCTGCACAATTTTGTCTGCTCTACAATCTCAACAACTTTAGGTTTGAACTGGTCTAGTATATCTGCTCTTCCTTCTTCATGCTGTATTATCAGAAAATATGGCCCTTCTCGGGGCCATCGCCACATTACATACCAAGAAAGAAAGAATATGAGAAGAGGAAAATGCACTTAATCCAAAAGAATTGGTAAATATGGCAATATAAGGAAATTAAAATTACTGGTAATAACAGGTTATTTTCTTCAATTTAGACTACCCAATTCATTTTTTCTAATTACGGGGCAATTTAGTGCGGTCAAACCACTTACCCTGCACATCTTTGGGTTGTGGGGGCGAAACCAACGCAAGCATGGGAGAATGTCCAAGCTCCACACGGACAGTGACCCAGAGCCTGGATTGAACCTGGGACCTTGGAGCTGTGAGGCAGCAATGTTAACCCACTGCGCCACCGTGCTCCCCTTATTATTATTTATCATCTTGTTTAGAGGGCAGGATTCGCGGAAACATGATGACATCTAATGGTGGCCATGAGCTGAACAGTTGCACACAAGGTGGCTCTTGCTTGGAGTGTTTGGTTTTGGCCCTTTCTGCCCAATTAGTGGGCAATTTGCTTGCAAAAAGTGCAGAATAAGTGGAGGGAGTCAGTTTTTCCTCTAAAGTGTAATGTCAGTAGGCTACTACACCCAGAAACAGTCAGTTAAAGTCTTGGCTCAAGAGCAGGCGGATCCGCCTGTGCATCAACTGAGAAAATGGCGGAGTGGGAGGCATCGTCATCTCCTGCCACACTGCCTGTGGAGTTCATCAAGGGGAGTGGCAGCAGTGGAAAGAGATGCATCAGGACTGGTCCAGGGTAATTGAGGGAGCAGTAGCCCCTCTTCGTGGGACCCTGGAGCAGGTGGAGAAGTGCCTGGAGTCGCAAGGTGCGACGATCCAAGAGGTGGATCGGGTCGTTGGAGGTAGAGATGGTGGCGCTGGGAGATGCCTGCAAGGTACTGAGGGTGAAGGTGGGCAACCAGAACGATCAGTCCAAGTGGCAGAATCTGCGAATTGTAGGGCTGACCGAGGGAGTGGAGGGAACGAGTGCCACGGACTATGCATCGAGAATGTTTGCGAAGCTGGTTGAGGAGGGGGTCTTCGAAAAGGTCATGCCCGCAGGTAATTACGACAGAGGCTGAGAGCTGGGGAGCCACCATTGGCAGTGATCGTTCGGATGCACAAGTTCCAGGAGATTGAAAGGATTCTGAGGTGGCGAAGTCGACATGAGACTACAGCTGGGAGGGAAACTAGATCTGGATTTACCAGGACATTGGGTCCAACATGGCCATGCGGCGGGCGGGTTTTAACAAGACCAAGGCAGCGCTCTTTCGGAGCAAGGTCCAGTTTGGGGTGTTGTACCCGCCCAAACTTTGGGTAACTGTCATGGGCAGAGACATTATTTTACGGAGGAGGCGAACAACTTTGTCAAGCAACATAGGTTGGGGAGAGCTTATGGTAGGAAACTTTCCATTTTTGGCTTGATATGTAAATACAAGTTTTGTAAGTGTTATGTGTTTTTTGCATGTCTTGGTCTTGCTTAGATTTGGGTCAATGAGGTCAAACAAGTTTTGGGTTTCTCTCTCCTGCTGGAGTGAGGGAGGAGGGGATTCTGGCAGGGGGGCCTGGGTAAGTGCTTTTCGAATGGTGAAGGTGGCAGAAGCAGAGTAGGGTGTGGGGTGGCTTGGGTAGTTTGTGTGGGGATTTTGGTATTGTTACACATGCCAGTAGAGTAAGGGTTAATAAAATGTACACAGAGAGCCACTAGAGGGAGTTATTCTCAGCATAAGAGATGATGTAGAGCCTTATGGGACAGAAGATTGGAGTAGGCGGTAGGAGCAAGTGCTGGCAAGAAGAACTGAAGATAGTGAGAGAGCAAGAGAATAGTTTATTAAGTTAGTGAGTAAGATGTAGAGGAGTATAGTGAGCATAGTTTGTGTATGATCAATCAACTGATTGTTTATTAGGAATAAGTGTCGAATCCAGTTAGAAGTGTTTAATAAAATAGTTTTGTTGGTTTACAAGACTCGTTGTTCACTGATCAACACTACACATCGAAGCCATCCGGATCGAGCAAGGCAGAGAACAACACAGGGCTCTTTGTGGCCAGGTGGGAGTTGCCATGCTAGCAATAGATGCCAGTAAACGGAAGCAATGGGGGTGGGGACTGCAGCAGGTAGCCTGTGAGAGGGGGGAGTGGTTAGGTAGCAAGGAGGTGGGGAGGGGGGAAGGAGAGGTCAGGGGGAAAGGGGGAGGGGTTTGAGGTAGGAGAGCAAAAGGTGCTGGTGATGGAGGTGACATTTTGGTTGGGAATAGAAGAGGATGGAGGGGGTGGCCATTAGAAGAGAGCCAGGTGGTTGGGTGGGATCTGCATTAGGCGGGGATGGCAGACCTTAATAGAGGGGGGGTGGTCAGAAATCCCTGGTGAGGATAGTGACATGGAACTTGCAGGAGGTGAACTGTCCGGTTAAACAGTCCCGGTTGTTCACGCATTCAAACTTTTGAGAGCAGATGTGGTCTTCCTTCAGGAGACATCCCTGCGGCCGAAGGACTAGACGCAGCTAAGAAAGGGGTCTGACTCTAAGTCGAGGGGGTTTGCGATTCTGTTGAGTAAAAAAGTGGTAATTGTGGTGGCCAAGGAGGTGCAGGACCCAGGAGGGAGTTTTGTGATGGTGAGTGGGTCACTGGTTGTTTTATGCACCCAACAGGGATAGCGCAACTTTGTCAAGAATCTGTTAGCGTCCATCCCGGATTGATTTCACATAAGCTGATAACAGGGGGCGAGTTCAAATGCGTGTTGTACCCCTCCTCCGTGAAATAATGTTCTCTGCCCAGGAGCCAAGTCAATGGCCAGGTCGGGTATGGCGAAGGAGCTGGGGGTATTTATGGTCCAGATTGTGGGTGGAGGTGGGGGGGTGGGGGGGTAGGGTGGACCCGTGGAGGTTTAGGCATCTAGAAGGGAGGGAGTTTTTCTTCTTCTCCCATATACATCGGGTATACTCGATATTGATTTTCTTTGTGGTGGAGAGGTCGGTACACTCATGGATCGTGGCGGTGGAATATACTGTGATAGTGATTTCGGACCATGCACCACATTACGTGGACATGAGGTTCGAAACGGGCAGGGCTCAGAGACCTGGATGGAGTTTCGATTCGGCTCTCCTGGCAGATAAAAAGTTCTACAAGGAGGTGGCCTCGATGATAAAGGATGACATTTTGGGAGGCATGACGGCGATTTTCCAGGGTGATGTGTTATGTACTCTGGGATAACAGGCTGCAACCCGATGCATGCTTTGACCAAAAGATACTCCAGACTTTGAAGGAAGTTCAATGTGATTTATTGAACCATTAGCACAGTTCTCTATGAGTTTGACTCTCCTGCTAATCTTGCTATAGTAACTCAGTCTAACTAACCAGTCAGCTCTAAGCCACGTGGTGGGTTTGATGCTTCTGATCTGCCCCTGTCCTTCTCTCTAAGTGTCGCATGTGGAAAGAGAAAGAGCATGTGTGCCCTGTTCTTTTATATATGGGTTTTGTAATGCCCCCTTGTGGTAGTGTCACCTCTGGGTGTCTTGACTGCCCATTGGTCGTGTCCTATTCTATGTGTTCATTAGCTGTATGTCTGCGTGTCGTGACATCTCTGGTGCTCCCTCTAGTGTTTACTTAGTTGTAGTGTATTTACATTAACCCCTTGTGTATTTACAGTGATGCATATCACCACATGGGGGGAGAGAGAGAGCTTGGTGGATGCCATTGTAGACATGGATTGATAGTATTCGGTGGCCCCGACTAGGGAGCTGTTGGCAGAATAGAAGAAACTGCAGGGGGAGTTTGACCTAGTGACCACAGGGAAGGCGATGGGTCAGCTTCGCCGCTCAAGCGGAGTGTTTTATGAGTATGGGGAGAAGGCTAGTCGGCTGCTAGCCCTTCAGTAAAGGCGGCAGGTGGCTACACGGGAGATTGCAAGATGAGGGAGGAATGAGGAGGGTTGTTGACGAAACCAGAAAAAAATGATGAAGCATTTGAGGCCTTCTATCGGGGGCTGCGTAAATCTGAGCCCAGCGGGGAGGACGCGGAAATGGGGCCTATTTTGGAGGGGTTGGTGTATGCGCAGGTGGAAACAGGGAAGAGACAGGGATCGGAGGCGCCATTGGGGTTGCAGGAGTTGGGTTGATGCAGTTGGGGAAGGCACCACGGCGGAGGCTTTCCCACAGAATTTTATAAACTGTTTTTGGCAAAGGTAGAACATAGAACATAGAACATTACAGCGCAGTACAGGCCCTTCGGCCCACGATTTAAGGGGCATCTTGACAAATACATGAAAAGGATGGGAATAGAGGGATACGGACCCAGGAAGTGTAGAAGATTGTAGTTTAGTCGGGCAGCATGGTCGGCACGGGCTTGGAGGGCCGAAGGGCCTGTTCCTGTGCTGTACATTTCTTTGTTCTTTGTTCTTGGTTCTGTGTTGCGCCGACCTGTGAAACCACTCTAAAGCCCATCTACACTATTCCCTTATCGTCCATATGTCTATCCAATGACCATTTGAATGCCCTTAGTGTTGGCGAGTCCATTACTGTTGCAGGCAGGGCATTCCACACCCTTACTACTCTCTGAGTAAAGAACCTACCTCTGACATCTGTCTTATATCTATCTCCCCTCAATTTAAAGCTATGTCCCCTCGTGCTAGACATCACCATCCAAGGATAAAGGCTCTCACTGTCCACCCTATCCAATCCTCTGATCATCTTGTATGCCTCAATTAAGTCACCTCTTAACCTTCTGCTCTCTAACGAAAACAGTCTCAAATCCCTCAGCCTTTCCTTATCAGATCTTCCCTCCATACCAGGCAACATTCTGGTAAATCTCCTCTGCACCCTTTCCAATGCTTCCACATCCTTCCTATCATGTGGCGACCAGAATTGCACGCAAAAAATGCGGCCGCATCAGAGTTTTGTACAGCTGCAACATGACCTCATGGCTCCGAAACTCAATCCCTCTACCAATAAAAGCTAACACACCGTATGCCTTCTTAACAACCCTTTCAACCTGGGTGGCAACTTTCAGGGATCTATGTACATGGACACCGAGATCTCTCTGCTCATCCACACTGCCAAGAATCTTACTATTAGCCCAGTACTCTGTCTTCCTGTTATTCCTTCCAAAATGAATCACCTCACACTTTTCTGCATTAAACTCCATTTGCCACCTCTCAGCCCAGCTCTGCAGCTTATCTATGTCCCTCTGTAACTTGTAACATCCTTCCGCACTGTCCACAACTCCACCGACTTTAGTGTCATCTGCAAATTTACTCACCCATCCTTCTACGCCCTCCTCCAGGTCATTTATAAAAATGACAAACAGCAGTGGCCCCAAAACAGATCCTTGTGGTACACCATCAGTAATTGGACTCCAGTCTGAACATTTCCCATCAACCACCACCCTTTGTCTTCTTCCAGCTAGCCAATTTCTGATCCAAACTGCTAAATCACCCTGAATCCCATGCTTCCGTATTTTCTGCAGTAGCCTACCGTGGGGAACCTTATCAAACGCTTTACTGAAATCCATATACACCACATCAACTGCTTTACCCTCATCCACCTGTTTGGTCACCTTCTCAAAGAACTCTATAAGGTTTGTGAGGCACGACCTACCCTTCACAAAACCGTGTTGACTATCTCTAATCAAATTATTCCTTTCCAGATGATTATACATCCTATCTCTCATAAACCTTTCCAAGACTTTGCCCACAACAGAAGTAAGGCTCACTGATCTATAGTTACCTGGGTTGTCTCTACTCCCCTTCTTGAACAAGGGGACAACATTTGCTATCCTCCAGTCTTCTGGCACTATTCCTGCAGAAAAACATGACTTAAAGATCAAAGCCAAAGGCTCAGCAATCTCCTCCCTAGCTTCCCAGAGAATCCTAGGATAAATCCCATACGGCCCAGGGGACTTATTTATTTTCACACTTTCCAGAATTGTTCACACCTCCTCCTTATGAACCTCAAGCCCTTCTAGTCTAGTAGCCTGCATCTCAGTATTCTCCTCGACAATGTTGTGTTTTTCCTGTGTGAATACTGACAAAAAATATTCATTTTAGCACCTCTCTTATCTCCTCGGACTCCACGCACAACTTCCCACGACTGTCCTTGACTGGCCCTACTCTTACCCGAGTCATTCTTTTATTCCTGGCATATCTATAGAAAGCTTCAGGGTTATACTTGATCCTACCTGCCAAAGACTTCTCATGTCCCCTCCTGGCTCTTCTTAGCTCTCTTTTTAGGTCCTCCTAGCTAACTTGTAACTCTCAAGCACCCTAACTGAACCTTCATGTCTCATCTTTACACAAGTCTCCTTCTTCCTCTTGACAAGTGTTTTGACTGCTTTAGTAAACCACGGTTCCCTCGCTCGATCACTTCCTCCCTGCCTGACAGGTACATACTTATCAAGGACACGCAGTTGCTGTTCCTTGAACAAGCTCCACATTTCCATTGTGCCCATCCCCTGCAGTTTTCCTCTCCATCCGATGCATCCTAAGTCTTGCCTCATCGCATCATAATTGCCTTTCCCCCAGATGTAACTCTTGCCCTGCGGTATATACCTATCCCTTTCCATCACTAAAGTAAACGTAATCGAATTGAAATGAAATGAAAATCGCTTATTGTCACAAGTAGGCTTCAAATGAAGTTACTGTGAAAAGCCCCTAGTCGCCACATTCCGGCGCCTGTTCGGGGAGGCTGTTACGGGAATTGAACCGTGCTGCTGGCCTGCCTTGGTCTGCTTTCAAAGCTAGCAATTTAGCCCTGTGCTAAACAGTCCCTGTGGTCACTATCACCAAAATGCTCACTTACCTCCAAATCTAACACCTGTCCTGGTTCATTACCCAGTCCCAAATCCAATATGGCTTCGCCTCTCGTTGGCCTATCTACATACTGTGTCAGGAAACCCTCCTGAACACATTGGACAAAAAAAGACCCATCTAAATTACTCGAACTATAGCGTTTCCAGTCAATATTTGGAAAGTTAAAGTCCCCCATAACAACTACCCTATTACTTTCGCTCCTATCCAGAATCATCTTTGCAATCCTTTCCTCTACATCTCTGGAACTTTTCGGAGGCCTATAGAACACCCCTAACAGGGTGACCTCTCCATTCCTGTTTCTAACCTCAGCCCATACTACCTCAGTCGATGAGTCCTCATCAAACGTCCTTTCTACCACTGTAATACTGTCCTTGACTAACAATGCCACCCCTCCCCCTCTTTTATCACCTTCCCTGAGCTTACTGAAATACCTAAACCCCGGCACCTGCAACAACCATTCCTGTCCCTGCTCTATCCATGTCTCCGAAATGGCCACAACATCGAAGTCCCAGGTACTAACCCATGCCGCAAGTTCACCCACCTTATTCCGGATGCTCCTGGCATTGAAGTAGACACACTTTAAACCACCTTCCTGACTGCCGGTACACTCCTGCAACTTTGAAACCTTACTCATGACCTCACTACTCTCAGCCTCCTGTATACTGGAGCTACAATTCAGAATCCCAATCCCCTTCTGAACTAGTTTAAACCCTCCCGAAGAGCATTAGCAAATTTCCCCCCCAGGATATTGGTACCCCTCTGGTCCAGGTGCAGACCACCCCGTTTGTAGAGATCCCACCGACCCCAGAATGAGCCCCAATTATCCAGGAATCTGAAACCCTCCCTCCTGCACCATCCCTGTAGCCACGTGTTCAACTGCTCGCTCTCCATATTCCTCGTCTCGCTAGCACGTGGCACGGGTAACAACCCAGAAATAATAACGCTGTTTGTCCTCGATCTAAGTTTCCACCCTAGCTCACTGAATTCCTGCCTTACATCCCTATCCCCTTTCCTACCTATGTCGTTGGTACCGATGTGGACCATGACTTGGGGCTACTCCCCCTCCCCCTGAAGGATCCCGAAAACACGATCCGAGACATCGCAGACCCTGGCACCTGGGAGGCAACACACCAACCGCGAGTCTCTCTCTTTCCCACAGAATCTCCTATCTATCCCCCTAACTAAGGTGTCTCCAATGACTAATGCTCTACTCCTCTCCCCCCTTCCCTTCTGAGCAACAGGGACAGACTCTGTATCAGAGACCTGTACCCCATGGCTTACCTCTGGTAAGTCCCCCCCCCGCCCAACAGTATCCAAAGCGGTATACTTGTTACTAAGGGGAACGACCACAGGGGATCCCTGTACTGACTGCTTCCTCTCAGCCCCTCTCACCGTCACCCATCTATCTTTATTCTTCGGAGGTACTACATCCCTGAAGCTTCTATCTATAACCACCTCTACCTCCCGAATGATCCGAAGTTCATCCAGCTCCAGCTGCAGTTTCCTAACATGGTTTCTGAGGAGCTGGAGGTGGGTGCACTTCCCACAGATGAAATCAGTAGGGACACAGGAGGCGTCCCTCACCTCAAACATTCTGCAGGAGGAACATTGTACTGCCTTCCCTGCCATCCCCTCTAGATAAAACAAGAAATAGAAAGGAAGAGCTTACCTGATATTCACTCAACCCCTTAGGTTAGAGGAGGTGGAAGGGTGGGGGACACTACAAGTGTAGTGTCTCGGGTTTAGCAACCGCCCAACTTATATACAGGTACTAACAAATCTTCCCAGAAATCCCCACGGCCGACTTCCTGCAGCTGTAAAGATAAGTTTTTAAAGTTACACTTACCTTCCCGACAGGCCCCTGGACACTGCTCCCGCCGAAAATCTGAAGGCTGCTTCTCCTGTAAGGTTGGTGGCCCATCTCCTGGGGATGTATAATGATTCATTGGCATGGGCGGAGTTGCCAGCCATGCTTGAGCAGGCATCGATTTCTTTGATCCCAAAGAAGGATAAGGACCTGACAGTGTGGGTCTTGCAGGCCCACCTCCCTGCTAAATACTGATGTGAAGTTGCTGGCAAGGGGATCTGAATGGAGTTTCGATTCGGCTCTCCTGGCAGATAAAACGTTCTACGAGAAGGTGGCTTCGGTGATAAAGGACGGCATTTTGGGAGGCATGAGGGTTGGAGGGGTGTGTGCCGGAGGTGGTCTCGGAGGATTAGACATGGTTTGTTAAGGTACGGCAGTTGTCAAGCAATATCAGGAGGCTGCTGAATGGAAGCGCCGGAGGTTATTCTATCAATGAACATGGAAAAGGCCTTTGACCGGGTAGAATGGAGATACCTGCTTGAGATCCTGGGGTGATTTAGGTTTGGGCCGACGTTCATTTCATGGGTTGCAGTATGCCGCCCCACGGCGAGTGTGAGGACGAATAGGATGAATTTGGGCTATTATAGGCTGCAAGACATGGATGCTCATTGTCCCCGCTGTTGTTTGTGTTGGCTATTGCGCTTAGGGCATCACGAGAGTGGAGGGGCATTGTAAGGGGAGGTAGGGAGCACAGGGTGTCACTGTACACTGATGATGTGTTGTTATAGGTGTTGTACCCTCTGGTGTGTATGGGGAAAATAATGGATCTATTTGGAAGTTTGGTTCCTTTTCTGGGTACAAACTGGATGTGACAAAAGTGAGGTATTCCCAGTGAATGCCCAGGTGAGGCTTGCGAATTTGGGGGCCATGTCATTTAAGCTGGCCAAGATAAGATTTTGGTATCTTGGTATTCAGGTGGCCCACGACTGGGCCACAATGCACAAGTGGAACTTGGCCAGTTTGGCAGAGGGGGTTAAAGGGGATTTGAAGAAGTGGTGCCCTGCTGCTGTCCCTGGCATGGAGGGTACAGACCATAAGAAATGAACATTTTACCAAGGTTTTTATTTATTTTTCAGTCCCTTCCAATATTCCTTCCTGAGGCATTTTTCCAGGGGGTTGAGAAATTAATTTTGGAATCTGTATGGGCAGGTATGACGCCCAGGATCTGGAGGGCTTTTTAGCAGAGAGGTCGGTGGGTGGTGGGTAGGAGTGGGGTGGGGGGTGGTTGGCGCTCCCAAAACTGCTGTATTACTATTGGGCAGCAAACGTTGAGAACATTTTAAAAATTCATTTACGGGATGTGGCGTCGCTGGTTAGGCAGCATTTATTGCCCATCCTGAGTTGCCCTTTGAAGATGATGGTGAGTTGCCTTCTTGAACCGCTGCAGTCCTTGAGGTGTAGGTACACCCACTGTGCAGTTAGGGAGGAAGTTCCAGGATTTTGACCCAGTGACAGTGAAGGAGGAGCGATATATTTCCAAGTCAGGGTGGTGTGTGACTTGGAGGGGAACCTCCAGGTTTTGGGGTTTCCAGGTATCTGCTGAAAATGAAAAATGAAAATTGCTTATTGTCACAAGTAGGCTTCAAATGAAGTTACTGTGAAAAGCCCCTAGTCACCACATTCCGGCACCTGTTCAGGGAGGCTGGTACGGGAATTGAACCCACGCTACTGGCCTGCCTTGGTCTGCTTTCAAGCCAGCTATTTAGCACAGTGTGCTAAACCAGCCCCTCTTGCTGCTCTTGTCCTTCTAGATGGTAGTCGTCATGGGTTTGGTCAATGTTGTCTAAGGATTCTTGGTGAGTTCCTGCAGGGCATCTTGTAGCTGGTGCTCACAGCTGCCACTGTTCATCGATGGTGGAGGGTTTGAATGTTTATGGCAGGGGAAGAAATCAAGCGGGCTGTTTTGTCCTGGATGGTGTTGAGCTTCTTGAGTGTTGTTGGAGCTGCACTTATCCAGGTAAGTGGAGAGCATTCCATTACACTCTTGACTTGTGCATTTTAGATGGTGGAAAGGCTTTGGGGGGGGTCAGGTGGTGAGTTACTTGCCGTAGGATTCCGAGCCTTTGACCTGCCCTGGTAGCTACAGTATTAATGTGGCTAGTCCAGTTCTGGTTCTGATCAATAGTAACCCCCAGGATGTTGATTGTGGAGGATTCAGCGATGGTAATGCCATTGAATGTAAAGAGATGGTTGTTAGATCCTCTCTTGTAGGAGATGGTCATTACCTGACCCTTGTGTGGTGTGAATGTAACTTGCCACTTTTCAGCCCAAGCCTGGATACTGTCCAGGTCTTGCTGCATTTAGACATGGACTGCTTCATTATCTGAGGAGTAGCGAATGGTGCTGAACATTGTGCAGCCATCTGCAACATCCCCACTTCTGACCTTATGGTGGAAGGGAGGTCATTGATGAAGCAGCTGATGATGGTTGGGCCCAGGACACTACCCTGAGGAACTCGTGCAGTGATGTCCTGGAGTTGAGATGATTGATATCCAACTACCACAACCATCTTCCTTTGTGCCAGGTATGACTCCAACCAGCAGAGAGTTTTCCCCCTGATTCCCATTGACTCCAGTTTAGCCAGGGCTCCTTGATGCCATACTCGGTCAAATGCTGCCTTGATGCCAAGGGAAGTCACTCTCATTTCACCTCTGGCATTCAGCTCTTTTGTCCATGCTTGAAGCAAGGCTGTAATGAGGTCAGGAGTGACCCTGGTGGAACCCAAACTGAGCGTCCGTGAGCAGGTTATTGCTGAGTAAGTGCCGCTTGATAGCCCTGTTGATGATTCCTTCCATCACTTTGCTGATGATGGAGAGTAGACTGAGAGGGTGGTAATTGGCTGGGTTGGATTTGTCCTGTTCTTGTGCACAGGACACACCTGGGCAACTTTCCACATTACCGGATAGATGCCAGTGTTGTAGCTGTACTGGAACAGCTTGGCTAGGGGTGCAGCAAGTTCTGGAGCACCATTCTTCAGTACGATTGCCGGAATATTGTCAGGGCCCATAGCCTTTGCAGTATCCAGTGCCTTCAGCCGTTTCTTGATATCATGTGGCGTGAATCATATTGGCTGAAGACTGACATCCCTGATGCTGGGGACCTCCGGAGGTGACCGAGATGTATTATCCACTCAGCACTTCTGGCTGAAGATTGTTGTGAATGCTTCAGCCTCGTCTTTTGCACATATGTGCTGGGCTCCTCCATCATAGAGGATAGGGATATTTATGGAGCCTCCTCCACCAGCGAGTTGCTTAATTGTCCACCACCATTCACGGCTGGATGTAGCAGGACTGCAGAGCTTAGATCTGATGCTTTGGTTGTGGAATTGCTTAGCTCTGTCTATTACTTGCTGTTTATGCTGTTTGGCACATCAGTAGTTCTGTATTGTAGCTTCACCAGGTCGACACCTCATTCTTCGGTATGCCTGATGTTGCTCCTGGCCTGCTCTCTTGCACTCTTCCTTGAACCAGGGTTGATCCCCTGGTTTGGTGGTAATGGTTCAGTGGGGGATATACCGGACCATGAGGTTGCAGATTGTGGTTGAATACAATTCTGCTGCTGTTGATGGCCCACAGCACCTCACGGATGTCCAGTCTTGAGTTGCTAGATCTGTTCGAAGTCTATCCCATTTAGCACTGTGGTAGTGCCACACAACACGATGGAGGGTATCTTCAATGTGAAGATGGAACTTTGTCTCCACAAGGACTGTCCGGTGGTCACTTCTACTGATACTGTCATGGACAGATGCATTTGCAGCAGACAGATTGATGAGGATGAGGTCAAGTATGCTTTTCCCTCTTGTTTTTTCCATCGCCACCTACTGCAGTCCCAGTCTAGCAGCTATGTCCTTTAGGACCCGGCCAGCTCGGTCTGTGTTGATACTACCAAGACACTCTTAGTGATGGACATTGAAGTGCTCCACCCAAAGCATATTCTGCACTCTTGACACCCTCAGTGCTTCCTCCAAGTCATGTTCAACATGGAGGAACACTGATTCATCAGCTGATGGTGGCCAGTACGTGGTAATCAGAAGGAGGTTTCTTTGCCCATGTTTAACCTGAAGCCTTCAGACTTCATGAGGTCCAGAGTCAATGTTCAGGACTCCCAGGGCAACACCCTCCTGACTGTATACCACTGTGCCGCCACCTCTGCTGAGTCTGTCCTGCTAGTGAGACAGGACATACCCAGGAATGGTAATTGTGGGTCTGGGACATTATCTGTAAGGTATGATTCTGTAAGTATGACTGTGTCAAGCGGTTGCTTAACTAGTCTGTGAGACAACTCTCCCAACTTTGGCACAAGCCCCCAGATGTTAGTAAGGGGGACTTTGCAGGGTCGACATTGCTGGATTTGCCGTTGTTGTTTCCAGTACCTGCTTCGATGCCGGGTGGTCCGTCCAGTTTCATTCCTTTTTTTGTGTTTTTGTAGCAGTTGAATACAACTGAATGGCTTGCTGGGCCATTTCAGAGGGCATTTAAGAGTCAACCACATTGATGTGTGTTTGCAGATACATGTGCTGCAGACCAGTCCAGGTAAGGATGGCAGATTTCCTTCTCTAAAGGACATTAGTGAACCAGATGGGTTTTTACAACAATCGGCAATGGTTTCATGGTCATTAGTAGACTTTTAAATCCAGATATTTTATTGAGTTGAAATTCCATCACCTGCGAGGTGGGATTTGAACCCAGATCATTATCCTGGGTCTCCAGATTACTCATCCAGCAACAATACCACCGCCTCCCTTAATGAGATGCTAGTGGGGGAAGAGAGAGTCAGAATGGGTGCTGCTGGAGTTGAGGGAGATGCGCAATGGGTCGCACCGAACATGGAGCAGAAAACCTATCCTGAACTCTTGTGGTTGTTGAGAGCAATCGCTGCCTGGAAAGGTGCGCACCATTTTGCTATTTTTGTTAAAGGTCTTATCATGTTTCTCCCTTGTTCTCTTGTTGTATCCAATGATTGTATCGAGCTCATTATACTGCTATTTTCCTGCCACCCCCCCCCCCCCACCCCTCTGTATTCATGTATGCTCCACATTTCTTAGCGCTATTTGTTAAAATGTAAAATTTCAATGAATATACTTTTTTTTAATTAACTTTGGCTTTACCTCTTAGAAGGTTGACTCACAGCTTTTTCCCATTTTCTGATATGTGGAAGGGTTTCCCCTACTTTTATCTAAAATCACCAATTATTATCACAGATTTCATACCATCATTCTTATGTTATTTGAAAACGAAGTGAAGAATTAAGACTTGGTTTTCAAGTTGATTAATTTTTTTATTGTTGAACATTATGTGTAAGCATGAGATATTTCTTAGCTTGCTGCTAGATGAAGTGAGGTCACAAGGGGGCACCAAATGCATGTTCTACTGCACGAGATTCAGGAACTTGTTAATATAAAGTTCCTGCACAGGGTTTTCCGATTTGGGTTGTTGCTGAGTCGTTTGCATCAATTGCAGGACCTGACCCCACAGTGTCAGGAGCACCCATCAGGCATTGATTTTGGTTGGTTTGGCCAAGTAGTGGCTGGGGGCATTACTGTCCAATCAAGGGGGGAGGGCAGGTTCCCAAAGCCAACAGACACCCTCTTCGGACTTCAAAAATATTTGAAATATAACATGGCCATGGGTACACCATTATGGCAGAGGAATCTGAGCAGCCCTTTCCGAAACAGAAGATGAAGGTGATGCCAGGAAACCGTCACACCAGCCCATGGCATGAAATTATATGGACAGACTGTCTACCCACCTCAGATCTTGCCACCATCACCTCCAAAAATCCTGTCCTCTATGTCACAATGTTTGGAAATTAGTGTCTAATATCTTCTCCATTTTCAACATATACAATTTTTGCATTAGACTACTTATTCTTACTTTGCTAATAAGCCTACAAATATTGTTAAACTTAAGTAAAGTTTGCATTACTACTGCTGATTGGGGCTGGTTTAGCACAGTGGGCTAAATAGCTGGCTTTTAAAGCAGACCAAGGCAGGCCAGCAGCACGGTTCAATTCCCGTACCAGCCTCCCCGAACAGGTGCCGGAATGCGACGAGGGGCTTTTCACAGTAACTTCATTTGAAGCCTACTTGTGACAATAAGCGGTTTTCATTTTTTTCATTTTTTTCATTTCAACATTCAAACAGAAATTATAGTGATATCATGGTTGTGTTGTAATTCACCAACTGACCACTAGAAGTCTCACCAGTGAATATAAGTGAATGTTAGAGTCAGATGAACTCAGACTGACTGGAGAGCAGAGGAGAAGTTGCTTGTGCATGATCATACTTTTATTCATCTGTTGTTTTGTATACAGTTCACCCAGAGTTAATGTTAATAAATCATTTATAGCTTCAGCTACAAGTGTTCTTGTAGTATAAATCAGGCCATCTGACAAGAACATTGCAGATATATTACTTTACACATGATATTTTGATTATAAAAGTGGTATTATTGCAAGTTTTCCTGTCCATCTTTTTCCGAAAGCCCTTCATGCATGATTTTCTTACACACTTAACTCAAAATACACAAGAATGCAAATAAACTTTACAATGCAATAAAATATCAAACATCTTTGTGCTATTAAAAACAGTTTTATGATATTAAATAAAAGTTGAACCAATCACCCATCTGAACTGCTTTTATTGATTATTTGCCATTCATAAATGCTCAGCTGCCTGCATGCAAACCACACCACAAATTGCAATCCATCCCTCCAGATTCCTTTAGTTTGATACAAATTTTCCTGTGGTGCTGCTCAGATGAGCCAGATAATTCACTGATTTACAATATGATGTGTTTCCCACATAAAGGACAGCATCAGGGTCACTGCTTTACAGTGATTGAATAATCAAACTTGGGTAGTTTTAAGGGATTTATATATATATTCTTTTTTTAAAAAATATTTTATTCAAGATTTTTTGGCCAAACATAACAGTACGTAGTGTTTCTTTTAAACAACAATAAAGCAATATAAATAACAGAGGCCAGTTTTAAACAAATAAATAAATAATATATGAACAGAAACAAAAACCAAACTAAATGGCAACTGCCTTGTCAAAAATAAATACTCTCCAAAGATACAATCCAACAGTCCAATATACATTACGTAAAACAAGTGCCTATACCTATACAATAACATCCCTGAGAGTCCGTCCGATTCCTCCCCCCCCCCTCCCCCCCCTCCCCCCTCCCCCCTGGGTTGCTGCTGTTGTCTTCTTCTTTTCCATTCCCTCTATCTTTCTGTGAGGTAGTCGACGAACGGTTGCCACCGCCTGGTGAACCCTTGAGCCGAACCCCTTAGTACGAACTTAATCCGTTCTAACTTGATAAACCCTGCCATGTCGTTTATCCAGGTCTCCACACCTGGGGGTTTGGCTTCCTTCCACATTAACAATATCCTGCGCCGGGCTACTAGGGACGCAAAGGCCAAAACATCAGCCTCTCTCGCCTCCTGCACTCCCGGCTCTTCTGCAACCCCAAATATAGCCAAATATATTGGTTCGACGTGGACCCCCACCACCTTCGAAAGCACCTTTGCCACCCCCACCCAAAACCCCTGTAGTGCTGGGCATGACCAGAACATGTAGGTGTGATTCGCTGGGCTTCTCGAGCATCTCGCACACCTATCCTCTACCCCAAAAAATTTACTGAGCCGTGCTCCAGTCATATGCGCCCTGTGTAACACCTTAAATTGTATCAGGCTTAGCCTGGCACACGAGGACGATGAGTTTACCCTACGTAGGGCATCAGCCCACAGCCCCTCCTCAATCTCCTCCCCCAGCTCTTCTTCCCATTTCCCTTTCAGCTCATCTACCATGATCTCCCCCTCGTCCCTCATTTCCCTATATATATCCGACACCCTACCATCCCCCACCCATGTCTCTGAGATCACTCTATCTTGCACCTCCTGCGTCGGGAGCTGCGGGAATTCCCTCACCTGTTGCCTCGCAAAAGCCCTCAGTTGCATATACCGAAATGCATTCCCTTGGGGCAACCCATATTTTTCCGTCAGCGCTCCCAGACTCGCAAACGTCCCATCTACGAACGGATCTCTCAATTGTGCTACCCCTGCTCTTTGCCATGCTCCAAATCCCCCTTCCATTCTCCCCGGAACAAACCTATGGTTATTTCTTATCGGGGACCGCACTGAGGCTCCCGTCTTTCCCCTATGCCGTCTCCACTGCCCCCAAATTTTCAATGTAGCCACCACCACCGGGCTTGTGGTGTATTTCTTCGGTGAGAACGGCAACGGTGCCTTCACCATAGCTTGTAGGCTAATCCCCCTGCAGGACGCCCTCTCCAATCTCTTCCACGCCGCTCCCTCCTCTTCTCCCATCCACTTACACACCATTGAAATATCGGCGGCCCAATAGTACTCACTTAGGCTCGGTAGTGCCCGCTTCCCCACTAGTATAGCCACCCCCCTTTTTTTGCGTCTAGTCCCGAATGAAACACCTGCCCCACCCATCCTTTGCGTAGTCTGACCTGGTCTATCAGTTTCAGATGCGTCTCCTGCAGCATAACCACATCTGCCTTAAGTTTCTTTAGGTGTGCGAGTACCCGTGCCCTCTTTATCGGCCCGTTCAGCCCTCTCACATTCCACGTGATCAGCCGGGTTGGGGGGCTCTTTACCCCACCCCCCCCTTGTCGACTAGCCATCTCCTTTTTCAATCCAGCTCCTCACCCGGTTCCCACGTAGCCGTATCTCCCCCCAACGGCGCCCTCCCGCCCTAACCACCCCACCCCAAACCAGCTCCCCCTTCTCCCCAGCAGCAGCAACCCAGTTAACCTCCCCCCCCCCCCCCCGCTAGATCCCCCACTAGCGTAATTGCACCCCCCATGTTGCTCCCAGCAGTCAGCAAACTCTGGCCGACCTCGGCTTCCCCCCGTGACCTCGGCTCCCACTGTGCAAGGCCCCCTCCTTCCTGCTTCCCTGTTCCCGCCATGATTACCATAGCGCGGGAACAAAGCCCGCGCTTCCCATTTGGCCCCGCCCCCAATGGCCGGCACCCCCAGCTCCTCATCCTCCCTTCTCCCCTCCCCCACGACATGGGGAAGAGAGAAAAGTTACAGGGTCGCAGGATTAACAACTTGGGAAATCATCTCTTCCCCCTTTTCCCCCTCTTCACCCCACATATTCGCCCCACCACTCTGTCCCAAACGTTCTTTTTCTAGCCCGCTTATTCCAGTTTCTCCTCGACAATAAATGTCCACGCCTCTTCTGTCGTTTCAAAGTAGTGGTGTTTCCCTTGATGTGTGACCCACAGTCTTGCCGGCTGCAGCATTCCAAATTTAACCTTCCTTTTGTGCAGCACCGCCTTGGCCCGATTAAAGCTTGCCCTCCTTCTCACCACCTCCGCACTCCAATCTTGATATACGCGGATCACCGCGTTCTCCCACCTAATGCTCCGAGTTTTCTTTGCCCATCTGAGGACCATCTCTCTGTCCTTATATCGGAGAAATCTCACCACTATGGCTCGAGGAATTTCTCCAGCCCTCGGTCTTCGCGCCATAACTCAATAGGCTCCCTCCACCTCCAACGGGCCCGTCGGGGCCTCCGATCCCATTAACGAGTGCAGCATCGTGCTCACATATGCCCCGACGTCCGCCCCTTCTGCACCTTCGGGAAGACCAAGAATCCTTAAATTCTTCCTCCTCGCATTATTCTCCAGCACCTCCAGCCTTTCCACACACCTTTTGTGTTGTGCCTCGTGCATCTCTGTCTTCACCACCAGGCCCTGTATGTCGTCCTCATTTTCAGCAGCCTTTGCCTTCACGACCCGAAGCTCCTGCTCCTGGGTCTGTTGCTCCTCCTTTAGCCCTTCAATCGCCTGTAATATCGGGGCCAACAGCTCCTTCTTCATCTCCTTTTTAAGTTCTTCCACGCAACGCCGCAGGAACTCTTGTTGGTCAGGGCCCCATATTAAACTGCCTCCTTCCGACGCCATCTTGCTTTGTGCCTGCCTTCCTGGCCGCTGCTCTAGAGGATCCACCGCAATCCGGCCACTTTCCTCTCCTTTTTCCATCCGTGTCCAGGGGGGATTCCCTTCTGGTTTACCGCACAGTGTTTTTAGCCATTAAAATTGCCGTTGGGGCTCCTATTAAGAGCCCAAAAGTCCTTTCCATCGGGAGCTGCCGAAACTTAGCTGGTCATCGCCGCACCCGGAAGTCGGTTTATATTTGTTAACATTAGAAATTATTGTATTGTTTTAAGTGTGTTTAAGTTAATGTTTCTGCGTCTGGAACGATAAAACCTATAGTTAGATTCATACTTGATAAAGGTGTTTTGTATATGTGGCCGTTGGTTAAGTTCCAACTGTGATTCTATTGTGCTCAGGGAGGGTTATGGTGTGAAGAATAAATACCGGGTATCATTATAAACTGACGATTTGCTGTTGTGCGTTAGGGACCTGGGGTTGTCCACGGGGAACATTATGGGTATTTTGCATCGCTTGGGGGCCTTTGGATAGAAAGCTGGTTCGCAAACAGTAAACAAAAAGTTGGAATAAATGGATCTTTTTGTGATTGGCAGGCAGTGACTAATAGGGTACCACAGGGATCTGTACTAGGACCCCAACTGTTCACATTATATATTAATGGTTTGGACGACGGACTATCTCCAAATTTGCAGATGATATAAAGTTGGATGGGAGGATGAGCTGTGAGAAGGGTGAAGAGATGTTTCAGCGGGATTTGTACATGCTGAATGAGTGGGCATATGCATGGAAGATGCAGTATAATGTGGATAAATGTGAGGTTATCTGCTTTGGTTGCAAAAATAGGAAGGCGGATTATTATTTGAATAGGTGTAAATTGTTAGAGATGGATACTCAGCGAGACCCTGGTGTCCTCGTGCATCAGTCGCTTGTGTAGCTACAGCAGGCAGTAAAGACGGCAAATGGTATGTTGGCCTTCAGTGCAAGAGGATTTGAGTATAGGAATAGAGATGTTCTACTTCAATTGTATATGGCACTGGTGAGGCCACACCTAGAGTAGCGTGTGCAGTATTGGTGTCCTTATCTGAGGAAGGATATTCTTGCTATGGAGGGAGTACAGCGAAGGTTTACCAGGCCTCCGCTGATTCCTGGGATGGCAGGACTGTCATATGAGGAGAGATGAAGTCGGTTAGGATTATATACATTGGAGTTTGGAAGAGTGAGAGGGGATCTCATAGGATCTTTAAAAATTCTAACAGGATTAGACAGGGTAGATTCAGAAAGAATGTTTTGATGGTGAGGGGGTCCAGAACTAGGGGTCATATTTTGAGGATAAGGGGTAATCCTTTTGGGACTGAGGTGAGGAGAAATTTCTTCACCCAGAGAGTGGTGAATCTGTGGAATTCACTAAACATTGTACAATTTCAAGAAGTAATTAGATAGAGCTGTTGGGGTTAAAGGAATAAAGGGACATGGGGGAAGGCGGGTTCAGGGTATTGAACTTGATGATCAGCCATGAGCATAATGAATGGCGGAGCAGGCTCGAATCGCCTCCTCCTGCTTGTATTTTCTCTGTATGTTTCTAAGTGTGTTTCTCCAGTTGTACGTTGAACATTGGGAAGAGTAAATATTTTGTGGTGGGTGCATCAGGGCAGGGAGCTGGATTGGGGGGGTTGCCATTTCTGTTGGCGGGTACTAGTTTTTGATACCTAGAGGTTTAGGTGGCATGGGAATTGGGGGCAGCATCAGAGGTAGAACTACACTAGCCAGTGGGCAGAGTTGAGGTGGACTTGCAGAGGAGAGATCGTCTCCTGCTTTCGTTGGCAGGGTGGTTCCAATCGTTTAAGGTGAACATCTTGCTGAGATCTCTATTTTTATTTCAGTGTCTCCCAGTGTTTCTGCCTGAATTCCGCCAGCATTTTAATTCCACCAGCATTTTAAATTGGGGGCAGCTTCAAGGCTGACTGCACTGCCATTTGTCCTAACCACCTATTTGAGCCAGCAAGGCTGAATGCCTCATTTTGTGAGTGGAGGAAGAAAGGGGGATTTATTTTTGGAGGGGCCATTTGCCACCGTGGAGGAGCTGAAGGAGAAGTTGGGGCTGGTGGACTCAGACATGTTTCGGTAACTCCAGGTGCGGAGTTCTGGTAAAAGTTTTTTTTCGGCTTCTCTGATGGTGTAGCCATCTTCCTTATTGGAGTGTATTCTCTCCTGTGCGGGCCCGGAGGAGGGCAGTACGTCTGGTATGTACACGTGGATAGCGGGGGAAAGAGTTGAGTTAGGTGGAAAGGGCGAAGTCAAAATGGTTGGAGGAACTGGGCCCACTACTGGAGGAGGGGTGTGAAGTGAGGCGCTTCGAGGATTATGTGATGATAGGCAGACTATCATCTGTATATAATATGAGAAATTCATCGTCCCTGTAAATTCTATGATCTATGATCTGCATGTGTATTATAAGTTATATATTTTACTGTTGTAGCATCCAACCAGCAGGTGGGGTGAGTATGGAGTCCCGGGACCCGGATGCACCATGTGTTCCTGCAGAAAGTGTTTGTAAGGAATTGATAGCAGTCACATATGAGAGCAGCTCTGTAGTATCTTGGTGTAAGTTAGTGTTAGACATTTATTTCCAACTGTATTCATCTTAGACATTTTAGTTATTCGTAACTGTAGTGTTAGTAATAATAACTTTGTTCACATGGCAATATCAAGATTCCACATCATCCCAATCAAAGAACATTACAGGTTAATGCTACGTCTTTGTGCGTGAGAACTGAGCATTATTCGGTTTTGGGCGGACCTGACGAAGGTGAGGATGAGCCTTTTGTTTAGGGGTTGGAGGATATGTGCGAGCGTTGTTCAGGGGCGCTCGCAAACCATACACATATGTTCTGGTCCAGGATGGGTTTCTGGATGTATTTCTTTTGATCCCATGTCAACACCGTGGTTAGCACTGCTGCCTCACAACTCCAGGGAGCCAGCCTTGGGTGACTGTGTGTGGAGTTTGCACTTTCTCCCTGTGTCTGCGTGGGTTTCCTCCGGGTGCTCCGATTTCCTCCCACAATCCAAAGACGTGCAGGTTAGGTGGATTGGCCATGCTAAAATTGCCCCTTAAGTGTCCAACAGGTTAGGTGGGGTTACTGGGTTACGAGGATAAGGTGGAGGCGTGGGCTTAGGTAGGTCGCTCTTTCCAAGGGCTGGTGAAGACTCTATGAGCCTCCTTCTGCACTGTAAATTCTATAATATTCTATAACCCTGCTCGTTGGTGGCTATTTTTGGAGATTCAGACATGCTGGAGCTGAGGATGGCTGCGGGGGCAGACGTCTTGGCCTTTGCCTCGGAGGCGCACCTGTTGGGTTGTAGGTCGGTCCAAGTGCCTCAGTCTGGTGAGGGAACTGCCGTGTTGCACCTCGAGAAGGTAAAGTACACCGTGAAGGGTTGATTGAGGGGTTCTATTGGAAATGGCAGCTGTTTAATAATAATAATCTTTATTGTCACAAGTAGGCTTACATTAACATTGCAATGAAGTTACTGTGAAAAGCCCCTCATCCCAGCACCTGTTCGGGTACACTGAGGGAGAATTCAGAATATCCAATTCACCGAACCGCATGTCTTTCGGGACTTGTGGGAGGAAACCAGAGCAGCTGGAGGAAACCTACGCAGACAGGGGAAGAACATGCAGACTCCGCACTGACAGTGACCCAAGCTGGAAATCGAATCTAGGATCTTGGAGCTGTGAAGCAACAGTGCTAACCACTGTGCTACCGTGCTGCCCCTGTATTGTATTTCAGAGAGTTGGTCACTGTTAGTTGTTGTGGGGGGGGGTTGGTTTCTGGCCTTCTTCTTGTTTTGTTATCCTTGTTTTTCTTTTTGAAAAAGGTTTTTGTTTGGTGTGTTTGGTAATTTTGTATAAAATGTTTAAAACATTTTTTTAAAATGTTGACACTTGAAAAATCAAAAATATTAAGCACCAACAGTCACCCTTAGCAAAAACTCTTGCACACCACTGAATGGATAATTCAGCAGTGATTGATATTGTCCTTTTAAAATATTATTATACTTGTTTTCATGGGTGACCCTGGACGTTACATTGAAACAATACTAATTGACTCGTGCTTTTAAAATTAGTGAAAGACATGACACGGATTTGGAATATGGGTTGTTTTAGTTCTTTCCAAACTCCTGATGCAACATTGGCTTTGCAGCCGTGCATATCACCGTCTGGAGTGTGTTTCCACAACCGTCCAATGGTTCTTCCCGCTCAAGGTCTTCCCCAGCTGTAAAAAAATAAATTTTCAGCAGTTTCAAGTTATTTAGACTGGCACATAGAATTTAGTCACTTTAAGCTCTTAGCCAAGTTACACCAAATATCTGCATTCTTAGATGTAGGAGTCGGAAATGGAGGATTTTTTTCAATTTCCCTTCTTCCCAGATCTCGGTTTCCTCTATTTCTATTTCTTTGTGGGTTTTGGGGCTTTGACACACAACAGATTCTGGAGCAAAACTATGTGCAGAAATACTGTAGAACAGGAGATCCAACATTTTATAAGGTAAATATAAATGACATTTGGAGAAGTTGTGTGTTCAGTTTTTGCTTTTCCTTAGAATCTAATTTCAAAATTACATTATTCCTATTTGATTAAGACCGTCCCATCATTCGAGACAACAAATTAATGACATTTCATTTTCCTCACTTTTCCTTCCTGCGTTAAAGGCAGGGATTGGGAATCTCGGAAACTACACTTTTGGGTTCATGGTGAAGTTTCACCAAACCAGCTCTGATACTAGGCTTTGGTGCCCATTGCCATAGAGCCTGTATGGCACTCCAGTGTGCCAAAGAGTGGGGGAAGTCGTGAAGAAATTAGACAGTGGCTAGATAATGTAGTCAACACATTAATGAGCCCAACAAGGGATGGAATGAGAAAACAGGAAAATGGGAAGTCCAAACTATCAGGAGTTGCAAAAATGTAGATGTAGTTTGCTGTGGGAGATCAGAGTGTGACGGTTGGAAGTTGATCACTATGGGGCCAAAGCACTGAACAGAAGGCAGCAGCAATTGGAAAAAGTTCTTTCAAGTGGGATCAGGAGGAACATTCTTCTTTCAAATTCAGAAAAGTTTTTTAACTTCTCGGTTACAGTTGCTCAGTAATACTACTTATGGTGAGGCTGGCTGCCTCAGGGCAAACAGATCAACATGGACTTTACGCTCGTCATGGAATGAGTGGTCGCACATTTGGTGGCTCCTGTTTGAAATGAATTTTTTTGGTCCTTCCCCACCCGAATTGTGTGGTGTTTGAAGGCAAAAGTGCCCAGGGATTGTAATACTCCTCTGGTGGGACTGGTTTGTGGCTCATCGGATGAGCAACTGGAGCAAGAATGTTTTTGTGGTGCGTTGCAGGAGAGAATGGCGGAGAGCAAAGGGACAGCGCTGCCCGTCCAGTCATCTACAGAGCAGCTGGTGGAATTCCTCAGTGATAAATTTCAGTTGCAGGGGAAAGAGGCCTCAGAGGATTTGGCCATGGTGGTGGAACCGCTTCGGCGGCGATCAAGAGGTGGAGCAGGAAGCTCAGGGCCTAGCGATCCAAAAGGGGGAGGACTGGTTGCCCTCACTGGAAGCAGGGGTGGTGATGGTGTTGAGCAGCCAGAAAAGGCTGAGGGAGAAGCTGGTGGACCTTGAGAACCGCTCCAGGAGGCAGAAACTGCGGATTGTGGGGTTGCCCAAAGGCATTGAAGGTGCTGAGGCTGCCAAGTATGTGACGAGCAAGTTGGAGAAGCTGATGGGGGGAGGGGGTCTTTGACCAGTCCCTCGATTTGGATCAAGCGCACAGGGTGCTGAGGAGGAGACTGCACGTGGGGAAGCCACTGAGGGCGATGGTGGTGAAGCTGCATCAGTTCTTGGACAAGGAGAAGATCCTGAGGTGGACAAGGCAGACTAAGAAGTATACCTGGGAGGGAGTGATCTGTGGATTTACCAGGAGCTGGATGCAGAGCTGATCAAGCAGAGAGCCGGGTATAATCGGATAAATGCCACCCTCTACAAAAAGGTGGTGATGTTCGGACTTTTGTACCTTGCCCACTTGTGGGTGACACACCAAAAGCAAGAGTTTTATGTGGACTCACCGGAGGAGGCGATGGACTTTCTGAGAGATCATGGACTGGGAGGAGTGTGAGGACATTGAACTTTGGGGAGGAGTTCTGTGGATGTTGTGGGGCACATTGGGTGGGTGGAGTGGGGCAGGGTACGGCAGGGGAGCAGTGATGGTGAGAGTGTGCCTTTTGTTTCTCTTTGTTTGTTGGTTGTTGTGTGGGCTGGGGGAGGGGTGGATTTGGAGTGTGAGGGGACATCAGAGACCTCGAGTGGGGGGCCACCATGCTAGCTGGGTGGGCTAGTTAATGGGAGTGGAGTAGGGGGTGGCTAGGAGGAATGAGTGGGAGGGGGAATGGGTTGGTTCTTTGTTTGGGTGTGGAGGAAGGGTGGGGTTGCTGAAGTGGGCGTGCTTGGCGTGGCGCAGTTGGGAATGGAGAGATGGCAGCGGATATGTGGGGATGGGCCTGGAAGAGTCCAAGGGGCTGGCTTGAAAAAGGGTATGGCTGATTGACAGGAGAGGGGGGCGGGGAGCCCCCAACCAGGCTGGTTACTTGGAATGTGCGAGGGTTGAATGGGCCGGTTAAGCAGTCGTGTGTTTTCACGAACTTGAGGTGTATGAAGGCGGATGTTGTGTTTTTGCAGGAGACGCACCTGAGGTTGGGAGATCAGACAAGGCTGAGGAATGGAAGAGTGGGACAGATGTCCCACTCGGGGTTGGACATGAAGACGAGGATGGTGGCGGTGCTGGTTAATAAGAAAATGGCGTTTGAGTGAGAGCATTGTGGCCGATCCATAGGTATGTGATGGTTAGTGGGAAGCTGGAGGGGATGCCGGCAGTCCCGGTGAATATTTGTGCCCCAAACTGGGACGATGTGGACTTTAGGAGGTGGCTGTTAGGGAATATCCCAGACCTGGATATCGTCTGATAATGGGAAGAGATTTTAACACGGTTCTGGATCCGAGGATGGACCGGTCAAGTCTTAAGTCGTTGAGGGTGTTGGTGGGATCAAGGGAGTTCATGGATCGTATGGGGGGGCGGACACGTGGAGGTTTGAGAGACCGAGGGCAAAGGAGTTTTCGTAATTCTCACATGTACTTCCGGATCGATTACTTTGTGATGGATACGGCACTGCTGACGGGGGTGGGGTGGCCGTCTTGGAGTATTCGGCGATTGTGGTTTCCGGCCACACGCAGCCTTGGGTGGATTTGCCGGTGGCACAGGGGGAGGCCCGACGTTCGCAGTGGAGGTTGGATATGGGGTTGTTGACAGATGAGGGGGTGTGCGGGAGGTTGAGGGCCGCCATCCAGGTTTATATGGAGCTGAATGACATGGGCAAAGTCACAGCCTCCACACAGTGGGATGCTCTTAAGGTGGTAGTTAGGGGCAAATGTATTTTGATCCGGGCGCTTAGGGAGAGGGTGGAACGAGAGGACAGAGCAAGGCTGGTCGATGAGATTCTGAGCGTGGATCGGGAGTACTCAGTGACACCAGAGGAGGGGTTGTTAAAGGAGAGACAGAGGCTCCAGGTGGAGTTCAGGTTAGTTTCCACGGGAAGGTGGTAGGGCAATTGCGGAGGGCCAGAGGGGCAGTGGATGAATATGAGGAAAAGGCAGTAGGAAGCTGGCCCACCGGCTGAGGAAGGAGGCAGCGGCGACGGAGATTGGTAGGGTGAAGGATGAATAGGGAAAGGTGGTGTCGGACTCGGAGGGGGTGAATGGGGTATTTGCGGCCTTCTACAGAAGGCTGTACGAGTTGGAGCTTCCGCCCGCAGAGGAGGGGATAAGGTGGTTCCTGGATGGGTGGGAGTTCCCTCGGGTGGAGGAGGAGAGGGTGTAGGGATTGGGGGCCCCGATGGGCTGAGGGAGGTGATGGACGGCGTTGGTACGGTGCAGGCAGGGCGGGGCCAGATGGGTTCCCAGTGGAGTTTTACAAGACATTCGGTATGGAGTTGGGGCCTCTGCTAGTGAGGATGTACAATGAGGCGAGGGGGGGCACAGGTGTTCATCAAACTTGGCAATGCCAGCCCCCCCCCCCCACCCCCCCCCCACCCCCCCCCCCCTCCCCAACCCCCCCCCCCCGACTGTCACATGTCACATTTGGCCGGTTTACAGGGTATAAATTGAATTTGGGGAAGAGCGAGGTGTTCCCAATTAATGCTAAAGCTCAGGAGGTGAGGTTAGGGGAGCGAGTTTTCCACGTACCGCGAAGTTGGGCGCAGTTACGTAAATTGTACTTGGCGCCACTCTTGGAGGGGATGAAGGTGGATTTCAAGAGGCGGCATATGTGTTGCTGCTGTCACTGACTGGGTGTGTGCAGGCGGTTAAAGTGATGGTGCTGCCCACTGCACAACAAGGCTCTTGTTCCAAAACCTCCCATCTTTATTCCAAAGTCCTTTTTTAGAACGGTGAAGAGGATAATTTGGGGGTTAGTGTGGTGGGGAAGGCCCCGCGGGTGAGGAGGATGTTGCTGGAGAGGAGCAAGATGGAGGGGTGCTGGTGTTGCCAAGTTTGATGAATTATTATTGGGCAGCGAACATTGTAATGGTGAGAAAAGGGGCTGTGTAGGAGGGGTCGGTGTGAGGGCAGATTGAGGCAGCGTCATGTAGGGGGACGTGTCTGAGGGCACTGTTGTTGGTGTCCCTTCCGTTCTTGCTGGTCTGATACTCTGTGAACCCATGGTTGTTTTGGCATTGCGTGTGTGGAGTCAGTGCAGGCAGCATTTTGGGTTAGAGGGTATGTTGTTGTGAGCGCCGATATGTGACAATCACAGGTTTGTGCCGGCGGGGCTGGATGTGAGAGTCCGGGTGGGGATAGAGTATATTAGGTACTTGCTTATACGGGGCAAGTTTGCAGATCTGGTGGAGTTGGAGGAGACGTATGAGCTGCCCAAAGGGAATGGTTTCAGGTACCTGCAGGTGAGGGATTTTGTGAGGAGAGAGATGCTGTACTTCCCAGGGCTGCTGCCTCCAGTGTTGCAGGGCAAGCTGTTGTCAGAGGATGATATAGGGGAGGGGGTGGTGTCGGATATCTACTGTGAGTTAATGGAGAGGGAGGGCACTCCAGTGGAGGAGATTAAGCGTAAATGGAAGGAGGAGTTGGGTGGGAAGGTGCGGCCCGGGAGATGGAAAGAGGCCCTGTGAAGGGTGAACGGGTCCTCGCCGTGTGCCAGGTTAAACCTCATCCAGTTCATAGCAGTGATCGGATCCTGGCAGAATTCCTGTGTTTGGAGCTGGTCACGTTAGCCTTGCGGGGGTTGGTGGAGGGGTTCACCCGGAGGTGGAAAAGTGATTTCTTCAAAATGGATTGACGGGTCAGCGGGGTGGGGATAAGGGGGGAAAATCAGGAAGGTGGGGTGTGTTGGTATCAGGGGAGGTTGGGGGCTTGTGGTTTCTGTTCATGTTGATGTTTGGTCTTCTGCTATTTTCATGTATATATGTAAAATGCCTTTAATAAAAATATTTTGAAAAATCATTCCTCATGGCCCAGTTGTGAAGCTGGTCTTGGGCCTGTAAATGGTATAATATTGTATAATATTTTAATTGTAGTAATTATGAGCAATGATATATAAAGGCAAGTTTATTGTGCAGGAACAAAATAAACGTTTTTATCAGTGAAAGTTCAAATAATCACATTTACGTGCAGGCATTGGTCCTCCTCCTGGCAAGGGTAGCACCATCAAGAGTGTGGATTGATCCTTGATGTTGTAATCCAAGAATGTCTTTCCATCCTCCACTTGTACGCTGGCAAAAAGAATGCGCAGATCATCTGCGGCTAAACCAGAGAAAAAAACTGAGCAAAAAAATCAAAACAGCAAGCACATCCTAGTCAGTATTTTTTCTAATTTTAAGATCACTTTCAAAACAGCAGCTTCTAAGCCAAGTGTAGAACTCAAAGATCAGACTCGCCATCCGCAGCGCTGCAACTAATCACGAATTGGGGATTTAAAAAAGAAACAAAAAGTTGGAAATTAGGTAGAAATTACATTTAAAAATGAAAGCCTTTCACATTGTTAGTGCAATCCGGAGAAAAGAAATGTCTGAGTTATTTATATTGAGTGTTTAACATTATACCTCTTTTCCAGCCTGGTCCCCTCACGGTAGTTCTAATTCAGGACCCACAGTCTTTACTAGACCCAGGGTATAAAGTAGTTGGGTCATTTTAGCATAGTTGGAAACATGAAGTCTTTACAAGTCATAATAAGTATTTTTAAATCAATACTTTATAATGTTTTGTCACTGGTTTGTTTCACGTTACATATTTATCCTGGTTCACAAGCTTGTGATTAGATATTCCAATGTCAGTGTATAATGTCGGAAGTTCAGAAATCCAGAATTGCCTTGGCCCCCAGTATTCCGGACTGGCGAGGTTACAGTGTATAAACTTTTTGCAGTTCTGTTGTTAGACATTCAGCCGCTTTCCCATTAGGTGGAGACAACATTGTGGTGGAAGGAGGGGTGAAATTGGCAAAATGGTTTCCCCACCCAATTGTTATCGCATTCAAGTCAAAAGATCATTCCTTGCTCTCATTACACATGTACCTGCTGCTTGGCCCAGCAATTTCTGCAGTAGTTTCTCCTTGAACTTGGTGATCTTCAACTCGTTAAATTCTGTCTCAGAATGGGAAATATCAACAGGAATCCTCTCCCCTTTTAATCCTACCTCAAATACCCGGTAGATTTTCTCCATTGTGCTCACTCAAGGACTGTACAAGTTTCACCGTCCCCTCCTTGGTTCTCCACGTTCAAAAAAGTTTGTGTTTCACTTTTAGTTTCAGTTTGGAACTGAGCACTTTCTTTGTCAGATGACAAAAGAGCTTCCTGAAAATGCTCCACCCCAATTTTACTGACTAAATGGTGAAGTGTTTTACCCTTTCAGGGTAACCGCGACACCGTTTGAAAAGAACTGTAACATCCTGCCGAATGAGAGGAGTTGTAAACTCCTGGCCATGACTTCCCTTTTATAAATCCATGTTTACTCTGCCTAATTCTACCATTGTTTTCTCAGTGTCCTGCTATCATATTCTATATTATGGATTGAAGCACGATCAATTGGACAAAAGACGATAGTTGAATCCAACTGAGGCTTTATTGCTATCAGATGCGTGGCCTCCCACAGCAGCTGGCGAAATGGCTGCTGGCTGGAGGGCATGCATATTTATACCCTGCCTCCTGGGCAGAGCCAGCAGGCAGGGTCTACCGGCGAACCTGTAGTACAGGTCCTACCGTACATTACCTAATACAGGTGCAACAGTGGTTTACCACATGGATTCTAGCATTTTCCCTGCCATTGCTGTCAGACTAACAGGTCTGTAGTTCCCTGTTTTATCTTTTTCTCTCTCTTAAATATTGGGGTTACATTTCCCACCTTCTAATCTGGAGGAACTGTTCCAAATTCTATGGGTGGGATTCTCCGTTTCTGAGACTAAGTGTTGATGTTGATGCAGAATTCGTGGAGTTCCACGAGAGCAAAACTGGTGCCGCACCCAGACCGATTCAGCTACTGTTGAGGGGCTAGCACCGGCACCACGTGGAACACAGTTGATTCTAATGAGAAGCGGTGCCGGATTCGTTGGTTTTGCAATTGACACTCAGGAGGTTGACTATCTCAAACAGCATATACACACTTCACTCCCCACACACATCATCCCAGCCAACAAGATGGCAGCGAGGAGAGCAGACCCAAGTTTCACGAATGCTGAGCTGGAGACACTCCTGGATGCGATGGAGCAGAGGAGGGTGACCCTGTTGATGCATGATCAATGACCACTAAAGTGAGGTTATCGTCCAACTGAAGGCTTTAATAAGCTAGATGTTTCCCCAGCAGTTCAGGTACAGAATGAGGGCTGCTGGGGCGGCACAGGTTCTTATACTCCGCCTATCAGGGCGGAGCTATTATACACTCTAGCCAATAGAAAGCATACAGTTTCTACCAATGGTGCTTTAGCCTATCAGGTACCGTAATACCTATAATACCACATTCACCCCCTGTTAAAAAAAGAGTCCGGCGGGGGTGGTGGCCAGAAACTACAAAACATAACAACATGGTATAATTAGTAATGGAGGTACCGTAATACTTCCGTATAGTGTTTAGTAACTATTTACAAGTCTGGTAGCTATGTACATTTGATGGTTTATATTTACAGATTACAGTTAAAATGAGGCAATCAGTCAATCGGGGGCCCTGGTCGTCCTCTGTGATCGTCGGAGCCTCGGTGGTGACTCCGGTGGAGGCTCGGGCATCTGTGACTCCGGGAGCGTGGCTTCGATCTCCATGGCAGCTTCGTCACCCCTAGACGGCGCTGGTGGGGAAAACGGCTGACCTGGAAAGGGAGCGCCTGTGGGGGGCGTCGGTGGGTGGGGGGGCCTAGACGGGGGGCGGCGGAAGGACCGATCCTCCTGTAAGGTGCTGCGGTGGAGGGGAGGGTGGGACTGGTGGCTGGGTGTGCGTGGGGTTCCGGCGGGTGCCAGGTCCCGTAGGGAGACTGTATCTTGTCAGTCGTTGGGGTACGCCACGTAGGCGTACTGGGGGTTAGCATGGAGCAGATGGACCCCCTCGACCAACGGGTCCGATTTGTGCACCCGCACGTGTTTTCAGAGCAGGATGGGTCCGGGTGCTGCCAGCCAGGTTGGGAGCGAATTCCCAGAGGAGGACTTCCGAGGGAAGATACGGAGACGTTCGTGTGGTGTCTGATTGGTGGTCGTACAGAGTAGTGACCGGATGGAGTGGAGGGCATCCGGGAGGACTTCTTGTCAGCGGGAGACTGGGAAGTTCCTGGACCGTAGGGCCAGAAGGACGGTCTTCCAGACCGTTCCGTTCTCCCTCTCTACCTGTCCGTTACCCCGGGGGTTGTTACTGGTCGTCCTGCTCGAGGCGATGCCCTTGCTGAGCAGGAATTGACGCAGTTCGTCGCTCATAAAGGAGGACCCCCTATGTATGTAAGCGGGGAACCCGAACAGTGCAAAGATGCTATGGAGGGCCTTGATGACGGTGGTGGCGGTCATGTCGGGGCAGGGGATGGCGAATGGGAACCGGGAGTACTTGTCAATCACATTCAGGAAGTACGTGTTGCGGTCAGTGGAGGGGAGGGGGCCTTTGAAGTCCATGCTGAGGCGTTCAAAGGGATGGGAAGCCTTTATCAGATGCGCTCTCTCTGGCCGGTGGAAGTGCGGTTTGCACTCCGCGCAAATTTGGCAGTCCCTGGTGGCAGTCCTGACCGACTCAATGGAGTAGGGCAGGTTGCGGGTCTTGACGAAATGGAAAAGCGAGTGACCCACGGGTGGCAGAGGTCCTCGTGGAGGGCTCGGAGGCGGTCCACTTGTGCGGTGGCACATGTGCCACGGGACAGGGCATCAGGAGGCTCATTTAGCTTCCTGGGACGATACAAGATCTCGTAGTTGTAGGTGGAGAGTTCGATCCTTAACCGCAGGATCTTGTCATTTTTTATCTTGCCCCACTGTGCATTATCGAACATGAAAGCAACCGACCGTTGGTCAGTGAGGAGAGTGAATCTCCTGCCAGCCAGGTAATGCCTCCAATGTCGCACAGCTTCTACTATGGCCTGGGCCTCCTTTTCGACTGAGGAGTGGCGGATTTCGGAAGCATGGAGGGTATGGGAGAAGAAGGCCACGGGTCTGCCCGCTTGGTTGAGGGTGGCCGCCAGAGCTACGTCAGACGCATCGCTCTCGACCTGGAAGGGGAGGGACTCGTCGATGGCATGCATCATGGCCTTTGCAATGTCTGCTTTGATGCGGCTGAAGGCCTGGCGGGCCTCTATCGACAGGGGAAAAGCTGTGGATTGGATCAGGAGACGGGCCTTGTCCGCATTGTTGGGGACCCACTGGGCGTAGTAGTTAAAAAACCCTAGGCAGCGCTTCAGGGCCTTGGGGCAGTGAGGGAGGGTGAACTCCATAAGGGGGCACATGCATTCAGGGTCGGGGCATATAACTGCATTTCGCACTACGTAGCTGAGAATGGCTAGACGGTCGGTGCTAAACACGCATTTATCCTTATTGTATGCTAGGTTAAGGATTTTAGCGGTCTGGAGAAATTTTCGGAGGTCGGTGTCGTGGTCCTGCTGGTCGTGGCCGCAGATGGTGACATTATCGAGATACGGGAATGTTGCCTGTAAACCGTACTGGTCAACCATTCGGTCCATCTCGCGCTGGAAGACCGAGACCCCGTTAGTGACACAAAAGGGAACCCTTAAGAAGTGATAGAGCCGCCCGTCTGCCTCGAAGGCAGTGTATTTGCGGTCACTAGTGCGGATGGGGAGCTGGTGGTAGGCAGACTTGAGATCCACCATGGAGAAGACCTTATAATGCGCGATCCTGTTTACCAGGTCGGATATGCGGGGGAGAGGGTACACGTCCAGCTGCGTAAACCTGTTGATGGTCTGACTGTAGTCGATGACCATCCGATGCTTCTCCCTGGTCTTTACCGCCACTACTTGAGCTCTCCAGGGGCTGTTACTGACTTCAATGACCTCTTCCCTCAGTAGCCTTTGGACCTCTGACCTAATAAAGATCCGGTCCTGGGCACTGTAGCGTCTGGTCCTGGTGGCGACGGGTGAGGTTCGCAAACAGGGAAGGCGGGTCGACCTTAAGGGTCGCGAGGCCGCAGACAGTAAGGGGGGTATAGGGCCGCCGAATTGGAAGGTCAGACTTTGAAGGTTACACTGGAAGTCTAAACCCAGGAGTGTAGCCACGCAGAGGTGGGGAAGGACGTAGAGATGGAAATTTTTGAACTCCCTTCCCTGGACTGTGAGGTTTGCTACACAAAACCCCTTTATCTCCACTGAGTGGGAACCGGAGGCCAGTGAGATTTTTTGATTAACAGGGTGGATGAGGAGGGAACAGCGCCTTACCATGTCGGGATGTATGAAACTTTCCGTGCTCCCAGAGTCGATTAGGCAGGACATCTCGTGCCCGTTGATGAAAACGGCCGCATAGCGGTTGAGAGTGTTCGAGGTCGAGACTGATCCAGGGTCACCGAGGCCAATCGCAGTAGTTGAGAGTTCTGTTCGGGCAGTGTGTGGTCGGCCGAGCTGGGGTCTTGAGGGTTCATCCAAGATGGCATCTCCCATTGGTCGCACATGGCCAGGGGTGCGCAAAATGGCGGCGCCCATCCATCCAAGGTGGCGTCCGCGAGATAAGATGGCGGCGCCGGGGGTCCGCACGTGGCCCTGGGATATGGAGGTGGCGGCGACCGCTGGCCACACGGGGCCCATGGAGAAGTTTGTGGTTGTGGTCCGCATTCGCTGCTGGAGACCACCGCTCGGGCCTGACATACCCCCACGAAATGGCCCTTTTTGCCGCATCCCTTGCAGGTGGATGCGCGGGCCGGGCAGCGCTGGCGCGGGTGCTAGACCCACCCGCAAAAGTCGCAGCGGGGCCCCTCGGGGTTGCCAGGCCGCCTTGAAGAGCAGGCCTGTGGGGGAACGGGGGAAGTCTCGGGGTCGGCCGCGGCGGGGTTCCACGCTGCTCAGGGGGCTACCGCACAGTCGGGAACGTAGGAGCGGGCATTCCTGGAGGCCACATCCAGGGAGCCTGCAAGGGCCCGTGCCTCCCTGAGACCCAGGGTGTCCTTCTCTAACAGGCGCTGGCGGATTTATGACAAAAGCGTACCTGCCATGAAAGCGCCCCGGACTAAGAGTTCTGTGTGTTCGCCCGCCGAAACTTGCGGGCAGCCGCAGCTTCTTCCCAGCACCAGGAGTGTGTGGTCGAATTCCTCCAGCCATTCCCCAGGGGTTTGTCGCCTTGTTGCAAGCAGGTGCCGGGCGTAGACCTGGTTTACCGGGCGAATATAATGTTCTTTTAGCAGCTCGATTGCTGCATCGAAGTCTTCCGCTTCCTCGATGAGGGTGTAAATCTCCGAGCTCACCCTTGAGTGCAGGACGTGCAGTTTCTGCTCTCCCGTGGGTGCGTTTTTGGCCGTCTCGAGATACCCTTTAAAGCATTCCAGCCAGTGCTTAAAGATTGCCGCTGAGGTTGCCGTGTGGGGGCTAAGTTGCAGACACACCGGCTTGATTCGGAACTCCATCCTTTCTTCTTAAAATTCTAGCTTATTAAATTGATGCATGATCAATGACCACTAAAGCGAGATTGTAGTCCAACTGAAGGCTTTAATAAGCTAGATGTTTCCCCCAGCAGCTCAGGTACAGAATGAGGGTTGCTGGGGCGGCACGGGTTCTTATACTCCGCCTATCAGGGCAGAGCTATTATATACTCTAGCCAATAGAAAGCATACAGTTTCCACCAATGGTGCTTTAGCCTATCAGGTACCATAATACCTATAATACCACACCTGTACACCGGTGCAGGGCGGAGGCTGCCAGCTGCCGCCGTTCACCGTACCTGGGCACAGGTGGCAGAGGCAAACAGCACCATGGGCAATATCGTCCGGACCAGCCAGCAGTACCGAAAAAAAATGCACAACCTCCTTAGGGCAGCCAGGGAGAGTAGGCAACACTGTGCCACTGGCACCAAACCCACTTCCACACACCTGTAACCCTACCGCCCCCCCCCCCCCCATCTGGAGGATGGGCGAACCCCCACCCTGCACCACATGGCGGCACCCAAAATGGCCGCCATGGCCGGTTGCGCTGGCCACTGTGGCCACCAGCTACCCATACCTCGGGCTGCATGCATTGGACTGTCTAACGCTGTTCTTTTCTGTTTCCCTGCCCTCTGTGGAAGTGAGACCTCGCTTAGTTGCGGTTCCCCATGACACGTGTGTCAACCCCCTTCCCCGCAACATCACTCCCACACCATCCTCACCCCCACACCACCCTCACAACCCTCATCCTACACCAACCCCACCTACTCACACTACACCACCTCCACCCTCACCACACCCCACCCACAAGCACACCCCCACCACCTCCGCCACCCTCCAGCCCATAGTCTAATCATGTATCTTGTTTTGTGTCTTACAGGAGCAGCTGGAGATGGGGCTGGTCCATCTGGTATCCCCCGCCCCCTGTCACTGCCACAGCCAGAGCCCCCCGTGAGCCGAGCAGCTAGGATGGCAGCCCTCTGCCTGAGACACATGAGACCCCAGAGCTCGAGTCAAAGGATGACACGGATTTCCCGTCACAGCTGCCACCAACATCCTCCACCATCCCACAGACATTCACCTCGGTTGGGCACTTTAGTGAAGAGGCTCCTGGGACACTATCTGGTGTGCATTGCACAGCTGATCCGGTACAGCAGGTGGAGGTAGGAACACCCGAGGGGGTAGACGGTCGCTACGCAGGCCGATGCCTGGGACTAGCTGCCGTCCAGACGGGTTTCGGACTTCTGGAACGGAAAGTCCCATCGATTGTGAAGATGCAGTCACAGAGTCAGGGACAACATGAGGGATTGTTTGGGAGCATCCAGCACCTGCAGATGCAGCTGGAGGAGTCCAACCCCATGCAACAGCAGGAGGTGGTGCCAGCCATGCGTGCCACCCAGGCCAACACTACACTGGTGGCCTCTGCAGTGGAGGCATTGGAAATGATGATTTTGGCAAAATCAGCATGTCCAAGGCCTGGGGCCTTCTGCGCAGGCACTGGCTGGGAACGTTGATGGCATTGCCCAGGTGCTGGCCGCCATGGGGCAGACACAGAGGGAGGTGCCCTGTCCCAGAGGGAGATGGCCCTGTCACTGGCTGATGTGACACAAACCCAGAAGATGGTGGCACAGTTGCAGCATGATGTGGTGCAGTCCCAGATGGAGATGGTCCACTCCCTATGCCAAATGGCTGCGTGTATGATGACCCTGGGCGAGACCAGAGTGGACCTCCAGGCTGGCAGTGCCAGGTGGCAGACGAGCCTCAGCAGACGGCTTTGTTTGCACCCTAGTCCCATGGAGTAGCCTGGGTGGCATCAGGCATCCCGAGTGGGAGGAGGTGATGGGACCCGTGCTGTTGATTCTCCAGGGCAGGTGCCGGAACACTGTGGCACCTTGGAGTCTCCCCTTCCTGTCCCTCGCACATCTGGTGAGCAGCGAGCGGAACAGGGCAGCACCACGTCACCTGGGACATCCAAGCAGCAGCCGGGCCCATCCAGACCCAGTCGCCCCAGAAGACGGCCGCCAACCAGGATTCCCCAGGTCTCAGGGCGGGAATCACAGTAGGCCGCCTCCACTCCTGCTGTACTGTCTGAGGAATCCCAGACGTAGCGTCAGGGCCCGGAAGGGTAGAAGTTAGACACCAGTTAAGTTGGCATGGGTGCAGGGCACAGTTTAGTTATATGGGGAAAGGGTACAAACCTGTAAATATTTGTCACGTTAAACACCTGTTACCACTGTTATAACCTGTCCTGGTGCTCTGTCAGATGGGTGTGAGGACTGGCCAGAGAGGGGTGGGGGTGGGGGGGGGGGGGGAATGGGAGGACGTTGTGGGTGGTCTGGGCCCCCCCCCCTCCGTCCCCACCACCGTCAACCCAGGGATTCGAATGCACCGTGTGATGGGATGGGCAGCTCGCAGGCAGGGATCACCCAGGTGGACGGTGCTACCGTGGGCAGGAGTCAGACCTTGGCATATGATGCGGAACACCAAAGCTTATCGCAGAGCAGGTTGTCATCATCCTCCATCCCATGGACCATACCTGCTGATATTGCCAACCCAGGGCCCACGCACCATTGTGCGGCAGGTATGTATCACAAAGGGAATTGTAGATGGGGGGGTGGCCGGGGTGGGGGGGGGCGGAATGAAGGGGTGCAGGGGTGTGATTTGGAGTCCATGCCCCTGGCCAATTCCCTACCCCCCATACCCAGTTGGTGAATCTGGAGGTGATCAACACATCCCGTGCACGTTGTCCCTGACACACACATCGTGCGGCCTCCCTTGCCTGCCTGGGCCCCATGTCCTGCCTGTCATGATATCCACATCAGCATATCATGGTGCAATCACACACACACTGATGGACAGGCAGTTGGACCAACCAACACACACACAACATCGCAGCCAATCACCAGTGAGAGCACACGCACTATAAAACAGGGAACACCACAGTTCCCGCTCATTCTACCAGGAGACAGCTCAGAGCACAGAGCTCACAGCGTGCCACTCAGACATAGACCATGTGCTGAGTGCCTCACCAAGGTAGAGAAAGGGCTGGGTCCACAGGTTAGCTGGTGAAGCACGAACCTCAGCCAGCAGTTCTTGGTTATTATTGTACAAGACAATAAAACAAAGTTGTACCATCTACAGCCGTGTTGGTTCATTTGTGTATCGGAACACCCAACACGACACTGCCCATCTTCGCCCTCCCCTGCATCTTCCTCGATGCGCTTGATCACCTCCAGCTCGCCGTAAGGAAGAATCATCAGTCAACCTCAGGTCAATGCCATTCATCTGTGCCATCTGCGGAAGGGACTGGAACTCATGAATCAGCCTCTGCCGCTACAACAGACAATGTTCAACTCAGAAGTGACACACCTCAGTCCACCAAATCCCGAGGTGGACAGATGCCTGACTAATTAGCTGCTGCATTTCCTACATTACAACAGTGACCCCACTGAACATGTACGTTCATTGGCTGGAACGTACTTTGGAACATTGAAGTGTGCAAGGCGCTATGTAAATGAAAGGACTTTCTTCTCAAATATACAATTTACATTAAGTGTTGTGTAGTTCACAGGAAGATTCAACAGGTTACGTTAGCGGCGTTTTTCCAAATAGATGAATGGGTCATTGTTCTCAGAATCATAGCTTTCTCTTTTTTTGTAATTTGAGTACCCAATTAATTTTTCCCAATTAAGGGGCAATTTAGCATGGTCATATCCATCTAGCCTGCACATCTTTGGGTTGTGGGGGTGAGACCCACGCAAACATGGGGAGAATTTGCAAACTCCCACACGGACTGTGATCCAGAGCCGGGATCGAACCTGGGACCTCGGCGCCTTGAGGCAGCTGTGCTAATCACTGTGCCACTGTGCTGCCCTTGAGTTATAGCATTCTTACAGTGCAGAAGGAGGCCATTTGGACCATCAAGTCTGCAGCGACCCTTTGAAAAAGAACTCCACCCAAGCCCTTTACCGCGCCCTATCCCAATAACCCCTTAACCTAGCCTGCACATCTTTGGACACAAAGATGCAATTTAGCATGGCCAATCCACCTAACCTGCACATCTTTGGACTGTGGGAGGAAACCGGAGCACCCGGAGAAAACCCACGCAGACACAGGGAGAATGTGCAGACGCCACACAGACAGTGACCCAAGCCGGGAATTCAACCCAGCTCCCTGGCACTGTGAGGCAGCAGTGCTAACCACTGTGCCATCGTGCCGCCCTATTGTTATGGGTCTGGTGTCACATGTGCGCCAGAACCAGGTAAAGACAGCAGAATTCCTTCCCTAAAGGACAGTGAATCGGATGGGTTGGTTCTCAACAACTGATGCACCCGATGAGGGGCCGGGAGGAATCAAACACTCAGCACGAGAACGCAAATGATGGGAAGGAGCCTGAAGGTGGATGCATAACAATCATCATCAGTGACGTGTGGGGGGGGGGGGGGTGGTCGGAGGAAGAGGAAAGGGGGAAATTGGAGGAAGAGAGAGGGAGAAGGAGGAAAGGAGTGGGAGAGACAGAAAAGGTGTCAGCAGACAATGGGGGCAAGAGGGAGACAAGAGGGGAGCGAGGTAAAGAAATACAATGGGGCGAAAAACAGTGGAGAGGGAGGGAGGGAGTGGGGGTGGATGGGAGGAAGAGAGAGAGAGAAAGAGAGGAAAAAGGGAGGGGACCAGAGGAGCTAGAGGAAGTAGAGACTATTTAGGAGATCAAAGAACAATATGGAGCAGTCAGAGAAACAGAAACTGAAAGCTGAATGAGTCCCATTAAGTCCCATTAATCTCTCTAGTACTATTATTTTACTCATATTAATTTCTTGCATTCTTTCATTTATACTGGTTCCTTGATTCACCATTATTTCTGGGGAGTCTTTGGTATTTTCATCCATGAAGACAGACATGAAGTATTTGTTTAGTTTTTCTGCCATTTCCTTATTCCCTATTATAAATTCTTAATGTACTGCTGTAGAAAACCATATTGCATACATCTAATTAACAGAGCTACCCAAACATATTTTCCCAGCTCCCTGTCCTTTCTGAATGTCACATACCCTTACATATTCAGGTCCCAGCTTTGGTTTCTAGTTGTAGCCATGCCTCTGTAATGGCAATCAGGTCATCCGCATGAATTTCTATACAAGCTGACAATTCATCTGTTTTATTGCCAATGCATCAGACTTTCAGATACAGAGCTTTTAATTCAGTTTGTTACTGTCTTAGAATCATCAAATCCCTACAGTGCAGAAGGTTGTCATTCTGTCCATCGGGTGTACACTGACCCTCTGAAAGAGCACCCTACCTCAGCCCAATACCTCACCCTATCCCCATAACCACATCTAGGAGCAATTTACCACAGCCAGTCCACCTAACCTGTACATCTTTGGACTGTGGGAGAAAATCAGAGAACCCAGAGGAAACCCACACAGATATGGGATGAATGCAAACACCACGCAGTCACTCGAGGTCGGAATTGAACCCGGGTCTCTGGCAATGTGAGGCAGCAATGCTAACTACCGTGCCACCCATAAACTCTGTTTCATAAACTCTGGCCCTATTTATTGGCACAGATCTAAGTTTGCAATTACTGTCCTTTCCTGACACATTTTGATTATCACTACCTTTATTGCTACCTTGATGTATTGCCTCGTCATTTAACTTTAATTTATTCAATCTTCCCCTACACCATTGCTTTCCCCTTCTAGTTAGTTGAAAGCTCTCTCTACTTCCCTGGTTATACAACTTGCTAGAACACTGACCCCGGAACGGTTCTACTGGTCGCAGCGTGGTTCCAAGTGAAGGACATCCCAACAGCTCCCACCTTCCCCAGGACAGGTCCCAGAGCCCCATGAATCAGAACCCATTTCTCCTGCACCAATATTTGACCCACACATTCATCATCTCCCGAATCGTATTTACCCTGCATCAATTTGAATGTGGGTCAAGTAATAATCCACAGACTATTACCTTTGAGATTCTGCCTTTTAATTTAGTGCTTAGCTCCTCATTCTATCTATGCAGAATCTCTTTCCTAGTCTTATCTATGTTGCTGGTACCTACGTGGACCACGATGACTGGGTCCTCCCCCTCCAGCTGTATGTCCCTCTCCAACCCTGAGCAGATAACCTGAACCCTGGCATCGGCAGGCAAAACAGCCATCTGAACTCATTCTCTCAGCTGTAGAGAACAGTGTCTGGCCACCTGACTCTCCAATTACTTCCACATTTCTCTTTGCTCCCCTCAATTCAATGGTGTCCTTCACCATTGTGCCATGACAAGGCCACTCACCCACTTTGCAGCCCTTCTCCTCATCAAAGTATCAGACCTTGCTCCAACTGCAGTGGCCAGCAGCCTTAGAACAGAATCGTTTGTTTTGCTTATGATCAGCAACATGGCAGCTGGTCAGTCCTCCAGGGGTAAGAGCATCAATAAGATAAATGATTTGGAGTTCAGCAAAGCAGCAAAGCTACAGAGCCTTTAACAATACTCTGCTCCAAGGGTGTTGACCCTGTCACAGAAAAAGGTGCAATCTTCACCACTATCAATGTAATTTTCAGCAACGCAAGAATGAAGATAAAGATTGACACTGGAGCGAAGTGTAATGTATTATCCAGCCGAATGTTACAGGAATTGGGTCCATATGCAGCACCGGACTCCAACATCAAGTTGGACATTATGACTTATGGCAGACAAACCATCCGCACTAAAGGTGTATCTACTCTTCACTGCACACAGGGCAGTTTCAAGTTTCACATAGTTGACCAGGATGTAAGACCACAATTACGTCTTCGGGACAGCATTACACTGGAGTTCATTCAACCTGGTCCTGAAGTGCATGTTTTACAACAGCAGGCCCCAGAGATGTCAGCATACAAAGACCTCTTCAACTGTGACAGTGTTGGTAAGTTTTTTTTAAATTTAGAGTACCCAATTGTTTTTTCCAATTAAGGGCCAATTTAGCATGACCAATTCACCTACTCTGCACATCTTTGGGTTGTGGAATTGAGACCCATGCAGACACAGGGAAAATATGCAAACTCCACACGGACAGTGACTCGGGGCCGGGATTGAACCCAGGTCCTTGGTGCCGTGAGGCAGCAGTGCTAACCACTGCACCATCATGCCGCCCCACCATTGGTAAGCTACCAGTGGTATATCACATGAGACAAGATGACTTTGTACCATGTATGTGCTTCGAGAAGAGTACCAATGTCCATGAAGCAGAAAGCAGTCAATGAGCTGCATTGGATGATGACACTGGGTGTCATAAATCCTAGAAACAAGGCCACCAAGTGGTTTTCAGCAATGGTGGCTGCAGTAAAGAAAGATGGCATGGTCAGGATATGTATTGACCCAGTGCACTTGAACAAGGCACTGCTCAGACCCCATCACTCTATGAAGACAGTGGAACAGATGATAGCATCTGTTGTATCGGTCCAATTCAGATACTTTCGACCCGTTCACATACTCAAAGGTTTTACCTAGCTGTCTTTCAATAGCGAAGAGAACAAACCACAAAAACAAATACATATTCAATAATCTTTATTTAACATACAATTAACCCATAAATTACCCTCAAATATTTCCAGAGTTACCCAAGATCAGCTTATACTACCCACAAAGATGGATTGGTCGGGCTGTGGATTCGATCACTGTGTTCCTCTGGTCCGTCTTCATGAAGATGGTTCTTGCTGGCAGTTTCTTCCTTCTTTCTTTCTTTCTTTCTTTCCTTTCCTTTCCTTCCCCCCTTTCCCCGTTGAGTCTTCAGTGCCGAGGGGTCCGGAGTATCTATTTATATCCCACCTTGGTTTTGCGCCCTATTTCCACTTCCTGCGACCTTTTGCTAATGAGAGGGTGTTTCAGTGTCCAATGATCTGATTGATGCCCGATATACAGGTCACCTGGACCCGCCTGGTGTCTATCTCCAGTGGCATTATTCGCACGTACTCCTTTCCCAAATAAGGTGACGGCGGAACTCTAGGCTCCCGAGAGTCTGGCCCTGACTATACTTGCAACAATAGATCGGTGCATATCAATCGGGTCGATTATCTCTTGATGGTCAATTGACTGGGCAAGTCTGGATATGTCTTGGCAGCCTGTCTGACCTTTAGCGTATTCGAACATGGTCAGTTTGAGTACCCATGGGGTTGTGTGCTGGAATGACTGTGTCTTGTTTTAAAGGGCCCAATTCTTTAATTTAAAATACCCACTTTTATCAGACCTAAAAACTAGGCCCTGGTAGGCCACCACAGTCCCTCCTCTTGATCCCGTGATCGTCAGTGAACCGGATCATACAATCCTGACCAAACCATCTAAACAAGCAAGTATCCCGATCTTGGGATTACAATCCTATCCCTAACCCACCATTGCATCAAAAAACTGTATAAATAGTACATTCAAATGCTACATGAGCAGTGATAAATAAAGAGGCAATACAATAACATCAATAATAATAAACAGGGCACTGAACTATTACCATATATACAACAACATAGTAGTGAACACAAAAAGTGAGGAACTAAATACATTGTACTGCAGAGCGGAAATCAAAGGTTTTCTTTGTACATTCTTTCACAAAGTCGGAGGGCCGTTTCCGAGTCCATATAAATTCCTTCTTCCAACGGACAAATTTTTTTTTTTTTAATTAAATATTTTATTGAAAATTTTTGGTCAACCAACACAGTACATTGTGCATCCTTTACACAATATTATAACAACACAAATAACAATGACCTATTTTATAAACAAAAAATGAATAAATAATAAATAACAAAAATGAAAACTAGCCCTAATTGGCAACTGCCTTGTCACAAGTAACACTCTCCAAAAATATAATTTAACAGTCCAATATATAATTATCTGTAGCAACGACCTATACATACTATACAGTATATATTAACAACCCTGAGAGTCCTTCTGGTTCCTCCTCCCCGCCCCCCCCCCCCCACCCCCCTCTCCCCCCCCCCCCCCCCCCCCCCCCGATCCTGGGCTGCTGCTGCTGCCTTCTTTTTCCCATTCCGTCTATCTTTCTGCGAGGTATTCGATGAACAGTTGCCACCGCCTGGTGAACCCTTGAGCCGACCCCCTTAGGACGAACTTAATCCGCTCTAGCTTTATAAACCCCGCCATGTCATTTATCCAGGTCTCCACCCCCGGGGGCTTGGCTTCTTTCCACATTAGCAATATCCTGCGCCGGGCTACTAGGGACGCAAAGGCCAAAACATCGGCCTCTCTCGCCTCCTGCACTCCCGGCTCTTGTGCAACCCCAAATATAGCCAACCCCCAGCTTGGTTCGACCCGGACTCCTACTACTTTTGAAAGCACCTTTGTCACCCCCATCCAAAACCCCTGTAGTGCCGGGCATGACCAAAACATATGGGTATGATTCGCTGGGCTTCTCGAGCACCTCGCACACCTATCCTCCACCCCCAAAAATTTACTGAGCCGTGCTCCAGTCATATGTGCCCTGTGTAATACCTTAAACTGAATCAGGCTTAGCCTGGCACACGAGGACGACGAGTTTACCCTGCTTAGGGCATCTGCCCACAGCCCCTCCTTGATCTCCTCCCCCAGCTCTTCTTCCCATTTCCCTTTTAGTTCATCTACCATAGTCTCCCCTTCGTCCCTCATTTCCCTATATATATCTGACACCTTACCATCCCCCATCCATGTCTTTGAGATCACTCTGTCCTGCACCTCTTGTGTCGGGAGCTGCGGGAATTCCCTCACCTGTTGCCTCGCAAAAGCCCTCAGTTGCATATACCTGAATGCATTCCCTTGGGGCAACCCATATTTCTCGGTCAGCGCTCCCAGACTCGCGAACTTCCCATCCACAAACAGATCTTTCAGTTGCGTTATTCCTGCTCTTTGCCACATTCCATATCCCCCATCCATTCCCCCCGGGGCAAACCTATGGTTGTTTCTTATCGGGGACCCCCCCCAAGGCTCCAGTCTTTCCCCTATGCCGTCTCCACTGTCCCCAAATCTTCAGTGTAGCCACCACCACCGGGCTTGTGGTGTAGTTCCTCGGTGAGAACGGCAATGGGGCTGTCACCATAGCCTGTAGGCTAGTCCCCCTACAGGACGCCCCCTCTAATCTCTTCCACGCCGCTCCCTCCTCCTCTCCCATCCACTTACTCACCATTGAAATATTAGCGGCCCAATAATACTCACTTAGGCTCAGTAGTGCCAGCCCCCCCCTATCCCTGCTACGCTGTAAGAATCCCTTCCTCACTCTCGGGGTCTTCCCGGCCCACACAAAACCCATGATGCTCTTTTCAATCCTTTTAAAAAAAGCCTTCGTGATCACCACCGGGAGGCACTGAAACACAAAGAGGAATCTCGGGAGGACCACCATCTTAACCGCCTGCACCCTCCCTGCCAGTGACAGGGATACCATATCCCATCTCTTGAAATCCTCCTCCATCTGTTCCACCAACCGCGTTAAATTTAACCTATGCAATGTGCCCCAGTTCTTAGCTATCTGGATCCCCAGGTAACGAAAGTCCCTTGTTACCTTCCTCAACGGTAGGTCCTCTATTTCTCTACTCTGCTCCCCTGGATGCACCACAAACAACTCACTTTTCCCCATGTTCAATTTATACCCTGAAAAATCCCCAAACTCCCCAAGTATCCGCATTATTTCTGGCATCCCCTCCGCCGGGTCCGCCACGTATAGTAGCAAATCGTCCGCATACAAAGATACCCGGTGCTCTTCTCCTCCCCTAAGTACTCCCCTCCACTTCTTGGAACCCCTCAACGCTATCGCCAGGGGCTCAATCGCCAGTGCAAACAATAATGGGGACGGAGGGCATCCCTGCCTTGTCCCTCTATGGAGCCGAAAATATGCAGATCCCCATCCATTCGTGACCACGCTCGCCACTGGGGCCCTATACAACAGCTGCACCCATCTAACATACCCCTCTCCAAAACCAAATCTCCTCAACACGTCCCACAAATAATCCCACTCCACTCTATCAAATGCTTTCTCGGCATCCATCGCCACTACTATCTCCGTTTCTCCCTCTGGTGGGGCCATCATCATTACCCCTAACAACCTCCGTATATTCGTGTTCAGCTGTCTCCCCTTCACAAACCCAGTTTGGTCCTCGTGGACCACCCCCGGGACACATTCCTCTATTCTCATTGCCATTACCTTGGCCAGGACCTTGGCATCTACATTTAGGAGGGAAATAGGTCTATAGGACCCGCATTGTAGCGGGTCCTTTTCCTTCTTTAAGAGAAGCGATATCGTTGCTTCAGACATAGTCGGGGGCAGTTGTCCCCTTTCCTTTGCCTCATTAAAGGTCCTCGTCAGTACCGGGGCGAGCAAGTCCACATATTTTCTATAGAATTCGACTGGGAATCCATCCGGTCCCGGGGCCTTTCCCGCCTGCATGCTCCTAATTCCTTTCACCACTTCTTCTACCTCGATCTGTGCTCCCAGTCCCACCCTTTCCTGCTCTTCCACCTTGGGAAATTCCAGCCGATCCAAGAAGCCCATCATTCTCTCCCTCCCATCCGGGGGTTGAGCTTCATATAATTTTTTATAAAATGTCTTGAACACTCCATTCACTCTCTCCGCTCCCCGCTCCATCTCTCCTTCCTCATCCCTCACTCCCCCTATTTCCCTCGCTGCTCCCCTTTTCCTCAATTGGTGTGCCAGCAACCTGCTCGCCTTCTCCCCATATTCGTACTGTACACCCTGTGCCTTCCTCCATTGTGCCTCTGCAGTGCCTGTAGTCAGCAAGTCAAATTCTACATGTAGCCTTTGCCTTTCCCTGTACAGTCCCTCCTCCGGTGCTTCCGCATATTGTCTGTCCACCCTCAAAAGTTCTTGCAGCAACCGCTCCCGTTCCTTACTCTCCTGCTTCCCTTTATGTGCCCTTATTGATATCAGCTCCCCTCTAACCACCGCCTTCAACGCCTCCCAGACCACTCCCACCTGGACCTCCCCATTATCATTGAGTTCCAAGTACTTTTCAATGCACCCCCTCACCCTTAGACACACCCCCTCATCTGCCATTAGTCCCATGTCCATTCTCCAGGGTGGGCGCCCTCCTGTTTCCTCCCCTATCTCCAAGTCCACCCAGTGTGGAGCGTGATCCGAAATGGCTATAGCCGTATACTCCGTTCCCCTCACCTTCGGGATCAATGCCCTACCCAGCACAAAAAAGTCTATTCGCGAGTAGACTTTATGGACATAGGAGAAAAACGAGAACTCCTTACTCCTAGGTCTGCTAAATCTTTAAGTACCTTGGCTGCTGCCGGCCTCCTTCCAGTCCTGGACTTCGACCGATCCAGCCCTGGTTCCAACACCGTATTAAAATCTCCCCCCATTATCAGCTTTCCCATCTCTAGGTCCGGAATGCGTCCTAGCATCCGCCTCATAAAATTGGCATCATCCCAGTTCGGGGCATATACATTTACCAAAACCACCGTATCCCCCTGTAGTTTGCCACTCACCATCACGTATCTGCCCCCGTTATCCGCCACTATAGTCTTTGCCTCGAACATTACCCGCTTCCCCACTAATATAGCCACCCCCCTGTTTTTCGCATCTAGCCCCGAATGGAATACCTGCCCCACCCATCCTTTGCGTAGCCTAACCTGGTCTATCAGTTTCAGGTGCGTTTCCTGTAACATAACCACATCTGCCTTAAGTTTCTTAAGGTGTGCGAGTACCCGTGCCCTCTTTATCGGCCCGTTCAGCCCTCTCACGTTCCACGTGATCAGCCGAGTTGGGGGGCTTCCTACCCCCCCCCCTTGTCGATTAGCCATCACCTTTTTCCAGCTCCTCACCCGGTTCCCACGCAGCTGTATCTCCCCCAGGCGGTGCCCCCCCGCCCATCCTCTCCCATACCAGCTCCCCCCTCTCCCCAGCAGCAGCAACCCAGTAATTCCCCCCTCCCACCCTCCCCCCCCCCGCTAGATCCCCCGCTAGCGTAATTACTCCCCCCATGTTGCTCCCAGAAGTCAGCAAACTCTGGCTGACCTCGGCTTCCCCCCGTGACCTCGGCTTGCACCGTGCGACGCCCCCTCCTTCCTGCTTCTCTATTCCCGCCATGATTATCATAGCGCGGGAACCAAGCCCGCGCTTCTCCCTTGGCCCCGCCCCCAATGGCCAACGCCCCATCTCCTCCACCTCCCCTCCTCCCCCCATCACCACCTGTGGGAGAGAGAAAAGTTACCACATCGCAGGATTAGTACATAAAACCCCTCTTTGCCCCCCACATTCGCCCCACCACTTTGTTCGAACGTTCTTTTTAATAACCCGCTCATTCCAGTTTTTCTTCCACAATAAAAGTCCACGCTTCATCCGCCGTCTCAAAGTAGTGGTGCCTCCCTCGATATGTGACCCACAGTCTTGCCGGTTGCAGCATTCCAAATTTTATCTTCTTTTTATGAAGCACCGCCTTGGCCCGATTAAAGCTCGCCCTCCTTCTCGCCACCTCCGCACTCCAGTCTTGATAAACGCGGATCACCGCGTTCTCCCATTTACTGCTCCGAGTTTTCTTTGCCCATCTAAGGACCATTTCTCTATCCTTAAAACGGAGGAATCTCACCACTATGGCTCTGGGAATTTCTCCTGCTCTCGGTCCTCGCGCCATCACTCGGTATGCTCCCTCCACCTCCAACGGACCCGCCGGGGCCTCCGCTCCCATTAACGAGTGCAGCATCGTGCTCACATATGCCCCGACGTCCGCTCCCTCCACACCTTCAGGAAGACCAAGAATCCTCAGGTTGTTCCTCCTTGCGTTGTTTTCCAGTGCCTCCAACCTTTCCACACATCGTTTCTGATGTGCCTCCTGCGTCTCCGTCTTCACCACCAGGCCCTGTATATCGTCCTCATTCTCGGCTGCCTTTGCCTTCACGACCCGAAGCTCCCGCTCCTGGGTCTTTTGTTCCTCCTTTAGCCCTTCGATCGCCTGTAGTATCGGGGCCAACAGCTCTTTCTTCATTTCCTTTTTGATCTCTTCCACACAGCATTTCAAGAACTCTTGTTGTTCAGGGCCCCATGTTAAACTGCCACCTTCCGACGCCATCTTGGTTTTTGCTTGCCTTCCTTGCCGCTGTTCTAAAGGATCCACTGCAATCTGGCCACTCTCTCCTCCTTTTTCCATCCGTATCCAGGGGGGATTCCCTTCTGGTTTACCGCACAGTGTTTTTAGCCGTCAAAATTGCCGTTGGGGCTCCTATCAAGAGCCCAAAAGTCCGTTTCACAGGGAGCTGCCGAAACTTGCGACTCAGCTGGTCATCGCCGCACCCGGAACTCTCCAACGGACAAATTTAATTGCGGGAATGGTAGGTACAATGCTGTGGTAACCTAGCAAGGCTTAGTTTTAGGCCAGATTAAAATTGGGTATTTTAAATACAAGAATTGGGCACCCTTAAATCAAACCACAGACAATCCAGCACACAGCATCATGGGAATTCGAATTGGCCACGTTTGAATACACTACACCAGACAGGCTGCAAGACATGTCTGGACCTGCCCTGTCAATCGGCTATCAAGAGATAATCGATCCGATTGATATGCACCGATCTATTGTTAAAAGCCCAGAGCAAGCAAGACTCTCGGATGGCTAGAATTCCCACCGTCACATCATTTTGTAAGGGGGTACGTGCGAACCACGCCACCAAAGATGGACACCTGGGGCAGGCCCAGAGGCCCTGTCAAATCGGGCATCAATTGGATCATTGGACACTGAGACCCTCCCCCCCCCCCCCCCCCCCCCCTAAATACCCCATTGGCAGAGAGCCAAGGGAAGAAGCAAAAGGGCGCGAAGGCCTATGGATAAAAATAGGCACTCCGGACACCTCAGGAACAAAGACTCGGGTGGGAGGTGACCTTGACCAACCAGACCAGACCAAAGAAGGAATGAAGGAAGAGACTGCCAGTGAGAGCCACTGTCACTTTTTTAAAAATGTATTTTATTACAAACATGCATCAAAACAGGTTACAGCAAATAGACAACCTGGGAAACATACTTCCCAACAATCATCTACACAGTCTGTACAGATTTGTTCCCCTTTTCACCCCACCAGCACATCCTCCCGTGACGAACAGCTCCTCAAACATGGTCACAAACATCCCCCAACTTTTCTCAAACCCCTGCAGAGCCCCTTAACTCATATGTTATCTTCTCCAACCGCAGGAAGTCGTACAGGTCACCCAACCAAGCCGACCACCACTCCAGTAAAATTTGCCGCTATTCAATCAGAGAAGCGAAGGCCATGACATCGGCCTTCCGCCTCTCCATGAGCTCCGGCTTCTCTGAAAGCCCAAATATCACCCCCAGAGGGTCCGGGTCCACTCCCTCCTCCACTATCCTGGCTAAGACTGCGAACACTCTCGCCCAGAACTTCCCAATTTTTTGCAACTCCAAAACATGTGTGCGTGATTCGCTGGCCCCCGCCCACACCTCTCAGACTCATCTGCTACCCCCTGAAAGAACCCACTCATTCTCATCTGAGTCATATGCACCCTGTATCAGGCTCATCCTTGCACAAGAGGCGCATACTCCCCAATAGATCTCCCTTCCCAATTTCGCTTCTCATTTCACCTTGATCTTCATCACCCGCTCGCCTCCTTGATCCCTCAGCCACTTGTGTATATATCCCGAATTCTTCCCTCTCCTTCCACATCTGGAAGCAGCAGTTGCTCCCGCAGGGTGTATCCCAGCAATCTAGGAAACTCCCTCCAGACCTTTCGCGTAAAGACCCTAACTTGCAATACCTCAACTCACTCCCCTCGGCAGCTCTACCCTCTCCTTTAGCTCCTCCATACTGGCGAATCATTCCCCCAAATGCAGATCCCTCACCTTGACCAGCCCCACTTCCCTCCACCTCCTGTGTACACTATCCATCCCTCTCGGCTCAAACCCATGATTCTCGCACAGCGGCGTTAGCACCGACATCCCTTCCATCCTAAAATGCCTCCTCAACAGATTCTATATCTTCACCGTGGACTGCACCACCGGGCTCCTTGAATACCTACTCGAGCCATTGGCCACACTGCCATCACCATAGCCCTCAAACTAGACCACTTACCACTAGATCGATTCCTCCTCCATCCTAACCTACTCTACCCCTTCTCCTTCCCACCACCACCGCATCTTGTCCACATTCGCTACCCAATAATAATGAACCAAGTTCGGCAACGCCAAATACCCTGCTGCCTTTGTAACAGAGTCCTCCCCACCCTCGGTACCTTCCCTGCCCATACAAAGTTCGAAATGAACGTGTCCACTTTCTGAAAAAAAAAGCCTTTGGTATAAAGATTGGGAGAGCTTGAAAGATAAACAAAAACCTCTGCAGCATATTCTGTTGCTGCTAACTTTAGCCTTAGTTTAATTGCTCTGTTCTATCACCTTTGCTCTTGAGTCGCCAGGTATCTTTCTGATACCGCCATGTGGTTCAAGTCCGAGTAATGATCAATAATCCAACACACCGCTTAGTAAGAGTTAAATCAATGCACATGTATTATATACAGTAATCAATACTCATGCATAAATTCTACGTCTAAGCTACTTCCTACAACTAACAGGCCAATACTTAACTTGGAAATGGCCCACCAGGTCAGGGAAACAAATGGCCTTTTGTTTGGGTTCTGTGCCTGCGGGATTCGAAGCTGGTACAGTTCGATAGCTAGGAGCGCCTGTCACGTAGCGAGCGTTGAAGTAAGACTTACGATTTGAGCGGTTGTTGCAGAAGGTCAACAGAAGGCAGCAGGGGTTGCAGCAGGGTGAAGAAGGGTCGATTTGAACTTGGACTCTATACTCATAGTCCCCAGGGGCTTCCCGCCTTTCGGGGCGGACCCTGTACCTGGTTCCAAGTGATTGGAATCACGTGGTTCGATATTCTCCAATGCTGGAGCAATTCCTTGATCGATGGGCGGTTTTGGGGTGGTCGTTCACCTCTCTTTGTGTAGGTTCCTGTTGGCGCCAGAAAGTCAGTGTTGGCTTTGTGTGTCTAATTTGTTGCACATGGTTCCTGGGGATTGCTAATTAATATTCAGGTGGCTAGTGTTTTGTTGTGCTGGTACCTGCAGGTATCGATCCTGTCTGGCCTCCCCAGAGGCGAATACACAGTTTTACCTGCAGCTGCTTGTTTTAGTCCTGTTGGCTGATTTTCCCATCAGCCTTTTCCGTTCACCATTTTAAATCGGGGTTGGCCATTCTAAATCGGGAGTTAGCCATTTTAACTGGCTACATACCCTCCTTGTGATCCTAACACGAAGCGTGAAGGATCACATCATTATGTTACTTTCCATTCCCTGACCTGGGGGGTGGGGGCACTTCCTTCATGGCCTCTGCACTGATCATAGCTATGCACAAACATTTTTAAATAACAATTCTAAGGGCGCTATGTCAGACAGGGACATGCATTACAAAACAATAAACTTGGAACCTCTAACTTATTCTTAATATACTACACTCACCTAAACATTCTATTATCCTACCTTCCTCAATCATACAACAAAATCATAGCATTCCATACAGTCTTCCCTGGCTTGGCAGTCAAGCTCAGGATCATACAATTTTTGCTCATGAAAAAGTTCTTTACATCTCTTTATTTACAATAACAATAAACGCAAGTGAATGCACTTTATTACTTTATTATAGATCGCGGGGGTCGGGGGTCTGGTCATAACCGAACATAGGGGATCTGATCCTATATACCGGGGTTCGAGCGTGGTAGGCTCTCCTTCTTCATTTTCGTAGACGCATAGTCTGCACGATGCAGCAGAGTATCGCCAACGCTAGTAGTGTTTCGATCACATAGGACAGGGAGTACCAGGTTATGAACCTGGCACACCAAGAAAATGTAGTGTCACTGGTGACTGGGCTCTGGGTACTGCTGGATAGTGAAACATTAACGGCTGGGGGTCTTGAAGTCATGGGGTTCGCGGTCACGCGCAACCAAATGTCCAATAACATAAGGGCGATCCACTTGAAGGAGGTCCTCATGGCTGTTCTCTTTCCTTTTCTTTCTTGGTTTTCTCCGGTCCTGGAGCGTCTGGAGTTCTGTAGAAACAAGCATAGTGTCTGTAACTATCTTTGTTTAATATCTGGTATGCTAGTGTGTCTGTCCTTTGGTGCCAATTATTCCCTTTATAATTGGTCACTATGTGTGACTCCCTCATTTTTTTCAAAAAACTAATTGTAGGAGAAGACACACTTCCCAATGATGAACCAGTGCTGATTTACCATCCAAATGTTCCAGGATGTAAATAGCAGATGGCCGGCAACCTAAAGGTTACCTAAACAAACAAAACTTTTTGAACTGAAAAATGCCAAATGAGGTGCATATCGGCTGCGACGGGTACGATTTGGATGGAGTCCCCGGGTAGGACGGCTACCAATGCCGTGTCTTTCCTATCCGAGTGTAATTGACCAGCTTTATTATAGGGGGTTCCCAGGCAGGGCGGGTCCCAAGCCGTTTCTCCACTGCCTGAGCAACCGACAAGAATGGACAAAAATGTAGTTATCGTGGTGGGGCTGCCGTAGTGGTTCTACCTTCGAACCAGAAGGGCAGTTACGAGCGGGCATCTGGTACCCGAACAAGTGTCTGCCGACAAGCTAGTTCCTCTGAACAAGTGTCTGGCAATGGTGAGTCTCTGTGGGCAAGTGCTCAGAGGTTTCAGGTGAATTGGCGTCTGGCAATGGTTAGTCTCTGAAGGCAAGTAAGTCCTCAGAGGTTTCTGCTGAATAGGCGTGTGGCAGTGAGAAAAAAAATTCTCCTGCTGGACATACAACATTTAACAAACTTACAAACAACATAAAACATTCTGCAGGTTCCATCAGGAAGGACAACACTTCTTCCAAGCTGTTCCTTTAAAACATCATCTGGACACCTCAGTTCTCGGCTGCGAACAGGGTCGCAAAGGGGTTGGCGGTTTGGGAGTCAGACCAAGGTCGTCCTCTTCTCCCGAGTGCAAAACTCTGGAGTGGATTAGGGCTGAAAGGGCTGCATGGTGTGAGTTGGGGTTGCTCTCGTCGTTGCGGACGAGTCTGTATCAGTTGTCACGATGCCAATAATTGGTGTCTAGTTGTGTGGGGACAAAATCGGGGTCATCAGTGTGGTTCGGTGGTCGGTGGTGTGATTTGTTCAGGAAAGTGATCAGGAAGGGATCACTTGGATCGTAGTCGGAGTCGCTGGATGTGGGTCTGGTTGCATGGGGATAGTAGGGAGGCGTGCTGTGGCTATCGTCCGAGTCACAGTCGCTGTCTCTGCTGCTGCAGTCTGTGGGCGTTCCGGGGCGCAGTGCATATTTCGGGGGTGGAGTCGAGGTCGAGTCCGTGGCTGGGCTGGACGTGGCGGGGGTTGGTAGGGTTACGTTGACTGTGGGCGGGGTGTGGTGTGTTGTGTCGAGCATGACGTGGTGTGCGTGGTTTGACTGTGTTCGATATGCCTTCAGCTGGTTTATATGAAACCACGCAGTCTTACCATTGGGGTACTTTATTTTATAAACGGAAGGGCTTACTTTATCCGCAATGGAGTACGCACCCGAGTATTTTGGTGACAGGAATGTGCTGGGGTTATATACAGAAAGCATCAATTGGATGCTTTCTGTATATAACCCCTCTCGATACCCCATTGGCAAAAGGTCACAGGAAGTGGAAAAGGGCGCGAAGCCAAGGGGGGGTAAAAATAGTCTCTCCAGACCGCTCGGCATCAAAGACTCGACATGGGAGGTGAGGAAGGAAGGAAAGAAGGGAGGGAGGGTGGAAGGGAGGAAGGAAGAAAGGAAGGAAGGAAGGAAGGAAGCCTGAGTTAAGAGGGCTGAGTTAAGTGAATGAAGGAATAATAGAGATTTCGACCAGTAAAATTGGGTCATAAGCTAGGTGTCTGGAATGCAAGGTTTACAAACTGTATTTAGCATTAGGAATGCCAAGAGAATTGGGAATACTCTGTGGGAGGGAATTTAGTGCAAACCGGAACACGGTCCCGATCAGGAGAACCCTGAATTTAGAAGTAGTAATGGCCAGTTGTGGCGAGTTGGAGGAAGTCCTCCATACACATTTGAACAGTAAATGACCCAAGTGGCTGCAGTTGGGTGTCACCCCGAAATTGGATCAGGGATCCGAAGGAGAAATCGCTGTTGTCACAGAGGTGGGTAAGTGAACCCCCAAACTAAGTGAGGCGATTGAGATCGCAAGTTGTCCAGAACAATTCCATGAAAATGAGAGGGAAGTAGTCAGGATTAAACAGGGCAGAGAAGCCCAGACATCCAAATTGAGGGCAGACAAAGAGGAACAGGTTAATCAGATGAAACAAGGGAGAGATACTCAGCTAGCACAATTATAACAAGATATGGTGGGCGCCACCGTGTGCATTCACCGATTAGAAGCTGATGTAGCACAGAGCGAGGAGAGATATCGGCTTAACTTCATACATACGAGCCAGTTTCAGGCTCAGTACTGAAGTGGGAAATGGTGCAGAAGGGCACATGGCACAGAATATATCTGCCTGACACACAAGATGGAGACACAGAGAATAAAGCAGACATAACTGATGCCTGGAGTCCAGCGGGGTGCCAGGAGGACAGATAGGAACAGATCCAGGACAAAGGGAGCCAGACAGGCAGATTAAGAAATACATAAATGCGGGACACCACTTGAATAAAGCTGACTTCAGCCAAGGTGTGCACAATGATATGCTAATACGAATGTCTTGAGCCATTTCCTAAAACAAAGGGACAATCGATACTGCTTTCCTGCTTCTACCTGTAACCTGTAAAACCTCTTTAACTATAACCATGTGTAAATGGCAATGCGCTTACAAATAGCGATGTACAATCTATAAAATGTTTAAAGATAACAAGGTGATAATTGTTTTGTATCTGGGCTCATTGTGAACCCAAAGTATAAAATGAATGACTGCCATTCAAACCGGGAGAAAGGCTGGCTACTGTACCGCGGGGTACGTACGCTTTCTCCCGCAGCTTCGTGTAACAATAAAACTGCACTTATTTGAACACAGCAAGTCTGACTCCTGAAGTGGTTGATTTTTCCCACAACATATTGGCATAGTCTGGCAGGGTCTTACTTCTGGTGAGTTCCGATCGAAGGCCTCGATCGAAAAGCCGGGATAAAGATCATTTCGAATCTGCAGGAGTCAGACAGGTCAAAAGGTGCAGTTTAAAATAAGGTACCTATCGTGATAAGCATAGTGATATAAGTCTTGACTGTATAGTGACATGATAAGAGATCAGGTTTGGTACTAACTGCTGATAGTATTAAGGATTTGTGGCTTGTGCTGATCAACAAACGGACAAGGTAGTGCTGCCCCAAATGCCCAGCCTTAGACTGGCTGTCAAGAGGAGGAATCTCCCACGCGAAGGTCAGGATTTGAAGTGGGTATTGAGGCACCAAAGGCACTCAGGATTGTGAAGCACAAGTGGGAGAAATCGGCTAACCCCGAACTCTGTAGTGGCGAACAAACGCAGAGTTCTTGTATGAAAGTAGAGCATAAGTTGGGTACTGGGCTGTCCAATGTCTTATTAGCGGTGCGGAAAAGGAGCTGATCAACTCTGACCTAGAGCCGAACTCCGGTGGAGAAGCATGTTGCCGAGGTGGTAATAGTGGACACTGAGAGTATAAGTCAAACCCTGAGAGACGGTAGCGACAGCGCGGCACTGGAATAGTAATAGTGGCTGGGGGGTAGTGAAGTCCCTTCAGTAGAGAGCACACTTTGCTAGGAGGCAGCTGCGGCCGTACAGACGGTGCTAGGGTAGTAATAGTGGCTGGGGGGGGTAGTGAAGTCCCTCCAGTAGAGAGCACACTTTACTCATAGTAACCGGGGGTATTGAAGTCTGCGAGATGGCAGGCAATGATATAAAAAGGGGATCTGCAGGTTCTCTTATCGAGACATATATGACAGACAGACAAGTGTTGATAAAAAAGATGAAGAAGGACGGCTGGGACACTTCGCAGTCCTTAGAACAACAGAGGGGTTGGATGGACAAACAGAAGAGAAACAAGACTAAAAAGATAGGGATAATGTTAGTACATCAGTTAGCAGGACTAATTGAACAAGTAGGCACCTCTACTGAAAAGTGGAAGGAAGACAAAGAGAAGATCAGGGAATTAGAATCTAGGGTAAGGAAACTGGAGAAACACAACCACGTGTTGAGAGAACAACAAGGGAGGGGGTAACTGATCCTCTACCCCCTTACGAGCCCACACAGCAGGGGCCAACCGCCCCTCCGGCAGGGTGGGGTGCGTTAAAATACAATCTAGCGCCAGTAACCCGAGGGGGAACAGATGCGCAGCCAAAAGCGAATTATAAACCCTTTACCCAGGTGAGAGACAGCAGATAATGGCTTCCCTGGGCAGATTACAACTTAGAAGCGCAAACACCAAATTCTGGGAAGAATTAGACACAATCTGGGTAGGACACCAGTTACACCTAAGAGACGTACACCAGCTGGTCAGGGCAGCCTGTCCAGCAGATAAGTGGAGGCAGGTCGCTGGCGGACCCGCCACTCCTGCAGCCCAGGATTATAACGGGGGACGGTGGACACGTGCCGTCGCTTTAACAGCAGAGATAGATGCACAGCAGGACCCCTTTGCCCAATTTAAAACGGAAATCCAGAGAGTGTTAGGGAACGCTCCCACTAACTGGAGCAAGATCACTACCACAAGACAGCAGAAAGGGGAAGGAGCTTCTGAATACGGGGAACGATTGTTCCACGTGTACCAAGAGTGCTCAGGGCAAGGGAACCCATGCCATGGGGTTCGGGCGTTCATCCAAGCTTTTAAAGATGGACTCTCTAGTGCCCACCAGGCTATCCTAAAAATGGGAGTGATTATGTCCCAGGATTACGACGAGTTGGTAGAGTGAGCTAGCGGTGTACAGGTAGAGGAGACATCCCAGGTCAGAGCAAGACCAGAAAGCGTAGCAACCCCCAGTAACATGAACTGGGCCAAGCCGAAACTGACCTGCCACAATTGTGACCGGCAAAGGCACTATGCGAGGGATTGCGGGGCCCCACAGAAAGGAGACAGACCAGGAGACAGTGGGAAGCATTGCAGCCACTGTAATAAGTATGGACACTCAGAGGCAGTGTGTTGGGAGAAGCATGGGAGACCCCCGACCCGATCCAGGACCACCACAGAACCGGAGGGATCACAGAACCTCCGAGGTCAGCAGGGCTGACTGTCTGCAGCCCCCACTCACAAGGGTAAAAAGGAGGGAAGAATTTATGTGTCTGCACTAGTAGGGGGCAGACAATGTGAGATGCTAGTGGACACAGGAGCATCCCTATCTGTTACCAACCTACCCTTACCCCATACAAACAAAATGATTCACCTAACCGGGATAGGAGGGAACAAAACACCCGCCTGCCTGAGCGAAACCACGTTAGTAGAAATAAATAATTTGTATATACCCATGATATTCTATGTTTGCCAAAATAACGAGGATACAATAATGGGAAATTATTTAATGAAGGAATATAAAGTTTTAATAGATTGTGAAAAGGGAGAATTGATTTGGCCAAGACAGGACGGTCGGAAAACTAAAATAGGGAAACTTACAAATCACTTGGAAACCATTAAGGTGGCCACAGTCACCGCCAGAAATTGGGAATTAGAGACAGGGGGGTTCGGAGCCATCTGTGCTTCCATCCCCAGAGTGTGGGCAGAGACAAAATTAGATACTGGACTGACTAAAACAGACCCGATAAGGGTACCCGGACCAGAGCATAAGCCCCACCGACAGTATCCAATTAAGCCAGAGGCATTCAAGGCCGTAGTAGAAATAGTCAAAGGGTTAGTGGAGAGCGGAATCCTAAGGGAGACCACAAGCACCACTAACACCCCAACCTGGCCAGTAATCAAGCCTGATGGGAACTATAGGCTCACGATAGGCTATACCAGACTTAATAAAGTCACGCCCTAATTGCACCCCATTGTAGCAAACCCCTCGACAATCCTGAACGGACTGTCGCAGGAACATAAAATATTCACAGTATTGGACATAGCCAATGGATTCTGGTCCCTACCGTTGGATCCAGAATCCCGGAAAAACTCGCCTTTACAGTAGGGGACAGACAATACACATGGACTCGCCTACCACAGGGATTCCACAACAGCCCCGCTATCTTCCATCGGGTAATGAGTGACATCCTGAGTAGGGTAGAACTACCAGAGGGCAGCACGGCCCTACAATATGTAGACGATATCCTAATAGCTTCAGGGTCCAAGTCGGGACAGCAGGAAGCACTGTACCTAATCCTACACGAGTTAGAAACTACAGGGTTAAAGGTAAGCCCCAAGAAGGCACAAATCGGGAAGGCACAGGTCCTATATCTAGGACACCTTATATCCCAAGGACTTAAAGAAATACCAGCAGATCGGAAGCAGGCAGTTCAACAAATGCCATGACCCGTCACCATAAGAGGGGTCAGGAAGGTGTTAGGGTTATTCAACTATAGCCGAAGTTTTATCCCGGGGTTCGCAAAATTGGCCGACCCAATAGAGGGACTAGTCAAAGGGGGGAAAACGTATTGTCTGGTCATCATAGACCAATTCACCCGGTGGGTAGAAGCATTCCCTACCAGAAATTGTACTGCTTCCACGGTAGCCAGACTATTGGCAGAGGAAGTAATCCCTAGATGGGGAATGCCCCTATAAATTGATTCGGACCAGGGACACACTTCACTGGGAAAGTGAGGAAAACAGTATGTAAGCTGATGGGGATAAAACAAAAATTCCATATCCCCTATCATCCACAGAGTTCTGGGATGGTGGAACGTATGAATAGAATACTTAAGAATACGTTAGCTAAAGCCATGCAAACATCGGGAAATACGTGGACAGAGGTGTTGCCCACTATACTAATGAGGCTAAGAGCTACCACAAACCGGACAACCGAATTAACCCCTTATGAGCTAATGACAGGACGGGCGATACAATTCCCAGAAAGCATCATAACAGGTGGGACCGATGTAGGTCCGCTAAAAGATAGAATCAGGAGATATATTTCGGAACTGAGCACCCGGCTAAAAGGGATGCGCAAATTCGTAAAAGACAATTAGGAACAAAAAGACACACAAAGGGAGCTTGAAATATTCCCTGATGTCCCAGCAGCGGGAAGTTGTGTCCTAATAAAAACACTACCTGTTAAGCCAGGATTTGCCCCAAAATGGGAATGAGCCATATGAATTCATAATTAGTGGAGACACCTGTGCCTGTATTGACATAAGAGGGAAGGGAACATGGAAACACTAGACCCAGCTATAATTGTATAAACCTGAACATGAATGAACTAATCCGATTGCTTTCCCCCAAACACAGGAGGAGACCGCGAGCGAACGACCAGTGGACTCAAAGTGTAGAACAGTTCTGCAACCAAGCATACAGACAGATTATAAACTATAGTGCTAGAATTGATACTTGCTCATTGTAAAAATGTGTGTAACCACGGGTGTGATTATGATACTTTGCCTTGTCGCGACTGTAAATTTGACTGGGCTAGAGGATAATCTAATTTACAAAGCCCACATAAACTTACACGGGAATTGAACTGTATGCTACCCATTAGCCCAGTCGGTAGAAGCCCTATTTGTAGCGAGCCCTGGGTGGATCCTGTTGCTCGTTTTAGCCTTAGTTTATTTGCTCTAATTCTGTCACCTTTGCTCTTGAGTCGCCAGGTATCTTTCTGATACCGCCACGTGGTTCAAGTCCGCGTAATGATTAATAATCCAACACACCGCTTAATAAGCGTTAAATCAACACTCATTTATTATAAACAGCAATTAATACTTATACATTAATTCGACTTCTAGGCTACTTCCTACTACTAACAGGCCAATACTTAACTTTGGAAATGGCCCACCAGGTCAGGGAAAAGAATAGCCTTTCGAATGGGTTCTGAGCCTGCGGGATTCAAAAGCTGGTACAGGTCGATAGACAGGAGTGTCTATCTGGTAGCGATCGTTGGAGTAAAACTTACGTTCTCTTGCAGAAGGGTCTCGAAGGGTGCGGAGAGGAGAAGAAGGGTCGAGTTGAACTTGGCCCCTATTCTTATAGTCCCCAGGGGCTTCCCGCCTCTCGGGCGGACCTTGTACCTGGTTCCAAGTGATTGGGCTTGGTCCCAATCACTTGGTTCGATATTCTCCAATACTGGAGCGATTCCTTGATCGAGGGGTGGTCGTTTACCTCTCTTTGTGTCAGCTCCTGCTGGTGCCGAAAGGTCTGGGTCGACTTTGTGTGTCTATTTTGTATCAATTGTTCCCGGGGATTGCTGCTTAGTATGCAGATTGCTGGGGTGTTATGTTGATGGCTGCAGGTATCGGTTTGGTCTGACTTCTCCAGAGGCGAATACACTGTTTTACCTGCAGCTGTCTGTTTGAGTCCTGTTGGCTGACTTTCCTTTCAGCCTCTTCCGTTCGCCATTTTAAATTGGAGTTTGGCCATTCTAATCGGGAGTCAGCCATTTTACATGGCTACAATCCCGAGCAATTTATATATAGTTGATACATCAGGTGCATCCTGTAAGGGAGAAATCGGAAAGTATAAAAAGGAGATACAGGGGAGATGTGTGAAACTTGTAAATCCCACCGACTCTGGGGGCTGGGAGCTCCAAAAGGAGGGAGGGAAAGCTGGTCAAGATACAGCAAGCTATCCACTTTGTTTCACAGGGCAGGGATGGGGATGTGCCTATGCCCTGGTCCCCACAAATAATTCCTGCATACAGACGCAGTGCATCCGCCAGCATTGTCGGGTTAATAAAGGACAGTTTACTTGCACCTGCAATGAACTAAAATGCCTGAACATAACCGCAGGAAGACAGCTCATGTGTGGGCAGTGCAATGGGACTCACGTAAGCTCAGCCACAGGAACATACCCGTTTGATACTTACCAGGTGGTGGAATCCAACGGGGATCCAGGGGAACAGAAAAATTGGGAATACAGGCAGACTCATAATCAGGACACTACATGCTCCCGGGCAAAGGAGGGATACGTCTTCCTCTTCAATGGAACGTACGCGACAGAAATACTACATCTCCCAGGTCTTTTTGCAGTGGGAACCATAGGACCACTCGGAGAAGAATAGTGACCCGGGCAAGGAATTCTGCACTGATTGGGAAACCCCGGGCACATTAGGATCATCCCTGGGGTACGGGTTCCTCGGGACTCTATCTCTGGGGGGAGCAGCAGGAGTGATTAGTGCTAAGAACAGAAATGTCATTGTTTCTGGATTAACAATCTTGGGAAACGGTACCTCAAAAGCGCTAGAGGCTGTCAATCAAGAAATGGCTGAACTCAGATTATATGCACAACAGACAGGGTATGCAGTAGACTACCAGTTAGCCCAACAAGGGGGAGTGTGTACAATCATAGGAGATAAATGTAGAACCCATGTCATAGATGAATCCTATAATATTACAGAGGCCATTCACGATATCAGGATAACTTCAGACAGGGACCCACAAAAGGAAGTAGCTGGCTAGAGTGGCTAGTGGGAAATATCTGGGGACCCTATTTAATATACGGACTGGTCATGTTCATATCGGTCACACTGGTGTGCTGCCTTAGCTTTGGGTATCTAAAAATCTGCTGTAGTACCGTAACAAAGGTTGTGTCAGGAGCCAGTGTCACCCTTAATGAAACCACGATATTCCCCGAAGACTCCAGGAGATGCGGAGAAAGACGGGAAGTTGTGGGCTTATACCTATGAGAGGTACCGTGGTGTTGGTCTACGGGGCTGTTGGGGCGACAACAGCCCGGACCAAAAGGAGGGGTTGAAGTGGGAAATGGTTCAGAAGGGCACTTGGCACAGAAGGTGGCTGCCTGACACACAAGATGGAGACACAGAGAATAAAGCAGACATAACTGATGCCTGGAGTCCAGCGGGGTGCCAGGAGGACAGATAGGAACAGATCCAGGACAAAGGGAGCCAGACAGGAAGATTAAGAAATACATAAATGCGGGACACCACTTGAATAAAGCTGACTTCAGCCAAGGTGTGCACAATGATATGCTAATACGAATGTCTTGGGCCATTTCCTAAAACAAAGGGACAATCGATACGACTTTCCTGCTGCTGCCTGTAACCTGTAAAACCTCTTTAACTATAACCATGTGTAAATGGCAAAACGCTTACAAATAGCGATGTACAATCTATAAAATGTTTAAAGATAACAAGGTGATAATTGTTTTGTATCTGGACTCATTGTGAACCCGAAGTGGCTGTTTAAAGATAACAAGGTGATAATTGTTTTGTATCTGGGCTCATTGTGAACCCAAAGTATAAAATGAATGACTGCCATTCAAACCGGGAGAAAGGCTGGCTACTGTACCGCGGGGTACGTACGCTTTCTCCCGCAGCTTCGTGTAACAATAAAACTGTACTTATTTGAACACAGCAAGTCTGACTCTTGAAGTGGTTGATTTTTCCCACAACAGTTCGATAAGGATAATCAAAAGTAAAACACGCCATCATAGAGAAAGGCAATGTGCTAACAAACTTGAAAGAAGTAAAATGAAAATGCAGCGACCTGCAGGCTGCAGTAAATGTCTTACACCAAGCAGAGAAAGAGAATGGTTCCCGTGCAGCGGACCATACAAAATGCCTGCGCGGGATAGAAAGATTACAGTCCCAATTAAAAGAGGGGTAATGTGTGCTTACTCCACACATTCCGGAGACAGTGACCCAGGGGTAGAATGGGAGGAATTAGAAGAGGCTGCCTGTACCTTTGCGATCGCCAGCCCCACCACCGACTGGGGATCCCCCACCTTCGTTCCAAGCGTCGGAGCCCACCATGCCCCCTGCACTATTCCCCGAACCAACCCCCATCCCAATGAATCCGGTAACCACCCACAGACAGGACGGACAGAACCCCAATGTAACCTACGTAACATACTACACCATGACCCAGCTCACCGTCATCGCAAAATCAATCAGGTTATTTGAACCCTTCGGGGACCCTAATGCACTTTTTGACAGCATCTCACAGTACCGGGATCTAAATGGCCTGGATGAGGCAAAGGAGGTCAAACTTATTTTATTATGTTTAAGCCCCGCGATTTGTTCGCCCTACCCGCTCCCCAAAATATAACAGGAGGCACCCTACCAGAGATGAAAGCAGCCGTTCTGACTGCTGTAGGGTACAATAGTGACGACCCGGTGAATGGTTTAAATAGCTGCAAACAGAAACAAGGGGAACATCAGATGGCAAGAATCCATGACCTGGTTAGATATGCCCTATGAACTACCTTAAATTGAATCAGGCTGAGTCTAGTGCATGAGGAGGTGGAGTTCACTGTGTGTAGTGTCTCGCTTCACCCTCCCCCTCTCAAATACCTGACCCAGCTCCCTCTTGACCTCATCCAGTGGAACATATTCCATCGACACAAGCCAATTATAAATATCCAACATCTTTCCTCCCCTAAATCAACCACCAAAATAACTATATCTATCAATGAGAGTGAGGGTGCCAAGGAGAAGGAACAAGTCTCCCTGCGTACAAAGTCGTGTACCTGATAATATCGAAACAGGTTAGCTCTTGTAAGCCGGTTGTCCAACCACTCTTCAAAACCAGCAAACTTCCCATCTAGAACCAAATCCCAGAACCGCTCCAGCCCCTCCTACCTCCATGTCCCAAACGATGAATCCAAGGCCGCTGGTCCAAAACGAGGATTTTCACAGATTGGGCCAACAATGACAAATGACCAGTGTGGTGGTATGTATTAGGGGTAATAGGGTACACCATGAATGCCGAGGAGCTATTGGAGGACAGATGCTGGGTCCCGATTGGATCTGCCGCCTACTGGGCTCCACCCAGATAGGCGGGGTATAAGAACCTGGTTTACTCCCCGCAGCTGCATTCTGTGACTGAGCTGCTGGGGAACAAGTCTGAACAAGTCTGCTCAATAAAGACTCGATTGAAGTTCTCTACGTCTCGCCTCGTGTGTGATCGATGGTGCTACAATTTATTGAGCAGACTTAAAAAGGAATATGGAGCTCCGGATCGCCCCGGAGTGCCTGCGAATCGGCCCCCAAGTAGCTAACGCAACATCGGCGTTTAAACACTGGCTGGCGTGATTTGTGGGGTACCTCCGAACGGCACCCGGCAGACCAACGGAAGACCGGAAGATGCAGGTCCTGCATTCCAGAGTGAGTCCCAAAATCTACGCACTCATGGAGGACGCAGAAGAATTCCAAGCGGCTATCAACTTGCTGAAATAGACCTACATTAGGCCCGTCAACCAGGTCTAAGCATGCTACCAGCTCGCGACGAGACGACAAATCCCCGGGGAATCGCTGGACAAATTCTTCAATGCGCTGACGATCCTGGGAAGAAACTGCGACTGCCCAGCGGTAACGGCGAATGAACATACGGACCTCCTGATCAGAGACGCTTACGTAGCAGGTTTGGCATCGTCGCAAATTCGCCAGAGACTTTTAGAGAAAGACTCTCTCGGACTCACAGAGGCACGGGCCCTTGCAGCCTCCCTCGACGTGGCCTCCCAAAACGCCCACGCCTATGCTTCCGACCGCACTACAGCCCCTTGGGCTCCGTGGACCCCCGCCGCGACCGACCTCCCGGCACCCCCCACCCCTCCGCAAGTGTGCGCGGCCAGAATCCCAGACCACCCGGGGGGGCCCCGCTGCTACTTTTGCGGGCAGCCAAAACACCCCCGTCAGCGCTGCCCGGCTCGCTCGGCCACCTGTAAAAGCTGCGGCAAAAAGGGGCACTACGCAGCGGTGTGCCAGTCCCGTGTGGTCGCCGCTATCTGCGGGGAACAAACGGGACCACGGGCTCAACCCCCCCAGCGACCCACGGGCGGCCAACGGGCGCCTCCATTTTGGACCCCGGACACCATGAGGGGGGACGGGTGCCGCCATCTTCCTACCCACGGGCCGCGTGCGATCCATGGGAGCGGCCATTTTGTCCACCCCCGGCCGCGTGCGACCCATGGGAGCGGCCATTTTGTCCACCCCCGGCAGCGTGCGATCCATGGACGCCGCCATCTTGGCTGACAGGCAAGGACCCCAGCGTGGACGGCTCCACACTGCATGAAGACAACGATCTGATGCACCAACCACGTTTGGCATCGGTGACCCTCGACCAGTCGCGGCCCCAGACGCTCCAGACGACAACGACAAAGGTGCTGATGAACGGGCACGAGAGGCCGTGTTTGATCGACTCAGGGAGCACGGAGAGTTTTATTCATCCGGACACGGTAAGACCCTGTTCCCTGGTAATTCGGCTAAGCACCCAAACATTTTTCCTGGCGGCGGGGTCCCACTCCGTTGAAATCAAAGGGTTCTGCATCGCAAACCTAACGGTGCAGGGGAGAAAGTTCAAAAATTACCTGCCTCATCTCTGCGTTCCCACTCTCCTGTGGTTGGACTTCCAATGCAACCTCCAGAGCTTAACATTTAAATTTTGGCGGCCCTATACCCCCACTGACTATCTGCGGCCTCGCAACACTCAAGGTCGAACCGCCCTCCTTGTTTGCGAACCTCACCCCGGATTGCAAACCCGTCGCCACTAGGAGCAGACGGTACAGCACCCAGGACCGGACGTTTATCAGGTCCGAAGTCCAGCGGCTGCTGTAGGAAGGCATAATCCAGGCCAGCAATAGTCCCTGGAGAGCTCAGATGGTAGTAGTGAAGACAGGGGAGAAGCAGAGGATGGTTGTAGACTAGAGTCAGACCATCAACAGGTACACGCAGCTAGATGCGTACCCTCCTCCCGCATATCCGACATGGTCAATCGGATTGCACAGTACAAGGTCTTCTCCACCGTGGACCTTATGTCCGCCTACCACCAGCTCCCCATTCGCCGCGGTGACCGCAAGTTCACTGCCTTCGAAGCAACCGGGTGGCTGTACCACTTCTTAAGGATTCCATTCGGCGTCACGAACGGAGTCTCAGTCTTCCAACGGGAGATGGACTGAATGGTTGACCAGCACGGTTTACGGGCCACGCTCCCGTACCTTGACAACGTCACCATCTGCGGCCACGACCAGCAGGACCATGACGCCAACCTCTGCAAATTCCTCCAGACCGCTAACGCCCTCAACCTCACCTACAACGAGGAAAAATGCGTGTTTAGCACCGACCGTCTCGCCATCTTGGGCTACGTAGTGCGTAATGGAGTGATAGGCCCCGACCCTGAACGCAATCGCCCCCTCATGGAGTTCCCTCTTCCCCACTGTGCCAAAGCCCTGAAACGCTGCCTGGGCTTCTTTTCTTATTACGCCCAGTGGGACCCCCAGTACGCAGACAAGGCCCGCCCACTAATCCAGTCCACTACTTTTCCCCTGTCGACAGAGACCCGCCAGGCCTTCAGCCGCATCAAAGCGGATATCGCAAAGGCCACGATGCACGCCATCCCCTTCCAAGTCGAGAGCGACGCATCCGACGTAGCTCTGGCGGCCACTCTCAACCAAGCGGGCAGACCTGTGGCCTTTTTCTCCCGGACCCTCCACGTTTCAGAAATTCGCCACTCCTCAGTAGAAAAGGAGGCCCAAGCCATAGTGGAAGCTGTGCGACATTGGAGGCATTACCTGGCCGGTAGGAGATTCACTCTCCTCACTGACCAACGGTCGGTCGCCTTCATGTTCGATAATGCACAACGGGGCAAGATAAAGAATGACAAGATCCTGCGGTGGAGGTTCGAACTCTCCACCTACAACTATGAGATCTTGTTCCGTCCCGGAAAGCTGAACGTGCCGTCTGATGCCCTATCTCGCGGCACATGTGCCAACGCACAAGTGGACCGCCTCCAAGCCCTCCACGAGGACCTCTGCCACCCGGGGGTCACTCTCTTCTACCACTTTATAAAGGCCCGCAACCTCCCGTACTCCGTCGAGGAGGTCCGAACAGTCACCAGGAACTGCCAAATCTGCGCAGAATGCAAACCGCATTTTTTCAGGTCAGATAGAGCGCACCTGATAAAGGCTACCCGTGCCTTTGAACGCCTCAGTCTGGATTTCAAAGGCCCCTTCCCCTCCACCGATCGCAACACGTACTTTCTTAACGTCGTTGATGAATACTCCCGTTTCTCCTTCGCCATCCCCTGCCCCGACATGACCGCTGCCACGGTCATTAAAGCCCTCTGCACCATCTTTACCCTGTTCGGTTTCCCCGCCTACATCCATAGCGATAGGGGGTCCTCCTTCATGAGTGACGAGCTGCGTCAATTCCTGCTCAGCAAGGGCATAGCCTCGAGCAGGATGACCAGCTACAACCCCTAGGGGAACGGGCAGGTAGAGAGGGAGAACGGAACGGTCTGGAAGACCATCCTACTGGCCCTATGGCCTAGGAATCTCCCAACTTCCCGCTGGCAGGAAGTCCTCCCGGATGCCCTTTATTCTATCCGGTCCCTGCTGTGCACCACCACGAGCCAAACGCCGCACAAGCGCCTCCTTGTCTTCCCTAGGAAGTCCGCTTCTGGAACGTCACTTCCAACCTGGCTGGAAGCCCCGGGACCCATCCTGCTCCGGAAACATGTGCGGGCGCACAAATCAGACCCACTGGTGGAAAAGGTACATCTCCTCCACGCCAACCCGCAGTACGCCTACGTGGCGTTCCCAGACGGCTGACAGGACACGGTCTCTCTGCGGGACTTGGTGCCCGCCGGAGCTCCCCACACCCCCACTAACACCAATCACCACCCCCTCACTCCCGCCGGTGCACCCCACAGCCACCCCCTTCCCGGGGGGATCGGTTCTCCTCCCAGGCCCGCCCAGGAGTAAGGAAACAGAGAGGGACAGCGCGATGCTCCCAGAGTCGACCGGACCCGAGCCAGCACCACCATCACCACCACCACCCGGGCTGCGACGATCGGAGAGGGCAACCAGAGCACCATCTCGACTCATTGAGTCGACTTAAGATGTGTATAATTCAGTGGCCCAGTAATGCGGCACTGTTGTAAATAGTTAACGCTGCTAATTGGGTAAAATGTGAATAATTCAGTGGCCCAGTAAAAGGGGCATGGTTGTATATAGTTCAATGGTTAAGGCACCGACCCTGTAAACCCCTACCACGATACCACCCACCCTTCCTTTTTAACAAGGGAAGAATGTGGTGGTATGTATTAGGGGTAATACGGTACACCACGAATGCCGAGGAGCTATTGGAGGACAGCTGCTGGGTCCTGATTGGATCTGCCGCCTACTGGGCTCCACCCAGATAGGCGGGGTATAAGAACCTGGTTTACTCCCCGCAGCTGCATTCTGTGACTGAGCTGCTGGGGAACAAGTCTGAACAAGTCTGCTCAATAAAGCCTCGATTGAAGTTCTCCAAGTCTCCCCTCGTGTGTTATCGATGGTGCTACAACCAGCTTAAAATGCTGCCTAAACTGTCTCCATAATCTCAAGGTGGCCACCACCAATGGGCTGGAAATCCATTTTGCTGGGGAGACCGGAAGGGGAGCCGTAAACAAGGCTCTCAAACTGGAACCTCTACAGGCACACCTCACGATCCACCCCCACACCCCCACTGAACCACCCCCACATCTTCTCAATATTCGGAACTCTATAATAAAATAACAGATTGAACAAAGCCAGGCCTCCCGACTACCTACCCTTTTGCAAAAAAATTCTGCGAATCCGTGAGGTCTTACCCACCCAAATAAGAGAAGATAGAATTTTCATGACTTTCACAAAGAAAGGTTTAGCGAGGAAAATTGGAAGGCACTGAACTAAAAATAGAAAGCTTGGGCGGATGTTCATTTTTACTGACTGAACCCTACCCACCAAGGTCAGCGGGAGGTTTTCCCACTTCTTCAGATCAGCCTTCACTGCATTGATCCCCGAAATTTAGATTATGGAGCGAGGCCCAATCATGGGCCATGCGATTCCCAGCTAACGCCTGGACCTCGCCAGGCGAAAGGGCAACCTCTAAGGAACAGCTCTGCTCCCTGGGAGATTCACCGGAAAGCATTCACTTTTGCCGAAGTTTAATTTTGCCCTACGAAGGAGCCAAACCTCCCAAGCAGCTTCATTATCTCCTCTGCACAGGAGAGAGGGTCCGTCACATACAACAAACCGCCCGCATACAATGACACTCTATGCTCCCTCCCCCTCCCTCTCTATTACCCTCCATTTCATGGATGACCTCAATGCTATGGCCAGAGGCTCAATTGCCAAGGCAAACAATGGCAGGGACAATGGACACCACTATCTCATGCCTCTCTTCACATGGAAATATTTCGAACTCAGAGCATTCGTATGAACGCTCGCAGTGGGGATCCCAAATAACAGCTGGATCCAAGCTATAAATTTAGGCCTAAAGCCAAACCTCCCAAGGATCTCAAACAAATGACCCCACTCCACCCTATCAAACACCTTTCCTGCATTTAATGAAATAATCATCTCCGGTTCAGGGGCTGGAGAGGGAGACAAGACAATATTAATCAGTCTCCGAGCATTGACCGACAACTGCCTACCCTTATCAAACCCTGTTTCCTCCTCTGACATAATCCCTGGGAGGCAGGGCTCCAAGCATATAGCCAAGAGATCGCCAACAACTTTGTATCTGCGTTTAGTAATGAAATAGGGGGATACCACACTCTGTCAGATCCTTCTTTAAGATCAAGGAAATCGCACCTGAGCAAATGTGCCCGGCATCATCCATGGAGACTTAGAATCCTTAAACATTTCTAGGGATGTGGAACTGAATTGAGAAGTAGGGATTTAGTTTTCTATTTGCCTTGGGGGACCGAAGGTTCTGTGATAAAATTGAAAAAATAATCGAGGAATATTTAGGTTTTAACTGCATAGGTGAGGTGTCAAAGGCGGTTGTCGGGGAGGCTTTAAAGGCGGAGGTGAGGGGTGAGATGATCTCGTTCAAGGCTAGGCTAGACAAAGAGGAGAGGTTGGAACATCAGAAGGTAATGAATGAGATGCTGGAGATAGACAGGAGGTATGCAGAAGATAGGGACCCAGCGTAGTTGGAAAAGAGGAAGGACCTTCAGGTGAGCTTCGACCGAATATCTATCAGGAAGGCGGTACGCCAATTGAGGCGAGCAAGGGGGCAGTTTACGAGCATGGAGAGAAGGCTGTTGGCGGGGAATGTTGGCGGGTCAGCTCCGTAGGGAGGCTGCGGCAAGGGAAATTGTCCAGGTGTGGGACAGGGCAGGGAATTTGGTGGCAGCTCCAGATCAGATTAACAAGGTCTTGAGCAGCATGGTGGCACAGTGGGTTAGCCCTGCTGCCTCACGGTGCCAAGGACCCAGGTTCGATCCCGGCTCTGGGTCACTGTCCGTGTGTAGTTTCGCCCCCAGAACCCAAAGATGTGCAGGTTAAGTGGATTGGGCATGCTAAATTGCCCCTTAATTGGAAAAAAATGAATTGGGTACACTAAATTTATATTTAAAAAAAAAGATTAACAAGGTCTTTGAGGAATTCTGGGAGAGGATGTACAGGTCAGAGCCACCTGGGGGAGGCTGGGAGATGCAGGAATTTCTAGATGGGCTGGAGTACCCAAGGTTAGGGAAGGGGGACAGGGCTACATTAGATGGGGCGATAGTGGAGCAGGAACTAAAAGATGCGATTGGGAGGATGCAGTCGGGGAAGGTGGCAGGGCCGGATGGGTTTCCGATGGAATATTATTAAAAATGTAAAAATAAGCTGGTGCTGCTGATGCTGGGGATGTTTGAGGAGGCGATAGGGAAGGGGGTGTTACCACAAACTTTGGGGCAGGCATCGATTTCCCTGTTACTTAAGAAAGATAAGAATCCTACAAAGTGTGGGTCGTATAGGCCCATATCACTTTTAAACGTGGACGCAAAGATATTGGCGAAGGTACTGGCAGGTAGGCTAGAGGAGTGCCTCCCGAAGGTGATAGGTGAAGTCAGACGGGGTTTGTGAGAGGGAGGCAGCTTTTTTCGACCATTAGGAGAGTATTGAATGTGGTTATGGTGCCGGCGGAGGGGAAGGAAACAGAGGTGGTAGCGGCATTGGACGCGGAGAAAGCATTTGACTGGGTAGAATGGGGGTACTTGATGGCAGTTCTAGAGCAGTTTGGAATTGGACCCAGATTTGTGGACTGGGTAAAGCTATTACATAAGGAGCTGAGGGCCAGTGTCCACACAAATAACATGGGGCTGGTTATGCATAGTGGTCTAAACAGCTGGCTTGTAATGCAGAACAAGACCAGCAGCGCGGGTTCAATTCCCATACTGGCCTCCCCGAACAGATGCCGGAATGTGGCGGCTAGGGGCTTTTCACAGTAACTTCATTGAAGCCTACTTGTGACAATAAGTTATTATTATTATCAGCTCAGAATACTTTCCTCGCCACCGTGGGGCTAGGCAGGGATGTCCTATGTCCCCCCTGCTGTTTGCACTCGCGCTGTAGCCATTGGTCATCATATTAAGAAGTTTGGGGTATGGAAAGGGATAGTGTTGGGGGGGGGGATAGAGCATAGGGTGTCCTTGTATACCGATGACTTGTTATTACACATGTAAGAACCGAGTGTGTTAATAGGGGGAATACTGGAGCTACTTTGGGTGTTTGGGTCTTTCTCGAGGTACAAATTAGATCTAGACAAGAGTGAATATTTTGTGGGTCTCAGCCAGGGGTGGGGGCAGGGGTGCGGGAGCTGCCATTCTGTAAGCCAGGGACTCACTTTAGATACCTGGGGGTGCAGGTTGCTCGTGATTGGGGAAGGCCGCTCCCGACGGCCCCGGGGAGATACTCAGGGAGTCCGGTAGTAATAGCTTTGTTGAGAATTTGGAGGCAGTTTCGACAGCACTTCGGGTTGGGGGCAGGGTCAAGGGAAATGTTGATTCGGGGGAACCATAAATTTGAGCCAGGGAAGTGGGATGGAAACTTTCAGAGATGGGAGGAGAAAGGAATTTGGACACTAAAAGATTTGTTTCTTGCGGGTTGCTTTGCGGGATTGAAGGAGCTGGGAGCGAAGTACGGGTTGGAGCAGGGGGAAATATTTAGATACATGCAGGTTCAAGACTTTTCCAGAAAGGAGATGCAGAGCTTCCTAGTAGAGCCGGCCTCCACATTGCTGGAGGGGGTGCTGACGACAGGGGGACTGGAGAAGTGGGTAGTGTCGGTGGTTTAGGGGGCTATTTTGGAGGAGGAAAAGGCGCTGCTAGAAAGGATCAAAGCAAAGTGGGAGGAAGAGTTGGGAGAGGGTATGGAGGAGAGGTTCTGGTGTGAGGGTATGGAGGAGGGGTTCTGGTGTGAGGGTATGGAGGAGGGGTTCTGGTGTGAGGTGCTCTGGAGGGTGAATGCCTCCACCTCGTTGGGTTGTAAATTTGGGGGGAAAATGTGGAAAAGGAGGAGAATAAAAAATATTTTTAATAAGTTTTTTATTTGCCGATTTTCTTTAGATTCAACATTGGCTGGAATTCTCCGGCCTTTGGGATGCTCTGTTCTTGCCGGCAGCGCTCCCTCATCTGCAGGGTGGCTTCAATGGGAATTCCCATTGACAAGCGATGGGAAGAGAGAATCCCACCACCAGCGAGCGATGCGCCATCTAAAAAAAAACACAGCTGGGGACCACCGAATCCAGCCTTTTCAGCAGTTTGCTGCTGGATTAGTTGAGGTCACAAGGGGGTGCGAAATGTATGTTTTATTGTACAAGATTCAGAGTGTCAGGAGCAGTCACCAGAAATTGATTTGGCTGATTAGGTCAATTGGTGGTCCGGAGATTACTATCCAATTAAGGACAATGGTTAAGCTATTGGGACATTAGACACCGTCTCAGCACTTCTAAAATATTTGAAATAAAAAATAGCCACAGGTGCTCAAACTTCATTATGGAAGAAGAGTCTGATTGGGCCTTCCTAAAATTGGGTATTCTAAATTTATACAAAAAAAAAGTTAGTTTACTGAGGACGGAAACTAACCCTAGAAAATATATCCAGTAACCATTATTAAACATTAAGCATGTACTCTTAAAACATAAAAGTAACAAGTCATTAAACTCTTGCTGATAGTGGCCACAATGTACAGTGGGATTTAAGCTAACTAACTTGACCACATTCCTGAGAAAGACAGAATCACACAGAAATAATGTGGTCAGCAGAAACACATCCAGAGGAGGCAACTCTTATCAGCAGCCCCCGACATCCTATACACAGACAGACAATGGTACAGTTAAGAACCAAACTAGGATAAGGGGAAATGGGAGTGCGGAGAGTGAAGGACAGCAGCTGAGGGGTCTTGAAAAACAACAGATGGCCAGGAGGCAGGACATGGCTACCCCATAAGCTGATCACGCAGTTGCCATGCTGACTAAAGTAAAATTCATTGGTCAACTATTTAGCACAGGGCTAAATCGCTGGCTTTGAAAGCATACCAAGGCAGGCCAGCGGCACAGTTCAATTCCCGTACAAGCCTCCCCGGACAGGTGCCGGAATGTGGCAACTAGGGGCTTTTCACAGTAACTTCATTTGAAGCCTACTTGTGACAATAAGTGATTTTCATTTCATTTCATTTCACCTATAGCTACAAGGATTGGACCGAGTCCATCTGAGCCAGGGCTACTGATTTTTAGAAATTGTGTAATTGTTGAACCAAAATCAGTGTAAAGCAGAGTTGGTTTTGACACTGACCCAAATCACTGTCCCTCGTACGTTGGCCGAGCTTGCAAAATGAAGCCGTCTTTGAGTTAGCTGAGCCTTAATTAAGAGGGGAAATCCCCCATGTGAAACAAAGTTCAATACCTAGCCTCTGAAAATGCTCCTACATGGCTCTGAGGTGAGAATGGTCTGATATGACCTTCGGGCATCGCTCCTCCCATTAAAATTTACAAAGGTAACACTTAAGTAGTTTTTTAGAAGGGAATTTTTAAATTCTTATAAATGTACAAATGTAAGAAATTGAAAAGCCTTCTACAAGTTAGGTTTTTTATATTTGTACTTATTACGCAAAAATAATAATTTTCTGTGGTTGAAATCTTCATCACAATGAGAATGTGATGGGCGGCACGATGGCACAGTTGTTAGCACTGCTTCCTCACAGATTCAGGGTCTCAGGTTCAAATCCGGCCTCGGATGACTGTCTTTGTGGAGTCTGCACGTTCTCCCCGTGTCTGCGTTGGTTTCCTCCGGGTGCTCCGGTTTCCTCCCACAGTCCATAGATGTGCAGGTTAGGTGGATTGGCCATGATAAATTGCTGCTTAGTGTCCAAAAGGCTATGTGGGGTTACTGGGTTACAGTGATAGGATAGAGGCATGGGCCTAAGTAGGGTGCTCTTTTCAAGGGCCGGTGCAGACTCGATGGGCCGAATGACCTCTTTCTGCACTGTAAATTCTATAATTCTATGAATGTTACTCAGGGATCCCTTCAGTTCTCTTGGGCGGTGAAGAGGGTTCCACGGCTGGAAAAGTTTGGAAAACCCAGCATTAGACCACTTTTTTTTCCTAATAGCAAGTTAAGATTTAAACTAAAGTAAAATGTATAATGCACATGAACATCCAAACAGATATATTGCTTTATATATGATTTTCTGATTATAAAAGTAGTTTTCCTGTACATCTTTTTCCGAAAGTCCTTCATGCATGTTTTTCTTCTCACTAACTCAAAATATATCAGAATGAAAATAAACATTACAGTGCAATAAAACAATACCAAACCTCTTCACACTATTAAAACAGCATTGTGATATTAGATATAAAAGTTGTCATTGTTAGCGGCTGGTTTAGCACGCTGGGCTAAATCGCTGGCTTTTAAAGCAGACCAAGGCAGGCCAGCAGCACGGTTCAATTCCTTGAACAGGTGACGGAATGTGGAGACCAGGGGCTTTTCACAGTAACTTCATTGAAGCCTACTCGTGATGATAAGCCATTTTCATATTCCTCATTTAAACTGCTTTTATTGACATGCACTAATGTCAGCTGCCAGTGTTTGCTTCACACCATTTCATTCTGTCCCATATCTTCATAGTCCTTTAGTTTTATATAAATTTTAGTCAATCTGCTGTGGCATTGCTCAAATGTGTCAGAGGATTCACTGATTTATAACAATGTGGTTGTGTTTCCCGCATAAAGGACACCATCAGAGCAACTGTGTTACAGTGTCTGAATAATCAAACTTTATTTTTATTAAGTGCTTTCCTTCAAATTTTTATTCATTATTTGGGAATTGAATCTACAGCTCTACTCACTGCTCTGTGAAAATTGTACATGAGAGGCCTTAATTCATATAAACATCTAATTCCTTTCCATACATTTAAAATTTATCCTATTCTCATTCCTTATTACTCTTTAAAAGTTGAGATTGTGCAGAAAAATGCATCACATCCAGCTGGATATTTCTGTCTGGAAATTCCTGGGGGACCTGCTGTTCTGCGGTGTGACAGAATATTTTAGCAGAGGGCTAAATCGCTGGCTTTGAAAGCAGACCAAGGCAGGCCAGCAGCACGGTTCAATTCCCGTAACAGCCTCCCCGAACAGGCGCCGGAATGTGGCGACGAGGGGCTTTTCACAGTAACTTCATTTGAAGCCTACTTGTGACAATAAGCGATTTTCATTTCATTTCATTTCCATTTTCTTTTTTTAAAAAATATATTTTATTCAAGATTTTTTGGCCAAACATAACAGTACGTAGTGTTCCTTTTAAACAACAATAAAGCAATATAAATAACAGTGGTCAGTTTTAAACAAATAAATAAATAATATATGAACAGAAACAAAAACCAAACTAAATGGCAACTGCCTTGTCAAAAATAAATACTCTCCAAAGATACAATCCAACAGTCCAATATACATTACCTAAAACAAGTGCCTATACCTATACAATAACATCCCTGAGAGTCCGTCCGATTCCTCCCCCCCCCCCCTGGGTTGCTGCTGTTGTCTTCTTCTTTTCCATTCCCTCTATCTTTCTGTGAGGTAGTCGATGAACGGTTGCCACCGCCTGGTGAGCCCTTGAGCCGAACCCCTTAGTACGAACTTAATCCGTTCTAACTTTATAAACCCTGCCATGTTGTTTATCCACCACCTTCGAAAGCACTTTTGCCACCCCCACCCAAAACCCCTGTAGTGCCGGGCATGACCAGAACATGTGGGTGTGATTCGCTGGGCTTCTCGAGCATCTCGCGCACCTATCCTCTATCCCAAAAAATTTACTGAGCCGTGCTCCAGTCATATGCGCCGTGTGTAACACCTTAAATTGTATCAGGCTTAGCCTGGCACACGAGGACGATGAATTTACCCTACGTAGGGCATCAGCCCACAGCCCCTCCTCAATCTCCTCCCCCAGCTCTTCTTCCCATTTCCCTTTCAGCTCATCTACCATGATCTCCCCCTCGTCCCTCATTTCCCTATATATGTCCGACACCTTACCCCACCCATGTCTCTGAGATCACTCTATCCTGCACCTCCTGCGTCGGGAGCTGCGGGAATTCCCTCACCTGTTGCCTCGCAAAAGCCCTCAGTTGCATATACCGAAATGCATTCCCTTGGGGCAACCCATATTTTTCCGTCAGCGCTCCCAGACTCGCAAACGTCCCATCTACGAACAGATCTCTCAATTGTGCTACCCCTGCTCTTTGCCATGCTCCAAATCCCCCATCCATTCTCCCCGGAACAAACCTATGGTTATTTCTTATCGGGGACCGCACCGAGGCTCCCGTCTTTCCCCTATGCCGTCTCCACTGCCCCCAAATTTTCAATGTAGCCACCACCACCGGGCTTGTGGTGTATTTCTTCGGTGAGAACGGCAACGGTGCCGTCACCATAGCTTGTAGGCTAGTCCCCCTGCAGGACGCCCTCTCCAATCTCTTCCACGCTGCTCCCTCCTCTTCTCCCATCCACTTACACACCATTGAAACATTGGCGGCCCAGTAGTACTCACTTAGGCTCGGCAGTGCCAGCCCCCCCCTGTCCCTACTACGCTGCAAAAATCCCCTCCTCACTCTCGGGGTCTTCCCGGCCCACACAAAACTCATAATACTCTTCTCGATTCTTTTGAAAAAAGCCTTCGTGACCACCACCGGGATCCACTGAAACACAAAAAGGAATCTCGGGAGGACCACCATTTTAACCGCCTGCACCCTACCTGCCAGTGACAGGGACACCATGCCCCATCTCTTAAAGTCCTCCTCCATCTGTTCCACCAACCGCGTTAAATTAAGCCGATGTAATGTACCCCAATTCTTGGCTATCTGGATCCCCAAGTACCGAAAGTCCCTTGTTACCTTCCTCAACGGTAAATCCTCTATTTCTCTGCTCTGCTCCCCTGGATGCACCACAAACAACTCACTTTTCCCCATGTTCAATTTATACCCTGAAAAATCCCCAAACTCCCCAAGTATCCGCATTATCTCTGGCATCCCCTTCGCCGGGTCCGCCACATAAAGCAATAAATCATCCGCATACAGAGATATCCGGTGTTCTTCTCCTCCCCTGAGTACTCCCCTCCACTTCCTGGAACCCCTCAATGCTATGGCCAGGGGCTCAATCGCCAGTGCAAACAATAACGGAGACAGAGGACATCCCTGCCTCGTCCCTCTATGGAGCTGAAAATAATCAGACCCCTGTCCATTCGTGACCACGCTCGCCATCGGGGCCCTATACAGCAACTGTACCCATCTGATATACCCATCCCCAAAACCAAATCTCCTCAGCACCTCCCACAAATAATCCCACTCCACTCTATCAAATGCTTTCTCGGCATCCATCGCCACCACTATCTCCGCTTCCCCCTCTGGTGGGGGCATCATCATTACCCCTAGCAGCCTCCGTATATTTGTATTCAGCTGTCTCCCCTTCACAAACCCAGTTTGGTCCTCATGAACCACCCCCGGGACACAATCCTCTATCCTCGTTGCCATTACCTTGGCCAGAATCTTGGCGCCCACATTCAGGAGGGAAATAGGCCTATAGGACCCGGATTGCAGCGGGTCTTTTTCCTTCTTTAGGAGGAGCGATATCGTTGCCTCTGACATAGTCGGGGGGCAGCTGCCCCCTTTCCCTCGCCTCATTAAAGGTTCTCATCAGTAGCGGGGCCAGCAAATCCATATATTTCCCATAGAATTCAACTGGGAATCCGTCTGGTCCCGGGGCCTTCCCCGCCTGCATGCTCCCAATCCCTTTCATTACTTCCTCCGTCTCAATCTGTGCTCCCAGTCCCGCCCTCTCCTGCTCCTTCACCTTAGGGAATTCCAGCTGATCCAGAAAGCACATCATTCTCTCCTTCCCATCCGGGGGCTGAGCTTCATATAATCTTTCATAAAATGCCTTGAACACTCCATTCACTCTCTCCGCTCCCCGCTCCATCTCTCCCTCCTCATCTCTCACCCCCCCTATCTCCCTCGCTGCTCCCCTTTTCTTCAGTTGGTGGGCCAGCAACCTGCTCGCCTTCTCCTCATATTCGTACTGTACACCCTGTGCCTTCCTCCATTGTGCCTCTGCATTACCCGTAGTCAACAAGTCAAATTCTACATGTAGCCTTTGCCTTTCCCTGTACAGTCCCTCCTCCGGTGCCTCCGCATATTGTCTGTCCACCCGCAGACGTTCTTTCAACAACCGCTCCCTTTCCCTACCCTCCTGATTTCCATTTTGTGCCCTAATAGATATCAGCTCCCCTCTAACCACTGCCTTCAGCGCCTCCCAGACCACTCCCACCTGGACCTCTCCATTATCATTGAGTTCCAAGTACCTTTCAATACACCCCCTCACCCTTAAACACACACCCTCATCTGCCAATAATCCCATGTCCATTCTCCAGAGTGGACGCTGTTCTTTTTCCTCCCCTATCTCCAGGTTCAACCAATGTGGAGCGTGATCCGAAATAGCTATAGCCGTGTACTCCGTCCCCGTCACCTTCGGGATCAGTGCCCTTCCCAAAACAAAAAAGTCTATCCGTGAATAAACTGTGTGGACATAGGAGAAAAACGAAAACTCCTTACTCCTAGGTCTACTAAATCTCCAGGGGTCTACTCCTCCCATCTGCTCCATAAAGTCCTTAAGCACCCTAGCTGCAGCCGGCCTCCTTCCGGTCCTGGACCTCGATCTGTCCAGCCCTGGGTCCAGCACCGTATTAAAATCTCCACCCATTACCAACTTCCCCACCTCTAGGTCCGGGATACGTCCTAACATACGCCTCATAAAGTTGGCATCATCCCAGTTCGGGGCATATACGTTCACTAAGACCACCGCCTCCCCTTGCAATTTGCCACTCACCATCATGTATCTGCCCCCACTATCCGCCACTATGATCTTTGCCTCAAACATTACCCGCTTCCCCACTAGTATAGCCACCCCCCTGTTTTTTGCGTCTAGCCCCGAATGAAACACCTGCCCCACCCATCCTTTGCGTAGTCTGACCTGGTCTATCAGTTTCAGATGCGTCTCCTGCAGCATAACCACATCTGCCTTAAGTTTCTTTAGGTGTGCGAGTACCCGTGCCCTCTTTATCGGACCGTTCAGCCCTCTCACATTCCATGTGATCAGCCGGGTTGGGGGGCTCTTTACCCCCCCCCCTTTGTCGACTAGCCATCTCCTTTTTCAATCCAGCTCCTCACCCGGTTCCCACGTAGCCGTATCTCCCCCCAACGGCGCCCTCCCGCCCCGACCACCCCACCCCATACCAGCTCCCCCTTCTCCCCAGCAGCAGCAACCCAGTTAACCCCCCCCCCCCACCAGATCCCTCACTAGCATAATTGCACCCCCCCTTTTGCTCCCAGAAGTCAGCAAACTCTGGCCGACCTCGGCTTCCCCCGTGACCTCGGCTCCCACTGTGCGAGGCCCCCTCCTTCTTGCTTCCCTGTTCCCGCCATGATTACCAAAGCGCGGGAACAAAGCCCGCGCTTCCCATTTGGCCCCGCCCCCAATGGCCGGCACCCCCAGCTCCTCATCCTCCCTCCCCCCCTCCCCCACGACATGGGGAAGAGAGAAAAGTTACAGGGTCGCAGGATTAACAACTTGGGAAATCATCTCTTCCCCCTTTTCCCCCTCTTCACCCCACATATTCGCCCCACCACTTTGTCCCAAACGTTCTTTTTCTAGCCCGCTTATTCCAGTTTCTCCTCGACAATAAATGTCCACGCCTCTTCTGCCGTTTCAAAGTAGTGGTGTTTCCCTTGATGTGTGACCCACAGTCTTGCCGGCTGCAGCTTCCAAATTTAACCTTCCTTTTGTGCAGCACCGCCTTGGCCCGATTAAAGCTTGCCCTCCTTCCCGCCACCTCCGCACTCCAATCTTGATATACGCGGATTACCGTGTTCTCCCACCTACTGCTCCGAGTTTTCTTTGCCCATCTGAGGACCATCTCTCTGTCCTTATATCGGAGAAATCTCACCACTATGGCTCGAGGAATTTCTCCAGCCCTCGGTCTTCGCGCCATAACTTGATAGGCTCCCTCCACCTCCAACGGGCCCGTCGGGGCCTCCGATCCCATTAACGAGTGCAGCATCGTGCTCACATATGCCCCGACGTCCGCCCCTTCTGCACCTTTGGGAAGACCAAGAATCCTTAAATTCTTCCTCCTCGCATTATTCTCCAGCACCTCCAGCCTTTCCACACACCTTTTGTGTTGTGCCTCGTGCATCTCTGTCTTCACCACCAGGCCCTGTATGTCGTCCTCATTCTCAGCAGCCCATTTTCATTTTCAATAGAATCCCCATTCATTCCAGCTCCAGACCAGGAACATCATCACAAGTCTTTCCCCCACTTTTTGGCAACAAACAGAAATATCAATCTTCCTAGAAAGGTAACCATCTGCTTCTGGGATTAATTATATTAGCCTGCTGAACATGTGAGATAGCCCCAGGAATTAAGAGTGTGATGAAAGGGAAATAAGGATAGTCAAAGTTTCAAGTAGGAAATCTCTTTGTGGAGGTTAAGTACACTCCTGATAGCCAGTTGGTGAAGAAAGAAACCAGAACCAGTATACAGTTAGAATTTGTTTATTTGCAGAGTGAAATATTACAGGTATACATCTCATGACTCCCCCAACCAATGTGTGAGTAAATGTCTCTTTATATTATTTTAATAAACTAAAAATCAATAAATTAAACAAAATGAGCAGAAATTACAGCTCCTCCTCGGACATTGTAACTAACACAAAACATCAAAGGAAACTTAACTAACTAAACCAAAGTATAGAGTCATAGAATCACGACAGTGCAGAAGTAGGCCCATCGAGTCTGCACCTCCCCTCTGAAAGAGCCCCCATCCTATCCCATAACCCAGTAACCCCACTTAACCCTTTGGACAGAGAGGAAATTTAGCATGGTCAATCCACCTGACCTGCACATCTTTGGACTGTGGGAGGAAACCGGAGCACCGGGAGGAAACCCACGCAGACAAGGGGAGAACGTACAAACTCCACACAGACTGTGACCCGAGGCTGGAATTTTACCCAAGTCCCTAATGCTGCGAAGCAGCAGTGCTAACCACAGTGCTACCATGCCACCCATAAATCATAGTCATAGAATTATACAGCACAGAAAAGGCCCTTTGGCACATCGCGTCTGGGTTGGCCAAACTCAACTAACCATTCTAATCCCATTTTCCAGCACTTGGCTCATAGCCTTGTATGCCCTTGAAGCCTATGATGCACACCATCCCCTGCTCCACCCACTGGCTGTGGGGATGTCTCTTTATCTGGCCTCAAGTGACCATCTAATCAATGCTCTCCACCTGTATGTACATAACCTCAATTGATCCAATGATCACAGAGGACTGAGGTACTAAATCAGTATTTTATATCTATCTTTACCATAGACACTGCTGCTGTCAATGTTAAAGTAAAGGTAGTAGAGAAATTGGATAGGATAAAAATAGATAAAGATGAGGCATTAAAGGTTTGTCAGTGTTCATAGTAGAAAAGTCACCCAGTCGGAATAAGATGAATTTTCAGTTGCTGAGGGAAATAAGATTATAAATTACAGGATTTCCAGTACGTGTTTCCAATTTTCCATCGGCGAAGAGTGGTTTCAGAGGAAAGGAGGAAGAAAACCCTGCATTTCTGTAGCGCCTTGCACAGCGTTTGAAAATTCAGAATTCTTTACAACCAATGAGGTAGTTTTGAAGGGCAGTCACCATTGGAAATATAGGAAATGCGACAGCCAGTTTGGGCAGAGCAAGCTCCCACACACAGCAATGTGATACTGCCCAAATAGTCTGTTTTTGTGAAATTGATTGAGGGATAAATATTGAGCAGAACATTGGGGATATCTGCCTTGCTCTTTTTTGAAACAGAACCATGGGATCTTTTATATCTCTGAGAGAGCAGGGGGACCTTGTCTAACATCTCATCCAAAAGCCACTACCCTCTCGGTTCTGCACTAGAATGTCAACCTAGACTATCGCACTCAAGTCCTGGAGTGAGACTTGATCTTACAATGTTTCAACTGAGGAAAGACTGTTACCAACTGTGCCACTATCGATATCCCTGATCAATAAAGGCTAACCAATACATTCAGTAATTACAGGCAAAGCAGCCTAACTACCAGCGAGGAAACATTTGTAAAGAATAAACCAGGATTAAATTAATTGGCGTTTGGAAAAATTAATAAATGATTAATTTATAATGGATTTAATAAATGAAAGCCCGCATAGATTTGTTGAAGATTTGATTACTTTGACTGAATTCTTGAAAAATGGAGATTATTGGTAAGGACAGTGCATGATGTTATAAAAGAGGAATCCGAAAACACGGATGAGGAAGTATAACATGAAAAACAAAATTAAAGCCCATGGGACTAGAGACAGTGGCAGCAGGAATACAAATTGGCTAAGGGACAGCAACAGAAAGTAACAGCCAATGGTTGATTTTCAGATTGGAGTGAAGTGTACAGTAGCATGCCCCAGGGGTCAGGGTTGAGCTAATTGTTAATTTTGATACATATATATTAATGAACTGGTATATAGCGAATGATTTTAAAGTTCGTAGGTTGCACAAAACTTAGATATACAGTAAACAGTGAGAAAGACAGTAACCAAATTCAGGGGGCATAGATAGCTGGGTGTAATGGGCAGAAACATGGGAGATGAAATTTAATGCCGAGAACTGTGAAGTAATTCATTCTGGTTGGAAGAATAAGGAGGCAATATTGATGATATGATTCGATTTTAAAAGGAGTGCAGGATCAGAGAGTCCCAGGGACCAATGTTTGCAAGCGTTTGAACTTGCGAGGACAAGTTAAGGCAAACGGGAACCTTGGCCCCCAGGTAAAATCCCCCTTTTGTTGCTTGCCCTGTGCACATGGGTCCCAGATTTCTTGCAGAGGGTGACACAGTGGTTAATACTGTTGCTTCACAGCACCAGAGTCCCAGGTTCGATTCCTGCTTGGATGACTGTCTGTGCAGTCTGCACGTCCTCCCCATGTCTGCGTGGGTTTCCTCCGGGTGCTCCAGTTTCCTCCCACAAGTCCCGACAGACGTGTTTGTTCGGTGAATTCGACATTCTGATTTCTCCCTCAGTGTACCCGAACAAGAGCCGGAATATGGCAACTAGGCGATTTACACAGTAACTTCACTGCAGGCTTAATGTAAGCCTACTTGTGACAATAATACAGATTATTACTCAGAGAAAGGGATTTCTGATTACAGTACATTGCCCTGTACACGTCTGTGGACATTTTAAGTGTCATGAACAATGGGTGCCAGCTTTACCACTAAGTTCGAAACCCTTGCCGATTGATTCAACCTTCGAGATTCATACGCACCTAGTAAGAAAAAGTTTTGCATTCAAATTCAATAAAAACTGAAGTAAAAAATGTTCCCTATAATTGCAGGAAAGGTAGAGGCATCACCATTTGCGAAGAATCCTGTACTGTTTTAATATCGCTGCGTACGTTTGATTATTCACATTTAGCAATGAAACTGAAACTTGTTTCTGTTCTAAATCGGAATGAATGTGGGAGGTGCCGAGTGAGTGATAAATAAGGAGTGTCCTGAATCTTACTGCAGAGAGCTGGCGCCACTCTGGACTCTGAAACACTCGGTTTATAGTTTCTCCAGAGGGGGGTCAGAAGGCCTGATCAGGGAGACACTTACCGCACCGTAATAACTGATTGAAATAAGCAATACGTGAATTTCATTATAAACGCGGAAGGAAATGACTAAAACAAGTTTGTTGAGTGACGCCTTTCATTAACTTTCAGATTAACAAGAGAGGAAGAGCCGAGAAAAAAAACAACAGCAAAAGTGAAAGAAATGGGGAAGAAATCGAGGCCATGGTGCGGAGACAGTCCTGAAAGTAAGGGTTTGTAAAGTTGTTATCGAATGAATTAATAATTAACTAATGTCGTTAACCCGCTCTGGCTTCGAAACATCCGTGGCGAAGGTAGCCTTTATTTTTTTTGTATCTCCAACTGCACACATACACTTGTCAGAAAACTGCTAAAAGGATTCAGTCGGCAGCCACTGCTGAAAGCGAAGCTTTAAACCAGGAGAACAAAATATAACACGTAGTAAAATGGTCCAACGCAGAATATATTCAAAGAAAATCTTCGAAAGGAAATGTCAAAAAATGTCTTGGTCAAGAGGACACTGGGTCATGTCTGTGTGGAGTTTGCACATCCTCCCCGTGTTTCCGTGGGTCTCACCCCCACAACCCAAAGATGTGCAGGGCAGGTGAATTGCTCTCATTAAATTGCCCCTTAATTGGAAATAATTGGGTACTGTAAAGTTATTTAAAAAAATACTTGGTCAAACAACAACCTTTTTTATATAGCATCTTTAAAAACAGCAAAATGTCCCAAATCAATATTTAAAAATCCATAGAGCTACCAGGGGCGTGATTCAACTGAACATTTTTGGCATGATTGGTGGGGTGTTTTGAGCGGCCGTGTTGGCAAGATCGCGGCCGGTATTCAACGGCACTTAGTGCCAAAAATGAACTCCCACAAGATTCTCAACAATATTGGCTGCCTCGCCTCAGCTGCTCACCACTAACAAGGGGTAGCTGCTTTTAAACACTCCCAGTCAACACACAAGCATGGCCGTGCACAGACTTGCTCCTCGCTTTGGGGATGGTGACCTCACAGGGCTTCTCAACACTGTGGATGAGAAGCGGACCACCCTGTTCCCTGAGGGGGTCGGTCGGAGGGCCAGCAGCAGGGTTAGCAATGCCACCTAGGAGGCGGTGGCATCAGCTGTCAGTGCGGGCAACATGACCGTCCAATGTAGGAAGAAGACAAACCTGTAACGAACTGCAAAGGTAAAGTACCGCCTCTCTCCTGGCATCAGTTCTGTCTGCCACCCCTCAAATTCTCAAACCCCGCCCTCCCAATTCACTGTCTGACACCTTGAAACATCCTCACATCTGATCTTCATGCTTGTTCCTCGTCCTCGAGAATACTCTGGGACAAAGACGAGAGTTGTCCTAAAGAAAGAGTGCTAAATTGGGGAAAGGTCAAGTATAACAAAATTCGGCAGGAGCTAGGGAATGTGGATTGGGAGCAGCTCTTTAAGGGTAAATCCACATTTGAAATGTGGGAGTCTTTTAAGGAAAGGTTGATTAGAGTGCAGGACAGACATGTCCCTGTGAAAATTAGGGATAGAAATGGCAAGATTAGGGAACCGTGGATGACGGGTGGAATTGTGAGGCTCGCTAAGATGAAAAAGGAAGCATACATAAATCTGATGAAGCTTTGGAGGAATATCGGGAAAGTAGGACAAATCTCAAACGCGCAATAAAGAGGGCTAAAAGGCGTCATGAAATATCTTTGGCTAACAGGGTTAAGGAAAATCCCAATGCTTTTTATTCATATATAAGGAGCAAGAGGGTAACTAGAGAAAGGATTGGCCCACTCAAAGTCAAAAGAGGGAATTTATGCATGGAGTCAGAGGGAATGGGTGAGATTCTTAATGAGTACTTTGCATCGGTATGCACCAAGGAGAGGGACATGACGGATGTTGAGGCTAAGGATGGATGTTTAAATACTCTAGGTCAAGTCGGCATAAGGAAGGGGGAGGTTTTGGGTATTCTAAAATGCATTAAGGTGGACAAGTCCCCAGGTCCGGATGGGATCTATCCCAGGTTACTGAGGGAAGCGAGGGAAGAAATAGCTGGGGCCTTAACAGATATCTTTGCAGCATCCTTGAGCATGGGTGAGGTCCTGGAGGACTGAAGAATTGCTAATGTTGTCCCTTTGTTTAAGAAGGGCAGCAGGGATAATACAGGAATTATAGACCTGTGAGCTTGACATCAGTGGTAGGCAAACTGTTGGAGAAGATTCTGAGGGATAGGATCTATTCACATTTGGAAGAAAATAGACTAATCAGTGATAGGCAGCATGGTTTTGTGCAGGGAAGGTCATGTCTTACAAACCTAATAGAATTCTTTGAGGAAGTGGCAATGTTAATTGATGAGGGAAGGGCTGTAGATGTCATATACATGGACTTCAGTAAGGCATTTGATAAAGTTTCCCATGGCAGGTTGATGGAAAAAGTGAAGTCGTATGGGGTTCAGGGTGTACTAGCTAGATGGATAAAGAACTGGCTTGGCAACAGGAGACAGAGTAGTGGTGGAAGGGAGTGTCTCAAAATGGAGAAAGGTGACTAGTGGTGTTCCAAAGGGATCCGTGCTCGGTCCACTGTTGTTTGTGATATACATAAATGATCTGGACGAAGGTATAGGTGGTCTGATTAGCAAGTTTGCAGATGATACTAAGATTGGTGGAGTTGCAGTTAGCGAGGAGGACTGTCAGAGAATACAGCAAAATATAAATAGAGTGGAGAGTTGGGCAGAGAAATAGCAGATGGAGTTCAATCCAGGAAAATGCGAGGTGATGCATTTTGGAAGATCAAATTCAAGAGCGGACTATACGGTCAATGGAAGGGTCCTGGGGAAAATTGATGTACAGAGAGATCTGGGAGTTTAGGTCCGTTGTACCCTGAAGGTGGCAACGCAGGTCGATAGAGTGGTCAAGAAGGCATACAGCATGCTTGCCTTCATCGGACGGGATATTGAGTACAAGAGTCGGCAGGTCATGTTACAGTTGTATAGGACTTTGGTTAGGCCACATTTGGAATACTGCATGCAGTTCTGGTCGCCACATTACCAGAAGGATGTGGATACTTTAGAGAGGGTGCAGAGGAGGTTCACCAGGATGTTGCCTGGTTTGGAGGGTGCTAGCTATGAACAAGCTTTTTCCAAGAGTGGGGGTGTCAATTACAAGGGGCCACGATTTCAAGGTGAGAGGGGGAAAGTTTAAGGGAGATGTACGTAGAAAGTTTTTTACACAGAGGGTGGTGGGTGCCTGGAACGCTTTGCCAGCGGAGGTGGTAGAGGCGGGCACAATAGCATCATTTAAGATGCATCTAGACAGATATATGAATGGGCGGGGAACAGAGGGAAGTAGATCCTTGGAAAATAGGTGACAGGATTAGATAAAGGATCTGGATCGGCGCAGGCTGGGAGGGCCGAAGGGCCTGTTGCTGTTCTGTAATTTTCTTTGTTCTTTGTTCTAGAAGAATCTGGAGATGATGAGGGCTTCCTTGGTCCTCCAGGCATGTCCGACCTTTGCCGTCGCCTGTCCTCCGTTCTCTGGCTCCTCCTTGGGATCGTCCTCCAGCCTCTCCTGGACCAGGAATGATCCTGGACCGTAGAGGTTCAGAGCTGCGGTGACCTTCATGGCAACCGGGAGTGGGTATCCTGCCCCTCCACATGGTGCCAGGTTCACGAGGACATCGCGTAGGTGCTGCACCATTGCCAACCACCCCCTCTGGGTCCCTCCTTGCCCGATGGGTGGCTGGGTCCTCAGGATATGGGGCGGGGCCCGCACATGGGCTGTCTTAAGTCTCTGTCGATGTTCCTGCCGCCGCTTTCTTCGACGTCTTGCCGCCTGGCCTGCCACCAGCACTGGGAGGGCAGCCTCTGCAGGGTCCAAGATATCATTCATCTTGTGTAATATCTGGAAGGAATTAGAGAGGAAGTGAGACTGACAACCAGTGTTGCCTCCCATGCCGGGACACTCCATTCCCCCATAGATCACCCCCCCCCCCCCCCCCCACCTCCCCCCTAACATCAGAAACTTCCTGCCCATGCACCTCCGGCCGCAGAAGGGGCCCCTGATAACCGGATCCCACACCCTGTACCCCAGACACCTGCACATAACGTTAGCATTGGTCCGCTCACCAGTGCACACACTCACAAATGTCCCCGGTGCAAGGGCCCAGCCCTGGGTTTTCAGATGTTGGCTGCTGCATTTGTGGTGTTGCGTCCTTGAGTGTTCAGGCATAGTGTCCAGGCATCACCGTCTGATTGGAATGCTAAACAATAATTCCCACACACCTCATGGCACCCCTACCCATGGGAATCCACTTGGGAGCTGTGAAGTGCTCACTTAACTTCGATTGCCAATTCCCAATTAGCTATAGCCTTCAGCCACATGGCCAGGATCAGTGGGAGTTATGGGTGGTCGGTGGGGCAGGCAGTCAGGGGCTGGGATTGCCCCCGTAATGGGTACACACGATCCAGCAACTGCCATGGCGGCCCTGTGGGAGCTGAGATTCCCCCCTCCCCCACCCCACCAAGCACTGGGGCAGCAACCTCAGTGCCCCAGGCTGATTTCCTGGCAGTGAAGATGGTTACTCACCTCTTCAGATCCCCACAGCAGCCAGCTTCACATTTTTAAAAAGGTGTACTAATTGGTGCCCAGTTGACCGCTTGCTGGGGAGGCAGGTAGATCAAGGGAGGCCATTAGATAGGGGGTCTTTCCCGTTAATTGTATGGAGATTGGCTTTAAGTGGGATCCTAATTTCGCCAAAGGGACCAGGCCTGTTAGATTGTAAACCGATCGCCGCCTGGCGCGGCTCTCGATTTTGGCTTCTCCCGCGATCTAACGGCCGTTTTACCCTCTTGCTCAAACGACCGCGGCCATTAAGTTGCACTCTTAGTCACTTTTTTAGGCCCTGGGGTGTTTCTCTCCGGGCTAGACCACACTTAGAATTACTTTCATCACTGGGGAGCTGAACCTGCTGGCAAGACCGGCACCTCAGAGAACAGGCCACCATTTTGAAAGGGTGCCCCAATCTCTAAGTGGACTTGAGGGTCCCCCACGCTACCCACCCACGGGCAATGTCACCTCCCACACACATGGGCATTAACCCACATCCCCCCATGTGAGGACACCTCGCTATAGGGTCACTGAGGCCCCCCTTTTCAGGCCTTCCCACGCCCCCTTCAAGGACCCCCATCCTTCAGCCCCCCAACCTACCAGATGCCCCTTCATTCATGACCTAAACCCCCCTACTTTTCATACCTCCCTCCACCTCCCCTTCATAGGTAAGGCTCCCTCAGGCACAAATGTTTGGCAGTGCCACCCTGGCACTGCCACCCTGGCACCTTGGGTGTGCTCCTGCTGACTTGGCAGTGCCACCCAGACACTTTTGCAATGTCAGAGTGCCAGTGGGAGAACCATGGTGCCACCCTACCCTGTCCCTGACCACTCATGGGCCTCCGGTGGACTGAGAGACACCCCTGCGTGTCGATCAACCTGGTCCACATTTGTGTGGACCAGTCCTAAACGGTGCCTGGCTGGGGTCTCCCTGGGGAGGCTGTTAGATGCTGGGAGCCGGTTAGATCTGGTGTCAGCACCTTTAAGTGAATTTTAAACCCACTTTGGCATGCAAGGCTCATTGTGGGCGGGATCCTGATCGCGATGCCGTGCAAGATCGGGTTGGATCTCACGAGGTGTACTGGCAGTTAAGATGCCCGGGGGAGATCTCTCATGGCATTTACCAGTCAAGTCAAGCCCCCATTCAGGCACAACGTGGCCGATAGATCGTGCCCTTAATTCCCAGACTGGGGAACAGCAAAGTTCAGGTAGCTAAATTGCTCCAGAACCTAAATCAACCAGGTCTCTACCCGATTGAAGATGTGCCGCAAAATCCCAATTGACAAAATCAAGCACACTTCCCTCTCATCTATAAAAGTTTAGGGGTTGTCGGAGTTCATTTTCCAGTTACTCTGGGATTTCTGCCTATTTTGCTCTCCTTCAGACCTGTAAGATTTTCAGACTATTTCTCCATGGATTGATTATTCTCATTATGGATTTAATGTAAGTTCCAATATTTATTTAACAGCATACTGAAAGGCATGATTCACTCTTTAAATATTGAATGAGCCAGCCTGAGGTTAACATATGCTTAAGTATATCTGAGCATTGCTTTTTTGCCATATGAACCATAGGAAATGGTTCAATCTGTGGTTAAGAAATTAGCACGTAGCTGCTGTGCGATATTGAAAAGTTTTAGAAAAGTATAAGAATTGTATTCTTCTGTGTATTTAACTTTAATAAATGGAAGCCACTCGAGAAAAACATGGAGTACCATTCTCCGTTCCTGAGACTAACTTTTGATACCGGGGCAGGATTCGTGGACTTCTGCGACAGCATAACTGGTGCCGCACCTGGCCCGATTCAGCGATCATTGATGAGTTAGCAATGGTGTCATGTGGCACACAATCCCAATGAGAAAAGGTATCTGATTCGCAGGGTCCTTGATTGACACTGAGGAGGCTGACAAGCTGCAGCCACATATACACACTTCACTCTCCACACACACTCATCCCAGCCAACAAGATGGCAGTGTTGCCAATCGGCACCGGAGTAATATCGCCAATTAATAATGATGCTCTTTAGAGTTGCCGAGTATCAATTGATACCACCACAAGGCTTTACCGGATATCGATCAAAAGACCTCACAACCAGTTAGTCAGTTCAAGTCAAAGATGGTTTATTTACACAAGGATTACTTCGACATGCAACACAAAACATGACAAGTTAAACTACACCCAACAACTGCAATAACCTGACTTTCAAACGGTGGCGGATGTGGAGATTCGGAGGTTGAAGGACCAGCAAAAAGTGCTATTGGAAAGGCTGGAGGACCTGGACAACAGATATCGCTGGCAGAACGTGAGAATCGTGGGCCTCCCGGAGGGGGCAAAGGGGCTAGATGCTGCTGCGTATGTGGAGGGTATGTTTCAGAAGTTGCTGGGGAATGAGGTGTTCCTGCGCCCACCGGTGGTGGACAGAGCACACAGAGTGCAGGTGAGGCAGCCGCGACGAGGGGGTCCCCCACGAGCGATGGTGGTATACTTTCACAGGTAGCTGGACAAGGAACGGGTGCTGCAATGGGCAAAGAGCACACAAAGCTGTACTTGGGACAATACCACCCTGCGTGTTTACCAAGATTTGAGCGCTGAGGTGGCCAGGAGGAGGGAGGCTACAGGCAGGTGAAGGAGATACTGTATAAAAACAAGGTGAAATTCAGGCTGCTTTTTCCAGCGCGACTGAGGGTTAAGTATGAGGGTCAGCACCACTATTTCGAGGAACCCGAAGAGGTGATGGACTTCATTAAGAAGCAAGGGTTGGCCCTGAGCTGAGGACATTTGGACTCATGTCAGAACTTTTAAGTTTATGTGGTGTCTCCCCCGTTTTGAAAGGTGCCTGCATGTTTGGGTCTGTTTTTGTCGTTTCTTTTTTCGACCTTTTTAGGGGGTTGGAAGGTGGTAGGGATGTGGGGTTTTTTTGCGTGCTTTGTGCGTGGTTTACCTGAATGTTTCCTGTTTGGGCTCTTTGATCAGTTGGAGTTTGGCTGGGGGGAAAATATTAAAGAAAACAGTTAAAAGTGTTGGGTTAAAATGGATGCTTCAGGGGAACTTTGTGCAGTCTTTTTCTGTGTCTGTATGGGAAGGACTGAAGAGGGCCTGTTATTTCTTATCTCTTTTTTTTCTTGTTTAACTTGAATTGTGCTGTTGTGGGGGTTGTTTATGACTTGTATAGAGTGTTTGCTTAAGTAGGGCTGATCTGGGGAAGTGGTATGGATGAGTCGGGGGAGGGGTGACTGGGAACAATGGGTGGGATACGTGCTGGCGCCGAGGCTGGGAGCCCCTGGCTAGCTGAGTGCAGCTAGCCAACGGTAGCTGAGGTGGGTGGTGTGCATATAGTTAGATTAGACCAGGGGTTAGGTGATAGGATGGTGTTGCTGGGGAGGGGAGGGGGAGTCATTCTGCTCACGGGGATCAAAACTGGGCATGGCAACAGTGAGGAGGTCATGGGTGGAGCCGGTCAGGGGGCGGGCCAGAGGAAGCGCGACACATGGCTGGGGGACTGGCCAAGGAAAGGGGATGGCTGATCGGCAAAGGGGGGGGGGGCGAAGTGCCCCTCAATCAGGCTGATCACCTGGAATGTTAGAGGGTTAAACGGGCCAGTGAAGAGGGCACGTGTGTTTGCGCATCTGAGGGTTCTGAAGGGGGACATAGTCTTGCTGCAGGAGACGCACCTGAACGTGGCAGACCAGGTTAGGTTAAGGAAGGGCTGGGTCAGTCAGGTCTTTCATTCGGGGCTTGATTCTAAGACGACGGGGGTTGCGATCCTGATTAATAAAAGGGTACAATTTGAGGTGGAGGGCACAGTCATGGATGGGGGTGGCAGGTTCGTTATGGTGCGGGGTAAGCTCGAAGGGGTGCGAGTAGTCCTTGTCAGTGTGTATGCCCCTAATTGGGACGATGTGGATTTTATTAGGAGGATGCTAGGGAAGATCGCCGACTTGGATTCGAGTAAGTTGATCATGGGCGGGGACTTTAATCCAGTCCTGGACCCGAGCCTGGACCGGGCATGCTCAAGAACGGGCAGGTTGCCAGCGATGGCAAAGGAACTGAGAGGGTTCATGGAGCAAATGGGGGGAGCGGATCCGTAGAGTTTTAGCCAGCCGACGGCAAGGGAGTTCTCGTACTACTCCCACGTCCACAAGGTGTATACCCGAATTGACTACTTTGTTGTGAGTAGGGACCTACTGGCCGGAATGGTGGGGGCAGAATATTCGGCAATTGCCATATCGGACCATGCTCCGCACTGGGTAGACCTGCAGTTTTGTAAGGACAGCTTTCAGCGCCCACCATGGAGGCTGGAAGTTGGATTACTCGTGGACGAGGCGGTGTGTGAGAGGCTGAGGAAATGCATGCAGAATTACCTGCAGGAGAACGATACTGGAGAAGTCTCGGCAGCGGTGCTCTGGGGGGCACTGAAGGCAGTGGTGAGAGGGGAGCTGAATTCAATCCGGGCGTACAGGGACAGGACAGATAGGGCAGAGACGGACCGACTAATTAAGGAAATTCTACGGACGGACAGGAGTTACGTGGAATCCCCGAGGCCAGAGTTACTCAGGAAACGACAGAGACTGCAGGCCGAATTTGGGGTGCTGACTACAGGCAAGGCTGTAGAGCAGCTTAGAAAGGTAAAAGGCGCGGTTTATGAGTTTGAGGAGAAGGCTTGCGCAACAACTAAGGAAGAGGGAAGCGGCTAGGGAAATAGGGAGGGTAGTGGATGGGGAAGGTAATCTCATGGGTGACCCGGCAGGGTTGAACAAGGCCTTTCGGGACTTTTATAGGAAGCTGTACACTTCGGAACCACCCGGGAGACTGGGGAGGGGGATGAGGCGATTCCTGGATGGACTAACCTTCCCAAGAGTGGGGAGGGGGTTGGTGGACGGACTGGGGGCCCTGGTCAGGATTGAAGAGGTATGGGGGGCCTGAAGGTCATGCAGTCGGGTAAAGACCCGGGGCCGGACGGATATCCGGTAGAGTTTTACAAAACATTTGCCGGGATAGTGGGGCCGGTGATGGTCAGGGTCTTTAAGGAGGCAAGAGACAGAGGGAGTTTACCCCTGACGATGTCGCAGGCCACTATCTCGCTCATTCTGAAACAGGATAAGGACCTGGAGGCTTGTGGGTCAGACAGTGAGATCTCTTTGATCAACGTAGACGGCAAGTTACTGGCCAAGATTTTGGCGACCAGGATTGAGGACTGTGTCCCGGATGTAATTGTGGAGGACCAAACCGGGTTTGTAAAGGGGAGGCAGCTGGTGGCCAACATAAGAAGGCTTCTCAACGTGATTATGATGCCCTGGAGAGTAGGGAGGTAGAGATAGTGGTAGCCATGGATGCTGAAAAAGCTTTTGACCGGGTCGTGTGGGAGTATCTGTGGGAGATACTAGGACGGTTCGGGTTCGGAGCGGGGTTCATCGACTGGGTTAGGCTATTGTATCAGGCCCCGGAGGCGAGTGTAAGGATGAACAGGACGGCATCGGACTACTTTAGAATGCACCGTGGGACAAGACAGGGCTGCCCTCTCTCCCCACTGCTGTTTGCCCTGGCCATAGAGCCGCTGGCAATTGCACTGAGAGCTTCTAGGGACTGGAAACGGCTGGTCCGGGGGGGGGAGTGGAACATAGAGTCTCGTTATACGCAGATGATCTGCTGTTTTATGTATCGGACCCAATGGTGGGAATGTACTGTATTATGGCAATCCTGAGGGAATTTGGCCAGTTCTCCGGATACAAACTGTACATGGCTAAGAGTTAGGAGTGAGTTGTTTGTAATTCAGGCGAGGGGGCAGGAGAGTAGGCTGAAGAGGTTGCCGTTCAGGCTAGTGGGGGAGAGTTTCCGATATTTGGGGATTCAGGTGGCACGGGACTGGGGCAGGTTGCATAAGCACAACCTGTCCCGACTGGTGGAACGAGTGAGGGAGGAGGTCCGGGGGTGGGATGCGCTCCCGCTGTCATTGGCGGGGAGGGTGCAGACTGTTAAGATGATGATTCTCCCGCGGTTCTTGTTTGTTTTTCATGTCTCCCCATCTTTATCCCGCGGTCCTTCTTTAAGAGGCTGAATAAAATTATTCTGGGACATGAATGGGCTGGAAAGTCCCCGCGGGTGAAGAGGGTGATGCTTGAAAGGAACAGAGGAGAAGGGGGGCTGGCGTTGCCGAACTTCAGCAACTATTACTGGGCGGCCAACATAGCGATGATAAGGAAATGGATGGTGGGTGCGGGGTCGGTTTGGGAGCGGATGGAGGCTGCTTCGTGCAGGGGCACTAGCTTAGCAGCCCTGGTCACGGTGCCTCTGCTGCTTCCGCCGGCACGGTACTCCATCAGCCCGATAGTGGTGGCGGCTTTTCGGATCTGGGGCCAGTGGAGGAGGCATGTAGGGGAGGTAAGAGCATCGGTGTGGACCCCAATCTGCGCCAACCACCGATTTGCCCCGGGGAACATGGACGGGGGGTATCGACTGTGGAGGAGGGCGGGGATTGTGAGGATGGGGGGTCTGTTCCTGGAAGGGAGCTTTCTGAGCATGAGGGCGCTGGAGGAGATGTTTGGGCTGGCGAGAGGGAACGACTTTAGATACTTATAGGTGTGGGATTTTGTAAGCAGACTGGTGCCGTCCTTCCCACGTCTCCCGCCGAAGGGGAGGCAGGACAGGGTAGTTTCTGTGGGAGAGGGTAGCGTCTCAGACGTCGACAGGGAGCTAATGGGAGCTGAGGATATGCAGATCGAGGATCTGAAGCTTAAGTGGGACGAGGAGCTCGGGGGGAGCTGGAGGACGGTGTCTGGGCAGAAGCCTGAGCAGAGTAAACACGACCGCAACATGCACCAGGCTCAGTCTGATCCAGTTTAAGGTCGTGCACCGGGCCCACATGACGGTGGCCCAGATGAGCAAATTCTTCGGGCTGGAGGACAATTGTGCTAGAGGCGCCGGAGGGCCGGCTAACCATGTACACATGTTCTGGTCATGCTCTAAACTCAGGGCGTATTGGCAGGGATTCGCAGATGCCGGGCATTGAAAACTGGGGTGGTAATGAGCCCTGAGGTGGGTTTCGGAGGATTCGGGAGTCCAGGAAGAGAGAGAGGCCGACGTTCTGGCCTTTGCTTCCCTGGTAGCCCGGCGACGAATACTGTTAGCATGGAGGGACTCAAAACCCCGAGGGCTGAGGTATGGCTATCGGATATGGCGAGCTTACTTGGCCTAGAGAAAGTCAAGTTGGCCTTGAGAGTTTGCTACTAGGGTTCGTCCGAAGATGGCAGCCATTCATTGACTTCTTCGCAGAGGAGTAAGCGTCAGCGGGGGGGAGAGGAGAGTAGAGTAGAGTAGGGGGATATTGAGGCAGGTCCGTGCATGAACAGAGCCGTGGTTTGCACTATGTTTAATTTGTGTCTTGACTTTTTTTTTGCACTGTACAATGTCACTTTTTCTATCTGCCTAAAATACCTCAATAAAATTGTCTGTAAAAAAAAAACCAACTGCAATAACCTATACTTAACTTCAGGCCAACCAGCTCAATGCAGATGGACAAGGCCTTTGTCCAGATCTTGGGTGGCTGGGTGGAAGAAGTGGCTCTGTTTCTGCTGGGCTCATCCGTCTGGTAGCGATCGGTGGTCTTGAACTTGTCTGTCTGGTCGTTATGCTGCACTTGGGTTGGCACAGGCCGGATCCAAGAGAGACCGAGCACATGGCTGTGTCTCTTCTTATCCCTCTGGGTTATCCCTTTGGGGCGGTCCTTAACTTGGACCCAATAATTCAATCACTGCCTTCGATAAAGGGGCGGGTGCCTTGATGGCTGGGAGTGTCCTTAGCAGTCATTGGCCTTGGCTGTTTGGGCTCCCTGAGGAGTGGCGCCGCTTAGTCGGTATCTGTATCAGTTACCTGAGTACAGTTCTTTTGTTCTGGGGAAATGGGCCATTAGAATGCAAACGAGCGGGGGTTTCGATCGCGTCCAGCTATCTGGGTTGCAACACACACACAAGCTCGGAGTCTGTCTGAGTTCTGGGTTGGCTATAATTCACTTGGTCCTTTGCAGGTGGCCATCTGAGATGGCTACATCCCATCCTCTTGATCCTGAACGCGAAGCGTGGTGGATCACACTGTTGATCCGTTATCCATCCCTGGTGTGCCGGTTACCCTTGGTCAAGGACAGGCTCTACACTACTCTGTCCTATGTTTTTGGAGCATTTACCTAACATTTTTATTAACACATCATACATTCATAATTTCTAACGGGTCACTATAAAACATTTCACTGTTCTGCACAATTGAATATCTAACTAACACTATCTGAGCTACTCTCATGCTGCTGGCAAATATCAAAAAGAACTTATGTACAATACAAGATTTCAAAACAGCAGCATCACATTTCTACTTAATCTATCAAAGTTACAGAGGTATCCGGTCTTTATTTTTATCAGCGATTACAGTGTTTGTTGAGTTGGGTGAATTCCAAAGAAGGGGGCTCGGAGTGTGTATATCGGGGAGCGGGAGGCGCTTTTTCGCCATTTGCGGAGTCTTAAGTGTCTGGATGACACTGCAGAATATTGCAATTACCAGAAGGGCCTCTACTGTGTATGAAAGGGGGTACCATTTGGCAATGTTTTCGCACCAAGTGGGGGTTTCAGTGTCTATCTCCATGTGTGGTGTGGTGTCCGGGCTTGGGGTGTCATGTTGTGTGGTGGTGTTTGGGGCTGGTGTGTGTGGTACAGAGGCTTGTAACGCGCGCAGTTGTAGGAGTCCAGCGATGATCACAATGTAGGTCATTAGTCCTCTCTTCATCTTGTCTTCCGTTTTCCATATATTCCTGGGGGTGGAAGCATAATATCTGTTATTATCTTCGGTTAATATCTCGTTTATTTGTTTTTCTCTCAACTTCAATTACCAATTAGAATTGTCACAGTGTGTGACTCCCTCATTTCTTTTTTTGAAATAACATTTTGAGAGACAAGACATTGCCAAAAAAAAAATTTCTTTGTAAGTGCAGAGATTCTCGCAGCTGGTGGTCGATGTGGGGAGTGGGCGGACAATTTCTCCGTCCAGTCTTTCCTTTACTGCAACCAGTGATGGCTGAAGCCCATCTTAACCAGCCGAATTTTAGGGCGGCCAGTTTTATAGAGTTTCGTCGTCCACGGTCCAGAGGTAGTTTGCATGTAGCAGCATATGTTGCAACCAAGTATGTCATATGTGTAAATAGCAGGTGGGGAACGACCAGACGGTCGCGGAAGGTAAAGGGATGAGTGAACAGACTGTAGCAAAGGGCATTCTTTAAACCACAATAAAAGAGCAGAGAAGGGAAAACTAAGACCTGCCAAAGACACTGAAAAGTGTAAAGAATCATTCCAGAGTACTCGAAGTGACGGGAACATAAGGTGCGTGTGGACCGCGGCAGGGCAAGAATAGGTGGAATCCCCGGGTAGGGCGGTGATCAGTGCTGTTACTCCACGACATGAGTTTAACTGACCGGATGCATTTGGGGTCCTCAGGTAGGGCGGGGATTAGTGCCGTCATTCCCTACCTGGGTAACCTAAACGAGCGGAAAGAATTTGTAACACGTGTGAGATCCAACAATTGTTCCTTTAACAGCCATTGGTCAGTAAATGGCGTCGGAAGAGAAACTATGACTGTATCAAGAAATTGGGTGTCAGGCCGACATTAATTAAAACCATGTGACAAGAAGAAAGAAAGAAGGAAAATAAAAAGGCAGGCAGGCTCCATCAGAAAGTAGGACACCGTGATTCTTATGCGGCGTATTTTTCTCGTCATCTGGACACCTCAGGGTTCCGTATCAAAAAGCATTGTAAAAGGATCACCATAACCAGAGTCAGAATCTGAATCATCACCATCTCCCGGTTGCCAGACTCGTGTCTGCCGTTTTTGTGCCCTGGCCGCGTGGACTGTTTTGAATCCGAATCGTCATGTCTAACCAGTCTACAAGAAATGTCGCGGTGCCAAAAAGGGGATCGTTTGTCATGAGGCATAGGGGCGGTGGCAGTGAAGGGCAAGTTACTGTTGTCAGGCAGTGGCAGTGGCTCTGGCTGTGGAAGGGGGCATAGGGGGCGAAACATGTCTTGGTCGTGGTACCGGAGGCTGGAGTGACTGGGGCCAGGGAGGTTGTAGCAGTGGTCAGTGATCGTGGTCAATTCGGGGAGGCTGGCGCTGTCGTCGGAGTCAAGCTCAAGGTGGGAAGGTCGTACCTGTGGGCGGAGACTAGGTCGGGTCTGTGGGCGTGGACATGCTGTCAGAGCTGTGGGAGGGTTGGACTAGGTTGTCGATGGGTGGGGCGGAATCGTCTGCTATTGCTAGGGAGATGTAGTGGGAGTGGCTACACTGGGTTCCATAGACATTGAGCTGGTTGATGTGGAACCAACCAGTTTTACCACTGGGGTACATTATCTTGTACACAGGGGGCTTACTTTGTCCGAAATGGAGTAGGGTCCTGCAAATTTGGGGGAGAGGAAAGAACTGGGATTGTAAAGGGAAACCATTACTTGCTGACCAACTGTGTACTCCACAAGGTGGACTGTTTTGTCAAAGCAGGCTTTACTCTGCTTCCTTCTAGCGCCTAATCGGACAGCTGCAGCGAGCTGTGCTGCTTTAATATTGTCTGTGACTTGTTGGACCACTTTTTCATGGGTGTGGGCGGTGACTGTGGGGCTTGCCAAATCGAGACCTAATAAATATTCAATTCCCTTCATGGGCTGTCCGGTCATGAGAGTGTGGGGGGTGAAACCTGTGGAACTGGAAACGATGTTCCGAATAAACATAAGGGCAAATGGGAGAACTGTGTCCCATGTGGTATTATTCTGTTGCACCATCTTTCTAATGGTGGATTTTCAAGTGTGATTCATTCTCTCACCAATGCCACTGGATTGGGGGTGATACACAATGTGAAATTTTTGTTTGATTCCAAAAATTGTTAGGACATTTTGCATGACTCTGCCGGTGAAATGGGAACCTTGGTCTGACTCAATGCTGTGGGAGAGACCCAAGCGCGTGAATATCTGTTGGGTCAAAATCTTAGCTGTGGCCTTTGCAGTGTTTGTGAGGGAAATGCTTCTACCCATTTTGTAAAGGTGTCGATTCCCACTAATACGTATTTGAAACCATTTCTGCAAGGGGAAGGGGGCCAATGTAGTCGAGTTGCAAATTTGTCCAAGGGCCATTAACAGGTCGGGTGTGTCTCAATTGTCCCTTCTTGGAGTACCTTTCAGGATTGTTCTGTGCACAGGTTAACCAATTCTCAACATAATGTGTTACATCGGATTTTCAATCGGGCTGCCAGCACAAAGGCCTTAAATGGGCAATGGTATTGTCTATCCCCTGATGTCCGTGTCCGTCACGAAACTGGGAAATTATCTTTTTTGTCCTGGGTGGGGACCACATAAATTCCATTTTTCAAAACGATATTGTCCTGTACCGTCAGTGAGTCCTTGCATTTGTCGTAGGGGGCTGGTACGTTACCGTCTAAAATGTGTTTGAGAGTGTCGTCTGCCTTTTGGGCCTCGGATAGATCCTCGATATTGGTCTGAAAAACCTGGACTGCGTGTATCGGTTCACTTTCGGGGGGTTACCAAAAGTGACCGTGGTGTGATCCTGACTTAGCTAAGGCGTCTGGCTTTACATTACCGGGTCGGGAGGAACGATGATGGCTTCTCACTTTAATAATACCGTACGTGTGGTCTTCAGCTGTCCTAAGAATACGCTTCAACAATGGGGCTGAGGGTAGGGGTTTACCATCAGCTGATACGAATCCTCGAGATTCCCACAGGGGCAGGAATTCTGTCAAGCTATTGCACACATATAAACTGTCTGAATGTATGTCTGCGGGGGTTGGAAAGGGACGGGGGTGCTGCACTACATATGCTATGGCTGCTAGTTCTGCTGCTTGTGATCCTAGGTGGCCGGGCAATTTTAAAGATATTTCTTCCAATGCGCGTCCTTTTGCATCTTCTATATAAATTCCACAACCAGTTATTCTCTTTCCATTTTCTATCGTGGTGGAACCGTCTACATAAATCTTTAAAGCGTTGTCTATGGTGTGTGGATTCTGCGTTTCACTGCCTGCTCATGTGTGCAGTTACTTTGGAATAAAGGATCCTGTGCGGTGTTGGGCTGCTATGATATGGCACTCATGTGGGGTCCCTGCATACTGAAGGTTATCTGCTAGAAATGTGTGGGTCTTTGTACGTTTGACTGTAATGTCCCTTCCTTGTAACAACAGTGCCCAGCGAGCTGCTCTGATCTGGCTGACTGAACCGTCCTTTAACCTACCATCTAACAGTAGCTGCGTTGGGGTGTGCTCGGTTAACATCGTTACTGGGTTGAGGCCTGTGATGTATGCAAAATACTGTACTGCCCAAAAGACTGCAAGCAAGTGCCGTTCGCAGGCTGTAAATCCTTGCTCTACGGGATCCAAAATTCGTGAGGCAGAGGCTACGGGGTCCTAAGCGGTCATGTCTTTCCTGTAGGAGTAATGCTGATAGGGTTCGGTTGGTGGTTGCCACTTCTAGGGCATAGGGAGAGTGTGCGTCTGGAACTTGCAAAGCGGGGGCTGTGCCTAGGGCACGTTTTAATTCATTGATGGCGTCTGTGTGCTAAGGAAGCCATTCCCATGGGGTGTTCTTTTTAAGGTGCTCTGAGAGTGGGGCTGCTTTTGTGGCAAAACCATCTATATGGTTCCTACAGTATCCAACTAATCCTAAGAATGACCGGAGTGCAGTGACATTGTGGGGCAGGGGCAATTTAACTATTGACTCAATTCACTTCTGTTCGATCTCTCTCTTCCCGTGGTGATAATGGTGCCTAAATAAAGGACCTTTTCTTTTACAATCTGGGCTTTTTTTGGGTTGACCTTGCATCCAATGGATTGCAAAAGACCTAGTAATTCCAAAAGAAGCTTTCCATGCTCTTCCTTTGTGTCCATCTGTAGGAGTAAGTCGTCCACATACTGAATAAGGCATTCGGGGCGGGAAAATTTGGAAAGTATCGGTGGAAAATGGAGGGGGAGTTGTCGAATCCTTGTGGGAGGCATGTCCATGTTTACTGCTGCCCTTGAAATGTGAACGCAAACTTATATTGACAGGTCTTGTCCAGTGGGATGGACCAAAAGCCATTGCTGATGTCCAGCACAGTGAAGTACTTTGCCTGTACTCCCTGCTTGAGCATGGTCTCAGGACTCGTGGCAACGGTGGGGGCTGCAAAAGGGGTGACCTTGTTAAGTTCTCGGTAGTCGATTGTCAGTTGCCAAGAACCATCGGGTTTTTTCACAGGCCAAACTGGGGCATTATTTGTTGAGGCTACCAGCCGAATCGAATTACTCCTTGGTTGAATAAGCTATTGATGACTTTTGAAATCTCACCCTCGGCTTGCTGTGGGAAACAGTATTGCTTCTGTGGCTTAGGATCGGGACCTCAAATTGTGACCAATCGTGTTTGTGTTGGGTGAAGGAAGCTTTATGTTTTCTGAGGACCTCTCTAATTGTCTGGTCTGTACTAATTGTTTGCGGATCAAGCCAATAGTCTCCTACTGAGCAAATCCTATGTTCATAGTCCCCTACTGTGAGCGTAGCGGGGGCTCTCGCTGTTTTAGCCATTTTCCATACACATCTATTCACGGGATCAAAGGAAAGATTATGGGAGCTCATAAAATCGATTCCTAGAATGTGCTCGGCTGTTTGGGGCAAGTCGACTAAAACAACGGGGTGTCTGGTACTTATGGTTCCTGTCTGAATATCTACGGGGGCTGTGATGTATCCCTGCTGTATGTGTCCGGTAAATCCCCTAAGGGTGAAGGTGTCTGTGGTGGGCCAGTTGTCACGCTGGAACATTGTGGAGGAGTTTAAAGTGGTGCGGGTACCTCCTGTGTCCCAAAGAAATTCTACTGGATGTCCCCGGACTGTGCCTGTGACTACTGGTCTGCCTGATTTGTCCCAGAGTGTGTCGCAGACCCAAGTTGGGGAGTCCGAACACCGTCAATCTGTGGTGTTGATTGCTGAATTATCTGAACGGGTGCTAACACTATGTATGGGCCTAACATTGTTCCTAGGTGGGGAGCGTGGTTGTTGGTGGCATTGCTGGTTTGGGGGGTTTTGTCAGCATTCGCGGGCGTAATGTCCCATGTGTCCACAATTATAGCAACATCGTGGTGCCTGTGCTCTGGGGTGCTGTCCTTAATGTCTACTCTCATTTATCCATGCTGGGTCCTGGTTAGTCCTGACTGGGTGCATATTTGCTTCTACCTGTTCCTGATCTGCCTCCCTGTGTAGGGATTGTTCCCAAGCTCTGGAGAGTTGCTTTAAAACCCAAACTTCATTGTGTGTGGAGTCTGTGGGGTCGTAATTCACTCAAGCCTTTTGACCTGCTTCTGTGGCGTGGGAGACTAAAGTGCGGCCCATTTAGTGGGGTTGTCATTATCTAAGTGTACGCGGATCAAATCCCCAAATACTGCTTTAAAATGTATCTAAAGGCGACCTGCAAATGCGGTCGGATGCTCTCCCTTCTTTTGCCTACAACGGTTCAAACCTTCTAAGGGGTCTCCCTTGTACCCAATCACATCTAAAATGGCCGTTTTCATCTCCTGTAGGGTTCCTCCTCCTACATCCTGGGATTCTGGTAAAGCTGAGCTGACGGACTGGTCAAGGCTCATTACTATAAGTTTAACTTTCCCCCTTTCGTCTGGACAGTACATAACCTTGTGCTGGCGTACTCTCTCAAAGAAATTGTGCGGGTCTGCGGTGGGTTCGAATGAATCAATTTTAGCGCAGGCGTCTCTCAATTGGGTGATGGATAATGGGTTGGTGTAAACACAGTCGGGCTCCTCCCGATCCGATGACTTGCGCTGTATGGTGACCGGATTCATGGGGGTGTGTGCTGCCTCTGCAGTCGGTGGCACAGGTGCTTTCCTTTTCGGGGCATGGGGGGCTCTATTGTGATTTTCTGTGTTCTACACATATCTCTGGGCGGTTTCATTTAGTTCTTGCCAATTGGGGGCACCTTCCTCATCTAAATTTTGTCCAAAGGTATCTCTAAATCCGTTTTGCACTGAAAGCAGTGACTGCAACTTTTCTATTTATTGCCTACATTTCACGTGGTCTACTGTGCTCTGTCTTTGTTCTGTAGTGGAGCTATGGAGCGCTCGTAAAGCTGCCTTTAAATCCGCGCATTGTCTTGTTAACTGTGCTACCTGCTGTTCTGTCTCTTCTCGTACCAAGACTGCGTGCTGTGGATCTTGGTAGGCTTTATCGTACTGGGTCTGAAAGCTGCTAAGATGAACGAAACAAGATTGGTGTGCCCGTTTGACATCAGCCAGTTCTTTATCTTTAGCTGCCAACTGATCCCAGAGTTGCTCAATAATCTTTTCACTTTCACTATTGTTTCCCTCATTCTTCTTCTCTTTCTCAACAAGCTGCCTGCAGAGCATCCTCACGACCTCCTCTGTGCCTCGCAACTGTGCCAAACAGGACACTATTGCCATCGGCTTTCGAACTTTCGCTGCATTTTTGTTATGCACCTCGGTTAGATTGTCCCACCAAGTTTGTCCTATACTTCCTGGACCCGACTCTTCATTTGAACACAAACTCGGACCAAAGGGGCCATCCGTTCCCCTTTAAATACTTCCTCAACACTTATTCCCATATGGGGCTCTGCTCTGTTGGTCGCTGCGACCTCGGGTTCCTGTGGGTTCATTAAACGTTCCATCGCTTTTGTGGCCATTGCCTCTAATCTCTCTTGCTGTACTTTTAATCTGTTTCCTACCGTTAATTTCTGTTGCACTACTTTGATTTCTCTTTCCCTACCTTTAATTTGGGACAAGGGGTTAAAGCGGCGATTTGAACTGCGGGTATGGCCTAAGCTATTTTCCGGTTCACAATTCCCTCAATAGTTTTCATAGAATTTACAGTACAGAAGGAGTCCATTCGGCCCATCGAGTCTGCACCAGCTCTTGGAAAGAGCACCCGACCCAAGGTCACCACCTCCACCCTATCCCCATAACTCAGTAAACCGACCCAACACTAAGGGCAATTTTGGACACTAAGGGCAATTTATCATGGCCAATCCACCTAACCTGCACATCTTTGGACTGTGGGAGGAAACCGGAGCACCCGGAGGAAGCCCACGCACACACGGGGAGGATGTGCAGACTCCGCACAGACAGTGACCCAAGCTGGAATCGAACCTGGGATCCTGGAGCTGTGAAGCAGTTGTGCTATCCCACAATGCTACCGTGCTGCCCTTGACACAATCTAACGAGTTTACCTTATATTCCTGTTAGTACGCATGCAGGTTAGTACACACTTCCGAAATTCGGTAATTTGGTTGAGATGGGCTTGCATTTGTGGTTCTTTCTCTTTCACGCAATTGGATTTCAAAGTTTGTGGGTTCTCTCGGAGTGACAAATACACTTCTAATTCGAGTCCCGTCAGATGTCGCCAATAATGGTGCTAATCAGCACCAGAGTAATGTCGCCAATTAATAATGATGCTCTTTAGAGTCGCCGGGTATCAAATGATACCACCACAAGGCTTTACCGGATATCGATCAAAGGACCACACAACCAGTTAGTCAGTTCAAGTCAAAGATGGTTTATTTACACAAGGATTACTTCGACATGCAACACAAAACGAGACAGGTTAAACTACACCTAACAACTACAATAACCTATACTTAACTTCAGGGCAACCGGCTCTATGCAGATGGGCAAGAGAGACCGAGCACATGGCTGTGTCTCTTCTTATCCCTCTGGGATTTCACGCTCTTTGAGGCCCAATAATTCGACAGGCTTCGATCACTGCCTCCGATTTTGGCCAATAAAGGGGCGGGTGCCTTGATGGCTGGGCGTGTCCTTAGCAATCATTGACCTTGGCTGTTTGGGCTCCCTGAGTAAAGGGATTGGCGCCGATTAGTCTGTATCTGTATCGGTTACCCAAGTACAGTTCTTTTGTTCTGAGGAAATGGGCCATTAGAATGCAAATGAGCAGGGGTTTCGATCGCATCTAGCTATCTGGGTTGCAAATACACACACAAGCTCTCAGTCTGTCTGGGTCCTGGGTTGGCCATAATTCCCATGGTCCTTTGCAGGTGGCCATCTGAGATGGCTACAGCAGCGAGGAGAGCGGCATCCATCCTGTTGATGGGTAGCTGGGGCCAGAGGGCATCTAGAGGGTTTGGCCTGGGGGACACCCATACAACCCGTGGCAGTAAGTTGACAGTGAGCAGTCGGCACAGTACATGGCTGCCTTGCTGGCTGTGGAGATTTCATGCATCAAGTCAAACATGGCCATGCTGATTGCCAAGGTTAGCTGATGAATCAATACTCCTCCTGATCGAACAGCACTTGGAGGAAACACTGAAGTTGGCAAGGGTACAGAATGTCCTCTGGGTGAGGGATTTCAATGCCCATCACCAAGAGTGGCTCAGTAACACTACCACAGACAGCACTGGCTGGGTTCTAAAGAACAAAGATGCTAGATTGAGTCTGCGGAATGTGGTGAGGGAACCAACGTGAAGGAAAAACATACTTGGCCGCATTCTCATCTGTCCATGACAGTATTGATAAGAGTAACCACCGCGCTGTCCTTGTGGAAACCAATTCCCATCTTCACTTTGAGGTTATCCTCCATTGTGTTGTGTGGTATTACCACCATGCTAAATGGGATAGATTTCGAACGGACCTAGCAGCTCAAAAATGGGCACCCATGAGGCATTATGTACCATCAGCAGCAGCAGAATTGTATTCAACCACAGCCTGTAACTTTGTGGCCCGGCATATCCCCCATTCTACCACAATAACCAACCCAGGGGATCAACCATGGTTCAATAAAGAGTGCAGGAGGACATACCAGGATCCTCAATAGTTTAGCAAGTGATATGTATTGTTTGGTTACCGGACCAGACCCCAGTTATGTTTACACTTTAACTGCTAACTTATATGTTCTCTATCTCCAATTAAGCAAAACCCATTACATATCAAAAGCTACTTATAAATAACATTAGCAAACACATGAACACTTGCTTTCCTCTGAGTGGCTTTCAGCAAATGAGAGACATTCTCCAGGCACAACCTGCAAGTCCTTCTGTCTTTGACATACTAAAAGCTAAACTACCTGCCACAGATCTGTTTCCTTCCATTAATTACAGCATCTCTATACAACTCAGATCCGATGCTTACCAACGTCTAAACACAATCCATTTAATTATCCACCCCTTCTTTATCTAAACAAAATGCCATTAGCTCTATATAGATTAATAAGTGAATGGTTAGAATCAATGATTATTTTACTTTCATGACACTTTAATTACATCTTTTGCAAACACACGCCTGCCTCTATGTTAAACCAGGTTTAAAAAAAATATTACTGTAACATATATAATACAATATATAACAATTTCCTACATTCATCCCAGTCCTTAGCTATAACCTGCTCACTGATGCTTAGTTACAGTTCGGTCCGGAACTCAGCTTCTGATCTCACTACAGCTTTGGTTCAAACATGAACAAAAGAGCTGAACTCCAGAGGTGTGCTGAGAGTGACTGCCCTTGACATTATGGCCGGGATTCTCCGATACTGCACCGGGTCGGAGAATTGCCGGTGCACGCAAATCCAAAACCTCGCCAATGGGGATTGTGCTGCGTGGGTCGCAGAATCGCTGGGGAGTGTTGGGGGTGGGGGGGTTGCGTGGCTAGGTGCCAGCTGGCAACAGTGGCGACCATGTAGCCCATGGCACCTGGTTGCGGAGGGGGGTATGTGTAATGATGATATGTTGTCTACCCCCGCCCCTGCAGACCGTTATGTTTGGCCATCACCTAGCGATGTTGGCCGCCATGGCGGGGGCCGCTGCCCAGCATGTAGCCTTATAGGAGCTGGAGCAGGGATGTACCAGGGAGGCTGCCGCAGAGGAGCATGCCGCAGAGGGGCAGGTTGCATCCACCCAGGCTGTCCGCCCGACAGGACGAGGAGGAGGAGGCGGTGCCACGGCAATGGAGGGCCCTGATGAGGCCTCGTGTGTACCTGCGCCGCATGACCTTCCATGACCTCTCGGACAAGGCATGCAGGAGGAGACTCCGGATGAGCCAGGAAACCATCGCCCATATCTGCCACCTGATGGCACACCTGGCACCGCATGGGACTGGGAGCGGACATTCTCTCCCAGTGGCCATCAAGGTGATGGTCGCCCTGAACGTCTACGCCATGTGATTGTTCCAGTCGCCGAGTGGGGACTTCTCCGGCATTTTCCAGGCATCGGTGCACAGGTGCATCCGTGCAGTGACCGACGCCCTGTTCGACATCGCGGAGTGCTACATTCAGTTGCCTGTGGACCACCGCCGACCAGGATGTCCGGGCAACAGGCATCGCTGCCGCCGCCAGGATACCCATGCTCCAGGGGGCGATCGATGGGGTGCACGTCGCCATGCGCCCATCATCGGATAACAGGGCGGTGTTCATGAATAGGAAGGGGGCCTATTCCATGAATGTGCAGGTGGTCTGTGACCGCCGGATGAAGATCCTGCACATCTGCGTCCGGTACCCGGGCACTGTACATGACACGTTCCTATTGGCACAATAGTTCATCCCCTCCCCGCCATGTTCGAGGGACGCCACCCCCCCCCGCCCCCACCACGGCTGCGAGACTGGTTGCTGGGCGACAGGGGTTACCCGTTGCGGTCGTGGCTGATGACGCCTATAAGGAGGCCACAGACTGACGCGGAGACCCGCTACAATGATGCCCATGCAGCGACCAGGGGTCTGGTCGAAAGGTGCTTTGGGCTGCTGATGATGCGCTTCAGGTGCCTGGACCACTGTGGAGGGGCGCTCCAGTACCCGTGTGAGAGGGTCGGCCGCATCGTTGTGGTCTGCTGCGTCCTGCACAATATAATCCAGCAGAGGGGCGATGTGCTGCAGGCAGAGGAGGGGGAGGAGGAAAGGGAGGATGACGACGAAGGTCATGCCTCCCCAGATGAGGAGGATGTAGAGGGAGGGGGGCGGGCAATGTACGAGACATACGGGCTGGCAGGGATGGGAGACTGCCCAACGGTACCAGCTGGGTCAGCTGGCATGGGACAAGTTGATAGCCGCACGGTTCACAGAGTAGGGGGGGGTTCGCTGAGGTTGGGCACGGACGGCGCAGTACGGCACCAACCCAACACCCTCACCCCGCCCACCACACTCACCCCGCCCGCCACCAATCACCCGCATGCACACCACCCCTCCATTGCACATCCACCTGCGGCACAACGAGCAGGGCTCACACGGTCGCCAGTGGAAGCGGGTCTATTGCATGGCATGGAGGATGATGACAACCTGCTCTGCGATGAGCTCCAGGCTCTACATCGTTCGACAATGTCTGACCATTAGCCACAGTAACACCCTCCACCTGGGTGGTCCCTGCATGCGTCCTGGACACTGGTGTGTATGGACCCGTCGTCTACCTGGGGGCGGGGTGGCAAGGGCGACCTGGGGGGGGGGGGGGTGGTGGCGCATGCCACACTCACCTGAGCTCGACCCTCGTATCACCCCTCACACATACTGCCGCTCACTTCCCACCACACCCCCGCACGCATCGGACAGAGCACAGAGGCAGCTTCCGTACGTGTAAAAGTGAGTTTAATGACAGATTGTTCATACATGTGCCGTAGCCGTGTGTGGCGGGGGTTGGGGGTTGGTGCCATGGGCACAGTGGGGGGACTCACCCTGGCTGCCCTGACTAGGTCATTGACCTTGTGGCACTGGCTGCCTGTCCTGGGTGTTATGCCCACGGTGCTGACAGCTTCTTCCACCTACCTCCACTGGCGCCGGGTGGTGTTGGCAGCGACCTGCGGCTGTGTCCAGGGTACAGGGCCTCCCTCCTTTGCTCCACGGCATCCAGGAGCATCTCCATGTCACGGTCCTGGAACCTTGGCACTGCGCGGGGATGGGGCCATCTTCCCACGTTGGCCTGTGTTTGTGCGGGTGGCGTCTCGTTAACAGCGACGTGGCATCAATTGCGCCGTGTGCATCTGTGACGCCATTCCGAGCTGTGCCGTCGCGCTTCCCGTGACACCCGTGCTAGCCCCTTCCATGGCACAGAATATGCGCACTTTTGCTCGGCTCGACGCTGGAGTCTCTCGCGCCGCTTTTGACGCCAGCGTCAGAACTTGGCCGCGATATCGGAGAATCCCAGCTCATGTCAGCATTTGACTGAGTAAGGGATCAAGGAGCCCTAGCAAATGTGGAGTCAAAGGGAATCAGGGTGAAAAATCTGTACTGGTTGTAATCGTACCTCGCATGAAGGAAGATGGTTGTGATGGTTGAAGGTCAATCATCTCAGACACAGGATATCACTGCAGGAATTCCTCAGGGTAGTGTCATAGGCCCAGCCATCTGCAACTGCTCATCAATGGTATTCCTTCTATTGTAAGGTCGAGAGTGGGGAAGTTCACTGATGACTGCTCAGTGTTCAGCACCATTCACGACTGGTCAGACATTGATATAGTCCATGTCCAACTTCAGCAAGATTTGGACAATATCCAGGCTTGGACTGACAAATGGCAAGTAACATTCGGACCACACAAGTGCCAGGGGTTACCATTGACCAAAAACTGAACTGGACTATCCATGTAAATACTGTGATTACAAGAGCAAGTCAAAGGTTAGGAATCCTGCGGCAAGTAACTCACCTCCTGATTCCCTAAAGCCTATCCACCATCTAAAAGGCATAGGTCAGGAGTGTGATGGAATAGTGCCCACTTGCCTGGGTGAGTGTAGCTCAACAACACTCAAGACTGTTGACACCATTCAAAGAAGCCCACTTGATTGGCACCCCTTCACCATCTATGAACAGTGGCAGCAGTGTGTATCATCAACAAGATGCACTGCAGGAACTCACCAAGGCTCCTTACATAGTACCTTCTAAATGGACAACCATTACCATGTAGATGTATCAGGGTAGCATACACAAGGGAACACCACCACCTGGCAGTTCCCCTCCAAGCCATTCACCATCCTGACTTAGAAATATATTGATTCCTTCATTGTGACTGGGTCACTGTTCTGGGACTCCCTCCCGAACTGCCTTTGGGCATACCTAAACCACATGGACTGTAGCGGTTCATGATGGCAGTTCACCACCACCTTCTCACAGGTAATTAGGGATGGGCAATAACTACTGGCCTAGGCAGCGAAGCCAACATCCCGAAAATGAATAAATAAAAATTATTTACTTATGCTATCCCTGATTGGTATTCCCGATTAGCATTGGTGTTGGGATTGACAACAAAAGATAGGAAAATATTTGAACTCTTCAGCTTGATTTCACAGTATCCAACCTTGTGACATGTCTAACATTGTGACATGGGCGGCATGGTAGCACAGTGGTTAGCACTGTTGCTTCACAGTGCCAGGGACCGGGTTCGAGTCCTGGCTTGAGTCTCTGTCTGTGTAGAGTCTGCATGTTCTCCCTGTGTCTGTGTGTGTTTCTTCCGGGTGCTCTGGTTTCCTCCCACAAGTCCCGATAGACGTGCTTGTTAGGTGAATTGGATATTCCGAATTCTCCTCTGTGTACCCAAACAGGCTCCATAGTGTGGCGACTAGGGCTTTTCACAGTAACTTCATTGCAGTGTCAATGTAAGCCTACTTGTGACACCAATAAAGATTATTATTATAAACATAAGTTTCTCATTAATATTTATTTATAATTGCCACAGTAAAACATTTGTTCTGTGTAACATGTATTCAACTTTTTCTAAATTAGTGTGAAAAATGCAACAGAATTCCACAGAGATAGAGGGCGGGATTCTCTGATCCTGAGGCTAAGTGTTGACGCCGTCGTAAACGCCGTCGCATTTTATGACGGCGTCAAGAGGCCCCCAGGATCAGCGATCCTGTGCCCTACAGGGGGCCAGCACAGCACAGGAGTGACTCACGCAGCTCCAGCTACCGATACCGGCGTCAAACGGGCGGCGCGGGTTTGCGCATGCGCATTTTGGCCAGCATGCGCTCTAGTTGCCTTCTCTGCGCTGGCCCCGATGCAACATGGTGGAAAGCTACAGGGGCCCGACGTGGAGTAAAAGAGGCCCCCGTCAGGAGAAGCCGTCCCGCTGATCGGTCGGCCCCGATCACGGGCCAGGCCACAGTGGAGGCCCCGTGGGGTCGGACCCCCACTCTCCTTCCTACCTGGCCGACCCCCGCAGGATGTTCGCCGAGGTCCCGCCGAGTAGGACCACATGTGAATGGCGCTGACGGGACTCGGCCTATCTCGGCGACCACTCAGCCCATCCCACGTGGAGAATCGCCGGGGGGGGGGACGGGGGGGGGCGTAAAGTGGCACCTGACTGGCGCTGCGCCGACCGCGGATTCTCCGGTGACTGGAGAATTGGCGACGCGTGAATCCCCCCCCCCCGCCCCCCGCAACGGCGATTCTTCGATCCGGCCCGCGGTCAGAGAATCCCGCCCAGGAAATCTGGGTTATACACATATACATGGAAACAAGCATTCATTTGTTCATTGTCTGTCAAGAAACCCTACTTTTTCTACATTAGTGATCAGTGTTATTGAAGTTTTTATTTATAATTAGGTTTTTCCGGATTAAAAAACCAAGGAGCCACTTGCTACCTGAATACATTGCTTCAAACTCTCTACATGACTCCTGAAGTGAAGGAAACTATCAGCAGGTCTGTACAGTTAATATAATAATAATGAGCTTCCAAGTATATCTCAGTCACATGTATTCTAATGACTTTGAAGTGTAAAATGTTTTAGATTTTAATATATACTAAAAGCAAGTAATGCATTATGTAAAAGTCATACTCTACTGGAAATGTTTAACATTATTAAACAAATAATCCTCCCATTAGATTTGTGAAAAATCCACCTGAAACGTTTGATAAGAAAACCAGCATTTGCTACCATCTTGATGCACTGTTTACAGAGTTAGCTGCAAAAAGGACAGCACAAACATGTGGGATTACAAGGAACCTGGGCATGAGTGAGAAAGATGGTAAGTAACAACATGCAGCAAAAGCCTATATATATCAGGCTATATATCATGAACAATAGTATATCTTTTAAAATGTCACATATTTGCCAGTAGTTCATCAAAAGCATTCTAAATGTTCTACATCAATGTTACTGTTCAGTTACTCAGCTGGATTCTCCGTCGGCAGGATCCTCCACTTCTCCGGCAGCGTACTCATGGACACGGATTTCCCGACGGCATGCGAGTTCTCACAATGGGAAACCCCATTGGCTGGCTGCCGGGAAGGAGGATCCGCTGCACCAGAAAACGGGTGCGGAGGGATGGAGAATCTGGCCCACTGTCTTTGAAATCATGTGAAATGTTCATTTGAAGTTCCTTTCTCTGACATTTTATCAGAAGATTTACCTTAGATCATGGCTCGAATATGACTTCCCAAAATGGCATTTGATTATACGCCAAAAATAAAATGAACTGCTGGGTTTGGTGTTTTGGTTGCCACTTTGAAATGTCAAAAAATACATAATATTGGTAATTCAAATCAAATCAATGTGACACATTTTATTAAATTAACTAATTCTACAAGCCTACCTCTAAATACAATCAATGGGCACAATTGTTCCAAAACAATTCGAAGTGTTGACCCTTGTGAGAAAAGTGGTGAGATTCCCACTGGGTGGGTCGGTGAGATCCAGATCGCAATCCTCTCACACATACCCATTATTTTTTACCTTGGGGAGATTCCTGCCAGGTGTTTTTTGAAAACTCACCACTATTCTTAGAATTCCCCCTGTACCAGAAAGGGCGACATTCTAAATGGTGATCAGGGATTCTCACTCCCCGACTCCGATGCAAGCTTCAGTGGGTGCTATTCAGGTCAAGCTATGTTTTCAAGTTATCCCCTGGTATAACCCATACCTTCACCGAAGATTTCATCTACTTACCACTTAGTAGCATCGATCCTGGGTCCCGCATTGCTAAGTAAGTAAAGTAGACTAATAACCACTCTTTCAGGTTAAAACCTCTAAGTTATTTTATTATTATATATTTTTTTCTCTTTTTAAAAGATGCAATCACTGTCTTTACAGAAAAGTAAAAAGATCTTGCTTCTGGATCCTTCTGGATGGTTGAAGGGACTTTCAGGCCCAACTTGACAATAAATCTTCTTTTTAAAATCTGGTCTTCTTTAGATGTATTCGCTGATGAGCTCAGTTGCTGCGTCCTATCTTTCCCATGTACAGAGCTGTGAGAGCTATCTCTGAGCTGACTCTGCCTACTTTTTAAATTCTAGTCTTCCTTAGATGTATTAGCTATTTTAGCTCGGCTGCTTTGCCCTGTCTCTTCCCCATGACCGAGCTGACTGTAATCCGTCTCTGCTTCTCCCCTCTCTCTCTCTCTCTCTCTGAGTTCTGGTTCTCGTTCTGGTAGTTCCTGCTCTGGTCTCTCGGTTTATATTCGCTTTATAACAATTAAGTTTTTATGACGTTATTGTAAAGTAACTCTTATTTTCTTTGATTGTAAAAAGTACCTTTGATCTAAACCTTTTAATCCAACTAAATATTGATTTTGACATTACTTCACCTCATAGATCTGATTACATTGTTTCCTTTGTGATGTTCAAAATGCTTTGACTTCAAGAGGTGTTACTTTTAATTCCTGTCATTTCTATAGTTTTATTTTCCAATTGTGTCCTCAGCTCATAATTTAGACTTTGATTTTGGCTTTGAATTATGTTTCTCGCAGACTGATAAACCTGGTATTAGCAAAATTTCACACTTAGAATTATCACCAAATTCAACTGAACCTCATCCATTCTTTTCCAGATCCTTACTAAGATAGTTACTTTCAATGAAGGTGTGAGCCATTGTTTTTGGCTTCATTCAAAATCCTGTTTGTCTTGTTTGCTAAGCCTGCTTGACCAAGGATATCTGCATTTTACAATCCTTCCCTGGCAGCTGCTGTTAACCCTTTGTGGGATATTTCCCTGTATCCTCTCATGTTTCTCTCAGACCAGATATTGCCAGACTTCCATGTTTCAAATGACACATCTTTCCATATTTTCAATAACACAGGAAAGAGATGCGCAGAACCTAAAGCCGCTGGCTAGGCTGGCTCTTCGGAGATCAAAGGTGCCCAGATCTCAAAGTGAGAGGCGCTCTGCTTGGGGGCCCTTTGTGAACCCTTTTTGGGGGCTCTCCTGCTATTCCCTGGGAATAGTGGGATGTGCACCAGGCACAATGCGGGCAGAGAACTGCCCCAAATATGTTCTTAAAATCATCAATGAAGCATGTTTATTGTCTTTGTCATCAATGTAAATAGTTCATCAATTTAATTCTGAATCACTTTGGCTATGGATCCCACTCTGGATCAGATTTGGCATTTTCAGTTTCAGAATAATTCCTCTATTACAAATCATCTTTCTGTCCATGCATTTCTTTGGAATATTCTGCATTTTTGAATGTTCTGATGATTAGTTTGTGCATTAATAGCATCCCATAATTTGATAACCAAACCAGACAAAACATCAAGTGGGGCAATTTTCACTTTTTAAAAAGATTATTTTCTCCATCAACCATCTACCTAGTCCATTCAGCATGAATGCCTTGTTGAGACACACATCCACACAACTGTAATTTAATATACATCCACATCACACATCCACACAACTGCAAAAAATAACAATTTAGCTGTTATTTCTTTGGAGGTAATTTGTGATCATAGAATCATAGAATTTACAGTGCAGAAGGAGGCCATTCGGCCCATAGAGCCTGCACCGACCTTTGGAAAGAGCACCCTACCTAAGCCCATACCTCCATCCTATCCCCGTAACCCAATAACCCCACCTAACCTTTTTGGACACTAAGGGCAATTTATTATGGCCAATCCACATAACCTGCATTTCTTTGGACTATGGGAGGAAACCGGAGCACCTGGAGGAAATCCACGCCAACATGGGGATACGTGCAGACTCCGCGCAGTGATCTTCCACACTAATAAGCTGTGTCCTATGCATAAGTCACTGGGATGGCTCTTCTATGCAGTATTGATCCACAACTTCACTGCATTCTCATCCATCCAGCCACAGTCACGGCAATGCAAAAAATAACCACGGGGAACTTGATTTTCGGCTGGGTTTCACATTTGAAAATGACCATAGATTTTAATTTTGTTTCATTGGTCACATAGGTTAGTTGCACCATAAATCTTCACTTCTCCTGACCTCTGGTTTGCACTCGAACGTTTGTCGAAACCTTCTCACTCCACAGTTCGACAGTTAGGCTTATCATAATTCATCCATGTTGTCAAAGTGACATAATGGTATTCATGGGTAGAATTTTAAGGATGGCAAGCAATTGGAGCTCGCCATCCTGAGAGTCAGTGCTTAATGCGCAGTCACCATCTCTTTAAATGCCACTGCCATTTAATGCTCACTTGAGATCAGCGAACAGCTCTTCAACTCGGCCAGGCAGAGCACTGCAGTGACCAGAAGCGGTACTGCAGCGCTCTGTTTGAGATTAAATCCTGGGACTTTTGAAAAGGTAAGTACAAGGTATGTCCTGGGCGGGGGGCGGGGGGTGCGGGGGGGGGGGGGCTAAAAATTGAGACTGGGCTGGATAAAGCCCTTTAGTAGCCACTTAAGTGCCTTAATAGGTGAATCGGTAGGGGTCTTGCCTGAGGCCCTGCCTGCCAAACTTGAATTTGCATCTTGGTTTGGGCGGAATCCTGTCCATTCACTTATACACTACAGTCCCGCAACCGCCCCCCCCCCCCCCCCCCCCCCCCACTCCCTCCCAGCCCCTCGCCCCCCTGCTGCCTCAGAACTCGCCTCAGGGAGAGCATAATGTTTTGCACATTTTGCTGCTGTCTGATGTTCGTTGCTGGAAACTGGTAATTTTGTTAGTCTCTGAGTAATCTTTGTTTTTTGATGTAATGCTGTAAATTTTATTTCCATAAAATGACTTTACCAACTAGCAGTTATACTCATTTAAATATTCATTTACAGGATTCTCCCGACGCCCGGGACCTAACGGCTGCACCTGGGAGATCTCACCAGGGTGCCATTTAGTCCTGGTTTCCGCAAATGTGGACCAGTCGTGATGGCACCTAGGGAGTGGTCTCCCAGGCCGTTAGAGACCCCAGGGTGGTTGGAGACAGGACAATGTGGCACTCCTGCACTGCCAGCTTGGCCACTGCCAGACTGACTTGGGCACTGCCAGGGTGCCCAGGTACCAGCTTGTCACTGCCAGGGATCAGGTCTGAGGGGCCTTACCAGGTGGAATGGGGCGAGAGGGTGTTCCCAGGGGCCATTCGAGGTTAGGCGGGAGGGGTGGCTGAAAAGGGAGGGGAAAAATCGGGGCTGCCAGACAAAATGGTGCCTCGATCTGCGAGGAGCTTTTCCTTCTTTGCTCGCCAGCAGGAAATGACTCTTAAGTGTGGCCTTGGCAGAGAGAAACTCCCCAGGGCAAAAAAATGTCAAAGTCCCGTTAAATAGCAGGGCATTACTTGGCACTGCAGTTGCCAAGAAACACCCCGCTAAACACGTTCAAAACCGGACGTAGATTTTTTTACAGTTAAATCGCACCCATTGTATAACTGAAAAAATGATACATGTCATCATTTAATGGAGAGTAAATTTTCCTGTATCATATATTGGCGAATTAAGGACTGAGGCAATGCACGCTAATTTGTCGTATCCTAGCTTTCTTATTAATGAGAACCTGCTTGTCAGAAATTGTATTATTTCGCACCTCAGAGTGGGTGATAGATTTTTTAAATTATAAAGTGATTTTAATTATTTCTTTTATTTCCACACTTATAATTAATTAATTAATGCAACTGTTAATCTCTGAGATGTATCCGGTGTTGATATTTTAATACTCCAAATGTCATTCTCTATGCAGCCACTATGTTTTGCAATACCACTGATTGTTTCCTGAATTTTTAACAATAAATATAGCTTTTATTCCAAGTTTAAACTAATTGAATAGAACTCTAAAGATTACTTCTGGATTATTTTAAAGTATTCGAACAAAAGGATATAGAAGAATATTTCAGACGGATACTGAATGAAGTTGACAAAGAAAGTAATGGGTCCTTCAATATATTGCAGGTGAGCCTATAACCAAGCAGAGATTTTAAAATCAATTCTTACATGTTAATAAAGTTGATCTAAGCAGGATTTGATCCTGACCGTCCTCGAGGTTCTTTATCTCATCTACAAGTGTTATCTGGATTGATTGAAAATGGCCACGGGTGCAATTCTCCCATTGGGAGACTAAGTCCCGACGCCAGAGTGAAAACTGGAGTGTTTCACTCCGGCATCAGAGGCCGTTCCTAGCCCCTTATTCTCCCGCCCCCGGGGGGCTAGGAGCAGCGCCGCGTCATTTACGTGCACCGGGCCTTGGAGCCACGTAAATGCGGGGCCGCATAAATGACGTGACCGGCGCCGCGTAAATGACGTCATCCACGCATGCGCGGTTGCCGTCCTCCCTGCGGCCGCCCCGCAAGAAGTTGGCGGATTGATCTTGCGAGGCAGCGGAGGAAAGGAGGTCCTCCTTCAGAGAGGCCGGCCCGCCGATCGGTGGGCACTGATCGCGGGCCGGACCCCTTTTGAGCCCCCCCCCCCAGTGCAGGAAGCCCCCCTCGTCCCCCCGCTGGCCGTCGCCCCAGCGTTCCCGCACTGTTCCCACCGGCAGTGACCAGGTGTGGATGGCGCCGGCGGGTACCTGTCGTGTTGGGCAGGCCGCTCGGTCCATCCGTGTCGGAGAATCGCCGCTAGCCCATTACCAACGGCAAGCGACGATTCTCCAAGCGGCCAGCCGTGATGCGCGCCACGCCGGTTTTGGGGGGGGTGGTAGAATCGCGTGCGGGCGTCGGGACGGCGTGGCGGGACTCGCGTGGCGCCCGGGCGATTCTCCCACCCGGCACGGGTGGGGAGAATTCTGCCCCACATCTTTGGTAGGATTCTCCGCCGTCTGATGCCGGAATCGCAAAACGCGATTGGGCGTAGAATCGGTTCCAACCACGAAGTCGCGGCAGGTGCCGTTTTCACGCCAAATCGCAATTCTCCGGTGCCTCGACAGTGGCATCAATACGTTCTAGGACACAATTACAATAAACACCGTTGGCATATCATTAGCGGGCCCGACCGGTATTCTCCACCTCCAATGGGTTGAATTCCCGACGGCACGGTCCACTTGTACTTTTAACACCCGCCAGCATGGCATCACGCAGCCCACCCAAGGGCAATGCCCACAGTAGCCCCTACGAGGGTGTCGGACAGGGACAGCAGAGTGAAATGTTGGCATGGACAGCGCCAGCCAACACCAACCCTAGCAGCAGGGACCAGAGGCCAGAAGGGGGATGGGGGGTCATGCAGGAGCAGGGTCCGCAGTGCCAAGCGGGGGCACCATGTAGCCTATTGGACCTGGTTGTGCATGGGGGTACACACCATGCTAACATGTCAGCCTTTCACCTCTTGCCGACAATGGATATTGCAATACAACCAGCAATGGTGGCCTTCCTGCTAGTCGCAGCAGCCCTGGGGGATAACCTGCGTCTGTGCGAGTTGGAACTACTCGAGGAGGAGGAAGCTGCAGCAGCAGAGTTTGCAGCAGCGGAGCGTGCTGCAGAGGAATAGGAGGCAGCCGCCCAGGGTGGAGAGCCAGCCGTCCAACAGGCTGTTGTCTGCAAGTGATGAAAGGCCAACATGTTAGCATGGTGTGTACCCCGTGCCCGACCAGATCCAACAGGCAACATGGTGCCTCCGGTTGGCACTGCGGGCTCTGCCCCCGCATGTTCCCACCCCTTCCTCCTCTGCACATCCCGGGTCCCGTTGGTGGCCAGAACCATGGGGGCCTCTGGCCCTGGCGCACTTCCCTGCTGCCAGGGGTACCATTGGCTGGCAGTGCCCTTGCCAGGGGTAAGCTCCATGGCACCCATACGGCATCCCATAGGGGCTATTTTGGGCGTTGCCCTGGGTGGGCCACCTGGTGCCCCACCGCCGAGTGGCGGCCGAGTGGGGGGGGGGGGGTGGATAATGGCGGAGGTTGGAGACTGGGATGTGGGGGTGGAGGGTGGAGGTGGGGTGGGATGCAGGGGTGGGGGAGGTCTGGGGCAAGGGGGCGCAGGGATGAGAGCACTCTGTGTCACTCTGTAGAATCAGGGACCAAGATGGGTGGTCAGTGTGCTGTGCAGCATGCTGGCCACCTTGCATGCCACGGCAATGACGGTCCGTGCCTGGGCACTGCCCATTCCTGTGGAGGGTCACCCAGACCACATGGCCTGTTCCCCACTACCACCCGCTCCCGGCCAGTGCCCGGCTCCATAGCAAGAACATCCTTCCGCAGATAAAAACACTGTTGAGTTCATGGAAGGCGCCGTACAGGAAGTGTAAGGAATGAAAGATTTATTTACAGTAAAACAAAAACTGATCCCAGAAAGGACTACCAGGGCCCATCCCACATTCGGGCTGTGGTTTTTATGTCCTGGTTTGCTCTCCCTAGAGTTGTAATCTCAGGATTACTCTCTGTGCCACCTGCCAGTGAGGCTCGAAATAGGAGGAGAGTGCAGCTAAACACGTGGCTAAACTGGTGGCGTATGAGGGAAGGTTTCAGATTTCTGGATCATTGGGATCTCTTGCGGGGCAGGTGGGACTTGTATAAGAAGGGCAGGTTGCATCTAAACTCGAGGGCCACCAATATCGTAGCTGGGAGGTTTGCTAGAGTCACTCGGGAGGATTTAAACTAGTATGGCAGGGGGGTGGGAATCAGAGCATTAGCTTAGAAGATGTCATAACTGAAGGGGAAATAGAGAACAAAAATAAGAGAACAACATCATCCTCAGGCAGAGCTAAAAAGGTGACAAGTGTAAGAAGGGAGGTGGTCAGTGCAGGATTGAGGGTGTTGTACCTTAATGTGTGCAGTATACGGAACAAGGTAAATGAAATTGACTGAGACGATGTGGGCATCACAGAGACATGGCTACAAGGGGATCAGGGCTGGGATCTAAATATATAAGGATTTGTGCCCTATCGAAACGACAGGCAGATGGGCAAAGGGGGCGGGGTCGCATTGTTGGTAAGGAATGAAGTTAAATCGATAGCAAGGAGTGATATTGGATCAGAAGGCATAGAATCTCTGTGGGTAGAGTTGAGGAATCGCAAATGTAAAAAGACCCTGATGGGAGTTATGGACAGGCCCACGAGCAGTAGTCAGGATGTGGGGCAGAAAATAAATCAGGAGATAGAGAAAGCATGTAAAAAAGGCAATATCACAATAATCATAGGGGACTTCAATATGCAGGTAGACTGGGAAAATCAGGTTGGTAGTGGATCCCTGAAAAGGAATTTGTAGAATGTCTAAGAGATGGTTTTTTGGAGCAGCTTGTGACAGAGCCTACTAGGGAACAGGTAATTCTGGATTTGGTGATATGCAATGAGGCAGATTTGATTAGGGAACGTAAGGTGAAGGAACCCTAAGTGAGCAGTGACCACAATATGTTACAATTCAGCTTCCAGTTTGAGTAGGAGAAGCTGGAATCAGATGTATCAGTATTACAATTAAATAAGGGTAACTACAAAGGCATGAGGGAGGAGCTGGCCACAGTTGATTGGAAAGGGAGCCTAGCAGGGAAGACAGTGGAACAGTAATGGCAGGAGTTTTGGGGGGTTATTCAGGAGGCACAACAAAAATTCATCCCAAGGAGGAGGAAACATGCTAAGGGGAGAACAAGGCACCCATGGTTGACGAGGGAAGTCAAGGACAGCATAAAACCAAAAGAAAAAGCATACAAAGTGGCAAGGGTTAGTGGGAAGCCAGACGATTGGGAATTGTTTAAAAGCGAGCAGAGGACAACTAAAAAAACAATAAGGGGAGAGAAGATTAAATATGAGTGCAAGCCAGCTAGTAATATTATAGGAGATAGGAAGAGTTTTTTTCAATATATAAAAGGTAAGAGAGAGGCAAAAATAGACATTGGATCACTGGAAAATGTGACTGGAGAAGTAATAATAGGAAACAAAGAAATGGCAGAGGAACTGAATAGTTACTTTGCATCAGTCATCATGGTGGAAGACACCAGTGGGATGCCAGAGCTCCAGGAGAATCAGGGGGCAGAGGTGAGTGCAGTGGCCATCACGAAGGAGACGGTTCTGGGAAAATTGAAAGGTCTGAAGGTGGATAAAACACCTGGACCGGATGGACTACACCCAGGGTTTTAAAGAGATAGCTGAGGAGATTGTGGAGGCATTGGTTGTGATCTTTCAGGAATCACTGGAGGCAGGAAAGGTACCAGAGGACTGGAAAGTGGCTAATGTAACACCACTGTTTAAGAAAGGAGGGAGACAGAAGACGGGAAATTATAGGCCGGTTAGCCTGACTTTGGCCATTGGTAAGGTTTTAGAATCCATTATTAAAGATGAGATTATGGAGTACTTGGAAGTGCATGATAAAATAGGACTGAGTCAGCAAGACTTTGTCAAAGGGAGGTCATGTCTGACAAATCTGTTAGAGTTCTTTGAGGAGGTAAAAAGGAGTTAGACAAATGAGAACCAGTAGATGTGATTTATTTAGATTTCCAGAAGGCCGTTGACAAGGTGCCGTATAGGAGGCTGTTAAATAAGTTAAGAGCCCATGGTGTTAAGGGTAAGAACCTTGCATGGATAAAGGATTGGCAGAAGGAGAGAGTGGGGTTAAAGGGATCTCTTTCAGGCTGGCAGCCGGTGACTAGTGGTGTACCTCAGGGGTCTGTGCTGGGACCACAATTTTTCACAATATACATTAATGATCTGGAAGAAGGTACTGAAGGCACTGTTGCTAAGTTTGCAGATGATACAAAGATCTGTAGAGGGACAGATAGTATTGAGGAAGCAGTGGGGGCGGGGGGGGGGGGGGGGGCTGCAGAAGGATTTGGACAGGCTAGGAGAGTGGGCAATGAAGTGGCAGATGAAATACAATGTGGAAAATTGTGAGGTTATGCACTTTGGAAGGAGGAATGGAGGCATAGACTAGTTTCTAAATGGGGAAATGCTTAGGAAATCAGAAGCACAAAGAGACTTGTTCACGGTTCTCTTCAGGTTAACGTGCAGGTTCAGTTGGCAGTTAGGAAAGCAAATGCAATGTTAGAATTCATGTCAAGAAGGCTAGAATACAAGACCAGGGATGTACTTCTGAGGCTGTATAAGGCTCTGGTCAGACCCCATTTGGAGTATGGTGAGCAGTTTCCGGCCCTGTATCTGAAGAAGGATGTGCTGACCTTGGAAATGGTCCAGAGGATGTTCACAAGAATGATTTCTGGAATGAAGAACTTGCCGTATGAGGAATGGTTGAGGACTCTGGGTCTGTACTCGTTAGTGTTTAGAAGGATGAGAGGGGATCTTATTGAAACGTACAAGATACTGCGAGGCCTGGATAGAGTGGACGTGGAGAGGATGTTTCCGCTTGTATGAAAAACTAGAACCAGAGGATACAATCTCAGATTAAAGGGACGATCCTTTAAAACAGAGATGAAGAGGAATTTCTTCAGCCAGAGGGTGGTGAATCTGTGGAACACTTTGCCACAGAAGGCTATGGAGGTCAAATCACTGAGTGTCTTTAAGACAGAGATAGATAGGGTCATGATTAATAAGGGGATCAGGGGTTATGGGGAGAAGGCAGGAGAATGGGGATGGGAAAAATATCAGCCATGATTGAATGGCGGAGCAGACTCGATGAGCCTAGTGGCCTAATTCTGCTCCTATGTCTTCTGGTCTTATGATGAGGGAGCTCCGCCTCTCAGAGGGGAACTTCGTACTTCTCGAGACTTACGGCGAACCTAATCAGCCCCCCCGTGAGTCTTGTGTCAGTAATAACAGACGCCAAAATGGCACATAGTACTTCAGGTGTGGCCTGACCAATGCCCTGTACAATTGCAGGAAAACATCTCTATTCCTATACTCAAATCCTCTTACTTTGAAGGCAAACTACCATTTGCCTTATTTACCATGTTCCTGCGCGCTTCTTTTAGCGACTGATGCACAAGGACACCAAGGTCTCCTGAGAATCCATCCCAATCAGTTTACACCTATTCAAATAATAATCCACCTTCCTATTTTTGCTACCAAAGCAGATATCCTCACATTTATCCACATTATACTGCATCTGCCATGCATATGCCCACCCACTCGGCCTGTCCAAATCCCACTGAAGCGTCTCTGCATCCTCCTCACAGCTTATCCTCCCACCCAACTTTATATCAGCTGAAACCTTGGCGGTAATACATTTAGTTCCCTGGTCCAAATCATTAATGTATAATGTGAACAGTTGGGGTCCGAACAGATCCCTGCGGTACCCCGCTAGTCATTGCCTGCCAATCAGGAAAAAAACATTTATTCCAACTTTTTGTTTCCTGTCTGCTAACCATCTCAAGACACTACCTGCAGTCAGTCCCATGCGCATTAACTTTACATAGTTATGGGAAAACTTGTCGAAAGCCTTCTGAATCTCTAAATAAAGCACAGCCATCAGTTCTCCCTGGTCAACTTTATCAGTTACATCTTCAAAGAATTCCAGCAGATTTGTCAAGCATGATTTCCCTTCGTAAATCCATGATGACTTTGTCTGATCACACCACTGCTTTCCAAATGCTGTGCTATGAAATCCTTGGTCATGGACTCTTAACAACATCCCTACTACCGATGTTAGGCTCACTGGGCTATTTTTTTTAAATTTAGAGTACCCAATTATTTTTTTCCAATTAAGGGGCTATTTAGCATGGTCAATTCACCTATCCTGCACATCTTTGAGTTGTGAGGGCGAGACCCACGCAGACATGAGGAGAATGTGTAAACTCCACATGGACAGTGACCCGGGGCTGGGATCGAACCCGGGTCATCGGTGCCATGAAACAGCAGTGCTAACCACTGCGTTAATGTGCCAACCTGGCTCACTGGTAATAATAATAATAATCTTTATTAGTGTCACAAGTAGGCTTAGATTAACACTGCAATGAAATTACTGTGAAAATCCCCTAGTCGCCTCACTATGGTACCTGATCGGTGTCCAATTCACCTAACAAGCATGTCATTCGGGACTTAGCTCCCTGTTTTTTCTTTACCTCCCTTTTTGAATAGCGGGGTTATATTAGTTGCTCTCCAATCATATCCACATTCAATCCAGTTAATTTCCCCAAAACCATTTCTCTACTAATACTAATTTCCTTCAGCTCCTCACGAAAAATTGTGTTTCTCAGAACCTCTGATATATTATTCATGTCTTCCTTTTGAAGACAGAAACAAAGTACAAATTTAGTTTCTCGGCCATTTCTTCTTTGTTCCCCATTATGAATTCCCTTGTTTCTGACTTTAAGGGATCTACATTAGTTTTTATTAATCTTTTCCGCTTTACATATCTATAGCAACTTTTACAGTCAGTTTTTATGTTCCCCGCTAGCTTACTTTCACATTGCATTTTCCCCTTTTTAATCAATCCTTTGCTGGATTTTAAATTGTTCCCAATCCTCTCATCTATTTATTTTCCTTGCTAATTTGGATGCGCATCTTTGAATCTAATACTATCTCTAATTTCCCTTGTAAGTCATGGTTTGGCCACAGTTCCCTTTCTACTCTTGCACCAAATAGGAATTAAACAACTTTTAGAGTTCACCTATTTGTTCCTTGAATGCCTGCCATTGCGTGTCCATTGTCCTTTCTTTCAGTAATATTTCCCTGTCCATCATAGTCAACTCATGCCTCGTACCATCATAATTGCCTTTATTGAGATCCAGGACCCTGGTCTCAGAGTCAACTACCTCATTATCCATCTTGATAGAGTACTATCATATTATGGTCACTCATTTCCAAGGGTTCTCTCACAACTAGATTGCCAACTAATTCTTTCTCGTTGCACAACACCCAGGCCAAGATAGCCTGTTCTCTTGTTGGTTCCTCAATGTATTGGTCCAGAAAACTATGCGGTGTACACTCAGAAATTCCTCCTCTATTGTACAGTGACTAATTTGAGTCCCCCAATCTATATGCATCATCACCTAAAAGATACAAAGGAAAAGGAAGAATGGAAATAACAAAATAAATGTTTCTTTGTTTCTTTAGCCATTGAGGAAATGTGAAGGATGGAGTGTAGAGGGGAGAAAAAAACATGGAAAAGGTCAAGATTCATATGTAATCTTTTTTTCCAGATCTACCAGAGTAACGTGATTAATTCGCTGACATGTTTGCAATGCGAGACTGAAACCCCAGAGAAATGCCCTCTTTTGGATATCCCTTTGCCCATTCGCCCATTTGATCATTCGTTTAATTTCAAAAGTGTGGTAAGTAGCACATCAATGTACTTACTTATAATTTCAGAAAATCCTGTTTAATAATAGGCCCACATGAGGGTTAGCATCAAACTGCAAATAGTTAATGCTGTACCAAGCTGGAAATCTAGGCTACAAATTCATGTCCTGACCTTGTGGTATTCATCTGAGGAAAAATCATCTTTTTCCTTTGCAATGCACCTGTTTCTGAACCCAGTCCATATCTTGGCATTTAAGCATGTAGTACAGGCACATTTGCCAGTATAGCACCTACGTGGCACATGCCTAAGCATACGAGGGGTGGTTGGGGTGGGAGGGGGGGGCGGGGAGGACGACGGCAGATTTGGATCCAGACCAGCAAATGTAAAACATTTTTTAAAGGCACTTGTGTCTCTGTAAACCAATTCCTGAATAATACCAATTTCACTGTGATTGATTTCACCATCAATAGGGTAGCCTGTGGCACATTGGTTTGCACTGCTGCCTCACAGTGCCAGCGATTAGGGTTCAATTCCAGCCTTGACTGACGGTGTGGAGTTTGCATGTTCTCTCTGTGTCTGTATGGGTTTCCTCCGGGTTTGCTCTGGCTTCGTCCCACAGTCCAAAGCTGTGCAGGTTAGGTGGATTGGCCACGCTGAAATTTCCCCTTAGTGTCCAAAGATGTGCAGGTTAGGTGGGGTCATGGGATTATGGGGATATGGCAGGGCAGTGGGCCTTCGTAGGTTGCTCTTTTAGAGGGGCGGTGCAGGCTCGATGGGCCTCCTTCTGCACTGCAGGAATTCTATCTCAAACCTTGTGCTATGGCTCCATTACAACCTTTTCAAGACAAATCAGCTGGAATAACATTGGGCTGGATTCTCCGGTCGCCGACACCAAAGTCACGTTCGGCGATTGGCCGGAGAATCACAGTTCCCGACCAAAGCGGGGGCGGCGCCACTTTCGCAATGATCCGGCCCCTCCAAAGCGACGTACTCGCAGAGTATGCTGCGCCATGTATTGACGGCCTCAGGACATTGCCTGAGGCCCACGCCCTGATGCTCCGCCTCCGACTGGCCGAGTTCCCGACGGTGTCGGTCGTATGTGGTCTCATCTGTCGGGAAAATGGGGTGGTGGCTGCGGACTCAGTCCAGCGGCACCACAGTCGGGGGAGGGCCGATCCGCGGACAGGCGGTCTTTGGCAGGGGCTGGGGTCACTGTGGGGGGTGGTCCTGGGTGCGTGAGCCGGCCAAAGGGGGGGGCACTATTTCGCGGACTTGGTCCACTAGCGGCTTCTGCCATGTAGCACGGCGTGGCCAATACAGGCTGCTGCCATGCGCATGTACGGCCAAGGACCCAGCAATTCTCCGGGTCATATCAGGAGCTAGAGCCGGCATGCTAGCCCCCAGTAAAGTGGGGAATCGGTGACCGTTTTACGCCATTTTTTCTGGTGTAAAACGCCAACGTTCCAACGCCGGCGTGGGGGCTTAGCCCCAGAATCGGAGAATCCAGCCCACTGTCTTTCAATAAATGAGAAAGCCATATTATGAATCCAACACAGCCACATAAACTTCACTCAGGCTCAAAGCAGTTTTGTTCAAAAAATGGAAATTGTCTGGAACACATCACATCTAATAGCAATTTCTCCCTATGTTGATCAATGTGTGTTCCAGGTTATCTTCAATCTTTTCCACATGTTGCGACATAGCTAGCAACAGAGGCAAGCCTGTTGAACCACTTTCTCTTTTGCCTGTGATGATCTTGGCAGGCATCCTTTGGTTACTGGAGACTTTCAGGGTCTCTGCATAGCGAGAGAACCATGCTCAGTGACAGGTGTCTCCTCTGCTACTTCATCTCCCTGAGACACCGGTGTCACTGGAAGGGGCATGGATGGCAGGCTGACAGCTTCAGCTTGCCCGAGAGGAAACCTCAGAAGCTTGACAGTTGCTGCCCATTTGCCTTCATGAGGTTCACTTGTACCCCCTGCTCTCTGGCAGAGAGTCCAGGTATCTTATCCTCTCTTGCTGTGACACTAGTTGCTTGAGCTGAGTGACAAGGCAATAGTATGCAGTTCAGCTTCATCTCTGGCAGTTACTGAGGGGTTGCTGTATATGGCTCTCAAGGTGAGTTGCCAGTCTCTTGATGGAAGAAGACACAAGAGGGAGCAATTAAGGGGCAATTTAGCATGGCCAATCCACCTACCCTGCACATCTTTGGGTTGTGGGTGTGAGACCCACGCAGACACGGAGAGAATGTGCAAACTCCAAACGGAGCCGGGATCTAACCTGGGTCCTCGGCGCTGTGAGGCAGCAGTGCTAACCACTGCGGCACCATGCCGCCCCGATTGCAGCACTCATGACCTGGATGGACTCCTCCATTCCCAGAGTGCCCCATCTTTGGTATCTCTGCCATATCTTCATGCATTTCCTGCCTTAATGATTTATCCTCGAGCTTGCTGTCAGCCTGGACTCAACATCAGCCAGTGCTTCTCCACTCCTCTAAGTGTCAGGGTTCTGGTCTGTCACAGCCTCCTGCGTCCACTCTGGCATCAGTGTGGTGGTCAGTCTAAATATCCACATTATTTAGTCATAGAACAAAGAACAATATAGCACAGGAACAGGCCCTTCAGCCCTCCAAGCCTGCGCCAATCACGTGCCCTATCTAGACCAACCGTCTGTCTCCATCTATACACCGTCGGTTCAGGTGCCTATCCAGATAAGTCTTAAAGGTCGCTAACGTATCTGCCTCAACCACCTCACTTGGCAGTTCATTCCAGGCCACCACCACCCTCTGTAAAAAAACTTCTCCTGCACATCTCCGCTGGACCTTTCCCCCCTCACTTTGAACTTGTGCCCCCTTGTAATTGTAATTTCCGCCCTGGGAAAAAGCCTCCAACTGTTCATCATATCTATACTCCTAATAATTTTATGAACTTCCATCAGGTCGTTCCTCAGCCTCTGTCTCTCTAGGGAGAACAATCCCAGTTTATTCAATCTCTCCTCACAGCTAATACCCTCCAAACCAGGCAATATGCTGGTAAATCTTTTCTGTACTCTCTCCAAAGCCACCATGTCCTTCTGGTAGTGCGGTGACCAGAATTGGACACAGTATTCCAAATGTGGCCTAACCAACGTTCTATATAATTGTAACATAACTTTCGAGCTTTTATACTCGATACCCTGTGCTATGAAGGCAAGCATGCCATATGGTTTCTTTCCCACCATTTCCACCTGTGCTGCCACTTTTAAGGATCTGTGGACCTGCACACCCATATCTCTCTGTGCCTCGATGCTCTTGATGGTTCTGCTATTTATTTTATAGATGTCACCTGAATTGGATCGACCAAAATGCATCACCTCGCATTTGTCCGGGTTAAATTCCGTCTGCCATTTCTCTGCCCAATTTTGCAGCCTATCTATATCCTGTTGTATTCTCTCACAATCTTCATTACTATCCGCAACTCCTGCAATTTAGTATCATCCGCAAACTTGCTAATCAGACCAACTATGTTTTCGTCCAAGTCATTTATATATATTACAAAGAGCAGAGGTCCCAGAACTGATCCCTGCAGAACACCACTAGTTACAGACCTCCATTTGGAAAAAGACCCTCCCACTGCTACCCTTTGTCTTCTCTGGCCAAGCCAGTTCTGGATCCCTCCAGCTAGTTCACCACTGACTCCATGTGATCTAATCTTTTGCACCAGACTGCCATGAGGGACTTTATCAAATGCTTTACGGAAGTCCATTTAGACAACATCCACAACCCTTCCCTCGTCAGTCATTTTTGTCATCTTCTCAAAAAATTCAATCAAATTAGTGAGACATGACCTCCCTCGTACAAAACCATGCTGTCTGTCACTAATAAGAACATTCACTTCCAAATGTGCATAGATCCTGGGCAGGATTCTCCCCTACCCGGTGGGGTGGGGGGTCCCGGCGGGGTGTAGTGGCGGGAACCACTCCGGCGTCGGGCTGCCCCAAAGGCACGGATTTCTCCGCACCTTTAGGAGCCAAGCCCTCACCTTGAGGGGCTAGGCCCGCGCCGGAGTAGTTGGCGCGCCGGCAGCCGGCGGGAAAGGCCTTTGGCGCCACGGCAGCCGGGGCAGAAAGGACTTCGCTGGGGGGCGGAAGTCCGCGCATGCGCGGGAGTGCCAGCGGCTGCTGACGTCATCCCTGCGCATGCGCAGGGGTGGGTGTCTCTTACGCGGAGGCCATCTCGGAGGATGTTGGCGAGGCGGAGGGAAAAGAGTGCCCCCACGGCACAGGCCCGCCCACGGATCGGTGGGCCCCAATCGCGAGCCAGGCCACTGTGGGGGTACCCCCCGGGGCCAGATCGCCCCCCCCCCCCCCCCAGGACCCCGGAGCCCGCCCGCGCCGCCAGGTCCCGCCGGTAAGAGAGGTGGTTTGATTCTCGCCGGCAGGACAGGCATTCCAGCAGCGGGACTTCGGCCCATCGCGGGCCGGAGAATTGCCGGGGGGGGGCCGCCGACCGGCGTGGCGCGATTCCCACCCCCACCGAATATCCGGTGCCGGAGAATTCGGCAACCAGCGGGGGCAGGATTCACGCGAGCCCCCGGCGATTCTCCGACCCAGCCGGGGGGTTGGAGAATCTCGCCCCCTATCTCTGAGAATCTTTTCCAACAATTTCACTATCACTGACGTCAAGCTCACTGGCCTATAATTACCCGGATTATCCTTGCAACCCTTCTTAAATAACGGTACAACATTGGCTATCATCCAATCCTCTGGGATGTCACCTGTGGCCAATGAGGACACAAAGATTTCTGTCAGAAGCCCAGTGATTTCATCTCTTGTCTCCTTCAGTAATCTAGGGTAGATGCCATAAGGCCCTGGGGATTTGTCTACCTTAATGCTTTTTAACACACCTAACGCTTCCTCCCTCGTAATAACGACCTGTTCTCAAGTGTTTGCACATCCCTCTGAGACACCACCAATCAACATGTCCATCTCCTTTGTGAATACCGATGCAAAATACTCATTAAGGACCTCACCTATTTCCTCTGGTTCTACACATAAATTACCTCCTTTGTCCTTGAGTGGGCCTACTCTTTCTCTAGTTACCCTCCTGTTCCTAATAAAATGCCTTGGGATTCTCCTTAATCCTGCCTGCCAAGGACATTCCGTGACCCCTTTTTGCCCTCCTAACTCCCTGCTTGAGCTCTTTTCTACTTTCCTTGTATTCCTCAAGTGCTTTATATGATTTTAGTTGCCTGTACCTCACATATGCATCTTTTTTCTTTTTGACAATATTCTCAATTTCCCTGGTCATCCATGGTTCCCGAATCCTGCCTTTCCTGTCCTTCCTTTTTATGGGCACATGCCTGTCCTGCACTCCCATCAACTGCTCCTTAGACTCCCACATGCCAAATGTGTATTTATCCTCAAACAGCCTCTCCCAAACAACAGCCTCCAAATCCTGCCTCATCTGGTTGTAGTTAGCCTTGCCCCAATTTAGCACCTTAACCCGAGGCTAACACTCATCCTTTTCCATGAGTATCCGAAAGCTTACAGAATTGTGGTCACATTACGCCACATGTTTTCCCACTGCAACTTTGATGACCTGGCCGGGCTCGTTCCCTCGTACTAGGTCCAGTACAGCCCCCTCTCTAGTCGGACTATCCACATATTGTTCCAAAAAGCCTTCTTGGCCACACATAACAAATTCCTCACCATTCAGACCCCTAGCCCTAAGGGATTTCCAGTCAATATGAGGAAAATTAAAGTCTCCCACTACAACAACCCTATTATTTCTACACCTATCCAGAATCTGCTTACTTATCTATTCTTCAACTTCCCGTGGGCTGTTGGGAAGCCTGTAGTACCACCCCCCCATCATAGTGACTGCCCCCTTCCTGTTTCTGAGTTCCACCTACTGCCTCGTTACTTGATTTTTTTCAAGGTGTCCTCTCACTATACAGCTGTAATATATTCCCTAACCAGAATTGCAACTCCCTGTGGCAGCACGGTGGCACAATGGGTTAGCCCTGTTGCCTCATGGCGCCGAGGTCCCAGGTTCGATCCCGGCTCTGGGTCACTGTCCGTGTGGAGTTTGCACATTCTCCCCGTGTTTGCGTGGGTTTCGCCCCCACAACCCAAAGATGTGCAGGCTAGGTGGATTGGCCACGCTAAATTGCCCCTTAATTGGAAAAAATGAATTGGGTACTGTACATTTTTTTTTAATTTTTAAAAATAAAAAAAGTATTGCAACTCCCCCACCTCTTTTACCTTCTTCCCTGTCTTGCCTAAAACACCCACATACTGCAATATTTAGCTGCCAGTCCTGTCCCTTTTTTAACCACGTCTCCATTGCAGCAACCACATCCAAGTTCTGCTCGTGAATCAAGACTTTAAGTTCATCTGTCTTCCCTGTTATACTCCGTACATTGAAGCAGATACACTCCAAACCTCCAGTCCGACTGTGTTCGACCTCCCCCACCTAACCTTCCTCTTAGCCAGCCTGACCCTGGTACCATGCTCATTTCCAGTCTGTACACTCGCTGGTTTACTGTCCTGATTCCCACCTCCCTGCCAAATTAGTTTAAACCCACCCGAACCATAGTAGCAAACCTCCCAGCGAGGGTACTGGTGCCCCTCCAGTTCAGGTGTAACCCGTCCTTCTTGCACAGGCCCGACCTTCCCTGGAAGACATCCCAGTGATCCAAAAAACTGAAGCCCTCCTTCCTGCACCAGTTCTTTAGCCACGTGTTCAACTGCACTGTATCCCTGATGCTAGTCTGGCTAGCATGTGGCATGGGGAATAATCCTGAGATTACTACCCTAAAGGTCCTGCATTTTAATCTTCTACCTAGCTCCCTCAATTGATGTGGCAGGACCTCTCCACTCTTTCTACCTATGTCATTCGTGTGCCAATGTGGACTATGACCTCTGTCTGATTTCCCTCCCATTTTAGGATGCTTTGTACCCGCTCAGAGACATCCAGGACCCTGGCACCAGGGAGGCAAACCTGGAGTCCTTTTTGCAGCCACAGAAGTGCCTACCTGTGCCTCGGACTATTTAATCCCCTACCACTATTGCAGTTCTATGCTTTGTACCCACCCCCCATCTGTGCTGTAGGGCTAGTCGTGGTGGCTTCGCTCTGGCCACTGCTGCTGCAGTCCCCTGATGGACCTTCCCCCTCATCGGTATCCAAAACGGCATACTTGCTAGATAGGGGGACAGCCATAGGGGATCGCTGCACTGTCTGCCTACCCCGCCTGGTGGTCACCCATCTACCTTACTGTACCTTGGGTGTGACCACATCTCTGAAGCTATTATCTATCACAATTTCAGCTAATTGTGTGCTCCTCAGTGTTTCCAGCTGCTGCTCTAACCGATCCATGCGTTCGGTGAGCTTTTCCAACTGAATACACTTTCCACAGATGTAGTCCTCAGGGACACATGAAGTGTCCATGATGCCTCACATCGTGCAGAAGTAGCACATGGCCCTGCCAATTGGCATCTCTCCCTCTTTGGGTTGTTAGATTTAAAACAAAACCTAAATACGAAAGCCCTTAATAAGAATTTACAGCTGCAGCTTTCACGAATAGGCCCCGAAAAAATTGTGTGTGTCTTCTGGTTACTACAGGTTGTTATTCAACATTAAATCTAGCTTGCTACCCTCAAGTAACTGTGAGAAGAAAAAAAAACTTCTTACCTTAGAAAATGTAACTGAGAATCTATTCCGGTGAGCCTAGGAATGAAAGGGTTAAGGATGCGAGTCGCCTGATTTATTGTGAACCAATCAGGAGCTACTTTCTCTTTTGCAAGTGTGCGTCACCCAGCGCTCAATTTAAACACTTACTAGCCACTGCTCCCGTGAATCCCGGCTGCTCCTGGAGTTCCTGTGAAAGTAAGTTCCCAAGCGAGACTAGGCCCGAAATCCGCCCCGCGCTCAGTTTAAATTCTTACCGGTCGCTAGGCTCCTCCCTCCGGACACTGCTCCCGCGATTCCTGGCTGCTTCTGGAGTTCTTGTGAAGGTAAGTTCCCGAGCGAGACATGTGCAGTCTTATGACCTGGCAGCTGGTGCAGAGTGAGGATGGGATGTTGTACTGCCTGAGGAGTATTCCTCTTTCTCAGAGATCAGCGCAGGCCCTTCAGGGATGGTGGTTGCTGGTGTAAACAAAAAAGATGTAATTGAATCAGAAATCACCTTTGCCATCAGCAGAGGTTGCAGCATCTTGATAATTACCCTGTAGTAACCAGAAGACACACAAAAATCTTTCAGGGCCTGTGGTAGTCACCACTGATGTATATATTGTATATAGAGGATGTCGATGTAGGTGCTTTATGGTAAGGCCCTGTACTACAGGTACGGGGTAGTTCCCTGCCTGCTGGTTCCGCCCAGTAGGCGGAGTATAAATATGTGTGCTCCCCGTACAGCAGCCATTTTGCCAGCTGCTGTAGGAGGCCACACATCTTAGTGTAATAAAGTCTCGATTGCATCCAACTCTCGTCTTTGTGTAATTGATTGTGCATGAGGGCCTATTTGTGAAAGCTGCAACCATAAATTTTTATTAAGGGCCTTAGTATTTTTTAAAATTACCCATCACCTTCCAAAAACCTGACACATAATGATGCCCTCACACCCTTTCAGCTCCTCACCCCTGATCTCTCACAACTACTTCATTCCTAACCTGTCATTCTTTCTCTCGCGATCATCAGCACAACTTCCAGCCTCTTCATGGTCTATGATCCTGCTGAACCTCCTCCACCATAGGGGAATGAAAAGCCAAGCTGGCATGTCCCCATCGATCCTCAACCTCTCTATGGCATTGTAGGCCCTCTTCTCCTCGACAGAGAAATGGAAAATAATAATTATCCTTTGGGAATATGCCGTCATTATAAAAAAATCTATTTTATTCAGCTGTTTCAATTTTATACATAACAAATATCAACAAAACTCCCCCCTGACCCCCTCCGCCTCAAAACAAGAACCACACAGAAATCCTCCGAGCAACCCCTCCCCATAACAACTAATAATAGTGACCAGCTCTTTAAAGTAAAATAAGCATCTGCCATCTTCGGTAGAACCCCTCAATTGCCCCCCTCATGGTGCACCTAACTTTCTCAAGGTAAAAAAATTCCATAACATCCCTTAGCCACACAGGGGCACTGGGTGGAGAAGCTGACCTCCACCCCATCAACACTCAAGCGAGCAGTTAGCGAGGCGAAGATCAGAACATCGGTCCCGCCCCAGACGGCAACTCCGGCAGGTCAAATATGGCCACGAGGGGACAAAGCTTCAGATCAATTTGTAGAATCGCAGACATGGTGCTGAAGAAGGAGACCCAGAACCCCACAAGTTTAGGACATGCCCAGAACATGTGTACATGATAAGCTAAGCCCCACCCACAATGTTTGCACTCATCCCCCACTCCCACAAATAACCTGCTTACTTTAAATTCGGTCAAATGGGTCCTATGCACCACCTTCAACTGTATCAGCCTGAACCTTGCACATGATGACACTGTGTTCACCCTCCACAGAATCTCACGTCACATCCCCTCCTCCAGCTCGGACCCCAACTCCTCTTCCCAATAGGCTTTAAACCCATCCAGGGATACCGCCTCCTCTGCTATGAGCCTCCCACAAACCCCCTCCTCTGCCCCTTCCAATGACAAAACCCTCTCCAACAACAAGGAAAGGGACATCACCGGAAAGTTCGGGAAGACCTTCTTCTCAAAGTCACGCAGGTATAAATATCTAAATGTGTCTGCTCTTGAAAGTCCAAATTTCACCACCAACTCCTCAAAGCTCACAAATCGACCCTCCAGAAATAAACCTTTCATCACAGCAATCCCCTTCTCCTCCCATCCCCGAAATCTACCGCCCAGCCTTGCTGGCCAAACACTTGGTTCACACAAAACGGCACCAATTTCGACATTGCCCCCAGTTTAAAGTGCTATGAAATTGTCTCCATATCTTCAACCCCGCCACCCTCTTTAATATTCCTCTCTACCTATCTGATGGCCTTCGAGCAATGGCCAATGGCTCAATTGCAAACACAAACATGAGGGGGGAAATAGGGCAACCCTGTCTCATGCCCCTGTGCAACCGAAAATATCCTGAGCTCACATTGTTTGTGCACGCACTAGCCTTAGGCACCTTATATAGTAACCAAACCCGCTCTATGAATTTAGGCCCTTTCCCAAACCATTCCAAGACTGCAAACAAATATCCCCATTCTACCCAGTCAATGGCCTTCTCTGCATCCAATGCCACAATGATCTGCTCCCTCCTTTCCGCTGGGGACAATAGCATATTCGAAAGTCATTTCACATTAGATGACAAGCACCTACCTTTCATAAACCCTGTCTGGTCCTCACCAATGGCTTGCGGGAGACACCCCTCTAACCTCAGTGCCAACACCTTAGCCAGAATCTTGACATCTACATTTAATAATGAAATTGGGCAATACAATCAATCGGCACTCCACCGGACTCTTCTCCTTCTTTAACAGAAGCGAGTTGGACACTTGCATCATTGTCTCCCGAAGGGACCCCCAAGCCACCGAGTCCTGAAACATCTCTGCCAGCACGAATCAATCAGCAAATTTTTAATATAATTCCACCAGGATCACATCTGATCCCAGCGCTTTACCTATCTGCATTCGCCCAATTGCTGTTCAGACCGCCTCCACCCCCAATTGTTCCTCCATCCCTTCCCAATCCTCCTCCTCCACCTTAAGACACTCCCAACCCCTCCAGAAATGTGAACCCTTCCTCCGGTGGTTCCAACCTATAAAGTTTTTGATACAACGCTTCAAACGCCCCATTGACTTTATCTGCCGCTGACACTAACCCGCTTCCCGATTCTCAAATCTATACAATCTCCCAAAAGGCCACCTGCTGCGTCAATTGACCAGCCAAAAGCCAACTGACCATATTCTTATGCTACGCCCCTCAAGCGCCATAACTGCCGCACCACCTATCAATGAAAAGCAAATCAAATTGCATCTGTAACGTCTTTCTACTAGCCAGAAGCTCTGGTGTCGGGTCACTTGAATACCTGCCATCCACCTACAGAATCTCATCCATCAAACGCTGACGCTCCGCTATCCCCTTGTCCTTCTGTGCCTTGTACGAAATTACTTCCCCTCGCACCACTGCCTCTCATGTACCGAGGGCGACACTTTCCCAATCTTGTTGAACCCCACGTATTCATCAATCAACCTAGCCACCTACACACAAAATCCCAAATCCACCAACAACCCCACATCTAAACTCTGTGCTGGCCTCTGTGACGGCCCTATCTCCAATACCACATCCACCAGATGCGGACATGGTTTGATATCACTGTCATGGAACATTCAGCATTTGTTACCCCTGGCAGCAAATACACATTATGCATTGGAGAGAAAAAGGCGAATTCCCTGTCATCAGAGTGCAAAATCGCCATGGATCCATCTCCTTCATAAATGCTGCAAATATCTTTGCTGCCCCCGAGGGGGCCAGTAACTTCGGCTTGGACTGATCCACCTTGGGGCTCAAAACGCAATTCAGATCTCCCCCCAAAATCAACTGGTGCATATCAATATCAGATATCGCAGCCAGTCTCCTCTTCGGGAGCGCCACATCATTTCAGTTGGGGCACTCTGTCCCCCCATGCCAAAAATCCCCCATTCACTTCCTCATGAACTGCTGCATCTCTCTTCCATTCCCCTCCCCCTCTCCCGCTCACTAGCCAATCTTACTCAACCAGCAAGGCAGCCCTTCCCCCCATCCTATCCAAATAAACAATCAAAGAATAAAACCAGGCCCCAAATCAAAAATCCTCCACCCCCACCTTCCACCATACAGAACCAGCTCAACACCACTCCCCCTCCCCCAACCAAACACCCCCTCCAAGCCTGAAGCACCCCTTAGTGCGCATAAATAGAACAAAGGGGGAAAGAAGCCCCCCCAAAACAAACCTGCAACAGTTTCTATTATCACTAACTCTGAACATACAAAATTTAAAAAAGGAGAAAGGAAACAAGGGAAACAAAAATACAATTGCGTACACCCTTGCTACTATAACGTCCCCATACAGACCCAATCTCCAACCAAGTCCCATACAAACCCCTTCAGTCAGTTCTAAGTCCTTCAGCCTTGATAAATGCTTCCGCTTCCTCAGTCGTCTCAAAGAAATGATCTTGAGTCTTGTGCGTAACGCTTAGCTCACCAGGTACACCACGCCAAACGGCATACCACTCTTGTAGAGTGCCGATTTCGCCTTATTGAAGGCCGGCTGCCTTCTTGCCAATTCCACAACAGTATCTTGGTATATTGTGGATATTGCTACCTTCCCACCGCACTTCCTGATTCATGTTGCCCACTTTAGGACATGCTCCTTCGACCAATAGCTATGAAAACATGCAATCATCCCTCGTGGTAGCTCATTCCCCCGTTGCTTCGCCCAAAACGATCAGTGGGCCTGATTCAGCACGATTGCAGAACCCTGCTCCTCCCCCACCAACTTTCTCAACATCGACTTAAAGCATTCAGTTGGCCACGGACCCTCAGGCAGCCAAAACGATCCTAGGTTTCTGCTGCCTTGACCTAGTCGCCAGGTCATCGACCTTCGCTCTCAGGCCCTTATTTCATTCCTCCGCAGCTCAGTATCTAACAAGGCCAACTGATTGCTGTGCTGAGACAGCGCCCCCTCCACCTTCTTCAACACCTCGCCATGCTGTCGCACCGCCTCCGACATCTTTTCCACCGCCTCCTTTACAGGTGCCAGGGACTCATCCACTGACTGCCCAAGGATCTCCATCATTTCCCTCCCATGCCTCTCGAAATGCTTGCCAAGGTGCTTATCAAATTCGACAGCCATCACCTCTGCCAACTTATCCACCATTATAGTGTGGTTCCACCTGATGCACTTGCCTCCGCCATCTATGGTCCCCCTGGGCTCCGCATCTTGCTCGGTTCCTCCGACTGACTACTGCTTCCACCTTTCTTAATTATATTCTGTAGATATCTTTACCCCGTAGACTCTTGAATGGAATGAATCTGTCCACCAATTACTCCCAAAAAACAGGTACAAAGAACCAAAACCAACAACCATGGTGGGAACTATCTTCCATGTGACTGCCTTCTGCATGTCGCCACCTGAAGTCAGGGCCATGCCCTCATGATTGATGTCACATCATTCGCCACCTAATGAAGTATGACATGGAACCCTACTTCATCTGCTTTATTCAATACAGCTAGCGTACAGTAGCAAGTGTCATTCATCCTCGGTGCGCAGGCTGGACAATGCTGTGAGTTGAAGGAACATATATTGCCACTTTTGCCAATTGCTATGTTCATCGCCCTTATAAACTCTCAAATGTGTGTTTCTGCTATTTGGATAATGGTTATAACTGCTCCAGGCTGAGTGGAGAAGGTGACTTAGCCTCTTCTCATGTGGCAGAAGATGCTGCAGCTGCTGACCTCTGCCACGTCAACCCAGGCTTGCTTGGTCAGCCTTGAGGTCTCTTTTTCCCATCCTGTGGCACATTACGCCACTCATTGAGAGCTTGGAGGAAAGCACATGGGGAACCATCATCAAACCATGGGGTAATCCGGGCCCTGGAGTTCTCCATAGTGACTGGATGCTTTTAGTGTGAGACTGGCTGGAGGGCAACAGAGTGGAGGGGGTGATAAGGAGGCGTACCATTGAGGATCTGCTCCTTTCACCCTTCATTTATACGATGGGAGAGCAGCTGCTGAGGAATGATCAGTCAATTGTTCAGATTGTGACCTCAGTGTGACGACAGTTTTTAAATGGTTGTCATCTTAACTGCAGTCTGTGCCCATGAGCTGCATGAATGATGTTGTTGGTCCTTTAAATGGCAGGCCCAATCCATCTGGTCATGGTCCAACCCTGCTGCTGCTGGATGTCCTGCCTTCAGGACATCATGGGCGAAATTCTCCCCCAACAGCGCGATGTCCGCCGACTGGCGCCAAAAAAGGCGGGCATCGCGCCGGCCCAAAGGTGCGGAATGCTCCGCATCTTTGGGGGCCGAGCCCCGACATTGATGGGCTAAGCCGGCGCCGGAGGGATTTCCGCCCCGCCAGCTGGCGGAAATGGCGTTTGTTGCCCCGCCAGCTGGCGGAAATGGCGTTTGTTGCCCCGCCAGCTGGCGCGGAAATGCGGCGCATGCGCGGGAGCGTCAGCGGCCGCCGACAGTTTCCCACGCATGCGCAGTGGGGAGAGTGTCTTCCGCCATGGTGGAGGCCGTGGCGGAGGCGGAAGGGAAAGAGTGCCCCCACGGCACAGGCCCGCCCGCGGATCGGTGGGCCCCAATCGCGGGCCAGGCCACCGTGGGGGCACCCCCCGGGGTCAGATCGCCCCGCGCCCCCCCCAGGACCCCGGAGCCCGCCCACGCCGCCTGGTCCCGCCGGTAAATACCAGGTTTGATTTACGCTGGCGGACAGGCAATTTCTGGGCAGGACTTCGGCCCATGCGGGCCGGAGAATTGAGCGGGGGGTCCCGCCAACCGGCGCAGCCCGATTCCCGCCCCCGCCCAATCTCCGGTACCGGAGACTTCGGCGGGGGCGGGATTCACGGCGGCCAACGGCCATTCTCCGACCCGGCGGGGGGGTCGGAGAATGACGCCCCATAACTCACTGGGTTAGGCGACTCCACATTGGTTGAAAAGCCAGCAGGGTGGGCTTTTATTGGCCGTGACACTTAATGGGGCGAGAAAGAGAGAGATGGATGGGAGCTAATGTGCCACCCACTACTTCGCTCATTATAGAATTTACAGTGCAGAAGGAGGCCATTCGGCCCATCGTGTCTGCACTGGCCCTTCCACCCTATCCCCGTCACTCAGTAGCTCCCACCTAACCTTCTTGAACACTGAGAGCAATTTAGCGTGGCCAATCCACCTAACCTGCGCATCTTTGGACTGTGGGAGGAAACCGGAGTACCCGGAGAAAACCTACGCAGACACGGGGAGAACGTGCAGACTCCGCACAGACAGTGACCCAAGCCGGTAATCGAACCTTGGACCATGGAGCTGTGACGCGACAGTGTTAACCACTGTGCAGAGTCTGCACTGTGCTACCTTGCCACCCACCCTGCTACTGTGCCCACCAATCCAGCCTGTTATCTGCAGTCCTCAATTAGAGATTTATCATTCATTCCTATCAATTTACATTTGATCTCTGTCACTGATATTTCCATTTAATGAAAAAGTTGTTTTGTTGGTTGTTGAAATAAACACAGATCACCATTTGTAAAGTGATTGAATTGGTGAAAATGTGACAGAAAGAATGTCAACCATATTCCAATTATTATCTATTTTTCATAAAAATCTGATGAAAAAAATCACTTAAAATATATTTTCTAATTGTCTTTTTTAGAATGAATCGCTCAGAGAATTTTTGAAAATTACAACTTTGTGTGGAGACAATTTATGTTACTGTGAAAACTGTGATGAGAAAACAGAGACTGAGACAGTGAGTTAATTTTCTATTCCTCACACCAAACAGCTACTCTGCAGCTTTGTTGCATATATTAATTAAGACAAGCAAAATGTTCCATCGGTTTGATATTAGTGGTACTGGGCAAATGTAAAAAGCATAACCAAGATTTTACCAACAATAAATATTCAGGCAAGTTCCAGTTTAAGGTTGTTCAAAATGTGATTGTTCATACCTGATACAACTTACAACTCATTGCTTTAAGGATTTTCTCCTTTTTAAGTAACTTTTTGAAGTATTGTTCACCCAATTCTGGGAACTGTTAAATGAGAAAACAATGATCAATGATGCAGTAAGCACAGTAAATTAGCACAAAGTGGTCACTCAGACACAGATCAGAGATTGAGGTGAGAGTGAACCATTGGAGGTGGTAAGATTCTGTATATCATGGACCTAGACTGGAGCAGGAATACACCCATCAGATGTTCCAACTTGCTTCAAAAGATTTCATGTTTGCCTTTGAACATTTAAAAACTGAGTCAAATTATATATGGATGGGGTATAAAATATTAGATGTGCAGAACTGTGTAGAATATGTAGCTGAGTTCTTTAAACTAGTGCTAATATCTTATAAATGATCAAGGAGGAGTAATAGAATGATGAAGTGCTAATAGCACTTTGAAAGGTTGTTTTCCCCAGTTCAGGAAGCAATGGGGTAGGTGTAACTATTATACATAGTAGCAGGGGTAGACTATTCGCCCTTTGGGGCAGCTCCGCTGTTTAATAAGATCATGGCTGATCTAGTTGTGATCCACTTTCCACTTTCCTGTCTGCCTCCATAACCCACAACTTCCCTGTCTACCAACCCAGCCTTGAATAAATTCAATGACCCAGCATCCACTGCTTCCTGGGGAAGAGAATTCCACAGACTGATGGCCCTCTGAGAGATAAAAATTATCTTCATCTCCATCTTAAAAAGGGGACCCCTTATTTTTAAACACATGTCCTGAAGTTCTGGACTCCCTAAGAAGATGAAACATCCTCCCAGCATCCACACTGTCATGTCCCCTAAGGATCTTTATAATAGGCCACCTCTTATTCTTTAAACTCCAAATGGGTATAGGTCCAAAATGTCCAACCTTTCTTTATAAGTTAAGCCCTTGATCCCAGATATGAGTTGTGTGAATCTTCTCTGAACTGCTTCTAATGCATTTATATCTTTTTTCAAACAAGGAGAGCGAAATTGTACACAGTACTCCAGGTATGGGCCTGAATTTCACGCCTGGTATGTGCACAACATTGGTGGATCTGAGAGCATATGTAAAATACGGTCCAAGGTGAGATCGCATTCTCAATGTGATTTCACGCTGGGTGACCAATTAAGGCCTGACAGTGCAGGCAGGGTGGGAATGAGTCAGGCACCGGTTCCAATTGTATCCACACGACTTTGGTAATGTCAATTAAACTTCCAGAGTCAATACTACGGCTGTTTGGCTATAAATTGATCCTGACTCAAACCTTCACTGACATTATGAGCAGGATTTTCCGATGTCATCCATTGCTGCTCCGCTGCGAGTGAGAACGGAGAATTTGCATTAAAGCCAAAACTCCATTCACTTTCATCCTGCCCAGCAACTGCCAGTGATCCAACTAAACTTTGTGACAACAGTGAGGAAGCTGTGGTCGGAGGGAGGGGTGAGAGAGTTGGGGACGGGTTCACTTCATCTACTTACATTAGTGAAGAAATTAAAAATAATGAATAAGAATTTCTCCAGCTCCTTTCATGACCTCAGGATGTCACTTTTTGAAGTGTGCTCGGGGCTATAATGTGGAAAATGTGGCAGCCAGCCAATTTGTACAAAGCAAGCTCCCATAGACATTCATGTTGGAATTTTTACATCAATCTGAGAGGGTAGATGTGGTCTCAGGTTAACGCCGCACCTGAACACTGGCATCATAGACAGTGCTGCAATCTCTCAGGACTGCGCTGAGACTGTTAAACTCACATGCTCAACTCTCTGGGGTAGGATTCTAACCTATAACCTACTGAACTCCAGAGAGCTGAATCACCAACATGATAAGATACCCATCCCATCAAAGGTGCATCTGGTCTACCTGCCATTGCAGCAGCTCTGGGCTCTCCGATTGAGGTGGCACAGTTAGGGCTAGTGGCCAAACTGTTTTTATTGATGCAGGGATCTGGTCATATTATACATCTAGTGCTGGGTCATTTGGAGAGAATGATAAACCAGGAGTTTCTGTATCCTGGCTCATAATGAAGGCCTGGGTCATGGGGTGTCTGACCATCAGCGAGCTCCTATCCTCAGCTCAATGATTTGTTATGTTGTACATGTAACAAAAGCGGCTTCCTTGTGGTGCACTTGACAAAGGAAGGTTCAGACGTGGAGATAACTTCAACACGTTTATTAAACTATTTACACTTCTATTACTCGGGTTCGACACTACTGCTAATCCTACTATAGCTACCCAGACTGACTAACCAGTTGCTGCAATCCACGTGGTGGGTCTAATATTGAATCAACCCTGTGTCTGTACACACTGACTGTCTCCACTGGAAAGAGGCAGATCATGTGTGTGGTGTCCTTTATATATGGGTTGGTGTAATGCCCCCCTGTGGTCGTGTCACCTCCTTGTGTATCGTGAATGTCCATTGGTCGTATCCTATCTACTTGATCTATTGGTTGAGTGTGTGTGTGTGATGTCTTTGGTGCTCCCTCTAGTGTCTAGCTAGCCTCCATGCATTTACATTGATGCACATCACCACATCCCCCCTTTTTTATATGTTCACATTTTCTGTACACTTTAAGAAAATTGAACAAAGAACAGGTAGATAAGGTAAGGTATATATGGGAACAGTGATTAAACAATAAGTCCAAATCATTTGTGTGAGTCCATAAACCATCAATCATCATGGTCAAATGTCTCTCTTGGTTATGAACGGCATCAACATCCCTGTGCCACAGGAACCAAGAAGTGGTCAAATACTTCGCTGTCTGGAGTCATTTTTTTTCGATGTTTGTGATGGTGCTGTCGGATGGCATCTTGTAGCTGATAAGGTGTTGACGTTGAAGAGGTACCATCAACTGTATCATTCGAGGTCATGGATGTGCCGTATGTCGAAGTTGGATAAGACTGTACATACTGGTTCTGGCCACGTGCTGTGCTGGAAGGGTGATCCTGCTGAGAACTGTTGAAGCTTGTTGAATTGGAAACAGAATTGCTGCTCGCATAAATACCTGGTGATGGTGTGAAACTAGAACCTTGCATCTGATAGGTATATGCCTTCTGGCCAGGCTGGGGTGCAGCAAATCCTGGGCCGTAACTAAGGCATCCAGTCTGTAGTGCAGATTGCGTTTGCGGTAGTCCTCTTTCGGTCTTGATTCCATTAGTGGGCAATCCGTAGTGCTGCCTTGTTTGAGAATATGCTGCATAGACTGCTTGCTGCTGCAGGCTTGAATACTGGGTTTGTCCAGCATGAGCTGTCATTGGCTGCACTGCTTGTGTGGAAAAAATGTGTGGATATAGCGGTGGTGAATATTGGCATATTCCTTTTGGACTGTAGCCGCTGCTTGTTATTACTGACCCAGTGTAATTGTTAAGTGATCCATCTCCTGTCGTTGTGGCATCTGCTGTCACCCTGAGCGTGCCATCACTGAGGTTGCGGCACCCCCTGTCTGGAGTAAAGTCTGGCTTACGTGAATCAGAGTCGGTGTTTGGTTGCTCCCCATCTGGAGTCTGGTCTTTTTTAACTGAGTCAGTGTTCGTTTGTTGATGCTCCCCGTCCGGAGTCTTAGCAGGTTCACTGGAGTCAGCTGAGATTTCTTGAAGCTGCACTTCTGGAGTCGGAACATGCAGGAATGCATTGACTAGTGGAGAGGTTCGAGCAATTGAGGGTGGAAGTAGTGTGGTGTCACCGTAGTCACCAGTGGTCTCACCGTGATCGTCGAGTGCCTCTGTACGCACTAGCTGAGGTCTGTCACTTTGCACCTTTTGCATGGGAAGTGGGATGCTATCGTCACGCGTCTCACATACCGTGGGTAGATCCTCAGTAGCTGATTCATTTTGATTCGGGCGCGTAGGGAAAAGGCGGACCGGGTGGAGATAGAAAGGCGAGTGGAGGAAATCCTGCAGGTGGAAAGGAGATATGCAGGGAGACGGGGCTGCTAAAGGAACATCAGAGGTTGCAGATGGAGTTTGGTCTATTATCTACGGGAAAGCGGTGGGGCAGTTGAGAAGGGTGAGAGGGGGTATATGAGTATGGGGAGAAGGCGAGCAGGATGCTAGTGCCACAGTTGAGGAAGCAGGAGGCGGCGAGGGAGATTGGGAAAGTGAAGAACATAGGTGGAAATACAGTCATGGACCCGGCAGGAGTGAAGGGGTGTTCAGGACTTCTATAGTAAATTGTACGAGTCGGAACCCCCATTCGGGGAGGAGGGGATGAGGCTGTTTCTGGAAAGGTTGGAGTTCCCGAAGGTGGAAGAGGAGTTGGTGGAGGGCCTGGGGGTCCCAATTGGGCTGGCAGATTTACTTTTATACATTTCAGACCCGCTGGGGGAGATTGGAGAGATTATGGGGATAATAGAGGAATTCGGCCGGTTTTCGGGATACAAATTGAATAGGGGTAAGAGTGAGGTTTTTGCGATCCAGGCGAGGGGGCAGGAGAAGAGATTGGGTGAGATGCCGTTCAAGGTTGTGGGAGGGAGCTCTCGGTATTTGTCTCTCCAAGTGTCGCGGGAGTGGGACCAGCTGCACAAGTTGAATTTGGGTCGGTTGGTGGAGCAGATGAGGCGGGACGTTCGGAGGTGGGAAGCGTTCCCGTTATCATTGGAGGGGCGGGTACAGACAGTGAAACTGACTGTCCTCCCGAGGTTTTGTTCGTCTTTCAGAGCCTTCCAATTTTTGTCCCCAAGGTGTTCTTTAAAAAAGTGACTGCGGTGATCTCGATATTTGTCTGGGCGGGTAAAAGCCCGTGGGCGAAGAGGGTGCTGCTGGAGCTGGGGGATGGGAGGGGAGTGGGGACTGGCTCTTTGGGGGGGGGGGGGGGCAAGCTAGCACAGTGGTTAGCACAATTGCTTCACAGCTCCATGCCCCAGGTTCGATTCCTGGCTTGGGTCACTGGCTGTGCACGTCCTCCCCGTGTGTGCGTGGGTTTCCTCCGGGTGCTCCGGTTTCCTCCCACAGTCCAAAGATGTGCAGGTTCGGTGAATTGGCCGTGATAAATTGCCCTTAGTGTCCAAAAAGGTTGGGTGGGGCTACTGTGTTACGGGGATGGGATGGAGGTGTGGGCTTAGGTAGGGTGCTCTTTCCAAGGGCCGGTGCAGACCCGATGGGCCGAATGGCCTCCTTCTGCACTGTAAATTCTATGATCCTTCCGAATTTTATAAATTATTCTTGGGCAGCGAATATTGTTTTGGTCAGGAAGTGGGTAGTGGGGGAGGGGTCGGTTTTGGGGCGGGTGGAGGCAGCTTCATGTAAAGACACAAATTTGGGGGTACTGTTATTGGTATCTCTGCTATTCTCGTCGGCCAGGTACTCCACAAGCCCAGTAGTAGTGGCAGCCCTGAGGGTGTGGGGACAGTGGAGGCAGTATATGGGGTTGGAGGGGGCGTCAGTGTGGGCACCGATATGTGACAACCATCGGTTGCCTTGTGTACCTGTCATTTGAGGACCTGCTGTACTGGGCATGCCGTTGAAGACTCCCACTAAGCAGGGGAACAGTACAACATATCTGCCCGATCATGGCGCATCTGGCACCGTGGGGGTATGGGGGAGGACACCCAATTGTCAAGCTGATGGTTGCCCTGAACCTTTATACCATGGGGTCATTCCAGGCGCTGAGTGGGGACCTGTCCGGGATCTCACAGAGCTCAGTGCACAGGTGCATCCGCGCTGTCACGGAAGCCCGATATGCCCTGTCGGCACAATACATCCATTTCAATGTGGACCAAGCCCACCAGGATGCCCGGGCAGCAGGGTTTGCCGCCATCGGCGAGATGCCCTATGTCCAGGGGCTGATCGACGGGATGCATGTGTCCCGCTGGGCACCAGCCCATGGTGGGCCACTGTACACAAACTGAAAGGGGTTCCACTCGATGAACGTGCAGATGGTGTGTGACCATCAGGTGCACACCATGCACATCTGCGCCCGATACCCGGGCAGTGTGCATGACGCCTAAATCTCGACATACCCGGTGGTTCCTGACCACTTCAAGGCACACTTCAGTTGAGGGGTTGGCTCTTGGGCGACAGGGGTTATCCACTGCGGTCGTGGCTGATGACGCCTATCCAGAGGCCACAGACTGACGCGGAGACCCGCTACAGCAACGCCCATGCCGCGACCAGAGGCGTGATGGAGCGGTGCTTCGGCATCATGAAGATGTGGTTCAAGTGCCTGCAATGCTCTGGAGGGGTCTTCCAGTATAGCGCTAGGAGAGTGCCCCACAATATCGCGCAGAGAGGGGTGACGTGCTGGAGGAAGAGGATGAAAGCCAGGTCTCAACCGACAAGGAGGATGCGGAGGAGGGTGAGGATAGGCAGTACATGGGGCCCAGGCAGGCACTGAAGGCTGCTCTAATCACCTCGGGTTCACCGACTAGGGGGCCTGGCCTTGGCATGGGCACCCCTTCCCACGACCCCTCCCCCGACCAACCCTCTCTGCGCAACTCCACCCCACTTGCAACCTCTCCGTGAATCCTACCTGCATAATTGCAGGGTGTGGGCCCTGGGTTGACGGTAAAAGCGGGTGTGGACCATGGGATGGAGGATGATGACGACCTGCTCTGCGATAAGCTCTGGTGCTCCGCATTGTTTGACAATGTCTGACTCCTGTCCACGGTAGCATTTTCCACCATCCATCTGGGTGATCCCTGCATGCGAGCTGGCCATTCCATCACACGGTCCCACTGAACGCTTGAGGGGTGAGGGGGGGGGGGTTGGGGGGGGGGGGGGGGGGGTTGGGGGGGGGGGCGAGGCATGTTGATGGGGCACCGGAGCAGTGAGCGCTAGCTGAACTGGAGTCCCTGGCCCAAGCCCATCCCTACCACCCCACTCGATCCCCAGCACCCCCTCTGCATCAAGCCCAGCCCATCCCTCACAGAGCACCGAGGCAAGTTGAAACATTGTGAACATGTGTTTATTGTGAAATGGTGAACATATATTTGTGGTAGTATGTATTGGGGGTCATGTGGGACTGGAAGCCCTAATGTCATTGGCTGACAGATCCCGGGTCCTGGTTGGCCGTTGACCTCTAACTCCGCCCTGAAGGCGGAGTATAAGAAGCTGGAGTCCTCCCCCGCAGGCCATTCTACTATCGAGCTGCGGGGGTACAGACACGCTTAATAAAGCCTCATCGACTTCACTCTATTCGTCTCACGGAGTCTTTGTGCGCTACAATTTATTAAGCGTGCCTAAAAAAAAGGACTATGGAGCTCAGGATCATTCCGGAATGCCTGAGGATCAGCCCCCACGCAGTGAACGCGGCAGCAGCCTTCAAGCACTGGCAGACTTGTTTCGAGGCCTACCTCAGAACGGCCACCGGCCGGGTCACAGAAGACCAAAAACTACAGGTCCTGCACTCGAGGGTGAGCACGGAGATCTTCTCCCTCATCGAAGACTCGGAGGATTTCCAGACGGCGTTCGCAGCACTGAATAGTCTCTATGTCCGCCCAGTTAACCAAATCTACGCTCGCTACCAGCTCGCGACGAGACGACAAGGTCCCGGAGAATCGATGGACGAATTCTACGCCGCGCTGCTGATTTTGGGATGAGCCTGCTGCTGCCCTTCGGTGAACGCAAATGAACACACGGACATGTTAATGCGCGATGCTTTTTTGGCAGGTATGAATTCCTCCCAAATCCGCCAAAGACTTCTAGAAAGAGAGTCGCTAGGACTCTCAGAGGCCCGGGCCCTAGCAGCCTCCCTAGACGTGGCCGCGCGTAATACCCGCGCCTACGGCCCCGACCGCGCGGCAGCCCATTGGGCTCCGTACGTACCCGTCGCGACAAACCCACCCCCCCCCCCCCCCCCCGGACACCCCACAGGCTTGCGCGGTCCAAACGCCAAGTCGCACCGGGGGCGCCCGCTGCTATTTCTGCGGCCAGGCGAAACACCCCCGGCAGCGCTGCCCGGCCCGCGCAGCGATCTGCAAGAGCTGCGGAAAAAAGGGCCATTTCGCGGTTGTGTGCCGGTCCCGCGAGGTCGCCGCTGTCCCGGGAGAACAGGGAGCCCTGCAAGCCGTTTACGCTCCCCACCCGCTGGCGCAGCCGCTCTGGGTCCCGACCACCGCGGTCCCGGGAGAACAGGAAGCCCTGCACGCCGCTTACGCTCCCCAACACCCCCCCCCCCCCCCGCACCCCATATATGACCCGCCGGCGCTACCACTTTGGGTCCCGACCACCACTCCCCACGGAGAAGAGGGAGTTCTGGCCGTCTCTAACGCACCCCTAACCCCCCCCCCCCCCCGCGCTCCACGTCTGACCCGCCGGCGCTACCAACTTGGGTCCCGACCACCGCTGTCCCCGGAGAGGAGGGAGCCCCGCGCGGTCCTAACGCTCCCCAACCCCCCCAGCGCCCCATGTGCGACCTGCAGACGCCGCCATTTTGGGTCCCGGCCACCACGAGGGGAGGAAGGGCGCTGCCATCTTGGACCACCCCAAACCTCTACGACGCGTGGGGGTGGCCATTTTGTCCACCCCCGCCGCCATCATGTGACCCCCCAGCCACGTGCGATGTATGGGGGCAGCCATTTTGTTCATCCCCGACGCCATCTTGGACGGCAACAACGGACCCCACTCCACTACTACAACCACGTCTCGCTTCAATTACGCTCGATCAAGCTCGGCCCCGGACACTCCAGACGACAACGACAACGGTGCTAATAAACGGCCACGAGACACCATGCCTAGTCGACTCCAGGAGCACGGAGAGCTTTATCCACCTCGACACGGTAAGACGCTGTTCCTTGACCACCTATCCCAGCGCACAAAAGATTTCCCTAGCTGCAGGATCCCACTCCGTACAGATCCAAGGATTCTGCATAGTTACCCTAACGGTGCAGGGGAGGGAGTTCAAAAACTACAAACTAAACGTCCTTCCCCAACTCTGCGCCCCCACCTTACTGGGATTAGATTTCCAATGCAATCTACAGAGCCTTACGTTCAAATTCGGCGGCCCAGTACCCCCACTCACTATCTGCAGCCTCGCAACCCTCAAGGTGCAACCCCCGTCCTTGTTTGCGAACCTCACCCCGGATTGCAAACCCGTCGCCACTAGGAGCAGACGGTACAGCGCCCAGGACCAGACCTTCATTCGGTCCGAAGTCCAGCGGCTACTAAAGGTGGGCATAATCCAGGCCAGCAATAGTCCCTGGAGAGCGCAGGTGGTAGTAGTGAAGACAGGGGAGAAACAAAGGATGGTCATAGACTATAGCCAGACCATCAATAGGTACACACAACTAGACGCGTACCCTCTCCCCCGCATATCCGACATGGTCAATCGGATTACCCAATATAAAGTCTTCTCCACCGTGGACCTCAAGTCCGCCTACCACCAGCTCCCCATCCGCCCAAGTGACCGCAAGTACACAGCCTTCGAGGCAGACGGGCGATTATACCATTTCCTAAGGGTCCCATTTGGCGTCACAAACGGGGTCTCGGTCTTCCAACGGGAGATGGACCGAATGGTTGATCAACATGGGTTGCGGGCCACGTTCCCGTATCTCGACAATGTAACCATCTGCGGCCACGACCAGCAGGACCACGACGCCAACCTCCAAAAATTCCTCCAGACCGCCAAAGCCTTGAACCTCACGTACAACGAGGACAAGTGCGTTTTTAGCACCAATCGGCTAGCCATTCTGGGCTACGTAGTGCGCAATGGGATAATAGGCCCCGACCCCGAACGTATGCGCACCCTCATGGAATTCCCCCTCCCGCACTGCCCAAAAGCCCTGAAACGCTGCCTGGGGTTCTTTTCATACTACGCCCAGTAGGTCCCCCAGTATGCAGACAAGGCCCGCCCCCTAATACAGACCACGACCTTCCCTCTGTCGACAGAGGCTTGCCAGGCCTTCAGCCGCATCAAAGCGGATATCGCAAAGGCCACGATGCGCGCCATCGACGAGTCCCTCCCCTTCCAGGTCGAGAGCGACGCCTCCGACGTAGCTCTAGCGGCCACCCTTAACCAAGCGGGCAGACCCGTGGCCTTTTTCTCCCGGACCCTCCACGCCTCAGAAATCTGCCACTCCTCAGTGGAAAAGGAAGCCCAAGCCATAGTGGAAGCTGTGCGACATTGGAGGCATTACCTGGCCGGCAGGAGATTCACTCTCCTCACTGACCAACGGTCGGTAGCCTTCATGTTCGATAATGCACTGCGGGGCAAAATCAAAAACGACAAGATCTTAAGGTGGAGGATCAAGCTCTCCACCTTCAACTACGAGATCTTGTATCGTCCCGGAAAGCTGAACGAGCCGTTCGATGCCCTATCCCGCGGCACATGTGCCAACGCACAAATTAACCGCCTCCAAACCCTCCACGAGGACCTCTGCCACCCGGGGGTCACTCGGTTTTTCCACTTCATCAAGTCCCGCAATCTCCCATTCTCTTTAGAGGAGGTCCGTACAGTCACAAGGGACTGCCACATCTGCGCGGAATGCAAACCGCATTTTTTCAGGCCGGATGGTGCGCACCTGATTAAGGCTTCCCGCCTCTTTGAACGCCTTAGTCTGGATTTCAAAGGGCCCCTCCCCTCCACCGACCGCAACACATATTTTCTTAATGTGGTGGACGAATACTCCCGCTTCCCATTCGCTATTCCCTGCTCTGACATGACCGCGGCCACAGTCATTAAAGCCCTGAACACCATCTTCACACTGTTCGGTTGCCCCGCATATGTCCACAGCGACAGGGGGTCCTCTTTCATGAGTGACGAGCTGCGCCAGTTCCTGCTCAGCAAGGGCATAGCCTCAAGCAGGACGACCAGCTACAACCCCCGGGGGAACGGGCAAGTAGAGAGGGAGAACGGCACGGTCTGGAAGACCGTCCTACTGGCCCTACGGTCCAGGGACCTCCCAGTTTCACGGTGGCAGGAGGTCCTCCCGGACGCTCTCCACTCCATCCGGTCGCTATTATGTACGAGCACTAATCAAATGCCTCATGAGCGTCTCCTTGTCTTCCCTAGGAGGTCCTCCTCTGGAACGTCGTTGCCGACCTGGCTGGCGGCCCCAGGACCCATCTTGCTCCGAAAGCATGTGCGGGCACATAAGGCGGACCCGTTGGTCGAAAGGGTTCACCTCCTACACGCGAACCCGCAGTACGCTTACGTGGAGTACCCCGATGGCCGACAGGACACGGTCTCCCTACGGGATCTGGCGCCCGCCGGCAACACACACACCCCCCCGACACCATTCACCCAACCCCCCCCCCTTCCTGCCACCGCCGCACCCCGCGACCGCCCCCTTCCCAGGAGGATCGGTTCCCCTCCCCTCAGGCCCGACCAAGAATAAAGCCCAAGCTGAAACCGTAAGGCTCCTGGAGACGACAACACCGGTACAAGCACCACCACCACCACCGGGGCCGAGGCGATCGACACGGACGACCAGACCGCAGGACCGACTCGTGGCGTCGATCTAAATCAAAATATGGACTTTTCACAAGAACATTTTGCTTTTCTCCCTGTACCTTCTGTAAATAGTTGAAACAGGACAAAATTGTACAATACTGTATTGCCATATGAACGTTTTTTTCCTCCAAGGACCAGCCCTGTAAACCCTTACCACCATACGAAGCATCACCCCGCCGGGTTCATTTTTGACAAGGGGTGAATGTGGTAGTATGTATTGGGGGTCATGTGGGACTGGAAGCCCTAATGTAATTGGCTGACAGATCCCGGGTCCTGGTTGGCCGTTGACCTCTAGCTCCGCCCTGAAGGCGGAGTATAAGAAGCCGGAGTCCTCCCCCGCAGGCCATTCTACTATCGAGCTGCGGGGGAACAGACACGCTTAATAAAGCCTCATCGACTTCACTCTATTCGTCTCACGGAGTCTTTGTGCGCTACAATATTTGTACAGGTTAGTGCCCTAGCCCCTAACGCAATACCGTGTGCTGCACCATGCCAACTGAACTTGTGTCTATTTTTCTGGCCTTACAGGACCTAATGCTGCGAATAGGTGGACCCCCAGTCTGGACAGCAGGAGAGGAGGCGGCCTGCTGTGATTCCCACCCTGTGACCTGGGTCCGCGTTGGCAGCTGTCTTCTGGGCGACCGGGCCTGAATGGGCCCGGCTGCTGCTTGGGTATCCTAGATGGCGTGGTGCTGCCCCGTCTGCCTGCTGTCCATCAGATGCATCAGGTACAGGAAGGGGGGGGTGGGTAGTAGGAGGCGCTGTGGTGTTCTGGCCCCACCCCTGCGGGAATCACCGGCACAGAACCCATCACCTCCTCCTCCCTCGGTGGGCCCGCTGGCCCCTGGGCCACTCCTTGTGACAGGGGTGCGTGCGGGGCTAACCCCTGGAGGCCTGCTCCCGTTTCAACCAGGGTCTCGGTGCACATGGCCATGGAGCACAGGGAGTGGACCACTTGCCCCTGTGACTGTGCCAGATCACCCAGCGACTGTGCCACCACCCTCTGGGTCTGTGCTCCATCAGGCAGTGACTGTGCCACCTCCCTCTCGGTCTGTGCCACATCAGCTACTGACTGTGCCACCTTCCTCTGTGCCTGGCTAAGGCCAGCACCTGGGCATTGCTGCCGGCGCACTCAGCCATGACCTGCTGTGACTGGGTCATACTGTGGAGCCCTGCTGCAATGTCCAGGTGGCCCTGGTTAAATGGCTGCCTGTAACAGGGGAACCACCGGACCTGCGGCACCGCAGCGGGAAGTGGACCTGGTTGATGGGCCCGGAGGATGGCATCGGGCATCGGGTGAGCAAGTGAGACCCTGCTGAGTTGTGGTTCCCCATGGCACGTGAGTCGCCACAGCCCCCCTTCCCCCCCGCCCCCCCCACACACACACCACCTGCACATCCACCCCTAACCCGGGATCTAATCATGTATCATGTCTTGAATCTTGCAGGATCTCCCGGCAATGAGGCGGACCCTTCTGCTGTCCTCCACCCCTTATTCCAAACGAAACCCCAATCGCAAGCGGATAGCAGCGAAGAAGAGGACATGGACAGCGACGTGAGCCCTCGAACCCCAGCCCGAGGCACCCTGGAGCACCAGTCCGGGGTTGACACTGACTTCCCAACACCCTCCACCATCCCAGAGACACTCACCTCGGTTGGGCATGTTAGTGAACAGGCTCCTGGGGCAATATCTGGAGCGCACCACGCACATCATAGAATCATAGAATTTACAGTGCAGAAGGAGGCCATTCAGCCCATTGAGTCTGCACCAGACTTTACAAAGTGCAACCCACTCAAGCCCACGTATCTACCCTATCCCCGCAACCCAGCAACCCCCACTTGACCTTTTTGGACACTAAGGGCAATTTATCATGGCCAATCCACCTAACCCGCACATCCTTGGACTGTGGGAAGAAACCGGAGCACCCGGAGGAAATCCACGCACACACAGGGAGAACATGCAGACTCCGCACAGACATCGACCCAGCCGGGAATCGAACCTGGGACCCTGGAGCTGTGAAGCAATTGTGCTAACCACTATGCTATGTGCTACGCACATGTGCTGTGGTACATCAGGAACCCCTGAGCGGGTGGACGGTGGGAGGGTGGCCCGACCCCAGGGACTAGCTGCCATCCGGAGAGGTTTCGGGCTTGTGGAAATAGCGGTCCCATCGATAGTAGAGCTGCAGTCACAGAACCAGGGAATGTATGATGGGGTGCCGATCATGCGTGATGCCCAGCCAATACCGCACGGATGGTGTCGACGGTGGACGCCTTGAGGGCGAAGTTCGCCTTGAGGACGAAGGTATCGGCCATGCGTCAGGATGCCCAAGGCCTGGGGCACTCTGTGCTGGCAGTGGCCAAGGCCCAGGGTTTGCCTCTCCTGGTGGGGGGAGGGAGGCAGAAAATGCTAGGTTTTATTGGTCAGAATATTGATTACAGGAGTTGGGACGTCTTGTTGAAGTTGTACAAGACATTGGTAAGACCACACATGGAATATTGTGTTCAGTTCTGGTCACCGTATTATAGGAAGAATATTGTTAAACTGGAAAGAGTGCAGATGAGATTTATGTGGATGCTGCCAGGACTTGATGGTCTGCGTTATAAGGAGAGGCTGGATAGGCTGGGGCTTTCTTCCCTGAAGCACAGGAGGCTTAGGGATGATCGTAGAGAGGTCTATAAAATAATGAGGAGCATAAATAAGGTAGATAGTCAACATCTTTTCCCAAAGGTAGAGAAATCTAGAACTAGAGGGCATAGGTTTAAGGTGAGAGGGGAGAGATACAAAAGAGACCAGAGCAGAGGGGAAGTTGTTTCACTCAGAGGATGGTGAGCATCTGAAATGAGCTGCCAGAGGCAGTGGTAGAGGCGTGTACGATTTTTGCAGCACAAGAGTCGGTAGCTGGTGGCCTTCGTGGTCAGGGCATCTTACCATGGCAGACGGAGTGGATGCTGGCATGTCATAGAGTCATAGATGTTTACAGCCCAGTTTCTCCATGCTGCCCAATTTCTATCAATAAGCTAGTCCCACTTGCCCGCATTTGGCCCATAGCCTTCTATGCCCACGCTGCCCATGTAACTGTCCAACTGCTTTTTAAAAGACAAAATGTATCTATCTTGATGCGCTTTAATACCTCCAGCACCTCCTTCTCTGTAATATGTACACTGCTCAAGACATCACTTTTTATTTCCCCCCTTTCCCTAACATCCGTGCCTTTCTCAACAGTAAATACTGATGAGAAATATTCATTTAGGACCTCTCCCATCCCTTGTGGATCTGCACATAGATGACCTTGTTTATCCTTAAGAGGCCCGACCGTCTCCCTAGTCACCCTTTTACCCTTTTGTGTATCTGTAAAAAGTCTTTGGATTTTCCTTTGCCTTATCTGCCAAGACAATCTCATGTCTACTTTTTGCCCTCTTGATTTCTTTCTCAACTCTACTCCGACAAGCCCTATACTCTGAAAGGAATCCATTTGATCCCAACTGCCTATGCATGTCATATGCTTCCTTCTTCCTTTTGACCATGGCCTCAGGATCCCGAGTCATCCAGGGTTCCCTCCTTCTCGCAGCCTTACCCTTCACTCTAAGAGGAATGTGCTCACCCTGAATCCTAGTTAACACCTTTTTGAAAGACTCCCACTTATCAGCTGTCTGTCCCTTTGCCTGCAAATAGACACCCCCAATCAACTTTTGAAAGTTCCCGCCTAATACCCTCGAAATTGGCCTTGCCCCAATTTAGAATTTTAACTTTTGGGCCAGAGCTATCATTCTCCATAGCTATCTTAAAACTAATGGAATTATGGTCACTGGTCCAAAATGATCCCTCACTAACACTTCCGTCACCTGCCCTTCCTTATTCTCCAAGAGGAGGTCAGGTTTTGCCCCCTCTCTGGTCGGGCCATCCACATATTGAATGAAGAAATCTTCCTGAATACACTTGACAAATTTCTTTCCATCCAAACCCCTAGTGCTATGGCTGTCCCAGTTAATATTGGGAAAGTTAAAGTACCCAACTATTACCACCCTATTTTTCCGGCAGCTATCTGTAATCTCTTTACATATTTGCTCCTCAATATCCCGCTGACTATAGTACAGTCCTATCAAAGTGATCTCGCCCTTCTTATTTTTCAGGTCTACCCATGTGGACTCAGTGGGCGAACCCTCGGATTTATCCACTCTCTGTACTGCTGTCATACTGTCCCTAATCAAATCAGGTGTAGACCGTTAAATTTGTAATGGTCCCACCTCTCCCAGAACCGGTTCCAATGTCCCAAAAATCTGAATCCCTCTCTCCTGCACCATCTTTCAAGCCATTCATTCATCCTGCCTCTCCTGTCATTCCTACTCTGACTAGCACGTGGCACTGGTAGCAATCCCGAGATTACTACCTTTGAGGTCCTATTTTTAGTTTAGCTCCTAACTCCCTAAATTCAGCATATAGGACCTCATCCTCTTTTTTACCTATATCGTTGGTGGCTATATGCACCACGACAGCTGGCTGTTCAACCTCCCTCTTTAAAATGTCCTGCAGCCGCTCTGACACATCCAGGACTCTTGCACCCGGGAGTCAACATACCTTCCTGGAGTCTCGTTTGTGTCCGCAGAAACGCCTCTCTACTCCCCTTACAATCGAATCCCCTATCACTATAGCTGTACCGCTCATTATTCCTGCCCTCCTGCACAGCAGAGCCAGCCACGGTGCCTTTAACTTGGCTACTGCTGCCTTACCCGGTGAGCCATCTCCTTCAACACTATCCAAAACAGTATACCTGTTTTGGAGGGAGATGACCACAGGGGACCGCTGCACTGCCTTCCTACTCTTCCTCTGTCTGATGGTCACCCATTTCCTATCCCTCTCAGTACTCTTTATCGGCGGTGTGACAAACTTGCTAAACGTGCTATCCACGACTTACTCAGCATCATGGATGCTCTAAAGTGAGTCCATCCGCAGCTTCAGAGCCATCAAGCGGTCTAACGGGAGCTGCAGCTGGACACACTTTTTGCATGTGAAGGAGCCAAGGACAGTGGTGGATGTGTCCCTGAACTCCAATGTCGCACAACAAATGTGGCACAGGATGGGGAGTGCTTGCCCTCCTGGTGGGAGGGGTGGTGTGGCGACGGGGTTCGTGCGAGGGGCACAGGGCTGCTACTCACCCTGGCCGCCCTGAGGCGGTCGTGCGGCACTGCTGTCCGGTCCTGGAAGTGGGGCCCTTGGCGCTCACGCCATCTGCCCAGGCTCTGTATACGGCGGCGCTTGGCAACCTCCTTCCCATCCTGGGGTACAGAGTAGCGCGCCTCTCTTCCACGACCCCAGTAGGGTCTTCAGCTCTGCATCTATGAACTGGGGTGCCGCTCTCCGTGCTGCCATCTTTTAAGCTGGGATGACTGTGTGTGGGGATTGGGCGCTAATATGCGACTGCAGCTTGTCAGCCTCTTGAATGTCACTCCCAAATCTGGCGAATCCGACACCGTTCTTCATTGGAATTGGTCGTGTTCTATGTGGCGCCGGTGCTAGCCCATTAACAGTTGTTGAATTGCTCTGGGAGCCAACTTTGTTGTGTAGAAATTCACCGATTCTGTCCTGGTGTCAACACTTAGGGCACGATTCTCAGGCGTTGTTGCAGTCTCACTCGAGTGAAACGAGGCTGGTGAATAGCGGGAAAGGTTGAAAGCGAGAACCGCGCCAGACGCCAGTTTACAATGCAACTGGCCTGCTCCCAGAGGTGAAATGTCATCTTGTCGTAGCGTGGCAAGAAACAAATTGTCACCACTTAAGCCTTATTTCCATACAATTAATGGGAGAGATCCCATATCCAACAGCCTCCCATGATTCATTGGCTTCCCCAGCAAGTGATCACGCTGGCGCCGAGTAGTACTCCTTTTAAAAAATGTGAACCTGGCAGAAGGGCTTCTGCGGGAGCCGAGGTGGTGAGTAGCCATCTTTGCTCACAGGCAAAGAGCCCGGGGGCACTGGGCTTGCCGTCCCAGTGCTTGGCGATGGGGTTGGACCGTCGGTTGGAGGGGGGGGGCACCCTCTGCAGGGGTGGGCCGCCATGCAATTGGGGAGGGAGGGAGGTACTGTGGGGCCGCAACCGCAGGTGGCTCCCACTTGCAAACCCCTGGATCGTGTGTACCCGTTCCGGGGGCAACCCTAGCCCATGCCCGTCTGCCCCGCCGACCACCCATAACTCACACCGACTTCTCTGGTCATGCGGCTGAAGGCTATTGCTGATACGGAATTGGCAATTGTGATTAAGTGAGCACTTCACACAACCCACATGGATTCCCGTGGGTGTGCGGGCCATGTAGCATGCGGGAGTCTTGCCTAACATCCCAATCACACCTTGATGCATGGACACTGTACTTGAACACTGCGGGAGATAACACCACACAGCAGCAGCTGAAATTCGAACATCCAGGGGATGGAGCTTGCTCCAGAGACATGTCCACAGCCGGAGGGTCGGTGAATGCTACGGGGAGGGGAAGGATTTTCGGAGAGATGGGCCAACGATTTTGAGATCCAGCCACATTGCAGAAGAAAATGACAGAAGCGTCATACTGCTGTGGTCAAGGGTTTTTAAATGTGTCGCAGGTGTCCATCAATGCCCCACTCTCCTGATGGGGGTACTCCACGCTCCACATCTCCTCGCACTACCCACCCCCTTCCTAGCCCCCCCTCGACCCATCCCCCCTCCGTCGGTGCTCTCAGTGATCCTCAAAGCGTTTAACCTTCCTTGCGCTCCTGCTATGTCTAGGTGTTTCCCCAGGATGCACATCTGAGGTGGAGGCAGCCAGCTGCTTACCACGTTCCGTGGTCTTCGATGCCCCTGACAGGCATCCTCTGGGGCCGAAGGACCCTGGTACACATGTTGATGGCATATACACAGCCGTGCCACCTTGTCCTGTGTGCTGACTTCGAGACACGGCCTCATCAGAGGAATGGAACTCAGGGGTGCTCATGGCCACCATCCCCACTCCATGGGATGGGTCCGGGTTGGCACTCTCCTACTCACTGCCCATGGAGGCCTGGGTTCACCTCGGGGGGATCATAAACCAGTTGCAATTCACCTCCGGCAGGAGAACTAGTCTCCCAAACGGAAAATCTCGCCCATTATCTCCCGATGCAAATGTGAATAAAATTTGGGAGGCAAAAATGAATGATGAGGGAATCCAAAATGAATATCTGAAGAAGTTACAAAATAACTCTAAACGATATTGAGGAAGTAACTCTAACCCTTTCTCAAATGGATGCTTTTTTGCCCTCCGTGAATGTGTGTAATGTGTGCAATTGACAACAAGAGAATCAGTGCGTAAGATCTTTTGACTATTCCTGCTCTGCAACATTTAGTCTGCACCAGTTCATGAGACATGGGTGACACATAATGTGACAAATAAACTGGCATCGACATAACTGTTTGCCTGCTTTTTAATTTCAGAGATACTACTTTGAAAGTCTGCCAAACATACTGGCTCTGCAGCTGAAAAGATTTGAGTTTGACTATTACAAGATGTGTTTCACAAAGCTGCATGACTTTGTAGAGATTCCATTGAAGTTACAATTTCAGAAGGTACATATTTATTTTGCTTCTCTATTTTTAAAAAATATTTTCACTTTTTTTTTGAATCTTGGATTAGGAACAATGAGAAAATGGAATGAAGCCTGTGCCAATGTCAAAATTAAGGCACAATTAGTGCCTCCCTGTTATTTTAAGAAATTATTGGATTTGCAAATGAATTAAAGTTGCTAGAAAGTTCTATCTGGTAATTTGCCGTGTAAGTGTACTATTAACTTTAATTGTTACAGCCTTGGTTCAAACATGGACAAAAGAGGTGAACTCCAGAGGTAAAATGAGTGAGATTGCACTTGACATCAAGGCAGCATTTGATTCAGTATAGCATCAAAGAGCCCTAGCTAAACTGGAGCCAATGGAAATCAGGGGGAACTCTCCACCGTTTGGAGTCATACCTAGCACAAATTGATGGTTATGGTTGTTGGAGGTCAGTCATCTCAGTCCCAGGACATCACTGCAGGAGATCCTCAGAGTAGTGTCCTAGGCCCAACCATCTTTAGCTGCTCCATCAATGACCTCCCTTCCATCATAAGATCAGATGTGGGAATGTTCCTGATGATTGCACAATGTTCAGCACAATTCGCGACTCCTCAGATAATGAAGCAGTCCACGTACAAATGCAGTAAGACCTGGACAATGTTCAGGTTTGGACTGACAAGTGACATTCGCGTCACACAAGTGCCAGGCAATGACCATCTCCAATAAGAGAGAATCAAACCATCGGCCCTTAACATTCAATGGCATTTAAATCATTGTGTCCCCATTGTTGTAGGTGTGGGGCCCAGGGCAGACGCATATGCAATATATGTATGCGTGTTGAATGCATATCCACGGACAATCTATAGACACACACTAATCACAAATACACTATAAGTATACACACTTACTGACACACATACCACAATACACACTAACAATCCAAGCTCATGGACTTGACCATTTGTGAAATGTGTTAATTCCCACAGACATACATGGGAATGGCTTACGCAGCGAGATATCCCTTATCAACAGCTGCCTCTGAGGAATGCTGCTTGTAGCACAAAACCCAAGGACAGTCAATAAATGGGATCTCTACCTGTTGTGGAGCAGACCACGCAGCTCCACACTGCCTGGCAACCAATAATTGTTATTAAATTTTATCCAGCCAACATGGGCTGTGTAAATGTTTCCATGACTGTATAAACGTTAATGATTTCCAATGCTCGGCGGACAGGCGCTTGGTATTCCCAGTGGATTGCTCCCTGCCAACATAATAAACCGCTTGATGTTGAAGTGTACCCAAATGACTAGTGATTCTTCTAGATTCATTCTCGCTAACACTAACAACATCTTGGAGGTTACCATTGACCAGAAACTAAGCTGGAGTAGCCATATAAATACTGTGGCTACAAAAGCACGTCAGAGGCTAGGGATTATATGTTGGATAACTCACCTCCTGACTCCCCAAAGCCTGTCCACCATCAACAAGGCATTAGTCAGGAGTGAAATGGAATACGCCCCAGTTGCCTGGATGAGTGCAGCTCCAACAACACTCAAGAGGTTCAGCACCATCCAGGACAACACAGCCCACTTGATTGGCACCCCTTCCACAAATATTCACCCCCTCCACCACCGACGCACAGGAGCAGCAGTGTGTACCTTCTACAAGATGCAATGCAGGAATTCACCAAGGCTCTTTAGGCAGCACCTTCCAAACCCACTATCACTACCATCTAGAAGGACAAGGACAACAGATACATGGGAACACCTGGAGGTTCATGCCGGTGTGCCAGCGGAAGGATGCAAATAGTTGCAAATGGGTCCTAAGAAGTCGATCCAAGGGCCACCCTCCCCGTTCCCCCCCCCCCCCTTCACAATGCCAGACCTGCCCACCCGAGATAATGCCAGACTGCCCCCAAGGCCCCCTAACTAAAAAGACAACCCACAGAGACACCCTTTCGAAACCCCCTAAATACGAGTATACCCCGAGACTCCGTAAGTAAGGGGATCCCCGCACAGAGACTCCCTAAGTAGGGGAACCCCACCCCACAGAGACACCTAAATAGGAGGATCCCCACAGAGACCCCCTAAATAGGGGGACCGCCACAGAGAACCTCCCCCCCCCCCCTCTGCAGAGAGACCTCCTAATTAGTCCCCTTAAATAGGGAGATCCCCCACAGAGACCCCCCTTTTCGGGGATGTTTGGGAGAGGGTGGGTCGGGTCATCCCCATACTTAAAGGATTCCAAGGATATAGGTCTGCTTTGCGATGCGAGGGATGGTGAGGGGCTGCTTTGCAATGCGTGTTGGTGGGGGGGGGGGGGGGTTAACCAGCTGCGGGACCTCGCTATCAGGCCACTCGTTCAATATGGCAACCCGATCGTGGGATTCCTCGGGAATCCCTCATCTTGCATAAATTTGCTTGGCAAGGGATGGTGTATTGCTTCTTGATCTGCGCTCCCAGTGGAAGCTTAAATCAGTTCAATTCACCTCCGGCAGGAGGAACATTGGGCGGGATTCTCTGTTGCCCGCCGTCAATATCATAATTGGTGATTGGGCGGAGAATATCTTCCGATGCTCAAATCAGGGGCGACGCCCAAATCAGGGGCGACGGCTAGGGGGACACTATCTGGCAGGTCGGATCAGCGCGCGGCCAGCGTCATGCTGTACGGTGCAACTGCTGCAGGTCATCGCGTGTGCATGTACGGCCACGGACCCGGCCATTCTCCGGCCGCTTTGGGCACGGGCTGCCGGGAGTTTTACCCGGCGAGGCTGCTGTCCCCTCACCGGTCCAAGAATCGGTAAGGGTTCGGCGATGGTTTTGTCATCGTAAAACGTCACAGTTCCCAAGCCGGCGTCGGCACTTAGCCGCTGAAACAGAGAATCCAGTCCATAGTCCCCCAAATGGAGAATACCAACCAATATAATTTATACGTTATTGACACTCCAGGGATCCTTCACAACCCAAAACAATACACCATTAGTCAGCCAACTGTAAACAAGTCCTTAATCACAACTCCTTAATCACAGTTTTAGCAGATATACTCTCTGTGTGTATCTTAACCCAGGTTTTTAACAACATTACTGCAACAAATATGAAATATAACAATTTCTTACATTCATCAGAGCTGTGCTATTAAAAATTGGTAGGGCAAACTAGATTTATAAAACTGTTTCAACTTAGTATTTTTTCACAGATTAATAACGCTAATAAAACCGAGTGGCGTCTGATCCCTGTGGTAAGAATTCTTCACTTTCAAAAATGATATGTGTTGCAATTTATCTCTTGCTTTGACAATCTGGGGATTGGTTTGGCATTTGCAGGGAAATCTCACAATTCTAGGTAGATTATACCAATATTAAGGGCAGCTTTGTGATGTTACTACCTTTCAGAGTATGAATATATGGTGCTACACGGTGGAGGAATGCTGACTTGATTCTATCTTTGTTACAGCCAGACTGAAAATCTGTTGGCTCAGTAGTCAGTTATCGGCATTGTCATAAGTTGAATATAAACAGTACTTTCATATGAGGAGAGATTGGGTTGACTGGGCCTGTATTCACTGGAGGGGCAGCATGGTGGCACAATGCGTCGCACTGCTGCCTCACAGTTCAATTACGGCCTCGGGTGACAGTCTGTGTGGATTTTGCACTTTATCCACACGTCTGCATGGGTTTCCTCTGGGTGCTCTGCACTTGCCTGGATGAGTGCAGCTCCAACAACACTCAATAAGCTCAACACCATCCAAGGCAAAGCAGTCCATTTGGTTGGCACCCCAACAACCTCCACTCCCTCCACCACTGATGCACAGTCGCAAGTTGCAGTGTGTGCCGTCTACATGATGCACTGCTACGACTCACCAAGGCACCTTTGATAGAACCTTCCAAACCTACGACCAGAATCATCTAGAAAGACCAGGGCAGTAGATTCATGGGAACACCACCCCCTCCAAGTCACACAACATCCTGACTTGGAAATATATCACTGTTCCTTCACTGTTGCTGGATTTAAAAGCTGGAACTCCCTCTGTGGTGCACATATGTACATGGACTGCAACAGTTCAAGAAGGCAGCTTACCACCTATTTCATTAGGACAATTAGGGCTGGGTAATAAATATTAGCCAAGTGATGTTCACATTCCATAAAATAATTTTTTCAATGACCTATAATTCTATGTCCCCTCTCATGAGTTTTCATTGCCCTAGAAACCTTTCCAACATCATATGGAAATATTACATCTACTGTTATATTACATTTACTGATTTTGTTTAATGTACCCTTCTGGTTATATCCTCAAAAACCCAAACAAATTTTACAACATTATTTCTCTTCTGTAAAACCATATTGCCTGTATGATCATAGAATCGTTACTGCACAGAGTGAGGCCATTTAGCCCTTTGCATCCATGCTGGCCTCTGCAAAACTAACTCGGGTAGTTCCATTCCCATGCTCTTTCCCTGTGGCCTTGAAACTCTCTTTAGGTATGGTAGCACAGTGGTTAGCACTGTTGTTTCACAGCGGCAGGATTCCAGGTTTGATTCACGGCTTGAGTCACTGTCTGTGCAGAGTCTGCATGTTCTCCCTGTGTCTGTGCAGGTTTCATCCAGGTGCTCCGGTTTCCTCCCACAAGTCTCGAAAAACGTGCTGTTAGGTGAATTGGACATTCTGAATTCTCCTGCCATATACCCGAACAGGCGCCGGAACGTGGCGACGAGGGACGTTTCACGGTAACTTCATTGCACTCTTAATGTAAAGCTACTGGTGACAATAAAGATTATTATATGGGTGCTTATTCAAGCTGTTGCCATTGGTTATTTTTCCATTGACCACATATTTGTGTCTTCTGGTTCATAACTTGTCCACCAATGGCAATAGTTTCAATCTATTTCTTCAGTCTAGACCCATCATGATTTTGACTATCTTTATTAGCTCTCCTTTCATCTATTGTTTAACAGTCCCAGTTCCTACAGTTTATCCACATTACTGAAGCCCCTCATCCCAAGAACCATTCTCAATCTCTTCTGCACCATTTCTAAAGCCATCAACACCTTTCCAAAAGTGTGGTGCCCGGAATTGGACTCCAGTTGAGGCTGAATCAGTCTGCGTTCTATTGTTTTTTAAATTGTATTGTTAAAACTTCTGTAAAAATATATTTCAGCATTTTTCTGATGACTGATATCAGGCTAACTGGCCTCTTTTTGTTCCATGATTTATTTTTCCTGTATAGTGATGTTACATTGAACAAGTCTCGTCCATTGGAACTCTTGCAGAATCTAGGCGTTTTGGCAAATCATAGAATTTACAGTGCAGAAGGAGGCTATTCGGCCCATCGAGTCTGCACCAGCCCTTGGAAAGAGCACCCTACTTAAGCCCACACCTCTACCCTATCCCGGTAATCCCATCTAACCTTTTTTTGGACACTAAGTGCAATCTATCATGGCCAATCTACCTAACCTGCACATCTTTCGACTGTGGGAGGAAACCGGAGTACCCCGGAGGAAACCCACGCACACACGGGGAGGATGTGCAGACTCCGCACAGACAGTGACCCAAGCCGGGAATCGAACCTGTGCGTCACCATCTCTGCAGCTGCCTCGTTAGAATCTTAGAGTGTAGCCCATTAGGTCATGGGGTTTGTCAGATTTTAGTCCTTAGGTGTCTCTAATACATTTTTCTGCTGATAATAATTACTTGAAATACATCACTCCTATTAACTCTTTGGTTACACTTTATTTCTTGTGAGCAGCTTGTGTCTTCTTCTGTGAAGACAGACACACAGAAATTAATGTTTCAATGTCTGCCATTTCTTAATTCCTATTATTTCTGCTGTCTCTTTCTCTAAGGGATCAGCGTTTATTTTAATCACTTGTCTTCTTTTTATACACTTGTTAAAACTCTCACAATCTGTTTTTATATTCATAGCTAGTTACTTTCACGTACAATTCTTTCACTTTATCTCAACCTTTTGGCTGGAATTTTTTGGTTTCTCAAACTCTTTCAATCCTCAGCTTTGCTATACTTTGCAAAATTATAAACCTCTCCCTTTAAGCTAATACTATCTAACTTCCCTAAAAAGCCACAGGTAGATTTATGTCACCGAGTTTTTCCTCTTAATAGAATGTGTTTTTGATGAACATTTTTGGGGCTTTTCGCAGTAACTTCATTGAAGCCTAATTGTGACAATAAGCGATTATTATTATTATTATTTTAAATTATTCCTTTAATGTTAGGCTGGATTTTACAGAGACTGCTCTGGTTCCAGACTCCGGCTAAACATTGGTTGGGTGGGTGGGTGGGGGAATGACACTGCCAGCTGTTCTTCAGCCTCTTAACACTGGGAGCAATGTTAATTGGATTAAAGTGAGAGAGACATCTAATCCTAACAAGGGAGGAAGGCCCATCTTAAAAAGCTGCTGGATAATCAGATGGCTGATATTTGTCCTATTCATTCATGAGATCTGGGTATTGCCAGCATTTATTGTCCATCCCTATTTGCCCTTGAACTGAATGCATTTTGAGAGCCAACCACATTGGTGTGGATCTCGTGTCACATGAAGGCCTGATCAGGTAAGCATGACAGATTTTCATCCTTGAAGGACATGAGTGAACCAGATGGGTTTTATTTATTGAATTCAAATTTCACCATCTTGGCCTTTAGATTGGTAGTCCAGTAACAGTACGCTACGCCGTCAAGCGGTGGCCATCACTAAGAGTACAGGCAGTCCCAGAGAGTTGTGTGCTGCAATGGGGAAGAACTTGAAGGTGACTCCAAGATATCTCTGGAGTCAGGCTGGAAGGTCCCGGCAAGGAGTGTGAGGAGGCGAGTGGGTCAAGTTTGAGAGGACAGGTGGGGATAGTTAAGGCAGTAGGGTATGACTTTGGTTGGCACAGGCAACCCCAAAGGATGGTTCTCCACCTCCCTCGTCCAACATCAGCTGGCACAACTAAAGATGGCAGGGTTCCCCACTGGCATGGGTCCCCTTGTCGTGGGTAAAACAGTGGAGGGGCGGGTGAGGCCCTTAAATGACCATTTCTTTGCCACCTGACACATCTACCACCCCCATGAAATTAGAGACATTTGAGTTTGGGAAGATAGGAAACCGACAGGGCACACACTACATTTTACATGCTATGCTATGAAATCAGGTGAGGGGGCATAAAATCCAGCTCATGTGCTCATATCAACACAACAAAATAATTGCAGTAAAGAAAATGTACTTTAAAAATATACAATCCTTTGTATTTTCCAGAACATTCAGTAGACAGTATTTTACTTATGTTGCGCTGCAATCATAAATATTTCTAATAAGATTACAATGTAAAGTGCTTTAACTGTCCACTGAACAGATTTCAATTGAAATTTTCCATAGGAATCCAAAAATGCAGCAAAAACACATTTAATAAACCCGGGACCACAGACATCGAAAAGACCAAGAAATGAAGAAAGCCAGAAACTACTAGAAGATGAGAAACAGGAGGTAAAGCGTGCTGAACATCGCACATCAAACAAGGCACAGAGCTCTGTCTGAGGCTCATTAGTATACATTATGGGAGATAATTTTATGGAATGTTTTAACACTTAAAAAAGACTGTAGATATACAAATACACGTTTTTGGCTGTTCTTGCTGAGGCGTTTAGAAATTTTCATGCGTCTCGTCATTGCATCATTGGTTGCATGGCATTGACATGAACTATATATCAAATAGGCAGAATTCCAGCCAGGCTCTTCTTAAATGGGTGTGTACTTCACAACTAAATTGTCTCGAATCAACAACAGCAATGTGCACTTCTGTATCACCTTTCACACAATATAATATCCTATTCTGCTTCACTGACGTGTTTTCCAACAAAGTTTGACACCAAGTCATATAAGGAGATACTAGAATAAGTTATCGGTCAAAGAGGCAGTCTTTAAGAAATATTTAGAAGGGAAAGAGGTGGTGAGATTTAGGGAGGTGATTCCAGAGGATGGGGTCCAGTGAGCTGAAGGCACAATTATAAATGATGGAGCATTCAAATCAGGAATGAATAAAAGGCCAGAATTGAAGGAATGAAGAGATCTCAAAAGTTTGCAAACAATTGAGGATATGCTTACAGGGATGGGGGGATTTGAAGTCAAACAAATTTTAAAACTGTATATATTTTTATTAGAATCTTTCCATTTTTCCAAATAACGCAACAAATCTCCAGGATTGTACAGCACAGCATCTCAGCATACATGAATACAGAAAAGGACAGGCGAACAACAATACAGTTGGTTCAGTGTAAATACTAAAGTTGGTGCCTCCATATGTACCAAAGAATGTACTGGGGAATGAGGGAGAAGAGGATGAGACCATGAAAACAAATCCCTGAACCCCGGTGCAGTATAAAGCGATCATCATTCCACTCATTTACACAGAGACGACCAGCAAATTGGTTCAGATTATAACATTGTGGTCAGTGTCTCCCAATACACTATCAATGATAAGAATTATTACCAAGAGCAGAGGATCTCAGGATAACAGGGAATCACTTAAGAGCCAGGAGCACCTGGTCCCATGGTTCACGCCCCTCACCACAAGACAAAAAAGGAAAAAGCTGCTCATTCCAAACTTCACTCAGCCTCCTCAGACATCCCGGTGAATAAGGAACAACCGAGGCTCAGGGGAGCAACAGGATACCGCCCACAGTACAAGACATGGCCTGACATCCTTGTATATGGGAGCCTGTAAACCAAGGATACCCACAGCATGCCAAGACACAGCCAACCTTACTCTTCTACCCACAACGGAGGCACCACACAGACCCCGTTGACACTGGAAGATTTACACAATCCTCCACCATCAAGGAGAAGAATAATCTTCAAGACACCCACCAACTGGACATCTCAGGAGAACACTCCTCTGTCCCTCGACATGATAAGAAAACCCCCTAAGACACAATATGCCAAATCAGTGCCTGCATCAGCACCTTACCTACCCAAATAAGGAAAGGAAACCACAAAAAGAGAGGAACATCAGGATTATCCAAAGAATGCTCGACAAGGTCCAGCATCATATAGCACCGCAAAAAGAATATGATGGGCAGAACAATGCAGCCTGACCAGAGATAGAATACTACTGCCCAGGGGAGCCCCAGTTTCAAAAAGGAGGGCAATTTAGAAGCCACTATATAGGACCACTTGGAGGAGGGCACCTACCTCCCCTTTTCAGCCTACCCTCAAACTGAAGAACACCTAACAACACTGATCCCCAGCACTCAGACTCTCACTCAAACCCTGCAACCCACAGGTTACGACCTCCTCAGTTGGACCCTATCTTGAAAGGGAGAGCCGACCAACAGTCGCCAAGAGGTAGACAACTCAGGGAAGGGCAATCCACTGCACAACCCAACGTACCCTCCACCTGACCCAGGTCAACACAGTTACTCCTGCCCTAACCTACCTGAACAAGTGACCCTAGCCACTGCCCACGCAGCCAAGTGTCTGTTGAAGAAGACTAGCAAATTAAGGATTAACCAACCACACCGAACAGAATTCTCTGGCGTGTGATTAGAGAAGCGAAAGCGAGGGCGTTGGCCCCCTTCCCGATGTGTAGCTCTGGCTGCTCTGATACCCTGAAGATTGCCACTATTGGGCATGGCTTCACCCTCACCCCCACAACCTTGGACATTGCCTCGGAGAAGGCTGTCCAGAACCCAGCAAGTTTGGGGCAGGCCCAAAACATGTGGGTGTGGTTGGCCGGGCCCCTCTGGCACCGCTCACATTTGTCCTCCACCTCCGGGAAGAACCTGCTCATTCGGGTTCTGGTCAGGTGCGCTCTGTGCACCACTTTGAACTGTATGAGGCTGAGCCTTTTGCAGGAGGAGGTGGAGTTGGCCCTTCTCAGTGCTTCGCCCCGGAGTACCCACCCCACTTCTGCCCCCAGTTCATCCTCTCATCTCCGCCTGGTCTCGTCCAGTGGTGTTCGGGTTCTGTCCAGTAGCTGTCCGTATATTTTCCCACAGAGCCCCCCTTCCTCATTGTCCGTGATCATCAGGTCCACTAATAGTGTGGTCTCCAGGGCCCAGGGGTATCCTACTGTCTCTTTGTGGAGGAAATGTTATATTTACAAGTGTCTGATTTCCTGTCCTGGCGGTAGTTCCCATTCCTCCGTCAGTTCGTTTCGCATTGCTAGTCTGTGTCCTATGTAGAGATCCCTGACTGTCAGCGTTTCCCCCATCTTCTCTCCATTTTTACAAAGTTGCGTCTAGCATGGCTGACGGGAACCTGTGGTTCCCGCAGATAGGGGCCATGGGGGACATTATGGTCAGCCCGAAGTGCTGTCTTAGTTGGCCCCACGTTTTCAGTGTGGCTGCTCCCACTGGGCTCGATGAGTATTTTGTCAAGGGGGATGGAAGTGCTGCCGTGACTCGGGCCTGGAGGCAATCCGGGGTATCGGAGCAGCCAGAGCTACACATGGGGAAGAGGCCCGACGCCTGAGCTTTCTCTTCTCTAATCGCACACTGGAGAAGGTGCAATAGGCATTCTTGGGAATGGAAGGAGAAGTCATCCTGAAGTCCATTTTAGGATCAATTACAATTGCAAAGGTCTGATTCAGCCTTGAATGATTGACAGAGAGAGGGATTGAGTTGTTATCTAGGGATCAGCGTTTGTTTGTGCCCCAAAGTGAAGACTATGGCTCCAAACTTGACTCCATAACATCTGAATTTGTGGCATCTCAGCAACATCTTCGATGAAAAATGGCATCTACACCTCATGCTCACATCTGGTACAGTTGTGCCAGATGTTTGGTGAAAGTATTAGTTCAGAAGTTACACATTGAAATTTTACCCTGAAAAGTGTGAGGTGATGCACTTTGGAAGGAGTAACACGACAAGGGGGTACTGAGTGAATGGCAGGACACTTGTAAGCTCATTGGAATAGAGGGACCTTGGGGTGCTTGTCCACAGATCCCTGAAGGCAGCAGGATAGGTTAATAGCATAGCTAAGAAGGCATACGGGACACTTGCCTTTATCAGTGGTGGCATAGATTAGAAGAGCAGAGAGGTTATGTTGGAGCTTTAGAAAACTTTGGTTAGGCCACAACTAGAGTACTCTGGTCTCCTCACTACAGGAAGGATGTGATTGCACTGGAAAGGGTGCAGAGAAGATCACCAAGATATTGCTTCAGATGTAACATATGAGATGAAGAGAGGCTGGATAGGCTCGGGTTGTTTTCTTTAGAGCAGAGAAAGCTGGCGGGGGACATGACTGAGGGGTATAAGATTAGGAGGGGTATGGAGAGGGTTGATAGAAAGCAGCTGTTCCCCTTAGTTGAAGGGTCAATAACGAGGATGCATCATTTTAAGGTAAGGGGCAGGAGGTTTAGAGGGTATTTGAACAAAAATGTTTTCACCCAGAGGGTGGTCGGAGTCTGAAATGCCCTGCCTGGGAAGTCAGTAGAGGAGGGGAACCTCATAACATTTAAAAACCAGGTGGATGAGCTCTTGAAATGTCCTAATATTCAAGGCTATGGGCCAAGCGCTGGAAAGTGGATTAGTGTAGATTTAGGGCACAATTCAGCGGATTTAAAACAAAGTCCGCTGTCAGGTGCATTTCGTGGGGTGTTTCTTGGTGGCTACAGTGCCAAGGAATACCTCGCTATTCACCGGCACCTTGCCATTTTTTTTGACCCCAGGGAAGTTTCTCCACACCCATGGGATTCTGCCGAGTGGAGCAAGTCGGGTGACTCGCTAATGGCCTGGCGACCGGTGCACAGCCTGATTGGGGCTCTCGCACGATTCAGCCATTGCGCCCGGCTCCGTGTCGCGCGCAACAAGGTCACTGAATCGTGCTCTTATTGTATTTTTGTCAGTACAGATTTGATGGACTGAAGAGCTTCTTCTGTACTGTATGACTCTATGACATGTATCATCACGTTACATGCATATTACTTAGTGTGCTGCATCTAAATATAGAAATACAGAGAATACAAATCCAAGTGACACGCTCATTCAATATGCAGTTGTTGTACAATTACACTCAGTACAACATACAAATGAATGCCTGCTATTATGGGCCAGGGTTTAGAGAACCCCAAAGTATATCATGGAGTTCACCTGATCCACAACTTTTAATAGATTGTGGTTATGGGAGCACAAGGGCCTACTTTGCAGGTGTGATGCAACAGAGATCTAAAGTACTTTTAAATTAAAACAATGTTTATTTATGAAACCAGTTAACTCTTTATAAATCCACAGTAAACATCTTAACAAGTATCAACACCAATAAATCCCCCAAATCATACAGTACTCTATAAGTAACTCTTAATCTTTCCTTGCAACATTCATAAGACAAAAATAACCCTTTTCAAGAAAGACATCAGGCTTAACTTCTCTACTGAGAACAGTGCAGCACCGTCAATATGACGCGAGGCAGGTTGAGGTAATGTCAATTGAAGGCTTTATTAAGCAGAACTTTATCCCCAGCAGCGTGATTACAGAATGCAGCTGCTGAGGGAAATGGAGGGAAAAACTGGGTTCTTATACCGGCATTTCTGGGTGGAGTCCAGTAGGTGGCAGATCCTATCAGGACCTGGCATCCGTCCACCAATAGCCTGTCGACACGTGGTGTACCGTATTACCCCTAATACATACCACCACATTCACCCCTTGTTGAAAACTAACCCGGCGGGATGGTGGTTCGCATGGTGGTAGGGGTTTACAGAGTCGGTACTGTGCCGTCACTTTGAACAAAACACAAAATTATCGCTTCAACTGGGCCAACGGGCCAAACAGGGTCGGCATGATGCCATAACTATAACAAGACACAATAACTGAAAACTGGGCCAACGGGCCAAACAGGGTTGGCATGATGCCATAACTATAACAAGACACAATAACTGAAAACGTTGAGAGTTAAAGTGATTCGATGAGCCGGATGGGCGCCCTGGTCATCCTTTCCGATCGTCTCGGGCGTGGTGGTGATGGCGCTGGCTCGAGTCCCGTCGACTCTGGGAGCGTAGCGCTGTCCCCTGTGTCCTTACTCCTGGGCGGGTCTGGGAGGAGAACCGAACCCCCCGGGAAGGGGGTGGCTGCGGGATGAACCGGCGGGAGTGAGGAGGTGGTGATTGGTGTTGCGGGGGTGTGGGTACTCCGGCGGGCGCCAGATCTCGCAGGGAGACCGTGTCCTGTCGGCCATCGGGGTACTCCACATAGGCGTATTGCGGGTTGGCGTGAAGGAGATGCACCCGTTCCACCAACGGATCTGACTTGTGCGCCCACACATGTTTCCGGAGCAGAATGGGTCCCGGAGCTGCTAACCAGGTCGGAAGTGGCGATCCAGAGGAGGACTTCCTAGGAAGGAGGAGGAGGCACTCGTGAGGCGTTTGATTCGTGGTGGTGCACAGCAGGGACCGGATAGAGTGAAGGGCATCCGGGAGGACTTCCTGCCAGCGGGAAATTGGGAGGCTCCTCGACTGGAGGGCCAGCAGGACGGCCTTCCAGACTGTTCCATTCTCCCTTTCGACCTGCCCGTTCCCCCGGGGGTTGTAACTGGTCGTCCTGCTCGAGGCTATGTCCCTGCTGAGCAGGAATTGACGCAGTTCGTCACTCATAAAGGAGGACCCCCTGTCGCTATGGATATAGTCGGGGAAACCGAACAGTGTAAAAATGATACCGAGGGCTTTAATGACCGTGGACGCTGTCATGTCGGGGCAGGGGATGGCGAAAGGGAAACGGGAGTATTCGTCAACGACGTTCAGGAAGTACGCGGTGCGATCGGTGGAGGGGAGGGGGCCTTTGAAATCCAAACTGAGGCGTTCAAAGGGTCGAGAGGCCTTAACCAGGTGCGCTCTATCTGGCCTGAAAAAGTGCGGTTTTCACTCAGCGCAGATCTGGCAGTTTCCGGTGACTGTTCGGACGTCCTCGACGGAGTAAGGGAGGTTGCGGGCCTTAAGGAAGTGGTAGAAACGAGTGACCCCCGGGTGGCAGAGGTCGTCGTGGAGGGCTTGTAGACGGTCCACTTGTACATTGGCACATGTGCCGCGAGATAGGGCATCGGATGGCTCGTTCAGCTTTCCGGGACGATACAAGATCTCATAAGTGAAGGTGGAGAGTTCGATCCTCCACCGCAAGATCTTGTCATTCTTGATCTTGCCCCGCTGTGCATTATCGAACATGAAGGCAACCGACCGTTGGTCAGTGAGGAGAGTGAATCTCCTACCGGCCAGGTAATGCCTCCAGTGTCGCACAGCTTCCACTATTGCTTGTGCCTCCTTTTCCACTGAGGAGTGGCGGATTTCTGAAGCGTGGAGGGTTCAGGAGAAGAAGGCCACGGGTCTGCCTGCTTGGTTGAGGGTGGCCGCCAGAGCTACATCCGATGCGTCGCTCTCGACCTGGAAGGGGAGGGACTCGTCGATGGCGTGCATCGTGGCCTTTGCAATATCCGCTTTGATGCGGCTAAAGGCCTGGCATGCCTCTGTCGTCAGGGGAAAAGTAGTGGACTGGATTAGTGCACGGGCCTTGTCTGCGTACTGGGGAACCCACTGGGCGTAATAAGAAAAGAAGCCGAGGCAACGTTTCAGGGCTTTGGCACAGTGGGGGAGAGGAAACTCCATGAGGGGGCGCATGCGTTCAGGGTCGGGGCCTATCACTCCATTACGCACTAAGTAGCCCAGGATGGCTAGACGATCGGTGCAGAACACGCATTTTTCTTTGTTGTAAGTGAGGTTCAGGGCGTGAGCGGTCTGGAGGAATTTTTGGAGATTGGCGTCGTGGTCCTGCTGGTCGTGGCCGCAGATGGTGACGTTGTTGAGATACGGGAACGTGGCCCGCAACCCATGTTGATCAACCATTCGGTCCATCTCTCGTTGGAAGACCGAGACTCCGTTCGTGACGCCGAATGGATCCCTTAAAAAGTGGTATAACCGCCCGTCTGCTTCGAAGGCAGTATAGTTGCGGTCACCGGTACTGATGGGGAGCTGGTGGTAGGCGGACTTGAGGTCCACGGTGGAAAAGACCTTGTACTGTGCAATCCGATTGACGATGTCGGATATGCGGGGGAGAGGGTACGCATCTAGCTGAGTGTACCTGTTGATGGTCTGACTATAGTCGATGACCATCCTCTGTTTCTCCCCGGTCTTAACAACTACCACCTGGGCTCTCCAGGGACTGTTGCTAGCCTGGATGATGCCTTCCTTCAGCAGCCTCTGGACTTCGGACCGGATAAATGCTCGGTCCTGGGCGCTGTACCGTCTGCTCCTTGTGGCGACGGGTTTGCAATCCGGGGTGAGGTTCGCAAACAAGGAAGGCGGTTCAACCTTGAGGGTCGCGAGGCCGCAGACAGTCAGTGGGGGTATAGGGCCGCCAAATTTAAATGTTAAACTCTGGAGGTTGCATTGGAAGTCCAACCCTAGGAGTGTGGGCGCACATAGATGGGGGAGGACATACAGCCGGTAATTTCGGAACGCCCTCCCCTGCACCGTTAGGTTAGCGAAGCAGAACCCCGTGATCTGAGCGGAGTGGGATCCCACCGCCAGGAACATTTTCTGGGTGCTTGGCCGAATTACGAGGGAACAGCGCCTTACCGTGTCCGGATGAATGAAGCTCTCCGTGCTCCCAGAGTCGATAAGACACGGCGTCTCGTAGCCATTCACTAGGACTGTAGTGGTTGCAGTCTGGAGCGTCCGGGGTTGCGACTGGTCGAGGGTCGTCGAAGCCAGACGTGGTTGTTGAAGTTGAGCATCGTAATCAGGCAGTATGTGGCCGTCTGTGTCGGGGTCCTTCAGCCAAGATGGCGGCGTCCACGGATCGAGCTCGGTCGGGGGTGGACAAAATGGCGGCGCCCATCTCTCCCTCGTGGCGTCCGGGGTCCAAAATGGCGGCGTCCGTTGGTCACACGTGGATCGCTGGGGGTGCTGGGTCTGTGGTCCCGTTTCTTCCCCGGAGATAGCGGCGACCCCATGGGACTTGCACACCGTCGCGTAGTGGCCCTTCTTCCCGCAGCTTTTGCAGGTAGCCACGCGGGCCGGGCATCGCTGCCGAGGGTGTTTCGGCTGGCCGCAAAAATAGCAGCGGGGCCCCCCGGTTGGTCTGGTGTTTTGGCCGCGCAGGTTTGCGGGGGTGGGGGGGGGGTGTCGGAGAGTCGACCGCAGCGGGGGTCCACGGATCCCCACGGAGGCTGTAGTGCGGTCGGGGGCGTAGGCGCGGGCGTTACGCGAGGCCGCATCGAGGGATGCCGCCAGGGCCCGAGCTTCTGTAAGTCCCAGAGATTCTTTCTCCAGAAACCTCTGGCGGATCTGGGAAGAGGCCAAACCTGCCACATACGCATCGCGGACCAGGAGCTCTGTGTGTTCATTCGCTGTCACCGCCGGGCAGTTGCAGTTTCGACCCAGGATCTGCAGGGCGTTATAAAACTCGTCCAGCGGTTCCCCCGGAAATTGCCGTCGTGTGGCGAGCTGGTAGCGAGCAAAAACTTGGTTGGCGGGCCGGATGTAGATATCCTTCAGCGCGGTGATGGCACCGGTGAAACCGTCCTCGTCCTCGATAAGGGAGTAGACGTCAGGACTCACCCTGGAGTAGAGGACCTGCATCTTTTGTTCATCTGTCGGTGTGCCGGGGGCCGTTCCGAGGTAGCCCTCAAAGCATGCCATCCAGTGCTTGAAGATAGAGGCCGAGTTAGCTGCTTGGGGTGCGATGCGCAGGCACTCCGGGGTGATTCGGAGCTCCATGTTCCCACGTCGTTTTCTTCAATTTAAATTCTGCTTAATAAATTGTAGCACCGTCAATATGACGCGAGGCAGGTTGAGGTAATGTCAATTGAAGGCTTTATTAAGCAGAACTTTATCCCCAGCAGCGTGGTTACAGAATGCGGCTGCTGAGGGAAATGGAGGGAAAAACTGGATTCTTATACCGGCATTTCTGGGTGGAGTCCAGTAGGTGGCAGATCCTATCAGGACCTGGCATCCCTCCACCAATAGCCTGTCGACACGTGGTGTACCGTATTACCCCTAATACATACCACCACAAACAGTACCACTTTGAAATCACCAAATGAACATTCTTTAGCTTGCAGAGATTCATACACATCTTGCTGTGTCTGCAGCTTCTCCAAATCTAAAACAAAACTAAACACACTCTGTAGTTATTCTTATATTTTTATTCTTATTCCTCCAACTGGAATCCTTCTCGATTGACAGTCTCTTTGGACAAGAAGGTCTCTGCATGATCCGTCCATTTCTCTACGCCTCGGCATTTCTCTTTAAAGTCAGATACTTTAGTTCAATTTGATCACAGACTCCCTTGTAATTCTCCAACACAGGAGCATTGGTTATCACAGCTTTCAGGCAGTCAAATGCCTGTTGAAACTCCGCTGTCCACTGAAATTTTCGATGTTTCTTCAGCAAGTCGATCAGTTGAGCAACCACAAATTATCGAGATACGGGAATGTTGCCCGTAAACCGTAACGGTCAACCATTCAGTCCATCTCGCACTGGAAGACCGAGACCCCATTAGTGACACCGCAGGGAACACTTCAGAAGTGGTAGAGCCGCCCATCTGCCTCAAAGGCAGTGTATTTGCAGTCACTAGTGCGGATGGGGAGTTGGTGGTAGGCGTACTTAAGATCCACTGTGGAGAAGACCTTGTAATGCGCGATCCTGTTTACCAGGTCGGATATGCGGGGGAGAGGGTACACGTCCAGCTGCGTAAACCTGTTGATGGTCTGACTGTAGTCGATGACCATCCTATGCTTCACCCCGGTCTTTACCACCACTACTTGAGCTCTCCAGGGGCTGTTACTGGCTTCAATGACCCCTTCCCTCAGTAGCCTTTGGACCTCTGACCTAATAAAGATCCGATCCTGGGCACTGTACCGTCTGCTCCTGGTTGCGACGGGTTTGCAATCCGGGGTGAGGTTCGCTAACAGGGAAGGCATATCGACCTTGAGGGTCGCGAGGCCGTAGACAGTGAGGGGGGTATAGGGCCGCCGAATTTGAAAGTTAGACTTTGGAGATTACACCGGAAGTCTAAACCTCGGAGTGTGGCTGCGCAGAGGTGGGGAAAGATGTAGAGCCGGTAATTTTTAAACTCCCTTCCCTGGACTGTGAGGTTTGCTACACAAAACCCCTTTATCTCTACTGAGTGGGAACCGGAGGCCAGGGAGATTGTTTTATTAACGGGGTGGATGAGGAGAGAACAGCGCCTTACCATGTCGGGGTGTATGAAGCTCTCCATGCTCCCAGAGTCGATTAAGCAGGATGTCTCGTGCCTGTTGATTAGTACTGTTGTTGTAGCAGTTGAGAGAGTTCGAGGCCAGGACTGGTCCAGGGTCACCGAGGCTAATCTGAGCAGTTGAGTGTTCTCTTCGGGCGGTGTGCGGTCAGCCGAGCTGGGGTCCTGGGAGTCCATCCCATTGGTCGCACATGGCTGGGGGTGCAGAAAATGGCAGCGCCCATCCATCGAACGTGGCATCCGCGGGACAATTTGGCGGCGCCCAGGGGGCGCACGTGGCCCTGGAGGAGGAAGGTGGAGGCGCCCGCTGGTCGCACGGGGACCGTGGAGAGGTTTGTGGTGGCGGTCCGCATTCGCCACCGGAGACCGCGGAACCACACGGGCCTGGCATACCACCACAAAGTGGCCCTTTTTACCTCATCCCTTGCAGGTGGATGCGCGGGCCGGGCAGCGCTGCCATGGGTGCTTGGCCTGCTCGCAAAAGTAGCAGCGGGGCCCTCCGGGGTTGCCAGGCCACCTTGCAGCACAAGCTTGTGGGAGGATGGGGGATGTCTCGGGGTCGGCTGTGGAGGGGTTCCACGCTGCCCAGGGAGCTGCCGCGCGGTCGGGAACGTAAGCGTGGGCGTTTCAGGAGGCCACATCCAGGGAGCCTGCAAGGGCCCGTGCCTCCTTGAGGCCTAGGGTGTCTTTTTCCAGCAATCGCTGGTGGATTTGGGAGGACAGTATACCTGCCACGAAAGCGTCCCGGATCAAGAGTTCTGTGTGGTCGCTCGCCGAAACTTGCGGGCAGCTGCAGTTTCTCCCCAACACCAGGAGCGCACGGTAGAATTCTTCCGGTGATTCCCCAGGGATTTGTCACCTCGTTGCGAACAGATGTCGGGCGTAGACCTGGTTTACCGGGCGAATATAATGTCCTTTTAGCAGCTCCATTGCTGCATCAAAGTCGTCCGCGTCCTCGATGAGGGTGTAAATTTCCGGGCTCACCCTCGAGTGCAGGACTTGCAATTTCTGTTCTCCCGTGGGTGTGTTTTCGGCCGTTCCGAGATATCCTTTAAAACACGCAAGCCAGTGCTTTAAGGTTGCCGCTGAGTTCGCCGTGTGGGGGCTGAGTTGCAGACACTCCGGCTTGATTCGGTGCTCCATCCTTTTAAATCTAGCTTATTAAATTGATGCACGATCAATGACCACTAAAGTGAGGTTGTAGTCCAACTTTAGGCTTGAATAAGCTAGATGTTCCCCCCAGCAGCTCAGGTACAGAAAGAAGGCTGCTGGGGCGGCACGGGCTCTTATACCCCGCCTTGAAGGGCGGAGCTACCATACAGCTTGACCAATAGGAAACATACAATATCTACCAATGGTGTTCCAGCATTACCAGGTACCGTAATACCTCACACAGTGCTTCTACTGCCTGGACTGAGATACTTTCCAGAGCCTGTGTCACATCTTGTCATGGTCCGTTATAACCTATACAGCATCTCCATCATGAAGGCACAATCTCTGCTAGCGGGTACGCAGCAAGCAGCTTCACACAACAAATCCCCATTGTGTTTTCATTTGACTGCATTACTAATGTACAGAACCCTAATTCCCTATTTAAAAGCAAATGCAGTGGATGAAAGCTTATTCATTCTAACAGGAACGGAGCAAAATAGATCCCGGAAGACAAGGAAAGCTGATAATCCAGGAGCACATAGTCTGGGGATGTGCAACGGTTAGCCTGCTCTAGACAAATTAACACTTAAATATATAACTACTGTATACCCATCACTGAAGGCAGATGAACATAGGAAATGACACAGAGGCATATGTGGAAGGCACAATAAACAATTGTGGTACTCAAGTGGATTCATACCAAGTAGCACAAAGACCCCTTGGAGAAACTCCACATAGGTGAAATAAAAATACCCTATCACATTATATCAAACTTTCTTTCAAACTGGACTGTAACAATTCTGCAGTTACACCTTCTGTTGTTTTTTTAAAGTGTACTGGCTGTACTTCCAAAATTCGCGCCATTATGGTACCCACGACAACAGCCAGTTGTCGTGGTGCATATAGGCACCAACGATATAGGTAAAAAACGGGATGAGGTCCTACAATCAGAATTTAGGGAGTTAGGAGATAAGTTAAAAAGTAGGACCTCTAAGGTAGTAATCTCAGGATTGCTACCAGTGCTACGAGACAGTCAGAGTAGAAATTCAAGAATAGTCAGAATGAATATGTGGCTTGAGAGATGGTGCAGGAGGGAGGGGGTTCAGATTTTTGGGACATTGGAACCGGTTCTGGGGGCGGTCGGACCATTACAAATCGGATGGTCTACACCTGGGCAGGACTGGAACCAATGTCCTTTTGCTAACACTGTTGGGGAGGTTTTAAACTAATGTGGCAGGAGGGTGAGAACCAGATTAGGAAGTTAGAGGTCAGTAAAGAGGCAACAACTGAAGTCAGTAAGGTACTAGATAATAAACTCAATGTGACTAAGGGGAAGAGTAGACAGCGAAGAGATGATGAATGCAAAGGGACAGGTGGTCTGAGGTGCATTTGTTTCAATGCAAGAAGTGTGGCAGGTAAGGCAGATGAATCTAGGGCTCGGATTAATACCTGGGAATAACTTGTTATTGGTATTACGGAGACTTGGTTGAGGGAAGGGCAAGACTGGTAACTAAATATCCCAGGGTATAGATGCTTCAGGAGGGATAGAGAGGGAGGTAAAAGGGGTGGAGGAGTTGCATTACTGGTCAGAGATGATATCACAGCTATGATTAAGGAGGGCACGATGGAGGATTCGAGCACTGAGGCAATATGGGTGGAGCTAAGAAATAGGAAGGGTGCACTAACATTGTTGGGACTTTACTACAGGCCTCCCAAAAGCGAGCGTGAAGTAGAGGTACAAATATGTAGACAGATTATGGAAAAATGTAGGAGCAATAGGGTGGTCGTGATGGGAGATTTTAACTTCTCCAACATTGAATGGGACTCATGTAGTGTTGGAGGCGTAGATGGAGCAGAATTTGTAAGGAGCATCCAGGAGAGTTTTTTAGAGCAGTATGTAAATAGTCCAACTCGGGAAGGGGCCATACTGGACCTGGTATTGGGGAATGATCCAGGCCAGGTGGTTGAAGTTTCAGTCGGTGATTACTTTGGGAATAGCGATCACAATTCCGTAAGTTTTAGAATACTCACGGACAAAGACGAGAGTGGTCCTAAAGAAAGAGTGCTAAATTGGGGAAAGGCAAAGTATAACAAAATTCGGCAGGAGCTAGGGAATGTGGATTGGGAGCAGCTCTTTAAGGGTAAATCCACATTTGAAATGTGGGAGTCTTTTAAGGAAAGGTTGATTAGAGTGCAGGACAGACATGTCCCTGTGAAAATGAGGGTTAGAAATGGCAAGATTAGGGAACCATGGATGACGGCTGGAATTGTGTGACTAGCTAAGATGAAAAAGGAAGCATACATAAGATCTAGGCGACTTAAATCTGATGAAGCTTTGGAGGAATATCGGGAAAGTAGGACAAATCTCAAACGCTCAATAAAGAGGGCTAAAAGGGGTCATGAAATATCTTTGGCTAACAGGGTTCAGGAAAATCCCAATGTCTTTTATTCGTATATAAGGAGCAAGAGGGTAACTAGAGAAAGGATTGGCCCACTCAAAGACAAAAGAGGGAATTTATGCGTGGAGTCAGAGGAAATGGGTGAGATTCTTAATGAGTACTTTGCATCGGTATTCACCAAGGAGAGGGACATGGCGGATGTTGAGGCTAAGGATGGATGTTTAAATACTCTAGGTCAAGTCGGCATAAGGAAGGGGGACGTTTTGGGTATTCTAAAAGGCATTAAGGTGGACAAGTCTCCAGGTCCGGATGGGATCTATCCCAGGTTACTGAGGGAAGCAAAGGAAGAAATAGCTGGGGCCTTAACAGACATCTTTGTAGCATCCTTGAGCACAGGTAATGTCCCAGAAGACTGGAGAATTGCTAATGTTGTCCCTTTGTTTAATAAGGGTAGCAGGAATAATCCAGGGAATTATAGACCTGTGAGCTTGACATCAGTGGTAGGCAAACTGTTGGAGAAGATACTGAGGGATAGGATCTATTCACATTTGGAAGAAAATAGACTAATCAGTGATAGGCAGCATGGTTTCGTGCAGGGAAGGTCATGTCTTACAAAACTAATAGAATTCTTTGAGGAAGTGACAACGTTAATTGATGAGGGAAGGGTTGTAGATGTCATATACATGGACTTCAGTAAGGCGTTTGATAAAGTATCCCATGACAGGTTGATGGAAAAAGTAAAGTCGTATGGGGTTCAGGGTGTACTAGCTAGATGGATAAAGAACTGGCTAGGCAACAGGAGACAGAGAGTAGTGGTGGAAGGGAGTGTCTCAAAATGGAGAAAGTTGACTAGTGGTGTTCCACAGGGATCCGTGCTCAGACCACTGTTGTTTGTGATATACATAAATGATCTGGACGAAGGTATAGGTGGTTTGATTAGCAAGTTTGCAGATGATACTAAGATTGGTGGAGTTGCAGATAGTGAGGAGGACTGTCAGAGAATCCAGCAAAATATAAATAGATTGGAGAGTTGGGCAGAGAAATGGCAGATGGAGTTCAATCCAGGAAAATGCGAGGTGATGCATTTTGGAAGATCTAATTCAAGAGCGGACTATACGGTCAATGGAAGTGTCCTGGGGAAAATTGATGTACAGAGAGATCTGGGAGTTCAGGTCCATTGTACCCTGAAGGTGGCAACGCAGGTCGATAGAGTGGTCAAGAAGACATACAGCATGCTTGCCTTCATCGGACGGGGTATTGAGTACAAGAGTCGGCAGGTCATGTCACAGTTGTATAGGACTTTGGTTAGGCCACATTTGGAATACTGCGTGCAGTTCTGGTCGCCACATTACCAGAAGGATGTGGATGCTTTAGTGAGGGTGCAGAGGAGGTTCACCAGGATGTTGCCTGGTATGGAGGGTGCTAGCTATGAAGAAAGGTTGAGTAGATTAGGATTGTTTTTGTTGGTAAGACAGAGGTTGAGGGGGGATCTGATTGAGGTCTACAAAATTATGAGAGGTATGGACAGGGTGGATAGCAACAAACGTTTTCCAAGAGTGGGGGTGTCAATTACAAGGGGTCACAATTTCAAGGTGAGAGGGGGAAAGTTAAGGGAGATGTGCGTGGGAAGTTTTTTACGCAGAGGGTGGTGGGTGCCTGGAACGCTTTCCCAGCGGAGGTGGCAGAGGCGGGCACAATAGCATCGTTTAAGATGCATCTAGTCAGATATATGAATGTGCGGGGAACAGAGGGAAGTAGATCCTTGGAAAATAGGTGACAGGTTTAGATAAAGGATCTGGATCGCGCAGGCTGGGAGGACCGAAGGGCCTGTTGCTGTGCTATAATTTTCTTTGTTCTTTGTTCTTTGTTCACATACCTGTGCAAATCGACAGTGATGACATCATTCTGTGTGGTGATGTAATTGTTCACCTATGCATGCGCAGATATTGGGCGGGTTTCTCTGAGCCCGTGGCGGGTTGGAGAATCACCGTTCACGACGGAAAGTCGCGTGACGCCGGTCCGACGGCGTTTCGCTATTCTCCGCAAGAGCAAACGCGGCACGGTCGTGGACTGCGCTGCGCGGCCCGGAGAATCGCCTGAGGTGGTCCGATGAGCGATTGATACTGCAGCCCGGGTGGGCACACCGGCGTGGTTCTAATGTGGTTGGCAGGAGGTAGGGGTCCGCGTGGGGGGGGGGACCTAGGGCTGGCGGGACGGGCACAGGTGTGGTGAGGGGGGGTGGCCCTCCAAGTTCAGGTGGGGGCGGGCGGAGGACAGCCCTGCCGGCTGGGAATGCCCTGCCATAGCAGGGCGGTGCCAAAGTCACGGACGGCATTATGGCAGCCAGCCTGATGGACACAGACCCCAGGTGCTGGCTGAGTACAAGCCACACGGCTGTGCGGATGGGTGCCGGACCCCCTAGGGTGGGGTCCTCCCCGCCAGTGTAGGTCCAGGGCCGCACCCAGGGCAGCCCCCAGTGAGGGCAGTGCCATTCAACGGTGGTGCTAGCAGGAAGGATGGGCAACAGGAGCAGGGGCACCGAGGGGGCGGGCGGGGGTGAGGGGCATACGTGTCTTTGTCCGGGCTGCGCGGCGCAGTCCACGACCATGCCACCAACGAGGGCGGCCACGAAAGAGAAAATGCTGGAAAATCTCAGTAGGTCTGGCAGCATCTGTAGGGAGAGAAAAGAGTTACGTTTCGAGTCCGATGACTCTTTGTCAAAGCAGCTTTGGCAGAGTCATCGGACTCGAAACGTTGGCTCTTTTCTCTCCCTACAGATGCTGCCAGACCTACTGAGATTTTCCAGCATTTTCTCTTTCGTTTCAGATTCCAGCATCCACAGTAATTTGCTTTTAACCAGGGCGGCCATGTAGCCCATGGCACCTGGTTGTGGAGGGGGTCATGCGCCATGGTAAAACTTGTTGTCTACCCCCCACCCCCTGCAGATCATAATGTTTGGGCCCCAGCCAGCGATGTTGGCCGCTGTGGCGGGGGCCGCTGCAGCAGAGTGACGGGCTGGAGCGGGCCGCCGCGCAGGCTGGAGGGCCACTTGCCCGACACGCACAAGAGAGGGAGGAGGAGGACCACGACGAGGGTGAGACACAGGATGAGGATACCGATGAGGAATAGGAGGGGGAGAGGGGGGAGGAGGTGGTGCCACGGCGCCGGAGGCGCACAATGTGGCCTCATGTGTACCGGCACCGCATGTCCCTCGATGACCTTCCGGACAGGGCATGCAGGAGGAGACTCCGGATGAGCCGAGAAACCGTCGCCGATATCTGCCACCTGATGGCACACTTGGCACCGTGTGGGACTGGGGGAGGACACCCTCTCCCTGTGGCCATCAAGGTGACGGTGGCCCCACAATCACCGGTTCGCCCTGGGGACAATCACCGGTTCGCCCTGGGGACAATCACCGGTTTGTCCCAGGGAGCATGGATGGGGGGGTTCCGAATATGGCGGAGGGCGGGGATTGAGAGGATGGGGGACCTGTTCTTAGAAGGGAGCTTTCTGGGTATGAGGGCGTTGGAGGAGAAATATGGGTTGGCGAGGGGGAACAAATTCAGATATTTACAGGTGCGGGACTTTCTGCGCAGGCAGGTATCATCCTTCCCACTCCTGTCACTAAGGGGGATTCAGGATAGGGTAGTTTCCAGAGGATGGGTGGGGAGGGAAGCATCTCGGACATCTACAAAGAACTTATGGGGGCGGAGGAGACGCAGACTGAGGAGCTGAAGTGTAAGTGGGAGGAGGAGCTTGGTGGCGAGATGGAGGATGCGAGGTGTCTAACTTCCTGGCCTTATGTGGTTCCCTAGATGGTACAGCAACATTGGAGGTGGACTGCTGAGACTCCTGCCCTGCGACTTGGGTCCCAGTTGGAGCTCGTTTCCTGGGGCGGCCCGGCCTGGATGGACCAGGCAGCTCCTTGGGCATCCTGGATGGCGTGGTGCCACCCTGTTCTGCTCGCTGTCCACCAGATGGACCAGGAACGGAATGGGGGGAGTCAAAGGTGCCGCGGTGTTCTGGGACCTCCCCTGCAGGAGTCACCGGCACGGGCCCCAGCACCTTCCCCTCCCTCAGGGTGCCCGATGGCTCCCGGGCCTCTCCATGGGACGGGGGTGCAAGCGGAGACAAGCCCGAGGCACCACCAACACCTGGTGCTGCCAGTCCTGGAGCCCGCTATGGTATCGACCAGGGTCTGAACGTTAGCAGCGATGGAGCTCAGGGAGTAGGCCATCCCTGTCTGGGGCTGCTCTCAGCGATGGCCTGCTGAGATTCGCCCATCACCTGGGCAATGCCGCTGATGCTCTCAGCGATGGCCTGACGAGACCCGGCCACACTGCGATGCGCCGCTGAAATCTCCAGCTGGCATATGGCTGCCTATGAGAGGGCAGCCCTGTCCTGGGCCACGGATGACGCATGCACATGAAGCCCCATGTCCGACCGTCGCCCCCATTGCCTCCATGCGGAGGCCACCCGTGCGGTGTCGGCCTGGGTGGCAGCCATGACCGGCACCACTCCCTGATCCTGGACACGGACGGACTCCTCCACCTGCGTCTGCAGCGCCTGGAAGCCGGCCGTCATCCCGTTGTCTAGCCCCTGGGTGTCTGACTGCATCTGGTCTCTGGGTGGGTCTGGTAACTCCAGGAACCCGGGACCCGTCTGGGCGGCAGTTGGTTGCTGGGGCTGGTCTGCCCTCTGACCGTCCGGCCCCTGGACTGATCCTACCTCCACCTGCTCTACCGGAGCAGCTATGTGGTGCGCCACCAGTGAGTGTCCCAGAAGCCTCATCACTAAATTGCCCAACCGAGGTGAGAGTCTCTGCAATGGTGGAGGATGTGGAAGACAGCTGTGACGAAAAGTCCATGTCGTCATCGGAGCCAAAGTCCGGGCTCTCATGCGTTTACCCTTGGCCCGATGGTCCCTGTGTCGCCCCCGTCTGTGTGTCAGTGTCCGGTCTGTCCGTCCTCTGCGTGTCCGTCCTCTGCGTGTCAGTGTCTAGTCTGTCCATCCTCTGTGTGTCCGTCCTCTGTGTATCAGTGTCCTGGGTGTCCGTGTCCTGGGTCTCTGTGTCGGTGGCAGGGCTTCTGTGATGGCTGCCCTCCCCGGCCTGGCCTGCGTCCCTGGGGGCACTGGACCTGGCACTGGCCGTGGGATGACCGGCGGCTGGTCCTGTAAGACACAAGACAGCATGTATCATTAGACAGGTGGATGGGTGTGAGGATGTGGAGTGGCGGGCTGGGGTGAGAGGGTGGAGTGGGGGGCTGGGATGAGGGTGTGGAGTGGGGGGCTGGGATGAGGGTGTGGAGTGGGGGGCTGGGATGAGGGTGTGGAGTGGGGGGCTGAGGTGAGGGGTGGAGTGGGAGCTGGGATGAGGGTGTGGAGTGGGGGGCTGGGATGAGGGTGTGGAGTGGGGGGCTGGGATGAGGGTGTGGAGTGGGGGGCTGAGGTGAGGATGTGGAGTGGCGGGCTGGGGTGAGGGGGTGGAGTGGGGGGCTGGGATGAGGGTGTGGAGTGGCGGCTGAGGTGAGGGGGTGGAGTGGGGGCTGGGATGAGGGTGTGGAGTGGGGGGCTGAGGTGACGGGGTGGAGTGGGGAGCTGGGATGAGGGTGTGGAGTGGGGGCTGGGATGAGGGTGTGGAGTGGGGGCTGGGATGAGGGTGTGGAGTGGGGGGCTGGGATGAGGGTGTGGAGTGGGGGGCTGGGTTGAGGGGGTGGAGTGGGGGGCTGGGATGAGGGTGTGGAGTGGGGGGCTGAGGTGAGGGGGTGGAGTGGGGAGCTGGGATGAGGGTGTGGAGTGGGGGCTGGGATGAGGGTGTGGAGTGGGGGGCTGGGATGAGGGTGTGGAGTGGGGGGCTGGGTTGAGGGGGTGGAGTGGGGAGCTGGGATGAGGGTGTGGAGTGGGGGGCTGGGATGAGGGTGTGGAGTGGGGGCTGGGATGAGGGTGTGGAGTGGGGGGCTGGGATGAGGGTGTGGAGTGGGGGGCTGGGTTGAGGGGGTGGAGTGGGGAGCTGGGGTGAGGGGGTGGAGTGGGGGGCTGGGGTGAGGGGGTGAAGTGGGGGGCTGGGGTGAGGGGGTGGAGTGGGGGGGTGGAGTGGGGGGCTGGGGTGAGGGGGTGGAGTGGGGAGCTGGGATGAGGGTGTGGAGTGGGGGGCTGGGATGAGGGTGTGGAGTGGGGGCTGGGATGAGGGTGTGGAGTGGGGAGATGGGCTGAGGGGGTGGAGTGGGGGGCTGGGGTGAGGGGGTGAAGTGGGGGGCTGGGGTGAGGGTGTGGAGTGGGGGGCTGGGGTGAGGGGGTGGAATGGGGGCTGGGGTGAGGGGGTGGAGTCAGTCACGGGAGATTCATTTGGTGGTGCGCCTCCGACCTGGCAACCGGCAATCTCCCAGTCCTCGAGTCCGCCTGCGTGGTTCAGTGCCCTCTGCTCATGGATGGTGAGGGGGTGCAGTACAGGTGGACCTCCTCCGGTTCTTTCCCGCTCCCTGTGGTTGTGGGCTCTCTTATCCTGGGTGGGGAGGAGACAAACATCAGTGTTAGGCAGTCCGACGCATGCAGCGCAGCTGTTGGGTATATGATGGTAAAGGAGCACGGGGCACCCGACCAATGCGGCTGGCATGGGTGGATGCAGCCCATGTGGGTCAGGGAAGGGGTTGTGCCGCCGTCCTGGCGGGGGGCATTTCACATGTGTGGGGGGTAGGGGGGTGGTGCCAGGAGCACGTTACTGTTTACTCACCCTGGCTCCCTCGTTAGGTCGTGCAGCTTTTTGCGGCACTGTTCGCCGGCCCGTGGGGTGTGCCCCACGGCGCTGACGGCCTGGCCCACCTCCCTCCATATACGCCGGATGGTGCTGCACGGGTTGTTGCGGCTCGATCCGGGGTACGGGACCGCCCTCCTCTCCTCCACCGCGTCCGGGAGCGTGTCGAGGTCGTGGTCCCTAAACCTCGGGGCAGCACGGCGGCCAGCGGCCACCTTGCGAGCGTCAGCAGTGAGCGCCGCTCGCGCAACGTATGCGACATGGCCCATGTATCCGACGTCGGTCTGGGGTCGCAGCACCCACGCTTCTCGCGGCGCCTGTGCTGGCCCCTTGTGTGCCGCAGGATCGCTGCTCCTAGCGGCCTGATGACGCCATCGTAAAACGCTCCGGCGTTCACGGCGGCGTCAACACTCTGCCGCTAAACAGAGAATCCCGCCCATTGTCTTCTATTTTTAGACTTCGCAATATTGTCTATGCCTGCTCAAACTGTGCAGTTCTGATCCTGGCAAGATAGCTGGGATTTTGCATTTACGTAAGAAATCCAATGGGCCTGAATGGCGACGAGAGCGCCAAATCCCTTGAGAAACCCAAATCACATTTTACAAGTTGAATATCGCAATCTCATTAAAATAAATTTAAATCTAATTATATGGCCTCTACGCCTGATAATCCTTTATGTTATAATATCCATTCACATCAGCGTGAGGGCAGGGGTCAGTGCTGGGATGGAGGGAGTTTCTGTTTATACTTTTGTGTATTAGAACTGCCTTTAAAATCGACACGGTGAGCTTGAGCTTTTTAAAAATCTCACCCCGCCCCCACCCCGCTGGCCCCAGCCATTGGATTTTTTTCAATGTTCCTCATGGAGAAAGCGCCCATTAGGGCTGGAGGTTCCAACACCGCTATTCCCACCCGCTGACACACTCTGCAAAAAAATTGAAAAGTTTGACCCGTAATCTTGTGTGATGATATAACTTCACTCATGTGAACAATATATACCGGCAAGATGAACGTTGATGTGTCTTTGAAGAGGCCGTGTGTTGATCTGCACAAACACAAACTTCACACATGCACAGATTACCAGCAAGGTCAGCAGTAATAGCGCATTTTTCGGTCGAGGACAGCTCTTTGCACTGGAAGATCAGCAGGTTTCGGGCAGACCAAAGAGCGTCTTTCACCGAGTTGATAACCTTCCAGCAGCAGTTGATGTTTGTCTCGGTGTGAGCTGCCCTCGCCCGAGTGTTGCAGACTGGCACATTCCAAGGTCCAGGACTACGTGCTGAGGGACGCACTCAAGCTTGGGGCAGCTGCCGCCAAGGCGCAATGGGGAAAGACCACTGTGTAAGGTCTTACCAGCAAATGTACTCCGAGGGGCGGGTTACAGTGTAAACCCCCCTCGGTCTGGGTCATTAACACTCCAATGTATAAAAGAAACATGACAATGTAAATGTTTAAGAAGGAATTGTAACGTAAAGAGCGATATGTGTGTACGGTTATCAAAATTGAATAGAAGAAAGTCAAGGGAATGTGTAACTCTGATGGAAATGTACAGTCAAGACAATTCAAAATGTTCTGTAATGTTTATGATAGATTTTATGAATCAAGTATATTTTTTGAGAAAAAAAAAGTAATAGCGCATTTTTCAACAATAGTCCTAAACTTTATAATTCCTCTATTACTAGCCACTGGATGGCACTGAAATAAAATCCACCACAAAACAAACAACATTATAAGAACAAACAATATTTCATATAAAGATCATCTAATCATCCTGTGCATTCCTTTACTGTATGTCTTGTATGTGCCTTCAGTTGTCCTGGTGCTCCTCTGCATTGCAGTATAGGCTGTAGAAAGGCTGCTGACTTTCAGTGAGGGCGACAGCAGATGCCTTACAGAACAACTTTAAGCAGCTTAGGCACTAGAAGGCCTGGTACTGGATTACAGCATCTTGCTATGGGTGGCAACAATCTGGTTGGTTGATTTACAGGCAGCAGTAAGGGGTGGCAGGGGTGGGAGGACAGATGGTGTGATCCTGAGAGAGGACAGAAGATTTGTGCTCATGGAATCACAGTCATGTCTCCAGGGCAGTGTCTAAGCAAGCATAGTGATATGTTGAAGGAAAGATTGCTGGACTGCTGTGAGATGCTGCAAATTTGTTGAGCACTAGCATTAACAACCAGTAAGGAGTGGTCTGAACCTCCAAGGCAGGCAGTTTTCGCTTACTTCACTTCAGTGTGAGTTTCCACTCCACCAATCAGATATTGGAGAGCTATGGGAATGGAGGCTGAGACATCAGCCATTAGACAATGCATCACGGGCGAGTCTGCAACTGTTCTCATCAAGTTGGCCACCACGTCCTTGCCAGGAAAGGCAGGCTTCAGAAGTCACACAAAGCCCTGTGCCATGCTCCTTAATAGTCACAGAAGGCTTTCTGACAGACCTGTCCATACAATTTCTGCGCAAATTCTCATCAGCATTTTTCTGCACACTGCCCCATATAAAATTTCAGACAGGTCAGGTGTGAGTGGGTAAGCATTGGGAAGCTCACTCAGAGAACTCTAGTGCCCCCACCTCCTGCAAACTAGAACATAGAACATACAGTGCAGAAGGAGGCCATTCTGCCCATCAAATCTGCACCGACGGACTTAAGCCCTCACTTCCACCCTATCCCCGTAACCCAATAGCCCCTCCTAACCTTTTTTGGTCAGTAAGGGCAATTTATCATGGCCAATCCACCTAACCTGCACGTCTTTGGACTGTGATGAGAGGAAACCGGAGCACCCGGAGGAAACGCACGCAGACACGGGGAGAACGTGCAGACTCTGCCCAGTCAGTGACCCAGTGGGAATTGAACCTGGGACCCTGGCTCTGTGAAGCCACAGTGCTATCCACTTGTGCCACCGTGCTGCCCAGCTAACCAGTGGGTGCCTGTAAAACTCTGCTCTTTTGGTTTAATCTGAGTATGTGTCTTTCCACAGGTGAGAAAATGCTGTTGAACTCATCAATGTGTATTGAGGGAAAGGCAGAATTTCTCCATACCAATTGAGTAAAATATTAATTTGCTCACCCATTACGTGGATGTAAATGATTCCTCAAACTGTTGGTCCATAAGGAAATTGCTCTGTGAATTGTACTGGGGAAAATGGAGTTTCTTTTTCCCAATTTCCTGCATTATACTCTCAAGATTTCACAGAATATGGTGCTGTTTCTAATTGGGAGACTGGTTTACAATAGGGACACAATGACATTTTTATTAATTTCAAAAAGTTTTTAACACTTCCAACATTAAAATCAGGTTTAATAACAGAGCATTACATATTGACATGAGTATCAAATTTCAAAGTCCTTGTAAGCATTTTATAATATTTTTTGCATAATTTTTTTCATGACTTTTAAAGTGTGATTTAATTCCCTTTATTATATTGTGCTTCAATCACTCTAGGATTACACAACCTTCGAGCTGTTTTCAATCTGTAATCATTTGGGAGGATATGGCAGTGGTCATTATTTTGCTTACATTAAATCAAGTTCTTCCAGTAAATGGTACAATTTTAATGATACAAATGTCGAAGAGGTAAATTTATCTTCTTTACTGAGAAAAATATTCTGACTTGCAAAGTATAATTCTTACATTTTCTAGAGTAATTTTTCATACACTTCAGATAATCCAAATATATTTTGGAACTTTACTTAAAAAGATTTGCTGTGGATAAAATCATTTTATAAAAGTTGCTTTCACTCGGCACAGGCCTGTTCCATGTCAGAGCAATAGAATTCTCTAAACACACAGCACACAGTCCCACCCTGCAGAGGCAGCATCATTTTGGAATCGCACCCTTCCAACATAAAAGAGAGAGTCACAGCTATTTGGGCCCAAGATGAAAAGGATTACAGTTTCCTGAAAAGTTCTCCCTGTGACGTTGGGTCAATCATGGACTATTTTGGGATCAATCATTGAGTGCCTGTATAACTCTGTCAAGCTATTACTATTAAGCTATTTTGCTGGTAGGGACAGCTGGTTTTCAAACAGTCGTGCCATATTGGCTTATATTGGCTGATATAGTGGCCTATATTCAGCCAATCAGAGAAACTGTTTGTGCTTTTGTCAACTGCAGATACTGCTGGACCAATCAGATGCAAATCTGGCAGGTTTCCTAGGAATGTCCGAGTAGATGAATTCCGAAATTAATGCTGAAAGAGTGGGTAAAAATGTGCCCAAGACCCTGAATCAGAATTTGTCATGGGATTGAAGAGAGCCAGAAGCTCTGATACCCTAGATTCTGTCCCAATTTCCATTTCTCTTTCCCAATGGTATTCTCTCAAACTTCTGTTTGCTTGTGCATAGCCTGTTTGTTCTCTAAGCATAGCTGCTTAGAGAAAGCACTGCTGTACACATCCTCTCCCTTTATTCATGAACATGAGTTTTACATTATTTGAAACATATTGCATTATTCTACCTTCAACCAGAAATTTATAGAATTATTTATTTTACAGAAGACTGATTTCATTTCCGAAGCGTCCTGTAATGATGTAGGGAGCCCATCAAGCATGTCTTCGATAAGGTATCTGCTGTGTTGTGTTACTGGGTTTCTGATTAAATCTTCTTAATTATCCATTTGTTTGCTTGCTACATTAATCCCAGAATTTGTGACCATAAATTTAAGATTAGTTTTTTAACAATGTTTGCATTTTTACCGTAGATCAAATACAGCATACATGCTAATGTACAGGAAGGAGGGAGTGGACATCGATCAAGGTAAATAGAGACTTCCATTCTGATCTGGTATTCATAAGTTGTATTCAGCAACTTTAATATCTGCATCAAATTCTCATCTAAGACTTTTTAATTATAAGGAAGCATTTCATTGAAATTCAAAAAGCTGAACAGCTCTTGTCATTAATTATTTTTTGAAAAATATTTTAATTAAAATTTTCAACTTTTAAATATTTTTTGCAACGCGCAAACCCAATCCCTATGCCATCCATCCCCCTCCTCCCCCCCCCCCCCCCACCCCCCGAACTGACCCTCCCCCTACCCCTTGACGGCAACCAGATCCCCAGAGTGTAAGATAAATAAACTCTATCTCTTGTGGAACCCCTCATCTGTCCCTCTCGGAGCAAATTTCACCTTCTCCAAATACAGGAACTCCATTAGATCCCCCAGCCATGCCGAGACACGGGGGAGAGAAGCCGACGTTCACCGCAATTGAGCCTGCCTGTGAACAATCAACGAAGGCCATCAGCGAAGGCCATAACATCTGCCCCCACATCCGCCTGCAGCTCCTGCAGGTCTGACACCCTGAATATGGCCTCTAGGGGATCAGGATCCAAATCCACTTGCAGGATCTCAGATATGGTGCTGAAAAATGACCCCCAGAATTTCTCCAACTTCAGGGAGGACCTAAATATATGGGGCGGGATTCTCTCAGCCCATGCCGGGTCGGCAGTGGATCGCTACACATAGCGGTCCGATGACACCGTCGTTAAACTCTCCAGTTTTTACGACGGCATCAACACTCTGCCTTCAGATGGGAGAATCCTGCCCATGGACATGATTGGCTGGGCCCCTCCCACACTGCTCGCAGCTATCCTCCTCCCCCTCAAGGAGACGACTCATCTTCGTGAGGTGTGCCCTGTGCACCACTTTTAATTGAATCAACCCCACCTCGTGCACGAGGTCGAGGCATTAACCATTCGCAGCACTTTGCACTATGGTGTTTCCTCCAACGCCCATCCCCAACTCTTCCTCCCACTTGGCCTTAATCCTTTCCATGAACTCTTTGTCCTCCTCCGTAATCCTGCTGTGGATCGCCAAATCAACCCCACTCTCCAGCACCCCCACCAACAATGAGGAGGCCAGTGCCACCGGAAAGTTCGGGAAAGCCTTTCTTACGAAATTCCGCACCTGCACATACCTGACGCCCTCCTCCCATGGGAGCTCATACTTCACCCCCAGCTTCTCCCAAACTTTTACCCCTTTCTCCTCACATCCCCGGAACCTCGCATCCATCCTCGCTGGCTCAAACCCATGATTCCCCCTTATCAGCATCACACTCGAACCTGCCCTCATCTTGAAGTGCAATCGGAATTGCCCCCAAATCTTCAGCGTGACTACCAACACAGAACAGTACTTCCATAGGGCGAACGGTAGCGCCGTCATTTCCAGCGCCCGCAACCCCAACCCTTTGCAAGAACCCACCTCCATCCAAACCCACAAAGCCTCCGGGTCTCTACTCCTGCCCCACACCTTCTCTGCATTCACTGCCCAGTAATGGTATAACAAGTTCAGAAAGGCCAAACCCCCCACTGCTGCCCACTTTGAAGCACCACCTTTCTTCTCCTGGCAGACTTCCCTGCCCACACAACCGACGAGACTAGCCTGTACACCCCTCGAAAGAATGACTTCGGCAAAAAGATCAGCAGACACTGGAACAGAGACAAGAACCCTGGCAGAATGTTCATTTTCACTCCCTGCACCCGGCCAGCCAGCGACAAGGGGAGAATATCCCATTGACCCTCCCCACCAGGCTCATGAAGTTAAGCTTATGAAGTTGCACCCAGCCCCATGCCACCTGCAAATACCTAAAATGAGTTGCCCTTACCCGGAATGACAACCTTCCCATTCCCACCCCTGAACCTGAAAAAGATGCCACAAAATAGTTGCTCTTTCCTAAATTTATCATATACCCTGAAAACGCCCCAAATTTCCCTAGCAACCCCATTATGTCCCTCACCGACGAGCTTGACTCCGAGAAGTACAGAAGCAAATCATCCGCATACAGAGACACGCTATGCTCCAATCCCCCTCCCCCCTCACTATCCCCTTCCATAGGTCCGAGCCCCTCAGCGCAATAGCCAAGGGCTCAATCGCCAGCGTGAACAGAAGGGGGGGGCCATGGGACATCCTTGCCACGTTCCCTGAAATAATGGAAAGTACCCCGTATTTATATAGTCCATCCGCACACATGCTGTCGGATTCTTGTATTCCAATTTCACTCATGCCACAATCTTAGGCACAATCCCAAACTTCTCCAGCACCACAAACAAATAACTCCACTCCACTCTGTCAAGCGCTTTCACCGTATCTAGTGTCACCACCGTCTCCAGTTCCCTTCCCTCTGCCTTAGAAAGGACCACATTCAGCAGCTGCCGCAAATTCGACAACAGCTGCCTGCCCTTGACGAACCCCGTCTGATCCTCCCCCACCGCCTTCGGAAGACACTCCTCCAACCTCACCGCCAACACCTTCGCCAATATTTTAGCACCCACGTTCAGTAGAGAAATGGGCATGTACGACTCACATTCCACTGGGTCCTTCTTCTTTTTGGGTAATAATGAGATGGATGCCTGCCTCATCATCTCCGGCAATACTCCCCTTTCCATCGCATCCTCAAACATTTCTACCATCAGCGGTGCCAACTTATTCATTTTTATAAAATTCCACCGGGAACTCATCCAGCCCGGTGCCTTGCCCGAATGTATGTTCCCTATCGTTGCCTTCAATTCCTCCATCCCCATTGGTTCCTCTAATCTAGCCCTATCATCCTCTTTCACCACCGGTCATCCCAGTCATTCCAGAAATTCCCTCATCGCCAACTCATCCTCCGGTGTCTCCGACTTATACAAGCCCCTATAAAAGTTTTCAAACACCTTATTCACCTGCTCCGGCACCACCACCAATCCACCCGTTCCATCTCGAAGCTGCACAATCTCCCTCACTGCTGCCCGCCGACAGAGCTGGCCCACCGGCCTTCTCACCATACTCAGAAATGTTACAAATATATTATTATTCATTATATTTTCATCATTTTCGCCATACAAAAGAGAAACAAAATCAATCCCAACAATATAAAATAAAGAAACAAACCCCCCCCAAAACCACGCCCCCCCCCCCCCCCCCCCTCCCCATGGTCACCCACTCAACAGTCAATGGTAACCAACTCCCGAAAGTGCATCATAAACAAACCCCAACAATTGTAGAACCCCTCCTTCGCCCCTCTCAGCTCAAACTTCATCTTCTCCAGGGTCAAATACTCCAGCAAGTCCCCCCACCATGCTGAGGCATGGGGTGGAGAGACTGACCTCCACTCCAACAGGACCCGCCTACGAGCGATCAGCAAGGTGAAGGCTGAAACATCCGCACCAGTTCCCGCCTGCAACTCGGGCTGGTCCAACACCCCGAAAATGGCTTCCAGGGGACCGGGCTCCACATCCATGCGCAAGACCCCCCAAGATTGTGCTAAATACTTTTCATCTTCAGGCAGGACCAAAACATATGAACTTGGTTTGCGGGGGCCCTCCCACATTGCTCACAATCGTCCTCCACCCTCTCGAACAGTCGGCTCATTCTCCATTTTGTGTGGTGCGCCCCATGCTCGACTTTCAACTGTACCAGCTCCAGCCTCGCACTCGAGATCGAGGCATTGACCCTCCGCAGCACCTCGCACTACAATCCCTCTTCAATCCTTCCCCCTCTCCGCAGCTCCTCCTCCCACTTCATCTTAATCCCCTCCATAGACACCCTGTCTTCCTCCAGGATCCTCGCGTAGATCGCCGAAACAATCCCCCCCTCTCTAACCACCCTGCTGACAGCACTGCCTCCAGCAACGAAGAGGTTGGCGCTATCGAGAAGGTCGGGAAAACCTTCCTTGCTAAATCTCGAACCTGCAGGTACCTAAACCCTTCCACTGCGCCAACCCGTACTTCTCTCCCAACACCTCCAGGCTCACGAACCACCCCGCACGGAACAAATCCTTCATTCCCTTGATACCCCTCTCGCCACATCTCCAAAACCTCACATCCATTCGCCCGGCTCAAACCCATGATTCCCCTAATCGACATCCTCTCTGACCTGACCCCCAGGCGAAAGTGTTGCCTGAACTGCCTCCAGATTTTCAATGTGGCCACCACCACCGGACTCCCCGAGTACCTTCCTGGAGCCAATGGAAGCGGTGCGTTTGCCAGCGCTCGCAGACCCGACCCCCTCCACGATCCCTCCTCCACCTTAACCCGTTGGGCCTCCCCTGCCTTGCTCCAGCCCCGTACCTTCTCCGCATTCGCCGCCCAGTAGTACAGTAAGTTTGGGAGGCCTAGCCCCCCTGCCTGTCGCCCTCTCTGCAGTACCACCCTCCTAATCCTGGCCACCTTCCCTCCCCAGAAAAACAAGGAGATCAATTTGTCCACACCCTTGAAGAAGGACTTCAACAAAAAGACAGGCAGGCATTGGAATGAAAACAAAAATCGCAGCAACACATTCATTTTAACAGCCTGCACCCAGCCCGCCAATGACAGAGAGAGGTTGTCCCACCTTGCCAAGTCGGCCTTCACTTTCCCCACCAGACTAGTAAAATTACACTTCAGACCCCTCCCTAATCCCTCGCACCCCCAAATACCTAAAGTGGGTTGCCGCCAAACGGAATGGTAGCCACCCCTCCCCTATGCCCGGCTGGGAGACCATGAAATATTTGCTCTTTCCTCAATTTAATTTATACAACCAAGAAAGTCCCGAATATTTGAAGCAGCCCCATTATACTTCCTACTGACGCGCTTGGTTCCGAGATATACAGTAGATCATCGACGTATAAGGGCACCCTCTGCTCCATCCCCCATCTCTCACTATCCCCTTCCGCAACCCCGAGCTCCTTCGCGCAATGGCCAAGGGCTCTATAGACAATGCAAACAACAGGGGGGACATAGGGCACCCCTGCCTCGAACCCTGGAGCAGTGCAAAGTACCCTAATATTAGTGCAGTCACTCGCCATCGGTTCCTTGTACAACAGCCGCACCCATGCCACAGAAACCTTGGCCCAATTCCAAGTCTCTCCAATACTGCCGTCATGTAACCCCACTCTACCCGATCAAACGCCTTCTCTGCGTCCAGTGCCACCACCATCTCCATCTCCTTTCCCTCCACCTGAGCCAAGATCACATTCAGCAACCTCCTCACGTTTGTGAACAGCTGCCTTCCGTTCACAAATTCCGTCTGGTCCTCCCCAATCACCTTCGGTAGACATCCCTCCAACCTTGATGCCAGAACCTTTGCCAATATCTTGGCATCTATATTCAGTAGGGAAATGGGCCTATACGATCCACACTCAACTGGATCCTTATCCTTCTTTAGCAGTAGCGAAATCGAAGCCTACCCCATTGTCTGTGGTAATACACCCCTACTTATCACATCCTGGAACATTCCTGCCATCCACGGCGCCAACGCATCCTTAAGTTTCTTATAGAATTCAACTGGGAATCCGTGAGGCTCTGCTGCCCTCGCTGCCTGCATCCCCCCAATCTCCTCCTTCACCTCCTGCTCCCCTACCGACCCCTCCAAGCCTGCTCTGCCCTCGTTACCCAACCTCGGATACTCCAACCTCTCCAGGAACTCCCTCGTCTCCTGTGCCTCTCCCGGCCTAGATAGCTCCTTATAAAACTCTTTGAATACTTTTTTGATCTGCTTCAGGGCCACCACCAACTTCCCCATCCTGTCCCGCACCTGAACTATCCCCCTTCGCTGCCTCCCACTGGAGCAGGCTGGCCAACATACGCCGTCACTCTGTGCTCAAACCCACCCCCACCCCCCCTCACCCTTCTCAACTGGCGCACTGCTTTCCCTGTGGACAACCGATCGAACCTCGCCTGCATCTCCTTCCTTTTGGCCAAGAGGGCCAGGTCTGGGTTCCCCGTGTACCTCCCATCACCTCCAGAATCTCTATCAATTTTTGGCGTTCCTCCCTCTCCTCCTTGTCCACCTTTTTTTAAATGTATTTTATTACAAACATGTATCAAAACAGGTTACAACAAATAAACACCCCGGGAAGCATACTTCCCAGCAATGAACCATACAGTCTGTACAGATTTTTTCCCTTTTTCACCCCCCTCTCCCCCACGACGAACAGCTCCTCAAACATGGTAATAACATCCCCCAACTTTTCTCAAATCCCTCTACAGAGCCCCTTAACTCATACTTTATCTTCTCTAAACGCAGGAAGTCATACAGGTCACCCAACCAAGCCGTCACCCCTGGTGGCGATGTCGACTGCCACTCCAGTAAAATTCACCGCTGTGCAATCAGAGAGGCGAAGGCCACGACATTGGCTTTGCTCCCACTCCATGAGCTCCGGCTTCTCTAAAACCCCAAATATCGCCACCAAAGGGTCTGGGTCCACCTCCTCCTCCACTATCCTGGTTAAGACCGCGAACACTCCTGCCCAGAATCTTCCCAATTTTTCGCAACCCCCAAAACATGTGCGTAATTCGCTGGCCCCATCCACATCTCTCACACTCATCTGCTACCCCCTGTCTTCAGTACTTCCCAGAAAATGACAGACGACACCTCCCCATTCTGATTCGACTGTGCATACTCCTTAATCGCCACCCGCACCTTATCACAAAACCTCCATCCGCCAGCAACCCCGAGTCAACCCTCCACCCCTGCCTCTGCTTTTGTCCCAATCTAAACCAAATCTCCAGCCAGTGGGGTGCATGATCCGATATAACTATCCCCACATACTCTGCCCCCTCCACCCCAACCAAAATCTCCCGACTCACCCCAAAGTAATCAATCCTCGAATACACCTTATAGACGTGTGAAAAGAAGAAATACTTCCTGCCCCCTGGGTTCTGAAAGCGCCATGGATCCACCATACCCATCCTCTCCATAAACACCCCCCTAGCTCCCTTGCCATTCATACCCTACCCATCGACCTGGGGGTCGACCTATCCACCCTTGACATACCACTCCCAGGGGAAACTACTCCTCCAACAATCACCTCCGCCTTTTCATCAAAACTCCACCAAGTATCGGGTAAAAAGAGCCTTCAAGCAGGAGCTACCCTGTGTGTAACCACTCACACCATGGCCATCACTGGAAGTCCTCCTTGGCCACCTCCCCCCTCATTACTGCCTTCAGAACCTCCCAAACCACCGATTGTGAAACGTCCCCCGTGTAATGAAACCCCACATATTCCTCAATCACCGTTCTACTCATGACAAAAACTCTGGTCTGCTAGCAACCCCATGTCCATTTTCCAGCCCGGCCTCTGAGCCATTGCCTTCTCCAAAACTATAAGACCATAAGACATAGGAGCAAAATTACGCCACTTGGCCCATCGAGTCTGCTCCGCCATTCAATCATGGCTGATATTTTTCTCATCCCCATTCTCCTGCCTTCTCCCCATAACTCCTGATCCCCTTATCAATCAAAATCCAACCGCATCAAAACCACATCCAATCAATGCGGAGCATGGTCCGAAATCACTATTGCTGAATACTCCGACTTCCTATACCCAGCCAATAGCGCCTTCTCCACCATAAAAATATCTATCCTCGAGTACACTTTGTGTACCGGGGAAAAAAAGAATACTCCCATTCTCTTGGGTGCAAGAACCTCCCTGGGTCCACCCCTCCCATCTCTCTCATGAGCCCAGCCAGCGCCTATGCCTACCCCCGACAGGGCCAGCGAGCGCGGTTGAGACCTGTCCACCCTCGTTTCCTGCACCATATTCCACTCCCCTCCTGCCCGACTATCAGCTCATATTCCAACCTCCCCCCAACTATCCAGCTGGCCCTCGACCATAACCATCACCACTTCAGCCTTCAAGCTCTTTAAATGCATAAAAACCCTCAATCTCTTCACCAGCCCCACCTAACCCCCTCACGTTCACATCACTATTCTGACCGGGGGGTCTCTCACCACCAACTCCCCCACCCCCCAATCCCCCACACCCGGCCCTTGCTATCCACCATCATCATCGCCCCGGACCTTGCCCTTCGGGTCTGACCCGCCCCGCCCCTTTGTTACCGTCGAGCCCCCCTCCCCAGAATCCCCCCATCCATTTCCTCTTGAAAACAGCTCTCCCAGTATCGAACCCATTCCCGCACCTTTCACACTTCCCAGGCCCATCAAAATCTGTTTGACCAGGTTCCAACGACTGTGGCCCTGCCCCACCACACTCCCATTCACTAGCCAACCTTTGCTGGCTAGTGTGGAGGCCACTGCCCAGGTCCCCCTCCTCCCAATCCCCTCTCCCATGACCCAATCCCCACGAATAAAGACAAACAAACAAAGCCAGTGCAAAAACCGTGCTCCAGAAAACTGCCATTATTCCAAAGCCCAATATATAATTATAACCAATTGGTCGCTATAATAAAGATAAACTATCGTTTCCCATTCAGCCAACCCAAAAACACAGCTGTTCCCCCCCACAAATACAAAACAAACAACAATCCAAAACGAGAAATAAAGACTAAGCACAGCCCCCATCCCTTCAGTTCAAGTCCCAATCACAATTCCATCCCCCATTTCAACCCCAGTCCTATGGCCTTCACGGACGCCTCCCCCGCCTCAAAGTAAAAGTCTCTCCAGTTTTAGGTCACCCTCAGCTTTGCTGGGTAGACAACGCCAAATCTCACACCATTACTGTACAGTGCCGCCTTCACCCCTCCAAAGGCTGCCTTCCTCCTCGCCAGCTCCACCGTCAAGTCCTGGTATATTCGAATACCAACTCCTTTCCACTTCACCTCATGTCTTTGCTTCGCCTAACTCAGGAGATCCTCCTTGACAGAAAACTTATGAAGGCAAATTATCACTGCCCTTGGTGGCTTGATTGCTTTCGGCTGGGGCCCGAGCGACTGATGTGCCCTGTCCAGATCATATCGGGAGGGTTCTTCCCCCTCCCCCAGCAACTCTTGTCAGCACCTTCCCGAAGTACTGAGTTGGCCTCAGGTCTCCACCCGCTCAGGCAGGCCCGCAATTTGCACATTCTGCCGCCTCGACGTGTTTTCCAGGTACTCCACCTTGGCTTTGAGTCCTTTGTTGGCCTTCACCACCCTCCGCAACTCCTCATACATCGAGGTGAACTTGTCACTGTGCTGCGGCAGAGCTTCCTCCACCTCCTTCAGATTCTCTCCTTGCTCACGTACCTTGGCCAATACCTTCATCACTACTGCCTTCATGGGGCAATCGCCTCCTCCACCCACTCCTTCATTGCAGCCATCATCTCCTTTCACAGCACCTCCATGTGTTTAGCAAACTGCCTCTCGAATTCTCCGGCCATCACCTCGGTCAGAGTCTCCACTGTGAGGGGAGCAGCCCCACCCAGGAGCCTCCGCCATCTTTCCTGCTGCCAGATTGACCTGTTCACTCAAGGCGAACTTTCACTCGCCCCCTTCTTCCCAGCGGCTTTTTTTTGCACCTTCGTTGGAATTGGGCCCACCTTCCTTATGCTTTCCCGGACCAGCTTATTCAAATACTGCCCCTGAAACTTGGCATTGAACTCCAAAAAACAGGGCCTCAAGCAGGAGTTACTCAACGTACTACTTCCACCAAACACGCCGCCGGCGGACATCCCTCACCGTACTCCTAAATGACCCACCTCAACTGACAAATCGCCGAACCCGTGGATAGAAGATCAAACTAGGTCTGCAACCTCTTCCTCCTCACAAACAGTCCCGGCACCGGGTCCTCCGCATATCTTCCATCTACTTCCAAAATCTCTTCTATCAACCACTGCAGTTCCTCCTGCTCCTCCCTATCCACCTTTGCCTTGAATGAAATGGCCTCACCTCTCACTAGACCTTCAACTCCTCCCAAATGACCGACAATGACACCCCACCATTTTATTAAACTCCACATTCTCCTTAATCACCTTCCCCATGTTAAAGCAACAATTTGAATCTGCCAGCAAACCCACACCTAACCTCCAAACCGGCCTCTGGGCTGGACCCTTCTTTTAGCAAGCAGCTATCACACGGAGGGGAATTTAAGGGGGTCTCAGAGGAGAATTTGCTGCTCCTCTTAGCACCACAGAGTGAGTAATTTTATTATCTTGGACGATCTCTTCACCCTTCCAAAACGACCAAACTATCTGATGGGAGAATGCTCCCTGGTTGAATTAAATGCAATTGTTATTCCATTAAGGTACCCCTATCAACAGACGTCCTTGAGAGCCCAATTACACAGGCACATCCGAGCTGCAGAATGTTTTATGTTAAGGTTACAGAGGGAAAGCAGCGAATTCTGAGTGGGTAACTAACCTGATCAGTTTTAATTACCCACCTGCCCAGTTTCTGCCAAGTATCAAAATTGGTGTTCTTTATTTTGCTCGCTAAAATTGTTTTATTATGAACTATGGGCTGGACTCTCCATTTGCCGACGGCAGAATCGCGAAACGCAATTGGAGGAGGATAACTTCCGACCCCAAAATTGCGGTAGGCGCCAGTTTGACACCAAATCGTGATGCTCCAGCACCCCGAAAACGGCGTAAATGCATCGCTCGCCACGCAGGGCTAAAGTACAGTAGGAATATCATTAGCGGGCCTGACGCCCTATTCCCCGTGGCCTCCGAGATTCACCACCTCTGATGGGCCGATTTCCCAACGGTGTGCGTGGACCGCTCTGGAGGGGTCCTCCGATATGATGCTGTGAGGTCTGGCCCATGGGTTGAAGGATGATGACAACCCACTGTGCGATGAGCTCTGGTGCTCCACATCGTATGACAACGTCTGACTCATGCCCATAGTAGCAGCTCCCACCTGGGTGATCCCTGGCCGGTCCATCACACGGTCCTCTCGAATCCCTGGGGTGGAGTGGTTGGGGACGGTCGGGGCACCAGGGGTGATGGGACACAGTCCTCCCACAGGGTCTGCACTGGTCCCCTCCCCCAGCCAGCCCGGACCAGCCCACCCCCACACCCATCGGACAGAGCACCAAGGCAGGTTTTAACAACGTTAACAGGTGTTTATTGTGCGGACATATATACAGTCAGTGCCCTAGCCCCTATAACTCAACTGTGCCCTGCACCTGTACCAATCTAAGTGGTGTCTAACTTTCTGGCCTTACGGGCCCGAACACTACACCTAGGTGGTTCCCCAGATGGTACAGCAGGAGTGGAGGCAGCCTGCTGTGACTCTTGCCCTAAGACAAGGGTCCCCGTTGGCGCTCGTCACCTGGGGTGTCCCGGCCTGGATGGGCCCGGCCGCTGCTCAGGGGTCCCGGGCAGCGTGGTGCCACCCTGTTCTTCCTGCTGCACACCAGATGGACTTGGGACAGGAGGGAGGGAGTCCGAAGTGCTGTGGTGTTCCGGCACCTCCCCTGTGGGGGTCACTGACACCATCACCTCCTCCGCCTCCCTAGGGGTGCCCGATGCCCCTGGGCCACTCCATTAGGTGGGGGTGCGAGCGGAGCCATCCCCTGAGGCCCCCCCACTTTCTGGCGCTGCCAGTCCTGGACACCCGCTCTGGTCTTGACCAGAGTCTACACATTTGCGGCCATGGAGCACAGGGAGTGGATCATCTCCGTCTGCACTACATCACGCTGTGACTGTGCCACCACCCTGTGGGTCTGTGCCACTTCAGCCAGTGACTGGGCCACCTCCCTCTGGTCTGGGCCACCTCCTGGGACTGGGCCACCTCCCTTTTGGACTGGGCCACCTCCCTCTGTGTCTGCGCAATGATGGCCAGCGCCTGGGCAAGGCCGCCGATGTTCCCAGCCATGGCCTGCTGTGACTGGGCCGCGGCCACCGCCTGCACAGAATGCCCCAGGCCTTGGACATGCTGATCCACAGCTGGAACCATTACCTCCAATGCCTCCACCGTGGACGCCACGCATATGGTGTCGGCCTCGGTGGCATGCATGCCCGGCACCACCCCTTGCTCCTGCACGCGGATGGATTCCTCCACCTGCGCCTGCAGGTGCTGGATGATCGCCATCATTCCCTCTTGTAGTCCCTGGGTCTCTGACTGCATCTGCATTGTGCTGGGACTGGATGTTCCAGAAGCCCGAGACCCATCTGGATGGCAGCTGGTTCCTGGGGCCGGCCTGCCCTCTGACCGGCCGGCCCCACGGTTGCTCTTACCTCCATCTGCTATACCAGATGCGATGTGTGGTGTGCACCAGATAGTCTCTCATGAGCCTCACTAAAGTGCCCAACCGAGGTGATGGTCTCTGGGATGGTGGACGGTGTAGGAGACAGCTGTGATGGAAAGTCCGTGTCCTCCTCCGATCCGAGCTCTGGGGTGTCCTGAGTCTCGGGCACGGGGCTGGTATTCGGGCTGCTCTCAGCCGTCAGTGCTCGGCTGTCTGGGGGACACTGGCTCTGGCACTGGCTGGGGGAGGGAGACTCTGGATGGACTGGCCCCATCTCTGGCTGGTCCTGTAAGACACAAGACAACATGTACGATTAGACAGCGGGCCGGCGGGGTTTGGTGGGTTGGTGGAGTGAGGGGAGTGTGGAGTGAGGGGGGTGTGGAGTGAGGGGGGTGTGGAGTGAGGTTGTTGGGGGGTGTCCACACATGTGTCTTCTCTGGGGGGGGCGGGGGGAACACAGACAGCAAAACCATTAGACAGTCCAACGCATGCAGCCAGGGATTGGGTGGATGGTGGCCTCAATGGCCAGGGCACCCAGTCATGGGTGCTGGCACGTGCGGCAGGGTGGGGTTCGGACGTCCCTGTGGGACAGGGGCCATGCAGCGGGTGCGTGTGGGGCAGCGGGGTTAGTGCCAGGGACACGGAGCAGCCAACTAACCCTGGCCACCCTGCGGAGGTCGTGCAGTTTCTTCCTGCACTACATGCCAGTCTGGGCGACGTTGCCCATGGCGCTGAGCGCCTCTGCCACCTGCGCCCAGGTACGACAAACAGCGCCACCTGGCGTCCTTCCTCCCAGGCCGGGATCCAGGGTCATCCGCCTCTCCTCCACGGCGTGGATGAGCGTCTCCAGCTCAGTGTCCCTGAACCAAGGCGCTGCTCCCCTTCCAGCCATCTTGTTGGCTGGGACGGTGTGTGTGGGGAGAAGAACCGTTTAAGTCCAGCTGCGGCGTGTGAGCTTCATGTGCGCCAATCACGGACCCGACGAATCCGCCGCCGTTTTGCATGGAATTGATTGTGTTCCACGTGGCGATGGTGCTAACCCATTTAAAGTAGCTGAATCGGTGCAGCTATTGCGCCATTTTCCTGTCGTAAAATGCCACTGTTTCCATGCTGGTGTCGGTATTTGGTCTCAGAATTGGAGAATCCATCCCTATGTTTTCTAATCTGATGACCACCATAAAATAACACGAGGTTTTGAATCTAATTGTAGCTGCTATGAGTAGATTATTGATATTGTTTATCATTTTTCCAAAATGTTCCAAAGGAGAGAGTACAGATGAAGATGGAGCAGGCAATCACAATCTTGAACAAAACAATCAACCTCCCATTCCAATAAATGATCTTCCAGACAAGAATACAAACCCATGCATTGAAAGAATGGAAGATGACAGGACTGTACAGGAAGGAAATGATACAATAGGTCAAAATAAAACTGAAGTATATCATAAGGAACAGAAATCCATCGTACCATCCAACCAACATGCGGGATCGCAATGTGCCAATATGGTGGAAGAAATCAAACATCAGGGGCCTGTTGGTATGGAACAAAATAAATATCCTTCAGCAAGTGAAGAGAATACAGATGAAGATGGAGCGGGCAATCACAATCTTGAACAAAGCAACCAGCCTCCCATTCCGATTATAAAAGATCTTCCAGAAAAGAATGCAACAGTAACAAAACAGATAAAAGGGACCATAGAAAAAGGAAAGTGTGAAACCGAGGTAAAGGGAATTCAGTCAGAAGAAACTGATGTGAAAGAAGATGGGCAGGTTATAACAGAAAATAGCACTGAAATAGCTACAGCTGCGAAAACACAAGGAGAGCAGAGTCAGATAGACAGGAAAGAAAATATTATGGGAGAGGACCGTGTGGGACAGCAAAAGGACAGTGAGAGGAAAACTATCGAAAAAGTATTAGATATGAAAAAGGAAAATGGGGATGAACAATTAAATGAAGAGTTTATAGAAAGCAATGAAGGTGAAAAGATTAGAGGTGATAGAGGAAGACAAGAGGAAGAGGTACAACCTTTGGTAAAGGGGATAAATAAAGAAGAAGGAAGTCAAGATCAAACATCTGGGAAATGTATATCAGAGAGGCAAGTTGAATCAGAGCTAACAGAGTCAGCAAATAGAAAGCCAGAAAAGAGAAAGAAGAGAAGCAATTTTAGATTATTTAATGCTTTCAGAAGAAATAAGACAGGACCCAAAAAAGAGGGTCTAAAACAAAGCAAGGATTGGAAAAAAAAGTCAAATCAACTACACTGTTCCTGTTTAAAAGGGCAAGATTAAAATTAAAGGGAGATGCAGACTGAAAAAAATGTTTTTAAAGTACAAAAGCCGTATTTTCGGTCTACTTAAAATGAATTTGTTTAATCACTGTTAACTGCATTTGATCTGGATTTACACAAGAATTCAGAAATACATTATTTGCAACTGATCTGAATTAATTGATTTTATTTTACATGTTTAAGTCATACGAGGCAGCACCAATAATTCTCTTGAGTAATTCCGGTTCATTTGGCAGGATATATTATTTGCTCAGAGAATTGCCACGGTGATTTTTAAAATCTCTTTAGTACCCATTTGTTTTTATTCTGTATTTGTTTGCCATGGGTGTGGTAAGGACATGACTGACTGTGAACACCGAGCTATTCGTAATCCAGAAGTGTAATTTAAATCAACTGTTTGTATAATGTGAGGAAAAGTTTGAAACTAGAGGATGATTTCCCAAATATTTTGTGATGATTTTGAATTTTAAAAAATGTTTATTAAAAAATAAAATAAACAATTGTAAAGTAAATTAGAAGTGCACAGACAATGGCTGTACACAGTTTCACTCATTTAAACCGTTCCAAACACTCTTCACTCAACTAGCTTTCAAGCTAACTTTCCTCAAATTTTCACATCCAGTAACTATTACCACACAAGGAGTAATTTCTCTTTGTTAAGAGGAATTCCGATGTAAAATCACCAGCTTGCTTTTCAAGATAGGCTTTCTTCACAGACACTTCTTGCTGGGAGTTAAACAGCTATTCATGCTATTGGCTGAGGTCTAAAACAGCTTCCCTGCCTAGCTGTAATCATCTCCTTAAATACAGTTTTCCCCTTTGATCTGCCCTATATGACCTAACTTCTTTAAAAGTCAGGTTTAATTACCTTCATTTATTGATTTTAGCTTTTAGAGTATAAATTACACTCACTTTATGATCTTTTATTCGCACCTCTCTGTCACACTGAACCTTTAACAATATATTCAAATCCATTCATGTTCTGTTTTCCCATTGTTGTTAACTGCTTTAGCAGCTGTTGCAATGTTGTTAAACTCATCAACATCCCAAGGGCACTAGTTCTATTAAAATAGCCACGTCATCCCTGCCTTAATTAACTTACATTTCCCCACAGTTTTAAAATATATAACCAACAGAAAATATTCCAATTTCTTAGATTACCCTGATATTTGCATGTCGCTATTATTTTCTTACTATTTTCCTGATCGATGGTAGACCAGAAATCTGTAAAGCTTTGGAGCTTGGCACGACCAGACTATTAGTATTTGCAGTTGGAAGAGCTTCTTTAAGCAGCCTGAAGTTGGCTGAACTGAAACTTATAATTTTTATGCATGGCAAGATGAGATGGTCTCAGGAGTAATGATTACCTTTTTATTCAAGCTATCTTTACATAAGAGAGTGCAAATTAAATAGCAAATAGTACTGTCAACTTTGAAAGGGAGTGGAAATCATGGGCAAGATTCTCTGTCTGAGAGATTAAGTGTGGACGCTGGGACTGAATTTACGTGGGACTGGAGTTCCAATTGCTAGTTCTGGAGCAACTATGGACATGCTAATAGGACAGCACTCTACCTATGTAAAACTAGAGCAATTCTAATTCCTGCCGACGTGGATTCACTGGGGCCAGAGTTGGCACTGGAGAGCTTGACAAGCTGAAGCTGCTGATAAGCACTCCACACCCCACACACTCTCACCCCAACCAAGAAAATAGTCCCATGACGTGCGGCCCGCGGTTCATGGATGCCATGCTCGGTTGAATGCAAGATCCAGTGGAGGAGAGACAGGACACCCTCTTCCTCAGGGTGGGCAGGAGGCTACCGCCTGTTGATGTGAACTGGACCTGTGCACATGGTAGTAGAGGCAGAGTGCCGTGGGTCTCACCAGGCAGATTGGCACACGGTTCCAAAAAAGGATGAGTGGCCTTCTTAGGTCAGTTTCGGTGAGTCACCGAAACTGACCTAAGAAGGCCACTCATCCCCTGGCATCACTCCTGTCCCTCACTCCTCACACCCCCTCCTCCCACCCTACTTCCCTAGAGGCCAAGCAAAACCCATCTGCCAGCATTCCCCTTACATCCAACACTGCACCAATCCCCAACACCTGTATTGTCTCTTTGGCCAGGTACCTTGCACACACAGGCCACCAGCTACAGACCCTCCCTGTAACGCGTACCTAACTGTCTCACCATGTCCTTTATCTGTCCACTAGGAAAAGAAGGCCCATAATTGCCAGGAGCGGGACTGTCGGACCTAATTTTTTCTCATTGCCATCGAGCAGCCTCCCCGAACAGGCGCCGGAATGTGGCGACTCGGGGTTTTTCACGGTATCTTCATTTGAAGCCTACTTGTGACAATAAGCAATTTTCATTTTCAGAGGATGGTGGAACTAGCCGGGAAGGTGGAAGAGAGGGCTATCTCCCAGGTGGAAGGTGAATTGGGACAACTAAGTGAGCACCTAATTCAAAATGATGCCCCTATAGCAAGTCAGCCACCCCTCTCCCCTACACCACTCTTTCCCAAGATCTCACCATGTGTCTTTTGTCTTGCAGGATCACCATCAGGCAAAGCCGGCTGATCTGGGGTACCTACCCCCAGCCACAACCCCGGAGGACCAGTCCGGGGATGACACCGACTTTTCGGCACTGCAAGCACCTGCACCCTCCATCATCCCAGAGACTATCACCATGGTGGGACATTTTAATGAAGAGGCCCCTGGGTCACCATCAGCTGCAGTCCAGATAGATATCATGCTTCTGGAAAGAACAATCCCACCACTGGTGGAAATGTAGACGCAGAGCCAGGAGGGGGTGTCAGTAACGTTCTGGCATCTGCAGATGCAGTTCGAAGAGTCCCAAAGCCATCAGGCGCAGGACACAGTGTCGACAATGTATGGTACATGGGTCAACACTGAATGCGTGGCGGTGGAAACCCTGGGTTAAAAAGTCACAGCCATGGGTCAAAACATCCAATGTTTGGGGCACATTGTGCGATCGGTGGCTGAGGCTCAGGACAAGGGATCCCAGTCACAGGCAGCTCTGTACCAGACCCATGGACATTGGTGCGGCGCTCCAGAACTTGACTCAGTCACAAAAGGTTATGGCTGAGGACGTAGAGAGCATTGGACGAGTGCTGGCTGACCTGCACCAGGCACAGTGCGACATGACCCAATCATAGAGGGGCACGCCCGCGGTGCAGAGGGGCATGATAAAGGTGCAAAGGGACATATCTCACTCATTGAGGGACATGGCCTTTGTCTTTGTGCTCCATGGTTCAGCGCATGGAGACGCTGGCTGAGAGGAGAACGGGCCTCCAGGACTAGCAGAACCAGGTGATGGTGAAGCCTCCGGAGCTCACTCCGGCCTCACCTCCAGCCTATAGTCCGGGGACTATTGAACACCCTGAGGGAGGAGGAAGTGATGGGGCCCATGCCGGGACCTCCCACAGGGGAGGTGCTGGAACACCTCAGCACTTCTGAATTCCCCCCACCTGACACTATCTCACTTGATGGGCAACGAGCAGAACAGGACAGCACCTCATAATCTGTGACACCTGACATCGGTTAGGCACCAAGTCCAGGCCCTCCAGAGATGCCCAACAAAGACACCTCAGATCAGAGGGCGAGAAATGCAGCAGGTCATCTCCACGTCTGATGTGCTGTCTGGAGTCACACCTAGAAGGAGCAGTAGGCCATGTAAGCTAAGGAAGTTAGACACCAGTTAAGTTGGCATGGGTGAAGCACATAGTTTCGAGGTAGGGGTCAGGGTACAATAATGTAAATAGTTACGATTAAACACCTTTACACCAAAATAGCAACCTAAATTGGAAGTTCCACCTGGTGTCACCCTCAGAGGCAGCAGGGAACGGGACTCGAAGTGCGAGGCCGCCTTGTAGGAAATCTTATCCAGTGAGTGACGCACCACCACTCACCATCTCCATAACTGCCCCCATCCCCCCAAAGAATACATGGAGCCGTGAGATGGATTGGCCGGCAGACATGCAGGGATCACCCGGGCAGACAGTGGAATGTGCTACTGAAGGCAGGATCAGACTTTGTCAAACAATGAGGAGCACCAGAGCTCACCTCACAGCGAGTCACCATCATCCTCCGTCCCATGAACAAGACCAACTGATACTGCTACACCAGGGCCAACACCCTGTGGTGATACTGGTCGGATAGTCGGAGGGGGGAGGGGGTGGAATGGAGTGAAGAGAGGTGGGACAGGGGACGATATGAGCAGCTATGGGGAAAGGGGCACCAGTTGAAAGGGGGTGGGGTGGGGAAGAGTATGGAGAGGTGGGATGGAAGTGCCGGTGGTCAGGCCTCTTAGTTTACAAATCTGAAGGTGATGAGGTTGTCATGTGTGCGGCAGCCCTGGAGCACACGTTGTGCGGCCTGCTGTGCCAGCATCGGCTCCATGCTCTGTTCTTCCTGGCCATCCTCCTTGTCAGATGAGACCTGCCATTCTTCCTCCTCCTCCAGCACGTCCCCCTTCTGCTGTGTGACGTTGTGCAGGACGCAGCAAGCCAGTACGATGTGCAAGACCCTCCTGGGGATATATTGGAGAGCCCTATCAGAGTGGTCCAGGCATCGGAAGCGTATATTTAAGGACACCGATGCACTGCTCAATGATGCTCCCGGTTGCTGTGTGTCATTCTAGCGGCTCCCCGCCTCAGTCTGGGTCCTGCGGACAGGTGTCATTAGGCAAGACCTCAGCGGATAACCCTTGTCATGCAAGAGCCAACTCCTCACCCAAGGGAGCACCTCGAAGGTGCTGGGAACTGATGAGTTAATCCGATGTGTGTGTTGTGAGCACTATCCGATATTGGGCACAGACCATGCATGTTGTGCAGCTGGTGGTCACGCACCAACTGCACAGTGAGGGAGTGGAAGCTCTTCCTATTAATGACGGGCACCCCCTGATGAGCCAGTGCTCATTGGGAACGTGTCCCTTCTCTCACCCCCTGGACCTGGGGTATGGCAGCGATGGTGGCAAATCCAGCTGCCCGTGCATCCTCGTGGCTTGGTGCCAGGAAGAACTTCAACTTCTCCGCCAGCGAGGGACCATGTGGTCAGAATCGACGGCAGGCGTAAACCTCAATTTTGCGCAGTTCTCCACCCGATCGCGATTCTCGTTTCTGGCATCGCGAAGGGGAGAATCCAGTGACAACTTGCATTTAAACAACACCTTTATCACCATACGCAGAACCTGGCATGTAAGCAGGGAAGTGAACATTTGAAGGCAACTGCCTGGATACATGGTTTGATTATATTGGGAGGGAACATCATTTTCTTTGAAGGACATCAAATGCCAAAGTGCTCTTTTCCCATTTATCGTGAAACCAGTAGCATTAAATCAACTTTAACAACCACGTTGAGAATAGTGTCAATGGGCAGAATTCTACCGTCTGTCGATGCCGCAATCGCGAAACGCAATTGGGCAGAGAATCAGTCGTGACACCAAAATCGTGGTGGGCGACAGGCACACGCCAGAATGCCAGGTGGTGGCTCGACAGCAGCATCAACACGTTCTACGACAGACATACAGTAAACCCGGTTGGATTTCATTAGTGGGCCAGACCCGGTATTCTCCGGGGTCTCTGCGATGCCCTGTCTCCACCGGGGGGAATTACCGGCAGAGAGGTTCACTTATGGGGCGGAATTCTCCGGAAACGGCGCGATGTCCGCCGACTGGCGCCCAAAACGGCGCCAATCAGACGGGCATCGCGCCGCCCCAAAGGTGCGGAATGCTCCGCATGTTTGGGGGCCGAGCCCCAACATTGAGGGGCTAGGCCGGCACCGGAGGGATTTCCGCCCCGCCAGCTGGCGGAAATGGCGTTTGTTGCCCCGCCAGCTGGTGCGGAAATGACATCTCCGGGCGGCGCATGTGCAGGAGCGTCAGCGGCCGCTGACAGTTTCCCACGCATGCACAGTGGAGGGAGTCTCTTCCGCCTCCGTCATGGTGGAGACCGTGGCGGAGGCGGAAGGGAAAGAGTGCCCCCACGGCGCAGGCCCACCCGCGGATCGGTGGGCCCCGATCGCGGGCCAGGCCACCGTGGGGGCAACCCCCGGGGTCAGATCGCCCCGCGCCCCCCCCCCCCCCACGACCCCGGAGCCCGCCCACGCCGCCTTGTCCCACCGGTAAGGTAGGTGATTTAATTTACGCCGGCGGGACAGGCAATTTATCGGCGGGACTTCGGCCCATCCGGGCCGGAGAATCGAGCGGGGGGGCCTGCCAACCGGCGCGGCGCGATTCCCACCCCCGCCGAATATCCGGTGCCGGAGACTTCGGCAACCAGCGGGGGCGGGATTCACGCCAGCCCCCGGCGATTCTCCGACCAGGCGGGGGGTCGGAGAATCTCGCCCATGGTTTTAAAAATCGGGATACAGCCATCGTGGCTGATGGCTGATGAGGGAATGAGGAGGTAGGACATGGAGAGGCAAGACTGAGGGCTGCCACGGAGGGGGGGGGGGTAGCAATGGGCGCGAGGGAGGGGGGGACTCCACCAGGCCTGGGGAAGGGTAATGAGGGGAGAGCTGGGGATGGGCCATGGGGGTGATCCCCCACCCTCCCCCGGGACCATAGCGTCCAGGCACGGACCGCCATTGCCGTGGCCATCTTGCTCACCCCACTGATCACCCACCGTGGCCCGTGATTGTGCAGAGTGGCACTGGCCGTCAGCGTGCCCCCACTCCCATTCCCCACCCTCCCCCCACAAATTCTCCCACCCTCCAACTGGCTGCTACCCGCCGGCAGGGCGTACCGCTGGCATAGGTATGGCCACGGTATCCCTGGCTGCAGGGATGGGTGCCTGGGCCCAAGGCCCCCACAATGCCGGGCAATGACGGGGCCAGGTGTGCGAAGTGCAGAGTGTCACACGAAAAGGGAGGGTGGGGAGGGAGCGGGGGTGTAGCCAGACCTCGTCTGATGAGGATATGGGGAGGGGAGCATGGCAGGGCATTGGGCCCAGGCAGGCATGGGAGGCTGCACAACCTGTGTGCCAGGACCGAAGCACACGGACGCTCTAGTCGCCTCCAGGTTCACCGACTAGGGGGCCTGGTCATTGGCATGGACATCCCATGCCACACCCATCCAATCCCCTCTCCCCCCCACAGGCCACCTCCTCCCATGGACACCCTTCTTGCCCCCCCCCCCCCCACCTTGCAACCCACTCTATGAATGCTACCTCACTCACTATGGGGTGCAGACCCTGTGTTGGCAGTAACAGTGGGTTGGGTCCATGGGATGGAGGATGATGACAACCCACTCTGGGATGAGTTCTGGTGCACCACACCATTCGACAATGTCTGACTCCTGTCCACAGTAGCACTTTCCACCATCTAACTGGGCGATCCCTGTATGCAAACTGCCCATTCCATCACTGGGTCATTCCGAACCCTTGGAGTGGCTGAGGTGGGAATGGTGTTTGGGGGGGGGGGGGATGTGGGGGGGACATTGGAGCCGTGAGTGCTTGCTGAACTGGGGACCCTGGTGCAACACCGACCCCCCAATGTCTGCCCATTCCCGCCCTCAGTGCCGCCAGCCCAGACCAGCCCACCCCTCACACCCTTCTAGAAGGGCATCGAGGCAGGTTGTAACGTTGTGAACAAGTGTTTATTGTGAACATATATATACAGCTTTGTGCCCTAGCCCCTATCGCTATCCTATGTGCTGCACCCGTGCCAACTTAACTGGTGCCCACTTTCTGGCCTTACGGGCCATAATACTACACCGAGGCGGATCCCCAGACAGTACATCAGGAGTGGAAGTGGCCTGCTGTGATTCCCACCCTACGAACTGGGTCCCCTTTGGTGGCCATCTTCTGGGGCAACTGGGCCTGAATGGGCCCGGCTTGGGTGTCCCAGGTGGCATTGTGCCGCCCTGCTCTATCTGCTGCATATTTGATGCGCCAGAGACAGGAATGGGGCGAGGGGTGGGCAGAGTCCGAGGTGCTGAGGTGTTCCAGCACCGCCCCTGCAAGAGTCACCGGCATGGGTCCCATCGCCTTCTCACTCAGGGTGCCTGATGGCCCCCGGGTTACTCCATGGGACGGTGTGCAAGCAGAGCTATCCACTAAGGCTCCCTCGCCACCAGGCGCTGCCAGTCCTGGAGGCCCACGCCCACCCCGACCAGGGTCTGGATGCTCATGCAGCATATGGAATGGACTATCGCCACCTGGCACTGCGTCACATTACGCTGTGACTGTGCCACCACATTCAGGGCCGATACCACATTAGCCAGTGACTGCACCACCTCCCTCTGGGTCTGTGTCACATCAATCAATGCCCAGGCAATGCCACTGACACCCTCAGCCATGGCCTACTGTGACCGGGCCATTCTCAGGATTGCTGCTGCAATGTCCAGGTGGTCAGCACCCACTCAGAGTGCCCCAGGCCGTGGACATCCTGACCCATGGCCGAAAGCTTCGCCCCAAGGTGTCCACCACGGACGCCACCCATGCAATGCTGGCCTGGGTGGCACCACCTCCTGCAGGTAATTCCACTCCTCCAACTGCACTTGTAGGAGCTGGATGTTTGCTGACATCACCTCATACAGTCCCTGACTCTGCAACTGCATCTCCACTATAGATGCGACCACCCTTTTCAGAAGCCTGAACCCCATCCGGACTCCAGCTAGTCCCTGGGGTCGAACGGCCCTCCAACCGTCCACCCCCTCAGAGGTTCCTATCTCCACCTGATGTATCGCTGCACATATGTGGTGCGCACCAGTTTGTGCTCCAGGAGCCTCTTCACTAAAGTGCCCAAATGAGGAGTGTATCTCTGAGATTGTGGAGGGTGTTGGAGACAGCTGTGACGGAAAGTCAATGTCGTCCTGAGACTGGTGCTCTGGGGTGTCTTGGGCTGCAGGTCGGGGGCTCCTATTGGTGTCTGTTTCCTCCTCCTCCTCCTCTCTGCTCCCTTCCTGTGGCTGTTGTTGGGGTGGGGGCAGGGGCACCACAAGGGCCTGCCTCATCGCCAGTTGATCCTGCAAGATGGGACTCATGATTGGACCGTGGTTTGGGGTGGTGGGGGTGGGGGTGGTGGTGGTCGAGGGGGCACTGGGGTGTGGGGAGGTACGACTGGAGGTCACCAGAGAGGTCAGATGCCTCAGCGTAGTAAGCAGGATGTGGACCCTGTCCGGAAAGCACTTCAATGACCCTCTGCAGTCTGGCAAGCTGAATAAGATACAAAGCCAAGCTGTCAGCCACGAAGATCTAAAGGAACGGGACACCTCTGAGCAGGAGTACTTCACGACAACCATTGTACACGAACACTGAAGATATATGTATCCAGTGCTAACCTTCAGCATCCTGATTTGTATGTCCTGCATAAATCTGATCTCTGGGTTATCTTGCCACAATGTGCACTGGTCCTCATGAAATTCCTGATTCTCTGGTGAGGAGGTATGCTAATCTCCATAGGCCATCTCAAGGTCCTCCTTCCTGAATGACGTTGTTGCATACTGCATAGCAAGCCACAACAATGTGGGAAACACTGAAAGAGACGTACTGGAGGGTGTACCTGAATGATCAAGATACTGGAGCCATATCTAAGTTGTATAGCGCCTGTAGCTCATGGGTCAGCAGCCAGCACTTGCCTTAGATCATGCTACCTGGCATGAGGTGTTCTGGTTGGACCGCAATGAAGCTGCAATGCTAGAGTTTTCAAAAGCGAGGAATACGAGGGATTCTCCAGGGAATCCCACTATCGGGCTGCCATTTTGAGCAGATGGCCCAATAGCGAAGTCCCATGGCCTACCCCACACCACAAATCAGCCCCCCCTCAATCGCAAAACAGGCCCCTACCCCTGGATTTTCTGGGCATCCCGCCTTTCCCCAAGCACAGGTGACCCGACCAAACCCCCCCCCCCACCCCCAGAACTCCCTAAATTGGGAGATCCTCCCCACAGAAACCCCTAACTAGAAGAACACCCAGATACCCCCTTAACTCAACACACTCCCCCAGGATCCCCTTAATAGGAAGAACCCCCCAGCGACCCACTAAATAGGGAGACCCCCAGAGATCCCCTTAATAGAGAAACCCCCCAGGGACTCTCTAAATAGGGAGGACCCCCTTAATATGGAAAACCCCCAGAGACCCCTAATTAGAGGAACCGGTCCCCAGGGACTCGCTAAAAAGGGAGACGCCAAGGGACCCTCTACTCGCTAAATAAGGAGACCCTTCTGGGGACCATGTAAATAGGAACACCCCCAGGGATCTCCTAAATAGGGAGCCCCCTGCCCCCTGGGACCCCCTTAATAGCGAGACCTCTGGGGATCCCCAAAATAGGGAGTATCCCTAAATAGGGAGACCCCCAGGGACCCCCTTAATAGAGAAAACCCCAAAGGACCCCCGAAATAGGGAGAACACCCAGGGTATCCCAAATAGGGAGACACCCTCCAGGGACACTCTTGAAATGAAAAGCCCTCCAGGGACCCCCTAAATTCAGGAAAGCCTTCCAGGGACCCCATAAATAGGGAGACCCCCTAAATCGGGAAACCACCAGGGGCCACATAAATAGGGAGACCCCCTCCCTAGGAAGCCCTAAATAGGGAGACCCACCCAAAGACTCCCTTATTAGGGAACCCGCCCCAGAGACCACCTAACTGAAGGATCCTGCCCAGCAAAGGCCACCTAAAAAGAGGGACCCTCCCCCGACCCTTGCAGAAAAAAACTCCTGTCTGGAAGCTAAAGAGCAGTCCAGGCAGAAGCAGTGGAAAGAATTACACTTGTAACACTCACCTGGAAGCTCCACGTGTCCATTCCTGGAAAGGGAACAACTGTGACCTGTGTTTAAACCCCTCAGATCTATCAGCTGCAAGTCCTTCATTTGTTTCTGGTAGTGGGCTGTGATTGACAGCGTCCACAAAGCAGCAGTGAGCCTTGCTCCATTCATCTTCTTTGTGGATGAATAAGTCTAAGTTAACAAACATCCAAATCCCGCTCCCCTCCCTGACACCAACACTTCTCAAGAGCAGCGGGTAGAACAGGGTGGCATGACGATGCCTGGAGAACCGGTAAATTGGCCGGAGCCCTCCAGCTCCAGGCCCTCCAGAGGACGGCCGCCAAAGGCATCAAAGGCCATAGGGTGCGGAAAACAGCGTGCTGCCTCCACCTCTGATGTGCATCCTGGTAACACACATGGACGTAGCACTGGACCATGAAAGATGAAGAATAGTGAGGAGTACTGAGTGGTCACTGGGCTGGAGTAGGGGAGGTGCTATCTGTAGCAAGGGGGAATGGAAATGTCAAATGTTCACTCTTAAAGCATGTTACATATGATACAGCCTGTGTCATGTAAACCTTCACAACAGACCTGCGTGCACCTCCACCCGTTGCCCTCCCCTCCCCCAACCCCCGATGCAGACTCCGTTCAGAGAATGGGTGTGAGTGCGCTGTCTACAGAAAGATAGGAGTCAGACTTGCAGAAATTGAGGAGCACAAGAACTTTCCTCACAGTGAGTTATCATCACTCTCCTGCCTTGTATGGTGACCCACTGACAATGCCAACACAGGTCCATCACTCTGGAGTGATGCTACACAGACCCTTGGAGCATAAAGCAGGGTGGTTGGGGAGGGGGCAGTGTTATGGGAGGGGGGGAATGAGGGAAATGGGGGAGGTGGTGAGAAGGGAAAAGGAAGGAAATGCAGGAGGGGGGTTTGGAGGGGGAAGGAGGGATGGGGGGAATTTGGGGGGGGGGGGAGATGAACTAACGGACAAAGCCTCGCCCTATGATAATCTGGTGAGGCTGAGAGCCTCCCTGGTTCTCCGGGCGTGTCAGACCATTGCTGGCACCTGTCTTCCACTTTTGGCTCCTCCTGTGGCTCCTCCCCGGGCTCGTCCTCCAGCACCTCCTGATCCGCCTCCTTTTCATAGCCACAATCTATTAAAAGTTGTGGGTCAGGTGAACTCCATGATACACTTTGGAGTTCTCTAAACCCTGGTCCATAACAACAGAGCACCTGACAAGGCCCTGAAAGAGCAGGTTCTTCCTAGAGGTGGAAGACAAATGTGAACAGTATGAGGGAGGCCCGGCCAACCATGCCCAAATGTTTTGGGCATGCCCCAGACTTGTCGGTTCTGGACAGAGGCAATGTCCAATGTTGTGGGGGTGAGGGTGGAGCCGTGCCCAAGAGTGGCGGTCTTCGGGGTATTGGACCAGCCGGAACTATTCATGGGAAAATGGGGCAACGCCCTTGTCTTTGCTTCTCTAATCGCCCGCCGGAGAATCCTGCTCAGTTGGCGATCAGCAGCACCATCCACAGCTTGCAGACTGGCTGGCAGACTATCGGAATTTCGCCATCTAGAGAAGATCAAGTTCACCATCAGAGGGTCAGAGGATGACTTCCACAAAGTGTAGAGGCAATTCACCAACTTGTTCCATAACCTGTTCAAAGCCAACAACCAATATAGTGAGGGGGTGGCGGATGGGGGGTGGGGGTCAATGCGCGGGAGCTAACAAGAATACAGGAAAGGAAAGGGGGGGCTGAGGAAACAGGAGAGAGAAGCCAAAAATGGCCAATACAGAGGCCACGGAGCCTAAAACAAGGCCACCAGAAAAATAACCCCCAAGGAAAGCCAAGAACAGGATAGAGAGAGGGGAGGAAAAAAGGGGGAGGCCAAATGACAACGGGTGGGTGGAGGGACAGGGGGGCACCGCCCACGTGTAAATAGCAAATAACTGCCCATTGTACAGTGAGGGACCCAGGTAAGGACCCTGACACAGCGAATTAAGCGGGTGGGGAGATACAAAGGTGGGGGAGGAGAGGGGGGATTGGCACAGATGAAATTGACGTGTACATTGTAACCAACGCTTTTATCCTTACCAAATGTAAAGTGCACAAAACGTAAAAACTTCAATTAAAACATTTTTTTTTAAAAGACATCCTCATTGCTCACTTTGATGTTCTCTTCCTTCCAGTTTATGATTTGGGAGAAACATAGAGCCAGTCAGGTTTGCTATTCTATTGATTGTGGTTGCCCAGCAGTCCAACATCGATGTGCCACTGCATGCAGTCAGTGCTCTGCAGATGAGGGGGAGGCAGGGCCTATAGATCTCCTGGGAGCAGAAAGTCAGATGGCGGAGCCTCTGAGGAGACACTACCGGCAAAGCCAACATCAACCATCCTCTCCCGGGGGGCAGTGGACCACCTTTGCGAGGTTATGCAAGTATTGGAGCCACATGGAATGGGAGGTCATCCATTGTTTGTGGCCTTTAAAGTAACTTCCGCTCTCACCTTCTGTGCCAGTAGCTTGATCAGTGCAGCACAAGTGACCTGTGCAGCATCTCCCAGTCAGCCACGCACAAGTACATAAGGGCAGTCACAGATGCGCTATTTGTGAGGGCCCACATGTACATCAACTTGGACTGGGACCTAGCAAGCAAGGACGCCAAGACCATGGGGTTCACCTGCTTAGCATGCATGCCCAGCAGCAGGGTGGCATCGACGGCACCCACATGGCTCTGAGGTCTCATGGTGGCAGGGGCACCATTCATGAACTGCAAGGGATACCATTCCCTCAATGTCCAGATCGTATGTGACCACGGATGTGCATCATGCAGGTGTGAGTCCGTTTCCCAGGGAACATCCGTGATAGTTACATCTTGGGGAGCTCGCAGATCTCTGACATTTTTGAGGGAAAGCAGGGCTGGAGGGATGGCTCCTCAGGGACAAAGGGTACCCACTCAGGAGGTGGCAGATGACACCAGTGCAGAGGCCACAAGCACCTGCTGAGACTGGCTACACTGAGGCTCATGTGTCAATGTGCACGCTGGTCAAGCAGGTGATTGAACTGCTCACAATGTGTTTCCGGTGCTTGGAACGGTCAGGAGAACCCTCCAGTACAGCCCCCAGACAGTATCCCACATCGTAGTGGTCTACTGTGCTCTGCACAACCTGGCACTGCAGCAGGGCGAGCAGCTGGACCAGCAGGATATGGAGGACTGCTACATCTCAGGTGAGGAGGATTTCGAGAAGGGCGATGAGGGTCAACACATGGAGGAAGAGGGGCAAGAAAAACCTCAGGCAATGGCCAGGGCCCACATGGGGCGAAGGGCGAGGGACATCCTCATAGCATCTCGGTTTGGGGGCAGCTAAGACTAGGGAGTGAAGAGCTCCCCCATCATGGGGTCTGACATCAACTCACTAAAGCGGTGCCTGGGGGAGATCATCGTGATGGTTCCTACATTCATGGGCAGGGCGCTAAAGTCATTGGCCGCAGGCTGCAGGAGAATGATGATGATGCATTGAGAACAGAGTCTAGCTCCTCTCATCCTCAGCAAGACAGAGAGCTGAAGGCGAACTACCAATGAACAGGCTTATCATCGGGTTGAGAGACGGATGACAACATTCCAGCTACTACTGTCCCCTTCAAGGTCAGAGGTCCTGGTGTTTTTCTCCACCTTACGTCCAAGGTGTGCAGGCTCTCAACACTTTGTCAGCCCTTGGCATCCTCATCACTAGAGTTGAGTGGCAGACATGAGAGGCAGGAGCTTTGATATTATTGGTTGGATGGTGTCATCGTCCACGGATGGGGGGGGCGTGATTGTGGGTGGGGACGCAGGCTGGGGGAGTTCGTGCCAGCAGCAGTGTTTCTTTACTGTGACATCAGTGTGGGAAGTGGGAGCAGATATAGCACTGCCATCCTCACTCCACAGAGATGAAGTGCCGAGGATGCATGGGGGTTCACAGAATGCGGCACCATGAAATGACAGCATGGAGGATCTGTATGGGTGAACAAAGTGACGTATAATTGAAGTGCTATATTACAATGGTGAGTCATCTCTACTACTGCCGACTGTCACCCGTGCCAACATCTCCTTACTCTTCCTTATCCTCCCACAATGTCTATGTGTTTCCCCAGGGTCCACAAGTGAGGTTGAGGCAGCCCATTGTCCTTCACACCTTGTTGCCCGAGATAACCTTGGCATCCTAGGGTGCCTGGACCTTGAGCGTTCGGGCCTACTTTTGGGCTGCATGGTTGTTGCTGCGCTGCCCTCCTCTGTGCACGGGGCTGGAGGTGTGTCACTTAAAGGGAGAAGGGGGGGGGTGTCAGATAGGCTCAAGACCCCAGGGTCTCCTCGGTTTTACTCCTCTGGCGTGGCTGGTGGATGGATCCACGGACTAGGCATAGGGCAAGAAGAAAAGGGCTGTTGGAGTAGGAGAGTCTTCATGATATGCCAAAGGATAGGATGGCGGAGGGCAAGAGAGCTGCTCTGCCTGTCCAGTGGACAACAGAGCATTTAATAGAGTTCCTTAATGGAACATTCTGTCAGCAGAGGAAAGAGGCCCTGGAGGACCTCGCCAAGGTGGTAGAGCCAATTAAGTCAGGGATTGAGAGAGTGGAGGGATCGAGAGAGTGGAGCAGAAGCTGGAGTTCCAGGGCCTGGTGATCCAGAAGGTGGAGGAGGCAGTGGGGGAGCACAAGGAGCAGTTGGCTACGTTGATGGCTGAGGTGGGGGTGATGCGGGAGACCCAAAAGAAGCAGGAGAAAGTGGAGGATCTGGAGAATTGCTCCAGAAGACAGAATCTGAAGATCGTGGGCATACCCAAAGGCATCGAAGGTGCGGAGGTCGGCACGTACGTGGCCAAGATGCTGAAAAAATTGATGAGGGATTTGGCCTTTGACCGGCCACTGGAGGTTGACCGAGGACACAGGGCGCTGTTGAGGAGACTGCAAGTGGGAGAGCCGCCAAGGGCGATAGCGGTGCAGTTGCGCCGCTTGCTGGACAAGGAGAAGATTCTCCGATGGGCGAAGCAGACTAGAAAGTGCACCTGGGAAGGGAACGAGCTGCGGGTGTACCAGGACCTGGGAGCAGAGCCAGGTATCTTTATGATTCCGCCACGTGGTTCAAGTTCAGGTTATGATTAATAATACAGCACACCGCTTAGTAAGGATTAAAACAACGGTCATTTATTATATACAACAAGCAATATTAATACACAAATACTACTATCTATATAATAAACCTATCACTACTGGCCAATACTTAACTTAGGAAGAGCCCACCAGGTCAGGGAAACAAATGGCTTGTCCAATCAGATCTAGCCCGCGGGATTCAAAAGGCTGCTACAGGTCGGTGGCTAGGTGTCTCTACCGGATAGCGATCGCTGGATTCAAACTTACTGTTGCCGGTTGCTGTTCTTGCGAAGGTCTCGAGCAGGCAAAGAGGAGAGAGAGAGAGAACTGAACTTGGCCCCTCACTTTTATAGGGCCCAGGGGCTTCCTGCCTCCCAGGGCGGCCCTTGTCCCTGAGTCCCAAGTGATTGGATTTGTCCCCAATCCCTAGGGTCGATGTGTCCAATGGTCAGGCGATTCCTCGTTCGGGGGGTGGTCGTTCACCTGTCTTTGTTTCGGCCACTACAGGCGCCAACAGGTCTGGCCCGGAATTCAATTGCTAATGTGTTGCAATTGTTCCCGGGGATAGCCGATTTAACTGCAGATGTCTGAATAGATGGGCTGCAAACAGTCCTGAATGCAACTGCAAATACCTGGGTTGATGGGCTGTTGATAGCCCTGAGGATCGATCTGGGCTAACTTCCCAGAGCCGAATATGCAATACTGTCTGCAGCTGCCTGCTTGTGTCTTGTTAGCTGCTTTTCCCAGCAGTCTTTCGGGTTAGCCATTTCAAACTGGGTTTTGGCCAGATTAATCGGAACGCAGCCATTTTACGTGGTTACATACCCGCCTTGTGATCCTAACGCGAAGCGTGAAGGATCGCATAAATTTTGTCCTCTTCGTTTCCTGACCTGGGGGGGGGGGGGGGGGCACCTCCTACATGGCCACTACTCTGACCCTAGCTATGCACAAAAATTTACCTAAACAATTCTTGAGGGCGCTATGTCAGGCAGGGGCATGTATCTATAAAAAAATAAATGGGAACCTCTAATTTTACCTAAACAATTCTTCAAGCATTATACAATCTTATCTCTCTAAACATACAATAACAATCACAACATTTAATATACTCTTTCCTGGCTTGGCAGTCAAGCTCAGGATCCTACATTTCCATACATTTTCTTTTTACTTACAGGAAAAACCGCCAGTGCATGTTTTATTATTCATATGTTGCGGGGGTCTGGGGTCTGGTCATAGCCGAATATCGGGGATCAGATCCGATAGACCGGGGTTCGAGCGCGGTACGCTCTCCTTTTCCACTTGCGGAGGCGCATGGTCTGTACTGCACAACTGAGTATAGCCAATGCCAACAGTGCCTCAATGATGTACGATAAGGAGTACCAAGTTATGAACTTGGCACACCAGGATAATGCAGCGTGGTTGGTGACTGGGCTCTCGGTACTATTGGGCCGTGAATTGTTAACAGTAAAGGGGTTTGGTGTGATGGGGTCCGCGTTCCCGCGCAACCAAAAGTCCAGCACACACATGTTGAGCACGAAGAAAGGAGTCCTCATGGCTGTCTTCTTTCTTTCCTTTTCCTGTGTTCGCTGGTTTTCTCCAGACTTGGGGCTTCTGGAATTCTGTAAGACAAGCGTAGTGTGTGTAAATACTTCGGTTTAATATCTGGTATGTTAGTGTGTCTGTCCTTCTTGGGGGCCAATTAAACCCTTATAATTGGTCACAATATGTGACTCTCCCCCCATATTTTTTTCAAAACAAATGTTTGGACACGGCACACTTCCCAATGGTGGACCAGTGCTAGGTTTATCATCCAAATGTTCTAGGATGTAAATAGCATGAGGCAGCAACCCAAAGGTTCCCTAGATAAAATAAACTGTTTTTGAAAGAAAAGTTCGAATGAGGTGCCTGTGGGCCGCGACGGGTAAGACTTGGGTGGATTCCCCGGGTAGGACGGCTACCAATACCGTATCTTCCCTACCCGAGCGTTTTTGACCAACGGGGGGGGGTCCCCAGGCAGGGCGGGTCTCACGCCGTTTCTCCACTGCCTGAGCGACCAAAGAACGGACAAAAATGTAGTTATCATGGTGGGGTTACTTGTTCTGATTCTACCATCAAATCGGAAGAGTAGCTACGATCGGGCGTCTGGTCTGGTGACCACGTATCAGCTGAAAAGCTAGTTCCTCTGAATGGGCGTCTGGTCTGGTGACCAGGTATCTGTGGACAAGTTTGTACCGCTGAACAAGCGTCTAGCTTGTCCAATTGGAAAAAGCTAAAAAGTTCAGGTGAATGGGTGTGGGGCGGTGAGAACATTCTCCTGTAGAACGAACAACATTTAACAAACAGACAGACAACATAAAACATTCTGCAGGTTCCATCAGAAAGGACAACACTTTTCACCAAGTGTCTCCTTTAAATGATCATGTGGACACTTCAGTTCTCGGTCGCTATGGGCTCTGCCTTTTTCTTATTGAGAGTGCCTGTCGGTTGGGCACTCTGTGGTTTTTTAGGGCCATTGCATTCTTTAGGAAAATGTCCCAACTGTCCGCAATTGTAGCACTCTTGCGGTTTGGCTGGGGGGCTGTTCTTTCCCTCGTTTACCCAGGCGGGGTTGTGGAGAGTGGTTCTTACTGCCTGCACGTCTGCGGCGGCTTGGTTTTCCTCGGGGGTTCTAGTTGCTGATTTACCGTGAGCCGCTTGTTCCCAAACGCGGGACAATCTCTTGACCACCCACTTCTCATTATGAGCCTCCTCCGAGGGGTCATAATTGCTACAGGCATTCTGTCCTGCTTCCGTGGCATGGGAGATAAGGGTGCGGGTCCACTTGGCCATATTGTCTGGGGACAAATGGGCACGATCTACGTTTCCGAAAACGGCTTAAAAATGAATCCACAAGCGTCCTGCGAACGCTGTGGGGTGTTCAGACTTTTTCTGTCTGCATTTATTCAGACCATCTACGGGGTCGCCCCGGTTGTACCCGATCGCATCCAGGATGGCGGCCTGCATTTCTGCAAGGGTGCCTCCTCCTACATTCTGTGGGTCGGGAAGGGCTGCTGCGACTGATAGGTCTAAGCTGATAACCGTGAGCTTTACCTGCTCTTTCCCATCCAGGCCGTACATGGTCGCCTGGTGTTTGACGGTGGCAAAGAAATGGTGTGGGTCTGAAGCGGGGAGGAACGGTGTGATTTTGGCACACGCGTCCCGTAATTGGGTCACTGTGAGGGGGGTGGAATATAAGACCTCGGCCTCGTCTGCTGTGGCGGTGCGGTGGGTTGTTACAGGGTTCATGGGAGCCTGTATTATCTGTTGTGTGGGGGGTGGGGGTGCTTTCCTCCTTTGGGGTTTTCCCTGCGCACATGCTCCCTGAACATATCTCTGCGCTGTCTCTTGCAATTCTTTCCAACCAGGGCCGTCTTCCTGGTATAAACTTTCCCCAAAGGTTTCTTGAAATCCCTTTTGGACAGAAAGCAGTGCTTTCAAGTCTGTAATCTGCTTTCGGCACTTTGCATGGTCCAAAGTACTCTGCCTTTGTTCCGTGGTTGTGGCGTGCAGCGCTCTCAAGGCTGCCTTGACATCACTGCGTTGTTTCTGGAGCGTCTCTAACTGGTTTTCTGTTTCTTCCTTTACCAGGACTGCACGCTGCAGGTCCTGATAAGCCTTTTCATATTGTGACTGGAAACTACTCAAGTGCGCCAGACAAGATTGGTGACCCCGTTTGGCGTCAGCCACCTCTTTGTCCTTTGCTGCTAATTTCCCTTTTAACTCCAGGTTCTCTTTCTCAATGTTGCATACATCGATTTTACTCATCCGATGTATGCCTTCTATTTCCTTGCGGAGCGTCCTGACTACCTCCTCTGTGCCTCGCAATTGTGCCAGACAGGACACAATTGCCATCGGCTTGCGCGCTTTTGCTAAACTCTTTCTGTGGATCTCACTCAGGTTCTCCCACCAAGTATGCCCTATACTTCCAGGACCTGAGTCGTCGTTATTGCAGAAATCCTTCCACATGGGCCATCCTTTGCCCTGCAGAATTTTGCGCATTTCCACTTCCCAAACGGGACACTGTCCCGCTCCTACGCTGCTGACTGGTGCAACAGCAAAATCTTCGGGGTTCATGAGGTGCTGCATCGCTTGCATTGCCTGCATGGCTCTCTCTTATCTGCTCGTTACGTTCGAATTTGGAACAGAGGGCTAAGGTGGTGTGGTAGATGCGGGTACGGCTTGCGCTAATTTCCGAAATACCAACTGCCGATAGTTTTGACGCAACAAAAAATCTATCAGTTTTGCCTTATAACCCTGTTAGTTACGCATGCATACACACACTTCCGGATTGTGAATTATTAACCAGAAAAGCTTGAACACTTGTGGTTTTTTTTTTTTGATTTGTTTCCGATTGGATTCTAATTCAAAATGTTGGGGTTCTCCCGGAGTGGTTTTCCACTTCTAAGTCGGGTCCCGTCAGGATGTTGCCAATTATGTTGCTCTTTTTAGCCTTAGTCTATTGGCTCTGATTACGTCACCTTTGCTCACGAGTCGCCAGGTATCTTTCTGATACCGCCACGTGGTTCAAGTTCAGGTTATGATTAATAATACAGCACACCGCTTAGTAAGGATTAAAACAACGGTCATTTATTATATACAACAAGCAATATTAATACACTAATACTACTATCTATATAATAAACCTATCACTACTGGCCAATACTTAACTTAGGAAGAGCCCACCAGGTCAGGGAAACGAATGGCTTGTCCAATCAGATCTGGCCCGCGGGATTCAAAAGGCTGCTACAGGTCGGTGGCTAGGTGTCTCTACCGGATAGCGATCGCTGGATTCAAACTTACTGTTGCCAGTTGCTGTTCTTGCAAAGGTCTCGAGCAGGCGAAGAGGAGAGGGAGAGAGATCTGAACTTGGCCCCTCACTTTTATAGGGCCCAGGGGCTTCCCGCCTCCCGGGGCGGCCCTTGACCCTGAGTCCCAAGTGATTGGATTTGTCCCCAATCCCTGGGGTCGATGTGTCCAATGGTCAGGCGATTCCTCGTTTGCGGGGTGGTCGTTCACCTGTCTTTGTTTCGGCCACTGCAGGCGCCGACAGGTCTGGCCCGGTATTCAATTGCTAATATGTTGCAATTGTTCCCGGGGATTGCCGATTTAACTGTGGATGTCTGAGTAGATTAGGTGTAAACAGTCCTGAATGAAACTGCGGATACCTGGGTTGATGGGCTGTTGATAGCCCTGAGTATCGATCTGGGCTAACTTCCCCAGAGCCGAATATGCAATACTGTCTGCAGCTGCCTGCTTGTGTCTTGTTAGCTGCTTTTCCCAGCAGTCTTTCGGGTTAGCCATTTCAAACTGGGTTTTGGCCAGATTAATCGGAACGCAGCCATTTTACGTGGCTACAGTACTGCACCCGAACGGCTCTGGGTGACTTTCCAGAAGCGGGAGTATTATTTTGGCATGCTAGATGAAGCAATGAAGTTTATGAGGGAGAATGGACTGGGAGGAGAGTGAAGACATTGAACTTTGGAGGAGATTGTGCATGTGTTTGTTTTTAAAAAGTTTTTTCTTTTAAAAGTCTTTGATGGCAGATTTTCTGGAGGGGAGGCATTTCTTGGGGGAGCATCGAGGGTGAGTGCACCTTTTGTTACTCTTTCGGGGGTATGGTTTGAGGAGGGAGGGGAGCTGGGGGTGGCAGGGAAGTTGAAGGCCTTGGGTGGGGCCACCATGCTAGCTGGATGGGCTAGTTAACAGGGGTGAAGTGGGGGTGATCAGGAGGTAGGTACAAGGGGGATTGGGGCTGATGTTTTGTTTAAGGGTGGGGGGGGAAACAAGGGTGTGGTTGATGTGACACAGTTGGAAAAGGATTGCTGTCGCTGGAAATCCAAGGGTGGGCCAGGAGGGTCGTGCGACACGGTCCGGGGGCTGGCCCAAAAAGGGGTATGGGTGATCGGCAGGGGAGGGGGTTGGGGAGCCCCCTCGACCAGGCTGGTCACTTGGAACATGAGGGAGCTGATTGGGCCGGTCAAACGGTTACGTGTGTTTGTGCACCTGAGGAGCCTGAAGGTGGACGTGGCTCTTTGCAGGAGACACACTTATATAGGGGACCAGACATGATTGAGGAAAGGACGGTGGGGCAGATGTTCCATTCGGGACTGGACATGAAGACAAGGGGATGGCGGTGTTGGTGAATAACCGTGTGGCGTTCGAGATGGGGAGCATTGCAGCAGATTCGTGGGGGTGTTCGTGATGGTAAGTGGGAAGCTGGAGAGGTTGCCAGTGGTTCTGGAACATTTATGCGCCAAATTGGGATGATGTAGATTTCATGAAGCGGGTGTTAGGGAAGATTCCAGACTCGGACTCGCACCGGTTGATTATGAGGGGGGGGATTTTAATACGGTTATAGAACCGAGCTTGGACCAGTCGAGCCTGAGGTCGGGGATGGTGTGGGCAGTGGCGAAGGAGCTGAAGGGGTTTATGGAGTACATGGGAGGGGTGAACCCGTGGAGATTTAGGAGACCGAGGGCGAAGGAATTTTCTACTTCTCCCACATGCACCGGGTGTACTCCCGGATTGACTTGTTCGTGTTAGGCAAGATGTTGTTGGCGGGCATGGTTGACTTGGAGTATTTGGCGATCATGGTCTCTGAACAGGCGCCGCATTGGGTAGATTTGCGAGTGGACCTGGGGGGGTCCAGCGCCCGCAGTGGAGGCTGGATGTGCAGTTGGTGGCGGATGAAGAGATGTGTGAGCGGGTGAAGGCTGCCATTCGGGGCTACATGGAGTTAAACGACAGGGGGTGGTCACGGTCACCACGTTGTGGGAGGCGCTCAAGGCGGTGGTCGGGGGGGAGTTTATTTGAATTTGGACGCATAGGGAGAAAGCGGAATGGGCGGAGATGACAAGGCTGGTAGATGAGATAGTGAGGCGGAATAGGAGGTATTCGGAGGCCCCGGAGACAGGGCTTTTGAACAAAGAACAAAGAAATGTACAGCACAGGAACAGGCCCTTCGCCCCTCCAAGCCTGTGCCGACCATGCTGCCCGACTAAACTACAATCTTCTACACTTCCTGGGTCCGTATCCCTCTATTCCCATCCTATTCATGTATTTGTCAAGATGCCCCTTAAATGTCACTATCGTCCCTGCTTCCACCACCTCCTCCAGCAGCGAGTTCCAGGCACCCACTACCCTCTGTGTAAAAATCTTGCCTCGTACATCTGCTTTAACCTTTGCCCCTCGCACCTTAAACCTATGCCGCCTAGTAATTGACCCCTCTACCCTGGAGAAAAGCCTCTGACTATCCACTCTGTCTATGCCCCTCATAATTTTGTAGACCTCTATCAGGTCGCCCCTCAACCTCCGTCGTTCCAGTGAGAACAAACCGAGTTTATTCAACCTCTCCTCATAGCTAATGCCCTCCATACCAGGCAACATCCTGGTAAATCTCTTCCGCACCCTCACTAAAACCTCCACATCCTTCTGATAGTGTGGCGAGGCAGAGGCTCCAAATGGAGTTTGGGCTGGTGTCCACGGGAACGCGGTGCGGCAGCAATGGAAGGCCAGAGGGGCAGTGTACGAGTACGGGGAGGAGGCGAGTAGGAAGCTGGCCCACCAGTTGAGGAAGCAGGAGGCGGTGAGGGAGATTGGCAGAGTAAAGGATGATAAGGGCAAGGTGGTGATGGACCTGGAGGAGGGTGAATGGCGTGTTTGAGGCGTTTTATAGAAGGCAATACGAGTCGTAGCCCCAGCCGGGGGGAGGGGATGTGGCGGTGTTTGTACGTGCTAGAGTTTCCCAAGGTAGAGGAGGAGCTGGTTCAGGGACTGGGGGCCCCAATTGTGTTGAGGGGGGCGATGGACAGTATGGGGGCGATGCAGGTAGGGAAGGCCCTGGGTCGGACAGGTTCCCAGTGGAGTTTTATAAAACTTTGAGGGCACTGCTGGAGATGGTGGATAATGAAGCGCGGGTGAGGGGGGAACTCCCCCCTACACTGTCGCAGGCTTCCATCTCCCTGATATTAAAAAAGGACAGGGATCCGGAGCAGTGCAGGCTGTACCGATATCACTACTGAATGTAAACGCCAAGCTGTTGGCGAAGGTGTTGACTTTGCGAATCGAGGACTGCGTTCCGGAAGTGATAGGCGAGGTTCTGTGAAGGGGAGGCAGTTGACGGCGAATGTGAGGACGCTGCTGAATGTAATCATGGTGCCTTCGGAGGGGCAGGAGTTGGAGGTAGTGGTGGCGATGGATGCGGAGAAGGAGTTTGAGCGGACAGAGTGGGAGTATTTGTGGGAGGTGTTGGGGCGGTTCGGGTTTGGGCAGGGGTTTGTGGACTGGGTCCAGTTACTGTACAAAGCGGTGGTTGCAAGATGCGGCAAGGGTTTCTGCTCTCCCCGTTGCTCTTTGCTTTGACGACAGAGCTACTGGCAATGGTGCTTAGAGAGTCAAGGAAGTGGAAAGGGATTGAGCAGACGACCGCTAAACACAGGGCCTCGCTGTATGCGGACGGCCTGTTGTTATATATCTCAGACCCATTGGACAGTTGAGGGGACATTATGGGGACTTTGGAGGAATTTGGCCGGTTCTCCGGGTACAAGTTGAACATGGGAAAGAGCGAGTGTTCTCGATTGAGACTCGAGGGCAGGAGAGGTGGTTAGCGGAACTGCCATTCAAGCAGTGGGGGCGAGTTTTAGGTAGTTGGGCATCCAGGTGATCTCGGAATTGGGCACAGCTGAACCTGGTTCGGCTGGTGGAGCAGATGAAAGGGGATTTGAAGAGGTTGTTGTGTTATGTACTCTGGGATAACATGGGCTGCAACTGGATGCAGCTTTAACCAAACGATACTCCAGACCTTGAAGTTAGTTCAATCTGATTTATTGAACCAGTAGCACAGCACAGTTCTCAATGAGTTCGACTCTCTGCTAACCTAAGTGTCGTTACTCTGACTGAACCAGACTAGCTCTTAGCCACGTGCTGGTGATACTGTAAATACACCCTGACTCACTCTGTAGATGTTCATCAGTGGAAAGAGGCGGAGTGTGAGTACCTCGTGCCTTTTATAGTGAGATACCACCCCTGAGTGTCCTGCCTGCTCATTGGTCATGTCCTGTTCTCTGTGTTCATTAGCTGCCTGTCTGTGCCTGTCTGTATATCATTATCTGCGTGTCTGCATATCATGACATCTCCCCTTTTTAAAAAATGTTTTGTTGGCGTATGGGAATGTACTTGCATGTGGTGGCATGTATTAACATATTTACAAGTGGTGGCATATGTGAACGTATTTACATGTGAAGACAGTTGTCTAATGTGAGAAAACAGAACATAGCAAACAAAACAAATGTTCATAAATCCAGTCTCTGGGGCTTGCGCCTGATCCTTGTCGACAGCTGGAGAGGGGGTGGCGGGGACGACGGCGCCTTGACAGGTGGGATGGAAGTCTGACTGGTGGTGCAGACCTGCACATGGCTGCATTGTGTCCAGGCTTCCCGCAGTTTAAACATCGCCTGCCTCTTGCAGGGCAGCATTTCTTTAAGTGGTCGTTGCCGCAGTTCGAGCATGTCATGACGTCGGCGTCCTGACGCTCCGCGCGCCGTCGCACATGCGCAGTGCGGTCGGCAGACGTCTGCACCTGCGCAGCGTGGGTGTCGGCCGCTTCGTTATCCCGTTCACATCGCGCATGCAAGGGGCCCCGGGAAAAGCGTGCAAAGTGGGCGCTTTTTTCAGTGCTGAGGCGCTGCATCCGGGAGGTGGCCTGCACACTCTGTGGCTCGTGGGAGGCAAGTTTCTCATTTTCAGCCGATTTGTACTGGGCATAGCGATTTTTGCCGTGCTCATGCACTGTGCATGTTTCAATCGTGACTGGCAGGGTCATATGCTTGATTTTCAGTAGCTGCTCTCTCAGAAGATCAGAGTGAACTCCAAAAACTATTTGGTCTCTGATCATGGAGTCAGCAATATCACCAAAGTTGCAGGACAGCGCTGACAGGCGGAGGTTAGTTAATAAGGAGTTGAAAGATTCATCTTTACCTTGTAGACGCTGTTTGAATATGTAGCGCTCGAAGATTTCATTGGTGTCCACTTCACAGTGACTGTCAAACTTGTCCAGGATGGTCTGAAACTTTGTCTTGTCCTGGCCTTCGGTGAAGTGAAAAGAGTTGGAGAGTTCGATGGCTTGATCACCCGCTGTTGAGAGGAGAAGTGCGATCTTCCTTGCATCAGACACACCCACGAGGTCTGAAGCTTCAATGTACAACAGAAACTTTGACTTGAATGTCCGCCAGTTGGCACTGAGATTGCCAGAGGTCCTGAGCTGGTGAGGAGCCCGAATCTTCTCCATGGTGCCGGGATACATTCACTGGTCGTCACGGAATGGACTGAGGTAAACCACCTAGATTAAGCAGTCTCCTGGTGGCATGTTGTGTTATGTACTCTGGGATAACACAGGCTGCAACTGGATGCAGCTTTAACCAAAAGATACTCTAGACCTTGAAGTTAGTTCAATCTGATTTATTGAACCAGTAGCACAGTTAGCACAGTTCTCTATGAGTTTGACTCTCTGCTAACCTAAGTGTGGTTACTCTGTCTGACTGAATCAGACTAGCTCTTAGCTACGTGTTGGAGGTGTGATATTATACATACACCCTGACTCACTCTGTAGATGTTCATCAGTGGAAAGAGGCGGAGTGTGAGCACCTCATGCCTTTTATAGTGAGATACCACCCCTGAGTGTCCTGCCTGCTCATTAGTCATGTCCTGTTCTCTGTGTTCATTAGCTGCCTGTCTGTATATCATTATCTGCATGTCTGCATATCATGACAGAGGTGGGATGTGCTGTCGCTGTCGCTGGCAGGGAGGGTGCAGACAGTTAAAACAACGGTGCTGCCAAGGTTTCAGATCGTCCTAATCTTCGCCCAAAGTTGTTTTTTAAGAAGGTTAATGTGCTGATCGCTGGATTTGTGTGAGCGGGGAAGACCCCGCGGGTTAGGAGGATTTTCCTGGGGAGGGGGAGGGGGGCTGTCGCTGCCGAACATGATGACCTACTGCTGGGCAGTGAACAACGCCATGGTTAGGAAATGGGTTGTGAGCGAAGGTCGGCGTGGGGTCGGATGGAGACGGCATCATGTAGGGGAATGGGTTTCAGGGCTTTGCTGACAGCACCTCTGCCGTTCTCATTAGTCAGATACTCCGTGAACCCAGTGGTGGTGTCGGCCCGAAGGGCGTGGGGCAGTGGATGCAGCATTTGGGTCTGGAGGGTGCCTTGGTGTGGGCACCGATCTAATAATAATAATAATAATAATCGCTTATTGTCACAAGCAGGCTTCAATAAAGTTACTGTGAAAAGCCCCTATTCGCCATATTCCGGCACCTGTTCGGGGCGGCCGATACAGGAATTGAACCCGCGCTGCTGGCCTTGCTCTGCATTACTAGCCAGCTGTTTAGCCCACTGTGCTAAACCAGCTGATCTGCGACAATGTAGGTTTGTGCCAGTGAGGTTGAACGTGAGGTTTCGGGGATGGCGGCGAGCAGGGATCAAGCAATTTACCTATCTGTTTATGGGGGGCAAATTTGCGAGGTTGGAGGACCTGGAGGAAAAATACGAGTTGCCCAGGGGAAATGGTTTTAGGTACCTGCAGGTCCGGGATTTTGTAGCAAGAGAGGTGCCGTCCTCCCCTGGGCTGCCGCCCCTGAGGTTGCAGAATAAGGTACTGTCGAGGGATCAGATAGGGGAGGGGAAGGTGTCCGTGGTCTACAAGGAGTTGATGGATTGGGAGGGGACCCTGGTGGGGGACATGAAGCGTAAGTGGAGGAGTAGCTGGGAGGGGAGGTGGAGGCCAGACGTGGGTAGAGGCTCTGCGGAGGGTCAATGTGTCCTCATTTTATGTGAAGTTAGGCCTCATTCAGTTTAAGGTAGTTCATAGGGTGCATCTGACGGTAAAAAGGATGAGTAGATTCTTTGAGGGGGTAGAGAACAGGTGTGGGCGGTGCGTAGGGCGGCCCACGAAATACGTCCCCATGTGGTGGGCATGTCCGAAGCCGAAGGGGTCTGGCGGTGGTTCTTGGAGGTGATGTCCGAAGTTCTGGGGATTTAGGTGGCCCCGAGTCTAGCGGTGGTGATATTCGGGATGTCGGAAGACCTGGGAGTCCAGGGGGTGAGAGAGACCAATGTTTTGGCCTTTGCCTGCCTGATAGCCCGGAGATGGATCTTGCTCGGGTGGAGGGACTCAGAGCCGCCGAATGCGGGGCTGTAGGTGAGCCTCCTGGCGTATTTCCTGATGCTGGAGAAGGTCAAGTTCGTCATGAGGGAGTCAGTGGATGGGTTCACGCGGAGGTGGAAGCCATATATTGATTTCTTTAAGGAGATTTGAGAGGTCCATAAGACCATAAGACATAGGAGCACAATTAGGCCACTCGGCCCATCAAGTCTGCTCCGCCATTCAATCATGGCTGATATTTTTCTCATCTCCATTCTTCTGCTTTCTCCCCATAACCCTGATCCCCTTATTAATCAAGAACCTATCTATCTCTGTCTTAAAGTCACTCAGTGATTCGGCCTCCACAGCCTTCTGCAGCAAAGCATTCCACAGATTCACCACCCTCTGGCTGGAGAAATGTCTCCATTTCTCCTTCCAAAGTGCATAACCTCATTCTTTTCCATATTGTATTCCATCTGCCACTTCTTTGCCCATTCTCCTTGCCTGTCCAAGTCCTTCTGCATCCCCCTGCTTCCTCAATACTATCTGTCCCTGTACAGATCTTTGTAGCATCTGCAAACCTAGCAACAGTGTCTTCAGTTCCTTCTTCCAGATCATTAATGTATATTGTGAAAAGTTGTGGTCCCAGCACCGACCACTGAGGCACACCACTAGTCACCGGCTGCCATCCTGAAAAAGATCCCTTTATCTGCCTTCTGCCAGTCAGCCAAACCTCTATCCATGTCAGGATCTTACCCTTAACACCATGGGTTCTTAACTTATTTAACAGTCTCCTATGCGGCACCTTGTCAAACGCCTTCTGGAAATCTAAATAAATCACGTCCACTGATTCGCCTTTGTCTAACCTCCTTGTTACTTCCTCAAAAGAACTCTTAACAGATTTGTCAGACATGACTTCCTCTTGACGAAGCTGGATGACTCAGTCCTATTTTATCATGCACTTCCAAGTACTCCACGATTTCACCTTTAATAATGGACTCTAAAATCTTACCAATGACCGAAGTCAGGCTAACCGGCCTATAATTTCTCGTCTTCTGCCTCCTTCCCTTCTTGAACAGCGGTGTTAGATTAGCCACTTTCCAGTCCTCTGAGACCCTTCCTGCATCCAGTGATTCCTGAAAGATCACCACCAATGCCTCCACAATCTCCTCAACTATCTCTTTTTCATCAGACCGGCCAATTTCAATGTGCGCAACAAGCTCAGTTACCTTGTTCCGTATACTGCGCACATTTAGGTACAACACCCTAAATCCTGCATTGACCACCTCCTTTCTCACACTTGTCACCTGTTTTTGAAAACTCACCACTATTCTTAGAAGTCCCCCATACCAAAAAGGGCCGACTTTCTAAATGGTGATCAGGGATTCTCACTCCCCGACTCCGATGCAAGCTTCAGTGGGTGCTATTCAGGTCAAACTATATTTTCAAGTTATCCCCCGGTATAACCCATACCTTCACCGAAGATTTCATCTACTTACCACTTAGTAGCATCGATCCTGGGTCCCGCATTGCTAAGTAAGTAAAGTAGACTAATAACCACTGTTTCAGGTTAAAACTTTTAAGTTATTTTATTATTGTATATTTTTTCTCTTTTTAAAAGATGCAATCACTGTCTTTACAGAAAAGTAAAAAGATCTTTCTTCTGGATCCTTCTGGTTGGTTGAAGGGACCTTCAGGCCCAACTTGACAATCAACCTTCTTTAAAGTCTGGTCTTTAGATGTATTCGCTGGTTAGCTCAGTTGCTGTGTCCTATCTTTCCCATGTACAGAGCTGTGAGAGCTATCTCTGAGCTGACTCTGCCTACTTTTTAAATTCTTGTCTTCCTTAGATGTACTTAGCTATTTTAGCTCGGCTGCTTTGCCTTGTCTCTTTCCCATGACCGAGCTGACTGTAATCCGTCTCTGCTTCTCCCCTCTCTCTCTCTCTCTCTCTCTGAGTTCTGGTTCTCGTTGCCCTGGTCTCGAGGTTTATATTCGCTTTCTAACAGTTAAGTTTTTATGACGTTATTGTAAAGTAACATTTTTTTCACTTTGATTGTAAAAAGTATCTTTGATCTAAACCTTCTAATCCAACTAAGTATTCATTTTGACATGACCTCATCTCAGATCTGATTACATTGTTTCCTTTGTGACATTCAAAATGCTTTGACTTCAAGAAGTGTTACTTTCAATTCCTGTCATTTCTATAGTTTTATTTTCCAATTATGTCCTCAGCTCAATTTTGACTTTGATTTTGGCTTTGAATTATGTTTCTCGTAGACTGATAGTCTCCAGTTTTCTTTAATTTACCTGGTATTAGCAAATTTTCACACTTATAATTATCACCAAATTCAACTGAACCTCATCCATTCTTTTCCAGATGCTTACTAAGATAGTTATTTTCAATGAAGGTGTGAGCCATTGTTTTTGGCTTCATTCAAAATCCTGCTTGTCTTGTTTGCTAAGCCTGCTTGACCAAGGCTACCTGCATTTTACAATCCTTCCCTGGCAGCTGCTGTTAACCCTTTGTAGGATCTTTCCCTGTATCCTCTCATGTTTCTCTCAGACCAGATATTGCCAGACTTCCATGTTTCTAATGACACAACTTTCCATATTTTCAATATCACACCTTTTTTGCTCTGCCTGAGGTTGATGATGTTCTCTTATTTTGGTTCTCTATTTCCCCTTTATAATGTTGTTTGATTGTTCTTCTGTTTTTGTTTATATGAAAATGCAATTGCTGCCATGAATTTTTTATAGAAGCTCGCTGGGAACCCATCTGGTCCCAGCGCCTTCCCTGCCTCCATGGAGTTAATGCTCTCAATGACTTCTTCCAATTCTAGTGGTGCTTCCAGCCCACTCCTCCCATCACTCCCCACGACTGGCATGTCCAGTCCATCGAGGAACCGTTTAATCTCCGAGTCTCCATCGGGGTGGTTCAGAGGTGTACAGCCCTCGGTAGAAGGCCTCAAATGCTTCATTGACATTTTTTGGTTCGGCTACCAGTTCGCCCTTGCTTTCCTTCACCTGTGCTATCTCCCTTGTGGCTGCCTGCTTTCTCAGCTAGTTTTTTCTCCGTGTTCGTAGAAGGTCCCCCATTTCTGGCGGAGTTGGTGCACTGCTTTCCTGGTGGATAGCAGGTTAAAGTCCATTTGTAGCTTTTTCCTTTCCACCAGAAGCTCTATGGTTCGGGCCTCAGAGTATCGTCTGTCTACCTCCAGAATGGAGGTCGATCAGTTGTTTCTTGGAATTTACAGTGCAGAAGGAGGCCATTCAGCCCATCGAGTCTGCACCAGCTCTTGGAAAGAGCTCCCAACCCAAGCCCACACCTCCACCCTATCCCCATAACCCAGTAACCCTACCCAACACTAAGGGCAATTTTGGACATTAAGGGCAATTTAGCATGGCCAATCCAAAACCTGCACATCTTTGGTCTGTGGGAGGAAACAGGAGCACCCGGAGGAAACCCACGCACACACGGGGAGAACATGCAGACTCCGCACAGACAGTGACCCAAGCCAGGAATCGAACCTGGAGCTGTGAAGCAATTGTGCTAACCACTACTCTACCGTGCTGTCCTTACATACCTTCGAGACGATAATTTCTCCTCTGACGCCTTCAGTGCCTCCCAGAATGTGGAGGGCGAGACCTCCCCATTCCGCTTGTTGGAAATGTACCCGTCAGGGCAGCACGGTGGCGCAGTGGGTTAGCCCTGCTGCCTCACGGCGCCGCGGTCCCAGGTTCAATCCCAGCTCTGGGGCACTGTCCGTGTGGACTTTGCACATTCTCCCTGTGTTTGCGTGGGTCTCGCCCCCACAACCAAAGATATGCCGATTAGGTGGATTGGCCACGCTAAATTGCCCCTTAATTGGAAAAAATGAATTGCGTACTCTAAATTTATATGAAAAAAAAGAAATGTACTCATCTAAGGCCTGTGATATTTTCTGTCAGAAGGCTTTGTCAACAAGGAGGGCCGTGTCCAACTTCCATGAGGGGCATTGGGCACAGCCCAACTCCACTCTCACATCCATGTAGTATGGAGCGTGGTCGGAGATGACGATCAAGGAGTGTTCCACTCTTACTATGCCTGGAAGCACCAATTTTCCCCACTATAAAGAAGTCGATATTAGTATAGACCCCGTGTACATGTGAAAAAAATGAAAACTCCTTCTCATCCGGGTGCATGAATCTCCATGGTCCACCAGCCCATCTGCTTCATAGATGTCCCTAGCCATGTTTGTCTTTTTCCCATTTGGGGTTTTGACCTGTCCATCAGCGGGTCCTGTACACAGTTACAGCCCCCCCCCTAATTAGTCTGTGGCTGTCTATGTCAGGGATTTCTGCCATGGTCTTCTTTACAAATTCCGTGCCGTCCCAGTTGGAAGCATACATGTTCACCAGGACCAATAGAACATAGAACATTACAGCGCAGTACAGGCCCTTCGGCCCTCGATGTTGCGCCGACCTGTGAAACCACTCTAAAGCCCATCTACACTATTCCCTTATCGTCCATATGTCTATCCAATGACCAGTTGAATGCCCTTAGTGTTGGCGAGGCCACTACAATGGTGCCCTGTCTAGGACACCACTGACTCATGACCGTCGGTCTGTAACCATCTTCGTTGTGGTAAATGTCATCATCTTGCAAAGCAGTATGGCTACTCCCCCTAGCTCTCGTTCAGTAACATTTCATAGAATTTACAGTGCAGAAGGAGGCCATTCGGCCCATCGAGTCTGCACCGGCTCTTGGAAAGAGCACCCTACCCAAGGTCCACACCTCCACCCTATCCCCATAACCCAGTAACCCAACCCAACACTAAGGGCAATTTATCATGGCCAATCCACCTAACCTGCACATGTTTGGACTGTGGCAGGAAACCGGAGCACCCGGAGGAAACCCACGCACACACGGGGAGGGTGTGCAGACTCCGCACAGTGAACCAAGCCGGAATCGAACCTGTCTGTCCCATCCATCCCTTTCTTACCTGCAGTTGGTCCTTCTCCCTCAGGTGCGTCTCTTGGAAGAAGACTACTTTTCAGGTGGACAAAGACTGTATCTTTTCACTGGGCCATTAAGTCGCCTGATGTTCCAGGTGACTAAATTGATCGGGGTTTTTTATTCCACCGCCTTTGCAGGATCAACCATTCTTAACTTGTGGATGCGCCCCTGCACTCCGGGGTCTCCCTTTGTCCAGGGGTCACCCAATATGGCCACCAATTGTATGTACGCCATGTGGGTGAGCCCCTGCATCCCGGGTTCCCTTGTTTCAGGAACCCTCCAAAGTGTCTGCTTGCGATGCCATCTTGTTCCTTGTTGCCTGTTGAAGTCAGCCCACCCCCCCTGTGGTTTTGCTCCTGCCCCCTCCTGCTATCCCCTACCCTACTGTTGCCCCGCCTTCTATTTCCCCCCCATTCGCCCCCTAGTTTTCCACCCTTCGTGGTGTACCACCCCCTTGCCAGGTGCTCTTTCCCCGGCGGGAGATGCAATGCGACACTGCAACCAACCCCCCCCCCCCCCCCCCCGCCCCCTCCTCACTCATACCTCCTGGTGCTAGTTTTCCCATTAGTGTAGTGGCCCGCCACCTGGGGTTTGCCTGATCCCCTCCTATGCCTGCTATGTCGTTTTACCGTCTCCTCTTCACCCTCTCCTGCGCTCTGCTGCCCCCTCCTTTCTGCAAACTAGTTCCCCGGTTCAGAACGATGCAGTACAGTTCCACGCAAATTGTCCTTTAATTCTCTCTGTCTCCTGTGTGTCCGCCTCATCGCTGCCTCCTTTATTGCTTGTCTAGTCTATTTTTTGGATGAACACGTTCATATCTGCAGGAGCAGCAAAATAATGTTCCCTGTTCTGCTATGTTACCCAGAGTCTGGCTGGGTACAGCATCCCAAACTTGCTGTTCTTGTACAGGGCTAACCTTGCCCTCTTAAATTCTGCCTGGTGCTTTGCCAGGTCTGCCCCAATGTCCGAGTATACCCTGATCCCAGCTGTAGGCCTTCGTTTGTCGGGCTCAGCGTGGCATTTTTTCCCGTACCTGGTACCAGTGTAGTTTGGCAATGATCACTCTCGGCTGTTCCCCCGCCTTGAGTTTTCGCCGGAGCGACCTGTGGGACTTCTCCATCTCCGGTCGGTTGGGGAAGCTGGTTCTCCCCACCAGAATAATTCTGTCCCTCAGAATGTTTTCCAATAATTTCCCTACCATTGACGTTAGATTCACTGGCCTGTAACTATTTGATTTTTCTCTTCTTGAATAATGGTACCACATTAGCCATCCTCCAGGCTTCTGACACCTCTCCTGTGGCCAGAGAGGATCTGAAAATTATTGCCAGAGCACTTGCAATCCCCTTTCTTGCCTCACAAAGTAGCCTAGGATACATCTCATCTGCTCCTGTGGATCTATCCATTCTTAAACCCACGAACACCTCTCTCAATGCTAAACTGTTCAGTTATATCATAGTTCCCCCTCTCTGCTTTCTATATCTACATCATCCTTCTCCATGATGAACACAGATACAAAATACTCTTTTAGTACCTCACCTACATCTTTCAACTCCACACACTGACTGCCACTTTTGATCCCCTAGGGTTTTTCCATGCCCCCTCCCTCTTCTAATTTATTTTTTAAGTACCCCCCCCTCCCCCGCACTTTCTATACTCCTCAAGGGCATCCACTGTTTTCATCTCCCTGTATCTGCCATAAGCCTTCTCTTTTTCCATATCCAATCTTGCATTTCCTTTGACATCCAGGGTTCTCTAGACTTTTTGTTCTCACCTTTTAGCTTTATGGGAGCATCTTGGCTTTCCTTTTTGAATGACTCCACTGCTCTGTGGATATTTCTGCAATAGCTGCTCCCTGTCCACTTTGGCCAGATTCTTTTCCCATTAATTGGTCTTCCCCAATTCAGAACCTTTATTTCTGGTCAAGCTTTGTCCTTTTCCATAACTACCTTAAAACTTACCAAGTTATGGTCGCTATCACCAAAAAGCTCCCCACCGACATTTCTACCGCCTACTCGGCTTCATTTCTAAGAATTAGGTCAGGTACTGCCCCCTCTCTTGTATGACTTTCGACTGGCTGACTCAAAAATCTCTCCTGGATGCACTTGAAGAATTCTGTCCCCTCTAAACCTTTCACACTTTGCCTATCCCAATTAATATTGCGGAAATTGAAATCCCCGACTTATTTACCCTATTGTTTCAAAACTTTGTTTCAACACTTCAGAAACTTGCCTCCATATCTCTCCCTGTTTGGGGGCCTATAGTACACTCCCAACAATGTGATTGCCACCTTTTTGGTTTTAAGTTCCACCCATATAGCCTCAATTGAGGAGCCTTCTAAGATATCATTCCTCCTCACTGCAGTAACTTGCTTGATTAATATTGAACTTCCACCTCGCCTTTTGCACAAACCCCCCCCCCCCACCCAGGAACGGCCGCTCTCACCGTTTTCCAACACAGAAAAGTGGTCCTTGAACGAGATGCACTCTAGGGCTTTCCTACCTGCCTGCCCCCTTTTCTGACTGTTGGTTACCCATTCCCTCTCTGACTACTTCCTTAAGCTGCAGGGTGACCACATTTAAAAATGTGCTATCCATGTAATTCTCAGCCTCGGAGAAATTATTTGAACATGAATTAATTGATCTTGGCAGCACATGTCGTATGGTTACAACTCTTTCCTGCTCTATCTTGATTTTATTGGAGCAACACTCCTGGCAGGGACCTCCACCGCTACTTGTTCCCACTGCCTCCTGAGCAATTGGATGGAGGAGGACCTTCTGCCCAGTTGCAGACACAGCCTGGGCTGGAACCTCTGTTCTGGAGACTACGTCCCCATGCCGGCATGAAAACGGTGTAGTTTCACGACGGAATAATCGTCGTGAAACAGCTGCCGATTCTCCGTTCCGAAGGGGGCTAGTAGCCAGGCAGCGTAGAGCTCCCAGCTCTAGCTACCGATGTGGCTGAAGAATTGCTGGGTCCGTGGCCGTGCAGCATGGCGTCAGCCACTCACGGACCCGGCCTGCCCCCGGACGACCCATTAATGTCCCCAGTCCGTGCCCATGTCCCCCCCTGCCCGCGGACCAACCTTTCCCCGACTGTGGCAATGCTGGACTGGGTCCGCAGCCACCATGCCGAGTTCCCGACCCAAAATAGCACACGTGCCCCACGCCATCGGGAACTCGGCCAGTCGGGGCGGAGCATCGCGGGACGGCCTCAGCCAACATACAGAGGCCGTGGATACCGCATACGACACCGCCCCCCGATTTCGCCATCATCTGGGATTCTCCGCCCTGTCGACGAACGCAATTTTGCCATCAGGGATCAGAGAATCCAGCCCAGGATATCTCTCCATTCCATCTCTTCCATTAAGGATGCAGTATGTTGTTTGACCTTGGTGCACTCTCTCTCACATGTTCAGCCATTGTTCAAGGAATTATCGACTAGATTGAATTTTGAAAATCCTCCCACCACTTCATACAGCAACATGAATCTCTCCTTTAAACGGTAAAAGCTGGATTTAAGTCATGCCAGTCATTTGCCATATCAGATCCTTGATGCATACAGCCATTGAACAGCATAGATGGCACTGGCTGCAGGCAACGCCACCCGCCATTTTGGCTCAACCGGATGACCTCTAGGTTTTTCCTGCAGTCGGTCATTTAGTTATACTTGCAGCCCTCTGCCTGTGCCAAGTCAGCAAACTAACATCCCAGGCCTACTTCCCAAAGCGTTTTCTGAGATTAAACAGCGTTTTGAGCTCATTGTCCACCTCTTGCTATTTACCAACATAGATCCAGTGGATCCAGGGTTGCCCCACCAGCACCTCTGGACTCGGTTCTCCCAACTGTCAGGGTTGCTGTCTCAAAGGAGGGGGAGCTTGAGACTCCAATGGTGATCTTGGTGGTCACTCCCCATGGTTTGGGGACAGGTGATTTAAAACATTTAATATACTTGTGCCAAATTCCTTCCCTTCATATCTTTAATTTTAAGAAACCAAACATTACAAAGAAATAGAATACAAGTCAAAGCAATACAATATAAATGCATAAAAGCTCAGATATAAATGGAATTAAAAAACCATTAAAAATTGCCCACTGCCTAACATACTGATAACCATTGATAAATACTCTCAACGCCTCTTTTACAGGACAGTTCACCAATAACCTATTTGCATATTTGCACAGTAATTGCTCTTCAATTTTTTAATGTTTGGCTTCAAACTTTTAAAATTAAATGGTTATTTTAATAGTTTAAACTTACGAAACAACAGAGTAATTTAGTGCAACTGAAATAAGCATTCATATGAGAACAATGCAACAGCTGAATCATAGAATTTACAGTGCAGAAGGAAGCCATTCGGCCCATCGAGTCTGCATCGGCAATTACCCTAATCAAGCCCACGTATCTACCCTATTCCCATAACCCCCACCTAACCTTTCTGGACACTAAGGGCAATTTAGCATGGCCAATCCACCTAATCCGCACATCTTTGGACTGTGGGAAGAAACCCACGCAGACACGGTAGCATTGTGGATAGCACAATTGCTTCACAGCTCCAGAGTCCCAGGTTTGATTCCGGCTTGGGTCACTGTCTGTGCGGGGTCTGCACATCCTCCCCGTGTGTGCGTGGGTTTCCTCCGGGTGCTCCGGTTTCCTCCCACAGTCCAAAGATGTGCAGGTTAGGTGGATTGGCCATGATAAATTGCCCTTAGTGTCCAAAATTGCCCTTAGTGTTGGGTGGGGTTGCTGGGTTCTGGGGATAGGGTGGAGGTGCTGACCTTGGGTAGGGTGCTCTTTCCAAGAGCCGGTGCAGACTCGATGGGCCGAATGGCCTCCTTCTGCACTGTAAATTCTATGATACTATGATACACGGGGACTACATGCAGACTCCGCACAGTGACCCAGCCGGGGTTCAAACCTGGGACCCTGGAGCTGTGAAGCAACTATGGTAACCACTATGCTATCGTGCTGCCCTAAATAGACACAAATTGCATTTTTAATAGTGTCAAACAACAACTTTAAAGCTACATCCACATCTCATATAAATGAGGAATAGAAAAAGGTAACGCCAGGCTTTAATGTCGGTCACACGCTTACACTGAGATTATGAAGGACTGCAGCCTGCGTTAACTCAGAGATGAAAGTATTAGGAAACCATTTTCTTGAAAAAATTATATTCCAATTCTAATAATTATTTGTTTCCTTCATAACACCTCTTACCAAAGTAGCATCAGAACAAATCATTATATCTTTATCAAATCCCTCCTTACAATAATTAGCAAAGTAACATAACACTCATAACATAACTGCCATGCACTTTTATACTAATTGATTTACACGATTGGCCTTTTCATGGAACTTTGACTCTGATTATTTGTTTAATTTATGAAGGTAGCTAACAGGAAGATTAATCAGAATTTAGATTTCAAGTGCGATTCCACACAGGAATACTTGTTTGCTTTGGAGCCACAGGTTTAGCACAAGAAGCAGAATAGTTAGATGATTTGCTACAAATTTGTTTGGTTTGAAGGCACGCAAAACAAAATTCCACATGACATCTTGTGCAAATAACATATTTGCACATGTCTTCATGCTCTATGAGCACCCCGCATGTAGGACATGCACGGATCTTGGGACACTTCTGAATATTGCTGTAGGGTAAGACCTTTGTGTCACAATTTCGTAAGGTTTCCAGTTGGATGTTGGTGCACCCTTCATTGTCACATCGATCAGAGCGTGGTCCTCTGCCCTTCCACTGCTTCATACATTGCCAGCAGAATTCATAATTCTTTCCGTTGACAGTCTCACAGATTGTACATCTCACAGACAGGTTTGTCAGATCTTCTCGTTCAACACAACTTTTACATCCAGGACACTTTAAACAAAAACATTAAAGTAATTAAGAAAATATTGTTATGGGCCAGGGTTTAGAAAACCCCAAAGTGTATCATGGAGTTCACTTGACCCACAACTTTTAATAGATTGTGGTATGGGGAGCACACGGCCCACTCTACAGGTGTGGTATAGCAAAAATCGAAAAGTATTTTTTAAAGCAAAACAATGTTTATTCTATGAACTCAATTTAACCTTTTTAAAACATGCAATGAACATCTTAGCAACCATCAATTCAAATACAACCCCCAAAGAATACAACACTAAGTAATCCTTAATAACTTCCGAAACAACATCCAGAAGACAAAAGAAACACCTTTTAACAGAAGCACATTAGGTTTACTCTCACTACTGAGAACATTTATAATTCTGAATTCACCAAATGATCAAGGGATAGTCTTTTCATGGCAGAGAGAACAGCAGTACACCTGCTTTGTCTGGCTTCAGCTCCAACACAGAAAACGAAACTAAAACACACCCTGCAGCAAACAGCCTAAAACAAAAGTAAAAAGCTGACAGACAGCCCAGCTCCACTCACACTCTGACATCATGTTAAATACCCATTTTTTAAAGGTACATTTCTTAAACACCCATTTCTTAAAGGTACTCTCACATGATAATATTGAGACAAAAAGTACATTGGAAACATGTCAACATTCGAAGTATCAATTCATTGGGGCCGATTTTGAGCTAGCACTCACCTTCCTCGGGATCGGCGTCATGGCGCAAAATTTCACAAGAATCGGGAAACGCACTTCTTGGCTTTTCCCAATTTTCCATGCCCCTCGTCAGCGATTTCACAAAACTCACACCCATAAGGATGTGAACCTCATTTTAATACATTTACAGGGATTTCAATATTATTAGCCCCCTCCCCGCCACATGTTTCTCCCCTCTCTAAATATTCATACCTCGCCAACATCAGCTTTGACCAGATGTGAGGCAGCCGAGGGGATGCCTCCAGGGACGCAGAAACACGGATAGTCCCCGGGGGTGTGGAGTAGAGAGAATGCCTGGGCAGTGCCCTGGCAGTGCCAAAATGTGCCAGGGGAAGTGCCAGGGGCTGGCCATGGGAGTCCCATTGGGGTAGGGAGATGGTGGTGGGCATTGATATGTGGTGCGGGTGAAGTGATGTTGGTGGAGGGGGGTTAAAATACGTTGAGGATTTTTCAGGAAGGGGAGGGAGCAGAGCGCCAAGAATTGCCGGGGGGGGGGGGGGGGGAGCGAGTGGAATGCCGAGGATTGTCGGGGAAGCCCCAATACCTCCGTGATGCAGACCATTAGGCAGCAGCGCGTTGATCGGGGCACCCTTTAAAGATGGCACCCAGATCCCTTAGAGCTGGCTGCCAGCTCTTTGAGGTAGCCCCATCAAAGTGAAGGCATAAACCATACCCACTCATTTTATTTGTCGAACAGGCTCAAGATTTGACACAAAAACTGGTCTGTGAAACTGGAAAGTTGCACGCTTGTTTTCAGAGTGAGGCTGGCACTTTGCCAAATTCCACCCATTAAGTTTCACAGCATATGTTAAATATTTTCATTTTTACACAATTGTTCCATTCAGGAGACTAAAAATAAACAGAATAATGAAATAAATACAAATGAGTATGTTGGTGGAAACAGTTGTTTGATAACAAAAACAACTTAGCATTCATATCCACTTCTGCAAAATTATATTTTTGCATCATTCCCCTTTTCTCCTACATTCCCAATTTTAAATCTGCAAAAGTTAAAGGATTGCTGCAATTTGGAGATTAAATTATTATAACAGCATTAGAAACTATGCATAATTTCAACAGAGACAAACAAAACCAAGAAAATCCTCCATAACTTTAACAAAATAGGAGGCGTCATTCTCCGACCCGCTGCCGTTGGCCGCCGTGAATCCCACCCCCGCCGATTGCCGAAGTCTCCGGTACCGGAGATTGGGCGGGGGCGGGAATCGGGCCGCGCCGGTTGGCAGGCCCCCCCGCTCGATTCTCCAGCCCGGATGGGCCGAAGTCCCGCCGAGAAATTGCCTGTCCCACCGGCGTAAATTAGAGTACCTATTTACCGGCGGGACAAGGCGGCGTGGGCAGGCTCCGGGTCCAAGGGGGGCGCGGGGCGATCTGACCCCGGGGGGTGCCCCCATGGTGGCCTGGCCCGCAATCGGGGCCCACCGATCCGCGGGCGGGCCTGTGCCGTGGGGGCACTCTTTCCCTTCCGCCTCCGCAACGGTCTCCACCATGGCGGAGGCAGAAGAGACTCTCCCCACTGCGCATGCGCGGGAAACTGTCAGCGGCCGCTGACGCTCCCGCGCATGCGCCGACATGTCATTTCCGCGCCAGCTGGCGGGACAACAAACGCCGTTTCCGCCAATTATCTCTTTTAATAACCCTGGGCGAAATTCTCCCCAAACGGCGCGATGTCCGCCTTTAGGGCGGCGCAATGCCCGTCTGATTGGCGCCGTTTTGGGCGCCAGTTGGCGGACATCGCGCCGTTTGGGGAGAATTTTGCCCAGGGTTATTAAAAGAGATAAAAATCATGAAAGATGTAAGCAGCTTTGAAACTAAGTTCTCCTCGTGTCTGCGTGGGTTTCCTCCGGATGCTCCGGTTTCCTCCCACAGTCCAAAGATGTGCAGGTTAGGTGGATTGGCCATTCTAAATTGCCCTTAAGTGTCCAAACTGGTTCGGTGTGGTTACGGGGATAGGGTGGAGGCATGGGCTTAAGTAGGGTGTTTTTTCCAAGGGCGGGTGTAGACTCGATAGGCCGAATGGCCTCCTTCTGCACTGTAGATTCTATGATATATAAAATCTTATAAAACAACAGATTTAGAATTTCAAATGCAAATTTTACCAAAAAAAGAATAACAGTGAAATCAGGGAAATTTCAAAATTGTTTGGACATAGTACGCAAGTGCAGAATAAGAGCCAATGCAATTTAATGTGGATAAGTGCGGACAGGAAATAAAAATGTTATTGAATTAACTGAGTTTGAAGCTAAATGAGACCTAGGAGTCTTAATTGTCCTGTTTTGGAGCTCAATATATCCAATCAATATGCTAAGCAGCAGCCAACTTACACTACAAAAATGTAAAACCAGCGAACAAAATAGAAGAGTATAAATCAGAGGAAGTCATGATCAAATTGTCTGGTGTCCTCATCAGACCCAACCTGAGTACAACATCCAGTTCTGGTCATCAAGATAGTGGAAGCCCTTCGGTTGACTGCAACTTGTGTTTTAAAATAATTTGCTTGTTGGCCTCGTGAATATTTCACTATTTAAGTGCTGTGACTGTAAAAGATATACAGACAGGTTTTCTTGAAAGTTTTAAAAAAGGAAATTACTGTTTATCGTCTTCTCCAACTCAACACTCACACAAACATCCAAGAGACTCACACACATACACAGAAAAGTTACAAGGAGGACAGGTTAAATTGTTTAAGAATGTCCAAAATAAAGTCAAATCATATCCACATCCTGTAGTTTGATGTGTTAGACGATATTAGGTCTTAGGCGGTGATATTTTTTTTCAGATTCTGCAGAATTGATTTAAAGTCTCAACAAATGATATCTGTCCCGTCCAATGAAGTTGGCAGCTAGTTGGTTTATATTGAAGATGCTGCCTACCTTGTTTGGCTGGTCATACAAAGGCAGGGCACACACTTTCAAACTGCTGGAGAGAGAAACAGAAGCCACAAATTCTCTTCCAGCTGTTAGAGCACATGGGGATGATTTTCAGCCCGCATTCGCCGTCAGAGAGAACAGTGGCACGGGTGGAAAACCTGGAGAGAATCTAGAAGTGCAGTTCTCTCCAGAGAGATCGCTGCCGGGATTCTCCACTCCGGCGTCAACAGTCCCCGATAATCAGGAATGCTCCCCTTCCTAGGGGGCTAGGTCGGCGCCGGAGTGGTCCCTGCAGCTCCAGCCGGCGCGCTACGGCCGGCGTGATTCCGCGCATGCGCGTAGGTTCCCGTCTCCGCGCCAGCCCCCGGGCAATATGGCAGAGCCCTACAGGGGCCTGGTGTGGTGGAACGTAGGCCCCCACGGAACAGGCCCACCCGCCAATCGGTAAGCGCCGATCGCAGCCCAGGCCGCTGTGGAGGCCCCCCGGGGTCGGATTCCACCCCCCACCCCCCGCCCCCCCCCAGGACGGCCCCCACAGATACACCTTCCAGGTCCCGCCGTGTGGGACCAGAGGAACCCATGCCGGTGGAACTCGCCTGAACTTGGCAGCCACTCGGCCCATCGGGGCCCGGAGAATCGCCGGGGGTCAGCTTTCAATGGCGCTAGAGAACCTGTAGGCCGGCGGCGAGACACGATTCTCCAACCAGGGTGTGGGGTCTGAGAATCTGAACCCGTTTTTCCCGATTTTCCCCGCCCGTCACTGCCGCCGACATGAGGTACACGCCCACAAAACAGTGAGAACCCCATTTTAATGCATTTGAATACATTTTAATATGATTACCCAGCCTCCGCTGCCACATGATTCCCCCCCACCCCTCACTGACTACTCAAACCTCACCAATGTGGGGCATCATTCTCCAACCCCCCAGCGGTCGGAGAATGGCCGTTGGCCGCCGTGAATCCCGCCCCCGCCGAAGTCTCCGCAGGGAGAAAAGTCGGCAGGGCGTTAATGGCGCCGCTGACGTCGAAGAATGGCACGGGTCTGCGCAAGGCAGCCGATTTTCGGCCTGCCGATATTCTCCCTTCCGGATGGGCCGAAGTCCCGTCGACGTGATGACCATTCACGTCGACGTAAATCAAACCTCCTTTTCATCGGCGTGAACCTGTGCTCCAGATTCACGCCGACCAGCGTGGAGGTGAGTGACGGCCTGGGGGATTGGCCGCTGGGCAGGCGATGGCGTGGCCGCAGTCTGAATGTGTGGGGAGAGGTGTGTCTCGGGTTGTGTGTGTGTGTGCGGCGGGGGGGGGGAGGGGGTTAGAGTGGGATGGGCTCCGGGGGAGTGCCGGAAGGGGGGTCCGTGCCGGGGAGGGGGGTCCGTGCCGGGGAGGGGGATGGGGGGTCCGTGCCGGGGAGGGGGATGGGGGGTCCGTGCCGGGGAGGGGGATGGGGGGTCCGTGCCGGGGAGGGGGATGGGGGGTCCGTGCCGGGGAGGGGGATGGGGAGTCCGTGCCGGGGAGGGGGATGGGGGGTCCGTGCTGGGGAGGAGGATGGGGGGGGGGGCCCGTGCCGGGGAGGAGGTTGGGGTCCATGCCGGGGAGGGGAATGGGGGGGGTCCGTGCCAGGGAGGGGAATGGGGGAGGGGTCCGTGCCGGGGAGGGGGATGGGGGGGTCCGTGCCGGGGAGGGGGATGGGGGGGGTCCGTGCCGGGGAGGGGGATGGGGGGTCCGTGCCGGGGAGGGGGATGGGGGGTCCGTGCTGGGGAGGAGGATGGGGGGGGGGGGGCCCGTGCCGGGGAGGAGGTTGGGGTCCATGCCGGGGAGGGGAATGGGGGGGTCCGTGCCAGGGAGGGGAATGGGGGAGGGGTCCGTGCCGGGGAGGGGGATGGGGGGGTCCGTGCCGGGGAGGGGGATGGGGGGGGGTCCGTGCCGGGGAGGGGGATGGGGGGTCCGTGCCGGGGAGGGGGATGGGGGGTCCGTGCCGGGGAGGGGGATGGGGAGTCCGTGCCGGGGAGGGGGGGTGCGAGGGCAAGTGAGTTGATCCACCTGGCCAGGTGCCAGCCTCCAACAGGTGGACCCATGCGGTCCATGCCACCCGGCTGGGGGTAGGAGGGGATATGGGCAATGATGACATGTCGTCCGTCCCCCCCCCCCCCCCAACCAGGCCGTCATGTTTTCCGACCATCCAGCGATGTTGGCCGCCGTGGCGGCAGCCGCTAATGTCCATGTTGCCCTGGATGAGGAGGAGGAGCGTGCCAGAGAGGCGGCGCAGGCTGCCGCAGAGGGGCAGGCGGCAGCCGCCCAGGCTGGAGGGACACCTGACCGACAGGACGAGGAGGGGGAGGAGGACGTCGCGGCTCCACGGCAACGGAGGCACCCGAGGGCGCCCCGTGTGTACCGGCCCCGGCAGTCATACCAGGACCTCACGGACCGGGAATGCAGGAGGAGACTCCGGATGAGGCGGGAAACCGTGGCACATATCTGCCACCTGCTGGCACACCTGTCACCGTGGCACTGGCGGGGGATACCCTCTCCCCGTGTCCGTCAAGGTTACGGTGGCCCTGACCTTTTATGCAACGGGGTCATTCCAGGCACCGAGTGGGGACCTGTCCGGCATATCGCAGACATCGGTGCATCCGGGCAGTGACAGATGCCCTATATGCCATGGCGCACCGCTACATCCGCTTCCCTGTGGACCGGGCCAGCCAAGATGCCCGGGCCGTGGGCTTCTCTGCCGTGGCCGGGTTCCCCATGGTCCAGGGCGCGATTGATGGGATGCACGTCGCCGTGAGGCCACCTGCAGATAACAGGGCCGTGTTCACCAATAGGAAGGGGACCTATTCGATGAACGTACAGGTGGTCTGCGACCACCGCATGATGATCCTGCAAGTCTGCGCCCGTTACCCAGGCACTGTACACGACTCATACGTGTTGTCGCGGTCATCCATCCCCAGCATGTACGAGGGACGCCATCCCCGGCTGAGGGGCTGGTTGCTGGGCGACAGGGGCTACCCATTGCGATCGTGGCTGATGACGCCTATACGGAGGCCACGCAATGAGGTGGAGAACCGCTACAATGATGCCCATGTAGCGACAAGGGGAGTGATAGAGAGGTGCTTTGGCGTGCTGAAGATGCGTGTCAGGTGCCTGGACCTCTCTGGGGGCGCCCTCCAGTATCAGTCAGATAGGGTCGGCCGCATCATTGTGGTGTGCTGCGTCCTGCACAACATAGCCCAGCAGAGGGGCGATGTGCCGCAGGCAGAGGAGGGCGGTGTGGAGGAGCAGCAGGAAGAGGCACAGTCCTCCCCAGATGAGGGGGATGGGGGCAATGGTCAGGGCAGACGGGGTAGACATAGGCGGGTGGCTGTCCACCGTTACCGGCTGGCCCAGCGGGCACGGGACAGACTGATAGCCGCCCGCTTCACTGACTAGACGGGCGTGGGAATCGGGTAGTATGGCCACAGACCGCACACCATGGCAACAGCCGTCCACCCACACCCCCCACCCATCCACCCACCCAGCACCCTCACCCCCCTCTCCAACCCCACCCACCCCACCCGCATGCACACCACCCCCCCCATTGCCGATCCACCTGCGGCACAACGGGCCGGGCTCACACAGTTGCGGGTGGACGCGTGTCTATTGCAGGCCATGGAGGATGATGACAACCCGCCCTGCGGTGAGGTCCTGGCTCCACATCGTTGGACTATGTCTGACCCATGGCCACAGTACCATCATCCACCCGGACCATCCCTGCATGCGGCTGTGACACTGCAGCGCACGGTCCCGTCCTCTGCCCGGGGGGATGTTGATGGCGGGCCAGGGGGAAGGGGGCAGACTCACCTGGGGCTGAGGTAAGACCATCCCTCACACACACACTTGCGCTCAACGTACATGACACCCCCACGCGCTTTGGACAGAGCACAAAGGCAGCTTCTGTTGGTGTAACATTGACTTTAATAACCAAACGAGTTCATGCACGTGCCCTAGCCCCTAAAACTCATCTGTGCCCTGCACCCGTGCCAACTTACTCAGTGTCTAATTGTTTGGCCTTACGGGCCCTTTGACTACGTCTACGTGGTTCCCCAGACGGTACAGCAGAACTGGAGGTGGACTCCTGTGATTCCTGCCCTCTGACACTGGATCCCTTTGGCAGCCGTTTCCTGGGGCGTCCTGGCCTAGATGGGCCAGGCTGCGGCCCGGGCGACTGGGATGGCGAGCTGCCAGCCTGTCCTGCCCGTTGCCCACCCGATGCACCTGGGACGGAAGGGGGGGGAGTCCGAGGTTTCGCGGTGTTCCGGGACCTCCCCTACAGGGGGAGCCGGGACGGATCACACCATCTCCTCCTCCCTCGGGGTGCCCGATGGCCCCCAGGCCTCTACATGGGTGGGGGATGCAAACGGACTGGCCATCCGACACCCCCCCGACATCTGGCGCTGCCAGTCCTGGAGGCCCGTGCTGGTATCGACAGGGGTCTGCAGGTTTGCAGCCATGGAGCCCAGGGGGTTGGCAAACCCTGTCTGTGACAGTGCGACACCGGCTCGCACATGGCCACTGGCGCCGATGCCCTCAGCGATGGCCTGCAGAGACTGGGCCATGGCCTGCAGAGACTGGGCTATGGCCTGCTGAGACTGGGCTATGGCCTGCTGTGACTGGGCCATGGCCTGCTGAAACTGGGCCATGGCCTGCTGAAACTGGGCTATGGTGTTGAGCGCCTCTGCCATCTGGCGCTGGCACTGGCTCATGGCCTCCTGTGAGAGGGCAGCCATGTCCTGGGCCACAGACCCCGCCTGCACGGAAAGCCCCAGGCCTCGCAAACCGTTCCCCATGTCTGACACCGTCGCACCCATTGCGTCCACCACGGATGCCACCCGTGCGGTGTCGGCCTGGGTGGCACGCATGATCGGCACCACTCCCAGCTCCTGGACGCGGGTGGACTCCTCCACCTGCGACTGCAGCCGCCGCAAGCCAGCCGTCACCCTCTTCGCTCGTCTCCGGGTCGGTGGTTGCATCGGATCTATGTGTGGGTGTGGTAACTCCAGGAACCCGGGATCCATCTGGGCGGCAGATGTACGCTTGGGCTGGGCTGCCCTCCGACCGCCCAGTCCCTCTGCTGCTCCCACCTCCACCTGCTATACCGGGACGGCTGTGTTGTGCGCACCAGTGAGTGTACCAGACGCCTCATCACTAAAGTGCCCAACCGAGGTGAGTGTTTCTGCAATGGTGGAGGGTGTTGGTGACAGCAGTGGCATTGTGTCGTGCTCTTCGTCCCACTCTGAGTCCATGGCACTTTGGAGTGGGGGTTCGCATGCTGGAGGGTCCGGGTCTCTCTGTCTCCCGTGGCCTCCGAGGGGCATCCTGCGGGCGTCGCATGCTGGAGGGTCCAGGTCTCTGTCTCCCGTGGCCTCCAAGGGGCATCCTGCGGGCGTCGCATGCTGGAGGGTCCGGGTCGCTCTGTCTCCCGTGGCCTCCGAGGGGCATCCTGCGGGCGTCGCATGCTGGAGGGTCCGGGTCTCTCTGTCTCCCGTGGCCTCCGAGGGGCATCCTGCGGGCGGTCTGCATCTGCGGGGATGGGTGCCTGGACGTTTGGTCCTGCGATACACAATGAAGCATGCATGGTTAGACACGCAGGCAGTGATCAGGTGATATGGGGGAGGGGGGATATGGGGACGGGCTGTCGGTGGCTCACTTGCTAGTACGCCCCCGACCTCTGCATCAGCAACCTCCCGGTCGTCAGGTCCGCCAGCCAGTTCCAGGGCCCTTTCCTCGTGTTCGGTCAGTGGTCTCTCATCAGCGGGGCCTCCTCCAGTCCTCACATGCTCCCTATTGTTGTGTGCGCGCTTCTCCTGTGGGGGGGGGGGGGGGGGTGGTGGCAGGGGTAAATGGCAACACTGTTAGGCAGGTATATGAATGCACGCCATCGGTTGCGAGTGCATTGCAGAGGTTAAGATTAGGGCTGGATCACTTGGGGATATGGGGGTGGGGGGATATGGGAGAGGGGCGATATGGGGGGGGGATATGGGGGAGGGGGGATATGGGAAGGGGTATATGGGGGAGGGGGGATATGGGGGAGGTGGGATATGGGGAGGGGGATATGGGGGAGGGGGATATGGGGAGGGGGGATATGGGGGAGGGGGGATATGGGGGAGGGGCGGATATGGGGGAGGGGTGGATATGGGGGAGGGGGGATATGGGGAGGCTCACCCTGCCTGCTCTGACGAGTTTGTTCACCTTCTTGTGGCACTGGGTGCCTGTCCGTGGTGTCAGGGCCACAGCGGTGACAGCCTCTGCCACTTCCCTCCACAGACGCCGGCTGTGGCGTGGGGCAACTCTGCGGCCGTGCCCGGGATACAGGGCATCCCTCCTCTGCTCCACTGCATCCAGGAGCGCCTCCACATCCCGTGACTCGAACCTCGGGGCTGAGCGGCGGCCAGCCATCCGGTCGGGTGTTCCGGTCGGGTGGGGGGAGCAGCGCGGCCTTATGAGCTGTCACGCCGTGCGGCGCGTATGACGCTGCACGGCGTGAACCACTGCGCAAGCGCGGATCCCGTTACGTCGCTGCTAGCCCATTTCGGGCCGGAGACTTTTGACCCATTTTTCCGACGTGACGCAAGTCGGATTTGCGCCGTTTTTTGCGCCGATCGGCGGACTTTGCGCCAATAACGGAGAATTTTGCCCATGATGTCACATCAGCAAGGTTTACAACTGCACTTTAAAAATTAGATTCATTCAAGGGGATCCCTCCAGGGGCACAAAGGTTAAGTATAGCCCTGGGGGGTGGGGGGGGGGGGAAGTGAGACATGCCCAAGCACAGGTTGGCACTGGCAGGTTGGCAGAACCTTGCAGTGCCAACCTATGCCAAGGTGCAGTGTCATGGGCTCAGACCCTCATGAGAGCCCCATTGGAGGTGTGGGGGGTGGTGGGGGGGGGGGGGGGGGGGAGAGAGGCATAGAGGGTTCTAGTTATGTGTGGTGGGAAGAGGGGAAGTGTGGACTGTCAGGGGGAAATGATCAGTCATGGGGAAAGGGAGCGGGCACTGAAGGCGGGGGAACACCAGCAATACATCAGCCAGTAGTGAGGGATTGACCCCGATGATTGTCCTGGGTGGGGAGGGTGTTCCACTTTAGTTCTGATCGGGGCATCCTTTAAAGATGGCACAATTTAAAAGTTCCCTGATTTAAAATATGTAAGTCTTCCGTTTTATCATTTTAACGGAAGGAAGGATGCTGGAAATCAGATTCTAATATCAGACACATGCATCTCTCTCTCTCTCCTTTTCACACAAACACTGATGTCTCACAGTCACACACACAAACACCCTCATATATACACAAAGACCCAGTGTGAAAGATCTGAGTTGCAAGGAAACTCTGAATAAGTTGAATAAGTATGTCTCCTTGATTCAATGAGCTGATTGGTTCCCCCAGCTGAACGGCATATTTAAGAGTAAGATTGAAACTAAACAAATCCACTCCCCCCAATGAGCAGATTTATCAACATTGTGAGCACAGATACAAAGTGACCCCATGCACCCCTCCCCAGCACACACACAATTTTGCCAAATAAAATAGAACACAGAACACTACTGACCGTAAATTGAAGTAGGAAGCCACTGAGCACATTAAGAATTAAATTAGTAGCTAAAACTTTAAGGTAACAGAGAAGGATCTATCATCTGTAGATGGCAATGGCAAATTAACATTAATACTAATTAACCTTAGGGATACCCCAGGGTACATTTCATGGTCCTCAATCAACTGATTCTAATCCTCTTATGAGAAATATCTGTGTGATTCTTAACTTTGTCCATTTTATTGCATTATAAAAATATTTTGCATACTAACTGATGCAGTGAGGAGGAGGATAAGACATGGGTAACATTAACCCCAAAAGACACTTTTTAAAAATTCATTCCTATGATGTGGGCATCTAGGACATTTCAGAGGGCACGTTACTGTGGGTCTGTAATTACATATAGACCAGACAGGTATGGATGGCAGATTTCTTTTTCCAAAGAACTTAAGTGAACCAGGTGGATTTTTGCAAAAATCCAGTAGCTACATCGTCACCACTATTTACAACAGCACTTTTGTTTAAAGTTTAATTTCTTCATTTATCTGGCTGAAATATTCCCCAGCTGCTACAGTGGGATCTGAACTCAAGATTCTGGATTGTTGGCACAAGATTCCTTTCGCCAGAGGTAGATAGATTCTTGATAAGCAAGAAGGTGAAAGGTTATCCGGGGTAGGCGGGAATGTTGAGTTGAGGATACAATCAGATCATCTATGATCTTATTGAATGGTGGAGCGGGCTTGAGAAGCCAAATGGCCTACTCCTGCTCCTAATTCATATGCTCGTATGTATGTTTGTATGTTCATATGTAATTACTGGTCTGTGACCCTCGTGATAAAGGTGCATTGCATAGCATAACACATCTGCTATGTAAAACATAGGATGGAATTTTCCCATCTGGAGTTGAAGTACAGTTGGTGCGATTCCTGTTGGGTGGGAGGGCAGCTGAACAAGTACGACCTTTGGCTTCCAGCTTATTAATTATGCCTGTACAAGAACACAACAAATTTTGTGTCATGGTGAGCAGTAAATCCCCTTCCCCACCATTACCTCATGGGATTGAAGGTGCTAGCACCATTTTTAAAGAACACCTGTACACACACACATTCATTCATTGCAGGCTAGGAGTTTCACGTTACTCCTCCAGTGTCCTTGCAGCCACAACTTGTACTGAAGAAGCTGGCAGCTGTGAGCAGTCACAACCCCGGACATACGAAGGCATATCTGCCGTTGTCTTTTGCTCATCTCTAGGCAAGAGGACAGCTATGATACACCATGGTCAAGGCCAATGCTCACCATTGTAGTGCTCCATGTGCGCCAGCTTGTTAACCTTGCCTCTTGCTACCCAGGCCCTTGCTTCTCATTTCCCTGTGCCAACCGGCGACAAGCTCTCCATATCCTCATCTGGATAAGAACCATTACCAAGACAGGGTTACCTGCAGCCTGAATCATCGTCATCTCAGTGTATGTGTGAGCAAATCGAAATGATACATTTAGTGAATGAGAGTGTGCTTTGCAGGTTTCTCAATGCCAGCAGACAAGTGCTGAGACCTTCACCTGGCCTCCATATAGACACAGAATCCCTACCTCACCCCTTTCAGTTAAAGGACATCCTGCAGAACAAGAGATGGATGTTCTTCCCATTCCTTTATGTATGCATATGAAGACATTGCTCTTTGACCAGGGTGATGAAAGCTATGTGCAAGAAGCTTCACATGGACACTTTTCTGCTTGTCTCCATAACGCTCTGAACTCTATTGAGAGACTATTGCCTTGGCAGAGCAGAAGATAAAACCACATGAACTCTTGACATCCAGAACCATTCACCCGAGAGGATGAAAGTTTGGAGTCACGAGTTGGTTGGCAACCATGCCCTTGGAGGGATCTACCTTGCTCCCCACTTCATCACTGGTCTCTGACTGCAGCCGATGGCAAATAGCATAGAATGAATGTCTGCTCTAGACCTTGCTGGGATCTTGATGTTCTGAGACCCATGTTTTGGTAACAAATCTCCTGCGATGTGGCAATCACCATAGAATGGGGATCACAACTGAACATTGTTCTTATACAGTTTCCCCATAATTACTAGATATCCCTCTAGTCAGCCAATTGTATTGACTTTGAACTCCACCTACCTGAAAAGTTCAAGTTTAAGGTATTGCACTTTTACATTCAATGTGTTGCATTGGTGTGACTGGAAATATGGTGCATATTACTTCCAGACATGCTCCACTATCTTTTACGGTCCCCGTCACCCACTAATTTCCAGCCCATTACCATTGACACAGCCAATGTCACCTTTAATCTCCTTTCTGTCAACCTATTACCCTGGACCATGTTCCCATCCCCCTCCAAATGCCTTCATTCTCCTCAGAGCCCACAACCATGCCCACTCTGACCCTGTCCCCTGTTATCCTTGCCACTTTTCTACTGCCCCTCTGCAAACAAATTCCCCAAATTTCAAATTCTGTGCCCCCAAATCCCGCCACTAATGGGAGTGGAAAATTCCACCCACAAGATTTACTTTCCTACATCTCCTTTACTGAACCCCATAATAATTTGCAAGACTTCAAATAGGTCACCTCTCAGTCTGCTATTTTCAAACAGAAAAGATCCACAGTCTATTCAATCTTCCTCACCATAAAACGTCATGAAAGATAGCCTTTTTCAATTTTTCCTCAAAAAAAGTATTCTTATAGGCAATACCTGAATCAACCATGCTGATTGCCTTACTCTTCTACAACCTCACACCATCCTGACTTGTCGTAGCTTTCTCCGTTCCTGTATTGTCCCCGATTTTTATTATTAACTATAAAGTAAATTGCTGGCATTGAATTACCCATTTGTAATCACAGTATTTTGCAGCAGCGAGTGTGGCAACCTTCTCTTCAAAATACCGCTGTTCCTCATCAGTCAGCAGCGCATGTCTGCGAACCTCGACATAAGACCATTCCGCATTACATTTCTCCTCAGTGTGGCCCTGTGCAGCAGGACAGTGGAATGTGAAATGGCCCTAGAACAGAATTTGAAAATTATATTTTAAAAATATCACTTTTAACAATCACTTAAAAAACGGATTAATTTTGTCCAAGGCACTGACCTGGTCTATTAGGCTCCGACACCATCCAGTGAGTGAATTGGGATCTACAGCATGTCCGCAGGACATTTCTATTCTCAGAACATCTGTGTCATCGTCTCCTGAAATAGACATCTTTCATTAGAAATTTGACCAAGAGAATCTATGGTTTTAAAATGTACAGGTCAGATTTTCCAGTCAGTTGTGAAGACAGGTAACTTGCTGCTGATCTTAAACAAAGGGATCCACAAAGATCTAGCAATCTTGTGATGTGATTTCCCCCATTACCCCACAGCAATTTAAATCTAGTGCCAGGTTAAGGGAATGTCTCAGTGTGCAGCAGCAGTGATGTCAGCAGACAGGTAAGCAGCCTATCAAACTCGGCAAATCAGGAAGTTAAAAGTACCTATTACCCTTCACTTTTATTTCATGTTTTCAGATAACAAATAAATCATTATGTTTGGATTCAGGTAGAAGCTAAAATAAAGTTAAGAATTGCCTCAGGAGAAGCATATGATCATAGGTCTTTAGATTGTCTGATGAATTATGCCTATGTATAGACTCCAGAAGTTGATACAGGTTCACTGGAATAATGACAGCGAATGCAGTCAGTTTCACAGCCATTTACCACTGCAAAGTATGGGCCAAAGAAAATGCTTCCCAAATATTTAAAAACAAACTTTTTATTTGAATTGTTCAAAGAAACTTGATCTAAATTGGGGAATAAACAGTTACAAATGTTGGTGATGAAAGGAGCATTATTTCCAATGGCAACATGACTGATAATTCCTTTTTTCCCATTGCTTCCAAACACCTTCGGCTGGGAATTTCCGTTTCTGAGTCTTTGGGAGGAATTCTCCGCTTGCCGACGCCGAAATCGCATTCGGTGATCGGGCGGAAAATGCCGTCATTTTGCTGTCGGAACCGATTCTCCACCCAATCGCCTTTCCCGATTTTGGCGTTGGCTAACGGAGAATCATGTCCATGATGAAATGATTAATTGGAGTTTATACAGGTATGTCAGTAAATGTTAAGACCATGATGAAAACACTCAGGGCCGGATTCTCCGCCGTCGGGGTGCTCCGTTTTGCCAGCGCCCGGGGGTGTCCCAACGGCGTGGGGCTGCCCCACAATGGGAAACCCCATTGACCGGCCGGCGCAACGGAGAATCCAGCCGGCGGGTCGAGGCTGAAAATTGGCGCGGCGGGACGGAGAATCCAGCCCTCTGTATCTCTATAGCTTTCCAAAAGCAACGGAGTATTTTAACTGAAAGCAACCCCCTTAAAAAATATTAGTATCACCTAATAGGGGGACTATTGGAGCTGCTTTGGGTGTTTGAGCTTTCTCGGGGTACAAATCAAACTACAGACAAGAGTGAGTATTTTGTGGTGTGTCAGCCAGGGGTGGGGGCAGGGGTGGGGGGGCTGACATTCCGTAGGGCAGGGATTCACTTTACGTGGGTGTGCAAGTTGCCCGGGCGTGTGGGGGGCTCCGCAGGTACAACATTTCTAGTTTGGCGGGGAGAGTGAAAGCTGATCTGGCAAGGTGGGATTGTCTCCCTCTGTCACTGGCGGGTCGGGTACAGGCGGTTAAAATTAAAGTGTTGCCGTGATTTCTGTTTATTTTCCAATGCCTGCCAATTTTCCTGCCAAAAGCATTTTTCAGAGAGATTGAAGGAATGATTACCTCGTTCATATGGGGAGGGAAGGTGGCCAGAGTTAGAAAGGTGCTGCTACAGAGGGGAAGGTAGGCAGGGGGTTTGGGTCTTCCGAACCTGGTGTATTACTGCTGGGCGGCAAATGTGGAGAAGGTGCGGAACTGGGTCAGAGGGGTTGATTCCCAGTGGGTCAGAACGGAGGAGAGTTTGCGCAGGGGGTCGGGATTGAAGGCGTAAGCAACAGCGCTGCTCCCGATGGCCCCGGGGAAATACTCAGGGAGTCCGGTAATAATAGCTTCATTGAGAATTTGGAGGCAGTTTCGCCAACACTTCGGGTTGGGGCAGGGTAAAGGGAAATGCCGATTCGGGGGAACCACAGATTTGAGTCAGGGAAGTGGGATGGAAATTTTAGGAAATGGGAGGAGAAGTGGATTAAAACACTAAAATATTTGTTTCTTGGGGGTTGGTTTGCAGGATTGAAGGAGCTGGAAGCGAAGTATGGGCTGGAGCAGGGGGAAATGTTTAGATACATGCAGGTTCGAGATTTTGCCAGAAAGAAGATACAGAGCTTCCCGGTGGAACCGGCCTCCACATTGCTGGAGGGGGTGCTGACGACAGGGGGGCTGGAGAAGGGGGTAGGGTCGGCGATTTACAGAGCTATTTTGGAAGAGAAGAAGGCACCTCTGGGAGCAAAGCAAAGTGGGAGGAAGAGTTGGGAGAGGGTATGGAGGAGGGGTTCTGGTGTGAGGGTATGGAGGAGGGGTTCTGGTGTGAGGTGCTCCGGAGAGTGAACGAGATTGGGCTGATACAGCTGAAGGTGGTATATAGAGCCCACCTCACAAGGGCGAGGATGAGCCGATTCTTTGAAGGGGTAGATGTGCGTGAATGTTGGGGGGGGGGGTGCTAATTACGTTCATATGTTTTGGTCCTGTCCGAAATTGGAAGATTACTGGAAGGAGGTTTTTAGGATAATCTCTAAAGTGGTGCATATGAAACTGGACCAGGGCCCTTGGGAGGCCATATTCGGGGCGTCGGACCAGCTGGAGTTGGAAACAGGTGCGGAGGCAAATGTTGTAGCCTTCGTCTCGTTGATCGCCCGAAGGCGGATCCTGATGGGATGGAGAGCAACCTCTCCACCCTGTGCCCCGCCCGGCGTGGCGGCGGGACCTGTTGGAATTCTTGACTCTTGAGAAGGTTAAGTTAGAACTGAGGGGAAGGATGGAGGGGTTCTACAATTCATGGGCATTATTCATTATGCACTTTCAAGAACTGGATAACATCGAACATTAGTTGGGGGGTGGTTGGGAGGGTTGGGGGAGGGGAACTGTGTGTGTTAATGGTGACTATGGGTGATTCCTGATTCCTTTTTGTCATTTGTTTATGTGAATATGCGGGGTAATGTTTGGGGTTTGGTGGGAGGGTGGGATCGTTGTTACTGATATGGGGATTGACATTATATTCGTTACTGATTATTGTTTATTAATGGTGGGTGCAAATTTGGGAGAAAAAAGGAGAATTAAAATATATAAAAAGAAAATATTAGTATCACCTAAAGTCAATGATAATCTTATTTTTCAATTGCAAACACCTCACTTTGACATTGAAAAGGAAACTAATACATCCAAATGGCAGATGAATGCATATTTGAATGGGCCATCTGTTGCTTGATCGGAGATTCTTTTCCAGAACTAAAAATGGATGGACTATGCTGAATTATATACTTGGAGATGGGTGTCGGGCACCCATCAGTAATAGGTCGGAACTGAGGACAGATTGACAAAGATGTCATGGACATGAGACAAAGGGGCTGTTAATGGTTCCATTAGGGACGGAAGAGTGGTAGGATAGCATAATGTATTCGGAGAATAGAGGTCAGTGCTCAGGTGGAGCAAAACTGAACAACAAGGGACACTGGCCATGTGGGGGAAGATTTAGGACAAACTTGGGGAACAGAATAACAGAAAACAAAAGGGGGGGTCAAGATGGAGAGGAAAGTCCACAGTCTAAAGCTGTTGAACTCAATGTTCAGAAGGCTGTAACGTGCCTAATCGGAGGATTGGGTGTTGTTCTTCCAGTTTGAGTTGGGCATCACTGGAGCATTCAGCAGGCCAAGAACAGACATGTACATATGAAAGCAAGTTGCTGAGTTGAAATGGGAAGCAACAGAAAGGTTGGGGTCAATCTTGTGGACAGACTCAAGATATTCTGCAAGGTGGTCACTCGAAATGTTAGCTCCCTTCTCTCTCCACAGACGCTGTCAGATCTGCTGCCATACTTCAGTATTTCCTGTTTTTGTTGGCCCATGAAGATACCCATCGCCACACCGTTTATTTGCAAAAGTGAGTCAAGTTAAAGGAGAAATTGTTGAGTGACAGAACCAGTTTCAGCGATCTGAATTCCTGCCCCCTCAGCAGTCTGCATGGGCCCCAAGCTCTCGAATTCCCCAAATCCTTTACCCCGCTTTCTGCCCTTAAGACACTCCTTAAATCCGACTTATTTGACAAAAGTTTTATCTGAACCCAATATTTCTGAAAGTGGCCTGGTATGCTTTGTGAAACCACCTTAAACGCTACAGGCACTTACAGTCGATACAAATAAATCTGTGTCTTTATTTTCCAGCTGTAACGCTGCGGCCGCGCACTGATCGGTATTTTACCTGTGATCCCGTCCTTTCTCTTTACAAATTTCAAAGTGGTGTCTTTGGGATCGTAGCGCTTCTCCACAGCTTCCATTCTCCTCCTTCGACGCCTCACCTCCGGCTTCTGAAAAAGAAAACCTCCGCATATAGTTTGAGCAAAACCAGTAAAACGAAAAGGTTATCCTACGGACCAATCGCATCAAACTAGCGACTGTTGCTTTGCCAGACTTTAAGTGTTTCAAAGAAGTCGGTGCTGGTTTCGTTTTCATTTTCTTCTGGCTGGGCACAATGACTTCCTGAAATTGTTGGTTGTTTGCCAAGTTCTGGGACTTTCCAGCTCTCTCACTTGTTTCCAACCACTCCTAAAAAAAATCCAGTGTTAATTCAGACTGGCTCGCAGCACGGAACCACCCTCAACAGAATAATGCGAGAAAACTGTATGTTGCTGTGCTGTTCCACATTGTTTGAACAATCTTCTGGATTTCAGATTAAGTACAGCAATTTTCCTGAGATAGTATTTTTTTTAAATGTTTTTTATTGGGTTTTGTACATGGCCTAACTACAAATATACATACACAAAAACAAAGGAAGAAAAAACAAGTAATGAGAAAGGGATTCTCCCCGCCCTTTTCTTTTTTTTTACAAAACAAAACAGGGTGGGAGGGGCACCTGGGTGGTGCCCCGATGCTGTTTACACTTTTTGGTTCGCTTTTTATCGCTGTACAGTTGTGTAAGCTTAGGCCATGGGTCGTTGCTTCTTCCTGTTCTTTCTCTTTTTGCCTTGCTGTGTTTGTTGTGGCCATTGTCCTCCTCTGTGCTCCCCCCCCCCCCCAGTTTGTGTTCCCTTCTCCTTTCTCCCTTCTGGTTCCCCTCTATTATTTCTCCCCCCTTCTTCCCTGCTACCCCCTTTCTTGCTGGGTTTGGCTACCCCTTCTTGTTCCCCCTGAGTCCTCCCTCACTCCTCTCCTATCATGTCTTGGCTACCTCTTCCCGGCTTCTGACTACTTAGTTGCTGGCCACAAACAACTCCTGGAACTATCGGGTGAATGGCTCCCATGTTTTGTGGAAGCCCTCTTCTGACCCACGGATGGCAAATTTGATTTACTCCATTTGGTGAGATTCTGAGAGGTCGGACGACCAGTCTGCAGCTTTGGGTGGTGCTGCAGACAGCCAGCCGAGCAGGATTGTACGGCGGGCGATCAGGGAAGAAAAGACAAGGGCATCGGCCCTCCTCCCCATGAACAGATCTGGCTGGTCTGATGCCCCGAAGACCGACACTTTTGGGCACGGCTCCACCCTCATCCCCACCACTTTGGACATTGCCTCGAAGAAGGCTGTCCAGTACCCAACAAGTCTGGGGCACATCTGTCCTCCACCTCCGGGAAGAACCAACTCATTCAGGTTCTTGTCAAGTTTTTAGTTGCGTTTGGTTGAGTCTTGCGCACGTGGAGGTGGAGTTGACTCTATGCAGTGCTTCGCTCCAGAATCCCCACACTATTTCAAACCCCAGGACTTCCATTTCCTCCTCGTTGCGTCCAGTACAGTGTCAGCCCTCTCTACCAGTCGTTCATACATGTCGCTACAGTTCCCTCTGCCTAGAATGTCTACGTCCAGTAGGTCTTCTAATAGTGTCTGTCGCGGTGGTCGCGGGTACATCCTTGTCTCCTTTCGAAGGAGGTTTTTAAGCTGCAGATATCTGTATTCGTTGCTAATTGGAATCTCTGCATCAGTTCTTCCAGTGTTGTGACCTAACCGTCAGTGTATAGGTACCTGACTGTCAGTGTCCCCCCGTCTTGTCTCCACCTTTTGAAGGTGGCGTTGGTGAGTGCCGGTATGAACCTGTGGTTATTGCAGATGGGGGCTTTGTCAGACCATTTGGTCAGGCCGAATTGGTTCCAGGTCTGGAGGATAGCTACCACCACTGGGCTGCTGGAGTGTTTTTTGGGTGGGGATGGGAGTGCCGCCATGGCGAGGGCCCGGAGCGAGGTCCCCACACAGGAGGCCTCCTCCACGTGCATCCACTCAGCTTCTGGCTCCTTTATCCATCCCACAACATTTCTGCCGTCGCTGCCCAGTGGTAGCAATGTAGTTTTGTGAGGGCTAGTATCCCCGCTTTGTTTTCTGTAGGACCTTCTTTGGGATCTTAGCATTCTCTCCCACCCCCCCCCCCCCGCCCCCTCCCCCCGATAAAAATGGCATGATTAGTTTGTCCAGTGAGTTGAAAAGGGCCTTGGGGATTTGGATCGGGGTGGATCGAAGTAGGAAGGGTACCTGGGCAGCACGTTCATTTTGATCGTCTGGACTCTCCCCGCGAGGGAGAGTGGGAGTGTGTTCCACCTCTGCAGGTCCTTTTTTATTTCCTCTGTCAGACTGGTCAGAGTCCACTTGTGGATCCCTGTCCAGTCATGAGCGATTTAAATCCCCAGGTAGCGGAATTTGTGTTGGGCTTGTTTAAACGGCAGTCCCACCAGTGCTGCCCCTTCCCTTTGCAGGTTCACCTTGAAGGTCCCGCTTTTGCTCATGCTGAGTTTGTAGCCCGAGAAGGCACCAAACTCTTTCAGGAACGCACTGATTCCTTCCATGTTGCTTTGTGGGTCCGAGATGTGAGGAGCGGGTCATCCGCATAGAGTGAGAATCTGTGCTCTCTGCCTCCTCTTTGGATCCCCCTACAGTTCTTTGCTGTTCTGAGTGCGATCGCTAGGGCAAACAGCAGAGGGACAACGGGCATCCTTGCCTGGTGCCCCTGTGCAGCTCCAAGTATTGGGACCTGGTGGTGTTCGCCATGGGAGCGTTGTACAGGAGCTTCAAACAGAGCCCAAACCGCTCCAGTACCTCTATGAGGTATTTCCATTCAACTCTGTTGAAGGCCTTTTCTGCATCTAGGGAGACGATCACCTCTGGTGTTCTTTCCCCGGATGGGGGTCATGATCACGTTCAGCAGGCGCCTGATGTTTGATGTTAGATGTCTGCCTTTGACAAAGTCCATTTGATCCTCTGCAACCACCTCTGATATGCAGTTCTCCAGCCTTTTGGCTAGGATCTTGGCCAATATTTTGGCGTCTACGTTTAGTAGCAAGATGGGTCTGTATGAACCGCACTCCGTTGGGTCTTTGTCTTTCTTAGGTATTAGTGAGATTGAGGCTTGTGCCAGCGTAAGTGGCAGTGTGCCCCGAGCCAGCGAGTCTGTGAACATCTCCCACAGGGTGCGGGGCCAGTACTGTTGCAAGTTTTTTGCAGCAGTCTGCCAGGAAACTGTCTAGACCCGTCACCTTCCCCGCCTGCATGGAGCTGATACTCTCCATGATCTCTCCCAGTTCTAGTGGTGCTCCCAGGCCCCGTTTTCTGTCCTCCCCCACGACTGGACTGTCCAGTCCATCGAGGAACTGTTTCATCCCCAATTTCCCTGCTGGGGTCTCTGAGGTGTACAGCCCCGGTAAAAGGCCTCAAAGGTTTTGCTGACCTTGTCTGGGTCTGTTTCTAATGTGCCTCTGCTGTCTCTAATTTTCGTGATCTCTCTTTTGGCAGCCTGCTTTTTCAGCTGGTGTGCCAGCAGGCATCTGGCTTTGTCTCTGTATTGTATAGGGTCCCCCATGCCTGGCGGAGTTGGTACACTGTTTTCCTCATGGAGAGCAGATCAAAGTCCATTTGTCGCTTTTTACTCTCCGCCAGGAGCTCTACGGTCGGAGTATTTACGGTTTCCCTCCAGTATGGAGTCAACCAGTTGTTGCCTAGCCGCTCTCTCCCCCCTGTCTCTTTGTGCTTTAAAGACGATAATTTCCCTTCTAACCACGGCCTTTAGCGCCTCGCAGAACGTGAAGGGTGAGACCTCCCCGTTCTGGTTGTTCTCCGTGTACTCTGCTATGGCCTGTGATACTTTCTTGCGAAAGGTCTTGTCGAACCAGCAGTGCACTGTCCAACCTCCATGTGGGCCGTTGGGCACTGCCTGTCTCCAACGTCACATCCATGTAATGTGGAGCGTGGTCGCCGATTACGATTGGGGAATATTCTGCCTTGACCAGCTCTGGAAGCACCGATTACCCCACCACAAAGAAATCGATCCGAGAGTATATGTTATGCACTGGGGAAAAGAAGGAGAACTCCTTCTCCCCTGGGTGGGTGAACCTCCGAAAGTCCACCGCCCCCATCTGTTCCATGAAACGATCAAGTTCCTTCGCCATTTTTGAGGTTTTTCCCACTTTGGGGTTCAACCTGTCTCTGTGGGTCCTGTACACAATTAAAGCCCCCCCCCCCCCCCATGATCAGTCGATGCGTAGCTATGTCGGGGATTTCCCCCATGGTCTTTATTAATGTTGGGAGCGTACATGTTAACGAGGACAACCGGTGCCCCGCTGAGACATCCCATCCCCGCTGGGTCCTTAACCATCTTCGTTGTCTTAAACATCGTCCTCTTATTAATTAGTATGGCTACCACCTGACCCTCGTCCCGTAACAGGAATGGTAGGTCTGTCCCACCCAGCCCTTCCTTACCTGCAGTTGATCCTTGTAGCCACGTAAAATGGCTGCGTTCCGATTAATCTGGCCAAATCCCAGTTTAAAATGGCTAACCCAAAAGACTGCTGGGAAAAGCAGCTAAGAAGACACAAGCAGGCAGCTGCAGACAGTATTGCATATTCGGCTCTGGGAAGTTAGCCCAGATCGATCCTCAGGGCTATCAACAGCCCATCAACCCAGGTATTTGCAGTTGCATTCAGGACTGTTTGCAGCCCATCTATCCAGACATCTGCAGTTAAATCGGCTATCCCCGGGAACAATTGCAACACATTAGCAATTGAATTCCGGGCCAGACCTGTCGCCGCCTGCAGTGGCCGAAACAAAGACAGGTGAGTGACCACCCCCCGATCGAGGAATCGCCTCACCATTGGACACATGGACCCCAGAGATTGGGGACAGATCCAATCACTTGGGACTCAGGGTCAAGGGCCGCCCCGGGAGGCGGGAAGCCCCTGGGCCCTATAAAAGTGAAGGTCCAAGTTCAGATCTCTCTCTCTCTCCTCTTTGCCTGCTCGATACCTTCGCAAGACCAGCCACCGGCAACTGTAAGTTTGAATCCAGCGATCGCTATCCGGTAGAGACACCTAGCCACCGACCTGTAGCAGCCTTTTGAATCCCGCGGGCCAGATCTGATTGGACAAGCCATTCGTTTCCCTGACCTGGTGGGCTCTTCCTAAGTTAAGTATTGGCCAGTAGTGATAGGTTTATTATATAGAAAGTAGTATTAGGGTATTAATATTGCTTGTTGTATATAATAAATGACCGTTGTTTTAATCCTTACTAGGCGGTGTGATGTATTATTAATCATAACCTGAACTTGAACCACGTGGCGGTATGATAAAGATACCTGGCGACTCATGAGCAAAGGTGTCGTAAACAGAGCAAATAGACTAAGGTTAAAAAGAGCAACATAATTGGCGACATCCTGATGGGACCCGACTTAGAAGTGGAAAACCACTCCGGGAGAACCCCAACATTTTGAATTATAATCCAAGCGGAAACAAAACAAAAAAAAAAACCACAAGTGTTCAAGCGGTTCTGGTTAATAATTCACAATCCGGAAGTGTGTGTATGCATGCGTAACTAACAGGGCTATAAGGCAAAACTGATAGATTTTTTGTTGCGTCAAAACTATCGGCAGTCGGTATTTCGGAAATTAGCACAAGCCGTACCCGTATCTACCACACCACCTTAGCCCCCTGTTCCAAATTCAAACGTAACGAGCAGCTAAGAGAGAGCCATGCAGGCAATGCAAGCGATGCAGCGCCTCATGAGCCCCGAAGATTCTGCTGTTGCACCAGTCAGCAGCATAGGAGCGGGACAGTGTCCCGTTTGGGAAGTGGAAATCCGCACATTTCTGCAGGGCAAAGGATGGCCCATGTGGAAGGATTTCTGCAACAACAACGACTCAGGTCCTGGAAGTATAGGGCATACTTGGTGGGAGAACCTGAGTGAGATCCACAAAAAGAGTTCAGCAAAAGCGTGCAAGCCGATGGCAATTGTGTCCTGTCTGGCACAATTGCGAGGCACAGAGGAGGTCGTCAGGACGCTCTGCAAGGAAATAGAAGGCATACATCGGATGAGTAAAACCGATGTATGCGAAATTGAGAAAGAGAACCTGGAGTTAAAAGGGAAATTAGCAGCAAAGGACGAAGAGGTGGCTGACACCAAACGGGGTCACCAATCTTGTCTGGCGCACTTGAGTAGTTTCCAGTCACAGTATGAAAAGGCTTATCAGGACCTGCAGCGTGCAGTTCTGGTAAAGGAAGAAACAGAAAACCAGTTAGAGAAGCTCCAGAAACAATGCAGTGATCTCAAGGCAGCCTTGAGAGCGCTCCACGCCACAACCACGGAACAAAGGCAGAGTACTTTGGACCATGCTAAGTGCCGAAAGCAGGTTGCAGACTTGAAAGCACTGCTTTCTGTCCAAAAGGGATTTCAAGAAACCTTTGGGGAAAATTTAGACCAGGAAGACGGCCCTGATTGGGAAGAACTGCAAGAGACAGCGCAGAGATATGTTCAGGGAGCATGTGCGCAGGGAAAACCCCAAAGGAGGAAAGCACCCCCACCCCCCACACAACAGATAATACAGGCTCCCAGGAACCCTGTAACAACCCACTGCACCGCCACAGCAGACGAGGCGGAGGTCTTATATTCCACCCCCCTCACAGTGACCCAATTACGGGACGCGTGTGCCAAAATCACACCGTTCCTCCCCGCTTCAGACCCACACCATTTCTTTGCCACCGTCAAACACCAGGCGACCATGTACGGCCTGGATGAGAAAGAGCAGGTAAAGCTCACGGTCCTCAGCTTAGACCCATCGGTCGCAGCAGCCCTTCCCAATCCACAGAATGTAGGAGGAGGCACCCTTGCAGAAATGCATGCCGCCATCCTGGATGCGATCGGGTACAAGCGGGGTGACCCCATAGACGGTCTGAATAAATGCAGACAGAAAAAGTCTGAACACCCCACAGCGTTCGCAGGACGCTTGTGGATTCATTTTTAAGCCGTTTTCGGCAACGTAGATCGGGCCCATTTGTCCCCAGACAATATGGCCAAGTGGACCCGCACTCTTATCTCCCATGCCACGGAAGCAGGACAGAATGCTTGTAGCAATTATGACCCCTCGGAGGAGGCTCATAATGAGAAGTGGGTGGTCAAGAGATTGTCCCGCGTTTGGGAACAAGCGGCTCACGGTAAATCAGCCACTAGAACCCCCGAGGAAAACCAAGCCGCCGCAGACGTGCAGGCAGTAAGAACCACTCTTCACAACCCCGCCTGGGTAAACGAGGGAAAGAACAGCCCCCCAGCCAAACCGCAAGAGTGCTACAATTGCAGACAGTTGGGACATTTTGCTACAGAATGCAATGGCCCTAAAAACCCACAGAGTGCCCAACCGACAGGCACTCTCGATAAGAAAAAGGCAGAGCCCATAGCGACCGAGAACTGAGGTGTCCACATGATGATTTAAAGGACACTTGGTGAAAAGTGTTGTCCTTTCTGATGGAACCTGCAGAATGTTTATGTTGTCTGTCTGTTTGTTAAATGTTGTTCGTCCTACAGGAGAATGCTCTCACCGCCCCACACCCATTCACCTGAACTTTTTAGCTCTCTTCCAAACGGACAAGCCAGACGCTTGTTCAGTGGTACCAACTTGTCCACAGATACGTGGTCACCAGACCAGATGCCCGATCATAGCGACTCTTCTGATCTGATGGTAGAATCAGAACAGTAACCCCACCATGATGACTACATTTTTGTCCGTTCTTTGGTCGCTCAGGCAGTGGAGAAACGGCATGAGACCCGCCCTGCCTGGGGACCCCCCCCCCCCCCCGTTGGTCAAAAACGCTCGGGTAGGGAAGATACGGTATTGGTAACCGTCCTACCTGGGGACTCCATCCAAATCTTACCCGTCGCGGCCCACACGCACCTCATTCGAACTTTTCTTTCAAAAACAGTTTTATTTTATCTAGGGAACCTTTGGGTTGCTGCCACATGCTATTTACATCCTGGAACATTTGGATGATAAACCTAGCACTGGTCCACCATTGGGAAGTGTGCCGTGTCCAAACATTTGTTTTGAAAAAAATATGGGGGGAGAGTCACATATTGTGACCAATTATAAGGGTTTAATTGGCCCCAAGAAGGACAGACACACCAACACACCAGATATTAAACCGAAGTATTTACACACACTACGCTTGTCTTACAGAATTCCAGAAGCTCCAAGTCCGGAGAAAACCAGCAAAAACAGGAAAAGGAAAGAAAGAAGACAGCCCTGAGGACTCCTTTCTTTGTGCTCAACATGTTTGTTATGGACTTTTGGTTGCGCGGGAACGCGGACCCCATCACTCCAAACCCCTTTACTGTTAACACTTCACGGCCCAGTAGTACCGAGGGCCCAGTCACCAACCACACCATTATCCTGGTGTGCCAAGTTCATAACTTGGTACTCTCTATCACACATCATTGAGGCACTGTTGACATTGGCTATACTCAGTTGTGCAGGACAGACCATGCACCTCCGCAAGTGGAAAAGGAGAGCGTACCGCGCTTGAACCCCGGTCTATCGGATCCGATCCCCGATATTCGGCTACAACCAGACCCCAGACCCCCGCGACATATGAATAATAAAACATGCAATGGCGGTTTTTCCTGTAAATAAAAAGAGAATGATTGGAAATGTATGATCCTGAGCTTGACTGCCAAGCCAGGAAAGAATATATTAAATGTTGTGATTGTTATTGTATGTTTAGAGAGATAAGATTGTATAATACTTGAAGAATTGTTTAGGTAAAATTAGAGGTTCCCAGTTATTTTTTTTTAGACACATGCCCCTGCCTGACATAGCGCCCTCAAGAATTGTTTAGGTAAATTCTTGTGCATAGCTAGGGTCAGAGTAGTGGCCATGTAGGAGGTACCCCCCCCCCCCCCCCCCCCCCGGTCAGGAAACGAAGAGGACAAAATTTATGTGATCCGTCACGCTTCGCGTTAGGATCACAAGGCGGGAAAGTAGCCACGTAAAATGGCTGCGTTCCGATTAATCTGGCCAAATCCCAGTTTAAAATGGCTAACCCGAAAGACTGCTGGGAAAAGCAGCTAAGAAGACACAAGCAGGCAGCTGCAGACAGTATTGCATATTCGGCTCTGGGAAGTTAGCCCAGATCGATCCTCAGGGCTATCAACAGCCCATCAACCCAGGTATTTGCAGTTGCATTCAGGACTGTTTGCAGCCCATCTATCCAGACATCTGCAGTTAAATCGGCTATCCCGGGAACAATTGCAACACATTAGCAATTGAATTCTGGGCCAGACCTGTCGCTGCCTGCAGTGGCCGAAACAAAGATAGGTGAGTGACCACCCCCCGAACGAGGAATCGCCTCACCATTGGACACATGGACCCCAGAGATTGGGGACAGATCCAATCACTTGGGACTCAGGGTCAAGGGCCGCCCCGGGAGGCGGGAAGCCCCTGGGCCCTATAAAAGTGAAGGTCCAAGTTCAGATCTCTCTCTCTCTCCTCTTTGCCTGCTCGAGACCTTCGCAAGACCAGCCACCGGCAACTGTAAGTTTGAATCCAGCGATCGCTATCCGGTAGAGACACCTAGCCACCGACCTGTAGCAGCCTTTTGAATCCCGCGGGCCAGATCTGATTGGACAAGCCATTCGTTTCCCTGACCTGGTGGGCTCTTCCTAAGTTAAGTATTGGCCAGTAGTGATAGGTTTATTATATAGAAAGTAGTATTAGGGTATTAATATTGCTTGTTGTATATAATAAATGACCGTTGTTTTAATCCTTACTAGGCGGTGTGCTGTATTATTAATCATAACCTGAACTTGAACCACGTGGCGGTATCATAAAGATACCTGACGACTCATGAGCAAAGGTGACGTAAACAGAGCAAATAGACTAAGGTTAAAAAGAGCAACATCCTACTCTCTCAGGTGTGTCTCTTGGTGGAAGACTATGTCGGCTTTCATGTTTCTTAGGTGGGTGAAGACCCTGGATCTATTCACTGGACCATTAAGTCCCCTGACATTCCAGGTGACTATTCTGATGGGGGGGCTTTTGTCCCGTCGCTCCTGTGAAATTAACCTGGTGTTTGCGCCCCTGCCCTCCGGGATTACTCTTTGTTGGGGGCTGTCCAAGATGCCCGCAGTCAATGGTCTCCCCACGCGATCGAGTCCCTGCGCTCCGGGGTCTCCCTCTGTCCAGGGGGCATCCAACAGGGCCACCAACTGTATGTCCACCACATGGGGAGGCCCCTGTACTCCGGGATCTCTCTTTGCCCAGAGGCTATACTGGATGGTTGCTTGCAGTGCTCCTTTGCTCCGGGCCCCTGGTTGCGACCCTTTGTAGACATATTGTTGCTTTCGCTCCACTCCTGTCGTTTTCTCTCTCCGTGTCCTCCTCCCTTCCCAGTCTCCCCCACCCACCTTCCCATTCCCTTTCGCCCCCTTCCCGTGCCCCCCCTACCATTTCCTTCAGCTCTTCCCCCCCCTTTGCTCCCCTGTCGCTCGCTGCTTGTCCCCCCCACCCCCTAGGAGCTGTTGGGGTGTGCCGCGGCCTCTATTTGTTGCAGGCTCCCAGCGCTAGCTTTCCCGCTAGTGTGGTGACCCCCCTCCCAGGATTACTGTCCTGTTTTTTCCTCGAGCATTCTTTCTCCATCTTACCCTGCACTTTTCCCGATTACCACTCCACCTTTCCTCTGCCGCTACTCTCGTTTGCACGAATGGGGCCTTTCAGGTGGTGGCATGCTGCTTGTCGATCAGGATATGTTTGGGGGATCTTTATCATTTCCCCTGTTTTCGCTGTTCCAGTCCACACTCTGCGACAAACCTGTCTGCTTCGGCAGGGGCTGTGAAAAAATGTTCTTTGCCCTGATATGTGACCCAGAGCTTGGCTGGGTCCAGCAAACCATAGCGTACTCCGTTCATGTACAGAGTGGCTTTCGCCCTGTTAAATTCTGCTCGGCGCTTGGCAAGGTCAGCCCCAATGCCCTGGTATATTCTATTTCTGCCTCCTTCCCAACTGCAGTTTTTGGACTGCCTGGTCCAGCGCAGGATTCTTTCCCGGTCCGGGTATCGGTGCAGTTTGGCTATTATCGCCCTTGGTTGTTCCCCGGCTTTGAGTTCCAGTCGCAGCAACCGTGTGCCCTGTATATTTCTGGTGGGTTGGGGAAAATCTCCCTTCCCACCAGGTTGCCCAACATCTGGGCCACGTAGTTCTTGGGATCCCTGCAGGTTTTGCCTCCTTGAGCGGTTTTCCTGATCCTCAACTTTTCCCCTCAGGTTGCCCTGCGTCGCGGCCAACCTCGCCACCTCTCTCTCCAGTGCCACGATCTGGTCACTCTGATCGGTTGCGGCTTTCTCTAAGTCTTTGATGGGTGCTTCTTGGGCTTCCAGCCTCTTTTCCGCTCTGCTCAGGCCAATCTGTATCTGCGCCAAAGTTCCGGCCACTGCGTCCTTCACTGCGGCCTGTATGTCCATTTTTATCTCCTGCCGGTGTTACCTCAGTGCCTCTGAGAGGGATGCCGTCCAGCTCCCCCTCGGTGAGGGAGGGCTTTGGCATGGCTGGTCTGCCCTCCTCGCATCCGGCGAAACTTGCGCTCTGCCGCCTTGTGCGCTCATCGGATCACCTGACTGTCTCCGTTCCAGGCCCCTTCCACTCCTGGTCTCCATTCGGACCCTGGACTGGTATTTTCCAGGCATTTTTCTCTCTCTTTCTTCCCCCGTCCTGCTAAGGTTTGGGGAATGAATTGCCCAGTTTTTTGAAAAGTTTTTGCTAAAAAGTGTTTATATTACGGGTCCTCGGGAGGAGAGCCACCTGACGTGCAACTGCCAGTACATCGTCTTCATCGGAAGTCTTTCTTTAGGTAGTGTAAGGATGCTGCATATTGAACAATACTCCCTGCGTGAACATTGATGCTTGAAACGATGGAAGAAGGTTGGTCACTTATTGTCCCTTAGCTATTATTTTATTGAGTTTTTTTCCCAATTCAGAGGCAATTTAGCATGGCCAATCCAGCTACTCTGCAAATCTTTGGGCTGTGTAGGTGAGACCCACACAGACAGGGGGAGAATGTGCAAGCTCCATACGGACAGTGACCCAGGGCCAGGATTGAACCCGGGTCCTCTGTGCCGTGGGGCTGTAGTGCTGACCACTGTGCCACCTCTCCCTTCGTTATTACTGAGTATACTTTCCGGATTTGATTCCCTAGTGCCGACTCTGCTTGATGAATATGGAAAGCTTGATAGATGCATTTCTCCAAGTTGTGAACAGAAATGAAAGGCAAATGGTGCGATTCAGCGGGCTTGTCGTGTCCGACTTGGTGTCGGGACGAGGCTGTTGAATCTCATAAGATTGCGGAGCTTGAAACGTCTCGCAAGATTTAATGGACTCTTGTGAGATGTTGCAATCTGGATCTCATACTCGCTGGGCGTGACCCAGATCAACATATTTAAATGAGTCATTAGACTTCAAATATGCGGTCCCCAGTTTCTCCCGACGCCCGGGACCTAATGGTCGCGCCTGGGAGACCTCGCCAGGGCGCCGTTTAGAACTGATCCACAGAAGCACGGACCAGTCATAATGGCACCTGGAAGTGGGGGGGTCTTCCAGGCCATTAGAGACACCCGGGTGATCGGGGACTGGCAGGAGGCACCCGGGCACTCACTGGCACATGGGTACTTTCGCACTGCCAATCTGGCACCCTAGCAGTGCAATATGGACATCCGGGAGAGGAACTGCGAGGGTGCCAGGCTGGCAGTACCAGGGTGTTCAGATGCCAGAGTGGCACTGCCAGGGATCGAGCTTGGGGAGGCCATACCAGGTGGAGGGGGGTGAGGGTTTCACAAGATTGGGGAGTAGGGGCAGTCAAAAACAGGGGGAGCCTGAAAGCTGGTTGGGGGGGGATGAGAATCGGGCCAGCCTTCCAAAATGCCGCCCTGACCTGTGAGCATCCTTTCCTGCTGGGCTCACCAGCAGGAAACGCCCCAAGTGAGACCTCGGCGGAGAGAAACTCCCCGAGGCCAGAAAAACTGGCAAAATGCCGTTGAATAGCGGGGCATTTCGTTGTGCAGCAGCGAGAAACACCACGCTAAACGCACCCAAAACCGGACATCAAATTATTTTGGTTGAATAACACCATAAGTGGAAGAGATTTTTCATGGGGTGGAATGTATGAGAAACGCTCTAAGATGCAATGGAGACAGCTGAGTGCAAACAAGGCAGTGCAGCCATGAATGAGCGACAAGAGGATAAATTAGTTTAAAGAATGGAAGAAATGTGGGGGTAAATTTTTAGCTTTACTGCCTGTTATTCAACATGAATTGTGCAGAGTGTAAAAATCAGAATTGGGTAGGGACCATCACACAGCAGTTTCAGGACTTGTGACAATAACATCTTGCAATGATTTCAATAGAGGAAAATCAATCAGGACCTGTTACTTTCTATTCTTTCTTGGGTAAAGACCTTCTACGAGGACTTTGAAAGCACATTCCATGGGGGAGCGGGAAATCACTTACAGCAATGCCTGCATTTCCACATTTATCTGTCCATGTGCAAATCTTCCCTTATATCACCTATGCTTCTTTTGCAAATCACCTTAAGTCGATGCCAGCAAAATCAATGTGGAGCCTCGTCTACGGTCGGCCCAGCCACCCCCAAAGGTGCAGTCCAGGTGGAAGGGTTTGCTGCGTCTGGCAATGCTCACAAAGTCTGACTGCACTCTCTCTCTCTCTCTTTGTTGGTCCCTGGCCACCAGATGTAGCCCCTAGCCAACACTTACATCTTGGTCTGGTCAGGATGCACATTGTGCAACCCTTGGAGAAGTGGTTGTCACCCTGGGGCGGTACTGTCACTTTGCATGCCCACAAAAGAACCCCAACTTCACAGCTAATTTCATCCCTTTGCTGAAAGTAGGACCTGATTTTTTCTGACTTATCAAAATGAGAACTATCCTTTTTACCTTCAATAAAATTGGGTCCCTGTTAATCCATATCTTGATGTAGGCAGACAAAATAGGCAGTGTTGAGAAAATTCAGAGCCAGGACGACCTGCTATGGAGTGGGAGGCTCAGATATCATCTGCTGAACTGGAAGCCAGCTCAAGGCACCGGCATTTGAGATCTGTGCACCTGGTCTGTGTTGAAAAGTACAAAAACACGCAGTCAACTTCAATGCCCATCTCTGCACTCTTACCGATGCTATCAGTGGAACTGATCTATCCTCGTGGAAAAGTCCAAGTAATGGTTTATGGTCTGAGACAATGGTGAAGTGGTCGTCATAAGCATGCTTAATGGAATTTTTTAACAGCACGAATGACTGCCAAACTTTCTTTATCAATCTGTGACTGTTTCCTTTTGCCAGCCAACGATGTTCTGGATGCAAAGGCGACAGGTCTCTTTATGCCATCTTATATGTCATGCAAAAGTGCCGCTCCTATGCCATAAGGCAATGCATCATATGTAACTATAATGGGTTTGTCTTTGTTAAAGTGGACAAGGCTGACGATTGTAGGGCCTGCATCACTTGGTCAAAAGACTTTCCCTGGGAATCTTCCCACTTCCAACGTTGGTGATTCTTCAACAGTTGGTCCAAAATTGTAGACAAGTTGGGTAAAAAACAGATATAATAATTAACCATCCCTAAAAAGGAGTTCAATTCAGTGACACACGTTGGCTCTGGCATCCACTTTATTGTCTTTATCTTGTCCTTGATGTGAGCCTTTTTTATTGACTCTCAGACCTAAATATGTGACCTCGCTAGCCTGAAACGTGCATTTAAACCTCCTGAGGACCTCTTCCTAATTACATTACATAGAACATTACAGTGCAGTACAGGCCTTTCGGATTGGCTCTGGCCTCTTCTGTTGTTGCTCCCGTGACTAGGTCGTCATCTAGATACACAACAACTTTTGGGATTCCCTGTAAAAGGCTCTCATCATGCGTTGAAATACAGCACAGGCAGATGAAATACTAAAGGACAGCATCATATATTGGAATAAGCCTTTGTGTGTATTTATGGTGATGAAATATCTTGATTTTCCTTCCAACTCAAGCTACTGGTGCACATGGCTTAGATCCAAATTAGTGTACTTAAGGCCTCCTGCCAATTTGGCGTAGAGGTCCTCTATCCGAGGAATAAGATATCTATTTACTTTTGCAGTCCTGTTCACAGTCATCTTTTAATTGCCACAAATCCTTACTGTGTGGTCTGGCTTTAACACTGGAACTATTGGTGTCGCCAACTCCAAACACTGTACTGGAATAACTATACTGGAACGGCACTGGGGCTGGTTTAGATGAGTTGGCTAGACAGCTGATTTATGTGCAGAGCAAGGCCAGCAGTGTGGGTTCAATTCTCGTACCAGCTGAGGTTAGCAACCTTGTTCCTCGCCTGAGGTGTGATGATCCTCAGGTTAAATCACCACCAGTCAGCTCCCTCCTTCAAAGCGGAAAGCAGCCGATGGTCATCTGGGACTTTACCTTTTACTGGAATAATAAACCCAGGTCTTACAGATGTTTCAACTCCATTTCAATTTTTGGTGCAGAGCATAAGGCACTGGTCGTGCTCCAAAAAATGTTGGTGTTGCCTGTGGCTCTATGTAGATCTTGGCCTTCACCCCTTTGATGTACCCCAACTGTCTCTGAAAACCTTGTGGTATTTACACAGTACTTCCTGGAAAACTCTGTCCTTAATGCTGAATATCTCTAACCAATTTAGCCTGATTTTCTTAAGCCAATCTCGCCCCATGAGGCTTGCTTTGTGTGCTTTAGCTGCAATTAAGGGCAGCTGGGCGGACTGGTGTTGGTATGATACTGCCGTTGATGTCATTTCCACTATCTTCAGTGCCTCCCCAGTATAGGTGGCTAAAGTGGCCGATGTAGTGCTAAGATTCAAGGGTAGCAGCCCTCCGTAAATACTTAAATGTTTGCTCTCCTACCACCGTGACAACCGCATCTTTATTGGCCGCCATATTTAATGGACGGCAGTTAACAATAGGGACAATTTAAACCATAAATGCCTGAATAAAATGGTTTTTTTTAAAAACCAAAACAATAAGGACAATTTCAATGGGGAGTGTTTTGCTTAACCGTACCATGTTAGCTCATAGACGTCAGAGTTCTCTTTCAGATCTTCCTCAAGCTTGTTCACTGGAGCCGCAACATTTTTTTGGAATTAGGTGCAGTCTGTCTGACTCCATTGCTTGCATATGGTCTTTTTTATTGCAATTGAAACAAATGAATTCCTTACATTTGTGTATGTTTTGGGGACGGCCTCCCCCACAACGATAACAAGTCTCTAAACCATTTGACTGCTGGTCACTCTATTTTTTCAAGCTCTGCTGCACCCTCACTTCGAGGTAGGTACTTTGAGCAACCGTCGTTTCCCGCCAAAACTGATTTACCTCATTTGGCATGCCTTGTAGTTCCAAAGTGCTCAGCACTTTCAGTTGTTTGAGCCAACTCAGCCGTTTTGTCTAAAGATATTTTAGGTTCTCCGAGCAGCTTTGTTGAATATTCAAGTTATTGATACCGCAGACCAACTGGTCACATAACATACCACTAAGAGACAGAACAAATTCACAGTGTGCCGACATCTGCCAAAACCTGGCTACAAACGTGGATACTGTTTCTCCAGGACCCCTAATGGCTGAATGGAATTCATAGCACTGCATCAGAATGGAGGGTCGGAGAGGGTCCCTCACTAGTTGCACTAATTGATCAAAGGACTTGGTGTCTGGAGCCTCTGGAGATGTTAGGCTTCTCACAAGGTTATATATTTCTGGGCCGCAGGGCAGCACGGTGGTGCAGTAGTTAGTCCTGCTGCCTCACGGCGCTGAGATCCCAGGTTCGATCTCGGCTCTGGGTCACTGTCCGTGTGAAGTTTACACATTCTCCCTGTGAGGCGTGGGTTTCACTCCCACAACCCAAAAGATGTGCAGGGTAGGTGGATTGGCCACGCTAAATTGCCCCTTAATTGGAAAAATGAATTGGGTACTCAAATTCAGTGTCCCGTTTGGGAGGTGGAAATCCGCAAATTTCTGGGCCGCAAACTGTAATATATCCTTTTGCTTACTCTTCTGCTGTGATTTTGTTGGCAGTAAAAAGGTATAGAACCCTTTCCACAAATTTGTCCAGATTTTCAACCTCCGGATCAAATGGATCGATTTTCGCAAATAGTGTCATAGCTACTCAATTGCGGTTGCTGTTTTTCCTTTTTGCAGGACACCGTGAGGCCACTCTTTCCCCTTTTCAAAGGTCGTCAACTTTCCTTTCAAGTGGATTGATTTTTTCTCTTCGCCAGTGTTGTAACCCGAAGTAAAACGATGAGGCAATATTAAATCGCAGTGGTGACATATTAACAAAGGAAGAACTTTATCTTGCAGATCAACACAACTCCAACACAGGACTTGGTCCCTTGACTACCAGGCATACTTTGATTATGCCCCTTCCTGGGTCCACACCCTGGCAAACAATAGGCTCAGGTTTTCAAGCTCCGTCCCTATAGGCTCCGGGCAGGTCATCATATCATAGAATCATATAATTTACAGTGCAGAATGAGGCCATTCATCCCATCGAGTCTGGACCTGCCCTTGGAAAGAGCACCCTACCTGAGCCAGAAGCAGCATGGCAGCACAGTGGTTAGCACAGTTGCTTCACAGCTCCAGGGTCTCAGGCTCGATTTCCGGCTTGGGTCACTGTCTGTGCGGCATCTGCACGTTCTCTCATGTGTGCGTGGGTTTCCTCCGGGTGCTCCGGTTTCCTCCCACAGTCCAAAGATGTGCGGGTTAGGTGGATTTACCATGATAAATTGCCCTTAGTGTCCAAACAATGTTAGGTGAGGCTACTGCCTTACAGGGATGGGGTGGAGGTATGGGCTTAAGTAGGGTGCTCTTTCCAAGGGCCAGTGCAGACTTGATGGGCCGAATGGCCTCCTTCTGCATTGTAAATTCTATGATTCTCTGACACACCTCCACCCTATCCCCACAACCCAGTAACCCCACCTAACCCTTTTTGGACAGCATCGGCAATCCACCTAACCTGCACACCTTTGGACTGTGGGAGGGAACCAGAACACCCGGAGGAAACCCACGCACACACAGGGAGAACATGCAGACTCCGCACAAACAGCGACCCAAGCCGGGAATCGAACCTGGGACCCTGGAGTTGTGAAGCATCTGTGCTAACCACTGTGCTACCATGGCCTGTGAAGGACTGCCCCTTAAAGTGCTATGCTACCACCGTCTCGTTATGGTTACAGACTAGTTAGATATGAAGCTCTGCATCTTGATTGATTTCACTAATTAGACATTGGATACCTTGAAGTGAATATGGGTACAATCCATGATGGACTAAAACTGAGGCGAATTCAATGATGGAGGCAACACCCAATACTAGGCCATGTCTCACACTAAAGAAATATGCTGTCCATCTCCACAGAATGGACGACAGTGAGATGCAGTGGTAAGGACTGATTTTTGAGATGACAGTAAGGTCTCAGTTGATCCTTGGAAGGAGGCAGAAGTGAAGAAGTCCAAAGTCATGGCATCTTTGATAGTAACTGCCAGGGCTTGTGACAAGTGCTGCAAAGTGTACGTTTTCAGCAATGCGGGCACAAATGTCTAATGCTAACTGCATGAAGAGTCATAGTTTTCTGTGATGTGGAGATGCCGGCGTTGGACTGGGGTGAGCACAGTAAGAAGTCTTACAACACCAGGTTAAAGTCCAACAGGTTTGTTTCGATATCACTCGGGCTTTTCACAGTAACTTCATTTGAAGCCTACTTGTGACAATAAGCGATTTTCATTCATTTCATTCATTCGGAGCGCTGCACCTTCCTCAGGTGAATGAAGAGGTATGTACCTCTTCACTGGCCTTGCAAGGTGCTGCCTGCTCTCTCCAGCAAGCCCCAACTTGGCTGCATCTGCCTTTGGCACCTGGCAGGCAGCATCTACCTCCTGGAGCGGGTGCCACTAATTAGGCATCCAGCCCAAATAGCACATTGACGTTTCAAAATACTGTTGAGTAAGTAATGCAGTGGCAACGTGGGGTCAGGACCCAGAAATTATCCAGACATTGAGTACCTGACACCATTTTGTAAGTCAAGCCCTTAGTGTCTAACACCTGTCCATCTATTTTGTTGTCATTGGAGGCATATTTGTCAACTATTTGCTGTGCCCACACAAGCACCAGTAAATATGCACCAATCATTGGCCGGTTCGTTCCTGGAGGGGCAGTTTGCCAGTCTAGAGGAATTGAAGGAAATGTTCGGGCACCCGGGTTCAGATTTATTCAGATAACTTCAAGTTCGCAACTTTGCAAAACAGATTTTCCCGACATTCCCCGTGGCGCCATGAACATCACTAATGGAGAGGGTTATTTTGCTCGCAGGGTCGGAGGAGGGGAGTATGTCCGATATTTATGGATGGATTATGTCGGAGGATTTGGTGTCAGAGGAGGGGGCTAACGCCAGGTGGGAGGAGGAGTTGGGCCCATATTACACGAGGTGTAGAGTTAGGCCCTTCACAGAGTGAACCCATCCTCCATCGAGTGGTCAGCATGCCCCTTCTAACAGTTGCCCATACAGGTTCCTTGAGTTCCTCCCACCCAGGTTGCCCGCATCCAACAGTTCCTCAACATTGAATGTTATAACCATTTTAGTATTTGACCAACTAGGGAACAGGTGGGCAGCATAGTAGCACAGCAGTTAGCACTGTGTCACAGCGCCAGGGTCCCTGTTTTGATTCCCGGCTTGCGCCGCTGTCTGTGCAGAGTCTGCACGTTCTCCCCGTGTCTACGTGGGTTTCATCCGGGTGCTCCGGTTTCCTCCCACAAGTCCCGAAATTCATGCTGTTAGGTCATTTGGACTTTCTGGGTGGGATTCTCTGATCCTGAGGCTAAATGTTGATGCCGTCATAAACGCTATCGCGTTTCACAACAGCGTCAACATGCCCTCAGGAGCAGCGATTCCAAGCCCCTCAGTAGGCCAGCACGGCACTGGAGCGACCCACGGCGCGCCAGCTGCCGGTGTCAAATGGGTGTCGCGGATCTGCGCAGGCGCACTGCGACCGGTGCCAATGCGCGCATGCTCAGTTCGACCGGCGCAGTTGCGCGCATGCGCGGTGGCTCCCTTCTCCGCTCCGGCCCCGACGCATCATGGCATAGGGCCACAGGGGAAAAGCGGAGCAAAAGAGGCCCCCAGCCCAAGAGGCCGGCCCGCCGATTGGTAGACCCCGATCACGGGCCACGCCATTGCGGAGGCCCCCCCCCCCCGGGTCGGACCCACCCCCACCCCCCACCAGGCTGCCCCCGGATGGATGCACAGCGAGGTCCTGCCAGGTAAGACCACACGTGGACGGCGCCGGCGGGACTCGGATTTTTTGTGCGGCCGCTCACCCCATCCCGGGCGGAGAACCGTGCCGACCGCGCCGGCGCCAATGGCGCCGATTCTCCGCTCTCCGGAGAATCGGCGGACCGGCGTCGAGGCAGCGTTGTGCAATTCGCACCCGGCCCTGTGATTCTCCGGCCCGGTGTGGGTTGAGAGAATCCCGCCCTCTGTATTCTCCCTCCGTGTACCCGACTCGGGGCTTTTCACAGTAACTTCATTGCAATGTTAATGTAAGCCTACTTGTGACAATAATGATTATTATATTAAATAGACCTCTCCATATTCTCTGTGGAGTAGTCAAGGCAGAGAAGAGGCGATTTTATGTGCGAGGCCATGGGGGAATTTGACAGGATTAGAATGGGGAGCATTCTGGTCGAGTTTTGGACGGTCTCAAGTTCATGGTGGGAGGCCTGCCTCGGAAAACAACCGAACAAGAATGTTTAAACTGGCTAAACCTTACCACGTTTCAAACATCGCACTGGAAATCATTGCTCTTACTACTAAAATACACCAACCTGCAAAAACACTTTCCAAAGTACAAGAGCTATCTATTTCGAATCGCGAGAAAATCTTTCGTGTAAATTATCACTGGGATGAAATTGAAACTAAACCCGAATTGTTGTGACTTGGCAAACACCGCCTACCGCCCCATCCCTCCCATATTAAATCGTTATGCGGAACTTCAATTCGCTGTATCTCCTTTGGTGTGCTGGATCTCAGTTCCGGCGCTTGTTGGATTGTCTTTCTCACTAAACGTTGGATACGTGTTGTGCTGGTGCAGTATGTCAGATTTTGAGCAGGGCAGCGGCAGCTTTGATCCCACAACCACTCCTTTGGTATTTGTGAATAGAAGGGATGAGATCACAGGTAAGAGAATCTGTCTCAGGTGGATATGGAAGGGGAAGCTGTAGGGAACGGGGTGGTGTTTATCCAGGATGAAACTGTCTGTCTGGGGATAGCTAGGAATTAAAGGCATTTCACTGTTAGAGGGGCTTGTCAGGCTGAAACGTCTCACCGTTGGGTGCTGCGTCCTCAAAGTGCGATTGGTCGAGAAATCATTCAGGAGGGCGAGGAGATGTTAACTTCTAGAGACTCCAGTTTGGTCCTGGAGGCGACTTCACTTTATCATTGTTTTTGGTAACTGTGAATAAATTATTTCAGCCTCAGAAAATTCCATGAATTATATCGGCGGAAGTATATGGGGTGGCCTGATGGCACAGTGGTTAGCACGGCGCCAGGGATCTGGGTTCAATTCCAGCCTTGGGTGACTGTGTGGAGTTTGCACTTTCTCCTCGAGTCTGCGTGGATTTCCTCTGGGGGCTCCGGTTTCCTCCCACAGTCCAAAGGTGTGTGGGTTAGGTGGATTGGCCGTGCTAAATTGCCCTTAGTGTTCAAAAGGTTAGGTAGGGTTACTGGATCACAGGAATAGACTGGGGGCGTGGGGTGAGATAAGGTGCTCTTTCCATGAGCCAGTGCAGACTCAGTGGGCCGAATGGCCTCTTACTGCACTGTAGGGATTCTATGATTCTATGAATACATTGTATTTGCATCTCAGTGTGAGGATCAATATTTATTAAACTATGTAAACTAATGCTTTCCAGTAATTAGATTTACCAACAAAGCTTTTAACTGCCCTCTGAAATAGCCAAGAAAGCCACTCATTTCAAGGACAATTAGGGATGGGCAACAAAAGTGAGATAGAGGAGGGGTTAGGATTCCTCCTCCAGTGTGGGGTGTCTAAAGGCTACCAAATGAGGAGTGTGATGATTAAAGTGCTCTCTTCGGACTCAGAGGATACGTGTGGCACAGGAGGGGAAAACACGGTGGAGGGACCTGTGGCGCTGTTGCCCACTCAATGGACAACTGAGAAGTTGGTGGAGTTCCTGACGACAGAATTTAGAAAGCAAAGGCAGACGGTCACAGAGGATCTGGTAAAAGTGACTGAGCCAATTTGGGCAGACGGTCTCAGATCATGAGAATCGGATTGCCTCCTTGGAGGCAGAGGTGATGATGATGGCGGAGGGGCAAAAAATGATGAAGGCGAAGATTGATGCCCTGGAGAATCACTCCAGACGACAATATCTGAGGATCGTTGGGCTGCCTGAGGGAATAGAAAGAGCGAATGCCACTATGTGGCAAGGATGTTTGGGCAACTGGTGGGAGAGAGGGTCTCTTCACGCCCTCCTGAAATAAACCGGGCTCATCGCTCGCTGAGGAAGAGGCCCAGAGCCGGGCGGCCGCCACACGTGGTCATAGTCCGACTCCACGGTACTTAGGCAAAGAAAAGATCCTGAGGTAGACAAACTAAACACAAGAGTGCAGTTGGGAGTGCCACACCGTTAGAATTCACCAAGATTTAACCTAAGGAAAAGTGAAGTGTTCCCAGTGAATGGCTGGGTCAGTGAGCCAGCCTGGGGAGGTGCCATTAAGGTGGCCAGAGACAGTTTTAGATACCTGGGGATTCAGGCGGCGAGGGAATGGACGATGTAACATAAATGGAATCTAACAAAACTGGTGGAGGAGGTCAGGGAGGATCTGAAGAGGTGAGACATGCTGCATTTATCTCTGGCAGGGAGGGTCCAAGTAGTGAAGATGAACGTTTAGCCGAGGTTCCAGTTTCTTTTCCAAACACTTCCAATCTTTGTACCTTCTTTCGAAAACTGGATAGGATTATCTCAGATTTTATATGGGCAGGGAAGGTGCCAAGCATTAGGAGGGCACTGTTATAGAGACAGAGGCAGAAGGGAGGGTTGGCGTTGCCGAATCTGCTGCATTTTTACTGGGCGGCGAAAGTGGAGAAGGTGAGGCGGTGGTGGGAAGGAGAGGGGGAAGAATCTTGTAGGGGATCCAGCTTGGGGGCTATGGTGACGGCGCCGTTGCCAATAGTACCAAGGAAATATGTGAAGAGGCCGGTGGTGCAGCCCACAGTAAAGGTCTGGAACAAGCTGAGGAGGCATTTCAGGATAGAAGTGATGTCGGTGTTGGCGCCGCTGTGCGAAAACCATGGTTTCGAGCTGGGGATGATACACGGTGGTCGGGATTCTCTGATATCCCGGCCAAGTGTTGATGCTGGCATCAAAACCAGAGCGAGTCACACCGGCACCAACGGGCCTCCAGGCCCAGGCATTCATCTCTTCCTGGGGGGATAGAACAACGCCGGAGTGTTATCCGCTGCTCCGGCACCGATAGCTGGCACGCCATGGCCGGTGGGGTTCATGCATGCGCGTGCCACGGCCAGCACGGGTTCGCGCATGCATGCACCACGGCCAGCGTGGGTTTGCGCATGCGTGCCATGCCCGTCTCTGCGCCTGGCAATATGGCGGAGCCCTACAGGGGCCCGGCGTGGAGGAGCATAGGCCCTCCCCCTTGAATGAGCCTGCCCGCCGATCGGTTGCCCCCGATCATGGGCCTGGCAACCGTGGAGCCCCGCCCCCACCTGGATGCCAACGCAGCCAGAGGTCCGAGGTCCCGCCGGGTAGGACCATGCACAAATGACGATGGCGGGACTCAGCGAGCACTCAGCCCGTTGAGTGCAGAGAATCGTCGGGAGGCCGCTTTCAATGGCGCCGCGGCGACCGCACCGGCACGATTGCCGCTGATTCTCCGGTCGCCGGAGAATCGACGGCTGGCGTCGGAGCAGCGTGGCGGGATTCAAAGAACAAAGAACAAAGAAATGTACAGCACAGGAACAGGCCCTTCGGCCCTCCAAGCCCGTGCCGACCATGCTGCCCGACTAAACTACAATCTTCTACACTTCCGGGCTCCGTATCCCTCTATTCCCATCCTATTCATATATTTGTCAAGATGCCCCTTAAATGTCCCTATCATCCCTGCTTCCACTACCTCCTCCGGTAGCGAGTTCCAGGCACCCACTACCCTCTGCGTAAAAAACTTGCCTCGTACATCTACTCTAAACCTTGCCCCTCTCACCTTAAACCTATGCCCCCTAGTAATTGACCCCTCTACCCTGGGGAAAAGCCTCTGACTATCCACTCTGTCTATGCCCCTCATAATTTTGTATACCTCTATCAGGTCTCCCTCAACCTCCTTCGTTCCAGTGAAAACAAACCGAGTTTATTCAATCGCTCCTCATAGCTAATGCCCTCCATACCAGGCAACATTCTGGTAAATCTCTTCTGCACCCTCTCTAAAGCCTCCACATCCTTCTGGTAGTGTGGCGACCAGAATTGAACACTATACTCCAAGTGTGGCCTAACTAAGGTTCTATACAGCTGCAACATGTCTTGCCAATTCTTATACTCAATGCCCCGGCCAATGAAGGCAAGCATGCCGTATGCCTTCTTGACTACCTTCTCCACCTGTGTTGCCCCTTTCAATGACCTGTGGACCTGTACTCCTAGATCTCTTTGACTTTCAATACTCTTGAGGGTTCTACCATTCACTGTATATTCCCTACCTGCATTAGACCTTCCAAAATGCATTACCTCACATTTGTCCGGATTAAACTCCATCTGCCATCTCTCCACCCAAGTCTCCAGGCAATCTAAATCCTGCTGTATCCTCCGACAGTCCTCATCGCTATCCGCAATTCCACCAACCTTTGTGTCGTCTGCAAACTTACTAATCAGACCAGTTACATTTTCCTCCAAATCATTTATATATACTACAAAGAGCAAAGGTCCCAGCACTGATCCCTGTGGAACACCACTGGTCACAGCCCTCCAATTAGAAAAGCATCCCTCCATTGCTACTCTCTGCCTTCTATGGCCTAGCCAGTTCTGTATCCACCTTGCCAGCTCACCCCTGATCCCGTGTGCCTTCACCTTTTGTACTAGTCTACCATGAGGGACCTTGTCAAAGGCCTTACTGAAGTCCATATAGACAACATCTACTGCCCTACCTGCATCAATCATCTTAGTGACCTCCTCGGAAAACTCTATCAAGTTAGTGAGACACGACCTCCCCTTCACAAAACCGTGCTGCCTCTCACTAATACGTCCATTTGCTTCCAAATGGGAGTAGATCCTGTCTCGAAGAATTCTCTCCAGTAATTTCCCTACCACTGAAGTAAGGCTCACCGGCCTGTAGTTCCCGGGATTATCCTTGCTACCCTTCTTAAACAGAGGAACATCATTGGCAATTCTCCAGTCCTCCGGGACATCCCCTGAAGACAGCGAGGATCCAAAGATTCGCGCCGGTCTGTACAGGAAGTGGGATGTGGAGAGAAGTGGGGCTGGAATTTTATAAAAGATTTGCAACGGAGTTGGGGCACATATACTGGGGATGTTTGCTGATTCATTATCCTGTTGGACCACATTGACTCAGGCTTCTATCTCTCTAATCCTAAAGCATGATAAGGATCCAGAGGAGTATGGGTCATATTGGCCCATATTTCTATCGAACGCAATGCAAATTTATTGGCCAAGGTGCTGGCAACTCACTTTGAGGAATATCTGCTGGAGGTAGTTGCTGGCGACCTGACGGGGTTGTGAAGGGCTGACAATTGTTGGTCAATATAAGGAGACTTGAGGTGAATGTGGTGATGTTGCCCCCATCGGGTTCGGAGCCGGAGGTCATAATTTCCATGGACGTGGAGCAAGCGTTCAACCGGATAGAATGGGAGTATCGAGATGCTGAAGCGGTTTGGGTTTGGACCTCGGTTTATCTCATGAATAAGATTGTTGTATAAGACCCCCACTACGAGTGTTCGGACCAATGCATTAAGTTCGGGGGACATTCAACTGTATAGGGGAAAAAGGCAGGAGTTTCCACTTTCTCCGTTACTTTTTCATTGGCAATTGAACCACTGGCTATTGCACTGAGGTCATCAACAGAGCGGTAGGGTGTAAAGAGTGGGGGGGGTATGTAGCAGCGAGTGTACCTATATGCGGATGACTTGCTGTTGTATGCAAAAAATCCTCTTTCCAGTGTAGACAAGATTGTGGAGGTGTTCGGTGAGTTTGGCTCCTTTTCGGGTCACAAACTCAACATGAGGAAGAGTGAGGTGTTTCCGGTGAGTCCTTAGGGACATGGGGCGAAATTCTCCCCAAACGGCGTGATGTCCGCCGACTGGCGCCCAAAACGGAATGCTCCGCATCTTTGCGGGCCGAGCCCCAACATTGAGGGGCTAGGCCGGCGCCGGAGGGATTTCCGCCCCGCCAGCTGGTGGAAATGGCGTTTGGTGCCCCGCCAGCTGGCGGAAATGGCGTTTGTTGCCCCGCCAGCTGGCGCGGAAATGCGGCGCATGCGCGGGAGCGTCAGCGGCCGCTGACAGTTTCCCGCGCATGCGCAGTGGGGAGAGTCACTTCCGCCTCTGCCATGGTGGAGGCCGTTGCGGAGGCGAAGGGAAAGAGTGCCCCCACGGCACGGGCCCGCCCGCGGATCGGTGGGCCCCGATCGCGGGCCAGGCTACCGTGGGGGCACCCCCGGGGTCAGATCGCCCCGCGCCCCCCCCAGGACCCCGGAGCCCGCCCACGCCGCCTGGTCCCGCCGGTAAATACCAGGTTTAATTTGCCATCTCGGCTGGCTAGGTCGGGTTTTAGATATTTGGGAATATAGGTAGCTCATTGTGGTGATACTAATCCACAATGTGACTCCAAAGAAGCGGAAGTTGGTAGTAGGCCGTACTAGTGGACAGTCGCATTAGAAGTAGCTCCAGGAGAATTCAATTATTTGTTACCGTTTGTATTATAGTCTGTTAGTTATCCTTCTGCACGTTAATTTTGTTAATAAACTATATTAGTAGTCAAAGATGTTCTGCGTGCATCTTTACCATGGCCACAACACAGAACATAACACTCATGACTGAGCATTGTTGCATGAGCTGAATTTGACCGGACTGGAGAAAGGGTGAAGGGGAATTTAAGAAGTCGGATGCTTTCCGTTATCGTTGGCAGGGCGTGTTCAAACAGTGAAAATGACAGTCCTTCCATAATTATTATTTATACAGTTTTAAATTCCTTTATCCGAAATGCTTCGGGCCGAGTGTGTATCGAATTTAGGAATTTTTCGGATTTTGGAATATACTGTGCAGGTGTGGTATGCGTTGGGAATTGCGCATGTGTGGCGCGTGTTGGGAAATCTCCTGGGAGCCTTGTGGGATTTCCCACTCGTGACATCGTGCCTGCGTTCGAAAGAAAAGTGTGGATTTCGGACATTTTTGGAATTTCGAATAAGGGATGCTCAACCTGTATCCCAGAGTTCCCTGAACTTTTTACCGACATTTTTTTAAAAACTGTTTTTATTCTCCATTTTCACATTTTCCTTCAAAATTTACACCCCACCAACAAGCAGTAAACGGTAACAAATACAAAGTCAATACCCTTAACATCAACAACGATCCCATCCTCCCACCACTCCACCCAACGGCCCACCTGTCAATATATGCATCAAATAAAACAAACCCTCCCACGGTGGAAAAAACAAAAACAAAACAAAGGCGAAAAAGAGAAAGGAGTCCGGACTCGCCCATGGTCACCATTAACCTATAGAGTCCCCCCCCCCCCGCCCCCGACAACTCTCAATGCCATCCAACCCCCGAAAGAGTACCGTAAATGACACCCAATAGTTGAACCCCCCCCCCTCCCCAACTCCTCCCCTCCACTTCCTGTTGTAAAACTTCTCCCCCCAAACTCGGTTCCTTCCCCCCAATTTTCCACCCCGGCTAGACCCCTCGGACCCTGTTCTACCAGGCTCCGATGGCCGCAGCCCCTCCCCCCACCTCACCCCCGTTCACTGGCCGGCTTAAACTAGCCAGCGTGGAGGCCACCTCCCGGGTCCCTTTCCCCCTTGCCCAGCCCTAGGAAAAACCCAGAAGTACCCTTTAGCACACAAACCCCGCATACGCACCCACATCCCAAAGAACCCTCATTACGACTGAAAGTCCTATTTCTTCCCTTGTCCAAATATATACAACGTTGACTCCTATAGCTCATACACCAGCACGCAGTGAAACAAAAAAGAAAAAATACAGTCATGAGGCTACATCGGTACATGACCATTTCTCAATTCTGCCACAGTCCTTCTGCCTTCGCAAACTCCTCCGCTGCTTCCGCCGTCCCAAAATAAAAGTCCTTGAACTTGTAGGTCACCCTCAGCTTCGCTGGATATACAATGCCGCACTGCACCTTGCTAATATACAGTGCCCTCTTCACCCGGTTGAAGGCAGCCCGCCTCCTCGCCAGCTCCACCGTATACCAGCTCCAGCCCACTGCACCACCCGCTTCTGCTTAGCCCAGCACAGAACCTTCTCCTTTACACTGTACCTATGGAAGCACAGAGTCACTGCCCTTGGCGGCTCACTCGCCTTTGGTACAGGCCTCCACAACCGATGAGCCCGATCCAGTTCATATCGGGAGGGATCCTCCCCCTCCCCCAATAGTTTCGCCAATATCGTGGCAAAATACTCAGTCAGCCTCGGTCCACCACTCCTTCGGGCAGCCCCACAATCCTCAAATTCTGCCGCCTCGCAGATCCTTGTTGATCTCTATCACCTTCCGCATCTCCTTCCCCATCGAGTTAAGTTGATCACTGTGCTGCAGTAATGTCTCTTCCACTTCCTTCAGCGCCTTGCCTTGCTCCCGCACCTCCGCCACTGTGCTCGCCACCGCCATCCTCAGCGGGGTAATCGCCTCCTCCACCAGCACTTTCAAAACCGCCCCAACTCCTTCCTCATTGCCTCCATGTGTTTTGTAAACTGCCTTTCGAATTCCATGGCCATCATCTTAGTTATTTCTTCAGCCGTAAGCCATGCGGCCTCCCCTGGTGCTCCAGTCTCCATTTTCTTTACTGACCCCGCGGTGACCTTTCCACCCCCCCGACGGACTTTCAGCTGCTTTTTTCAGAGCCGTTTCTTTGCTGATCTTCGACATTTCCCTTCCCTGTGCTGCCTCACGACTTTTGCTGCCTCTGCTGCCTTAGGACCGGGCGTTACCCCCCGTCAATGCCTTTCCTGAATGGAGCCCTCCAATGCGCGGCTGCCAACCGCCCGCCATCACCGGAAATCCCCCTTACCGACATCTTTTTGTGTGAAGATTAATAAGCTGATTTCATGGGTGGGCAAGGCACCTCGGGTTCGGAGAGCATTTTTGGAGAGTGACAGACTGTCAGGGGGGCTGGCGTGGCCTAAGCCGATGAATTACTAGTGGCCGATGAATATTGAGAAGGTTCGGAATTGGGTCATGGGGGAAAGGTCGGTTTGGGGACAGATGGAGGAGGCTTCCTGTACAGGGTCATGTTTGAGGGCAATAGTGACGGCTCCTCTTTTGTCACCAGCCAGGTACTCTCGTCAATGGTAATAGCTTGCCTCAGAATATGCAACCAGTTTAAGCAGCATTTTAAGCTGGAGTTGATGTTGTTAAGGGCTCCAATATGTGCGAACCATAGATCTTTCCTGGCGGGAATGGACCCGTCATACAAGGTCTGGCAGGGGTAGAGAGGTTTAGGTGGGGTTGGGGGGTAGGGGGAGGTGTGGGCTTGGGCAGGGTGCTCTTTCCAAGGGCCGGTGTAGACTTGATGGGCCGAATGGCCTCCTTCTGCCCTGTAAATTCTATGAAGGCTGAAATAAAGGCGGCAGTCAAGGTAGCAGTGACAGAGGGCCCTCGACAGTATGGGAAAGAGATTGGAGACCAAGGAGAGCACAATAAAGGATCTGGAGAAAGCCTTGACGGGCCAGAGTGACCGAATCCTCGCCCTGAAGACTGAAATTAAGATGTTGGTGGCGACCCTCGGGAGCCTGAAAGGAAAAATGGAGGACAAAGAAAATCAGTTGAGGCGGCCGAATATGAGAATAGTGGGCCAACCAGAAGGAATCAAGGGCAGGGATCCGACCGACTATGTGGCCCAAATTCTGGGTAACCTAGGGGGTAGAAACAGCTTCCCCAAGCCGCCGGAGATCGACAGGGCCCACAGGTCGGTCCAACCAAAACCCAAGGCGGGGGAGCAACCGAGAGCGGTCATCGCCAAGCTGCACAGATACCAGGGCCGGGAAAGGATCCTTCGCTGGGCCAGACGGACAAAGGCTTGCATCTGGGAGGGACACAAAATCAGAGTCTACCAGGGCATGAATGCGGACCTGGCAAAGCGCAGGCAGAATTTAATCAGGCAAAATCAGCCTGTACAAAAACAAAATTAAATTCGGGATGTTGTACCCAGCCAGACTCTGGGTAACATACCAAGGCAAGGAACATTACTTTATTGCCCTAGTAGAAGCGAATGAGTTCATCAAAAAGAACGGTCTAGACAGACAGCAAGGAGACAGAGATAAAGAAGGCACAGATGAGGCAGAGACGAATCAATGGACAATTGTGCGAGGAACTCCACTGCCTCATTATGAACGGGGCTACCAGTTCGCAGAAAGGAGGGGCGAGTACAGTGGAGCACCAGGAGAGGGTGAGGAAGAGATAGAGAGGACACTAGCAGAGCCGACGAAGGAGGGGGGCAGACCAAACCCAGGAGGAGGGCCACCACACTAGTGGGAAAGCTAGCGGCAGGTGGTATGAGTGAGGGAAGGGGGGATGCGCATGCATCACCAACCAGGGAGAGGAGATGGACACAACACCAAGGGGGGAGAAAGCAGAGGGATAAACAGAAGTGGGAGGGTACAGGAGGGGGGGGGGGGGGGGGCAAGGGGTGTGGGGGAAGCAGGTGTGGGGGGCAACAAAGCCACGTTGGGGGGGGGGGGGAGGGGGAGGACCAGGCTCTAGACTGGCTTTAGAAAGTCACTCTTGGAAATGTGGAACAAGATGGCACCGCAAGTAGCCACTTTGGAGGGTCCCTGAACAAAGGGAAACCCCTGAGTGCAGGTGCCCATTCATGTGGCATACACACAGTTGGCGGCCATTTTGGGTGGTCCCTGGATGAAGGGAAACCCCGGAGCGCAGGGGCTTGGCCTCATGGTGAATACGGTGACCGTGGCCATTTTGGATAGCCCTCTAACAACGGGAAACCCCGTCCGGTGCAGGGGCGCATCCACTAGGTAAGTATGGTTGATCCCACACGAGAGGGAGACAAAAGCCCCCATCAGAATAGTCATCTGGAATGTCAGGGGACTTAACTGTCCAGTGAAAAGATCCAGAGTCTTCATCCACCTAAAAAGTATGAAAGTTTCCTCCCACAGTCCAAAGATGTGCAGGTTAGGTGGATTGGCCATGATAAATTGCCTTTAGTGTCCAAAATTGCCCTTGGTGTTGGGTGGAGGTGTTGAGTTTGGGTAGGGTGCTCTTTCCAAGAGCCGGTGCAGACTCAAAGGGCCGAATGGCCTTCTTCTGCACTGTAAATTCAATGATAATCTATGATTAATCTAGGACAAAGGTTCGGCACAACATCGTGGGCCGAAGGGCCTGTTCTGTGCTGTATTTTCTATGTTCTATGACACACACCTGAGGGAGAAGAAAGTGATGGGCGGGATAGACATACCATTCATGTTACAGGATGAGCACTAGCGGGGGGGGGGGGGTAGTCATACTGATAAGAGGACAGTGTTTACCGCGTTTGCGAACCAAAGGGGATAGCACGTCATGGTCAGCGGTATCCTAAACGGGGCACCGGTGGTCCTGGTGAACGTGTACGCTCCCAACTGGGATGATACAGAAGTTGTAAAGAAGACAATGGTGCAAATTCCTGACATAGATGTGCACCTGATCATGGGGGGGACTTTAGCTGTGTAAATGACCCACTGATGGACAGGTCAAACCCCAGAAAGGGGAAAATGTCAGGCATGGAAAGACAGCCATGGACCCATGGCGGTTCATGCACCGAGGTGAGAAGAAATGTCTTTTTTCTCACAAGTACACACGGTCTATACTTCTTTTTAGTGGGGATGTCGGTGATTCCAGAGATAGTAAGAGTGAAGTACTCTGCAATTATAATCTCCAACCATGCTCCACACTACGTGGATGTGAGGTTGTAGGAGGGCCATGCCCAGTGCCCTACATAGAGTTTGGACATGACCCTCTTGGCCGACAAGGTCTTCCGCCATAAAATATCACAGGCCATAGATGAGTATATTACTAACAACCAGAATGGGGAAGTCTCACCCTCCATGTTCTGGGAGGCACTGAAGACTGTGATTAGAGGAGAAATTACCGGATATAAGGCACTCAGAGACAGGGAAAAGAGGACAGCTAGGCAACAACTGATCGACTCCATTCTGGAGGTCAACAGAAAGTACTCCGAGGCCCTGACCATAGAGCATCCACCAGTAAGGTAGTGCACCAACTTCACCAGGCATGAACACGGAGACAAGACTAGCCACCTCCTGGCTCACTAGCTGAGAAAGGAGGTAGCCACGAGGGAAACAGCACAGGTGAAGGATAGCGGAGGCAGACTCCTCGGTCCAAAAAAGATGGTCAAAGCGTTCGAGGCCTTCTTCTGAGAGCTGTACACCTCTGAGCCCGCCGACAGGGACTCAGGGATGAAACAGTTCCTCGATGGACTGGACATTGGGGACAATTGGCCGAGAGGTCATGGAGAGCATCAACTCCGTGCAGGGCGGGAAAGTTTCGGATCCGGCGGGGCCCCGGCGGACTTCTACAAAGAACTTGCGATGGCACTGGCCCCACACTTGCAAGAGATGTTTGCAGACTTGCTAGCGAGGGGCACCCTGCCTCCAAAACCACCATATCGCTGATATCCAAAAAAAAGACAACAACCCAATGTAATCTAGATCTTACAGACCCATTTCGCTGCTCAATGTGGATGTGAAAATCCTGGCTCAGTGGCTGGACAACTGCATACCAGAGGTGGTTGCAGAGGACCAGACAGGCTTTGCCAAGGGTTGACAGCTAACTGCGAACATCAGACGACTGCTGAAGTGATAATGATCTCCGTGGAGAGAACACCAAAGGTGATCATCTCCCTGGACACAGAAAAGGGTTTTGAACAGTTGAGTGGTAGTATCTCACTGAGGTACTAGAGCATTTGGGCTAGGGATATTGTTCACCTATACAACGCCCCTATGGCGAGCGTACAGACCAATACTACCAGCTCTGAAGATTTACAGCTGCACAGAGGCACAAGGCAGGGATGCCCACTGTCCCCGCTCTTATTCGCCCTGGCAATTGAACCATTGGTGATCACCCTCAGAATGGCGAGAAGCTGGAAGGGAATCCAAAGAGAAGACAGAGAGCACAGAGTCTTGCTCTATGCGGATGACCTGCTCCTCTACATCTCAGATCGTAAAGCAGCAGGAAAGAGATCATGGAGAGTTTTAAGCCTTCTCGGTCTACGAGCTCAACCAGAGCAAGAGTGAAGTCTTCCCCATGAACGCGAGAAGGAGAGGAACAGAGCTGGAGCGACTATCATGTCATGGTATGCAAACATGCAGATAATGATATGCAGACAGGCAGCTAATGGACACATAGAATAGAACACGACCAATGAGCAGTGAGGACACTCAGGGGTGGTATCTCACTATAAAAGGGTGAGGCACTCACACCCCGTCTCTTTCCACTGACCAACATCTACAGAGTGAGACAGGGTGTATCCTCAGCATCACACCCCAGCACGTGGCTTAGAGCAAGGCTGGTTCAGTTAAGGCTGAGTTGCTAAGTTTAGATTAGCAGAGAGTCGAACTCATTCAGAACTGTGTTAAAGGTTCAATAAAACATATTGAACTTACTTCAAAGTCTGGAGCATCTTTTACTCAAAGCTGCATCAAGTTGCAGCCTGTGTTATTCCAGAGTACATAACACAACATACCATTCAAACTGTCCCAGGGAGAGACTTATTCGACGCAATGTCCAAGGTTCTGGGGGTGAGGGTGGAACTGTGCCCGAGATGGCAGTCTTTGGGGTCTCGGACCAGCCAGAACTATTCATGCGGAAGAGTGCCGATGCCCTTGTCTTTGCTTCTCTAATCGCCCGCCGGAGAATCCTGCTTGGCTGGCAATCAGCAGCACCACCCACAGCAAGACTACAAAGAACAGAACCCCAAAGAAACACCAAAAATAGGATGGGGGGTGGGGGGGAGTGGGGACAGGGAAAGCCCCGAATATATGTAAATAGGGGGCAACTGCCCACTGTATAATGAGAGACCTAAGAAAACATCTTAAAACAACAAAATGAGGAGGGTGGGAAGGGGGGTCAATACCAAGGGAAATTTCTTGTATATTGTACCCAATACACACACCTTTGTTTACTGTACAGTGTATAAAATGAAAGATTGCAATAAAAAAACATTTGCGAGTCTGGAGGAACCGGTGGAAAAGTTTCAGCTTCCGGGGGGAAATGGGTATTTACAGGTGAGAGACTTTGTTTCAAAGAAGCTGTGTTTCTTCAGTTGCTATCCCCCTCTCTGATGGTCTTTGCATGAGACAGGGAAAGAGCAGATTTCTGATTTTATTGGCAATTGATGGAGTGGGAGGGGGCTTCGCTAGAGGAGATAAAGAGAAAATGGGAGGAAGAGTTGGGCTGTGCATTTGAAGGGGTGGGGGTGTGGCGTGAGGCCCTACACAGGATAAACTCTACTTCCTCAATGCAAAGATGAGCCCAATACAGTTTAAAGTGGTGCACAGAGCACACATGACTAAACACGCATGGTGGGGGGTTTCTCGGAGGTGGGGGATGGATGCGAGCATTGTTCAAGGGGACACGTGAACCACTCGCACATGTTTTGTTTCTGCCCTAAGTTAAGGAAGTTCTAAGAGTCTTTTTTCGAGACTATGTCAGAGATTTTGGGGGTAAAGGGGGCACGTGCCTGTGAGTGGCGATATTTGGATGAACCGGAGCTGCAGAAGGGAAAAAGGGCTGACATGTTGGCCTTTGCCTCCCTGATAGCCCAGAGAGGATTCTGCTTGGGTAATGGAGACCGGAGCTGCCGAGGGTGACAGCGTGGGTGGGGGATCTATCAGAGTTTCTACATCTGGAGAGAATCAAATACGCCATTAGGGGGTCGGAGGAGGGGTTCTATTCAGGTGGAGGCTGTTCATCTCCTTCAAGAATTGGTAGTCATCAGCAAATGGGGTGGGGGTAGTTGGGGTCTTGCACAAAAGAGGGGCCTATGGGGTGGGTTGTTTGTTTATTATGAAAATTGTATATTGTAAAATGGAAAATGTCCTGAATAAAAATACTTTTGAAAAAAATAGGAACATGGGAACATAGGAACAGTAATAGGCCATTCAGCCCCTCGAGCCTGTCCTGCCATTCAATGAGATCATAGCTGATTTGTGACCTAACTTCTTTTTCGGAATGGCAACCGGTGACGAGTGGTGTCCCGCAGAGTTCAGTGTTGGGGCCACAGCTGTTCTCTTTATATATTAACGATCTAGATGACAGGACTGGGGGCATTCTGGCTAAGTTTTTATTGAGCCTCGTGTGGTAAGATAGCAATCAGATACAGAGCATGTTATCATGGAGTCTGCTAATTCTCCTCTGGAACTTGCACCTAGCACTGACCATTCACAAGTACGTCTTATTACCATCTCAAGCGTCTTCTGAAGATGGTCGGATGTGTCTCCCTTTATATCCGAGTCACAGGTCACATGACCTTGTTCTAGAGATGCATGGTGTGTCTGTACCGCCATCTGCTGGTTGGAGGTTGCACACCATCCAACTATGATATAGCCCATCGGCACATCACCACATTTATCTACCCTGTCTTTCCCTGTTAATATCTTGGAGACTTTGATCAGATCACCCCTTAACCTCCTAAATTTTAGTAAAAACAGGTCCAATTTGAATAATCTCTCCTAGTAACTTAACCTCTGTAGCCCAGGTATTATTTTTGGAGACCTACGTTACACCCCCTCGAAGATCAGAATATCCTTCCTACGGTGTGGTGCCCCAAACTGCTCACAGTACTCCAAGTGGGGTCTAACCAGGGTTTTGTATAGCTGCAGCACGACCTCTGTGTCCTTATATTCCAATCCTCTAGATATAAAGGCTAGCATTCCATTAATGTTAAACTATTTCCTGCACTTGTTCCTGGCATTTTAAGGACCCATGCACCTGTACCTTCAAGCCTCTTTGGACGTCCACTGTACCTAACCTCTTTCCATTTCGAAAGTACCCCGCTCTATGTTCCAAAATGGATAAGCTCATACTTGCTTACATTAAATTCCACCTGCCACAATTTTGCCCATTCACCTAATATGTCAATATCTCCTTGTAATTTTATTCTATCATCTAGGTTGTCTACAATGCCACCTAACTTTGTTTCATCAGCAAATTTGGCTATATGACTTTCTGTGCCATCATCCAATTCATAAATGAATAATGTGAATAATTGAGGCCCCCTCAACACAAGTCCCTGTGGTACGCCACGAGTCACCTCCTACCAAATAGAGTAATTACCCATAATCCCCACTCTCTGTCACCTGTCACTCAACCAATCCAACGCAGAGAGATGTCTGCATCATGGCAGCAGGAGCACCAGAAAGACATTGCAGGCAGGAAGACACTCCCAGATTCGCAGATAATTGCCTATGAGCCCTTGTGGAGGTGGTGACTGCCAGGAGAGACTTCCTGAGGCCGAGGGGTGGAAGGAGGAGACCACCGCACCTCACCAAAAAGACCTGGGCAGCGGTTGCAGCTGAGATCAGTGAGCATGACCTGGTCTAGCATAGGTAGATACCGTGCCGGAAAAGGTTCAGTGATCTTCTGCACTTATCAAGAGTGAGTTCTGAGTTGGCATGTTCAGTGTGTGGAACTGAGGAATGGTGCCATAACTTGGATGCACTTGATTGTGTGGGGATCAGGGAGTCTCTGAACACACCTCTGCTCATGTGTGTTAAAGCTGGAGAGAAGATATGAAGTCCTGAGGCCATCAAAAGGGCAGCACGGTAGCACAAGTGGATAGCACTGTGGCTTCACAGCGCCAGGGTCCCAGCTTCGATTCCCCGCTGGGTCACTGTCTGTGTGGAGCCTGCACCTTCTCCCCATGTCTGCGTGGGTTTCCTCAGGGTGCTCCGGTTTCCTCCCACAGCCCAAAGATGTGCAGTTTAGGTGGATTGGCCATGATAAATTGCCATTAGTGACCAAAAAGGTTAGGAGGGGTTATTGGGTTACGGGGATAGGGTGGAAATGAGGGCTTAAGTAGGTCGGTGCAGACTCGATGAGTTGAATGGCCTTCTGCACTATATGTTCTATGTTCTAAAAGGTCAGGTGTGCAAAAGGGTTGGGAAAATCCATGTCTCACGGGGCTGAAGGGAGGGTGGGGAACAGGGTGGAGGTGGAAGATTGAATATTGAATGGAGCTCTGCACTTACAGGAGAAAAGTAGCCATAACAACTGCCACTGGTGGTGGGGTGCCGAACATGGCGATTCTCACCAGCCATGAGCTGGGACCCTTGAGCTCAAATGTGAGCGAGGAAGAAGGTCCTCAATTCGCAGAGCGGCTAGTGTCTCTGTGGAAGGTAAGATCCCAGTGGCCTGAAGCAAGACAGGTGGGAAGTGAAAAGAATGTAGGGTCATTTCATAAGGATTTCAGTGATGCACCAATCACCGAGCCACTGTAATGCCATTGATACCAATACACTAGGCTGCATATCATGGATATGGATTCTGTGGGATATGACAAATATGAGCCAGATTGGGAGATAATGGAAGATGCACCCGCGGCACCAATCATCAGCGCAGATACTGATACATCGCTAGACAATAATGCATTGGATCAGTTGGTAATGCACAATGGTGAGGGCACATCATGCTCACTTGAGCAGATGGTGGTGGCAGGAAGTGCCCAGGGTTCTGGCAGTTGGAGGAGTGCTGGTGATCAGGACCATGCTGAGTCTAAGCAGATGATGAGCCTCTGGAGTCATCAATAAGGCAGCAAATGCTGGATGGCCAGCAGGATGCACGGGGAGATGTTGCAGAGATCCCTCAGGGTCTGCGTGCCATGGTCTCTGTCATGGAGGAGTCCAAGCCGAGCTGGAGCACTGTGTTGACCTTGTTCTCCGAGTGCGCAGCCTCACCCATTGAGAGAGTGGTGACTCTCAAGGAGCAGCAACAAAATGAGGACTTCCTGCGTTGCGTTCGAACCTGCCAGCCCTCACACAGGCAATAACCTCAGGTGGTACTGTGAGTGTGGGAGAAGGATGTGCCAGCCAGTCCCTCTGATGGATTCCCATCGATCAATGGTGGGCAGGGACTGCCAGACACACCTCACAATGATGGGTGAGCTGCCTGTCATTTCTGTGGACTCTTCTCACAGCACCCCGGATGAGGGCAACATCTCCTCTGCCTCTCAGCCAGTCAATGTGCCATCCTCAGAGTTCACGGTGACTGAGGAGTGCCCAGCCACGTACCTGAACACACTCTCTCAGGGGGAGCCTACTCCAGCCCACTGACCAGAGAACAACAACCAAGGTAATTTATGCCAAGAGTGGGGGGGGTGGGCCAATCCGGGAAGGGGTCAAGGATGGGGTTGTGTTTTTTGAATAGTTACTCTGGGGGGAGAAGTGTTTTTTTCCTCCAACCTTTTCAGAGTAACTATCAGGGCAAAACTGGCAGAACTACCCGAAGTTAGCAATTTGAATCACTTTGGTCAGATGGTTCACAGCCCAGTCCAAATGAAGTTAATACTTCTGAGCAATTGTTAGGTAAACCCTCATATGGGAATGTCCTAGAGGGATTTCCCAGCACGTCATTGGGATACCCCTTAACTGCGACACTGGCGAACCAGGAGGTTATGAGGCTTTTTTTTTTCAAATTCCAATTCAGAGCAATTTAGCATGACCAATCCACCTACCCTGCACATCTTTGGGTTGTGCGAGTGAAACCCACGCAGACACAGGGAGAATGTTGAAACTCTACACGGACAATGCTGAATTTAGGTATGAGTCCCATAGAATGGAAGCATTTAAAAAGCCATGAATATTTTTGCTTTTAAAATGCATTATTTAAATTTAGAGAGTAACACTGTTAGATTGCCTGTAAATGAAAAATGTCGATTTTAGGAGATGATGATCCAACTGTTCTGAGAGTGGAAATGTCCTGTGGCCATGCTGTTGACCCCAAATCACTCACTGCCTGGTGTCGGAGCCTCATGGATCAGGTCAGTGTGACAGTTTTGCACATATTTTCATCTTCTTTTAAATTGCTTTGTCTATTGGTACACATGATATTTTAAAGGTAGTATTCAACCCTAAATATACGAACGCATGTTCACATACTTATCCTTCAGATAATAACTTCCAGTGTTATCTCAAGCTTGGAGATTCCACAACAACATCATGACATTTGTCAGTAAAATTGCTATTATGTGGTTTGCAATCACTCAATCAATTAGCTCAGTCAATGTGTATGTTTGAAGCAGAGATTGATAGATTTCTGATTAACAATAAAATAAAGTGTTATGGGGATAGTGGATGTAAAAGTGTCCGATCAGCCATGATCATATTGAATGGCAGATCAGACTTGACGGGCTGAAAGGCCTACCCCTGTCCTGTGTTCCTATTCGGAATACCAAAGGTATGTGCATCTCTAATTCAGTCCTCACTCCCAGCTTTATATGAATAGTCCCAAGCTGAATGGTTCTTGACACTGAGCTCCATCTCACCCCATTTGCAACACATGCATTTCTTTCACCATTTAGAGTAAATTTTGTTTTAAATAATACCTTATGGTGCAATTTTTAAAACTTCTAGAATCATTTCACATTCCACTGCCCTGCTGCAAAGGAAAACAATACACAGATGTGTAACAAGATATGGTCCTACTTGGAAGTTCGAAGACATGCGTTGTTGGATGATGAGGAGCAGCAATATTTTGAAGAGAGGGTTTCTACACTTGCTGCTGCAAAGTACTGTGAATATAAATGGGTAAACAAACCTCTTGTATTTCATATTTAGGGCTGCAATGATATGCATAAGACATGTTTGTATGTAACGTTATGCACGACCTCCAACCACGAGGTGGCAGTGTAAACCCATCACTTGACTCTGTGGCACGGGAGTTGGGTGTAGGCCGTGCTGGAGGATAGACACGTTTTACAGTAGTTCCACAATAGTTAATTAGTGTCAGTAGTTTATTATTTTATTTATCCTAGTTATCTCATCAAGTAGTTGTTCTACAATAAATTATTTAAACTAGATGTTCTGTAGTTCATCATTCACTTTGGCCAGTCTACAGAACATGACATGGTACCAGGATTGATGGTTTACTAAGAACTAGAAGATTCCGTATGAGAAAATCCGAATTTGAAGGATAAGAAAGAAAATGCATCTTTTTTTTTTCAAATTCCCACTCCAGCAACACCTTCTTCACCAGTGGGGCTTTACGCGCCCACACAAACCCCAAGATCAATGTATTAATCTTCCTTTGAAAAGCCTTTGGAATGAAGATCGGGAGGTTCTGGAACATGAATAAAAACCTTGAGTGAACCGTAACCTTCACAGACTGCACCCGTCCCGCCAATGACAGTGGGAGCACATCCCACCTCTTAAAATCCCCCTTCATTTGCTCCACTAGTCAAGCCAAATTCAATTTATGTAGCTGCTCCCATCCCCACAGATACCCTGGATGCCCAGATACCTGAAACTCACCCGCACTATCTTGAACGACAGCTTCGAATAATCTAACTTCTTGTAGAAGTCCTCGAAAATCCCATTCACCCCACCACGTCTAAGACCCTATTTCCCCTCCTATCTTTCACCTTTCCGATCTCCTCGCCGCCTCCTGCTTCCTCAATAGATGTGCCAATATCCTACTCACCTTTTCCCCATACTCATAGACTGCCCCCCTGGCCCTCCACAACTGCCCTACTTCCTTACCTATAGACACCAGCCCAAACTCTATCTGGAATTTCTGTCACTTTCAGCAGCCCAGCCTCCGGGGCCCCCGAATACCCCCGACCAACCTGCAGGATCTTATCCACCAGACTGGCCACCTCTGCCCACTCCGTCTTGTCCCTATTTGCCCAGATCAATATAAACTCCCCACTGACCACTGACTTAAGCGCTTCCCATAGCTTGGCGGTCGAAACCTCACCCATATCATTCAACTCCACATACCCCCGAATAGCGACCCTCACCCCCTCAGACACCTCCCCATCTGCTAATAGTCCCAGATCTAGCTTCCACTGCGGGCGCTGCAGCCCCCCCCCCTCCCCGGTCGACTTACAAGTCTACCCAGTCTGGTGCGTGGTCCAACACCACAATCGCCAAATATCCCAAGCCGAACACCACCGCCAGCAGAGTCTTATCCATCACGAAGTAATCGATCCGGGAGTACACCCTGTGTACATGGGAGAAGAACGAAAATTACTTCAGCCTAGGCATTCCAAACTTCCATGGGTTCGCTTCCCCCATGCACTCCATAAACCTTTGCAGCTCCCTCGCCATCGCCGGTACCCTCCCTGACCACGGACTCGACCGGTCCAATTTCGGCTCAATAACTATTAAAATGCTGCCCCTATTATCAGCCGGTTCAAGACCAGATCCGGAATCTTCCCCAGCACCCGCCTCATGAATTTGATATTGTCCCAGTTTGGGGCATAGACGTTCACCAGGACCACTGGCATCCACTCCAGTTTCCCATTTACCATCCAAACCTTCTCCCCGAATCTGCCACTAAATTCCCCACCTCAAACACTACCCGCTTATTTATTTGGACCTCCACCCCATGCGTCTTCATATCTAATCCTGAATGAAAGACCTGTCCTACTCACCCTTTCCTGGGCCTAGACTGATCCCCGATCTTCAGGTGCGTTTCCTGTAAAAATTCCACATCTGCCCTTAAGCTCCTCAAATGCGTGAACACGAGCGACCGCTTGACCGGCCCATTCAGTCCTCTCACATTCCATGTGATCAGCCTGGTTCCCCTCCCACTGCCGATCAACCATAGTCCCTCTTGGGCTAGCCCCCAGCCTATGTCACGTGACCCTCCAGGCCCACCCTTGAATGTCCACAGTCACCGACCCCCCTCTTATCGCAGTTCAACAGCACTGACAGCAGTCCCCGCCCCCCAAAAAACACCTTCTAACACTCTAACCACCTGCTCACCCCTCACTATGCTCATGTGAATTAGCCCGCCCAGCTATCCTGGCAGCCCCTGCCCATGGTGTCAAACATCCTACCACCAACTAATTCCCCTCCCTCCCCCGCTCGCACACTTCCATGGTGCAAACAGCAATAACAATAGGAGAAAGAATAAATGGTGCACTCACCCAGCATGATCCTCCAGCATCCCACCAAAGAACCCCACAAGAAAGAAAAACGACCCCGGAATGAAAAGAGGTTCCCCTCTGACCCCCCCTCAAAAGAACAGAACAATAACAACAATAAAAAACCAACAAGGGGGACAGAGAGAACCAGCATCACCTCATGCCTCCTCCAGAGTTCGATGTCCTCCTTCTCCTGCCACTCCATTGCTTCTCTTTTTTTAACAAACATTTTATTAAGGCATTTATGGTTTTATAACAACAAAAGATACAAATACAAATGGAAACATAAATGGAAACATAATTCAGTGCGTAACACCCCCCCAACCAAAAACCATACCACGCCAACTTGGCTTATACACACACTCCCCAAGTCCCTCCATCTCTTCACGCCGTACCCGCCTAAACTGAACTGAACTGAACTAACTCCCCTGCCCCCTTATTCCCTAACCCCCCCCCCCTTTTGTATCTGTTAAACAGTTTAGTTTTTCCCAAAGAAGCCGATAAATGGCTGCCACCTTCGAACAAACCCTAACACTGATCCCCTTAGGCCGAACTTGATTTTCTCAAGCCTGAGAAACCCAGCCATGTTGCTAACCCATACCCCCGATTTTGGGGGCTCCGCCAATAAGATCCGTCCACGCCAATAAGATCCGTCTCCGGGCTACCAAGGAGACAAAGGCCAAAACGCCTGCCACTCTCACCCCCTGGACTCCCGGGTTTTCCGACACTCCAAAGATCGCCTCCCCTGGACTCGGTGCCACCCTCGTTTTTAGCACTGTAGACATGACATCCGCAAATCCCTGCCAGAATCCCCTAAGCTTCGGACATGCCTAAAACATGTGGACATGATTTGCGAGCCCTCCTGCACACCTCAAACACTTGTCCTGTACCCCCAAAAAACTGCTCATCCTGGCCACCGTCAGGTGTGCCTGGTGAACCATCTTGAATTGTATCAGGCTGAGCCTAACACATGATGAGGACGTGTTGACTCTGCTCAGAGCATCCTCCCACAGACCTGCCTCTAACAAATTAACTAACTCACCTTCCCACTTGTTGTTATTACCTCGCCTATCAAGGTTCCCTCCCACTCCATACGTTCTTTGTAGATTTCCGATACCTTCCCCTCCCCACCCCCGTTCTAGAAACTACCTTATCCTGTATCCCTGTGGCAGTAGAAGTGGAAAGGTCGAAACCTGCCTTCGCACAAAATCCTTCACCAGCAGATAACGAAACCCATTCCCTCCCCGGGCAATTCAAACTCCTCTTCCAGGTCCTCCAACAAAAAAAGCTCCCATCAATAAATAGATCTCTCAGCCTCTCAATGCCTGCTCTGTGCCACCTCCGAAACCCCCCATCTAACCTCCCTGGGACAAACAGGTGATAAGCACAAATTGGAGCCCACACCGACGCTCCCTCCACTCCCATATGCTTCCGCCACTGCTCCCAAACTCCCCCCCCCCCCCCCCTGTCTCCGCTCCACAGTCCATTGTTTCTAACAAACACCATTGCCTCCTCCGGTGCTCCTAAATAATGCTGACGACCATTGTGGGTCACCCAGAGGCGGGCCGGGTACAGCATCCCGAACTTCACCCCCTTCTTAAAGTAGGCAGTCTTGACATGGTTGAAATCCGCTCCCCTCTTGGCCAGTTCCACACCCAGGTCCTGGTATTCCCGGAGCTCATTACCCTCCCAAGTACATCTCCTCATCTGACTGGCCCACCTCAAGATCTTCTCCTTATCCAGGAATCGGTGTAACCTCACCACTGCCATAATATACACCAGTATATCATGGTGAAGACACACACTGATGGACACACAGTGGGACCAATCAACACACACAACACCGCAGCCAATCACCAGTGAGAGCACACGCACTATAAAGACAGGGGGCATCAGAGTTCCCGCTCATTCGAGTTGCAGCTAGCAAGGAGGACAGAGCTCACAGCCTGCAACACAGACATTCACCATGTGCTGAGTGCATTGACTGGTTAGGACAAGGCAAAGGTCTTTAGTTAAAGCTAGTATCGTGTTAACCCACAGTCTGAGTTTGTTTAAACAGTTAATGATTCAATAAAATAGTGTTGCACTATTTCAAGTGTTGGTGACCTGTATGTGATCCAGAACACGCAACACATCATAATACCAGGAGTGGTGGGATATTAGCACTTCTTAGACCTACCTGCAAGTAATCTGCCTTCCGCCAGCATTCCGTCATCCTGCAACATGGACAACATCAGCCCGCCGCCGCCGCTCCGCATCGCCGGCAACCTCGGGGCCAACTGGAAGACTTTCAAACAGCGCTTCCAGCTCTTCCTCGAAGCCACGGACAGGGAGGGTGCCTCGGACACCAGAAAGATTGCTCTTCTCCTCTCCACGGCCGGGGACCATGCCATCCACATTTTCAACTTTCTCACCTTTGCAGATGATGAAGATAAAATGAAGTTCAAGGCTGTCCTCCTCAAGTTTGACACTCACTGCAGCGTAGAGGTGAATGAAAGTTTTGAATGCTACGTGTTCCAGCAGCATTTGCAGGGTAAGGCTGAACCTTTCCAATCCTTTCTCACACACCTCTGCATCCTAGCGCAATCTTGTAGCTACAGGCCCACCTCCGACTCCATGATACGCGACCAGATCGTTTTCGGTGTTCAGTCGGACCCCCTACGTCAGCAGCTCCTCAAAGTAAAGCAACTCACCCTCGCGACCGCCATCGAGACCTGTGTCTTACATGAAAACGCCACGAGTCGGTATTCCCATATACAAGCGGCTGAAACGGCGCGGCAAGGTCCCCACGAGGCGGAACGGGTCCAAGTGATTGAGCACCTCCAGGGCCTCAGCCTGGATGAGGGCGGCCATTGCGCACACTTTTCACGGACTCCCGCGCTTGTACGCATCAAACGAGGGGACGGCGACGTTGAGGAACGTAATGCGTAGGCGCGCATCACGCACGACCGCACCGCGCATGCGCGGTGGCGCAGCGAATGTGCTGACGTCACGACGTGCGGCAACTGTGGCTCCGCCCATTTAAAGCGGCAATGACCCGCAAAATCGCGACAATGCCTACGATGTGACAGACTTGGCTACTATGCTGCCATCTGTCGAGCCTGCCAACTCATATCGCTTCAGCCAGCCTCGCAGGAATGTTCGGGCAATTCAACCCACGGTCACCGAGTCCGATGCGGACCTCCCACACAGCAGTGACACCAAGGACCCGAAGGCGCCTTTTCGAGTCGGTGTCGTAACGAAAAACAGGCTGTCCCCGAAGCAAAGACACCAGCCGCTGTCGGTATACAGCATCGATCCAGACAATGAGTGGTGTGCCACCCTGACAGTCAACCGGTCCCAAATACGATTCCGCCTGGACACTGGTGCCTCCGCCAATCTCATGGCATGGTCTGCTTTCCAAAGCCTTCATGTCAAACCTGCCATCCTTCCATCGGCCTGCCAGCTATTGGACTACAATGGCAACATCATCCCTGCTAGCGGCTTGTGCCAACTTGAAGTGACGCACAAGTCATGGAAAGCCATCCTTCCTTTCGAGATCGTGGGCTCCTCGAAGGACTCCCTGCTTGGCGCACAAGCTGTTGAACCTTGTTCAAAGAGTTCACTCTCTCTCTCCTGATGACACGTCTGCCTTCCAGGACGCTGACCTCAGGGCGCAACTCGACGCCATCATCGACCAGCACCGCGATGTCTTCGAAGGCATCGGCACGCTCCCATATACTTACAAGGTCCTACTCAAACAGAACGCCATGCCTGTGATGCATGCACCTCGCAGAGTCCCAGCACCCCTCAAGGACCACCTCAAGCAGCAGCTGCAGGACCTCCAAGACCAAGGAGTGATCTCCAGAGTTACTGACCCAACCGACTGGGTCAGTTCCATGGTGTGCATAAAAATGCCTTCCGGCGAGCTGAGAATTTGCATTGATCCCAAGGATCTGAATCGCAATATCGTGAGGGAGCATTACCCAATCCCCAAGCGCGAAGAGATCACATGCGAGATGGCTCGCGCCAAGCTCTTCACCAAACTTGACGCCTCGAAAGGATTCTGGCAAATCCAGCTCGACAAATCCAGCAGGAAATTGTGTACCTTTAACACCCCCTTTGGCAGATATTGTTACAACAGGATGCCGTTTGGGATCGTATCGGCTTCAGAAGTGTTCCACAGGATCATGGAACAAATAATGGAAGGCATTGAAGGTGTTCGCGTCTATGTCGACGACATAATCATCTGGTCCACCACCCCGCAGGAGCATGTCAGTCGTCTCCAGCGCGTGTTCAAACGCATACGGGAGCAGGGCCTACAGCTCAACAGAGCCAAATGCTCTTTTGGTCAGACGGAACTCAAGTTCCTCGGGGAACACATCTCCCAGTTGGGTGTGCGGCCGGGTGCGGACAAGGTGGCTGCTATCACAGCCATGAAAATGCCAGAGGACAAGAAGGCGATCCTCCGATTTCTGGGCATGGTCAACTTCCTAGAGAGGTTCATCCCTAACCTCGCCTCTCATACCACGGCTCTCAGGAACCTGGTCAGGAAGACGACAGACTTCCAATGGCTTCCTGCCCACGAGCGCGAATGGAGAGAACTCAAAACCAAACTCACCACGGCCCCGGTCTTAGCCTTTTTTGATCCAGCGAAAGAGACAAAAATTTCGACCGATGCCAGCCAATCTGGCATTGGGGCAGTGCTCCTGCAACGCGATGAGGCCTCCTCGTGGGCCCCCGTTGCAAATGCGTCATGCGCCATGACCTCCACGGAACAGCGCTACACGCAGATAAAAAAGGAGAGCCTGGGCCTTTTGTCCGATGTCGTCAAGTTTCATGATTATGTGTACGGCCTTCCCCAATTCACCGTCGAGACCGACCACTGCCCGCTGGTCAATATAATACAGAAAGACTTGAACAACATGACGCCTCGCCTCCAGCATATTCTGCTCAAGCTCCGGCGATAGGACTTCCAGCTGGTATACACCCCGGGCAAAGACCTAATCATTGCCGACGCTCTCTCCAGGGCAGCCAACACTCCGTGTGACCCAGTGGGATTCGTCTGCTAGGTTGACGCCCATGTGGCCTTCGTGGCCTCCAATCTACCTGCCACGGATGAATGCCTCGTCCAAATTCACCGCGAGACAGCGGCTGACCCTTTGCTACAGCATGTCATGCACCACCTAACAGACAGGTGGCTCAAGGGCCAATGCCCGCAGTTCTACAGCATCAGAGACGATCTGGCGGTAGTCGATGGTGTTCTCCTGAAACTGGACCACATTGTCATCCCGCACAGCATGCGCCAGCTCGTCTTGGAACAGCTACACAAGGGCCATCTTGGCATGGAAAAGTGCCGCCGACGGGCCCGAGAGGCAGTGTACTGGCCCGGCATCAATGATGACATCGCCAACACACTGCTCAACTGCCCCACTTGTCAGCGCTTCCAGCCAGCCCAACCACGTGAGACCCCATGAGTTGGTCACGTCCCCTTGGTCCAAGGTCGGCATCGACCTGTTCCACGCGCTGGGCAGGGCCTATGTCTTGATTGTAGACTACTTTTCAAACTACCCGGGGGTGGTACATTTACACAACATCACATCGTCTGCAGTCATCCGTGCCTGCCAGGACACCTTTGCTCGACACGTCATCCCACTCACTGTGATGTCGGACAATGGCCCCTGCTTCGCAAGCCAGGAGTGGTCCAACTTTGCTAGGAGGTACAAATTTGTGCATTTGACATCCAGTCCCCTGTACCCCCAATCCAACGGCAAAGCGGAGAAGGGCGTCCACATAGTCAAACGGCTCCTCTGCAAGGCTGCCGATGCTGGGTCCGATTTCTACCTCGCCTTGCTGGCCTATCGCTCGGCCCCACTGTCCACTGGCCTGTCGCCAGCCCAGCTGCTCATGGGTCGCACCCTGAGGACGACGGTGCCGTCCATTCATGTCCCAGACCTCGACCATGTTCCGGTCCTTCGACGAATGCAACTGTCTCGTGCACAACACAAGGCGGCTCATGACTCCTGTGCAGCTGATCTCCCTGCTCTGGCTCCAGATGACAACGTCCGCATCCATCTTCCGGATGGTGGCTGGTCTGCAACCGCTGTGGTTCTTCGGCAGGTGGCTCCCCGCTCGTTCGTGGTTTATCTACCAGATGGCTCCATTCTACGCCGCAATCGACGTGCCGTTCGTCTCGTTCCGCGCTCGCCACATGATCCTCCACCATTGCCACGCCCTCCTGTTGACCCTGACCTGGACTATGCAGAGATTCCGGTCACTCTGCATCCTCCTCATTCTGACGCCGTCCAGCTCACTCCTCAGCCGGCGGCTCCCGACCCACCCTTGAGGTGGTCAACCAGAATTCGCGCCCATCTCAGAGACTTAATTTGTGAACTTTGTGGACTTATGGACTTTCTGATTTGTTCTGTTCTTCCGTTTAATCGTTCAAGTGGTTTATATATAGTGTTCATCTCGTTATTCTTGTGACACACTGTTTTTCTGCACCAGGCACCTTCCCATTTAAATAGCTTAGTTTTTATGTACATAGTCCTGTAAATATTTCGCACACATGTAGTCTGGAACATTCACCATACACTATTTATTGCCATGCAGGTGTTGCACTATTTCAAATGTTGGTGACCTGTATGTGATCCAGAACACCCAACACATCAACCACCATCGCCCTCAGCGGCTCGTTCGCCTGCGGCTTCATCATTAGCGCACTATGCGCCCGATAAACCTCCGGGGCCAATTAAAGGCCTCCCTCCCCCAACAGCTTCTCCAGCATTTTGGCTAAATAAGAGCCAGCATCCGGGAATGGTTCTCCAGATCCTCTACTTTCTCCTTGACCCACTTCTGAGGATCCCTCAACATCCCAATTTTGTCCGTCAACGAAGTAAGCTGCTCCTCATGCTCCCCCACCTCCTCCTCCATCTTCTGCATCGCCTGACTTGGGGTCTCCAGCCTCAGCTCCACACGGTCGATCCCCGCTCTCAGCGCGTCTACCACCTTCGCCAGATCCTCCAGAGCTTCCCTCCTCTGCTGACAACTTTTAATTCAAAACGTCCACCAACTGCTCCATTGATTATTGGGCTGGTAGGGCCGATCTCTTGCTCTCCGCTATCTTTCCCCGTGTCACACAAAGAGTTTCTTGCTCTTGCACCTCCTTTCTTCTAAATCCACTTCTGGTCTACGAATCTATTCACCGGTGAAGGAGAGACTTTCTCCACCCGTCCTGCACCCTTTTCCTTCAAAACATCCACCTGTTAATCGGAGAAAAGGACCAAAAAGATCGCCTTGAGCGGCAGCTGCCACATGGTCGCCACCGGAAGTCGAAAAGTACTAACGTTGCAAGCTACTGGCATCTGATGCTCAACGCGCGGTAAAGCGTCAAAGCCTGGGATGGAAGGCATCAAGACACCTCAACAGTTTCAGATTACTGGTCATGTAGATGAGAATTGGAGATGTTTAAGCAACAGTTTAAACTCTTATGTTGCAGCCCTTGGTCCGCAGGCACAGCCTGACGAGAGGTGTATCGTATTGCTGCTCACTGTAGCAGGTCCCCAAGCAATTGAAATCGTCAATACTTTTGGATTTGAAAACGAGGCTGACAGCAAAAGCTTTGAAGAAGTGCTTAAACAATTTGATCGCCATTGTTCCCCTAATAAAAATGAAACCTTTGAGCACTATATATTCCATACACGCACCTAGAACGTGGGGGAGGCATTCAATAGGTTCCTCACTGACTTGCGATTGAAGGCGCAGTCGTGCAACTTCAGCACACCCCAGTCATCAATGATATGAGATCAGATTGTTTTTGGAATCTCCAATGATAAAGTGCGTGAGAGGCTTCTGCAGGAAATAGATCTGCAACATGAAAGTGCGGTTCAAATATGTCACACTATAATAATAATATAATAATCTTTATTGTCACAGGTAGGCTTACATTAACACTTCAATGAAGTTACTGTGAAAATCCCAGAGTCGCCACATTCCGGCGCGTGTTCGGGCACACAGAGGGAGAATCCAGAATGTCCAAATTACCGGACAGCATGTCTTTCAGGACTTGTGGGTAGTGAGCTTACTGCAAAGCAGCTCAACATGTTGAATCTCCGTCATTTTGGCACAAAGGCAGAAGTGGCGGCAGGTGCCATTAGTGTGGTGACGCAGCTGAATAAGAAACGTGCTCCCAGTGCGGGCGGCCATTTTGAGCGGCTGACCCGATCCTCCATTTTGTGTCCGCGATGTGGCAAACGGCATTTGCCACGGCAATGCCCTGTTTATGGAAAAACATGTATCATCTGTAATGGCAGGAATCATTTTGCAACCCAATGTTATTCAAGGAAAAGGCCTGAACAAACAAAGAGTATCAGTGCTATTAATGAAGTGTGCCTAGAGGGCACATTCTTTGTAGACAAGATCTCCAGCGAAGACGAGGAGACTCAAGTCATACCAATATGCAGCAATAGTGAATTGAAGGAAGATAATCATAAAGAAATTTGACAGTGCCATTAAAGGTAAATGGCACAGCGATAACAGTCAAGTCTCGACACTTGTGTGAGGGCCAACCTCATCAACCTGTCTGATGTAAAAAAAAGTTGCGAATTCAACCATAAATAGCTACCAGAGCGGTATTGTTAAGAGATTAAAAATTTTGTCGTTAGGAGCATGTGAGCTTGATGTCGATGTCAAAAACAAAATTTACATGCTGAAATTTTCTGTGGTAGCGGCGAACCGTGAGTCTTTAATTGGAGTTGAGGCATGTGAGGAGCTACAGCTCGTCCAATGAGTCTATAGTGCAAACAATGCTGCGACAGGCCCTCATTCCTTAGAAGACTCCACACTGAATGATTTCCCTGAAATTTTCCAAGGTTTTGGTACGTTACCATATATGTACAAGATTTAATTAAAGGAGGATGGGAAGCCTGTGATTCATGCGCCAAGACGTGTGCTTGCCCCATTAAGGGATAAACTAAAGGCAGAGCTGGAGAGACTGCCTTGGGTATCATTAAGCATTTTGAAGCCCCTACCGACTGGGTTAATTCCATGGTCTGTGTAAAGAAGCATAATGGGGACTTAAGAATCTGCATGGATCCAAACGATTTGAATCTCAATATTGAAAGGGAACTCTCCCCTATGTCAAAAGGGAGGAGATAACGTGTGAAATGGCAGGTGTGAAATGACAGGAGCAACCTGTTTCAGCAAATTGGATGCATCACAAGGCTTGTGGCAACTGAAACTAGATAAGGAAAGCACTAAAATGTGCATGTTCAACACACCCTTCGGGAGATATTGCTTTTTAAGAATGTCATTTGGCATCATCTCAGCTTGAGGGAATTCTGGGAGTCCGTGTGTATGTGGATGACATTATTATTTGGGGGTCGACTCAGGAAGAGCATGATAAATGGCTTCTCAGGGTCCTAAAAATAATATAAGAAAACGTCAAGTCGGGGTACATAGCATCACCTTCCTGGGAGACAAGCTGTCCGCATAAGGTGTTCAGCCCGATCAAGACAAGACCACCATCATAGAAGAACCAGGCAATGTGCCTCAATGACTACCGACCAGTGGCCCTGACATCAGTCATAATGAAGTGCTTCGAGAGGTTGATCATGAAGCGCATCAACTCCATACTCCCAGACGCCTTGATCCACTGCAATTCGCATACCGCTGCAACCGGTCCACAGCATATGCCATCTCCCTGGCCCTACACTCATCCCTAGAGCATCTCAACAACAAGGACTCTTACATCAGACTCCTATTTATTGACTACAGCTCCACTTTTAATACCATAATCCCAGCCAAGCTCATATCAAAGCTCCAAAACCTGGGACTTGGCTCCTCACTCTGCAACTAGATCCTCGACTTTCTGATGACTCAAAGACCACAATCAGTAAGAATAAACGACAACATCTTCTCCACAATAGTCCTCAATACCGGGGCCCAGCAAGGCTGTGTACTGAGCCCCCTACTATACTCCCAGTACATACACAACTGCGTGGCAAAATCTGGCTCCATCTACAAGTTTGCTGACGATACGACCATAGTGGGCCGGATCTCGAATAACAATGAGTCAGAATACAGGAGGGAGATAAAGAACCTAGTGGAATGGTGCAGCGACAATAATCTATCCCTCAATGCCAGCAAAACTAAAGAGCTGGTCATTTTCAGGAAGCAAAGTACTGTACACACCCCTGTCAGCATCAATGGGACCGAGGTAAAGATGGATAGCAGCTTCAAATTCCTCGGCGTACACATCACCAAAGGTCTGTCCAGGTCCATCCACGTCGATGCTACCACCAAGAAAGTACAACAACGCCTATACTTCCTTCGGAAACTAAGGAAATTCGGCATGTCCACATTAACTCTTAACAACTTTTACAGATGCACCATAGAAAGCATCTATCTGGCTGCATCACAGCTTGGTTTGGCAACTGCTCAGCCCAAGACCGCAAGAAACTTCAGAGAGTCGTGAACACAGCCCAGTCCATCACAAGAACCTGTCTCCCATCCACTGACTCCATCTACATCTCCCACTGCCTGGGGAAAGCGGGCAGTATAATCAAAGACATCTCCCACCCGGCTTACTCACCCTTCCAACCTCTTCCATCAGGCAGGAGATACAAAAGTCTGAGAACATGCACAAACAGATTAAAAAATAGCTTCTTCTCCGCTGTTACCCGACTTCTAAATGACCCTCTTATGGACTCACCTCATTAATACTACACTCCCGTATGCTTCACCCAATGCCGGTGTTATGTCGTTACATTGTGTACCTTGTGGTGCCATATAATGTATTTTCTTTTATTTTGTTTTCTTTTCATGTACTTAATGATCTGTTGAGCTGCTCACAGAAAAATACTTTTCACTGTACCTCGGTACACATGACAATAAACAAATCCAATCCAATCCAGTCTACTGCACCCAATTGAAGAGCAGGTGATAGACATCATGGCAGGGTCGCATCAAGACTGTGGTGTCTGGCCAGACAAGAGGTCAAGCTTATACTATTTTTTTCTTCCTTTCCTTCTCACTTAAATCTAATCTGTACACACAGCACAAGAGGATGAGTGGCTGCTGTTCTCAGTAGCCACCCATCCTTTTGTGCTTCTCCAAGCCAGCAAAAGACAACCCTTGCTCCCAATCTCCAGACCCACAGTAATGTAGCTGACTCTTAAATGCCCTCTGACGTGGCCTAGCAAGCCACTCAGTTAGTACTGTGGATGTCATGGACTGTAGTGATTCAAGAAGGAGCTCACCACCTTCGCAAGGACAATTGAGGATGGCTAATTAATGCTGACTGAGCTAGGAAAGCCCACATCCCTTGATTGAATATTTTTTCAAAACGCAAAATAAGTCTCCTTTTACACCATCATGTGTACTGTTTCTCCAGTCCGACATTAACCCTTTCCGCCCTCAACATAGTGATACTGCAGGTATCTCACAGGACTCTGTCTGTGCAGTCTGAAATGCCTGCACGTCAAAGAATCCAGCAAAATAGATAAATCCCAATGCTCTTTCTCTCTGATTTTTACCCTCCATGAAGAAGTTAATAAACTGTTGTCTCCTTGCGAACAGTGTTCAGTGACTGGCTGGATTATTGAGCACAGAGAATGCATAGGGGAGGTGGTGGCGTAGTGGTATTGTCAATGGGCTAGTAACCACCAACCCAGGGTAATGCTCTGGTGATCAAGGTTCAAATCCCGCCACTGCAGATGGTGAAATTTGAATTCAATAAAAATCTGTAATTAAAAGTCTAATGGTGACCATGAAACCGCTGTTGTAAAAATAAACCCATCTGGTTCACTAATGTCCCACCTGGTCTGGCCTAAATGTGACTCCAAATGCCCCCTCAAGCGCAATAAATGCTGGCCCAGCCTGAGATGCCCACTTGAATGAATTTTTAAAAACTTGCTTATGTTACCAGAAGCATTTTGAAAGATCCAAAGGCATAAAAGTTTAGAACCATGGTGATTTTCACTGCTAAAGGCAGTTTATGACAATTTTTGCTTCAACAGGTAAAGGCAGGTAAGTGACCATTTTCCTTTGAAATGCAGGTGTCTTACTGCACCTCTTATTAAGCCCATCATGTCAGTCATGTGACTATCCATATGCAGTCTTGCATGGCCTGGACAGTGTATGAGCTGCAGCTGAAATACATCATTTAGCCAGAGTTTTATAATTTTCTGGAAATACAGTTAAAGTAAACTATGAAAGAAAAAGGGTAGGTCCTGCAAATCCTGATATCTTTTCAATACTTTTTCTGTCTGAATAGTTCTTTTTTTTTTAAGTGCCCTGGATGTGGAAGTTGTGTGGAACGAAAGAATCTGACAAGCCTCCATGTTAGATGTACAATCTGTCAGGCTGAGAAAGGAAAGAATTATGAATTCTGCTGGCAATGTATGAAGCAATGGAAGGGCAAAGCACAACGCTCTGATCGATGTGACAATGAAGGGTGCACCAACATCCAACTTGAAACCTTACGAAACTGTGACGCAAAGGTTATAACGTATGGCAACTGTGGCATTCAAGATTGTCCTAAAATTCGTGCGTGCCCTACATGCGGGATGCTCATAGAGCATAAAGATATGTGCAAATATGTCATATGCACCAAGTGTCGTGTAGAATTTTGCTTTGCATGCCTTGAGACTAAAAAAAATTGTTCCAGATCTTCTGGTTCTTCTGCTGCTTGTGCGAAACCTGTGGCTCCAAAGCAAACAGCAATTCCTGTGTGGAATCGTAATTCAGATTTAAACAGTTAACCAGAGTTTTTTGCCAAATGGTTTCATTGTGAATGTTTTACTGAGTTCCAAGACACATTCCAGTTGGAGGTTGTTCGCACTTTTGAAAAGGAGAGGATGAGCTTAGTTTGATTGACAGATTTCTTAGCTTGCAATAACTAATTTTTATCTTTCATTGAAGTTGTTCTTCAATGCCTGTATTATTCTTTAGACAAGGTTAAGAGGTGTAGATTAGAGGTTTCTTCACTGGCTATATTTGATTGACAGTTTTATGAGATTCCAAGACATGTATTTTTTTCAAAGGGGATGTTGAATGTCTGATTGTTGCCACCTCAGACCTGCATGGGAGGTGGTGGGCCCGATTCCAGCCAGCACCAAACTCCCAGAAATTACCAGATGACTGGGCTGCCTTTTAGAATTCAGGGCCACAACATCAGAAAATGGCCCAAATCGGGGGCAGCATGGTGGAATAGTGGTTAGCACTGCTGCCTCACGGCTCCGAGGACCCAGGTTTGATCCTGGCCTTGGGTCACTGTCCATGTGGTGTTTGCACATTCTCCCTGCGTCTGCGTGGGTCTCATCCCCACAACCCAAATATGTGCAGGGTAGGTGAATTGGCCACGCTAAATTGCTCTTTAATTGGGGAAAAAATGAATGGGGTACTTTAAATTTAAAAAAAAGAAAATTACCCAAATCGTGGTTCCCAACTCGTGATGAAAATATGGCCCAATGTCATTCTTCCTTCTTGATAACACTGTTTGGTTTTGATGCTTTGCACCAGTTCAGTAGGTTTTAATTTAAAACATGGGTCGGGATTCTCTGATCCTGAGGCTAAGTGTGCCGTTTTCGACGGCGTTGATGTACCATCAATGACAACAGACGAGAGTCGGAAGAGTAAACTGTGGCTTTAATCAGCTAAAAGACATCTGCTGGCAGCCGGTCCCAGAATGAGAGCAGGGCTGGAGGTTAGCTATCTTTATACTTGAGCCCGAGGGGCGGAGACAGCAGGGACAAACCCAGACATGTAACAAACAGTAAGAACAGTAAGTACAATATAATACAGTGGTTCACCACATTCACCCCCTGTTAAAAAAGAGTCGGGCGGGGGTGAAGTGCATGGGTTAAATTAGAGATCGAGTCTTTCGGGGGCTCTGACCTTCCGCTGTGATCGCCTCAGTCCCGGCTGTGTTGCGGACACTGGTGTCGGATGAAGTGTTGAGGCCTCCGTATCCAGGAGCGTGCCGTCTTCCAGATAAGTAGCAACGGAGGGAGACAGTGTAGAGTCGTGAGTACCAACAGAGGGAGACAGTGTAGAGTCGGGGGTAGCGGTGATGTTCGCTGGGGAACCTGCGGGTGCCAAGTCCCGAAGGGAGACTGTGTCCTCCCGCCTGTCATGGTGTGCCACGTAGGCATATTGGGGGTTAGCATGGAGGAGAAGGACCCGTTCGACCAGGGGATCCGACTTGTGACTCCTCGCATGCTTCCGGAAGCATGCCCTGGAACCGTCAGACAGGACGGGAGCTAGACCCCTGAGGTGGACTTCCTGGGGAAGACAAACATCCTTTCTTGAGGGGTCACCATTGGTGGCGGTACACAGGAGAGACCGGATGGAGTGGAGCGCATTGGGAAGGACCTCCTGCCAGCGGGAGACAGGGAGACTTCTAGACCGTAGGGCAAGAAGGATGGCCTTCTGGACCGTAGCGTTTTCCCTCTCCACCTGCCCATTTCCCCGGGGGTTGTAGCTGGTAGTCCTGCTTGAGGCGATGCCTTTGCTAAGCAGGAACTGACGCAGCTCATCACTCACGAAGGAGGAACGCCGATCGCTATGGATGTAAGTGGGGAAACCGAACAAGGTGAAGAGGCCGTGTAGGGCCTTGATGACTGTGGCAGAGGTCATGTCAGGGTATGGTATGGCGAAAGGGAAACGTGAGTACTCATCAATGATGTTGAGAAAGTACACATTACGGTCAGTGGAGGGGAGGGGCCCTTTGAAATCGATGCTGAGGCGCTCAAAGGGGAGGGAGGCCTTTACCAGGTGTGCTCTATCCGGCGGATAGAAGTGCGGTTTGCACTCCACGCAGACCTGGCAGACCCTGGTCATGGTCCTGGTTGCGGGCCTTGATAAAATGGAAAAAACGGGTGACAGAGGTCATTGTGGAGGGCCCGAAGTCGGTCTACATGTGCGCTGGCACATGTACCGCGGGATAGGGCATCTGGGGGCTCAATGAGCTTCCCAGGTCAATACAAGATATCATAATTATAAGTGGAGAGTTCGATCCTCCACCTTAGGATCTTGTCATTCTTTATCTTACTCCGCTGCGTATTGTTAATCATGAAGGCAACCGACCGTTGGTCAGTGAGGAGAGTGAATCGCCTGCCGGCCAGGTAATGCCTCCAATGTCGCACAGCTTCCACAATGGCCTGGGCTTCCTTTTCGACGGAGGAGTGTCGAATTTCGGAGCCCTGGAGGGTACGGGAGAAGAAAGCCACGGGCCTGCCCGCCTGGTTGAGGGTAGCAGCCAGAGCAAAGTCAGACGCATCGCTCTCCACTTGGAACGGGATGGACTCGTCTACTGCGTGCATCGTGGCTTTAGCAATATCTGTCTTGATGCGGTTGAAGCCAGGCGGGCCTCAGCTGTCAGGGGAAAAATGGTGGATTTAATGAGTGGGCGGGCCTTGTCCGCATAATTGGGGACCCACTGGGCATAATAGGAAAAGAACCCCAGGCATCTCTTCAGGGCATTGGGCAGTGGGGGAGTGGAAGTTCCAGGAGGGGGCGCATGCGGACGGGATCGAGCCCTCGGACTCCGTTTTCCACAACGTAGCCAAGGATGGCTAGGCGGGTTATGCGGAAAACGCATTTCTCCTTATTGTGTGTTAGGTTAAGGAGCTTGGCGGTGTGGAGGAAATGTTGGAGGTTAGCGTCATGGTCCTGCTGGTCATGGCCGCAGATGGTGACATTATCCAGATACGGGAACGTGGCCCGCAGCCCATACTGGTCAACCATTCGGTCCATCTCCCGTTGGAAGACCGAGACTCTATAGGTGACGCCAAAGGGGACCCTGAGGAAGTGGTAGAGGCGGCCATCTGCCTCAAAGGCAGTGTATTGGCGGTCCTCCGGGTGGATAGGGAGCTGGTGGTACGCAGACTTCAAGTCAATAGTGGAGAAGACTCGGTACTGCGCAATTTGATTGACCATGTCAGACACGCGGGGGAGAGGGTACGCATCAAGCTGCATGTACTGGTTGATGGTCTGACTGTAGTCGATGACCATCCAGTGCTTCTCCCCAGTTTTGATGACCACCACTTGGGCTCTCCAGGGGCTAGTACTGGCCTCTATGATCTCTTCCCGCAGGAGTCGCTGGACCTCCAACCTGATAAAGGCCTTGTGCCGAGCACTGTATCGTCTGCTCCTAGTGGCGACGGGCTTACAGTCTGGGGTAAGGTGAGCAAAGAGCGGGGGTGGGTGTAGAAGCTAGTGGGGCAACCTTAAGGGTCGAGAGGCTACAGACAGTGAGAGGGGGCAGGGGTCCATCGAACTCCAAGGTAAGACTTTTGAGGTGGCATTGGAAATCTAGGCCAAGTAGTAGGACAGCGCAGAGTTGGGGGAGGACGTAGAGCTTGATATTTTTGTACTCGACGCCCCGTACTGTAAGGGTTGCGACACAGTACCCACGGACTTCCACGGAATGTGATTCGGAAGCCAGGGAGATTTTCTGGGTCACGGGTAAAATTGGGAGGGAGCAGCGCCGTACTGTATCTGGATGAATGAAACTCTCCGTTCCCCCGGAGTCGAAGCGGCAGGTCGTCTCGTGGCCATTGATCCGGACGGCCATCATGGATTTAGTGAGGTGATGAGGTCGAGATTGGTCGAGGGTGATGGAGGCGAGCTTCGGAAGGTAGGTGGGCTGATCGAGGGTAGCGGAGGCCAGCATACAATCTGGTGAGCAGGGGTTCCGGGAGGCGGCGGGGTGATTCCCGCACGTGGCAGATGACATGGAAGAAGGGGGCGGTCCCTGCGGGCTACACGCAGCGCTGCTGGGTTTAGAAACAGGTCGGGCCTGGCAGACTTTAGAGAAGCAGCCCTTCTTTCCGCACCCGTTGCAGATCGCGCTCCTCACTGGGCAGCGTTGTCTGGGGTGCTTACCCTGGCCACAGAAGTAACATTTCGGGCCTCCGGAGTTGGCGGGTCGCTGCGCGGCACAGGCTTGCGGCACCCCTGGGTCGGGTGATGGCGGCACCCACGACATCCACGAGGGTGCCGCGTGGTCGGAGGTGTAGACATCCATGTTATGGAAGGCCACTTCCAACGAGTCCGAGAGTTGTACTGTGTCTTGGAGGTCGAGTGTGCCCCCTTCTAGTAGGTGCTGGCGGATGTAATTAGACATAGGTGTCCCGGATCAGCAATTCGGTGCGCTTGACAGCCGATACCGCCTTACAACTGCAGTTCCGGCCGAGTACCCGCAAGGCGCACAGAAATTCAGCTTGAGATTCTCCGGGGCGCTGTCGCCTCGTGGCAAGGAGATGCCTAGCGTACACCTCGTTGACTTGCTTAACATACTGCCCCTTCAACAGCGTTATCGCATCCTCGAACAAGGCAACGTCTCTGGTAAGAAGGAAAACTTGCGGGCTCACCCAGGAGTTGAGGACTCGCAGCTTGTGGGTCTCAGCGACGGCGGCGGCGGAGGAATCAATGTAAGATTCGAAGCAGCTTAGCCAGTGTTCAAACGTGGCAGTGGCGTCGGCTGCTTTGGGGTCCAGCTCCAGGCAATCAGGCTTGAGTGATGGATCCATCTTAAAATTTTAGCTGATTAAATTGATGTACCATCAATGACGACAGACGAGAGTCGGAAGAGTAAACTGTGGCTTTAATCAGGTAAAAGATACCTGCTGGCAGCCGGTCCCAGAATGAGTGCAGGGCTGGAGGTTAGCTATCTTTGTACTTGAGCCGGAGGGGCGGAGCCACAGGCTGAGCCAGCAGGGACAAACCCAGACATGTAACAAACAGTAAGAACAGTAAGTACCATAAGTAAGAACAGTATGTACAATATAATGCAGTGGTTCACCACATGCATCACCATGGCCTCAGGATCAGCACGGCACTGGAGCGGCCCACGCCACTCCAACTGCTGATCCTGGCGTCAACTGGGTGCCGCTGGATCCGCGCATGCGCAGTGGCTCCCTTTTCCACACCAGCCCCTGATTCAACATTGCTTAGGGCTAAAGGGGCTGGCGCAGAAGGAAAGAGACATCCAGCCCGAGAGGCCGGCCCGCCGATCGGTGAGCCCCGATTGCGGGCCAGGCCACAACGGAAGCAACCCCGGGGTCGATCCCCCCCCCTCCCACCCTGAGGTCCCGCCGGCTGAGAGTAGGTGTGAATGGCGCCGGTGGGACTTGGGTATTTTGCGCTGGCCGCTCGGCCCATCCCGGGCCGGGAATCGGCGGAGAGGGCCGCTGCTGGCGCCGCGCCGACCACCCCGCCGATTCTCCACGCGTCCCGGCGTCGGGGCGGCGTGGCGCAATTCGGGCGGGGATTTTCCGGCCCGGCCCCGGGCTGAGAGAATCCCACCCAAGCTTTCCTCCCTTCAGCCCTGATCCTAACTTCCCAAACCATGCTGGGTGAATGTCCAGCTTGAATGTCAACAAAGGGCTTCCCTTAGGAATCTTACACCTTTGGGCTAATTATTATTGGAAAGATTTTGATAAGATAACCACACGATGGTAATAAATAATTGTTGTTGACATTTCATATTGCTAAGAAAACTATTTCATTATGCCTTCATTTCTGAATTAATATGAACAGCAGTATTTGTTCTTCATAATCTCAGTGTAAATGTTTGACAGACACCAAAGCCTGTTTCTTTCTTTTCTTTTTGTTCACTTATATATGGATGTCTGTGAAATTTTATACCTGTCATTTACAGCAGTTCAAATTCAAATTCAATTTTCAACTATTGTTTTGTTCTCATGAATGTTTAATAGAGTTGTGCAAAATTCTACTCCTGGGCTTTTTTAATGTTAAACCATTTAAAATAAAGATTTAATTTTAAACATATTAAAGTGAAGGGGCATGACTTTACAAATATTCCTAAAAATGCTGTCATTGCTTTGTCCTGTAGAAGAGGTGTTGAGAATGTACATCAGTACTTAGCTATGCTAAGAAGTATACATTGTAGATTTTGTGTTTTTCGAAGAAGTTCAAGTTATTTCTAATCTATTAATGTATTTTGTCAGTATATTGTTCCAACTTGAATTCTATTTATTAGTTTTCATTTCTTGAAATAAAGGCTGCAAAATATAGTAATTACTGTAAACAAGCGTGAATATTGTGATTCACTATTTACCCACATCCTTCACTTCCTTCCGGTGCAGGCATTGTACAAACTTTGTTGCTGCCGGCTCATTTAACTGATTGTTGCATGCAGCCAGCGCTAAGCACGCTCTTGCAAAGCTGCAGGCCTCAGCAGGAGGTGCAAACCTGTGAAAGGCTAGCACAAGGCCAGCTTTAAAGTGAGGCTGCAGCATCTAAACCTCATAGATGTTTGGGATATTTTGGCTGGAGCAGGTGCTAGACATCAATGTACATGGGATTGACCTTAGCAAGACACATGGATGATCCAACATGGCAAATGATGGAGAAATTGGTGCGAAGATGGAGAGTTGGAGAAATGTCACATATCCATAAGGTGCTAGGTGGCTCTCCAGGCCAACGTTGAAATGAACAGTGGGAGCAGATAGCCCCTGTGAGTCAATGACAGCAGTCTAGCCCCAAGAAACTGGATGCAATGCTGCAAAAGCTCAATATTTTCACAGCCAAATTTGGACTCCCCGAGCCTTACTAATCTGGCAAAGAGGGTAAACCTGGAGCTGTTGATGTTCAACCTATCCAGCCGAGTCACCTCCCCACGTTGAAATGTTTTTCTTTTCTGGACCACGAGCAGAGTTGGGTAATTCACAATGCCTCTGTGGGCGTTTGGATGTTTTTGACCGTGGTATGGAGACCTGGAATCAGTACGCAGAGTAAACGTGATACTTCTTTAGAGCCAATAATATCACAGAAAACGAGCACCAGACCGTAATTCTGCTGGTGGCCTGCGGAACGCACGCGTTTGGAGTGACCCGGGGCTTCACATTTCCGGTGATGCCGAACATGATGTCATTTGACCAGCTCGTTGTGTTGGTGGGACAGCATTACAACCCAACCCCGGCTATCATTGTTTAGTGATTCAGGTTCAATACTGTGGAGAGGTCCATCGGGGGTCCATTGCAGAATTGATTTCAAGACTTCGGAAAATTGTTGAAACTGTGAGCATATGGTAATGTTTTAGCAGATATGCTCTGCGACCGTCTGCAGGGTAAACGACAATGACACTCAGAAGAAACGCCTGGCCAGGGCGGCATGGTGGTGCAGTGGTTAGCACTGCTGCCTCATGGCACCAAGGACCCGGGTTCGGACCCGACTCCGAATCACTGTCCATGTGGAGTTTGCACATTCTCGCTGTGTCTGCGTGGGTCTCACCCCCACAACCCAAAGTTGTGCAGGGTAGGTGGATTGGCCACGCTAAATTCCCCCCTAATTGGGAAAAAAAGAATTGGATACTCTAAATTTCTAGCTAAAAAAAATTACCTGGGGTTAGAAGAATCCCAACAGTGCAGAAGGAGGCCATTCGGCCCATTAAGTCTGCACCAACCCTTCCATAAAACACTCTGGAATTGGGGGCGGCACGATGGTGCAGTGGTTAGCATTGCTGCCTCACAGCACCAAGGACCCGGGTTCGATCTCGATCCTGGGTCACTGTCCGTGTGGAGTTTGCACATTCTCCCCATGTCTGCGCGGGTCTCAACCCCACAAATCCAAAATATGTGCCGGGTAGTTGGATTGGCCATTCTCAGTTGCCCTTTAATTGGCAAAAACGAATTGGGCGCAATAAATTTATTTTAAAAAAAGGACACTCTGGGAATGAGAGTCAAAACCTTAAAGGAAATAACTTGATGGGACAATATTTGGTAGTGGGGCTCTAAAGTGGAATACACCCTTGCATATTAGTCATGCTGCATTTTGTTATTATTGCAGTTCTCGTTATCATATAGCAAGCTTTTGCAATGATATGTTAAAAGATGGAAAAAGGCAAAAGAAGTTTGATTAAATGTGGCATTGGTAATGAGACATAGGAATTGTTTTTTAAATATGTAATTGTAAGGAAAGTGTGTATCTCAGACTCACTCTGGGAAATAGGGTTGTTCAAACTAATGATCCCATGCGTTTACACTTATGGGAACACAGAGGGGAACGTAGTCAGGCTGACAAGGCATATAGGCCAGGAGCAGGAACTGTCAAATGAGGCCCTGACTGGAATCAATACTGATTGTCTGCAAGTCAACTCAAACTCATTATCACTGTATGGACTTTGTAATTACCCACTTACGTTGGCACAAATGTTATGAATATGTAACAAACTTCCAGACACAGGTGATCAACTCTGCAGCAGGACGAAGGACAGACAAAAGAAGCCATCTGACTCCATATTGAGCTGTTGGCTGGTCAGCAGAGGGTGTTTCAGAGGAAATGGGTCTTGATTGAATCACTCTGGATAAACAGGAGGATCCTGCTTTTCCCATTAACACGTTGAGTCTGGATGGGACAATGGCCAGTTGTGGGTGTATACATATGACTCAATGCTAGCAGACCAGTATAAAGAAAGGAACATTAGAAGAGGACATTCAGCGATAACCTGTGAGTCCCCAGGCACAACCCCGGGCAAGAAGAAAGGACCCCACATTTTGTGTTGTTCTCTGCCTTGCTCTTTCTGGATGGCTTCGATGTGTAGTGTTGATCAGAGAACAACGAGTCTTGTAACCAACAAAACTTTTATTAAACATTACTAACTGAATTTGACACTTACCTCTAAGAAACAAGCTGTTGATTGATCACACAAAAACTATACTCACTATACTCATCTACATCTAACTCACCAACAGATTAAACTATTCTCTTGCTCTCTCACTATCTTCAGTCTTCCCAGCCAGCCCCTGATCCTACCACCTACTCCAACCTTCTGTCCCACAAGGCTCAGTGTCATCCCTTATATACTTCTAGGATTAGCTCCCTCTAGGGGCTGTCTGTTTACATTTCATTAACCCTTACATTATCCTCATGTATGATAATTTCGCAGGTTTCGAAGCCCAGAGAAGATATCCACATTGAGTGATTGAAGCCTCGCCAGCTTCCTTCTCTAAGTGCGGGTAAAACCTCAAGCTCAGCAGTGAGTCTGAGGCATACTCTGTTGAGTGAGAGAATTTTGAATAAAATTGTGTTAAACCGTGAAGCTGTTTTGCCTTTGTCCTTTGTTCATCTCGCAAATAAGGGCACCTGGGTAAAACTTTAATTAATATACTGGTCTAATTATCTGAGGTTTTCTCTCGGCGGTGTGTGTCATTCCCTGGCAGCAGGATTCTATCCCCCCACCGTTTGTCAGTGGGGTTTCCCATTAAAGCTACACCACACCACCGGAAAACCTATGGGTGAGTGGGTGGGGTGCGTTGCCGGCGGGAAAAGTGAATCACAATGGCTGGAGTATTCCGGCCAGTATCTCATATTTGTATAAGCTTTGAATTTAGATGCAGAAAGTTCAACCCACTACAATTCAAATGATCATCTCAAGCAACGAAAGCCAAACATTTCTCCACACAAGCACAGAATATTTAATTAACATTATTCAGAAATAGCACTGAAATTAATTTAATCATGAAATTAATATCTTCATTATTGAAGTCTTTTCTTAGATTTTCATAACCCTGTAATGTTTCCAGACATCAAATTAATGGAGCTCAAAGATCAAAACATTATAAAAACAAATTACTGCGATTGCTGGAATCTGAAACCAAAGAGAAAATGCTGGAAAATCTCAGCAGGTCTGGCAGCATCTGTAGGGAGAGAAAAGAGCTCACTTTTCGAGTCCAGATGACCCTTTGTCAAAGCTAAAGACAGAGGAAGTGGGAAATATTTATACTGTGGAGTGAGAATGAAAGTTGAGTCATAGCCACAGAAACCCTGGGAAACCGGATGCTAATAGCTGCAGAAACCAAGGGGAAAGAGTACTAATGGCAGTCCCCAGGGTGGGCAGAAGGTGTGAAAGGTCAAACAGCAGAGAAACTAACATCAGAGGGTAAACTATGACAGATGTAGATGTGGGGGAGGGGGAAGCAAAGGGGAGAAAGGGTAAGAAAAGGTGGATAAGATGGGGGGGGGGAGGTAAATATATATAAAGAAAGACAAGAGACAAAGAAATGGTAAAAGACAGTTCAAATGAAATGGGTGAAAACAAAGGGGTCGAGGTAGGGTAGAACTAATCATCGGAAGTTGTTGAATTCGATGTTGAGACCGGAAGACTGTAGCGTGCCTAACCGGAAGATGAGAACTTGTTCCTCCAGTTTGCGTTGAACAAACATTATAAGGTAGTTGGGATAAGGGCAGAAATCGGCCCAATTTACCACACTACTGGGTTGAACTCATTGGGTGGTATTCAATGGGATCAATGGAGATCTTGCTCACAGGCTGGAGAGTCAGAGTCATGCATCGTAACTTTGAAGGAGGGCCTGGTGTATTCAGTGCCATTCAGGCACTTACCTGGACAGTGGGAGGCCTTTCCTGGGATCAAAGGCCCAAGGGATGGGCAATCCCACCTAGTGGGAGTTTCTGACCAATCAGAGGCTGGAAGCACTATTAAACAGCAATGCCAGCAGGGTGGCAGTGTCTGCTCCCAATACACCCAAGGCCCAGGAGACCAGGCCACAGGTGAATGATGGTGAGAGGGTGTCACAGGTGGGTGCAGGATAGGGAGTCAGCAACCAAGTCCCTCGATCAGGCTCTGAGCGTAATTGAATGAAGGATCCCCTCCCCCAGTATCCTGCAAAAAATACTGCTCATGTTTGCTTGTCCCTGCACGGCAAAGCGGCCCACCAGTCATTTGCCGGGATTCTCTGTTGCCAATCTGTCTCAATTGCCCTGTTACTGCAGGAGAGGAATTTAACGCGCCATTCGTTGTCGGCGGGATTCTCTATTCCCACCGCTTGTCAGTGGTATTTCGCATTGAAGCCACCCCACGTCGCCGGGAAACCTATGGGTGGGGGTGCACTACGATGGGACCAGAGAATCCTGCCACCAGCGATCAGCAAGAGAATTGAGCTAGTAGCAGTGGTGACGAGATGAGCCCCTCATAGGGAAAGGCATTAAATTTAACCCATTGACTTTCATGTAACATCATTGTGAGCACCATGTGTAATATATTTTGGGAGAACCAATTCAATTCCAGTTTGGAATTTAGGTTTGCTTAGTGCAATCTCTTTGGCACAAGGACCAAACCATGACCCTTGTCTGGTTGTCTGGCATATCAGCGTGATCTCAAGACAAGCAAAGCAAATTCAACCTGACACCTACAACATCTAATATTTTTACATTCTGTTTTGGTTGTGTTCAAGCAGTGAAATAAGGCATGCCCAAATAGAAGGACAGTTTTTCACTGCAGTTTCTGGAAGTTAATGACTGGGCAGCTGACTAATGTATCCAATTCTACGTTGGTGCAACCTTAATTGTTACATTGGTCAGAACCTGGCCCAGGTCCCTTCCATGCTGTCAGGCATTGATCATAGATTTTACAGTGCAGAAGGAGGCCATTCGGTCCATCGAGTCTGCACCGGCTCTTGGAAAGAGCACCTTACCTAAGGCCCACACCTCCACCCTACCCCCATAACCCAGCAACCCCACCCAACACCAAGGACAATTTTGGACACTAAGGGCAATTTAACATGGCCAATCCACCTAACCTGCACATGTTTGGACTGTGGGAGGAAACCGGAGCACCCGGAGGAAACCCACTCAGACACGGGGAGGGTGTGCCAGCAGAACTCGGAAACACTCCCTTTCTCAGCGGCACAGATGATGCAGTGAACAGTCCGGTTATTCATGTCTGGTTATTCAAGTCTGCGTTCAAAAAATGTTCCACATCGTGGACACTGTAAGTAAGAAGTCAAGCATTTAGTGAGCTCAATAACTTACACATCAATAACCTGAATCACAATAGGCAATTCTGGCAAGTTAGCCTTGTAACACCAGTCATAAAATTATTTAATTCTGAAGTAGATTGATACTAATTAACACTAGTCTAAGCCATGAGCTCGCAACAGCAGTGATGTCAAGTAGGATAGATAGCCAACAATTTTAAAGTATTCACGCACAGCAAACCAGGAAGTTAAAAGTACTTCTTTTTCTTGTTTTATAAATTTAGAGTATCCAATTCTTTCTTTTCCATTTAAAGGCAATTTAGCATGGTCAATTCACCTACCCTGCACATCTTTTTTGGGTTGTGGCGTGAGACCCACAAAAGTACTTCTCTTTGACTTCAAACTTTGTCTCATAAAAAGTTAAAGATTGTGATTAAATTAATATAGAACGAATATCAATATTTTTTTTAACTCTTAAGAAATTGAAAACAAGTTCTTTTTAAATATGTGCTTTTATAATGGAGAAATTGAACATTCCACAAATATAAAATTAACTTTTCAAGGCTGGTCAGGATGTTTATTCCTCGGGAGTAATTAAGTACACCTTTCAAAATCCAGTTCCACTTGTTCAACAGGATGTGGGATTTTTCAATGCTTTTTAAATTAAGAATAAAATTTTATGTGAGTTTTTATCTAGTACATTGCTTTCCATTTATTGCTGTCTGGAGTGCCTCAATAGTGCACCATCTGGAAAAGAATAAAATCACAGAGTAAATTTTGGATTGGCAGAAAGGACCATATCACTCAGTTACAACTTTGTTCACTGTTTTCCCAACTCTATCACTCATTGCCCAGTTATTTCGTTCAATAGCCAACTCACTCACTCAATGAGCAGCTCCCTCACTTCATAACTGAACTCACTGTTCAACTCCATAAGTCAGTCCCAAACTCTGAAGGCCAACAAGCCCCTGTAGCCTGTTGGCAGCTACTCCAGATCTCATCCTATCTCAATTTGCATTCGACCACAGTGAGAATGGCGGGCCCATGCCACATGGGATGATCCTGGTGGGCTCCCTGGGTGTTGGGGGTGTACCCTGAAGGTTGGCGTCATGGTCCTGCTAATCATGGCCGCAGATGGTAACATTGTTCAAGTACGGGTAAGTAGCCCGCAAACCATACTGGTCCACCATTCGGTCCATCGTTCTCTGAAAGACCGAGACCCCGTTAGTGACGCCGAAGGGGACCCTGAGGAAGTGGAAGAGTCGGCCGGCTGCTTTGAAGGCACTGTAGTGGCGCTCTTCCGGGTGGATCGGGAGTTGGTGGTACGCCTACTTCAGATCGCCGTTGAGAACACACGGTACTGTGCGATCTGGTTGACCATCTTCGCTATGCGGGGGAGGGGGTACGCATCCAGTTGCGTGAACCGGTTAATGGTCTGGCTGTAGTCCACAACCATCCGGTTCTTGCGCTCTCCAGGGGCTGTTGCTGGCCTCGATGATCCCTTCACTCAACAGTCGCTGGACCTCCGACTTGAGAAAAGTCATGTCAAGGGAAGTGTACTGCCTGCTCCTGGTGGTGATGGGCTTCCAGTCGGGAGTGAGGTTTGGAAAGAGTGAAGGGGGGAGACCTTGAGGGTCGCGAGGCTGCATACCGTGAGGGGGGGCAAGGGTCCGCTGAACTGTAGGGTCAGGCTTTGGTGACTACATTGGAAGTCTAATCCGAGCAGTAGGGGGGGGCGTACAGCTTAAAACGAGCATACACTGCGCCCTGCATCGCGAGATTGCCGATACTGTACCCCCGGATCTGGACTGAATGGGAACCGGAGGCAAGGGAGATTGTTTGTGATGCGGGGTCGGTATGGAGGGAGCAGCGCCTTACCGTGTTGGGGTGGATGAAGTGCTCCGTGCTCCCGAAGTCGAAAAGACAGTGGGTCTTGTGCCCGTTGAACTGGACGACCATCATTGAGTTTTTCAGGTGCTTTGGCTGCGACTGGTCGAGGGTGACTGCGCCTAGCTGCGGGTAGCCTGTGTGGTCGGCGGTATCACAAGATGGTGGCCCCCATGAGTCGCACGTGTTGGGCTGGGGCGAAGATGGCGACCAAGATGGCCGCCCCCATCGGTCGCATGTGTTGGTCGGTGCCGGAGCCGGCAGCCAAGATGGCGGCCCCCACGAGTCGCACGTGTCGGCCGGTGTTGGACCCGGCTGCCAAGGTGGCGGCCCCCACGAGCCGCACGAGGCTGCCGACGCGTCTGGGAAGGATGCCTGTCTGTTTTGGGGGCAGGAGGGGGGAGGGGGTGGGGGGCAGGAGAGAGGGAGGGGAGGGGGCAGGAGGGGGAGGGGGTGGGGGCAGGAGATGGGGAGGGGGTGGGGGAGGCAGGAGGGGGATGGGGTGGGGGCAGGAAGGGCGGAGGGTGTGGGGGGAAGGGGGGAGGAGTTGAGGGCAGGAGAGGGGGTTGTGGGGGGCAGGAGGGGGGAGGGGGTGAGGGGGTGCAGGAGGATGTGCGCTGGCTCGGATGCTGGGGGTTTCACTTTCTTATTCACTTTTGTCTCCGATGTGCAGTTGGTATTTTCATTGTATCATTGTCTGTCTTGTGTTTTCTCTGTTTGCTCTTTGTCTTTTTGAACAATGGAACTATTGTTGGGCTGAACTGTGCCCCCCCTTTGGAGGGATGGGATGTTCTCTCTCTTCCATTGTGCTCCGTGTCGGAAAGGTCTTTTCCGGTGGACTGTGCTGCTCGTTCTCCCACACACACACACTCTTACCCGCATGCAGGCGTTCACTCACACATTCTCTCTCACACACACACACACACACTCTCACTGGTGTACACACACTGACTTTCATACACAGGCATTAGTCGCCTTTCCACTGATGCGGGTCTGCTGCTGGGGCCGGGGGGTGGTGAGCGTGCGCTTGCTCGGATGCTGGAGGTTCCATTTTCTCACTGTTCTGTATTTTGCTGTGTCTTTTTGTATGATGGAACTGTTATTAAACTAAAATATACCCGAGTGGATTTCCTTGCATAGACTTGCCATGTCGCATGCGAGTGATACTGCCCAGCATCCCAATCAGGCTGTGAGGCCTGGACACTTCGTCTGAATTCCAGCGACATCAACACCACAGAGGCAGCAGCCAACAATCAAACACCCAAGAACTAGGCCTCAGCACTGGGGACATCCCCGCGACCAGAGGGTGTATGTGTGAACCAGGGAGGGAACCAGCGCCTGGGCCAGGTAACATTTCCAGTGGGTGTGTGGGGTACAGTGCCCAGGGTCCCTTGCTGAAGTCAGGGGTGCGTGTGCAAGGTGTGTTGGATGGCACCCTGAGGGGTGGCAGGGGTGTGAGGGTGGGGAAGGCCTGGGGGACCTCTCGGTACCGGGGTAGAAGCCATAGCTGATTGTCAGTCTCTCATCCTCTCCAATTCCTGACAGATATCACATGATGGAGGATATCGTTGACTCTGCATAAACTGACCTTTCGGTGACTTTGGCAGGCCAGGCGCTGGAGAAGGCAGCATTGACAGAGGCTCAAGGTGCTGACCATGTGCAGGGCACTGCCCCACACCCTGAGGACCCGCATGCTGATCAGGCCAGGGAGGGACCCAGACGGGGAGGTTGGTGACGGCCCAAGATGGACAGGCATTGCTCGTCTTTTGAACCAATGGCAGACAGCATGTGTCGCAGGACGCCTCCACGGTGCGCCACCTGTGCCATGTCCTTGTAGGCTTGGCACCACATGGAGGAGGAGGATACCCACTCCCGGTAGCCGTCAAGATCACCCCAGCCCTCGAGGGCTCGAACTGGGACTTGTGTGGTATTTACCAACCAACAGCCCACAAGAGCATCTGTGAAGTCATTGATGCCCCATATACCCGGGCAACTGACTCCATCGAGTTTGACCTGGATCAGGCACATCATGATGCCCCAGCAGCAGCATTCTCTGTCATCGTTGGGATGCCTCAGGTCAAGGGAGTAATAGATGACACGCATGTCGCCTTGTGCGCACCGGGCTGTCCGGGAGCACCCTTCATCAACAGGAAGGACTTCCACTCCCTAAGTGTCCAACTTGTATGCAATCACCACCTGAAGATCATGCACGTGTGTGCACATTTCCCTGGGAGTGTGCACGACAGCTACAGCCTGGTGCAGTCGCAGATACTCGGTGTCTTCAAGGAACACCCCAGGATGACCAGCTGTTCTTGGGGAACACGGGGTACTCGCTTAGGTCCTAGATCAGATGCCAGTACGGAGCCCGGAGACCGATGCGGACACCCGCTAAACTGAGGCCCATGTGGCCACCCGGGCTGTCATTGAGCGGCGCCTCGACCACTCTGGTGATGCACTGCAGTACACCCCCCGGAGGGTCACCCACTTTGTGGTGGTCTGTTGTGCCCTCCACAAACTGGCACAGAAGCTGGGCGATATGCTGGACTGGGCTAGTTCTCTAGAATGTGTTAAAAAACCATCTGGAGAGCAGCACAGTGGCGCAGTGGATTAGCCCTGCTGTCTCACGACGCCGAGGTCCCAGGTTCGATTCCAACTCTGGGTCACTGTCCGTGTGGAGTTTGCACATTCTCCCCGTGTTTGCGTGGGTTTCGCCCCCACAACCCAAAGATGTGCAGGCTAGGTGGATTGGCCACGCTAAATTGCCCCTTAATTGGAAAAAAAAATGAATTGGGTATTCTAATTTTTTTTTTGAAATAAGAAAAAAAACATCTGGAGATCTTCGAATCTGCATAGATCCAAATTATCTGAACAGAAATATTCGTAGGGAACATTATCCTATCCCTATGCGTGAAGAGATCACATGCGAAATGGCGAATGCTCGCATTTTCTTTTTAAAAATAAATTTAGTGTACCCAATTAATTTTTTTCCAATTACGGGCAATTTAGTGTGGCTAATCCCTCTAACCTGCACATCTTTGGGCTGTGGGGACAAAACCTGCGCAAACACGGGGATAATGTGCAAATTCCACACGGACAGTGACCCAGAGCCGGGATAGAACCTGGGGCCTCGATACCATGAGGCAGCAAGGCTAACCCACTGCGCCACCGTGCTGAATATCCGACGCTTCGCAACGATTCTGACAGATGCAACTTGATGATTCAAGAAGATTGCTGTGCACATTCAATACGCCATTTGGACACTTCTGCTTTAACCGCATGCCTTTTGGGATCATCTCCGCTTCAGCGATTTTCCATAGGATAATGGAGTAGATGACTGAGGGTATCGATGGTGTAAGAGCTTAGGCCGATGACATAATTATATGGTCCACAACAAAAGAAGGCACATTTTCGTTTGAAAAAAGTCTTTCAAAGAATCCATCAGTACGGATTGAAGCTAAACTACTCAAAGTGCACATTTGCACAAACATCTTTAAATTTCTTGGGAGATACAATATCATTTCAAGGTATCAGACCAGATAATGTGAAAATTTCTGCAATCCAGAACGTGAAAAAGCCACATGATAAAAAGGCTGTGTTAAGGTTTCTGGACTTTGTAAACTTCTCAGGAAAGTTTATCTCAAACATGTCAATGAGGAAGTCAGCTCTACGCAATTTGATAAAGAAGACCACTGATTTTGAATGGACACAACATCACCAAGATGAATAGATGGATCTCAAACATCAACTGATGACAGCACCAATTCTTACCTTTTTTGACCCAACTAGAACTACCAAAATCTCCACCGACGCCAGTCAAGACGGGATAGGCGCAATTCTTCTACAACAAAACGTTCAATCGGATTGGGTTCCAGTTGCATATGCTTCCAGGGTTATGACTGCAACAGAGTGCAGATATGCACAGATAGAAAAGGAATGTCTTGGATAACTTACGGGAATACTGAAATTCCACGACTATGTATATGGGCTTCCTACATTTATAGTGGAAATGGATCACAGACCTTTAGTTTACATGATAGATAAGAATTTGAATGACACATCTCCTTGCCGACAATGCATAATAATGAAGGTATGGAGGTATGATTTCACCTTAGTATACACTCCAGGAAAAGAGTCGTCATTGCTGATACGTTATCAAGATCAATTGACACTGAAAGTTCATCACCAGAGTACATTAGCAACATCGAAGCTCAAACGCACTTATGCACGGAGAATCTTCCAGCATCTGATGAGAAGCTACAACAGATTTGTCAAAAAACGAAGAAAGATGCAACTTTGCTAAGAGTGAGGCACCATCTCCAGCATGGTTGGCCAAAGGGACGATCTCCATAATATCAGAACATTCAGACTGAGTTAACAGTAGTCGATGGATGATTGTTACGCAATGACCAAATTGTAATTCCACTGAGTCTACGATCAGAGATGCTACACAAGTTTCATGAGGGACATCTTGGAATCGAGAAATGTAAGAGGAGAGCACGACAGGCAGTTTACTGGCCTGGCATCATCAAAGAAATAACTGACATAATCATGACATGTGACATTTGTCAGAAACATCAACCGGCACAGTGTAAAGAGACACTTCAGCAACATGAGTTAACAACGTCACCGTGGACAAAAGTAGGCATCGATTTGTTTCATGCTATGGGTCGTGACTATGTCCTCATCATGGACTACTACTCAAATTTTACTGAGGGTCTGAAACTTCCAGATCTTACGTCTTCATCTGTAATAAAGGCTTGTAAGCAAACATTTTCGAGAGATGGGATTCCATCACGGTAATGTCCGATAATGGTCCCTGCTTCGCGAGTTGGGAATGGACAGAGTTTTCCAAAAACTACAACTTTCGCCATGTGACATTTAGTCCACACTACCCACAATCTAATGGGAAAGTTGAGAAAGGTGTGTCCATCGTCAAGCAACTCATTAGCAAGGCAAATGATTCACAATCCAACATTCACTTGGCCTTGTTATCGTACCGAGCAACTCCATTAAGATCAGGACTATCACCAGCTCATGTGATTTTGAACAGACGTCAGAGCAACGTTGTCTGCAAATCAACTCAAGGATCCTGGTCATTTGTATATTCTCAATAAAATCAAAGAGCAACAAGCTAAACAAAGGGAATACTATGATCAGCATGCAATTCAGCTTAAACCACTGATGAAAGATGACACCGTCAGACTGAAAAATCCAGAAGGAGGATGGTCTGCTCCAGCCACAGCATTCAGGCAAGTAGCACCGCGGTCCTACATCGTAAAGTCTGCAGAGGGAGTGCTTTTTAGACGTAATGGGCGAGACCTACAGAAGATCCAACTTCAGACACCAGTTTTTCCTACGTTGAATCTGCATGAATCACTTATTAGTCAGAACTTAATTCACAACAAGATGACAGACGACGCGCACAAAGACACCAAAACATCCACAACACCACTTCAGTTCAGAAGATCCAATAGAAGAAGGAGGAAAACCAACTGACTAAATGTATAAAGATTGGACTCTTTAATAAAATATTAATTGGCTTTGTATAATTATCAATATCGTTACAACTTGTACAGATATTCACATCATCGTTTCTTATTGTACAATTTTCTTTAAACAGGTCAGAAAATATGTAAAAGCAAAAGGGGAGATGCAGTGATCTGCATATCTGTATGTATACAAGGGGTTAATGTATAGACATAACAGCTAAGTGATCACTAGATGCAGCATTAGAAAGTGGTATAAAAGACAGACTCCAGCTGAGTTCCCGCCTCTTCGTGTGCATAGTGACTAGTGACCAGAGGTAGAGAAAGATTTCTCAGAGTGCAGGTGTAGTTAATCATAGTTTATTCTTATTCAATCTTGTTTATTTAATATCTACTATAAGTATTGGAGAGAGAACAAACTCACAGTTTATTTGTTTAAGTTACTCAATAAATGATTTGCTTTAATTGGAAGACTACGAGTGTTAATCAACATCGAGTTTAAGAGTGTTGCTATATTTATTTGGTTATAAATATGGCAGTTAATATGGTCGCCTTTCTTAATCCTAATTATGTGTACTTTCAGAGTCGCCAGGTATCTCTCGATACCGCCACAAGGTTCAACCCGAATACCGATCAAAGAGCCAATACACCAATTAGTTAGTTCAAAGTCAATACTATTTATTTACACACACAGTAATATCTACCCATGCACACAGCACTACAAACTAAACTATCTCTAACGCTAACGCCTATACTTAACTTCGGGTGCCCACTTAGTCAGAGGAACAATGGCCGTTGTTCGGATCTGAGGTTGTTGAGTTCGAAGAGGTAACAGGAGAACAGCTGAGGTCGTCCGTCTGGTAGCGAGCGTTGACCTTGAACTTACTTGCTTCTGGTGGTGCTGGTGGATGAGTCTCTCCGCTTGAGAGCCAATTCCAAGAGAGCAAATCTCTCGTGGGGGTTCCTTCTTATACTTGGAGGGGCTTTGTGCGCTTTTAGGCGGGCCTTAAACTTGGTCCTAATTAATTGGGCAGCTTCTCGATCATTGTTATCAATCTTAACTAATAAAAGGGGTGGGTGCCCTGATGGCTAGGTGTGTCTTAGGTGGCCGTTGGCCTTGCTTTGTTTGTGTCTTTCGGTTGGGGTACTGGCGCCGTGATGTCTGCGACAGTATCAACTACCTGAGTGTTAGTCCTTTGTTCCTCGGAGATGGCGCATCTTTAGCATGCCAATGCACTACTCAATGACACTTGGTCACTGAATGGGCATCATTTTAGCGGTTCTCCACGTCGGTCTTGGGTCTCCGGACAGACGTCATTAGCCACGACTGCAGCGGATGACCCCTGTCACCCTCGGATAACCCATGTCACCCAAGAGCCAACCCCTCACCCGAGAGAGCGCGTCGAAGGTGTCGGGCACCATCGAGTACACCAGTAGAAATGCTTCTTGGATAGCATGTGCAGATGTGCATGATGTGCAGCCGGTGGTCACACACCAACTGCACATTCAAGGTTAGTGAATAAGTTATCAGTGGTCAAAGGTCAGAAAACATAGACTCCTAGACCGAAAGAGACACATACTTTAATAAAGGCGACAAGCTGAATTAGAAGATAGCTATTTAACAAACACGTATTTACAAGAGAACTGGTTAAACCTCACCGAGTCCTATCTCTCTGTCAGCTGGTTGCACACTGGCTGACATTTTACACAATGGTCTCATCAAGGGTTAGTGTTATGACCCACCCCCTGGGGAGTAAGATAGTGTGCACCACCTGATTCCCATTAACTCATAATGAGTACGAACTCCCCCGATAATTGGGGGAAGAACTTCCCTCGTAACAGGGAAGGTTCCACAGTATAAGAACCCCGGCCTGGGTGCAGGTCATGGAGGGTGACCCTTCAGGGCGTTGGAGTTTCATCGTGTATCTTAATAAATCTCTTTCTTTGTATCCTATCATAGGTCCTGTGAGTGTTTCTCGCCCGTCGGATTCTACAGGTAGCAACCCCTTCTCGGCAGGCGAGCTCATATTCATCGAGTAACATGGGGAAAACAATCATCTCCGCCCCGTGTGTCCCATGCAGCTTATCACACTTACATTTGATGAAAATCTAAACTTGAAGTTGGACATGGTAATTATCTGCTAACTTCATTTCTGTTATTGCTCCAACTTGATAAAATGTCTTCCAATCTTTTAAAATGGCTGCCAAAATTCTCAATGAAAATACACTCCTGAATTCTCTCGGCATTCTTGGTTGTAATTTCTACAACGTGCCATTGGACGGCTGGCAGTCCTACATTTAGTCACGGTGGGTGGGTGGAGGGCAGCAATCCAGGATTATCCTGGAGTCTCTTGGAATGAAGACATATCTCCTGGACATTGCTGCATCAACAGCCTGGAGAAAAATCAAAGGGCATTGAAAAAAATGATTTCTCCTGACTTCTTGCCCACTTTTGTTTATTAGTTATAACACTTGTTCCTTTATTTTCCAGGTACAGTGGATCATTGTTTAATACAGTCGATACTCTCACTGAATGGGTAATTGTGGCTTCCACAATTCAAAATCCTTCATTGGAATTTTATTATCATTCCTTTAAAATGCTAATTGATTTGAAACTAAATACAAATCAAACTTCTAATTTCCGCAGTATGCGCTGAGTTTCAGTGTTTAGTTTGTCATTTTGAATTCGAGCTTTTCTTAATCCCACCCTCTAAAAAGCAGCAAGAGCAACATATCTGCACAGTTTGATCCAACTTCTCAATAGATATCTGGGATTGTGGACTACAATGCATCATGATTCCACTCGCAAAGTGAAACTTGGAAATGAAATAAAAATGTTTAAATCTTGCGTGTACAAGACAAAACACAGATGTGTTTAATTGGTTCACTAATCTATCTGTATATCAGTAAAATAATTCCATTTGCCCTAAAGCAATTCAGCTCATAGTCAGATAAAGTCAGGCCACTTTAGAAAGCACATTGGCAAGTCATGCTGCAGCTGTATAGAACCTTAGTTAGGCCACACTTGGAGTATCGTGTTCAATTCTGATTGACACACTACCAGAAGGATGTGGAGGCTTTGGAGAAGGTGCAGAAGAGATTTACCAGAATGTTGCCTGGTATGGAGGGCATTAGCTATGAGGAGCGGTTGAATAAACTCGTTTTGTTCTCACTGGAACGACAGAGGTTGAGGGGCGACCTGATAGAGGTCTACAAAATTATGAGGGGCATAGACAGAGTGGATAGTCAGAGGCTTTTCTCCAGGGTAGAGGGGTCAATTACTAGGGGGCATAGGTTTAAGGTGCGAGGGGCAAAGTTTAGAGCAGATGTACGAGGCAAGGTTTTTACACAGAGGGTAGTGGGTGCCTGGAACTCGCTGCTGGAGGAGGTGGTGGAAGCAGGGACGATAGTGACATTTAAGGGGCATCTTGACAAATACATGAATAGGATGGGAACAGAGGGATACGGACCCAGGAAGTGCAGAAGATTTTAGTTTAGACGGGCAGCATGGTCGGCACAGGCTTGGAGGGCTGAAAGGCCTGTTCCTGTGCTGTACTTTTCTTTGTTCTTAACAATGTACACCCAAAGAAAAATCTTCCAAGAGCCCTATAAAAAAAATCATGTATCATGCTAATCCATGGCTAGCGTTTTTGTAGTAGGCAAAGGCAGTAATTTCTGCTGTTGGTTTAAAACACATGTAACAGAACATCCAGATTTGCATTTCCTTCCTTTTCACAAACGTCAGGGTACGACCGTCTGGATCATAACGCTTTTCCGTTTGCTGCTGTTCTGTTGACATCTTGCAAACTGTAAAATATCACAATCTTTGTGCTAAAACGCGAAACATAAAATTAACTGGAAAGTCCCTTCAGCAGCATATTCCCGGAAATATACCAATCTCCACTATCAGTTTTGCACATTGCGGCTGCAGGCACAGTTAGTAGGTGATAAAGTCAATCTAACATATAAGTCACACCCTGTCACACCATAAATATAATAATTCATTGTACTAAATAGCAGTGAACTAGCAATAGGAAATTATTTCAGCATGACGACTGTTACACAAGCTCAGTGACAACTTTTGATTGTTTTAAAGTATTAGATCTTGGGATATGTGGCAAACCGCATTAATTCCCCATCACTGGTTAGGCTGAAGTTGGGGATGATGGGCCTTTTCAATCTGCAGTTCTCAATAGGTTGGTACTCCCAAAATAGCCTTAATTTCCATGATACTGGCTCAATGACGTTAAATAAATGGTCATACTCCTCCACATCAATATTATGTGTGACTTGGAGGGAAATATAGAAGTGATGGTGGCTCAGCGATTTAGGACTTGTGTCTTCCTGAATGGCAGAGGTCACTCAGGAGGGTGATGCTTTCATTGTGTGAGAAATGAACATTCTGCGTTGTTTTAGTGTTGTTTTTACATGTATATACTCTGGTTCACAGTTAAGATGTCAACAATGAAGCATGATGGGAAAATTAACATGTCAAGTTCTGAGTAAGCTACAGTGAGCGAATTATTATAACGATGTACCAGAATGACCTTCGGGAAAGAACGGAATGAACAATAACAGAGATTGCTAAGCAAGGGGGAGATAGCAGGTGCAAGCAAAGGGCCTCATTCTTATCTTTAACTGCCGGTCCAAGGATGTACCAGGAGCGGACAGAAATCACTATGCAAGGGAGAGACCAAATAAGGGATCACTGATAAGGGAACTGCCCTTTCTATAGTTTGTGGGATGTGTTTCTCAGGGATGGTTTCCCACGGATTGTATTTTCATGGATTGTATATAACAAAGTGATACTGTGTGAATTCTTTGTGTCTCTGCTGTTGCTTACTGGAGGCACCCGCTCTTGCAAGATCGATTTGAAATAAATACTTCTTCAGAATTTGACTAAGTGTAAATCTTTTATTAAGTGAACAGTGTTTCTCACAATTGTAACCACAGTGAATGGCTGCACTGCATCCTGTAGGATGACCATGAATACTGCAACCATATTACACTGTTGATTTCAAGAATGGCTTTTGTTCAGGTGATATGGGTGAAAATTAAATACATCTTGTGAGGATTATGGTATTGAGCTTCTCGAGCATTGATGGAGACATACCCATCCAGTTGGGTTGTCTCTTGCTCTCCTGCCTGGATTCTTCCAAATGATGAAAAGGCTTAGAGGCACCAGGAGGTGAGTCTCTCATTATAGAGTACTCCATTTCTATGCTCCACTTGAAGCTACTGTTTTCATATGGCTGCTAAAGTTAAGCTTTTAGTCAATGATGACTTCCAAAATGTTAATGGTAGGAGATTCAGTGACCTTGCTGCTGTTGAAAGCCAAGGGAAATAATTGCTTTTTCACATGTTTAAGGTGGTCATCACCTCAGACTTACATGGCAAGAATGTTAACTTCCTTCTTATCCCTATATCTCTTGATTCATATCTCTTATCCCTCCTTAGGTAATGAGACCAATGTACACAGTACTCTAGGTGTGATCACACTAAAACCCTATGTAAGTACAACAATCCTTACTTGTACTTAAGACTACAACTCCCTTGCAATAAAGGTATAAATACTATTTGCCTTCTTCATTGCCTGCTTTATCTGCATTGTAATTTCTCATGTACACGAACTCTCAAATCCCTCGGAATACGAACACTGTTTTCCCACCTTGTATAAGGTATTCTCCTTCTGCAGTCTGGATAACTTCACACATCCCACATCAAATTCTATCTGCCCAAACATATTACCAGTTGACATGTCTTTGCACGCTCTTTACATCCACCTCTCAATATTCCCACCCACAGGGACACAAACACTACAGGGCCACTGTCATACCAAGCTAGTCAGGATTTTTATTTCATTTTGCAGCATGCCAATAAAGGTTCTAGATTGAGCAGTGAGGCTTCAAGTAGTCCAACAAAGACTCAGAAATAGAGAAATGTTAAGAGTCATGTGGAGGGGGAGGGGGGGGAGGGGCGAGTGGAGGAATTAGGGAGGGTAACTGGTACAGTAAGTTCATCGCCTAGTGATTTGAGGACTGTTATTACAGCATAACAAGCACATGTTGATATAAATTTATTTCATTTTAATTATTAATTTTGACATAATTGACATAAAATTGTTTCTTTTAAAAAATTGGACAATCAAAAACTAAGGAAAATGTGGAAAGTAATTTTGCACCACATGCAAGATTTAATATATAAGGTAGAGGATATATGTTCAACAATTAGCAAAAGCTATTGTTACTTTGTTTCAAAGTGTATTATCTTAATGAAATAATTAAAACTCTCTCCCATATTAGATAGATCAGCATCATTTTATGACAGTTGTTGCAAGCGACATTGTTCAAAGTAATGCTGTTGTAACTTGTTTACAAGAATGCAAACAAAATTCAAATAGCCTTTTCATAAAGACATGCGCTTAATAATGTTCTTGTTATGCAATATTTCTTTAAGTCAAGGAACAGCTGCATTGTTTTGTTTCTGTTTCATTTCTCGGTCGGAGCTGGGGATTTACAGGAATAGAGTTTGTTTATGAAAACAATGCCTTTAGAGTCTTTTTTCACAATTCCATTCTTCCTGCTTCTGATTACCTCCTGAACTTTGCTCGCTGGGAAAAACTAAATTACAGGGCACGAGCGGGAAATACATGAAGTTTCCCAACAGCTGATCCAGCGAGGTTGTCACAGGTATCTAACGTTAATCAGACCCCACAGACCTCACGCCGCAAATGACCGCCCCAACAGCTGATTCGCTGGGATCATGCACAGCAGCTCCCCGCTAATGAAGGGGAGCAGCAATTAAACCGGTCCCACAGAGCAAACCCAAGACAGCACGCAGCCATGCCGCCAAGGAGACCAGTACCACGATTCGGGGATGGCTCATTCAACCTGGCCAGGTTCATGGATGAGGTGGACAACCTGTTCCTCTGAGGGGTCAGGGGGTCAGCCACAGAGCAGCCAGTGAGGCCTTAGAGGCAGTGACAGGGGCCATCAGCTCAGGAGTGTGAGCAGGGAGACTGCCACACAGAGCCACAAGAAGCTCAACGACCTCCACCGGGGTGCACAGGTGAGTTGGCACCGACCCCCTAGCACGACCCCACCTGCTACCTCCGGGTGCCCCGTCAATGCCCCTTGCTTGCCCGCCACCCAACACCACACCACCCCACCCCCCAGCACTGCCCACCCATGCCCACCAGTAGTGCACCCGCTTGCCCCACGCCAACCCCAACCCCGCCCACCCGTGATGCTTGAATCATGCGACTTGCGATGCCCTCTCCCTGTCACCGCAGAAGAGGTTGGTCCACAACAGACATAGGAAGGCCCAGGTGGGCAGCTGGGCGCCGGACCCCAGGGTCCTCAACAGCTTTGAGGAACGGATCCTGGAGTTGGCGGGTGTGTCCGACGACAGATTCGTCACCAACGTCGAGATCACCAGCCCCCATCCAGATGACTGGTCAGACATGAGTTGTTTATGCCAGGATGATGATCCTTCCCTCCAACAGGCACACGTGTTCATTCTCCCGCAGGTTCACAACCCGGCAGTACTGGCCTATCCAGGGTGGGCACCCTCCTGGGAGGGCCCCCCCCACGGTTCCCAGGAAAACGCCTCGGAGGTTAGCTCCAAGTATGCAACCATCATCCCATCACGACAATCACACCCATCCTCCACCAGTGCAGAGACACACACCTCAGTGGACGAAAGTAGTGGACAGGCTTCTGGGGCACAATCTGAGCCTCTGGATTAGGCTATCCCAGAGCTGATGCAGTCGGTGGAGTGCGACCGTGAGATTCAGGGGGGACTGTCAGCGATACCCCGGCCACTCCAGAGCCGATTGGAGGAATCCCAAAGGCTAAGGGCGCAGGAAATAGCACTGGCAATGCGTGGCACTGAGGCCAATACTGCTCGGGTGGCGACTGCTGTGAATGGAAATGGAAATCGCTTCTTGTCACTAGTAGACTTCAAATGAAGTCACTGTGAAAAGCCCCTCGTCGCCACATTCTGGCACCTGTTCGGGGTGGTTCGTACAGTGAAGAGCCTGGAGCACGATATGAGCATGGTGGTGGTGTCCAAGGCATTGCCCAGTGACGGCCATGGCTGAGTATCTCGACAGCATGTCTCAGATGCTGGGGGACATGTTATTGACGTAGGTGCATCTTAGCGAGGGGCTGAGCTGCATATCCCAGTCTCAGGTGGGCATTGCCGAGGTGCTCCTGAGGACCATGTCCCAGACGCAGCTGGACATTGACGGGCACTGCAGAACGTAGCTGGTTACAGAGCAGCATCACTGAGGGCCGGTATGGTGGCACAGTGATTAGCACTGCTGCCTCACAGCGCCAGGAACCCGGGTTCTAATCCGGCCTTGGGCGACTGTCTGTGTGGAGTTTGTGCGTTCACCTCGTGTCTTCATGGAATTCTGGGAACTCCGGTTTCCTCCCAAAGATGTACAAGTGCCATGCTAAATTACCCCTTTGTGTCCAAAATGTTAGATAGGGTTACTGGGTTATGGGGATGGGGTGTGGGTGTGGGCTAAGATAAAGTGCTCTTTCAGAGGGTTGGTGCAGACTCGATGGGCCAAATAGCCTCCTTCTGCACTGAATTCTATGATTCCATGAGGGTATTGACACCATTGTGCGGACATTGAGGAGCAGCTAGGGCTGGCTGAGCCATGTGACGCAGGGGCAGCCAGGGGTCAATCGAGCTGCCTCTCCGTCATAAGGTGACCTCCAGGGCCCTAGGGCACTGATCGGGAGGAGGAAGCTCTGGAGGCCGAAACAGAGACCTCTACAGGGAGATGTCAGCAGTAAGCAGCTTTGGGGGCTAGGGGTCACTATTGTACTTGATGCACTATCAATTACGACGAGACGAGAGTAGGGTGTAATCGAGGCTTTATTACGCAGAGATGTGTAGCCTCCCGCAGCTGCTGCCGAAATGGCTGCAGCTCGGAGAGCCCACATATTTATACTCCGTCTACTGGGCGTGGTCAGCAGGCAGGGATCTACCCCCCGTACCTGTAGTATAGGGGCCTCACTGTAATACACCTCATATGCGATATAGACAATACAACAGTGGTGACGACCACAGTACTTGTAAACCATTAAACAGACGTTATACACGAGACATGTGGAGCATCTGTCACATTATTCTGCATTGCGGCTGGTCTGCGTGCCCCCCCCCCCCCCCGCCCCCCCCCCACACACACACACAATTTGCCCTCTGCCATGCCCTGGTCCAGGCCCCCTGCTATGGGGTGTGCCCACCGCCCACCCCTAAGGTATAGCACATGCAGGTGATGGGAGTGAGCATGCACTCAGCAGACAGACGTCAGACTATGGCATAGATTGAGGAGCACCAGAGCTCAGCTCACAGCGGGTTATCATTAGTCTCCTGCCTTGTATATTGACCCACTGACAGTGCCGCAGACCCTGGGAGGGTGGAACAGGGCGATGTGTGGCTCGGGGGCGGAGGGGGAGGCAGGGGCAGATTGGAAGGAATGATGGACGAAGCCACATCTTATCAGAAGCGGGCGTGGATGAGGGCCTCCCTGGCCCTCAGATCGTGCTGGACTGGCGCCACCGTGCCTGTCCTCTGTCCTCCGGCTGGTCCCATGGGTCCACACCAGGCTGTCCTCAAGCACTTCCTGGTCCTCCTCCTCCTCCTCCTGGTGGCTGCATATTCCTCCTCCTCCATCTCCAGCACATCGCCCCACTGCTGTGCCATGTTGTGGAAGGCACAGCAGACCACCACGAAGCGGGTGGCCCTCCTGGTGGCCTTCCAGAGGATCCAATTCGACTCTTTCTCTTCGGTTGCCGCACTGCAGATCTCTCGGTCTGCTGTTTCGGTTCATTGGTTGTCTCATTGGGTTCGCTGTCGGACTCTTGTGGTCCCGGAGCCTCATTCGCCTGATGAATTCCTCCGTGTCTGCCGCGAGACTGATGGGGTGCATTATGGTGGTGGTAGAGGTAGTGTCGATGAAGACGTACATCTTGCCAAGGTCATCCTCACACCCCCACTACTTGCCTTCAAACAACCACGCAACCTCAAACAACCCATTGTTTGCAGCAATCTACTCAGCCTTCAGAGCAGTGACCACGACACCACACAACCCTGTCATGGCAATCTCTGCAAGGCGTGCCAGATCATCGACATGGATACCACCCACCAGGTACGCGGTACCTACTCGTGTGACTCGGCCAACGTTGTCTACCTCATACGCTGCAGGAAAGGATGTCCCGAAGCGAGGTACATTGGCGAGACCATGCAGACGCAGTGACAATGGATGAACAGACATCGCGCGACAATTGGCAGGCAGGAATGTTCCCTTCCAGTCCGGAAACACTTCAGCAGTCAAGGGCATTCAGCCTCTGACATCCGGGTAAGCGTTCTCCAAGGTGGCCTTCAGGACTCTCGACAATGCAGAATCGCCGAACAGAAACTTATAGCCAAGTTCCGCACACATGAGTACGGCCTCAACCAGGACCTTGGATTCCTGGTTGGAGGCCAGGGTAGGTGGATTGGCCACACTAAATTGCTCCTTAATTGGAAAAAATGAATTGGGTATTCTAAATTTTTTTTTTTTAAAATTATGACACCACTCAAGTACAATATTATTTTATAGGTTTCCTCTCCTCATGATTTTTCAATGCACTATAGTAGCCTTAGATTTAATGAGATATTACACAGTGCTGGCGTAGCCGGGAGAGGGGGGCTGGCGGAGGGGGTAGGTAGGCAGGGAGGGGAGGTGGTGGGGATTTAGAGAGGTAGGAGGGGAGCACGGGAAGGTGGAGGAGAGTGCGGGAGTGGAGGAGGGGGAGGGGTGATGTGGAGGGTCTGAAGGGGGAGGGGAGGTGAATAGAATGTGGAGGACAAGGAGAGTGGGAAGGAGAGGGTCATGGGGGGAGGGAAGGGGGAGTCGTTGTAGACGGCAGGCACCACCTTTCAACAGAGACAGCCCTTGCCCCACAGGATTGTCCTCCATGGGGCAAGGGATGCTTGACCTGCAGGGTACACCCCCAACACCCAGCAAGGCCACCAGAATAATCATGGTAGCATCCCATGTGGCATGGGGCCCTCATTCTCACTGTGGTCGAATGCAAATTGAGATAGGATGAGATCTGGAGTAGCTGCCAACAGGTTACAGGGGCTTGTTGGCCTTCAGAGTTTGGGACTGACTAACGGAGCTGAACAGTGAGTTCAGTTATGGAGTGAGGGAGCTGCTCATTGAGTGAGTGGGTCTCACCCCACAACCCAAAAAAGATGTGCAGGGTAGGTGAATTGGCAATGCTAAATTGCCCCTTCATTGAAAAAGAAAGAATTGGATACTCTAAATTTATTTTTAAAAAGGTGAAGTACTTTTAACGTCCTAATTTGCTGTGCGTGAATACTTTAAATTGTTCGCGATCTATCCTACTTGACATCACTACTGTTGCTAATCCCCTTGGATTAGGTCCAATTTTAAATTGTCAGGAAAGGGGAAAACCACAGCACAAATATTGCTCAATCTTTGGGCCCAACTTTCTTCAAAGTCTGTGGTGAACTCTCTTTCTTTGCTGTTGACCGCAAAACTTAGGCTTAACGATTTTCTAAAGCAGATGCTAATACATCAGCACTGATTAAGTCTAAAAATGTAATTTGAGGCTATAATATTGCTGTGAGCCAATGTGAAATAAAGGGTAGTTTAAAATAGTTCTATATATTGACGATTTATGCACTTTTAACTTTTGAACTAACCCATTTACCACAGTTGTTGTGTGAGAGAGTTCATGGCTTAGATTAGTGTTAATTAGCTTCAATCTACCTCAGAATTAAATAATTTTATGACTGGTGCTACAAGGGTAACTTGCCAGAATTGCCTATTGTGATCCAGGTTATTGATGTGTAAGTTATTGAGCTCACTAAGTGCTTGACTTCTAACTTATAGTGTCCAGGATGTGGAAGATTGGGCTGGCGAGGATACATAATGCTCTTTGTCCTGTGGAACTGTTATCATTCACTGGTGAAGTACTCCCTAGAATCTCCCATGTATGTTTCCCATTCAATGCCTTGATATCAATAATTCTTGTCTCCCTGACTAACTCTGCTGCCGTAATTAACTGATATTATTTATACCAGTTTGCAACTTAACCCAGTTAATGGTTGTTCAGGAATGTGGCTAATTCAGCTGAAGGCCATTTTGTGTCTTTAATATTTCTAACTTAGTTAACAGGCATTTTGTGTCACGTCTTTTAATTGTATGTCTGTCCTTTCTGATATTAGTAATCCTTAGGTTATAAAATCACAAGCATTGTTTATACACTATCTATTCCTACAAATTGCCTCTTATACAGGCATCTAAGCCAGGGTACCTTTATCTAAAATCTTCTTTCTAAATCTGACTTCAACACTGGTCTGCGAGCATTGAGTCATAGGTATATGCCCACAACTGACCATTGTCCCATCCAGGTTTTTTTGCACTGAGTGCTGAATTTGGTGCATTTGAGTGCTATAGTGAGAGTTTGGTGATTGAGGGAGTATAAGGCTTCATTTTTATCTAAAGTCTAGTCTTTCTTTTATTTAGTTAATTAACTTAAAAGTTGCTGTTTGGTTTAGAAGAAGGTGAATTTTCAATCAGCTTTAAACAAAGCTTCTACTTGTAGGCACTTGCAGCTGAAGCTTGTTAATTAGTTAATTGGATTAGGCCAGTTTTCAGAGGCTAGATTCACAGTATAAAAGTGATCCCCTACAGTGCAGACTTTGTTTGCACTGAGTGCTGAATTTGCTGCATTTGAGTGCTATAGTGAGAGTTTGGTGACTGAGGGAGTGCTGAATTTGGTGCATTTGAGTGCTATAGTGAGAGTTTGGTGACTGAGGGAGTGCTGAATTTGGTGCATTTGAGTGCTTTAGTGAGAGTTTGGTGACTGAGGGAGTTAGGTGAGGAGGGTGTAAGGTGCTCCTTTCATTTTGTTTCCTACATTTCCGCAAAGAGTGAGAAGAGAGCCAGGAGTTTACAGAGAGTGCAGCTGACTGGGAGCAGAGTCGGAGGGCGGAGATCCAGTTGGTCCACAGGGCAGCTATATTCTGTAAGGTAAGAGGGGATGGAGGCTAGGCCAGTTACATGCTCCTCCTGTAGGATGTGGGTGGTGAGGGACACCACCGGTGTACCCGCTGACTATACCTGCGGGAAGTGCACCCAACTCCAGCTCCTCAAAGACCGTGTTAGGGAACTGGAGCTGGATGAACTCCCGCCGTGTGGGACCATGTCCGTTTCACGCTGGCGGGACTGGCCAGGAACTGACGGCCGCTCGGCCCATCGGGGCCTGGAGAATTGCCGGGGGGGCCATTGCCAACGGCCCCCGACCGGCGTGGCATAAACCCCGCCCCCACCTGAATACCGGTGCCGGCGTCAGAGCGGCGGGGCAGGATTCACGCCGCCCCCCGGGGATTCCCCGACCCGGTGGGGGGTCGGCGAATCCCGCCATATGTGTTTGTGGCTATGTGCTGCTCCCTGTTTGAGAGCCGTGCAGATTGCTGGTGATATTTTGTGTTCTTTGTGGGGTGGGGAATTGTATGTTTGACATTGTGTTACTGTCGTTTATTGTAGCTTGCCTGGAGGCTGTGTGTTAGCCCCTCCTGTCTCTGTGGCCTGGGGTTCACTGCCAGTGCTGGAGAAGCGGAGGGTGTATTCCCTCTCTCTTTCCCTTCCGCTATGCTCCATGATGGTGTGACCTTCCAATGGTTAATTAAAAACGAGGCTCTCCATTAATGTGGGTCTACTGTAAGGGCTGCGGGATGTGGGGGGGGGAGAGAGAGAGATTTTTTTGCGATGTTGGCTGTGTATTGTTTGTTGTCTGAAGGCTGTGTTTTTGTCTGCTGCTTCTCTGGCCTGGTGTCCATAACCAGCCAACGCTGCTGGTGAAGGGGAGTGGTGTTCTCTCTCTCTCTCTCTCTCTGTCTCTCTCTCCCGCCATGCGCCATATCAGTGTGTCCTTTTCCGGTGGACTGTGATGCTCATTCTCAGACACTCACACTTTCACAGACATGCACACACTGACATTCACACACACTATACACGCTTTACTATACACGCATTCGGTGCCTTTCCATTGATATAGGTCTTCTGTTGGTGCTGTGGGGTGTGGGGGAGGCAAGAGGGTGTGCGCTGGCTCGGATGCTGTTTTGCCTGTTTTGTGTTTTCTGCGTTTGCTCTGTATTATACTCTTTGTCTTTTTGAACAATGGAACTATTGTTGGGCTGAACTGTGCCCCCCCTTTGGAGGGATGGGATGTTCTCTCTCTTCCATTGTGCTCCGTGTCGGCAAGGCCTTTTCCGGTGGACTGTGCTGCTCGTTCTCTCACACGCACACACTCTTACTGAATGCGCATGCAGGCGTTCACTCACATATTCTCTCTCACACACACACTCTTACCCGCATGCAGGCGTTCACTCACACATTCTCTCTCACACACACACACACTCTCACTGGTGTACACACACTGACTTTCATACACAGGCATTAGTCGCCTTTCCACTGATGCGGGTCTGCTGCTGGGGCCGGGGGGTGGTGAGCGTGCGCTTGCTCGGATGCTGGAGGTTCCATTTTCTCACTGTTCTGTATTTTGCTGTGTCTTTTTGTATGATGGAACTGTTATTAAACTAAAATATACCCGAGTGGATTCCCTTGCATAGATGTGCCATGTCGCATGCGAGTGATACTGCCCAGCATCCCAATCAGGCTGTGAGACCTGGACACTTCATCTGAACTCCAGCAACATCAACACCACAGAGGCAGCAGCCAACAATCAAGCACCCAAGAACTAGGCCTCAGCACTGGGGACATCCCCGTGACCAGAGGGTGTATGTGTGAACCAGGGAGGGAACCAGCGCCTGGGCCAGGTAACATTTCCAGTGGGTGTATGGGGTACAGTGCCCAGGGTCCCTTGCTGAAGTCAGGGGTGCGTGTGCAAGGTGTGTTGGATGGCACCATGAGGGGTGGCAGGGGATGTGAGAGTGGGGAAGGCCTGGGGGACCTCTCGGTACCGAGGTAGAAGCCATAGCTGATTGTCAGTCTCTCATCCTCTCCATTTCCTGACAGATATCACATGATGGAGGATATTGTTGACCCTGCATAGGCTGACCTTTCGGTGACGTTGGCAGGCCAGGCGGCCAGACGCTGGAGAAGGCAGCATTGACAGAGGCTTGAGGCGGTGACCATGTGCAGGGCACCGCCCCACACCCTGAGGACGCTGCTGCCGATCAGGCCTGGGAGGAACCCAGAGGGGGAGGTTGGCAACGGCCCAAGGTGTACAGGCGTCACTAGTCTTTCGAACCAATGCCAGACAGCATGTGTCACAGGACGCCTCCACGGTGCACCACCTGCGCCATGTCCTTGTAGACTTGGCACCACGTGGAGGAGGAGGATACCCACTCCCGGTAGCCGTCAAGATCACCCCAGCCCTCGAGGGCTCGAACTGGGACTTGTGTGGTATTTACCAACCAACAGCCCACAAGAGCATCTGCAAAGTCATTGATGCCCCATATACCCGGGCAACTGACTCCATCCAGTTTGACCTGGATCAGGCACATCATGATGCCCCAGCAGCAGCATTCTCTGCCATCGTTGGGATGCCTCAGGTCAAGGGAGTAATAGATGACACGCATGTCGCCTTGTGCGCACCGGGCTGTCCGGGAGCACCCTTCGTCAACAGGAAGGACTTCCACTCCCTAAATGTCCAACTTGTATGTGATCAGCACCTGAAGATCATGCACGTGTGTGCACATTTCCCTGGGAGTGTGCACAACAGCTACATCCTGGGGCAGTCGGAGATACTCGGCATCTTCAAGGGACACCCCAGGATGACTGGTTGCTTCTTGAGGAATACGGGGCACCCACTTAGGTCCTAGATAAGATGCCAGTACGGAGCCCGGAGACTGATGTGGACACCCGCTAAACTGAGACCCATGTGGCCACCCGGGCTGTCATTGAGCGGTGCATCAGACTGCTTAAAATGCGGTTCCGATGCCTCGACCACTCTGGTGGTGCACTGCAGTACACCACCCGGAGGGTCACCCACTTTGTGGTGATCTGTGCCCTCCACAACCTGGCACAGTGGGGGTGGGGGGGGGGGGGGAATGCTGGGATTGGAGGAGGAGGAACATACAGCCAGGTCAGAGGTGGAGAACGAGGAGGAGCTAGACCAGGAGGGGCTGGAGGACTAGCTCAGCGAGGACCCCAGGGACCAGGTGAAAGATTGAGGATAGGCAGCCAGGGTCCGGCCTGCCCGAAGGACCAGGGAGACCCTCATACTCGCCCGCTTCCCATAGGAAATAGCTTCGTCCATCCCCTTACCCCCTCACCAGACACTTCCCCCCTCTCTTCCCCCCACATTACCCGCTACCTTCCACCACCACCGCCATTGCCTTCTTCCAATCTCCCAGGGTTTGTGTTCCGTTACTCCAGCATGATGGGCGTGTGGTGACACTGTCAGTGGGTCAATATACAAGGCCAGAGTGTGATGATAATCTGCTGTGAGTTGAGCTCTGGTGCTCCTCTGCTGAATGTGCGCTTGCACCCATCACCTGCATATGGTATGCTTTGGATGGGGGGGGGGGGGGGGGGGGGGGGCCCAAGTCTAGGACCAGGGAGTCAGCGGGGCTTACGCTGGGGGAGGATGGTGCAGGTTGCGGCCTAACAGGACAGAGACTTTAATGTTGTACAAACATGACCCCAAATGTCCCAGGCTCCCAATGGTGCCTCCCATGGGGACTCGTGAGAGCTGGTCACCACCGTCTTCACCCCGTAGTGAAGCTCCCCGTCGGCCTCCAGCCCTCCTTCCTCCTGTTGGTGCCCATAGGATGCTGGGGGTCACCCCGGACAGAGGGGCAGCTGGATTGAGCTCTGATACCCCTGCATCATCTGGCTCTGCGAGCCCTGGCGGTCCCCATTGTCTCACCATGGTGTTGATGCCCTAACAGATGACCCTCTGAGTGGGCCATGCTCTGCATTGCCTCGCCAATGTCTGGGACATGTCCTCGGCGACCGGGGCATGCTCCCGAGTTCCTCAGCATGCCCACCTGAGACTGGGACATGCTCTACAGCGCATTGGCAAGGGCCACCTGCGTCAGGGACATGTCCCTCAGCAACAGGGACCGCCGCCTCAAGCCTCTGTCAACAGTGCTGCCGCCACCATCTCCACCGCATGGCCGCCTGGCCTGCCAGCAGCACCGCAAGGGCAGCCTCTGCTGGTTCACAATTTCATCCATAATGTAATGACTGCTGGAATTGGAGAGGGCGGGAGACAGACAATCAGCTATGGTTTCCACCCCGGGCCCCCCAGTCCTCCTCCACACTCACATCCCCTGCCATCCCTCATAGTGCCATCCAGCGCCGTGCACATGCTCCCCTGGGGAATGGCCCCTGACCCCGGACCCTAGACACCCAATGGAAATGTTACCTGGACCGGGCCCTGGTTCCCTTCCCGGAACACACACACACCTTCTGGTTGCGAGATGTTTCTGCTGCTGTGGCCCAACCCCTGGATGTTTGAATGTTGCCTTCTGCCTCTGAGATGTAGTTGCCTGCGGGGTTCAGGCAATGTGTCCAGACCTCACTGGCTAAATGCTGGGCTTTAACAACCGCCTTCTTCTGGGCACACCTATCCACGGGACTCTACTTGGGAGCTGTTGTGAAGTGCTCACATTGCTAGAATTGCCAATTGCCCATTAACAATAGCCTGCAGTCACTCGGCCAGCGATCACAAGAGTCAGTGGGAGGTAAAGTGACCAATACCGTCTTATAACGCATAGCGCTCCGTCACGAGGCTGTTCGGTGGGACAGACAGGCAGCGGCTTGAGCAACAGGAGCGGGCCGGGTAGGTCGGATACCAGTCGGTGCCCGGCATGGTTCCCGATTTCAGCCTCTCCCGCTATCTAATCAGCCTGCCCTCTCTTTCGCCCAGCGGGATGTGGCCGGTAGGTTGCACCCACAGTGTCTTATACATTTCCTCTTCATTTCTACCCTACATTCTCCTCTTTTAAAGGTAGTGTTGAGGGAAAAATTATACAGCTATTTGACTGTAGTGCACTTCACCCTCATTCTCATGAGAGACCAGACAAAGACACTTGGAGTTAAAAACTATATTTACAGGCTATAGCGAGGGCTCTCGGCATTTTAATTAGGACATCAAAAAGCCCAGATTCAAGAATAGTGCAGACAGTTATACTTTGAGATTCGATTACAAGAAATTAGCATACACCAATCCTTTGTTACTAGTTATCTATGTCCAGTCATGACTGTCGATTAAGGTTACATCATGCCTAGTACAGGAGAATACTTAACCAATCACATTAAAGCCCCGCGTGCTTAATTAAACTACCCAATCATTTCGAAGGCACGTGTGTCTTCTTGCAATTAGTGATATTGGTGGTCTCGGGAGGACTGTCATATTCACAGTCTGTACCCTCCCCGCCAATGACACCAGGAGCATGCCCCATCTTCGGCAGTCTCCTTTCATCTGCTCTATTAACTTGCCCAAATTTAGTTTGTGAAGCTGACCCCAGTCCCGAGCCACTTGAATACCCAGGTGCCTAAAACTCCCTCCTACCATCTTGAACGCTATTTCCCTCAATCTCCTCTCATGCCACCTTGCCTGGATCGTAAAAACTTCGCTCTTGCCCATATTCAATTTATAACACCCCCCCCCCCCCCCCCGCCCCAAACGGGTCTGTTAAAAAAAGGAGCAAATTGTCCGCATTGAGCAAGACCCTATGTTCCATCCCCCCTCTCACTATCCCCGCCAGGTGTTCAATGTTGGCAGCGCCATTGCCAACGGCCCTATGGCCAGAGCAAACAGTAGTGGGGAGAATGAACATCCCTGTCTCGTCCCCTGACACAGGCTAAAATATTCCGATCGCACCCGATTCGTCCTTACATTTGCAACCGTTGCCTGATATACAACTGGACCCCATCCACAATTCCCTGCCCGAACCAAAACCTTCCCAGGATTTCCACAGATATTTCCGCTCCACCCGATCAAAGGCCTTTTCTGCATCCATGACCACCATCACCTCGACCTCCTGCCCCTCCGCAGGCATCATTATTACATTAAGGAGCCACCTAATGTTGGATGCCAGTGTCACCCCTTAACAAGTCCCGTCTGGTCCTCCCCTATTACCCCCGGAACACAGTACTCTATCCGTGTGGCCAAGATCTTTGTCAGCAATTTTGTATCTACATTTAGCAGGGAGATTGGCCTATACAATCCACAGATTTCCGGATCTTTATCCCGTTTCAAGATAAAGGAAATCGATGCCTGCGATAACGTTGGGGGGAGTTCTCCCAACTCCTTTGACTCATTGAAAGCCTTTACCAAAAGTGGCCCCAACAGCCCAGAAAACTTCTTATAGAACTCCACCGGGTATCCATCTGGACCCGGGGCTTTGCCCGATTGCATCGCCCCCAGTGCCAATATTATTATTTTTTTTTTTTTTTTAATATATTTTATTGAAATTTTTCAAACAAAAATTTTCCATTTTACAACTTAATAAAGAAATATACATTAAACGTTATTTAAATAATATATTACACTAACAACAATGAAAAGAGAGATAAACAAAAAGCCAATATGAACAACTGGCGAAAAACAAAAACCCGGAATAATACTCCCCCCCCCCCCCCCCCCCCTCCCCGGGTTGCTGCTGCTGTCCTTTCTGTTTTTTTTACCTTATCGTTCCGCAAGATAATCAAGGAACCAGGTCCACCGCCTGGTGAACCCTTGAGCCGATCCTCTTAACGCATACTTTATTCGCTCCAGTCTTATGAACCCTGCCATGTCGTTTATCCAGGCCTCCACGCCCGGGGGCTTCGCTTCCTTCCACATCAGTAAAATCCTTCGCCGGGCTACTAGGGACGCAAAGGCCAAGACGTCGGCCTCTTTCGCCTCCTGCACTCCCGGTTCTTCTGCAACCCCAAATATAGCTGACCCCCAGCCTGGTTTGACCCTGACCCCCACCACCTTTGAAATCACCCTTGCCACACCCTACCAGAACTCATGCAGTGTCGGACACGACCAGAACATGTGAGTGTGGTTCACCGAGCTTACTGAGCACCTTCCATATCTATCCTCCACCCCGAAAAGCCTGCTCAGTCTTGCTCCCGTCATATGCGCTCTGTGTAGAACCTTAAATTGAATCAGGCTAAGCCTGGCACAAGAGGACGATGCCCTACTTAGGGCATCTGCCCACAGCCCCTCCTCGATCTCTTCCCCCAGCTCCTCCTCCCATTTTCCCTTCAGCTCCTCGACCATCGCCTCCCCCTCGTCTCTCATCTCCCTGTATATTTCGGACACTTTACCTTCTCCAACCCATGCCCCCGAAATCACTCTATCCTGGATCCCTTACGTCGGGAGCTGTGGAAATTCCCTCACCTGTTGCCCCGTAAATGCCCTCACTTGCATGTATCGGAAGGCATTCCCTGGTGGCAACTTATATTTTTCTTCCAGCGCTCCCAGACTCGCAAACGTCCCGTCTACAAACAGGTCCTTCAGCTTCCTAATTCCTACTCGCTGCCAACATTGAAATCCCCCATCTATCCTCCCCGGGACGAACCTGTGGTTATTCCTTATCGGGGACCACACCGAGGCACCCGTCACTCCCCTGTGTCGTCTCCACTGCCCCCAGATCTTCAAGGTCGCCACCACCACTGGGTTTGTGGTGTACCTTTTCGGGAAGAACGGCAGCAGCGCCGTCACCAGCGCTTTTAGACTCGTTCCCTTACAGGATGCCATCTCTAGCTTTTTCCACGCCACACCTTCTTCTTCCCTCATCCACTTACAGACCATCGACACATTGGCGGCCCAGTAGTAGTCACTCAGACTCGGCAGTGCCAATCCCCCTCTGTCCCTACTGCGCTGCAGGAACCCCCTCTTTACTCTCAGGGTCTTTCCCGCCCACACGAAGCTCATAATACTCCTGTCTATTTTTTTTAAAAAGGCCTTTGTGATCAGGATGGGGAGGCACTGAAACACGAAAAGAAACCTCGGGAGGACCACCATTTTAACCGCCTGTACTCTGCCCGCCAATGACAGGGGCACCATATCCTACCTCTTAAAGTCCTCCTCCATCTGCTCTACCAGTCGCATCAGGTTAAGTTTATGAAGGGTTCCCCAGTTCCTGGCCACCTGAATCCCCAGGTATCGAAAATTCCTTGCCACTCTCCTCAGCGGCAGAGCATCTATCCCCCTGCCCTGTTCCCCGGGGTGCATCACAAAAAGCTCACTCTTTCCCATATTTAATTTGTATCCCGAGAACTCTCCAAACTCCCTGAGTATCTGCATTACCTCTGGCATCCCCTCTACCGGGTCCGCCACATATCGCAGTAAATCATCTGCATATAGTGACACTCGATGTTCCTCTCCCCCTCTAAGCACCCCCCTCCATTTCTTAGCATCCCTCAGCGCTATGGCCAATGGTTCAATTGCCAACGCGAACAATAACGGGGATAGGGGGCACCCTTGTCTTGTACCCCTATGTAGTCGAAAGTATCCCGATCTTTGTCTATTTGTAACGATGCTTGCCACCGGGGCCCCGTACAAGAGTCTAACCCATCTGATGAACCCCTCCCCGAACCCAAATCTCTTCAGCACCTCCCACAGATAGTCCCACTCCACTCTATCGAATGCCTTCTCTGCATCCATCACCACCACTATCTCTGCCTCCCCCTCCAGTGGTGGCATCATCATCACCCCCAGCAACCTTTGTACATTGGCATTCAGTTGTCTCCCCTTTACAAACCCTGTCTGGTCGTCATGTACCACCCCTGGGACACAATCCTCTATCCTTGTTGCCATCACTTTGGCCAGCAGTTTGGCGTCTACATTTAGGAGGGAGATGGGCCTGTATGACCCGCACTGCAGCGGGTCTTTATCTCGTTTCAGGATTAGCGATATCGTCGCCTCCGATATTGTCGGAGGTAATGTCCCCCTTTCCTTAGCCTCATTAAAGGTTCTCGCCAAAAGCGGGGCCAGCAGGTCCATATACTTCCTATAAAATTCCACCGGGAACCCATCTGGTCCCGGGGCCTTCCCTGCTTGCATGTTCCCTATTCCTTTGATCACCTCATCCACCTCAACCTGCGCCCCCAGACCTGCCGCCTCCTGCCCCTGCACCCTCAGGAACTCTAGCTGATCCAAAAAGTGTATCATTCCTTCTGTCCCCTCCGGGGGTTGGGACTTGTGCAGCCTCGCATAAAATGTCTTGAACACCTCGTTCACTTTCCCTGCTCTCTGCTCCATCTTTCCCGTTTCGTCCCTAACTCCCCAATCTCTCTCGCCGCCCCCCTCTTCCGAAGTTGTTGGGCCAGCAGCCGGCTCGCCTTTTCCCCATATTGATATTGTATCCCCTGTGCCTTCCTCCACTGTGTCTCTGCCTCTCCCGTGGTCAGCAGGTCAAACTCCGCCTGTAATCTTCGTCTTTCCCTATATAGCCCTTCATCTGGGGCCTCCGCATACATCTTACCCACCCTCAAAATTTCCCCCACTAATCTCTCCCTTTCTTTACCCTCTTGTTTCCCCTTGTGGGCTCTGATGGAAATCAGCTCTCCTCTAACCACCGCCTTCAGCGCTTCCCATACTACCCCCACCTGGACCTCCCCATCGTCATTGACCTCCAGGTATCTTTCGATACATCCCCTCACCCTTCCGCATACCCCCTCGTCCGCCAGTAGTCCCATGTCTAATCGCCAGAGTGGGCGCTGCTCCCTTTCCTCTCCTAGCTCCAGATCCACCCAATGCTGAAATGGCTATGGCCGAGTACTCCGTTCCTACCACCTTCGGGATCAGTGCCCTTCCCAAAACAGAAAAGTCTCGCCGGGAGTATACCTTATCTACATGGGAGAAAAAGGAAAACTCTTTACCCATCGGTCTGGCAAATCTCCACGGATCTACTCCCCCCATTTGTTCCATAAATCCCTTAAGCACCTTGGCCGCTGCCGGCCTTCTCCCGGTCCTGGATCTGGACCGGTCCAGCACTGTGTTGAAGTCCCCCCCCCATTAACAAGTTTCCCACTTCCAGGTCCGGGATACGTCCCAGCATTCGCTTCATGAATTCCGCGTCATCCCAGTTCGGGGCATATACATTCACCAGCACAACCGCCTCACCCTGCAATCTGCCACTCACCATCACATATCGGCCCCCACTATCCACCACTATGGTCTTAGCCTCGAACGATACACGTTTCCCCACCAGTATTGCGACCCCTCTGTTTTTCGTGTCTAACCCTGAGTGGAATACCTGTCCCACCCATCCTTTCCTTAGTCTAACCTGATCCGCCAACTTCAGGTGCGTCCCCTGGAGCAAAACTACGTCCGCCTTCAGTCTCTTTAAGTGCATAAACACCCTTGCCCTCTTAGTCGGCTCATTTAAACCTCTCACATTCCACGTGATCAGCCGAATTGGGGGGCCAATTAACCCCCCCCCTCGTCGACTAGCCATCCCCCTTTTTAAGCCATCTCCTCACCCAGGTCTCACGCACCCGTCTGTCCCCCAGACGGCGCCCTCCCGTCCCGACCGCCTCGTCTCGTATCAGCTCCCCCTCACCCTCAGCAGCAGCAACCCAGTTAATCCCCCCCCCTCCCCCTCCCCCCCGCTAGATCCCCCTCTAGCTTAATGACTCCCCCCATATTGCTTCCGGAAGTCAGCTAACTCTGGCTGACCTCGGCTTCCCCCGTTCATTCTTTGACCTCCCCACGTGTGAGGCTCCCTTCCTTCCTGCGCCCCCTTTACCGCTATAATTTCCATAGCGCGGGAAAATACCCGCACTTTCCTCTCGGCCCCGCCCCTAGTGGCACAGCTCCCTCATTCCCCTTCCCTGTCCCCTTTTCCACCGGCGCCAACATTTCTTCGTGTCCCCCCCCATTGGGGTGGGAAAAATTCCCCGTCCAACATTATTATACAGTAGCCCTCCCCACTCCCCATTTTACATTTCCGTACCACCAACTCGCTATCTCGCTCCGGACATCAATTTCTCAACTCTAGTCCAATTTCTCTTCTTGAATAAATGTCCATGCCTCCTCTGCCGTCTCGAAGTAGTGGTGTTTGCCCTGATGCGTGACCCACAATCTCGCTGGCTGCAGCATCCCAAATTTGACTTTCTTCCTATGGAGCACCGCCTTGGCCCGGTTGAAACTCGCCCTCCTTCTCGCCACCTCCGCACTCCAGTCTTGATACACGCGTAGCACCGCGTTCTCCCACTTGCTACTCCGTGTCTTCTTAGCCCAGCTCAGAACCATCTCCCTGTCCCTGTAGCGATGGAACTTCACCACTATTGCTCTTGGTGTTTCCCCTGCCTTTGGCCTTCTCACGAGGGCCCGGTACGCTCCCTCCACCTCCAGGGGGCCCGTTGGGGCCTCAGTTCCCATTAGTGTATGGAGCATTGTACTCACATACGCCCCAGCATCAGCTCCCTCTGTTCCTTCGGGGAGACCTAAAATTGGTAGGTTCTTCCTCCTCGAGCTGTTCTCCAGGGCTTCCAGCCTTTCTATGCACCTTTTATGTAATGCTTCCTGCGTCTCCGTTTTTACCACCAGGCCCTATATCTCATCTTCGTTCTCGGCTGCCTTTGCCTTTACTCCACGGAGCTCCATCGCCTGGACCTTTTGTGTTTCCTTTAGTCCCTCGATTGCCAGTAACATCGGCGCCAGCACCTCTTTCTTGAGCTCCTCCACACATCGTCGGAGGAACTCCTGCTGTTCCGGGCCCCATACCATCTGGGCTCCCTCGGCCGCCATCTTGCTTCTCCCTTCTCTTCTCTGCCGCTGCTCCAACGGATCCTCCGCAATCTGGCCACTACCGCCGCTCCTTTCCATCCACCCCCGGGGGGGACTCCTTACTTTGTCACCTCACACTGGGTTAGCCGAAAAAAAAATTTCCGGTGGGGCTCCCGATAAGAGCCCAAAAGTCCGTTGAAACGGGAGGTGCCGAAACGTGCGGCTTAGCAATGCATCGCCGCACCCGGAAGTCCCAGTGACAATGTTATTAATACGATGGGAATATGTTATCTCACTGTCCAAGTTAAAGACATCAAGATGCCAATACAATTTGAGATTGTGGGACCGAAACATTCATCATTATTAGCTGTACAGAGAACATCACATCCACCACCTGGGGATTCCCTTCCCAAGTCACTCACCACCCTGACTTGGAAATATATACCATTCCTTCACTGTTGGGTCAAAATCCTGAAATGTCCACCTTAACAGCACTGTGGGTGTACCTACACCTCAGGGATTGCAGCGGTTCAAGAAGACAGCTCACCACCACCCTCTCAAAGGCAATTAGGAATGGGCAACATATATTGGCCACGTCAGCGGTGTCCACATCCCATAAATGGAAAAACAAAAGCCATCTCTCCATTCAGACTGTTTTGTTCAATAATTTTGAAAGGAGCATCTTTTGATGGATTCATTTGGTTTGCTGATGTCTGGTGTACGAGGAGGGACTTGTGGATGTGAGGGTGTGATTTGGATGCAGTTGCTAATGATCGGTATGAGTGGCAAGTTGGTTTTCGAGAAAGTTTTGGTGAAAAAAATATTGGAAGGCGAGGTGAGTCCAACAGCAAAGTTGCCCTGGCTGAACGAATTACTAGAAATCCTGCATGTAATAATAATAATTTTTATTAGTGTCACAAGTAGGCTGCAATGAGTACTGTTGCAATAAAGATACTAATTTGACTTCAAATGTTTTGCAGGTCTCTGCACCAATATAGTGGTGCTGGAATGGATGAATTGAGTAGGTGTACATGTTCATTATTATGTCTGTCATCAGGGGACAATGGGTCTTGATTGAATCACCCTGGATAAACAGGAGGCGCCGGAATGTGGCGACTAGGGGCTTTTCACAGTAACTTCATTTGAAGCCTACTCGTGACAATAAATGATTTTCATTTCATTTCATTAACGCAATGGCCGGGGTCGTCGATGGCGCTGCTCATTAAGTCTTCCCAAGCCTACATGAAAGAGGCAGGAGACACGGACGCAGCGCAGCATCACTGGCTGAAATCTTTCCTCGCTGGACTCCAGAGGGAACAGCGGGGCCCGCGCATCTCTACTCCCTCTGAGCACTAAAAAGGTGAAGGTGGCCATTTAATGCTGACATGGAGGTGGCCATAGCCAGCCTCAACATCAACAGCAGCAGGGACGCACTTCGCAGGTTCCAGAACTTCTCAGTCCTCCGGGACGGGAAGTATGCGGCGTGCTTCCTGCAAGAAACCCACACCGCTCCGGGAGCCAAAGCCTTGTGGCTGCTGGAGTGTCGAGGGGGGGGGCCTACTTGAGTCACCTGACCTCACATTTGGGCGGGGTGGCTATCTTGTTGGCCCAGCATTTTCAGCCATAGACCTTGGGGGTCATCAGGCTGGTTGCTGCACCTGAGGTAAGTCACCAGTCCGCGAGGGGGGTGAGTTACTTCACTTTGTGAATGTCTACGCTCCCCAGGCTGGCCAGCAGCAGACAACTTTCTTCAAGCTGGATGGACTGACCGTGGAGTTCGTCAGGGCATTCTGGGACATCCTGGAGAGCGACTATGCGGTGGTCCTGGGGAAAGTATCGCGACCGGGAAGATACCCCTCTCATGGTGCAGAGCCACCCTTACCTTGCTGCCAAAGAAGGGGGATCTCTGCCACCTTAAAAACTGGTGACCGGTCTCCCCCCTCAGCACGGACTACAAGATCTTCACCAAGGCGATGTGTTTGCTCTTTGGCACGGCGCTGGACAACATGATCCACCCTGACCACTCATACATGGTCCCGGGCCGTACAATCCATGACAACATCCATCTGATCCGGGACCTGGTCCATCATTCCCAGAGGGCTGGTCTGTTGAGCGCCTTCCTGTCCCTTGATCAGGGGAAGGCGTTCGACAGGGTGGATCACGGATATTTATTTGGGATTCTGCAAGCATTCGGGTTTGGGATGGTTGTAGATGTTTCAATAAGATTAGGGAGGGTGGTAAAAGAGGTGGGGGGGGGGGGGGGTGGCATTGTTAATTAGAGATAGTATAACAGCTGCAGAAAGGCAGTTCGAGGAGTATCTGCCTACTGAGGTAGTATGGGTTGAAGTCAGAAATAGGAAAGGAGCAGTCACCTTGTTGGGAGTTTTCTATAGGCCCCCCAATAGTAGCAGAGATGTGGAGGAACAGACTGGGAAACTGATTTTGGAAAGGTGCAGAAGTCACAGGGTAGTAGTCATGGGTGACTTCAACTTCCCAAACATTGAGTGGAAACTCTATAGATCAAATAGTTTGGATGGGGTGGTGTTTGTGCAGTGTGTCCAGGAAGCTTTTCTAACACAGTATGTAGATTGTCCGACCAGAGGGGAGGCCATATTGGATTTGGCACTTGGTAATGAACCAGGGCAAGTGATAGATTTGTTAGTGGGGGAGCATTTTGGAGATCGTGACCACAATTCTGTGACTTTCACTTTAGTAATGGAGAGGGATAGGTGCGTGCAACAGGGCAAGGTTTACAATTGGGGGAAGGGTGTTGCTAACTTTTGGTTGGCTCTTAATTCGTAATTTGCTCTATTTGTTTAACCTTTGCTCTAGAGTCGCCAGGTATCTTTATGATATTGCCACGAGGTTCAGGTTCAAGTAATGATCAATAACTCAACACACCAATTAGTAAGATTCAAACCAAAACACATTTATTATACACAGTAAATCACTACTCATGCATAAACTCTACTTTCTAGACTATTACCATTACTAAAATGCCTATACTTAGCTTCGGAATTGGCGCACCAGGTCAGGGGAACAAATGGCCTTTCGTTCAGCTCCTGAGTCTGCAGGATTCAAAAGCTGGTATGGACTTGTAGCTAGGAGCGTCTATCTCGTAGCGAGCGTTGACTGGAGACTTACTTGGTTGATGTGGCAGCTTAGACAGGTCACTCTCACGGGTTGATTAAAGTTGCTGAGTGACCCTGCCACGAAGGACGATTTGAACTTGGGGGCTTTACTTTATAAGCCCCAGGGGCTTCCCGCCCTTTGGGGCAGACCCCGTACCTGGTTCCAAATGATTGGACTGCGTTCCGATCATTTGGATCGATTTCTCCAATACTGGAGTTGTTCCCTGATCGCTGGGCGGTCCCTAAATGTCCGTTGGCCTTCCTTTGTCTTGGCTCCTGCTGCCGCCGAGGAGTCTGGTTTGGCCTTATTCACCTTAACTGTTGCAATTGTGCCTTGGAATTGCTCATTACTGTGAAGATGGCTGCTGGTTTCAGTGCTGTCTGTTTTTTTGCAGGTTTCAATACACATGATTTCTGTACTTGCTAGTCTTTGCCTGTGTTGGCTGAATTTCCCTTCAGCCTTTGCGGTTCTCCATTTCAAGTCGGGAAGTGGCCAACCCAGGTGGCTACACTCCCCCCTTGTGATCCCTAACGCGAAGCGTGAAGGATCACATAACTGCATTGTCTTCATTCCCTGACCCGGCGAGCACTCTTCCATGGCCTCTACACTGACCATAACTATGCAATGAAAATTTGTAACTAACATTCTAAGTGGCGCTATGTGAAAACAGGGACATGCATTACAAAATTTAAAAAACGGTACCTCTAACTGTCCTCAATAAACTCCACTCACTAAACATTCAGTCATATTAACTTCTTAAACAATACAAAATAATACCAGAACTTACATTTTTCCTGGCTTGGCAGTCAAGCACAGGGGTGTACAATATTTCCATTTCTTTATTTACAAAATATGCAACACAAATGGTCTTTATTGTAGATCAAGGGGTTCGGGGGCCTGGTGAAAACCGGAAATAGGGGGTCTCATTCTGTATACCAGGGTGCTAGCGCGGTAGACTCTCCTTTGCCATTTCCTCATGCGGATAGTCTGCACGATGCTGCAGAGTATCGCCAATGCTAATAGGGATTCGACTACGTAGGAAAGGGAGTACCACGTTGTGAGCTTATCACACCATGATGGTGTATCGGAGACTATCTCGGGATTCTGTGTGCTATGGGGAAGTGAATCATTAACGGCCAGGGGGGGTTGGGGTCAGGGGGTTCGCGTTCGCACACAACCGAATACACATTGCAATAACGACGAAATAAACGTATGACATCTTCATTGTTGTCTTCTTTCCTTTTTGTCTCTTCCTTTCCGTTTCGTCTCTTTTCCTGGAGCTTCTGGAGTTCTGTGGGATCAAGCATAGTATCTGTTACTGTCTTGGTTAATATCTCGTGCGTTAGTATGTCTGTCCTTTCGTGCCAATTCTCCCTTTACAATTTCTCACCATGTGTGACTCCCTCATTTTTTAAAAAAACCGAATATTCAGGACAAGACACACTTAAAAATACTGAAACACTGCGAGCCGTCTAGCAGGCTGTGTGATTTACCATCCAAATGTTTCAGGATGTAAATAGCATAGGGATGGCAACCTAAGGGTTGCCCGAAAACAAAACAAAACTTTTTGAACCAAGAGTGCCAAAATGAGGTGCGTATGGGCCGCGACGGTTAAGATTTGGATGGAATCCCCAGGTAGGACGGTGACCAATGACGTGTGTGCTCTACCCGAGCGTAGCTGACCAGAGGGGGGTCCTCAGGCAGGGCGGAGGCCAATGCCGTTTCTCCACTGCCTGAGCAACAGACAAGAACGGGCAAGAAATGTAGTCATCGTGGGGGATTGCCGTATTGGTTCTTCCTTCGAACCAGAAGAGCAGTTATGAACGGGGGTCTGGCAAGCTCTCAGCGGTTTCTGCCGATGAGCGTGCTGGTAAGTTTTCCCAGGTTTCGGCCGACAAATATGGCGTGTGGCCGTGGAACTTCCGAATGTACAAACAACATTAAACAACATGCTGCAGGTTCCATCAGAAAGGACACTGTTTCTCCCAAGCGGTTCCTTGGTAAAACATCATCTGGACACCTCAGTTATCAGTTGCGAACAGGGTCGCAAAGGGGTTTTCGCTTTGAGAGTCAGACTCAAAGTCGTCATCTTCTCCCGGATGCCATACTCTCGAATGTATAAGGGCTGATAGGGCTGCATGGTGCGATTTGGGGTCCATCTCGTCGTTCCGGACGAGCCTGAATGAATTATTGCGGTGCCAAAAGGTGGTGTCTAGTTCTGTGGGGACGGAATCGTCTTCGTAGGGCGGTGGTCTTTGGTGGGGTTTGTTGTGGAATGTGATGAGGAAGGGTGATGCACGATCAATTGCACAAAGACTAAAGTTGGGTACAACTGTGGCTTTATTACAGTCAGATGCGAGGCCTCCTGCTGCAGCTGGCGAAAGGGCAGGGCACTGGAGGTCATGCATATTTATACAGTTCTCTCTGGGCGGAGCCAGCCGGTAGGAGCTACCGGCGAACCTGTAGTGCAGGTCCTAACTTACATCTCCTAATACAGTGGTTCACCACAGAGGGATCACTCGAATCGTGGTCAGATTTGCTGGGTGTGGGTCCTGTTGCATGGGGATAGTAGGGAGGCATGCTGTGGCTATTGTCTGAGCATCAGTCGCTGTCGTTGCTGCTGCTGTCTGTGGGCATTCCGAGGCAGAGTCTAGAGGTCGGGGGTGGAGTCGAGGGCGAGTCCGTGGATGGGGTGGGTGTGTTAGGTGAGGGTAGGGATACGTTGGCTGTGGGCGGGGTGTGGTCTGCTGCGTCGAGCATGACGTGGTGTGCGTGGTTGGACTGTGGGCCAGATGCCTTAAGCTGGTTAATATGGAACCACGCAGTCTTTCCGTTGGGGTATTTAATTTTATAGATGGAGGGGCTTACTTTGTTCGCAATGGAGTACGGACCCGAATACTTCGGTGACAGGAATGTGCTGGGGTTGTAAATTGAGAGCATGACCTGCTGTCCCACCTCAAACTCAGTCGCATGCACTGTCTTGTCGAAACAGGCCTTGCTCTGTTTCTTCTGTGAGCCTAATCTTACTGCGGCTGCTAGCTGAGCCGTTTTCACATTCTCCACTAACTGTTTCACCGCGTTCTCGTGTGTGAGGGCCGTCACTTCGGGGCTGGTCAAGTCCAATCCTAATAAAAATTCTGTGCTTTTCATGGGGCGTCCGGTCATGAGAGTGTGTGGGGTGTAACCTGTGGATGTTGAGACAGTATTTCTCAAAAACATCAGCGCAAAAGGGAGGACTGAATCCCAAGTGGTGTTGTTCTGTTGGACCATTTTTCTGAGGGTGGCTTTTAGGGTCCGATTCATGCGCTCCACGATACCACTTGACTGTGGGTGGTATGCGATGTGGAATTTTTGGGTGATGCCAAATATCGTGAGGACGTTCTTCATGACACGTCCCGTAAAATGGGAACCTTGGTCGGATTCAATGCTGCGGAGGAGTCCCCATCTCGTAAAGATGTGTTGGGTTAAGATCTTGGCTGTGGTCTTTGCCGTGTTAGTTCTGGATGGGAATGCCTCTACCCATTTCGTAAAAGTGTCTATGACAACTAATACGTACTTGTAACCATTCCTGCAAGGGGGCTTTGGTCCTATAAAATCGATCTGGAGGTTAGTCCATGGGCCGTTAACGGGGTGGGTGTGACTAAACTGAGCCTTCTTTGCGTATCTGTCCGGATTGTTCTGGCCACAGATAAGGCAATTCTCAACGTAGTGCGTTACGTCTTCTTTTAAACTTGGCCACCAACAGAGCTGCCTGAGGTGGGCTGTAGTGGGATCAATTCCCTGATGCCCATGACTGTCATGGAATAAACAAATAAGTTGATTCCTGTCCTGTTCAGGAACCACATAAAGGGTGTCTTTTAACACCACACCGTCATGTGTGGTCAGTGCATTTTTAAATCTAACGTAAGGTGCTGGAAATTGTCCTTTCAAAATCTCCCTGAGATTGCTGTGCTGCTTCTGGGCCTGCACTAAATCCTCGATATTAGTCTGCGAGACCTGAACTGCACTCACTGGTGCGCTTTCGGGGGGTGTCCAAAAATATCCATGCCTGGAACCTGCTTTGGCCAGTGCGTCGGCTTTTACATTTCCAGGGGGAGAGGAACGGTGGTGACTGCGAACTTTAACAATACCAAAGGTCCTGTCCTGTGCTTTCTCTAAAATGTGGCGGAGCAATGGGGCTCAAGGGAGGGGTTTTCCGTCTGCGGAAACTAATCCTCCTGCTTTCCACAGGGGTAGGAATTCTGTAAGGCTATTGCAGACTTAAAGGCTGTCCGAGTATATGTCTGCTGGGCTGGGGAAGGAATCTGGGTGATCTATAATATACACAACGGCTGCTAGTTCTGCCGCTTGTGCGCCTAAATGGCCTGGTTGCTTTAAGGAGATCTCTTCTTGGGCGCGTCCCTGCGCGTCCTCGACATATATGCCGCATCCTGTAATGTGCTTCCCTTCTAATACTGTGGAAGAACCATCCACATATATCCTTAAAGGTGCGCAAGTGTCTGTGTGCTGGGGGCTCTGGGGTGAACTACCTATCTTTCTGGGGGGTGTTTTTGCAATAAAGGGGCCTGTGTTGTGGTGCGGTGAGATGATTTCACATTCATGGGGGGTGCCTGGGTACTGAAGGTTATCGGCTAAGAAAGTGTGGGTCTTGGTCCTTTTAACAGTGATGTCCCATCCCTGCAAAAGAAGTGTCCATCGAGCTGTTCTAATTTGGCTAACTGTACCGTCCTTAAGTCGTCCGTCAAGTAAAAGTTGGGTGGGGGTGTGTTCCGTGAAGATCGTGATGGGGTTTAGTCCGGTTATGTAAGAAAAATATTGAACTGCCCAGAAAACAGCGAGCAGGTGTCTTTCACAGGCCGAAAATCCCTGCTCCACAGGATCTGAAAGTCTGGAGGCATAAGCCACGGGTCTTAACTGTTCGTGCTGTTCCTGGAGGAGCACGGCCGAAAGGGTGGGGTAGGTGCTAGCTATCTCTATAGCGTAAGGGGAAAGCGGGTCTGGAATTTATAGTGCGGGGGCTGCAATGAGGGCGGTTTTCAAAGCATCCACAGCATCCATATGTTTCAGCTGTATAGAACCTTAGTTAGGCCACACTTGGAGTATAGTGTTCAATTCTGGTCGCCACACTACCAGAAGGATGTGGAGGCTTTAGAGAGGGTGCAGAAGAGATTTACCAGAATGTTGTCTGTTATGGAGGGCATTAGCTATGAGGAGCGGTTGAATAAACTCGGTTTGTTCTCACTGGAACGAAGGAGGTTGAGGGGAGACCTGATAGAGGTATACAAAATGATGAGGGGCATAGACAGAGTGGATAGTCAGAGGCTTTTCCCCAGGGTAGAGGGGTCAATTACTAGGGGGCATAGGTTTAAGGTGAGAGGGGCAAGGTTTAGAGTAGATGTACGAGGCAAGTTTTTTACGCAGAGGGTAGTGGGTGCCTGGAACTCGCTACCGGAGGAGGTGGTGGAAGCAGGGACGATAGTGACATTTAAGGGGCATCTTGACAAATACATGAATAGGATGGGAATAGAGGGATACGGACCCAGGAAGTGTAGAAGATTGTAGTTTAGTTGGGCAGCATGGTCGGCATGGGCTTGGAGGGCCGAAGGGCCTGTTCCTTGTGCTGTACATTTCTTTGTTCTTTGTTCTAAGCCATTCCCAAGGGGCTCCTTTCTTTCGGAGTTCCGAGAGGGGTGCTGCCTTGCTGCCGAAACCGTCAATATGGTTTCGGCAGTAGCCAACCAGTCTTAAAAACGACCGGAGGGCTGAAACATTCTGGGGAAGGGGCAATTTGGCAATCGAGACAATTCTTTTGTGCTCCATCTCGCGTTTACCGTGCGTGATAATTGTATCCAAATATATCACTTTGTTTTCCAAATTCTGGGCCTTTTTGGGGTTTACTTTGCAGCCAATCTGTTGTAGGAGTTTCAGGAGTTCGGCCAGAAGCTCGATGTGCTCTGCCTTGGTGTCTGTCTGCAGTAGTAGGTCGTCCACAGACTGGACCAGACATTCGGGGCGAGAAAATTTCGATAATCCATTTGCCAGCTGTCGGTGGAAAATGGAGGGGGAGTTGTGGAATCCTTGTGGAAGGCATGTCCACGTGTACTGCTGATTTTTAAAAGTGAAGGCAAATTTGTATTGGCACGCCTTTGCCAATGGAATGGACCAGAATCCATTACTGATGTCCAAAACCGTAAAGTATTGTGCGTTGAGTCCCTGTTTGAGCCTGGTCTCAGGACTTGTGGCTACCGTGGAGGCTGCTGCGGGGGTGACTTTGTTGAGTTCCCGGTAATCGATGGTCAGTCGCCATGATCCATTGGGCTTTCTCTCTGGCCAAATCGGGGCATTATTAGTGGAGGCTACTGATCTGAGTACGCCCTGCTCTAATAAGCTGTCGATAACTTTTGCGATTTCTCCCTCTGCCTCTTGGGGAAATCCGTATTGCTTGTGGGGTCTAGGGTCAGGTCCTGTGATTTGAACGGAACCAGTCATCCGGCCACAGTTGTGTTTGTGGGTCGCGAATGCTGTCCTGTGCTTCTGCAGAACTGCCCTAACCTGCTTGTCTGTGCTAATTGTGGTCGGGTCAAACCAGAAATCGCCGACTGCGCTAATTTTGTTGGCGTATTCATCTATTGTGAGCGTTGCGGGGGCTCTTGCGGATTTTGCCATTTTCCAGACACACTGGTTTACTGGATCAAAGGACAGGTTGTGGGAATTCATAAAGTCAATTCCCAAAATGTGTTCTGCTGTGTGGGGTAGATCGACTAAAACTATGGGGTGTTTTGTCGTTATATTGCCAATCTGAATGCGTACAGGGGCTGTGATGTGTCTGTAGCGCACAATGACTTACGCAAGACGAGAAGCGATGAAGTCGATCTAGGCTTTATTAAGCGAGACTTGTCCCCAGCAGCTCAGCAACAGAATGAGGCTGCGGGGAGAAGCTCGGGCTCTTATACTCCGCCTTCAGGGCGGAGCCAGAAGTCGGCAGATCCAACCAGGACCCGGGACCTGTCAGCCAATAGCCTCTCGGCTTCACAGGTACCACATGACCCCTAATACATACCACCACATTCACCCCTTGTTAAAAAGGAACCTGGCGGGGTGGTGGTTCGCATGGTGGTAGGGGTTTACAAGGCTGGCCCTGGAACAAATTTCGGACTGTGTTAATACAGCTTTAGCCCTACACTGGGCTATGTACAAGTTTGTGAGAACTATTTACAATACGAGCAAAAAAAATTTTTTGTTACAACAACATTCTTGCTTTTCTTGGTGTCACGCGGATTCCACGAGTCGAGCGGGCGGTCTGGTCTTCCTCGTCGATCGCCTCAGCCCCGGTGGTGGTGCAGGTGCTTGCTCGGGCGTTGTCGTCTCCGGGAGCATTTCGCTGTTTGTTCCTGTTTTACTCCTGGGCGGGCACGGGAGGAGGATCGATCCCCCCGGGAAGGGGGCGGTCGCGGGGTGCGCCGGTGGCAGGGAGGGGGTGATTGGTGTCGGGGGTGTGTGTGTGTTGCCGGCGGGCGCCAGGCCCCGCAGGGAGACCGTGTCCTGTCGGCCGGCGGGATACGCCACATAGGCATACTGCGGGTTCGCGTGGAGAAGGTGAACCCTCTCGACCAATGGGTCCGATTTGTGCGCCCGCACATGTTTCCGGAGCAAGATGGGTCCTGGGGCCGCCAGCCAGGTCGGCAGCGACGTTCCGGAGGAGGACTTCCTGGGGAAGACAAGGAGGCGCTCATGAGCCGTTTGGTTAGTGGTGGTACACAGCAGCGACCGGATGGAGTGGAGAGCGTCCGGGTGGACCTCCTGCCACCGGGAGACTGGGAGATCCCTGGACCGTAGGGCCAGTAGGACGGTCTTCCAGGCCGTTCCGTTCTCCCTCTCTACTTGCCCGTTCCCCCGGGTGTTGTAGCTGGTCGTCCTGCTTGAGACTATGCCCTTGCTGAGCAGGAACTGGCGCAGCTCGTCACTCATGAAGGAGGACCCCCTGTCGCTATGGATATACGCGGGGCAACCGAACAGTGTGAATATGGTGCCAAGGGCTTTAATGACTGTGGCTGCTGTCATGTCGGGGCAGGGGATGGCGAAGGGGAAACAGGAGTACTCGTCCACCACGTTCAGGAAGTATGCGTTGCGGTCGGTGGAGGGGAGGGGCCCTTTGAAATCCAAACTGAGGCGTTCAAAGGGGCGGGAAGCCTTGATCAGGTGTGCTCTATCCAGCCTGAAAAAGTGCGGTTTGCACTCTGCGCAGATGTGGCAGTTCCTGGTGACTGTACGGACCTCCTCCACAGAGTAGGGGAGGTTGCGGGACTTTACGAAATGGTAGAATCGAGTGACCCCCGGGTGGCAGAGGTCCTCGTGGAGGGCTTGGAGGCGGTCTATTTGTGCGTTGGCACATGTGCCGCGGGATAGGGCATCAGACGGCTCATTCAGCTTTCCGGGACGATACAAGATCTCATAATTGTAGGTGGAGAGTTCGATCCTCCACCTTAAGATCTTGCCATTCTTAATTTTGCCCCGCTGTGCATTATCGAACATAAAGGCTACCGACCGTTGGTCGGTGAGGAGAGTGAATCTCCTGCCGGCCAGGTAATGCCTCCAATGTCGCACAGCATCCACTATGGCTTGGGCTTCCTTTTCCACTGAGGAGTGACGGATTTCTGAGGTGTGGAGGGTCCGGGAGAAAAAGGCCACGGGTCTGCCCGCTTGGTTAAGGGTGGCCGCCAGAGCTACATCGGATGCGTCGCTCTCGACCTGGAAGGGAAGGGACTCATCGATGGCGCGCATCGTGACCTTTGCGATATCCGCTTTGATGCGGCTGAAGGCCTGGCGAGCCTCTGTCGACAGGGGGAAGGTAGTGGACTGTATAAGCGGGCGGGCCTTGTCTGTGTACTGGGGGACCCACTGGGCGTAATATGAAAAGAAGCCCAGGCAACGTTTCAGGGATTTGGAGCAGTGGGGGAGGGGAAATTCCATAAGGGGGCGCATGCGTTCGGGGTCGGGGCCTATTACTCCATTGCGCACTACGTATACCAGGATGGCCGAACGGTTTGTGCTAAAAACGCATTTTTCCTCGTTATATGTGAGGTTCAGGGCGTTAGCGGTCTGGAGGAACTTTTGGAGGTTGGCGTCGTGGTCCTGCTGATCATGGCCGCAGATGGTTACGTTGTCGAGATACGGGAACGTGGCCTGCAACCCCTGCGTCAGGGGCAGCACGGTAGCCTTGTGGATAGCACAATTGCTTCACAGCTCCAGGGTCCCAGGTTCGATTCCAGCTTGGGTCACTGTCTGTGCGGAGTCTGCACATCCTCCCCGTGTGTGCGTGGGTTTCCTCCGGGTGCTCCGGTTTCCTCCCACAGTCCAAAGATGTGCAGGTTAGGTGGATTGGCCATGATAAATTGCCCTTAGTGTCCAAACTTGCCCTTAGTGTTGGGTGGGGTTACTGGGTTATGGGGATAGGGTGGCGTTGTTGACCTTGGATAGGGTGCTCTTTCCAAGAGCCGGTGCAGACTCGATGGGCCGAATGGCCTCCTTCTGCACTGTAAATTCTATGAAACCCGTGCTGGTCAACCATTCGGTCCATCTCTCGTTGGAAGACCGAGACCCCGTTCGTGACGCCAAATGGGACTCTTAGGAAGTGGTATAGCCGCCCGTCTGCCTCGAAGGCTGTGTACTTGCGGTCACCTGGGTGGATGGGGAGCTGGTTGTAGGCGGACTTGAGGTCCACGGTGGAAAAGACCTTATACTGGGCAATCCGATTGACCATGTCGGATATCCGGGGGAGAGGGTACGCATCTAGCTGCGTGTACCTGTTGATGGTCTGACTATAGTCTACGACCATCCTTTGCTTCTCCCAGGTCTTTACGACTACCACCTGGGCTCTCCAGGGACTATTGCTGGCCTGGATTATGCCTTCCTTCAGCAACCGCTGGACTTCAGACCGAATAAATATCCGGTCCTGGGCGCTGTACTGTCTGCTCCTAGTGGCGACGGGTTTGCAATCCGGGGTGAGGTTTGCAAACAAGGACGGCGGTTCAACCTTGAGAGTTGCAAGGCTGCAGATAGTGAGTGGGGGTATTGGGCTGCCGAATTGGAATGTTAGGCTCTGAAGGTTACATTGGAAGTCTAATCCCAGTAATGTGGGCGCGCAGAGTTGGGCAGGACGTAGAGCCTGTAGTTTTTAAACTCCCTCCCTTGCACCGTTAGGTTTGCGATGCAGAACCCTTTGATCTCTATGGAATGGGATCCTGCAGCTAGGGAAATCTTTTGCGTGCTTGGATGGATGGTCAGAAAACAGCGTCATACCGTGTCTGGGTGAATAAAACTTTCAGTGCTCCCGGAGTCGATCAGGCATGGTGTCTCGTATCCGTTGACCAGAACCGTTGTTGTCGTCGTCTGGAGCGTCTGGGGCCGCGATTGATCCAGTGTCACCGAAGCCAGTCATGGTAGTAGTGTCGCGGCATCTTCTTTGGACCCCGTAGAGCCGTCGATGCTGGGGTCCTTTGTTGTCAACCAAGATGGTGGCGTCCATGAATCGCACGCGGCCGGGGGTGGACAAAATGGCCGCCCCATGGGTCGCACGTGGTCGGGGGTGGACAAAATGGCCGCCCCCATGAATCGCACGTGGCTGGGGGGTCACAAGATGGCGGCGCCCATCCTCCCCTCGTGGTGCCCGGGACCCAAAATGGCGGCACCCGTGGGTCGCACATTGGGCGCTTGGGGGGGGAGGGGGTTGGGGGGTGTTTGGGATGTGCTGTCCTCGTTCTTCTCCGGGGATTGCGGCGACCCCCTGGGACCGGCACACTGCCGCGTAATGGCCCTTTTTGCCGCAGCTTTTACAAGTAGCTGCGCGGGCCGGGCACCGCTGCCGGGGGTGTTTCGCTTGTCCGCAAAAATAGCAGCGGGCCCCCCCGGGATGGTCTGGCGCTTTAACCGCGCAAGCTTGCAAGGGGGGGGGTGCCAGGGAGTTAGTCGCGACGGGGGTCCACGGAGCCCAAGGGGCTGCCGCGCGGTCGGGGCCGTAGGTGCGGGCGTTTTGAGAGGCCACATCAAGGGAGGCTGCAAGGGCCCGTGCCTCTGAGAGTCCTAGCGACACTCTTTCTAAAAGTCTTTGACGAATTTGGGGAGAGTTCATACCTGCCACAAATGCATCACGAATTAACAGGTCCGTGTGTTCGATCGCGTTCACCGGCGGGCAGCTGCAGCCTCGTCCCAAAATTAGCACCGCGCCGTAGAATTCCTCGAGCGATTCTCTGGGACTTTGCCGTCTCGTCGCGAGTTGCCGCGCGTAGACCTGGTTTACGGGCCGAACGTAGATGCCCTTCAGCAATGCGAGCGCCGTCGGGAATTCCTCTGCGTCTTCTATTAGAGAGTAAATTTCCGGGCTTACCCTCGAATGCAGGACCTGCATTTTCTGCTCTTCCGTGATCCGGCCGGGGGCCGTTCGGAGGTAGCCTTCAAAGCATGCTTACCAGTGTTTGAATATGGCCGCTGAGTTTGCTGCGTGGGGGCTGATCCCCAGGCACTCCGGGGCGATCCGGAGCTCCATAGTCTTTTAAGCTCGCTTAATAAATTGTAGCGCACAATGACTTACGCGAGACGAGAAGCGATGAAGTCGATCTAGGCTTTATTAAGCGAGACTTGTCCCCAGCAGCTCAGCAAAAGAATGAGGCTGCTGGGAGAAGCTCGGGCTCTTATACTCCGCCTTCAGTCGGCAGATCCAACCAGGACCCGGGACCTGTCAGCCAATAGCCTCTCGGCTTCACAGGTACCACATGACCCCTAATACATACCACCACAGTGTCCCTGCTGTGAGTGGCCTGTGAGGCCGCTGAGGGTGATGGTGGCTGTAGTGGGCCACGTGTCTTTCTGGAATATGGTGGAGGAATTGATTGTGGTGCGGGACCCTCCTGTGTCCCAGAGAAATTCGATGGGCTGTCTCCGTATCTTTGCTGCAACTACTGGTCGGCCGGACCTATCACAAAGGGTGTCACAGACCCAACTGGGGGAGCCCAAACACCGTCAGTCCGTTCCGTTCAGGTCCGTCTGAACGGGTGCTCACACCATGTATGGGCTCTGTCCTATTCTTGTTCAGAGTGCCTGTCTGCTAGGCTCTCTGTGGCTTTCGTGGGGCATTGCATTCTCGTGCAAAGTGTCCTAACTGTCCACAGTTGTAACACTCCTGTGGCTTTTGTGGGGGGCTGTTCCTGCCTTCGTTCACCCATGCGGGGTTCTGGTGCGTTTTCACAGCTTGGATGTCTGCTTCTGCCTGCTGTTCCTCGGGTTTCCTAACTGCGGGTTTGTTTTGTACAGACTGCTCCCAGGCACGGGACAATCTTTTTAAAACCCATTTCTCATTGTGGGCTTCCTCTGAGGGATCATAATTCGTACAGGCCTTTTGTCCTGCCTCTGTGGCATGGGAGATAAGGGTGCGGGTCCATTTGGCCATACCGTCTTGGGACAATTGGGCACGTTCTAAATTACCGGAAACTGCTGTGAAATGAATCCACAGGCGTCCAGCAAACGCTGTGGGGTGTTCTGTCTTTTTCTGCCTGCACTTATTCAGGCCTTCTATGGGGTCACCTCTGTTGTAGCCGATCGCGTCTAGGATCGCTGCGTGCATTTCTGCAAGAGTGCTTCCTCCTACATTCTGTGGGTCGGGAAGGGCTGCTACGACCGAAGGGTCTAAACTCAAAACTGTGAGCTTCACGTGCTCATGCTCATCCAGGCTGTACATGGTCGCCTGCTGCTTTACTCTGGCGAAGAAGTGGTGGAGGTCTGAGGTGTGGAGGAACGGTGTGATTTTCTCGCACGCGTCCCGTAATTGGGTCACGGTTAAGGGGGTGGTATAAAGAAATTCTGTATCTCTGTCCGATGTGACTGTGCAGTGGGTGGCTACTGGATTCATTGGTGCCTGAACTATCTGCGATGTGGGGGGTTGGGGCGCTTTTCTTTTCTGGGGCTTTCCTTGCGCACATGTTCCCTGAACATATCTATGCGCGGTCTCATTTAATTCTTCCCAATCCGGGCATCTTCTGCATCTAACTGGGATGCAAAGGTGCTCTGGAATCCATTCTGAACTGAACGCAAAGACTGCAGTTCTGCAATCTGCTTCCGGCACTTTGCATGATCTAGTGAGCTCTGTCTGTGCTCCGTGGTGGTAGCATGGAGTGCTCGTAATGCTGCTTTCAGGTCGCTACATTGCCTTTGCAATGCCTCTACCTGTTTCTCTGTTTCCTCTCTTACCAGGACTGTGCGTTGCGTGTCCTGATAGGCCTTTTCGTACTATGTCTGGAAGCTGCCTAAATGCGCCAGACAAGACTGGTGTGCCCACTTGGCATCATCCACCTCTCCGTCCTTTGCTGCTAACTTCCTTCTCAACTCTATGTTCTCTTTCTCAACCTCACTTACATCGACCTTGCTCATTTGATGTACTCCTTCTATCTCTTTACGGAGCGTCCGAACGACCTCCTCTGTGTCTCGCAATTGTGCCAAACAGGACACGATTGCCATCGGCTTGCGAGCTTTTCCAAAGCTTTTCTTATGAATCTTTGACAGGTTCTCCCACCAAGTGTGTCCTATACTCCCGGGTCCTGTTTCCTCATTGTCACAGAATTCACTCCAAAGGGGCCATCCTTTCCCTTTGAGATATTTCCTGATTTCCTCTTCCCAAACGGGACACTGACATACTCTGCTGCTGGTCGCTGCGACCACGAATTCTTCAGGGTTCAGGAGGCGTTGCATTGCCTGCATTGCCATCTTTCCTCTCTAAATACTATCTTAAAATTTGGAACGAGGAGTACTAATGTGGTGCTATAATTACGGGTACGGCTTTCGCAATTTTCCAGAATACAAACTCCCAACAGTTTTTTCGCAACAAAAATCTATCAGTTTTACCTTATAACCCTGTTAGTTACGCATGCATTAACACACTTCCGAATTATGAGGATTGATCAGAACTGCTTGGACACGTGTGGTTTTTCTGTTCCCAATTGGATTTCTAATTCAAATTTTGGGTTCTCCAGGAGTGGTTAAGCCACTTCTAAGTCGGGACCCGTCAGGATGTCACCAGCAATATGTTGCTAACTTTTGGTTGGCTCTTAATTCGTAATTTGCTCTGTTTGTTTAACCTTTGCTCTAGAGTCGCCAGGTATCTTTATGATGCCGCCACGAGGTTCAAGTTCAAAGTAATGATCAATAACTCAACACACCAATTAGTAAGATTCAAATCAAAACACATTTATAAGACACCGTAAATCACTACTCATGCATAAACTCTACTTTCTAGACTATTCCTATCACTAAAAGGACTATACTTAGCTTCAGAATTGGCCCACCAGGTCAGGGGAACAAATGGCCTTTTGTTCAAGTCCTGAGTCTGCAGGATTCAAAAGCTGGTATGGACTTGTAGCTAGGAGCGCCTATCTCGTAGCGAGCGTTGACTGGAGACTTACTTGGTTGATGTGGCAGCTTAGACAGGTCACTCTCACGAGTTGATTCAAGTTGCTGAGTGACCCAGCCAAGAAGGACGATTTGAACTTGGGGACTTTACTTTATAGTCCCCAGGGGCTTCCCGCCCTTCGGGGCGGACCCCGTACCTGGTTCCAAATGATTGGACTGCGTTCCGATCATTTGGATCGATTTCTCCAATACTGGAGTTGTTCCCTGATCGCTGGGCGGTCCCTAAATGTCCGTTGGCCTTCCTTTGTCTTGGCTCCTGCTGCCGCCGAGGAGTCTGGTTTGGCCTTATTCACCTTAACTGTTGCAATTGTGCCTTGGAATTGCTCATTACTGTGAAGATGGCTGCTGGTTTCAGTGCTGTCTGGTTTTTTGCAGGTTTCAATACACATGATTTCTGTACTTGCTAGTCTTTGCCTGTGTTGGCTGAATTTCCCTTCAGCCTTTGCTGTTCTCCATTTTAAGTCGGGAAGTGGCCAACCCAGGTGGCTACAAGGGTAAATACGATCTTGTCAGACAAGAATTGAAGTGCATAAGTTGGGAACATAGGCTGTCAGGGAAGGACACAAGTGAAATGTGGAACTTGTTCAAGGAACAGGTACGACGTGTCCTTGATATGTATGTCCCTGTCAGGCAGGGAAGAGATAGTCAAGTGAGGGAACCATGGTTGACAAGAGAGGCTGAATGTCTTGTTAAGAGGAAGAAGGAGACTTATGTAAGGCTGAGGAAACACGGTTCAGACAGGGCACTGGAGGGATACAAGATAGCCAGGAGGGAACTGAAGAAAGGGATTAGGAGAGCTAAGAGAGGGCATGAACAATCTTTGGCGGGTAGGATCAAGGAAAACCCCAAGGCCTTTTACACATGTGAGAAATATGAGAATGACTAGAGCGAGGGTAGGTCCGATCAAGGACAGTAGCGGGAGATTGTATATTGAGTCTGAAGAGATAGGAGAGGTCTTGAACGAGTACTTTTCTTCAGTATTTACAAATGAGAGGGGCCATATTGTTGGAGAGGACAGTGTGAAACAGACTGGTAAGCTTGAGGAAATACTTGTTCGGAAGGAAGATGTGTTGGGCATTTTGAAAAACTTGAGGATAGGCAAGTCCCCTGGGCCTGACGGGATATATCCAAGGATTCTATGGGAAGCAAGAGATGAAATTGCAGCGCCGTTGGCAATGATCTTTTCGTCCTCACTGTCAACAGGGGTGGTACCAGGGGATTGGAGAGTGGCGAATGTCGTGCCCCTGTTCAAAAAAGGGAATAGGGATAACCCTGGGAATTACAGGCCAGTTAGTCTTACTTCGGTGGTCAGCAAAGTAATGGAAAGGGTACTGAGGGATAGGATTTCTGAGCATCTGGAAAGACACTGCTTGATTAGGGATAGTCAGCACGGATTTGTGAGGGGTAGGTCTTGCCTTACAAATCTTATTGAATTCTTTGAGGTGACCAAGTATGTGGATGAAGGTAAAGCAGTGGATGTAGTGTACATGGATTTTAGTAAGGCATTTGATAAGGTTCCCCATGGTAGGCTTATGCAGAAAGTAAGGAGGCATGGGATAGTGGGAAATTTGGCCAGTTGGATAACGAACTGGCTAACCGATAGAAGTCAGAGAGTGGTGGTGGATGGCAAATATTCAGCCTGGATCCCAGTTACCAGTGGCGTACCGCAGGGATCAGTTCTGGGTCCTCTGCTGATTGCGATTTTCATTAATGACTTGGATGAGGGAGTTGAAGGGTGGGTCAGTAAATTTGCAGACGATACGAAGATTGGTGGAGTTGTGGATAATGAGGAGGGCTGTTGTCGGCTGCAAACAGACATAGATAGGATGCAGAGCTGGGCTGAGAAGTGGCAGATGGAGTTTAACCCTGAAAAGTCTGAAGTTCTCCATTTTGGAAGGACAAATATGAATGCGGAATACAGGGTTAACGGTCGGGTTCTTGGCAATGTGGATGAGCAGAGAGATCTTGGGGTCTATGTTCATACATCTTTGAAAGTTGCCACTCAAGTGGATAGAGCTGTGAAGAAGGCCTATGGTGTGCTAGCGTTCATTAACAGAGGGATTGAATTTAAGAGCCGTGAGGTGATGATGCAGCTGTACAAAACCTTGGTAAGGCCACATTTGGAGTACTGTGTACAGTTCTGGTCGCCTCATTTTGGGAAGGACGTGGAAGCTTTGGAAAAGGTGCAAAGGAGATTTACCAGGATGTTGCCTGGAATGGAGAGTAGGTCTTACAAGGAAATGTTGAGGGTGCTCGGCCTTTTCTCATTAGAACGGAGAAGGATGAGGGGCGACTTGATAGAGGTTTATAAAATGATCAGGGGAATAGATAGAGTAGACAGTCAGAGACTTTTTCCCCGGGTGGAACAAACCATTACAAGGGGACATAAATTTAAGGTGAATGGTGGAAGATATAGGGGGATGTCAGAGGTAGGTTCTTTACCCAGAGAGTAGTGGGGGCATGTAATGCACTGCCTGTGGAAGTAGTTGAGTCGGAAACATTAGGGACCTTCAAGCAGCTATTGGATAGGTACATGGATCATGGTAGAATGATATAGTGTAGATTAATTTGTTCTTAAGGGCAGCACGGTAGCATTGTGGATAGCACAATTGCTTCACAGCTCCAGGGTCCCAGGTTCGATTCCGGCTTGGGTCACTGTCTGTGCGGACTCTGCACATCCTCCCCGTGTGTGTGTGGGTTTCCTCCGGGTGCTCCGGTTTCCTCCCACAGTCCAAAGATGTGCAGGTTAGGTGGATTGGCCATGATAAATTGCCCTTAGTGTCCAAAATTGCCCTTAGTGTTGGGTGGGTTATGGGGATGGGGTGGAGGTGTTGACCTTGGGTGGGGTGCTCTTTCCAGGGGCCGGTGTGGACCCGATGGGCCGAATGGCCTCCTCCTGCACTGTAAATTCTATGATAATCTATGATTAATCTAGGACAAAGGTTTGGCACAACATAGTGGGCCGAAGGGCCTGTTGTGAGCTGTATTTTTCTATTTTCTATTTTCACCTGGAGTAGGACAAGCCTCCTCTATTTGGGAGTCCATCTTTGCCCAGCTGTGGAATCCTGGCTGGCTAACTGGCAGGAACTGGAGACCAAGGTCACCGCTCACTTGAGACGCTGGACAGGTCTGCTCTGAGTGCTGTCTTACAGGGGTCGAGTTCTCGTCATAAGCCAGCTCCATGTGGTGGTACCGGCTCGTCACTTTGACTGCTCCCCTGACTTTGTCATGAAGATCCAGAGAATGCTTGTAGAGTTCTTCTGGGACAAGAGACTGCACTGGGTCGCTGCTGAGGCTCTGAGTCACTCGCTTAGGGAGGGCAGCTAGGCGCTGATGTGTTCAGACCCTACAGAGATACCTTTACGTTGAGCCCCCTCCACGATGGTGTGCCCTGGCAACCCAGTTCTTCCGCCAGGTGCACGGCCTGAATTATGATGTGCAGCTCCTGTTCATAGATCTGCAGGGTCTTCGTTACCTTCTTTTACCAGGACCTGCTCAAAATCTGGAACATGATCGCCTCGCACCGCAGCTCCCCCCCCCTCCCCCTCCCCGTCGAGATGAGTGGCTGTCGTCAGGGAGTTCATGGACACCCAAGAAGCCTGCCATGTTGCGGCCTTGTGGAGTCTATGTTTATGTTACGTGTTGCAGGCTGCACTCCCTTGTAACCAATCTTTTGCTGGAGTTTTGTTTGCACTTCAGTCCCAGGCTACTGATCTATGGGCACCCGATGCGAAGGGTGAACCTGCTCCTGGGCCTGGCCAAGTGCGCAATTTATAGGTCCAGGCAGTGGGCGACTGAGGGGGTTGTCCGACCAGTCTGTCTGCCCCTTTTCCATGGCTACATTTGCAGCCGGGTGTCCCTAGAAAGGGAGCATGGTGTCCACTGGCACCATCGAGGCCCTCCGTGCCAGGTTGGCACTGTAGGCGTTGAGGTACTTTATTGACCCCTTTAATTGCACTCTTGGTTGATGTTTTTAAGCTTCCATTGACCTTTGTTATATTCGGGCAGCACCCCTAAAAGGAGCGGGCCTTTTTGCTTTGTCTCCATTTGTTTCCTTTCTTCTATATTGTTGGTGGACCTCAAAAGAGTGGCCAATCCACCGAACCTGCACATCTTTGTGACCGTGGGAGGAAACCGGAGCACCCGGAGGAAACCCACGCAGCAGACACAGGGAGAAAGTGCAAACTCCACACGGTCACCCGAGGCCAGAATTGAACTCATGTCCCTGGAGCTGAGAGGCAGCAGTGCTAACCACTGTGCTACTGTGCCGCCCAGCATCATGTTCTGGAGCTGAGTTGATTGACCTCCAACTACCAGGGCAGCACGGTAGCACAAGTGCCAGGGTCCCAGGTTCGATTCCCCGCTGGGTCACTGTCTGTGCGGAGTCTGTACATTCTCCCTGTGTCTGCGTGGGTTTCCTCCGGGTGCTCCGGTTTCCTCCCACAGTCCAAAGATGTGCAGGTTAGGTGGATTGGCCATGATAAATTGCCCTTAGTGACCAAAAAAAGACTGGATGGGGTTATTGGGTTACGGGGATAGGGTGGAAGTGAGGGATTAAGGGGGTTGGTGCAAACTTGATGGGCCGAATGGCCTCCTTCTACACTATGTTCTACCACAATCATCTTCTTTTGTGCTAGGTATGACTCCAACCAGTGGAGATTTTCCCCTGATTCCCATTGACTCCAGTTTTGCTCGTGCTTCTTGATGCCATACTGAGTCAAATGCCGCCTTGATAACAAGTGTGATCACTCTCATCTCTGGCATTCAGCTCTTTTGACAATGTTTGAACCAAGGCTGTAATGAAATCAGGAGCTGAGTAACCCTGACGAAACCCAAACTGAGCATTCGTGACCAGATTATTCCTGCGTAGGTGCACTGTTGCTGACCCTTTCCATCACTTTATTAATGATTGAGAATCGATTGATGAGGTGGTAATTGGCCAGGTTGGATTTGTCCTGTTTCTTGTGTCCCGGACATACCTTGTCGATTTCCCACATTGTGGGTAGGTGCCGGTGTTGTAGCTGTGCTGGAACAGTTTGGCTAGTGGCCTGGCAAATTCTGGAGCACAAGTCTTCTGTACTATTCCAGAATATTGTCAGGGTCCATAGCCTTTGCAGTACCTTCAGCCATATTCTGTGGGGTAAATCGAATTGGTTGAAGACTGACATCTGCGATGCTGGGGACCTATGCAGGAGATCGCGATGGATCATCCGCCCTGCACTTCTGGCTGAAGACTGTTGTGAATGCTTCAGCCTGGTCCTTTGCACTGATGTGCTGGGCACCTCCATCATTAAGGGTGGGGATATTTGTGGAGCATTCTCCTCCAGGGAGTTGTTTAATTGTTTACCATCATTCACAGCTGGATGTGGCTGTATTGCAGAGCTTAGATCTGATAGGTTGGCAGTAGGTTCACATAGCTCTGTCTATTGCTGCTTATGCTATTTGGCAGGCAAGTAGTTCCGTGTTGTAGCTTCACCAGGTTACATCTCATTTTTCGGTATGCCTGGTGTTGCTCGTGGCATGCTCTCCTTTAGTCTTCATTGAACCAGTGTTGAACCCCTGGCTTAGTGGTAATGATAGAGTGGGAGATATGCCGGTCCATGAGGTTACAGATTGTGGTTGCACACAATTCTGCTGCTGCTGATGGCCCACAGCGCCTCATGGATGCCCAGTCTTGAGTTGCTAGATCTGTTCTATGTTCATCCCATTTAGTACTGTGATGGTCGTGCCACACAACACGATGGAGGGTATCCTCAATGTGAAGATGGGACTTTGTCTCCACAAGGACTGTGCGGTGATCACTCCGACTGATACTGTCATGGACACATGCATCTGCAGCAAGCAGGTTGGTGAGATGAGGTCAGGTATGTATTTCCCTGTTGTTGATTCCCTCAACACCTGCTGCAGTCCCAGTCAAGCAGCTATCTCCTTTAGGACCCGGCCAGCTCGGTCTATGGTGATATTACCAAGCCACTCTTGTTTATGGACATTGAAGTTCGCACCCAGAGTGTATTCTGCATCCTTGCCAACATCAGTGCTTCCTCCAAGTGTATGTTATTCTCTAAGTCTGAATAAAGATTGTAGAGTTCCAGTTAACACAAATACTTTATTCAGTAGGTTTGTTCTGTTTCCAGAGCTTAACTGGATATAATAGTCAAGAGGTATAACCAGTGAAGCTAAGATAAGCTGCATGGGCTGAGCTGTCTCTGTGTGCTGCTGCTCACTAGCCCTGTGCTTCTGAAAGAGGCGGATCCTGCCTTGGGCTCGACCCTTTATACCCGTCTCTGATGCTGCCCTCTAGTGATGCTGTGGCTGTTACATCTGTGCTGCAGTCCCTGGTGTATGTGCAGATATATGTACAGATGTACAGATCACTACAAAGTGGTGTTCAACATGGAGGAGTACTGATTGATCAGCTGTGCTATGTGATAATCAGCAGGCTTCCTTGTCCATGTTTGAAATGGTGGCAAGTGACTTCATGCGGTCTAGAGTCAATGTTCAGGCTCCCAGGGCACCTCCCTCCCGACTGTCTACATCTGTACTGCCACCTCAGTGATAGTGATGTGTGAGACATTATCTGTGAAGTATGATTCCGTGAGTATGACTGTCAGGCTGTTGCTTGACTAGTCTGTGAAACAGCACTCCCAAATTTGGCACAAACCCCCAGATGTGGAGGACTTCCGGGGTCGACAGGGCTGGGTTCCAACAATGGTTTCTTGGTCATCATCCAGGTGTTTTATTGAGCTAAATTTCCACCACCTGCTGTGGTGGGTTCAAGCCTGAGTCCCCAGAGCATTACCTTGGGTCTCTGTATCACTAGTCCACCGACAATATCATTGCACCATTGCCTCATAGTGATAATGGATTAGTCGTACTCCAGAGGACCAGGCTAATGCTTTGGGGGCACAGGTTCAGATCCAAATTAATAAAAGTAATTAATTCATAAACATACTGGAATTAATTAATTCATAAACAAACTGGAATTAAAATCTAGTCACAGTAATGGTGACCATGGAACTATTATCGATTGTTGTAAAAACCCATCAAGTTCACTAATGCTCGTTAGGGAAAGAAATCTGCCATTCTTACCTAGTCTGGCCTCCATGCGACTCCAGAGCCACAGCAATGTGATTGACTCTGCCCTCCCAAATGGCTTGACAAACCATTCGGTTGTACCAAAAGTGCTGGACTGCAGCAGTACAAGCAGGTGACAAACCATCTTCTCCAGGGTTATTATGTGTGGGGAACAAATTCTGGCCTTGCCAATGTCACCCTCATTCTGAATAAGGGGCGACTAAAAATCAGTACAATTATTACAGATCCTGCATGGTCCTTTGGAATGCAACCCTGTAAATTTCCAAAGTTACAGCATGAACTTTAAAAAAAAAACTTATTGGTGATGAGACAGTGAAATAAAGTTATTGCCAAAGAACATATTATTTGTGATTTAATATTTACTTTAATTGCCATGTTAGGAAAATATATAGTTGGTCTCTTCTTTGCTGTAAAAACACAAAGGATCTTATTGTAATGATACAAATTGAATTTTGAAACAATTTGTTATGGATCTCTAACAAAGAGATCATGAAAGGTAACAGACCAAAGAACAAGCCCTTTCACTTGGTAAGTAATCATTAAAAAGCGAGCAACGATTTATCACATATACATTCTGCCAAAGCTATTTAAAAGCAAGTTGTAAGTTAAGATCGTGGTTGCGTATATTCATTTTTCTGTAATTACGATGTTGTAATGACGATTGTCAGAGTTCAATTAGACAGAACATCCTGGTGTTTGGGATGTTTTCAGAGGGGAAATGAGTTCTTTAAAGTTCATCCTCACTGTTCCATTCCTCCAGGCAGACGTAGCACCATCAGAATGGTTGATTTGTCCTTGATCTGGTAATCAGAGAATTTCTTTCCATCCTCCAACTGCACGTTGGCAAAAAGAAGGCGGAGGTCATCTGCGGCGCCTATTCAAAAAAAAAAGACACTTAGGAAAAAAATTAAACCAAAACACGACCAAAACTGCAAATATATCCTAAATACCATCTTATTTTTAAAAAAGACAACATTTTATTAAGGCATTTATGATTTTATAACAATTTCAAATGTAAACATAACTCAGTAAATAACCTCCCCCAACCAACAGCCATATCCAGCCAACATGGCTTAGACACATAGTTCCCCAGTCCCTCTTCCTCTACTCGCTGATCCCGCTTAAACTATCCCCCCCCCTTCCCCTATCTACTAACAGTTCAATTTTCCCCAAAGAAGTCGATAAAACGGCTGCCACCTCTGGATGAACCCTAATGTCGATCCTCTCTGGGCGAACCTGAGTTTCTCAACCCGGCCATGCCACTAATCCAAACCCCTGATTTTGGGGGTTCCGAGTCCCTCCACGCCAATAAGATCCGTCTCCGGGCTACCTGGGAGGCAAAGGCCAAAATATCAGCCTCTCTCACCCCCTGGACTCCCAGGTCTTCCGACATTCCAAAAATTGCCACCTCTGGACTCGGCTCCACCCTCGTTTTTAGTACCGTGGCCGTGACATTGTCAAATCCCCTAAGCTTCGGACATGCCCAAAACATGTGGAAATGGTTTGCTGGCCCTCCCGCACATCGCCCACACCTGTCCTCCACCCCTTCAAAAAACCTGCTCATCCGGACCACCATCATGTGTGACCGGTGAACCACCTTAAATTGCATCAGGCTGAGCCTGGCACATGATGACGACGTGTTGACTCTACTCAGAGCATCCTCCCACAGACCTGCCTCTAGTTCCTTACCCAACTCATCTTCCCACTTACGCTTCACTTCGCCTATCTGGGTTCCCTCCCAGTCCATGCGCTCTTTATAAATTTCCGAGGCCTTCCCCTCCCCCACTCCCATTTTAGAAACTACTTTATCCTGTATCCCCTGGGGAGGTAGAAGCGGAAAGGTCAAAATCTGCCTTCGTACAAAGTCCATCACCTGCAGATAGCGAAACCCATTCCCACCCGGCAATCCGAATTCTTCCTCCAAATCCTCCAAACAAGGAAAACTCCCATCAATAAATAGGTCCCCCCCCTCTCTGCCACTTCCGAAATCCTCCATCCATCCTCCCCGGCACAAACCAGTGGTTCCCACAAATTGGAGCCCACACTGAAGCTCCCTCCACTCCCATATGCTTCCGCCACTGCCCCCATACTCTCAGAGCTGCTGCCACCACCGGGCTTTTGGAGTACCAAGCTGGCAAGAACGGCAGAGGTGCCGTTACCAATGCCCCTAAACGTGTGCCCCTACAAGATGCCACCTCCACCCGCTCCCACACTGATCCCTCCCCCACTACACATTTCCTGATCGTGGCTATATTTGCCGCCCAATAATAGTTTCTAAAGTTTGGTAGGGCCAGCGCCCACCCCCACCCCACCCTCGGCCGCGCTCCAACAGCACTTTCCTTACTCGTGGGGTTTTACCCGCCCACACTAACCCAGAGATCACCGCATTAACCTGCTTAAAAAAAGCTTTTGGGATAAACTGGAATACAAGCAAATATCTTGGGCGAACCGTCATCTTTATGGTCCATACCCTCCCCGCCAGTGACAGCGGGAGCATACCCCACCTCTGAAAATCCTCCTTCATTTGCTCAACTAACCGGGCCAGATTTAATTTATGCAACTGCTCCCATCCCCGTGCCACCTGACTTCCCAAGTATCGAAGACTTCCTCCCACCACTTTAAACAGCATCTCTCCCAATCTCCTCTCCTGCCCCCTCGCCTGGATCACAAACACCTCACTCTTACCCATATTCAATTTCTACCCGAAAACCGGCCAAATTCTCTTAGGATCTGCATAATCTCTCCCATTCCCCCTCACAGGTCAGAAATCTACAGGAGTAGGTCGTCCACAACGAGACCCTGTGCTCCACTCCCCACACCCCCGGCCAAACCCCTTCCAGCCCTTCGACGCTCTCAGCGCCAACGACTCTATAGCCAAGGCAAACAGCAGTGAGGAGAGTGGACATCCCTGCCTCGTCCCCTGGTGCAGTCTGAAATAACCCGAGCTCACTTGCCACCGGTGTCTGGTGCAGCAACTGGACCCAGTCTACAAAGCCCTGGCCAAATCCAAACCACCCCAGGACCTCCCACAGATAATCCCACTCCACCCGGTCGAAGGCCTTCTCCGCGTCCATGGCGACCACTACCTCCACCTTCCTACCCTCGGAGGGCATCATGATAACATTCAAGAGCCTTCTAACATTGGCCTCCCTTTGACAAATCCTGTCTGGTCCTCCTCTATCACCTCTGGGACACAATCCTCTATTCTCAAGGCCCAAATCTTGGCCAACAATTTGGCATCTGCATTCAACGGGGAGATTGGTCTGTATGATCCGCATTGTTCTGTGTTCTTCTCCCACTTCAAAATCAGAGAAATCAAAGCCTGCTACATTGTTGGGGGAAGGACATCTCGCTCCCGTGCCTCATTAAATACCCTTACCAGCAGTGGGCACAGAAAACCTCTTGTAGAATTCCACTGGGTACCCGTCCAGCCCCGGGGCCTTGCCTGACTACACAGCCTCCAATCCCTCCATTACTTCAAAGAGCTCGATCAGGGCTCCCAGGCCCTCCACCAACTCTTCCTCCACCCTTGGAAACTCCAGTCATTCCAAAAACCACCTCATCCTTTCCACCCCAGCTGGGGGTTCCGACTCATACAGCCTACTATAAAATTCCCTGAACACCCCGTTCACCTCCGCTGGGTCCAAGATCGTGTTCCCGCATCTATCCTTCACTCTTCTTATCTCCCTCACAACCTCCCATTTCCTTAGCTGGTGTGCTAGCATCATGCTGGCCTTCTCCCGATATTCATACACCCCCCTCTCACCTTCCTCGACTGCCCCACCGCCTTCCCTGTAGATATCAGACCAAACTCCATCTGTAGCTTCTGCTGCTCCTTCAACAACCCCGCCTCCAGGGCCTCAGAGTACCTTCCATCTACCTGAAGAATCTTCCTAACCAACCTGTCCATCTCCGCCCGCTCCACCTTCTCCCTTTGCGCTCGTACTGCCTTCAACGCCTCCCATACCGTAACTGCCGAAACCTCCACTGTGTCCACATAATTCTGGATGGCCTCCCTTACCCGCTCACACAACTCTTCCTCTGCTAATAGTCCTACATCTAATCTCCAGTGCGGGCACTGGCCCCCCTCCTTGCTCACCCATATATCCACCCAGTGTGCGGCATGGTCTGACACAACAATCGCCGAGTACTCGGTGTCTACCACCCCCGACAGGAAAGCTCTATCCAGAATGAAAAAGTTGATCAGGGAGTACACTTCGTGTACATGGGAGAAAAAGAAAACTCCTTCGATCTCGCCGTCCAAACCTCCACAGGTCCACCTCTCCCACCTGCTCCATAAACCCCTTTAGTTCCTTCGCAGCTGCTGGCACCCCCCCCCCCCCCCCCCTCCTGTCTTTGAACCCGATCCAGCCTCGGATCTATAACCGTATTGATCAATCGATGTGAGTCCAGATCAGGACTCTTCTCAAACACCCGCCTCATAAACTCCATGTCGTCCCAGTTTGGTGCATAAATGTTCACCAGCACCACCGGCATCCCCTCCAGCTTCCCACTCACCATAACATATCCACCCCCTGCCCCCCCCCCCCCCCCCCCTAGTCCACCACTATACTTCCCACTTCAAATGACACCCGCTTATTAATCAAAATCGCTACCCCCTAGTTTTAGAGACTAGTACCGAATGAAATACCTGCCCACCTCTTCCTCAGCCTAGTCTGATCCACCACCCTCAGGTGTGTCTCCTGTAGCATTGCCACGCTGGCCTTCAAACTCTTCAGATGCCTGAACACAGGAGCCCTCTTGACTGGCCCATTCAGCCCTTTATTCTTATTTTAAGATAAAACGGATTTAAATCCAGCATCAGCTGCAGAAAGCTAAATTCCAAAGCTGGGGGTTAAATCCTGTAAAACCCAAGATTTAAAACGGTCAGCAAGATGCAGTTCAGTTGTTCCACACAGTCACAGTCCTCCCATTCGGTGTTTACAGCACGGGGAGGGAGGAGCAATTCTCAACTTCCATCCGCTGGTGAAATGGTTACCTATGCTTTTTTATCGCATTAATTCGCCCACACTTTTTTATGCCATTAATTTGAAAAGGCCACCCCTTTGCTCTCATACCCCACGTACTTGCATGTCCGGGCAGTTTCTGCAGCAGTTTTTCCTTGAACCCGACGATCGTCATCGCGTTAAATTCTCCCTCTGTTTGGGAAATATCAACAGTGAGCTTCTCTCCTTTTAGCCCCACCACAAACACCTGATAGGTTTTCCCCATTGTGCCGTCTGAGGGAATTCACAAGCAGCTGTATCACCTCCGAGCTTCTCGAAGTCAATCGCAAACGAATTGCATTCAAGTTTCACTTTTAGTTTCGGGCTGTTTGGTGTAACCACCCATTGTAATATGGCCGTAAACAACTTCCTGAAAATTCTTCACGCCAAATTGTGTCAATAAATTATGAAATCCTTTAGCACCTTCGAGCAATTGCACAATGCAATAAAGCACCATTGCACAGTGTGGAAAGTCACCTGCTGTAAATTCCCACACTGTGGACCATGCTCCAGTCTTTCTGGGCGGAATTTCCCATTTTACCGCCTTTTAAACTGAATTCTTTCAGAGTTGCTGAAATCGAAAAACGTTCCAACTGCATTTTGGGGTGTAGCTGTAGCCAAAAGACCATTTACACAAATAATCCATTAAAACATTTAATTGGGAATGATTTATGTAGATTGTTGCTTTTTTTAACCCAGTGTTGGGATTGCCAGTGATGGCGATGTGGTCAACAATCGCACGAAATGTGGCTCTCCAGAAACGTTCAACTTAGGTCCATTTAACGTGGAAATCAGCCACTAAGCCCTTTCACGCTAAAACGAACAACCACACAAAGAAATGTCCTCAAGTCAACCAAGAAACTTGAAAGGCAATAAGATCAGCAAGAGTATGGCGAGGAAGACCCAGACTGCATTCACTCAGCCCGGGGCCGGTCCGGGCCGGACAATCTCTGCGACTGGGCCACGGCGACGGCGTTTACGACGCCGTGAACACTCTGCCGTGGGATGGGAGAATCCCCCAAGACGTTGAAGCTGAGCAGGGCATGGCGGACTGAGAGAGATTGGCAACACAAACGCCAGCCCATCCACTGACGGGACAGTAGATGGAACTCCTAACACAAGAGCTCCTAAAGCTTAGGGACTCCATTAAGGAGGATCTTATGGTGACCGTGAAGGCGACAATAGTAATTTCTCTGACCCCTCTTTACAGAGGCGCTGAAGCGGATGGAGCAGTGGTTGCAGACCCAGGAGTCAACGGTGCGGGAACTGGAAAAAGCAGCCACCAACCAGAGTGATCGGGTCGCCACTCTTGAGACAGAAGTGGCAAGATTGGGGACAGTCCAGGGAGCACTCAAGGGGAAGGTAAAGGATCAGGTAAATAGGTCCCGCTGGAAGAACCACAGGTTCGTCAGACTACCTGAGGCCACAGAGGAAAGAAACCCCAATGGAATACGTGGCACAGATGCTAAGGACGTTGGTTAGAGGAGAAAGCTTCCCCAAGCCTCCAGAGGTGGACAGGGCCCACGGGTCATAGAATCATACAGCACAGAAAAGGCCCTTCGGCCCATCATGTCTCCAGTCAGAAATAACCACCTAACTATTCTAATCCCATTTTCCAGCACTTCACCCATAGCCTTGTACGCCCTGGAATTAAAAGTGCACATCTAAATACATCCACCACCCTGTCAGGCAGCGAATTCCAAACTCCCACCACCCTCTGGGTAAAAAGGTTTATCCTCACATCCGCTCTAGACCTCCTGCCCCTTACCTTAAATCTACTAGAGGCAGCTCCGACAAAGGCCCCAAAAAAGGAAAACTGCCACGGGCAATCATTGCAAAGCTCCACAGATTTCAGGACAAGAAGCAAATTCTGAACTAGGTAAGGAGCACACGGTCTTGAAAATGGGAAGGTCACAGGAGAAGTAGGCAAATTCATTTGAAAAATCGAGCAATAATGGACGCACATGGAACTCTAATAATGTTCTTTCTTATTATTCTGTCTGTCCTGGGTGCTCTCGGGAATGAAACATGCATGTCCTAGTGGGGTGGGGTGGGGGGGGGGGGGGGGGGTGGGGGAGGCAGAGAGACACCAAAGTGAAAAGGAGGTGATGGGGAACAAAAAAGGGCGAAGGATAGGAGGAAACACTCCCAGGAGATGAGCCTCCAAATTGGTGAATATGCAAGCACATGAAAGTAAGAGGAGAGGGAGGGCCGTGACACAGCTCTTGGAAAGGATGGAGCACCTGTCAAAGGGGGGACAGAACAACAGGGTGGACGGAAGGGGGGAGAAGGGCAAGGGGAAGAAGTGGGGGAGGGGAGCCCACAGGGGCATGTGGAGGGGCAGCAGCAAGGGCGGGGGAGCCGGGGTGTGTGTGTGGGGGGGGGGGGGGGGGGTAGAGTGCTGGTTACAGCAGGTCACATGTGGGGATGGCAGGAACAAAGAAGACAATGGTGGCCATCTTGGATGGCCCCCAGACAAAGGGTGTGCAGGAGCACGTCCACATGGTAAGTATGGTTGACCCCGTGGAGGGAGGGAGGGATCAGAAACCCCCCATCAGGATGGTTTTTTGCCCCTTATTGTCCACCATTGTGCAATCTCAATCCATTTACTCTCTCTCATTATCAAAAGGTGAAAATGAAATGAAATGAAATTAAAATTGCTTATTGTCACAAGTAGGCTTCAAATGAAGGTACTGTGAAAAGCCCCTAGTCACCACATTCCGGCGCCTGTTCGGGGAGGCTGGTATGGGAATTGAACCGTGCTGCTGGCCTGCCTTGGTCTGCTTTCAAAGCCAGCGATTTAGGCCAGTGTGCTAAACCAGGAGGTGCTTTCCTCCTGCAGTATTTTTTTTTTTTTTTAATATATTTTATTCAAAATTTTTTCAGCCAAACAAAACAGTACAAAAATGTTTCCCTTTTACAACAATAAAACAATGTAAATGATAGTGACCGTTTTTAACAAATAAATAAATAATATATAAACTAAATGGCAACTGCCATAACAAAATATTAACTCTCCCAAATAATAAAGTCAAACAAGCCAATATACATGTCAAAGTAAAAATATCCATACAAAAACACCCCTGAGGACCCCCCCTCCCCCTCCCCCCTGGGTTGCTGCTGCTACTTTCCCAGTTCTTTATCGTTCTGCGAGATAGTCAATGAACGGTTGCCACCGCCTGGTGAACCCTTGAGCCGAACCTCTTAGTGCGAACTTTATCCGTTCCAGTTTTATAAACCCTGCCATGTCGTTTATCCAGGCCTCCACGCCTGGGGGTTTAGCTTCCTTCCACATTAACAATATCCTTCGCCGGGCTACTAGGGACGCAAAGGCCAAAACATCAGCCTCTCCCGCCTCCTGCACTCCCGGCTCTTCTGAAACCCCGAATATAGCCAACCCCCAGCTTGGTTCGACCCGGACCCCCACCACCTTCGAAAGCACATTTGCCACCCCCACCCAGAACCCATGCAGTGCCGAGCATGACCAAAACATGTGGGTGTGGTTCGCTGGGCTTCCCGCGCATCTCCCGCACCTATCCTCCACCCCGAAAAATTTACTGAGCCTTGCTCCGGTCATGTGCGCCCTGTGCAAGACCTTGAATTGTATCAGGCTAAGCCTGGCACACGAGGACGAAGAGTTTACCCTGCGTAGGGCATCTGCCCACAGCCCCTCTTCGATCTCTTCCCCCAGCTCTTATTCCCATTTTCCCTTCAGCTCATCCACCATGATCTCCCCCTCGTCTCTCATTTCCCTGTATATATCTGACACCCTACCATCCCCCACCCATGTTCCCGAAATCACTCTATCCTGAATCATGTGTGTCGGGAGCTGCGGAAATTCCCTCACCTGTTGCCTCACAAAAGCCCTCAATTGCATATACCGAAATGCATTCCCCTGGGGCAACCCGTATTTTTCCGTCAGCGCTCCCAGACTCGCAAACGTCCCGTCTAGGAACAGATCCCTCAGTTGCACAATCCCTGCTCTCTGCCATGTTCTAAATCCCCCATCTATTCTCCCCGGGAAAACCTATGATTATTCCTTATCGGGGACCACACCGAGGCATCCATCATTCCCTTATGCCGTCTCCACTGCCCCCAAATTTTCAGCGTTGCCACCACCACTGGATTTGTGGTGTATTTCTTCGGGGAGAACGGCAACGGCGCCGTCGCCAATGCTTGTAGGCTGGTTCCTTTGCAGGACGCCATCTCCAATCTCTTCCACGCCGCTCCCTCCCCTTCTCCCATCCACTTACACACCATTGAGATATTGGCGGCCCAATAATAATCACTTAAGCTCGGCAGTGCCAGTCCCCCCCTATCCCTGCTACGCTGCAAAATCTTTCACCATCTATTTAAGGAAGTTTAGTTTCAAAGTACACACTCTGGGTATGCCTTTATTTTTTAACATACTCACTCTCGGGGTCTTCCCAGCCCACACAAAGCTCATAACACTCTTCTCAATTTTTTTGAAAAAAGCCCTCGTAATCATCACCGGGAGGCACTGGAACACAAAAAGAAATCTCGGGAGGACTACCATTTTGACCGCCTGCACCCTGCCCACCAGTGACAGGGACACCATGTCCCATCTCTTAAAATCCTTCTCCATCTGTTCCACCAATCGTGTTAAATTAAGCCTATGTAGGGTTCCCCAGTTCCTGGCTATCTGGATCCCTAAGTACCGGAAATCTCTTGTTACCCTCCTCAGCGGTAAATCATCTATTCCCCTGCTCTGCTCCCCGGATGCACCACAAACAACTCACTCTTCCCCATATTCAATTTGTACCCCGAAAATTCCCCAAACTCCCTGAGTGTCCACATTATCTCAGGCATCCCCTCCACTGGGTCCGCAACATACAGCAATAGATCATCTGCATACAATGATACCCGGTGTTCTTCTCCTCCCCTGAGTACTCCCCTCCACTTCCTAGAGCCCCTCAGTGCTATGGCCAGCGGCTCAATTGCCAATGCAAACAGTAACGGAGACAGGGGACACCCTTGTCTTGTCCCTCTATAAAGACGGAAGTAGTCGGACCTCTGCCTGTTCGTGATCACACTTGCCACCGGGGCCCTATATAGCAGCTGTACCCATCCAATAAACCCCTCTCCAAAACCAAATCTCTTCAACACTTTGCATAGGTAGTCCCTCTCCACTCTGTCAAATGCTTTCTCAGCGTCCATCGCCACCACTATCTCCGCCTCCCCCTCCGGCGGGGGCATCATCATCACCCCTAGCAGCCTCCGTATACTCGTGTTCAGCTGTCTCCCCTTAACGAACCCAGGTTGATCCTCGTGGACCACCCCCGGGACACAATCCTCTATCCTTGTCGCCATCACCTTGGCCAGGAGCTTAGCATCCACGTTCAGGAGGGAAATAGGCCTGTAAGACCCGCACTGCAGCGGGTCTTTTTCCTTCTTTAAGAGTAACGATATCGTCCCCTCCGACATAGTCGGGGGCAACTTCCCCCTTTCCCTGGCCTCATTAAAGGTTCTCGTCAAAAGCGGGGCCAGTAGGTCCATGTATTTCCTATAAAATTCCACCGGGAACCCATCCGGTCCCGGGGCCTTCCCCGCCTGCATGCTCCCAATCCCCTTTACCACCTCCTCCACCTCAATCCGTGCTCCCAGTCCCGCCCTCTCCTGCTCCTCCGCCTTCGGGAATTCCAGCCGATCTAGGAAATGCAGCATTCCCTCCTTCCCTTCCGGGGGCTGAGCCTTATACAGCCTCTCGAAGAATGCCTTAAACACCCCGTTCACCCTCTCCGCTCCCCGTTCCATCTCACCTTCCTCATCCCTCACCCCACCTATCTCCCTCGCCGCTCCCCTCTTCCTCAGTTGTTGGGCTAGTAACCGGCTCGCCTTCTCTCCATACTCATACTGTACTCCCTGTGCCCTCCTCCACTGTGCTTCTGCCTTGCCCGTGGTCAGCAGGTCAAATTCCATATGTAGCCTTTGTCTTTCCCTGTACAGTCCCTCCTCCGGAGCCTCTGCATATTGCCTGTCTGCCCTCAGAAGTTCTCTCAACAGTCGCTCCCTTTCTTTGCTCTCTCGCTTCCCTTTATGGGCCCTTATGGATATCAGTTCCCCTCTGACCACCGCCTTCAGCGCCTCCCAGACCACTCCCACCTGGACCTCTCCGTTATCATTAAGCTCCAAGTACCTTTTGATACACCCCCTCACCCTTAGACATACCCCCTCATCCGCCAACAACCCCATATCCAATCTTCAGAGTGGGTGCTGCTCCTTTTCCTTTCCTACCTCCAGATCTACCCAATGTGGAGCGTGGTCTGAAATGGCTATGGCCATGTACTATGTCCCTGTCACCTTCGGAATCAGTGCCTTTCCCAGGACAAAAAAGTCTCTCCGTGAATACACCTTGTGAACATGGGAGAAAAATGAAAACTCCTTACTCCTAGGCCTAATAAATCTCCAGGGGTCTACTCCTCCCATCTGCTCCATGAAGTCCTTAAGCACCTTGGCCGCTGCCGGCCTCCTCCCGGTCTTAGACCTAGACCGGTCCAGCCCTGGATCAAGCACCGTATTGAAGTCTCCCCCCATTACCAGCTTTCCCGCCTCCAGGTCCGGGATACGCCCCAGCATACACTTCATGAAGTTTACATCATCCCAGTTCGGGGCGTATACGTTCACCAGAACCACCGCCTCCCCTTGCAATCTGTCACTCACCATCACGTATTTACCCCCACTGTCCGCCACTATGGTCTTTGCCTCAAACAGTACCCGTTTCCCCACTAAAGTAGCCACCCCCCTATTCTTCGCATCTAAGCCCGAATGGAACACCTGCCCCACCCATCCTTTACGTAGTCTAACCTGATCTGCCAGTTTCAGGTGCGTCTCCTGCAACATGACCACATCTGCCTTTAAGTTCTTTAGGTGTGTGAGTACCCGTGCCCTTTTAATCGGCCCATTCAGCCCTCTCACGTTCCACGTGATCAACCGGGTTGGGGGGCTCTTTACCCCCCCCCCCCCCACCCCCACCCCCCCATGTCCACTAGCCATCCCCTTTTCTAACCCAGCTCCTCACCCGGTTCCCACGTACCCGTATATCCCACCGACGGTGCTCTCCTGTCCCGACCACCCCGCCCCATAACAGCTCCCCCTTCCCCTTAGCAGCAGCAACCCAGTTAACTCCCCCCCCCCCCCCCACTCCGCTAGATCCCTTTCTAGCGTAGTTGCACCCCCCCATGTTGCTCCCAGAAGTCAGCAAACTCTGGCTGACCTCAGCTTCCCCGTTTGTCCTCGGCCCCTCATTGTGCGAGGCCCCCTCCTTCCTGCGTCCCCGTTCCCGCCACAATTACCATAGCGCGGGAGCAAAGCCCACGTTTTCCACTCGGCCCCGCCCCTGATGGTGCAGTTCCCTTCTCCTTCCCCTTTCCTTCCCACCGGCGCCCACAGTTCCCCATACTCCCCCCCCCCTCCCCCCACAAGGGGAAAAGAGAAATGTTATAGAATTGAAAAATTGAAAAAATTCCCCCCCCTTCCCCTTCCTCGCCCCACATAATCACCCCACCACTTTATTAGAGAAGCTTTTTCTCTCGCCAGACTATTCCAGCTTCTCGTCCACAGTAAATGTCCACGCCTCTTCTGCCGTCTCAAAATAGTGGTGTTTCCCTTGGTGTGTGACCCACAGTCTCGCCGGCTGCAACATTCCAAATTTAACCTTATTTTTGTGGAGCACCGCCTTGGCCCGGTTGAAACTTGCCCTCCTTCTCACCACCTCCGCACTCCAATCCTGGTACACGCGGATCACCGCGTTCTCCCACCTGCAGCTCCGAGTTTTCTTCGCCCATCTTAGAACCATCTCTCTGTCATTGTAGCGGTGAAACCTCACCACTATGGCTCGAGGTATTTCTCCTGCCTTTGGTCTTCGCGCCAGAACTCGATAAGCTCCCTCCACCTCCAAAGGGCCTGTCGGGGCCTCCGATCCCATTAGCGAGTGAAGCATCGTGCTCACATATGCCCCGACGTCCGCCCCCTCTGTGCCTTCGGGAAGACCCAAGACTCTTAAATTCTTCCTCGAGTTATTCTCCAGGGCTTCCAACCTCTCCACACACCTTTTGTGCTGTGCCTCGTGCGTCTCTGTCCTTCCCACCAGGCCCTGTATTTCATCCTCCTTCTCCGCAGCCTTTGCCTTCACGACCCGAAGCTCCAACTCCTGGGTCCTCTGCGCCTCCTTTAGCCCTTCAATCGCCTGTAGCATCGGGGCCAACACCTCCTTCTTCAGCTCTTCCACACAGCGCCGCAGGAACTCTTGTTGCTCCGGGCCCCATACCAAACAGCCACTTTCCAACGCCATCTTGCTTCGAGCTTCCCTTCCTTGCCGCTGCTCCAGTGGATCCACTGCAATCCGGCCACTATCCTCTCCTTTATCCATATTTATCCGGTGGGATTCCCTCCTATTTAACCGCACAATGATTTTGGCGGTTAAAAATTGCCGTTGGGGCTCCTAATAAGAGCCCAAAAGTCAGTTTCAATGGGAGGTGCCGAAACGTGCGACTTAGCTGGTCATCGCCGCACCCAGAAGCCCTCCTGCAGTATTTAAATACAATACTGAGGTGTATGTTGTTTGAGGACAGTTGACGCTTCAATAGAGCTTACCACAGGCCATTGTATCTGCTACCTTAGCAATATACGCCTTGTTCATTTCTGTTATATGTGCAGTACCTGAGGGGCCAGGTCTCTTGAAATCTTAGCGCCAAGGCTCATGTTTCTGATATGGCCTCAACAAGATGCGGGTGATCAGTCCACAGAAGTGTATGATCCGCACCAATTCCTTCTTTAACAGCTAGATGCCTGCAAATCTTGTTGCATCAAAATTGCATCTCACTGTTCCTCTAGATGCCTGCTAGACTTGTTACTGATTTATTTTGTTTTCATCTCAACTTCAGAGTTAAATTTCCCATGTTCCTAACAACGATGGACTGGTTTTGGGGAGACAGGAACTGAATGAGTTAGGAAAAGCATGATTCCTAGCCTTTGACCTACTTTTGTAGCCCACTGTATACACCATTTACGGCAGCCATATTGCCCCAGAACTGAAGGGAGTAAATATTTAAGGTGTACTGGAATTTAAGGTGTAAGGAATACATTTCAAGCTTTGATTAGCCTCAACATTTGAAACTGTTTTAATAATGAGTTTTATGCAATCAGAAAAAGGGATAGTATGAAACAGTTCTATTGCATCCCGATCTAAGATAATGAAAATAGATATTGTACGTAATTGGGCCTCAGTTCAATGAATCTGGTTATAACATTGACCAATTATATGGTACAACAGGCCCAACTCTGACGTGAGGTAATGTGAATTTGGGGAGAAAAGTAGAGGTTCCAACGAACTTAGTATGAAGCTCTCCCATGGCAGAAATTCCAGAGAACAGCTGTCATAGATAAGAGGTGAAGACACTGGAAGCAAATTCCTGAATAGCTGTTAAAGAAGGAATTGGCGCGGATTATACACTTCTGTGGACTGATCACCCGCAAGAAGTGGTACAGAATCATTCTTAAAGTTGTTAAACCTTTTTCTTTTGATAAACCTATTTCAAAATTTACTATCCAGTAAATTCTGCCTTTGTCTGAACTGATTCAAATCTTACCCGAACCAAAATAAAAGCATTAAACAGCGATTTTGGGTGGAAAGATACAGATTAAAAACCTTACCAAAAAGTGCTCCTCCTGGTGGAACAAATAAATAATCGCACCAATTCGACACACATTCAAAAATCTCAAATCCGGCGATATCAAACCAGTCAGCCAGTTTTTAACTATTTAGAAATGAAAATCGGGAGAGATTTTTAAAAAGGCTACTGGTTTCCTGTGTTATTGTATCGCGAAAGTCAAATCATACTCCCTGTAGTAAAAGAAAAAAGTATTTATCAATATAACTAAGTTGCTGGTGAATTAACAAGTTAAAATATACTAAATGTGCTGATTTTGCAGTATGAACCACTTGGGATATTTTCACACAAGAGCTGGGGCCACCCCATCGTTTCACAAAGTTAGCCCTGAGCCCCACTGTGTAGAGTTTTCACTTGAACTCTTGGGGAAATTATTTTGATGGAACAATACAGAGAAAAATGGTTGCCAAAGATCTGAAATTTAAAACAAATCAGAAATGTACATATGCTCTCCAGATGTTACATTTGCAGTGGTGTTTGTTGCTCGGCTTCGGTTTGTGCAAGGAAACGAGGAACCCAAGTTTCACTTTCTGTCGCTGTTACAAAATGGCGTAACAATGAAGTAACTGGTCGACAGCTTCTGTGAAATAGTCAGCAAAGGTTTACAGCATCGAGAATGTCTCGCCGCGGCCTCAGTTATCCTGCACCTGGAAGGACGACGAGTCAAAATCATAGATTTGCAGTCGGCTCCTCCCGGGATGGGAGCAGGGGGGATTACGGGAGAAGGGAGCAGACCCGCTGGGGGACACTGAGCTCCCTTTACAGCCAAGCGCCCAGTCTCGGCTTTTCGAACTTGAGTCTCTCTGCAGCCACGGACTACGCCCCGTCAATCCAGAGACACCCCGGGAACACGAAAACAACACAGGTAATGGAGCTCATGTTCGCTACTACATTTCATTGCCAACTATAGGAGCCCAAACTCTTATCATATACACAAAGGAAGGAATAACATTTTGGCCCTTTTTTCTCTTCATCCCATCTGGTCGCAAGTGTATTTTGTTTTTCCATTTCTGTTTATCATTGGTCTCGTGCAAAGACTCTGAAACAAATGTTTTACTGTTGCAACCTGTTTGCACATCCAGAATTACAAAAAAATATACTTTATTCATAAAATCTCTAATAAACATTTCAGAACATTTCGAATTGTCTTGACTGTACATTTCCATCAAAGTTACACATTCACTTGACTTTCTTCCATTCAATTGGGATGACATTACACACATATCCCTCTTTACGTTACAATACTTTCTTAAATATTTGCATTGTCATGTTTCTTTTATACATTGGAGTATTAATGACCCAGACTGAGGGGTTTTATACATTTGCTGGTAAGACCTTACACCGTGGTCTTTCCCCATTGCACCTTGGCGGCAGCTGCCCCAAGCTTGAGTGCGTCCCTCAGCACGTAGTCCTGGACCTTGGAATGTGCCAGTCTGCAACACTCGGTCGAGGACAATTCTTTGCTGGAAGATCAGCAAGTTTCGGGCAGACCAAAGAGCGTCTTTTACCGAGTTGATGACCTTCCAGCAGCAGTTGATGTTTGTCTCGGTGTGTGTCCCTGGAAACAGTCCGTAGAGCACAGAGTCCTGTGTCACAGAGTTGCTCGGGTAAAATCTTGACAAATGCCACTGAGGTACCCTCGATAATGATGCTTAGAGATTAAACTGTAAAGAAGGCTTTATTAGACTAATAACTATGCTACAGCTATGGACGAGAGCTGACTGCTATACAGACCATGAGGCAGGCTTTTATGTATGGCTCCCAGATGGGCGGAGCCAGAGGCGGAGTCCCCAGGGTTCCAAGCCCGGTCTTAAAGGGGACATCACCTTACATGATGATAAGGCAGTAACCGTTCATCACATTCACCACCCCCGCCGGACTCCTTTTTAAACAGGGGAAGTGCCATCATAGGTCCATCCGTCTCGGTGGCCGGATCGTCCTCCTCGACCTCCTCAATTCGGGTGGTGGTGCGGCGGGCACTGACGTCCCGGTTGAGGGCACATCCAGGAGCACAGCGGTCGGAGCTTCGGTCCGGGTCGGGGCAGAGGAACTAGGCAGGGCCGGGGGTAGCGAACCCGGTGCCGGTGGGGTGTGTAAAGGGGGGGCGCAAGGGGGGGGCGTACGGTAGGAGCTCACCAACGGGTGGTAGGGCCGGAAGGGGGTGTGTTGTAGGGGGCGACGGGTCCTGCAGGGGAGCGGCGCGGGAAGGGGCGTCTGTGGTGGAGGATCCAGCGGGCGCCAGATCCCGGAGGGAAACCGTATCATGCCTGCCAGCGGAGTACTCCACGTAGGCGTAACTGGGGTTGGCGTGGAGCAGTCGGACCTTTTCAACCAGGGGGTCCGTTTTATGGCTCCTAGCGTGCCTCCGGAGAAGGAACAGGTCCCGGAGCCATCAGCCAAGGTGGAAGCGAGACCCCGGAGGTAGACTTCCTGGGGAAGAGAAACAATCGGTCGTGAGGGGTCTCATTCGTGGCCGTGCAGAGGAGTGACCTAATGGAGTGTAGGGCATCGGGTAGGACCTCCTGCCAGCGGGTGGTTGGGAGATTTCTCGACTGCAGGGCCAGAAGGACAGCCTTCCACACGGTCGCGTTCTCCCTCTCCACCTGCCCGTTTCCCCGTGGGTTATAGCTGGTCGTTCTGCTCGAGGCGATGCCTTTGCTGAGCAGATACTGACGCAGTTCATCGCTCATGAACGATGTACCCCGGTCGCTGTGGATATAAGCAGGGAAAGCGAACAGGGTGAAGATGCTATGCAGTGCCTCAATCACCGTGGCTGAGGTCATGTCGGTGCAGGGAATGGCGAATGGGAAACGGGAGAACTCATCGATCACGGTGAGGAAATAGGCATAACGGTTGGTGGACGGGAGGGGCCTCTTGAAGTCCACGCTCAGTCGCTCGAAGGGGCCCGAGGCCTTCACGAGCCGAACCTTGTCTGGCCGATAGAAGTGCGGTTTGCACTCCGCACAGACCTGGCAGGCCCTGACCATGGCCTTGACCTCCTTGGTTGAGTAAGGTAGGTTGCGGGACTTGAGGAAATGGATGAGCCGGGTAACCCCCGGGTGGCAGAGGTCATTGTGAATGGCTTGCAGGCGGTCCTCCTGCCCGTTGGCGCATGTGCCGCGGGACAGGGCATCTGGGGGCTCGTTGAGCTCCCCTGGACGATACTTGATATCGTACGAGTAGGTGGAGAGTTCGATCCTCCACCTCAAAATTTTATCGTTTTTTATTTTGCCCCGTTGCGTGTTATCGAACATATAGGCGACCGACTGTTGGTCGGTGACGAGGGTAAACCTCCTACCGGTGAGGTAGTGTCTCCAGCACCGCACAGCCTCCACAATGGCTTGTGCCTCCTTTTCGACTGCAGAGTGTCGAATCTCGGAGGCAGTGAGGGTTCAGGAGAAGAATGCTACTGGTCTGTATCCTTGATTGAGGGTAGCAGCCAGGGCGATGTCTGATGCATCGCTCTCTGCCTGGAAAGGGATGGTTTCGTCCACCGCATGCATGGCGGCCTTGATGATGTCGGCCTTGATGCGGTTGAAGGTCAATTGAGCATCAGCCGAGAGGGGAAAAGTGGTGGTCTTTTGGAGTGGGCAGGCTTTGTCCGCATACTTGGGGACCCACTGGGCGTAATAGGAGAAAAGCCCCAACCACCGTTTGAGGGCCTTGAGGCTGCGGGGGAGAGGGAGTTCCTTAAGGGGGCGCATGCGGTCGGGGTCGGGACCTAGGACCCCGTCTTCCACGACATAGCCGAGGATGGCCAGCCGGGTGGTGTGGAAAACGTATTTGCCCTCGTTATTGGTCAGGTTAAGGGCTCGGGCGGTCTGGAGGAACTTTTTGAGGTTAGCGTCATGGTCCTGCTGATCATGGCCACAGATGGTGACATTGTCCAAGTACGGGTATGTAGCCTGCAAACCGTACTAGTCCACCATTTGGTCCATCGCCCTCTGAAAGACGGAGACCCCATTTGTGACACCAAAGGGGACCCTGAGGAAGTGGAAGAGCCGGCCGGCTGCTTCGAAGGCAGCATAGGGGCGGTCTTTTGGTCGGATGGGGAGCTGGTGGTAGGCAGATTTGAGGTCGACCGTGGAAAAGACTCGGTATTGGGCGATCCGATTTACCATTTCCGCGATGCGAGGAAGGGGGTACGCATCAAGCTGCGTGAATCGGTTTATGGTCTGGCTATAATCCACGACCATCCGTTTCTTCTCCCCGGACCGGACTACCACCACTTGCGCTCTCCAAGGGCTGTTGCTAGCCTCGATGACCCCCTCTCCCAGTAAACGCTGGACCTCTGACTTGATAAAAGCCATATCTTGGGCACTGTAGCGCCGGCTCCTGGTGGCGACGGGCTTACAGTCAGGAGTGAGGTTAGCGGGGACTTCCGGGTGCGGCGATGACCAGCTGAGTCGCACGTTTCGGCAGCTCCCTGTGAAACGGACTTTTGGGCTCTTGATAGGAGCCCCAACGGCAATTTTAACGCCTGAAAACACCGTGCGGTAAACCAGAAGGGTGTTCCCCCTGGACACGGATGGAAAAAGGAGAGGAAAGTGGCCGGATTGCAGCGGATCCTTTGGAGCAGCGGCAAGGAAGGCAAGCAGAAACCAAGATGGCGTCGGAAGGTGGCAGTTTCATATGGGGCCCTGAACAACAAGAGTTTTTGAAACGCTGCGTGGAGGAGATAAAAAATGAAATGAAGAAAGAGTTGTTGGCCCCGATATTACAGGCGATTGAAGGGCTGAAAGAGGAACAAAAGACCCAGGAGCAGGAGCTTCGGGTCGTGAAGGCGAAAGCAGCAGAGAATGAAAACGATATACAGGGCCTGGTGGTGAAGTCGGATATTCAGGAGGCACACCAGAAACGATCTGTGGAGAGGTTGGAGGCACTGGAAAATAACGCAAGGAGGAACAACTTGAGGATTCTTGGCCTTCCTGAAGGTGTGGAGGGGGCGGACGTCGGGGCATATGTGAGCACGATGCTGCACTCGTTAATGGGAGTGGAGGCCCCGACGGGTCCGTTGGAGGTGGAGGGAGCATACCGAGTTATGGTGCGAGGATCGAGAGCAGGAGAAGCTCCCAGAGCCATAGTGGTGAGATTTCTCCGTTTTAAGGATAGAGAAATGGTCCTTAGATGGGCGAAGAAAACTCGGTGTAGTAAATGGGAGAACGCGGTGATCCGCGTCTATCAAGATTGGAGTGCGGAGGTGGCGAGAAGGAGGGCGAGCTTTAATCGGGCCAAAGCGGTGCTTGATAAAAAGAAGATAAAGTTTGGAATGCTGCAACCGGCAAGACTGTGGGTCACATATCAAGGGAGGCACCACTACTTTGAGACGGCGGATGAAGCGTGGACTTTTATTGTAGAAGAAAAATTGGAATGATTTGACTACGAAAATGAACGTTTGGACAAAGTGGTGGGACGAGTGGGGGGGGGGGGGGGGCGAAGAGGGATTGTATGATTAATCCTGCGGTATGGTAACTTTTCTTTCTCCCACAGGTGGTGATGGGGGGAGGTGGGGAGGGAGAGGAGATGGGGCGTTGGCCATGGGAGGCGGGGCCGAGGGAGAGGCGCGGGCTTGGTTCCCGCGCTATGATAATTATGGCGGGAATAGAGAAGCAGGAAGGAGGGGGCGCCGCACGGGGCGAGCCGTGATCACGGGGGGAAGCTGAGGTCAGCCAGAGTTTGCTGACTTCTGGGAGCAACATGGGGGGAGTAATTACGCTAGCGGGGGGGGGGGGGGAGGGGGGAATTACTGGGTTGCTGCTGCTGGGGAAAGGGGGGAGTGGGTACGGGAAGGGATGGGCGGGGGGGCACCGTCTGGGAGAAATACAGCCGCGTGGGAACTGGGCGAGAAGCTGGAAAAAGATGATGGCTAACCGGCAAGGGGCGGGGTGGGAAGCCCCCCAACTCGGCTGATCACGTGGAACGTGAGGGGGCTTAACGGGCCGATAAAGAGGGCACGAGTACTCGCACACCTTAAGAAACTTAAAGCAGATGTGGTCATGTTACAGGAAACGCACCTGAAACTGATAGATCAGGTTAGGTTGCGCAAAGGATGGGTAGGGCTGGATGCGAAAAACAGGGGGGTGGCTATATTAGTGGGGAAGCGGGTAATGTTCGAGGCAAAGACTATAGTGGCGGATAACGGGGGCAGATACGTGATGGTGAGTGGCAAATTACAGGGAGAGATGGTGGTGTTGGTAAACGTGTATGCCCCGAATTGGGACGATGCCAATTTTATGAGGCGAATGCTAGGACGCATCCCAGACCTAGAGACCGGAAAGCTGATAATGGGGGGAGACTTTAACACGGTGTTGGAACCAAGGCTGGATAGGTCGAAGTCCAGGACTGGTAGGAGGCCGGCAGCAGCCAAGGTGCTTAAGGATTTTATGGAGCAGATGGGAGGGGTGGACCCGTGGAGATTCAGTAGACCTAGGAGTAAGGAGTTCTCGTTTTTCTCCTATGTCCATAAAGTCTATTCACGCATAGACTTTTTTGTGTTGGGTAGGGCATTGATCCCGAGGGTGAGGGGAACGGAATATACGGCTATAGCCATTTCGGATCATGCCCCACACTGGGTAGACTTGGAGATAGGGGAGGAAACAAGAGGGCGTCCACCCTGGAGAATGGATATGGGACTAATGGCGGATGAGGGGGTGTGCTTAAGGGTGAGGGGATGCATTGAAAAGTACTTGGAACTCAATGACAATGGGGAGGTTCAGGTGGGAGTGGTCTGGGAGGCGTTGAAGGCGGTGGTTAGGGGGGAGCTGATATCAATAAGGACACATAAAGGGAAGCAGGAGAGTAAGGAACGGGAGCGGTTGTTGCAAGAACTTTTGAGGGTGGACAGACAGTATGCGGAAGCACCGGAGGAGGGACTGTATAGGGAAAGGCAAAGGCTGCATGTGGAATTTGACTTGCTGACCACAGGCACTGCAGAGGCACAATGGAGGAAGGCGCAGGGTGTACAGTATGAATATGGAGAGAAGGCGAGCAGATTGCTGGCACACCAATTGAGGAAAAGGGGAGCAGCGAGGGAAATAGGGGGGGTGAGAGACGAAGATGGAGAGACGGAGCGGGGAGCGGAGAGAGTGAATGAAGTGTTTAAGACATTTTATAAAAAATTGTATGAAGCTCAACCCCCGGATGGGAGGGAGAGAATGATGGAGTTTTTGGATCGGCTGGAAATTCCCAAGGTGGAAGAGCAGGAAAGGATGGGATTGGGAGCACAGATCACGGTAGAAGAAGTGGTGAAAGGAATTAGGAACATGCAGACGGGAAAGGCCCCGGGACCGGACGGATTCCCAGTTGAATTTTACAGAAAATATATGGACTTGCTCGCCCCGCTACTGACGAGGACCTTTAACGAGGCAAAGGAAAGGGGACAACTGCCCCCGACTATGTCAGAAGCAACGATATCGCTTCTTTTAAAGAAGGAAAAGGATCCGCTACAATGCGGGTCCTACAGACCAATCTCCCTCCTCAATGTAGATGCCAAGGTCTTGGCCAAGGTAATGGCAATGAGAATAGAGGAATTTGTCCCGGGGGTGGTTCATGAGGACCAAACTGGGTTTGTGAAGGGGAGACAGCTGAACACGAACATACGGAGGTTGTTAGGGGTAATGATGATGGCCCCACCAGAGGGTGAAACGGAGATAGTAGTGGCGATGGATGCCGAGAAAGCATTTGATAGAGTGGAGTGGGATTATCTGTGGGAGGTGTTGAGGAGATTTGGGTTCGGAGAGGGGTATGTTAGATGGGTGCAGCTGTTGTATAGGGCCCCAGTGGCGAGTGTCGTCACGAATGGACGGGGATCGGCATATTTTCGGCTCCATAGAGGGACAAGGCAGGGATGTCCTCTGTCCCCATTACTGTTTGCACTGGCGATTGAGCCCCTGGCGATAGCGCTGAGAGGTTCCAAGGGATGGAGGGGAATACTTAGGGGAGGAGAAGAACACCGGGTATCTTTATATGCGGATGATCTGCTACTATATGTGGCGGATCCAGCGGAGGGGATGCCAGAAATAATGCGGATACTTGGGGAGTTTGGGGATTTTTCAGGGTATAAATTGAACATGGGGAAGAGTGAGCTGTTTGTGGTGCATCCAGGGGAGCAGAGTAGAGAAATAGAAGACCTACCGTTGAGGAAGGTAACAAGAGACTTTCGTTACCTGGGGATCCAGATAGCTAAGAATTAGGGCACATTGCACAGGCTAAATTTGACGCGGTTGGTGGAACAGATGGAGGAAGATTTCAAGAGATGGGATATGGTAGCATTGTCAATGGCAGGGAGGGTGCAGGCGGTTAAGATGGTGGTCCTCCCGAGATTCCTCTTTGTGTTTCAGTGTCTCCCGGTGGTGATCACGAAGGCTTTTTTCAAAAGGATAGAAAAGAGTATCATGGGTTTTGTTTGGGCCGGGAAGACTCCGAGAGTGAGGAAGGGATTCTTACAGCGTAGTAGGGATAGGGGGGGGCTGGCACTACCGAGCCTAAGTGAGTATTATTGGGCCGCTAATATTTCAATGGTGAGTAAGTGGATGGGAGAGGAGGAAGGAGCGGCGTGGAAGAGATTAGAGAGGGCGTCCTGTAGGGGGACCAGCCTGCAGGCTATGGTGACAGCCCCATTGCCGTTCTCACCAAGGAACTATACCACGAGTCCGGTGGTGGTAGCTACACTGAAGATTTGGGGACAGTGGAGACGACATAGGGGAAAGACCGGAGCACTGGGGGGGCCCCCGATAAGAAACAACCATAGGTTTGCCCCGGGGGGAATGGATGGGGGATATGGAATGTGGCAAAGAGCAGGTATAACGCAATTGAAAGATCTATTTTGGGAGCGCTGACCGAGAAATATGGGTTGCCCCAAGGGAATGCATTTAGGTACATGCAATTGAGGGCTTTTGCGAGGCAACAGGTGAGGGAATTCCCGCAGCTCCCGACACAAGAGGTGCAGGACAGAGTCATCTCAAAGAAATGGGTGGGGGACGGTAAGGTGTCGGATATATATAGGGAAATGAGAGACGAAGGGGAGACTATGATGGACGAACTAAAAGGGAAATGGGAAGAAGAGCTAGGGGAGGAGATTGAGGAGGGGATGTGGGCAGATGCCCTAAACAGGGTAAACTCGTCGTCCTCGTGCGCCAGGCTAAGCCTGATTCAGTTTAAGGTATTACACAGGGCACATATGACTGGAACACGGCTCAGTAAATTTTTTGGGGTGGAGGATAGGTGTGCGAGGTGCTCGAGAAGCCCAGCGAATCATACCCATATGTTTTGGTCATGCCCGGCACTACAGGGGTTTTGGATGGGGGTGACAAAGGTGCTTTCGAAAGTAGTAGGAGTCCGGGTCGAACCAAGCTGGGGGTTGGCTATATTTGGGGTTGCACAAGAGCCGGGAGTGCAGGAGGCGAAAGAGGCCGATGTTTTGGCCTTTGCGTCCCTAGTAGCCCGGCGCAGAATATTGCTAATGTGGAAAGAAGCCAAGCCCCCGGGGGTGGAGACCTGGATAAATGATATGGCGGGGTTCATAAAGTTAGAGCGGATTAAGTTCGTCCTAAGGGGGTCGGCTCAAGGGTTTACTAGGCGGTGGCAACCGTTCGTCGAATATCTTGCGGAAAGATAGATAGGGGAGAACAAAGAAGGCAGCAGCAGCGGCCCAGGACTTGGGGGGGGGGGGGGAGGGATGGGGGGGGATGGGGGGGGGGTGGCCTGAGACAAGGCAGTTGCCAATTAGGGCTAGTTTTTATTTTTTGTTATTTAATATTTATTTATTTGTTGTTTTTGTTTAAATTTAAAAAGGTCATTATTATCTGTATTGTTACAATGTTGTGTAAAGGATGCACAATGTCCTGTGTTGGTTGACCAAAAATTTTCAATAAAATATTATTTAAAAAAAAAAAGGAGTGAGGTTAGCGAATAGCGAGGGGGGTGCGACTTTCAGTGTCGCAAGGCAGCACACCGTGAGGGGGGGCAAGGGTCCGCCAAACTTCAGTGTCAGGCTTCGGTGGCTGCACTGAAAATCCAGTCCGAGCAGCAGGGGGGCACAGAGGTGAGGGAGGATATAAAATTTGAAACGGGTGTATTTGGCACCCTGGATCGAGAGATCCACAATACAGTACCCCGTGATTTGTACCGAGTGGGACCCAGATGCGAGGGCTGTGGTTTGGGATGCGGGATGGGTGCGTAGGGAGCAGCGCCTTACCGTTTCAGGGTGGATAAAGCTCTCCGTGCTCCCGGAGTCGAAGAGGCATGCAGTGTCGTGCCCGTTGACCTGGGCCTGCATCATGGAGTTCTGCAGGTGTTTTGGCCGAGTTTGATCGAGGATGATCGCACCCAGTCGCGGGTAGTCGGAGGCGTCAGCCGAATCGGACTCGTAATATGGCCGCTGCCGTCGGTCGCACGTGTCGGGTCGAGAAGATGGCTGCCGACCAGATGGCCGCTCCCATGATTCGCACGAGGCTGATAACGCGTCAGAAGAGGGCGTGTCGGGTCGGTGCACAGCAGCATTGTGAGGCCTGCGGGCCTGAGAGCCTGATTTTCGGGCCGGCTGTTCTTTGTTTTTCTGGCCCCTGGGTCTGGCCAGGCAGACCCTCGCAAAGTGCCCTTTCTTCCCGCAGTCACTGCAAATCGCGGAGCGGGCTGGGCAGCGTGGGCGTGGGTGCTGGCCCTGCCCACAGAAGTAGCAAGGTGTGCCCCCATGGTGAGCGGGTCGCCGCGTGGTGCAGGCCTGTAATACGGGTGAGTCTGAGGAAGTCCGGGGGGGGCTGGCAGAGTCTGCGGGGTACGTACCCAAGTTATGTCGGGCCACCTCCAGCGAGGAGGCGAGCGTTAGCGTCTCCTGGAGGTCTTTTGCCCCGTTTTCGAGCAGCTGCTGCCGATGTAGGTCAAGCGGATTCCGGACACGCAAGCATCCCTGATGTGCAGGTTCATATGGACTACCCCTGTCACATCCTGATGGTCACAGTCCTTGGGAAGCGCGGTGAGTTTCTCAACAAACTCGTCGAGCGATTTCCCCCGAGCGCTGCCGGCAGGTAGAGAGCAGATGCCGGGCGTGCACCTCATTGACGGGTTTGACAAACCGCTTGCGGAGCAACTCAATCGCTTCCTCATAAGTCGTCGCCTTTCGAGCGTGGCGGAGATTCTGTGACTCACCCGGGCGTGGAGTAGACGCAGCTTGCGTGGCCCCAGGATGGGAGTCGCTGCGGAGTCCAGGTAGGCCTCGAAGCACCGCAGCCAGTATTTAAAATTTTCCTTTGCCTCCAGCGTTCATGCTTCCAGATTGAGCTTCTCTCGTTTTAGGCCTGCGTCCATCCTGAATCTAGTTTAGTCTAATAAATTGAGGTACCCTCAATAATGATGCTTAGAGATTAAACTGTAAAGAAGGCTTTATTAGACTAATAACTATGCTACAGCTATGGACGAGAGCTGACTGCTATACAGACCATGAGGCAGGCCTTTATGTATGGCTCCCAGATGGGCGGAGCCAGAGGCGGAGTCCCCAGGGTTCCAAGCCCGGTCTTAAAGGGGACATCACCTTACATGATGATAAGGCAGTAACCGTTCATCACAACCACTGCATCTCTCTCCAGACCTTCTTTGCAAAGGCACATTCCACAAGGAGGTGGGTGACCGTCTCATTTCCCCCACAGCCACTCCGAGGGCAGCGTGCAACGGCGCAGAGCCTTCGGGTGTACATGAAGAATCTGACGGGGAGGGCCCTTCTCACCACCAGCCAAGCTATGTCTTGGTGCTTGTTTGAAAGTTCTGGTGATGAGGCGTTCTGACAGATGACTCTGACAGTCTGCTCAGGGAACCATCTAACGTCCTCCACAGTCTCCTTTTCCCTGAGGGCCTCAAGGACATTACTTGCTGACCACTGCTTCATTGCCTTGTGGTCAAAGGTGTTTTTCTTCAAACTTTTTCCACGAGGGACAGGTGGTACGGCTACTTGGAGCATTCCGCGGCAATGAGGCCAGGCACATCCTTCGTACCCGTTTGCACATCCAGAATTTTTTTTTATCACAGCAGCATGCGGCAAACCCTGGAATTTCACCTAAAAACCGTTCCCAGTCTTTCCATCTTCCCTTGCTTTTGGACACACCTTAAAGCCAACCTGATGATAACTCCTTGTGAGGCTGTGTGAAATGTTATTTGACAACATTCCTATGAAGCACCTTGGTATAATTAACCATACATATATTCTGCCCAGCCGAAGTCACTGCAATCACTTGTACATCTCTGGTTCTGATCTGCTTGAAGGATATTTCCATGTGGTTGCCCGTAAACATCAAATTTGCAATGCATCGAACTTGTAAAATAGACAGCACTTTAGCAACATTCATTGGTCCATCCTACAATAGATCTGGAAAGCAAAGCATCCAGTCAGCACCAGGTTCGTTATTTAATTGTACTCTTACTCCTTAAATGGTTGCAACTGGGATCAATGTTTCCTCATTTATCTTCCCTTTGTTGCTTCCACCATGCCGAGTACATTAAGCACTATATAATTTTTACTTTGTTTCGTATATCAAACATTTTTAACTCTCACTCTGCATTTCCACCCTGAGTTCTCCATTCAGATACTTGGGTACTGGCATGTATCTAACTATCTGGTTACCCTGCCCATACATTTCTCTGCTGAATTGACATAATGATCTTCTGGTGAACTTTAGTTTGACTACTGTAATTTTCTTTGATGATCCTGATGCCTCTAAGAGGTTCCTAATTATATTCTGGGAACCCTGGGCTGCTGAGTTCCATGCAAGATTACCTCATTTGGCCTCAAAGTCCCCAAGCAAACGCCGGTTAGTACTGGTCTCCATAAATAGGGAGCAGGTGTTTTGGCACTTGGGGGCGGGGGGGGGGAGGGTCTCGCAGGACATCGGGGCACCTGGGAGGCTGGGCTCTGGGCAGGGTGATACCTTGGCACCCCCAATTCCATCTGGACACTCTGGCAGTGCCATACTTGTGGCACTGCCAGGCCAGCAGGGCTACTGCGAAGCTGGCGATGCCCAGCTGGCATTGTGCCCACATCGGGGATCGGGCCCAGGCATCCTCTGCTGGTATGTGGTGGGGTGCAGGGGGGCTTGAGGACCTCCCAACAGGTGAATTGTAGTTTTGAGGGGTCCAGGGTCATGTCAAGGGTGGGGAGGGTCGAGTGATTGGGGCACAATTTAAAAATAGCTCCGCTTCTCAGTGCAGGAAATGACACTTAGCGTGGCCTCGGGTGGCATTGCCAGTTGGGGTTCGGAAAGGAAACAAAAATGTCATTAGCTAGCGGTGCCGGGAGCGACTCCGCTAATCCCGCCCAGAACAGCCTGTCTTTTTTTTAGTTACATCACACCCATCATCACTAAAAAAAAAATGTTATCACACTCATCATCACTAAAAAAAAATGTTTTTAAAGAAGGCAAATGGCAGCATGGTGGTACAGTGCTTAGCACTGCTGCATCACAGCGCCAGGGACCCTGGTTCGATTCCAACCTCGGGTGACTGTGGAGTTTGAACGTTGTTTGTGTGGGTATCTTCCCGGTGCTCCGTGTTCCTCGCACAGTCCAAAGATGTGCAGGTTAGGTGGATTGGCCACGATAAATTGGCCCTTAGTGTCCAAAAGGTTAGGTGGGGTACTGGGTTACGGGGATAGGGTGGGGGTGTGGGCCTAGGCAGGGTGCTCTTGCAGAGGGTTGGTGCAGAGTTGATGAGCCAAATGGCCTCCTTCTGCACTGTAGTGTTTCTATGATTTGAATTGCTTATTCTTTAACTTTGGTATAAAAATTTAGAACTTAAAAATGTCTAGAGTTTCATTCGCAGTTGTGCCAATGTGTGTTTGCTGAAAGTCCGTCTTATCCAATAACTTGAATCTTTAAATCTAGTAAATTTCCCTCAGCTTCGTAGTTGCAGGATACATTCTAACGTGTGGTCCCCAAAGTTCGACAAAGTATTTCAGGTGAGGATGAACCAGCGTTTTTAAAGGTTCATCGTAGCTTTCTTGCTTTTGTATTCTATGGGCAGAGTGTGGCAGCGGGCAGGGAAAGTGGCGTTGAGGCCGCCAGAAACAATAGCGACATTCTCCACTGTATGGTCAGGAACTTTGGAGAAACGTTGAAGGAGTGTGTCTCACAACTTCACACACTGATTGAGCTCTCCCCACCAGAAAGCTAATAAAGATCAAGGCGGCCTTTCTAAAGGCTGCCCAATGTACAAAAGTTAAAAGAGTATCTCTTGCAACCCCCGCCACACACTGTCCCCTGATACTTCCCCCTAGTGTGGTGGGGAGCGGGTTTTTGCATTGAGACAATACATGTATGAGGTATTTGAAAAAAAGGGGTTAAGATGGAAGAAAAGGGTCGCAGTCTAAAGTTGTTGAACTCGGTGTTAAGTCCTGAGAGCTGTGATGTGCCTAATCGGAAGATTAGTTAGGGTTGCTTTTCTCAGCCAAAACGGGGAGGTCTCACCCTCCACGTTGTGGGAGGCACTGAAGGCCATAATTAGAGGAGAGATCATAGCCTACAAGGCAAGCAGAGATGGGGAAGAGAGGGTGGCCAGGCAACAACTGGTGGACTCCATCCTGGAAGTCGACAGAAAATACTCCGAGGCCCTGTTGGGCTGTTGGCGGAGAGCAAATAGCTGCAAATGGATATTAACCTGCTATCCACTAGGAAAGCAGTGTACCAACTCCGCCAGACACGGGGGACCTTCTACGAACACGGAGACAAGGCTGGCCGCCTATTGGCTCACCAGTTGAGAAAGCAGACAGCCACAAGGGAAATAGCGCAGGTAAAGGATAGCAGAGGCAGACAGGTAACAGAACCAAAAGAGGTCAATCATTTGAGGCATTTGAGATCTTCTACGGGGGACTGTACGCCTCCGAGCCCCCTAACGGGGACGAGGGGAAGTAACAGTTCCTAGACAGACTGGAACTACCAGTTGTGGAGGAAGACAGAAGGGGAGAGCTGGAAGCACCAATAGATCTGCGAGAAATCATGGAGAGCATCAGCTCCATACAGGCGGGGAAGGCACCAGGACCCGACGGGTTCCCGGCAGACTTCTACAAATAATTTGCACCAGTCCTGGCCCCACACTTAAGGGGCATGTTCGCGGACTCACTGGCAAGGGGCACCCTGCCCCCATGCTAGCGCAGGCCGCAATTTAACTGATACCTGATAAAGACCTGACAGAATGTGGATCATACAGACCCATTTCACTGCTGAACGTGGATGTGAAAATACTCGCAAAGGTCCTGGCCAAAAGGCTGGAGGGCTGCATACCAGAGGTGGTCGCAGAGGATCAAATGGGCTTTGTCAAGGGTAGGCAGCCCACAGCGAACATCAGGCGGCTGCTGAACGTAATAATGACCCCTCCCGGGGATAGAACACCAGAGGTGATCGTCTCCCTGGACGCAGAAAAGGCCTTCGACAGAGTCGAATGGAAATACCTCCACGAGGTACTGGAACGGTTTGGGCTAAGAGTGGGGTTGACCGCCTGGGTGAGGCTCCTGTACAATGCTCCCAAAGCGAGCGTCCGAACTAACGCCACCAGCTCTGAATACTTCCAGCTGCAGAGAGGAACAAGACAGGGCTGCCCCCTGTCCCCACTCTTGTTCGCGCTAGCGATCGAATCCCTGGCGATAGACCTGCGGGATGCGAAAAGCTGGAAGGGAATCTGGAGAGGAGACAGAGAGCACAGTGTCTCACTCTATGCAGATGACCTGCTCCTCTATGTCTCGAAGCCACAGGAGGGACTGAAGGAAATACTGAAAGAGTTTGGAACCTTCTCTGGCTACAAACCTAACCTGAGTAAAAACGAAGATGGGTAAAAGCGAGGCATTCCCAGTGAACCCAAATGGGGGAGGGAGAGAGCTGGAGGGGCTCCCGTTTAAAACAGCCTAGAAAAGATTCCGTTACCTGGGGATCCAGATAGCCAGAGACCGGACACAGATCCACAAGTGGAACCTGACCAGCCTGGTGGAGGAAGTAAGTAGAGACCTTCAAAGGTGGGGCTCACTCCCACTCTCCCTGGCGGGGAGAGTGCAGATGATCAAGATGAACGTACAGCCAAGGTTCCTCTTCCTGTTTAGATCCATTCCGATCTTCATCCCCAAGGCCTTTTTCCAAAACATAGACAGTCTAATAATGGTGTTTTGTGTATGTGTGTGTGTGTGTGTGGGGCGGGGGGGGGGGGGGGGGAGAGAACCTGAGAGTTCCCAAACCTTCACTGCAAAGAAGACAAATCAAAGGGGGCTTGGCCTTGCCAAACCTACAATACTACCACTGGACAGCAACGGCAGAAAGAGTGAGGGGATGGGTACAAGAACCTGACACAGATTGGGTACAAATGGAGGAGGCATCCTGTAAAGGAATGACCCTCCGGGCCCTGGCCACAGCAGCACTCCCATCCTCCTCAACAAGATACACAACGAGTCCAGTGGTAGTGGATACGCTGAGAACGTGACCCAGCTGAGACAACACTTCGGGATAACTAAAATGTCCCCCATGGCCCCCATCTGTGGCAATCACAGATTCCCCCCAGCCATGCTGGATACCACCTTCAAAAGATGGAGGTGGGCCGGGGGCATGTTGACTGTCGGGGACTTCCACGTGGGGCACAGACTGGTGACACTAGACAAACTGACGAGGAAGTGGAGGCCAGCAAAAGGACAGGAAATGAGACACCTCCAAATAAAACACTTTCTCCGCAAAGAGACAGTAGGGTCCCCGTGGCCACAGAAAACACACTATTAGAGGACCTGATAGGCACAAGCAACGAGAAGGGGGGTTGCTATGTGGGAAAATATACAGACAGCTACTGGACAGAGCCCGGACTCCACTGGACTAGACCAGACAAAAATGGGAGGATGAACTGGGGACAGGGGTAGGATGGGGACTCTGGAGCGAAGCACTGAGCAGGGTGAACTCCACCTCCTCCTGCGTAAGGCTCAGCCTAATGCAGCTCAAAGTGGTGCACAGAGCGTACCTGACCAGAGCCCGAATGAGCAGGTTCTTCCCGGAGGCGGAGGACAAATGTGAGCGGTGCCAGAGGGGCCCAGCCAACCACACCCACATGTTTTGGGCTTGCCCCAAGCTTGCTGGGTTTTGGACAGCCTTCTCTGAGGCAATTTCCAAGGTTGTGGGGGTGAGGGTGAAGCCATGCCCAATAGTGGCAATCTTCAGGGTATCGGAGCAGCCAGAGTTACACATGGGGAAGGGGGCCAACGCCCACGCTTTCACTTCCCTAATCGCACGCCGGAGAATCCTGCTCGGCTGGCGATCGGCAGCACCACCCACAGCTGCAGACTGGCTCGCTGACCTGTCCGAATTTCTCCACCTGGAGAAGATTAAGTACGCCACCCGAGGGTCAGAGGAAGGCTTCCTGGATACTTGGGGGCAGTTTGTCGGTCTGTTCCAAAATCTGTTTTGAGGCCAGCAACGAGGAGTAACCTAATAAGAATTTTTTTTAAAAACACCAAGATAGATGAGGTACCAAAAGACTGCGCAACCCGGGGCGGGGGGGTGGGGGGAACCATAGACCGATCCAGAGGGCAAGAAATGCACATAGGGTCGGTTAAACGAAGGACAAACTAAACCTCTGTATAATAAAGGAAATTCATGCGGGTGAGAAAAATATGATGTGTATATATAGAACTGTTTATAAATATGGGAAATGCCAACAAAAAGATTTTATAAGAAAAGGATTGCTTTTCTCTCTGACGGGATTTATGTTTGTCTCTTTTATCGTTTTCACCCTTGTTGTTTCTTCAAATTAGGCACATTACAATACTCGGGACTCGACTTGTAAGTTCAACAACTTTAGACTGTGACCTTTGTCCTCCACCTTATCTCTATTTTTTTGATATCCCAAATATTGATTGTCTAAATGTAAAAACCTTCCTTTGACACTTGACCTAGTGACAGTGAAGGAATGACAATATATTTCCAAGTCAGGATAGTGAGTGACTTGGAGGGGAACATCCAGGTGGGCTACTCCAGTCTGCTACTCTTTTCCTTCTAGATGGCAGTTTGGAGTTTGGAAGATTCTGTTTGAGGAGCCTTGATGAGTTCCTGCAGTGCATCTTGTCGATGATACACAGTGCTGCCACAGTGTATTGATGGTGGAGGGAGTGAATGTTTTGTGGATGGTGTGCCAATCAAGCGAGCTGCTTTGTATCGTCAAGATACTCTTCATGGGTTGAAGCAAGACCGATGCTTATGTGAAGAACTCATTCTTGTCATAATAGTTAGATGTACTTTACATTGCTGTACTAATATTTACAGAGTGATTACACCAATCAAGTCCAGAGCAACAGGTTGAATTATGGAAACGTACAATATTTCAGGCACAATTTATCACCCATGGACATTTCTGAAAGGATACCAAGTTCAATACATTCAGTGAAGACAAATGAACCAAACATGCAAATAATCTCCGATATACCAAAGGTAGGGATCTCATCAATGATTTCAACAATTGTTTGAGTGATGTGTTTGCAAATTGTGCAATTATGTTCTAGTCTAACAACCCTCTCCTAAATAAAGTGTCAAATGGTTAGCACTGTTGCTTCACAGCTCCAGGGTCCCAGGTTTGATTCCTGCTTGGAACACTGTGCGGAGTCTGCACATTCTCCCCGTGACTGCGTGGGTTTCCTCCGGGTGCTCCAGTTTCCTCCCACAAGTCCCAAAGACATGCTTACTCAATGAATTGAACATTCCGAAATCTCTAGGTGCCTAAAACTCCCCTGCTTCAAATCTTGAAGGTTTCGGCCTTCACCACCAAATCAGGCAGCGGATTCTTGACACCCACCACTCTCTGGGTGAAGAAGGCCCTTCAAATTTTGTCCCCTCTAATCCTTCTACCAATCACTTTAAATCTGTGGCCCCTGGTAATTGACCTCTCCATTAGTGGAAAGTAGACATTCATATCTGCTCTGTCTAGGCCCCTCATAATCCTGTCATCCTCAGTTAAGTCACCAATTATCTTTTTATATCCATTATCTTTCCACACTTTTTGATCAAGAGAATTTGCCATTTTCCAGTCCTCTGGTCACTCCGATATCCAAGGAGGATTGGAAGATTATTGATGTGTTGGGTGTTCTGGATCACATACAGGTCACCAACACTTGAAATAGTGCAACACTATTTTATTGAATCATTAACTGTTTAAACATACTCAGGCTATGGGTGAATACGATACTAGCTTTAACTAAAGACCTTTGCCTTGTCCTAACCAGTCAATGCACTCAGCACATGGTGAATGTCTGTGCTACAGGCTGTGAGCTCTGTCCTCCTAGCTGCAACTCGAATGAGCGGGAACTCTGATGCCCCTGTCTTTATAGTGCATGTGCTCTCACTGGTGATTGGCTGTGGTGTTGTGTGTGTTGATTGGTCCCACTGTGTGTCCATCAGTGTGTGTCTGCACCATGATATACTGGTGTATATTATGACAATTATGACCAGTATCTCTGCAATTTCCACACTTGTTTTCCTTGACCTATCCTCAGAATCGTTACTTCTGATCTAGCATGAAAAGGCCACAGATTGTAACTTTGCTGCAAAAGGCCATTTGTCATGTGACCTATCTCTTTCGGAAACCATGATTCACTGCTTGGGGTCAACAATTCCACTCGTCGTAATGTGGCATAAATTCCAGGTTCTACAGTATGGATCCGATCATAAATACCTCTGAAAATACATTAAAGTTTATATTACAATAAATCCTGTTGTGGTGGAAATTCACTGTATATACTGTTACTTTTCTTTGATGTTTAAACCCAATTCACTAATAAGTTAAACTTTATTGGGCTGCAATTCCACATGATCTGATCATGCGAAGGAATGCTGGAAATCAGCCCCTTCCCATATTGCTAATACAAGAAGTTGCAGGTACTATCCTGCCTGTGATAATGTCCAGATGCAGTATGTAGGACATGCAGTTTAATTGTTGTAAATGTCTATCATATGTAGTAAATTTCTATGGTCTAATTGGGAGAGGACAAGGTAATGAGAGCTATGAATGGATAGGGCATAGGTACAATGGGCTGAATGGTTTCCTCCTATACTATCTATTTCAGTGGTTAAGTGTGTTTAAAACAACAACAAAAAAGTCCTGCTACTTAATGGTTCAGGGCTTGCGTTTAAATGCCATGAAGATCATTTGCTGAGAGGAAAGCTTCCAAGGGCAGGAGGTGGTGCAAGTGAGGGAGCTGTAGTGAGGTTGTATTTGTGCTCTGATGGGTGGTGAGGGTAGGGAACAAGAGGTCTGAAATTCTATACCAGTGATTAAAGTATGTTTAGAGGAGATGTGCAAGGCAGGTTTTTTTATACTGAGGGTGGTGAGTGCCTGGAACGCGTTGCCAGAAGAGGCTGTGGAAGCAGATACATTAACAGCGTTCAAAAGGCATCTTGGCAAACACATGGATAGGATGGGTATAGATGGATACGACACAAGGAAGTGCTGAGGCTTTTGGCAAAGGTTGGTATCATGAACTGGTGCAGGCTTGGAGGGCCGAAGGGATTGTTCCTGTGCTGTATTGTTCTTTGTTCTCAAGTTGCCATCGTCCCAAATAGGGCTTTCTCTTTTGAGGGGGAGAGCTGACTGGTGGTTTGAGGTACCCTCAATAATGACGCTAATAGATTAAACTGTAAAGAAGGCTTTATTAGACTAATAACTATGCTAGAGCTAGAGACGAGAGCTGACTGTTACACCGACCATGAGGCAGCCCTTTATGTATGGCTCCCAGATGGGCGGAGTCCCCAGGGTTCCAAGCCCGGTCTTAAAGGGGACATCACCTTACATGATGATAAGGCAGTAACCGTTCATCACATTCACCCCCTGTTTAAAAAAGAGTCCGGCGGGGTTGAAGTGCCATCATAGGTCCATCCGTCTCGGTGGCCGGATCGTCCTCCTCGACCTCCTCAATTCGGGCGGTGGTGCGGCGGGCACGGACGTCCCGGTTGAGGGCACATCTGGGAGCACAGCGGTCGGAGCTTCGGTCGGGGCAGGGGAACTAGGCAGGGCCGGGGGTAGCGGTGCCGGCGCCGGCGGGATGTGTAAAGGGGGGGCGCAAGGCGGGGCGCACGGTAGGGGCTCACCAATGGGTGGTAGGGCCGGAAGGGGGTGTGTTGTAGGGGGCGACGGGTCCTGCAGGGGAGCGGCGCGGGAAGGGGCGTCTGTGGTGGATGATCCAGCGGGTGCCAGATCCCAGAGGGAAACCGTGTCTTGCCTGCCATTGGAGTACTCCACGTACGTAGGCGTAACTGGGGTTGGCGTGGAGCAGTCAGACCTTTTCAACTAGGGGGTCCGTTTTATGGCTCCTCGCGTGTCTCCGGAGAAGAACAGGTCCCGGAGCCATCAGCCAAGGTGGGAGCGAGACCCCGGAGGTAGACTTCCTGGGGAAGAGAAACAATCGATTGTGAGGGGTCTCATTCGTGGCCGTGCAGAGGAGTGAGCTAATGGAGCGTAGGGCATCGGGTAGGACCTCCTGCCCGCGGGTGGTTGGGAGATTTCTCGACCGCAGGGCCAGAAGGACAGCCTTCCACACTGTCGCATTCTCCCACTTCACCTGCCCGTTTCCCCGCGGGTTATAACTGGTCATTCTGCTCGAGGCGATGCCTTTGCTGAGCAGATACTGACGCAGTTCATCGCTCATGAACGATGTACCCCGGTCGCTGTGGATATAAGCGGGGAAACCGAACAGGGTGAAGATGCTGTGCAGTGCCTTAAGCACGGTGGCTGAGGTCATGTCGGGGCAGGGAATGGGAAACGGGAGATCTCATCGATCACGGTGAGGAAATAGGCATAACGGTTGGTGGACGGGAGGGGCCTCTTGAAGTCCATGCTGAGTCGCTCAAAGGGGCCCGAGACCTTCACGAGCCGAACCTTGTCTGGCCGATAGAAGTGCGGTTTGCACTCCGCACAGATCTGGCAGGCCCTGACCATGGCCTTGACCTCCTTGGTTGAGTAAGGTAGGTTGCGGGACTTGATGAAATGGACGAGCCGGGTAACCCCCGGGTGGCAGAGGTCATTGTGGATGGCTTGCAGGCGGTCCTCCTGCGCGTTGGCGCATGTGCCGCGGGACAGGGCATCTGAGGGCTCGTTGAGCTCCCCGGATGATACTTGATATCGTACGAGTAGGTGGAGAGTTCAATCCTCCACCTCAAAATTTTATCGTTTTCTATTTTGCCCCGTTGCGTGTTACCGAACATATAGGTGACCGACCGTTGGTTGGTGACGAGGGTAAACCTCCTACCGGCTAGGTAGTGTCTCCAGCGCCGCAACAGCCTCCACAATGGCTTGTGCCTCCTTTTCAACTGCAGAGTGTCGAACCTTGGAGGCGGTGAGGGTTCGGGAGAAGAACGCTACTGGTCTGCCTCCTTGATTGAGGGTAGCAGCCAGGGCGATGTCTGATGCATCGCTCTCGACATGGAAAGGGATGGTTTCGTCCACCGCGTGCATGGCGGCCTTGATGATGTCGGCCTTGATGCGGTTGAAGGCCAATTGAGCCTCAGCCGAGAGGGGAAAATTGGTGTCTTTAGGAGTGGGCGGGCTTTGTCCGCATACTTGGGACCCACTGGGCGTAATAGGAGAAAAGCCCCAAGCACCGTTTGAGGGCCTTGAGGCTGCGGGGGGAGGGAGTTCCTTAAGGAGGCGCATGCGGTCGGGGTCGGGACCTAGGACCCCGTCTTCCACGACATAGCCGAGGATGGCCAGCCGGGTGGTGTGGAAAACGCATTTGCCCTCGTTATAGGTCAGGTTAAGAGCTCGGGCGGTCTGGAGAGACTTTTTGAGGTTAGCGTCATGGTCCTGCTGATCATGGCCGCAGATGGTGACATTGTCCAAGTACGGGTATGTAGCCCGCAAACCGTACTGGTCCACCATTTGGTCCATCGCCCTTTGAAAGGCGGAGACCCCATTTGTGACACCAAAGGGGACCCTGAGGAATTGGAAGAGCCGGCCGGCTGCTTCGAAGGCAGTATAGGGGCGGTATTTTGGTCTGATGGGGAGCTGGTGGTAGGCGGATTTGAGGTCGACCATGGAAAAGACTCGTTATTGGGCGATCTGATTTACCATTTCCGCGATGCGAGGAAGGGGGTACGCATCAAGCTGGGTGAATCGGTTTATGGTCTGGCTATAATCCACGACCATCTGTTTCTTCTCCCCGGACCGAACTACCACCACTTGCGCTCTCCAAGGGCTGTTGCTAGCCTCGATGACCCCCTCTCCCAGTAAACGCTGGACCTCTGACTTGATAAAAGCCATATCTTGGGCACTGTAGCGCCGGCTCCTGGTGGCGACCGGCTTACAGTCAGGAGTGAGGTTCACAAATAGCGAGGGGGATGCGACTTTCAGTGTCGCAAGGCAGCACACCGTGAGGGGGGGCAAGGCTCCGCCGAACTTCAGTGTCAGGCTTCGGTGGCTGCACTGGAAATCCAGTCCGAGCAGCAGGGGGCACAGAGGTGAGGGAGGATATAAAATTTGAAACGGGTGTATTTGGCGCCCTGGATCGAGAGATCCACAATACAGTACCCTGTGATTTGTACCGAGTGGGACCCAGATGCGAGGGCTTTGGTTTGGGATGTGGGATGGGTGAGTAGGGAGCAGCGCCTTACCGTTTCAGAGTGGATAAAGCTCTCCGTGCTCCCGGAGTCGAAGAGGCATGCAGTGTCGTGCCCGTTGACCTGGACCTGCATCATGGAGTTCTGCAGATGTTTTGGCCGAGTTTGATCGAGGGTGATCGCGGGTAGTCGGAGTCCTCAGCCGCCGCCGACTGCGCGTGTCGGGTCGAGAAGATGGCCGCCGACTAGCTGGCCGCTCCCATGCTTCGCACGAGGCTGATGACACGTCAGAAGAGGGCGTGTCAGGTCGGTGCGCAGCAGCATTGCGAGGCCTGTGGGCCCGAGAGCCTGATTTTCGGGCCGGCTGTTCTTTGTTTTTCTGGCCCCTGGGTCTGGCCAGGCAGACCCTCGCAAAGTGCCCTTTCTTCCCGCAGTCGCTGCAGATCGCGGAGCGGTCTGGGCAGCGTGGGCGTGGGTGCTGGCCCTGCCCGCAGAAGTAGCATGGTGTGCCCCCATGGTGAGCGGGTCACCGCGTGGCGCAGGCCTGTAATACGGTTGAGTCTGAGGAAGTCCGGGGGGGCTGGCAGAGTCCGCGGGGTACGTACCCAAGTTATGTCGGGCCACCGCCAGCGAGGAGGCGAGCGTTAGCGTCTCCTGGAGGTCGTTTACCCCATTTTCAAGCAGCCGCTGCCGGATGTAGGTCGAGCGGATGCTGGACACGAAAGCATCCCTGATGTACAGGTTCATGTGGACTTCCCCTGTCACATCCTGATAGTCACAGTCCTTGGGAAGTGCGGTGAGTTTTTCGACAAACCCGTCAAGCGATTCCCCCGAGCGCTGCCGGCAGGTAGAGAGCAGATGCCGGGCGTGCACCTCATTGATGGGTTTGACAAACCGCTTGCGGAGCAACTCGATCGCCTCATCATAAGTCGTCGCCTTTTCGAGCGTGGCGGAGATTCTTTGACTCATCCGGGCGTGGAGTAGACGCAACTTGCGTGGCCCCAGGATGGGAGTCTCTGCGGAGTCCAGGTAGGCCTCGCAGCACCGCAGCCAGTATTAAAAAATTTCCTTCGCCTCCGGCATTCGTGCTTCCAGATTGAGCTTCTCTGGTTTTAGGCCTGCGTCCATCCTGAATCTAGTTTATTCTAATTAATTGAGGTACCCTCAATAATGACACTTGGAGATTAAACTGTAAAGAAGGCTTTATTAGACTAATAACTATGCTAGAGCTAGAGACGAGAGCTGACTGTTACACAGACCATGAGGCAGCCCTTTATGTATGGCTCCCAGATGGGCGGAGCCAGCGGCGGAGTCCCCAGGGTTCCAAGCCCGGTCTTAAAGGGGACATCACCTTACATGATGATAAGGCAGTAACCGTTCATCACATGGTTATTTAACCTGAGGATCAATCATCACACATTAGGCGAGGGACAAAGACAATATAGCCAGGACGGGAATTGAACCCACACTGTTGGCCTTGCTCTGTATCACAAACCAGCTGTTCAACCAACTGAGCTAAAGACACCCAGTGACTAGAAATTGGTTTGGCAGATAGATCAAAACATTCAGTTTGTAGTTAGCAGGAAGAGAGTTTGCCTAATCTTACTTATAATAGTAATAATAATCTTCATTAGTGTCACAAGTAGGCTTACATTAACACTGCAATGAGATTACTGTGAAAAGCCCTAGTCGCCTGTTCGGGTACAGAGAGGGCGAATTCAGAATGTCCAATTCACCGAACAAGCACGGGCTGGATTCTCCAATTGCCGACGGCGAAGTCGCATTCGGTGATTAGTTAGAGAATCTGTTTTGACGCCGAAATCGGGGGCGGCACTGTTTTTCGGATGCTACGCCCCCCCCAAAACGGCGTCATCGCTGAGTATGCCGCACGCCTTTGGGACGGCCTCAGGATGTCACCTGAAGGCCCTCCCCACTGCTCTGCCCCCGATGGGCCGACTTCCCGATGGCGTGGATCACTTGTGGCCTGAGGTATCGTCAGCCTCGCGTGTCGGCTGAGGACTATGTCCAGCGCCGCCACAGTCGGGGTGTGTGGGAGCGGGGTGGGTGTGGGGAGCCATTCTGCTGTCCTTGGGGGCTTCGGCGAGGGCGTTACAGGGGGGGCAATATCTGGCACCCCATCACCCGGGGTGTATTTGCTCAAAGAACAAATACAAATGACATTCCCAAGCCCGCTCCAGCTACAGAAGAATAACCAAAGCCCAACACCCTTGCGATTGGGGGTGGCACAGTGGTTAGCACTGCTGCCTCATAACACCAGAGATCTGGGTTTGATTCCAATCTTGGCTGACTGTGTGATGTAGAGTCTGTGTGGTGTGGAGTCTCCGGTTTCTTCCCACTATCCAAAGATGTGCAGATTCGGTGGATTGGTCATGCTAAATTGTTCCTTAGTATCCAAAAGGTTAGTTGGTGTTGCAGTGTTATGGAGATAGGGCGGGGAAGTGGGTTGAGGTAGGGTGTTCTTTCGGAGGGTTGGTGCAGACCCGATGGGCTGAATGGCCTCCTGCACTGTAAAGTTTCTATGAAATAACATAGTATTCCATTCAATCAAATTCAACCAAATACTTAAACTCCCCCTGGGGGCCATATATTCCCCATCGTGTTACCCTGACTACCACTAGCCCCCTGACAACTGTAGCACAGCCCCTTTAATTACAAACTACAACACACCCCAAACCAACCCCTCCGAACCACCCCCCATTAAAGTCCCAATCGAATCCATTTAATCAAGTCCAACTCTATGCTCCTTGACAAAAGCCTCCGCGTCCTCCAGCATACTGAAAGAATTATCTTTCGACCGAAAAGTGACTCTCAGCCTAGCCCGGTACCACTCCAAACCTGACTCCATTCCTGAATAGCGCTGACTTTGCCTTATGAAAGCCACATTCCACTTCGGCAACTCTGCTCCGACATCTTGGTGTATCTTGATGATGTTTCTTTCCCACCTCCGGACCAGATTCATTTTGGCCCATTGAAGGACTCGCTCCTTCTCCTGGAAGTTGTGGAATCCAATAATCACTGCCCATGGCGGCTCATTCGCCCGAGGCTTTACCCGGAGTACTCGGTGGGCCCGATCTAACTCTGGAGGGGACAATCGACCATCTCCACGCCCCACATCCCCCGCCCCCTCAAAAGTTTGGCAAACATCTGAGAAATGTACTCAGTCAGCTTCGGATCCTCCACTCTCTCCAGCAACCCCACGATTCTGAGGTTCTGTCTCCTCGATTTGTTCTCCAAGTCACCCACCTTTGCCCCCAGAGTCTTGTTCCTTTCCTCCATCCTCCACTAGCAACATCTCAGCTTCCAATGAGATTATTCAATCTCCATGCCGCGACAAGGCCGCCTCCACACCCTTCAGCATTTCTCCATGCTCCTTCACCGCCTCAGAGTTTTTTTCCAGCTTCTTCCGAATCAGGCCAAGTGCCTCCTCAATTGACCGCTTATGGGTTTCCATCATCACCCTGCCCTGCACCTCAAAAAGCATCACAAACTGTTTGTCAAACTCCTATGCCATCACCCCAGTCAGTCTTTCCACCATGATAGGAGCAGCCCCATCCAAGGCTGGGACTGCCACCTTTCCTCCTGCTGAGCTCCACAGACTTTCTGGCTCCGTTGAAGGATTACCCCCTATAATCTTGCCACCAACTTTCTTCATAGGTTTCAACATATTTTTGGCGACACATTCTCCTGTTCCCACACGATGGGCCAGTTCTGATAACCAAAATCCCTGGGACCTGGGTTAGAAAGTCCAAAAAACAAAGACCTGGCGGGAGATAACTTATGGGCGACCTTCTCCGACCTGTCGCCACCAGAAGTCCTCCACAGAGGAACAAACATGAGAGAAATGTCTTCTGGAGAGTCCAGCCCAAAATGTATAATCAAAGCACATTTCCTGGGGTAAAGCTAGATTCCTGTTTTTCCAGAAGTGAGATAAGTGTGAATGAACAATATTTTTAAATGTACTTAATGATTTATAAAATTAACTTCATCATTGCATATTTAGTGTTTGTGAAGAACCGATTTTTGTCGTATGAGTTAGGTGTGCTTTACATTGCTGTGCTGATTTTCACTGAGGGACTGCACAAGTCAAGTCAGGAGGAGTGGGCTGATTACAAAAGAAGTATGGCGTGATTTAATGGGGAAAAAGCAGAGTGCTGTTTTGGGCACGTTTAGTGCAGGTGCCGAGAACGACCCCACTACTAAACAGGACTGCTTTTTTTGGCCTCGAGGAATGCCCTGCCAAGGCCGCAATTACCTCATTCTCTGAGGAGATCGGGGGGCCCCATTCTCTCGACACCCTCGCCACGCCCCACCGCGGCCTCAGGACCCCCACAACGTACTGATTAGGGGGTTCTGGAACCCCCCCCCCACCTGAAAAGGGGAGGCCACCACCGGACCTGACCCTATCCCTGGCATCCGGGCACCGGCACCTGGCAGTGCCACCCAGATGCCTTGGCAGTGCCATCCGGGAGCCATGACAATGTGAGGGGGGCACAGCCACGCCCCCCCCCCCCCCCCCTGTGCAGACCAGTGTTAAATGGCGCCATGGCAAGGTATCCGAGGTGCGGAAATTCGATCCCGGACCTTGGGAGCACTGGGTGCAAACATATTTAGGTGAGGCTAACTGTTCCCACAAATATGTAGATCTGGATCATGCCTAGTGAGGGCGAGATCATGATTGCGACCTCTCACGAGATCTCGTTAGATCTCTCGAGGCATTCCGCGTGTCGCAGTGATATTTAAAAAATATATTTTAATTCTCCTTTTTCACATCTGCATCATATTTACAACAATAAATGATTAACAATAACAACAAATACAATGGCAATACCCCAGCTAATAATCCCCTTATCCCACCCACCCTCAAACAGCTTCCAACATTTTGAATACAAAACACCAATGAAGAACAATCTTCATAAACTTATATATTCCAAACCCCCCCCCCCAACAGTGTTCGATGTTCATCATGCACTTTCATGAATTGGATGACAAGGCCCATGAGTTGTAAAATCCTTCCATCCTCCCCCTCAACTCAAATTTTACTTTTTCGAGTTTTAAGAGCTCCAGTAGGTCCCCCTTGCCACACCGAGGCAAGGGCGAAGAAGCCAATCTCCCCCCCCCCCCAAACAGAATCCGCCTTTGGGCGATTAGAGAGGCGAAGGCTACGACAGCTGCCTCCGCACCCGCTTCCAACCCCGGCCGATCCGACACCCCGAATATGGCTTCTAGGGGATCTGGTTCGAGTCTCACGTGCACCACCTTTTGAGGTTTTCCTCAAGACCTCCATCCAATACCCCTCCAGTTTTGGGCAGGACCAAAACATATGAACATGATTTGCGGGCACCACCCACAGCGTTCACAAACACCCTCCACCCCCTCAAAAAGTCGGTTCGTCCAAGCCCTTCTGAGGTGGCCCTATACACCACCTTCAATTGGATCAGCCCCAAACTCGCATTCACCCTCCGTAGGACCTCACACCACAACCCTTCCTCCATGCTCACCCCCAACTCTTCCTCCCACTTTGCCATAATCCCATCCAGTGATACCTGGGGTGGGATTCTCCGACCCTTCATGCCAAAATCGCACTCGACGCAGGGGCGGAGACTTACCCAAAATAGGCTCCCACGCCGGCACGCGAGAATCACCACCATTTGCGCGCGCGGGCAATCGACGCGGCGCCGGTCGGGAGCCATTGGAAAAGGCCCCCCCCGGCAATCTTCCGCGATCGACCGGCCGAGTTCCCGCTAGCGTGGTTCTAATATGGTTTCACCCGGCGGTAACTCGGACTCGTGGTTGGTTTGGGCATTATGGTGGGGGGCATGGGGATCGGACTTTGGGGGGGGGGGCCTCAACGACAGACAGGCTCGCGACTGGTGGGCACCGATCGGCGGACATCGCGATCTGGAGGGACCTATCTTCCTCCGCGCAGGCCCGCTGTGTGGCTCCACCATGTCCGCGGCACCCGCGCCGAGGTGGGCTGCCGCGCGCATGCACGGACCCGCTTGCTGCCGCCGTGCGCATGCCACGCAGACTGTACAGCAGGACTGTGGGACTGCTAGCCCCCTGGAAAACGGAGAATCACATCGGACCTTCGAGGAAAAAGTCCAGAGCGATTCTCGCCCGTTTTCCGACGGACGTGGGGACTTAGAACCCAAAAGGAGAATCCCGCCCCTTATCTTCTTCCAGATTGATGCATGATCAATTACACTCAAGACAAAGCGATTTCATAACTGAAGGCTTTAATCGACTAGAACTTGTTCCCCAGCAGCTTCGGTACAGAAAGTGAAGGCTGCTGGGATGGCACCGGTTCTTATACTCCGCCTGTCAGGGTGGAGCTACGTATCAACAGCCAATGGTAAACTCCTAGGTTTAACCAATGGTCATCAGCCTCTTAGGTACCGCAATACCTGATAATACCACATTCACCCCCTGTTAAAAAAGAGTCCGGTGGGGGTGGTGGCCAGTGGTAACAGTCGCCTTTAACATGGTATGATCAGATATGGCTGTACCGTGATACCTCCTTACAGGGCTGTCGAGAATATTTACAAAGTGTTCGTTCACGGTTAAAGTCACAGCGAAGCAATCAGTCGATCGGGTGGCCTGGTCGTCCTTCTGGATCGTCTGGGCTTCGATGGTGATTCTGGTGGGGGTCCAGGTGGTTGCGACTCCGGGTGCGTGGTTTCGGCCTCCCTGGCAGCTTCGTCACCTCTAGGCGGCGCTGTTGGGGCAAACGGTTGACACGGGGGGGGGGGGGGGGGGGGGGGGGGGGGGGGGGGGGTGCCTGTAGGGAGCGTCGGTGGGCGGGCGGGCCTAGGCAGGAGCGGCGGGAGTACTGACCCTCCAGTGAGGTGCTGTGGGGGTGGTGGGGGTAATGGTTCGGTGCGCGTGGGGTTCCGATGGGCGCCAGGTCCCGTCGGGAGACCGTATCTAGCCAGCCGTCAGGGAACGCCACGTAGGCGTACTGAGGGTTAGCGTGCAGCAGGTGGACCCTCTCGACCAAGGGGTCCGACTTGTGCGCCCGCACGTGCTTCCGAAGCAGGATGGGTCCGGGTGTCGCTAGCCAAGTTGGGAGCGAGGTCCCGGAGGAAGATTTCCTGGTGAAAACAAGGAGATGTTCATGAGGTGTCTGATTGGTAGTTGTACAGAACAGCGATCGGATGGCGTGGAGGGCCACCGGGAGGACTTCTTGCCAGCGGGAGACTGGGAGATTCCTGGACCGTAGGGCCAGTAGAACAGTCGTCCAGACCGTTCCGTTCTCCCTCTCCACCTGTCCGTTTCCCCGTGGGTTGTAACTGGTCGTCCTGCTTGAGGCAATGCCCCTGTTGAGCAGGAATTGTTGTAGTTCGTCGCTCATAAAGGAGGACCCCCTATCACTGTGTATGTACGCGGGGAAACCAAAGTGTAAAGATACCCTGGAGGGCCTTGATGACGGTGGTTGCGGTCATGTCTGGGCAGGGGATGGCGAATGGGAACCAGGAGTACGCGTCAATCACGTTCAGGAAATACGTGTTGCGGTCGGTGGAGGGGAGGGGGCCTTTGAAATCCATGCTGAGGCGTTCAATGGGACGGGAAGCCTTTACCAGGTGCGCCCTCTCTGGCCGGTAGAAGTGCGGTTTGCACTCCGCGCAGATTTGGCAGTCCCTGGTGACTGTCCTGATCTCCTCGATGGAGTAGGGCAGGTTGTGGGCCTTAATGAAGTGGAAAAAAACGAGTGACCCCCGGGTGGCAGAGGTCCTCGTGGAGGGCTCGGAGGCGGCCCACTTGTGCAGTGGCACAAGTGCTGCGGGACAGGGCATCAGGAGGCTCGTTTAGCTTCCCCGGACGGTACAAGATCTCGTAGTTGAAGGTGGAGAGTTCTATCCTCCACCGCAAGATCTTGTCGTTCTTAATCTTGCCCCGCTGTGCATTATCGAACATGAAAGCAACCGACCGTTGGTCCGTGAGGAAAGTGAATCTCCTGCCGGCCAGGTAATGCCTCCAATGTCGCACAGCTTCTACTATGGCTTGTGCCTCTTTTTCGACCGAGGAATGGCGAATTTTCGAAGCACGGAGGGTACGGGAGTAGATGGCCACGGGCCTGCCCGCTTGGTTGAGGGTGGCCTCCAGAGCTACGTTAGACACATCGCTCTCGACCTGGAAGGGGAGGGACTTGTCGATGTCGCGCATCATGGCCTTTGCAATGTCTGCTTTGATACGGCTGAAGGCCTGGCGGGCCTCTGTCGACAGGGGGAAGGTTGTGGACTGGATTAGGGGTCGGGCTTTGTCTGCGTAGTTGGGGACCCACTGTGCATAATAGCTGAAAAACCCGAGGCAGTGCTTCAGGGCCTTGGGGCAGTGAGGGAGGGGGAACTCGATAAGGGGGCGCATGCGCTCAGGGTCGGGACCTATAACTGCATTTCACAGTACGTAGCCTAGAATGGCTAGACGGTCGGTGCTAAATACGCATTTATCCTTATTGTACGTTAAGTTAATGATTTTCGCGGTCTGGAGGAAATTGCGGAGGTTGGTGTCGTGGTCTTGCTGGTCATGGCCGCAGATGGTGACGTTGTCCAGATACGGGAACGTTGCGCATAAGCCGTACCGGTCAACCATTCGGTCCATCTCTCGCTGGAAGACCGAGACCCGATTAGTGACACCAAAGGGAACTCTTAAAAATTGATAGAGCCGCCCATCTGCTTCGAAGGCATTGCACTTGTGGTCACTATTACGGAGGGGTAGCTGGTGGTAGGCGGACTTGAGATCCACCGTGGAGAAGACCTTGTATTGCGCGACCCTGTTTACCAGGTCGGCTATACGGGGGAGAGCGTACACATCCAGCTGCGTAAACATGTTGATGGCCTGACTGTAGTCAATGACCATCCTATGTTTCTCCCATGTTTGTCCCCGGTCTTTACCACCACTACTTGAGCTCTCCAGGGGCTGTTGCTCGCTTCGATGACCCCTTCCCTCAGCAGCCTTTGGACCTCTGACCTGATGAAGGTCCGGTCCTGGGCACTGTACCACCTGCTCCTGGTGGCGACGGGTTTGCAATCCGGGGTGAGGTTCGCAAACAGGGAAGGCGGGTCGACCTTAAGGGTCATGAGGCCGCATACAGTAAGGGGGGTATAGGGCCGCCGAATTTAAAGGTCAGGCTTTGCAAGTTACATTGGAAGTCCAACCCCAGGAGGGTAGCCGCGCAGAGGTGCGGCAGGACATAAAGGCGGAAATTGTTGAATCTCCTGCCTTGGACAGTGAGGTTCGCTAGGCAGAACCCCTTTATCTCCACCGAGTGTGACCCGGAGGCCAGGGAGATCCTTTGGTTTACAGGGTGGGTAACAAGTGAACAGCGCCTCACCGTGTCGGGGTGAACAAAGCTTTCCGTGCTCCTAGAGTCAATCAGGCAAGACGTCTCGTGGCCGTTGATGAAGACTGTCGTTGTTGCTGTTGCGAGTGTCCGAGGTCGACTTTGGTCCAGTGTCACCGAGGCCAGATGAAGTAGTTGTGAGTTCTGATCGGGCAGCGTGTAGTCGGCCGTGCTGGGGGCCTGGGGCCCCATCCAAGATGGCGTCTCCCATGGGTCGCACATGCTGGCCGGGGATGGACAAGATGGCAGCGGGGATGGACGAAATGGCAGCACCCACCCGTCCAGCGTGGTGTCCGGGGGGGCAAGATGGCCGCACCCGTGGGTCGCACGTGCCCCTAGGATAGGGGGGTGGCGGTGAGCGCTGGCCGGTCGGGGCCTGAAGGGGGGGTTGCCACGGCGGTCCGGAGTCGCTGGAGACCGTGGCCACGGTGCGGGCCTGGCAGACCCCCACAAAGTGGCCCTTCTTGCCGCACCCTTTGCAGGTGGCGGTGCGGGTCAGGCAGCGCGGGCGGGGATGATTCGCCTGCCCACAGAAGAAACAGCGGGGCCCGGCGGCGTTAGCGGGCCGTCTTGCCGCGCAGGCCTGCAGGGTCAGGGGGAAGGTCTGTGGGGCTGCCGCTGGGGGTGCCACGCTGCCCAGGGGGCCGCCGCGCGGTCGGGCACATAGGACTGTGCATTTTGGGAGGCTACGTCCATGGACCCTGCCAGGGCCCGTGCGTCTCTAAGTCCCAGGGTGTCCTTTTCTAGGAGACTTTGGCGGATCACTGAGGAGCTCATACCTGCTACGAAGGCATCCCTGATTAAAAGTTCCGTGTGCTTGCTCCCCAAAACTTGCGGGCAGCCACAGTTTCGGCCCAGCACCAGTAGCGCCCGGTAGAAATCCTCCAACGATTCCCCGGGGCTTTGCCGTCTAGTTGCAAGCAGGTGACGTGCGTAGACCTGATTTACAGGGCGGATATAATGTCCTTTTAACAGTTCGATCGCGGCATCATAGTTCTCCGCCTCCTCGATAAGGGTGTAGATCCCAGGGCTGACCCTTGAGCGCAGGAGATGCATTTTCTGTCCTTCTGAGGGGGTGCCTCTGGCCGTCTCGAGGTAGCCTTTAAAGCACGCCAGCCAGTGTTTAAATATTGCAGCCGAGTTCTCCGCGTGGGGGTTGAGTTGCAGATACTCCGGTTTGATTCGGAGATCCATCCTTCCAGCTTAAGTCTAGTCGATTAAATTGATGCACGATCAATTACACTCAAGACGAAGTGATTTCATAACTGAAGGCTTTAATCGACTAGAACTTGTTCCCCAGCAGCTTTGGTACAGAAAGTGAAGGCTGCTGGGACGGCACCAGTTCTTATACTCCGCTCCGCCTGTCAGGGCGGAGCTACATATCAACAGCCAATGGTAAACTCCTAGGTTTAACCAATGGTCATCAGCCTCTTAGGTACCGCAATACCTGATAATACCACACAGATTAACCCTATAAATCGCTGACAGCACCCCTTCCTCCAATCTCCCCGCCGTCAATATCTATTCCAACAGTGTGGGGGCCAGTGCAATCAGAAAGCTCTGTACCTCTTTCCTGGCAAAATTTCAGACCGGCATATACCTAAACATCTCCCCTGCTCAATCCTAACCCTAATCCTAACCCAACCCATATTTCTCCCCCAGCTCCTCCAATTTAGCAAATCGGCATCCCAGAAACAAATCCTTTAATACCCTAACTCCCCTCTCCTCCCATTTTCAAAACTACCATCCCACTTCCTTGACTCAAATCTCTATGATTCCCTCGAATCGGCATTTCTCTTTACCCTGCCCACAACCTAAAGTGCTGGTGCAGCTGCCTCCAGATCTTGAGCATTGCCACTACCACCGGACTCCCTGAGTATTTCCCTGGGGCCATCGGGAGTGGCGCTGTTACCAACGCCCTCAGCCCTGACCCCATCCACTCTTTGTCGCAGCGAGATTTAACAGCCTCATCGCATCACCGAGTTGGGCACGACAAGGCCGTTCGATCATGCCCAAGATGTTTTAAACATGGACCTTTCTGAAAGGAATCCAAGTTTCATACCTTAAGACCATAAGACATAGAAATAGATTTAGGCCACTCGGCCCATCGACTCTGCTCTGCCTTTCAATCATGGCTGATATTTTTTCATCGCCATTCTCCTGCCTTTTCCGCATAACACCCGATCCCCTTATTAATCAAGAGCCTATCTATCTTTGTCTTAAAGACACCCAGTGATTTGGTCTCCACAGCATTCCGCAGCAAAGCGTTCCACAGATTTACCACCCTCTGGCTGAATAAATTCCTCCTCATCTTTGTTTTAAAGGATCGTCACCTTAGCCTGAGATTGTATCCTCTGCTTCCAGTTTTTCCTACAAGTGGAAACATCCTCACCACGTCCACTCTATCCAGGCCTCGCAGAATCCTGTAAGTTTCAATAGATTCCCCCTCATCCTTCTAAACTCCAATGACCCAGATCCTCAACCGTTCCTCATACAACTCGCTCTTCGTTCCAGGGATCATTCTTGTGAACCTCCATGGGACCCTTTCCAAGCCTTCCTTAGATGTGGGGCCCAAAACTGCTCACAATACTTCAAATGGGGTCTGACCAGAGCCTTATATAGCCTCAGAAGTACATCCCTGGTCTTGTATTCTAGACATGAATGCTAACATTGCATTTGCCTTCCTAACTGCCGACTGAACCTGCATATTAATCTTAAGAGAATCGTGAACAAGGACTCCCAAGTTCCTTTGTGCTTCTGCTTTCCGAAGCATTTCCCCATTTAGAAAATAGTCTATGCCTCCATTTCTCCTTCCAAAGTGCATAACTTCTCACTTTTCCACATTGTATTCCATCTGCCACTTCTGTGCCCACTCTCCTAGCCTGTCCAAATCCTTCTGCAGCCCGCCTGCTTCCTCAATACTACCTGTCCCTCTACAGATCTTTTTATCATCTGCAAACTTAGCAACAGTGCCTTCAGTTCCTCCTTCTAGATCATTAATGTATATTGTGAAAAGTTGTGGTCCCAGCACAGACCCCTGAGGCACACCACTAGTCACCGGCTGCCATCCTGAAAAAGACCCCTTTATCCTCACTCTCTGTCTTCTGCCAGTCAGCCAATCCTCTATCCATGCCAGGATCTTACCCTCAACACCATGGGCTCTTAATGTATTTAACAGTCTCCTATGCGGCACCTTGTTAAAGGCCTTCTGGAAACCGAAATAAATCACGTCCACTGGTTCTCCTTTGTCTAACTTCCTTGTTACCTCCTCAAAGAAATGTAACAGATTTGTCATACATGACCTCCCCTTGACGAGTACTCCGCTATTTCATCTTTAATAATGGACTCTCAAATCTTACCAATGACCGAAGTCAGGCTAACCGGCCTATAATTTCCCATCTTCTGCTTCCCTCCCTTCTTAAACAGCGGTGTTACATTCAGTAAAGGCAAGTGAATCAAATATCCAAACCAGCTCAGATGCGGCAAAGGTATTGATCTCATCACTGATTTCAATAATTGTTTGATATATTTGTAAATTGAATGGCATGGGGAAAATAACAAGCCTCTATTTCTTAACAAAGCCAGATTCCGTGATCCTCAGTTAAATATAACTCCTTTCTCCTTGCGATACTGAACCATGAGGAAACAAAAGAATTACATTCAGCCAAAGAGATCCATAACAATTTGCAGCCATACAGGTCCACTGTGCCATTACTGGAGGAAATAATACAGCATCAAATATAGTATTTGATATTCTGTTCCCTCTTGGTGCCCTGAATCTTCCTGTGCTTCAAATATTTATCCAATATTCCCTTTGGAAAATCCAATGTTGATTATCTCAACTACTCTCTGGTAACCCATTCCATTTTCTAACCATCTGAATAAAGAAGGGCATGATTCTCCGTGCCCCGCGCCATGCCGGAGAATCGCCGCAAGCGTACCATGCTGCCCCAACGCCGGCGCGCGATTCTCCGAAGTGCGGAGAATCGGTGGCCTTCGCGCCGGCGCGTTAGGCGCGGCGCCGGTTGCGGCCCGCTATCCGCGGCCCGACCGCCGATTCTCTGGCCCAGATGGGCCGAGCGGCCGCTCCATCCACACCAGGTCGCTGCCGGCAGGTACCCTTTGCGAAGGCTTGTGGGGGCGGGGGGCGGGGGGCTCCGATGGGATCTGGCCCATTCACGACGGCGCGGGCAATTAGTCCCGGGAACGGAGAATCGCGCCCAAAGTTTCTATTTACATTTCATTGCTTTTTAATGACAGTTTGAAACTTGCCCTGGTCTACAACAGGGGAACTAATTTATCCTTTTTTACATTTTCAATGTAATTTTACATATCTATATTAAATCCCTTTTTCGACTTCACTGCTTTAGTGGGAATATTTCCCATACCTTCATGTTCTAATCATAACAATGAGCCAGAATGCACTGTCAAAATAACAGCAAAGGCTAGTGACATTGCTTATATTTATGGGTGAATAGTACATCCACTTGAGATGAGTAGCAGATGTGTGGTTAAATGACAATAGTTGCACTTCTTCGCTGTTAACTTGCCTAAAGTTGCAGATCAGCCTTAGCCTTGCGTTTTTTTTTCAGAAACGTCTTTTATTTGTCCACAGAAACTTTAGTCTTGTAATTAGAAATCTAAGTACCCATTTGATATTGTGATAAATGTATTGACTGCAAATACGCCTCTCTGGTACCGAAATTGAACGTTTGCAAATGTGGAATCACATTCCTTCAGGTTTTGAATTTTTCAGGAAGATTTTAAATAACCAATTTGTTTTGTACTTTTGCTTTCTGTTTTTTTGTTCTCTTAATCCAATATTTTTACCCTAAAGTTCTTCCCCTCACTTATTTCTCTTTCTGTGCCTGATTTGACATCAAATTAATCTCCTTTAAATTATCTTCCTCAATCTTTCCCGTGTTTAATGTGAAATTCTCTTATCTGATGAGTTAAGGAGATACCCTGTTGGTTATCCAGTTTACTCAGGTCCCAGATGCTCAACTCACACTTCTAGCAATTTTGAGGCAAAATTCTCAATAATTGCTATGGTGGTTAATGTGCCAGTTGTAACTGTGTTTTGCAAGTATTTGGCGATAATGTAATTGCAGCAGGAACAGAGCTCTATCCTATTTCAAACTGTAAAATTTTATTTCTGACCTGCCATAGCTCAGATAATAAATATATGTGTCCAGAAATAGCAATTAATTTGGAGGAGAGAGAAGCTGGTTTCCCCAGAAGAACATAATTGTAGACTTAATTCTACAATTCCATACTTCTAAGGCCTCCAACTATGAGCCAGATTTTCAAAGTGGGGTTGGGAAGCTGACACCCAGAGAAATTCCTGGTCCCGATCCTGTGACTGAACTGTGTTCAATGCCAGATGGCCTGCTCGGAACCTCATTACAGTTCAAAAAAGGTTAGGTGGGGTTACTGAGTTATGGGAATAGGGTAGAGCTGTGGGCCTAGGTCGGGTGCTCTTTCCAAGGATCGGTGCAGACTCAATGGGCCAAATGGCCTCCTTCTGCACTGTAGGGATTCTATGATTAGAGATGGCAAGTGTTGTGTATTCATGGTATTCATAGTGTTTCCTCACGAGCAGCCTTGCAGTGGAATAGGGGAGAGCCGCACCAGAAAACTAGTGTGACGGGAGGGAGAATCCAGCCTCATTGACTGTTTACAGATCGTCGCCCTGGAGGCAGAAGCTAAAAGGTTGGTGGTGGCCCAAGGGAGCTTAAAGCGGAAAGTCGAGGACCAAGAAAACAGGTCCCTACGACAAAACATTTGGATTGTGGGCCTGCCAGAAAGTATCGAGGGACGAAACCCGACGAGCTACAGCGGCCAAATGCTGGGCAACCAAGTCGGGAGAGACCGCATCTCCAACACCCAGAGGTCAACAGAGCACACAGGGCTCTCAGGCCAAAACCCAAGGCAGCGGAACAACGTGAAGCTGCACCAATACCAGGATCGTGAGAGGTTCCTGAGGTGGGCGAGACAGACTAAGGCGATTATCTGGGAAGGGCACAAAATCCAAATATATGAAGACATTGGGGCACAATTGGCAAAATGCAGGACGAGTTTAAACAAGCAAAATTGGCCCTATACAAGAATGGGGTGCTATGTGGTATGCTGGTCCTAGCCAGGCTCTGGGCCATGTGCCAGAACAAAGAGCACTATTTTAATGGCTCAGCAGAGGCAAACAAATTTGTATGGACCAACGGCCTGGACATGGGGCTAGTGAGGCAGCGATGAAGGTGGATCAGTGGAGGATTGCGAAAGAGGTAGAGACTTATTGGATGTTTGTTATGTTTGCGTGGGACTGTACTGCCACGCTCTGACCAAAAAAGACTGGGTCACAGGGAAGGGCGAGGGCAGGGAAATGCAGGTGAGGGTGAAGTACAGGCAGAGAAAGCAGACAGTCAGCAGGCGTAAGTTAGGAGCTAGATCAACGCCAGGAGGGGGCCACCACACCAGCAGGGCTAGCTAGCATGGGAAGACAGACAGCAAGCGGGGCCGCAGCGTACTTCCTGGCAGGGAGGGGGAACGCATTGGGGGAGGGGGAAAGGAACACAAAAGGAACAGGAAGGAAGAGAGGGTAAATTTTCGGATTGGCCTCGGCGGGAAGGAACATGTTGAGGAAACAAGATGACGCCACAGCGTCCCTAAACAAAGGGAGACCCCGGAGTGCAGGGGCACACCCAGGTGGTGTGCACACAGTTGGCGGCCATGTTGGGTGCCCTCTGGACGAAGGGAAGCCCCAGAGCGCAGGGCCCCGACCTCATGGTGAGAACGGCAACCGTGGCTATTTTGGACGGCCCCCTAACAAAGGGAAATCCCAGAGTGTAGGGGCACGTCCACTAGGTAAGTATGGGTGATTCCGCAGGAAGAGGGGGACAAAAAAAATCCCCACCAGGATTATCACTGAAACATCAGGGGACTTAATGGGCCAATGAAAAGATCCAGAGTTTTCGCCCATTTGAGAAGTTTGAAAGCTGACATAGTTGTCCTGCAGGAGACACACCTGAGGGAGAAGAAGGAATGTGGGTAAGGAAGGGCTGGGTGGGACAGACATACCTTTCATGTTACAGGATGAGGTCCGGGGCGGGTAGCCATACTGATTAGCAAGAGGACAAAGTTTACAGCAACAAGAACGATCACGGACCCAGGGGACGGTCAGCGGTGTTCTTGAAGGGGCACCGATAGTTCTGGTAAATGTGTACGTTACCAACTGGGACAATACAGATTTCATTAAAAAGACCATGGGGGAAATTCCCGACATCGACATACACTGACTGATCATGGGGGGTGACTTCAACTGTGCACAGGACCCACTGATAGACCGATCGAGCCACAGATCGGGGAAAAGGACAGGCATGGCCAGAGAACTGGGAGCATTCATGGAACAGATGGAGGCAGTGGACCCATTATCCTGGTGAGAAGGAATTCTCGTTCTTTTCGTCGGTGTACAAAGTATACTCACAGATAGAGTTCTTAGTAGTGGGAAAATCGGTGCTTCCAGAAATAGTAAGGGCGAAATTCCCCACGATAGTCATCTCTGACCACGCTCCACATTACATGGATGTGAGGATGGAGACGGGCTGTGCCCAACGCTCCACATGGAAGAAGGACATGGACCTCTTGGCCGATAAGGCCTTCTACCAGAAAACATCACAAGCCATAGGCGAGTACGTTACTGGCAACCAAAACGGGTAAGCTTCACCTTTCACGTTCTGGAAGGCACTGAAGACTGTGATTAGCAGAGAGATTCTAGCCTACGAACACGTAGAGCCAGGGAAGAGAGGGTGGCCAGGCAACAACTGATCGACTCCATCCTGGAGGTCGACAGAAAGTACTCCGAGGCCCCAAACAAAGAGCTTCTGGTGGAGAGAAAAAAGCTACAAATGGACTTTAACTGGCTATCCACCAGGAAAGCAGTGCATCAACTCCGCCAGACATGGGGACCTTTTATGAACACAGAGGAAAGGCTAGCCACTCACTGGCTCATCAGCTGAGAAAGCAGGCAGCCACGAGGGAAATAGCGCAGGTGAAGAATAGCAGAGGCAGACTGGTAGCTGAACCAAAAGAGGCCAATTGGGCATTTGAGGCCTTCTACCGGGGACTGTACACCTCCGAGGCCCCACGACGGGGGCACAGGGATGAAACGGTTCCTCGATGAAATGGATATGCCAGTCACGGGGAATGATAGACTGGGGAGGTGGAAGCACCAATAGGTCTGGGATTGATCATGGAGAGCATCGGCTCTATGCAAGCGGGGAAGGCACTGGGACCCGATGGGGTCCCAGCGGACTTCAATAAAAAATTCACACCAGCCCTAGCCTCACACGTACGGGACATGTTCGCAGACTCGCTAGCGAGGGGCACCCTGTCTCCAACACTAACAGAGGCCACGATATCGCTGATACCCAAAAAGGACAAAGAAACGACTGAATGTGGATCATACAGACCCATTTCCCTACTCTATGTGAAAGCAAAGACACTCGCGAAAGCCTGGCCAAGAGACTGGAGAACTGTGGTGGTCACAGAGGACCAGTCAGACATTGTCAAGGATAGGCAGCTAACTGTGAACATCAGGCAGCTGCTGAATGTAATAATGACACCCCTCAGGGAGAGAACAGCAGAGGTGATCGTCTCCGTGGATGCAGAAAAGGCCTTCGACAGAGTCGAATGGAAGCACCTCGTTGAGGTACTGGAGCTGTTTGGGCTAGGGATGGGGTTTAATTCATGGGTGAAACTCCTGTACAACACCCCCAAGGCGAGTGCACGGACCAACACCACCAGCTCTGAATACTTCCAGAGGCACAAGGCAGGGATGTCCACTGCCCCCGCTCCTGTTTGCCCTGGCAATCGAACCCCTGGTGATCGCCCTGCGAGACACGAAAGGCTGGAAGGGCATCCAAGGAGAAGGCAGAGAGCACAGAGTCTCACTCTACGCGGATGACTGCTCCTCTACATCTCGGACCCACAGAACGGCAGGAAAGCAATCATGAAGCTCCTGGAAGAGTTCAGAGCCTTCTCGGGCTACAAATCAACCTGGGCAAGAGCGAGGCATTCCCGATGAACCCAAATGAGGGGGGGGACAGAACTGGGAGGTCTACCATTCAAACTTGCTCAAAGGGCAGCACAGTGGCGCAGTGGGTTACCCTTGTTGCCTCATGGCGCTGAGGTCCCAGGTTCGATCCCGGCTCTGGGTCACTGTCCGTGTGGAGTTTGAACATTCTCCCCATGTTTGCGTGGGTTTCGCCCCCACAACCCGAGGTAGGGTAGGTGGATTGGCCATGCTAAATTGCCCCTTAATTGGAAAAAATGAATTGGGTACTCCAAATTTATAACATTTTTAAAAACTAGCTCAAAGCAAATTCCGCTACCTGGGGATCCAGGTAGCTAGAGACTGGACACTGATCCACAAGGTGGAATCTGACCATTCTGGCGGAGGAAGTTAAAAAAGTCTTACAGAGATGAGATGCACCCCTGCTTTCCCTGGCGGGGAAGGGGCAGATGATCAGGATGTAAGTGCTGCCAATGTTCCCCTTCCTGTTCAGATCTATACCGATCTTCATCTCCAAGGCCTTTTTCCAAAGATAGACAAAATGATCATGCCGTTTGTGTGGGGGGGGGTGCTGGGCAGCCACAGCCATGAGAGTGAGAGGATGGATATGAGAACCAAAGACGGAATGGATGACGGAGTCCTCGTGCAATGGAACGACCCTCTCGGCCCTCACCATGGCAGTGTGCCCCCCCCCCGGCAAAGTACACATCCTGCCCAGTGGCGGTAGCTACATTGAGGACATGGAAACAAATGAGGCAACATTTCGGTTTAACTGAGATGTCCTCCATGACCCCCATCTGCGGTAACCACAAATTCCTGCCAGCCATGCTTGACGCCACCTTTGGAAAATGGAGACAGGATGAGGGGACGCAAGCAGTCCAGGGACTTTTCCATAGGGGACAGACTAGCGACCTTGGACGAACTAACGGAAGAACTGGAACTACCGACAGGACAGGAACTCCAGCACCTTCAAATTAAACACTTTCTCCTCGAGGAGACGACAAGGTACCCTAGGGCCCGAGAGACACATTACTGGAAGAGCTAATAAACACGGACAGTAAAGAGGGGGGGAACTGTAGGGACATCTATGGACGGTTGTTGGAAAGGGCAAGGACACCATTGGACGGAGCCAGGTGGAAATGGGAGGATGAGCTGGGGACGGAAATGGGTTGGGGACTCTGGAGCGGAGCACTTGAGTAGGGCCAACTCCGCCTCCTCAGGCAGTTTAAAGTGGTGCACAGAGCTCACCTAACCAGGATAAACGGGTTCTTCCCGCAGGTGGAGGATAAATGTGAACGCTGCCAGAGAGGCTCGGCCAACCACACCCACATGGTCTGGGACTGCCCCAGACTTGTTGGGTTCTGGACAGCCTTCTTCGAGACAATGTCCAAGGTTGTGGGAGTGAGGGTAGAGCCGTGCCCAAGAGTGGCAGTCTTCGGGGTGTCGGACCAGCCAGAATTACGCATGGTGAAGAGAGCTGACTACTTGCTTTTGCTTCCTCAATCGCAAGCCAGGGAATTCTGCTCAGCTGGCGATCAGCAGCACCACCCACAGCCGCAGAGTGGCTGGCAGACCTGTCAGAATTTCTCCACCTGGAGAAGATCAAGTACACCATCTGAGGGTCGGACGGGGGCTTCCACAAAGTGTGGGGGCTATTCATCAGCCTGTTCCAAGACCTGTTCGAAGAATATAACATGGATCCGATTTTTAAATAAAACATCAATATTTGGCTTGCAAATCAAGTCAGTTGGATCTTCTCCTTTCCTAGATTGGGGTTCCAGCACATTTTCACAGTAACTTCATTGCAGTGTTAATGTAAGCCTACTTAGTAAAGATTACTATTATTATAACCGCTTACTGCTGTGTTGGAATGTGCAGAGTAGTGTGTACATCACTTAGAGCTAACACATGGACAGCATTTGTCTAAACTGCTGATAAAATTACACATATTCCAAATATCTGATTTTGTGCTTCTACATTTTTGCAAGACATCCAAAGCCTTCACCTTCATGGAGTGGATTATTGGCAGTAATTTATCATTTATACACTACAAACCTTTGGATAAAGTTGCATGCAGGATCATTCAACTCCATTTTTTTCTGTTTCAGGAAAGACAAACAGAAACAAGGCTGAATTCTTCTGAATTCCCAGCTTGTGTACCAGAATGCAGTGGAAATGAAAAAAACATTGTTGACTACTGTGAACAAAGGACTTCCACAATATATTGTGGTGATCAAAGTAAGACTATGCTAAGGTGATAAACTGAACTGAAGAAGTATATCTGAAGTGAAGCACACAATGAAAAAGACTTCAACAAGTGATAAGGGTGCTCAATAGAGTGTATACCTTTGCCACTGTGTTAACATTACATTCATACAGTTCCTTGAGGCTTTCCCCTGCCTGGTTGATGCTAAAAAATATTTTTATTAAGAGCTTCCATCAAATTGTGACAGCTTCAAGGCAATCCACATCCAGCAACCTGCTCTAAAAACTCTGTTCACATTTTGACAACTGTGACAAACTCCACTACAACAGCTCAGCACTCCGCAATCCAAGGCATTCTAAAACAATTAACAACATTCCAAATAAAGCAACTTACAAATTTTCTACAAGAAAAAGTCAATTTCCCCATCTCACAATATTAACAGATCCTTTAAAAAAAGAATTCCAGGACCCAGATCCACTTCTTTGTCAAAAGTTAATCAGTTCTTCTTCATCCCTGTCTGTGCACCAAATTTTATTGAAATTCATCCACTAGTTTTTGAAATGTTGTTTAAAGACAAACAGACTAATGGGCGAAAACATCATCTCCACCCACCTTCAGAAAGACTTGCCTCTCTGGTAGGCGCAAAGAACAAAGAAATGTACAGCACAGGAACAGGCCCTTCGGCCCTCCAAGCCCGTGCCGACCATGCTGCCCGACTAAACTACAATCTTCTACACTTCCTGGGTCCGTATCCCTCTATTCCCATCCTATTCATGTATTTGTCAAGATGCCCCTTAAATGTCACTATCGTCCCTGCTTCCACCACCTCCTCCGGTAGCGTGTTCCAGGCACCCACTACCCTCTGTGTAAAAAACTTGCCTCGTACATCTACTCTAAACCTTGCCCCTCTCACCTTAAACCTATGCCCCCTAGTAATTGACCCCACTACCCCGGGGAAAAGCCTCTGACTATCCACTCTGTCTATGCCCCTCATACCTTTGTAGACCTCTATCAGGTTGCCCCTCCAGCTCCTTCGTTCCAGTGAGAACAAACCGAGTTTATTCAACCGCTCCTCATAGCTAATGCCCTCCATACCAGGCAACATTCTGGTAAATCTCTTCTGCACCCTCTCTAAAGCCTCCACATCCTTCTGGTAGTGTGGCGACCAGAATTGAACACTATACTCTGCAAGTGTGGCCTAATTAAGGTTCTATACAGCTGCAACATGACTTGCCAGTCCTTATACTCAATGTCCCGGCCAATGAAGGCAAGCATGCCATATGCCTTCTTGACGACCTTCTCCACCTGTGTTGCCCCTTTCAGTGACCTGTGGACCTGTACTCCTAGATCTCTCTGACTGTCAATACTCTTGAGGGTTCTACCATTCACTGTATATTCCCTACCTGCATTAGACCTTCCAAAATGCATTACCTCAGATTTGTCCGGATTAAACTCCATCTGCCATCTCTCCGCCCAAGTCTCCAAACAATCTAAATCCTGCTGTATCCTCTGACAGTCCTCATCGCTATCCGCAATTCCACCAACCTTTGTGTCGTCTGCAAACTTACTAATCAGACCAGTTACATTTTCCTCCAAATCATTTATATATACTACAAACAGCAAAGGTCCCAGCACTGATCCCTGTGGAACACCACTGGTCACAGCCCTCCAATTAGAAAAGCATCCTTCCATTGCTACTCTCTGCCTTCTATGACCTAGCCTGTTCTGTATCCACCTTGCCAGCTCACCCCTGATCCCGTGTGACTTCACCTTTTGTACTAGTCTACCATGAGGGACCTTGTCAAAGGCCTTACTGAAGTCCATATAGACAACATCCACTGCCCTACCTGCATCAATCATCTTTGTGACCTCCTCGAAAAACTCTATCAAGTTAGTGAGACACGACCTCCCCTTCACAAAACCATGCTGCCTCTCACTAATACGTCCATTTGTTTCCAAATGGGAGTAGATCCTGTCTCGAAGAATTCTCTCCAGTAATTTCCCTACCACTGAAGTAAGGCTCACCGGCCTGTAGTTCCCTGGATTATCCTTGCTACCCTTCTTAAACAGAGTAACAACATTGGCTATTCTCCAGTCCTCCGGGACATCACCTGAAGACAGTGAGGATCCAAAGATTTCTGTCAAGGCCTCAGCAATTTCCTCTCCAGCCTCCTTCAGTATTGTGGGGTAGATCCCATGAGGCCCTGGGGACTTATCTACCGTAATATGTTTTAAGACACCCAACACCTCGTCTTTTTGGATCTCAATGTGACCCAGGCTATCTACACACCCTTCTCCAGACTCAACATCAACCAATTCCTTCTCTTTGGTGAATACTGATGCAAAGTATTCATTTAGTACCTCGCCCATTTCCTCTGGCTCCCCACATAGATTCCCTTGCCTATCCTTCAGTGGGCCAACCCTTCCCCTGGCTACCCTCTTGCTTTTTATGTAAGTGTAAAAAGCCTTGGGATTTTCCTTAACCCTATTTGCCAATTACTTTTTGTGACCCCTTCTAGCCCTCCTGACTCCTTGCTTAAGTTCCTTCCTACTTTCCTTATATTCCACACAGGCTTCGTCTGTTCCCAGCCTTTTAGCCCTGAAAAATGCCTCCTTTTTCTTTTTGACGAGGCCTACAATATCTCTCGTTATTCAAGGTTCCTGAAAATTGCCCTTTTTATCCTTCTTCCTCACAGGAACATGCCGGTCCTGAATTCCTTGCAACTGACACTTGAAAGCCTCCCACATGTCAGATGTTGATTTGCCCTCAAACATCCGCCCCCAATCTATGTTCTTCAGTTCCCGCCTAATATTGTTATAATTAGCCTTCCCCCAATTTAGCACATTCATCCTAGGACCACTCTTATCCTTGTCCACCAGCACTTTAAAACTTACTGAATTGTGGTCACTGTTCGCGAAATGCTCCCCTACTGAAACTTCTACCACCTGGCCAGGCTCATTCCCCAATACAAGATCCAGTACCACCCCTTCCCTAGTTGGACTGTCTACATATTGTTTTAAGAAGCCCTCCTGGATGCTCCTTCCAAACTCTGCCCCGTCTAAGCCTCTGGCACTAAGTGAGTCCCAGCCAATATTGGGGAAGTTGAAGTCTCCCATCACCACAACCCTGTTGTTTTTACTCTTTTCCAAAATCTGTCTACCTATCTGCTCCTCTATCTCCCGCTGGCTGCTGGGAGGCCTGTAGTAAACCCCCAACATTGTGACTGCACCCTTCTTATTCCTGATCTCTACCCATATAGCCTCACTGCCCTCAGGTGTCCTCCCGTAGTACAGCTGTGATATTCTCCCTAACCAGTAGCACAGTTTTGTCCCATAGGCTTTTGTCCCAGATGAGGGTTTATACTGCCTATGGAGCAAACTGAAATCCGTGGGCAGGATTCTCCGTCCCACTGCACCCAATTTCTGGTGTGGCGCGCCTCCGCCGGCAGCAGGATTCTCCATCCCGGCAGCCAGCCAGCCAATAGGGTTTCTCGTTGTGGCCACCCCACACAGTCGGGAAATCCGCGGTCATGAGTGCACTGCCAGCGAAGCAGAGGATCCCGCCGACGGAGAATCCCGTCCCACATCTTTTTTATTTTCTGTGAATATTGCCTTTTTTTTACTACATTGTCAACATATGCATCTGGTACGCAATAAAAAAACTTGATGTTTGGAGAGAACTCCATTTATTCGCATCATATTTCCTGTCAATGATTTAGGCATAGATATGCAAACACTCTGATTCCTATGCTCTTGGGATTTGGGATTGCTGTGCGTAGAATTAGATTTCAGAGCACTTGCTTTGCTCAGTAATAGTATTTTTATCTGAGTCTGATGACTGTCTGAGGCCTGATTACATAATTTGGGTTACTACTTCAGTGCAGTGCTGAGGGAATAGAGTGCCAATTAAGAAATTAAGCAGAGGCCATGTCTTCTTGTTCAGAGGACATAAAAGCTTCCATGGTTCTAACCAAATTTCCTTCTTTACACTGTACCTCAAGCATTGTAATTTAAATTTCCATTTCATTGTAGTTTGTGGAAGTTTACTGTGTTCAAATTGGCTGTGATTGCCATCAACACAAACGTGACTACAAAATCGCAATTACCTGGATGTGAAAGACATCAATGAAGGTTCTCTTTTCCTTCACTTATAATAATCTTTATTGTCACAAGTAGACTTACATTAACACTGCAACAAAGCCACTGTGAAAAGCCCCTAGTCGCCACATTCCGTCACCTGTTCAGGTTCACAGAGGGAGAATTCAGAATGTCCAAAATACCTAACAGCATGTCTTTCGGGACTTGTGGGAGGAAACCGGAGTACCCGGAGGAAATCCATGCAGACACAAGGAGAACATGCAGATTCTGCACAGACAGTCACCCAAGCCGGGAATCGAACCTGGGATCCTGGCACTGTGAAGCAGCAGTGCTAACCACTGTGCTACCGTGCCGCGTATTTACTTCCTGATCAGATGAGCATACTCAGTATAGATTGTTGGACAAATAGGGTGGCCTGCCTGACTGAACTTCAAATGTTATCAACTGTAAAAGCTATCACTACAAAGTGTATAATGAAAGATTTACTTTTATAGTGTTTGCGGGACTCGCCAATACTGACAACAACTGCTGTCTGAATGCTTTGCTGCAGACCTTGTTTATGACTCAAAACTACGAAGCCTTACTTTTGCGGTAAGTCCTAGTTTTGCTGACCTTGATTTTTTTCCTGTTTTCTAACTAATTAAGGCTAATTTATAGTAATATAATTTAGCATGTTAGATTTTGCAAACTTGAACATATTTGTAACACAGCTTTTATATATTTGTTTACACACACAAAGACACACATGCACACAAGACTATTTTAAACTAATTTTAGATTTATTTTGTTATTTTTAGATTTATCTATATTACCCATTGAAATGAATCCAGACTGAATTTAGCTTATTAGGTGCGATTCGATGACCCGGTTGCACCCGGCACGGATCCGTTGCTACGGGTGAATCGCATGCGAGCCCCAAATCGGGCTCATCGCCGGGCTAATCGTGAGTCACCCGACTTGTGGCTCATTTTAATAACCGGATGCCGGATTCACCCGGCACCAGGACTCACCGGCCATGCCTGGAGACCTTGCCAGGGCACGTTTAGTACTGGTCCACACAAATGTGTGGCCATTGGAGACCCCGGGTGGTCAGGAACAGGGCATGGTGGCACCCTGTGTGGCACTGCCAGTGTGCCAGGCTAGCAATGCCAGGGGTGGGCCCCAGGGGTGCCTTGCCAGATAGGGGTGGGGGAAGGGGGGGGAGGGGCTGAAGGGAGTTCTAATGGGCCTCCCCCAATATTGCGGGGTCTCAAAAAACAGGGGGGGGGCATGAAATGGGGGGGCGGTGAGATTGGGGCAGCCAGACAAAATGGCACCCCTGCGAGGAGCCTTTCCTGCTTCAGCTCGCCAGCAGGAAATTCCTTTAAGTGCAACCTCGGTGGAGAGAATCTCCCCAAGGCCAAAGAAACACCAAAGTGCCATTGGATAATGGGGTATTCCTCAGCCCTGGAGCCGCCGAGAAACACCCCGCTAAACGTGCCATTTGGTGGCATTTAACTTGAGTCTCCTGAATCATGGCCATTACGTTCAATTGTACAGGACCTTTGGTCAGAACCCATCTGGAGTATTGGATCCAATTTAGAACATAGAACCACAACAAATAAAACTTTTTTTTATACAGCACCATTCAGGCAATTAAGGGTCCCAAGATGCTTCATAATACATAAATTGATATTGAGTCACAGGAGGAGATATTAGGGCAAATGACTAAACATTTAGTCAAAAGACGTAGGTTCCAGGAGCACCTTAAAGGATGACAGATAGGCAGAGTGGTTTTAGGGAGGGAATTCGTAGGCATGGCCACCAATCGTACAGCAATTAAAATCAGGAATGCTCAGGAGGCCAGAATTGGGATTGAAGGGGATTAAAGAGACAAGGAGCACAGTAAGAATTCTTACAAACCAGGTTAAAGTCCAAAAGGTTTCTTTCAAATCACTAGCTTTCGGAGCACTCCTCCTTCCTCAGGTGAATGAAGACGTAAGTTGCAGAAACATGTGTATATATAGACAAAGTCAAAGATGCAAGACGATACTTTGAATGCGAACATTTGCATGTAATTAAGTCTTTACAGATCCAGAGAGAGGGGTAACCCCAGGTTAAAGAAGTGTGAATTGTCTCAAGCCAGGACAGTTGGTAGGATTTTGCAAGCCCAGGCCAGATGGTGGGGGATGAATGTAATGAGACATGAATCCAAGGACCCGGTTGAGGCCATACTCATGTGTGCGGAACTTGGCTATAAGTTTCTGCTCGGCGATTTTGCGTTGCATCCTGAAGGCCGCCTTGGAGAACGCTTACCTCCGGAGATCAGAGGCAGAATGCCCTTGACTGCTGAAGTGGTCCCCGACTGGAAGGGAACATTCCTGCCTGGCGATTGTCGCGCGATGTCCATTCATCCGTTGTCACAGCGTCTGCATGGTCTCACCAATGTACCACGCTTCGGGACATGCCTTCCTGCAGCGTATGAGGTAGACACCGTTGGTCATTCCCACACCCTCACTATTTGCCTTCAAACAACCGCACAACCTCAAACAGACCATTGTTTGCAGCAAACTATCCAGCCTTCAGAACAATGACCACAACACCACACAACCCTGCCATGGCAATCTCTGCAAGATGTGCCAGATCATTGACATGGGTGCCACCATTACACGTGAGAATACCACCCACCGGTACACACTCGTGCGACTCGGCCAACGTTGTCTACCTCTTACGCTGCGGGAAAGGATGTCCTGAAGTGTGGTACATTGGCGAGACCATGCAGAGATCTCTTCTGAGATTCCCGACGGTCGTTACACCTTGCAAGATCTCGCGAGATGCCAGTCTTACACAGTTAACAAAAGAGAAAATGCTGGAAAATCTCAGCAGGTCTGACAGCATCTTAAGGAGAGAAAAAAAGCTTACACAGTCAAGTGGGTTCAGAATCTTACTTAACCGTGCTGATGCTAGCATCTATCGGCCTTGCTGAGGAGACCCCAGCCAGGGGCTGTTTAGCATCGGGGCTTGCAAAATAAACAAAGTGCCCTGTTAGTGCCAGGACCACCCCACTAATCCCACCCAGAACACACTTTTTAAAAAATTAAATCGCGCTCGTCCCATTTTGGGCACGTTTAGCAGGGTGTTTCTCGGCGCTGCAGCTATTTAACGGCACTTTGCCGTTCTTTTTGGCCTCAGCGAGGAATGCCCCGCTGAGGCCGCACTTACATCACTAAGGGGTGACACAGTGGTTAGCACTGCTGCCTCACAGCTCCAGGGACCTGGGTTCAATTCCGACCTCGGGTGACTTTGTGGAGTTTGCACTTTCTCTGTCCGCGGGGGTTTCCTCTGAGGGCTCCGGTTTCCTCCCACAGTCCAAAGATCTGCAGTTGGGTAGATTGACCATGCTAAATTGACCCTCCGTGTACAAAAGGTTAAGTAGGGTTGCTCTTGTGGTATTATTATAACTGTCAGCATTGCAAGGATTAATGTAGTGTCGAGAGTAGCCACTAGAGGGAGCTATAGTTGCACCTATATAAGGCAGTGCTGCTAGACCTTGTATGCAGGAGTTAGCTCGTGAAGGTCATAAGAGCAGATAGTGCAACTAAGGTTGGATTATATTTTATACCAGTAGTGAGATTAGCAGTAGATGAGTGTAGTTAGATGTTATTGATCAATTGTGTATTCTTAAGGATTACGTGTCGAATACCAGTTAGTGTAAATCATGGCAGCATGGTGATGCAATGGTTAGCATTGTTACTTCACGGGTCCCAGGTTCGATCCCGGCTATGGGTCACTGTTCGTGTGGAGTTTGCACATTCTCTCCCACAACCCAAAGATGTGCTGGTTAGGTGGATTGGCCACGCTATTGCCCCTTAATTGGATAAAATGAATTGGGTACTCTAAAGTTATTTTTTTTAAAAAGTAATGTAAATCATAGCTTTGTTTAAGTTTAAAGCTATTTTGTGGTCTTTGTGAACACTACGCCAACCATCCTGAAATAAGCAACACAAAGAACACCACATGATACCAGGAGTGGAAAACTTTAAATAGTAAAGGTTCCACATGGTATAATAAGAAGCTAGATTAGGTTAGAATAGCATTGGAGATTGAAGAAGCAATCCAGAAGCTACAACTCAGAAAAAATCTACGGTAAAGACTGATCTGAAGACGGAAGGTCTCAAGAAGCCTGACCACTTCAAACTAAGCCAGAACTGGGCTTTCTTTAAGCAACAGTTTGAAGTTTTTATTTGTACCTCTGCGCTTGGAAATGCCTCAGACCAACGGAAAATAGCACTCCTGTTAAATTTGGCTGGACCACAAGCATTTGAGCTCTTTAATTTGTTTGAAATCAGTGCAGATGAGGATAAAAATAAATACAGCATGGAGTTTCAAAAGTTCGATCCACACTGTAAGAAACAGGTGAATGAGACCTATGAGCGCTACATGTTTCGGAAAAAACTGGAGAGTCAGTAGATTCCTTTATCACAGCTCTTAAGCTGCGAGCACAGACCTGTAATTTTTCCTCCGTCTCCGTTTCTATGCTGCGGGATCAAGTTGTGTTTGGGATAAATGATGAACGTTTGCATGAGAAAATGTTAAGAAGACCAGTTTTATTGAAGACGCTATTAATATGTGTAAGGCCAGCGAACAGGCATCGAGCGAATATGCCAAATTTGTTGCAAAGGAAAAGAGCGCAAAATTGGGAAACGTGGCTGACGCCATTAATGCTGTGTCGCAGTAAAGAAAACTGTGTACAATGGCCGATGGCCATTTTGAAAGTGACGTCATGAGCATGATGATGTGCACACACTGTAGACACGCCCACAGTCAAAAAAAATTGAACGCCGAAAGGCAAACAGTGTTCCAATTGTGGCAAGCTAAACCACTTTGCAGCACAGTGTCGTTTATCAGCAACTGTTCCCGTAACCAAATTTAAAAAAATCTTATAGTGATTTCAGATGGATCCAAAGTGTACAGAGTGCAGAGAAAAAAATTCAATATTGTAGCAGATAGGGAGGATTGCTCACCATATTCACTTTCGGATACCTTTATGATAGATGCTATCACTAAGATTGATTTACTGGATTAAAAGCAAAGACCAGCAAAAGCACTCTCAAAGATAATTAAGGAGTGGACTGTCTCATTCGAAATAAATGGAGAATTGATATCATTTAAGATGACACAGGAGTACACGCAAATATTATCACCGGCCGTTCTTTAAAGCAAGCCATTGAAAAACCATTTATAAAGCAATCCGATTGAGGATCGACGATTACAATGGTAACAAGATAGTCACAAGAGGGTCCTGCTGTCTTGTTGTTAAGAATGGAAACATTGAGATACCCATCGACTTCGAGGTGGATGAGGTTGAGAAATCATCATTAATTGGAATGGGACACTTGTGAAAGATTGCAGCTATTTGAAAGGATTCACTCAACGACTACTTCAGCTGACCGAGATGAAGAGTCAAGGGAAGACTTAGGTGTTCAAAACGGTCTCTTCAAAGCTACCACTGATGCTGAAACATCAATACCCGAGATAGTCCAAAGAGTGGAATCTCATCTTGTTTCTTTACCGAGATACTACCAGTAAGGGACCGCAAACTACAGACCATAAAAGCCGAAACTGAAAAGGATTTGATGCTCCAGAAGGTGAAACAATGCCTAAAAGAAGGATGGCCTGTTGGATGTCGATCTGCCTTTTGCAATATAAGAGATGATCTTTCTACAGGGGCTGGTTCAGCACACAGCTAAATCGCTGGCTTTGAAAGCATACCAAGACAGGCCAGCAGCACGGTTCAATTCCCGTACCAGCCTCCCCAAACAGGCGCCAGAATGTTGTGACTAGGGGCTTTTCACAGTAACTTCATTTGAAGCCTACTTGTGACAATAAGCAATTTTCATTTCATTTCATACAGTAGATGGTGTCCTGCTCAAGGGCGACAGGATAGTGATTCCTGCTAGTTTACATTTAGGGATTCTTATGGTGATTTCAGATGGATCCAAAGTGTACAGAGTGCAGAGAAAAAAATTCAATATCGTAGCAGATAGGGAGGACTGCTATTGATATTGAATTGTTTTCTCTGCACTCTGTACACTTTGGATCCATCTGAAATCACGAGGATCATCAAGGCATTGAAAAGTGTCATAGGAGAGCCAGCCAATCGGTGTATTGGCCAGGAATAAACAGAGAAATAGACCATGCAACAGATGGAAATTGTGACCAGTCCATGAACAAAGTGGGTATGGATTTATTCTATTTCCAGGGTCATGACTACTTGATAGTCATAGACTATTACTCCAGCTTTCCAGAGGTGATGATGCTGAAAGATTCGACTGCCAGATCGGTGATAAAGGCAACAAAATCAATTTTTGCATGCCATTGGATACCTCTTAACATTGTCTCTGACAATGGTCCGTGTTTCTCAAGTTGGGAGTGGACACAGTTTGCAGAGCAATATAATTTCAATCATGTTACTTCGAGCCCATGTTATCCTCAGGTTAATGGGAAAGCAGAGAAAGGAGTAGGATGATTAAGAAGTTATTCCGCAAAGCGAGTGAAGATGTTCAAGACGTATCGTTAGCGTTGTTAGCATACCGAGCAACACCGTTATCGACGGGTCTATCACCTGCTCAAATGTTGATGGGTAGACGACTGAGAACCACTTTACCTGAGATCACCAGTCCTGAAACTGATAATAAACAAATACGTGAAAGAATCACGGCAACTAAAAAGAAGCAGCAAGAGGTCTACAATAGATATATCAAACCTTTGGCTGAACTCCAAAAAGGTGACTTCATGAGAATCCAGAAGGAGGCTGGCAAAACGTTGCAAAAGTTCTGAAGAAGGTAGCACTTGGGTCCGACTTAGTACAAACAGAACAGTGATCGGTGTTCAGGAGAAACAGACGAGCATTGCTGCGTGTCAAGCATAAGGTTCAACCTCAGCTTTCAAATGTTGTACCAAGTGATAACATGTTCAAGGACATTGCCTTTCCAGATCCTTACTTAGTGCAGACACAGCAAGAAGATGATACAGAGCAATCCAACACCTTGAACATTCCGTTGAGATGATCGACGAGAAGAAGACGACCGCCAGAGCGACTTAATTTGTGATGACTGTACAATGATTTTCTTGCTCATCTAAGTGATGTAACAGTTATTACAATTAATGTACTATACTCTATTGAGTTAGTGATAGTTACGAGCTAATAGTCAGAAATACATCTGTACGGTCAGGGTGAAAGAAAATATCACAACTAATGTTGTAATAATTTTCGTTTACAAAGGAAGGGGGATGTGGTATTATCATAACTATCAGCATTGCAAGAGTTAATGTAGTGTCGCGAGTAGCCACTAGAGGGCGCTACAATTACAACTATATAAAGCAGGATGCCAAACCTTGGGGGAGGAGTGTATGCAGGAGACAGCTAGTGAAAATCATAAGAGCAGATAGTGCAACTAAAGTTAGATTATAGTTTATCCCAGTAGTGAGATTAGCAGTAGATGAGTGTAGGTAGATGTTATTGATCAATTGTGTATTCTTAAGGACTAAGTGTCAAATCCCAGTTAGTAGTGTAAATAAAATCAAAGCTTTGTTTAAGTTAAAGCTATTTTGTGGTTTTGTGAACACTACGCCAACCATCCTAAATAAGCACACAAATAACACCACAACTGGGTTGCGGAGATGGGGTGGGGATCTGGGCTTGGATAGGGTGCTCGATTCAAGGGCCTGTGGAGACTTGATGGGCCAAGTGGCCTCCCTCTGTGCTGTAGGGATTCTATAATTCTGTGATTGCCTGCACTGACAAGCTCAGCTCACCAGTATAGGAAGATGACTCTCGGTTTGGGGCTCCATTTTAAACTGCCGCCCTGATCATTCAATTCCCTCAGTCAGCCCACCATGGCCTCCGGAACCCCCCCCCCCTCCCTAATGCACCTAACATACCTCTTAGGGGGCTCTTGAAACCCCCCCCCCCCCCCTCCCCTCACTCCACCTCTTAAGGGCAGGTCACACCCGGGCCTAAACCCCGGCACTGACAACCTGGTACCTTGGCACTGGCACCCTGGCAGTGCCCCAGCCTGTCACCTTGGCTGTGTCATCCGGGAACACTGGGCAGTGCCACCCTGGCATATTTAAATGAGGTTAATGGATCATTTAAATATGTTAATCTGGATCTCGCCCAACGAAGGTCAGTTCCAGATCGTGACGTCTTGCGACATTCCGTTAAATGCCGCAAGACGTTTTAAGCATCGCAAATCTCACGAGAGGCCTCCCGCGAGATTAAATGCCTCGCTGTGTCATCAAACCGGGTGCGACAAGGCCTTTAAATCATGTCCTAAATACTCCAGCTTTACCAGTGGTTGGGCAGCAGTTCCACCTGTCACTTCTGAGTTACAGATTTTGAATCATAAATTATAATAAAAATTAGTTTGCATGGCTCCATTTATTTAAAAACATATTAAAATGAATCAGATGTTTAATTTTATGATCAAATTATTATTGTTAGAAAGGCCAGTTGGCCATGGTATCAGAGGGCAGTGGGCACTTGTGCAACTGTATGATAGCATTGAATCACTACAGTGCAGAAGGAGGCCGAGTGTGCACCGATCCTCTGAAAGAGCACCCATCCTATCCCCATAACCCAATAAACCCACCTAACATTTTGGACACTAAGCGGCAATTTATCATGACCAATCCAACTAATACACACATCTCTGGACTAAAGGAGGAAACCAGAGCACCCGGAGGAAACTCATGCAGACACTGGGAGAATGTGCTAACCACTTTGCTACTGTGTGCAAGATTCCAGCACTTCAATAGAAGATGGGAGATAATTAGGAGAGGGAAATAAATTGACTAGTAGAATGTAGTTTCCACTCTTGATCCACTACATAATGGGCGGGATTTTCTGTCCAGCGACGCCGTAATCACAAAACGCAATTGGGCGGAGAATCATACTTGGACGCCAGGCGTCCAACAAATGCTATGCTCCAGTGCCTTGACAGCAGTGTGAATGCATTCTACACTACAAGCTAGCGTTGGTATGCAAATTGTACAGTAAACGCCTTTGACATATCATTAATGGGCCCACCCTGGTCCTCCCACGATGCTCTGCCTCCGCCAGGAGAAATTACCGATGTCAAGATTCACTTGTGGCATTTAAAATCGGGAAACAGGCACCATGTATATAGAACATGTTCCCTCTTGCTGCGCACCCCACTGACCGTCCACGGTTGCCTGTGGATGCACAGAGCAACATTGGCCGTATGGGTGCCCCCCCCCCCCCTCACTCCTCCTGACAGCAGGGCATCATGTGGCCCAATCAAGGGGGACGCCCACAGTAGAATCTACAGTAGGTCACTGGACGGAGGACCGCAGACCATACCGCTGGCATGGGTAATGCCAGCCGCTGGTATCCCTGCCGGCAGGGACAACTGCCGGGCCCCCCGCAGTGCTGGGCACCAACGGGGTCAAGGGTACGGTTCGGTGGGCAGAGTGCTGAGTAAACTGCTGGGAGTGAGTATGGGGATGGGAGAGGGGTTGGGGGGATGTTAGAGGGGACATGTAGCCTGGGAGCATGCACCATGCTAACATATCTTCCTTTTACCCACTGCAGACAATGGATTTTAGTATCCGACCTGGAATGGTTGCCATCTGCCTTGCTGCCACAGCCCTGGGACATGCACTGAGCTCTATGAACAGGAGCCGCTCAGTGAAGGGCCTGCAGTGGCAGAGCTTGCCTCAAAGGAACAAGAGCCAGCCAGTGAGGATGGAAAGCCAGCTTCCCAACAGGCGGAGGAGGAGGTGGGAAGGAGGTGCCGCATCAGGCCTCGTATATACCAGCAGCAACTGTCATTCAAGACTCGGGCTGAGCAGGGGGAACCGTACGGAATATCTGCCACATCATGGTGAACCTGGAACCGCAGGGGTGTAGGGAGGACACCTGCTCCCAGTGGCCGTCAAAGTGACGGTCGCCCTGAACGTTTTTTGCCATGAGGTCCTTCCAGGCGCAGAGTGCGGACCTGTCTGAGATCTTGCAGACATCGGTGCAAAGATGCATCTGTACTGGAACGGAGACTCTAAATGCCCGCGCGGCAGAATATATCCGGTTCAATGTGGACCGAGCCCATCAGGATGGCAGGGCAGTGGGGCTCACCACCATCGCCGAAATGCCCCGGTTCCGGGGGGGTGATCGATGGGACGCATGTCCCCATATGAATACAGGAACATGAGAGGCTGGCTTTCACAAATTGAAAGGGGTTCCACTCAATGTGCAGCTGGTGTGTGATACCCCGGCACTGTGCACGACGTCTGCAGCCTGGCACACTCGACGATTCCTGAGCGCATTGCTGGGTGAGGGGTTGGCTCATGGACAACAGGGCTTATCCGCTGCGGTCGTGGCTGATGATGCCTATCCGGAGGCAACAGACCGAAGCTGAGACCAGCTACAATGACGCCCATGCAGTGACAAGGATCGTGATTGAGTGATGCATCTGCATCCTGAAGATGCGGTTCAGATGCCTGGACCGCTCTGGAGGGCCCCTCCAGTATAATGCTAGGAGGGTCTCCTACATCGTGGCGGCCTGCTGCGTCCTCCTCAACATCATGTAGCAGAGGGGCGATGTGCTGGAGGAGGGAGATGAACGTCAGGCCTCACCCAACGAGGAGGATGTGGAGGATGGCAGGATGGGCAGGGCATGGGACCAGGGCAACCATGGAGGTCGCCAAATATGTGCACCAGGACCACTGCACGGGATGCTCTAAGTGCCTCCAGGTTCACCGACTAGGGGGCCTGGCCTACGGCAGCACGAAAATCCAGTCCCACCCCCAGCTGTCCACCCCCTCACATGGCCACCCGCCTGCACCACCCACCCCCCTGCACCTGACTCCTACTTAGCTCACTACAAGGTGCAGGCCCTAGTTGGTAGTATAAACAGATCGGGTGCATAGGATGGAGGATCACGACAACCCGCTCTGCGATGAGCTCTGGTGCTCCCCATCATTTGAAAATGTCTGACTCCTGCCCATGATAGCATTTTCTACCGTAGGTCTGGATGATCCCTGCATGTGTGCTGGCCATTCCGTAATACAGTCCCACCGAATCCTTGGGGTGGAGGTGAGGATGGGGTCCGGGGTGGGGTGGAAGGTAGAGGGGAAGGGGCAGTGTTGGATACCAGGGCGATGTGCGGTGGCTGACTGGGGGCCCTGGCTTGTGCCCACCTCCATCTGCCCATTTCTCCATCCCCCATGCCCTCTGTAGCCAGCCCAGCCCAACCCTCACACCCTTCTGACCGAGCAAGAGGCACCTTGAAACGTGAACAGGTGTTTATCGTGAACAGGTGAACATGTTTCTACAGGTTTGTACCCTAACCCCTATTGCTATCCTATGCTGTGCACCGTGCCAACTTAACTGGTGTGTAACTTTCTGTCCTTACGGGCCCTAAGGCTCTATCTAGGTAGTTCTCCAGGTGGTGGAGGCAGCCTGCTATGATTCCCATCCTGTGACCTAGGTCCATTTTGACGGTCGTCCTCTGAAGCGACCATGCCTGGCCGGGCCCAGCAGTGACTCGGGTGTCTCAGGTGGTGTGGTACCATCCTGTTCTGTCCACCGCCCATCTGATGTGCCAGACAGGAGTAGGGAGTCTGAGGTGCTGTTGTGTTCTGGCACCTTTCCTGCGGGGGTCACCAGGATACTCCATGGTGAAGGGGTGCGGCAAGAGTGAGCTCCGAGGTTTCCCTGCCAGCTGATACTGTCAGGCTCCCGTCTCGACCAATGCTCATGGCCATGGAGCTCGGGGACGAGGCCACCTCCCTCTGGGACTGTGCCACGTCCTTCTGTGATTGGCTCAGGTCAACCAGTGCCCGGGCAATCCCGTTGACTCCCGCAGCCATGACCCGTTGTGACTGGGCCAAGCTCTGGAGCACCGCTGCAATGTGCAGGTGGCCCTGGTGCATGGCTGCCTGTGACAGGGCTGCCCTATCATGTGCCTTGGCCACCACCCTCACTAGATTGCCCCAGGCCTTGAACACCCTGACCCATGGCCAACATCTTCGCACCTATGACCTTCTCCGCGGACGCCACCCGTTCAGTGTTGGCCTCGGAATCACTCATGGTCGGCACCACCTCCTGCCCCTGTGGGCGGTTGGACTTCTGCAACTGCACCTGTAGGCGCTAGATGGTTGCTGACACCCCCTAATGTAATCCCTGGCTCTGTGTCTGCGGGTATTATTTACCGGGACCGTTAGATCCCGCTGAGTGGCCACTTCCCTCGTGGGGTGGTCGATAAATCCTGCCCCTATTCTCCAGCATCGATCAGACCGTCCTTTCCAGAAGCCCGAGTACCATCCTTTTCCTTGGGCGAGGGGGGGGGGGGGGGGGGGGGGAAATGCACATTGTTAGGCAGTCGGATGCGGCTGAACCACGGGTCGCCAGCTCGTGGCCTGTGTGTGCAGGGCACCCGGCCATGGCGGGTGGTATGGTTGTTTGCATGTGGTTCAGGGCGGGGTGCGAGCTGAGTACCGAGGGATATGGTTCAGTCGCCCTCTGGGTAGGAGTGGGGGGAGTACGGGTGTGCAGGATAGGGGTTGGTGCCAGTGGCATGATACTGGTTACTCACCCTGGCCACCCTGAGGAGGTTGTGCATCTTTTTCCAGCACTGCTGGCCGGTCCTGGCGGTGGGGACCACGGCGCTCATGGCCTCTGCCACCTGCGCCCAGATTTGGTGTACGGTGACGGGTGGCAGCCTCCATGCCAGCCAGCAGGGTCTCGAGCTCCCCGTTAGCGACACGGGGTGCCACTCTTCAGGGATGCCATCCTCTTGGCTGGAATGAGCGTGTATGGGATGTGGCTGTGGCTTGACAGCCTCCCGAGTGCCAATCCCGACCCTGGCCAATCGGACACCGTTATGGATTGGAATTGCACTAGTTCCATGTGGCGCCGGTGCTAGCCTGTTAACGGATCCTGAATTGCCCTGGAACTGGCGCCGCCTTTGGGGTCGTAGAACACCACCGATTCAGTCCTGGTGTCAGCATTTAGTCTCTAAATCATTAAATCCAGCCCAATGTTTTCCCGAGTCACAGTCTGCGCCATTGAGTAGATTAGAATGGAAACAAAGAACATCCCCGAAGGAATGAAAAAGAAAGTTAACGAATTATCTTTAGTTGCTGGTTGCACCTGTGTAGTACTTAGTAAAATAGTAAGATGGCTTATTCAGATCATCATCTTACTTATTCCTGATGTAAAGAAACTGGGTATAAAGGAAATTAAAATTTTACAAACCGAAACGATTTACTGTGAAGAGCAAATTTCTTTGTGATTTGTAGTTACACTTTATGATGCGACAGTAAGTGCTGAGACATAGCTGTGTTAAATTACTTTTCACCAAATTCGCTGTGGCCTCTGAGTTTTATTTTTATCTATCTCCATTTATTACATTGGACATGATTACAATGTTTCAGCTTTAAGGGTATGCATTTCTTTTGTTCTCTCGCTATAGTTGTCAGCAGAAACGTGTTCTGAAAAAAGCCGAAGACAGCATCCCATATCACCTTTACAAGCTGTTTGTGGACCGGCACAAAAACCCCCAGAGAATTGTGCCAACTCATAAATTTATTCAGTGCTTAAAGTTAAATCATTTTAATGGTAAGTATACTATCATGTCCAGTTTAGATATTTAATTTGACTTTACCTGTTGAACAAAGAGTGTGTGAAGATCTTTCTCTTTCGTGGGATGTGGGTGTCACTGGGGCCAGCATTTGTTGTCCATCCTTAATTTCCTCTGGATTGAGTGGCTTGCTAGGGCCATTACAGGGGGCAGTTAAAGGGTAATATCATCGCTGTGTATCTACAGTCACACATCGGCCAGTCCAGGTAAGGATAACAGATTTCCTTCCCTAAAGGGAAAAAAAAGTGAACCAGATGTATTTTTACAACATCAATGGTAGCTCCTTGACATCATGAATTGTACCCCAGATTTATTAATGAATTTAAATTCCACTAGCTTCCATTAGTGGAGTTTGAACCCATGTCCTCAAAGTATTAGCTTGGTCCTCTGGATTACTGGGCTAGTGCCATCATCAGGAAACCACCCTATAGGTGAATTGGACATTCTGAATTCTCCCTCCGTGTACTCGAACAGGTGCCGGAGTGTGGCGACTAGGGGATTTTCGCAGTAACCTCATTGCAGTGGTAATGTAAGCCTACTTGTGACACTAATAAAGATTATTATCATCCCCTGAAAATTTGATTAAGTCAGTTTTGAATCTGAAAATAAATGGGATAATTCTGGTTTATCAGTCAGTAAACTTGTAACAATGTTTTATTTGGAATAATGTCTTGGAAAAACACTGAAGTACACTGTTATACTGTGGCCACAACTAAGGCCAGGTTAATATTCCCCGCAATACCACTCCCCCCAAATTCCGAACCTCAGTCAATCATCTTTGTTTATTAACAACCTACATTTCACTAGCAAAATGTCTCAAGGCACTTCATAAGGATTGCCAAACAAAATATGATACCAATCGAGATAACAAGATATTAGAGCAGATGACCAAAAGCTAGGTCAAAGGTTTTACAAAGTAGAGAGATTTCATTTTGATTACATCCCTCAGCACATTATTCTCCAGGTCAAGGATCAGGCAAACATCACTCTGAGAAGGCCGATGAGAATTCCACATTCTCTTGTTTACTTATTTTCTACCCACCAAAGAAAACCCTATTTTCTCTGAGCAATATTTTCCTAATGCATTAAGTGGAATTGGGAACACCCTGTGAGAAATCATGGCCGGAGACCATTTCCTCATTGCACTGACATACAACCAAACGATCGTTGTTCATGGGTTTGTCTGGAATAGAGCACTTAACAAATAAGTCATGTGCTGAACCTGCTCCCAGGCTACCACTGTGTCTAACTATTTTTGAGAATGGAGGACTGAGAGATTGTAACAAGTGAACTGTAACCTTTTAATAATTATAAAGGAATTTAGATATCTATCAATTGTCTTTAATGTACGGTGTTCATACGTTTCAATGGTTTTGTTTACCAAATTGTCAATTTGACACTATATAATCCATATCAGGAAGTAAGTTTAAAAATTGCCACTTTGAACAATACACTGTACTCTCCTTCAAGAATTAATTAATGGAACAAGTTCTTCGTGAGCAAGACACCAGTATTAAAAGAATAGGGTTAACTGAATCTGTCTAACTCCACCCAATCTGCTTCACAGAGAAGACAGTAGCTTCAGTACACAGTGCAAATCCTTAGATTTATTACTAGGTTAAACTCTTAGTGGGTGTATTAATTTAGATCATAGAATTCTTACAGTGCAGAAGGAGGCCATTCGGCCGATCGTGTCTATACCGACCCTCTGAAAGAGTCCCTACCTAGGCCCACTTCCCTGCCCTATCCCCGTAAACCCACCTAACCTACACTTCTTTAGACTGTGGGAGGAAACTGGAGCACCCGGAGGAAACCTACACAGACACGGGGAGAACCTGTAAACTATGGGCTTTGTAATTTTATACGATCCAGTCGTATTTGTGCAATGAATGTGTGGTATTTCCGAATGTACAAGGTGTTTTATTTCTGCATTTATTTTAAGTGGGAATTCAGCTGGATGCTGAAGAGCTCTTTCGTTCCTTTTTTCATCTGTTACAAGATCAGATGAAGGAGACAGGTTTTGTAAGTATAGAAAAAATAAACCTTTTCTTTGTTTTGTCTATATTCTTTCATGGGGTGTGGGCATAGCTAGAAAGGCCAGCATTTGTTGCCCATTCCTAATTGCCCTTGAACTGAGTGGCCAGTTCAGAGGGCTGTTAACAATCAACCACATTGCTGTGTCACTGATGTCATGTGAAAATTTGGTCCCCAGACCAAATAACAATGTCAGGTTTCCTTCCCTGAAGAACATTGGTGAACCAGATGGGTTTGAATGACAATTGGTGACAGTTTCATGGTCACCATTACTGGGACCAGCTTTATATTCCAGATTTATTAATTGAATTCAAGTTCCACAAGCTGTTATGAGAATTTGAACCCAACGTCCCCAGAACATTAGCTTGGGTCTCTGGACTACTGGTCTATTACTATTATATATTGCGAGCCCATATTACTATTCTTTCATCATAGCACCGACCTGTATAAAGTTAAATATTTCAGCATGTTGTGAATTTATATTATGTTGATCAAAGAAAACATATCTCGAGATGTTCACAGTTTTTCTGTCCAAAGTTTCCTCTTCTGTGGTAAAGAGGCATGCATGGCCTTGCTAAGACAAAGACCAGTGATGGGCAGCCTGGACGAGTGAGTGGGCTGCATGAGTGACCCTCTTTCAACTCAGTGAGCCGCAAGGTTAAAATCCGATAGGTGCACTAACCATGACCCCATGAATAAGATTAAATACATTCAACACACACCTAATGATATACAGAAAATGCAAAACAATCTATATATTCATTGAACTGTCAGCAACTTCAAATAGGAGAAACAAAATTAATATTTTTGCTTACTTTACATATATTACAATTTACTCTGCTTATCAAAACTAATATCAGCTACAACTGAAAGTTATAAGATTATTAAATACATGGCTATGTGCTTTAGATATTTATTTGATTTTTATTTATTTCTCTTTATTTCTCTTTTTATTGTAATTAATACTGTAATTAATAAACTTTGTCACAACTGTTACTTAAACTTTATTATGAAGAAATCCTTACAATTATCAATAAATTGTTAAAGTAGTTAAAGATAAATGAGGAAAACCAACCAATCACTCCGCTCTCAATCTCAGTCTTTCCCATGTTAGTTTATCCTCCTGATTCCACTCTCAATCTCGCTCTTTCTCACATTTTTTTATCTACCGGCTCCTCCCTCACACTCACAAACTCCACTCTCATTCTCTCAACAAAATGTCTTGCGGGCTCCAGTCAGAACCCTGATGGGCTGCAGGTTGCCCACCGCTGTAAAAGACAGTCCATCAGTATATCATCCAAGTGGCATTCTTCATGAGCGAGTGTCAGTAAGTTACTTAGTAATGGAGGGCTGAAGGTGGGTGCGGGGGAGAGGGCATCACTGCAAAGCCCCTATCCTTACCAATGGCACAAGCCCATTCAAGTAGGTTTCACTCCATAGTGATTGGAGTGAAATCAATTTCCGTCATCTGTCAAGGCCCCGTAACGGATACCAATACCCTGCTACCAAATAAATATTTTAATGCTGGCAAGCAAAGAGATAGCAAGTTCTCAAGTGTGTGAAACTGGAACTGGCTGTAACTTCAGGATTTACCACATTAGCAGATTAACGGCACGGTAGCACAGTGATTAGCACTGTTGTTTCACAGCACTAGGGACCCGGGTTCGATTCCCGGCTTTGGTCTCTGTCTGTGTGGAGTCTGCACGTTCTCCCTGTGTCTGCGTGGGTTTTGTCCGGGTGCTCCGGTTTCCTCCTACAGGTCCCGGAAGACGTGCAGTTAGGTGAATTCTCCCTCAGTATACCCGAACAGGCGCCGGAGTGCGATGACTACGGGATTTTCACAGTAACTTCATTGCAGTGTTAATATAAATAAGCCTACTTGAAGCTATAGTAATAATAAAGATTATTTATAATGCAGAAATCTTGAAGTTCAAATTTCTCATTCACAGCTCTGCCACAGGCTGTGTCAAATTAAGCCTTGTTCAATTAGATGCAACTAGGGGCCAGATCGTCTGATGCCTACAATGAATATTGAGACATCGTCACTGTTCTGCTTTGGGATCCTTTGGAAGCCCTGACCTGTACTCAGTGTAGACTTGGGTCTATTAGGCAATACTTTTTTAAAAAAATGTATTTTATTACAAACATGTATCAAAACAGGTTTCAACAAATAAACACCCCGGGAAACATACTTCCCAGCAATGAACCATACAGTCTGTACAGATTTTTCCCCTTTTTCGCCCCCTCTCCCCCGCGACGAACAGCCTGTCAAACACGGTCACAAACATCACCCACCTTTCCTCAAACCCCCCCTCTTAAGATCCTCCCTAGCCTCCTCCACCAGCTTCGTTAAGTTCCACTTATGGAGCCCCGCCCATTCCCTCACGACCTGAATCCCCAATTACCTAAACCTATCCCTCTCTATTGTAAATGGCATCCCCCTAAATTAGCCCGCTCTGCCAGCTCATTCACCGGGAATATCTCGCTTTTCCCTACATTCAGCTTGTACCCTGAGAACCCTCCAAACCTCCCCAGCAGGCCCATAATCCTTCCCATACTCTCCAATGGATCCAAAACCTACAGCAAGAGCACAGTACGAAGTCTTACAACACCAGGTTAAAGTCCAACGGGTTTGTTTCGATGTCACTAGCTTTCGGAGCGCTGCTCCTTCCTCAGGTGAATGAAGAGGTCTGTTCCAGAAACACATATATAGACAAATTCAAAGATGCCAAACAATGCTTGGAATGCGAGCATTGGCAGGTGATTAAATCTTTACAGATCCAGAGATGGGGTAACCCCAGGTTAAAGAGGTGTGAATTGTACCAAGCCAGGACAGTTAGTAGGATTTCGCAGGCCAGATGGTGGGGGATGAATGTAATGCGACATGAATCCCAGGTCCCGGTTGAGGCCGCACTCATGTGTGCGGAACTTGGCTATAAGTTTCTGCTCGGCGATTCTGCGTTGTCGCGGGTCCTGAAGGCCGCCTTGGAGAACGCTCACCCCGAGATGTCACAATGGACATCTCGGCACTCTACACCAGCATCCCCCATGACGACGGCATTGCTGCAACAGCCTCAGTACTCAACACCGACAACTGCCAATCTCCAGACGCAATTCTGCAACTCATCCGCTTCATTCTGGATCACAACGTCTTCACCTTCGACAACAAGTTCTTCATCCAGACGCACGGAACAGCCATGGGGACCAAATTCGCACCCCAATACGCCAACATCTTCATGCACAAGTTTGAACAGGACCTACTCACCGCACAGGACCTTCAACCGATGTTATACACCAGATACATCGATGACATTTTTTTCCTTTGGACCCACGGCGAAGAATCACTGAAACGACTACACGATGACATTAATAAGTTCCATCCAACCATCAGACTCACCATGGACTACTCTCCAAAATCAGTTGCATTCTTGGACACACTCGTCTCCATCAAGGACGGTCACCTCAGCACTTCGCTTTACCGCAAACCTACGGATAACCTCATGATGCTCCACTTCTCCAGCTTCCACCCTAAACACATTAAAGAAGCCATCCCCTATGGACAAGCGCTCCGTATACACAGGATCTGCTCAGGCGAGGAGGAGCGTAACAGACATCTACAGACGTTGAAAGATGCCCTCGTACGAACGGGATATGGCACGCGACTCATCGATCGACAGTTCCAACGCGCCACAGCGAAAAACCGGACCGACCTCCTCAGAAGACAAACATGGGACACAACCGACAGAATACCCTTCGTCGTCCAGTACTTCCCCGGAGCGGAGAAACTACGTCATCTTCTTCACAGCCTTCAACACGTCATTGATGATGATGAACATCTTGCCAAGGTCATCCCCACACCCCCACTACTTGCCTTCAAACAACCGCGCAACCTCAAACGAACCATTGTTTGCAGCAAACTACCCAGTCTTCAGAACAGTGACCACGACACCACACAACCCTGTCATGGCAATCTCTGCAAGACGTGCCAGATCATCGACATGGATACCACTATTACACGTGAGAACACCACCCACCAAGTACGCGGTACATACTCGTGCGACTCGGCCAACGTTGTCTACCTCATACGCTGCAGGAAAGGATGTCCCGAAGCGTGGTACGTTGGCGAGACCATGCAGACGCTGCGACAACGAATGAACGGACATCGCGCAACAATCACCAGGCAGGAATGTTCCCTTCCAGTCGGGGAACACTTCAGCAGTCAAGGGCATTCAGCCTCTGATCTCCGGGTAAGCGTTCTCCAAGGCGGCCTTCAGGACCCGCGACAACGCAGAATCGCCGAGCAGAAACTTATAGCCAAGTTCCGCACACATGAGTGCGGCCTCAACCGGGACCTGGGATTCATGTCGCATTACATTCATCCCCCACCATCTGGCCTGCGAAATCCTACTAACTGTCCTGGCTTGGTACAATTCACACCCCTTTAACCTGGGGTTACCCCATCTCTGGATCTGTAAAGATTTAATCACCTGCTAATGCTCGCATTCCAAGCATTGTTTGGCATCTTTGAATTTGTCTATATATGTGTTTCTGGAACAGACCTCTTCATTCACCTGAGGAAGGAGCAGCGCTCCGAAAGCTAGTGACATCGAAACAAACCTGTTGGACTTTAACCTGGTGTTGTAAGACTTCGTACTGTGCTCACCCCAGTCCAACGCCGGCATCTCCACATCATGGCTACAGCAAGAGGTCATCTGCATTGAGCGACACCCGATGCTCCGTCAGTCCCCTCATAATCCCTTGCCACTCTGCCGATCCCCTGAGAGCCATCGGCAATGGCTCTATGGCCAGTGCAAACAGCAGCGGTGACAGCGGGCACCCTGCCTCGTACCCCTGTGTAAGTCAAAGCTTCGTGAGCTCATACCATTCATCCTCACCCTCGCCCTTGGTGCCACATACAGCAACCGTACCCATGCCACAAATCTCGGCCCAAACCCAAACCTTCCCGAAACCTCGAACAAGTACCGCCACTCCACCCGATCAAATGCCTTCTCCGCATCCATAGACACTACCACCTCCGGTATCAGAGCCCCCGACGGATTCATCACCACATTCAACAGCCGTCTTATATTACTCGCGTGCTGCCTGCCCTTCATGTAGCCTGTTTGATCTTCTGCCGCCACCCCGGGGAGACACACTTCCATCCTCTCCCCCAGCAACTTAGCCAAGACTTTTACATCCGTGTTCAATAGTGATATAGGCCTATATGACCCTATTAGGCAGTATTTGCCCTATTACATATATTGTGCTGCTGTTGATTTCTGGTGTAGATCATCACCCTCCCCACCTGCACCCCTCCTCCCCAACCCATCTTCACTAGACCCCCCCCCCCCCCTCCCCCAAGTAAAACCGTTAGACCTTTAAAAAATTAACTTAACATGGCAGCTGAAGCCATGAAAAAGGACGTGGCCTCTCCACTGGTCCTCTTTGTCAGTGCCCTCTGCATGGCTGTGTCTAAGGATCGCTGCTGCAGCCAGAACAGGGGCGATAAAGATAGGGTTGCATCTTCACAGTCAATGCCAATCGCCCCAGCATCGCTACTGAATAGAAGATCTGCCCTAGATTTTTAATGATAACCTGAGTACTAGCTATTGTTAAACAACTGACCTGGTCCTGAAAAACTAATTTTAGGTTTGTGGAATGTTCTAAGTGTTTCCATTCTGATTAGTTCCTAGATTTTGGAAAATTAGATGTTTTAACATAATCAACATCAATAATTAAAATACATTCATGATATTTCAACTTCAATGTTAATCCATGTGTATAATCCCAATATTTAATTTCTCTCTATAAAAGAAAATAATGTGATTTGGTTTTAGTGCTTTTCATTTCCTGAATTACTGTCTATAAGACGCAGTTCATCTGATTGGATGTGGGGGTAACCTGGCGACATCAGTGTCTCGATGGTGGAAATTCCTATTGTAGTTGCACTGCGAGAGAGTTGACGTTCTGACAACACAGACTGCGGGATCTCTCCGCATAGCTTTCCTCAAGATCCATGGTGACTGTCGTCGCTTTGCCACTGACTGCAAATGCCAGGCCATGGCAGCAAGTTTGCAATGGTGCTGGGAGAGAATTGAAAACTGAAGTATATTAATACACTACTTTGTTTTATATTTATCTTTCTACAGATCGAAGCTGTTAATGACCTTCATATGGTAACCATTGAGGAATTTAATAGTTGTCGAAAATGCAAACATGAATTTAAGCAGGTTGAATACATGCTCACTATTCCTCTTTCGCTTTGTGACACTTCAGGGAAATCTTATGAGACAATAGTAAGTGTTATTTTTTAAATCCCATTTGGATCGGAGATTATATGTTTCAGTATTAATTCTTTAATATTCTCTGAAGTATTTTCATTCATAAAACTACTCTTAATGGAGTTGTATGTGGAGTCTAACAGAGAACCCTTTCATGGTTTGATTTGGTAACTGGAACAAAATTCTAATCCCAGTCCTGACTTGCTTTAGTTTAGAATGGCTTTGCCTAACCTTGATAGTTTAGGAAGTTGTTTAATAATCGAGCATCATGTCACAAATGGGGTGGGGGGGTAGATTTATCAGTGGCTGAATTCCAATAAATTCTGAAATCTAGATGTTAGGAATGATCACATTGACCTCAAAATCAGTACTTACACAGATCTAAGTATACTTTTGCACACTTTCTGCAAAGCTAAACTCTATAAGGCCAAAACAACCAATTATCTCAAAATGTGAACGCCTTCTTTACATTTTATTAATTCAAGGGATGTGGATTTCGCTAACTAGACCAGCATTCATACCCATCCCTAATTGTCTTTGAGAACAAAGAACAATGCAACACAGGAACAGGCCATTCGGCCCTCCAAGCCTGTACTGGTCATGATACCACCCTTGGCCAAAACCCTCAGCACTTCCTAGTGCCCCATCCCTCTCTCCCCATCCTATCCGTGTATTTGTCACGATGCCTTTTGAACGCCATTAATGTATCTGCTTCCACAACCTCCCCTGTCAGCACGTTCCAGGCACTCACCACCCTCTGTGTATAAAAAAAAAACTGCCTCGCACATCCTCTCTAAACTTTGCCCCACGGACCTTAAACCTATGCCCCTAGTGACTGACTCCTCCACCCTGGGAAAGAGTGCCTGTCCATCCACTCTATCCATGCCTCTCTTAATCTTGTCGACCTCTATCAGGTCACCCTTCAACCTCCATCGTTCTAATGAAAACAGTCTGAGTCTATACAGCCTGTCTACATAGCTAACATCATCCAGACCAGACAATATCCTGGTACATATCCTCTGCACCCTCTCCAACGCCTCCACATCCTTTTGTAGTATGGCAACCAGAATTGTGCGCAATATTCCAAGTGCGGCCTTACCCACGTTCTATGCAACTGTAGGGTGACTTGCCAGTTTTTATATTCGATGCCCTGTCATTCCATATGCTTTCTTGACTACCTTATCCACTTGTGCTGCCACTTTTAAAGATCTGTGGACCTGTGTGCCCAGATCTCTCTGACTTTCTATATTTCTAAGAGTTTTGCCATTTACTGTATATTTCCCCATTATGTTAGGCCTACCAAAATACATTACCTCACATTTAGCACACTGGGCTAAATCGCTGGCTTTCAAAGCAGACCAAGGCAGGCCAGCAGCACGGTTCGATTCCCATACCAGCCTCCCCGAACAGGCGCCGGAATGTGGTGACTAGGGGCTTTTCACAGTAACTTCATTGAAGCCTACTCGTGACAATAAGCAATTTTCATTTCATTTCATTTCATTTGTCTGGATTAAACTCCATTTGCCATTTCTCTGCCCAAGTCTCCAACCTATCCTCTGACAATCCTCAACACTATCTCCACCAACCTTGGTGTCATTCGCAAACTTACCAATCAGACCAGCTACATTTTCCTCCAAATCGTTTATGTATACTACAAACAGCAAAGGTCCCAGCACAGATCCCTGTGGAACACCACTAGCCACAGAAAAACACCTTTCTACTGCTACCCTCTGCCTTCTGTGACCAAGCCAGTTCTGTATCCATCTTGCCACCTCACCTCTGATCCTGTGTGACTTCACCTTTTCGCACCAGTCTGCCATGAGGCACCTTGTCAAAGGCTTTACTGAAGTCCATGGAAACAACATCCACCGCCCTCCTCTCATCAATCACCTTTGTCACCTCCTCAGAAAACTCGATCAAGTTCATGAGGCACAACCTCCCTTCACTAAACCATGCTGCCTATCGCTGATGAGTCCATTCAGCTGGTGGTGAGCTGCGTTTTTGAACTGTTGCAAACCATGTGGTGTAGGTGCACCCACTGAGCTGTTAGGGAGGGAGTTCCAGGATTATGACCAGTGACAGTGAAGGAACAACAATATATTTCTAAGACAGAATGGTGAGTGACTTGAAGGGTAACTGCCAGTGGTGATGTTTCCATGTATCTACTGCCCTTGTCCTTCTAGGTAGTAGCAGTTATGGGTTTGAAAGGTGCTGTCTAAGGAGACTTGGTGAGTTGCTGCAGTGCATCTTATAGATGGTGCACATTGTTGCTACCGTGTGTTAGTGATAGAGGGAGTGAATGTTTGTAGAAGGGGTGCCAATCAAGCAGGCAACTTTGTCCTGGATAGTGTCGAGCTTCTTGAGTTTTGTTAGAGCTGCACTCATCCAGACAAATGGGGAGTATTCCATCACACTTATACCTTGTAGGTGATGGACAAGCTTTGAGGAGTCAGGAGGTGAGTTACTCGCTGCGGGATTCGTAGCCACTGACCTTCTCTTGTTGCCACAGTATTTGTATTGCTAGTCCAGTTCAGTTTCTGGCAATGGTTACCTCCAGAATATTGATAATGAACGATACAATGATGAACATGGACTGCTTCTTATTTGAGGAGTTGCAAATGGTGCTGAACATTGTGCAACCATCAGCGAACACCCCCATTTTTAACCTTATAGTGGAAGGCAGGTGATTGGTGAAGCAGCTAATGATGTTTGGGTCTGGGACACTACCCAGAGGAACCTCTACAGAGGTGTCCTGGAGTTAAGATGACTGAACTCCAACAGCCACAACCATCTTCCTTTGTGCCAGGTAATGACCCTAACCAGCAGAGAGCTTTCCCCTGATTCACATTGGGGGAATTCTCCCCCTCCCCAGCTGAGTGTTTCTCGGCAGCAAGCCGTCTCTGGCAACGGGATTCTTCGTTCCGCCGCTGGCCAATAGGATTTCCCATTGTAGCCACCCCAAGCCGCCGAGAAACCTGCGGGCGGGAGTACGCTGCCGGTGGGAACGGAGATTTCACCCCATTGACCTCAGTTTTGCTCGGGTCGTTTGTTGCCACACTTGGTCAAATGCTGCTTTAATATCGGGGGCAATCATTCTCACCTCACTTCTTGAGTTCAGCTCTTTTGTCCCTGTTTGAACCAAGGCTGTAATGAGGTCAGGTTCTGAGTGACACTTGCGGAACCCAAACTGAACATTAGCAAGTAAATTATTAATAAGTAAGTGATGATTTATTGCACTGTTGTTGACCCCTCCCATCACTTTACTGATGTCATGAGTAGACTGATGGGGCAGTAATTGACTGGGTTGGATTTGTCTTGTTTTTTGTGTACAATTTTCCACAATGATGGTTAGATGCCAGTGTTGTAGCTTCTCTTCAATTATTGATTTTTCCAAAAACTAAGAAATAGCTTGATCTAAACCAGTGTTTTTCAAACTTTATTTTTTCCCGGGACCCACTTTTGCCAACTGACTGCTCCTTACGACTCACGCCGGCCGACTCATGAGAGCCAATTACTTTGACGAGCTGGAGTCATAGGAATGTTCAAGGGCAAAATTACTTTCTGCATCAGGGATAGGCAAGGCTATTCGCCACCCTTCTAATTCAGGCTACATCATCCCGAGATCTCATTGCTGTTAGGTCTTTACACTTAAGATACCTGGACAGCCCCATGTTAACTTCTCTTTCGTGGTCTCATTCACACAGCTCAATAGGCCCGTCTCCTTCTGTCTCATCACACACACCGAAGACTGGGATCAATTCAGAATCCAGCAAAGGAAGACTAAAAAGATAATAAAGAGAGAGAAAATAAATGAAGAGGAAAAACTAGCGAGGAATATAAAAACTGACAATAAGAACTTCTTCAAATATATGAAAAGGAAGAGAGAGGACAAAGTCAACATAGGTCACTTGGAAAATGAATCTGGGGGGTAAAATAAAGGAATATCCAACGGTGTTTTTTTTTCAGTATATTAAGGGCAGGAGGTTGACCGGGGTAAGAGTAGGGTTCATTAGGGACCAACGTGGCAATTTATGTCTGGATAAGGAAGATATAGGTGAGGTTTTAAATGAGTACTTTGCATCTGTGTTCACTCCAGAGAAGAATGATGTAGGTATAGAAATCAGGGAGCTGCATCGTGATTTACTTGAATGACTTAATATTGAGAGGGAGGAGATATTAAGTTTTAATGGGGCTAAAAATGGATAAATCCCTGGGGCCAGATGTGATGTATCCCTGGTTGTTGTGGGAGGCAAGGAAGGAGACTGTAGCGGCTCTGACAAAAATTTTCAAATCTTCTCTAGTCACAGGAGAGGTGCCAGAGGATTGGAGGACAGCTAATGTTGTGCCATTATTCAAGAAGTGAAGTCGGGATGAACCAGGAAATTACAGGCCAGTGAGCCGAACGTCAGTGGTAGGGGAAGTACTGGAAAAACTCTGAGCGACAGAATTAATTTTCATTTGGAGAGGCAAGGATTAATCAAAGATAATGAAGAATGGTTTTGTCAAAGGGAGATCATGGCCGGGGTTCTCCGACCCGGTGCCCCGACGCCGGCGTCCGCATTCTCCGGCGCCGTTTTTCGGGCGCCTGCGGGATTCCCGCCGCGCCGTTTGGGGGCCGTTGATAGCGGCTGCCCATGGCCCCGATGGGCCAAGTGCCGACGACGAGTTTGGCCCAGTCCCGTCGGCGTGGATTACTCACCTTACTCATGGCGGGACCTGGAAGGTAAGTGTGCAGGGGCCGTCCTAGGAAAAGGGGACTTTACTCCGCGCCGTGCCCCTATTAGGCTCCGCCATATTGCCTGAGGGCCGTCGTGGAAAAGGGGACCCCCGCGCATGCGCGGAAATACACCGGCCCTTCCGCGCATGCGCGAGATCACGCCGGCCGTTCCACGCATGCGCAGACTTGCGCGGGCCGTTCCCCGCCGGCTGGAGCTGCGGGGACGACTCCACCGGCAACCTAACCGTTGACGCCGGAGTCGTTGCTGCCGGTTTTCCTGCCGGCGTGGGGACATAGCCCCATTTTTAGAGAATCCCGCCCCAAGTCTTACAAACTTGATTGAATTTTTTGAGGAGGTGACTAGGTGTGCAGTTGATGTAGTCTACATGGGTTTTAGTAAGGCTTTTGACAAGGTCCCACGTGGGAGTCTGATGAAGAAGGTAAGAGCCCATAGAATCCAGGGCAATTTGGCAAACTAGATCCAAATCTGACTTTGTGGTAGGAGACAGAGCGTGATGTTTCAAGGTTGTTTTTGTGACTGGAAGAGTGTGTCCAGTGGTGTTCTGCAGCGATCGGTGCTCGGTCCCTTGTAGTATACATTAATGATCTGGATATGAATGTAGGAGGTATGATAAGTAAATTCGCAGATGACACAGAAATTGGTGGTGTGGTAAATAGAGTGGAGCATGGCCTCAGATTACAGGACGATATAGACAGGCTGGTTGGATGGGCAGAAGAGTGGCAAATGGAATTTAACCATGAAAAGTGTGAGGTAATGCATTTTGGGACGACTAACAAGGTAAGGGAATACACAATGAATGGTCAGATCCTAGGAAGTATAGAGGATCAAAAGGACCTTGGTGTGCATGTTCACAGATCTCTGAAGACAGCAGGACAGATATACAAGTTGGTTAAGAAGGCGTATGGGGTCATGTCAGAGGTCCTGGAAGGGAGGGTGACTCCGAGTCCAGAGGTGGCAATATTTGGAGTGTCGGAAGATCCGGGAGCCCGGGGGGGGGGGGGGGGGGCGGGGGGAGAAAGGCCGACGACGTTTTGGCCTTTGCCTCCCTGGTGGCCCGGAGACGGATTTTGCTAGGTGCAGGGACTCGGAGCCTCCAAAGTCGAGGGTGTGGGTCAATGACATGGCAGGGTTTCTCAGGTTGGAAAAGATTAAGTTCTTAAGGGGTTCAATACAGGGGCTCGCTCGGAGGTGGCAGCCATTCATCGACTTCTTTAAGGAAAACTGACCGTCACCAGAAAGTGTGGGGGGGGGGGGAATAGTGGAGGGGGAAAGGGGAGGCATGGCAGTGAAGAATAAGGGCAGGGAATCTAATATATGGGTAGCTAGGAGTTAGGGCGGGGGGGGAAGGTTGGGTATGTTACTATGGGGTTTTTGCGTGTGTTCGACCGCTCTGCTGTTTAGTATGATAATATGTTAAAATGTTAAAATTATAAATGCCTCAATAAAATGTTTTCTAAAAAAAAAGAAGGCCTATGGGATTCTTGCCTTAATTAACTGAAGCATTGAATACAAGAGCAGGGAGATTATGCTGGAGCTGTATGAAACACTGTTTAGGCCCCAGTTGAAGTACTGTGTACAGATCTGGTCACCACACTATAGAAAGGAAGCGATTGCACTGGAGAGGGTGCAGAGTAGATTTACCAGGATGTTGCCTGAGCAGGATCGTTTAAAATATCAAGAGAGACTGGCTAGTGGGGGTGTTTTCCCTGGAGCAGAGAAGGCCGAGGGAGGGGACATGATTGAGGTGTATAAAATTATGAAGGACATAGATAGTGTGGATAGGAAGGTACTTTTCCTCTGAGTGGAGAACATAGATTTAAGATGATGGGCAGGAGGTTCAGAGGAGTTGTGAGGAAAAGCGTTTTCATCCAGAGGGAGGTGGGAATCTGGAACTTACTGCCTGAAAGGGTGGTAGAGGTAGGAACCCTCACAACATTTAAGAAGTATTTAGATGAACACTTTAAATGCTATTGCATACAAGGCTACCGATCAAGTGCTGGAAAATGGGATTCGAATAGTTAGGTGCTTGATGGTCAGCGCAGGTATGATGGGCCAAAGAGCCTCTTTCCATGCTGTAAAACTCTTAAGGGATCGATTCAACCGAATGTGAACAAAGACCCATAGCGAGCACCTGGGAGACCCCCACAAGTGCCGTTCTATCTAGTCCCCCTTGGTGGGGACCAGTGTTGAACGGCACTCTCCCGAGGTCTCCGAGGCAAAGGGGATGAATCCCAAAGCCTCAGGTACCTTGGGAAACTGCACACTAGAGTGAGGCTAGCTGTCTTGCTCTAATATGCAGATTTGCCAAAAGGTGATCCCGCCCACAATGGGAGGGATTTACATCGCAATGTCTCACGAGATCGAGTTGCGAGCCGGGTAGATCCCAGGCTTTTATCGGCCATGCTGCGCCGCGGAGCTGCTTTTCTGATGCAGTGTGGCCATTGGATCGCATCCTATGACGTTCGGGGATGGGAAGGGAAGGGCTGGAAAGAGTGGGTGATCTGTTCCTGGAGGGGCGGTTTGCCAGTCCAGAGGAATTGAAGGAAAAGTTTGGGCTCTCGGGATCAGATTTGTTTAGATACCTTCAAGTTGCCAACTTTGCGAAACTTATTTTCCCGACATGTACGAATGCTGATCAGGAGATCCGGCTAACCACACACACACATGTTCTGTTCTTGTCCCAAACTTGTGGATTTCTGGGTCTCCTTCTTCAGCACCATGTCGACGATTCTAAAAATTGAGTCCTGTCCTATAGTGGCCATATTCGGGGTGTCAGGGCAGCAGAGGAGCACAGGGGCCGATGTCCTGGCCTTCACCTTGCTGATTGCTCGGAGGCGAGTACTGTTGGGGTGGAGGTTGCCATTTCCACCCAGTACCTCGGTGTGGCTGGATGAAGTACCTATAGCTCAAAAAAGTCAAGTATACCGCGAGGGGAGCAAGCAAGGAGTTTTACCGAAGGTAGCCAGCGTTTATTGTTCATTTGAAGGAATTGGTCACCGTCAGCTGTTGAGGGGGAGAGGAGGGAAAAGGGAGGGGGGGGGGGGGGGAGTACTTAGGTTGTATGAGGATTTGTTTTAAGTACGTATGTGTTATGGTGTTCTTTGTGTTGCTAATTCTAGGATGATTGGCGTAGTGTTCACAAAGACCACAAATAGCTTTTATATCAAACAAAGCTATAGATTTATTAACACTACTTAATTGGATTCGACACTTACTCCTATATAACAAACAGTTAATAACAAACATACAATCTACACTCATCTACTACTAATCTCTACACTGTTACATTAACTATGATCTGCTCTCATTCACACTATTTTTCCTTCAGTCTGTCCTCTAGCTTTCTCCTCAACCTCATCCACAAGGCTAAGCATCGATGCCTTATATTGTTCTACATCTAGCTCCCTCTAGTGGTTGATTTGGACATAACATTAACTCTTCCAGTTCTTTACATTTGTAATAATGTCACGTGTTTGTTTTTTCTTGTTGTTTTGTATCATATAAAATGAAAAATTTTAATAAAAACATTTATTTTTAAACTTCACTAACAACACAGGCAGTAGACTGACACAGTGCTTTAAAAACATTTTAAATGACACAGGCAGCAGGTGCCAGGCTTCAGGATAACACACACCAGCCACGCTGCCATCCCAGAAGCCATCAATACTGTCCCCCAACACTCTTGAAACCCCGCCCAGAGCTGGGCAGCAGGGCCTATCCCCTTGGACTCATTAGTACGAGGTGGAGACAGTGGTGCTCACCTCCTTCCTCCCTTTTAGAGGTCATGGTACCTGGCTCTTATTTTTTTAAAACAGTCGTAATTCGTGCCCATGTGACATCACGCCTGGTGGGTGGGAAGTTACAATGAGGTCTGAAGATCATAGAATCCCTACCGTGCAGAAGGAGACCATTCGGCCCATTGAGTCTGCACCGGCCCTTGGAAAGAGCACCCTACTTAAGCCCACACCTCCACCCCATCCCCGTAACTCAGTAATACCACCTAACCTTTTGGACATTAAGGGGCAATTTATCATGGCCAATCCACCTAATCTGCACATCTTTGGACTGTGGGAGGAAAGCGGAGCACCCGGAGGAAACACACGCAGATGCGGGGTGAAAGTGCAAACTCCACACAGACAGTCACCCGAGGCCGGAATTGAACCCGAATCCCTGGAGCTGTGAGACAGCAGTGCTAACCACTGTGCTACCGTGAAGGTGTGATATTAGCCTTGAACATTAAATGTGTTCAAATTTATGCAAATCACGTTTGCGCCCTTCTTGGGTATGAACCTGATTGTGTCATCGGGGAGGGCTCGGGAACATCATGATTAGAAATCTCGCCAGTGCAAATCTCATTTTTTGGCCTCTTGTGACATTTTAAGACCATTACGGGGTTCGCGCCCACAGCTATAACGGGCTTGTTAAATGCCGTCCTAGGTTTTTTTAATTCCCACCCAAAATAAGTACACAATATTATTTTTTCTGTTTTAACATTGAAAATGTTTATATTTATCCAGACAAATTCCCTGCGTGACTTCTTTGATTACCAACTCTTAGATGATGATAACAAGTGCCACTGTGACAATTGTGGGGAAAAGACAGCAACAATACAGGTAGATGCTGACTGACCAAATCAGATTTGGGAAATTTATCATTCCTGTGTCAAACAGTTAATATGGTATTTGCAATAATGTGCCATATAACTTAGAACAAGATGTGGTATTAGTATGTTTGTTTTAATTCTATGATATTCAGTACAGCATGAAAATTCTTTAAATGGTACTTTTTTTATTATCTGCTAACTACTTCTTCTTTCACAGTATTACAGATTGCTTTCTTGTCCACAAATACTGTGCCTGCAACTGAAACGCTTTGACTTGGATCCAAGCTTGGGGACAGTTGTCAAAAACTATGATTTAATGGGGTTTCAAGAAGACTTAGATCTTGAACGTTTCATTGACGAAGCTCACAGCCAAAAGGTGCGTTATTATGCAGAAGTGAGTTTTCCACTGCTTTTCTTCCAGTGTCCAGCTCTGAGTGACTGCCGTTCCATCCTTAGCTACCCAAATATGGTCAATGGGCTGAATTTTTTCCAGTTAAGAAGTCCCGTTGCAGGGAGGACAAGCTGGATCCAACTTACTTTTCATCAACGGTGGTCATTGAAGCGCTGTTGCCAAGATCGGGAACTGTCTGAGAATGGTGACCCACTTCCCAGAGCTACCGGCCCACTCAGAGACAGCAGCATTGCAGCGTCTGTAGACCCATCATACACATGCCCATTGCTGATGCTGCAGGAGGAATGAGGCATTCTCAACAACAAGTTACATTTATTTTCAAGAGCCAGGCAGGCCCCAGCAATCAGTGGGGCAAGGTTAACTTCAAGAGGTGGGACTGTAGCTGTGGGGGAGGCCATGCCTCCAGGGCAACTCTTCTGTGGGAAATGAAGCAGTCATAAAGGAGTCCTAATCTGCACTCTTGACCCCCACCAGCCCCACTCTGGGAACTTCCTGCGAGGTTGCCACAGTTTACCTGGCTTTCTCTCAATGTGGTGCGATCTGACACAATGTGGACAAAATGGCATGGCAATTAATTGGGCACTTAAGTGACTCAATTGGTTGCCTCGTGAGGAGCAATGGTACAGAGATTCCTGCCCTGGTGACATACCATGACAACTGGAAGACATTGGGCTCTCCTTCCCCCAACATATGATAGGGCCTTCTGCCTTCCAGGCCATCGCCTTAGGAATGGTAAAATTCAAGCCCAACTTTCCAGCAATGACTTTCCTTCTCTACCTTTTGCAATGACCTCCAAAGTCTCCAAGAATCTAATTTTAATCCCTCCTTTAACTTATCACTGTGATATATCCAAAAGCATGGGTTAAACTTTGTCATTTACACTGACTGAGCTCAATTATAGCCCTCCATTACTTCTCGACCCCTTGACTGAATTCATCCTTAGATTTTGACAATATAAAATCCTGGATTAGTCACAATTTCCTCTGGTAAAACATCTTAAACGTCCACTAAAAACCTCTACTCTCTGGCACTGAGTCTATTCCTTCCCCAGCCACCCTCAAGCTGAATTGGTCCATTTGCACTCATGGTATTGTATTCAAACCACAGCTACAATTAAAGCCTCATATCCTACTCACCAGTAAAATCACTTACATCCACCTCACAATATTTCCATTTTCTCTTGCTTCAGAAAATACACCGGTATGTATCAAAAATGCTTTCTTCACTTTCCATAAACCCAGCTCTTCCAATCCCTGCCACACATAACTGCTTCCACTCTAAGTTCCACAAATCCATCAACTTGTTGATCTAACCTAATGCTCCATTCCCCCACAGCATTAAATTCAAAATGTTGTCCTCATCCCCAATGCTTTCCACAATGCTTATTTCTCTCAAAAGCCCTCCAGTTTCTCACCCCCCCCCCCACCCCAGAACACATGGGCGTGGTTCACCGGCCTCCGCCCACACTTCTCACAGCGATCCTCCACCCCACGGAAGAGCCCCCTCATCCGGACCCTCATCAAATGTACCCTATGCACCACCTTGAATTGAATGAGACCCAGCCTTGCACATGAGGACGTCGTATTAACCCGGCGCAGTATTTCACTCCATATCCCCCACTCTAGCCCGGTACCCAGCTCTCCTTCCCACCTGCCCTTGATTCTTTCCACTCACGCTATCTCTTTCTTTCCCAACCACCCATAAATATTCCCAGTCTTCCCTTCCCCACACACATCTGTTGCTAACAGCTTCTCCAAATGGCCCAAGATTCGTACACTTCCCCAAGTCATTCACTGGAAGACCTCACTTTTTCCCAAATTAAATTTTTACCCAGAGGAGGCCCCAAATTTCTCCTACACGTTCATAATTTATCCCATACTCTTCAATGGGTCCGCCACATACAGCAATAAGTCATTGACACACAATGACACCCAATGCTCCTTACCCCTCTCACAATACTCCGCCACTCAGAGCGCAATCGCCAAAGGCTCTATGGCCAATGCAAACAATAGTGGTGACAAAGGGCACCCCTGCCTCGTTCCCCCGTACAGCCTAAAGAACTTAGAATCCATTCTATTTGTTTGCACACTCGCTGTGTGGGGATGGGTAGAGTAAGCGTATCCATGCCACAAATATCAATCCAAATCAAAAAGTCCGCAAGGTTTTGAACAAATACCGCCACTCAATTCAGTCAAAGGCCTTCTCCACATCTATTGACACTATCACCTCCGACACCCTGCTACCCAAGCGGATCATGACCACATTAAATAGCCTCCTAATTTTACTCGACAGCAGCTGCCCCTTCAAGAACCCCGTCTGATCTTCTGATACCATCTCCAGCACACACCCTATTCAGTTGCCTTGCCAGCAACTTGGCCAATATCTTCATGTCAGCACTTCGCAACGAATGGGCCTGCATGATTCGCAATCCAATGGATCCTTATCTATCTTTGGAATCGAAGAAATAGAGGCTTGTGACACCTCCTCTCCAGTGCCTCCTTAAACATACTCAGGATCCAAATCCCCCAAACACATTTCATAAAAATCGACCAAGAAACCATCCAGTTCCGATGCCCACTCCGACTGCACCGACCCCACCTTCTCCACTATCTCCTGCAATCCCAGTGGCTCCTCCAATGCTTGCCGCTTTTCTTCCCCCACCTCTGGGAACTCCAACCCATCCAGGAGGCACCACATATCAGCCCCAACCCCACCTCCCTTCCCCACCACCAGGCTCAGACCTATACAATCCCCGATAAAAGGCCTCATTAATTCACTCTGGTGGCGTCACCACACCCATGCTGCCCATACCCGCGCAATTTCCCACACAGCCAACTGATGTCTAAACCGACTAGTACTGGGCATCCTGAAGCCTACGAAGCTGACCCACCGCCTTTCCTCTTGTCAGTCGGTGAAACTGCCCCTGCAATTCCTTTTTTTTGGAAAACATTTTATTGAGGCATTTATAGTTTTAACATTTTAAACAACAGAGCTGTCGAACACACGCAAAAGCCCCACCATAACATACCCAACTTCCCCCCCCGCCCTAACTCCTAGCTACCCATATATTAGATTCCCTGCCCTTGTTCTTCACTTCCATACGTCCCTCTTACCTCCTCGAACCCCCCCTCCACCCCCACAAACTGACGGTCAGTTTTCCTTAAAGAAGTCGATGAACAACTGCCACCTCCAAGCGAACCGCTTAAGGCGAACTTAATTTTCTCTAGCTGAAGAAACCCTGCCATGTCACTGACCCACACCCCGAACTTTGCAGGCTCCGAGTCCCTCCTTTACAGCAAAATCCGGCTCTGGGCCACCAGGAAGGCAAAGGCCAAAACATCGGCCTCCCCCACCGGGGCTCCCGGATCTTCCGGCACTCCAAATATTGCCACCTCTGGACTCAGAGTCACCCTCTTTTCCAGGACCTCTGACATGACATCTGAGAATCCCTGCTAAAATCTCCTCAGCTTCGGACACGGCCAAAACATACGTACATGATTCGCCGGAATTCCCCCACACTGCCCACATCTGTCCTCCACCTCCTCAAAAAACCTACTCATCCGGGCCACAGACATATGAGCCCTGTGGACCACCTTGAACTGGATCAGGCTAAGCCTGGCACACGACGAGGATGCATTGACTCTCCTCAGGGCCTTCTCCCATAGCCCGACTTCCAACTCCCCTCCCAACACGTCCCCCCATTTCCTCTTCACCTCCCCTAATGGGATCCCTTCCCACTCCATCAATTCCTTATGTATTTCCGAGACCCTCCCCTTCCAAACCCCTGTTTTAAACATCACCTTATCCTGTAGTCGCCTTAGAGGGAGGCGAGGGGAACTTAGAACCTGCCTCCAGACAAAATCCTGTACCTGCAGGTACCGAAATCCATTCCCATCCGGCAACTTAAACTCCTCCTCTCGCTCCTCCAGGCTCGGGAAACCCTACTCAATGAAGAGACCCCCAAATCTCTCCATCCCTGCCCGCTGCCACCTCCCAAAGCCCCCGCCCAGCCCCCCCGGAGCAAACCGGTGATTGTCACAGATCAGTGACCACACCGACGCCCCCTCCAATCTCATGTGCTGCCTCCATTGCCCCACACCTACAGGGCTGCCACTACCACTGGGCTTGGGGAGTACCGTGCCGGTGAGAATGGCAGAGGTGCCATCAACAGAGCCTTCAGACTCGTGCCCTTGCAAGATGCTGCCTCCACTCGTTCCCACACCGACCCCTCCCACACTACCCATTTCCTAATCATCAAAATATTGGCCGCCCAGTAATAGTTAATAAAGTTCGGAAGGGCCAAGCCCCCCTCCCCGCGCCCCCACTTAAGAAGGACCTTCTTCACCCTCGGGGCTTTCCCAGCCCATATGAAACCCGAGATCGCCACGTTCATCTTCTTAAAAAATGCCTTGGGGATGAAGAAACACAATCAGCAATTTCGGGAGGACTGTCATCTTCACAGTCTGCACCCCCCCGCCAATGACAGCGGGAGCACGTCTCACCTACGGAAGTCCCCTTTCATTTGCTCAATCACCCTGCCCAAATTTAGTTTATGAAGCTGACCCCAGTCCCTTGCCACCTGAATCTCCAGGTACCTAAAACTCCTTCCCACCACTTTGAACGGCATCTCCCTCAGTCTCCTCTCATGCCACCTTGCCAGGATCGCAAATACCTCATTCTTGTCCATATTCAGTTTGTAACCTGAGAACCGGCCAAATTCCTCCAGTATTCCCATAATTCCTGCAATTCGTCCCAAGGGGTCTGTTATATAAAGGAGTAAATCATCCGTGTAGAGCGAGACCCTATGTCCCCCCCCCCCACCCCCTCACTATCCCTCGCCAAATGTTCATGCCCTCAGCGCCATTGCCAAAGGCTCTATGGCCAGGGCAAACAGTAGTGGGGAGAGTGGACACCCCTGCCTTGTCCCCCTGCACAGACTAAAATACCCTGATCGAATCCAGTTGGTCCTTACATTCGCCATCGGTGCCTGATAAAACAACCGGACCCAATCCGCAAATCCCTGTCTGAATCCAAACCTTCCCAGGACATCCCACAGATATTTCCACTCTACCCGATCAAAGGCCTTTTCTGCATCCATGGCCACAACCACCTGGACCTCGCGCCCCTCCGCAGGCATCATTATCACATTTGGGAGCTGTCTAATATTGGAAGTCAGATGTCGTCCCTTCACAAATCCCATCTGGTCCCCCCCTATTACCCCCGGAACACAGTCCTCTATGCACGTGCCAAAGATCTTTGTGAGCAATTTTGCATCTACATTTAACAGGGAGATCAGCCTATACGACCCACAACTCTCCGGATCCTTATCCCGCTTCAAAATAAGGGAAATCGATGCCTGCGATAACGTTGGGGGGAGCACTCCCAGCTCCTTGGACTCATTAAAAGCCTTTACCAGGAGCAGCCCCAACAGCCCGGAAAACATTTTATAAAACTCAACCGGGTATCCATCAGCTCCCGGGGCCTTACCCGATTGCATCGCCCCCAACCCATCTATAACCTCCCCCAGCCCAATTGGGGCTACCAGACCCTCCACCAACTCCTCATCTATCCTCGGGAACTCCAGCCACCCCAGGAATCACTTCATACGCTCCTCCATGGCTGGGGGTTCCGATTTATACAATCTACTGTAAAATTCCCGAAACACATCATTGACCCCTGTCGGACCCAGGACCACCATCCCCCCCCCGTATCTCTCTCATTCCCAATTTCTCTCGCTGCCACCTATTTCCTCAGCTGATACGCCAGCATCCTGCTGACATTTTCCCCATATTCATAGACCTCTTTACCCTCCTTAGCTGCCCCTCCACCTTACCTGTGGACAGGAGCCCAAATTCCAGCTGCAGTCTCTGACACTCCTTCAAAAGCCCGTCAACCGCGTACCTCCTGTCCAGCTGTAAAATTTTGCCTACCAATCTGTCCAACTCCGCCCGCTCAGCCTTCTCCTTATGGGCCCCGAGTTAAGATAAGATTCCCCCTAATAACCGTCTTCAGTGCCTCCCACACCACCCCAGCCGAGACCTCACCTGTGTCAGTGATCTTTTCTATCCCTGAATGGCCTCCCTCATCCACTCGCACACCTCCTCCTCCGCTAACAGCCCCATATCTAACTTCCATTGCGGACGCTGAGCCTTTCCTTTGTTAACTTGCAGGTCTTTTTTTTTTAGAAAATATTTTATTGACGCTTTTGTCATTTTCACAATTTAACATACTGACATTTCTAAAACAACCGCGTGGGGTCGATGCACATAATACGCACTAAAATAACAACAAACAATAAACCACGTACGCCGCTTCTCCCTCCCTATCCCCAATTACCCTTATACTAAATTCCCTGTCCTTATTTAACATTACCATGCCTCCTATTTTTCTCCCCCTCCCCCTTTTTCCCTTTTCCCCCTTGCTGCTGACATTCAATTTTTGTTGAAGAAATCGATGAACGGCTGCAACTCCGGGCAAATCCCTGTATTGATCCTCTTCAAGCGAACTTGATTTTCTCCAGACTGAGAAACTCTACCATGTCGCTGACCAACACTCCTGATTTCGGGGACTCCGAGTCCCTCCATCTCAGCAAGGTCTGTCTCCGGGCCACCAGGGAGGAGAAGGCCAGGATATCGGCCTCTTTCCCCCCCCCCCCCCCTTTGCCCCCGAATCTTCCGACACCCCAAATATTGCTAATTCTGGACTCGGAGTTACCCTACCTTCCAGGACTTCTGATAAACACTCGCAAATCCCTGCCAGAATTCCCTCAGTTTCGGACATGCCCAAAACATATGAACATGGTTGGCTGGGCTACCCCACACCGCCCACATCTGTCCTCCACCTCCTCGAAGAACCTACTCATCCGAGCTACCGTCACAATTGCCCTGTGGACTACCTTGAACTGAATCAAGCTGGGTCTAGCACAGGATGAGGATGCATTTACCCTTTTCAAGGCTTTTTCCCACAGTTCAGTTTCCAGCTCCCCTCCTAGCTCCTCTTCCCACTTCCTCTTCACCTCTCTGATAGGGGCCCCTTCCCATTCTAACAATTCCCTGTATATGTCCGAAAACTTCCACCTCCAACCCCTATTTTGACAGCACTTTAACCTGTAGTCTCCTCAGGGGGAGGCGAGGAAAGCTGGGACCTGTCTCCGTACAAAGTCCCGCACTTGAAGATACCTAAACCCGCTCCCACCCGGCAAATCAAACTCCTCCTCTAATGTCTCCAAGGTCGGAAAGTCCTCCTGGATGAATAGATCCCCAAACCTCTCAATCCCTGCCCGCTGCCATACCTTAAAGCCCCCATACAGCCCACCCGGAAGAAACCGGTGATTGTCACAGATCGGTGACCACACTGATGCACCCTCCAGGATCATATGCTGCCTCCATTGCTCCCACACCATCAGGGCTGCCACCACCACAGCACTTGTGGAGTACCGAGCCAGCCAGAACGTCAGGGGCGCCGTCAATAAAGCTTCCAGACTCATAACTTTGCAGGATGCTGCCTCCATCCGCTCCCAGACCGACCTGTCCCCCACTACCCACTTCCTGACCATCAATATGTTGGCATCCCAGTAATAGTTAATAAAGCTCGGGAGAGCCAATCCCCCTTCCCCGCGTGCCCGTTCCAGGAGTACCCTCTTTGCTCTCGGGGTTTTACCCGCCCGTATAAACCTCGATATCGCCACATTCATACTTCTGAAAAAAGCCGTTGGGACAAAAATCGGGAGACACTGAGAAAAGAATAGCAGTCTCGGAAGGACAGTCATCTTCAACGTCTGAACCCTCCCCGCCAGCGTCAGTGGGAGCATGTCCCATCTACAAAAATTCCTTCTCATTTGATCCACTGCTTTGCCCAAATTTAACTTGTGAAGCTACTTCCAATCCTTGGCCACTTGAATCCCCAGATACCTAAAACTCTTCCCAACCACTTTAAAAGGTAGCTCCTTCAGCCTCCTTTCCTGACCCCGTGCCTGAATCACGAACATCTCGCTTTTTCACATATTTAACTTAGAGCCTGAAAATCGCCCAAATTCTCCAAATATCTCCATGACTTTGGTCATCGCCCCACCAGATCCGTGATATAAAGCAACAAATCGTCCGCATAGAGAGAGACACTGTGCTCCACCACCGCCCCCCCCTCTCACTGTACCCCTCCAGGTATTCGCTGCTTTCAGAGCCTTTGCTAAGGGTTCCATGGCCATGACAAACAATGGGGAGAGCGGGCATCCCTGCCGTCCCCCGACAAAGACTAAAATATTCTGACCGAACTCGGTTAGTTCTTACATTTGCCACCGGGGCCTGGTACAGTAGCCGGGCCCACTCCACAAATCCCTGCCCAAACCCAAACCTGCCTGAAATATCCCATAGATACATCCACTCCACTCGGTCGAAAGCCTTCTCCGCGTCCATGGCAACTATCACCTCAGCCTCGCGCCCCTCTGCTGGCATCATAATTACATTAAGAAGCCGTCTAATGTTGGATGTCAGGTGCCTGCCCGTTACAAATCCTGCCTGATCCTCCCCAATTATCTCCGGGACAAAATCCTCTATTTGAGTGGCCAGGATCTTTGCCAATAATTTGGCATCTACATTCAAGAGGGAAATTGTCCTGTACGATCCACAGCTCTCCGGATCCTTGTCACGCTTCAGGATGAGAGAAATTGATGCCTGTGATAAGGTTGGGGGGGGGGGGGGGGGGGGTACTCCCAGGGTGTACTCCCAGGGTGTACTCCCAGCTCCTTGGACTTGTTGAAAGCCTTAACCAGGAGTGGCCCCAGTAACCCAGAGAACTTCTTATAAAATTCCACTGGGAACCCATCAGGTCCCAGGGCTTTACCCGATTGCATCACCTCCAGTCCCTCTATCACCTCCTCAAGCCCAATCGGGCCCCACAGGGCCTCCACCAGCTCCTCATTTACCTTCGGGAACTCTAGCCTCCCCAGGAATTGATTCATGCCCTGTTCCCCAACCGGGGGTTCCGACTCAAATAGCTGGCTATAAAATTCCCGGAATACTTCATTCACCGCCCCCGGGTCCGTCACCATCTTCCCCCTCATATCCTTTATTTTCCCCATTTCTCTCGCCGCCTCCTGTTTCCTCAGCTGATGTGCCAGCATCCTGCTAGCTTTCTCCCCATGCTCATATATTGCCCCTTTTACCCTCCTCAGCTGACCCTCCGCCTTACCTGTGGAAAGGAGCCTCTGACGCTCCTTCAGGAGCTCCTCATTTGGAGACTCCGAATATCTCCTGTCCACCTGTAAGATTTCTCCTACCAACCTGTCCAGCTCAGACAGCTCAGTTTTATCCCTGTGGGCTCGAATCGAAATACATTCCCCTCTAATGACCGCCTCCCAGACCACCCGAGCTGCAGTCTCTCCCGTGTCATTGATCTTTATGTACCCCCGAATGGCCTCTCTCACTCGCTCAGAGATCTCCACATCCGCTAACAGCGCTGTATCTAGTCTCCACTGTGGGCGCTGGGACATTCCCGTGCCTGCCCGTAGGCCTATCCAGTGTGGTGCATGATCTAAGATCTGAGACCACAATTGCTGAGTACTCAGTATCCTCAACCCCTGCTAACAGTGTTTTATCTAGCATGAAGAAATCTATCCTGGAGTACGACTTATGTACATGGGAGTAGAATGAATATTCCCTGCTCCTTGGTATCTCAAATCTCCACGGATCCACCCCTCCCATGCGCTCCATGAATCCCGCAGTTCCTTTGCCATTGCTGATAGCTTCCCCGACCTAGCACTCGACCGGTCCAACCTCGGGTCCAGAACCGTATTAAAGTCACCCCCATGATCAGCCGGTGCTAGTCAAGATCTGGGATCTTCCCCAGCGCCTTCCTGATAAACGCGACATCATCCCAGTTTGGGGCATATATATTCACCAGCACCACTGCCATTCCCTCTACCTTCCCGCTAACCATAATAAATCTGCCTCCCAGGTCTACCTCAATCCTCCCCACCTCGAATGTCACCCTTTTATTAATCTGGATAGCCTCCCCCTTGTTTTAAAGTCCAGTCCTGAAACATTTAATGAAACACTTGCCCGACCCATCCCTTCTTTAATCTAATTTGGTCTCCCAGCTTCAAGTGTGTCTCCTGTAACATAGCCACGTCCGCTTTTAACTGTCTCAGGTGTGCGAACACACAAGCTCGCTTAACCAGCCCGTTCAGTCCACGAACATTCCATCTAACCATTCTGGTCGGGGGGGGGGGGGGGCTTTTGCCCCCCTCCCCTGTCGGTCAACCATGACCTTTCCAAGGCCAGCTTCTAGCCCGTGTTCCGCACCTCACTTGATCCGCCCCTCGGCGGCGACCGCCATCTGATCTCCATCCCAGTCTCCTAACTGTCCCTTACCCGTCAGCAGTATCCCCCATCCCGCCCCCCCCCCCTCCCCCTCCCCCCCACTTCGTCTTTCCTCAGCTCACCCCCCACTTTGCTCCCGTGAACCAGCTATCCAGCTAGCTCAGCATCTCCCACCCTCTGGCATCAAAAAGCCTGCCGACTGCCAGATTCTATCACACCTAGCAATAACACAAGCACTCGACACAGTAACAACAATCCCAAAAAGCAAACAAACCATCCCCCAACGCGCAGGCAACGAGGCAAACCCCTCCCCCTTTAACCGATTCTTATCAGTCCCATCACCTTCAAACAGAATCCAACACAAAAGAAGAAGCTTCAAGCAGCTTAAGCGAAATTATGCATGCAAGAATCAACCATCCTTCTTGCAGAAACTCAAACACCTCATCGCATCTTAAAGGTTCTTCCCTCTGTGATCCAGTACATAAAGATATAAATCAAAATCAAATTACACAAGAGAGGAAAGAAAAAAAAACACCAAAACCCTTTTCTTCCCGAACATAGCAACGTAACTCACAGAATTAAAAGACCAAAATTTTAAACCATACATACCATAAGCATAACACAGAACCATTTTTATCACCTCCCCGCCATCCTGTCCCTTCCCCCAAACTCAGACCACCACAGTTTGAGTTTAAAAGTCATTACACCAGATTGCCAGGTTCTACCACGCCCCCTTTGACCGATTCTTATCAGTCACATCACCTTCAAAGAGAATCAAGCAAGAATCAGCTTTGTTGCAGAGAATAAATCAAAATCAAATTACACAAGACGAGAGAAAAGAAAAGAGAGAAAAACATTTTTTAAAAAATAAAATAAAACACCCAAACCCTTTTCTTCCCGAATGTCACAACTTAACTCACAGAATTAAAAGATTGAAATTTTAAACAAGACAAAGCAGAACACAGATCCATTTTTCTCTCCTCCCCGCCACTCCATCCCTTCCCTCAAACTCAGCTCACCATAGTTAGAATTTAAGAGTCCTTAAGCCAGATTATTGTCTTTCATGAAAGTAACCACCTCTTCCGGAGAATTAAAGTACAACTCCCAGTTCTCGTAGGTCACCCAAAGGCGCGCCGGGTATAACAGTCCAAATTTAATGTCTGTCTCAAACAGGGCCGCCTTAACTTTGTTGAAACTTGCTCTCCTCTTTGCAAGTTCTGATCCCCAGTCTTGGTACACCCGGATCTCTGATTCTTCCCACATGTACGTTTCGTCTGCCTGGCCCACTTCATGATACGCTCCTTATCGAGGAATCGATGTAGCCTCACCACCATGGCCCTCGGGGGCTCACGACCCTGGGGCTTACGTACCAGCATCCTGTGCGCCCGGTCCACCTCCAGCGGCTTGTCAAACACATCGGCCCCGACCATCTCCCACAACATCTTCCCCACATACGCTCCCGCATCTGATCCCGCCTTCCCCTCTGGCAGCCTGACGATTCGGATATTTTGCCTGCAAGACCAGTTCTCCAAGTCTTCCACTTTATCTAGCAGTCGTCTCTGGCTGTCCTGTAGTATGCTAATTTCCAAAGCCATTGCAGTGGACTCCTCCTCTCGTTCAGTCGCCAGCTCCTGCAACTTTAGAATCTCCAGTCCCTGGGTCGTCATTTTCTCCTCCAATCGGTCAACCACCGCCTTAATCGAGGCTATCATCTGGGTTACATCTTCTGTACACTCCTTGCGATGCCGGGCGAACTTCTCATCCAGGTACTCGACCCATTGCTCCATCGACCAGTGAGCTGGCGTGGACGAGCTTTGTCTCGTTACCACTGAGCTCGATGACCTCTGCTTCTTGTTTTCACTCATCTTTTGGTTTCTCCTTTTTCGATTCTTATTTGGACACAATTCCATAAATTGAGGGTCACCTCCTTTTTCCTCTCCCTTCGATCAACTTATGTCGAGAAATTTTCTGAAAAATACGGCTTAAACACCATTAAAAAAAACACTAAGGGGGAGAGCTGCTGAATGTGCAACCATTTACTCCATGGCCTCCACCGGAAGTCCTAACATGCAGGTCTACCCAGTGTGGGGTGTGGTCGGACACCATAATTGCTGAATATTCAGCATCCACCACCTCCGCCAGCAGCGTTTTGTCCAACACTATGAAGTCTATATGGGAATACACATTGTGCACATGGGAGTAGAATGAAAACTCCTTACTCCTTGGCCTCCTAAATCTCCACTGATCCACCCCCCGCCATGCTCTCCATAAACCTCCGCAGCTCCTTTTCCATAGCTGATACCTTCCCAGACCTGGAACTTGACCGATCCAGCCTTGGATCCAGGACCGTGTTGAAATCTCTCCCCCCCCCCCCCATAATCAGTCGATGTGAATCTAGTTCCGGGATCTTCTCCAGCACCCATCTAACAAACTCAACATTATCCCAGTTTGGGGCATATATATTTACCAATACCATGGCCATTCCCACCAATTTCCCACTAACCATAATATATCTACCCCCCGGGTCCGCCTCGATCTTCCCCGCCTCGAATGCCACCCACTTATTGACCAGGATTGCCACCCCCCTCATTTAAAGTCTAATCCTGAATGGAACCCCTGCCCAACCCATCCCTTCCTTAACCAAATCTGATCCCCCACCTTCAGATCTCCTGTAACATAGCCATGTCTGCCTTCAGTTCCTCAAGTTTGCAAACACACGGGCCCTTTTGACTGGCCCATTCAGTCCCCGAATGTTCCACATGACCAGCCTAGTCGGGGGGCATCCCACCCCCCTCCCCTGTCGATCAACCATAGCCTCTCCTAAGCCAGTCTTCGGCCCATGTCCCACACCTCCCCTGGCCTGTCCTCGGGCAACTACTGTCATCAACCCTCCTCTTCCTTCAACTTGAAAGTCCCATCCCCATCTGCAGTCTAATCCCCCCCCCCCCCCACCCAATCCCCCCCACTCCCCCTTCCCCTCCCATCTCTTCCCCCCCCCCCCCCCCCCCCCAACCACATCGGTCTTCAGCTCACCCCCCACTTTGCTTCCGTTAACTAGCTAGCCTGGCAGCCCTGGCGCCTAGCATCTTACCTCCCACTGGTTTCCCCTTCCCCCGCTCTTAGTGCAAACAGTCGAAACAAAGGCAAGAAGTAAAAACAGACAATCCCTCCCAAGGTCCGAACACAGAGGCCCACCCCCGTCTCCCATAAAAAAACACAGTATACTGGCCTAACCCCAAACAGAAACGGAAAGAAACAAGCAAAACCCCTAAAATAAGTCCGAACAACACAAACCCAAAGTTTTTCAAAACGTAGTTCCGCTCTCCTCGGTCAAAGTTCAAGGTCCTCCTTCTCCTGTCAGTCTATTCTTCTTCATAAAATGTGCTGCTGCTTCTGCCGAGTCAAAGTACAACTCCTGGCCCCATAGGTCACCCATAGGCGGGCCGGGTACAGTAGTTTGATTCTTATACAGGGCCGACTTGATCTTATTAAAGCTCGCCCTCCTCTTTGCGAGCTCTGCTCCCCGGTCTTGGTACACCCGGATCTCAACATCTTCCCAGGTGCATCGCCTCGACTGCCTGGCCACCTCATAATGCGTTCCTTGCCCAGGAACTGATGTAATCGTACCACCATCCCCCTCGGCAGCTCATCCACCTCCCAATGGTCGATCAAACGCAGCTTCTCTAACCTCTTTGCCACATATGCACCAGCATCCGATTCTTCAATTACCTCCGGTAGACCCACGATCCGAATGTTCTGCCTCCGATAACTATTTTCGAGGTCCTCCACTTTCTCCAGCAACCTCTTCTGCTGGTCATGCAGCATTCCAATCTCTGCAGCTTGCCCCTCAGCTCCTCCAACCTCTGGATCGCCTATCCCTAGGCTGTCAGTCTCGTCTCCACGCAGTCAACAACCACCTTGATTGAGTCCACCGACCAAGCAAGTTCCTCCGCACTCTCCTTCCGCTGTTGGATGAACTTCTCATTTAAGAAGCTCACCAACTGGTCCATCGACCACTGAGCTGACGGGGTCCGACCCTGTTCATCCACCATCTCAACGCGTGTTGTCCGCTCCTCATTCGCCACCACCTCCTGGTTCGTTCTTTTCCGATTACTACTGGACCACGGCTCCATAAACTAGGCCACAAAAAGACCACCCTGAGCGGGAGCTGCCAAATGTGCGACCGCTCACTCCATGGTCGCCATCGGAAATCCGCCCCTGCAATTCCTTCCTCGCCACCAGAAGCTCCCTGTTCGGGGGCACCGAATACCTGCAGTCTACCTCCACAATACCCTCCAGCAACCACTGCCTCTCCTCCCTCTCCATATGGGCCTTGCTATCACAGCTATCACCCCCACTTTCCAACAGCACAGATATTCCAACATATACATGGGTGGACGACATTAGTGCACAGGCTTCTGGGGCACAATCTGTTGAGCATCACACAGCTGATGATGCACATCGGGTGGAGGCAGGAACATCCAGGGAAGACAGCAGTCAGAGGTTTGCGACTCAGCTCAGTCCCAGTCAGATGCCAAGCCTCTGGAGAAGGTTCACTCAGAGATTATGCAGACAATAGGACAGAGTCGTGACATTCAAGAGAGGATATCAGCAACATTCCAGTTTGTGCATAGCCGATTGGATGAGTCCCAAAGTTCTTCGATCATGGGAGATGTTGCCGACCATGAATGGCACCGAGGTCAACACTGCTAAGGTGGTGATCGTAGCGGTAAATCTGGAGCATGATGTCTGCATCTTGAGTGGTGGTGTCCAAGGCATGGTTCAATCTGTAACATTGCTGAGGGCCGCAATATCATGTCCCAGTCACTGAGCTGGACAGTGCCGAGGCATTCCAGAGCATGGCCCAGTCACATAAGAGCATAAGAACTAGGAGCAGGAGTAGGTCATCTGGCCCCTCGAGCCTGCTCCGCCATTCAATGAGATCATGGCTGATCTTTTGTGGACTCAGCTCCACTTTCTGGCCCGAACACCATAACCCTTAATCCCTTTATTCTTCAAAAAACTATTGATCTTTATTTTGAAAACATTTAATGAAGGAGCCTCAACTGCTTCACTGGGCAGGGAATGCCATAGATTCACAGCCCTTTGGGTGAAGAAGTTCTTCCTAAACTCAGTTCTAAATCTACTTCCCCTTATTTTGAGGCTATGCCCCCTAGTTCTGCTTTCACCTGCCAGTGGAAACAACCTGCCCGCATCTATCCTATCCCCTTCATAGTTTTATATGTTTCTATAAGATCCCCCTGCATCTTTCTAAATTCCAACGAGTACAGTCCCAGTCTACTCAACCTCCCCTCATAATCCAACCCCCACAACTCTGGGATTAACCTTGTGAATCTGCTCTGCACACCCTCCAGTGTCAGTACGTCCTTTCTCAGGTAAGGAGACCAAAACTGAACACAATACTCCAGGTGTGGCCTCACTAACACCTTATACAATTGCATCATAACCTCCCTAGTCTTAAACAGTATCCCTCTAGCAATGAAGGGCAAAACTCCATTCACCGCCTTAATCACCTGTTGCACCTGTAAACCAACTTTTTGCGACTCATGCACTAGGACACCCAGGTCCCTCTGCACAGCAGCGTGTTTTAATATTTTATTTAAATAATAATCCCTTTTGCTGTTATTCCTACCAAAATGGATAACCTCACATTTGTCAACATTGTATTCCATCTGCCAGACCCTAGCCCATTCACTTAGCCTATCCAAATCCCTCTGCAGACTTCCAGTATCCTCTGCACTTTTTGCTTTACCATTCATCTTAGTGTCGTCTGCAAACTTGGACACATTGCACTTGGTCCCCAACTCCAAATCACCTATGTAAATTGTGAACAATTGTGGGCCCAACACTGATCTCTGAGGGACACCGCTAGCCACTGATTGCCAATCAGATGAAACACCCACAGAGGAGCATTGCTGAGGGTGTCAACACCATAGTGCAGACAGTGGGGAGCCACCAGGACTGGCAAAGCCAGGTGACTCAAAGGCCTCTGAATTTCGCTCCAGCTGCCCCTCCGTCCAATGGAGACCCCCAAGGTCCTACAAGCACTGTCAGGGAGGAGTAAGCACTGCCCCCCCCCCCCCCCCCCCCCCCCCCCCAACGCTGAGTACTGTGTCAGCAGCTCTAATGCCCTTGAGCTACATGCTGGAAAATGGAAATGGCTACTCGCCTCCCCTCAGCAGCCATTGCAGCAGCTTCATAGTTTTAAAAAGGAGTGCTAAACGATGCCCGTATGATTTCACACTGTGGAACTAGTTAATTCCTGGTAGGCCACTGCATTTGACTTCAATCTCACTAATGAGGCTGAAATGAATGCAAATGACGATTAATGATATGCTCACCATTTTTGAGCGAGATCCAGAACTTGCCATCGGGAGCGAGCCGGGTCAATTGCAAACTGGTACGCACGTGGTGTGGATCTCGATTTTGCCGCCAAGATCTGCGGCGGGCGCAATGTGGTGGTTTAATCACGCTCATTATCAATCAGTTGCTGCTAATTGTTTACTTTTTGCTTTGCAGAACAAATGGCAATACAAACTTCTGTCTGTGATTGTGCATGTGGGCAGTGGAACCTTTGGGCATTATTATGCTTATGTAAGGAACGTTCAAGAAATGGACTGGTACTACTTCAATGATGAACGTGTTCGGAGAGTAAGTACTGGTATAATTAAGATGCAGAGCCAAAATAACAATCCCATCACCCAGATTATAGACCTGTCTAGTTTGCTTGAGGCTGGTTTTTGTACACTATGCCTGACTATTTGAAGTACAGTCTGCCATCAGGTGAACTCCTTCGTAAACCCATTCATTTGTTCTCTGTTTAGTTGCTGACGAGTGTGTAGCTGATAGCATTGTGGTGCAGTGGTTAGCACTGCTGCCTCACGGCGCTGAGGACCCGGTTCGATCCCGGCCCCAGGTCACTATCCGTGTGGAGTTTGCACATTCTTCCCGTGTCTGCGTGGGTCTCATTCCCACAACCCAAAAAGATGTGCAGGGTAGGTTGATTGGCCACGCTAAATTGCCCCTTAATTGGAAAAAAATAGTTGGGTACTCTAAATTTATATTAAACAAATAGTATGTAGCTGACACCATAAGAGCTGTGTTTCAGTGAGCTAGAGAGAGAGAGAGTGGATACAGACAGGTTGACATGTTTGTTGACTTGCTGTGCAGATGCAAACTGCTATTTCAAGTTTGGAGAATAGATCAAAAGTCCAACGATAATTTGTGAAGACAAAAACAAAGAGGGAACAGTGGAATGGAGGGGCAAGGGATTGTCTTTCACGGGGATTAGGCGAAGCAATGGTGGCAAATGTAACAGCCAGTCTTGTGAGGCAGATAATTTATTAATATACCATAGCCTGAATTTTCCAGCTGGGAAGTGCTTGGTGTCCGCCATCCTGGGAGTTGGCGGGGAATGCAACCTTTGACTCCAGCAGGCAAGCTGCCATTTTATGCTCATATGTGGATTGATTGGCAGCAGGGTAGACTTCCATCTGCCCTTGGACAGATGGCCCACCTTTTGAGGGGCTGTCGGCCACTCTGATTTTCTGACAGCTTTTAGGCCCTCTCAGCACAGCATTGCAGTGGCCGAAAGAGGTACTGCAGCACCATGCCTGCGCCCGAGTCCTGGGACTGCAATTCAGTAAGTAGCAGGGGTGGTAAAATGGGGGATGTCCTGGAAGGGTTTGGGAGGGGTGATCTTGGGATGGTGGAGAGGGAGGGCCAGAGCTCCCAAGTCCCGGAGAGGGGAGGACATCCCAAATCTGAAGGGGCCTTCAGATTGAGGTGCGCCCACTCCCCCCCCCCCCCCCCCACATTTCTTGCCAGGATTGAGAAAGTTCACTTTTTCTTTTTGGTACCCTTATCTAACTGGCACCCACCAGCCTATAAATTGTAGAATGGTGGAAAAGGCCCTTTAGTAGCCGTTAAATGGCACTCAGAGGCCTTAATAGTGGCATGGAGAGGCTTTCTGTCCAAGGACCCTACTGTGAAATAGCATCTGGGTTGGGGCGGGCGGAATTCCGGAAGTAATCCAGTCCATGCAATTCTATGCTACCCCCAACCCTCCCCTCCTGGCTTGGAACCTGCCTGGCGGAAGAGTAAAATTCACGCCCAAGTTATTTCAGCTAAAAGAATAAAATATAGTTTTCTTAGATACTTTTTCCTCCAATTTGTTCATTTTAATGTACAGGAAGAAGTCTTACAGCACCAGATTAAAGCCCAACAGGTTTGTTTCAAATTACTAGCTTTCAGAGCACTGCTCCTTCCTCGGGTGAATGAAGAGGTGGGCTCCAGAAACATATATATAGACAAAGCCAAAGATGCAAGATAATACTTTGAATGCGAGTTTTTGCCAGTAATTAAGTCTTTACAGGTCCAGATGGAGCAACTGGAGAGAGGGGTAATGACAGGTTAAAGAGGTGTGAATTGTCTCAAGCCAGGACAGTTGGTAGGATTTCACAAGCCCAGGCCAGATGTGGGGGGTGAATGTAATGCGACATGAAATCAAGGTCCCGGTTGAGGCCGTACTCATCTGTGCGGAGTTTGGCTATAAGTTTCTGCTCAGCGATTCTGCATTGTCGCGCGTCCTGAAGGCCACCTTGGAGAACCCGAAGATCAGAGGCTGAATGCCCTTGACTGATGAAATGTTCCCCGACTGGAAAGGAATTTTCCTGCTTGAATGTTTTCTTCCAGTCGGGGAACACTTCAGCAGTCAAGGGCATTCAGCCTCTGATCTTCGGGTAAGCGTTCTCCAAGGTGGCCTTTAGGACGCGCAACGGCGCAGAATCGCAGAGCAGAAACTTATAGCCAAGTTCCACACATGAGTACGGCCTCAACCGGGACCTTGGATTCATGTCGCATTACGTTCACACACCCCCACCACCTGGCTTGGACTTGCGAAATCCTACCAACTGTCCTGGTTTGAGACAATTCACACCTCTTTAACCTGTGATTATCCACCTCTCCAGTTGCTCTGTCTGGACCTGTAAAGACTTAATTACCTGCAAAGCCTCGCATTCAAAGTATCGTCTTGCATCTTTGACTTTGTCTATATATATGTTTCTGGAACCCATCTCTTCATTCACCTGAGGAAGGAGCAGTGCTCCGAAAGCTAGTGATTCAAAATGGAGACATGGAGGAATTCATCAGGCGAATGAGGCTCCTGGAGTTCTTCCACAGGCCCCAAGAGGCTGACAGCGAACCCAATGAAACAATCAATGAACCGGAACAGCAGACCGAGAGATCTGCGGTGTGGCAACTGAAGAGAAAAAAGTCGAATTGGACACCTCCGGAAGGCCGCTGCCCTAGACTCGACATGGATGCTCAAGCCGTCAGGAGTCGCATCAATGCCAGATTCATCGGTTGCATTCACAAGACAGCCCTGAACGTCACCAAGCACAATTCAATGCCATCCGCGCTCTCCAAGACCAACCGCAACATGGTCATCAAACCAGCAGTCAAAGGAGGGGCCACCGTCATACTGAACAGAACGCACTACTGCAAAGAAGTGTACCGACAACTCAACAACCAGGAACACTACAGACAGTTACCCGCAGATCCGACCAAGGAACACACCCGCCAACTCAACAGACTGATCAAAACCTTGGATCCAGACCTCCAGAACACCCTACGTCCTCTCATCCCACGTACTCCCCACATTGGAGATCTCTGCTGCTTCCCAAAAATACACAAGGCCAACAGACCAGGCCGTCCTATCGTATCAGGCAATGGGGCCCTGTGTTAGAACCTCTCTGGCTACATCGAGGGCATCTTAAAACCCTTCGTACAAGGAACACCCAGCTTCTGTCACGATACAACAGACTTCGGACAAAAACTCAGCACCCATGGACCAGTTGAACCAGGAACATTCATCGTCACAATGAATGTCTCTGCACCAGGATCCCTCATGACGATGGCATTGCTGCAACAGCCTCAGTACTCAACACCGATAACTGCCAATCTCCAGACGCAATTCTGGAACTCATCCACTTAATTCTGGATCACAATGTCTTCACCTTTGACAACAAGTTCTTCATCCAGACACGGAACAGCCATGGGGACCACATTCGCACCTCAATATGCCAACATCTTCATGCACATGTTTGAACAAGATCTCCTCACCGCACAGGACCTTCAACTGACGTTATACACCAGATACATCGATGACATTTTTTTCCTTTGGACCACGGTGAAGAATCACTGAAACGACGACACTGTGACATCAATAGGTTCCATCCCACCATCAGACTCACCATGGACTGCTCCCCAGAATCGTTTGCGTTCTTAGACACTCTCATCTCCAACAAGGACGGTCACCTCAGCACTTCGCTTTATCGCAAGCCCACGGATAACCTCAAGATGCTCCAGCTTCCACCCTAAACACATTAAAGAAGCCATCCCCTATGAACAAGCCCTCCGTATACACAGGATCTGGTCAGACGAGGAGGAACGTAACAGACATCTACAGACGCTGAAAGATGCCCTCGTACGAATGAGATATGGCGCTCGACTCATCGATTGACAGTTCCAACGCACCACAGCAAAACTCCGCACAGACCTCCTCAGAAGACAAACGCAGGACACAACCGACAGTACCCTTCGTAGTCCAATACTTCCCCGGAGCAGAGAAACTACGACATCTTCTTCACAACTACACAACCTTCAACACGTCATCGATGAAGACGAATATCTTGCCAAGGTCATCCCCACACCCCCACAACGTGCCTTCAAACAACCGTGCAATCTCAAACAGACCATTGTTTGCAGCAAACTACCCAGCCATCAGAAAAGCGACCACGACACCACACAACCCTGCCATGGCAATCTCTGCAAGATGTGCCAGATCATCGACATGGGCACCACCATTACACATGAGAACACCACCCACCAGGTACATGGTATATACTCGTGCGACTCTGCCAATGTTGTCTACCTCATACACTGCAGGAAAGGATGTCCTGAAGCGTGGTACATTGGCGAGACCATGCAGACGCAGTGACAACGAATGAACGGACATCACGTGACAATTGCCAGGCAGGAATGTTCCCTTCCAGTCGGGGAACACTTCGGCAGTCAAGGGCATTCAGCCTCTGATCTTCGGGTAAGCGTTCTCCAAGGCAGCCTTCAGGATGCGCGGCAATGCAGAATCGCCGAGCAGAAACTTATAGTCAAGTTCCGCACACATGAGTGCGACCTCAACCGGGACCTGGGATTCATGTTGCATTACATTCGCCCCCCACTATCTGGCCTGGGCTTGCAAAATCCTACCAGCTGTCCTAGCTTGAGACAATTCACACCTTTTTCACCTGTGATTATCTCTCTCTCCAGTTGCTCTGTCTGGACCTGTAAATACTCACATTCAAAGTACCGTCTTACATCTTTGATTTTATCTGTATATATGTTTCTGGAACCCACCTCTTCATTCACCTGAGGAAGGAGCTGTGCTCCGAAAGCTAGTGATTCGAAGCAAACCTGTTGGACTTTAACCTGATGTTGTCATACTTCTTACTGTGCTCACCCCAGTCCAACTCCGGCATCTCCACATCATTTTAATGTGCACTGTCAAAACTACACATCTTTATTCATCTTCATCTTTTAACTTGAAATCATCACTATTATGGTTATTTAAAAACTCTGACAACATCCTATATTGTTCTTCACCTGTGTAGGTGTGAATCATGATTTTATTGGTTTTCGTTATGAGTTTCTGCTGATGGCCTCCAATAGGTAATGGTGGCACAGGTGCGGATCTATTTTGTTCCACATCTGCTGCAAAAGGGTATAACATAACTAGAAGCCATGGAATATATTCCCAATGTAGCCAAGTGGGGTTTCAGCTCCAGAACAGTCTTTTCACTGTGTGGCCTCAGCCCCAGGACAATCTCTCCTCGGACAGACTTGTAACTCTTACTCCAGCACAATCTTTCCCTTCTCTAGTCTAGATAGGCTAAAGAAGCGTTTACCTACCTTGAAATCATTGATGAGGTGAAGTTCTCCAAGTGTATCTCACTTATCTGCGGTCGGAAAAGGGCGGCACAGTAGTGAAGTGGTTAGCACTGCAGCCTCACGGTGCCAGGGACCCGGGTTCGATCCTGTGTGTGTGGAGTTTGCACATTCTCCCCGTATCTGAGTGGGTTTCACTCCCACAACCCAAGGAAGTGCAAGTAGGTGGATTGGCCACGCTAAATTGTTCCTTAATTGGAAAAATGAAAATATATATATATGGTCGGGAAACAGACCGTTCTAGTTATCTGCTGGCATGGGGCACTATGGAGGGAGACCACAATTCTGCTGAGTTGGTCTTTTCATGCGCATTCATGAGATGAAAATGAATGATTCCTGACATAGATTAATCTGAAAATCTTTAACCCACCATGAAACTTGGGAGAACAAAATGCCACGCCTACCTCCTGCCGTCGGCAATCTGGCTTACGATCTCTCCACATTTTGTGCCCCTGCCCGCCATGATTCTCCATGCCGATAGAAGTGGAAAATTCCATCCAATTACTTTTCTGCATTACATATAACCATTTTATATTCTGTCACAATAGACGTAAGAGTACCATGACAATTTAAAATGCATTGCATTGCCCAAGGAATAAGGAAGTCAACGTGAACATTTCAAGGCCTCTCAAATGAATGGGTTAACTTGCTGTAATGCTGTTCTTCCTGGATTTTCAGATTGTGAAAGTTAATTTAAATTATGAATATTGTTTATCTCTGCTCTCATAGGCAACATGGAAAGATGTTGAAAATACATTTGGATCATCCAGCAGCTCCTCACGTCTTTGGTATAAATTTGAAATGTAAGATTACTGCAATACATCCGTTAACTTTGGGCGCGATTCAACAACTGCACTGCGCTGGGAAAGCAGCTCGCTGCAGTGCAGCGTGGCCGTTGAAAGCTGGGAGACTCTGCTCCCAGGATCTACCTGGCTCGCAACGTCTCGCAAGATTCAACTTTTTTAAAATCTGTAAATTAGAGTGAGGCAATAAACCTAATTCTAATGTGCAGCTTCCCAAGGTACCGGAGGCTTGGGGATTCAACCTCTTTACCTCAGAGACTTCAGGCAAGCGCCGGTCAGTACTGGTCTCCACAAACGGGGACCAGACGGAGCGTCACTCATGGGGGTTCCAAGGGGATCAGACGGCCCCAGCTGCATGCTCTTTGGGCAGGGTGTTGCCCTGGCACTGATGGTGCCATCTGGGCACCCTGGCAGTGCCACCTTGGTGCCAGCCTAGCACTGCAAAGGCACCCAGGTGGCACTGCCAGCTGGCATGGGCACTGCCAGGATGCCATGTTGGCATTGCCAAGGTTCCAAGCTGGCATTTTCTGCATGCCCACGATCAAACCAGGGTTGCCCGGTGTGGATGTTGGGGCAGGGGCTGTGTACTGGGGACCTTTCCATATGGCATTCGGGTTGGGAGGAAGATCAGGGATTGTTTTGGGCACCTCCGAGTTCGGGACACCGTTTAAAAATGGTATCCCAATCTCTCGCTACAATGTGGAGCTCCAGCTACCGGATCTTTCCCACCATACAAAATGGGGCTATGTGCGGCCTCGGCTGCGTGTTTCCCTGGTCTGACCCCTTCAATAGCTCTGTGTTTCTCGGCACGACGAATGCTGGGAAACACGCACCTAAACGCGCTCGCTGGGGGACTTTGTTCCATTTTGGGAGAATCACACCTTTTGTTTAATGTATTGGGGGATTAATGCCGAACTTAATTGTAATACTAAATTGATCACTTTTCAGATTTTTCTGGGCAAGGATGTATCCTGACATCCCAGATGCCACCTGGGCACCTTGGCAATGCCACCTGGGCACCCTATCAGTACCTGGGTGGCACTGCCAGGGTGTTAGGTTGGCAGTGCCAGGGTGTCCAGGTGGCATCTGGGGTGTCAGGATACCTCCCTGCCCAGAGCCCGATCAGCCAGGGGCCCCCGATTGCCTGGTGCCAGTCCATGTTTGGTTCACGTTGATGGAGACCAATGTCAAACGTGCTCGCTCGTGGTCTCCGAGGCACGGGGGTTAGATACCTAATGGATCATTTAAATATGCTGATCTAGGTCTCGCGCAGCAAGGACGAGGCTTGGTTGAATGTCGTGAGATGTCTCAAGTTTTGCAAATTACGAGATTCAACGGCCCCATCGCATCACCAAGTCAGCCGCGAGCAGGCTGGTAAATCATGCCCACTGTTTATATTAAACTGACATTTCAAAATAACTTAGTAATTAGGCTGCAGCTGTTTTATAATTAGCCCCTTAAGCTGCTAGATCGAATTTCATTGATTATTATTTACTCATTTTTGTTGCAACAATTAAACTTGGTAATTTAAACCTATTGAAAGAGGTCTACGGCACAATTCTACCAATGCACCGGGTGCACCATGTGAATCACAGGAGAGACCCAAATCGGGCTTTGCGCTGGGTGCAAAAACCTGCGCGAGCCACTCGACTCTTGGCGCCTGGCACGATCTGGATCACGCTGTCATTGGGCATGATCCATTCATTTAAATATGCAAGGCCACCTGGGCGCCCGGGAGTCACTGGCCGCACCAGTGAGGTTTAAATCGAGCATCAATTATTGCTGGTCTCCACAAGCGAAGACTAGGCGAGATGGCCAGCCGGGATTCTCAGAAACCATTGGAGTCCCCCGGGTAGTCAGGGACAGGGCAGGGCAGTCCCCCTGGCACACTGGCAATGAGAACTAGGCACCCTGGCAGTGTTGCCAGGCTGCCCTGTTGGCGGTGCCAGTGGAGGTAATGCATTTTGAAAGGTCTAATGCAGGTAGGAAATATACAGTGAATGGTAGAACTCTCAAGAGTATTGAAAGTCAGAGAGATCTAGGTGTACAGGTCCACTGTTCACTGAAAGGGGCAACATAAGTGGAGAAGGTAGTCAAAAAGGCATACGGCATGCTTGCCTTCATTGGCCGGGGCATTGAGTATAAGAATTGGCAAGTCATGTTGCAGCTATATAGAACCTTAGTTAGGCCACACTTGGAGTACAGTGTTCAATTCTGGTCGCCACACTACCAGAAGGATGTGGAGACTATAGAGAGGGTGCAGAAGAGATTTGCCAGGATGTTGCCTGGTATGGAGGGTATTAGCTATGAGGAGCGGTTGAATAAACTTGGTTTGTTCTCACTGGAACGACGGAGGTTGGGGGGGTGACCTGATAGAGATCTACAAAATTATGAGGTGCATAGACAGAGTGGATAGAGGCTTTTCCCCAGGGTAGAGGGGTCAATTACTAGGTGGCATAGGTTTAAGGTGCGAGGGGCAAGGTTTAGAGGAGATGTACGAGGCAAGTTTTTTTACACAGGGTAGTGGGTGCCTGGAACTCGCTACCGGAGGAGGTGGTGGAAGCAGGGACAATAGTGACATTTAAGGGGCATCTTGACAAATACATGAATAGGATGGGAATAGAGGGTTACGGACCCAGGAAGTGTATAAGAGTTTAGTTTAGATGGGCAGCATGGTCGGCACGTGCCTGGAGGGCCGAAGGGCCTGTTCCTGTGCTCTACATTTATTTGTTCTTTGAATTGCCCAGGTGCCAGGCTTGCAATGTCATGGTGCCCAGTTGTCAGATTGGCACTGCCAAATGTCGCTACCTGAGGGGGTTATGAAGAGTGGGGGGATTGAAGGGGGTGTATGAAGGGTCATCATACAAGGGCCTCATAAAGGTTGGGAGGATAAAGAGGGGATCCTGAAAAGGTGGGGGCCTGAAGAGCAGGGGCCTCAGCGACCGTAGTGGTGTCCCCATTTGCCCATATCTGCGAGGGGTGGCATTGCCCATGGGTGAGGATTGTGAGGTGCCCTCAAGCTCACTTAAGCGATCAGGACACCCTTTCAAAATGAAAAAGGGACTGATTTTACGCATTTTGGGTGCATAGAGCAGGGTCTTTGTCAACACCGAGAACGACACCACTATCAAACGGGGCTCCTGATTATTTTGGCCTTGGTTGGGAACGCACCTAGGCTGCAGTTGCCTCACATCCTGTACTGGAGCTCCGGTCTCTTGACCTCCCTCGGACACCGCACTGTGGCCTCCAGACCCCCCACCCCACTGCCCCAACTTACCTCTTGGGGGGTAAGGGCAACCTGGCGCACAGGTACCTTGGTACTGCCAGTCTGGTACCCTGCCAGAGTGCCACTGCCAGGGTAACAGGGCCAAGGTGTCAGGGTAACAGTGCAAGGTTTCTGGGAGCCAACGGGAGTGCAGGGTATTGCCCTGCGTAAGCCCGACCATCCAGTGTCGTCCGATAGCCCGAAAGAGATCTCCCAGCTGCTTTTATGCCTGGTCCAAATTTGTGTGAATCAGTGCTAAATGGCGCCCTGGTGAGGTCTCCCAGGCATGAGTGTTCATTCCTGGCCTCAGGTGAATCCAGCGTAGACCTATTTAAAAGATCCTAATGGCTCACTTAAATATGTTAATCTGGATCTCATCAGCAAGGGCAAGATTCAGATTGCGACGTCTCACATGATCTCATTAGATCTTGAGAGACATTTCGAGAATCGAGAGGCCTCTCGTGAAATTTAATGGCCTCATTGCGCCATCGAGTTGGGCGCGATGAGGCCATTCGATCATGCCCACAATGTGAGTTAGACCGGGAAGAAACTCCCCAAGGCCCAAAAAACGACTAAGTGTGGGTGACTACCGTCTGGATCGCACCCACAAAGGTAGTGGGAAAACACCCTGCCAAACACGCCCAAAATTACATTTAGACATTTTCTGATTGAATCGCAGCTCTAATGTTGCAATAACTTATTGCTTTTTGAAGATTGTAAGAGAAATAACTGAGGACTTTGATAATCCCTGTATCTGAAATAGTTAACTGAAAGGATGCCAGTATGATGCCACCATGATGCCACATCTGCTCCTCATGCCCCCCCCCCCCCCCCCATCAGCATTCTGCGTAGACCTCTCCCTCCATGACACCCTGGTCCATTTCGCCATTGTGCCCAACTCTCTATCCCCTTCCCAGAGTGCCTTCCCTTGCAATCACAGAAGGTGCAACATCTGCCCCTTTACCTTCTCACCATTCAAGGCCCCAAATGCTCCCTTCAGGTTAAGCAGCATTTCACTTGCACTTCCTCCACATTTTGTCTAATGTATCGCTGCTCCCAATGTGGTCTCCTCTACATTGGGGAGATTAAACACAGTCTGAGTGACCGCTTTACGCAACACATTCGCTCAGTCCGCAAGCATGACCCAAACCTTCCTGTTGCTTGCCATTTTAACTCAGCACCTTTCTCATGCCCACTTGTCTGTCCTTCGCCTGCTGCAATGTTTCAGTGAAGCCCACGCAAGCTGGAAGAGCAGCATTTCATCTTCCAGCTGGGCATGTTGCAGCCCTCGGGACTCGCTGTTGAGTTCGGCAACTTTAGATTGTGACCTTTCTCCTCCATCTTAAACCCCTTTTGTTTTAATCATACATCTATCGATTCAGTGCAACCTCACACTCCCATTACCACACTAGGTCATCTGACTTTTGTTCTTAAAGTTGCTACTTTTGTTGCAATCTTTGACAGCTCTAACACATTCTCTCTCCCTTCAGTTCTGAAAAAAGTCAAGGAAATCAAAATGTTAACTCTGTTTCTGTCCTGATAGATGCCATCAGACCTGCTGAGCTTTTCTGGTATCCTCTGCTCTTGCTTCAGATTCTGGCGCCTGCAGTATTTTGCTTATTTAACTGACAGGTCACTCTGTTCATTGTCCAGGATGTGTTGCTGAAAACCTACCCACGTATCAAAGTTGGTGAAGGTGTTGTCAAGGTATAGAAGGTTAAATATGAGGGTGATCACAGGCCAAAAATTCTTGAGGAAGGGTAGAACAGATCTACAAATGTGGCGATATATGTAGTACACCCTTACACAAATAGTTTCAATGAAAGAATATGTAGTAAGTACAATTTAATCTTTCAGACTAGTCATATGCTAAATTAGCCTTGCTTTGGGGATGAAATTTATTTTCAGATTGTAAAGGTCCAGGCTCCTGGTACTAATGATCAGATCAATTTTGTTACACACGTCTTCCCCAGTGTTGATGTGGGTATGGTGGACTTCATATGGTTTAGTGCCAATATTGGCATTTGGAAACTAGCCTCTAACTGTTGGCCGATACATTTGGAACAACCAGGTTGGAAATGCTCACATGTATGTTTTATCCCCAAAACCCACTCATTTCATCAGGTGCCAGTTGCAGCTTCTCATTGCCAGCACAGGGTGGAGTGGTAAGATTGGTGGTAAGATTGCTAAACTGACACTAGTGCTGTTTCAACCTCCCACCAGCAGAGAACGCTGACTCCACATCTGAATGAAGCTTTATAATACCCCTGTATTGGTTATGACTGCATGTAAATATGTGTGATTGCTATGTGATAGCTAAGTTTAACAATTTTCATTCTATTTTGTAGGCAAACCGCTTATCTTCTCTTTTATAAGAGGATGGACTGATCATTTCAGGTTAGTCGTTCATTATTTATTGAAATATCCATGATAAGTGCACAAAATAAATATTGGTTTCAATGCCATTTCAAAAAGATTTTCATTGAGTAAAAGCGTGAAAGCCCAATACTGAACAAGACTATGGTGCTGCAGAATTAAAGTTTTCTCTGACAAAACCTTAGTGAGATGAAAGATCATTTTTTCACACCACCTCCTGCAGCTGCACACGTTTGGACTCCTCCAACTGCACTTGCAGGTGCTGGATGCTCGTCGACAACAACTCATGTAGTCCCTGGATCTGCGGCTGCTTTATGCGACTGATGTTAGGCTAACAGATCTGTGGTTCCTTGTTTTCTCTCCCTTTTTTAAATTGTGGGGTTACTTCAGAATTTTAAACGATGACTACCAATACATCTACACATATCTACAACCACCCATTTCAACATCATGTAGATCATCAGGCCCAGAGGATTTGTCTACTTCAAATCTCATTACTTTTTCGAGTACTTTTTCTTTTTCCAAATAATAATGTTTTGAAGTTCCTCGCTTACACTTAATTCTCCATTATTTCTGGGAAGGTTTTAGTATTTTCCTCCAGGAAGGCATACACAAAGTATTTGTTTAGTTTCTCAGTAATTTCTCCAATAAACGTCTAGCAGTGGAATTTAAGATATAATGTAAGTAGACAATTGGTCATTTTTTTGCACTGTAGTACGAGAGGTGTGATGGGACCGTTACATTAATATTGGCAGCCTCTCTGGTTAATTATTATTTTGCAAGACAGTTATTGTATCTGTCCAATTCAGATACTTTCCACCAGTTCACTTACTCAAAGGTTTTACCTAGGTGTCATGTGACAGTACCTTTAAGAAATGGGTATTTATAAATGGGGGTGTATATGTAGTGAGAGTACCTTTAAGAAATGGTGTTTACTACTGCAGTGATGTCAGAGGGTGGGTGGAGCTGGGCTGTCTGTCAGCTTTTTACTTCCGTTTTAGGCTGTTTGCTGCAGGGCGTGTTTTCACAGTAACTTCATTTGAAGCCTATTTGTGACAATAAGCGATTTTCATTCATTTTCATTTCATTTCACTTTTTCATTTCAGGGAGCTGAAATCGAAAGCAATTATCCAGCGACAGCGGTGTTATTTAACAGTCAAGAATCAGCAGCCAGAACAAGAGAAGTTTTTTTTAAAAATCAGAAACAACAGGTTCTGAAAGCTGAATAAAACTTATTTATGTCCAGTCATTGCAGCTACAGTTGCAAAACATTTGAGTACCCCCCACCCACAGCCAGTAATTGCTTTCAATTTCAACTCCCTCTCCAGAATCCCGCCTCAACCCAGTTTCCTGAAACCATCTTGGGACATATCTGTCTTGTAAAAAATAATCTTCAATCCAGTGCACCTCATTGCTGTAACTGACCTCAAACCTCATGATTTTGGTGGGCTTTTTGATCCATGAGGCTGTTGGGGTACTCCCCAGGGCCTCCACGATTCTCCACCTCCGATGGGCTGAGTTCCCGACAGCGTGGTTCACTTGTGCTTTAAAAATCATGAAACCGGCGTTGTGGCTGATGAGTGAGAGAGGGGGTACAGAAGATGCCCAACATCGTCATAGTTTGCTGACAATTGTGCCACTGGCCGGAGGACTTCTGCCTTGGCCTTGGGGAGTAGCGGAGGGTGGCCAGGAAGTACGCTATGGATGGGCACGGAACATCGTTGTCGCAGCCGGAAAGGTGGCCATGCCGCTGCGCACGCCACTGTGAACAGGGCCACGGGTTGTATGGATGCCCCCGCAGGCCACCCCCTCTGAACCCAGCCAACCCATGAGCTATATGGGTGTGCTTCAGCACAACCAGTGCCATCTTGTTGGCTGGGATGAGTGTGTGTGAGGATTGTAATGTGTATTTGTGGCTGCTGCTTGTCAGCCTCCCGATTGTCAATCACGGACCCGGCGAATCCGGCACCGTTTTCAATTGGAATCGATTGTGTTCCACGTGGCGCCGATGCTAGCCCCTCAACAGTCGCTGAATCAGTCGAGATTCGTCGCCAGTTTTGCTGTCGTGAAAGTTCACGAATCCTGCTCCACGTGAACATGTGGCGCTGGATTCTCCGATTTTGAAGGCTATGGCTGGAGAGTGTGTCTAGTTCAATGATGAAAAAGTCGGAGAGACCCCAGCACCGATCCTCCACGCCACGTAAAACACACGGGCTTTATGAAATAAATGGCCGGAGAATTACAGGTTCCGTGGCCGCGCTTGCGCATGGTGAAGACCTGCGGTGGTTGCGCTGTACAACATGGCGCCGGATGCGCGCAGACCCGACCTGCAAGATAGTGCTCCCCTGGAGCCCTCGCCGAAGCCTCCCCTGGCCAGCGGCACGGTTCCCACTCCCCCACACCGACTGTGGCAGCGCTGGACACAGTCCGTAGCCGCCTGCCAGGTTCACGAATACTGAGAGCACAAGTGAACCGCGCCATTGTGAACTCGGCCCATCGGGGGAGGACCTTCAGGTAACGTCCTGAGGCCGCCCCAATGCCATGTGGCGTACTCCCCTTTTGGAGGGGGCAGAGCATCGAAAACGAGCACTGCCCCTGATTGTCGTAAAAAGGGATTCTCCGCCCGACTGCCGATTACAAAATCGGCGTCGGCAAGCAGTCTCATTCCAGCCCCTTAATTTCATGTTGCAACCTTGATTTCTTGCGTAGTTTAGAAATATTAATGTATTGGGGTATTGACTCTCATTTTCTTTCACTGCAGGAATGCAGACATTGGCTGTCCATCCATCTGTGAATCAGCACCCTTCTTCATCTTCCTTTGCATTATGCTTCATAGTTTTACAATAGATTTTCAGTCCTTATGTTCAATAAAATGTTTTTCTGACTTGTAGACATTAATATATTCCATTAATTCATTAATGTGATGTTGCAAATAAGAAAATAGTTCAAATCAAATCTGAATGCTGAACAAATTATGAAAGGTTTTCTAATTGTGAAGCAATGGTTCATTAAAAATAGTTTTGGGTTAAGCAAAAAGATGAGAAAATGCCAGTGAAACAATTCAGAGCAAGCTCATTCTCAAATCCACTTTTCCAAATATAAATTGTGAATTTAATTTAACTTGATAAATGTAAAAGGAAAATTCAAAATGTACATGACTTTTACTTGCATTTTAAAATTAAAACAATTCTGGGGTGGCACGGTGGTGCAGTGGTTAGCACTGCTGCCTCACGACACCGAGGACCCAGCCCCGGGTCACTGACCATGTGGAATTTGCACATTCTCCCCGTGTCTGCGTTTGTCTCACCCGTACAACCCAAAATGTGCAGAGTAGGTGGATTGGCCACACTTTATTGCCCCTTAATTGAAACAAAATTGGGTACTTTAAATTTAAATATATATATTTTTTAACCATCCCGAATTGATTAAAGATGGAATAGGATTCAGTGTAAAGAAATGTATTCCTACCAAACAATCGAAAGATTTTCAGATGTTTATGCCTTGTTAGTTTTTTCTCCCTTAATCTTTTTTTTTAAATGTTTTCCTTTTCTGAGTTACCAAGCCAGGGCCCAGAGTGTGGGTCAGGGGCGATCCCCCAATCCAGCTCCCCGCCCGCTCCAAAAAACCAACTCAAATTGAATCCAATTCATGGTCCCCACAAGAGAGACACACCAGATCCGAACCAAAGGCTCAATCTACAGACGCTTGATCTTAGCCAAAAGGCCGAGAAGCGATTCCCTTAATCTTTTAAGTGACATAGCGCATGAAGCGTTCAAATTCTAAACTGGGTTGCAGCAAAATGTCTTTTGATAGGGAATCTGCTGATGGCTCCTGGTCTGCAGTGAGTCTATTGAACCGTAAAAATCTATTGGCTTCAATCTTCTCAGACTAAGGGAAGGAGTCCAAACTGCTGACCTGCTCTACTGTAAACCTTGTTGGAAGGAAGTGCTTGTGTGGACAGTGATGTGGAACTTGGGTCTGATGCCCCACCTCAGCTGTAAATAATCACTGTTTAGCCTAACACATTTTTTTAAATGGCCTATAAGGTGAAAACCGTTATTTAATTAAGGTTTGATCATGGGTCTTCAATGCTACAAAATATTGCTGTTTAGTTATCTTTCGCAGGACGGTATGAAAATATTTTTTTTTGTATTTTTATTAACTATTTCATTATTTTAGATCTCATTAGGATCTGTAAAACGCTTACTTCAAAAAATGTAATCATGAATACTTATGTAAGTCGGTGTTTGTTAAATTTTACTTATGTTTTGTGCTCCGGTGTATTTTTTTGGTGTACTTCTTGCCAGTCATTGAATGCTTCTGTCCTGTCACAGTACCATTACAGCTCTTATCAAAGTCAGAAATAATATGCAGTCACTGTGACTAAAGTAAACTTTCCCTCTTCTTTCTCATGTTTGCACTAATGAGCCTATCAGCAGCAAATTTTGGAGAGAAACAATCTTTTTGACGAGAAGAGCAGCGAACACAAACGGCAGTGAGTTTGGGGACTGGTGTGCTGAGGCTGGGATTCGAGGAACGGGGCCCCGGGAGTTGAGGGTCGGGGAATAAGCCCAGGGAGCAGAAATGCCAGGGCACAAGTGAGCCAAATTGGGGCTCGAGGAAGCAAGAGCGTGGATAATCGGCATCTGAGAAACTGTGAGAGAGTGTCAGGGGGAAGAGAGAGAAAGGTTGTGGGAGTAGAGAGTCTGATAGGAGGTAGAGAGTATGGATGGGAGAGAGTGAGGGGAGTGAGAGAAGGTGAAGGGGAGATTATGAGGGGGTGAGGGAGTCTGAGGGGGAGAAAGTGTTGGGGTGTGGGGGTTGAGTGTGAGGAGGTGGGATGAGTGTGGGGAGTAACAGTGCAATTTAAAATATTTGAAATTTTAAAAATCCCACAGCTGTTAAAACACCTTTTTGGAGGGAGATTCTAATGAGGCCTTCTTGAAAATGGCTCAAAGGTGAGATGGTGCCATGAAACTGTCACACCAGCCCATGGGCCAAACTGCCCACCCACCTCAATTCTTGCTGCCATTACCTCCAAAATACCTATCCTCTATTTCACAATTTTTGGTAATTGGGGTCTGATATCTTCCCAATTTTATACATAATTCAATTTTTGGATTAGACTGCTTATTTTTATTTTCCTAATAAGTCGAAGCTTAATTTTTTAGAGTTAATTTTTAAAATCAGACAAATGGTGTAATGCACATAAACCTTCAAATATATATAATTACTTTATATATGATTTTCTGATTATAAAAGTGGCATTATTGCAGGTTTTCCTGCCAACTTTTACCAAAAGTCCTTCATGCATGTTTTTCTTCTCATGAACTCAAAATATCCAAGAATGCAAATAAACTTTATAGTGCAACAAACTAATATCAAACCTCTTCACACTATTTTTTTGAAAGATAATTTATTGAAGATATATTCAGAAAACATAAACACGGGAACAGCCAAAATTACAAAACAATATTGAACAATCCATAACAAAGTAACAATGCATATAACAATATAACACATCAGAAACACCCCATATATACAAGTACATCGCCACATCCCCAGAAATGTTTTAAACAAACAAAAGAACCCCACCCCTTAATAACCAATATTTACTGTACCCTGTCACCCTCCCCTACTTTCCACCCCGCCCCCCCCCCCCCTGCTGACATTCATCCATTGTCGCAGCGTCTGCATGGTCTCGTCAATGTACCATGCCTCAGGACATCCTTTCCTGCAGCGTTTGAGGTGGACAACGTTGGCCGGGTCACATGAGTATGTATCGCGTACCTGTAGGTGGTGTTCTCACGTGTAATGGTGGTATCCATGTCGATGATCTGGCACGTCTTGCAGAGGTTCCCATGGCTCGGCTGCGTGGTGTCGTAGTCGACCCAGTTCCAACTCCGGCATCTCCACATCTGTGCTAGATTGTCAGCCTAGATTCCTGTACCGGCCTCCCCGAACAGGCGCCGGAATGTGGCAACTAGGGGCTTTTCACAGTAACTTCATTGAAGCCTACTTGTGACAAGCGATTATAACTCGAGAGGCACATCTGTTACCAATTGCACCACATCAGATCCCAAATCAACAAATGCGAGCAGAATAAATTCAGCAATTACAGGCGAGGCTGCTTGATACTGGTGAGAAAACACTTACAAAAAATAAACCAGGATAAAATTAATCGGCACTTTGAAAAATATGAGTTAATAAATCAAAGCCAATAGATTTCTTAAAGTTGTATTTGAATAGTTTGAATTTTTTGATGAAGAAATGGAGATGGTTGGTGAGGAAAATGTACGTTGTTGTGAAAGAGGACTTTTGAAAGGAGAGCGAGCAAGTACTACATAATTCTTTTTGAAGATGTTTTTGTTGAGTTTTCATATTTTATATCCAACAATTCATAAATTACAAGTTACAAAACTGCCGGAAAAACCAACACCTATATTTACAAGCAAGCGTCTTCGCTACAACTGTGGCCGTGATCCCCCTTTTGTCGGCATACTTATTTTACATTCCCCAATATGGCCAAAGCATGTATTTACAAGTGCCTACTACAATTTGGTTTGGGCCTGAGTTTGCCTTAAGACCATTCCCCTCCAGCTTTGTCCCTTCTGCTTGTCCCTCACGTTCTTTTTGCGTGCCTTCGCCCCTCCCCCTTTCCCACCCCCTTCACCCCACCTTTCATTTTCTTCTCTGTCTGTGGCTCGCCCGTGTCTCCCACCCTCTGCCCCCAACCCTACCCCCATTACTCTACTGGCCACAAACAGATCTTGGAGCAAGTTGACGAATGGCTTTCACATCCTGTGGAAGCTTTCTTCCAACAACCGGATGGCAAATTTTATTTTCTCGAGCCTGAGAAATTCCAGCCAGTCTGCAGCCTTGAGTGGTGCTGCCAATCGGCAGCTGAACAGGATTCTCTGGCGGGCGATCAGGGAGGTAACGGCTGGTGCACGGACCCCCTCCCTCCATGAAGGGTGGAAATGGGAGGAGTCGACCCTTGGAGGTTCTTGCATCTGGGGGAGCGGGAGTATTCTTTCTTCTCATCAGTTCATAAGGACTATTCGCGGATAGATCTTTTTATGGTGGGGAAGTCGCTGTTGGCCAGGGTCAAGGGGTTGGAATATTCGGCAATTGCGATATCGTACCATGCGCCACACTGGGTTGATATTGGGGTGGGGGGGGTCGGGAGATGCAGGAATTCCTGGATGGCTTGGAATACCCGAGGTTGGGAGAGGGGGTCAGAGCCATATTGGAGGGGGCAATAGCGGAGCAGGAGGATGCAGTTGGGGAAGGCAGCAGGACCAGGTGGATTTCTGGTGGAGTATTACAAGAAATTTAAAGATAGGTTGGCACCGCTGATGGTGGGGATGTTTGAGGAAGCGATAGGGAAGGGGGTGTTGTCACAGACGTTGGGGCAGGACGACTTGCTGTTGTATGTATCGGAACCGAATGTGTCGATGGCTGCTTTGATAGTTTGGGTCTTTTTCGGGATATAAACTAAATTTAGATAAAAGTGAATATTTTTAGGTGCCTAGGCCAGAGGTGGGGGTAGGGATGGGGGGGCTACCATTCCGTAGGACAGGGACTCACTTTAGATTTCTGGGGGTGCATGTGGCATGGAAGTGGAGGGGCTCCGTAGGTATAATATTATTAGTTTGGTGGGGAGAGTGAAAGTGGATCTGACAAGTTGGGATGGTCTCCTGCTGTCGCTGGAGGTCGGGTACAGGCAATTAAAATGAATGTGTTGCCACAATGTTTATTTTTCAGTGCCTGCCGATCTTCCTGCCAAAGGCATTTTCAAGGTGGTTGAAAAGATGATTATCTCGCTAAAAATGGGGGGCGGGGGGGGGGGGAGGGGTGAGGTGGCTAGGATTAGGAAGGTGTTGCAGAGAGGATGGCAGTCAGGGGGGTTGGGTCTTCTGAATTTACTATATTATTACTGGGTGACGAATGCAGAGAAGGTGAGGAGCTGGGTTAGAGGGGTAACTCCCAGTGGGTTAGAATGGAGGAGAAAGGACTTCCGGTTGCGGCGATGCATCGCTAAGCCGCATGTTTCGGCACCTCCCGTTTCAACGGACCTTTGGGCTCTTATCGGGAGCCCCAACGGGAACTTTTTTTGGCCAAACCCACTGTGAGGTGACAAAGGAAGCTGTCCCCCCGGGGGTTGATGGAAAGGGGCGGCAGTAGCGGCCAGATTACGGAGGATCCTCTCTTAAAGGGTTTCATCCTTTGTTTATTTCAATGTGTTTGCCAAGATTCAAATGCTATGCCCCAAGAAAGTTACAACAATTTGTTATTGGCCAAGTTTGATTCAGGGACAAGTGCCAACATTCTACTGCTGTGCATCCTAAAAAACATGGCTGAACCCATTCTATCTCTGAACAACTCCTTTAACTCAACCCACTTTCTCCAAAATCAAAGGTGTAGCAATGGATACCCGCATGGGTCCGAGCGACACTTGCCTTTTTATGGGGTTTGTGGAACATTCCTTGTCCCAGGACTACACGGGTCCCCTCCCACAACTCCTTTGCCGAGACATTGATGACTATTTTGGTGCCACTTCATGCTCTCAACCGGTCCTGGAAAAATTAATCAACTTTGCTTCTTGGGGCGGGATTCTCTGACCCCGCGCTGGGTCAGAGAATTGCCGGGGGGTGGGGGGACGCGATTCACACGACGACGCCGGTCCGCCGATTCTCCGGTGACCAGAGAATTGGCACCATTGGAGCCGGCGCGGTCCCGTGTAGAGCGGCCCCCCCGGCAATTCTCTGTGCGCGATGGGCCAAGTGCCCGCCGAGTTAGGCCAGGTCCCGCCGGTAGTTCTCGTATGGTCCTACCCGGCGGGACCTTGGCGTTCATGTTGCGGGGGCAGCCTGGTGGGGGGGATCCGACCCCAGGGGGGCCTCCACAGTGGCCTGGCCCACGATTGGGGCCTACCGATCGGCGGGCGGGCTTATCCTGGTGGGGGCCTATGTTCCTCCACGTCGGGCCCCTGTAGCTCTCCGCCATGTTGCGTCGGGGCCGGCGCGGAGAAGGCAACCCACGCGCATGCATGAACTCATGCCGGCCGTAGCGCACATGCTGGACCCGCGGAGCCCGTTCTGACGCCCGGATCGGCAGCTGGAGCAGCGTGAGGCTCTCCAGTGCCGTGCTGGCCCCTTGTGCGGTGCAGGATCGCTGAGCCTAGGGGCCAGATGATGCTGGCGTAAAACGCTCCGGCGTTTACAACGGCGTCAACACTTAGCCCCAGGATCAGAGAATCCCGCCCCAGTTTACACCCCTTCATCACTTTCACCTTTCATCTCAGACACATCCCTTCCCTTACTTGACCTTGCTGTCTCCATTTCCGGCAATAGACTATCTACTAATATCTATTACAAGCCCACTGACTCCCACAGCTTTCTGGACCCTACAACCTGTAAGGATTCCATCCCTTTCTCTCAGCTCCTTTGCCTCCGTCACATTTGTTCCAATGATGCCACATTCCAAAGTGGTGCTTTGAAAATGTGTTCCTTCTTCCTCAACCGTGATTTTCCACCTACAGTTGTTGACAAGGCGATCAACAGCGTGCGGTCCATCCCCTGCGCCACTACCCTCGTCCCCTCCTCTCCCTCCCAAAAGGATAGAATCCCCCTCATTCTCACATTTCACCCTACCAGCCTCCGTATGCAAAGGATAATCCTCCGCCATTTTCGCCAACTCCACCGTGAAGCCACGACCAAACACATCTTCCCTTCACTCCCTCTGTCAGCATTCCACAGAGACCGTTCCCTCCAAGATAATCTAGTCCACTCCTCCACCATACCCAACACCGCTCCCATCACCCTTGGCACCGTCCCATGCAATCACAGAAGGTGTAACACATGCCCCTTTACCTCTTCCATGCTTAACATCCCAGGCCTAAAACACTCATTCCAGGTTAAGCAGCGTTTCACTTGCACCTCTTTCAATTTGGTCTATTGCATTCGCTGCTCCCAATGTGGTCTCCTCTAAATCGGAGAAACCAAATGCAGACTGGGTGATTGCTTTGCTGAGCACCTTCGGTCTGTGCGTATTCAATACCTTGACCTTCCCATTGCTTGGCATTTTAACACAAGACCCTGCTCCCACATGTCTGTCCTTGGCCTGCTGCAGTGTTCCAGTGAATCTCAACGCAAGCTGAAGGAACAGCATCTCATCTTCCAGTTAGGCACGCTTCAGCCTTCCGGTCTCAACATCGAATTCAATAACTTCAGATGATTAGCTCTACCCCACCTCAACCCCTTTGTTTTCATTCCATTTCATTTTAACTGTCTTTTACATTTTATTTCCAATATCCCCCCCAGCTATCTTATCCCCCCTCTCCTTACCTTTTCTCCCCTTTGCTTCCCCCTTCACCCTACATCTGTCACAGCTTATCCTCTGATGTTAGTTTTTCTGCTGTTTGGCATTTCACACCTTTTATTTTCTCTAGGGACTGCCATTAGCACTCTTTTCCCTTGGTTTCTGTGGCTATTAGCACCCTTTCCCTTGGTTTCTGTGGCTATGGCTCATATTTCATTCCTTCATACCGCACAGTATAATATCTCCCACTTTCTGTGTCTTTTAGCTTTGACAAAGAGTCATCTGGACTCGAAACGCTAGCTCTTTTCTCTCCCTACCGATGCTGCCAGACCTGCTGAGATTTTCCAGCATTTTCTCTTTTGGCTAAAAAAACATGTATCTACGGACATGACAGACCCTGATGCAACCTACTATTGCACATTTTCCAGCATAAATAGTGCACTAATTCCATGTGCAGATCCATTGTCCTGGAGTGCAAGTAAACTCAATCCTCCTAACATCACACATGTTCTACACCATGGAAATGAAAGGCCCAGTGATTGGATATCTACAGCATGCTGTGATCTCACACTAGTAACAGTCCATGGAATCAGTCAGCCTCATATAGCAACTGTAGAACCTACTCACATCACCTCAGTTCATGACCAACATTGAAATATCCATGCATTTTGACATTAATGGCAGTATCAAGGGAGGTTCAAGAGAATGCAAATCCGTCAATGGATCCGCCACATAAGTGCAACATCCACATACAAGACAAATTAAAGGTCAAACTAGACAAAATGGAGAAAGGTGGTATCATTAGAATTGTACAAGAACACACTGGTGCAGTTCAACGACGTGTCATAAAGAAAGTTTGAGAACATACCTTGAGCCATGATGTCAAAACGCAGCTTTGAAATGTTGCCCTTACAAAGGCCCGCATTAATTTTGAGATTTGCAGGTGCAAAATTTTTCTCGAAGCTTGATATCAAGCATGGCTACTGGGCAGTGCATCTCACAGAGAAGTCCCAAGAACTTATTATATTTTGTACGCCATTCGAATTATGCAATTTTCAATTCCTTCCTTTGGGCTATCTCTTTCAAGTTCACATGGACCGCTTACATGCACTGTACCAGGATGTATCTGTATTGATGATTACATTGCTGTCGTGGAGAGAAGAAAGGAAAAACATGACCATATTTTGCACTGAATGATGCAAGTGGAAAGCAATGAAGCATTGGTGTTCAACAGTCTGAAATGTGACAGCAAAGAACAGCAGATCGATTTCTTCAATTCTATTTATTCTATTGCTTGCATATGTCTCAATCCAAGTAAAATAGAGGATATTGAAATCATTCCAATCTCTTAAGATAAGGATGATCTCACCTCAGAGCCCCTACCAGAGAACTCGGGGATGAAACAGTTCCTCGATGGCCTGGACATGCCAGTCGTGGGGGAGGACAGAAAACGGGGCCTGGGAGCACCACTAGAACTGGGAGAGGTCATGGAGAGTATAAACTCCATGCAGGCGGGGAAGGTGCTGGGACCAGACTGGGTTCCCAGCGGACTTCTACAAAACATTCGCAAAAGCACTGGCCCCGCACCTGAGGGAGATGTTCACAGACTCGCTGGCGAGCGGCACACTGCTGCCTATGCTTGCACAAGCATCAATCTCGCTAAAACCTAAGAAAGACAAAGACCCGACTGAATGTGGTTCACACATACCCTTCTCGCTACTGAACGTAGATGCCAAAATACTGGCCAAGATCCTAGCCAAAAGGCGAGAAGACTGCGTACCTGAGGTAGTCGTAGAGGATCAAACGGGCTTAGTCAAAGGTAGACAGCTAACATCGAACATCAGGCGTCTGCTGAACGTGACCATGAGCCCATCCAGGGACAGAGCACCTGGGTTGATCGTCTTCCTGGACGCAGAAAAGGCCATCGACAGAGTCGAGTGGAAGTACCTTATAGAGGTGCTGGAGTGGTTTGGGCTCGGAAAAGCATGCACCTCAAGGGTGAAGCTCCTGTACAACGCTCACATGGCAAGCGTACGGATGAACAACACCAGCTCCCAGTACGTCCAGCTGCACAAGGGCACCAGGCAGGGATGCTTGCTGTCGCCGCTGCTGTTCGCTCTAGCGATCGAACCATTAGCGATCGCTCTCAGAACAGCAAAGAACTGGAGGGGGATCCAAAGGGGAGGCAGAGAGCATAGAGTCTCGCTCTACGTGGATGACCTGCTCCTCGACATCTCGGACCCAAAAAAGTAGCATCGAAGGAATCATCACACTTCTGAAAGAGTTTGGTGCCTTCTCAACCTACAAACTCAACATGAGCAAAAGTGGAGATCTTCCCGGTGAACCCGCAAGGAGGAGGGGCAGCACAGGCGGGACTGTCGTTTAAACAAGCCCAGCACAAATTCCGCTACCTGGGGATGCAAATTGCTCATGACTGGACAGGGATCCACAAACACTGATATGTAAAGGGGCTTCAGGTGACCTCTGTCAGGTGATGTATAGTTAGAATTTTGTGCAGAGGCTGTGGAAGTGAAATAAATGGTGTATGGTGAAAAGGAAGAAGAACTTTAGACTCTTCATACAACAGTAACTAAAACGTATAACAATGGTAGCAGAGGATGGTTGCTGTGCAAATGTGAAGGTTTGAAAGATACAACTTTTCCTGATCAAACCAAGGAGTGAGTGAGAAGGAAATAAAAAAAAAGATACATGGCTGAACCCGGGATAAAGGTGGCTGGATATGACTATCCCCCTTATTTTCTGAAAGGGAATCGTACGACCAATGGAAAAGTGCAGTAGTTATGTGGACTACAAGGTATGGCATTGGCTCTTTCTCTACCTTATGACAGTAAAATCTGAAACAAAGTGCTTTCTGAGCTGGAATTGGAAGAGTTAGACTCAGAAGAAGGTCTGGAGACTATTACAATATATGGATAAGATTTACAAGAAAGATGACTTGTTAAGTGCGTATGAAGCATGGTCAGAATTTGATAAGTACCGGAAAATAGAGGAATTCTCCACGGAAGACTATATTATGGAATTTGGAAGACTGTATAAAAGGCTGCAGAAACACAACCTGGAATTTCCACAGACTATGTTGGCCTTTAAATTACTTGACTGTGCTAGAGTGAGCAACATGGATAGGCTCCTGGTTTTGACAGGAGTTCAGTTTACGGATGAGGATACCTTATTCGATCAGATGACAAAAGGTTTAAAGAAGTTTCTGGGGAAACATTCGATTCCGATGGCTTTGATGACTCAAATAGGTCAGTCTGTTATAAAGCAGAATATGGAATATACACTACTAACAGGATGGCGAAATTGTCCGTCTACGAACAGGGCCCAAGACTATAGAAGGAGATCGAGACAAGGAAATTATGAAGACAGAAACCCAGTTAGAACTTACAATAGGAAGATGAACCCCAGAAATGCACGGGGCATGATAAATCGATGTTTTCGATGTGACTCTCAATACCATTATGTCTTCAACTGTCCAAAACATTATGATAGAGTGTTTGAAGCAACACATGACACGGAAGAGTCAGAAGAGGAAAAAGATAGTGTTCAGAGAGAAGACATTGTCCTATTAACAAGCAGTTTTACGCCGATAATGAGGGCGTTGGTTGCAGAATCCTTCAATTGTGCTGTATTGGACAGTGGCTGCACATCTACTGTGTGTGGAATTGACTGGTTAAAATGGTACCTGGACTCCTTGAATGCTAAAAGTCGTAACAAGGTTAAGGAATTTGAAAGTTCCACAAGTTTCAGGTTTGGGGATAATAATACTCTGAAGTCGCTGAAAAAAGTGGTGATCCCTTGCAATATTGCCGGAGTGAATCATTTCATTAGCACGGATGTTGTATCAAGTGAGATACCTTTGCTTCTGAGCAGACCGTCGATGAAGAAAGCACACATGAAACTGGATATGGAACAGGGTAAGGCAACAATTTTTGGAAAGACGGTGGACTTACAATTTACACAGTCGGGACACTATTGTATTCCACTGCTGAAAAATAATATTTCAAGTAGAGTGGTTAAGGATGTGTTAATGGCAGTTGAAACTGGGACTTTCGCTGATAAAAAGCTTGTTGTATTAAAACTGCATAGGCAATTTGCACATCGGTCTCCTAGGAGGCTGAAAATTTTATTAAAGGATGCAGGGGTAAGGGGCGAAGACTATACTAAACTGGTAGAACAGGTTAGTGATTGCTGTGAAATTTGTAGGAAGTACAGAAGGACAACAGCACAACCGATAGTAACCCTACCTTTGGCCAGGGATTTTAACGACATAGTGGCTGTGGACCTTAAGATCTGGGTGTAGCGCACAAAGTCTCCGTGAGACGAATAGAGTGAAGTCGATGAGGCTTTATTAAGCGTGTCTGTTCCCCCGCAGCTCGATAGTAGAATGGCCTGCGGGGGAGGACTCCGGCTTCTTATACTCCGCCTTCAGGGCGGAGCTAGAGGTCAACGGCCAACCAGGACCCGGGATCTGTCAGCCAATGACATTAGGGCTTCCAGTCCCACATGACCCCCAATACATACTACCACATTCACCCCTTGTCAAAACTGAACCCGGCGGGGTGATGCTTCGTATGGTGGTAAGGGTTTACAGGGCTGGTCCTGGGAGGAAAACATTCACATGGCAATACAGTATTGTACAATTTTGTCCTGTTTCAACTATTTACAGAAGGTATCGGGAGAAAAGCAAAATGTTCTTGTGAAAAGTCCATATATTGATTTAGATCGACGCCACGAGTCGGTCGGGCGGTCTGGTCGTCCGTGTCGATCGCCTCGGCCCCGGTGGTGGTGGTGGTGCTTGTACCGGTGTTGTCGTCTCCGGGAGCCTTACGGTTTCAGCTTGGGCTTTATTCTTGGTCGGGCCTGAGGGGAGGGGAACCGATCCTCCTGGGAAGGGGGCGGTCGCGGGGTGCGGCGGTGGCAGGAAGGGGGGGGGTTGGGTGAATGGTGTCGGGGGTGTGTGTGTGTTGCCGGCGGGCGCCAGATCCCACAGGGAGACCGTGTCCTGTTGGCCATCGGGGTACTCCACGTAAGCGTACTGCGGGTTCGCGTGGAGGAGGTGAACCCTTTCGACCAACGGGTCCGCCTTATGTGCCCGCACATGCTTTCGGAGCAAGATGGGTCCTGGGGCCGCCAGCCAGGTCGGCAGCGACGTTCCAGAGGAGGACCTCCTAGGGAAGACAAGGAGACGCTCATGAGGCGTTTGATTAGTGCTCGTACATAATAGCAACCGGATGGAGTGGAGAGCGTCCGGGAGGACCTCCTGCCACCGTGAAACTGGGAGGTCCCTGGACCGTAGGGTCAGTAGGACGGTCTTCCAGACCGTGCCGTTCTCCCTCTCTATTTGCCCGTTCCCCCGGGGGTTGTAGCTGGTCGTCCTACTTGAGGCTATGCCCTTGCCGAGCAGGAACTGGCGCAGCTCGTCACTCATGAAAGAGGACCCGCTGTCGCTGTGGCCGTATGCGGGGCAACCGAACAGTGTGAAGATGGTGTTCAGGGCTTTAATGACTGTGGCCGCGGTCATGTCAGAGCAGGGAATGGCGAATGGGAAGCGGGAGTACTCGTCCACCACATTAAGAAAGTATGTGTTGCGGTCGGTGGAGGGGAGGGGCCCTTTGAAATCGAGACTAAGGCGTTCAAAGGGGCGGGAAGCCTTAATCAGGTGCGCACCATCCGGCCTGAAAAAATGCGGTTTGCATTCTGCGCAGATGTGGCAGTCCCTTGTGACTGTACGGACCTCCTCTAAAGAGTATGGGAGATTGCGGGACTTGATAAAGTGGAAAAACCGAGTGGCCCCCGGGTGGCAGAGGTCCTCGTGGAGGGTTTGGAGGCAGTTAATTTGTGCGTTGGCACATGTGCCGCGGGATAGGGCATCGGACGGCTCGTTCAGCTTTCCGGGACGATACAAAATCTCGTAGTTGAAGGTGGAGAGCTCGATCCTCCACCTTAAGATCTTGTCGTTTTTGATTTTGCCCCGCAGTGCATTATCGAACATGAAGGCTACCGACCGTTGGTCAGTGAGGAGAGTGAATCTCCTGCCGGCCAGGTAATGCCTCCAATGTCGCACAGCTTCCACTATGGCTTGGGCTTCCTTTTCCACTGAGGAATGGCGGATTTCTGAGGCGTGGAGGGTCCGGGAGAAAAAGGCCACGGGTCTGCCCGCTTGGTTAAGGGTGGCCGCTAGAGCTACGTCGGAGGCGTCGCTCTCGACCTGGAAGGGGAGGGACTCGTCGATGGCGCGCATCGTGGCCTTTGCGATATCCGCTTTGATGCGGCTGAAGGCCTGGCAAGCCTCTGTCGACAGAGGGAAGGTCGTGGTCTGTATTAGGGGGCGGGCCTTGTCTGCGTACTGGGGGACCCACTGGGCGTAGTATGAAAAAAAACCCAGGCAGCGTTTCAGGGCTTTTGGGCAGTGCGGGAGGGGGAATTCCATGAGGGCGCGCATACGTTCGGGGTCGGGGCCTATTATCCCATTGCGCACTACGTAGCTCAGAATGGCTAGCCAATTGGTGCTAAAAACGCACTTGTCCTCGTTGTACGTGAGGTTCAAGGCTTTGGCGGTCTGGGGGAATTTTTGGAGGTTGGCGTCGTGGTCCTGCTGGTCGTGGCCGCAGATGGTTACATTGTAGAGATACGGGAACGTGGCCCGCAACCCATGTTGATCAACCATTCGGTCCATCTCCCGTTGGAAGACCGAGACCCCGTTTGTGACGCCAAATGGGATCCTTAGGAAATGGTATAATCGCCCGTCTGCCTCGAAGGCTGTGTACTTGCGGTCACTTGGGCGGATGGGGAGCTGATGGTAGGCGGACTTGAGGTCCACGGTGGAGAAGACTTTATACTGGGCAATCCGATTTACCATGTCGGATATGCGGGGGAGAGGGTACGCATCTAGTTGTGTGTACCTGTTGATGGTCTGGCTATAGTCTATGACCATCCTTTGTTTCTCCCCTGTCTTCACTACTACCACCTGCGCTCTCCAGGGACTATTGCTGGCCTGGATTATGCCTTCCTTTAGTAGCCGCTGGACTTCGGACCGAATGAAGGTCCGGTCCTGGGCGCTGTACCGTCTGCTCCTAGTGGCGACGGGTTTGCAATCCGGGGTGAGGTTCGCAAACAAGGACGGGGGTTGCACCTTGAGGGTTGCGAGGCCGCAGATAGTGAGTGGGGGTATTGGGCCGCCGAATTTGAATGTAAGGCTCTGTAGATTGCATTGGAAATCTAATCCCAGTAAGGTGGGGGCGCAGAGTTGGGGAAGGACGTTTAGTTTGTAGTTTTTGAACTCCCTCCCCTGCACCGTTAGGGTAACTATGCAGAATCCTTGGATCTATACGGAGTGGGATCCTGCAGCTAGGGAAATCTTTTGTGCGCTGGGATAGGTGGTCAAGGAACAGCGTCTTACCGTGTCGGGGTGGATAAAGCTCTCCGTGCTCCCGGAGTCGACTAGGCATGGTGTCTCGTGGCCATTTATTAGCACCATTGTCGTCGTCGTCTGGAGTGTCCGGGGCCGAGCTTGATCGAGCGTAATTGAAGCGAGACGTGGTTGTAGTAGTGGAGTGGGGTCCGTTGTTGCCGTCCAAGATGGCGTCGGGGATGAACAAAATGGCTGCCCCCATACATCGCACATGGCTGGGGGTCACAAGATGGCGGCGGGGGTGGACAAAATGGCCACCCCCACGCGTCGTACAGGTCTGGGGTGGTCCAAGATGGCGGCGCCCTTCCTCCCCTCGTGGTGGCCGGGACCCAAAATGGCGGCATCTGCGGGTCGCACATGGGGCGCTGGGGGGGTTGGGGAGCGTTAGGACCGCGCGGGGCTCCCTCATCTCTGGGGACAGCCGTGGTCGGGACCCAAGTTGGTAGCGCCGGCGGGTCAGACGTGGGTCGCGGGGGGGGGGTTTGGGGGGCATTAGAGACGCGCAGAACTCCCTCTTCTCCGGGGAGAGTGGTGGTCGGGACCCAAAGTGGAAGCGCAGGCGGGTCATACGTGGGGACGGGGGGGGGGGGGGGGGTTTGGGGAGCGTAAGCGGCGTGCAGGGCTCCCTGTTCTCCCGGGACCGCGGTGGTCAGGACCCAGAGCGGCTGCGCCTGCGGGTCGTACACGGGGCGCTGGGGGGGGGTTGGGGAGCGTAAACGGCTTGCAGGGCTCCCTGTTCTCCCGGGACAGCGGCGACCTCGCGGGACCGGCACACAACCGCGAAATGGCCCTTTTTCCCGCAGCTCTTGCAGATTGCTGTGCGGGCCGGGCAGCGCTGCCGGGGGTGTTTCGCCTGGCCGCAGAAATAGCAGCGGGCGCCCCCGGTGCGACTTGGCGTTTGGACCGCGCAAGCCTGTGGGGTGTCCGGGGGGGGGGTGGGTTTGTCGCGACGGGTACGTACGGAGCCCAATGGGCTGCCGCGCGGTCGGGGCCGTAGGCGCGGGTATTACGCGCGGCCACGTCTAGGGAGGCTGCTAGGGCCCGGGCCTCTGAGAGTCCTAGCGACTCTCTTTCTAGAAGTCTTTGGCGGATTTGGGAGGAATTCATACCTGCCACAAAAGCATCGCGCATTAACATGTCCGTGTATTCATTTGCGTTCACCGAAGGGCAGCTGCAGGCTCGTCCCAAAATCAGCAGCGCGGCGTCGAATTCGTCCATCGATTCTCCGGGACCTTGCTGTCTCGTCGCGAGCTGGTAGCGAGCGTAGATTTGGTTAACTGGGCGGACATAGAGACTTTTCAGTGCTGCGAACGCCGTCTGGAAATCCTCCGCGTCTTCGATGAGGGAGAAAATCTCCATGCTCACCCTCGAGTGCAGGGCCTGTAGTTTTTGGTCTTCTGTGACCTGGCCGGTGGCCGTTCTGAGGTAGGCCTCGAAACAAGTCTGCCAGTGCTTGAAGGCTGCTGCCGCGTTCACTGCGTGGGGGCTGATCCTCAGGCATTCCGGAATGATCCTGAGCTCCATAGTCCTTTTTAGGCACGCTTAATAAATTGTAGCGCACAAAGACTCCGTGAGACGAATAGAGTGAAGTCGATGAGGCTTTATTAAGCGTGTCTGTTCCCCCGCAGCTCGATAATAGAATGGCCTGCGGGGGAGGACTCCGGCTTCTTATACTCCGCCTTCAGGGCGGAGCTAGAGGTCAACGGCCAACCAGGACCCGGGATCTGTCAGCCAATGACATTAGGGCTTCCAGTCCCACATGACCCCCAATACATACTACCACACTGGGATAAGGCCATTTTTCCGAAAGGACAACTACCAAAAGTTGGTACTAAGGTGACATACTTGCCTGAAGGGTCTAGTCAATGGAAGGATGCAACTGTTATTAGAGCAGGGAAGGCCACTGGAAAGTATAAACATTGGTTGAATGTACAGCATTCAGGGGAGGGAGTTAAGACAATGGATTGGGAACACAAAGTTCAAAAATGGAGGACACAGAAACGCAGTGCCAGTTCAGATAGTACATCGGTTAGTGAACAGGTCCGCAGGAAAAAGGTTGAGAATTTTGAAAGGACATCCCACAGCAGATAGGAAAGATTAAGCAGTAGCAGTATGGAACAAGTTACCAGGCGGGAGAGGGGACGTAGTTTATCAAGGTCTCGGAACATGAGTAAGACTATGAATATTAATAGGAGTAGAAGCCCACATGCACATGAGATTTTGGTGGCTTCCAATAAGTTATATGAAAAGTTGTCAAAGATGCTAAACAGCAAGAACGGCATAGTTGGAGTAAATTTGGGGTATACACGGAAGCACCGGATAGGGGACAAAGAGCTCTGTCCCACAGATGGATTTGCACGGAAAAGGTTCTTCTGAATGGAACTTATAAGGCAAAGGCCAGGCTTGTGGCAAGGGGATTTGAAGAAAGCTTAGAAGATCAGGATTTAAGGGTAGATTGACCTATAGCAGGAAAGGTTACTTTTAAAGATCTTCTTTTAGCCACAAAGGCATGGGAATGCAAATCTATAGATATGAAAGCTGCCTCCTTGCAGGGGCATCAGCTGCAAAGAGACATTTTTCTCCGTCCTCCTAAAGAAGCAGCTAACACAGAAGGGGTATTCTGGAAGTTGAACAAATGTGTATGTGGTTAAATGTTGCATCGAGAGTCTGGTATTTTTCGGTAAGGTCAGTTTTGTTAAAGTTAGGCTGTTACCAGTTGAAAGTAGATCCGGTAATGTTTTACTGGCACTATAAAGAGAACCTTTCTGGTATCTTTATGATGTATGTCAAATAATTTTTGTGGGGTGGGAATAGTGATTTTGAAGCTTTTGTAATCTCTGGTGTCGTGTTGGGTGTTCTGCTGCACAAATGATCCAACACGGTTGTAGATGGTACAACTCTGTTTTATTATCTTAACAACGGTTACAACTAACTGCTGGCTTGGGTACATGCTTCACCAGCTAACCTGTGGACCCAGCCCTATCACTATCCTAGTGAGGCACTCAGCACATGATCTATGTCTGAGTGGCGCACAGTGAGCTCTGTGCTCTGAGCTATCTCCTGGTAGAATGAGCGGGAACTGTGGTGTTCCCTGTTTTATAGTGCGTGTGCTCTCACTGGTGATTGGCTGAGATGTTATGTGTGTGCTGGTTGGTCCAACTGCCTGTCCATCAGTGTGTGTGTGATTGCACCATGATATGCTGATGTGGATATCATGACATCTGGTTTGAGGAAAGAATTCAGGGTTGGAAGTCAGGCTTCCGGTGCATTTAAATATATTGGACTGGAAATCGGACAGACTACGTTAGGGGCAACTTTACATCAGCAATCTTATTTGGAAAGCCTCAGCAATTAGTCGTGACCGGGTTTTCACAAAAGATGCAAGGTTTCAAAGATGGAAAAGAGCAACTGCAAAGTTTAATTGGGCAACTGAATTGGTTAGGTAGACAGACTAGACCGGACGTGAGTTTTGATGTCTTAGAGTTGAGTACAAAAAAAAAAATGAATGATGCCAAAGTGGAAGACATAATAAGAGCAAATAAAGCGTTTGGCCAAACTAAAAATGCAGGAGTGTGTTTTGAGGTTCCCGGTTTTAGGTGACCTTAGGCACTTGAAATTCATAGTTTATTGTGATGCGTCCTATGCAAATCAAGCACAGGAGGTCTTATAATTTTCCTTTTGGGGAACAATGGTAAATGTTGCCCGCTTGTGTGGGAAACAAAGAAAATAAGGAGAGTGTAAAAAGCACTTTGGCTGCTGAGACGTTAAGCTTTGTAGAGGCGGTGGATATGGCCTTTTATATAAGTATGATAGTGACAGAAATTTTGGGATTAGGGGATTTGGGTAATATACCTATTGACTGTCACATTGACAATAGATCCCTGTGGGAAAATGTGCACTCTACAAAAAGTGTCAATGAAAAGAGGTTACGGATAGACATCGCAAGTTTGAAGCAGATGTTGGGCAGAGGGGAAATAACAAAAATTAAATGGGTCGACAGGAGCTATCAACTGTCAGACTGTTTTACGAAAAGAGGGGCGAGTTCACAGAAACTTTTGGCTATTGTTAATGAAGAGCGCTTGTTTCTGTGACTGTTTTTTTCTTCCCTCTCGCCAAACAAAAAAAAGGGGGGGGGAAATCATGGGTGGAATTCTCCCCCCCCACGCCGGGTGGGAGAAACGCCGGGGCGCCGCGCGAGTCCTGCCACGCCGCCCCGGCACCCGCACGCAATTCTCCCACCCCCACCAAACCGGCGCGGCGAGAATCACGGCTGGCCGCTCGGAGAATCGCCGCTCGCCATTTGTAATGGGCGAGCGGCGATTCTCCGGCCCGGATGGGCCGAGCGGCCTGCCCAACACGACAGGTTCCCACCGCCGCCGTCCACACCTGGTCACTGTCGACGGGAACAGCGCGGGAACACTGGGGGGGCGGCCTGTAGGGGGGTGAGGGGGGTTCATGCACCGGGGGGGGATTCAAAAGGGGTCTGGCCCGCGATCGGTGCCCACCGATCGGCGGGCCGACCTCTCTGAAGGAGGACCTCCTTTCCTCCGCCGCCCCGCAAGATCAATCCGACATCTTCTTGCGGGGCGGCCGCGGGGAGGACGGCAACCGCGCATGCGCGGGTTGGCGCGGTCAACCTGCACATGTGCGGATGACGTGCCGCGTCATTTACGCGGTGCCGCTTTTACACGGACGGGAGAATAGGGGGCTGGGAGCGGCCTCCAACACTGGAGTAAAACACTCCGGTTTTCACTCCGGCGCCGAGACTTAGTCTCCCGATGGGAGAATTGCGCCCCATGTGTGTGTTTTTGAGTTTCTTGAAATATTCTTTTCACCTTATTATTTTTTTTTCTCCAAGGGGAGACTGTTAAGTAAAGGGTTAAGAGACATTGCAATTAGTTGTCTGCTAAGTATGTTAAGTATCCATTAATTGACACTGATATGTAAAGGGGCTTCAGGTGGCCTCTGTCAGGTGATGTATAGTTAGAGTTTTGTGCAGAGGCTGTGGAAGTGAAATAAATGGTGTTTGGTGAAAAGGAACAGGACTGTTGATTCTTCATACAATGTTAACTAAAACGTATAACAAATGGAACCTGACCAGTCTGAATAAGGAAGTCAAAAAGGACCTGCAGAGGTGGAACACACTCCCACTCTCCCTGGCAGGGAGAGTACGGACGATCAAAATGAATGTACTGCCCAGATACCTCGTCCTTCTAAGATCCATCCTGATCTATATCCCCAAGGCTTTTTTCAACGCACTGGACAAATTGCTCACGGCATTTGTACGGGGAGAAATAATTCTAGGATCACAAAGAAGGTCCTACAGAAAACAAAATTCAGGGGAGGGCTAGCCCTCTTGAGATACCCTCAATTACAACTCGAGAGAGATGGTTGGTAATACAAAGGCTTTAATTAGCAGAGAACCAGGCAGCTACCGAGAAGTGTGCTCGCTGCACACTGCCCACTGGGCATTACCTTATATATGGCTCCCTGGGGGGGTGGAGCTGGAGGCGGAGTACCCCAGGGTTCCAAACCCGGTCTTAAAAGGATCATTACATTAAAGGTGCAGTAACCATTCATCACATTCACCCCCTGTTTTAAAAGAAAACACAGAGTCCGTCGGGGGTGAAGTGGAATTTCATGTCCAGTCTTTTGGGTGGTCGGATTGTCCTTGTTGACCTTCTCAGCTCCGGCGGTGGTGCGGCGGACACGGGCGTCTTCAGTGGGGGTATATCAAGGAGCACGGTGGTCTGAGCCTTTGCCCGTGATGGAGCAGGGGGGTATCCGGGGTAACTAGGGTGATTGGTGCCGGTGCCGTGGGGGGGGAGGGGGGGAGGGGAAGCTAGAGGGGGGTTGCTGTCGGTGTCGGCAGCCGGTGCGAGGAGGGGAGCATCGGTAGAGGGGGGGGGGGGCATCGGTGGGAGAGCCAGCGGGTGCCAGGTCTCGCAGGGAAACTGTGTCTTGCCTTCCGTCGAGATGCTCGACGTAGGCGTATTGGGGGTTCGCATGCAGCAGCTGGACCCTCTCGACTAGATGGTCCGTCTTATGGCTCCTTGCATGCCTCCGGAGTAGAACTGGTCCCGGAGTCGTCAGCCGGCGTGGAAGTGAGACCCCAGAGGTGGACTTCCTGGGGAAGACAAACAAGCGATTGTGAGGGGTCTCATTCGTGGCCGTACAGAGGAGCGACCTAATGGAGTGTACGGCATCGGGTAGGACCTCCTGCCAGCGGGTGGTTGGGAGACTTCTTGACCGTAGGGCTAGAAGGACAGCCTTCCAAACTGTCATGTTCTCCGTCTCCACCTGCCCGTTTCCCCGCGGGTTATAGCTGGTCGTTGTGCTCGAGGCAATGCCCTTGTTGAGCAGATACTGACGCAGCTCATTGCTCATGAACGATGTACCCCGGTCGCTGTGGATATAAGCAGGGAAACCGAACAGGGTGAAGATGCTGTGCAGTGCCTTGATTACGGTGGCCGAGGTCATGTCGGGGCAGGTGATAGTGAATGGGAAGCAGGAGAATTCGTCGGTGACAGTGAGGAAGTAGGTGTTGCGGTTGGTGGACGGGAGCCCTTTGAAGTCCACGCTTAGTCGCTCAAAGGGCCCAGAGGCTTTTACCAGGCGAGCCTTGTCTGGTCGATAGAAGTGCGGTTTGCCCTCCGCACAGATCTGGCAAAGCTTGGTCATGGCCTTAACCTCCTCGGTGGAGTAAGGTAAATTGCGGGACGTGATGAAATGAGCAAGCCGGGTGACCCCCGGGTGACAGAGGTCATCGTGGATGGGCCGCAGACGGTCTTTCTGCGCGTTGGCGCATGTGCCGTGGGACAGAGCATGTGGGGATTCGTTGAGCTTCCGCGGACAATATGTAATATCGTACGCGTAGGTGGAGAGTTCGATCCTCCACCTCAAAATTTGATCATTTTTTATTTTGCCCCGTTGTGCATTATCAAACATGAAGGCTACCGACCGTTGGTCGGTGACGAGGGCGAACCTCCTGCCGGCTAGGTAGTGCCTTCAGTGCCGCACAGCCTCCACAATGGCTTGAGCCTCCTTCTCGACTGCAGAGTGCCGAATTTCCGAGGCGGTGAGGGTTCGGGAGAAAAATGCTACTGGCCTGCGTGTCTGGTTGAGGGTAGCAGCCAGGGCGATGTCTGATGCATCGCTTTCTACCTGAAAGGGGATGGTTTCGTCCACCGCGTGCATGGCGGCCTTGATGATATCGGCCTTGATACGACTTAAGGCCGACTGGGCATCAGGTGTGAGGGGAAAATCAGTGGGCTTAATGAGTGGTCGAGTTTTGTCCGCATATCTGGGGACCCACTGTGCATAACAGGGAAAGAGCCCCAGGCACCGTTTGAGTGCCTTGAGGCTACGGGGAAGGGGAAGTTTCTTAAGAGGGTGGATGCAGTCGGGGTCTGGGCCTAGGACCCCGTTTACCACGACGCAGCTGAGGATGGCTAGTCGGGTTGTGTGGAAAACGCATTTCTCTTTGTTGTAGGTCAGATTGAGGGCCCGGGCCGTCTGGAGGAACTTTTTTAGGTTTGCGTTGTGGTCCTGCTGGTCATGGCCGCAGATGGTGACATTGTCCAAGTACGGGTAAGTAGCCCGTAAGCCGCACTGGTCCACCATTTGGTCCATTGCCCTTTGAAAAACGGAGACCCCATTTGTGACGCCAAAAGGGACCCTGAGGAAGTGAAAAAGCCGACCGGCTGCTTCAAAGGCCGTGTAGAGGCGGTCCTCCGTTCGGATAGGGAGCTGATGGTAGGCGGATTTTAGGTCAACCGTGGAGAACACCCGGTACTGGGCGATCTGGTTAACCATTTCTGCTATGCGGGGAAGGGGGTATTCATCGAGCTGCATAAAACGGTTTATGGTCTGACTATAGTCCACCACCATCCGTTCCTTTTCCCCAGGCCGGACTACCAATACTTGTGCTCTCCAGGGGCTGTTGCTAGCCTTTATGACCCCTTCTTTCAGCAACTGCTGAAACTCTGACTTGATAAAAGTCATATCTTGGGCACTGTACCGCCGACTCCTGGTGGCGACGGGCTTACAGACGGGAGTGAGGTTCGCGAAGATGGGGGGTGGTGCAACTTTAAGTGTTGCCAGGTTACACGCCGTGAGTGGGGGCAGGGGTCCGCCGAATTTCAGTGTCAGGCTTCGGTGGCTACACTGTGTAGCCACCTAAATTGGCCAGCTCCCGATTTAAAATGGCGAACGGCAAAGGCTGATGGGAAAGTCAGCCAACATAGACAAAAACCAGCAGCTGCAGGTTTGCTGTGTATTTACCTCTGCAAAGGCCAGACACCATCGATACCAGCGCCCATCAGTATAACAATGAAGCAGCCATCTGCATACTGATGAGCAATCCCCGGGAACAATAAGTAACATTTTGGACACACAAAGCAAAGCCAGACTCCTCGGCGCCAGCCGGAGCCAACACAAAGGAGGTGAACGAGCACCTCAAGACCGCCATCGATCAGGGAACCGCTCCAGTATTGGAGAAATCGAACCAAGCGATTGGGACAAAGTCCAATCACTTGAGACCAGGTACAGGGTCCGCCCCGAAAGGCGGGAAGCCCCTGGGGACTATAAGAGTTAAGCCCCAAGTTCAAATCGCTCTCTTCACCTCTTCGTCCTGCCCGGGTCACCCAGCAACACGAACCAACATTGACCGTGACCGGTGCAGTGACCACCGAATGAAGTAAGTCTTAATTCAACGCTCGCTACGAGATAGGTGCTCCTAGCTACCAATCCGTACCAACTTCGAATCCCGCAGACTCAGAACCCGAACGAAAGGCCATTTGTTCCCCTGACCTGGTGGGCCAGTCCGAAGTTAAGTATAGGCCTGTTAGTTGTAGAAGTAGCTTAGATGTAGAATTTGTGCATGAGTAGCGATTACTGTGTAAAATAAATGTACTTTGATTTAAATCTTACTAATCGGTGTATTGGATTATTGATCATTACTCGGACTTGAACCTCGTGGCGGTATCATAAAGATACCTGGCGACTCGAGAACAAAGGTAATAAAACAGAGCAATAGAACCAAGGAGAAAGTTAGCAACAACTGAAAGTCCAGACCGAGCAGCAGGTGGGCGCAAAGGTGAGGGAGGATATAAAGTTTGAAACGGGCATATTCGGCGCCCTGGATCGCGAGGTTCGCGACACAATACCCCGTGATTTGGACTGAGTGGGACCCGGAGGCGAGGGTGATAGTTTGGGAGTTGGGATAGGTGCGCAAGGAGCAGCGCCTTACCGTTTCTGGATGGATAAAGCTCTCCATGCTCCCGGAGTCGAAGAGTCAGGGAGTGTCGCGCCCGTTGATTTGGACCTGCATCATGGAGTTCCGCTGGTGCTTCGGCCGTGATTGGTCGAGGGTGATCGCTCCCAGTTGCGGGTAGTCATAGTCCTCAGCTGAGTCGGACTCACAAAATGGCCACCCGGAGTCACAAAATGGCCGCCGCCGTCAGTCGCAGGTTTCGGATTTTGAAGATGGCCTGGGAGCTCGATCTTTGGGCCCGATGAGACTTTTGTTTCTGGGCCTTGGGCCCAGCCAGGCAGACCTTTGCGAAATGCCCCTTCTTTCCACAGTCGTTGCAGATAGCGGAGCGGGCTGGGCAACGCTGACATGGGTGCTGGCCTTGCCTACAGAAATAGCACGGTGTGCCCCCAGTTTGAGCGGGTCACCATGCGGCTCAGGCCTGTAGCGTGGCCAAGTCTGGAGTACGTGCGGAAATTATGGTGGGCCACCGTGCCTTGAAGGTCTTTTGCTCCGTCTTCGAGGAGTCGCTGCCTGATGTATGTGGATCGTATAACGGACACGAAAGCATCTTGGATGTGCAAGTTCATATGGACTTCTGCCGTCACCTCCTTGTGGTCGCAGTTCCTAGCGAGCGCGGTGAGTCTTTCCACGGAATCGTCTAGTGTTTCCCCGGAACGCTGCCAGCAGGTCGAGAGCAAATGCCAGGCGTGTACCTTGTTTATTGGCTTAACAAAGCGCTTCCGCAGGATTTCGACCGCCGCCTCGTACGTGGTGGCCTTCTCGATCGCGGAGGAGAGTCTGTGGCCCACCCGGGCGTGTAGTAGGCCCAGCGAGGTCCGTCGACTGTAGTGTCCGAGGAGTTCAGGTCGGCCTAAAAACAGCGAAGCCAGTATTTTAAAATTTCTGCGGCCTCCGGCGACCGAGCGTCCAAATTGAGCTTCTCCGGCTTTAGACCGCTGTCCATCTTGAAGTAGTCTGCTAATTAAATTGAGATACCCTCAATTACAACTCAAGAGAGATGGTTGGTAATACAAAGGCTTTAATTAGCAGAGAACCAGTCAGCTACCAAGAAATGTGCTCGCTGCACACTGCCCACTGGGCATTACCTTATATATGGCTCCCTGGGGGGTAGAGCCGGAGGCGGAGTCCCCCAGGGTTCCAAACCCGGTCTTAAAGGGATCATTACATTAAAGGTGCAGTAACCATTCATCACACCTCTCAAACCTACAATTCTACCACTGGGCAGCGACGGCGGAAAGAGTGATGGGATGGACAAAGGAACCAGAGGCCAAGTGGGTGCGTGCGGAGGAGGCCTCCTGCAAGGGGACCTCCCTCCGGTCCCTCGCCACAGCAGCACTCCCATCCCCGCTCAAGAAACAATCCAACAGCCCAGTGGTGATACCCACCCTCCAGACTTGGAACCAACTGCGGCAGCAATTAGGACTGACCGAAATGTCCGACAAAGCCCCCATCTGCAATAACCACAGATTCACACCAGCATTCACCGACGCCACCTTCAAAAGGTGGAGACAGGACGGGGGGACATTGACAGTCAGGTACCTATACTCCGACGGTAGGGTCACAACACTGGAAGAACTGACGCAGAGATTTCAACTAGCTAAAGGCAACAAACTTAGCTACCTGCAGCTTAAAAACTTCCAACGGAAGGAGACAAGGACATACCCGTGACCACCACGACAGACACCATTAGAAGAGCTACTGGACGCAGACATCCTAGGCAGAGGGAATTGTAGTGATATGTATGTACGACTGGTAGACAGGGCCGACACCGAACTAGACACGACAAGGAAGAAATGGGAGAAAGACTTGGGGTTCAAAATAGGGTGGGCACTCTGGGGCGAAACACTGCACAGGGTCAATGCTACCTCCACATGCGCGAGGCTCAACCTAATGCAGCTAAATGTGGGACATAGAGCCCATTTTACCAGAACCCGAATGAGTAGGTTCTTCCCGGAGATGGAGGATAGACCCGAACGGTGCCAAGGAGACCCAGCCAACCATGCCCACATGTTCTGGTCTTGTCCCAGACCTGCTGGGTATTGGACAGCCTTCTTTGAGGCAATGTCCAAAGTGGTGGGGATGAGGGTGCAGCCATGCCCGAAAGTGGCGGTCTTCGGGGTATCAGACCAGCCAGATCTATTCCTGGGGAGGAGGGCGGACGCCCTTGCCTTTTCCTCCCTGATCGCCTGCCGTAGAATCCTGTTCGGCTGGCGGTCAGCAGCACCACCCAATGCTGCAGACTGGCTGTCCGACCTCTTGGAATCTCTCCAAATGGAGAAAATCAAATTCACCATCCGTGGGTCGGAAGAGGGCTGTTTATGGCCAACACATAAATAAATAAATAGCCTGTAGCCAGGGGGAAATAGCCGGGACAAGATAGAAAGAGCAAAGCGAGGGAGGACTGGGGAGTGACGGGGGTGGGGGAGCAAGGCGAGGTAGCAAAACCCAGCAGTGAAAAAGAGGGGAAGGGAGTGGGGGTGGGGGGGGGGGATCAAGGAGAGTGGAGCTGGAGGGGTGGGGAAGGGGTGGTTGGGGGGTGGGGGGAATAGAGAGGATTGTACGATGAGCCAGCCAGATGGCAATAGACTGTAAGTAGAGAAACCTAAGAAGGAACCTTTGTGACTGTACATAAATGAAAACGAACAGCAATGTATATAATTTTGAAAATGCCAATAAAAAGATTTTAAAAAAAAATATAACGATGATCTAACCCGAAGCTATCTCGGAGTTTTTTTAAAAATCTTCAGCGCTAAGGGAATTGTTGAGAAAGGATGAGTCTTTTCTGTTGTACAAAGACCACAAAACATCCCTTGAATCAGAAGCATTGACACTGCAATTTTATGATCCTCAGCCTGGAGATCAATGCCTCACAAACTTGTCTGGGAACATGCATACTACAAAACTGATTGCATATGCTTCAAAATCTCTGTCCATGACACAATCCAACTGTTTGGAATCATGCATTTTCATACTTATTATTTGGATTGGATTGGATTTGTTTATTGTCACGTGTACTGACGTACAGTGAAAAGTATTTTTCCACATGCAGCTCAAACAGATCTTTCAGTACATGAAACTAAAAGAAAATGCATAATAGGGCAACACAAGGTACACAATGTAAATACCTAGGCACCTGCATCGGGTGTAGCATACAGGAGTGTAGTATTAATCAGGTCAGTCCATAAGAGGGTCATTTAGGAGTCTGGTGACAGTGGGGAAGAAGCTGATTTTGAATCTATTTGTGCGTGTTCTCAGACTTTTGTATCTCCTGTCCGATGGAAGAAGTTGGAAGAGGGTGGGTGGAAGGGGTCTTTGATTATGCTGCCCACTTTCCCAAGGCAGTGGAGGTGTAGATAAAGTCAATGGATGGGAGGCAGGTTTGTGTGATGGACTGGGCGGTGTTCACGATTCTCTGAAGTTTCTTGCGGTCTTGGGCCGAGCAGTTACCAAGATATGTGGCAAAGAGCACCACAAGCCACAGGAGATGATTTGGTGAAAACCAATGACCACCTGTCGTGTCTCTGCTGGCCACAACTGACGAATGCAGACAGAATTGAATACCCACAGTCAGGTTGATTTACCTTTAAACATAACTTTATTATATCTCTAAGGTTTCAATTTGTCTATTTAAACAGTTACATAACTCAAGACTCATGGCTTGAATCAAATAATACTTCCCATTAGATAGAACTTGGATAGGTTCTCAGAGGGGCACTAGCTGGTGTGCCTTGAAGGCATGCACATACAATGGTTGATCCCAGGTTATCGTTGGTTAAATCTCGGTGGTCCTGTATTTTATACGGATTCAATTACACAATCCCTCAAGCTTCAGACATCATTCGAGCTTTGCTTTATGTTCCTTAAACAATGACGTGATACTAGTTGTCATCCGAGCCTGTCCTCCGTGTTCCGAAAAGAAAGGTTTTATCAGTGATGTTATGGTCCCTGGTTCTCATGAAATACTTTTTGCACAGGGCAGCAGTTTTCTTTTTTTTAAATAAATTTAGAGTACCCAATTCATTTTTTCCCAATTAAGGGGCAATTTAGCGTGGCCAATCCACCTACCCTGCACATCTTTGGATTGTGGGGGCGAAATCCACGCAAAAATGGGGTGAATGTGCAAACTCCACACGGACAGTGCCGGGAATGAACCTGAGACATCGGCGCCGTGAGGCAGCAGTTCTAACCACTGCACCACCATGCTGACCTCAGGGCAGCAGGTTTCTTATTAGCTTCTTTTAAGTTAGTTATTGACTTCTTCTCCCATGATGCCTTACGGCTCAATATTGGCCATCCTTCCCACCGTGCCTTTTGGTTCAATGTTGGCAAGTGTCCCATTTACCATCACAGCACACTGCCAAGATTGCAATGTCTCTTGATAAAGATTCAAGTTGAGACTTCCGGGTGCGGCTATGCAGAGCTAGGTCACATGTTCGGTAGCTCCCGCTTGGAACGGACTTTTGGGCTCTTTTACAGGGCCCCCACGGCATTTGTTTGACATTTCCCGGTGTGGCAGGAAGACTGCAACATTCCCCTGACAGTGTCCCCCAGGAATGTTAGGTCTTTTGGCTACCAGACCCGGCAGAAACAGTAAAAGATTTGGCTGTAACTGCAGGATAAACAGGGCCCCTTCCAGCATGCAGGCGGGGGAAGGGCAAGCTTAAACCTGCAAACTGACCTGAGGACCTTTATCAAAGTTGAATTCTAACAGCAGAGGGAACAACTGTGAAAAGATCTCACCAAGGCCACTGAAGAAGCGGGGACGAGGCTTCCGGTGGCGGCCATGGAGGAGTAGGTCGCGCATTCGGCAGCTCCCATCTGGAACGGACACTTAGACCTTTTTCAGGAGTTTCCACAGACATTTTGGGGCAGATTGGTGAAGCGAACACCGCCAAAAGGATTCCCTCTCGAGACTTCCGGTTGCGGCTATGCGGAGCTAAGTCGCACATTCGGCGGCTCCCGCAAAAACGGACTTTTGGGCTCTTTTCTGGCCCCCAAGGGCACTTTTTCGACGTTTCCCGGTGTGGGAAGGAGTTAATAATAGCTCCCCGTCAGTATATGGCTTTAACTAGGAGCGGGGTGACAAAAAAGGTGGTGGTGGACCAGAAGAAGGGAGGGAAGAAGGACAAAATGGCGGCGGGCGGAGACCAGGCAGCGTGGAGGCAGTGGGCGGATGTGCAACAGGAGGGTATCCAGCGCTGCCTCAGAGAGATTAAAACGGACCTGCTAGAGCCGATGAAGGCTTCTATTGATAAGCTGCTGGAGACACAGACGGCCCAGGGGGTGGCGATCCGAGAGGCACGCACGAGGCGCTCCACAAGAAATGGCAGGAGCGGTTCGAGGAGATGGAGAATCGGTCGAGGCAGAAGAATCTGCGGATTCTGAGACTCCCGGAGGGGCTGGAGGGGCCGGACGTGGGGGCCTATGTGGTCACCATGTTAAACTCGCTGATGGGAGCGGGGTCCTTCCAGGGGCCCCTGGAGCTGGAAGGGGCCCATAGAGTGATGGCGAGGAGGCCCAAGGCTAACGAGCCTCCGCGGGCGGTGCTGGTGCGGTTCCATCGGTTCGTCGATCGGGAGTGTGTGCTCAGGTGGGCCAAGAAGGAGAGGAGCAGCAGGTGGGAGGAGGCGGAGGTTCGGATATATCAGGACTGGAGTGCGGAGGTGGCGAAGAGGAGGGCCGGGTACAATCGAGCGAAGGCGGTGCTGCACAGGAAGGGGGTGAAGTTTGGCATGTTGCAGCCGGCGCGACTGTGGGTTACGTACAAGGACCGGCACCATTATTTTGAGTCTCCGGAGGAGGCGTGGGCCTTTGTTCAGGCCGAGAAGCTGGACACAGACTGAGGGTCGGGGTGGGCGATTGGAGAATGCGGTGGATATGTTATGCCTATTTTTGGTTCGGGTGGGGGCCTCTGCATTGTTTTGGGTTTCTTTTTCTCTGTGTTTTTCTCTTTCGGTTTGGAGAGGGTGGATGGGGCGGGTTGGGCACTGTTTTGGTTGGTGGCGGGCCTGGTAGGTGGAGAGCGTGGGATTTTTTTCCCGCGCCGAAGACTGGGGGGGCGGGGGGGGGGCGTGGGGTGGGACCGGGGCAGGGAAGCGAGGATTGTTTCCCGCGCTTAGAAAGGAGGGGGAGAGCCTGTGAGTGGGGAGCGGGAGAGGAGGGTGTGCCACACAATGGGAGGAGTCGAAGGGGAGGCGGGAGTGGCCGGGGTCAGCAGGAGTCAGCTGACTTGCGGAAGTGCAATGGAGGGAGTAAACCAGCTAGGATGGGTCCTGGGGGAGGGGGGGGGGTCGAGTTGCTGCTGCTAAGATCAAGGAGGAGCTGGAGCGAGTGGGGTGGGTCGAGACGGGGGTATGCCGCTGTGGGGGAACGGGCGGGTGTGGTGTGCAGGCGCGTGGCTGGCTGAGGAGGGATCATGGCTAGTCGGCGGGGGAGGAGGGCAGGTTGCCCCCTGATCCGGCTGATAACCTGGAATGTAAGGGGACTGGACGGGCCGGTTAAGCGGGCCCGTGTGTTCGCGCACCTGAAGGGGCTCAAGGCGGATGTGGTTATGCTCCAGGAGACACACCTGAAGGTGGCAGACCAGGTAAGACTGAGGAAAGGGTGGGTCGGTCAGGTGTTTCACTCTGGGCTAGATGCCAAAAATCGAGGGTGGCGATCTTGGTGGGAAAGAAGGTGTTATTCGAGGCGTCGAGCGTTGTGGCAGATAATGGCGGTAGGTACATAATGGTAAGTGGTAAGTTGCAGGGAGAGAGGGTGGTACTGGTCAATGTGTATGCTCCGAATTGGGACGATGCGGGTTTTATGCGGCGTATGTTGGGTCGGATCCCAGACTTTGATGTGGGGGGCCTGATAATGGGGGGAGACTTTAACACGGTGTTGGATCCTGCACTGGATCGCTCCAGGTCTAGGACGGGTAGGAAGCCGGCGGCGGCTCGAGTGTTGAGGGGATTTATGGACCAAATGGGGGGGGTGGACCCTTGGAGATTTGCAAGGCCGGGGGCTCGGGAATTTTCATTCTTCTCACATGTCCATAAGGCTTATTCTCGAATCGACTTTTTCATTTTGAGTAGGGCGCTGATAGCGAGAGTAGAGGATACCGAGTATTCGGCAATAGCCATTTCGGACCACGCCCCGCATTGGGTGGACTTGGAGATGGGGGAGGAGAGGGACCAGTGCCCGCTGTGGCGCTTGGAGGTGGGGCTGTTGGCGGACGAGGAGGTGAGCGAGCGGATCCGAGGAAGTATAGAGAGGTACTTGGAGACCAACGACAACGGGGTGGTCCGAGTGGGGATGGTATGGGAGGCACTGAAGGTGGTGGTGAGGGGAGAGCTGATCTCCATCAGGGCCCACAAGGAGCGGAGGGAGCGGGGCGAGAGGGAGAGGCTGGTGGGGGAGATGGTGAGGGTAGACAGGAGGTATGCGGAAGAACCTGAGGAAGGATTGTTGAGGAAGAGGCGCAGCCTCCAGGCCGAATTCGACCTGGTGACCACCAGGAAGGCGGAGCTGCAGTGGAGGAAGGCCCAGGGAGTATGGGTCAAGGCAAGCCGGATGCTGGCGCATCAGCTTCAGAAGCGGGACGCAGCTAGGGAGATCGGGGGAGTTAAGGACAGGGGAGGGAGTGTGATGCGGAGTGGGGATTGGCATCAATGGGGTCTTCAGGGACTTCTACGAGGAATTGTACCAATCTGAGCCCCCACGGGAGGAGGGAGGGATGGGCCGTTTCCTGGACCAATTGAGGTTTTCAAAGGTGGAAGAGGGACTGGTGGCGGGACTGGGGGCCCCGATTGGGCTGGAGGAGCTGATCAAAGGGATAGGAAGCATGCAGGCGGGGAAGGCACCGGGGCCAGACGGTTTCCCGGTCGAGTTCTCTAAAACATATATGGACCTGTTGGGCCTGCTGTTAGTTAGGGCCTTCAATGAGGCAAGGGAGGGGGGGGCTTTACCCCCAACGATGTCCCGGGCACTGATCTCCTTGATCCTGAAGCGGGACAAGGATCCCCTGCAATGTGGGTCTTACAGACCGATTTCCTTGCTAAATTTAGATGCCAAGGTGCTGGTGAAGGTCTTCGCCACGAGGATTGAGGATTGTGTGCCGCAGATCATTCATGAAGACCAGACGGGGTTTGTGAAGGGGAGACAGTTGAACGCGAATGTGCGGAGGCTTTTGAACGTTATCATGATGCCGGCGAGGGAGGGGGAGGCGGAGATAGTGGTGGCGATGGACGCTGAGAAAGCCTTAGATAGGGTAGAGTGGGGGTACCTGTGGGAGGTGCTGAAGAGGTTCAGGTTTGGGAAGGGGTTTGTCAGGTGGGTTAGGCTGTTGTATGAGGTCCCGATGGCGAGTGTGGCCACAAATAGGAGGTGGTCCGAGTACTTTCAGTTGCACCGAGGGACGAGACAGGGGTGTCCCCTGTCCCCCCTGCTCTTCGCACTGGTGATTGAACCCCTGGCTATGGCACTGAGAGAGTCGAGGAACTGGAGGGGGTTGGTGCGGGGTGGGGAGGAGCATAGGGTGTCGCTTTATGCGGACGACCTGCTGCTGTATGTGGCGGACCCAGTGGGAGGAATGCCAGAGGTAACGAGGATCCTTAGGGAATTCGGGGATTTTTCGGGGTACAAGCTCAATCTGGGGAAGAGCGAGCTGTTCGTCGTTCAGCTAGGGGACCAGGAGAGAGGGATTGGCGAGCTCCCACTAAAAAGGGCGGAGAGGAGCTTCAGATATTTGGGGGTCCAGGTGGCCAGGAGCTGGGGGGCCCTGCTTAGGCTTAACTTTACAAGGCTGGTGGAGCAAATGGAGGAGGAGTTCAAGAGGTGGGACGCATTGCCGCTGTCCCTGGCGGGTACGGTGCAGTCAATCAAAATGACAGTGCTCCCAAGGTTTTTGTTCCTGCTCCAGTGCCTCCCCGTGTTTATCCCGAAGGCCTTTTTCAGGCGGGTTAACAGGAGTATAATGGGGTTTGTGTGGGCGCGAGGGTGAGAAGGGTGTTCCTGGAGCGGAGTAGAGATAGGGGGGGCTGGCGCTGCCCAACCTGTGGGTACTACTGGGCCGCCAATGCGACAATGGTGCGCAAGTGGGTGATGGAGGGGGAGGGGGCTGCGTGGAAGAGCCTGGAGACGGCGTCCTGTGTGGGTACGAGTCTGGGGGCGCTGGCAACGGCGCCGCTGCCTCCAAGGAGGTATACCACGAGCCCGGTGGTGGTGGCGGCCCACAAAATTTGGGGGCAGTGGAGGCGGCATAAGGGGGAAGTTAGGGCCTCGGCGTGGACCCCATTACGGGGGAACCACCGGTTCGCCCCAGGAAGAACAGGCGGAGGGTTTTCGGGGTGGGCACAGGGCAGGGATACGAAAGTTGGGGGACCTGTTTGTGGACGGGAAGTTCGCGAGCTTGGGTGAGCTGGAGAAGAAGTATGGGCTCCCCCCGGGGAACACCTTCAGGTACTTACAGGTAAGGGCGTTTGCCAGACGGCAGGTGGTGGAATTCCCGCGGCTACTGCCACACACAGTACAGGACAGGGTGCTCTCGGGGGGGTGGATGGGAGTGGGGAAGATCTCTGAAACTTACCAGGTGATGCAGGAGGAGGAGGAGGCCTCGGTGGTGGAGTTGAAAGGTAAGTGGGAGGAGGAGTTGGGAGAGGAGATCGAAGAGGGGACCTGGGCAAATGCCCTGGGGAGGATGAACTCTTCCTCTTCGTGCGCGAGGCTCAGCCTCATACAGTTTAAGGTGCTGCACAGGCCACACATGACTGGGACAAGGGTGAGCAGGTTCTTTGGTGGGGGTGAGGACAGGTGTGTTAGGTGCTCAGGGAGCCCAGCAAATCACACCCATATGTTCTGGGCATGCCCAGCGCTGGAGGAATTTTGGAAGGGCGTAGCGAGGACGGTGTCGAGGGTGTTAGGATCCAGGGTCAAACCGGGCTGGGGGCTCGCAATATTTGGGGTGGCAGAGGAGCCGGGAGTGCAGGAGGCGAAAGAGGCTGGAATTCTGGCCTTTGCGTCCCTGGTAGCCCGGCGAAGGATTCTCCTTCAGTGGAAAGATACGAGGCCCCCAAGCGTGGAATCCTGGATCAGCGATATGGCAGGGTTCATTAAATTGGAGAGGGTGAAATTCGCCTTGAGAGGGTCGGTACAAGGGTTCTTTAGGCGGTGGCAACCGTTCTTAGACTTTCTGGCAGAACGATAGACATTGGTCAATGGCAGCAGCAGCTCGGGGGGGGGGGGGTTTACTTTATTTTTGTTTATGTTATTTACACTGGAAGGGTCTGAGGGGGTGTATACACCCGTTGTCTTAAGTCGGGGTGTTAATGTTAATTTATTATTTAGGCACGGGGGGGGGGGGGGGGCGGGCTTGGGGGGTTGCTTTTTTAGATTGTGTTTTGTACTTAACCCTGTTGGGTTCTTTTTTCTTTCGCATTTTGTTATTGATATTTTATGAAAACCTTTAATAAAAATTATTTTTTTAAAAAAAATAAAGATTCAAGTTTATGACTGTGATAATTTTATGATCACATTAGATACACTTAGCAGATTGCTAATCCAACAAAAACAGAATATATATCCTCGGATCTACAAATTGACTTCATTGACATCATGCTGGAAGACGTTCTCCAAATTTATCTGGTACATTTATGCAATGCAAATGCCAGCAGTTACAAGAAGAAATGACAAAAGGCTCCGCACCACCAAAATTGTGGCAAACCATTTTGGAAGGATGACATTGGCATGTCCAGCAGCATGTGGGACCATTTTGTTCCTTTTGGGTTGAGGTAGGCATCTCCCTGGGAGTCATTTTTAAAGTCAGATCATCATACTTGGATCTTTGCAACAACTTCATAGCTCACACATGGGCATAAATCATATGAGAAGTCTATTAGTCGGGTATGAACAATGATACTGAAGTAATTGTTAAGAAGTATGAGTCATGTCAAGAGCGTATGCCAAGTCAGTACAAAGAACCATTGATTCCACATGGGGTTCCGACCCATCCTTGGTCCAAATTCACATTTAACTTCCTTCACGGCACAGACTTAATTGTCATTGTTGACTACTTTACCATTATTTGACAGTTGCACAATACTGTTCTGCACACTCTTAAGTACCATTTTCAGTTTATTTGGTGTGCCTAGAGAGATCATTACAGATAATACAATGCAATTTATTGGTAAGCCATTTCAGGATATGTGAGTAGTGGAATATCGATCACTCTACTACTTCTCATCACCATAGACCTGATGTCCTCGATGAACAAATGATTCACATGATTAAATCCCTATTTCTCAAATGTAGATAGATAAAGCCAAATTTACAGATTGCAATGTTATGTCTGAGAGTGACAAATTTAAGTGCAATTACCTATTCTATTACTAGCATCACTCAAGTTTGGCAGATCAGTGCATATTGATTGACCTACTCTTACCCATTTTACGTTTTCAGAAATTGAAGAACAACTTTTAAAACTGCAAGTGAAGATGACCGACGTGCATGATAAAAATGCAGTTACAGAAATGCTGAATTTGCAGTTGGGACAACAGGTTGCAGCCAAGGTACATCACAACCAGCTGAGGTAATAGTGATTTGTTCAGAATCAAGGTCCTCTAAAGTTATTACGCAGGAAGGTGTCACCGAGGCCAAATCTGATCCATTCCAGATCTTCAACCACTGTACATTTCGATTGCATCAATGGCATCTATTGCATCAAGATCACAAATGCAACTAGGAACAACATCCCAAAATGACCTCAAAGATCACTGTGAACAATTAAAGAAAACTTCAGACAAGGTTATCATTACAAGATCTGGGCATACCAGGAGATTATCTCTATATTTTAGAGACTCACAGATTTATCAGTTTTATACACTTATGTAATAGTAACTTTTATTATTCATTCATGGGATGTGGGCGTCACTGGCTCGGCCAGTATTTATTGCCCATCCTAATTGCCCTTGAGAAGGTGGTATTAAGCTTCTTGAATTGCTGCAGTTAGGAGGGGAGTTCAAAGATTGTGACCCAGCGACAATGAAGGAACGGTGATATATTTCCAAATTAAGCTGGTGAGTGGGTAGTGATGTGGAACTTGATTCACATGCCCCACCTCACACCAGTAAATAATCACTGTTTAGTTTAATACTTGAAACTGGTCTTTAGGGTGATAACTGTTATTATTATTTTTTAAAAAAATGTTTTTATTCTCCATTTTCACATTTTCCTTCAAGATTTACACCCCACCCACAAACAGTAAACGGTAACAAATACAAAATCAATCCCCTTAACAATACCAATGATCCCATCCTCCCACCATCCCAAACAACGGCCCACCTGTCAATATATGCATCCAAGAAAACAAACCCTCCCACGGTGGCAACAAAAAAAACAAAGGAGAAAAAGAAAAAGGAGTCCGGGACCGCCCATGGTCACCATGGACCTATAGAGTCCACTCCCCCTCCCCCCCCCTACACTCAACGCCCTCCAACCTCTGAAAGAGTACCGTACATGATACCCAAGAGTTGTACCCCCCCCCCAGTCTCCAACACCTCCCGTCCACTGCCTCTTGTAAAACTCCTCTCCCCAACCTCGGTTCCTTCCCTCCAACTTTCCACCCCGGAGTTCTGCCAGGCTCCGATGGCCGCAGCCCCTCCCCCCCACCTCACTCCCGTTCACTGGCCAGCTTAAACCGGCCAGCGTGGAGGCCCCCGCCCGGGTCCCTTTCCCCCTTGCCCGGCCCCAGAAAAGCCCAGAAATCCCCTGTTAGCACACAAACCCCACATATCCACCTACACCCCAAAGAGCCCTCATTTTGAGTGAAAGTCCCATCACTTCCCTTGTCCAAATATACACAACATTGGCTCCTTTAGCCCTTACACCCGCACGCAGTGAAACAAAAAAGAAGAAAATACAGTCACGAGGTTACATCAGCACATGGCCATTTCTCAATTCTGCCACAGTCCTTCTGCCTTCGCAAACTCCTCCGCTGCTCCAAAATAAAAGTCCCTGAGCTTGTAAGTCACCCTCAGCTTCGCTGGATATACAATGCCGCACTGCACCTTGCTAATGTGATCTCTGTGATATGGATTTCACCTTTCCAACATTAATTCTGTGGCAGCTATTAGGAGATTTCTGGAATCCAGTATCAATGATGTCAGTGAGTCAGCTAAGCAATCAACCACATTGAAGAATTCTCACATAGCAAACCAGGAAGTAACAAGCCGGTTTTATCACTCATTTTTAAAAATGTGTTACAGAAAGCAAAATAAAGATTAGAACATATGCAAGGGACTAATGTAAAAGCTAAATCAATGGGACATTTTATATGGAATGAATACATTTGGCACTCCATAATTAAAACAAGATATGCCAGCAAGAGTTGATTTCGAGCCTGTTCCACCATTTAATGGACCATGGATGATCCTAAACTCAACTCACTTTTCTGTTTCTCCCCATGTCCCTTTCTTCCCTTATATTTGGATCTGTACTTTCTTCCCAAAAATATTTGGATCTCAAATTTGAAGATACTAAGTGTCTGAGCATGCGCAGCTCCCTGCATAGAGAAATCCAAAATTTCACAATTGTTTGATTGAAGTAATTTCTCCTCACCTTTGTCTGAAATGGCCGACCCTTTATTCCTAGATTATGTCCTCTATTCCTAGACTCTCCAGCGAGGGGTTCAGCCTTTTAACGTCTACCCTGTTAGGCCCCCTCTGAAACAAATTAGCTTTTCAGGGCCAGAGATAGATCAGAAATCATTACGACTTCATTCAACAGGGCAAAACTTTTTCAAGATTTTTACAAGACAAAAATTGAAGAAGTGTCAATTCAGTGATCTCTAATTCCGTTTGTAAGGACTTCAATAGCACACCCCATGGAGGAGCAGGGAATCACTGACAGCAACTTCTGGATTTCCAACTGTGCATGAAGAAACCAAACTTACTGTCAGTGCCAGAGTAATGATGGTGAACAGCGACAATTTCACTGCCATTAAAATTGCAAAATTCAAGCCATTAATTTACTATTCCATATTCCGATTTAAATTCCAGTACCACATACCACTTGCTGCAGTAATTGATGTGAAATGGTGCCTGGCATAATGTAAATCAATGGCGGAGGGGGTGGGGCATGAGTGGGCCTAAGAGAAAGGATAACAATTTAAGATAATTGTAAAAGCTGTCGATGACAATAGATTGTTTTGACATTAGTGTGACCTCAGGCTCAATTGGTCGCACTTTCATCTCTCCTTGAGTCGCAGGATCAAGGGTACGATTCTCCCAAAAAATTTCTAAGTTAATTTGCGGTGGATTTTTCGGGGACTTTCCCGCCGGTGAGTTCCCCACTGATATTCAATGGCACTTAATCACTTTTTTGGGCCCTGGGGAGTTTTTCACCGGTTAAGCTCACAAGAATTTTTTTTAGCACTGGGGAGCTGAACGCAGAGATCAGGCCGCCATTTTGAAAGGGTATTCCAATCTCTAAATGAGCATGTGGGTCCCCCACAGCCCCCCATCCATGGGCAAAGTCACTAACCACACACATGGACACTACCCCACATCTCCCAAGTGAGGACATCCCGCTATGGAGCCCCTGGGGGCCCCCCTCTTCAGGCTCTCCCAAGCCCTCTTACAGCAACCCCTCTCTTCCAGGTCTCGCACCCGTCACCTGCTCCAACCTCCCAGAGGTCCCTACTTACCTGCCCTGCACTCCCCCATCCACCCTCATTTCATGGGCCTCACTCCTCGCACTTGGCAGTGCCACCCTGGCATCTTTGCACTGCTACCCCAGGACCAAGGCAGTGCCAGGGGGCAGTGCCAAGGTGCTCACATTCCAGGGAGAGGGCCAGGGGCCACCCTGCACTTACTCTGTCCACCCCCAGGTGCCATTCAGCTCCCCAGTGCTAAAAAAAAGTTTCATTTGTGTGGACTAGCACTGATCGGCGCCAGACTGCAGCTCCCGAGGGAGGCCGGAGAATCGACGGAGACCGTTGAATCCCGGGCAGGTAGGTCGTAAGTATGTTTACGACCAACTTCCAGGACGGCGTTTGGTCATGCACATTTTGGGCTGAATTCCAACTCCGACTCGCGGGACCTTGGTGAATCGCACGAGGCACGGAGCTTGTTGGGACGCTCGCTGGAGTGTTCTCCAGCCACACTGTACTCTCGCTTGAGCGCAACGCAGCCGGAGAGTAACACTTAAAAAGCAAAGCTAACACTCCAAAGCAGTACGGACGAAGTGCTGCACTGCTGTGTTTTGGAGGAGGCATTGAACCAAGGTCACCAACCCCCCTCCCCAGTTGCCTGTTCAGGTGATTGTTAAAGAAACTGATAGTATTTTGAAGAGCAGTTGTCTCAAGTGTCTTGGGGGGAGGAAGGGGGGCGGGGGCTGCACAGGAAATCTTTCAACATCACACAAAATGAATTATCTGGTCATTATCACATTGCTGTTTAGTTTGCTGTTTGCATACTGGCTGTCAAATTTCCCAAATCACAATAGTGACACCATTTCAAAGTACATCATTGACTGTAAAGCATGTTAAGATTCCCAATGGTTTTGGAAAGCTTGCAAGTATAAAAATTATTAATTTCTCAAACTAACAAATCTGTATGCAGCAAAATGTCTCCTAGCATTATCAAATTGCAGGAACTGCAGAAAAACAATTAGGCACACCCAAGTATATGGCCTAGGACATTAGCCAAGCACCATAGACACAGGATACAACAAAACTGATGTGCGGACTGGAAATCAGTACATATTTTCTCTACAAAATACAGAAAATGCTGACCACTCAGCAGCTCCGAGGATAAAGATCACGAGGGGGCTGGGCAGGATAGAGAGAAACTGTTCTCGCTCGTAAAAGAAACAAAGAGAGGGCACAAATTTAAAGTGATTTGCAAAAGAAGCAAATGCGATATGCCGAGGGGGGGGGGGGGGGGGGGGGTTAACAGGGTGAATAGTGGTTTGGGTCTGGAATGTTTTGATGAACCGATGGTGCAAGCAGGTTTAGTTGAGGCATTCAATGATTATTTGAATAGAAACGTGCAAGGGTATGGCACTGAATCACGATGCTGGCTTGGAGCCAGCGCCGACCCGGTGGGCCAACCGGCCTCCCTCTGCGCCGGCCGGAACCCAGGCCATTCCCATTCTTTTGTTTCCGCCACGACAATCCCGAACCGCGCGCGCCCGATTTAAACAAGGCGGAAGTGACGCGTCTTGACAGTCCGAATCATAAATCCACACTCAAAAATTAAGTGTACGGCAGTCCGCTTAACTTTCACTGTATTTTAAATTATATAAACGTTGCCGGGCTGTTGACAGTTGCTGATTATCGCTGTTTATTTAAGGGTTTTTGGTGACGTCAGAGAGCCGGCCTCGCCCAGGCTATAAAAGGCGCAGCGGGCGGAACTTGCGCTCTCTTTGACGGCGGCGTTGGCTGTGAGTGGAAGTCAGGTGTTCGCCGCTCTTATCGATTTCAACACTCCTTCCCCTCCCGTCTTCATCATGGTAATTTGCCGTCAGTTGGCCGGTTTTAGGAATACTTTTCAACGTGTAGAGCAGGCGCGACTATTTTTATACTTTTACAAGACCGGTTCCGAGTGGCGACGTGCTATGAGTGGGGGAGGGGGCGCCCGTTCCTTTCCCACGCGCCCCCTCCTTTCTTTCCCCACCCCTCGGTGTGCAGCGCCTGCTGGGCTTCACGTCGAATTCCTGATCATGCAGAATCCGGCGGCTGCGCTTGGTTGCACGTGTTAACACCGATAAAATGGTGGCTGGTTGTTGCGGGGAGTGGTGGTCAGTATCTGAATGAGGCCCTGCTTTCCGTTCTCACAGCCCACACCACTTCTCGTCCTCTGGGCGAGCTGCAGGACGGCCATAGAATCCCTGTAGTGCAGCAAGAGGCCATTCGGCCCGTCGCGTGTCCGTCTGGGCGCAGTACGGAATAGGATGATATATCTGCAGTTCTTAATGTGCTGGTTCAGTACATTCAAAGTCAACGGCCCAGACGATAATGTGCCTCACCCTGCAATTATTTTTGGAACTGACGATTGATGTCTGAATTTGGATGTAACTCCTGAGGCACTTGCTCAATTTTAGAGAATGTAAATGGTAATTTCTTTGTTCAGTGATTCACAGAGATTGATGTGAATAGCGAAACTGAACTAAGCTTGGTAAATGTTGGCAGTAATAATTCTCTGATTTAGGTTGCCTTTGTTTAAAAACTAACGTTTGTCACAACACCTTTTCTCATATAGGTATGGATTTTCACATCTGAAGTGGGATTGAGATTGCTTCTGCGCTACTTGCTTTAGGTCAGTTTAAAACCTTTTATACTGAAGTACAACAGCATGCTGTGCTTACTGTTGAATAAAATTAATCATGTAGGTTGAATGTACTTAATGCGTGGTCCTTCCTAACAAGCTTGTTTTCAAAAATAGGGTAATGGGCATTTGCCTCTTGTAATGAGAATAAATATTTCCCTTCTACCTTTAAAAAAAAAATAAGCATCAAGCCTGGCACGGATTGCTGGGCATATAATCTAGGTGGTTATTTCAGGATGTTAATTTTTGCAGTGAAGTCTCCCTTATCTGGTGGCAAACACGGAACATTCAACCAATGTGCCAAATCATAATCTAGTAATTTATTTATGGTCCCTTGTTGATAAATACAGATTTGTTCCTTGTCACCCACTTTGAATAATTGTATTTACTCTAATGATGAAACTGAATAGGAAGTGCCATCTGATTCGAGAACTGACGATCCTGTTCAAATTCTGATTTAACTGTAACTGAATATTTTTTTTTAATGTATAAGTTGGGTTGGGAACTTATTGAATATTTTTTTTTTCAGCAATTGATATGGAATGTGTTAATTGGTGAGTTTATTCAAATACTACCAACCTAATCTAATAGCAAGTTCACTGTTTTTATCTTTTCCACTCAATTTGCAACACATAGCATGGGTGTTGTGGTTTAAGCTGCAGTCTATAACATAATTTCAGTCAACATGGACGAGCATATTGTCAGTGGTCTTCACCTTGTGAGGAGCGGTTTACCTATTTTAGTACAAAAATAAATGTTGAATTGAAATTGTACATAGCGCTTATGTGTTACAACCAAATTTGGGTTCTTTTTCTGTCACCTGGTAAATCAGCTCGCTGATTTTTCCTGCACCACTCTGATGATTCAGATGACAGCGATTGGCTGGGTGGTTAACAATGAGGTTGAGTGTCTTGGGTTACAGGAAGATGTATCAATCGGGGCATAGATTACAAAAACAGGGAGGTCATGATGGAGCTGTGTAAAACTGGTGAGGGGAGGCCACAGCTGGAGAAGTGTCATTCTGGTTGTCACATTGTAGGAAGGATGTAATTGCACTGGAGGGGATGTGGAGAAGATTCACCAGAATGTGGTCTGGGATGGAACATTTTAGTTGTAAAGAGGTTGGACAGGCTTGGGTTGTTTTCTCTGGTGCAAAGGGGACTGAGGTGACCTGATTGAGGTGTACAAGATTGAGGGGCATGGATAGGGAACAATTGTTTCCCTTAGTTGAAGAGTCAGTTCCGAGGGGACACTAGTTCAAAGTGAGGGGTGGAAGGTTTAGAGGGGGATTTGAGGGAAAATTTTACCCCAAAAGACTGACTGTCTGGAAAGCACTGCTTGGGAGGGTGGTGTAGGTGGGATGCCTCACTACTTTTTTAATTTAAAAAAAAAAAAAGCACCTGGATGATTACTTCGGACACCATAACATTCAAGGCTATTGGCCATGTGCTGGCAAGTGGGTTTAAGTGAGCAGGCCAGGGCCTTTCATGTGTCAGTGTCCACTCGATGGGCTTAAGGTCCTCTTCTGCACTAGTATTCTGTGAATCACACGGCATGTACCGATGGGGCTTGGAATAATTTTGCAGTGTAAATGCAACAAAATTTGTTTTTTGATTTTAGAAATTATATATGGTCCTTTATATCCAAAGCTGCATGTTTTATCTGGCAAGTAATTTGCAAAAAGATTGTAAATTGTCATGGATGAAGAAACCAAACTCAATAGCTGGAATTGGTCAGATTGGAAAGTATTGAGCAGTAATGTAGCAGCAGGCCAAAGAGTCTGCACTGACCCTCCAAAGGACCACTGTACCTAGGCCCTATTCCTGTAACCCCACCAATCTACACATCCTTGAACATGGGCAGTTTAGTAGTCAATCCACCTAATTTATACATCTTCAGACTGAGGGAAATCCATGTGGCTATGTGAAGAATGTGCAAACTTCACACTTGCTCAAAGCTGGAATCTAACCCAGTCCCTGGCACCGAGGCAGCAGTGCTAACCACTGCCACCAAGTAGTTCAGTTTGGTCTTTTGGTAATATTGAAATTGCATGGTGTTCTCTAATTGTTTTCTTTCTATGTAGGTGTCCGTTTTCACATTGAGGAATGGAAACTGGATAGATTCTGTGCAGCATTGCTCTTAACAGGTCAGTTTGAGCCCTCAAAATAGAGGATATGGTCCATGAGAGTTATTTGAATGACATACATGATGAAACCAAACTTAAAATAGCTGGAATTACCGTCAGATTGGAAAGTGTTGAGCAATGGTTTTCTGATTATGTCATTATTTTTTTGTAAATGCATAATGCTCTGGTGTCTTTATACTAACTTTTGCTTTCTCTTTGAAATCAGCAGAGCTTAATCCTTTGGAAGCATGCACCATTGTAATTGATGATGGCTAAGAAGTTCCAGCATCCAACTTTCAAAAATGGTGTCACTGCTGAAGGTGAGCCTTTTTGTACCAAATTACTTATTCACAATTAATTGCAGTCGCTATTTGAGTCAGTTGGTAACTGGCTTTGGCCATCCAGGAACGGCACCACTAACCATTTTTCTTGTTTGGTTACCTGCCTTCATAGCTGCTTGAGGTTTGGTGCCACATTGTTTGATCATTCCTGCCAGCAGCTTTGAAGCATTTTACTATGTTAAGTGTGCTATATAATTTCAAGCTCCAGTAAATCTGATAGCAACCGTAGAGGATTTTCACCTGTGGATGATGAAACTTTACTCAAATAGCTGGAATTACCGTCAGATTGAACAGTGCTGAGTGATGGTTTTCTGATCACAAGTGATAGACTTTATTTTTTAAAAATGAGATTCTGTATGATTTTTTAAAAAAAAAAACCTATTTCTCTGTCTATAGATGGAGATGTTTGCTGCACTGGGTGCTTGGCTGTACCCTTGATGTGTCATTGACAGGTGAGCTTTAAGTCAAATTCCAGAAGAGACTAACTTGCTCTAAATTTATTTGAGAAAATTGTCTAAGCTCTTTGCAATTTTTCTTAGTCCCATTGCTCAGTTTCACTGGATCCATTTCTGAATGATGATAAATACAAATAGGAAGTGCCATCGGATGCGAGAACTGAAGATACTGTATTTTAACTGACTCAGATGGAAGTTAATGCTGCCTTTTTTCAAAATTGTGATTATGCCTTCTGAATGCTACTTTACTCTCTTTCAGCAATTGCATTGATGAAATCTTGGAATATTGCTCATTGAAAGGGTGAGTATAGTGAATATATTGGTTGGGTGTGACAACAGCTATCCGTGTTAATGATAGGCTGAATAGTGAACTGTTCCCCTATATTCTTTAAGCATCTTCAGATTTTACTGCACTATGATGTGTAAATGCATGCTCTTGATTCAGACCTGTTTCAGGGTTCTCTAGAAAAATGTCCTTGAGGGAAGGAGATCTGTCCTTGCCTGGTTCAACTTGCATGTGACTCCAGATGCAGCAGTGTGGTTGACTGCTCAGTGTCTGAAATGGCCTCGTAGCTGTTACAAAATCTTAAAAGAATGTGACTAGCAGACTTTGATAATCACATTAAAAGTTTGTTGGTATTCACATTGTTAAAATAGGTGACACTGGGTTGTACACTAAATGAAGAGAGCCAGGATGGGAGTAATTGAATTTGAACTAAGTCAATAAAATTTCAAAAAGTAGCTGTGTCTTCACCAATTGTCATGGATACAGTTGATGCATACCACCTGGCATCAATCGGAGCACCAGAGATGAAAGGAGCAATGCCAGCCCTGTTGATTTGTAACATCTGCACAAACTATATCACTGACTAGTCACACAACAGCCTGGCATACACTCAGGATCCTACTTTACACAGGTCTCTGACACCACCATCCCCAGATATGCCCTGTACCACTGGTAAGATAGCATGTCAAAAAGGGCATGTGAAGTTTGTGGAGACACTCCTGCTTTCAATGGAGGATGCCCCATCATAGTGTGACACCAATCTGTAACTTGGTCTGGCATTGCCCCCATTCTACAGTTCCCGGGCCATGGGATCAACCTTGATTCAGTGAGTGCAGGAGAGTATTTCATTGGCATCAGCAGGTATATCTAAACATGGGGTGTCAAAGCTACCACACACTACTACCTACATGCTGAAAAGCGAAAACTGTAAGAGATAAACAGAGCCAAGTAATCCTACAAACTAGCAGATCAGATGCAATCTCTGCTGTCCAACTGCATCCAGTTCTGAATGGTGGTGGACAATTAAAACAAACTGGAGGAGGCACCACAAATATCTGCACCCTCTATGATGGGGGAAGCCTAACACATCAGTGAAGAAATGAGGCTTCCCTGAAATACTTCCCCATAACCTGATGAAACCCTGGAATCCGATGCCAGTCTTCAGCCAATTCCATTCTCCATGTGCTATCAGGAAATGTGGAACATTGCCAAGGTACATTCTGTTTACCAAAACATGACCTATGCAACTGTCAATTACCCCCCCCCCCCTGATGGCTGCCTTTGACACCAAGCCAGAAATTGAGCCAAGTGTGGGATCATGGTGCCCTTGCAAAACTGGTCGATAGAAATCTGAAGGAAAACTCTGCACTAATAAAGCACACAGCAAGCTGGTTGCTGGTTCGTGGCCAAATCATCTCTGGTCAGCAACATTGCTACGGGAGTTCCTCTGGGTAGTGTCCTAGACCCAACACTGCACAATATTCAACAATTTTGAGTTTAGGCAGAATGGTGCTATATCTGATTGTACACACCATTTGCAACAAGGTAGATTGGCAGTGTGTAATGTAAAGGTAAATGGATATGATAAAGTTCAGGGTGACTAAGATTGGAAATGGAAATTTCAATATTCAGGAAAGGACAAAGAGTTGGAGTAGTGCTGATGGGGGATGAATCTGTGCATTAAGGTGGTCTTGGATTGCAAGATGTAGAATTTGGGTAGCTTAAAAATAGCAATGGACAAGTAAGACTTGTTTATAGGCCACCAAACAGGAGTGATGTATGGCAGGGTATATAAAAGTTCAAGATACATGTAACAAGTGATACAATCATGGCGGACTTCCAATGTGTATGGACTAAATTAAATGTCGTAAATGCTGTGGAGGACAATTTCTTGGTATGCGTTTCAGAGAGCAAAAATGAAGAACCCAATTGGGAAGCAGGCTATTGGATCTAGTTTTATGCCTGGAAAAAATACTAATTAGTAATCCTGTTTTAGAAGACCCCTTTAGGGAAGAGTAACAATAGTTCCAAAACTTGTTGACCATATCCTAATCATGTGGGGCAAGCTAGCTGTGGTGGATTGGGAGATACATTTAATGACATCAATGGTACATATATTGCTAGAATCTAGCTTGTGATAACTGGGCACCAAAAATAATGTAGGATTTGGCCAAGTCAACATGGATTTACAGGTCAAATGTCTGAAAAACTTGTTTGTGGTTGTTGGTAGCAGAATAGATGAGGCAGAGCTAGTGGTTGTCGTGTACTTTGGTTTACAAAAGGCTTTAAAGTCTTGCACAACAGGTTAGTAAACGGTATTAAAGTATATGGGTATTTTGTGTAGTTTTGGTCTCCTTGCCTAAGGAATTATGCACTTATGGGTGGTGGGGTAAAGGGGGAGGGAATGGGTGGTGGGGTAAAGGGGGAGGGAGTGCAAAGGCAGAGACTAATTCCAAAAGCTGCATGTGACTGCTTCAACTTCCCTCTGGTTCCTGAACTCTGGAAAATACAGGCATATTTTCCATTCAGCCTGCCTGCACCGATTGAAAGGAGGGGGGGTGGAACTAGCCTGCTGTCTGAAGTACCTTTCGGCACCTGGTCTGTCACCATGCAAGTTGCCCTGCCTTCCGCTGCAGTTATTTCTGCTTACACCACCAAACAAGGCAGTGAATTCCAGGCACCCACCACTTTCTGGGTGAAGATGATTTTCCCCATGTCTGCTTAACTTGTGCCCTCTGGTAATCAACCTCCTAGGGATACAAATTGTTCCTGACCTCTTCAAAGGAAATGAACCCTAGCCTGTCCAATTGTTCCTCAAGAGCTGCATTTTTAAGCCCAAGCCAATCTGCAAGGGCAAGCCATTTGGAACTGAGATGAATTTTGTTCATGGGTAGAATTCTCACCACCAGCAGTCTGGAAGCTTAGTTGTTCAAGATGATACCCTGTTTGTAATGGGGTATGTGCGGAGAGTGGTATTCAGGTAATCTTTTAAAGGGGGTGGCATGGTGGTGCAGTGGCTAGCACTTGCCAAGGACCTGATCTGGAGTTTGCACGTTCTCCCTGGGTCTCCAAACCCAAAAAATTGCACCCTCCACCCCCCTCTGGGAGGAGAGGGAAATGAAATGGTATTCTAATGCTCCCAACAACAAGGAAGTGTAATTGCATTCAGGCCAAAACCGCCTGTTTGATTTGCACCACATCAGTCACTTTTCACTACCACTACCAATGCACAGGGGCAGGCAGCAGTGTACTGTCTGCAGGATGCACCAACTTGCCATAGCACCTTCCAAACCCGTTACCAATACTGGGCAGCAGTTGAAGGGGACACTAGTGCATGCAACTTTTCCTTCAAGCAACACTATCCTGAGTTAGAACTATATGCTGTCGCTGGGTCAACTATGGGGGTTTCTGGGTTGCAGAAGTTCAAGGAGGTGGCCATGCCAATGACTCGTTTTTAAATGAGATGGTTAACCTGTCCAAATAGGTTTTCATTGCGATATGGTTTAAATGTGTAGTCTGGTTTCCTTGGAGGCTATGAATGGAATGCATTCGGTAGTGTGGTTTTTTTCAGCTGTTAACATCTATTTCTATCTCTTACAGTGCAAACGAAAAGATGATGATAAATAATTGCTGACTGATATAAACAACTACTGGCCTTTTTCTTGTGGAGTTTTCTGACGAACACCTCAATCCACTGTTCTCATCCACCTCAATCCACTGTTCTCATCCATGAGGTTTCTACTGGCCTTTTTCTTGGGTTTCTTGTGGAATTTTCTGACGAACACCTCAATCCACTGTTCTCGTCCAATGAGGTTTCTACTGTAGTGTTGACTATTTGTCTGCCTTGTTTATCTGCACCATTGTTATGTTCGCTAGCAGTTTGCTAGAATTGTAATGTTGGTGCCTATTTACCATGTATTAATGTTATGCTGTTAACTATTGTAATATTTCTGCATTGTAATTCTGTAACATGGAGTAACAGTTTACTGAAGACTTGTGACCAAACCAATAAACAAGCATTTTGTGAATTATTTTGATACGCAGACCTGAGCTGCAAATGAAATTGGCATTTATTACAACTGTTCTTTTAAAAACTCCATCCTTTCCATCTCAACATATCTATCCAATTCCATGCTGTTAAGTTGCCATTCCCTACACTGCATCATTTACGCTTGCCTCCCATCAATCCATAAGTTCATGGACATTTTAAAACACCAGCTCTAACAAATAAATAGTCTGAAAAAAAATACTTATTTACTTGCTTACAGAAAAGAAGATGGCAGTTCAAAAAGCAGATGAGCGGAAGAAATGTCATAACTTTAGTGATGAAGACCTTGGCACACTTCTCAATGAGGTGGAGGCAAAGCGTTACCGCCTTCTTGGCTATGATAAGCGCAGAGTGCCTGGAAAAGTTAGTATCTTGGCATGGAAGGAGGTTGCAGAGACTGTGACTGCTAACAGCATCATTCCACGGACTGCAGAGCAATGTCGCAAGAAATTGAATGATTTAACACGATCTGCCAGGGTTTGTAAAGATAATGGTTTTTTTTTTCATTTGGGATTTAAAAAGTTATGAAATGGAAGATTTTGTGGGTGATAGAAAGTCAAGTGGTTGTAAAATAGTTGCTTTTAGGACGGGGCTTGTAAACGATCCCATATCTGCAACCGCAGAGTGGTGAGGCGATATTACTCTGAATATTAACTGCCAACAGTGCAAAAGTCAAATCCAAGCCAACACAATAGCACACAGTAATAATTATTTTGCATGTCTGTTTAAACAGATTAAAATGGCTCATAATGCCCGGGAGCGTTTATTGACCAGGGTTGGTCGTGTGCCATTTCTGAAGGCTCTTAATGAATACGAAGAGAGGGCCAGGCAGCTGGTGGGAGTCAATAATAGTTCAGTGTCTGGTAGTCAAGCAGACATTGGAATGGGGCAAGGTGAGTGTTGCCAGAGTTTGAGCCACGTGCGAGCATTTGGGCTTCTGATCTTGTATGAACCTGCGTGAATGTTTTCTTCTGACAGGGTCACGGCCACATTTGGATACACCATCTGTAGATGGCAGCAAGTCGGTAGCAGCAGCCAATATTGTTGAAAGGAGATCTGTGGATGATGCTGAGCCACGGGTCAAAGAGGAGGAAAGTGTGACTGTAATTGAGCTGAAGGAGGAAGTGGAGTGGCATCCAGATGAGCAGGGAGCCATGCATCCTGGCTGGGAGGGCAAGCGAAGTGGTACTGTTACTCCCATCTCCACATTGAACCTACAGGATGCTGATGTTGAAGGGATGCAATCCTGGGACAATATTCAGATCACCTCTCCATCCCCTGGCCCCGCTTGCTCTGAGCGAGGTACAGATAGATGTCATTCAGGCACCCATGAAACTGATGCTGCAGGGTTAGTGGGCGGATGTGTGATAGACCAATCCGAAATGTCGAGTGGTGAGGGACCCCCAACAGTTCAAGCACTTGAAGCATCGTCTTCAGTGACGCATGGAGCACATCCCAATGTTGAGACTTCAGTGGAAGAGGTGTTTGTTGCAGGGCTCAGGGACATATTGGTGGCACAACATGACAGACAGCTAGACTCTCTGGATTTGATCAGACAGGAAATGACTGGTCTTTGTCAGGAGGTAAGGGAGTTGAAGACAGGTCTTTGTCAGGAGGTGAGAGATTTGAAGACAAGTCTTTGTCAAGAGGTGAGGGAGTTGAAGACAAGTCTTTGTCAGCAGCTGGCCCTTTCTATTCAAAAACTTACTGATGCATTGACTGCTACAAAGCAAATCCAGCATTATCAGGGTGCTGTAAGTGACCTTAATCAGATGCCAATCCAAATACCTGAGATGCATGCGGCTGGTACGGCAGTAACACAAGTGGCTCCAGTAGAAACATTCCTGATGGGTCCAAGTACAGAAACTGTGCCGACACATGAACGAGCAGCTACACCTCTAATGGATGCAACGTCTGGGCAGCAGCATCCCAACAATGAGTTACCTGTTGCTGGACATATTATTGGAACACGAGGGGTCCGGTCACGGGCACGGGGTAGACGCAGAAGGCGTTAGAGTTGAAGTTCTCGGTGGACTTTTTCTAATCCCACTTTGCAATAGTGATCATCAGCCACAGATGACGGTGCAAATTTTGTTTTGAGAAAATGTTTATTTATTTAATTGTATTTATAATTTACTGTATGTGTTCTATTTGAGTCTATTTTTATGCATTAATCTAGGTCTAAACTTTTAATGAATTTTAATAATTATCAACGCAAGTCTTGCACTAAGCAGTTGAAGTTGACATTGTTCAGCCATAACTACCTCAAATGTCCAGCATTGAATCTTTGCTGCTAAATTAAAATATCACTTGTTTTACATCTACACGGTCCTTTTACCTGATTTCCGTGTGGAAATTTTGCCACTTGCTACCCAGATGCATTGCATGCTGGTGCCCAGCAACCACCAGTGCTTTCAAGCTGCCCGTGGGAGGGGGCGGGGGGTGCAGTCAGGGCTTCCTCTGATAAATCACAAGAAGTCTTACAACACCAGGTTAAAGTCCCAACAGGTTTGTTTTGAATCACTAGCTTTCTTAGCGCAGCTCACTCATCAGGTGAGTGGTGTCTATATGTGCGATACTTTGATCCGGCAGTTTGCGATGTCGATGGTAGCCATGTTGTGGAGATGCTGCCGTTGGACTGGGGTGGGCATAGTAAGAAGTCTTACAAAACCAGGTTAAAGAACAACAGGTTTGCTTTGAATCACTAGCTTTCGGAGCGCAGCTCCTTCATCAGGTGAGTGGATAAATCACAAGGCATAGATAGCTTCAGTATCTCCGTTCAGATGCTGTCATCAATTTCTGCACAATCACGTCTGCTGGGTGGAGGCTCTTCCACCAAGGGAAAGATCAAAGTCACACAGCACAGAAAAGGCCCTTTGGCCCATCAAGTTTGCACTCCAGCTGGTCAAAAACAACAACCTAACTATTCTAATCCTATTTCCCAGCACTTGACCCAAAGCTTTGTATGCTCTGGATCGCAAGTGCACATCTCAATGCTTCATAAATGTTTGAGGTATTTTGCCTACACCACCCTTTTAGCCAGTGAGTTCCAAGCTTCCACCCTCTGGGTAAAAAAGATTTCCTTCACATCCCCTCTAAACCTCTTGCTCCTATGTCTGCTGGTCATTGATCCCTCCACCAAGGGGAAAGGATTATTCCTGTCTCCTATTATCTATGCCCCTCATAATTTTATACATCTCAAATCATATCTCCCCCTCCTGCTCCAAGGAAAACAATCCAAGTCTATCCAATCCCTCTTCATAACTAATACGCTCCAGCCCAGGCAATATCCTGGTAAATCTCCACCCATGCCAGTACTATAACATCCCTCCTATAATGTGGATTTAAAAAAAAATTAAATCCAGTACGGCACACAATAGCTGTGGCCTCACCAACGTTTTACACAGTTCCAGCATAACCTCCCCTGCTCTGCAATCTTAAGGGACTGATGTACATGTTTAGTTGGCTAGACAGCTGGTTCGTGATGCAGAGCAAACTCAGCGTGTATTCAATATGAACAGCCTATGATCATCTGGCACTATGGTGATTTTACACATCATACCAAGATCCCTCTGCTTCCCAGGGTCCTGCCGTTTATCATGTATTCCCTTGCCTTGTTTGTCCTGCCCAAGTGCATCACCTCACTTATCCCGATTGAGCTCCATTTGCCACTGACCAGTCCGTCTATATCCTCTTGTAATCAAAGGCTATCCTCACTACCGTGCCACCAATTATTGTATCATCCGCAAACTTACTGATCAACCTTGCATTTATATAGACCACAAACAGCAAGGGCCCCAACAGTGATCCCTGCGGACCCCACTGGACACAGGTTTCCAGTCAGAAAAGCAACACAACCATCACCCTCTGATTCCTGCCAGCAGCCAATTTTGGATCAAATTTGCCACATTTCCTTGGATCGTATGGGCTCTTACCTTTGCTATCAGTCTCCCATGTGGGACCTTATCAAAAGCATTGCTGAAGTCCAAGTAGACTACGTCAAATGCATTTCCATCATCTACACACCTGGTCACCTTTGAAAAATTGAATCAAGTTGGTGAGACATAATAAGTAGGCTTGCATTGCATTGAAGTTACTGTGAAAAGCCCCCATTTGCCATACTCTGGTGCCTGTTCTGGTACACGGGGAGAATTCAGAATGTCTAAGTTACCTAACTACATCTTTTGTGGGAGGAAACTGGAGCACCCAGAGGAAACCCACGCAGACGTGGGGAGAACGTGCAGACAGTGACCCAAGCCGAGAATCAAACCTGGGACCCTGGCGCTGTGAAGCAACCGTGCTAACTATTGTGCTGCCCAAATGACCTCTTAACAAAACCCTGCATGACTGTTCTTGATTCATCCCTGCCTCTCCAAGTGCAGATTAATTCTGACCCTCAGAATTGCTTCCACATCTGAGGTTGGACTGATTGACTTGGAAGTTTCTTGGCTTATCCCTTGAATAATGGTACCACATTGGCTATCCACCAGTCCTCCGGCACCTCTCACTTGGCCAGAGAGGAATTGAAAATTATTGCTAGTGCCTTTGCTATTTCCTCCCTTGCCTCACTCAACAACCTGGGATACATTTCATCTGGCACCTGGAGGTTTGTCTACTTTTAAGCCTGCGAGACCACGCAGGACCTCCAAATTGTTTCGTCCTCCCTGATTTCTATACCGACACTATCCCTCTGAGTGAACACTGGCACAAAGTATTCACTTAGAACCTACCAACATCCTCTGGCTCCATACACAAACTACCACTGTGTTCCATAATGGGCCATAGTCTTTCCCTAGTTATCCCTTTACCCTTAGTGTACTTGTAAAATAACAGGATCGTCCTTTTTTTTACCTGCCAGTATCCTTTTATGTCTCCTTTTTGCTCTCCTAATTTACTTTTTAAGTTCCCTCTTACACATTCTATACGCCTCTATGGCTTCTGCTATTTTGAGTCCTCAATATCGGCCATAAAGCCTCCCTTTTCTCCTGATCCAGTGCTGTGTATCCCACGATATCCAGGGTTCACTGGATTTGTTGGTCCCATGGTTTTTCTTGATTTGAACATGGTCCTGTGCTCTCCGTTTCTTTCTTTAATACGTCTCACTGTTCTGTCACAGATTTACCTAAAAGTGTCCGCTCCCAGTCTACTCTGGCCAAATCATATCGGATTTTATTAAAATTGGCCTTCCTCCCAGTTTAGAGCTTTGATCCCAGGGAATCTTTGTCCTTTTCCATAACAATCTTGAATCTTTTTAAAAATAAATTTAGAGTACCCAATTTATTTTTTCCAATTAAGGGGCAATTTAGCGTGTTCAATCCACCTATCTTGCACATCTTTGGGTTGTGGGGGCGAAACCCACGCAAACCGCAATCTTGAATCTAATGGAGTTATCACAGTCTGCAAAATGCTCCCCGACTGATACTCCAACCACATGCCCAGCTCTGTTACTGAAAATTAAGTCCAGGACCACCCTCTCTTGTAGGTCCTTCTACGTAATGGTTTAAAAAGTTCTCCTGGATGTATTTTAAGAATTCCGCTCCTTCCACCATTCAGAATGTGTGAAAAGCGGGGCAGCATGGTGGCACAAGTGGTTAGCACGGTTGCCTCACGGCGCCGAGTGCCAGGTTCGATCCTGGCTCTGGGTCACTGTCCATGTGGAGTTTGCACATTCTCCCATGTTTGCGTGGGTTTCACCCCAACCCATAAGATGTGCAGGATAGTGGGCGATTACTATTGGGCCGCCAATGTGGCAATGATACGTAAATGGATGATGGAGGGTGAGGGAGCGGCGTGGGAAAGACTGGAGAGAAAGTCCTGTAAAGGGACGAGTTTAGAGGCGCTGGTGACGGCGCCGCTACCGATCTCACCTAAAAAGTTTACCACGAACCCGGTGGTGGCGGCAACATTGAATATCTGGGGACAGTGGAGGCGACAGAGAGGGGTGCGGGGAGCCCTGGTGGGGTCCCCAATCAGGAACAACCATAGGTTCGCCCCAGGAAGAATGGATGGAGGATTTCAGAGCTGGTTCCAGTTGGGAATTAGGAGGGTGGGAGATTTATTTATAGATGGGACTTTTGCGAGCTTGGGAGCATTGGAGGAAAAGTATAAGTTGCCCCGGGGAAATTTCTTGAGATATATGCAGGTGAGGGCATTTACTAGACAACAGGTGAGGGAATTTCCATTGCTCCCGACACAGGGGATACAGGACAGGGTGCTTTCAGGGGTGTGGGTCGGAGAGGGCAAGGTGTCAGAGATTTACCGAGAGATGAGGGAAGAGGGGGAGGAGTCGGTGGGCGAACTAAAAGGAAAGTGGGAAGAAGAACTAGGGGAGGAGATAGAGGAGGGTATGTGGGCTGATGCCCTAAGCAGGGTAAATTCCTCTTCCTCATGCGCCAGGCTTAGCCTGATTCAATTTAAGGTGCTACATAGAGCACACATAACGGGAGCAAGATTGAGCAGGTTCTTTGGAGTGGAGGACAAATGTGGGAGGTGTGGCGGGAGCCCGGCAAACCACGCACATATGTTTTGGGCATGCCCGGCACTGGAAGGGTATTGGAAGGGAGTGACGGGAGTGATTTCGCAGGTGGTGAAGGCCCGGGTCAAACCAGGCTGGGGGTTAGCTCTATTTGGAGTTGCGGAAGAGCCGGGAGTGCAGGAGGCGAAAGAGGCCGACGTTGTGGCCTTTGCGTCCCTAGTAGCCCGGCGCAGGATCCTACTCATGTGGAAGGAGGCGAAACCCCCCGGACTGGAGGCCTGGGTAAATGATATGGCGGGGTTCATTAAACTGGAGCAGATAAAGTTTGCCCTGAGAGGATCGGCTCAAGGGTTCACCAGGCGGTGGCAGCCATTTCTCGACTACCTAGGGGAACGTTAGAGGGAAGACAGATGACCAGCAGCAGCAACCCAGGGGGAGGGGGGGGGGGGGGAGGGGGGGTTTAGTTTAGGTCAAAGATAAAGGGGTTTTGTTACTTGTGTATTGTTTAAAATTTCTGTATTGTTATTGTTGCGTTTGCTTTGTAAGAGGGGAAAAATTGTTGTTTGGGAAAAAATTTTCAATAAAACATTTATAAAAAAAAAAAGATGTGCAGGATAGGTGGATTGGCCACGCTAAATTGCCCCTTAATTGGAAAAAATTAATTGGATACTCTAAATTTTTTTTTAAAAGAATGTGTGAAAAGCACAAGAAAATCCTGCAAGGGAAAGACAAATCAGTCGGACTCATTAAAAAACCCTGTACCTAAATGCATGCAGTATCCGGAATAAGGTCAATGAGCTGAAAGCACAAATAGAGACAAATGGGTATGATTTGATGGGGATTACTGAATCATGGTTGCAGGAGGACCGGGACGAGGAGTTGAATGTCCAAGGGTACTCAGTATTCCGAAAGGATAGACAGGATGGAACAGGAGGTGGAGTTGCTTTATTGGTTAAAGATGGCATCAAGGCTGTATTAAGAAATTGCATTGGCAATTTGTCAAAATGTTGAATTGGTCTGGGTGGAAATAAAAAAACAAGGGGAAAAAAAACCTCTTGGGAGGAATAATTTACAGGCCCCCGAGCAATATTTACAAAGTGGGGCATAGTAGAAACCTAGAAATAATGTGGGCTTGTGAGAAGAGCACAACAGTAACCATGGGTGATTTTAATCTGCATATTGACTGGATTAAACAAATTGGCAGGGGCAGCCTCGAGGGAGATTTCATAGAGTATATGAGGGATTGTTCTTTGAGCAATATGTTACGGATTCAGCAAGGGAGCAGGCTATGTTAGATTTAGTATTATGTAGCGAAGAAGGTTGATAAATAATCTTGTCGTTAAAGATCCTCTTGGAAGGAGTGATCACAGCATGTTAGAATTTCAAAGTCAGATTGAGCAAGAGTGCCGTACTAGAGTTTTAGTGTTGAGTAGACGTAATTATACAGGCCTGAGGAAAGAGTTGGCCCAAGTAGACTGGGCACAGATAATTGAGGGTAGGATAGTTGGAGAACATTGGTGGATGTTCAGGGAGATAATAAACACCTCTCAAAGTGCATTCCTGAGGAGAGGAATTGTAAAAGCGAGAAAAATGACCCATGGCTAAACAAGGAAGCCATAAAGTCAAAGCTAGGGCATACCATACTGCAAAAGCTAGCGGTAAACTCAAAGATTGGGAGAACTTTAAGGTTCAGCAAAAGGCTGCTAAAAATAAAATCAAAAGAGCTAGCATGAACCACAAAAGGAAAGGAGCAGAAAAATAAACACTGATACCAAAAGCTTCTATAAACATATAAAGAGGAAAAGAATAGCTAAAGTAAATGTTGGCCCTTTAGAGGACAATACTGGTGAGGCAATAATGGGGAACACAGATGGTGGAGGCACTGAACCAATATTTTGCCTCTGTCTTTATGGTAGAAGATAAAACATTTCCGAAAACTACAGTTAATCCAGAGGACTTTGATACAATAACCATCATTAGGGAGATGGTATTGAATAAACTGATGGGATTAAAGGTAGATACGTCTCCGGGACCTGATGGCCTGCACCATAGGATATTAAGGGAGGCGGGAGCAGAGATAGTGGATGCATTGGTTATAATATTTCAGAATTCCCTGGATTCAGGAAGGGTCCCAGTGGATTGCAAACAAGCTAACGTGTCGACCCTATTCAAAAAAGGGAGAGAGGCAAAAAGTAGGAAACAATAGACCTATTAGCTTGATCTCTGTGGTGGGGCAGTTACCGGAATCAATCATTAACAAGGAGATGACAACATTTGGAAAGACAAAGCTCAATTCACCATTGTCCGCTTGGTTTTATGAAGGGAAGTCATACTTGACAAACTTGTTTGAGTTCTTTGAGGATGTAACCAACAAGGTGGATATTGGGGAACCTGTGGATGTGATATATCTAGATTTACAGAACTTACAGAAGGCGTTTGACAAGTTACCGCATAAAAGACTGATCCAAAAGGTGAGATCGCAGGGGATTAGGGGTAGAGGACTAGATTGGATTGAGGATTGGCTGACTGAAGAAAGCAAAGGGTCGGGATAAATGGGTCCTTCTCTGGCTGATGAACTGTAACGAGCGGGGTGCCACAGGGGTCAGTCCGCGGACCTCAACTGTTTACAATCCATATAAATGATCTGCAAGCAGGTACAGAATGTAACATAGCGACATTTGGGGATGATACTACAATAGGTGGGAAAGCAAGCAGGGAAGAGGAGATAAAGTTTTTACGGACTGATATAGATAGGCTAGGAGACTGGGCCAAAATTTGGCAGATGGAGTTTAATGTAGATAAGTGTGAGGTTATCCAGTTTGGCTGAAAAAATGGAAAGGCAAATTATTATCTAAATGGAAGGTAGATTCAAAATGCGTTTGGGCAGGGGGGATCTGGGTGTCTTTGTTCATGAAGCGCCGAACGTCGGTATGCAGTTACAGCATGTAATTAAAAAGACCAATGGAATGTTAAAAGGGATTGATAAAGTAAATATAGACCAAATGTTCCCCTTTCTGGGGCTATCTAGAACGAGTGGTCATGGATATAGGCTGGGAGGCAGTAGATTTAGAAATGAGATGAGGAGGAACTACTCGCAGAGGGTGGTGAATTTGTGGAACTCGTTGCCCCATAATGCGGCGGAATCTGAGTCATTAAATAGCATGATAACCATTGCCATTTCTGCTGAAGTTAATTACAAAGGCTCATAACGCATTAAGCGTGGCAGGGAGGTGGTGGCACAGTCGAATTGCCGCTTGACTGGTAGTCCAGAGACCAGTGTAATGCTCTGGGGACCCCTGGTTCAAATACCATCATGGCAGATGGTGGAAGTAAAAACCCGATAAAATACCTGGAAGTAAAAGTCTTAATGATGATTATTAACGATTGCTGTAAAAACCCATCTGGTTCACCAATGTCCTTTAGGAAACCTGTTGATCATGCTCTTAAATGCCCTCTAGAATGGCCTAGCAAGCCACTCAGTTGTATTCTACAACAAGTGCAACAAAAAGGAATGAAACTGGAAGGGCCACCTGGCATCACCCTAGGCACTGGAAACAAGGGCATAGTCCTCCTCACTACCATCTGGGAGCTTGTGCCAAAATCAGGAGAGCCATCTTACAGTCTAGTCCAGCAATCACCTGATGTAATCATACTCTCAGAATCATACCTTACAGATAACAGCCCAGACACCATCAGACAGACCCAGCAGAGGTGACAGTGCAGTGGTATACAGAGGGAGTTGACCTGGGTGTCCTCAAACATGGACATGGAAACCTCCAATTGATTACCATGTACCGTCCCCCTCACTACTCCTCCATGTTGAACACCACTTGGATGAAGTACTGAGAATGGCAAAGGTGCAGAATACTCCGGGTGGGGGAGTTCAATGTCCATCACTAAGAGTGGCTCGGTTGTATCATTATAGGCCAAGCTGGCTGGGCGAAGGACATAGCTGCTAGACTGAGACTGCGGCAGGTGGTGAGGGAACCAACAAGAGGGAAAAACAGAGTTGACCGCATCCCTAGTTGATCTCATCCTCATCTGCCTACCACAGATGCATTTGTTCATGACAATGACAATAGGAGTCAGCACTGCCCAATCCTTGTATACAAAAATCCTGCCTCAGCAATAACATGCTCCTGAACACTCAGTTTGGGTTCTGCCAGTGATAACTCAGTTCCTGGCTCATTACAACTTTGGTTCAAACAGGGTCAAAAGAGCTGAATGCCTGAGGTGAGGTGACCTTCGAGAAAATCAGGACTGGAGTTTAACAGTCGGGTTTGCAGGACACCGAGTCAAGGCTAGCGACTTATATGGAGGAACCCTGAGCCATAGAGGAAATGACGATGACCTTACCTCTGGGCAACAGTCCGCCAGGCTGCCGTTAATAATAATGAGAGGTCCCAGACCAAGTCTGCTGGGCCATGAATGATTACAATGCCTCCGGCTGAAGGACTTTACAAAGTCTTGAGGAAGTACCCAGAAGTCCTCCAGGAAGGTCTGGGCAAAATTAAGGGGGTCGTGACCAAGATATATGTGAACCTGAGACCCAGCCTAAGGACTTCTGTGCACCTCCCCAGTCCCTTATGCACTGCTGGCGAAGGTAAATGAACTCCGCTGTCTGGATGGCCTCAGTATCATCTTGCCGGCATGGATTGCTGATTGGCAGTGAAGATAGTCCCAGTACAACAACCTGACAAAACCGTACACCTGTGCGGGAGTTATAAGTTGACCGTCAACAAGGTCTCCCGTCTGGACTGGTACCCAGATTATCTATAAGCGAAGTTGACTGACGGCCATTCCCTTTCCATGCTTGACATGAGCCACGCCCATCCCCAGCTGGTGCTGGATGTTGATTCCAGGCATTACGTAACCATTAATACCCACAGGGGCTACTACGAATGCACAATGAAGCGTTTGGAGTAATTTGTCAGGGCGTTATAGAGAATATCCTGAGAGGGCAACCGTATGTGGCGGTCTACTTGGATGATGCCCAGGTCGCCAGAGCCTCGGAAAGGGAGCACCTGAGCAACCTAGAGGAAGTCCTACGCCGATTTTTTGAGACGGGAGTCCACCTCAAGAGGGGAAGTGCGTTTTCCATGCCAAGAAAGTTACATACTTGGGGTATCATGTGGATCGGGACGGAGGAGCGGGCAATTAGACAAGTCTCCGGAAAACGCGACAGAATTATGGTAGTTCTTAGGTCTTGCAAACTATTAGGGGAAATTTATTCCTGGCCTAACGGCCATACTCACCCCACTGCTGATGAAGCACTAAGAATGGGCGTGTAGTGTCTCAGGAGGAAATATTTTCCAGGGTAAAGAAGCAGCTAACGCTATCCAAAGTATTGACACATTATGGCCCCTCCAAGCCTCTTTTGGTGATGCAATGCCTTGCCTTATGGAACCGGGGCTATATTGTCCCACCACCTGGCTGATGGAAGGGAAAGGGCGATAGCATTTGTGTCAAGGACTTTAGCCACTGGAAGCGCAATTATGCCTATAGAAAAAGAAGGGCTGGCCATCAGATTCATCAGTACATGTATGGGTGTCGATTCACCATTGTGACAGACCACAAGAAATTGCTAGGACTTTTTAAAGTGGATAAGGCAATCTCACCAATAACATCTGCCCTTACACAGCGGAGGGCACTGTCGCTAGCAGCGTACGAGTACACCTTTGAGCATCGCCCAGGGACACAAAGTGCGAACGTGGACACGTGAGCAGGCTCTTGATGCCGACACCCCTCCAGCCCCTTCCCCCGTCCCCACCGGGAGCCGACACTTAACTTTATGCACACCTTGCTAGCCACCGCTGTCTAGATATGTGACTGGGCGCAAAGGGACTGTATTGGCGAAGGTACGCCAGATTGTTTTACACAGGGCCAGCAATGGAAGCAGTTCGAGGAACTATGGGCCTTTGAAGCCAAAATGCTGAAGCTCAGCATGGACGGCGGTGTACTACCGTGGCGAGCTCGTGCCAAGAACCAGCGCAGACACACCATCCTTCAGGATTTGCACAACGGGCACCCAAGGCTGTCAAACATGGAGATGCTGGCCTGCAGCTATGTGTGGTGGACCAGGCCTGCATGGTGCGATCAAACAGCTGGCCCAACAATGCACCACATGCCAGGAACAGCAGAAACTCCCGCCAGCCGCACCGCTGCATCCATAGGAATCGCCAGGCTGATCTTGGGTGCGCCTACATGCCGATTTCACTGGACCTTACCCAGAGTCAATGTTTTTACTAGTGGTAGTCAGCTGTTCCAATTGGCTGGAAGTCCATCAAATTTTGTTCGCCACGTCGAAGGCTACAGTTCTCCCCTCAACATCCAAGGCATCCCGGAGGTGCAGGTGACAGACAGCGGCATTGCCTTCACCAGCAATGTGTTCGAAAACTTTGTGAAGGCGAACAGGGTGCGTCACAACCCCGCGGCTCCGTATCACTCTTCCTCAGACAGGTTGGCCGAGCGAGTGGTGCAGATCTTCAAATGAGGGATAAGGAAGCAGACCACGGGGTCCGTGGAGACATGACTAGCAAGACCATTGTTTAGCAATCGGACTACGTCACATGCCGCGCCAGGGGTAGCACCGGCAGGGGTAGCACCGTCAGTGCTGGGCTCCGTCCCACCAGAGGAACCCTCTTCCAACCATGTCATCCCGACCGCATGGGGACCTGAGGGGGTCGCCCCCTGGTGGTCCCGACACCAATATGCAAGAGATGGTAAATTCCGCCTCTGAAATGGAGACCCTGGCCTATCGGACCACAAGCTTTCTGCAGCAGTACCTATTGTTAGTTGGAAATGTTCCTTTGCACATTTAGTGGTCAAGGAGGAGTCGGGAAAGGAGTCAAAAATGTTTTTATTTCCAAAAGGAAAGTATTTACTCGCAACAGTCCCAGTTCCAGTTGGGACTACTCTGCATCTCAGCTCATACCTGGGCCAGGGAGCAGTCGCCAGTGGTACCCCCCAGATGGGCCCCAACACGATATACGCCCCCCGACCCAACCCCACAATCACTGGAAGTCCAACTGCGGGCAAAGGGGAGCAAACGTCCTCCTGCTTTACCTTCTTCGGAAGGGCTCACGCATTTCCGAGAGGAGAGATGTTATAGCCCCAAGAGACCCATGGAGGCGATGTGATTAATCTTCCCATGAGCCTCGTGAGTACAAACTGCCCCCATCAACGGGCTAGTTACTCAGTACCTTAAAAGCTGGCCCAGGTATGAGCTGAGATGCAGAGTAGTCCCAACTGGAACTGGGACTGTTACGAGTAAATACTTTCTTTTTGGAAATAAAAACATTTTTGACTCCTTTCCCGACTCCTCGACTACTAAACATGCAAAGGAACATTTCTAACTAACAATAGGTACTGCTGCAGAAAACTTGTGGTCCGATATATTTTCAAGTGTTGTCATTGTTTTGTAGGCAATCATAACTACCAAATTGCACACATATCAAGGCCCACAACCTCTAGTCGCCCAAATAGTTGGTGTCTTGATCACTTCAGGAACGCAATGCTCCCTGTGCTCATGTCGAGAGTGGATTATGTGTTCAAGTCTGTATTTCAGCTTGTATCCCCACCATTTTGCTTCAAATGTACGAGTTACCAACTGTATCAGAGGAATAGTGAGGATGTGCTTTGAAGAATGCTGGCATTAATGGATGCTGAGGAGCCTGTGCACATTTAGAGGAGGAAATTAGATTAAAGTCACACTCATTGAACATAAATGTTATCCTCGGGAGATATGCGGAGGTTTCATGATATTGTTCACTGACAATGGATACAAGAATAGGAAGAGAAGCAAAATTTTCATATATCCACCCACTTCACTGTCTATGACATTCTCAATGGAGGGTATGCATAATTTACACCTAACACAAACTAGATCGTTTCCTACCTCTTGTCAGTTTCTACTGCCTCATGGAATGTCTTTTGAATTGAAAAAAGCAAAACCTAAGCACTTGTATCTGAAGGCAAACGATAATGTGGGGGAGTGATAATGGAATTGTGAGGCATTTCCTGACCAAATTATATTTTTATTATTTCTTCCATTTGCCATTTTGATCTCATACAGTATTTTCTCTTTGATTTGATATGCTTGGAATCTTATTAAAATGCCTTGAGCTTACCGCTCTCAGTTTAATCTATGTTGCTTCCATTATTCGTGGTGCTAGCTGTTCTAGATTTACAGCAATAGATCGACATGTTCAGATGAATGCGGTTGCACCTGCCGCATTGTTCCCTTCTGTTTCGAGCTTCATTTTGTATTTCCATTTCTCCAACTCATCATTGCTTTGTTCAAAAATAGTCCATTAGAATAATCTTTTACATTTTCTATCCTTAATGTTGAAAGCAGACTGAATGTTTTCCATGTTTTTGTTCCTCAGATTTATGTGTTTTTAAACCATCTTTTTCTTCGCAGTTTACAATCTGTGGTGCTGTTATGCATAGCTTTGAATTTATGAAGCTTGAAGGTGATTTTATTTTTTAACTCTGCCATTACCACTAACTTACCTGTCAGTGACTTTCCATCAGGAGACATAGCTAGACTACTTAGGTGGGAACAAAGGCGTTTATTGCTCTTAGTTTGGAGGAGGAGGATTGTGGTCCTCCAGCCTCCAAACCTTAAGATATTCCTTGTGTACGCATAAGTTCAAGTGAAGTTGCACTTCACCACATGAGTTTTAGTAAATTCTATGAGGAAAACAGCCGAATGTTGGGTGAAGTCACACTTTAGCAGCCATTTTGGTTGTGACCCATTGAAATATTTTCGCAATAAATCTTTAACGTGATTTTACAGATAATTGCAAGGATGGACCTTGGTATATTGATCAGTGACAAAATGGAAGTGTTTTATTTGTTAGTGTGATTTGAAGTCAAACATAATCACACAAGCCATATAACTAATAGCAGAACAAGAACTTTACAATCGGTGCAAAGTCTTGGGATATTATGACATCTCAGCTATCTGTTAACAAGGCGGGAAAACATGGAAGGCAGGAAAAAAATAAAACTGAAAGTAAGGGGTTTTGTCTAAAAATAAGCCCCTGAAATCAAATGTTCGTGTTTGCCAATTGTTTGTTCAGGGCTATTTTGAAGCAGGTATGTGTGGAAGATTGAGTTAAGCAGGTGACCCACCTTTCCATGATTGAAATGGTGCTTAAAACTCTGGACGTATACTTACAGAAAACTGGTGTAGTTACTAGTATGCAACTTTTGGCATTAAGCCCTCCATAACAGTTTTTGATAAGAAAGAGTGAATAATGAAACTTGTTATTTTCACATCACAATTTTGACATGTGGACCAGCAAATAGAACAATAGCATGCTGCATTGTGTGTATCTAAATTTCTTTAAAGGTCAAATATCCCAGCTGGCATGTACACATTCTGTAGTCATGGAGACAGCTATTTTTGTAGATATTGGCAGTATCACCACCTAAAATGGAACAGGGCTTAACATGCAGATTACATAGGAAGATGCCACAGATTTAAATCCTTGAAAACTAACAAATTATTCCTGTAATGCTCAAATTTATGCTGCTTTGTGCTTTGCAGTAATTCTTTTCTTCCACCTGCTGTATCGGGTGTAAGTTAGATCATTATTGCCTTTGAGTTGTTATTGAATTTAAGTAATCAACCGGTTAATGCGGTAACAGTACAAAGCAAACAAAGCATTCTGGACTTTAGTATTTAGAGGAGGGACATAGGTGTGCAGAGCAATTGCTGAACCCCGGAAATGCCAAAACAGCAAAGGTTTACCTGGAAATACCTCTAATCCAGTCACTACTCAAGGTGAACTGAAATGGCTGTTTGTGTGAATATCTTCCGATTGGAAAGAGTGACTTGTTGAGAGCAAACAATATTTAAAGAAATGTAAGTAACTTTCTAAGTGATTTAATATTTTAAAAGGTCAAAGTGCATACTTAAAATGTTGTATGGAATCAATTTTGAAGAATAATCTGCTTTACGCAATGTTAAGACTGATGAAGTATTTTTTAAAAACTTTTTTTCCGAATTTAAATTTGAACTGTCATGCAGCAGGGCCTGCATGGCAACTGACTAAGGGATGGGACTATAGCCACATTTCAAATATTCTATTTGCTTCAGAAGAGCTCAAAACTAAAAGTATGTCAGTGAAATCGCGACTAAGCAGCACTTGAATGCATGATAGGTAGAGAATATAAATCACTGCTGTTGCTCGCTCTCATTTACTGCAGAGAAACATATGAATGGGTGTAAACCATTCAAAGCTTTGAACTTGTTGAATCATTCAGTTTGATCATGGTTGATCTGTAATTTAACCACATCTTGGTTTGGCAACTCTTAATATCCACACCTATCAATCTCATTTTTAATTGATAGAGCTATTTGGGGAGAAAGTTTCGGATTTCCACTCTCCTTTCATGAGAGTTTTTTTTTACTTTGGTTAAAATATTCCTCATTCTGTTTTCAATTGCATTTGGCGCGAGGAATTCTTTCCTGTGTTGTCTTAATTGTGTCACACATTCAGGGTGCAATCTTTTTCACTTTGAATGTGGTGGAACATGTCTGCTCCTCAGTGTTGATGGAGGAAGAATTTCCTGGAGCAAATTATGTGTATATACAAGTTTTAATGTAATTAAACATCCCAAAGTGCTTCAACAGGAGCATTTTAAATCAAAAATCACATTGGGAGGAATTAGGTCCCAAAGGCTTGGTCAAAGAAGTATGTTTTTAAGATGTGTCTAAAGGAGGAAAGCAAGGTAGGTTTGGGAGAGTATTCCAGAGCTTAGGGTCTTGGCAACTGAAGGCGCGGTGATGAACAAAACACGGATGACAATTTTAAAATCAAGATGATGCTTAACTGAGTGCTGGTGTAGGTCAGTCAGCACAGCGGTGGTAGCTGAGCAGGACGTGGTGTAAGTTAAGGCATGGGTAGCAGAGTTTGGACAAACTCAGGCTGATAGATGGTAGAATGTGGGAGGCCAACCAGCAATGAATTAGTCAAGTTTTATTTTTAAATACATTTAGAGTACCCAATTATTTTTGTTTTCAATTAAGGGGCAATTTAGCGTGGCCAATCCACCTACTCTGCACATCTTTGGGTTGTGGGGGTGAAACCCACGCAGACATGAGGAGAATGTGCAAACTCCACACGGACAGCGATCGAATGCCGGGATTCGAACCCGGGTCCTCAGCGCCGTAATCTCAGTGCTAACCACTGCGCCACATGCCACCCCAAATTAGTCAAGTTTAGAGGTAAAAAAGCATGGATGCGGCTTTCAGCAGCAAATGAGCTGAGACCCGCGATGCGACCTTAGTGATGGCACAAACATGAGATCAGAAGCTCATCTTGGGGGTCAACAAAACAGGGTTGCTGCTCATAAGTGGCTTAAGCCTCTGAGCCCATTGGCGGATGCCAAGTGAGGCAGAGGGGGAAGTTGCAGCCATAATTAAGAGGGAGTGAAAACGGCTCGGGCAAGAGAGCAGGAAGGGTAAGGCATACTGAAGAGTTGGGTTAGGGAATTGAGGGCAAAGTGCTTGAAAGTGGTGAAGTGAAGGTGGCATGACAATAGAAGATGGGTCGAGGAGGGGGGGGCAAAGAAAATAAAGTGCCAAAATGGAAAACAGTGAACCACGGGAATGTGGTTAAAGGAAGGGCAGGATTGGCAGCTGAACATTGGAGGATATAGATGCTTCAGGAGAGATGATGGGGGATGTAAAAGGGGTGGGGGAGTAACATTACTGGTTAAGGAAAATATTATAGCTGTACTGCGGGAGGACACCTTGGAGGGCTCATACAATGAGGCAATCTGGGTAGAGCCTAGGAAGAGGAAAGAGGCAATCACAATGTTGGAGGTTTATTACAGGCCCCCATCTGCCAATGAGATACAGAGGAGCAGATAGGTAGAGAGATTTTGGATAGGTGCAAAAGTAACAGGGTTGTTGTGGTAGGGGATTTAAATTTTCCCTATATTGACTGGGACCCACTTAGTGCACGGGGCTTGATGGGGCAGAGTTTGTAAGGTGTATCCAGGAAGGCATCTTGATGCAATATGTAGATAATCCAACGAGGGAAGGGGCAGTAGTGGACCTCGTATTGGGGAATGATCCTGGGCAGGTGGATGAGGTTTCAGTAGGGGAACATTTGGGGAGTAGTGATCGCAATACCATAAGTTTTAGAGTACTTTTGGATTGGGATGAAGGTAATCTTTGTGATAAGGTGCTAAACTGGGGAAAGCCAAATTATGATATCATGAGACAGGAATTGAAGAGTTTGGATTGGGTGCGCCTGTTGGAGGGTAAATCAACCTTGATCATGTGTGAATCTTTCAAGTGACAGTTGATTAGGATTCAGGAAAGTCATGTTCCTGAGAGAACGCAGGATAAGTATGGGAAGTTTAGGGAGCCTTGGAAAACGGGGGATATTGTGAACTTTGTCAAAATGAAAAAGGAGGCTTTTGTACGGTCAAGAAAGGTGGGGACAGTCAAAACCCTTGGGGGGTATAAAGAAAGTAGGAAGGTACTTAAGCGGGAAATTAGGAGGGCTAGGAGGGGCCATGAAATGTCCTTGGCAAGTCGGATTAAGGTGAACCCCAAAGCTTTTTATTTATATGTAAAAGGAAGAGGGTGGCCAGGGAAAGGTTTGGACCACTTAAGGACAGTGGAGGGAATCTATATTGTCATGTGAGAGTACCCTTTAAGAAATGTACCTTTAAGAAATGGAGCTGCTCATGTTACTGGAGTGATGTCAGAGTATGGGTGGAGCTGAGCTCCACTTCTGCTTTTTAGTTTCAGTTTGAGAAAGAGCTTGGGTGTATCTGTGAGCTGCACTGCTGTTGATCTCTGCCATGAACGACTATCTCTTAATCATTTGGTGAATTCAGAAGAAGTATAAATGTTTTCCGTCTTGAATGTAAACCCTGATGTGCTCCTGTTTGGAGGTTTGTTAAGTCTTTTGGATGTTAAAAGAACAGCATACAGATTACTTAGTGTTGTACTCTTTGCGGGGGGGGGGGGGGGGGTAATTTGATTTACTGGTTGCTAAGATGTTCACTGTTTTAGAAAGGTTAACTTGAGTTCATAGAATAAACATTGTTTTGTTTTAAAAAACACTCGTCCATTTCTGCTGTACCACACCTGTAGAGTGAGCTGTGTGCTCCCCATACCACAATCTATTAAAAGTTGTGGGTCAGGTGAACTCCAGGATACACTTTGGGGTTCTCTAAACCCTGGCCCATAACAATATATTGAGCCAGCAGAAATGGGCAAGGTACTAAATTAATACTTTGCATTAATGTTCACCAAAGAAAAGGACTTTGTGGAAGATGATTCTTGGGTAGGGTGTGTGGATAGTCTGGGTCATGTTGACATCAAAAAGGAGGAGGTATTGGGTGTTTTAAAAGACATTAAGGTAGATAAGTCTCCTGGCAGACTGGTACAAAAGGTGAAGTCGCACAGGATCAGAGGTGAGGTGGCAAGATGGATACAGAACTGGCTTGGTCGCAGAGGGCAGAGGGTAGCAGTAGAAGGGTGTTTTTCTGAATGGGATTTACCCCAGAATACTGAGGGACGCAAGGGAGGAAATTGCTGGGGCCTTGACTGACATCTTTGTATCCTCAGAACCCAGAGAATAGCTACTGTGGTACCGCTGTTTAAGAAAGATAGCAGGGATAATCTAGGAAACTATAGGCCGGTGAGTCTCACATCGGTAGTAGGTAAATTATTGGAGAGAATTCTCAGGGACAGGATTTATACTCATTTGGAAACAAATGGACTCATTAGCGATAAACAGCATGGTTTGTGAAGGGGAGGTCATGCCTCACTAACGTTTTTTTAAAAATTTAGAGTACCCAATTCATTTTTCCCAATTAAGGGGCAATTTAGCGTGGCAAATCCATCTAGCTTGCACATTTTTGGGTTGTGGGGGCGAAACCCAAGCAAATACGGGGAAAATGTGCAAACTCCACATGGACAGTGACCCAGAGCCGGGATCGTACCTGAGACCTTGGCGCCACGAGGCCACAGTGCTAACCCACTGCGCCACCGTGCTGCCCTCTCACTAACTTGATTGAGTTTATTGAGGAGGTGACAAAGATGATTGATGAGAGGAGGGCGGTGGATGTTGTTTACATGGACTTCAGTAAAATCTTTGACAAGGTGCCTCATGGCAGACTGGTACAAAAGGTGAAGTCGCACAGGATCAGAGGTGAGGTGGCAAGATGGATACAGAACTGGTTTGGTCACTGAGGGCAGAGGGTAGCAGTAGAAGGGTGTTTCTCTGAATGGAAGGTTGTGACTATTGGTGTTTCACAGGGATCGGTGTTGGGGCCTCTGTTGTTTATAGTATACATAAACAATTTGGAGGAAAATGTAGCTGGTCTGATTAGTAAATTCGCGGATGACACAAAAGTTGGTGAAATGGCAGATAGTGTTGAGAATTGTCAGAGGATACAGCAGGACATTGATAGGTTGAAGACTTGGGCAGAGAAATTGCAAATGGAGCTTCATCCAGACAAATGTGCATTTAGGTAGGTCTAACATAGAGGGGAAATATACCATAAATGGTAAAACACTTAGGAATATAGAAAGTCAGAGAGATCTGGGCATACAGGTCTACAGATCTTTGAAAGTGCCAACACAAGAAGACAAGGCAGTCAAGAAAGCATACAGAATGCTTGCCTTCATTGGACGGGCATCGAGTATAAAAATTGGCAAGTCATGCTACACTGTATAGAACCTCGGTAAGGCCGCATTTGCAATATTGCACACAATTGTGTTTGCCACACTACCAGAATGATGCGGAGGCTTTGGAGAGGGTATAGAGGAGATTTAGATTATCATGGAATCATAGAATTTACAGTGCAGAAGGAGGCCATTCGGCCCATCGAGTCTGCACCGGCTCTTGGAAAGAGCACCCTACCCAAGGTCAACACCGCCACCCTATCCCCATAACCCAGTAACCCCACCCAACACTAAGGGCAATTTTGGACACTAAGGGCAATTTATCATGGCCAATCCACCTAACCCACACATCTTTGGACTGTGGGAGGAAACCGGAGCACCCGGAGGAAACCCACGCACACACGGGGAGGATGTGCAGACTCCACACAGACAGTGACCCAAGCCAGAATCGAACCTGGGACCCTGGAGCTGTGAAGCAATTGTGCTATCCACAAGGCTACCGTGCTACCGTTTACCAGGATGTTGCCTGGTCTGGAGGGTGTTAACTATGCGGCAAGGCTGAATAGACTAGGACTGTTTTCATTGGAACGACGGAGGTTGAGGGGTGACCTGATAGAGGTCTACAAGATTATGAGAGGCATAGATAGCATGGATGGGCAGGCACTTTTTCCCAGGGTGGAGGGATCAGTCACCAGGGGGCATAGGTTTAAGGTCTGTGGGACAAACTTTTGAGGGGAAGTGCGAGGCAGGTTTTTTACACAGAGGGTGGTGAGTGTCTGGAACGCGCTGCCAGGACATGTTGTGGAAGCAGATACATTAAGAGTGTTCAAAAGGCATCTCAACAAATATATGGACAGGGTGGGTATAGAAGGATATGTCATTAGGAAGTGCTGAGGGTTTAGGCCAAGGGTGGTATCATGACCGGTACATGCTTGGAGGGCCGAAGGGCCTGTTCCTGTGCTGTATTATTCTTTGTTCTTTGTTAATTCAGGTCCAGAGTGGCAGCTAAAATGCCCATGTGAATTAACTCAGAGAACACAAGTTAAATGGCTCTGGTTACATAAAAATGAGGGGTACATAACAAACTGATAAGAAATAGGAGATAATGGGAAGGAATCCAGAGGTAAAGTCAGAGTTTCTGTGGTGGCATAGTGTTGATGTATGTAGTGTGGAGGCAGCGTGGTGCATCCATGAACTCTAAGGGCATGTTTCTCAGGCCTCGTTGCATTCTTGCTTGAGCGAAATGAGGCCGGAGAACAGCGGGAGACGCCAAAAACCGTGCCAGGCACCAAACAGTTTGTGATGCAACCAGCTGCTCCCGCAGGCAAAATCGGCATCTCACCGTAGCGTGGCGAGAAACCAATTTATCACCACTTTAGCCCAATTTCCATACAATTAATGGGAGCTACCCCATATCCAATGGCCTCTCGTGATTCATCGGCCTCCCCACAAGGGGTCACGTTTGAAAAACGTGAACCTGACGGATGGACTTCTGTGGGGAGTTGAGGAGGTGAGTAGCCATCTTTGCTCGCAGGCAAAGAGCCCGGGGGGCTGGGCTTGCCGCCCCAGTGCTCAGTGAGGGGTGGGGAACCCTCGGCTGGGGGGGGGAGGCACCCTCCACAAGGGTGGGCCGCCATGGGAAGGGGGGAGAAGGGGTGGAGGCGATGGGGACAACTGCGCACGGCACCGCCATGCCAACCCCTGGATCATGTGTACCCATTCCAGGGGCAGCCCTAGCCTCTGCCCATCTGCCCTTGCCACTCATAAGCCACACCAAGGGCCAGAGGCTAGAAAGTTGAAAGTGCGGTTGTAAGTGAACTGGTGGATAGTTTCTTACAGAAACTGGTAGAAAATGAGGCAGGGTTAGGGTGTAAAAGTAGATGTGGATACAAGATGAATGATACAACGAAGTGATTAGAGATGACCTCATTTGACATGATGGGACCAGCAAGGCCACATGAGATGGTAATGTCAAAGGGGTGGCCACTTCGGAGAGCGATCATGGTGAATTGAGATGAAGGCTGGAATCACCAAGAAAGAGGCTGAGGGAGAAAAGTAGTCCAAACATTTTTATTGTACTAGTGGGCTGTAGAGAACAATGATTTTGATAAAGGAGGTGAGATGAATGGAACAAGATTAAAAGGTCAAAGGAGGAGAAAGTACCACAAGAGTAGGCGGTAAAGCCACGTGTAACCTTGTGATAAGCATTACACCACTAACATGTCAGACATGATGCAGTGAGTATTGGGTGATATAACAGGAGTGGGGGCTTCCTTAAGCGACAAGATGTCATCACCCCAACAGCCAACTTTTCAGTTAAGGCCATGATGTCGATGCAATCATCCACATTAAGTTCTTGGATGGCAAGAGCCTTGTTTACAAGTGAATAGACGTTCTGCGGGGAGATGGTGTGAGGGGTGGTGATCTTCTGACATGGATCCACAGGGTTAGCAGTGAGAACGGTGAAGACAAGAACAAGACTGATAAGGTTAGTCCCAACAGGTGTGCTGGAAGGAAAGGCCGATGGGAGAATAGGATTGGACAAATGGGTTCACTGCTTATAATGAGTCAGCACTGGATGACTCATTGAGGCCATTGGAGGATACAAAAGGAAAGATAAAGGCTCATCTAACAGAGAGTCAAGTCTGGGGTGGCAGCCAGAGAGCAGGAAACTGGGAGGAGAGCAGAAAGATAAATGTAATACATAACTCAGAATGGGTAGAGAGTTAGTACAGTGTAAAAAAAATGTTTTTACATTATCTAGTGGCGAGCTCATTGAAGGAAAGAAAGGCTTGCATTTATATAACACCTTTCATTTTTAAAATAATATTTTTATTGAGTTTTTAACATGTTATTTCACAAATTCACAGGAATAAACAAACCCGACACATATATCAGCAAAAGAAGAAGTTCCAACCGACAGCTGTAATAGCCCCCCGAACAAAAATATTTCTCTTGCAGACTTTACATCGCCAGACTTGTCCAAAACACATACTTACAGTGGTTTATGGTCATTGTGGTTCAATCATTAATTTGCCAGCAAACCGGTTTCTTATAGTTTCCCTCCCTTCTGCCTGTCTCCCGTATTTCTCTTGGGTACATTTGTAACCACCCCCACCGTGCTCTCCTCCCACCCCCCCCCCCCTACTTTCTTTCTCTTCTTTGTCCCATGACTTGCTCTGTGTTCCCCCTACCATCCCCCATTGCCCTCCCTACTTTATTGGTTGCTGGCCTGTGGTAATCACCACTGTTGTATATATTAGGAGATGTGTGGTAAGGCCCACCTGTATTACAGGTACGGGGGTAGTCTCTACCTGCTGGCTCCGCCCAGTAGGCGGAGTATAAATATGTGTGCTCCTTAAACAACAGCCATTTCACCAGCTGCGAAGAGGCCACACACCTTAGAGTAATAAAGCATCAGTTGTATTCAACTCTCGTCTCTGTGCAATTGATCGTGCATCAATTTATTACCCTAAGATTTTCAGAAGATGGATCTCCACAACAAGCCGGATCGCCTGCAGCTGGATCCGCAATCAAGCGATGCCAAAAAGGACTTTCAACACTGGCTAGCTTGTTTCGAAGCTCACATCAGGTCTGCACCAGACCCAATCCCTGAAGCTCAGAAGATCCAGATACTCTACTCGCGGCTGAGCTCCAACGTCTTTCCTCTTATCCAGGACACGCCGAACTACGCCGAAGCCATGGCGCTACTGAAAGAGAATTATGCCCAGCAGACGAACACGCTCTTCGCCAGACACGTACTCGCTACTCGCAGTCAACTCCCTGGTGAGTCCATAGAAGATTTCTGGCGTGCTTTAATTCCTCTGGTCAGAGACTGTGACTGTCAGGCCGTCACGGCCATGGAACATTCAAACCTCCTCCAGCGGGACACCTTTGTTACGGGGATAGGGTCAGATCTCATACGCCAGCGACTTTTAGAGGGGGCCATGCTCGACCTTGCAGCAACAAAAAATCTGGCGCCTCGCACAATATTCAGGCCTACACCCCCAGCCGCGCGGCCCACCCCTCCTACACATTGTGGACTCCGCAGACGGCCGCCCCACTGGGCGCCTCACCCAGTCAATACGCCTGTGCCACGTGCCAGCCAGCCAGCCCCGGGGGCCCCTGATGTTACTTCTGCGGGCAACAGAAACTCCCCCGCTAATGCTGCCCGGCCCGCACCGCCCTTTGCAAGGACTGCGGCAAGAAGGGGCACTTCGCTGCGGTGTGCCAGGCCCACTCAGTTGCCGCTATTGCCCCTCGCCCCCTCGCGTATGGACAATGGGCGCCACCAACTTCACCTCCCTGGACCATGCGCGGCCAGTGCGCGCCGCCATCTTCTCCCGCTCAGACCATGCGCGGCCAGTGGGCGGCGCCATCTTCCCCTTCTTGGACCAAGTGCGGCCCATAGACGCCGCCATCTTTTTCAACCCCCGCCATGTGCAGCTCCTGGGCGCTGCCATCTTGTCCACCCCAAGATCATCAGGCGCCGCCATCCTGTCTTCCCTACGGCACATGGGCATCACCATTGTTTCAGGACCCGTGCCCCCCGGGCACACCATTGTTCGACACCAGCGACGACCAGCTATGACTCGCCTCGGTCACGATCGACCAGTCTCGCCCGCACAATCTAGCCACCGCCTCGACAAGCGTGAAGATCGATGGGCACAAGAGCTCTTGCCTGCTGGACTCCGGGAGCACCGAAAGCTTCATCCATCCAGATACGGAAGTCCACATCCGGGGTGTCGCTCCCGACTTGGCTCGCAGCTCCAGCACCCATACTCCTCCGTAGGCACGTCCGACTCCACAAGGCAGAGTCTGGTTGAAAGGCTGCAGTTACTCCACGTAACCCTCAGTATGCCTACGTAGCGTACCCCGACGGTCACCAGGATACTGTCTCCCTCAGGGACCTGGCACCAGGTTCCACACACACACACACACCTCTCCGGCCCGGCTCCACCCCCCTCCCCCGGCCTGGCTCCACCCCCCTCCCCCGGCGCTCCCAGCAGCAACCCCCCCCCCCAGGACCATCCATCCTCCCCCTGCCCACGCCCGAAGATGAAGAGGATTTCGGCCCGCTCCTGGAGCCACCGAGGACCAGACCAACACAGGAATCGCCGCCACTACAGCATTGTTTCCAACTCCACATCAAGGCCCCGGACCGGCTAAATCTATAATTGGTTCGGGATTATCAAATCACCTTGTACTGGACTTCAGAAAGAAATATTTTTTTTCGCTTCTGTATATTAAACTTGCTCTGTGTATAGTTCTCCACCACGCCCGCCGGACTCAATTTTAACAGGGGGTGAATGTGGTAATCGCCACTGTTGCATATATATTAGGAGATGTGTGATAAGGCCCTGTATTACAGGTACGGGGGGTCCCTGCCTGCTGGCTCCGCCCAGTAGGCAGAGTATAAATATGTGTGCTCCCTATACAGCAGCCATTTCGCCAGCTGCTGTAGGAGGCCACACATCTTAGAGTAATAAAGCCTCAGTTGTATTCAACTCTCGTCTCTGTGCAATTGATCGTGCATCATGGCCACAAACAGGTCTTGAAACAAGTTGGTGAACGGCTTCCGCATCACGTGAAAGCCTTCTTCTGACCCACAGGTGATGAACTTTATCTTCTTCAGCCTGAGAAATTCCATCAGGTCGGACAGCCAGTTTGCAGCCTTATGTAGCGCTGTCGATTGAGAGGGGAGCAGGTGTGTCCAGCGGGATATCAAGGAGACAAAGGCTAAGGCGTCAGCCCCCCCCTCCCATGAAGAGCTCTGGCTGCTCTGATACCCCAAAGACCACCACTAGTGGACACAGCTCCACCCTCACTCCCACAACTCTGGACATGGCCTCAAAGAAGGAGGTCCAGTACCCGACAAGTCTGGGGCATTTGTGGATGTGGTTGGCCAGGCCTCCCTGGCACCGTTCGCATTTGTCCTCCACCTCTGGAGAGTATCCACTCATTTGTGTTCTCGTTAGTTACGTCCTGTGCACCAACTTTAATTGCGTTAGGCTCAGCCTTGCACATGTGGAGGTGAAGCTTGCCCTGTACCGTGCTCTGATCCAGAGTCCTCCCCCTATCTCACTGCTTAGCTGTTCCTCCAGAGGTCCAGGGCTGAGTGTACTTCTAACAGTTGTCCATGTACGCCTGCACAGTTCCTCTTCCCTCGGTCGCCCGGGTTCAGTTGTCTTTCTGATAGTGAATGTCCTGGTATCTGAGGTACGTTGTTGATTCCTTGCGGAGGATATTTTGACCACATGTACTTCAGGTCGTCCCCTCTTGGGAGCGGAAACCTCTCTGTGAATTCCCCCAGGGTAGCTACTTTACTGTCCGTGTACATGTCCCTTACAGTCAATGCCCTCTCGAGCTGACCCCACCTCTTGAAGGAGGTGTTCATTATTGCGGGAATGAACCTGTGATTATTGCAAATGAGGACCATGGTGGACATTTTGGTTTGTCCAATGTGCTGCCTCATTTGATTCCACATTTGGAACATGGCTACTACCACTGGGCTTTTCGAGTATCTGGTCAGGGGGGATGGGAGTGGGGTTGTGGCTAGTACTCAGAGGGATGTCCTTGCACAGGAACGTTCCTCCATCCTCACCCACTCCGCTCCCGGTTCCTTGACCCATCCCGTACATTTTCTGTGGTGGCCGCCCAGTGGTAGAACTGGAGGTTTGGTAGGGCCAGGCCTCCCACATTCTTCCTCCTTTGCAGGACCTTTTTCCTAATTCTTGGGCTCTTCCCCCACCCCACACAAATGCCAAGATTAACTTATCAACTTGATAAAGGCCTTGGGAATGTAGATTGGGAGGCATCTGAGCAGAAATAAGAACCTGGGCAGCACATTCATCTTGACAGTTTGCGCTCTACCTGAAAGGGAGAGTAGGAGTGAGTCCCACCTCTGCAGGTCCTTTTTAGCTTCCACCATCAGACTCATCAGGTTCCACTTGCGGATCCATGTCCAGTCATGGGCTATTTGGATCCCCAGGTAGTGGAATTTGGTCTGGGCCAGTTTGAACGGCCTCCTACTCCTCCTCTCTGCGGGTTCACATGGAATATTTCGCTCTTACTCAGTAAACACCTTTCATAACCACAGGATATCCAAATGTGTTTTACACCTTTGACGTACACTCATTGTAATGTAAGAAACACTGCGGCCCACATAAAGTGATGTGATAACAATGTCAATTGAGGGATAAATATTGGCCAAGACACAGATGATTACCCCCCCCCTACTCTCAAATGGGTCTTTTAAGTCCACTTGACAGGGCAGATGGGACCTCAGTTTGACATCTTGTCTGAAAGACTGCATCGCTCTGAACTGTCAGTTCTATTATTAATTTCAGTTGTCTGTCACAACAGAGGTGCTGTAACTGTACTAGCAAGTAGGCTGAGGCGCCATCCAACAAGTCAATTCAGAAAAATAGAATTTTATTGACTAAATTCACTTTCGCACACTAATGAACCTAGACTATGTCCAATAATCTGCACTGCCATGCAGCTAAAGGATTTATGTCACTCTAGATACCCTGACTACACCTCTCTGCCTCTCTAATTCACCCTTTAAAACAATTCTTAAAATACTTTGACCGAACCTTCGGACATCTGACCTAAACTCTCCTTATTTGGCGCGGTGTGATATTTTATTTTATAATGTTCCTGTGAAGGACCTCGAGATGCTTTATTACATTAAAGGTTCTATGTAAATATAACATGTTGGTTAAATAAAATAACGTCAATTTGCTTGAAAAAGAGATGTTAAAAGGCTGAGAAAATGAACAGTGGTTTGGGATTAGGCACAGGTGAGTGGAAGGTCGAGTCGCAGAAAAATAAATCGAATGATTGTCCAACCATTGTAGAACCCACCTGATTTTAATTTTTTTCCCTGAAAAGTATTTTTATTCCAATTTTCAACATTTTAATTTTACAAAAAAAACCACAGCCAATATATAAAACCCCGACTCAATAGGAACCCCCTCCCGCCCCCTCTGTCCCCCTCCCCCTTAAAAGTCGGCAGTAACCAATTATTTTCTTATTAATTACACTCAGAATAATTTTCCTCTTTACACTCCTGCACCATTAGCTCTTGGGTACCCCAGTGATCGATCGTTGGTCCCACTCCTCTTCCTTACCTAGATGTTGTCTCTTGGTGGCACCATCCACTCACATTAGGACTGCTTTCATTGATGCCCACCCAACTATCCCTCACAATACAATCTCTGTGCTATCCAGACTACTTGTTCTGTATTTAGTTCTGGGTGAGTGTAGTTCCTGCAGCTAAACATTAGGAATACCCGTCAAGTTTCACAACTATCTTAACGTTCACATCCTCATCACCGGTTTTATTCCCCTTCACCGATCCACAATCTAATGAATCAGATTGTTTGCAAACTTGGTATCATTGGTAACATGTCAGAATTCCACAGGGACCACTCCCCCCATGACACCCTGGTCCACCTCCATCGCATTCAACTCCCCATCCCCTTCCCACAGCACCTTCCCTTGCAATCACAGAGGTGCAACATCTGCCCCTTTACCTTCTCCCTTCCCACCATTCAAGACCTCAAACATTCATTTCAGGTTGAGCAGCATTTCACTTGCACTTCCTCCAATTTGGTTGATTATATTTGCTGCTCCCAATGTGGTCTGCTCTACATTGGGGCTACTAAAAACAGTCTGGGTGACCGCTTTACGGAACACATTCGCTCAGTCTGCAAGCATGATCGCAACCTTCCTGTTGCTTGCCATTTTAATTCAGTATCTCGTCCTCATGCCAACATAACTATCCTTGGCCTGCTGCAATGCTCCAGTGAAGCCCTGTTCATGCAAGCTAGAGGAGCAGCATCTCAACTTCCGGTCGGACATGTTGCAGCCCCTGGGACTCAGCTTCAGATTGTGGCCTCTCTCCTCCACGTAAAATCCCTTAAAAAAAAATCCCATGCATGTATTGCCTCAATGCTACCACATACACCCTCCCCCCGCCAACGCCCCAACTCTTTTGTTCTTAAAGTTGCTACTTTCTGTTGCAATCTTTCACAGCATCTAACACATTCTCCCTCCCTTCAGTTCTGACAGAGTCAAAGGACTCGAAATGCTAACTCTGCTTTCTTTCCTTACAGATGCTGCGAGTCCTGCTAGTTTTTTTTCAGCATCCTCTGTTCTTGTTTCAGTTTCCAGCCTCCTCAGTACTTTGCTTATTTTACCTTGTAGGATACTGAGTTCAGCTGTTGGCACCAAGTCCTCTCCATCCCAAAATCTTTTTGCTTCCACCTCTGTAACAACCACTACTTCAGTCACTGAAACCTGTCGTGTTATTCACCCTGGGGTAACACGGATTGCAACACGATGCAGATAAACGATAAAGCATACACCAAACGTAGGCGTTGGTTCAATAAGATTTATTGAACTTCCGTAACGAAGCACACAGCTGCCTGTGGGTTGACTCTCTACTACTCTAAGTAAACTAACTCTAACTATCTAGACCAGGCTAGCTCTGATCCACGTGTAGCAGGTGTTGAATGATTTGTACACCCTGACTGTCACTACAGTTGTCACCAGTGGAAAGAGGCCGAGTGCTGATGCCTCGTGTGTTTTATAGTTGGAAGCCCCCCCCCTGGTGTTCTGTCTGGTGATTGGTTGTGTTGTGTTCTGTATGATGATTGGCTCACCTGGGTCTCTGTCACTGCCTGCCTTTACCTCATGATGTGCATGGGTGCATATTATGACATCCCCCCTTTTTAAAAAAAAATTGTCGGTTGCTTCGAGCATATTAGAGCATATAAATATTTACAGAAGTAACTATTTACAGCAATTGGTGAGTGAATGCATATGTACATGTAAGGTTTCTAGTGTGCAGAAATATGACAGTATATATACAAAGGAACTATTTATAAGTCCAGTCGTTGGAGCTATCGTCAGATTCTTGTGGACCGCCTCAGAGGTGGAGGCGGGGATGATGGCGTCTTGACAGGCTGGCATGCAGCCAGATTGGTGGCCTCGTGGAGCGAGGTGTCCGGATAAGGCATAACGACATCTGGGAACGTGAGATCCGGTGGTGTGCAGGCAAGTTGGCGTAGTGACCTTCTGTTGCGCCTGACAATGGATCCATCAGCCATGTGAACCACAAACGACCTGGGAGCAGCCTGTCGAACAACAACAGCTGGAGCTGACCAGCCTCCACCAGGCAACTTGATGCGAACAGCGTCCTTCGGAGAGAGCACGGGCAGATCAATAGCATGAGCATCATATGTTAGCTTTTGCCGGGTTCTGATCTGCTGCATCTTTTGCAGCACTGGAAGGTGATCCAGGTCAGGTAAATGAATGGCTGGAACAGTCGTCCGCAGGTTACGATTCAAAAGGAGCTGTGCTGGAGACATACCGTTGGACAGAGGAGTTGCCCTGTAAGCCAGAAGAGCAAGATTAAAGTGCGAAGCTGAGTCCGCAGGCTTGCAGAGTATTTGCTTCACGATGTGGACCACTTTTTTGACCTTCCCATTAGATTGCGGGTAATGCGGGCTCGAGGTGATGTGCTGGAACTGGTATTGCCTTGCGAAGTTGGACCATTCTTGACTATTAAAACAGGGACCGTTGTCGCTCATAACCTTGAGCGGGATACCATGCCTGGCAAATGCCTCCTTGCAGGCCTTTATGACAGTCCTGGATGTTAGGTCGGACAGTTTCACTACCTCGGGGTAACTGTAGAAGTAATCAATTATAAGGACGTAGTCACGCCCATTGGCGTGGAAAAGGTCAACTCCTACCTTTGACCACGGAGAGGTCATGATCTCGTGCTGCTGGAGCGTTTCTTTGGACTGAGCAGGCTGGAAGAGCTGGCAGGTCGTGCAATTGAGGACGACGTTTGATATATCCTCATTGATGCCGGGCCAATAGACAGGCCCTGCGCCTGCACTGCTCAATACCGAGGTGTCCCTCGTGGATCTGCATGAGCACCAAGCTCTGGAGGCTGCGAGGAAGGACGATGCAATCCAATTTAAGGAGGATCCCCTCGACAACTATTAGGTCATCCTTTACATTTTAGTACTGGGGGCATTGCCCTTTCTGCCAGCCATTTGTGAGGTGATGTATGACCGCTGCAAAAGAGGGTCCTTGGCGGTCTCTTCTCGAACGATGACGAGTCGTTCGTCAGATGTCGGGAGGGTGCTGGCACACAGTTGTACCTGTACCTCAGTGTCATGTATGAAGCCTACCTGCTCACATGGCGAGGTGATGGCTCGCGACAGGGCATCCGCGATGATTAGCTCCTTTCCAGGTGTGTAAACTAGTTCAAAATCATACCAGCGGAATCGAAGGAGAATGCGCTGGAGCCTGGGCATCATGTCATTCAAGTCCTTGTGTATAATGTGCACTAGGGGTCTGTGGTCCGTCTCTACTGTGAAGGTTGGGAGACCATAGACATAATTGTGGAATTTCACAATACCAGTGAGAAGGCCCAGGCATTCCTTCTCTATCTGAGCATGTCATTGCTCAGTGGGGGTCATGGCCATGGATGCCTAGGCCACTGGAGCCCAGGACGAGGTGTCGCCCTTCTGGAGGGGCACCGACCCAATGCCGTCCTGGCTGGCGTCTGTGGAGATTTTAGGTTCCGTCGCTGGATCAAAAAAAGCTAGAACAGGAGCAGTGGTTAGCTTTGCTTTCAACTCAAGCCACTCTGCTCGATGCATGCGGGTAGCCACTGGAAAGTGGTGGACTTCTTCACCAGGTGCCTGAGAGCCGTGGTGTGTGAGGCGAGGTTGGGAATGAACTCCCCCCCCCAAAATGTACCATACCCAGGAAGCGGAGGACCACCTTTTTATCTTCCGGGGTCTTCATTGTATTGATGGCCTTGACTTTGTCCGAGTTCGGTTGCACGCCCTGCTGGGATATCTGATCAGCCAGAAACCTAATTGACGACATGCCAAAGGAGCATTTGGTTTTGTTTATCTTCAGGCCGTTGGCATGTATGCGGCTGAAGACTTGTTGCAGACGAGAAATATGTTCCTCCGGAGTCGTGGACCATATGATGACATCATCACCATAAACCCGCACACCCTCACTGCCTTCTAGCATTTGTTCCATTATTCGATGAAAGATTTCAGAGGCCGAAACAATACCAAACGGCATGCAGTTATAGCAATACCTTCCGAAAGGTGTATTGAACATGCAGAGCTTCCTGCTGGACTCGTCCAGTTGTATCTGCCAGAAGCCACGCGATGCATCCAGCTTTGTAAAGAATTTGGCATGTGCCATCTCACTTGTCAGCTCCTCCCGCTTCGGGATTGGGCAGTGTTCCCGCATAATGTTACGGTTCAGATCCTTGGGATCGATATAAATGCGCAGTTCACCAGAGGGCTTCTTGACACAGACCATCGAGCTGACCCAGTCAGTTGGTTCCGTCACCTTGGATGTTATACCCTGATCTTGGAGCTCCTGCAGCTGTGCCTTTAGACGGTCCTTTAGAGGCGCCGGCACCCGGCGTGGCGCATGGATTACAGGCGTGGCATCAGGCCTGAGCAGAATTTTATAGCGGTAGGGCAGCGTGCCCATCCCACTGAACACATCCGGGTATTGCAATTGTAGCCCATCAATGTCGGCCTGAAGAATGACGTTGGCAGAGGACATGGCATGTACGCGCTGGACGAGATGGAGTAGCTTGCATGCATGGACACCAAGCAGAGAAGCTATGTCGGGCTTGATGGTCTCAAACCGCAAAGTGGCCTTGATGGCCTTGTTGGATACATTCAGGTGACAGGACCCTAATGCAGTGATGGCATTTCCATTGTAGTCGAGCAACTGGCAGGCCGGCGGAGGAATTGTTGGCTGCCTTTGGACACGAGCAAGATCTGCTTGGGATATTAGATTGACCGAAGCACCGGGGTGCAGCTTGAACCGGATGCTGCAATCGTTGACTTGCACAATTGCACGCCACACATCCCCAGAATCCACATTGAGGATGGGTGTGTGTGTTGCTGAATGTGAGGAGGACTTGTCATGCATGGTGATGATGCCCACTCGATATGGGGACTCCGGGCAGTCATCCTCTGGATCCGTGGCGGGATCAGGTTCCAAATCCAGCAGTCCTTGCTGCACACTTCGAACGCGTCTGCGTTGGAACTGGGATCGCTGGCCCCCTATCGGAGGTGCAGACCTGCACAAGGCCGCATAATGGCCAGGCTTCTTGCAGTTGAGACATCGCCTGCCTCTTGCAGGGCATTGGCGCTTTAAATGGGTGGCGCCGCAGTTCTGGCACGTCATCGCGTCAACATCGTGACGCTCCGTGCATCGTCGCACATGCGCAGTGCGGTCAGCCGCCGCGCGCACTTGCGGAGTGTGGTCTTCGGCCGCTTCGTTCTCCCGACCGTGGTGTGCATGCGTGGGATCCATGGAAGAGCACGCGAAATGGCTGCCATCTTCGATGCTCAGGCGACGCATTTGGGCGATGGCCTGTACACTCTCAGCCTCGTGGGAGGCAAGTTGGTCCTGCTCTGCTGACTTAAGGCAGGAATAGTGACTTTTCGCCTGCTCATGGACTTTGCATGTCTCGATGGCTACTGGCAGGGTCATTTTTATTTTTTTAGGAGCTGCTCCTGCAGGGCGTCGAGGTGGACGCCAAACACGATCTGATCTCTGATGAGGGAGTCAGCGGGGTCACCGTAGTTGCAGGATTGCGCTAGAATGCGAAGATGAGTGAGAAAAGACTGGAAAGGCTCATCCTTACCCTGAAGGCGCTGCTGGAAGATATAACGCTCACAGCTTTCGTTCGTTTCGACTTCACAGTGGTGACTGTCGAATTTGGCTAAGACGGTCTGGAACTTGGTCTTGTCCTCACCGTCAGCAAAAGTGAGCGAATTGAAGATTTGGATGGCCTGGTCCCCCGCAGTCGATAGTAGCAGCGCGATTTTTCGGGCATCGGACGCACTTTCGAGACCCGAGGCCTCAATGTATAGACTGAATTTCTGCTTGAAGACCCGCCAGTTGGCGCCAAGTTTTCCGGAGATCCGGAGCTGTGGAAGTGCCTGGATCTGTTCCATGCCGCTGGAAGGCAGTTTCTGGCCGTCAGTGAATTTCCAAAGGTAAATTACTTAGAAGAGGTAGCAACTCCTGGTATCATGTCGTGTTAATCACCCTGGGGTATCACGGACTGCAACACGATGCAGATAAACGATAAAGCATACACCAAACGTAGGCGTTGGTTCAATAAGATTTATTGAACTTCAGTAACGAAGCACACAGCTGCCTGTGGGTTGACTCTCTACTATTCTAAGTAAACTAACTCTAACTATCTAGACCAGGCTAGCTCTGATCCACGTGTAGAAGGTGTTGAATGATTTGTACACCCTGACTGTCACTACAGTTGTCACCAGTGGAAAGAGGCTGAGTGCTGATGCCTCGTGTTATAGTTGGAAGCCCCCCTCTGGTGTTCTGTCTGGTGATTGGTTGTGTTGTGTTCTGTATGTTGATTGGCTCACCTGGGTGTCTGTCACTGCCTGCTTTTGCCTCATGATGTGCATGGGTGCACATTATGACAAAACCCTCATCAATGTTCTTCTCAACTCCAGACTCAATTGCCCCCATTTTACCTCCCCCTGCTCAATGAAAACCAGGTTGCTAAAATGAAACCTGTAATTTACTCCCTCTATACCTCTTTTCTTCTCATTGCCTCCAGGTGTTAACCTGTTGTATTGAGAAGGTGAACAGGACATCTACAGGCAGGAAGCAGGGTCCCAGAGCAGCACCGTGGCGCAGTGGCTAACAGTGCTGCCTCATGGCGCCGACGACCTGGGTTCGATCCCAGCCCCGGGTCACTGTCCGTGTGGAGTCTGCACCTTTTCCCCGTGTCTGTGTGGGTCTCACCCCCCCCCCCCCCCAACCCAAATATATGCAGGGTAGGTGGATTGGTCATGCTAAATTTCCCCGTAATTGGAAAAAAAATAATTAAAATTAAAAAAAAGAAAGCAGGGTCTCTCCTGATTTACAACTATAGTTGGAGGCCTAATTGAGGGAGCAATGATGGCTTCCACATCAGGCAGAGCGTCTTCGGTCTGTGCGCATTCAGGACCCTGATCTTCCTGTTGCTTGCTATTTTAACAAAAGACCCTGCTCCCATGCCCACATGCCTGTTCTTGGCCTGCTGCAATGTTCCAGTGAATCGCATCGCAAACTGGAGGAACAACATCTCATCTTCCGGTTAGGCACGCTACAGCCTTCCGGACTGAACATCGAATTCAACACCTTCAGATGATCAGCTCTACCCCACCTCGACCCATTTATTTTCATTTATTTTTAACTGTCTTTAACCATTTCTTTCTAATATATATTTAATCCCCCCCCCCCCCCCCCAATCTTATCCACCTTTCCTTTATCTTTCTCCTCTTTGCTTCCCGCTTCCCCTCCCCCCACATCTACAGTTCATCCTCTGATGTTAGTTTCTCTGCAGTTTGGCCTTTCACACCTTTTGTTCTCTGTGGGGACTGCCATTAGCCCTCTTTCCCCTTGGTTTCTGTGGCCATTAGCACCCGGTTTCCCTGGGTTTCTGTGGCTATGACTCATCTTTCATTCTCACTCCACAGTATAAATATTTCCCACTTTCTCTGTCTGTTAGCTTTGACAGTCATCAGACTCGAAACGTTAGCTCTTTTCTCTCTCTACAGATGCTGCCAGACTTGCTGAGATTTTCCAGCATTTTCTCTTTCACCACAGATCCCTCTTCTTTCACCCACCTAAGCCCATGCCAATGCACGTGTCTGCTGTGATTTCTGTCTGCCCTTATGGAAATGGGAAAATCTGGCCCTCCATTTTATCTTGGGTGATTATCTAAATCTTAAATGCAAATCCTGATGTTGCACCTATCCAGATTGTGGAGTTTGTGCGGGCTTTCAATGTTTCATATTGCTTCCTTCTTGCAGCTTTGAGTTTTCAGAATGAAAAGAAAGCATTGAAAATGCTGGAGCAGTAAGGTCGAAGGAAAATGGAGTTGGTGTGTAAAAAGCAGTAATAGTGCTTCATAGCCTGTCAGGAAATGGATACCCCATAATGCTGTAATTGGATAAATCAGTTGTACAGCTTCTCTCCATCCCATCATACAGATCTCCATGGAAATATTGAATAAAAAGATGATCATACTGTAAAAATATGTATCTTTAATTCCCTTAGCAGTATCATCTTTCTGGTCATTTATCAGAAGATCCATAATGAAGTATGGTGAAGGTATATTAATTTGTGGTATGTCGGTTAAACACTGTATTGTTATAAATAGCGACTCTGGCATTGCATATATACAGATTGGCAAGTAAAAATGGCATGCAGAAAGGGAAGTTTTCTTAAAGGGGCAGGCTAACTGATATAAATCACCTATGCCAAAGTTCTGTTATTTCAGAATTTTAACTGAATTGGACCAAAACAGATAGAACCAGATTTCTTATTTGGTTTGGAACTCATTCCCACCTACTGTACCCTCCTTTAGTAACAGTGCTATTAGTTGTCATGGTAACGAAGATGAATTCATGCTGGTTACTGACAATATTTCGATAGCTCTTTCTGAAATCTCTCCATTTATCTGAGATGAAATAACTATGGTACAGCTTGGAGTAAAATATTCACTGGATTACAAACATAATCTTACATTTCTTTCCATTTACCAAGACTGCCCAGTATGGATTCAACAGGAACAACAGAGCAAAGGGGGATCAGCGTGAAGGGATGATAACACGCAGTAAAAGCAGTGTGAAGCAGATTGGTGCAGTGAAAATGGATGATGCTCCCGGTGATAATAGGGATCTTGATCTCACTCAACATGATGCTGACGACTCCGAGCGAGAAGGAAAGAAGCACGTACCCATTCGCAGGAATTCTTTATTTTATCGATCCATGAGGAGGAAGCGACATACCAAGGGTCAGTCTGAACCAGCACCAAAACTAACAGATGGTAAGTTACTGAGATCTACAATTAAAATCAATAGAATGTGGAGGGTCACAGAATGGTCATGTCACCTCACTGTAGAATAGCAATATTTAATGATTTCCATGTTTTTACAGCTGATAACCAAACTGATTTGTTTTTAAAAACTCCCCTCGGTTTTCCCCCCTTCTCTCCTGACTTATGTTGAGATGAAAATTCGTGGGGACCAGATTGCCTTCTGCTACCTTGTTCAATTGCTCATTAGTCAGACGTGAGTGTGCCAGCGAGTGTTAGCAGGTTACTCAATTATGGAGGACACCACCAAGCCATGTGGCATTTGAACCTGTTCTCACTGGGCACCCACATGCATACAGATTTCTTTGAATGGCAATGGAGAGTGGAAATCTTGGCAAACTTAAGGAAGGTATGACCAATCAACTGTTGCCCCAGCTGAGATTATCCAACCCTACACTGACCAAGGATCAAATCTGGGATCTTCCAGGTTTATGCTACACAGAATTGTACCTTTGCCAGTGGAACAATTGGTGGAGTCAAAAATACTTGAGACACCAATGAACATTATGCAGTCAGGCCACGTTATATGAAATAAATTGTACAGCACTTTTATCCATCAGTCTGTGTCTTGCTGTTTATATTGTTAAAGGGCAGTCTCTTGGCGATTTGCGAGGCATAATAATAGAACAACCACCATAATTTTTATTGTGAAAAAGTCCTATGCAAATGACATGACGGAAGTGTGCATTGTGAAAAGATTTGCACCATTGCATTGCAGCAGAAAAACGTTTGACATACGCTTTTTTTCATAATCACTGTGCCCCCTTAAGAATAATTAATGATCTAAAGTGCTCTTGCTCACGGTGAAATACTGTAAGCGCATAGAGCTAGCAGTCAGCTTGTCCAGGCAACATTTCCAAAGCTTTTCACTCAGAATACAGAGTTCAGACCCACTGTGCTACTCAGGTAGGAGGATGGTTTCTGTTTGCATTACATATAAAAAATGTTTCTGTTTGGAATATTTAAAAACAACTCAGGTCTTAGGATTTTTTTATGTTTAAAATCATTCTCATATTAAGAGTCTGATCTCTGATATGAAAATTTGTTCCAATACAGTACAAAAAAAAAATCTTAAGGTGCAGGTGAACACTCGTTGATAAAGGTTGGCCTGGTTGAGCCAAATGGCTTATTTCTGTGCCATATATCCTTTGTAATTTAAGGTAATATACAGAATAGTAACAGACAGGAGGCATTTATACAAATGTGGCCCCGGGAATGGCAATCAAATTTCACTGGCAGTATTGGCTGCCTAACGCGCCCTTACTGAAAGGCAGTTTATCTACATGATGCATCACGGTCATGTAACCCCAATCGACAAACAAGCATTTTCAAAAATGGACACTGGATAGCATCATAAGTGTAAATCAAAGCTGGTTTTGTTCCTTCTCTAGTTTGGGGTAACTACAGGTGAAGTCAGCTCACAAAGCAGAGATCAGCTAACTCAACAGAGACCAAGGTCAACTCTGGGACATCCAGAGCAACGCGTGGTCCAGTTACTTAGTGAAAAATCAGGGGAGCTAACTCGATAATTCAGCAATTAGAAAATATGATTTGTCCCATTTAGATAATATTTGTAAATGTGTCACCCAGTGTGCTATATAGAATTGTATTTACATTTTCCACAAGGCTTATGTAATGGAGGTCACTCGAGAAACAATTTAATCTATTTTATTTGAACATTTAAACATCGATAAAATAATTGGAACCCAAGGTTGGGTTATAGCTTTTAAATCTATGAAGGTTCTCCTTTTTAACTAACATATCTCCTGTGGCATAGTACATGGTTAACCAAGGGAACAATAGGGTTAATGTTGGCGGTAAAGTGATTGATGAAAAGATGTACATCATACATAGAATTGTTTTAGTGTTGTAATTGTAGTAACCCACATGGGTTACACGGGGCAAGCTTGCTAATATTCCCCGCGTGGCTCGAGGAGTATGAATGCCCCCGCGAACAGCAGGGCAGAGTTACATTGTATATAAGGTTGGCCAGAATGTAACTGCTGACGGAGAGAAAGGACCGGTGACTTTTAACTGGGTTCCTTGTGGTCATACTATTGTGTTAATAAATAAGTTTCTGCTGGTTACTTGACTGACTTTTTTTGCTGTTACTAAACTGGCGACGAGGATGAGAGAAAAACCAGGAGCCATTGACAAGCTACTCTGCCACGTACACCATTTCTGAAAACTTTGTTTGCCTCGACCTAAGGTACACTTGTCTATGCTATGTCTCTGTTCTGTTGATTAGATGCATTTGACCACATTATTGAGTCATGGAAGCAATATACGGAATGACTCTGATATTTCTTCAGGGCCAACAACATAACCAAAATTGATGGCCAGACCGTAATCTACAGTCTGCAGCGCTCACACATTTGGTGCCATTCGGTGTCTCCCATTTTCAGCAGCACTGGATGCGGTAGCGTTCGGCCAGCTGGTCACACTTGTGGGAGACCGTGGGCGGGATTCTCCGGGAATTAGTGGGGCGGGCAGAAATGGCGCAGTGGAGTGGCGGGAACCACTCCGGTGTTGGGCCCCCCCAAAGGTGCGGAATCCTCTGCACCTTCAGGAGCTAGGCCGGCGCCAGAGTGGTTTGCGCCCCGCCGGCCAGCGTGGAAGGCCTTTGGTGCCACGCCAGCCGGGACCGAAGGGACTCCGCCGGCTGGCGCGGGTCCGCGTATGCGCGGGAGCGTCAGCGGCTTCTGATGTCATCCCCGCGCATGCGGGGGGGGTTCACCTTCGCGCCGGCCATCGCGGAGGCTTACACGGCCGGCGCGTAGGAATAGAGTGCCCCCACGACACAGGCCGATCGCAGGACAGGCCACCGTGGGGGCACCTCCGGAGCCAGATTGCCCGGCGCCCCGCTGAGGACGACGGAGCCCACCCGCGCCACCAGGTCCCGCCGGTAAGGGACCAACTTCAATTTACGCCGGCGGAACCTGCATAGAACGGGCGGGACTTTAGGCCATCGCGGGCCGGAGAATCGCCGGGGGGAGCCCGCCGACTGGCGCGGCGCAATTCCTGCACCCGTCAAATCTCCGGCGCCGGAGAATTCGGCAGCTGACGGGGGCGGGATTCACGTCGTCCCTCCCCCCGGCGATTCTCCGACCCAGCGAGGGGTCGGAGAATCCCGCCCCATTTTACCCGTACGCCTTCAGCCATTCTGCAACGGTATCGGTTTAATACTGTGGAACGGTCTGAGGAGGAGTCAGTCGCTGAGTATGTATCCCGGTTGAAAACTATCACCAAATATTGCGATTATAGACCTGTTCTTGCAGATATGCTTCGGGACCATTTAGTTTGTTGGATCAATAATCATGAAATCCAGAAGCAGCTTTTGGGTGCAGGGTCACTAACTTTCCAACAAGCATTGCAAATGTCTTTCTCCCAGGAAAGTACGGCCTGGGGTGTACAAGAACTACAGGGGATGAAAGTTAATGCCCCCCTCCCCGGCTTACACTGCCGAGGACAAGGCGCTCGGCCCCAAACCTTGTGACTTGAAACCTCAGCGGATGCCCTCATCGGATTCAGGCGAGACTGATGGTGCACCATGTGAGAGGTGTGGCCACAGAAGTCACTGGCCATGTCATCCGCATCCTATAGTCATCCAATAGTCAGCGTCCTGTCCGCTCGGGCCGTGCTGCTCATCGGCCCTGTGCCTGGGCCCACCGTATCGATGACCATGAGGAGGCTGCTGATGTCGGAAATGCAGCTCAACTGCCTGGCCGAGGCCCATGTCGCTCCCATTCTGATTCCACATGTCAATGGACACCTTCTCTGCATGGAGCTGAATACCGGTGCGGCTGTCTCTGTGGTCCCACACAGCGCAGCTGCCTCGGGTGAGTGAATTGACCTTAACTGATTCGGCGGCCCACCTTGCAACATATACTTAAGAATGCCTACTAATAGGGGCTGGTTTAGCACACTGGGCTAAATCGCTGGCTTTTAAAGCAGACCAAGGCAGGCCAGCAGCACGGTTCGATTCCCGTACCAGCCTCCCCGAACAGGCGCCGGAATGTGGCGACTAGGGGCTTTTCACAGTAACTTCATTTGAAGCCTACCTGTGACAATAAGCGATTTTCTTTCTTCTTTACTAATAGTGGTCTCAATCCCACCTCTGTGACCTACAAGTGTCGGTTGCTCCACCTTCCCCTTATTGTCATGAAATGGAAAGGCCCCAGTCTGTTAGGCTATGACAGGTTGCACCTTGTGTTCTTTGAGCGGACACAGGATGGTTGCATACGGTATTGAATAAATTCCCCGATGTTTTTGGACCAGGCTTGGGAAAGATAGCTGGGGGTGTGGCGAAAATACAGCACAACCCACAGGCCGAAGCTCAGTTTTTCCGTGCCAGTCTGGTCCCCTTTGCACCTTTAGGGAAGGTAGAGGCTGAATTGCAGTCGCTAGGTGTGGTAAACCACTGTGTTCTTATATTAAGGGCTGTACGGTAGAAGCTGCACTGTAGCGCACAATGACTTATGAGAGACGAGAAGTGATGAAGTCGATCCAGGCTTTATTAAGCGATGCTTGTCCCCAGCAGCTCAGCAACAGAATGAAGCTGCGGGGAGAAGCTCGGGTTCTTATACTCCGCCTTCAGGGCGGAGCCAGAAGTCGGCAGATCCAACCAGGACCCGGGATCTGTCAGCCAATAGCATCTCGGCTTTACAGGTCCCACATGACCCCTAATACATACCACCACACTGCACTACAGGTTCACCTGGGCCCCTGCATACTAGCTCCGCCCAGGAGTCGGGTTATAAATATGCGTGGCCTCCAGCTCGCAGCCATTTCGTCAGCTGCTGTGGGAGGCCACACATCTGATACTAATAAAGCCTCAGTTTGGATTCAACTTCGTCTCCAGTCAAATTGATCGTGCCTCAATTTATTAGTATCAGATTCAGTAGTTGGACCTCCGGATTAAACCAGATCGCCTGCAGCAGATGGCAAGCGACGCCAGAAAGGACTACCAGCACTGGCTAGCTTGTTTTGAAGCGTATATCAACGCGGCGTCGACCCCTGTTCCAGAGGCTCAGAAGATTCAAATATTGTACTCCAGACTCAGCTCCAAAGTCTTCCCGCTGATCCAGGATGCGCCCAATTACGCTGATGCCATGACTCGACTCAATGAAAATTATGAGCAGAAGACGAACACGCTGTTCGCCAGACACGCGCTCGCAACGCGTACTCAATCAACCTGGTGAGTCAATCGAGGACTTCTGGAGGGCCCTGATCCCACTAGTGCGGGACTGTGACTGCCAGGACGTTACAGCTAAGGAGCACTCAGATCTCCTTATCCTTTTGTAACTGGGATTGGGTCTGATGTTATCAGGCAGCGGCTCCTAGAAGGGGCCACACGCGACCTCGCAGAGACTAAAACATTAGCGCTTTCCATGACGGTCGCCCTGCGCAATGTCCAGTCCTATGCCCCCAACCGCACAGCCCACTCCTCCTGCACTTCATGGGCCCCACAGGCAGCCGCCCCAGCAGGGGCGCTACCCACCCAACACGCCTGCGCTATGTGCCAGCCAGTGATCTTCGGGGGGCCCCGATGCAATTTTTGCGGCCAGCAAAGACACCCCCGCCAACGCTGCCTGGCCCGCGCTGCCCTTTGTAAGGCCTGCAGGAAGAAGGGCCACTACGCAGCGGTGTGCCAGGCCCGCTCAGCGGCAGCCCCCTCCCCGGTCACGGACAATGGGTGCCACGATCCTCCCCTCCTCCCAGGCCTTGTGCGAGCAATGGGCGCCGCCATCTTCTCCCCCGCACAACACGTGCGTTTCATGGGCGCCGCCATCTTGCTCCACCCCCGCAACGTGCGTTCCATGGACGCCGCCATTTTGTGATCCCCAGAACCTCCGGGTGCCGCCATCTTGTCCACCCCGCAGCACATGGATACCAACGGCGTTTCAGGACCCCAACTCAACGGCTGCCTCACTACCCGACTATCAACCACGACTCGCATCCATGGTAATCGACCAGTCCAGACCACACACTCTGACCAACGCATCCACCAGCGTGAAAGTCAACGGCCATGTAACCTCCTGCCTACTGGACTCCGGGAGCACCGAGAGCTTTGTACACCCGAATACGGTAAGGCGCTGCTCCCTTAAGGTACACCCTACCAATCAAAGTATCTCCCTGGCCTCCGGATCCCATCGCGTAGCGATCCGGGGGTACTGCACGGTCACGCTCACAGTCCAAGGCGGAGATTTCCACGGCTTTCGCCTCTACGTGCTCCCTAATCTCGGCCTAGATTTTCAGTGCAACCTCCAGAGACTGACCCTTAAATTCGGAGGACCCTTACCACCCCTCACTGTGTGCGGCCTCGCGACCCTAAAGGTTGATCCCCCTTCCCTCTTTGCCAATCTAACTCCAGATTGCAAACCCGTCGCCACCAGGAGCAGATGGTACAACACCCAGGATAAGGCCTTCATCAAGTCCGAGGTCCAGCGGTTGCTTCGGGAGGGAGTCATCGAGGCCAGCAACAGCCCCTGGAGAGCTCAAGTGGTAGTGGTTAAGTCTGGGGAGAAAAACCGAATGGTCGTAGACTGCAGCCAGACCATCAACAGGTACACGCAGCTTGACGTGTACCCCCTCCCATGCATATCTGACATGGTTAACCAGATTGCACAGTACCGGGTCTTCTCAATGGTGGACCTGAAATCCGCTTACCGCCAGCTCCCCATCCATAAATCGGACCGGCCATACACCGCCTTCGAGGCAGACGGCCGGCTATATCACTTCCTTAGGGTCCCCTTCAGCGTCACCAATGGGGTTTCGGTCTTCCAAAGGGAGACGGACAGAATGGTCGACCGGTACGGCTTGCGGGCCACGTTTCCGTACCTAGACAATGTGACCATCTGCGGCCATGATCAGCAGGACCACGACGCCAACCTCGCTAAATTTCTCTGCACCGCCACTCTCATCAACCTCACGTCTAACAAGGAGAAGTGTGTGTTGCGTACAAACCGCCTAGCCATCCTCGGCTACGTAGTCCAGAACATAGTTCTGGGCCCGATCCCGACCGCATGAGCCCCCTCATGGAGCTCCCCCTCCCCCACTGCCGCAAGGCCCTCAAACGCTGCCTGGGGTTCTTCTCGTATTACGCACAGTGGGTTCCAAACTATGCGGACAAGGCCCGCCCACTCATACAGTCCACTCATTTCCCCCTGACGGCCGAGGCCCAACAGGCTTTCGCCCGGATCAGAGCTGATATTGCCAAAGCTGGAATGCACGCTGTAGACGAAACACTTCCTTTCTACGTAGAAAGCGACGCATTGGACGTCGCCCTGGCCGCCACCCTCAACCAGGCAGGCAGGCCCGTGGCATTCTTTTCCCGCACCCTCCATGCCTCCGAAATTCAGCACTCATCTGTCGAAATGGAGGCCCAGACTATCGTTGAGGCTGTGCGACATTGGAGACATTACCTGGCTGGCAAGAGATTCACTCTCCTCACTGACCAACGGTCGGTAGCCTCCATGTTCAACAACACACAGCGGGGCAAGATCAAAAATGATAAAATCTTGCGGTGGAGAATCGAGCTCTCCACCTATAATTACGAGATTAAGTATCACCTTGGCAAACTCAACGAGCCCCCAGATGCCCTATCCCGAGGTACATGTGCCAGCGCACAGGTAGACCGACTCCGGGCCCTGCACGACAGCCTTTGTCACCCAGGGGTCACTCGGTTGTACCACTTCATTAAGGCACAAAATTTGCCCTACTCCGTCGATGAGGAAAGGACGATCACCAAGGACTGTCAGGTCTGTGCAGAGTGCAAGCCGCACTTTTACCGGCCGGACTGCGCCCACCTGGTGAAGGCCTCCCACCCCTTTGAACGCCTCAGCGTGGATTTCAAAGGCCCCCTCCCCTCCTCCGACCTGACACACATATTTCCTCAGTGTGATCAATGAATACTCCCGGTTTCCTTTCGCCATCCCATGCTCCGACATGACGTCTGACACCGTCATTAAAACCCCTAATTCTATCTTCACTCTGTTCGGCTTCCCTGCCTACATCCACAGTGACAGGGGATCCTCATTCATGAGTGATGAGCTACGTCAGTTCCTGCTCAGCAGGGGTATTGCCTCCAGCAGAACGACGAGCTACAACCCCCGGGGAAACGGACAGGTAGAAAGGGAGAATGGGACGGTATGGAGGGCCGTCCAGCTGGCCCTATGGTCCAGAAATCTACCGGCCTCCTGCTGGCAAGAGGTCCTCCCTGATGCACTACATTCCATTCGCTTATTACTCTGCACTGCTACGAACAGTACATCGCATGAACGTCTTTTTGCCTTCCCCAGGAAGTCCACATCCGGGGTATCGCTCCCAACTTGGCTCACAGCTCCGGGAACCGTGCTTCTCCGTCAACATGTGCGGCTCCACAAGGCGGATCCGTTGGTGGAAAGGGTGCACCTGCTCCACGTAAACCCACAGTACGCCTACGTGGCGTTCCCCGACGGCCGCCAGGATACCGTCTCCCTCAGGGACCTGGCACCAGCAGGTTCCACCCCCACACCACCCCCGTCACCCCCGGCGCCACCCTCCCCTCCCCCGCCATCCCCATCACCCCCCCTAGGACCATCCGTCCTCCCCCTGCCCACCCCCGTTGGTGAAGAGGATTTTGGCATGCTCCCGGAGTCAACTTCGACCACGACAGCACCAACATCGCCAGCTCCACTTCGTTGATCTCAAAGGACTATCAAGGCGCCAGACCGGCTGAACCTCTGACCGGATGCCGGATGACCAGAGACATTTTTTTTACTGCTCTGTAAATATTAAAGATTGCTAATTGTATATAGTTATCCACCACCCCCGCCGGACTCAATTTTAACAGGGGGTGAATGTGGTAAACCACTGTGTTCTTATATTAAGGGTTGTACGGTAGAAACTGCACTACAGGATCAGCTGGGCCCCTGCATGCTAGCTCCGCCCAGGAGTCGGGTTATAAATATGCGTGGCCTCCAGCTCGCAGCCATTTCGTCAGCTGCTGTGGGAGGCCACACATCTGATACTAATAAAGCCTCAGTTTGGATTCAACTTCGTCTCCAGTCAAATTGATCGTGCCTCATTAGGGGATCTTGGGATCATCCGGTTGGTTCGTTTTGGTAACTGGGTGGCCCTGGCGGTCCCCGTATTGAAGCCGGATTGGACTGTCCGCGTTTGCGGCGATTACAAATTAACCATAAATATGGCATCATGCCTGGACCGCTAGCTGCTTCCCCGCATCGATGACCTCTGCGCCACGGGAGGCTCAACTTTTACGAAGCTTGACATGAGCAATGCTTATCTGCAGCTCAAGTTGCACAAGGCATCAAGAAAATATGTCAGCATTAATACACAAAAAGGTTTGCGTTTCATCCGCCTGCACCATTTTTCAGCACGTCAAGGAGGGTATTCTGCATGGTCTTTCCAATGTGACAGTTTACCTTGACGACGTGCTCATCACGTGAGCGACGAAGGCCAAACACTTACAAAACCTAAAGGTCGTTCTGCGGCATTTCTCCTAATGCACCTTCCATCTCTGCAAAGTCAAATGTGTCTTTAATGCATTTCATAAAAATAAATTTAAAGAACCAAATTCTTTTTCTTCCAATTAAACGGCAATTTAGCGTGGCCAATCCACTTACCCTGCACATCTTTGGGTTGTGGGAGTGAGACCCATTCAGACACGGGGAGAATGTGCAAACTCCACATGGACAGTGACCAGGGGCCGTGATCGAACCTGGGACCTCAGCATTGTGAGGCAGCAGTACTAACCACTGTGCCACCATGCTGCTCCGGGTCTTTAATGCAAAGGAGATTGTTTACTTCGGCTACATGAGGCCTTCACCATGGCTGACAAGGTGCAGCCTATCAAACTGGCCCCAGTGCTGGTGAATGCTACAGCGCTTTGCTTGTTTTTGGGCCTCATTAATTACTATGGCCTGGCTACAATTCTGGCCCCTCTTCATTGGTTGCTGCAGAAAGACAGGCCTTGGGCATGGGCAAAGAGCAGGATGCTGCTTTTCGGCTCGTGAAGTGAACGTTGGCTTCTTCCAAGGTCCTCATGCATTTTGAGGCCACAAAGCCGCTATTCTTGACACGCAATGCATTGCCATATGGCATTGGTGCTGTACAATTGCACTGCATGGGCAACGGCCTGGTTTGCGCCATTGCCTCCGCCTCCATCATGCTGACAGCTGGAGAGCTCAATTATGCACAGATAGAACAAGAGGGACGTTTTTGGAATCAAGAGGTTTCATCAGTACAGGTATGGCCGTCATTTTTACGTTCTTACGAAACACAAACCGTTGCTTGGTCTATTCAGGGAAGATAAAGCGGTTCCGCTGAGTGCCTCGGTCCACATTCAGCAATGGTCTCTCCTTCTGGCGAATATCAGTACTCGCTCAAACGCAGACCCGGCTCGTTTATAGCACATGCAAATGCATTAAGTCGGCTTCCTTTGCCCGCGGTATCTGTAGACCTGACCGTGGCCGATGAAGCTGTGATGGTGCTCAAATTCATGGACACCCTGTCTGTGACAGCTAGCTACACCTGAGACTGGATGTAGTACAATCCGATCCTTGTAAAGGTACGCCATTTTATTTTGAACGGTGGGCCACGCCAACAGCTTCCGGTTGAACTCAACATGTTCTCGACAAAGCTGCCAGAGCTAATTGTTGAGGGTGCGTTCCTCCTGTGGGAAACTAGGGTTGTCGTTCCCGAAAAGGGCCAATCACTCGATTTGAAGAATCTCCATGCTGCGCATGCTGGCCTGGAGCTACATCTGGTGGCCAGGCATAGATGCAGACATCGAGTTGCTCGCCCAGCGCCTCCATGTGCACCAGGCCCATCAAAAGCTTCCAGTAGCAGCGCCTCTCCACCCATGGGAGTGGCCGGGGTGTCCCTGGGCCCGTATTCATGCAGGTTTTGCGGGACTGTTTTGGGGATTGATGTTCCTCGTTTTAATGGATGAACATTCAAAGTGGTTGGAGGTTCACTAGATGGCATCCACATCACGTCCCACACCACCATCGACCGCTTATATTCATCTTCCACCACATATGGGTTGCCAGAGGTCCTGGTGACTGATAACGGGGCCTCATTTACCAAGGAGAGGTTTGCCGCTTTTGGACAGATGAATGGCGTCCAACATATCCACACGGCACCTTACCACCGTGCTTTGGATAGCCTGGCTGAACCCGCCGTGCAAACGGTGAAGCGGAGTTGGAAAAAGCATCTGATGGTTCAATAGATACCAGGCTGGCTTGTTTTCTCTTTTTCTCACTCCTCGTGCTTTACAGGTGTTGCTGCAGCTGAGCTGTTGATGGGTCACCGTCTTTGTATTCGGTTGAGTTTATTGCTCCCCCACATCGGTGCCAAAGTTCGCCGTTCACAAGATAAACTAGAGCATGGGCATCGTTCCCTACATTGCTTTGTACGTGACCAAGAGATCAGCGCTCGCAACTTCGGTGAGGGTCATCCAATGGCTTCCAGGGTGTTGTTAGTCAGACCGGTCCCACTTCATATCAAGTCTGTGTGTGAGGCCAACTGGTGAAGCGTCATCTTGATTATCTTCGTGCTGGGAGTCTGCTGCTCCATCAGATCCTCGTCAACCCTCATCTTCACTTTGGCCGGCCATTAAGGTGTCGCCTCAGGAGACTTCCACTCTGGCTCGGCTGGTTCCACCGCTGTTACAGTCCACACACCCGTGGATACCAAGATGCCTGGTGTATGGCTGTTGGATTCCGATATTGAGACCTAGACCTCTCAGATCTCCGACTCTGACGCCATCGCCCAGCCACCACCTGATGGTTCTCCACCACATCGGTCCAACCGTAAATGCCATTCTCCAGCTCGGTATATGCTGGCTAACCCGCTTCCTCCACCGGGATGCGATGTGCCCCAACTGAAGTGCCAGCGTCAACCACTACCCATCGAGATTGGGCTGAATTCTTGTGTTCCGTCTTCGTCATCAGTTCTTTGAATTTCTTCTTTATCTTCTCATATTCCTCGTTATCCTCATCCGTCCCTGAGGGGGTCTTCGGACTTGGGGAGGGAGGGGTGCAGTAACCAGCATGGGGCACACGGGGCAATCTTGCTAATATTCCCCGTGTGGATCGAGGTGTATGAATTCCACCCCCACTAACAATGGGCAGGGTTACGTTGTATATAAGGTCGGTCAGAATGTAACAGCCAACAGAGAGAGAAAGGACTAGTCCCTTGTGTACATACTACTGTGTTAATGAATAAGATTTTGTTTGTTACTTGGCTGACTCCTTTTGCCGTTACTAAAGTAATTACACACAATGAGTTAAATAGGAACAATTCATTTATTAAGATGATAAAAGTAAATAAATAAGTTAAGTATAATACATATATTATATTATACAACTGAGAGGATCCCACAATATTGCAGGTGGGTTAATTTGAAATAGTGAGATACAAAAGTGTAAATATGAATAAAAAGGCTAAATAATGGCAAAGACCAAGGGAAGTAGCAACAATTTAAGAGAAAAGGAAACAAAAAGGGCGGGATTCTCTGTATCTGAGACTAAGCTGACACAGAATTCGTCGACTTTAACGACAGCAAAACTGGCGCCAAACCTGGATCGATGCAGCAACTGTGGAGGGGCTTGCACATGGAATACAATCGATTCCAATGAAAAACGATGTGGGATTCGGCAGCTGATACAGCCCAGTCAGCTGATGGGTCGGCTGGGGCCAGAGGGAACCCAGGGGAACACCTATATGACCCGTGTTCACAGTGGGCTGTTAGCGGCGTGTGCAGCTGCATGGCTGCCTTGCCGGCTGCAGCAATGGTGTTCTGTGCCCGTCCACCCCGACCTCTCAGGCCACCTCCTGGCCACCCTCCCTCTCCCCGCTACTCCCCCTGGCCCTGGCTGAAGTCCCCCGGCCAGTGGCGCAACTGTCATCAAACTATGTGATGCACGATCAATTGCACAAAGACTAAACTGTGGCTTTATTACAGTCAGATGCGTGGCCTCCTGCTGCAGCTGGCGAAATGGCAGGGCACTGGAGGTCATGCATATTTATACAGTTCTCCGTGGGCGGAGCCAGATGGCAGGAGCTACTGGCGAACCTGTAGTGCAGTCAATATTGGCGGCGCGGTGGGAGGTGGGGGCGGGGTGCATTGGTGGAGGGGGGGTGATGGGGTGGAACCTGACGGTGCCAGGTCTCTGAGTGAGACAGTATCTTGGCGGCCGTCGGGGAACTCAACGTAGGCATATTGAAGATTGGCATAGAGCAGATGAACCCTGTCCACCAAGGGGTCCGCCTTGTGGAGTCGGACGTGCCTACGGAGAAGGACCAGTCCTGGAGCAGCGAGCCAAGTCGGGAGCGACACCGCGGATGTGGACTTCCTGAGGAAGGTAAAAACACGTTCATGGGGTGTGTTATTAGTGGCGGTGCACAATAGTGACCGGATGGAGTGTAGAGCGTCAGGGAGGACCTCCTGCCAGCGAGAGGCTGGGAGGTTCCTGGACCATAGGGCCAGCTGGACGGCCCTCCAAACCGTCCCAATCTCCCGTTGTACTTGCCCGTTTCCCCGGGGGTTGTAGCTGGTCGGCCTGCTGGAGGCAATACCCCTGCTCAGCAGGAATTGACGCAGCTCATCGCTCATGAATGAGGATCCCCTGTCACTGTGGATGTAGGCGGGGAAACCGAACAGGGCGAAGATGGTGCTAAGGGCCTTGATGACGGTGGCAGACGTCATATAGGGGCATGGGGTGGCAAAGGGGAATCTGGAGTACTCATCGGCCACACTGAGAATGTACGTGTTATGATCGGTGAAGGGGAGGGGGCCTTTGAAATCCACGCTGAGGCGTTCAAAGGGACGAGAAGCCTTCACCAGGCGCGCACGATTCGGCCGGTAGAAGTGCGGCTTGCACTCCGCACAGACCTGGCAGTCCCTGGTGACTGTCCTTACTTCCTCGACGGAGTAGGGCAGATTGCGAGCTTTGACCAGATGGTACAATCAAGTGACCCCCGGGTGACAAAGGCTGTCGTGTAGGGCCTGGAGGTGGTCCACTTGTGCGCCGGCACATTTACCTCGGGAGAGGGCGTCTGGGGGCTCGCTGAGTTTACCGGGGCGATACAAAATCTCGTAATTATAGGTGGAGAGCTCGATTCTCCACTGCAAGATTTTATCATTTTTGATCTTGCCCCGCTGTGTGTTATTGAACATGAAGGCTACCGACGGTTGGTCCGTAAGGAGAGTGAATCTCTTACCGGCCAGGTAATGCCTCCAAAGCCGCACAGCTTCAAAGATAGCTTGGGCCCCCTTCTCGACGGATTAATGTCGAATTTCAGAGGCATGAAGGGTGCGGGAAAAGAATGCCACGGGTCTGCCTGCCTGGCTTAGGGTGGTGGCAAGGGCGACGTCTGAAGCGTCGCTTTCTACTTGGAAAGGCAGTGACTCGTCCACTGCGCGCATCCCGGCCTTGGCGATGTCTGCTCTGATGCGGGCGAAAGCATGTTGTGCCTTGGTCGCAAGTGGGAATTGGGTGGACTGAATGAGTGGGCGGGCCTTGTCCACATAGTTTGGGACCCACTGAGCGTAGTAGGAAAAGAACCCCAGGCAGCGTTTGAGGGCCTTGGGGCAGTGGGGAGGGGAAGTTCCATGAGGAGGCGCATGCGTTCGGGGTCGAGCCCGTTTTGGACTACATAGCCGAAAATGGCTAACCGGGTCGTGCTGAACACACACTTCCCTTTGTTGTAGGTCGGGTTGAGAAGAGTGGCAGTACGGAGGAATTTATCGAGTTTGGCATCGTGGTCCTGCTGGTCATGGCTGCAGATGGTGACATTATCTAAGTACGGAAAGGTGGCCCGCAAACCGTACTGGTCGACCATTCAGTCCATCTCTCTTTGGAAGACCGAGACCGCATTTGTTACACCGAAAGGGACCTTAAGGAAGTGGTAGAGGTGGGCGGCCGCCTCAAAGGCAGTGCGTGGCCGGTCCGACTTCCGGATGGGGAGCTAGTGGTAGGCGGATTTCAGGTCAATTGTTGAGAAGACCCGGTACTGCGCAAACTGATTGCCCATATCAGATATGCGTGGGAGGGGGTACGTGTCGAGCTGCGTGTACCGATTGATGTTCTGGCTGTAGTCCACGACCATCCTGTGTTTCTCCCCAGTTTTAACCACGACCACTTGGGCTCTCCAGGGGCTGTTGCTGGCCTCGATAATACCCTCCTTAAGCAGCCGCTGGACTTCGGACCTGATGAAGGTCTTGTCCTGGGTGCTGTACCGTCTGCTCCCAATGGCAACGGGCTTGCAATCCGCAGTTAGATTGGCAAAAAGGGAGGGGGGTTCGACCTTGAGGGTCGCGAGGCCGCAAACGGTAAGGGGGGGTAATGGCCTGCCGAATTTGAGGGTGAGGCTCTGGAGGTTGAACTGGAAGTCCAGGCCCAACAGGAGTTAAGCGCAGAGATTAGGAAGGACATAGAGGCGGAAGTTACTAAATTCTACGCCCTGGACCGTGAGGGTGACTGTACAAAAGGCTCGGATCGGGACCAAGTTGGATCGGAGGTTAGGGAGATCCTTTGATTGGCAGGGTGGACCGCGAGGGAGCAGCGCCTTACCGTATCAGGGTGAACGAAGCTTTCGGTGCTCCCGGAGTCCAGAAGGCACGAGGTCGCGTGGCCGTTGATTTTAACCGTCGTCGACGCAGTGGCCAGGTTGTGCGGGCGAGATTGGTCCAGCGTCATCGAAGCGAGCTGCGGGTAGCCATCGGATGCTTCGGGTGGCGAGCGTGTGCAGTTCCGATGTCGCAATGTCCGGAGACCCTGTGGGGGACAAGATGGCGGCGCCCATGGTGCGCACATTGCGGGGTCGGGACAAGATGACGGCGCCCATGGGGCGCACGTGGCCAAAGGGGAACAAGATGGCGGCGCCCATTGGTCGCACATGGACCCAGGAGGAGAAGATGGCAGCTCCCATTGTGCGTCTGGCGTGGGGGAGGGGGCGATAACGGGCGCGATCGCAGTGACTGCACGGGCCTGGCACAGAGCCGCGAAGTGGCCCTTTTTACTGCAGGCTTTACAAACGGCAGTGCGGGCCGGGCAGTGTTGGCGGGGGTGCTTCTGCTGACCGCAGAATTAGCAGCGGGGTCCCCCGGGGTGCGCGGATCGGCGTGCGGCACAGGCGTATTGCGAAGGCAGGGCCCTGGCTGAGGAGGTCGGCGGCAGGGTCCAGGAGGGGTAGGAAGGGGTAGACGGGTGGGCAGTGCCGCGGGAGAGGTATGATTGCACATTACGGGATGCGACCGTCATGGAGAGCGCCAAGGTTTTTGTCTCCGCCAATTCGAGCATGGCCCCTTCCAGTAATCGTTCTCGGATGCGGTCCGACGCAATCCCCGTCGCGAAGGCATCGCGCATGAGGAGATTCGCATGTTCGCCGGCCGTGACGGCCTGACAGTCACAGTCTCGGACGAGTGGAATTAGGGACCGCCAGAAGTCTTCGATGGACTCACCAGGTAGTTGTGAGCGGGTGGCAAGTGCATGCCTGGCGAAGACTGTGTTCGCCTTCTGCGCGTAGTATTCTTTGAGGAGTTCCATTGCTTTTGTGTAATTCGTGGCGTCTTGGATCAACGGGGACATGCTGGAGCTCACTCTGGAGTACAGGACGTTTATCTTCTGAGCCTCCGTTGGCGCAGGGTCCGCCGCGTTGATGTAAGCCTCGAAACATGCTAGCCAGTGAGTAAAGTCTTTCCTTGCGTCGGGCGAGTGAGGACCCAGCTGCAGGCGATTGGGCTTAATTCGGATATCCATTCTGTGGAAAATCTGACTGTAATAAATTGATGCACGATCAATTACACAAAGACTATAATTGGGTAGAACTGTGGCTTTATTACAGTCAGATGCGTGGCCTCCTGCTGCAGCTGGCGAAATGGCAGGGCACTGGAGGTCATGCATACAGTTCTCCGTGGGCGGAGCCAGCTGACAGGAGCTACCGGCGAACCTGTAGTGCAGGTCCTACCTTACATCTCCTATTACAGTGGTTCACCACACTATGGCAATATTGGACACTTTCCGTACCCCCTCTCTCTCTCGCAGCAGCCATGATATCGGTTTCACGATTTTTAAAAGCACAAGTGAACTGCGGCGTCGGGAACTTGGCCCATCAGAGGCGGAGCATCACAAAGGCCCCAGAGAATACCATGTTGGACCCGCTAATGACATGCAAACGGAGTTTACTGTACATGTGTTCTGGACCGTATTGACGGCGCTGTCGAGGTGATGGAGAATAGCGATTTGGCGTCAAATCGGCGCCCGCCATGATTTTAGCACCGGAACTTATTCTTCGCCCAGTCGCGTTTCGCGGTTTCGGCATCAGCCAACAGAGAATCCCGCCCAAAGACCTTTGACAGACAACAGTTTGAAAGTATGAAATCCAAGTACTGGTGATGTGTTACTCATCTACCAATAACTCCTCTAATATTCTTTGCAATATCCTGGTACACATTCAAAAGCGCAAACCCAATTAATTAGTTTTCATTGGGTGAATTGCATAACAAGCTCAAGAGGAGCTCTTATTGTTTCTGTACTCTATCGCTGATAAGCATGCTGCTTTGAAAGAAGGAGTGGCCTTATAAAAAAAATTATTAAAGTTTCAGTTTGAACTCCCAACCTCACTCCCACATACACTATGGGCGGACTGAAACACCTTTGTTAGGTTACTGCACCGCAATACACCTAAAAATTTAATTTGAAGGTTTCGTTGCAATAAATTCAAAAAAGAACTTTACCAAAGCCTTTATCAACACCTCGTAATCTCATCGTTGTATGTTCAGCCAGTCTCACGAAGCATCTTGTTTTTTAAAATTCTTTCATTGGATGTGGGCGTCGTTAGCCGTGCCAGCATTCATTGCCCATTCCTAATTGCACTTCACCTGAATGGCTTGCATGACTATTTCAGAGGGCATTTCAGAGTCAACCACATTACTGTGCATCTGGAGTCACATGGAGGTCAAACCGGGTAAGGATGACAGATTTCCTTCCCGAAAGGACATTAGTAAACCAGTTGGGGTTTTACACCAATCAACAATGGTTTCATGGCCATCACTAAACTTTTTAATTCCAGATCTTTAATGAATTCAAATTTCACCAATGGCTAGGATTCGAACACCCGTCCCCAGAGCATTACCCTGGGTATCTGGATTACCGGCCCACTGACAATACTACTCGACCACCGCCTGCCCAGTTGGTTGAAAATTAACTATTTGTTGATAAAAGATATGTATGTACATTTATTACAAGGTATAGCATAAACTATGAGCTAACTCCATGCTTGCTACTTCACAGGTCTCTGTCCAGTCCATAGGTTGGGTTTCTAAACATCGCATTGTGAGCGATACTGTTTCCCACTCCCTCATTAATTCTTGCTATGCCAGGTACCCTTACATCATACATTTCCCAAAGTCTTTACTCAACATATTTACATTACGATCATGCTACCCCTTCTCTGCATCAGCTCCTTCACCTCAAGTTTCAGACTTTATAAATTCAGATGGATTGGAGGTTTAACAATTGTTCCAGATCTGACTCTAGTTACTTTCAGAGGAGTGGTCGGCTCTGTTAATTTGAGTGACCTTTGTTCATTTGATGTTTTAGTTGTAGCCTGGCACTTGGTTGTCTTCTTCTGATTCACTCTTTTCCGCTATTTGGAGCTGAACTTCTCTTTGACAACCTCCCATCTGCTCTGCTCGGGGACCACTGACTTGTCCCATTATTTCCGGAGAGAATAGTCATTCAATTCGTTCGTGGTAAAAGCCCAGAGCGGATTCTCTGACCCACCCGCCGGGTCGGAGAATCGCCGGGGGTCGGCGAGAATCCCGCCCCCGCCGTCCTCCAAATTCTCCGGCCCCCAAAAAATCGGCCCGGCGTGAATCGCGCCGCCTGCCTCGGAGAATGGCGGGGACCGGCGCGACTCAATGGGCCCCGGGGCTGCCCGAATTCTCCAGCCCGCGATGGGCCGAAGTCCCGCCTGTTTTTCGCCAGTTCCGCCGGTTTAAATTGGAGTAGGTCCTTACCGGCGGGACCTTGTGGCGCGGGCGGCCTCCGGGGTTCTTGGGGGGTGCTCCCACGGTGGCCTGGCCCGCGATCTGGGCCCACCGATCCGTGGGCGGGCCTGTGCCGTGGGCACACTCTATTCTTCAGCACCGGCGGCTGTAGCAGTCCGCCATTGCCGGTGCGGAAACGAAGCCCTCTGCGCATGCGTGGGGATGACGCCAGCACATGCTGGTGCTCCCGCGCATGCGCAAACTCGCGCCTGCCGAGGCCCTTCGGCGCCGATTAGTGTGGCACCAAGCCCCGTTCCCGCGGGGCGCAAACCACTCCGGGGTGGGGCTAGCCCCTGAAGGTGTGGAGGATTCCGCACCTTCGGGGCGGCCTGACGCCGGAGTGGTTCACGCCACTCCGTCCCGCCGGAGTTGCCCGCCCCGCCGATTAATTCAGAATCCCGACACCAGTTTTTCTTTTTCCGTGCAGTCTGCCATAACTCCATAATTTTTGTGTGTGTTGAAGGTGCACCCCCCCCCCCCCCCCCCCTCCCCCTGTCATTTATATATTCCTCATCAGTGGGCTCACATTGCATTTTGACATTATCATGACACCATGTTCTCCTGGCTTTCTCTGTGTCTCATTGACGTATGCTCTGACAAGTTGATGGTCGTGAGTTTCTTATTCCAGCATTGTCTTGCAGCTTTATGCATTGGCTGGAGATTGCAGTGTCTGTTGCTGTGCTGTTTACAGGCAGTGTGACAGCAACTGCAGTAGCTTGGGGTTGGGGTTCATTCCTGTCATTTTCCTGTGTGTCTTCTACTCAAGATACAGTGATAATTACCTGAATGTTTTGGCTGACCCAGAGGCGCTTCTGCCGCCTGCAAGGAAATTGGACAAACTGGCTCTGTGAAGGAGTGAAGACAATTTAGAGTTGAAGTCCAAGTTGAGAGTCTCTTTGCTGTTGAGCCACTTGGGAACTTGCAGTTCCAAGTAGTTAACAACAGAGGTTGTCTTGATGTCTTCTGCCATTTTAAGAAGGTTAAGGGCAACACAAGCACCTTTGCTCAAGCGAGAAGAAAGTTGGTTTCAATTGACTTGGAATATCTGCTTGTCGTTCTAGGGTCATGCTTATGACCAAAAGCCAAGTTCTTCCTGTAGAGCCTGTAGAGTTGTGAGTCTATTGTTTGTAGCCAGAGGTCCCTCAGTCTCAGTTTCTCATCTGAGAGGAATGTAACACTGGCTCCCGTGTCCAATTTGAAGTTGGTGAGGTGACCATTTATTGAGATGGCCGCATTCGAAAAAAAGAATCCAGGTTCTTTGAACTCACCCAAGAAGCATAGCCGGGTCTCTTCCTGGCGTGGAACCTCTGTCTTATGGATTGCCTTGGGATCCTCCACCCATCTCGGTGTCTTAACTTTACATAACTTTCTGAAGTGCCCCAGGTAATTGCAGTTGGAACATTGCACTGAAATTGCTGGATATTGCTGTTGCTTGTGAAGTTGTTTGGTTCCACACTGCTGGCGTGGTCACCCAATCTCTTGTGGTCAATTTGGATATTGCCATCCTTAGCCTGGAGTCTCTCTGCCCCTTCGTTGCTTACTAGCTGGACAGTTGGGGCTGTTCTGTACCAGGGCTTGCTTTCCCCACATAAATAACTCAGTGCTGTAGTGGATTTCAGCCTATAAGACCATAAGACATAGGAGCGGAAGTAAGGCCATTCGGCCCATCGAGTCCACTCCACCATTCAATCATGGCTGATTTCAACTCCATTTACCCGCTCTCTCTCCATAGCAACTTTCTGACTTTCTGGGTGACCTATTCTCGAGTCAGATCTTCCATGGCCTGTAGTATGACTGAAAGGGCATTGTCAGCTACTCCAACAACAATTTTGACTCTTATGAGTTCTGAATTGAGAGCGCCATAGTCACAGCCTTCAGTCAAGAGTTAACAGTTCTACAGCTGTTATCACAGAATCATATAATCTCTACAGTGCAGAGGAGGCCATTCAGCCCTTCGAGCCCTGGTTCCGATAGAACGCCCTACCTACCTAGGCCCAATCTCCTGCCCCTCTCCTCGTAACCCTACCTAACCTTTGGGCAATATGAGTATGACCAATTCACCTAACCTGCACATCTTTGAACTGTGGGAGGAAACCAGAGCACCTGGAGGAAACTCACACAGACAAGGGGAAAACGTGCGGATACTCGGTGTTGGAATATAACCCGTGGCCCTGGCGCTGTGAGGCAACAGTGCTAACCACTGTGCCATCGTGCTGGACATGTTTGTTGAATTTTGTTATCTCTAAAATTTTGTTGCTTCTTAGATGAAAGGATGTATCAAATTATTTTATAACTTCATCAGCTTTATCTGAGGGTTTGTTTATTCCTCACCTCACAATAATATCATCAGCCAATGGATCTATCGAAGAAAGTAGTGCATTCACTTGTTCGGATTCTGTCTTTTTATCTACTCCTGAAGCTATCATGTGTCATAACCAAAGTTCTCAATTTTGTGTTTGGACTGGCCCTTGGATCAGTTCAATTAGTCTGGTAATGTTGATTTGTTGGTTACTTTAACATTCAGGTGAGTACACCTTTAAATGCTGTGCAGGTTTTAAAGCTGGCATCACAGTAACCGTTTTATCCGTGTTCATCAGCGTTGTCACATTTTGACGAGTTCCCACAGCAATGGTGGTCCTGGCCTCCTTGGGGTTTAGCTTTTTGCAATGATTTGCTCAATCAACAATCGCTTACCTGCGATGTCGGAGGATTTTCAGGTGTTTTACAATGGCTTTGGCTGAACTTTTTAAAACTTCCACTTTCTCTAACAACACTCTCGGTCGCCACATAGTATTGCGTTGATTCTGAACCTAGGCTAGTTGTAGTGTTTTTGGGAACAGGCTGGTCTGCTCCTTTAACAGCACTGAAGCTTCTTAACCTAGTCCTGACTTGGAACTGTATTATTTTTGTTCACCCTGCTAGGTCCTTTGACTCTGCACTTTGTGGTCATTCACTTTTTAAAAAATATATTCAAAAGTACAAAGACATGAATCAAAAAACATTGTCAACACCCCACAGTTCACAGTTTGTGCCATTTTTTCCCCCTTTTCACCCCCAACCCCCTCCCCTCCCTCCTCCCCACCCCCGTGACAATTCCTCAAACATTGTCATGAACAATCCCCACCGTGTCTCAAAGCACGCCACTGATTCCCTCAATTCAAACGTGATTCTTTTCCAGCCGGAGAAAATCGTACAGGTCCCCCAGCCAGGCCACCACCCCACAGTGGCGCTATCGACCGCCATTCCAACAGAATCCTTCGCCGGGCAACAAGAGAGGCAAAGGCCACAATGTCAGCTCCCTCCCCTCCATCAGCTCCAGCATTTACGATACCCTAAAAATCGCCATCATTGGGTTCGGACCGGCCTCTAACCCCACAATCTCCTGAATACCACCTCCCAGTATCTCTCCAGCTTCTCACAGCCCCAGAACATGTGCGCATGATTTGCCGGCCCTCGCCCACACTTCTTACACTCATCTGCATCCCCTGGACGAACCCACTCATCCTTGCCCAAGTCATATACACCCTATGCACCACCTTAAATTGAATCAAACTCATCCTCGCACACGAGGAGGTCGAATTTACCCTCCGCATCTCCTCACTTCACATTCCCCATCCTATCCCCCCCCCTCCAGCTCCTCCTCCCATTTCTCCTTAATCCTCACCACTTGCGCTCCCCCTGCTCCCCCAGCCACCCGTATGTATTCCCAATCCTACCCTCCCCTTCCACATCCGGGAACAGCAACCGTTCCAGCAGGGTATACTCCGGCAGCTTGGGAAACCCTCTCCATTCTTTCCACTCAAAGTCTCTCACTTGCATATACCTGAACTCGCTTCGCTTCGACAGCTCCATCCTCTCCTGCAGTTCTTCCAGACCTGCAAACTTCCCCATCAGATATAGATCCCTTGCCCTCACCAGCCCCACCTCTCTCCACTTCCTATACATGTCATCCGTCTCCCCCGGTAAACCCATAGTTCCCACACACCATTGTCAGCACCAACATCCCCTCCATCCTAAAGCGTCTCCTCAACTGGTTCCACACCCTAATCGTGGACTGCGCCACTGGGCTCACCGTATGGCTCCTTGGTGCCAGCAGAAGTAATGCCATCACCATGGCTCTCAGGCTGGACCCTCTACAAGACTGCTCCTCCATCCTAATGCACTCTAGCCCCTCGCCTTTCCACCACCACCACCTCACCTTTTCTGCATTTGCAACCCAATTGTAATGCAGCAGGTTTGGCCGAGCCAACTTCTGCCTTCTACCTCTGTAGCAGGGCTCTCTTCACCCTAGGTACTTTCCTGCCCATGTAAACTCTGAAATCGCTGCATCCAGGTTCCAGAAAAAGGTCTTCCGGATGAAGATCAGAAGGATCTGAAATACAAACAGGAACTTTGGCAGGACATTCATTTTAACCACTTGGACCCTCCCCGCCAATGTCAGGTGTAGCCCATCTCCTAAAGTGCCCACTAACCTCCACCAACACTTTCATGTTCCATTTGTGCATCAATGACCACTCCCTCGTCACCGGAACGCTCAAGTACCTGAACCTGTCCCTGGCTACTCTAAATGACAAAGCCCCCAGATTGGCTCCCCGACCTGCTACATTCAATGGAAACACCTCACTCTTTCTGACATTCAGCTTATAACCTAAGAAGGCCCCAAAACTTCTTTAATATGTCCATAATTCTCCCCATACTCCCAAAATGAAAATGAAAAATTTGAAACGAAATGAAAATCACTTATTGTCACAAGTAGGCTTCAAGTGAAATTACTGTGAAAAGCCCCTAGTCGCCACATTCCGGCACCTGTTCGGGGAGGCTGGCACGGGAATTGAACAATACTGCTGGCCTGCCTTGGTCTGCTTTAAAAGCCAGCAATATAGCCCTGTGTTAAACCCGCCCCTAACACGAACAGCAGCAGGTCGTCTGCGTACAGCGACACCCGGGGCTCCTACTCCCCGTCACAATCCCCTGCCACTCTACTGATCCCCTAAGGGCCATGCAAAGTGCTCTATCGCCAGTGTGAACAGTAGTGGCGGAAGTGGCCATCCCTGCCCCGTTGCCCTGTGCAACCTGAAACTCAGTGAACTCATCTCGTTTGTCTGTACACTCGCTATCGGGGCCACTTACAATACAATGCACCCACGCCACAAACGTCAGGCCAAACCCGAACCTTCCCAGAATCTTAAACAGGAACCGCCACTCCACCCAGTCAAAAGCCTTCTTCGCCTCCATAGAGGCCACCACATCTGGCAGCCGCCCCTTTGACGGGGTCATAATCATGTTTAATAGCCTCCTGATGTTACTGGAAAGCTGCCTGCCTTTTACGAAACCCGTGTGGTACTCTGCAACCACCCCTGGAACGCATCCTTCCATCCTCCCCACCACTAACTCGGCCAACATTTTCACATCCGCGTTTAGCAGTGAAACGGGCCTATACGACCCACACACCAACAGGCCCTTCCCCTTCTTCGGGATTAGCGTGATTGAAGCCTGGGTTAGCGTCTCCGGTAGCTCTCCCTTCTGTAGCACCTCGCTAAACATCCCCAGCAAGTGGGATGCCAACTCTGTCGTAAACTCTTTATAGAACTCCACCGGGTAGCCGTCTGGCCCCGGGTTCTTCCCCGGCTTCATCCATTTTATACTATCCGTCACCTCCCTCAGCCTTAGCCGTTTCTCCAGCACCTGCCTCCTCTCCTCATCCAGCCTTGGGAATTCCAGCCCATCCAAAAACCGCCCAATATGCCCTTCCTCACCACCCGGCTCGCCCTTATATAATTTCTCATAGTACTCCCTGATCGCCTCGTTAATCTTCCCATACACTACTCCTCCTTCCCTGTCCGTACCCCCTGAATTTCCCTGGACCTCCGTAGCTGATGGGCCAGCATATGGCTCACCTATCTCCATATTCATCCTGCACATAACCTCACCCGAACCACCGTCTTCAAGCCCTCCCAAAGTGTGGCCGCCTATACCTCCCCATTTTGATTCAACTCCACATAACCACTAATTACCGACCGCACTGATGCATGTCTAGGTCTGGAATCGTTCCCAGCAACCCCTTCACAAACCCCACGTCGTCCCAATACGGCGTGTAAACGTTCACTAGCACCATCGGCGTCCCCTCCAACACGCCGCTCACTATCACATACCTCCCCCCCCCCGCCCCCCCCCCCAGGTCCCACACTTCCTTGGCCTGCACAAACCCCGTCCTCTTGCTCAGCAAGATGGCCGCACCCATGACCTTGAATCAAACTCAGAGTGAAATACTTGACCCACGCATCCCTTTCTCAACCTAACCTGATCCTTCATCTGGAGATGGGTCTCCTGCAGAAAGACTATCCCCGCCTTCAAGCTCCTCAAGTGCATGAAGACCTGAGATCACTTCACCGACCCATTCAGTCCCCGTACATTCCATATTACAAACCTTACCAGAGGCTTGTGCTTCCACTTCCCTCTACCGACCGCCATCATTCCCTTTCAATTCTCCCTGAACCGGGCTAATCTAAGATGGCCCCCTTATCCGCCCATGGCCATGTTCATTCTCCAGTGCTGCCACGTCGCATCCCGCCTCCCCCACCCCTCCCTCCCCTCCCCACCAACTCCTCCCCCTTTCCCTGCCCCGGCCCCCACTTGTTCAACCCCCACGAAATGAAAAATGAAATGAAAATCGCTTATTGTCACAAGTAGGCTTCAATGAAGTTACTGTGAAAAGCCCCTAGTCGCCACATTCCGGCGCCTGTTCGGGGAGGCTGTTATGGGAACTCCCACACCTCACTTCCGTTCTCTAGCATTACTTGCCAGCGTGGCAGCTCCTGTCAAAAGCCCAACTACCTACCCTTCCATCCCTTCCTCCGCCCTACCCTCCCTGGTCTGTGCAAACGGTTCCCCGTGGACCCCATCCTCACCCACACATCTAAAACCACAGGTCACCCCCTCCAAAAGAAAAAACTCCACAAACGGCGTGTGTGTGTGTGGGGCGGGGGGGGGCAATTTCCCCCTTACAAACTTATTGCCCCTTAACACTCAATCACAATGACAATGTCACCCCACCCGAAAAAAAGCCCCCGACCCTCAAGCCTCCACAATACCTGGATATTCCAATCTCTGTGTTCCAGCTCTGCCATCTCCCATAAACATTCAGTTCTCCCCCAAATTTATGGTCTCTGATGAAGTCATTGGCCACCTTTGGGGTGGTGAGTCTGCAGCCGCCATGCGATGTCCACGAAAACTGTGAGCAGCCACGCCCCACACCGTCAGGAAGTCGGCCCATTGGGGACGGAGCATCAGGGGAGGGTCTCAGGTGATGTCTTGAGGCCGTCCCAATGGCGTGCGGCATACCCCTTGAGTACGCTGTTTCTGAGGAGCGGAGCATCAGGAAAACGGTGCCGCCCCCGATTTCGGCGCAAAACCGGAATTCTCCGGCCGTTGGACGAACGCGATTTCGGCATCGGCAATCGGAGAATCCCGCCCTGTATCTCAGTCCCACGTGAACTCCTGCTGTGCCAGTGACTTTTATACACTTATATTTTGGATGAAAGGATTGATACAGAACACTCTCCATCATAGTGCAGCACTGAACCTTAGAGCAATAAATTTTAGTCTTAAATGTGTTCTTTGAGTGATGATAAATTGAAAGAGATGTTTCAGTCTTTTATATTTGTACTGGAAGCAAATAAATTGCATAGTTTCATGACTCACCAGAAATAAAATTAACCTTAATGTTGATTGGTTATTAATGCAGAAAGCTGGAGGTGGACTTAAGTTGTGTGGAATGCGCTAATAATAGGAATGCAGTCTGAATGTCTGCAAATTAATAATCTTCAGATCATTAATATAGAAATATGCAAAGAGGAAATGTATTTCTACAGCAAACATTTGACAAAAGAGACATATATATTTCAAAAACAGACATTGGCTCCACAAATAAAAGACATGTTCGGTGGGATTAAATCTGAAGATTTTGTTTCCTCCTTCCTCCATCTTCTCTCATCACTAATTTGCGCCTCAACTTAATACATTTGTTCCTTGCTGAGATGCAGTTCCACACAGCCACAATTCCTATTTTGCTTAAGTGCCTACTATTAACATATAAACCTTAACAGTGAGTGTCAGAAGGAGATATAATCTATTCTGGTCTCAGCCTTGCATTACCTGACCTCCAGACATGGCAAAAGCACTGCGCATTGGGATGTTTGTAGCTTTCTATAAATTATAGGGACTCTATATTACTATATTATTCCTACAAAAGGCAGTCTTTATCAGACACCTATGTAGGTGCACATAGCTGTGATAGATCAGAAGATCGGTCAGATTTTAAGAATCAGCAATCACTAAAGATAAAAGGAAGGATAAGGTTGAGAGAAAGTTAACTACTAATATAAAAACAGATAGTAAGAGTTTCTACAAGTAGTAAATAGGAAAAGAGAATGAGGCCATTTTTTTCCAGCCCCCTCTGTGGCGGGTTTTCTCCCTGTGGAGGTGGCACACCATTAGCCGCCTGCAGGGTCCTTCGCAACGGCGAGGTGTACGTTCTACTTGAAGGTCGCGCTGCCGGCCACTGGCGAGCCACCCTCCACCACTGAAGAACAAGCTGCAGACAGGGAGGAAAATCCCATCCAACGTTTTAGTCTCCGAACATCAGTAAAACTACCTTTTAAAGTGAAAAGTAGTAGTGCCAGGAGGCATTTTATTTAGAAGCTTGTGATAATTTGAAACATGCCGGCAGCCCGCGCATTTCCCGACTGCATGGGGTGGCCCACAATGGGAAACCCCATTAGTCAGCTGCAGGAACGGAGAACCCTGCTGCCGGCAGAGGTGCACCGTGCCGGAAAACAGAGTTGGCGGGACGGAGAATCCCACCCTGTCTTTGCAATTCTTTGCTGGGGACTAGAGAGGCAGGCAGTGTAACAGCACTTGGTTAAAGTGATGCATTTAGGGCAGCACGTTAGCATTGTGGTTAGCACAATTACTTCACAGCTCCAGGTCACTGTCTGTGCGGAGTCTGCACATCCTCCCCGTGTGTGCGTGGGTTTCCTCCGGGTGCTCCGCTTTCCTCCCACAGTCCAAAGATGTGCAGGTTAGGTGGATTGGCCATGCTAAATTGCCCATAGTGTCCAAAATTGCCCTTAGTGTTGGGTGGGGTTACTCGGTTATGTGGATAGGGTGGAGATGTTGACCTCGGGTAAGGTGCTCTTTCCAAGAGCCGGTGCAGACTCGATGGGCCGAATGGCCTCCTTCTGCGCTGTAAATTCTATGATAATCTATGATTAGTCTTTAGCATAGCTAGAATTTTGTGATACGACAGCTAATTATTGAATTCAATCTTATTAAAAACATGAATTATAGAAAACTTTACTTACTTCTGACTGAGGGTAATGGTATGTAGTGGGAACAACGCTTTTGTTGATTTATATGTATAACCTAGACCTGGATGTACGGGGCACATGAAATTTAATGTAGAACTTAAAATATAGAATCCCTACAGTTTGTTAAAATTAGAGTACCCAATTCATTTTTCCAATTTAGCATGGCCAATCCACCTAACCTGCACATTTTTGGGTTTGGAGGTTGATGCACGATCAATTGCACAAAGACTAAAGTTGGGTACAACTGTGGCTATATTACAGTCAGATGCGTGGCCTCCTGCTGCAGCTGGCGAAATGGCAGGGCACTGGAGGTCATGCATATTTATACAGTTCTCCCTGGGCGGAGCCAGCCGGTAGGAGCTACCGGCGAACCTGTAGTGCAGGTCCTACCTTACATCTCCTATTACAGTGGTTCACCACATTCACCCCCTGTTAAAAATGAGTCCGGCGGGGGTGACGTGAAACTATATACAATTAGTGCAATTATGTACAGTGGTAGGGAAAGAAAAGTCCACGTTGACGGTCCAGAGTCCGTCAAAGGTTCAGCCGGTCCGGTGCTTTGGTGCTTCGTTGGGAGCGGCGTAACGGTGGCGGCGAAGTCGGTGCTGGCGGTGGTGGAGGTGGCACCGATGGCGGTGGTGGTGGTGCTGATGCTGGCCAGTCATCGGGGAACACCGGGAGCGTGCAGAAGTCCTCTTTGTCCTCTTGTACGGAAAAAGGGGGGGGCGCATTGGTGGTGATGTGTGTTGGGGTGGAACCTGACGGTGCCAGGTCCCTGAGTGAGACAGTATCTTGGCGGCCATCGGGGAACTCAACGTAGGCATATTGAGGGTTGGCGTGGAGCAGGTGAACCCTGTCCACCAAGGGGTCCGCCTTGTGGAGTCGGACGTGCCCACGGAGAAGGGCCGGTCCTGGAGCAGCGAGCCAAGTCGGGAGCGACACCCCGGATGTGGATTTCCTGGGGAAGGTAAAAACACGTTCATGGGGTGTGTTATTAGTGGCGGTGCACAATAGTGACCGGATAGAGTGCAGAGCGTCAGGGAGGACCTCCTGCCAGCGAGAGGCTGGGAGATTCCTGGACCATAGGGCCAGCTGGACGGCGCTCCAAACCGTCCCATTCTCCCGTTCGACTTGCCCATTTCCCCGGGGGTTGTAGCTGGTCGTCCTGCTGGAGGCTATACCCCTGCTGAGCAGGAACCGACACAGCTCATCGCTCATGAATGAGGATCCCCTGTCACTGTGGATGTAGGCGGGGAAACCGAACAGAGCGAAGATGGTGCTGAGGGCCTTGGTGACGGTGGCAGACGTCATATCGGGGCATGGGATGGCGAAGGGGAATCTGGAGTACTCATCGACCACACTGAGAATGTACGTGTTATGGTCGGTGAAGGGGAGGGGGCCTTTGAAATCCACGCTGAGGCATTCAAAGGGGTGGGAAGCCTTCACCAGGCGCACGGTCCGGCCGGTAGAAGTGCGGCTTGCACTCCGCACAGACCTGGCAGTCCCTGGTGTCTGTCCTTACTTCCTCGACGGAGTAGGGCAGATTGTGAGCTTTGACCAGATGGTACAATCGAGTGACCCCCGGGTGACAAAGGCTGTCGTGTAGGGCCCGGAGTTGGTCCACTTGTGCGCTGGAACATGTACCTCGGGAGAGGGCGTCTGGGGGCTCGTTGAGTTTACCGGGGCGATACAAGATCTCTTAATTATAGGTGGAGAGCTCGATTCTCCACTGCAAGATTTTATCATTTTTGATCTTGCCCCGCTGTGTGTTATTGAATATGAAAGCTACCGACCGTTGGTCCGTAAGGAGAGTGAATCTCTTACCGGGCAGGTAATGCCTCCAATGCCGCACAGCTTCAACGATAGCTTGGGCCTGCTTCTCGAAGGATGAGTGTCGAATTTCAGAGGCATGAAGGGTGCGGGAAAAGAATGCCATGTGTCTGCCTGTCTGGTTTAGAGTGGCGGCAAGGGCGACGTCTGAAGCGTCGCTTTCTACTTGGAAAGGCAGTGACTCGTCCACTGCGCACATCCTGGCCTTGGCGATGCCTGCTCTGATGCGGGCGAAAGCATGTCGTGCCTTGACCGCAAGCGGGAATTGGGTGGACTGAATGAGTGGGCAGGCCTTGTCTGCATAGTTTGGGACCCACTGAGTGTAGTAGGAAAAGAACCCCAGGCAGCGTTTGAGGGCCTTGGGGCAGTGGGGAAGGGGATGTTCCATGACCGTATGCGGTCAGGTCGGGCCTGAGAAGTCCGTTTTGGACTATATAGCTGAGAATGGCTAACCGGGTCGTGCTGAACACACACTTCTCTTTGTTGCAGGTCAGGTTGAGAAGAGTGGCAGTGCGGAGGAATTTATCGAGGTTGGCATCGTGGTCCTGCTGATCATGGCCGCAGATGGTGACATTATTTAAGCACGGAGAGGTGGCCCGCAAACCATACTGGTCGACCATTCGGTCCATCTCTCTTTGGAAGACCGAGACCCCATTTGTGACACCGAAAGGGACCCTAAGGACCCTAAGGCGACCGTCCGCCTCAAAGGCAGTGTATGGGCGGTCCAATTTCCGGATGGGGAGCTGGTGGTAGGCGGATTTCAGGTCAATTGTTGAGAAGACCCGGTACTGTGCAATCTGATTGACCATATCAGATATGCGTGGGAGGGGGTATGCGTCGAGCTGTGTACCGATTGATGGTCTGGCTGTAGTCCACGACCATCCTGCGTTTCTCCCCAGTTTGAACCACTACCACTTGCGCTCTCCAGGGGCTGTTGCTGGCCTCAATAATACCCTCCTTAAGCAGCCGCTGGACTTCGGACCTGATGAAGGTCTTGTCCTGGGTGCTGTACCGTCTGCTCCTAGTGGCAACAGGCTTGCAATCCGCAGTTAGATTGGCAAAAAGGGAGGGGGGATCGACCTTGAGGGTCGCGAGGCCGCAAACGGTAAGGGGGGGGTAAGGGCCAGCCGAATTTGAGGGTGAAGCTCTGTAGGTTGCACTGGAAGTCCAGGCCCACACGAGTGCAGCGCAGAGATTAGGAAGGACATAGAGACGGAAGTTACTAAATTCTACGCCATGGACCGTGAGGGTGACTGTACAAAAGCCTCGGATCGGGATGGAGTGGGATCCGGTGGCTAGGGAGATCCTTTGATTTAGCAGGGCGGACCGCAAGGGAGCAGCGCCTTACCGTATCTGGGTGAACGAAGCTTTCGGTGCTCCCGGAGTCCAGCAGGCACGAGGTCGCGTGGCCGTTGATTTTAACCGTCGTCAACGTGGTGGCCAGGTTGTGCGGGCGAGATTGGTCCAGCGTCATCGAAGCGAGCTGCGGGTAGCCATCGGATGCTTCAGGTGGCGAGCGTGTGCGGTTCCGATGTCGGGATGCCCGGAGACCCTGTGGGAGACAAGATGGCGGCGCCCATGTTGCGCACATTGCGGGGTCGGGACAAGATGGCGGTTGGACGCACATGGACCCGGGAGGAGAAGATGGCAGCTCCCATTGTGCGTCTGGCGTGGGGGAGGGGGAGCTAGCGGGCACGATCGCAGCGACTGCGCCGGCCTGGCACACAGCCGCAAAGTGGTCCTTTTTACTGCAGGCTTTACAAACGGCAGTGCGGGCCGGGCAGTGTTGGCGGGGGTGCTTCTGCTGACCACAGAATTAGCAGTGGGGACCCCCGGGGTGCGCGGATCGGCGTGCGGCGCAGGCGTATTGGGAAGGCAGGGCCCCGGCTGAGGAGGTCGTCGGCGGGGTCCAGGAGGGGTAGGAAGGAGTAGAATGGTGGGCAGCGCGGCGGGAGGGGCACAATTGTACGTTACGGGATGTGACCGTCATGGAGAACGGCAAGGTTTTCGTCTCCGCCAGTTCGAGCGTGGCCCCTTCCAGTAATCGTTCTCGGATGCGGTCCGACGCAATCCCCGTCACGAAGGCATCGCGCATGAGGAGATTCCCGTGTTCGGCGGCCGTAACGTCCTGACAGTCACAGTCCTGGCGAGTGGAATTAGGGCCTGCCAGAAGTCTTCGATGGACTCACCAGGTGGTTGCGAGCGGGTGGCGAGTACATGCCTGGCGAAGAGTGTGTTCGCTTTCTGCGCGTAGTGTTCCTTAAGGAGTTCCATTGCTTTTGTGTAATGCGTGGCATCTTGGATCAACGGGAACACGCTGTAGCTCAGTCTGGAGTACAGGACGTTTATCTTCTGAGCCTCCGTTGGCGCGGGGTCCGCCACGTTGATGTAGGCCTCAAAACATGCTAGCCAGTGAGTAAAGTCTTTTCTGGCGTCGGGCGAGTGCGGATCCAGCTGCAGGCGATCGGGCGTTATTCTGATATCCATTCTGTGGAAAATCTGACTGTAATAAATTGATGCACGATCAATTGCACAAAGACTAAAGTTGGGTACGACTGTGGCTTTATTACAGTCAGATGCGTGGCCTCCTGCTGCAGCTGGCGAAATGGAGGGCACTGGAGGTGGAGGTCATGCATATTTATACAGTTCTCCCTGGGCGGAGCCAGCCGGCAGGAGCTACCGGCGAACCTGTAGTGCAGGTCCTACCTTACATCCCCTAATACAGTGGTTCACCACAGAGGTAAAACCCACGCAAACATGGGGAGAATGTGCAAACGCCACACGGACAATGACCCAGGGCCGGGATTGAACCTGGGACCTGCCGTGAGGCAGCAATGCTAACTGCTGCGCCACCGTGCTAAGAACATAGAATCCGTACCGTGCAGGAGGAGGCCATTCAGCCTGAAAGAGTCTGAAAGAGCTCCCTACCCGACTCCTCCGCCCTATCTCTGTAACACTGTAACCCACATCCCTGGAGGCTAAGGGGCAATTTAGCATGGCCAATCCACCTAACTTGGAGTGGGAAGGAAACTCGAGCACCCGGAGGAAACCCACGCAGACACATGGAGACAGTGCAAACTCCACACAGACAGTCACCTAAGACCAGAATGAACCCGGGTCCCTGGCTAATCATTGTGCCAACCCCTACCACTGGTGAGTCACCCTCCATTATTGCAGAACAAGTTTTAACATAGAGAAATTGGAAATTATACATTTTGGTCAGGAAAACGAGATGAGGGTAGAATTCAAAAGAAAATGCAGGAATAGATGTAGCTGGGTGTATATGCGCATAAATCATTGAAGGTGGCAGGAAAGATTGAGAAAGTAGTTAATAAATGATATTGAATCCTACATTTTATATGCAGGAGTACAAAGTACAAAAGCAAATCAGTTATGAACCTTCATAAAACAATGGTTCAGCTTCAATGGGAAGGATGTGAAGGTTTTAGAACGGGTGCACAAAGGATTGGTCCCGAGGCTGAGAGACTTCAGTTATGTGGAAAGACTGGTGAAGCCGGAGCTGTTCTACTTGGAGAAAGTCGAGAGGAGATTTGTTATAAGTGTATAAGATCATGAGGGCTTTGGATAGAGTAAATATGGAGAAACTGTCACAATCGGCAGAAAAGCAAAATCTCGAAGGTGATTAACAAAAGAACCTGAGACGATATGAGGAAAAACCCTTTCAGCCTTTCCAGTTGCCTCGCCTGGGTTCCACCATGCCGGCTGCCTCGCCTGGGCCCCACCATGCCGACTGCCTCGCCTGGGCCCCACCATGACGGCTGCCTCGCCTGGGCCCCACCATGCCGGCTGCCTCGCCTGGGCCCCACCATGCCGGCTGCCTCGCCTGGGCCCCACCATGCCGGCTGCCTCGCCTGGGCCCCACCATCCTGGCTGCCTCGCCTGGGTTCCACCATGCCGGCTGCCTCGCCTGGGCCCCACCATGCCGGCTGCCTCGCCTGGGCCCCACCATGCCGGCTGCCTCGCCTGGGCCCCACCATCCTGGCTGCCTCGCCTGGGTTCCACCGTGCCGGCTGCCTCGTCTAGGTTCCACCATGCCGGCTGCCTCGCCTGGGTTCCACCATGCCGGCTGCCTCGCCTGGGCCCCACCATGCCGGCTGCCTCGCCTGGGTTCCACCATGCCGGCTGCCTCGCCTGGGTTCCACCATGCCGGCTGCCTCGCCTGGGCCCCACCATGCCGGCTGCCTCGCCTGGGTTCCACCATGCCGGCTGCCTCGCCTGGGTTCCACCAAGCCGGCTGCCTCGCCTGGGTTCCACCATGCCGGCTGCCTCGCCTGGGTTCCACCATGCCGGCTGCCTCGCCTGGGCCCCACCATGCCGGCTGCCTCGCCTGGGTTCCACCATGCCGGCTGCCTCGCCTGGGTTCCACCAAGCCGGCTGCCTCGCCTGGGCCCCACCATCCTGGCTGCCTCGCCTGGGTTCCACCGTGCCGGCTGCCTCGTCTAGGTCCCACCATGCCGGCTGCCTCGCCTGGACCCCACCGTGCCGGCTGCCTCGCCTGGGTTCCACCATGCCGGCTGCCTCGCCTGGGCCCCACCATGCCACCATTCCCACCATGATTTATTTGATTCGCCATGCCTCTGTTCGAGTGGTTAGATGCATTTGATGCAGTTGAAGACAGGAACCAATGCACTGAACGAATGCATTATTTCTTCCGGACGAACAATATCAGGGAGAACGGGCACCAGATCGTCATATTGTTTTTAAAAAATAATTTTTATTAAAGGTTTTCATAAAATATCAATAACAAAATGAGAAAGAAAAAAGAACCCAACAGGGGTAAGTACAAAACACAATCTAAAAAAGCAACCCCCCCAAACCCCTTCTCCCCGTACCTAAATAATAAATTTACATTAACACCCCGACTTAAGACAACAGGTGTATATACCCCCTCAGACCGTCCAGTGTAAATAACATAAACAAAAATAAAGTAAACCCCCCCCCCCCCCCACCCCCCGAGCTGCTGCTGCCATTGACCAATGTCTATCGTTCTGCCAGAAAGTCTAAGAAAGGTTGCCACCGCCTAAAGAACCCTTGTACCGACCCTCTCAAGGCGAATTTCACCCTCTCTAATTTAATGAACCCTGCCATATCGCTAATCCAGGATTCCATGCTTGGGGACCTCGCATCTTTCCACTGAAGGAGAATCCTCCGCCGGGCTACCAGGGACGCAAAGGCCAGAATTCCAGCCTCTTTCGCCTCCTGCACTCCCGGCTCCTCTACCACCCCAAATATTGCGAGCCCCCAGCCCGGTTTGACCCTGGATCCTACCACCCTCGACACCGTCCTCGCTACGCCCTTCCAAAATTCCTCCAGCGCTGGGCATGCCCAGAACATATGGGTGTGATTTGCTGGGCTCCCTAAGCACCTAACACACCTGTCCTCACCCCCAAAGAACCTGCTCATCCTTGTCCCGGTCATGTGTGCCCTGTGCAGCACCTTAAACTGTATGAGGCTGAGCCTCGCGCATGAAGAGGAAGAGTTCACCCTTCCTAGGGCATCTGCCCAAGTCCCCTCTTCGATCTCCTCTCCCAACTCCTCCTCCCACTTACTTTTCAACTCCACCACTGAGGCCTCCTCCTCCTCCTGCATCACCTGGTAAGTTTCCGAGATCTTCCCAAATCCCACCCACCCCCCCGAGAGCACCCTGTCCTGTACTGTGTGTGGCAGTAGCCGTGGGAATTCCACCACCTGCCGTCTGGCAAACGCCCTTACCTGTAAGTACCTGAAGGTGTTCCCCAGGGGGAGCCCGTACTTCTCCTCCAGCTCACCCAAGCTCGCAAACTTCCCGTCCACAAACAGGTCCCCTAACTTTCGTATGTCTGCCCTGTGCCACCCCGAAAACCCTCCACCTGTTCTTCCTGGGGTGAACCGGTGGTTCCCCCATAATGGGGTCCACGCCGAGGCCCTAACTTCCCCCCTATGCCGCCTCCACTGCCCCCAAATTTTGGGGGCCGCCACCACCACCGGGCTCGTGGTATACCTCCTTGGAGGGAGCGGCAGCGGCGCCGTTGCCAGTGCCCCCAGACTCGTACCCACACAGGACGCCGTCTCCAGCCTCTTCCAAGCAGCCCCCTCCCGCTCCATCACCCACTTGCGCACCATTGTCGCATTGGCGGCCCAGTAGTACCCACAGAGGTTGGGCAGCGCCAGCCCCCCCCTATCTCTACTCCGCTCCAGGAACACCCTTCTCACCCTCGGAGTCCCTCGCGCCCACACAAACCCCATTATACTCCTGTTAACCCGCCTGAAAAAAGCCTTCAGGATAAACACGGGGAGGCACTGGAACAGGAACAAAAACCTTGGGAGCACCGTCATTTTGATTGACTGCACCCTACCCGCCAGGGACAGCGGCAACGCGTCCCACCTCTTGAACTCCTCCTCCATTTGCTCCACCAGCCTTGTAAAGTTAAGCCTATGCAGGGCCCCCCAGCTTCTGGCCACCTGGACCCCCAAATATCTGAAACTCCTCTCCACCCTTTTTAGTGGGAGCTCGCCTCTCCTGGTCCCCTAGCTGAACTACAAACAGCTCGCTCTTCCCCATATTGAGCTTGTACCCCGAAAAGTCCCCGAATTCCCTAAGAATTCTCATTACCTCTGGCATTCCTCCCACCGGGTCCGCCACATACAGCAGCAGGTCGTCCGCATTTAGCGACACCCTGTGCTCCTCCCCACCCCGCACCAACCCCCTCCAGTTCCTCGACTCTCTCAGTGCCATAGCCAGGGGTTCAATCGCCAGTGCGAAGAGCAGGGGGGACAGGGGACACCCCTGTCTCGTCCCTCGGTGCAACCGAACGTACTCAGACCTCCTCCTATTTGTGGCCACACTCGCCATCGGGACCTCGTACAATAGCCTAACCCACCTGACAAACCCCTCCCCAAACCCAAACCTCTTCAGCACCTCCCACAGGTACCCCCACTCTACCCTATCGAAGGCTTTCTCAGCATCCATTGCCACCACTATCTCCGCCTCCCCCTCCCTCGCCGGCATCATGATAACGTTCAAAAGCCTCCGCACATTCGCGTTCAACTGACTCCCCTTCACAAACCCCGTCTGGTCTTCATGGATGATCTGCGGCACACAATCCTCAATCCTCGTGACTAAGACCTTCGCCAACACCTTGGCATCTACATTTAGCAAGGAAATCGGTCTGTAAGACCCACATTGCAGGGGATCCTTGTCCCGCTTCAGGATCAAGGAGATCAGTGCCCGGGACATCGTCGGGGGTAAAGCCCGCCCCTCCTTTGCCTCATTAAAGGTCCTAACTAACAGCGGGCCGAACAGGTCCATATATTTTTTATAGAACTCGACCGGGAAACTGTCCGGCCCCGGTGCCTTTCCCGCCTGCATGCTTCCTATCCCTTTGATCAGCTCCTCCAGCCCAATCGGGGCCCCCAGTCCCGCCACCAGTCCCTCTTCCACCTTTGGAAACCTCAATTGGTCCAGGAAACGGCCCATCCCTCTCTCCTCCCGTGGGGGCTCGGATCGGTACAATTCCTCGTAAAAGTCCCTGAAGACCCCATTGATGCCAACCCCACTTCGCACCGCGCTCCCTCCCCTGTCCTTAACTCCCCCGATCTCCCTAGCTGTGTCCCGCTTCCGAAGCTGATGCGCCAGCATCCGGCTTGCCTTTTCCCCATACTCGTAGACCGCCCCCTGGGCCTTCCTCCACTGCACCTCCGCCTTCCTGATGGTCACCAGGTCGAATTCGGCCTGGAGGCTGCGCCTCTTCCTCAACAATCCTTCGTCAGGCTCTTCCGCATACCTCCTGTCTACCCTCACCATCTCCCCCACTAGCCTCTCCCTCTCCCCCCGCTCCCTCCGCTCCTTGTGGGCCCTGATGGAGATCAGCTCTCCCCTCACCACCGCCTTCAGTGCCTCCCATACCATCCCCACTCGGACCTCCCCGTTGTCGTTGGTCTCCAAGTACCTCTCTATACTTCCTCGGACCCGCTCGCTCACCTCCTCGTCCGCCAACAGCCCCACCTCCAAGCGCCACAGCGGGCGCTGGTCCCTCTCCTCCCCCATCTCCAAGTCCACCCAATGCGGGGCGTGGTCCGAAATGGCTATTGCTGAATACTCAGTACCCTCTACTCGCGCTATCAGCGCCCTACTCAAATTGAAAAAGTCGATTCGCGAATAAGCCTTATGGACATGTGAGAAGAATGAAAATTCCCCAGCCCCCGGCCTTGCAAATCTCCAAGGGTCCACCCCTCCCATTTGGTCCATAAATCCCCTCAACACTCTAGCCGCCGCCGGCTTCCTACCCGTCCTAGACCTGGAGCGATCCAGTGCAGGATCCAACACCGTGTTAAAGTCTCCCCCCATTATCAGGCCCCCACTTCCAAGTCTGGGATCCGACCCAACATACGCCGCATAAAACCCGCATCGTCCCAGTTCGGAGCGTACACATTGACCAGTACCACCCTCTCTCCCTGCAACTTACCACTTACCATTATGTACCTACCGCCATTATCTGCCACAATGCTAGACGCCTCGAATAACACCTTCTTTCCCACCAAGATCGCCACCCTCGATTTTTGGTATCTAGCCCCGAGTGAAACACCTGACCTACCCACCCTTTCCTCAGTCTTACCTGGTCTGCCACCTTCAGGTGTGTCTCCTGGAGCATAACCACATCCGCCTTGAGCCCCTTCAGGTGCGCGAACACCCGGGCCCGCTTAACCGGCCCATTCAGTCCCCTTACATTCCAGGTTATCAGCCGGATTAGGGGGCTACCCGCCCCCCTCCCCTGCCGACTAGCCATGACCCCTCCTCGGCCAGCCACGCACCCGCACCCCACACCCGGCCGGTTCCCCACAGCGGCATACTCCCGTCTTGACCCACCCCATTCGCTCCAGCTCCTCCTTGATCTTAGCAGCAGCAACTCGATTCCCCCCCCACCCCACCCCCGGCTAGGACCCATCCTAGCTGGTTTACTCCCCCCATTGCACATCCGCAAGTCAACTGACTCCTGCTGACCCCGGCCACTCCCGCCTCCCCTTCGACTCCTCCCATTGTGTGGCACACCCTCCTCTCCCGCTCCCCGTTCACAGGCTCTCCCCCTCCGTTCTAAGCGCGGGAAACAATCCTTGCTTCCCCGCCCCGGTCCCGTCCCCCCCAGTCTTCGGCGCGGGAAACAAATCCCGCGCTCTCCACCTACCAGGCCCCGCCACCAACCAAAACAGTGCCCAACCCGCCCCATCCACCCTCCCCAACCCGGAAGAGAAAAACACAGAGAAAAAGAAACCCAAAACAATGCAAAGGCCCTCCCCCCGAACCAAAAATAGGCATAACATATCCACCGCAGTCCCCAGTCGCCCATCCCGACCCTCAGTCTGTGTCCAGCTTCTCGGCCTGAAAAAAGGCCCACGCCTCCTCCGGAGACTCAAAATAATGGTGCCGGTCCTTGTAGGTAACCCACAATCGCGCCGGCTGCAACATGCCAAACTTCACCCCCTTCCTGTGCAGCACCGCCTTCGCTCGATTGTACCCGGCCATCCTCTTCGCCACCTCCGCACTCCAGTCCTGATATATCCGAACCTCCGCCTCCTCCCACCTGCTGCTCCTCTCCTTCTTGGCCCACCTGAGCACACACTCCCGATCGACGAACCGATGGAACCGCACCAGCACCGCCCGCAGAGGCTCGTTAGCCTTGGGCCTCCTCGCCAACACTCTATGGGCCCCTTCCAGCTCCAGGGGCCCCTGGAAGGACCCCGCTCCCATCAGCGAGTTTAACATGGTGACCACATAGGCCCCCACTTCCTGCCCCTCCAGCCCCTCCGGGAGGCCCAGAATCCGCAGATTCTTCCGCCTCGACCGATTCTCCATCTCCTCGAACCGCTCCTACCATTACTTGTGGAGCGCCTCGTGCGCCTCCACCTTTACCGCCAGGACTAAGATCTCGTCCTCATTGACAGAGATCTTTTGTTGAGCCTCTCGGATCGCCACCCCCTGGGCCGTCTGTGTCTCCAGCAGCTTATCAATAGAAGCCTTCATCGGCTCTAGCAGGTCCTTTTTAATCTCTCTGAGGCAGCGCTGGATACCCTCTTGTTGCTCCTCCGCCCACTGCCTCCACGCTGCCTGGTCTCCGCCCGCCGCCATTTTGTCCTTCTTCCCTCCCTTCTTCTGGTCCACCACCACCTTTTTTGTCACCCCGCTCCTAGTTAAAGTCATATACTGACGGGGAACTATTATTAACTCCTTCCCACCCCGGGAAACGTCGAAAAAGTGCCCTTGGGGGCCCTGAAAAGAGCCCAAAAGTCTCGAGAGGGAATCCTTTTGGCAGTGTTCGCTTCACCAATCGGCCCCAAAATGTCCGTGGAAACTCCTGAAAAAGGTCTAAGTGTCCGTTCCAGACGGGAGCTGCCGAATGCGTGACCTACTCCTCCATGGCCGCCACCGGAAGCCTCGTCCCCGCTTCTTTAGTGGCCCTGGTGAGATCTTTTCACAGTTGTTCCCTCTGCTGTTAGAATTCACTTTTGATAAAGGTCCTCAGGACTGTTTGCAGCTTTAAACTTGCCCTTCCCCCGCTTGCATGCTGCAAACTGCTGCAAATGCTGTTTGTCCTGTTGCAGCCAAATCTTCCACTGCTTCTGTCGGGCCTGGCAGCCAAAAGACACAACACTCCTGGGGGACACCGTCAGGGGAGTGTTGCAGTCCTCTTGCCACACCGGGAAATGTCAAACAAATGCCGTGGGGGCCCTGCAGAAGAGCCCCAAAGTCCGTTCCAAGCAGGAGCTACCGAATATGCGACCTAGCTCTGCATAGCCGCACCCGGAAGTCAGATCGTCATATTGTTGGCAGCCTGTGAACCGCATATGTTTGGGGTGATCCGGACTCTCACGTACCCGGCAATGCCAGACACGCAAACAATTGGCCTGCTCATGACCCTTATGGCACAATGCTTTCACCCAATCCCATCGATAATCATTCCATAGTTATTGGTTTAATACGACGGAGTGGTCCACTGGTGAGTCCGTCACCGAGATTGTGTCTTGGCTATGGAAGACAGCTTTGTGAGTTTTGTGAGTATGGAACTGTTTTGCCCGAAATGCTCTGCGATTGATTGGTCTGCAGTATCAATAATATGGAAACTTAGAAAAAGTGTTTGGGTGAAGTCTCCCTAATATTTCAGCAGGTGCTGCAGATCTCCCTATCCCACGAAAGCACAGGCGTCCAAGAGTTACAAGGGATGGAGGTGAATGTTTTGGCGTGTCACCCCTCACGTGGTATCCCCACGGCTGGACTGAACGCAGCTGCGACTCCGGCTTCTGAGCGAAAAGCCAGCCGTTGAGACGTGCATCATCCTGGATTTGGCTGAAGGCGGTTCCGGCCCATGTGCTGCATGTGGATGCCTGTTGCTCTGTTTTGGTCCCAACAGCGTCGCCAATACTGTGGGTACTTTTATTTATCTTAGTGAACCACAAGCCTTTCCCTTATGTCGATCAAATGACCACACAATCAGTTAGTTAGTTCAAAAGATGGTTTATTTACATACACAAGAGTTATCTCAACATGCAAACACAATATCTACTACGAGTTAAGCTTCACCTAGCAGCTACAATAACCTATACCTAACTTCAGGGTGACAGGCACTGTGCAAATGGATAAGATCTTTATCTGGATTTCACTTGGCTGGTTCAAAGAAAGTGGCTCTGTCCCTGCTAGGCTCATACATCAGGTAGCGATCGTTGGTCTTGAACTTGGCTGGCTGTTCCTGCTGCAATTGGATTGGCACAGGCCGGATCCAAAAGAGACAGAACACATGGCTGTGCTCTCTTTTATCCCTCTGGGATTTTGTGCTCTTTGGGGCGATCCTTAACCTTGGACCCAATAGTTTGACAGGGCTCTGATCACTGTCTTTGATTTCGGCCAATAAAGGGCGGGTCCTTGGTGGCTGGGTGGGTCCTTAGCGGTCATTGACCTTGGCAGTTGTGCTTTCTGAGTAAGGGGAGTGGCGCCGATCAGTCTGTGGCTGTACCGGTTGCTTGATTGGAGTTCTATTGTCCTGGGAAAATGGGCTACATTCCGTCCTTTTGATCCTGAACGTGCAGCGTGGTGGATAACACTACTGATCCCTGTTCATCCTTGGTGGCCCGGTCACCCTTGGTCAAGGCAAGGTTCTACTCTACTCTTTCTTATGGTTTGGGATATTTACCTAATATTCCATTAATACATTCATAAATTAATTAATCTCTAACGGTCACTATAATTCAGGTCACAATAAAACATTTAATTTATCCGCACAGTTGATCTCTAGCTAACGCTATCTAAGCTACTCTCACACTGCTGGTGAATATCAAAGAACTTATATACAGTACAAAATTTAAAACAGCAGCATCACATTTCTACTTAATCCTAATAAAGTTAAAGAGGTACATGGTTTATTCTTAGCAGCAATTGGTACATGCGTTTAATTTTGTTGAATTCCAAAGAAGGGGGATCGGACTATATATCGGGGAGCGGGAGGCTTTTGCTCGCCATTTACGGAGTCGCAGTGTCTGAATGACACTGCAGATTATTGCAATTACTAGAAAGGCCTCTACTATGCATAAAAGGGGTTCCATTTGGCAATGTTTTCGCACCAGGTGGGGGTTTCGATGTCTGTCTTTATGTGTGGTGTAGTGTCCGGGTTGGTGGTGACCTGTTGTGTGGTAGTGTTCGGGGCTGGTGTAGTGTTACAAATGTTTGTTGCATGTGCAGTTGCAGAAGGCCAGCGATGATCCAAACATATGTCAGCAATCCTTGCTTCATCCTGTGTTTTCTGTTTTCCATGTAATCCTGGGGGTGCAAGCATAGTATCTGTTATTATCTTTGGTTAATATCTCGTTTTATTAGTCTTTCTCTCCTTACTCCAATTACCCGTTATGATTGTCACCATGTGTGACTCCCTCATTTGTTTTGTTGAAATACTATTTTGGAGAGACAAGAAATGCTAATGTTTAAAGTACAGAGACTCTTGCAGCTTGTGGTCAATGCTTGGAGTGGGCGGACAATTTCTTCGACCAGTCTTTTCTTTACTTGCAACCAGTGGTGGTTGAGGCTTATCTTAACCAGCCGAATTTCAGAGCGGCCAGTTTTATAGATTTTCGTCCCAGGGCTCAGCGGTAGTTTGCGTGTAGCAGCGTGTATAGTAGCAGTGGTTAGCAACCAATTGTGTCGTACGTGTAAATAGCATGTGGGGAGCGACCAGGGGGTCGCGGGAGGTAAAGGAAAGAAGGGGTGAGCGTACGGAACGTGGCAAAATGCATTCTTTATACCACACCCAAAGGGAGAGTAGAGAAGGTGAAACTAAGGCCTGCCAAAGGCAATGCACAGTATAGAGAACCATTCCAGAGCGTATGAGGTGAAGGGAACATGAGGTGCATGTGGGCCGCTTCGGGAGAAGAATGGGTAGAATCCCCGAGTAGGGTGGGGGTTAGTGCCGTTACTCCACTACCCGAGCTTAACTGACTGGATGAATTTGGGGTCCTCAGGTAGTGCGGGGATCAGTGCCGTTACTCCCTACCTGGGTGACCTGGGTGGACGGAAAGAGTTTGTAGTCGTGTGGAAACCAGTCATAAAGACTGGGAGAACAGTGATCTGTTTCCCAACAAATGTGTGCCTTTAACTGTCATTGGGCATTTACCCTCGAATCAGAAGAGTAATTTTGTGTCGGGCAACATGAATTAAAACCATGTGGTAGAAGAAGAAGAAGGAAAAAGGTGGGCAGGCTCCATCAGAACTTTGGACACCTTAATACTTAGGCGGTGTCTCTTTCTCATCATCTGGACACCTCAGGGTTCTGTACCAAACAGGGTTGTAAAAGCATTACCGATATGAATGTAAGTATCTGAATCATCACCATCTCCCGGTTGCAGACTCGTGTCTGCCGTTTCTGTGCCTTGGCCACGTGGGCCGTTGGATAGTCCGAATCATCATGTAATCTGCAAGAGTTGTCGCGGTGCCACAGAGGGGCTTGTTTGTCATGAGGCGTAGGGGCGGTGAGAGTGGAGGACAAGTTACTGTGGTTGGGCGGTAGCTGTGGCGGTGGCTGGTGGAGGGCATATAGGGGGTCAAAGATATCTAAGTGGTGGTTCCGGGAGCTGGGGTGACGGGTGGCAGAGAGATCCCGCCACTGTTCAGGGATAGTAATCAAATCCGGGAGGCTCTTGCTGTCGTCGGAGTCAGGTTCAAGGTGTAAGTCTGTACCTGTGGGCGGAGACAAGTTCGGGTCTATGGGTATAGACAAGGGATAAAATGCCGGCATGGCTGGGGGAGTGTTGGCGTAGGGGTTGGACTAGGTTGTCGATGGGCGAGGCATGATTGTCTCCTATTGCCAGAGAGATGTGGTGGGAGTGGCACATTGTAATCTGTAGACTTTGAGTTGGTTGATGTGGAACCAACCAGTTTTACCGTTGGGGTACATTATCTTGTACATGGAGGGGCTCACTTTGTCGGAAATGGAGTAGGGTCCTGCAAATCTGGGGGAGAGGAAAGAACTGGGGTTGTAAAGTGAAACCATTACTTACTGACCCACTGTGTACTCTACAGGGTGGACAGTTTTGTCAAAGCAGGCTTTACTCTGCTTCCTTCTAGCGCCTACTTGGACAGCTACAGCGAGTTGTGCTGCTTTAATGTTATCTGTAACCTGTTCGACTGCTTTTTCGTGGGTGAGGGCTTGCCAGATCAAGGCCTAATAAATATTCAACACCCTTCATGGGCTGTCCGGTCATAAGAGTGTGGGGGGGTGAAACCCGTGGAACTGGAAACGGTGTTCCAAATAAACATGAGGGCAAATGGGAGGACCGTGTCCCACGTGATATTGTTCTGTTGCACCATCTTCCTAATGGTCGCTTTTAAAGTTTGATTGATTCTCTTGACAATGCCACTGGATTGGGGGTGATATGCTACATGGAATTTCTGACTGATCCCAAAAGTTGTTAAAACATTTTGCATGACTCTGCCAGTGAAGTGGGAACCTTGATCTGACTCAATACTGCGGGGAGACCCCAGCGTGTGAATATCTGTTGGGTCAAAACCTTAGCGGTGGCCTTTGCTGTGTTTGTCCGTGAGGGAAATGCTTCTACCCATTTAGTAAAGGTGTCGATTACAACCAGCACGTACTTGAAACCGTTTCTGCAAGGGGGAAGGGGGCCAATGTAATCAATTTGCAAATTTGTCCAAGGGCCATTCACAGGTCGGGTGTGATGTAATTGTCCTTTCTTTGAGTAACGTTCGGGATTGTTCTGAGCACAGTTAGGGTAATTCTCGACATAATGGGTCACATAGCTTATTAAATCAGGCCACCAACACAAAGGTCTTAAATAGGCAATGGTATTGTCTATCCCCTGATATCCGTGTCCATCATGAAATTGGTAAATGAGCTGGTTTCTGTCCTGGGTGGGGACCACATAAATTCAGTTTTTTAAAACTATGCCATCCTATACAGTCAGTGCGTCCTTCCATTTATCATAGGGGGCTGGGAAGTTGCCGTCAAAAACCTGTTTGAGAGTGTTGTCTGCTTTTTGGGCTTGAAATAGATCCTCAATATTGGTCTGGGAAATCTGGAGTGTACCGGTTCGCTTTTGGGTGGCTGCCAGAAGTGACCATGGCGGGATCCTGCTTTGGCTAAGGCGTCTGCCTTTACATTACCGGGTGGGGAGGAGCGATGATGGCTTCCTATTTTAATGATACCGTATGAGCGATCTGAGGCGTCTTGAGAATGTGCTTTAACAACGGGGCAGAGGATAGGGGTTTTCCATCGGCTGAAACAAAACCTCGAGATTCCCACAGGGGCAGGAATTCTGTTAAGCTGTTGCACACATACAGGCTGTCTGAGTGTATGTCTGCGAGAGTTGGAAAAGAGTCGGGGTGCTGAATTACATAGGCTATGGCTGCAAGTTCTGCTGCTTGTGAACCTAGTTGGCCGGGCAATTTTAAAGAGATTTCTTCTAGCGGGTGTCCCTGCACGTCTTCCACGTAAATTCCTCAACCAGTAATTCTAACTCCATTTTCAATTGTGGAAAAACCGTCTACATAAATTTTTTTAATATCCCCTGTGGTTTGGGAATCCTGTGTCTTACTGCCTGCTCGTGGGTGTAGTGACTTTGGGATAAAGGGTCCTGTGTGGTGTTGGGCTGCTATGATCTGGCACTCATGTGGGGTCCCTGTGTATTGGAGATTATCAGCCAGAAATGTGTGGGATTTGGTGCGTTGTACCGTAATGTCACTGCCTTGTAATGGTAGTGTCCAGCGAGCTGCTCTGATTTGGCTGACTGAACCGTCCTTTAATCTACCATCTAGTATTAGTTGCGTGGGGTGTGCTTGGTCAAGAACGTGACTGGGTTGAGGCCTGTGATGTATGCAAAGTACTGTCCTGCCCAACAGACTGCAAGCAAATGCTGTTCGCAGGCTGAGAATCCTTGCTCTACTGGGTCTAATACTCTTGAGGCATAGGCTACTGGTCCTAAGTGATCGTGTCATTCTTGCAGGAGTACTGCTAATAGGGTTCGGTCGGTGGTTGCTACTTTAATGGCATAGAGCAAGTCTGGGTCTGGAACTTGTAAAGCAGGGGCTGTGCCTAGGGCGCGTTTTAAATCATCAATGGCGTCTGTGTGCTGTGGAAACCATTCCCATGGGGCGTTCTTTTTAAGGAGCTCTGAGAGTGGGGCTGCTTTGGTGGCAAAAACCATCTATATAATTTCTGCAATATCCTACCAAACCTAGGAATGACCAAAGTGCAGTGACATTTTGGGGCAGGGGCAATTTAACAATGGACTCGATCCATTTTTGCTCAATTTCTCTCTTCCCATGGGTGATGGTGATGCCGAAATAACGAACCTTTTCCTTTAAAATCTGGGCCTTTTTGGGGTTTACCTTCCATCCGATTGATTGCAGGCCAAGGTTATTCATGAAGGCCCCGCCTTCTCAAATATTAAAGAGACTTGTCCCCTGACCTGAGGTATGATGATCCCCAGATTAAACCACCACCAATAAACTGTCCCCCTCAAAGGAGAAAGCAGCCTATGATCATCTGGGACTATGGCGACTTTACCTTACCGAGGAAGGCAAATGGAATGATGGCATTTATTGAAAGGGGAATGGAAGATAAAATTTGTGATGTTTTACTGCAGCTGTCAGGAAAGCAGACATGACACAGCCAGATCAGCCATGATCTCATTGAATGATTTGAAGGGCTGAAAGCTCCTAAATCCTATGTTCTAGATATAAATTGGATTGAGACAGAAAATTCAAATGCAAAAGTTATTTCTGGGAAGACTGAGGTTAGCAGTCTGCCTAAAGCAAAAGCAAAAGCAAAAATCAATATTATCTTCAATCTAATTAAGATCAATTTTTGGCAATTAAACAAAAGACTTAATAAATGTATTCAAATTGAAAGACTCAGAGCTGCAGCTGTCTCCAAAACATGGAAAAATTGGGAAATCTAATCTATTCGAGTGCCTTGTAGAACACGAGAAATTTTCTAAAAAGATGGACAAGAGACAAAAAGTCTGGGAAAGTCCACCGTAAAAGGCCAGGAACGGAAAATGAAGCATTTTTTGTACCGACACTTATCTAGCTCATGGAGAACAAAAAGCAAGATCAACCAATCAAGGACTTCCAGCGTTTTCCTTATTTGATACAGACCTGAAAGCAGAGCTTTGGAAGTGCATAGAAACTAAACAGGAAGGAATACGAAAGGAAGGTCACTAGAAGCCACACTAGGAAGTTGAATTCAATGAAATCATGAGGCTGCACTACTACAGAATTGTGAGTATGGAGGCAAATGTAAAAGCTTCAATAGAATGGAGATGCACACACGATATTGAACAGCAGCGTGAAGTAAAGAGGGCCAGAATACGAAGTAGAATCAAAACTGAGGAAATGACAAAATGGTATAAGAACAGAACTGTTTGGATGTAGCTAAATAGAAAGCTACAGCAGAATTTGCTGAGCTTCTGAAATGGGATGATACTGTGGCGCAAAAAAGCCTGAGGGACACTAATTTGGAATGTAAATGCTAAAGAATGCTAGGTGATACCAATTAAGGTTTCATTCCTTGTTTACCAAATTGGAGTTTGAAAATGAAATGAAAATGAAATGTTTATCATGTTTTTGAGGATTTTGGATATATTTACAGTGCAATCTACCTTTAAGGTGACCTTCATAAATAATTTAAGAATTCCTGCATTATTATAAGATGAATGCGCTTGATAATATATTACAGGATTATTTATATAATGCAGAGTGTTTGAAGTTAGCACTGATGCATGCATGTCTTTATATAATGTACTATGTCTGAGGTTAGCACTGGTAATTGTCTTTATATAATGGACAGTGTCTGCGTCAGCACTGGTACATGTATTTATATAGTATACAGGCCCTGACATTAGCACTGGAAATTGTATTTATATAGAGTACAGTGTCTGAGGTTAGCACTGGTACATGTATTTATATAGTCTATAGTATCTGACGTTAGCATTGATACATATCTTTGTATAGTGTACAGTGTCTGACATTAGCACTGGTGCAGGTATTTATAAAGTATACAATGTCTGAGGTTAGCACTGATAAATATCTTTCTATAGTGTGCAGTGTCTGATGTCAGTACTGGTACATGTATTTATATAGTGTACAGTGCCTGATGTTAGCACTGTACATGTCTTTATATAGTATACACTCTCAATGTCAGCACTGGTATGTGTATTTTTATAGTGTACACTGTTTGAAGTAAGCATTGGTTAAAAAAAAGTCTTTATATAATGTACAGTGTCTAAGGTTATAACTGGTACATTATATAAAATGGACAGTGTCTGAAGTTAGCACTGGTTCATGTCACTATATGCTACAGTGTCTCACAGAGCTCAGTGCACAAGGCCGTCACAGAGGCCCTATATGCCCGGTTGGCACAATATATTCATTTCAATTTGGACTGAGCCCACCAGGAAGCCCAGGTAGCGCGGTTCGCCGCCATCGACGGGATGCCCCAGGTCCAGGGGTGATTGATGGGTTGCATATCCCCCTACGAGCACCTGCAGATGACAGGCCGCTCTATAGAAACCACTCGATGAACATACAGCAGATATGTGACCATCAGATGCGCATCATGCAAGTCTGTGCCTGATCCCCGGACAGTGTGCACAAAGCCTTCATCCTGGCACACTCGCGATTCCTGACATGTTTGATATGCCCCCCCATCAGCTGGGAGATTGGCTCTCAGAGACAGGGGTTATCCACTGCGGTCGTGACTGGTGACACCGATTTGCAGGACACAGGCCAACACGGAGACCCACTACAACGACGCCCATACAGCGACCAGGAGTGTGATCGAGCGTTGCTTCGGCCTCCTGAAGATACGGTTCAGGGACCTGGACTGCTCTGGAGGGGCCCTCCAGTATGACACTGAGAGAGTCGCATGCATTGTGGAGGCCTGCTGCGTCCTCCACAACATCGCGCAGCAGAGAGGCGAAGTGCTGGAGGAGGAGGATGAACACCAGTCTTCATCCAAGGAGGAGGATGTGGGGGTCGGGGAGAATGGGCAGGCACGGGAGGCCGCACGACGTGTGTGCCAGGGCCAACGTGGTCCCATCAGATCCCTGGGTGACTGTGTTGGGGATGGTCAGGGACAGGGGCGGGGACGGGTGCGGGGTGGGGGGTGGGGGGGGGGTGCAGACACCATCTCTGTGGTGTTGACCTGGGTGGCTGTGATGAACGGTTACTGCCTTATCATCTAAGGTGATGTCCCCTTTAAGACCGGGCTTGGAACCCTGGGGTCTCCGCCTCTGGCTCCGCCCATCTGGGAGCCATTCATAAAGGCCTGCCTCATGGTCTGTGTAACAGTCAGCTCTCGTCTCTAGCTGTAGTATAGTTATTAGTCTAATAAAGCCTTCTTTACAGTTTAATCTCTAAGCGTCATTATTGAGGGTACCTCAATTTATTCGACTAAACTAGATTCAGGATGGACGCAGGCCTAAAACCAGAGAAGCTCAATCTGGAAGCACGAACGCCGGAGGCAAAGGAAATTTTTTAATACTGGCTGCGGTGCTTCGAGGCCTACCTGGACTCCGCAGAGATTCCCATCCTAGGGCCACGCAAGCTGTGTCTACTCCACGCCCGGGTGAGTCACAGAATCTCCGCCACGCTCGAAAAGGCGACGACTTATGAGGAAGCGATTGAGTTGCTCCGCAAGCAGTTTGTCAAACCCGTCAATGAGGTGCACGCCCGGCATCTGCTCTCTACCTGCCGGCAGCGCTCGGGGGAATCGCTCGACGAGTTTGTTGAAAAACTCACCGCGCTTGCCAGGGACTGTGACCATCAGGATGTGACAGGGGAAGTCCATATGAACCTGCATATCAGAGATGCTTTCGTGTCCGGCATCCGCTCGACCTACATCCGGCAGCGGCTGCTCGAAAACGGGGCAAAAGACCTCCAGGAGATGCTAACGCTCGCCTCCTCGCTGGAGGTGGCCCGACATAACTTGGGTACGTACCCCGCGGACTCTGCCAGCCCCCCCCGGACTTCCTCAGACTCAACCGTATTACAGGCCTGCGCCACGCAGCGACCCGCTCACCATGGGGGCACACCATGCTACTTCTGCGGGCAGGGCCAGCACCCACGCCCACGCTGCCCAGCCCGCTCCGCGATCTGCAGCGACTGCGGGAAGAAAGGGCACTTTGCGAGGGTCTGCCTGGCCAGACCCAGGGGCCAGAAAAACAAAGAACAGCCGGCCCGAAAATCAGGCTCTCAGGCCCGCAGGCTTCGCAATGCTGCTGCGCACCGACCCGACACGCCCTCTTCTGACGCGTCATCAGCCTCGTGCGAATCATGGGAGCGGCCATCTGGTCAGCGGCCATCTTCTCGACCCGACACGTGCGACCGACGGCAGCGGCCATTTTACGAGTCCGACTCGGCTGACGACTACGACTACCCGCGACTGGGTGCGATCACCCTCGATCAAACTCGGCCAAAACACCTGCAGAACTCCATGATGCAGGTCCATGTCAACGGGCATGACACTGCATGCCTCTTCAACTCCGGGAGCACGGAGAGCTTTATCCACCCTGAAACGGTAAGGCGCTGTTCCCTACGCACCCATCCCGCATCCCAAACCATAGCCCTCGCATCTGGGTCCCACTCGGTACAAATCATGGGGTACTGTATTGCGGATCTCTCAATCCAGGGTGCCAAATACACCCGTTTCAAATGTTATATCCTCCCTCACCTCTGTGCCCCCCTGCTGCTCGGACTGGATTTCCAGTGCAGCCACCGAAGCCTGACACTGAAGTTCGGCGGACCCTTGCCCCCCCTCACGGTGTGCTGCCTTGCGACACTGAAAGTCGCACCCCCCTCGCTATTCGCTAACCTCACTCCTGACTGTAAGCCCGTCGCCACCAGGAGCCGGCGCTACAGTGCCCAAGATATGGCTTTTATCAAGTCAGAGGTCCAGCATTTACTGGGAGAGGGGGTCATCGAGGCTAGCAACAGCCCTTGGAGAGCGCAAGTAGTGGTAGTCCGGTCCGGGGAGAAGAAACGGATGGCCGTGGATTATAGCCAGACCATAAACCGATTCACGCAGCTTGATGTGTACCCCCTTCCTCGCATCGCGGAAATGGTAAATCGGATCGCCCAATACCGAGTCTTTTCCACGGTCGACCTCAAATCTGCCTACCACCAACTCCCCATCCGACCAAAAGACCGCCCCTATACTGCCTTCGAAGCAGCCGGCCGGCTCTTCCACTTCCTCAGGGTCCCCTTTGGTGTCACAAATGGGGTCTCCGTCTTTCAAAGGGCGATGGACCAAATGGTGGACCAGTACGGTTTGCGGGCTACATACCCGTACTTGGACAATGTCACCATCTGTGGCCATGATCAGCAGGACCATGACGCTAACCTCAAAAAGTTCCTCCAGACCGCCTGAGCCCTTAACCTGACCTATAACGAGGGCAAATGCGTTTTCCACACCACCCGGCTGGCCATCCTCGGCTATGTCGTGGAAGACGGGGTCCTAGGTCCCGAACCCGACTGCATGCGCCCCCTTAAGGAACTCCCTCTCCCCCGCAGCCTCAAGGCCCTCAAACGGTGCTTGGGGCTTTTCTCCTATTACGCCCAGTGGGTCCCCAAGAATGCGGACAAAGTCCGCCCACTCCTAAAGACCACCACTTTTCCTCTCTCGGCTGAGGCTCAATTGGCCTTCAACCGCATCAAGGCTGACATCATCAAGGCCGCCATGCACGCGGTGGACGAAACTATCCCTTTCCAGGTAGAGAGCGATGCATCAGACATCGCCCTGGCTGCTACCCTCAATCAAGGAGGCAGACCAGTAGCGTTCTTCTCCCAAACCCTCACCGCCTCCGAGGTTCGACACTCTGCAGTCGAAAAGGAGGCACAAGCCATTGTGGAGGCTGTGCGGTGCTGGAGACACTACCTCGCCGGTAGGAGGTTTACCCTCATCACCGACCAACGGTCAGTCGCCTATATGTTCGATAACACGCAACGGGGCAAAATAAAAAACGATAAAATTTTGAGGTGGAGGATCGAACTCTCCACCTACTCGTACGATATCAAGTATCGTCCAGGGGAGCTCAACGAGCCCCCAGATGCCCTGTCCCGCGGCACATGCGCCAACGCGCAGGAGGACCGCCTGCAAGCCATCCACAAGGACCTCTGCCACCCGGGGGTTACCCGGCTCGTCCATTTCATCAAGTCCCGCAACCCACCTTACTCAACCAAGGAGGTCAAGACCATGGTCAGGGCCTGCCAGGTCTGTGCGGAGTGCAAACCGCACTTCTATCGGCCAGACAAGGTTCGGCTCGTGAAGGCCTCGGGCCCCTTTGAGCGACTGAGCGTGGACTTCAAGGGGCCCCTCCCATCCACCAACCGTTATGCCTATTTCCTCACCGTGATCGATGAGTTCTCCCGTTTCCCATTCGCCATTCCCTGCACCGACATGACCTCAGCCACGGTGATTAAGGCACTGCAGAGCATCTTCACCCTGTTCGGTTTCCCTGCTTATATCCGCAGCGACCAGGGTACATCGTTCATGAGCAATGAACTGCGTCAGTATCTGCTCAGCAAAGGCATCGCCTCGAGCAGAACGACCAGTTATCACCCACGGGGAAACCGGCAGATGGAGAAGGAGAACGCGACCGTGTGGAAGGCTGTCCTTCTGGCCCTGCGGTCGAGAAGTCTTCCAACTACCCGCTGGCAGGAGGTCCTACCCGATGCCCTACACTCCATTAGGTCACTCCTCTGCACGGCCACGAATGAGACCCCTCACGACCGATTGTTTCTCTTCCCCAGGAAGTCTACCTCCGGGGTCTCGCTTCCACCTTGGCTGATGGCTCCGGGACCTGTTCTTCTCCGGAGGCACGCGAGGAGCCATAAAATGGACCCCCTCGTTGAAAAGGTCCGACTGCTCCACGCCGTCTTTTGTTACGCCTACATGGAGTACTCTGACGGCAGGCAAGATACGGTTTCCCTCCGGGATCTGGCACCCGCTGGATCCTCCACCACAGATACCCCTTCCCGCGCCGCGCCCCTGCAGGACCCGTCGCCCCCTACAACACATCCCCTTCCGGCCCTACCACCCATTGGTGAGCTCCTACCGCGCCCCCCTTGCGCCCCCCCCCTTTACACACCCCGCCGACGCCGGCTCCGCTACCCCCGGCCCTGCCTAGTTCCTCTGCCCCGACCCGGACCGAAGCTCCGACCGCTGTGCTCCCGGATGTGCCCTCAACCGGGACGTCTGTGCCCGCCGCACCACCGCCCGAATTGAGGAGGTCGAGGAGGACGATCCAGCCACCGAGACGGATAGACCTATGATGGCACTTCACCCCCGCCGGACTCCTTTTTAAACAGGGGGTGAATGTGATGAACGGTTACTGCCTTATCATCTAAGGTAATGTCCCCTTTAAGACCGGGCTTGGAACCCTGGGGACTCCGCCCATCTGGGAGCCATACATAAAGGCCTGCCTCATGGTCTGTGTAACAGTCAGCTCTCGTCTCTAGCTGTAGTATAGTTATTAGTCTAATAAAGCCTTCTTTACAGTTTAATCTCTAAGCATCATTATTGAGGGCACCTCAGTGGCACGCGTGGTCGGCACCACCTCCTGCTCCTGCATGCGGTTGTACTCCTCTAACTGCACCTGCAGGTACTGGATGCTCGCCAACAACCCCTCGTATAGTCCCTGGCTCTGTAACTGCATCTCCACGATCATTGGGACTGTTCGTTCCAGAAGCCCGAAATCCGTCAGGACGGCAGCTAGTTCCAGGTGTCAGCCCGCCCTCTGTCCGTTTCCCCCCTCGGGTGTTCCCACCTTATCTACAACATTAGGAATGGCACGGACAGAGTGGATAGTCAGATGCTCTTTCCAAGGGTAGGGGAGTCAAGTACTAGGGGACATAGGTTTAAAGTGCGTGGGGAAAAGTTTAGAACAGATGTGCGAGGCAAATTTTTTATATTGAACGCGCTGCCTGGGGAGGTGGTGGGAGCAGGTACGATAGCGGCATTTAAGAGACATCTAGACAAATATATGAGTAGGGTGGGAATGGAAGGATACGGACTCCATAAGTGCAGACGGTTTTAGTTTAGGCTGGTACCATGGTTGGCAGAGGCCTGGAGGGCCGAAGGGCCTGTTCCTGTGCTGTATTATTCTTTGTACCTCAACCGGATCAGCTGTGTGGTGCGCACCAGATAGTGTTTCAGGAGCCTCTTCACTAAAGTGGCCAACTAAGCTGAGTGTCTCTCGGATGGTGGAGGGTGTTGGAAATAGCTGTGACAGGAAATCAGTGTCATCTCCAGACTCCAGCTCCATGGTGTCTTGGGCCTCTTGTCCAGGACTGCCGTCTGTGCTGCTCTCCTCATCGCTGCTTGGCACACGGGGAGGAGGAGGGGGGCTCTGGATGAGGTACTGGCTGGGGCCGGGGGACACCAGATGGACCTGCCACATCACCAGCAGGTCATGCAAGACAAGACTCATGATTAGACCGTGGGCCAGGGGGGAGTGGGGGTGGTGGAGGTGAGGGTGGGGGTGAGGGTGAGGTTGGGGGTGAGGGTGGTGAGGGGGTGAGGTGGGGGTGAGGATAAGGGTGGTGTGGGGGGAGTGGTGTTGGTTGGGGGGGGGTTGGCACACATGGCATGGGGAACCGCAACGCAGCGGGATCTCGCTTGCTCGCCCGCGGCCGATCTCCACCCGGCAACCTCTCTTTCCTCTGGGCCGCCGACCACATCCAGAGCCCGTTGCTCTACCACGGTGTGAGGCAACATCCTGCGGTCCCACTCCAGTTTTCTCCTGTTCCCAGCGGTTATAGACAGCCTTCTCCTGGGGCGACAGTGTTAGACAGTCTGATGCATGCAGCCCAGGGGGTAGGTAGCTGGTGGCCTCAACGGCCAGGTCACCCGGCCATGGCGGCTGGTATGGGTACGGGCATGTGGTGCAGGTTGGGGATCGAACGCCCTCCGGTGGGGGGGGGGTGGGGGGAGGGGATGGGGAGGGGGAGGGTTATGGGTGTGTGGGATGGGGTTAATGCTGGGAGCTCAGTGTTGCCTACTCACCCTGGCCGCCCTGAGGAGGTCTTGCAGTGTTATACGGCACTGCAAGCTGGTTCAAATGGTATTGCTCGTGGCCCTGACAGCTTCTGCCACCTGCTCCCAGGCATGGCGAACGCCGGCAGCTGGCAGCCTCCTTCCCGGGTTGGGGTACAGGGTGGCCCGCCTCTCCTCCACCGCTTCCAGGAGGGTCTCCAGCTCGGCGTTTGTGAAACAGGGTGCCGCTGTTCTCGCTGCCATCTTGTTGGCTGGGATGGTGTGTGTGGGGAGTGCAGTGTGTGTGTATGTGACTGTAGCTTGTCAGCTTCCTGAGGGTGAATCGCGGATCTGGCGAATCCGGGACCTTTTCTCATTGGAATCGATTGTGTTCCACATGGTGCCGGTGCTAGCCCCTCAACAGTCACTGAATCGGTCCAGGTGTGGCGCCAGCTCTGCTGTCGTGGAACTCCACAAATCCTGCCCCGGCGTCAACACTTATTCTCCGGAACGGAGAACCCCGCCCAGAGCTTTTGTTCTTTTCCTCAGGACATAATGTGTTTTCCAGGGTTGATTAGTTTGCCATGAGCCGGGCGCAGTTGGCAGAGGTGAAGAAGTCAGAGTACTCAGCAGCGGTCATGTCTGACCATGCCCCACATTGATTGTACCTGGAGTTGGAGACAGGATGGGGGCGTCAGAAGGGGTGATGGTTAGGTGTAGGTTTGCTGGCGGACCTGGAGTTCTGTGCAAGGATCTCAGGATTATATTTTGAAAAATGATAGTGGGGTCTCATCCTCGATACTATGGGAGGTGCTGAAGGTAGGAATTAGGGGTGAAATTATATATTTCAAGATATAATGGGAGATTGTCCAGATTAGGGCATGTGATGGGGGTGGAGGGGGGGGGGGGTGATCTTGGCTCAGGAGAAGGTGAATGAGCTATTTTGGGCCTTCTACAAAATGTTATACAGGTCCGAACTGCCTCGGGATGAGAGGGATATAGTGGAGTTCCTGGAAAATTGGAGTTTCCCAAGGTGGGGAGGAGTTACGGGAGGAACTAGAGCTCTGTTGGAGTTGGAAGAGACCAAGGAAGCGCTGGGGAAGGCACTGGGGCCCAATGGGTTCACGATTGAATTTTATCAAAAGATTCAGAAACCAGTTGACCCCTTTATTATTGGGAATGTTCAGGGACTCCTTGGAATGTTCAGGGACTCCTTGGAATGTTCAGGGACTCCTTGGAGAGAGGTGCAAAGGACAAAGACCTCGCAGATTGTCCAATCTCCCTGTTAAATGTGACTGCGAAGATTCTAGCTAAGGTGTTGGCATTAAGACTGGAGCATTGTCTCCCGGAGGCGATGAGGAAAGACAAAACGGGATTGGTTGACGGCAAACGTAAGGCAGCTGGTGAACGTGGTGCTCACCCCGGGAGAGGGTTGGGTTCCAGAGATCATATCTTCATTTGATGCGGAGAAGGCATTTGACCGGGTAGAGTGGGGCTATCTGTTCGTGAGACTAGAGATATTTGGGTTTGGACCGGGCTTCGTAGCGTGGTTGCGGGTTGTGGCCCCATTTGCCAGTGTTTGCACTAACAAAGTGACTTCTGAGCCCTTTCGTGTACCCCTGTGTACTAGGCAGGGATGCCAAATGTCCCCTTTGTTGTTTGTATTAGCAATAGAGCAACTAGTCATGGCGCAGAGGACATCGAAAGCTTGGGAAGGAATAGTTAGAGGAGGGTCTTGCTGAATGCCGATGATTTTCTATTATACGTCAGAGATATGGAGGCATCAATGGGAAACATTATGGGGACCTTGCAGTGTTTTGGAGTCTTTTCATCTATAAGCTAAATATAAGAAAGAGGGAATACCTGGTGGTTGGGGCACCGGGGTTGCCACCTTGGTGGGTTGCCGTTCCGGCTAGCAGGAATCCATTTTCGGTATTTAGGGGTCCAGATATTAAGGTACTGGGGGAAACACCAGAGTTTGAACTGTACGAATCTGGGAAGATTAAGACAGACCTCAAAAGATGCAATAGTCTCCCACTATCCCTGGCTGGCTGAGTGCAATCGGTTAAGTTGAATGTCTTGCCAAGATTTTTATTTTTATTTCAGTGCCTGTCCAAGGCATTTTTCAGGACGATCGGTTGGTTTGTGACTGGGTTTATTTAAGCAGGAAAGGGCCCGAGGAGCAGGAGGACGGTGTTCCAAAGGGAGATACAAGCAGGGGGCTTGGCCTTGCCAAACTTTCAATATTACTCTTGGGCAGCCGATGCTGAAAAAGTGCTAGAGTAGTGAGGGGGTTCAGAGGATCTGTGGGTCGGGGTGGAAGCAGCGTCTGTGAAGGGGGCAAGCCTGGGTGGGGCTTTGGTAATGGATCCACTCCCGGTGGTGCCGAACAAACACTCGACAGACCCGGTGGTAGTAGCCACGTAAAAAATTTGAAGGCTTCCATCTGTGCAAACCAGTTATTCGAGTCTGTTAGATCAGATGTGAAGTCTAGGGAGTGGAAGGAAATGGGATTGAAGAGGGTGGGAGATTTACTTTGAGAGGGTTGGTTCTCTAGCCTGGGGAACTGAAGGAGAAATATGGGCTTACAGATGTTGATGGGTTCAGGTATCTCCAGTGTGTGGATGGGTCAAAAGGTCATTTGCAGCGTTCCCGGTGAAGCATCCTTCTACCTTGCTTGAGCGAAATGTATCCTGTTCAGGGTTGGAGAAGGCCAGTGCATCGGGCATATACCAGCGCATAGTGGGGGAGCAGATGTGCTCGGTTGAGGGTGTGAAGGCAAATTGGACAGAGGAGCTAGGACACATCTTGAGGAGGAGATTTGGAGTGAGGCACTGAGGAGGGTGAATGTGGCCACATCCTTTGCGAGGCTCAGTTTCTTTTCTTTAATATAAATTTAGAGCACTGTAATGACCTCCAATTGGCATTATTGGTTGGCCAATTGGAGTATGAGCTCCCTCAATGATAGCTCATTGAGGGGCCCCATATAAGCACCTGTGTAGGCTTTGTGAGGTAGTCTTAGGTTGACTGGAGTGCTAGCAGCACTGTTGGGAGCTGCTCTTATATAGAAGTTATTGCAAATAAATACTGGTGTGGTGACAGAACCCCTGCCTCCTGTGGATTATTACAGTGGCGATGAGATAAACAAAGAACCTTGTGGAGACCAGCTGCCACACTCGGAGGGTAAGCCTTGTTCTTTCAAAAATGCCTCTTTTTGGGAAGTTGGATGCATTTGACCTGACTATTGAGGACTGGTCCCAGTATGTGGAGAGAATGTGTTACTTTTTCCAGGCCAATGAGATAACGGAGGATGGAAGGAAACGGGTTATACTGCTGTCGGCGTGCGGACCCTCAGCTTTTGCCATTATACGTAGTCTAACTTATCCCGATACACCGGACATGATACCTTTCCAAGAATTAACGAAATTGGTGGGAGAGCACTATGACCCAAAACCACCCCTCATTTTGCGTAAGTACAGATTCTACACAATGAATCAGGAAGACAGAGAGTCTGTCACGAATCTCTTGAGAAGGTTGGCAGAAAAATGTGAGTTTGCCCGATGCTAAATGAAATGCTTTGGGACTGGTTAGTGTGTGGCATAAATGCCCTCCCAATACAGAAGCGCCTGTTGGCGGAAACGCATCTAGACTGCAGGTGGGCGTTACAGCTCTCACTGTCCCTAGAAAAGGCAGCAAGTGGGGCGCAGGAACTACACGGCACGCCAATGGAGTTAGATACCTGGGAGAGGGACTATCACAATGGGTCCAGCTACCAGATAGCCGCTCTCAGGAAAAGCCTGAGGAACAGAGGGCCAAAGGTAAACCCCAGAACTGCCCCCAAGTCTGCTAGGACTAACTGGAGACAGAGGGAACTACCAGCTGAGGCTCCCCCAACAGAGAAAGACCGTTTCTGGCACCAGATGGAGTGGGGTAACAGTGACAGAAACCCTAGAAGGAGGTGGCAAAAGAGGAATAGCAGGTGGGGACGCAGGGAAGTACACAACCTAGATGCCCCATCCTCTGAAGGGAAACAATTATATAATATTGCGACGAAGAAAGCACAACCTTTTAAGATTACCCCATGGGTGAATGGTCGGCCGACAATAATGGAAATAGACACAGGGCGGCCATATCAGTAATGGGAGTGGCAGCATTTAAAAAAAATCAAAGATGGACTCCAGCCAGTAACCCTAACAAAAACATCGACGAAACTTAAAACCTACACAGGGGAACCCCAGGAAGTTCTAGGCACGACTCATGTACCTGTGGAATATGACAAACAATTGCTCAGATTACCATTGACGAAAGTAGAGGGCTCTGGACCGAATTTAATAGGACGGAACTGGCTGAAAGACCTAAACTTAGATTGGATGAAAATTTTCCAGAGCGGAAGCGGGCAGTTGAGTGGAATACTCCAAAAAAACCCGGAGGTCTTCCAAGAAGGTTTGGGGGAAATTATAGGCGCCCAAGCAACTTTGCACGTGGACCCAGAAGCCCTTCCAAAATTTTGTAAGGCCAGGCCGGTGCCTTTTGCATGAAGGAAGAAAGTAGATGTCGAAATAGAAAGTTGACGGCATTCAGACCAGTACAGTTCTCGGAATGGGCAGCGCCGGTGGTACCAATTTTGAAGCCAGACGGCTCGATACGTCTCTGTGGAGATTTCAAGCAGACGGTAAACAAATACGCACTGCTGGCCAAATACCCGGTCCCGAAAATAGACAACCTATATGCCAAATTGGCAGGTGGGCTTTTGTTCACGAAACTGGACATGAGCCACGCCTACCTGCAGTTAAAACTGGACAAGGACCCCCAGAAGTTCGCTACGATCAACACCCTGAAGGGACTTTTTCATTATACTAGGCTACCCTTCGGAGTGTCATCAGCCTACGCTATATTCCAGTGTACGATGGAAAATATTCTGCAGGGAATACCGCAGGTGGCGATTTATTTGGACGATGTCTTAATCACAGGTAGGACAAACCGTAAACACTTAAGGAACATGGAGGAAGTGCTCAGGCGTTTCGCAAAGGCAGGCGTACGGCTGAAAAGAGAAAAATGTGTTTTTCTGGCCCCACAAGTGACGTACCTGGGATATAAAGTAGACGAGTCGGGCTTACACCCATTGGAAGACCGAGTAAGGGCAATAAAAGAAGCCCCAGCTCGAGCTACGATCATTTCTAGGATTGGTAACATATATTATGGCAAATTTATTGAAAATGGGGCGTCCATCCGAGAACCCCTCCACCAGCTACTAAAAAAGGGACAAGATTGGAAATGATCCGCCCGCCAAAACTGAGCATTTAGGGACATTAAGGAACAGCTGTCATCCTAAAATGTCCTAGAGCATTATGACCCAAGGAAGGAGTTGGTGGTCACGTGTGATGCATCACCTTATGGGGTAGGAGCCGTCTTAGCCCATAGAGGAAGGAATGAGTAAGAACGGCCAATAGCCTATGCTTCGAGGACGTTGGCGATGGCTGAGAGAAAGTACGCCCAAATCGAGAAGGAAGGACTGGCGGTGATATTTGCAGCAAAAAAAGTCACTAGTATCTGTACGGGCGGAAATTCACCATAGTGACGGACCATAAGCCATTATTAGGGTTATTAAAAGACTAGTCAATACCCCCGATTGCATGGCGGCGTATAGATACGTTCTGGAGCACAGACCGGGAACGCGAGTAGCAAATACAGATGCTTTGAGCAGACCCCCGCTGCTAATACCAAAAGTAGAGCCAGTAATGACTCTAAATTTTTTGGACGCACAACATATTCGGCCAGTTTTAGCCAAGATGAAGCATTTACTGCTAATGGAGGGACCAGTGGAGCCCCAGATGCACCCATACTGGAGCAGAAGGGACCAAATAACCGTAGAAGACGGTATCCTATTATGGGGAGCCCAGGTAATAGTCCCAGCTCAGGGCCGTTGGGCAATCTTAACCTAGTTACTTCACGGACACCCAGGGGTGTCTAAAATAAAGATGCTAGCTTGGAGCTACGTTTGGTGGCCAGGATTGGACACAGACATAACAGCCTTGGTACGTCGGTGCCAACAGGGGCAGAGTGCCACCAGCTGCGCCATTACACCCGTGGGAATGGCCAGGCAGACCGTGGACCCGCCTGCATATTGACCACGCCGGCCCTTTCATGGGCTCAATGTTTTTGATGATAGTGGACGCCCACTCCAAATGGTTGGACGTCCACCGGGTAAACGCGGCAAGCACAGCATCGACAATTGAAAAGCTCAGGGCCTCGTTTGCAACACATGGACTTCCAGCGGTATTGGTGTCGGACAACGGAATGGCATTCACAAGTGGGGAATTTGGAAAATTCCTAAAGGGAAACTGAGTCCGCCGCATCAAAACGGCCCCTTACCATCCAGCGTCCAACGGCCTGGCAGAGCAAGCGGTCCAGACACTAAAAGCGGGACTCTAGAAGCAGCCGGCAGCGTCAATGGACACACAGCTCTCCCGCTGGCTGTTTGATTACAGGACCACACCGCATTCCACAACTGGCATACCGCCAGCTGAACTCTTAATGGGAAGGCGGCTGCGAACAAGGCTGAGTCTCCTTTTCCCAAATTAAACGGGGAAAGTGGAGAAACAACAGGAGGTCCAACGCAGGGGGCATGATAATAGTCGGCAGCAGAGACATTTCCAGGTGGGGGCACCGGTTTGGGTCAAGAATTATGGGAATGGACCAACGTGGGTCAAAGGCACGGTAGAGTCCCAAATGGGGCCCATATCCTCTGAAGTTTCGATAGGAGGTAAGGTGCTGAAGAAACACCTAGACCAAATAAGGGCAGCGGAACCACACCTGGAGGCAGGCGATGCAGGACCGCCTCCAGCTGGGATAGCTCAGACGGGAAAGATGCCCAGCCCCGAGCAATTTCTCCAGACCCCGTCATCCAGTCGTCAGTCGGATTTGGACACGTTCGGCGAGGCCGCTGCGACACCTCTCCCCGAGGGGGACGAAGTACAACTTCCAAGGAGGTCGTCCAGGAAAAGTTGGGCACCTAATAAGGTACATCCCACCCACGTCGGAGAACGACCCAGCGGACGACACAGGTGACAGACTCGGACAGGAGGAGCTCAGAGGAATGCCAGCTGGCAGGAATTCCTCGGACCTTGGGGGGGGGGGGGGATGTAATGGCCTCCAATTGGAGTATGAGCTCCCTCAATGATAGCTCATTGAGGGGGCCCATATAAGCACCTGTGTAGGCTTTGTGAGGCAGTCTTGGGTTGACTGGAATGCTAGCAGCACTGTTTGGAGCTGCTCTTGTAGAAGTTAATGCAAATAAATACTGGTGTGGTGACGGAACCCCTTCCTCCTGTGGATTATTACAAGTACTCAATTATATTTTTTCCAATTAAGGGGCAATTTAGTGTGGCCAATCCACCTAGCCTGCACATCTTTGGGTTGTGGGGATGAAACCCAAGCATACATGAGGAGAATGTACAAACGAGGCTGAGTTTTATTCAGCTGAAAGTAGTGTTTCGAGCACACCTCATGAAGGCTACAATGAGTCGGTTTTCGATGGGGTGGAGGATAGACATGATATGTGTTCGTGGGGGCTGGCGTACCACGTGCACATGTTCTGGGCAGGTTCAAAGCTGGTGTGCTTCTGCAGGTCCTTTTTGATACTATGTTGGTAATCTTGAGCATTGCGTTGGAGCCTTGCCCCCTGGTGGCGGTTTCTGGGGTTTCGGATGTGCCAGAGTTCCAGACGGGGGTGACGGCAGAGATCGTGCTCTTTACCTAGCTTGTGTCAAGGAGGCAGGTCCTCTTGGGCTGGAGGTCGACTGCACCATCAAGCGCCTCGGCTAGCCTGGGTGACTTGGAGTTTTTGACCTCGTGAAGGTCAAGTTTACCGTGAGAGAGTTGGTGGAAGATTTTGCTGTAGATGACAGTCGTTTATAATGTACTTTAAAGCGTTGGTCGTTGTTAGCTGTTGTTGGGGGATGGTGATGGTGAATAGGGGGGTGAGGGAGGGTTTTGTGGTGCGGTTATATTGTTGTAAGGGGGGGTGGGCTTACTGCTTAGTTGGTATTCTGTATTATTGTATGTATTGTTTAAAAATTGTAACAAATTATATTAAAAATGTTTCCCAAAAAAATGCTACATTTTAAACTACCCCAATAGGTGCGATTCAAGCAAAACATTTCTAAATGTCATTTTGGGTGTGATTGTTGGAGTGTTTCCTGACAGCTTTTTGGGTGACTTCCATAAGACATAGGAGCAGAATTAGGCCACTCGGCCCATCGAATCCGCTCCGCCATTCAATCATGGCTGATATGTTCTCATCCCCCTTCTCCTGATCACCACTGATCCCCTTATTAATCAAGACCTATCTATCTCTGTCTTAAAGACACTCCGTGTTTTGGCCTCCACAGCCTTCTAGGGATTGGTGCTTCGCCCGTATTGCGAAGGAAAGTGCCAGAGGCATCATCTTTCTCAAGTGCACGGAGGTTGCAGTACTTTCGGCTGTACTGAGGGACGAGGCAGGGGTGCCCCCTGTCCCCCTTGTTGTTTGCATTGGCAATTGAGCCTCTGGCTATGGCACTAAGGGAGTCCAGGAAATGGAGGGGACTGGGCCGAGGGGGAGAGGAACATCCTGTGTCGCTGTATGCGGACGACCTGTTGCTGTATGTGGCAGATCCAGTGGAGGGGATGGCGGAGGTCATGCCGATCCCAAGGGAGTTTGAGCTTATACCCCGAGAAGTCCCCAATGTAGAGAAAAGTTAGCTCTGTGGTGCATCCAGGGAAAGGGGATAGACGACCTGCCGTTGAAAAGGGCGGAAAGGAGCTTTCGGTACTTGGGGATCCAGGTGGCTGGGAGTTGGGGGGCCTTGCACAAGCTCTATTTGATGCGGTTGGTGGAGCAGTTAGAGGAGGATTTCAAAAGATGGGATGTGCTGCCACTCGTTAGCGGGCAGGGTGCAGTCGGTTAAAATGATGGTCCTCCCGAGGTTTCTCTGTGTTCCAGTGCCTTCCCATTATGATTCCCAAGGCCTTTTTCAAACGGATAGGTAGGAGTATCATAGGTTTCGTGTGGGCAAATAAGACCCAGAGGGTAAAGAGGGTGTTTCTGGAGAGCAGTAGGGACAGCTGGCTCTGCTGAATTTGTGCGACTATTATTGGGCTGCCAATGTGGCGATGATCCGTAAGTGGGTAATGGAGGGAGAGGGGGCGGCGTGGAAGAGGTTGGAGATGGCGTCCTGTGTGGGCACGAGCCTGAGGGCGCTGGTGACGGCACCGCTGCCACTCTCGCCGACAAGGTACACCACGAGTCCGGTGGTGGCGGCGACGTTGAAGATCTGGGGGCAGTGGAGACAACATAGGGGCGAGGTGGGAGCCTCGGTTTGGTCCCCGATTCGGGAGAAACATCGGTTCGTCCCGGGAAGGCTGGATGGGGGGGTTTCGGAGCTGGCATCGGGCAGGGATTAGAAGAATGGGGGACCTGTTTATAGATGGGACATTTGCGAGCTGGGGGCGCTGGAGGAGAAGTTTGGGTTACCCCCCGGAAATGCTTTCAGATATATGCTTGTGAGGCGGCAGGTGAGGGAATTCATGCTGCTCCCGACACAGGGGACTCCGGACAGGGTGATTTTGGGTGTATGGGTTGGAGAAGGCAGGGTTTCGGCGATCTACCAGGAGCTGAAAAGAGGAGGAGGCCTCGGTAGAGGAGTTAAAAGGCAAGTGGGAGGAGGAGCTTGGGGAGGAGATAGATGAGTGTCTGTGGGCTGATGCCCTGAGTCGGGTTAATTCTTCCTCCTCTTGCGCCAGGCTCAGCCTAATACAATTCAAGGTTACTCAGAGCGCATATGACAGGGGCGAGGTTGAGTAGGTTCTTTGGGGTGGAGGATAGATGTGGGAGGTGCTCGGGAAGCCCGGCGAATCACGTCCACATGTTCTGGTTGTGCCCGGCACTGGATGGGCTTTGGAGGGGTTTCGTGAGGACTATGTCCAAGGTGGTGAAAGTCCAGGCCAAGCCGAGTTGGGGGTTGGCACTATTTGGGGTAACGGACGAGCCGGGAGTGCAGGAGGCGAAAGAGGCCGGTATCCTGGCCTTTGCATCCCTCGTAGCCCGGCGGAGGATCTTGCTATTATGGAAGGACGCGAAGCCCCCCAGTGTGGAAGCCTGGATAAATGACATGGCAGGGTTCATTAAGCTGGAGAGGATTAAGTTTGCCTTATGAGGGTCTGTGGAGGGGTTCTTCAGGCGGTGGCAACCGTTCGTAGACTATCTCGCGGAGCGTTAGGAGGAGGTCAGCAGCAGCAGCAACCCAAGGATGGGGGGGGGGGGTGTCTCTTTCGGGTGGGGGGGAATGCGGGTGGGCTTCCCTACGGGTACCTTTTGAATGTCATATGGGGGGGGGGGGTTACTGTATATGGGGAAACCCAATGTATAAGTTTTGTATAATTTTTGACTTTCTTTCTTTTTGTTATTGAGGGGGGGGGGTTTGTTAAAAATTGTTGGAAAATTTGAATAAACATATTAAAAAATGTTTAAAAAAAAAAAAAAAAATCTTTCTCGAGTGCAACATTTTCTAATGCTGTACACATTATCCCCCAACTGCTCCTAGCCCCTGATGGTGCCTCCCTATCCCTCCCAACCACCCCCCTTCTCCCCCATCATTTAGGGCAGCACGGTAGCATTGTGGATAGCACAATTGCTTCACAGCTCCAGGGTCCCAGGTTTGATTCCCTGCTGGGTCACTGACTGTGCGGAGTCTGCACGTTCTCCCTGTGTCTGCGTGGGTTTCCTCCTGGTGCTCCGGTTTCCTCCCACAGTCCAAAGATGTGCAGGTTAGGTGGATTGGCCATGCTAAATTGCCCTTCGTGTCCAAAATTGCCCTTAGTTCTGGGTGGGGTTACTGGGTTATGGGGATAGCGTGGAGGTGTGGACTTGGGTAGGGTGCTCTTTCCAAGAGCCGATGCAGACTCGATGGGCCGAATGGCCTCCTTCTGCACTGTTAATTCTACGTAATATGTAATATCGTACCCTCCGACCCATACCTCCTACCCCCCCCCCCCCCACCCCCCCCCCCACATCCTCCTGCCCTCTACCTGATTAGCATTCCATGCTCCATCGCTGTGGCGAGGTGTGTTCCAGGATGCACATCAGAGGCGGAGGCAGCCTGCTGCCTAGTGCATCCCCTTGGCAGGTGTCCTCTGGGGACCCTAGGGTTGGCAGGCTCCGGCCCACTTGCCAGCAGCATGCCCCCCATGCCATGTTCTGGGTGCTGGCTCCGAGACTCTGGGGGGGGGGGGGGGTCTGGAGGTTCCTGGTGGCCGCCGATGCCACTCAATAGAGTTGGCATGCAGTGCCCCTTCCTCCTGGTCAGTGCCCTTAGGGCCCTGGGGGTCACCTCGGCCAGAGCGACAGCTGGATCGAGACCCGGATGGCCCTCCGTCATCTGGCTCTGCCAGCCCTGGCGCTCCCCAATGTCTGCACCATGGTGTTGATACCATCGCAATGCTCCTCAGTGACTGGGACATGCTCTAGAGCACCCCGGCAACGCCCACCTGTGACTGGGATACCTCCCCAGCGACCGGGACATGCTCTGGAGGGCTTTGGCAATGCCCATCTGAGACTGGGTCATAGAATAGAATTTACAGTGCAGAAGGAGGCCATTCGGCCCATTGAGTCTGCACCAGCCCTTGGAAAGGGCACCCTACCTAAACCCATGCCTCCACCCTATCCCCGTAACCCCATCTAACCTTTCTGGACACTTGGGGCAATTTATCATGACCAATCCACCTAACCTGCGCATCTTTGGACTGTGGGAGGAAACCGGAGCACCCGGAGGAAACCCACGCAAACACAGGAAGAACGTGCAGACTCCACACAGACAGTGACCCAATTCAGGGATCTAATTTGGGACCCTGGAGCTGTGAAGCAGCTGTGTTACCATGCTACTGTGAGACATGCTCCGCAGCGCCTCATCAAGGTCCACCTGGGACAGACAGCGAGCCAGACATGATGTCAAGACACTCAGTCAGGCCGTAACTGACTGAGCCATGACTTGGACATCTCCACTAATGCTGCTAATGTTGTGCACTAGGCTGTCCACTGTGGTCACCACCCTTGCAATGTTAACTTCGGTGCCATGCATTGTCGGCACTATATCCTGTGCCCGTAGCCTCTGGGACTCCTCCAATCGACTATGGACCTGCTGGAGTGTTGCTGACATCCCCCTCTGAATATCCCGGCCTCACTCCAGCATCTGCATCAGCTCCAGGTAAACCTGGTCCAGAGGCTCAGCATCTGACTGGGACCTCAGACTGCTGTCTCGTCCGGGTGTTCCTGTCTCCACCTGATATACATCGGCAACTGTGCCCCAGAAGCCTGTCCACTACGGTTGTCCACCGAGGTGTGTTTCACTGTGCAGGTGGATGACAGTTGTGCCTCTAATACGGTGGTCTTCTTGGAGCTCCCCTCCAAGGTGTTCCCACATGAGGCTGGGGAGGGGCCCCCCGGATGGGCCAGCACTGTTGGATGGAGATCCTTTGGAACAATGGAATGTGGTCAGTGGGAGGGATGCGTCATTTAGTATGGCATTAACTACTCACATATGATAGGTCAGCTGGGAGGGGCCGGTGGAACCTCCCCTCTGTACCGTATGACAACCTCTACATTGGTGGCTGATCTGTCCTCGGCCACCTCCAGGGCCCATTCCTCGTAGTGGGTGAGGGCTCTGATGTCTGGCACCCCGCCACCCGCCTGGGCCCTCACCCATCTGTTGTGGACCAACCTCTCCTGCGGTGGCACAGAGCCACACGCGTCGTTCATCAGTTGTGGGGGGGCAGGGATGGACCGTATGGGGGCAATGGGGAGTATGATGGGGTGGCAAATGGTGGGTTGGGGAGTATGGGGGTCTTGTGGGGAGTATGGGGGAGATCGAGCGTCGTGAATCTCATGAGTTGCCTCTCGTGAGATTCAATGGCCTTGTCCCGACACCAAATATTGCCCCATAATTTAACAAAATCTTAATTTTTTTTAATATCCATTTTTTGGTGGAGCCTCAAATATAAATGCATTACCAAGTTTTAAAAGTTGTCCAAATGAACCTTGGAGGGCTGAAGGGCTTGTTCCGGTGCTGTTTTGTTCTTTGAACCCATTTTTAAAAAAAAAAAAAGCTTTTCACTCAGTTTATTTTGTCACATAAGGAAGTATATAAACCCCTCGTGTGGAAGTCCTGATTTAAACTGCATTAATAACATTATAGAAGATTAGTTATACATTTAATATCTGTGATGTTGGAGCTGAGTAAGAAATTATCTATATTGAACTTTTTTAATGTTTATTTTGAGAAGTTGGCAACAAGAGTATGAAAAGTGATGGCCTCCAGGGACGAACAAATGATCTAGGACGTGCTCCTCGTGCTTCCAATTCATTACCTAGCTGGAGAATTCCCACTGTCAATCCACAGTACATGCAGAGATCTCCGCTATTCAGCAACAACCTTGGGTAAGAACATTGAATAAACAGCCTTTGTTAGAATTGTGCATGGTGTAAGTGCAGGCAATTTGTGCTGTACTTTTGACTTGGTTCATCAAAATGTTGCAAATGATTCTGTTTTTCCAAAAGGCCCTACAACATAAGGTCTTGTTTTTAACACAAGGTGGGTATCAGGCAGGCAGCACCAAACTGACCTCACCGTGGCAGTATTAAACAAGGGCCTCATTCACACCCCTCTGGTCAGCTTCCCACCAATTCTGGCCAGAAGCAGCATTTGGCTAGTTGGCAAGAGAGAAATATATGAAGACCATTGGCAGGGAACTGAAACTGAAGGTGGTGTTAAATTGTTCTCCAAGATTTTACAGGAGAAATGTGATAACGTCGCCAGTGTTTGTATCAATGTGCATGCTGACATTATATTGGGCCAATTGTTGTGAGATCTGGTCACATAATCATGAGATGGATATTGTCTGAGGGGTGGATGGATGCAAGAAGCAAAGATGAATCTAACCAGTAGAATTGAGGAATAATAACAAGTTCACTAAGGTGAATGCAACTTGGCCTGTTTTGGGTGCCAGCGAAAGCGTTAAGCAATGCCAGGTTAGGTGCAGTTCAAGTGGAACACACACTAATGGATTAGTGGGACAGTATTTATTTTCCATTTCTAATATTCTGTGACTCTTTGCGTGAGACTGACAATTAGTAACAAATTTGGGCCAGATTTAATACCATAGGCCCACAACCATTAGAATTTGGACTGCCCAAATTAATTTTACGTGGAATTGCACAAAATACACAGCTCAGAAATAGGCCATTCCTCGCAAATGGTCCTTGCTGATGTTTACTCCTCACTCGGTCTTCTCACCCAACGACATCAGCCAGCTATTTCCTCCTTGTGTGGCACCTTTTGACAAGGTGCCACAAAAGGTTGCTGCATAAGATAAAGATGCATGGCATTAAGGATAAAGTAGTGGCATGGATAGAGGATTGATTAATTAATAGAAAGCAAAGAGTGGGGATTAATGGGTGTGATGCACGATCAATGACCACTAAAGCGAGGTTGTAGTCCAACTGAAGGCTTTAATAAGCCAGATGTTTCCCCCAGCAGCTCAGGTACAGAATGAAGGCTGCTGGGGCAGCACGGGTTCTTATACCCCGCCTATCAGGGCGGAGCTATTATACACTCTAGCCAATAACAAACATACAGGTTCCACCAATGGTACTTCAGCCTCTCGGGTACAGTAATACGTAAAATACCACATTCACCCCCTGTTTTAAAAAAAAAAAAAAAAAAAAGTCCGGCGAGGGTGGTGGCCAGAAACTACAAAACATAACATGGTATAATTAGTTATGAGGGTACCGTAATACCTCCGTACGGTGTTTAGTAACCATTTACAAGTCTGGTAGCTTAGCTACCAGACTTGTAAATAGTTATTAAGCTACCAGACTTGTAAATAGTTACTATGTACATTTGGTGTTTCATATTTACAGATTACAGTTAAAATGAAGCAATCAGTCGATCAGGGGCCCTGGTCGTCCTCTGTGATCATTGGAGGCTCGGGCGTCTGTGACTCCTGGAGCGTGGCTTCGATCTCCATGGCAGCTTCGTCACCCCTAGACGCCGCTGGTGGGGAGAACGGCTGACCTGGGAAGAGAGCGCCTGCGGGGGGCGTCGGTGGGTGGGGGGGCCTAGACAGGGGCGGCGGAAGGACCGATCCTCCTGTAAGGTGCTGCGGTGGAGGGGAGGGTGGGACTGGTGGCTAGAATGTGCGTGGAGTACCGGTGGCTGCCAGGTCCCGTAGGGAGACCGTATCTTGTCGGCCGTCGGGGTACACCACGTAGGCGTACTGGGGGTTAGCATGGAGCAGATGGACTCTCTCGACCAACGGGCCCGCACGTGATTTCGGAGGAGGTTGGGTCCAGGTGCTGCCAGCCAGGTCGGGAGCGAGGTCCCAGAGGAGGACTTCCAAGGGAAGACGAGGAGACGTTTGTGAGGAGTCTAATTGGTGGTTGTACAAAATAGTGACCGGATGGAATGGAGGGCATGCAGGAGGACTTCTTGCCAGCGGGAGACTGGGAGGTTCCTGGACCATAGGGCCAGTAGGACGATCTTCCAGACCGTTCCGTTCTCCATCTCTACCTGTCCGTTTCCCTGGGAGTTGTAACTGGTCGTCTGCTCGAGGCGATGCCATTGCTGAGCAGGAATTGACGCAGTTCGTCGCTCATAAAGGAGGACCCCTATCGCTGTGTATGTAAGCGGGGAACCCGAACAGTGCAAAGATGCTATGGAGGGCCTTGATGACGGTGGTTGCGGTCATGCCGGGGCAGGGGATGGCGAATGGGAACCGGGAGTACTCGTCAATCACGTTCAGGAAGTACGTGTTGAGGTCGGTGGAGGGGAGGGGGCCTTTGAAGTCCATGCTGAGGCGTTCAAAGGGACGGGAAGCCTTTATCAGGTGCGCTCTCTCTGGCCGGTAGAAGTGCAGTTTGCACTCCGCGCAGATTTGGCAGTCCCTGGTGGCAGTCCTGACCTCCTCGATGGAGTAGGGCAGGTTGCGGGTCTTGACGAAATGGAAAAATCGAGTGACCCCCCCGGGTGGCAGAGGTCCTCGTGGAGGGCTCGGAGGCGGTCCACTTGTGCGGTGGCACATGTGCCGCGGGACAGGGCGTCAGGAGGCTCATTTAGCTTCCCGGGACGATACAAGATCTCATCGTTGTAGATGGAGAGTTCGATCCTCCACCGCAAGATCTTGTCATTTTCTATCTTGCCCCGCTGTGCATTATCGAACATGAAAGCAACCGACCGTTGGTCCATGAGGAGAGTGAATCTCCTGCCGGCCAGGTAATGCCTCCAATGTCGCACAGCTTCTACTATGGCCTGGGCCTCCTCCTTTTCGACTGAGGAGTGGCGGATTTCGGAAGCATGGAGGATACGGGAGAAGAAGGCCACGGGTCTGCCCGCTTGGTTGAGGGTGGCCGCCAGAGCTACGTCAGACGCATCGCTCTCGACCTGGAAGGGGAGAGACGTGTCGATGGCGTGCATTGTGGCCTTTGCAATGTCTGCTTTGTAGCGGCTGAAGGCCTGGCGGGCCTCTATCGACGAGGGAAAAACTGTGGATTGGATCAGGGGACGGGCCTTGTCTGCATAGTTGGGGACCCACTGGGCGTAGTAGCTTAAAAAACCCTAGGCAGCGTTTTAGGGCCTTAGAGCAGTGAGGGAGGGGGAACTCCATAAGGGGGCGCATGCGTTCAGGGTTGGGGCCTATAACTCCATTTCGCACTACGTAGCAAGACGGTCGGTACTAAACACGCATTTATCCTTGTAAGTTAGGTTAAGGATTTTAGCGGTCTGGAGACATTTTCGGAGGTTGGTGTCGTGGTCCTGCTTGTCGTGGCTGCAGATGGTGACATTATCGAGATACGGGAATGTTGCCCGTAAACCGTACCGGTCAACCATTCGGTCCATCTCGCGCTGGAAGACCGAGACCCCATTAGTGACACAAAAGGGAACCCTTAAGAAGTGATAGAGCCGCCCGTCTGCCTTGAAGGCAGTGTATTTGCGGTCACTAGTGCGGATGGGGAGCTGGTGGTAGGCGGACTTGAGATCCACCGTGGAGAAGACCTTATAATGCACAATCCTATATACCAGGTCGGATATGCGGGGGAGGGGGTATGCGTCCAGCTGCGTAAACCTGTTGATGGTCTGACTGTAGTCGATGACCTTCCTATGTTTCTCCACGGTCTTTACCACCACTACTTGAGCTCTCCAGGGGCTGTTACTGGCTTCAATTACTTCTTCCCTCAGTAGCCTTTGGACCTCTGACCTAATAAAGATCAGGGGCGAGATTCTCCGCCCCCCCCCCCCCGGTTGGGTCGGAGAATCGCCGGGGGCTGGCGTGAATCCCGCCCCCGCCGGTTGCCGAACCTCCGGCACCGGGGGGTGGGAATCGCGCCGCGCCGGTTGGCGAGCCCCCCCCCCCCGCGCGATTCTCCGGCCCGGATGGGCCGAAGTCCCGCCGCTAAAATGCCTGTCCCGCCGGCGTAAATTAAACCACCTACCTTACCGGCGGGACAAGATGGCGCGGGCGGGGTCCTGGGGGGGGGGGGGCGCGGGGCGATCTGGCCCCGGGGGATGCCCCCACGGTGGCCTGGCCCACCGATCCGCGGGCGGGCCTGTGCCGTGGGGGCACTCTTTCCCTTCCGCCTCCGCCACGGTCTCCACCATGGCGGAGGCAGAAGAGACTCCCTCCACAGCGCATGCGTGGGAAGCTGTCAGCGGCCGCTGACGCTCCCGCGTATGCGCCGCCCGGAGATGTCATTTCCGCGCCAGCTGGCGGGGCACCAAAGGCCTTTTCCGCCAGCTGGCGGGGCGGAAATTCATCCGGCGCCAACCTAGCCCCTTAAGGTTGGGGCTCGGCCCCCAAAGATGCGGAGCATTCAGCACCTTTGGGGTGGCGCGATGCCCGTCTGATTTGCGCCGTTTTGGGCGCCAGTCGGCGGACATCGCGCTGTTTCCGGGAATTTCGCCCCTGGTCCTGGGCACTGTAGTGTCTGCTCCTGGTGGCGAAGGGTTTGCAATCCGGGGTGGGGTTCGCAAACAGGGAAGGCGGGTTGGCCTTAAAGGTCGCGAGGCCGCAGACAGTAAGGGGGGTATACGGCCGCCGAATTGGAAGGTCAGGCTTTGAAGGTCATACTGGAAGTCTAAACCCAGGAGTGTAGCCGCGCAGAGGTGGGGAAGGACGTAGAGACGGAAATTTTTGAACTCCCTTCCCTGGACTGAGGTTTGCTACACAAAACCCCTTTATCTCCACTGAGTGGGAACCGGGGGCCAGTGAGATTTTTTGATTTTAGAGGGTGGATGAGGAGGGAACAGCGCCTTACCGTGTCTGGGTGTATGAAGCTCTCCATGCTCCCAGAGTCAATTAGGCAGGACATCTCGTGCCCGTTGATGAAAACAGTGGTCGTAGCGGTTGAGAGTGTTCGAGGTCGAGACTGATCCAGAGTCACCGAGGCCAATCTCAGTAGTTGGGAATTCTGTTCAGGCAGTGTGTGGTCGGCCGAGCTGGGGTTCTGGGGGTTCATCCAAGATGGCGTCTCCCATAGGTTGCACATGGCCGGGGGTGCACAAAATGACGGCGCCCATCCCTCCAGCGTCGCGTCCGTGGAACAAGTTGGCAGCGCCCGGGTCCGCACGTGGCCCTGGGATATGGGAGTGGCGGCGACCGCTGGCCACACGGGGCCCTTGGAGAAGTTTGTGGTGGCGGTCCGGATTCGCCGCTGGAGACCGCGGCCACCGCTCGGGCATGACATACCCCCACGAAATGGCCCTTTTTGCCGCATTCTTTGCAGGTGGATGCGCGGGCTGGGCAGCGCTGGCGGGGGTGCTTGGCCTGCCCGCAAAAGTAGCAGCGGGGCCACTCGGAGTTGCCAGGCCGCCTTGCAGCGCAGGCCTGCGGGGGAACGGGGGGAAGTCTCGGGGTCGGCCGCTGCGGTGTTCCATGCTGCCCAGGGGGCTGCCGTGCGGTCGGAAACGTAGGCGCGGGCGTTCCTGGAGGCCGCGTCCAGGGAACCTGCAAGGGCCAGTGCCTCCCTGAGACCCACCCAGGGTGTCCTTCTCTAACAGGCGCTGGCGGATTTGTAATGAAAGCATACCTGCTATGAAAGCGTCCCGGACTAAAAGTTCCGTGTGTTCGCTCGCCGCAACTTGCGGGCAGCCACAGCTTCTTCCCAGCACCAGGAGTGCACGGTAGAATTCCTCCAACGATTCTCCAGGGGTTTGCCGTATTGTTGCAAGCAGGTGCCGGGCGTAGACCTGGTTTACCGGGCGAATATAGTGTCCTTTTAGCAGCTTGATTGCTGCATCGAAGTCTTCCGCTTCCTCGATGAGGGTGTAAATCTCCAGGCTCACCCTTGAGTGGAGGACGTGCAGTTTCTGCTCTCCCGCGGGTGCGTTTTCGGCCGTCTTGAGATACCCTTTAAAACATGCCAGCCAGTGCTTAAAGATTGCTGCTGAGTTCGCCGCGTGGGGGCTAAGTTGCAGACACTCCGGCTTGATTCGGAGCGCCATCCTTTCGTCTTAAAATTCTAGCTTATTAAAGTGATGCACGATCAATGACCACTAAAGCGAGGTTGTTGTCCAACTGAAGGCTTTAATAAGCTAGATGTTTCACCCAGCAGCTCAGGTACAGAATGAGGGCTGCTGGGGCGGCACGGGTTCTTATACCCCACCTATCAGGGCGGAGCTATTATACACTCTAGCCAATAGCAAGCATACAGGTTCCACCAATGGTACTTTAGTCTCTCGGGTACCTATAATACCACAGGGTGTTTCTCTGGTTGACAATCAGTAGCTAGTGGTGTCCCTCGGGGATCAGTATTGGGCCTACAATTGTTCACAATTTACATAGATGATTTGGAGTTGGGGACCAAGGGCAATGTGTCCAAGTTTGCAGACGACACTAAGATAAGTGGTAAAGCAAAAAGTGCAGAGGATACTGGAAGCCTGCAGAGGGATTTGGATAATTTAAGTGAATGGACTAGGGTCTGGCAGATGGAATACAATGTTGACACATGGGAGGTTATCCATTTTGGTAGGAATAACAGCAAAAGGGATTATTATTGAAATGATAAAATATTAAAATATGCTGCTGTGTAGAGGGACCTGGGTGTCCTAGTGCATGAGTCACAAAAAGTTGGTTTACAGGTGCAACAGGTGATTAAGAAGGCAAATGGAGTTTTGTCCTTCATTGCTAGAGGGATGGAGTTTAAGACGAGGGAGGTTATGCTGCAACTGTATAAGATGTTAGTGAGGCCACACCTGGAGTATTGTGTTCAGTTTTGATCTCCTTACCTGAGAAAGGACTTACTGGCGCTGGAGGGTGTGCAGAGGAGTTTCATTAGGTTAATCCCAGAGTTGAGGGGGTTGAATTACAAGAAGAGGTTGAGTAGACTGGGATTGTATTCATTGGAATTTAGAAGGATGCGGGGGGGGGGATCTTATAGAAACATATAAACTTATGAAGGGAATACATAGGATAGATGTGGCAGTGTTTCCACTGGTGGGTGAAAGCAGAACTAGGGGGCAAAATAAGGGGAAGTAGATTTAGAACTGAGTTCAGGAGGAACTTCTTCACCCAAAGTGTTGTGAATCTATGGAATTCCCTGCCCAGTGAAGCGGTTGAGGCTCCTTTATTAAATGTTTTCAAAATAAAGATATATATTTTTTTGAAGAATAAAGGGTTATGTGCTCGGGCGGGAAAGTGGAGCTGAGTCCACAAAAGATCAGCCATGATCTCATTCGCGGAGTGGCGGAGCAGGCTTGAAGGGCCAGATGGCCTACTCCTGCTCCTAGTTCTTATGTTCTTATCTTCTTCATGCTTGTCTATCTTCCTCTTAAGTGCATCAGTACTGGCCTTAACTACTTTCTGTGGTGATGAGCTTCATATTTGACCACTCTCTTGGTAAAAAAGTTACTTCTGAATTAATTATTTGATTTCTTGGTGATCTTTCTTGATGTCCTTTAATTTTACTCTTCCACAGAAGTTGAACATTCTCTGTCTACTTTATAAAATCTTTGCATAAATTTAAAGACACATCACCCCTCAGCCTTCTCTTTTCAAGAAGAGATCCAGCCTGTTCTTCCTTTCCTGATAGCGATAGCCTCACAGTTTTGGCATCGTTGTAGTAAACCTTACTTGTGTTTTCTGTAGTGCCTCAAAATTATTTTTATAATGTGGTCACCAGAATTTAACACAGTACTCCCAAGTGTAGCCTAACAAGTTCAATTCAAGTTTAGTATAACCTCTATACTCATCAATCCTACCCCATGGTGAAATGAACCACGGTGTTTTTTTTTTATATGAGTTCTTAAACTTTGCTACTTTTAGGGATTTGTGTGATTATACTTTTATATATCCCTTTCCTCCTCTACTCTATTTCGATCATTACTTTCCAATTATAGCGTGACCGCTTTATTTTTCTTGTTCAAATGTATAATCTCACACTTGGCTGTGTTGAAATTCATTTGTCAATAATATGTCCATTCTGCAAGTTTATTAATCTCTTCTTGTAATCCTTCGTAGTCCTCCTCAATATTGACTGTCATCCTATTTGGTGCTATCTGTAAATTTAGATATTGTGTTTTTTTATTCCAAAGTCTGCATTATTAATGTACATCAGGAACAACAGTGGTCCTAGTACCAATCATCTTTGGGTACGATTCCCATCTTTTGCCACACTCCTTTACTCCTACACTCTGCTTTCTGTCTTGCAGCCCAGTTATCTGTCCACTGTACTGCTTGTACCCAACTCCAAATGCTCTGATCTTATTTGTTGGTCTATTAAATAACACTTGATCAAAGGCCTTTTGGAAATCCTGATAAATCACATCTACTCCATTACAGTTTAGCCACTGTCTCTTTTACCTCTAAGTTTCTTCAAGCAAGGCTTGCCCTTTTGACATCCATAATGACTATTACAGAATCCCTACAGTGCAGAAGGAGGCCATTCAGCCCATTGAGGCTTCATTGACCCTCTGAAAAACCACCCTAGCCAGGCCACTCCCCCGCCCCATCCCTGTAACTCCATAACCACACCTAACCATTGGACACTGAGAGACTATTTAGCATGGCCAATCCATCTAACCTGCACATCTTTGGACTGCGGGAGGAAACCCGAGCACCGGAGGAATCCCACGCAGACACTGGGAGACAGTGCAAACGTGACACAGACCGTCATCCGAGGTTGAAATTGAAGGTTCTGGATCCGTCAATGCCCCAACTTATTTATAAGGGGGTAATGGAGGCCCCTACGCCCCACCTCATAAGAGCAGGTCACCTCTGGGCCTGATCCCCGGCATGGGCAAAATGCCACCTGGGCATCGCCAGCCTGGCACCATGGCAGTGCCCCGCCAGCCTTACAGTGTCATCCGGGCACCCTAACAGTGCCATGTGGCACTGTCAGGCTGGTAGTGCCAGGGTGCCCAGGTGGTATTGGGAGTGCCAGTGTATCACCTTGCTCAGAGCCCATGCACTCAGTCTGGGAATGGCCAGATGGAACGGCACATGTGGGGGGTCTCGTGGGGGGTCTCCCAGGGTATCTGAGGCCCCCAGCTGCATTCCCTTTAGGCAGAGTGGTGCCCTGGTGCTATTGGTGTCACTTGGGCACCCTGTCAGTGCCACCTGGGTGCCAAAGTGGCATTGCCAGATGGCATGGGCACTGCCAGGGTGATAGGTTGGCACTGCCAAGATGCAAGGATGGCATTTTTTGTTCGTGCGCGATGGAGCCAGGGGTACCCTACGTGGGTTATTAAGGGGAAATTTAGCGTGGACAATCCATCTACCCTGCACATCTTTGGGTTGTGGGGTTGAGACCCAGGCAGACATGGGGAGAATGTGCAAACTCCACACGGACAGTGACCCGGGTCTGGGATCGAACCTGGGTCCTTGGCGCTGTGAGACAGCAGTGCTAACCATTGCACCACTGTGCTGCCCCATTCCCAGTGTTCAAAACTGGGCTCTGTGCAGCTTTGGCCACGCATTCCCCTCTGAGATTCCTTTTATAACAAGAGTCACATTGTATAGACATGTGTTTCTCAGTGCTGCGAGACATTGTTCCCAATTAGTTGAATTGCGCGTTCGATGTTTATAAACAATGTGGTTAGTTTCACAGCAGGCTACTTGAAATCTATTCAAGCGTGAAGGGAAATGAGATTAAACAATCCCGGTAGTTGGGTGTTTGTAAGTTGTCAATCACAGCCTAGTAAAATCAATTTCACATTAATGTGAATAAAAGCCTTGCAGATCAAAGATCTGAGGAGGTTTAAGGCCAGTTGATATGGGTTTCCCTTTCTAGGAATTTACAGGTTCTGCTTTCTCTGCCTGAGCCAGAAGTGTATTACACAGGTGAGTATTAATGGAGTGATATTTCTCACTGTCTCAGTCTGAACTTTTCTCTACCTTCCAGACAATGTCCCTGTAATGGGGGGCTTCCAGGCTGGGGTTCCTGTAATGGGGGCTTTCAGGTAGAGGTTTCTGTAATGGGGGGGCTTCCAGGTAGAGGTTTCTGTATTGGGGGCTTTCAGGTAGAGGTTTCTGTAATGGGGGGGCTTCCAGGTAGAGGTTTCTGTAATGGGGGGCTTCCATGTTGAGGTTTCTGTAATGGGGGGGCTTCCAAGCTGGGGTTCCTGTTATGAGGGGCTTCCAGGCAGGGGTCAATGTAATGGGGGGATTCTAGTGGTGGTCTCTGTAATGAGGGTTTGTGGTGGGGGGTCTCTGTAATGTGGGGATTTGTGGTGGGGGTCACAGTAAGGGGGAGTTTGTGTGGCGGTTTCTGTAATAGGGGTTTGTGGTGGGGGTCTATATATTGGTGGGGGGTTCTGTAACAGGGGTCTCTCTAACGGGGGTCTCTCTTATGAGGGTGTCTCTAATGAGGATCTCTCTGAAGGGGGAGCCAGTGTGGTGGTCTGGTGGGACGGGTGGGCAGGATTTGCATTGTGGGGGGAGGGTAGCCCTCCAATCGACTTTGGGGCATCTCCCTAAAAGAGTTAGCCGCTTGGTCCATTGAGAGGTCCACCATGCCAGGTCAACGCTGGGAAAAACCTGCACCAATTCTCGCCCACGTGAATCCAGCCTGGAGGACTGGAGATTCACTCAGGCTTAGAGAATCTGGTGCCCAGCCCATTAATGGGATGCAAATGGGTCTTCATCCCACTGGTGCAGGGTGGAAACTTTGATGCCTTCGCCAGTAGGGAACCAGAGCATCGGAAGTTTTGGCCAACGCTGGATTCTCCGCCACATTGGGAACTCCACTACTGGCAGCAGAGAACCCAGCCCAATATATTGTTGGATGGGGGCTATGTGGTTGTGGCTCAGCCTGATTTTATTTCCCTCAATGGACTATTCTCATTGGGTGACAGGCATTAAGGTGACAGGCATTAAAATCAGTCTATTATGTCTGATGATGCTGCATTGTGCAGGTATTGAACAGAATTTGCAATTCGTTCATTCAACAGATATATGAGCTATGTTCTCATCTTCATATCGTGGAAGAATAAAAGCCCTGTCAAATCATGCGATTTAGGCTAGTGACATGCTATTTTGGGCAATAACCTGAATTGGGTGAGACATATTCAGTTGCCTGTTGATGATTATACTGGCAAGCACTCCAGAGATAGTCAAATGAGCCCCTCTTGGCTTTGTTTTAAAGTTGAATTCAGTAACCAATTATTTTTGGCATACTTGTAGCTCTGTATTTTAGATATTTGATTATTGTTACTATTGCAAAAAGAAGTGCCATTGTGTTTTGATTGTTGATGGCTGTAAAGAACACTAATCTTTTTGACCCAGGTCATCAGTGCCAAAGAACCTTGGACCTAATCACTGGAGTGCTATTGATGCGACAATGTTGCCCAGTTACCATGGGTCTTTGCCCGTTTTGGAACTGCATGAGGTGCAAAAGGAAAATCACACGCAAAGGCCTTATGACAACCAAGGTTGTCCATCGGCATCAAAATCCGAAAATCTTCTGAAGAATTCAACCTGTTCCATTCCAACTCAGGGTAACGTCACTGGTACAGAGATTCTAGCCAATGACTTTGGATCCTGTACTCTCAGAGAAGAAGCTCCACCCCTTGAAAACACAGGATTGAAGCTAATTTCATTAATGGATGCTCCCGAGAAGAACAGCTCAAACAGGTGAGGTATATCTGAGAAACCAAGTAAATTTTGCAATGTTTTGGAATTACACTAGAATGAGACTAGCATAACAAAATATTGTCAGGGGCTGGATTCAAATCCAGTTAAACACAGTACGTTTTATGAGTCCTGTGAAATTTATAGAGGCAGGTTCGACTCAATTTCTATTGAACTTGAAAACCTTGCATAAAGCAGTAAATAATCCTGGAAGCTTTCCCATTCCAATCATTTTGACTTGAAAATAGCAATCTCACTTGGAAAAAGCCATAAGGGTGACTGGTAAGGTCAACAGAAATTCCACATTGAGATGCAGAATTAAACTTTCCATCTGGTCACATTTAACTTGTGAAGTTTTAAATAGAAATGGATGAAATGATGCGCTGGAATGTTATCCTTTCATCTCTGCGAGCTGAGAGTTGACTTTAAAGCTACAGGTGGATTCCCTGGTTGGGCCCACCTGTCGAGCATTGGCACTGGGAGGAAGTGCCGGTCAAGAATTCAATAATTGTAATGGATAAAAAACAAGGATGGCAGGCTCGGAATGTCCTGGCCAGAACATGGAAAACCCAGAGAATCCCACTCTTTGCTGCTAGTGCCCAATCAGAGATGAGCCTTCTCTGTCTGATGACACACATAAAGTGAAACAGGTACAAATGGTCCCCATACAATTCCCATGTAAGTAGAGGTCGTAACATAACATGGGATAAATTCAACAAAATAATGATATCAAATTGGAAATCTCACCAAGATAGAATGCAAGATGAGTTAATTTAGGAAATGAAAAATGCACGTTGGTTATCTAGAGGTTCCCTTACAAGATCAAGGTTAAAGAATTTCAAAAGGAAGATTGAGGGGAGGGGATTCATTTGCGTTTTGCCCAGACAGAATCTGATTTAAAGGGAGCTTCATGTTGATATTATATAAAAAGTGTTCAATTTACCTGAACTCTCATTTCTCAATTTAATGGGCCAGAATCTGTTGTTTAAACAATGGTGAGGTGAATGACCTGGCCATTATTTCTGAGCAAATGGTACAGCAAATTCAGACAAGGAGCAGATGTGCTTAACTTTGAATATCCAATGTTTATGCACAAGTTTTGCATAGCTCAGCTATTTGCTTTATAAGAATCACATTTTTCTACCTCACCACTGACATGCATGTATTGCTGTATTTAAGAAACAGTAGAGTTAAAGCCCCAAATCAGTCATAATCATCCTGAATCAAGGGAAGGCTTGATGGAGCATATGGTCTACTCCTATTTCTTGTGTGGTCTGATACAAACTAAACTCGCTACAAAAACATAAGTACTTTCACTGCACAGATAAATATCTCTTTAACAGCATGGTAATTGTTAATTACAGCCTATCTGGCATTGAGTCTTGTTTATTCAGGTGTTTTATTTCCATCTCTTGATTTATCTTTCTGTTTGATGTTGAATTCACCTGCTCCAATTTACACTTCCTTCTCTCTCCATATGCTATTAATTTTATAATTTTCAATCTGATTGCTTACAGAGAGATTCAGCAGTTGCTCACCCGAGTCTTAGATGACTTCCCGGAGTCCCTCGTTGTGCCATCAGCTCACACTTTTAGCAACGGGGTGGGCAAAACATATTTGAGCTGAAGGCCGCAGGGGGCTTGTCTAACTAATGGCAGACACTACTGGAGGCTCTGCTACTGCAAATTCTGGGTCAAATAGTAAAATTGACTCTTAACATGAGTCTGTATCTTGGACATTTCATTTCTGTTTCAATGCTACAATACTCACTAGGTTGCTAACAGGAAACAATCGATCCAAGCTATACGTGTAAGCTCCAGATATATAGAAAATATCAGATGGATGAGAGTAAATTATGCACACATATACAGGTCCAAATTCATTTTGTTAATGTACACGCTCGGAACCAATGAGACATGCCACACAAATCGAATTAATTCCTCAGCATGGTGTTTCCTTCTTGTCTGTGTGGCCATCAACCAGTTGGGGGAGGTCTATGAAGAATTAAGGAATCTTTTGATAAAAAGCATGAGGATGGTATCCGGGGTGTCACAAAGTAAGTGGAAGAGAATGAAGGACACCAAGTGCTAGAGGGGGGGAAAATAGAAAACTATAACATAGAAATCTATACATACAAGCTGTTGGCGGGTAAATAATATTTGTTCAATGTAGGGAAGTGAAAGACTTCATAAATGTATTACTATTTAAATGTAAACTATCCTATGTAACTCATTGATCATCTCTTTTTGTACCATTTTAGATTTCTTCTCGCAAGCTCACAGCAAAATGGTAATTCTCCAGCAAATGCTTCCATAACCAGATTTAAGAATGTATGGCATTTCATTGAAAATATAGGTACTATACCATGAATGATCAATGTCTTTGAATGTTTCAAACTATTGTGCTTCTATTATGATTTAAAGTGAGAATTTTGTCATTAGTATCCTCTCTAAAATGAAGAGGTTCAAAGTTATGATGAACCTGAAAATTCAATTTGTCTTTTTTTTTGTCTCATTGCTGTTGATTTTATAATGTGCATGTTTGCGAAAACAGTGGGTGCTGGCTTGGGGGAGTTACTGAGCCTGACAACATGTGGGAGGTGAATTAACATTAGTACATAGTTATTCATCCAAGGTGCTTCAGAAATTTCTGTTTTTGCATGCCACTTCATCCTTTTCAACAGTATTTGGTTTACTAGCTGCATCAAGCCCAACATCATAAACAACATGTTATTTCCATAAATACATCCAGACACACCCCGAATGAAAAGCCAGAAAAAATACTAAAATCATTGGCAATTAAAAAAAAAACTGTTTTAGTTTTAGAACATTAACCTCTTTGAGATGGTTTTAATAGCCTTGTCTCAGTGGTCGCATTCTGATCTGTGTGTTGGGAGGTCATTTGTTTCAAGTCCTACTACAGAGATTTATAATCTATGTGAAATGTGGTCACGAGAAAGCAGATTATCTGATCATTACCTAATACATGTTTACGGGGTCTTGCTGCACACAGATTGGTAGCTATATCTCCAACAACAGGGACTACATGGCAAAAATACTTCAATGGGTTTTTTCTTTACGCAAAGAGTAGAGTAGTGAGGCCGTGGAATGCCCTACCTGCTACAGTAGTGAACTTGCCAACATTGAGGGCATTTAAAAGTTTATTGGATAAACATATGGATGATAATGGTATAGTGTAGGTTAGATGGCTTTTGTTTCGGTGCAACATCGTGGGCCGAAGGGCCTGTACTGCGCTGTATTGTTCTATGTTCTATGGGTGTTGAGTACTTTGGGTTGACCTGAGATTGTGAAGATGCTATCTAAATGCCAAATCTTGTAGGCTATATCTTCCAGCTCAAATGTTAAACTTGCAGTTTAAGTGCTGTGGCTTTGGTGCAGAATACACAATCTGATTTACATGTGGCTTTGTGCTACTCTGGATAAGAAAAAGAGGTGGTACTTTTTTATAAATATAGTGGGCCAGATTTTCCAGTTGTAACCATGGCGAAACTGTCAGCATTCGCTAGCATTACTCTGTGAAACTGACAGAGGGCGGCACCACCGGGAGTGAGGTATTGTACAGCACATTAAACTCCTTTTTGCACAATCATTATGACGCCTCTGTCACTTTCTTCCGGAATGCGGACGGACCTCTGGACCCTTTGTCTATCTCTACAGGCATTACCCCCTCCCCGTGACATTCACCCACCCGCCAGCCATAGACATGTCCCGGAGCTGTGTCCCGTCCCCTGGGTGTTCAGATGTTCAAGCACAGTGTCCAGGCATCAAGGTGCGATTGGGATGCTAGGCAATAACTCCCTCATGCTACATAGCCCGCCCACCCACGGGAATACACTTGGCATGTGTGAAATGCTCACTTAACCATGATTACCAATTCCCTATCAGTAATAGCCTTCAGCCACATACCTCAGCAGTCAGTGGGGGGTATGGGTAGGGCAGACAGTCAGGCACAAGGTTTGCCCCTGGAATGATTACACATGATCCAGGGGTTAGCATGTTGGTGCCACAAGCTGTTGCCCTCTCAGCGCCCTTCCCCCCCCCCCCCCCCCCATCCCTCCCATGGCGGCGCACCGCAACAGAGGGTTTCCCAACGGAGCTTCACCCTTCCCCCCCCCCCCCCCCATCACCGCCGAGCACTGGGGTGGCAAGCCCAGTGCCCCAGGGCTCTTTGCCAGTGAGCAAAGATGACTACTCAACTCCTCGGCTCCCCACAGAAGCCCTTCCGCCAGTTTCACGTTTTTCAAAATGAGTACCAATCGGCGCCAACGTGACCAGTTGCTGGGAATAACGGGAGACCATTGGATACGCTCTCATTGATTGTATAGAAATCGGACTTAAGTGGTGATAATTGGTTTCTCGCCATGCTACGGCAAGATGCCGATTTCGCCTATGGAAGTGGGCCAGTGCATCGCAAACTGTTTGGCGCAAGACGCGGATCTCGTTTATGGCCTCTTTCACTATTCACCGGCCTCATTACACTTGAGCAAGAGCACAACAAGGCCGGAGAATCGCCCTCGTTGTATTTCCCACTCTGGGCTAACAAAAATCAGACATACCTGGCAGCAGCTGCTATTTTGTGTGGGCAGCTGCCTCAATGATGCATGAATGCACACACCAATCATTACTCAGCACTAGGTGCTGCGTTTGGAGGTAGGATTCTGCATTTTAGCTGCTTCCACCAATTTCATAACAATGGAGAGGCTCTTCATCATTGCAAAAATACAGACCAGTGATCCGAAAGAAACATTTATATGCTCCTCTGTAGTTTTACAACTCAACAGATTAACACACTTTCAACTTCTAGTTATTATGCTACACAGTTCATTCAAGAACTCCATTCTTGGAGTTTTGTCTGTTGCAGTATCTCACTGCTTTGACATTGAAAATCACACCCACAAAACTATTCATCATTTCCGTAACTTAGTGCTTTCATATCTAGAATGACACTGCAAGACTTTATAGGGCTACCAACTTTAGTTGCTAGTATAATTTGAATATATTTGTAAAGTGAGAGACTTAATGCTGCTGTTATTATCCACACTGCCAGTGCTCCGATATGAGGTGTGTGGTCTTTGCATTTCGTCATCGCTTGCACTTCAAAGTTTTAAAGGATGTATGGAAATTTTAGAGCACGTCTTAATTTATTTTTTAAGAACTCTCCCCAATGTTGAGGATATTAAAATGTAATTATTGGGGACTCTGAGATAATCCAGAATGCTGGAAACCCCTTCAGCCTGATCAAGAGTGAGACTCGAGGCCTGAAAACCCATAGAGAATTGTTCCCAACAGTGCTGTAACTGCTGGAGACCTCCATTTCATACCCAAACAGTATATATGGAGTCAGCAAAACATTGCACAATTTACATATCAGACACCCACACGACTAGGGCAGGATCTTGGGTGCCGCCTTGTCCCGTGGGACCATACAGTGTGGTGTTGGTGGCCCTGTTAGGAAATGGGTGGTAGCACCTCCTTCATCCAGAAATCTTTTGACTGTGTTCCTAGGGGGCTGCTCGAAAAATGTTTTTAAAAGTTGTTGAATCTTTTAGATGGGTTTACATGCCATTACCCAGGCCTCTACCTCTCCTGCAGCTAATCACCCATCTCCAGGGCAATGTTTCCCAAGCTAGAGCCATGCACTGTTTCTGGAGGTCCATGTCCTCGCCCCACCTTCCACACCACTCGCAGTTCACCCCACCTATCCACTTCAAGTAGAGGTTCCACTCTAACTGTCCTCCCACGGCAAAGATAACTTTGTAGCAATATCAGCACCAAACCTACCTGGGTCACGGTCTAGTTTGCATTGCTTCCACTGGAGTTAGAGCAAATTATCACAGAATCACCAAATAATAGTGCAGAAGAGGCCCTTTGGCACTTTGAAGGCAGACAACATTGTCAGAGGCTCCTCCCACCCAGGCTTTGCCCTCTTCCAGACCCTTCCATCAGGCAGAAGATACAGAAGTCTAACGACCTGCACATCCAGACATAGGAACAGCTTTTCCCCACAGCTACTAGACTCCTCAGCGACTCTCCCTTGGACTGATCTGTTCCCTGTAAGAACACCATTCAGCACACCTTCTGCTGCTCTTGCTCATGTTTTGCTTTGTTTGGCCCTTGTTCTCACTGTAACCAATCACTATTTGTCGATGTACCATTTGTCAATGTACTGTAGCCATCTAAGATGGCCACCTGCAAAGGACCATGGGAATTATGGCCAACCCAGGACTCAGCCAGATACAGAGCCTATGTGCATCTGAAACACAGGTAACCAGGCCTGATCGAAATCTCCGCTCGTTTGCATTTCAATGGCCCATTTTCCCAGGATAATAGAACTCCAATCAAGCAACCGGTACAGCCACAGACTGATCGGCATCACTCCCTTTACTCAGAAAGCCAACTTCCAAGGTCAGTGACCGCTAAGGACCTGGCCAGCCACCAAGGCACCCGTCCCTTTATTGGCCGAAATCGAAGAGAGTGATCAGAGCCCTGTCGAACTATTGGGTCCAAGGTTAAGGACCGCCCCAAAGAGCTCAAAATCCCAGAGGGATAAAAGAGAGCACAGTCATGTATTCTGTCTCTTTTGGATCTGGCCTGTGCCAACCCAATTGCAGCAGGAACAGTCAGCCAAGTTCAAGACCAACGATCGCTACCTGACGGTTAGCCCAGCAGAGACAGAGCCACTTTCTTCAAACCAGCCAAGTGAAATCCAGATAAAGGCCTTATCCATTTGCACAGTACCGGTCGCCCTGAAGTTAAGTATAGGTTATTGTAGCTGATATGTGTAATTTAACTCGTAGTAGATATTGTGTTTGCATGTCGAGGTAATTCTTGTGTATGTAAATAAACCATCTTTTGAACTAACTAACTGGTTGTGTGGTCATTTGATCGATATAAGGGAAGGCTTGTGGTTCAACAACATTATTAATAGAGCAACATTATTGGCGACTCCGCTAGGACTCGATTAGAAGTGACTTTGTCACTCCGAGAGAACCCCCAAACATTGAATCCAATTGTGAGAAAGAGAACGAACCACAAGTGCAAGTCGCATATCGACCAAATAGCCAAATTTCGGAAATGTGTAGTAACCCGCATGCGTACCTAACAGGAAGAGTAAGGTAAACTCGTTAGAATTGTGTATAACTATCGAGGGATTGTGAGCCGGAAAATAGCTTAAGCCATACCCGCTGTTCAAATCGCCGCCTTATTCCCTTGTCCCAAATTAAGAGTAGAGCAAGAGATAAGAGAAGTAATGGCCACTAAAGCAATGGAAAGATTGATGAATCCACAGGAACACTCGGTCGCAGCGACCAACAGAGCAGAGCAATGCCCCATATGGGAGGAAGAATTAAGGAAATACTTAAAGGGGAAAGGATGGCCCCTTTGGTCGAATTTTTGCGCTAATGATGAGTCAGATCCTTGATTGATAGGACAAACTTGGTGGGAGAACCTAGGCGAGGTCCACAAGAAAAATGTAGGGAAAATCAGAAAGCCGATGGCAATAGTGTCCTGTTTGGCACAGTTGCGAGGCACAGAGGAGGTCGTGAAGACGCTCCGTAGGCAGTTAATTGAGAAGGAAGAAAAGAACGAGGGAAACAGTAACGAAAGCAAGAAGATAATTGAGCAACTCCGGGAACAGTTAGCAGCTAAGGATAAGGAAATGGCCGATGTAAAACGCGCACATCATTCTTGTCTAGTTCACCTTAGTAGTTTCCAGACCCAGTACGATAAAGCCTACCAAGATGCACAGCGCGCAGTCCTGGTAAGAGAGAAAACAGAACAACAGGTCGCCCAGCTAACTAGCAAATGCGCAGATTTAAAAGCAGCTTTGAGAGCGCTCCACAGCTCCACTAAGGAACAGAGGCAGAGTACCGTTGACCATGCTAAATGCCAACAGAAGATAGAAAAGTTACAGTCGCTACTCTCAGTACAGAATGGCTTCAGGTACACTTTCAGGCAGGACTTCGATGAGGAAGATGCTCCCGATGGGCAAGAGTGAAACGAAAGTGCCCAAAGGTATGTAGAGGACACTGGAAATCAAAATCGAAACCCCCACGCCCCAAAAAGAAAAGCACCCGCAGCACCTACTGCACAGGTAGCACACACCCCCACTCGCAATTCGACCCCCATGAATCCGGTCACCACACAACGCAGGTCATCGGATCAGGAGGAGCCTGATATTGTTTACACCACCCCACTATCCATAACCCAATTAAGAGAAGCTTGCATGAAAATTAGTCCATTCCAGCCCACTGCAGATCCGCAGACAGCTTCTTTGAGGAGATGTGCCAACAAAAAGTTATGTACGGCCTAGCTGAGAGGGAGGAAGTAAAGCAAGTTGTTATGAGCCTTAGCCAGTCCATAAGGCCAGAACCCCAAAATGTAGCAGGAGGAACTCTGCAGGAAATGAAAACAGCCATATTAGATGCCATCTTGTATAACAAAGGAGACCCAGTCGAGGGTTCAAATCACTGCAGGCAAAAGAAGGGAGAACATCTGACTGCCTTTGCTGGTCGCCTCTGGATACATTTTAAGGCAGTATTTGGGGATTTAAACCGCACTAACGTAGATGCTGAAGACACTGCCAAATGGACCCGCACTTTAGTCTCCCACACCACAAAAGCAGGTAAAAAGGCTTGCGTAAACTTCGATCCCACAGAACAGGCACACAATGAAGCATGGGTACTGAGACGTTTATCTAGAGCATAGGAACAGTCACTGCAGGAACAGATACAACAGAATGGCCAGGAAGCCACCATATTCCAGTTAGGACTAGTCAGCGACCCGCATGGATAAACGAGGGTAGAGGAGAAGTCCAATATCCCAGGGAACCATACCCAAGGGAGCAATACACCAGAGAGCCTGCTCCACCTTATGTGCCCGGGGGTCATGTTACAACTGTGGGCAGTCAGGACACTTCGCCTGAGATTGCAGGAGATTCACACCACCAGCTAGACTCGCCCCCAGATATGAAAGAGAACACTACCCACAGCAGCTGCAAGGTCCCAGCTGCCCCATGCAAACTGTGAGCACTTACCCACCACTTCTCATGACAGAGACACCTCAGCAATGCCACTTCATTTTTGTTTCTCTCCTCCTTCCTCTCTTCTTCAGTCACACTACACTGACTCCATATGCTAGTTACATCCCAGGCCAAATGTGATTGCGGCTAACAAATATATAAACTGGCCACCCTGAAATTCGGCTGGTTAAGATGAGGCTCAACCACCACTGGTTGCAAGTAAAGAAAAGACTGGTCGAAGAAATTGTCCACCCACTCCAAGCATTGACCACAAGCTGCGAGAGTCTCTGTACTTTAAACATTTGCATTTCTTGTCTCTCCAAAATCATATTTTTAAAAAAAAATGAGGGAGTCACACATGGTGACAATCATAACGGGTAATTGGAGTAAGGAGAGAAAGACTAATAAAACGAGATATTAACCAAAGATAATAACAGATACTATGCTTGCACCCCCAGGATCACCCGGAAAACAGAAAACACAGGATGAAGCAAGGATTGCTGACATGCGTTTGGATCATCGCTGGACTTCTGCAACTGCACGCGCAACGGACTTTTGTTACAAACCCCACACCAGCCCCGAACACTACCACACAACAGGCCATCACCAGCCCGGACATAAAGACAGACATCAAAACCTCCACTTGGTGCGAAAACATTGCCAAATGGGACCCCCTTTCATACATAGTAGAGGCCCTTCTAGTAATTGCAATAATCTGCAGTGTCATTCAGACACTCCGACTCCGTAAATGGTGAGCAAAAGCCTCCCTCTCCCCGATATATACAGTCTGATCCCCCTTCTTTGGAATTCATCAAAATTAAACGCATGTACCAATCGCTGCTAAGAATCAACCATGTACCTCTTTAACTTTATTAGGATTAAGTAGAAATGTGATGCTGCTGTTTTAAATTTTGTACTGTATATAAGTTCTTTGATATTCACCAGCAGCATGAGAGTAGCTTAGATAGCGTTAGCTAGAGATCAACTGTGCGGATAAATTAAATGTTTTATAGTGACCGAGATTATAGTGACCGTTGGGGATGAATTAATTTATGGATGTATTAATGAAATATTAGGTAAATGTACCAAACCATAAGATAGCGTAGACACTTGTCTTGACCAAGGGTGACCGGGCCACCAAGGATGAACCGGGATCGATAGTGTGATCCACCACGCTTCGCGTTCAGGTTCAAGAGGACGGGATGTAGCCATCTAAGATGGCCACCTGCAAAGGACCATGGGAATTAATGCCAACCCAGGACTCCGACAGATACACAGCCTATGTGTATCTGAAACACAGGTAACCAGGCCTGATCGAAAACTCGCTCGTTTGCATTTCAATGGCCCATTTTCCCAGGACAATAGAACCCCAATCAAGGAACCGGTACAGCCACAGACTGATCGGTGTCACTCCCTTTACTCAGCCCAACTGCCAAGGTCAATGACCGCTAAGGACCCGCCCAGCTACCAAGGCACCCACCCCTTTATTGGCCGAAATCGAAGACCGTGATCAGAGCCCTGTCGAACTATTGGGTCCAAGGTTAAGGACCGCCCCAAAGAGCGCGAAATGCCAGAGGGATAAAAGAGAGCACAGCCATGTGTTCTATCTCTTTTGGATCCAGCCTGTGCCAACCCAATTGCAGCAGGAACAGACAGCCAAGTTCAAGACCAACGATTGCTACCTGACGGATGAGCCCAGCAGAGACAGAACCACTTTCTCCGAACCAGCCAAGTGAAATCCAGATAAAGGCCTTATCCATTTGCACAGTGCCGGTCGCCCTGAAGTTAAGTACAGGTTATTGTAGCTGATATGTGTAATTTAACTCGTAGTAGATATTGTGTTTGCATGTCGAGGTAATTCTTGTGTATGTAAATAAACCATCTTTTGAACTAACTAACTGGTTGTGTGGTCATTTGATCGATATAAGGGAAGGCTTGTGGTTCAACAACATTATTAATAGAGCAACGGTACTCTGTCAATTGTTCTTTTTGTCTACTATGTATGTGTGTAGATTCCCTTGGCCGCAGAAAAATAATTTTCACTGTACTTCGGTACATGTGACAACAAATCAATCAATCAGTCAATCAAAAACCTGTCTATCTAATCCCATTTACCAAGAAAAATGCTGTTTGAAGGGCTGAGGATTTTGGGTGCTCTTTTGTTTTGGAAGCTACTTGTTATACCTCTCCTTTACCCTTTGTTCAATATTCCAGTCGATATGTACCATACTGGATGACCTACTTCCCAGTGATTGTTAATGAGTCAATGAAGTTTGGTGCTGGGAATCACACATAAGTGACCTCTGTGACTGTTTGATTTCGCTTCCCTGTGGGAACTATCTGACTCGCCATTGATTCTATTTTTATGAAGGCAAAGGTTAATGGATAATTGCTCGATCGTATGAAGATCAGAAGCTTGAAACCACATTCTGCCCGCTACATCATTCTAAATAGGTTTTTATGTTTCAATGTAGTCTTCATTGTGCCGTTGTTGAATTATTTTGCTGTAAGAAAATACACAATCTTAGAAAATCATCAGATATGTATGAAAAATGAATGCTACTAATGAATGCTTCTATGTGTTTTACATGGACGATGGAACATGATGCTGATTATACCACAAGCTAGATTTATTCATCCTGAAATGTTCATTATAATCATTAGTAGATAAAGCAAAAGGAATCACAGGCTAATAATGTAGGTCTAAGAATACTCCTGCTGTTTCTCTTGATCTGATAAATGGCCGTGAACCCCAGGCCACATCACATATCGTGCTTGCATGGCTTAGCTAATCTGATTCATCAGCTGAAATGTACTAACTTGTATTATCCCAGAACTTCTGTACCAGGAATATCGGGAGAAGAGCACATTTCAAGAAATTGAGACAAGGCGGATGCAGGATTGCACTGAAAAGAACACGGCCGAGTTCACAAATGAAGCCAAGTCTCAGGAAGTGAAGACTGACTCCAACACCTCTGCTCAAGTGATATCACAGCCGGTCAAACTCAGTCCGAGGACAAATAACCTGGGCATGAAATTGTGGCAGAACTTAGAAAAAGTACGAAACAGCACAGTATTGAGCACTCTCAGTCGCAAGGAAATTAAACTTCAGGAGGTAAGGCAGATGTGGTGGTTTTAAAATTAAGTCTGCCTCAGAGGTTCAAACAAATGAAGAGCTTTATTAGAAGATGTTACTACTTCAGATTTTTATAAATTACTTTATCAGAGTTACAAAGCCAGAGTTTAGAGTGTGGACAGGGGCAAACCCCTAATCCAGCCCCTTGCCTGCTCCAAAAACCAATTTACATTGAATCCAATTCATGGTCTCCACAAGAGCGACATACCAGATCTAGGCATTACACCTGACCTCACGCTCATCTTAGCTATGTAACGCTGCCCGTTTGCCTGTGGAAATGGCTGATGATGTCACGTGATCGGTCTCTTAAAATGCCCCTGTTCCACTGAAAAGCTGCTGGTGATGGAACATGAGAAACACCATGAATACACAACATTTTCCTCCCCCTTTACATCGAAGGTTCCTGACATAATCAACAGTATAACATTAACAATCAATCACTAAAAACAGTCAATACGTCAGTCACTGCGGAGGCCGTCGTTCTTTATGTGCTGCCGGTGAACCTCGAGCATCTGTCTTTTGGTGCTTGCTGCAACTTCTGGTGTCTTTGGCTTGATTTGGACGTCATCCGTGGTCGTCTTAACCAGAGTCGATGTAGTGTTCTGAGGTTAACTCGGTGTCTGGTTCTCAACTGAGGCACTGCTTTCCCCAATTGGTTTGATTAGTGTCAGGTTCTCGGGAAGGTCTAAGTCGCCTCTTGGCACAGTTTGATTTGGACTCTCTCAGTTCTGTCTCTGGCAGATTGATTCTTGTCGTCAAAGGTTGATACGCATGTCTCCTCCATATTACATCACCTCGGGTTTGTATGGTGTAGGATACGGTCCTGGCTATACTAAAATGGTGGAAGGTATCCACTTTTCACTTGTGGTATAGTTCTTTGGCAGAATCTCTTGACCCTGGCAAAAAACATTTTGCCTTGTTCTCCTGTCCTATGACCTGATCTTGCTGCTTTTCCTCCACAATTTTTTTGTTCTGGGTGGTTTTAGCAAATTGAATGTTGGTAAGTAGTTGATGTCTACAGTAGAGAAACACCAAAGGAACTTGGGTTGTTGAGTGTGTAGTAATTCTGTAGGTGAGCAGGAATTGGCTAAAGCGCTTAGACAATGAACCTTGTTCTCCAGTTACCTTCAATGAATATTTCATCATCTGTACAACAGGTCTTGTCAGCCCGTTGTGGCAGAATGGTCAGGAGTCGAAGTGTTGAATTCCATTCCCTCAAGTAGTGTACAAACTCTTGCAAAATGAACTGCAACCCATTATCGCACACGAGTTGTTCAGGGTAGCTGAATCTGCTGAAGATTTCACTTCATCTCTCAATAGTTTTCTCCGCTGACATTTCCTTCATGATGGCACCATCAGGCCATTTCGAGTGAGCATTGTCTAAAATGAGAAACATATGCCCTTCAAACTGTCCAACATAATCAACGTGCACCAATATTCAGGCCTGAACCTTGTTTCTTTTTCCAACAAGCATACTCAATGTGGCCCTTTTCTGCACATGATGTCTTTACACCAACAATCACCTGCTGAATGCCTTGTTTTTGCATACCTATAGCAATTGTGAGTCTGTGTTCAGGTTTTGGCCAACATCTTGTGAATTCTGGTGCTCCAACTCAACTGTTGAGCTTCTTTGGCTGCTAATTCCATGGATACAGCAACTTCCAGTGGTCAGGATGCTTCTGGTTAACAACTGCTTTTAAATAGCGTCGCTCCTTAAATCCACAAACTGATCTATCTCTGATGGTGGTATCGTTTAACACATCCCCGAATTCGCACCACCTTTTCAGCATAGCTAAAAACTGTGCAATCGATTCACCTTCTTGTGCTTAGGAAACCTAAATCTTCCTGCGATGACTGAAGGTTTTGGTGAATAGTGGCCCTGCAATATTTCTACTATTTCATCATAGGTTTTCGTGACATTTATACCTGCTGCTACCTTGTTCACTTGGACAGAATAGTCGAATCTCTGTGTATATGAGCTCCTTCACTCTGATTTCTCATCAAATGGTCCCATGGCACCAAAAACTCCTACCATTTTTCACTATGGAAGGATCTGCGTGTGCACAATGTGCGATGAATTTTAACACCACCTTATTTCCTTTCTCCCTAAAGAAAGACAAACCTGGGCTCACCCTGTTTTCCTAGGGCGAGCTCACCCCCAGCTCTAAATTTGGTGTTGCAGATTTTCACAGTAACTTCATTGCAATGTAATGTAAGCCTACTTGTGACACTAATTAAGATTATTATTACTTGCTACTCGCGGTGCTCGCCGTTACAGATTGTTTCCGGCAGAGCTTCTTTCCAAAGTTGTTTGCTTCAGATTCAAAGAACAAAGAAAAATACAGTACAGGAACAAAGCCTATACTGGTCATGATACCACCCTTGGCCAAAACCCTAAAGAACAAATCATTCCTCAATGATTTTTCAGTTCCTCCGGTGGCTGCTACTGTTGTTTGGCTCCCCTGTTGCCAGATTTCAATTGTAATTATTTTTCTTTTAAAGTGCCTACAAACGCTGTTCGCCAACCTCATCACCAGTTTTTATGCGGTGGTTTTAAAATGAAGTCTGCAGGCCTCAGAGGCTCAAACAAACATACAGTTTTATTGGAATATGTTTGCACTGCAGGCTGCTAGTGAGGAAACAGTGGAAATAGCTTGACTACACAACAGCAGGAATAAAGGCAAGAAGGTCTATTCATTCCAAAAACCTTCGATTGATCAAAATGGCCATTACTCAGCCTACAAACTGTTTCCATCAGTTAGTTGTGACCACTTTTACTCACAAAAAATTGCAAATGTCAGCGAATGAAATTAGCCATTTAAAATATTTAATTTTGTGACAATGACAACACCAAGCTTCAGTGAGCTCACTCTAAGTCACATAAATCAGAGAGACTATATTGGAATATGACAACTGGAAGGTTAGGTTTTTGGTATACCTGAGTTGGTGAATTTTAATCCAATATGATTCCATATCCTTCGATTCCAAGTTCGTCTGGGATCAGTGGAAATGGGCTGGGGTCAGTTCAATTTCAGCTCCATACCATGTTGATATATTCCTGGAATTTGCTGTGGGAAATTTTAAGTCTTTATTCATTAAAGTCATTTTGAAACCCTAACCCCACCAGCCATTCACCACTGTAATGATAATAATAATCTTTATTATCACAAGTAGGCTTACATTAACACTGCAATTACGTTACTGTGAAAAGCCTCTAGTCGCCACACTCCGGTGCCTGTTCGGGTACACAGAGGGAGAATTCAGAATGTCCAAATTACCTAACATGTAACACTGGTCTTACTTTAAAAGTGTAAGTAAACTATAATTACTGTTATTAAAATAATTTAAAATTTTATTTAAGTATAGTGCATTCTCACTTCAGTTTGTCAGCTAACAGAGGAGAGAAATTTCTGCAGTTTTCTGTTAGTAATGAAATTACAAACACATTATTTATGCATGAGTTTGCAATCTTGATATAAATAGGCACCAGTGGAAATTATCCTTCATAGTGTTGGCAGATAAGAACAATCAAAAAATATCATTCTGTGGAGCTCTTGTGACGCAGTAGGTAGCACCCCTGTCTCCCAACCAGCTCTGGATTTAAGTCCCATTCTAAGCCATGGGAGGAGTGTTCATGACATGGTTCAAACAGATTGATAATCAGCCTGCTAATCCTTCCAACACTTTCCCACTGTTCACCAAAGGGGGGAAGGTTTGTGTGAAGATACCAAGCAAGCATAGTTCTATAGAGATTTGATTACACTGTCCATTTATAGGGATTTGTGAAGATTTGATACTTTTGATGCAGTTAAAAAGAAATGATCATGGAAAATGTATGACAATCAGTGAAAATGGTTACCACATGCGTGTCAACTGTTCACGTTTTATGCAAATTGTCAATGTTCACAGTTGGTATGGGTGTGTTCACCTTTGCAGGTGAAATGCAAGAGGAATTTAAACTTCCCATCCTGTGAGGAAGTCACCAGATAAGCCAACATAAACTCGGGTGCAATTGTCCCATTCCGCTTCCCAGCCTTGACACCAAGATCTTTCCTCAGCAGATTGAGTTCTTGTTGTTAATATTGTGAGATTGGAAATTCCCAACCATAAAGTGCAGCATATTAGAATCCCCAAACAAAGCAGCAATATAATAATGATAATCTTCACTGTCACAAGTAGGCTTACATTAACACTGCAATGAAGTTACAGTGAAAAGCCCCGAGTCATCACACTCCGGCGCCTGTTCGGGTACACAGAGGGAGAATTTAGAATGTAAAAATTACCTAACAGCACGTCTTTCGGGACTTGTGGGAGGAAACCGGAGCACTCGGAGGACACCCACGCAGACACAGGGAGAACATGCAGACTCCGCACAGACAGTGACCCAAGCCGGGAATCGAACCTGGGACCCTGGAGCTGTGAAGCAACATTGGTAACCACTGTGCTACCGTGCTGCCCATGTTTTTATTATATATAAGGGAAGGAGTTAAAAGTTGCAGTGCGGACAAATTAGGAGAAGATGAGAGTACTTTGACTCACTGAAGATAGGGGTAAGAAGTGGAATCATTTTGAGTTAGAAGCAGCAAGGAAGAAGAAAAAGTGCCTCTGTGAACTGGAGGCAGAAGAAAACTACTGCTGTGCAATCTTACTGTTAACAATGTTCCACTAGGGCAGCACGGTGATGCAGTAGTTTGCACTGCTGCCTCACAGCACCGAGGACCCGAGTTCGATTCCGGCCCCGGGTCATTGTCCATGTGGAGCTTGCATATTCTGCCCGTGTCTGTGTGGGTCTCACCCCCACAACCCAAAAGATGTGCAGGTTAGGTGGATTGGCCACGCTAAATTACCCCTTAATTGGAAAAAAGAATTGGGTACTCTAAATTTTATCCACTATATAAATTGTTCCATAAGATGAATGTCCTTATCCATTACACTACTGAGACTCTACAGGATCAAGATGCATATTGAATATGAGATGTATAGTGTTTGTTCTATTTTTAAAATACATTAATGTGTGCAAGATCTAAGAGTCAAAAAGAAAGAATAAGGAACATTAAAAATTGATGTTATATTTATTAATCCCAAATGTTCTAAGGATATAAAGATGTGAATGTTGTCACTGAACAATTTTTCATCAGGCAATGTTTGAACTCGTCACGTCTGAAGCTTCTTACAACAAGAGTCTGGAGATCCTAATTTTCCATTTCATGAAATCTGAGCAGCTTAGCGAAGCACTCAGTCCCACTGAGAAACATCATATTTTCTCGAACATCCTTGACATCAAAGCAGCCAGTGAAAGGTAAGCCAAAGAACATCAAACCTGCTAAATGTACAACAAGCTACAGTTAATTGTGACATCTTGAAGAAGTGCCACTGACTTCACATTCTGGAAAACTTTCATCTTGCTTGGTTTGGCTTTTTAAACCGTTGATTCTGTTTCATTTGAAATCCTGAGAATGATCCCCTGACACAATTTTGAGGAAGAGCAAGGAAGCTCTCTCTGTTGTGGCTAGTATTAATTCATCAACCATCGTCACTAAAACAGATGATCAAATTGCTGTGGGATCTTGCTGTGCATATATTAGCAGCTGTGCTTGCAACACTTCAGCAGTGAATGCACTTCAAAAACACTTAATTTTCCCATAGAGCACTTTGGGATGCTCTGAGATTGTGAAAGGTACTAAATCAATGCAAATCTTTGTGTCACTCTACAAAGGCAGGCATTTTCTGGCCACCCAAGGAAGTGTTTTCAAGCAGCGAAGGCGGCTCACCATTGGCTGCCAGCGGAATCTTCCAGTCCCACCGATGTCTACAGCGTTTTGCGTGGCTCACCCGTTCTGCCGCTAGGGACACCATCCCGGTTGGGCGGGGGGGGGGGGGGGGTCTCCTTAAGCGGGACGGAAGATCACGGCGGAGGGAAGGACTGGAAAATCCCACCCATAATCTTACTGATGTGTCTCAATTTTTTTTGAGTTTCTGCTTTTCAAGTAGCAAATTTTCAGTAGATGTCACTTTAGGAAGTGTTCAACGTGAATCTGTTCACAGGCTTCCCAACCTGCTCTTCAAAAATATCAGACACGAACACACCTGTAAAGGTGCAGTTCTCTCCTTTTATAACCATTAGCAGTGTACACTGATAGACTGTTTCATTATCAGTCAGCAAACTTTACTGAGTACATTACCTTTTACTTTCAGATTCTTTCGGGACCTGGAGCACCGAATAGAAGAAGACATTGTTATCTCAGATGTCTGCGATATTGTGTATGAACATACTGTCAACCACTTCAATGTCTACATTCCGTATGTTACAAACCAGAGCTATCAGGAGGCTGCCTATCGACGAGCAATGTATGCTTCATTGATGTTTCTGAGCAGGAGGGTAGAATAATCTTTGTCACAGTGTGTGCATGCACGGCTGAGCACGTGTTTGAGTTAATGTGCCACTGAGCTTAATATAGATGCAGTATCTCACTTACAGGCATAAAATTTGCTGGTGTTTGCTTTGTGCTAACAGACACATTTGGACTTCAAAGGAAGCTGTTTTACTCTGAACACCCAGCAGGTCAGGCAGCATCTGTGGAGAGAGAAAGATGGGGTGAATATTTCAGGGACGAAAAACGGCGCAAATCAGTCGGGCATCGCGCCGCCCCAAAGGTGCGGAATCCTCCGCCCCTTGACCGGCCGAGCCCTAACCTTGAGGGGCTAGGCCCGCGGTGGACTGATTTCCGCCCCGCCAGCTGGCGTGGAAATGACATCTCCGGGCGGCTCATGCGCGGGAGCGTCAGCGGCCGCTCACAGCATCCCCGCGCATGCGCTGTGGAGGGAGTCTCTTCATCCTCCGCCATGGTGGAGACCGTGGCGAAGACGGAAGGAAAAGAGTGCCATCACGGCACAGGCCCGCCCGTGGATCGGTGGGCCCCGATCGCAGGCCAAGCCACCGTGGGGGCACCCCCCGGGGCCAGATCGCCCCGCGCCCCAAGGACCCTGGAGCCCACCCGCGCGCCGCCTTGTCCCGCCAGTAAGGTAGGTGGTTTAATCCATGCCGGCGGGACAGGCATTCTAGCAGCGGGAAATTCGGCCCATCCGGGCCGGAGAATCGCGGGGGGGGGGGGTGGGGCCGCCAACTGGCGCGGCACGATTACCGCCCCCACCGAATCTCGGGTGCCGGAGAATTTGGCAACCGGCGGGGGCGGGATTCACGCCAGCCCCCGGCGATTCTCCGATCCGGCGGGGGATCGGAGAATCTTGCCCCAGGTTTCAAGACTCTTCATCAGAACTGAATCTGAAGAAAGGGAATAAGACCTGAAAGATAAACTCGACCTTTCTATAAAAATGGCAGCTGTGGCTCAGATGGTAGCACTCTTGCCTCTAAATAACAACGTTCTGGGTTCAAGTCCCACTCCAGGACTAGATCGTAAAAACCAAGGCTGACGCTTCACCGTAGTACTGAGAGATTGTTGGAGGTGCTGTCTTATGGATGAGACGTTAAACTGAGGCCCCACCTGCTCTCTCAAGTGGACATAGAAGATCCTAATGCACTGTTTCAAGGAAGAGCAGGGATGGTATCCCTGGTGTCCTGGCCAATATTTATCCCTCAATCACAAGAACAAAAATTAGCTGGTCAGGTCATTGTTGCATTGCTGTTTGTGGGAATTTGCTATTTGCAAATTGACAACTGTATTTCCTACATTACAAGAGTGATTATACTGCAAAAGTACCTGATTTACAGTGAAGCGCAACAACATGGCCGATGATTATGAAAAGTGCTATTTGGATACAAACCTTTCTGTTCTTTTACAGTCTGACCTGCTGAGTGTTTCTTGCATTTTATGTTTTTATTTCAAATTTCCAACGTCCACGGTGTTTTGCTTCCTATTTTCTCGAATTGTTTGAACTGACATTTCACATTCCCGTTGCAAATGATGGAACATCTTACAAGTCAGGAACAATGCTTAACATTGTTAGAATATTGTTAATAGTGGAGAGTTGCCTGGAACCTGCACTTTGACATTTCCCATCAAAAGTTTCAAATATCTTTTTATTCATTCACCCATGTTAATGTCATTGATAACCCCAGCATTCATCATCAAACCTTAATTGCCCTTGAGAAAGTGTTCATGAGCAGCCTTTTTGAACTCTTTCACTCCATGTGGCAAACCTTATGGTTTCTGGATAAGGTGATTCAGGATCTTGATCCAGTGCAGATGGTGGAATGGCAATTTATTGTCAAGTCAGGATGGTGTGTGATTTGGAGGGGAAATTGCAGGCTGTTGTGTTCCCATGCGCCGGCTGCCCATGTCCTTCTAGAAGCCCTGGGTTTGGGAAGTGCTGTCGAAGAAGTCTTGGCAAGTTGCTGCAGTGCATCCTGTAGGTTGTACACACTGAATCCACAGTACGCCTCTGGTGAAGGGAGTGAATGTTTGAGGTAGTGAATGTGGAGTTAATCAAGTGGGCAGCTTTGTCATGGGTGGTGTTGTGCTTTATGAAAGTTATTGGCACTACACTTATCCAGGCATTAGAGAGTAAACCAACTCCTGACTTGTGCCTTGTAGACAGTGGAAAGGCTTTGGAAAGGCCACTGAATTCCCAAGTCTGATCTGTTTTTGAGTCATAGTATTTAAGTGGCTGAACCGATCTCACTCTAAAATATTTTGGTGTAGCATCAGGGTCGACATAAGTCTTGGCTTCATCCCCTCTTATTTTCCCCAAGTCCTTCCTGGAAAACTTCAGGGTATTTGCTGATGATTTCATACAGTCCTCCCACACCCAGCCTGAAGATCTCCAACCAGTTCAGCCTGATCCACTGGAGGCAATCTCTCTTGGACCTTGCCCCGCACAATGATGAGTGGGAGTCGGGCTGATTGCTGCGTCTAAGTCACTGGGATCATTGTGCTCTTTATTCGAAATGGTTCCCCAGTGTAGGTGGCTAGCCTGGCCTTCATAGAAACATAGAAAAGATAGGAGCAGGAGGAGGCCATTCGGTCCTTCAGGCTCGCTCCGCCATTCATTATGATCATGGCTGATCATCCAACTCAATACCTAATCCTGCTTTCCCCTATATCCTTTGATACCCTGCACCCTAAATACTATATCTAACTGCTTCTTGAAATCATACAATGTTTTGGACTCAACTATTTCCTGTGGTAACGAATTCCACAGGCCAACCTCTCGCTGGGTGAAGAAATTTCTCCTCGTCTCTGTCCTAAATGGTCTACCCCGTATCCTCAGATTGTGACCCCTGGTTTGGGACACACCCATCATCGGGAACATCCTTCCTGCATTTACCCTGTCCAGTCCTGTTAGAATTTTATAGGTTTCTATAAGATCCCCCCTCATTCTTCTGAACTCCAGCGAATACAATCCTAACTAATTCAAACTCTCCTCGTACGTCAGTCCTGCCATCCCAGGAATCAGTCTGGTAAACCTTCTCTGCACTCTATAGCTAGAACATCCTTCATCAGCTAAGGAGACCAAAACTGTGCACAATATTCCAGGTGAAGCCTCACCAACGACCTGAATAATTGCCTCAAGCCATCCCTGCTCCTAAACTCGAATCCTCTCGTGATGAAGGCCAGCTTACCATTTTCCTTCTTTATCGTCTGCTGCACATGCATCCTTACCTTCAGTGACTAGTGTATGAGGACACTCAGCTCACTTTGTATGTTCCCCTCTCCTAATTTATGGCCATTCAGATGAATTCTGCCCTTTTACTTCTGCTACCAAAATAGATAATCTCACATTTATCCAAATTATACTGCATCTACCATTCATTTGTCCACTCACTCAACTTGTCCAAATCACACTGAAGGATCTCTGCATCCTCCTCACAGTTCACCCTCCCACCCAACTTGGTGTCATCTGCAAATTTGAAGATATGACATTTTGTTCCTTCATCTAAATCATTGATATATATTGTGAATAGCTGGGGTCCTAGCACTGATCCCTACGGTACCGCACTAGTCACTGCCTGCTAATTTGAAAAAGACCAGTTAATTCCTACTCTCTGTTTCCTGTCTGCCAACCAATTTTCTATCCATCTCAATACACTACCCCCAATCCCATGCGCTTCAATTTTACACGCTAATCCTTTATGCTGGACTTTGTCAAAAGCCTTCTGAAAGTCCAAATACACCTCATCCACTGGTTCCCCTTCATCAATTCTACTAGTTACATCCTCGTTAGTTACATGTCTTCTAAGCTCAAGAATTGAATACCAGTTTGGAGGTGATCATATATCTGCTCCCTGATAAGGAACACCACAGCTATTGTGTCCACCTCTATTTTCAATGGATGACCATTTATCAGCAGTTCCACCATTATTGGTCATAATGCTGCAGTTTAGTTGCATTGTCCCTGTTTCTGTAGTGGGTATATCTGCATGGTGTGGGCCAGTACTGGCCTTGGCGTCGTCCCTGCACAGCATGCATTTAGTCTATTCTTATAACTTGGTCTTGGGTAGGTGTCATTGAATAGCACAGTTGATAATACCTTCCATTGTATTGCTGATGATTGACAATAGATTGATGGATCAATAATTGGCCAGATTGGATTTATCATGGTTTTTGTAGACAGGACATACCCGTGTAATTTCTCACTTTATTAGATACCAGTGTTGTATCGGTACTGGAACATCTTGACTAGAGGCATGGTTAGTTCTGGAGCACAAGCCTTCAGCACTACAGCAGGGATGTTGGGTGGGTCTAGAGCCTTTGCTTGAAATCCCGAGATTTTAAGGCATAACATAGGAAAGAATGTTATAGAATTTCAAATATGAGTTTTATAAACATTTTGAAGATCTGTTGCCTTCATTCTGCATTTCTTCTTCTTCAAAGGGAACATAACCTTCAGTTCCGTAATGTGATGGCCGAGCTTGAAAAAGATCCCAAATGTAGAGGACTGCCCTTCCCATCATTTCTTATCCTGCCGTTTCAAAGGATAACACGATTAAAACTGCTGGTACAGGTACCTGAGATCACTGTCTGGATACCAGACTGACTACATTTTTCAGGCAAACCAATTAACATTTGGATCATTATTTTACACAATGAAGGCGATTGTGGGTCATCAATTGCACATGTCACCAATTTGCTGGGCTGATTAAGTCCCTCCACATTTCCATACTAGCCAGTAAAAAACAGTTCCTTGTTTTAAAGAAAAAAACTATTAAGTGCTACGAAAGTATAAATATTGCTCTACAGTTGGTGGAATGTTCATTTTGAAGTTGGCTAACTGTGTCTTTTTTCACAAGTACTCAAATATATGCACATTTTGTAGCTCGGAGTTTTTTTTGAGTGAGTCACACGCAGGCCGCAATCGGCCACATTCCAAAAAGAATATCCACTGTGCACAAGAAAATGGAAGCTTTAAAACTATACAAAAGTGTTTTTTATTGTGCATAAATGAGTCAAGAACTTGATTCCCAATTCAATCCTCAAGCTTGCTGATCACTTTACAATCACAAACCTTGGTGGAATCACCTCGTCCTTTCGTAGCAGGTAGAATAATAATAATCGCTTATTGTCACAAGTAGGCTTCAATGAAGTTACTGTGAAAAGCCCCTAGTCGCCACATTCAGGCGCCTGTTCGGGGAGGCCAGTACGGGAATTAAACCAGTGCTTCTGGCCTTGTTCTGCATTACACCCCAACTGTTTAGCCCACTGTGCTAAACCAGCCTGTGGTGGGCAATGGATTCCACTGGAAGGGAACTCAGATATGTGGACCCTTTATTTAGTTTCTTCCCCACTGAGAGCTGATATCTGATGTAGCATAGGATCAGGAAAGGTGCAAATCAAGCAAATGGATGTTATTTCTGCCCATAAAATAATTACAGCTAAGTAGTTTATGCCTCTGAATTCAATTTTGTTTGACAGAATATCTTGAAAACAGCAGAAGAAGAGTCAAAGAGGGAAAGCAGCGCTGTGAAGGCACATAGAGAACTGGAAAAGGTACAACAGCAATAATCCTGTTTTCATTTAGCTGCCTTTTTGCGCCCTATTGGTAGCTTTGACTTTGGTGAATAGTACCAACAACCAGTGGCTGTGTAAATGGTGCTCCTGATTTTTATTTCCAAAAAAGTCAACCCTTCACTTTCTCAGTTATTGCTTTTTACATTTTTGTTATGCTTTCCATGCAAGTATTTGTAATTCTTGATTTCTGTATGCACATATGGTATTGTGATGCACACCACAAAAACATCACAAAGTATTGGGACAATATACATGGGTAGATTTTCAATCAGGCTTCCACCTGTCCATTATTAGAATTCTGAACATTATTTTTTTGATCCTGACTGATTTTGTATAGTCAGCTTTAATGACATTTGAGTTGAGGAGATCAACTTCCTGCCCATGTTTGGATTTGATGTTGACAGCTCTTGGGAGGGTGATGACTGGGGAAGGTTGGGAGGAAATGAGGAGGGAGCACTCAAAATTGCACGCAAATAACCTTTTCTAGGCAATCATAAATTTAAAGAGGTACAGTCTTTGAACAGAAATGGCTACATAGGAAGATAAAAATGTTAGTAACCTCTAAAAGGCTCCTAATATCTTTAATTTGTATTTTAGCATGTACAGTGGTTGTCTAGGTGACAGAAATGCCTGACAAATAGTGGCTGCTACATTAAGTGCGCTAAGCAACAAACACCAATCCCTTGTTTAATGGTTAGTAACGTGTTGGTGCACAATGAGATGACATATAAATTACAGACAGGTGGTAAATGGTAGAACAAAGGAATCAAATGAAAGCATCTCTAAATCCCTTTGTCATCATTTTCTGACCTTCTGCACAAATGGTCCAGCTGAACTGAAAACATACCCTCACAGATCCCTGTTGGAATATCTTATTAGGTGCACTTATCCCACACAATTATTGGGTCTGGATTCTCCGTTTCTGAGACTAAGTGCTGATGCCGGCGTGGAAACAGTGGTGTTTTACGACAGCAAAAAGGCACAACAGCTGCACGGATTCAGCAACTCTAAATGGGTTAGCACCATCACAACGTGGAACACAACCGGTTCCAAGTGAAACGGCGCCGTGTTTGGCGAACATGAGGTTCATACGCTGCAGCCACATTTAAACCATCCATCCCCCCCCACACACACCGTCCCAGTCAACACGATGACTGCAAGGAGAGCAGCGCCACGGTTCAGGGACGCTGAGCTGGACACCCTCCTGGAGGAGAGAAGGATGACCCTGTACCCCGGCCCGGGAGGAAGGCTACCAGGTGCCGCCGTTCGCCGTGCCTGGGCGCAGGTGGCAGATGCGGTCAAAGCAGTGGGCAACGTCGTCCGGACTGACATCCACTGCAGAAAGAAATTGCACAACCTCCTCAGGGTGGCAAGGGTGAGTAGGCAGCGCTATGCCCCTGGCACCATTCCCATCCCCGCTTCTCCCCACCCCACCCCACACGTAACCCGCCCCCCCACCTCCCACCGAACCCTCACCCTGCCCACATGCCAGAACCCATGCTAGCCGAAATGGCGGGGTGCCCTGTCCACTGATGTCATCACCTACCCAGCCCCTGGCTGCATGTGCCGGAACTTCTAACAGTGTCGATATCTGTCCCCCCCCCGTGCTCGGTGGCCCGGAGGAAAGGGAGGTCGCCGACACAGAGGTCGGCGGCAGGCGAGGAAATGAGACCTTGCTCCGTTGCGGATCCCCATGACACGTGTCATCCCCCCCCCCCCCTCACCCCCTGTGGCCCACATCCCTCACCCCCACCTCCTCACCTCTCACCCCACTCACCCCCTCCCACCTCCCTCACACCCCCCACAACCCCCTCATCCCCTTCACTCTTACTCCCCCCAAAGCCCCCCGGCCCGCTGTCTAATCATACATGTCATCTTGTGTATTACAGGATCTACCGGAGATGGGCCCGGTGCATCCAGAGCCCCCCGCCCCCAGCCAGTGCCAGAGCCGGTGCTCCCCAGACCGCTGAGCACTGACAGGGAGAGCAGCCTGAACACCAGCTCTCTGCCCAAGACTCGGGGCACCCCGTCCTGTGGAGAAGCCCGGGGTCCATTGGGCACCCCAAGGGAGGTGGAGGTGCTGGGGCCCGTGCCTGTGTCTCCTGCAGCGGAAGTGCTGGAACAGCGCAGCACATTGGAATGCCCCCTCCTGTCTCTGGTGGGCAGTGGGCAGAACAGGGCGGCACCACGCCACCCGGGACGCCCGAGCAGTGGCCAGGCACATCCGGCCGGGTCGCCACAGGAGATGTGTGCCAACAGGGACCCTTGTCGCAGGGCAGGAGACACAGCAGGCCACCTCCACTCCTGCTGTCCCGTCGGGGGAACCACCTAGGCGTAGTGTTAGGGCCCGTAAGGCCAGAAAGTTAGCCACCAGTTAAGTTGGCACGGGTGCAGGGCACATTGGAGCTATAGGGGCTCAGGCACAGACTGTGTATATATTCCTCCACAATAAACACCTGTTAACACCATTAAATCCTGCCTCGGTGCTCTGTCTGATGGATGTGGGGTGGGCCGGTCAGTGCTGGCCAGGGGGAGTGGGGGACCAGTGCGCGGGTGGACTGTGCTCCCCACTCTCCCTCCCTCACCCCTGCCCCAACCGTCCCCAGCACCCCCACCCCAGAGATTCGACAGGACCATGTGATGGACTGGCCAGCTCCATGTCCGGATCACCCAGGTGGCCAGTGGTACTGTGGGCATGAATCAGACATTGTCATACGATGTGGAGTACTGGAGCTTATCGCAGAGCGGGTTGTCGTCATCCTCCATCCCATGGACCAGACCCACTGTCACTGCCAACCCAGGACCCCCAGCTCATCGCGCTGCAGGTATGTGTAATTGAGGGGGTGTGCCTGCGGGTGATTTGTTGGTGTTGTAGGTGAGGGGGTGTGGGTCTGGCATAGTGGTGTCCGTGCACCTGGTCAGCAATCCCTCTCCCCCCACTAGTCAGTGAACCGTGCCACGATGAGGGTGTCCCGTGCGCGCTGACCCTGGCGATTAGCATCATGCGGCCTCCCGGGCGTGCCTGGGCCCCATGTCCTGCTCATTGTCCCCCTCCCCCGCATCCTCCTCCCCCGCATCCTCCTCGACAGACGAGACTGCCCTTTCTCCTCGTCCTCCTCCAGCACATCGCCCCTCTGCTGGGCTATATTGTGGAGGACGCAGCAGGCCACCATGATGCGGCCAACCCTCCTAGCCTCGTACTGGAGGGCCCCTCCAGAGCGGTCCTGAAGTGCATCTTCAGGACCCCGAACCACCGCTTGACCACACCCCTGATCGCTGTATGGGCATTATTGTATCGGGTCTCCGCGTCGGTCTGTGGCCTCCGGATAGCCATCATCAGCCACTACCACAGCGGGTAACCCTTATCGCCCAGCAAAGAGCCCCGCAGCCGGGGGGTGCCCGTCGAACATGTCGGGTATCACCAATGTGTGCCAAGATGAATGCGTTGTGCACGCTGCCCGGGTACCGGGCGCAGACGTGCATGATGTGCATCTGTTGGTCACAGGCCAGCTGGATGTTCATGGAGTGGAAACCCTTTCTGTTGGTGTACAGCGGCCTGTTATCCGTAGATGGCCCTCGGGCAACATGCATGTCATCGATCACCCCCTGAATCCGGGGCATCCCAGTGATGGCAATGGACCCCTTGGTCCGGGCATCCTGGTGGGCTCGGTCCACATGGAACAGAATGTACTGGTCCGCGTGTGCATGTAGGGCCTCCGTAATGGCACAGGTGCATCTGTGCGCAGATGTCTGTGAGATCCTGGACAGGTCCCCACTTGGCGACTGGAACGACCCCGTCGTATGAATGTTCAGGGTGACCATCACCTTGACAATCACCGGGAGCGGGTGTCCTCCGCCATATCCCCGCAGTGCCAGGTGTGCCATTATCTGGCATATGTGTCTCTCAGTCCCTTTGTTCATTCGCAGTCTCCGTCTGCATACCCGGTCCGGAAGGTCCTCGAATGATATGCGGTTGCGGTACACACGGGGCCTCATCCGGTGCCCCCTTGGCATCTCCTCCTCATCGGTCTGTTGGGCGGCCGGTCTCCCAGCCTGAGCGGCTCCTACCTGCCCCTCTGCAGCCCGCTCCTCTGCTGCAGCCTGTGCCTCCTCTCTGAGTGGCCTCCGCTCACGCTGCCACAGGGCATCTTGCACAGCTGCGGCCATCGCCATGGCGGCCAGTATCGTGGGGTGATGTCCGAATGCCAATATCTGCAGGGGATGAAAGGCCAACATGTTAGCATGGCGCATACTCCCATGCCCATCCAGGTTCCATGGGCTACATGGTGGCCCCAGTTGGCACTGCAGGCCCCACCCATGCATCCCCCCCTCACCACCGGCACCTCGGCCGCTTCGGTGCCCCCTGTCCTGGCGCCTGTCCCTACTGCCAGGGGTACCATTGGCTGGCACAGCCCTCACTGGGTGCTGCCGTGAGTGTTGCCCTGGGTGGTCCCCCAGTGGGTGGCGGCCGGTTGGTGGGGTGTTGGGGGGTGGTCGGGCATGTTGTAGCAGGGGGTGGGTGCACCCATATGACCGGTGTCACTGTGTAGAACCATGGGCCAAGGAGGGTGGTCAGCAAGATGACCGCTGTAATGGCTGCTCGGCCTCTCACCCCCATCCCCCCCCCCCCCCCAACCCCACACCCCACCGTCTCACCTCCCTCGGCCCTGGCAGGAGCTCCCCCACGCCGCTGCCAGTACAGCCGGTGTCCGGGCCAGCGGCCCGCAGTCACTCCACTCCACTCCCTACCTCCTCTCTCTCAGCAGCCAGGACGGCAGGTTCACGATTTTTATAACCACAAGTGAACGACGCTGTTGGGAAAACGGCGGAGGCCCCGGAGCATTGGGTGTCGGCCCGCCAACGAGGTGCCTACTGTATTTTCAGCCCACGCGGCGAGCGCTGCATTTAGTCTATTTTGGGGTTGCCGGCCACACTGGCGCCTACCACGATTTCAGTGTCGAAATCTATTCTCCGCCAATCGCGTTTCACGATTTTGGCGTCGGCAAACGGAGAATCCAGCCCAAGAGATTAAGCCACTTAAAATGGGAACTATTCTCTGCGTTTTCAATCTACATAGAGGCTGGGATTCTCTGGCCTCTCCGCGGCGCATTTCTCAGCGGCAGGAGGTCGCCCACCGTTGGTCAGCAGCTGGGTCTTCCGGTGCCGCCACTGTCAACGGGATTTCCCATTGAAGTCGCCCCACGCTGGGAACCCACAGCGGGGGTCCGTTATCAGCGGGACCAGAAGATCTCAACGGCGTGAACAGTCGAATGATCTTGCCCACAGTCCAGGATGCAATTATGGATTCATTTTAATTACTTAGAATAGAATTTACAGTGCAGCTGGTGGCTATTCGGCCCATCAGGTCGGCACTGGCCCTCGGAAAGAACGCTGCCTTTCAAGCGGTTATTGGATAGGCACATGGAGCACACCAGAATGACACGGAGTGGGATAGCTTGATCTTGGTTTCGGGCAATGCTCGGCACAACATCGCGGGCCGAAGGGCCTGTTCTGTGCTGTACTGTTCTATGTTCTATGTTCTACTTAAGCCCAAGCTTCCACCCTATACCTGTAACCCAGTAACCCGACTTAAGCTTTTGGACACTAAAGGGCAATTTATCATGGCCAATCCACCTAACCCGCACATCTTTGGACTGTGGGAGGAAACCGGAGCACCCGGAGAAAATCCACGCAAACATGGGGAGAACATGCAGACTCCACACAGACAGTGACCCGAGGTCGGAATTAAATCTGGGACCCTGAAGCTGTGAGGCAGCAGCGCTAACTACTGTGCCATCATGCTGCCTGTAATTCCAGGGATATTCCAACTGCAGAAACTAAGATACTAGCATGCCAACCTCTAGTTCTGGTTGTGGTATCTGTTAATTCAAACTTCTCAATTTAATATTAATGGTTCTTCTATAAAGCAACTTTATAGAAACATCGTTTTACACACAGTTACAGATTAAATCGATCTTTCAAGGAGATAGAAAAAGACAAAGAATTAAATGACACAGGACATTTGTAGCTTGGCATTTTCCAAACATAATCATGTCAAGATGTACTGACTGCAAGAATCTATCGAGTAATTTCTTCTCATTGAAGGTTATCAAAGAGTGTAGTGAACGTGTGAAAAAAATGGGTAGAACTGAGCAGCTGATCAACTTTGAGAAGAAACTGGAGTTTAAAATAAAGGTATGAATATAAAAATAGACTCTTGTCTTTATAAGAATAAATAACTCTGTATCTATAAACCAGTATACATAACCTTGAGAGAACAATTCAAAACATAATGCAATGTGTGAACTGGAGGAACAAGATTTAAAAATTAGAATGATATATAAAAACAGATGATAAAATTGCTCTTTATTCTGTAGAGCTCTTTATACTGTAGAAAGCAATATAAAATGTATGTTACTGCAAAATGTTAACGGAATTCCTTAATTGTAACAGCATAGGCTCATGAGGAACAATAGATTCCACTTAATCAATATCATTAAGCATTTTGACCTGTAACCATAGAGAGATGAATAGACGATCTTTATTTTATTATTACTAAAAATTACATCCAACTATTGCCTGTATTCTTCCCAGGCTGTGCCAATTATCTCCCAGTCTCGGTGGCTGCTGAAAGAAGGTGAACTGGAGCAAATGTCAGGACAGAAAGCAACACGAACCTTTAGGAAGAAGAAACTGTTCAAGCCAGTCTACCTGATTCTGTTCAATGATCTTTTCTTAATAACCAAGAAACATTCCTAGTGAGTCATTGCAAAAATATCAAAGCTATTGGTAATGTGGAGAAAATTAAATTCAAGTATTGTGTGATTTTATGTAATGTGGCTTTAAGGCTTGCATACCTGCCATATGGGGTTTATTTCTTGAAGAACTGAAGCTTTTGTCAAAACTGTAAATTTTGAAATCTGATTTTCTGGCTGCTGCATTATCAAGAATTTCTAGTTTCTGAAGGAAGAGGTATTGGAAAGGTATTCCCACAAAAGTATGTGTGCGAGTATACAATGGTTTGTTTACAAGGGGTGCGATTTAACCACTGCCTTGTGCCCAGCACGGATCTGCACGTGTCGGTTAAATGGAGGGAAAGGTGAAAATCGAGAATCGTACCAGACGCGAATCAGTTTGCCATCTCCCGATGGCGAGTTCTGGATCTCATCCAAATATCGCGAGCCTATCATTAACCCCAATTTGCATGAATTTCCATCTCATTCGCGAGATTGAAGTCGAATGTAACGGCCTCCTGGGAACTAACCAACTCCCCAGCAAGAAATCACGCTGGCGTTGTTTAGTGTCACAGGCATCGCTGTGCCACTCTGTTCTGCCCGCTGCCCTTGCGATGTGGCAGTGTCAGGAGGGGGGGATTCAGAGGAACTGGAGATCGCCATCGTCTCCTTGGTGGCAAGCCCCTGGTTGGCCTCCAGCGCTTCCTCCTGCCTAACGGTTTCCGTAGGACAGGAGGGCAGCTGGAGTGAGCCTCTGCATGATTTGGCTCTGCCAGTCGTGGTGCTTTCCCATTGACTGCACCTGGTTTCCTACCCTCAGTGAGGCTCCTAAATGATAATGCCAAGCTCCGCAGTGCCCTGGCAATGCCCACCTGCAACTGGGACATGATGTTGAGGCCCTTAGCCATGGGCGTCACAGACTGAGCCATGCCTTGGACACCACCACTCAAGACACTGACCTCGTGTTGCAGGCTTTCTACTGCGGTCGCCACCCTAACAGTGTTGTCGGCATCATTTCCTGTGCCCTAAACCTTTGGGACGCATCCAGTCGGCTTTCCATTCGTTGGAATGTCTTGGACAACCCTCCTGAATCTCTTGGCCGTGACCTAGCATCCGCATCAGCTCTGGGATAACATTGTCCAAAGGCTCAGCATCTGACTGGGACTCAGCATAGTCCTGGAATCCAACAGATCTCCGACTGCTGACTCTCTTGGATGTTCCTGCCTCCAGCTGATGTGCATCAGCAAGTGTGGTGCTCACCAGATTGTGCCCCAGAAGCCTGTCCACTAATAAGTTGTGTGTCTCTCCACTGGTGGAAGGTGGGGGTATTGTTGTGGCACCTTGATGGTGGTCTCCTCAGAGCTCTCCTGCTAGGTGGTCACTTGGATGGGAGGGTTGGGGATGATTCTGGATGTCCTGGCCCCATCAGATGGAGCTCCTGCAAGACAATGGACATGCGGTCAGTGAGAGGAAGGAATAATTTTGTCTGACATGAACAATTCACTTGAACAGGTCACCTGGATGAAGGGACAGTGGATCCTCAGTGCAGGCCAACCTCACTGTCGGTGACTGCTCCCTCCTCAGTCAACCCCACGATCTCCAGGACCCGTTCCTCATAGGGGTGAGGACTCAGATCTCTGATGTCCCATCTCGCATCCACAGCATCGAGAAGTCTGTCCAGGATGGCATCCCCAAAGCAAGGAGCAGGTTTGCATGCTGCCATGCTTGTATGTTGGTTGGTGTAAGTGGTGAGGGAGCGTTTAAAAGCATCTCCCCCTTGTTAACGGCAAGCCTCTGAGGCACAGGTCTGGCGAATCAGATGGCTAGACAGCCAATAATGGCGAGACACTCGTGGGGGCTCATTTTCGGCACTAAGTGCCATTAAACATGGGCCATGTGTTCGCTAATGTGGCCGTTGGGAAACACATTGCCAATCATGCCCAAAATGACACGTAGAAAGTTTTCTGTTAAATTGCGTCCATGGGTTTTTTTTTTTTTTTTTTTTTTTTTTTGTTGGCTAATTTCAAACGTAGAATCTGGATCTTAAATATGATGTTTTTTTCCTTCTAGTGGTGACAGATATGAAGTGTTTGATTACGCACTTCGAGGCCTCCTTCGGGTCCAAGAGCTAGAGGACCAGGGACAGGCACTTGCAAATATATTCATGCTGCGACTCTTGGAGAACAACAATGACCGTGAGGTCCAATATATGCTGAAAGCAAAGTCATTGTAAGTAGCAAGAAATAAAAGATTACATTTGCTGGAAATGTACATCAAGATTGCCAAATATCCAGGGAATCCTTCCAATTTTCCCTAATAACTTGGGCAGAAAGTTAGTTTCATCCAGCACCAACCCCACCACCAGAGAACCAGAGAGAATAGGTAAGGTAATATTTTGGACAGGGACTTTAGTCAAAGCTGTCCTGACAAAGAATCTCCTTCTGTATTTCCAACATTCTTGATCGTATTTCAAGTTGCTAGCATATATAATTTTTATTTTTTTAAACCTCTACTATGAGGTACTCTAAATATCGAACAACTAATTGGGCCTATAAAGCTGTGTATTAACATTGCTGGGCTGTGGATCATGCTACCTCAAGGTTGCTCATCGCTTCACCATATCAGAATGTGCAGCTGTGATTCTTTAGCACTTCTGCCTGTAGGATGTGACATCCATCTGGCAAAATTAATCTCTCCGTATAATTTTTCCTCCTCAGTTACTTATTTGTGAATGTGACAAATACCTCTGAGAACAGCAGGGCTGGCTTGCATCTCACTTAATCTGGAAAGGAATCATGGCATAAATAAATCATATGACAGTTATTCAGTAGAAGGTTATGCAAATGATATTCTAATAATACACAAGATGGAAGATCTTTAAAAGCTTTTGCTGTTAAAATCCGACTCAAATCTGTTTGATTTGAAATCCCAGTGGACCCAACACTGATTCTGCTATCCGAATCAAAGTCTCACCATGTTGAGCAGCGCAATAATGAATGTGCCACAGTTCACCCAATATTTTTTAAGTCTGTGTTACTAATGACGGTGAATGGAGAAAGTATGTGCCTCCTGTAACTATAACAGTTAAATGAACCGCTGTCTGTAGTTAAATTAAAGAACATATTATTTGGAATTGCAGCCAATTAGCTTAAAAAATAGAATCATTATTTTAGTTATCTTGCATCTATGATGATTCTCCTATCACAGCTAATGGGTGGGATCGAACCAAATGGGAACTATGTCCCATAGTGAGCGCATTTAGCTGCGCGTTTCCTGGTGCTCACATTTAACACGACTCTGGTTACACATGGGGCCCCCGGGACAATGCAGAGCCGAGGCCGCACTTAGTCCCGTTTCCTGCGCTGCGGAGACCCGTTTGCCGAAACACCTCAGTGAAGGGATTGGGATGCTATTTCCCGACCCCGAATCCCCCCATCCTCCCCAAGCCCCAACTCGCCTATAAGGGGACCCCCCCGCAAAGCCCCAACTCACCTATAAGGGAGTCCTCAGCCCCCGCACCGCACCTCACATGCACAGGACACCGCCCTGTCAGCTTCGCGCTGCCAGCCTGGCAGTGCCCCTGCCACCTGGGCATCTTGGCAGTGCAAGGCTAGCCTCCAGGTGGTATCAGCAGTGCCTGGGTGCCACCCTGCCCAGAGGGCATGCACCTAGCGGCCTCCGATCCCCTGATGGATCCAATGCTTTGGTTACCTTAGCGAACTGCAGATTAGAATGATACAAAAAGTGATTCTGCCCACTACGGGCGGGCCTCACATCGCAGCGTCTCGCGAGATCGCAATAGACCTCATGAGGTATGGCGAGCCGGATGAATCCCAGGAGCGGGCTCTCCAATCATTTACCAGCCATGTTGCGCACGATGCGCTGCTTTTCGTGTGCAGCGTCGCCAGAGGATCGCGTCCAACACCTTTGTTCCTAATGCTCAGATTACCTTGACTACAATTTACCAAGATGCAAATGGAAATGATTATGAGTGAACAGTATTACTTCTTCACATTTTTCCAACACTTATTAGAAATAGTGGAGGTACGGTGGCACCGTGTTTAGTACTGCTACCTCACAGCACCAGGGACCCGGCTTCAGATCCAACCTCGTGGAGTTTGTCAGATCTCCCCGGCGGGATTCTCCAACCCCCCGCCGGGTCGGAGAATCACCAGGGGGCGGCGTGAACCCCGCCCCCGCCAGCCGCCTAATTCTCCGGCACCGGAGATTTGGCGGGGGCGGGAATCGCGCCGCGCCAGTCGGCGGGACCCCCCCCCCCCCCCAGCGATTCTCCGGCCCACGATGGGCTGAAGTCCCGCTGCTGTAATGCTAGTCCCGCCGGCGAGAATTAAACCACCTCACTTACCGACGGGACCAGGCGGCGCGAGCGGGCTCCGGGGTTCTGGGGGGGGGGCGCGGGGCATACTGGGCCCGGGGGGTGTCCCCACAATGGCCTGGCCTGCCGGCGGGCCTGTGCCGTGGGGGCATTCTTTCCCCTCCGCGTCGGCCAAGCCTCCGCGATGGCCAACGCGGAGGTGACCCCCTCCCGCGCATGCGTGGGGATGATGTCAGCAGCCGCTGATGCTCCCCGCATGCGCGGACTTCCGCCGGCCAGCCGAGTCCCTTCTGCCCCAGCTGGCGTGGCGCCAAAGGCCTTCCACGCCAGCCGGACGATTGGCAACCACTCCGGCGCGGGCCTAGCCCCTAAAGGTGAGGGCTTGGCCCCTAAAGGTGCGGAGAAAGCCCCACCTTTGGGGCGGCCCGACGCTGGAGTGGTTCACGCCACTCCATCCCGCCGGGATCCCCCGCCCCGCCAGGTAGGGGGGAATCCCGCCCCCCATGTCTGTATGGGTTTCCTCCGGGTGCTCAAGTTCCATCTCTGTGGTAGTCACCACTGTTGTATTGTGTATACTGCATACGAGGGTATTACGGTAAGGCCCCTGTACTACAGGTACGGGGGTAGATCCCTGCCTGATGGCTCCGCCCAGTAGGCGGAGTATAAATGTGTGGGTTTTCCAGAGCTGCAGCCATTACAACAGCAGCAGCGGGAGGCTCCAAATCTCTGCGTAATAAAGCCTCGATTACTCTCTACTCTCGTCTCTTCATAATTGATAGTGCATCAATTTATTATGCAGAGATTTTACAACGATGGACCTCCTCATCAAGCCTGATCGCCTGCAGCTGCACCCTCAAGCAGACAACGCCAAGTCGGCCTTCGCACATTGACTAGCTTGCTTTGAAGCATACATCGGATCTGCGCCAGACCCAACCCCGGAGGCACAGAAGCTGCAGATTCTCTACACGCGGCTGAGCTCCGATGTCTTTCCTCTCATCCGGGACGCACCGACCTACGCTGAGGCCATTGCACTACTGAACGAGAACTACACTCAGCAGACCAACAAAATCTATGCCAGGCACCTCCTGTCCACATGGCATCAACTCCCCAGTGAGTCTGTGGAAGATTTCTGGCGTGCCCTGCACGTCCTGGTGAGAGACTGTGATTTCCAGGCCGTTTCGGTCGCTGAACATTCTGACCTGCTACTTAGAGACGCATTCGTTACCGACAGAGGGTCGTCCTACATCCGCCAGCGACTCTTAGAAGGAGCTACCCTCGACCTCGCGGCAACCAAGAAACTAGCGATCTCGCTCACAGTCGCCTCACGCAATATACAGGCGTATGTCCCCGATCGCACGGCCCACCCCTCCTGTGTATCATGGAACCTGCCAGCGAACACCCCACCGTGGACCACACCAGCGACCTTCCCCAGGCATGCGCCGCGCGGCAGCCAACCAACCCAGGCGGACCCAGGTGCTACTTCTGCAGACAAACAAAACACCACCGGCAGCGCTGCCTGGCGCACTCTGCAAGGCCTGCGGCAAGAAAGGACATTTCGCTGCGGTGTGCCAGGCCCGCTCAGTCGCCGCTATTGTTCCGGCACCCCCCATATGTGATCCACGGTCGCCGCCATCTTGCTCCTCGAACAACACGTGCGGCCCGTGGGCACCGCCACCTTGCTCCCCTCACAACACGCCCGTGGGCGCCGCTATCTTGTTCGCCATCTTGCTCGCCTCACAACACGCGCCGCCCGTGGGCGCCGCCATCTTGCCTGCCTCAGGACACGTGCAGCCTGTGGGCACTGCCATCTTCCCCGCCTCAGGACCCCTGCTCGTCGGGCACCTCATCGGGCCGCTCATCGCCTGCGACCGCCGCCGACCAGCCACGCCTGGCCTTCATCACAATCAACCAGTCCCGACCGCACAACCTCGTGACCGCGTCGACGACATTGAAGGTCGATGGGCACAAGATATCGTGCCTTCTGGACTCCAGGAGCACAGAGCTTCATCCACCCCGATAATGTAAGGCGCTGCTCCCTCACAGTACACACCATCAACTGGAGAATCTCCCTGGCCTCCGGATCCCACTCTGTGGTGATCCAGGGGTATTGCACCGCCACCCTCACCATCCAGGGCATAGAGTTCAGCGGCTTCCGGCTCTATGTCCTCCCCAACCTCTGCGCTGCCTTGCTACTCAGCCTGGACTTCCAGTGCAACCCCCAGAGCCTAACCCTGAAATTTGGCGGGCCCCAACATCCCTTGCTGTCTGCGGTCGCACGACCCCTAAGGTCGACCCACCTTCCCTGTTTGCGAACTTCACCACGGATTGCAAACCTGTCGCCACCAGGAGCAGACGGTACAGTGACCAGGACCGGATCTTTATTAGGTCAGAGGTCCAGCGGCTGCTGCAGGAAAGTATTATCGAAGGCCAGCAAAAGCCCCTGGAGTGCCCAAGTGGTAGTGGTGAAAACTGGGGCGAAAAACAGGATGGTCGTTGACCACAGTCAGACCATCAATCGGTACACGCAGTTCGACGCGTACCCCCTCCCACGCATATCAGATATGGTCAATCAGATTGCACAGTACCGGGTCTTCTCGACAGTGGACCTGAAATCTGCCTACCACCAGCTCCCCATTCGCAAGGCGGACCGCCTGTACACCGTGTTTGAAGCGGACGGCCGCCTTTACCATTTCCTTAGGGTTCCCTTTGGCGTCACTAACGGGGTCTCGGTCTTCCAACGGGAGATGCACCAAATGGTTGATCGGTACGGACTGCGGGCCACCTTCCCGTACCTGGATAACGTCACCATCTGTGGCCACGACCAGCAGGACCACGATGCTAACCTTTCCAAATTCCTCCACACCACCAAACGCCTCAACCTAACCTACAACAAAGAGAAGTGTGTGTTCAGCACGAACCGTTTAGCCATCTTCGGCTATGTGGTTCAGAACGGAGTTCTAGGGCCCGATCCCGATCGCTCGCTCATGGAACTCCCCCTTCCCCACTGCCCCAAGGCCCTCAAACAATGCCTGGGGTTCTTTTCGTACTATGCCCAGTGGGTCCCTAACTATGCGGACAAGGCCCGCCCACTCATCCAATCCATCGTTTTCCCACTGACGGCCGAGGCTCACCACACCTTCAACCGTATCAAGGCCGACATCGCCAAGGCCGCGATGAACGCGGTCGATGAGATGCTCCCCTTCCAAGTCGTGAGCGATGCATCAGACGTCGCTCTTGCCGCCACACTCAACCAGGCAGGCAGACCCGTGGCATCCTTTTCCCACACCCTCCACGCCTCCGAAATTCAGCGCTCCTCGGTCGAAAAGGAGGCCCAAGCTATCGTTGAAGCTGTGCGGCATTGGAGGCATTGCCTGGCCAGCAGGAAATTCACTCTCCTCACTTAACAACGGTCTGTAGCTTTCATGTTTAACAACAGACAGTGGGGTAAGATCAAAAATGATAAGATCTTGAGGTGGAGGATCAAGCTCTCCACCTACCATTACGAGATTTTTATCGCCCCAGTAAGCTCAACGAGCCCCCCCGTTGCCCTATCCCGAGGGAGGTACATATGCCAGCGCACAAGTGGACCGACTCCGAACCCTGCACGACGATCTCTGTCACCCGGGGTCACCCGCTTTTATCATTTCATAAAGGCCTGCAATCTGCCCTACTCCATCGAGGAAGTCAGGGCTATCACCAGGGACTCCCAGGTCGGCGCAGAGTGTAATCCGCACTTGTACCGGCCAGACCGTGCGCGCCTGGTGAAGGCCTCCCGCCCCTTTGAACGCCTCAGCGTGGACCTCAAAGGGCCCCTCCGCTCCACCGACCGCAACACGTACTTTCTTAATGTGGTCGACGAATATTCCAGATTCCCCTTCGCCATCCCATGTCCCAATATGACGTCTGCCACCATCATCCAAGCCCTCAACACCATCTTCGCTCTGTTCGGTTTCCCCACCCAAGTCCACAGCAACCGGGGATCCTCATTTATGAGCGATGAGCTGCACCAGTACCTGCTCAACAGGGGCATTGCATCGAGCTGGACGACCAGCTACATCCCCCCCGGGGGAACGGGCAGGTGGAGCGAGAGAATGGGTCGGTCTGTAAGGCCGTCCAGCTGGCCCTACGGTCCAGAAATCTCCTGGCCTCCCGCTGGCAGGAGGTCCTCCCCAACGCCCTCCACTCCATTCGGTTGCTCCTGTGCACTGCGACTAACGAAACTCCCCATGAACGTCCCTTTGCCTTCCCCAGGAAGTCCACCTCCGGGGTTTCGCTCCCAACATGGCTGGCAGCTCCAGGACCCATTCTCCTCCACAAACACGTGCGGCTCCACAATGCGGACCCGTTGGTTGAGAGGGTACAGCTACTCCACGCGAACCCGCAGTACGCCTACATGGCGTACCCCGACGGCCGCCAAAACACAGTCTCCCTCAGGGACCTGGCGCCAGCTGGGTCCCCCCCCCCCCCCCCTGCCCCCGCACCACCCTCCCTCCCCCCAGTGCACCCCACCACAGCCCCCGCTCCAGGATGATCAGTCCTCTGAGGTCGACAGGCTCCCGGAGTCACCGACGACCGGACCGAAGCCTGAATCACCACCAGAACTGCGGCACTAGCAACCCGATCGTCAAATTTGTGACCTTTTTCTAAAATTTTAAACAACCTGCAAGTAAATAGTTTTCCACCACCCCCGCTGGACTCTTTTTAACAGGGAGTGAATGTGGTAGTCACCACTGTTGTATTGTGAATACTGCATACGAGGGTATTACGGTAAGGCCCTTGTACTACAGGTACGGGGGTAGAACCCTGCCTGCTGGCAGAGTATAAATGTGTGGGCTCTCCGAGCTGCAGCCATTTCGGCAGCAGCTGCGGGAGGCTACACATCTCTGCGTAATAAAGCCTCGATTACACTCTACTCTCGTCGTAATTGATAGTGCATCACTCTCAAAGTTCAACAATGCGCAGGTTAGGTGGATTGGCCATTCTAAATTGCTCCTTAGTTATGGGGAAAGGGTGGGGGATTGGACCTAGGTAGGGTGCTCTTTCACAGGGTCGGCCCAGACTCAATGGGCTGAATGGCCTCCTTCTGCACTTTAGGGATTCTATGAAATGGCAGAAATTTGGTTCAAAGAATAAAATTCACGGGGTCGTCATGCCTTCTATTTGCCAATTTGGTTATCGGCTGAACTGTTACCATCGCTAAGTGCCACTTTATAATAAAATGATGTTGATCCACAAAATATCACTTGGAAATGTAATTGACCAAGCAAAGAATGATTCTCAGTCCATTGCTGAAGGGATTTTATGGATAAAAGTATAAAGTTTCCCTGCAGTTCTGAGGTATAGAGTTAAGTATAGCAGCTTATATTCCCTCTGGAATCTCCTCTGTGTCTTCCTGTTTACTTTGTGATTTATTTTACTGATTCTAATGGTCCTCAAATGTACTTTGCAGGAGTGATAAGAAACGCTGGGTCCACGCACTTGCTCCAAACCGAAGAACAAAGTATGTTTCCCCCAGCTCACTGCATTGGGGTAAGGCTGTATGTTGTCATTTATTCCTACACGGTATCTAACCAACCTTGGATACTGTGCTTGATCAGGTGTGTTTTTGTTTCCTCTCATTGCTTATGCTAACCTTCGATGAGCAGGCAAAGAGTGACAGCCTGTGTCTGAGATCCATCTGTAAGCAACCAAAATTAGAAGGAGCTTTACCCTGCACCGGAATTGTACTATATCCGACACAGAGCTGGCTGCTCAAAATGGAAACTGCTCATTTCCATTCATGCATAAGCACAAAAGTCAAAGAAGTGACTGTTAGATTAATCACTATTGTTCAGCGTAAATGTTTAATTTTTCACTGCACCCCTTGCCTGAAATTAGGTACCACTGAAAATGGATGTGGGAATTTCAGTGCTATGATTCAGCTGCACCCATTGCGTGTAGTTGATTTATTTAAATTATTGTAGCAGACGGTGGCACACTGCTGCCGCATTGTGCCGAGGACCCTGCTTCAATCCCGGCCCGGGGTCGCTGTCCATGTGAAGTTTGCACATTCTCCCCGTGTCTGCGTGGGTCTCACCCCCACAACCCAAAGATGTGCAGGGTAGGTGGTTTGGCCATGCTAAATTGCCCCTTAATTGGAGATAAAAAGTTATTGTAGCATGCTGCCAGCATTCAGCATGCTTTGAGAGGCTGCAAGTCTGATCAGGGGAGCAAAATCATGGAGGCCAGAATAAATTTAACTTAGCCCTTATTATTTAAACTCTGATCGTACCTCTGAAAGCGAAGGTGCATTCTGTAGCCAGTGCTGGGTTTCATTGTGAAAGTGTGTTTGATCTGGAAAAGACACGAGAATGGCTCAATATGACAATGAGCAGATTCCAGGGTTTTTCAAAAGGCAATGAAGGCCTTGTGCAAGAGAGGGAGAGCGGGTGAGATGCAATCTATCCACAGTATATCTGCAGACAAACTAGATGAAGGCAGTGGTGATCAATTCCAATGGTCTAGCCCCAATGAATTGTTCAGTGCCACAATAATTTAAATGACCTCACATGTGTGGGGTCAGTGAACGCATCTTAAAATGCAGTATCCCACAAACACACTGTCCCCACATACTGGACTGTATCCCATCACTCACTGATCAACAATCTTTTATCAATCATGACTCATAGTTTATATTCAGAGCTTCAGTTCACCCTCACACACAAAGCACTGCTGCAAGCATCACACTTAGCATCTCACAGCTTGCATACATGATAGTCACATCATCCAAACACTGGCTGACTCACTTCCCTCTCCCTGCAGGACAAGGTGACACATGTCCATGTCCTGATCCACATGGAGGAGATGCTGCCAGCCATTGCTAGGGTGGGCATTACTGAGGCTTTGACCAGCAGTGGGTCTGAAACCATTAAACGTGATAGTATCCTCATACCTAATCTTCCTCTTCACATTCCACATTCCCCTTATCCATTAATCTCTTCTGATTTACAAGCTGCAGATGCTATAAACATGCAACTCTTATTCCCCTACACCCTCCTCCCCTCACCACCTTTGTGCCTTTCTCCTTTCAGAAACCCAGAAGTGCAGTCTGGTTAGGTAGTGGTGGGAGAGAAAGAGGTGTAAGAGCATGAAGAAAGTAATGACAGTGCTGGCATCAAATCTGTGTTACACACAGACTGACAATCTGCCTACTCTCTTAATTAGAAACCATAGAAAGGCCATTTTCTGGCACAGAGAAGGCCATTCAGCCCTTTTGGTCCATGCCAGCCTGAGGACACCCAGCTGCCCTTTCTAATCCCACCTTCCTGCACCCACTCCATTGCCCAGTAGTTTACAGCACTTCAGGTGCAGATCCAGGTACTTTTTAAAAGAATTTAGGGTTTCTGCCTCCACCACCAACCCTGGCAGCGAATTCCAGGCTCCCAATACCCTCTGCATAAAAAAGTTCTTCATGTGCCCTCTGCACCTTCAGCCACTTATCTTGAATCTATGTCTCCTAGTTCTAGAATTCTCAAGGGAAACAATTTTATCCTGTCCACTCTATCGCTTCCTCTCATAATTTTGTACACCTCAGTTAAGTCACCCATCAGCCTTCTTTGTTCCAAGGAAAATAACCCCATCCAATCCAATCTCTCCTCGTAGCTATACTTTTCTAGCCCTGGCAACATTCTTGTAAACCTCCTCTGCACTCTCTCCAGAGCAATTACATCCTCCCTGTAATGTGGTGACCAGAATTGCACACAATACTTGTGTTTTATACAATTCCAATATTATATCCTTTCATTTATATTCTATATCATTGCCAATGAAGGAGAGCATTCCATATGCTTTCTTAACAACCTTGTTTACTTCAACTGCTGCCTTTAGGGACCGGTGTTCTTGTACACCAAGATCTCCCACTTCACCTACCCCTCTTAATATATTCCCATTTATTCCAGTGGATGCTCCCTATGCACGCACTGAAGAAGAGATGCAGTCTCACTCACAGTATCACCTCACATACTGACACTGTGCCTATCGTCGAGGGTAGTTTAGAATGGGACATGCACATAGTGAGACACTGGGTATAGGTGGACTGTAGTCAGGATAAGAGGCAATGGTAGGGCAGTTAACAGCACATCATAAGAAGAAATTGAATAAGAGTTCTGTTGCAGAGGCTTCAGATAAGGACTCCAATGGGAAACCCCACAGAAGAAGACTGATGGGTATGTATACGGAAATGAGGAGCAAGGGGAAATCTAACACAAACTTGGCACAGGGCTTTCTGCAGAGTTTGAAGCTCATCTTTCCCAGCATGGAAGTGGCGCATGCGAGCACTTGCACAGCTATCCAGGATGTAAGCCTAATGTCGCAAGTTCCATTGCAACACGAGTATATGTTACCATTGTTTGGCTTCTGTAATGGAAGCTCAAACAGAAGTGATACCAGATGAGCTTGTTGCCTTGCAGGCTCAGACTGCTGCCAGCATAGCTATGGGTATCAGTTTTCAAAAGGACTTCCAGGATTTCGCAGCAGCCTAGCAATTCATCCTCCAACACATTGGGTGGGTGGGAATTTCCAGGAGTTCCTGCCAGCAGGATCTTCTGGTCCCACCGACAGCGACCCCCATCACGGGCTTCCTGACGGTGGAGGATGTGAACAACGGGAAACTCCGTTGACAATGGCAGGACTGGGTGATCCCACCGCAGGACAATGAAAGGCCGCCTCTGCCACTACAAAACACAGCGCGGAGGGAGTAGAAAACCCCACTTATTTTTAGGATTGCTGAGGTGCTGTCCCAGGAGAGCGACAGTGATGCTGTGGAACAAAACTAGCTGCCCTCTTCCAGGATCACACCATTCATCTTCTCACTCTGACACTGTGGCAGTGCCCTTCCTGTGTCTGTCTGCCAGCCCAGACTGCTTCCGCCCATGCCAAGGTTCTACAGTCTGAAACTGGGCCTTCAAGGCCCAAGACTGCTTGGAATTATCCTGAATGACTGTCTGCAGCCTCAACCTCTGAAAATCATTCCATCAGGCATGCTGCAGTCAGTGGGATAGAACAACATTGGAGCACTAGGACAGACAAAGGCACAAGGAAGATGGGACCCGAGGGAATACACAAGGGCGATTCATTGACATTTATAGATTTGGCTTGGAATGTGGTTTGGTGGTAGCTTTTATCTTGCCGCTGCGGCCAAGACAACATTGTGGTGGTCATGATAGAGGGAAGCTAAGATATAGGACCTGGCGAATGGGGGGTTGAGGTTGCAGTTACTGAAATCACACTCCAATGAGTTGAAAGAATGGTCAACCTGTCTGAAAACTGGCTTGCTAGTTGCCTCCCCTTCTTCCTCTTCTTTGTCCTACTCACAGCTGTGCCCTCATGATGGCCAGGTTGTGGAACATTGGATGGTGAATTGTGAGCTGTCGCAAATATCACCTTTTCTAGCCTGGAAGGAGCCCATGCGTAAACATTCAAGGTCTTAATCACCTTCACAGTCACTGGCAATACTGTTCTGTTCTGTTCTGTTTCTCTGTTCTGAGACTGCAGTTGTAGCTGCAGCAAGATTTCAGTGAGAAACCTCAGTGAAGCGTAAGGGTCAGAAACACTGGGCGGGACTCTCCACTGCCCGACGCTAAAATCGGAGCCGGCGCCGGTTTGACGCCTGTCAACCATGATCCGCCCCCTCGGAAATGGTGTAATCGCGCCGCACACCACATGCTGTTCCAACGGCGTTGGCACGTCACCGGCTGGCCCATCTGCGATGCTCCGCCTCCAATACGCCGAGTTCCCGACGGCGCAGGACTGTGATCTCAGCCGTGCGAGAAGCCGGTATGGCAACTGCAGACTGTGTCCAGCACCACCACAGTCAGCCGGGGGGTCTTCTGTGAGGGCTGAGGGGACTGGTGGGGGTAACCAGTGGGTGGGCTATGGGGTCGGGAATGGCGGGTTGGGTCCGCGCATGGCCGTCGCCATGTTGTACGCCGCATCCGCTGCAGGTCATCAGCCATCAGTACGCACGGCCCGGGACCCAGCCGTTTTCAGCGCAGGAGGCGGTGGTTTCACCCAGCGCTGGTGCTAGTCCCTCATCGGGCCCCCAATCGGTGAGGGTTTCACACCGATTTTTTGGTCTTAAAAGACCACACATGCTCTGGCACTTAGCCGCTGAAACGGAGAATCCAGCCCACTGTTCCTCAGTGAGGTTCAGTTAGGGGCATTGCTTTGTTAACATACCAGGTGGAAAGTCTCCTAAGAGTCCTTCTCCCTCTTCCAATAGTTTGACCTACATGCACCATGCAGCCCTTAGCACCCGAGTTTGGGTGTAAGTGTTTTGTGCAGAATCCTTGCAGTCAGGACAATGTCTGCCCGAAAATGTCAGCACCACCGCCACCTTCAGACTTCATAGCAGCTTTAAACAACTCTGGGAATATTAAACACTTATAAAATTGCAGCACGAGCCATGGGAATTTCAGTCAGCAACTAACACAAAAGTATTGATGATCTCTTGAAATTGTGCTATTGGGGTTTTCTCCATGCTGTTGTACGTGTGTATTCAGCTGTGCATGTTTAAGAAAACGGCCTTAGTTAAAGCAATGATTTCTAAAATGACAGTATTGGCATCAAATCGGCATTACACAATGACTGGCAATCTGCCTACTCTGCTTACTTCTGGATGCTCCTATGCACGTGGTAATGCCATCAGCCAAACAACATCTGCCGCAACGCATCAAAGATGAGCAAATGCCACAGGTGCCATTTTAGAGGCAAAACCCACAGCGATGAAAAATCAGTCACAATGGAGTCAAATTTTGCAGCCAAATGTATTGTAATGGAGTGAAGAGAGGTTTCTGAGGAATCTTAATTGTTCAAAGGCTATCGCTGGAATTTTATCATAATTTGGCAAAATGTCAGACTCAGACTGAAACCAGGCAGCTGCACAGACCAGTTTTCTCTCCAAATATTGAGCTTCATAGAGAGAAAGAAATGAGTGGGTGTGGTTTACATTGTCACTCTGGCAGGGCGGAGACCCACGGAGCCAGCAAAAGGCTCCACAGAGATCAGGCCGCCATCTTTAAAAGGTGCCCCAATCATCACTGCAGCCTAATAGCCTCCAGACCTCATCATGGAGCCGCACCCCCCCCAACAATCCTCGCCGGCATTCCAACCCCCATCCCAACAATCCTCGCCGGCATTCCATCCACAAACACCACAGAAGTACAGCTGGCTGTCCTCCACCCTCAGTGTCTGCACTCTCTCCCCTCCCCCCACCCCCACCCCCAATTTACACACCACAGATTAACGTACCTGATAGGGCTCCCAATCGGGTTTGCCCCTGGAAATGCCCCCTGGCACAGGTCAGCACTGCCAGGTCCGGGTCTTCCTCCCTCTCCCCCTCCCCACTCCCTCCCACCCCCTCTCAGGAGGCTATACTGACCTCTGCGCCCCTGGAGGGATCCAGTTGACTTCTTCTCATCTGGCTAGACCTATTGTGAACCTCACAGATGTGATGCCATGTCACCGAGGTATGAATATTTAGTGAGATCAGATCATGTGGCAGGGTGCCTGCTAACAATATTACAATTAATTTAAATCTATTAAAATGAGGTAATGCTGGCAAGGTGATGTCGCTGGCGCGGCATGGAAAATCAGGAAACGTGGGGCGGGATTCTCCGTTGGCCAACGCTGAAACGGGGAAGGCAGTTCGGCGGTGAATCGGTTGCGATGACAAAATCGCGGCAGGCGCCGATTTGACATCAAATCGCGATTCTCCGACACCTCGAAAGCGGCGTGAATGCGTTTTACTCCACACATACAGTAGGCATCGTTCGCCTATCATTAGCGTGCCCAACGCGGTATTTTCCAAGGCCTCCGCGTTTCTCCGCCTTCGATGGGCCAAGTTCCCGACGGCATGGTTCACTTGTGCTTTTAAAAATCGTGAAACCGGCATGACGGCTGCTGAGAGAGGGGCTACGGAAAGTGTCCAACATGGCCACCGTGTGCTGACAGTTGTGCCGCTGGCCGGGGGGGGGGCTTCTGCCAGGGCTGTGGGGAGTAGCGGGGGTTGGCCAGGAGGTGGGCTGTGAGGTCGGGATGGACGGCACAGAACACCATTACCGCAGCCGGTAAGGCAGCTGCACACACCGCTACCAGCCCACTTTGAACCAGGAGCCATGGGTCATATAGGTGTGTGTCCCCCCGGGCACCCTCCTGGGTGCCTCTGACCCCAGACAACCCATCAGTTGTATGGGCGTGCTCCAGCACAACCAGTGCCATCCTTTTGGCCGGGATATATGTGTGGGGTTTGTAATGTGGATGTGCAGCTGCAGCTTGTCAGCCTCCCGAGTGTAGATCACGGACCCGGTGAATCCTACACTGTTTTTCAGTGGATTTGAGTGAGTTCCACATGGCACTGGTGCTAGCCCCTCAACGGTAGCAGAATTGGTCCAGGTGCAGCGCCGGCTATTCTGTCGTAAAGGTCTACGGATTCTCTGTTGGCGTCAACACTTAGTCTCAGAAACAGAGAATCCCGCCTGTGATGTCTCCAGTGAGAACCGTGCTGCCGATCCTGCGGGCGGCGAGTACGAGCTCAAAAATCGCTCCCTATATGTCCAATTGTAGATAATCAAGGTATTGTCATTTTGTTTCTTACAATCGCACTAATGTTCTGTGTTCTCCCCTAGATTGTCCCCAGGTACAGTGTGTCCAGAGGTACACTGCACAGGAACCTGATGAACTCTCTTTGGAAGCAGCTGACATCCTCAATGTTGTGGAATGGACAATAGATGGTAAATGTCATTTTCTATTGCAAAGTACAGTTGCAAATGTATAATTTAAATAAGTAACCATCTTGAATTTGTACTGCTCCAACATCGCACCAACATTGCTGGTTTTACTCCAGCTCCTGTAGTGAGAGGTTCTCTTTGTGAGACACAACCAAGAGTGAGTTTGGGAATTTGAAGCTAGGTGGGAATTCGAAGCTTGGGGGGGAGGAGGTGCTTTTTATCCCTGGTAAGTGACTGGTAAGTAGTTTTTCTTTTCATTGTCTAATTTATTTATTTTTTCTTTCCTTTTTTTGGAATTGTAGTTGTATAAGTTTACCTAAGGTTTAAGACATGGCAGGAGATCCCAGACCCGTGTCATGCTCCTCGTGTGTGATGTGGGAGCTCAGGGACACGTCCACTGTCCCTGGCTCCTTCACGTGCAAGAAGTGTGTCCAGTTGCAGCTCCTGTTAGACCGCTTGATGGCTCTGGAGCTGCGGGTGGACTCACTTTGGAGCATCCGCGATGCGGAGGACGTCGTGGATAGCATGTTTAGCGAGTTGGTCACACCGCAGGTGAAAGTTACTGAGGGAGATAGAAAATGGGTGACCAAAAGACAGAGCAAGAGTAGGAAGGCAGTGCAGGTGTCCCCTGCGGTCATCTCCCTGCAAAACAGATATATCGCTTTGGATGCTGTTGAGGGAGATGGCTCACCAGGGGAAGGCAGCAGCAGCCAGGTTCATGGCACCGTGGCTGGCTCTGCTGAGCAGCTGGGCAGGAAGAAGAATGGCAGGGCTATGGTGATGGGGGACTCAATCGTAAGGGGAATAGACAGGCGGTTCTGCGGACGCAATCGAGACTCCAGAATGATATGTTGCCTCCCTGGTGCAAGGGTCAAGGATGTCTCTGAGCGGCTGCAGGACATTCTAGGGGGGGAGGGTGAACAGCCAGCTGTCGTGGTGCACATAGACACCAACGATATAGGTAAAAAGGTAAAGAGTTCCTACAAGCTAAATTCAGGGGGTTAGTAAAAAGTAGGACCTCAAAGGCAATAATCTCAGGATTGCTACCAGTGCCACGAGCTAGTCAGAGGAGGAATGTCAGGATAGATAGGATGAATGCGTGGCTCGAGAGATGGTGCAAGAAGGAGGGATTCAAATTCCTGGGGCATTGGAACCGATTCTGGGGGAGGTGGGACAAACCGGACGGTCTGCACCTGGGCAGAACTGCAACCGATGTCCTAGGGGGGGTGTTTGCTAGAGCTGTTGGGGAAGGTTTAAACTAATGTGGCAGGGGGATTGGAACTGATGCAGGAAGTTGGAAGGTAGTAAAACAGGGACAGAAACAAAAGGCAGTAAGAGGGAAAGTGTAAGGCAGAGAAGCCACAGTCAAAAATCAAAAAGGGCCACAGTACAAGGTAGAGTGACTGAGGGGAGCTCAGTGAATAGGCCCAGTAATACTGAAAGGAATAAAACGGGAAGTGAAAACATTAATGGTAAGTGACGCGGCAGGTTGTTACATGAAGATATGGGTTCAACAACAAGGAAAATTAGGAGAAAGGTTAAGAGGAAATATAACTTAGGAGAGTTTACTGATCGAGATGTTAAGATTCAAAACAGAGGTAAAAAAGCCAACATAAGTGTACTTTACCTGAATGCTCGTAGTATTCGGAATAAGGTAAATGAATTGATGGCGCAAATCATCGTGAATGACTATGATTTAGTGGCCATTACTGATACATGGTTAAAGGATGGTCACGACTGGGAGTTAAATATCCGAGGGTATCAAACTATTCGGAAGGACCGAGTGGATGGTAAGGGAGGTGGTGCAGCTCTATTATTTAAGGATGACTTCCGGGCAATAGTAAAGGATGACATCGGTGCTATGGAGGATAAGGTTGAATCCATTTGGGTGTAAATCAGGAATAGTAAGGCGAAAAAGTCACTGATAGGAGTAGTCTATAGGCCACCAAATAGTAACATTATGGTGGGACAGGCAATAAACAAAGAAATAACGGATGCATGTAGAAATGGTACAGCAGTTATCATGGGGGATTTAATCTACATGTCGATTGGTTTAACCAGGTTGGTCAAGGCAGCCTTGAGGGTGAGTTTATAGAATGTATCCACGATAGTTTCCTAGAATAGTATGTAATGGAACCTACGAGGGAACAAGCGGTCCTAGATTTGGTCCTGTGTAATGAGACAGGATTGATTCATGATCTCATAGTTAGGGATCCTCTCAGAAGGAGCGATCACAATATGGTGGAATTTAAAATACAGATGAAGGGTGAGAAGGTAAAATCAAACACTTAAACAAAGGAGACTACAGTGGGATGAGAGAAGAACTAGCTAAGGTAGACTGGGAGCAAAGACTTTATAGTGAAACAGTTGAGGAACAGTGGAAAACCTTCCAAGTGATTTTTCACAGTGGTCAGCAAAGGTTTAGACCAACAAAAAGGAAGGACAGTAGAAAGAGGGAAAATCGACCATGGATATCCAAGGAAATAAGGGAGACTATCAAATTGAAGGAAAAAGCACACAAAGTGCCAAAGATTAGTGGGAGACTAGAGGACTGGGAAATCTTTAGGGGGCAACAGAAAGCTACTACAAAATCTATAAAGAAGAGTAAGATAGATTATGAGAGTAAACTTGCTCAGAATATAAAAACAGATAGTAACAGTTTCTACAAATATATAAAACAAAAAAGAGTGGCTAAGGTAAATATTGGTCCTTTAGAGGATGAGAAGGGAGATTTAATAATGGAAGATGAGGAAATGGCTGAGGAACTGAACAGGTTTTTTGGGTCGGTCTTCACAGTGGAAGACACAAATTACATGCCAGTGACTGATATGATTGAGGCTATGACAGGTGAGGATCTTGAGAGATTTGTTATCACTAAGGAGGTAGTGATGGGCAAGCTAATGGGGCTAAAGGTAGACAAGTCTCCTGGCCCTGATGGAATGCATCCCAGAGTGCTAAAAGAGATGGCTAGGGAAATTGCAAATGCACGAGTGATAATTTACCAAAATTCACTCGACTCTGGGGTGGTCCCGGCGGATTGGAAATTAGCAAACGTGACACCACTGTTTAAAAAAGGAGGTAGGCAGAAAGTGGGTAAATATAGGCCAGTGAGCTTAACTTTGGTAGTAGGGAAGATGCTGGAATCTATCATCAAGGAAGAAATAGCGAGGCATCTGGATGGAAATTGTCCCATTGGGCAGATGCAGCATGGGTTCATAAAGGGCAGGTCGTGCCTAACTAATTTAGTGGAATTTTATGAGGACATTACCAGTGCGGTAGATAATGGGGAGCCAATGGATGTGGTATATCTGGATTTCCAGAAAGCCTTTGACAAGCTGCCACACAAAAGGTTGCTGCGTAAGATAAAGATGCATGGCATTAAGGGTAAAGTAGTAGCATGGATAGAGGATTGGTTAATTAATAGAAAGCAAAGAGTGGGGATTAATGGGTGGTTCTCTGGTTGACAATCAGTAGCTAGTGGTGTCCCTCAGGGATCAGTGTTGGGCCCACAATTGTTCACAATTTACATAGATGATTTGGAGTTGGGGACCAAGGGCAAAGTGTCCAAGTTTGCAGATGACACTAAGATGAGTGGTAAAGCAAAAAGTGCAGAGGATACCGGAAGTCTGCAGAGGGATTTGGATAGGCTAAGTGAATGGGCTAGGGTCTGGCAGATGGAATACAATGTTGACAAATGGGAGGTTATTCATTTTGGTAGGAATAACAGCAAAAGGGATTATTATTGAAATGATAAAATATTAAAACATGCTGCTGTGCAGAGAGACCTGGGTGTGCTAGTGCATGAGTCGCAAAAAGTTGGTTTACAGGTGCAACAGATTAAGAAGGAAAATGGAATTTTGTCCTTCATTGCTAGAGGGATGGAGTTTAAACCTTGGGAGGTTATGCTGCAATTGTATAAGGTGTTAGTGAGGCCACACCTGGAGTATTGTGTTCAGTTTTGGTCTCCTTACTTGAGAAAGGACGTACTGGCACTGGAGGGTGTGCAGAGGAGATTCACTTGGTTAATCCCAGAGCTGAAGGGGTTGGATTACGAGGAGAGGTTGAGTAGACTGGGACTGTACTTGTTGGAATTTAGGAGGATGCGGGGGGGATCTTATAGAAACATATAAAATTATGAAGGGAATAGATAGGATAGATGCGGGCATGTTGTTTCCACTGGTGGGTGAAAGCAGAACTAGGGGGCATAGCCTCAAAATAAGGGGAAGTCGATTTAGGACTGAGTTTAGGAGGAACTTCTTAACCCAGGGTTGTGAATCTATGGAATTCCTTGCCCAGTGAAGCAGTTGAGGCTCCTTCATTAAATGTTTTTAAGATAAAGATAGATAGTTTTTTGACGAATAAAGGAATTAAGGGTTATGGTGTTCAGGCCGGAAAGTGGAGCTGAGTCCACAAAAGATCAGCCTTGATCTCATTGAATGGTGGAGCAGGCTCGAGGGGCCAGATGGCCTACTCCTGCTCCTATTTCTTATGTTCTTATGTTCTTAATACAGCAGGTCACTGGATAACACAATGAAGAAGCATTAAATTAGGTAGTAGCGCACCTTAATTGGATGCTGAGTGAAACATGATGCCAAATAGCAACAAAACACACAGATTGCATGAGAGGAAAGAACATTTGGTAGCACTTGATTTGCATTGTACTCAGAGAATATTCTTATAATGAATGGTATCGCACATTGAAACACTGAACAGCTTCCAGTCATGGTTCAGTTAGTAGCTCTCTGAATCAGAGGGTTGCGGATTCAAGTCCTCCCTGTAACTTGAATGAAAACATCAAGGCTGCCACCCTAATGTGCTACTGAGGGAATGCTGTATTGTCGGAAGTACTGCCTATTAGATGAGATGTTAAACTGAGGCCCCATCTGTTTCCTCAGATGGATATTAAAACTCCCCCAGATATGATGTCATGGGTGTTGTCCTTGGTGGCCTGGCCAATATTTATTCCTCAATCAACATCACCGATTACCCGATGCATCCTGCCATTATCACTTTGGTTCTTGGCTGTAATTATTCGGTCGTTGCGATTCACTTTTCCCACCTGCAGCGCACCCATATGCACGGGGTTCCCAGTGGCGTCAGATGGTTACAATGGAAAATCCCATTGACAAGCAGCAGGAAGATAGAATCCCGCTGCCAGCGAACGGCGCGCCACCAAGAAACACGTGGCTGGCGGACCGGAGTAACCCGCCCCTGTGGGAGTTAGCTGTTGCTTATTGGCTACGACATTTCCCACATTACAACAGTGACTGCACTTCAAAGTACTTCATTGGCTTTGCGACATCCGGTGGTCATGGCAGGTGCTATTTAAGCACAAGTGTTCCTTTTTGACAGTCAGGGAATAGTTGTCAAATCAGTGAATGAGGACACTTTGTTGAGGGAATGGTGAAGATAAATAAGGTCTAAGATGTTATTACTTGACAAATTCCTGTCAAATGGTGCTGGTTGGCAATTGTGGGTCATCAGCAGCATTTATCTTCTGTATGTTTTCCACAGTGGATTCTGAGAGGCCACTTTCACTGTTGGTCTATGTTTCTTCAATATTGCACAGCATTTTTGTGCAGACTACAATGTAAACCATGTTCATTGGCCTCTAATGTAGGAAGTCCCAAATGTTTGAAGCCATCTTTTTTTTTAATCAGCAGAAGCAGTTATTGTTTGATGTTCAGGTTAAGAATCCATTTTACGGCTTCAGCTGATGCAGTACAGTCTGAATGCTTGTGTTGCTACCAGGAATGGATTTACCAGGGCAGAATTTCAGGATAACAGTCACAATTTGAGCCGTTCCTCACATTCCATGTGTGGCCATATCTTCCCTGGGCCATCCTCAAGTGGTTGATCGTTGTCCATGATTTTCCTTGGGTGGGTGAACCCTAGGACTTCACTACTCGGGTCAATTTATGGTTGGCGATGTTTGCCGCCAACCAGGAGGTGCGTCTTTGAGAGGTGGCGCCGTTGTCAGTTTGTAGGGTGTGGAGTAAAGACTCCATGATTTCAGAGCAGTTAGTTGGGTTTTTTGAGGTTCTGTGTTAATGGAAGTGCTTCATTAACTGTCAGTCGGTGGTGTTCTTTGAGGCTTTCCTGTGGACATCAGGACATTCAATATGTCCTCGCACATAATGCCACTGGAGATGTGATGGCCTCAACATTCCAAAAATACCTCTTCTGGCTTCCTGGAGCTGGATATCAATATTTTGTGTGGCAGCTCCCGAGCCAAATGGAGCAATCATACATTTCTGTTGGGTATAGCAGAATGAATGAATTCCTGTCTTCAGGGCTTTCTGGACACTGGCCTCAATATGTGACCTGTCCATTCAGCAAGATGCAATCCAGGACTTTAGATAATGAGAGAAGATTATCGGATGGTAGCTGCAGGGATTTTCTTGCTTGGCAATGGGCACTACCTTGGATTAGCACCAGGTGTTTGGCATAATGCCCTTGCTTTGAATGTTAGCTCAGCTAGTCTCTTCCTTCTCTGTGATCTGATGTTCTTCAGGAATTCTGGGATAAATCTCATCGACTCCTGCTGCCTTGGCTGGCTTGGTTGCTGTCAGACTGCTGTCCACTTGTCATAATTGAGGACTGAAGTGAGTCTTACTGGTCAAGCAACCAAGATCCCACTCAGACAATAGGCAAATAGTGGATCCTCTTTAAAGAATTGCACTACGATTGCAGCCAGAAAAATTGGCACAGCCCTGTGTAAATGGTCACAGACTAGCCACAATCAAGTGGAAGCCTCTGTGAAGACTTCACAAGACTTCCTGTTGCGGCGATGCGGAGCTAAGCCGCACGATTCGGCAGTTCCCGCGATTACGGACTTTCTGGCTCTCCAGAGGAGCCCCGACGGGAATTTTTCGAAGACGTCCCATGTGGGAAGGTGAGAGCAAGGTCCCCCTTCACTGTATATGGAACGGACAAGAAGTGAAACGGCCAAAAAAGCAGCGTTGGAGCAGCGAGGGAAGAAAAACAAGATGGCGGCGGCCGGAGATAAAGTGGAAGGCGGGCCGGAGCTGCAAGAGTTTATTAAGCGCTGTTTTGAGGAGTTGCGGAAAGAGATGCTGGCGCCTATGCTGTCGGCGATTGAAGGATTAGGGATGACCCAGAAGGCCCACGAGGTAAAGATCCAGGAGGTGCAGAAAAAAGTCAATGAGAACGAGGATGAGATCTTGGGCCTGGCGGTGAAGTTGGAGGCGCATGAGGCGCTGCACAAAAAGTGGGCGGAAAGATTTGAAGACCTGGAGAACAGGTCGAGGAGAAAGAATCTTGGGATCCTGGGTCTCCCTGAAGGAGTGGAGGGGGCCGATGCCAGGGCATATGCAAGCACGATGCTCGAGTCGCTGATGGGTGCGGAGGCCCCTCCGAGACCTCTGGAGCTGGATGGGGCACATCGGGTGCTGGCGAGGAGGCCCAAGGCTAATGAGCCGCCAAGGGCGATTGTGGTGAGGTTTCACCGTTTCACGGACAGAGAGAGGGTCTTGAAATGGGCCAAGAAAGAGCGGAGCAGCAGCTGGGAGAATGCGGAGATCCGAATCTACCCGGACTGGAGCACAGAGGTAGCAAAGAAGAGAGCGGGTTTCAACCGGGCCAAGGCGGTGCTGCATCGGAAGGGAGTGAGGTTCGGAATGCTGCAGCCAGTGCGATTGTGGGTCACATTCAAGGATCAACATCACTATTTTGAAACGCCTGAGGAGGCTTGGACCTTTATCCAAACTGAAAAGTTGGACTCAAACTGAGGGTGGGGGGGATGTTCGATGTTTGTTGTACACTGGGTGTTAATCACGCGCAGGAAATGTTCCACGGGTTGGGTGATGGATGGGGATGGGGAAAGGTACCGGGGGGGGGGGGGCGGCGGGCGGCCAATCCGGCTGATCACGTGGAATGCGAGGGGCCTGAACGGGCCGGTGAAGAGGGCCCGAGTGTTCGCGCACTTAAAGGGACTGAAGGCAGACGTGGTCATGCTCCAGGAGACACATTTGAAGGTGGCAGACCAGGTCAGGTTAAGAAAGGGATGGGTAGGACAGGTATTCCATTCGGGGCTGGATGCGAAGAACAGAGGGGTGGCAATATTGGTGGGGAAGCGGGTGTCGTTTGAGGCCAAGAATATTGTAGTGGACAATAGAGGTCGAGACGTGATGGTGAGCGGTAGGTTGCAGGGGACGTGAGTGGTATTGGTAAATGTATACGCCCCGAACTGGGATGATGCTGGATTCATGAAGCGTATGCTGGGGCGCATTCTGGACCTGGAGGTAGGAAGCTTGATAATGGGTGAGGGTTTTAACACGGTGTTGGACCCAGCACTGGACCGCTCCAGATCTAGGACGGGAAAGAGGCCGGCTGCGGCCAAGGTGCTTAGGGGGTTTATGGACCAGATGGGAGGAGTGGATCCGTGGAGGTTTGCCAGGCCGCAGGCCAGGGAATTTTCTATTTTCTCCCACGTGCACAAAGCCTACTCCGGATAGATTTTTTTTTGTTTTGGGCAGGGCGCTGATCCCGAAAGTGGAGGGAACGGAGTATTCGCCATAGCCATTTCAGATCACGCCCCGCACTGGGTGGAACTGGAGTTGGGAGAGGAGAGGGACCAACGCCCGTTGTGGCGGTTGGATGTGGGGCTGCTGGCAGATGAGGCGGTGTGTGGGAGGGTGAGGGGGTGCATTGAAAGGTACTTGGAGGCCAACGACAACGGGGAGGTGCAGGTGGGGGTGGTATGGGAGGCACTGAAGGCGGTGGTCAGGGGAGAGCTAATCTCCATCAGGGCTCATAGGGAGAAGATAGAGGGCAGGGAAAGGGAGAGGTTAGTGGGGGAGATTTTAACAGTGGACAGGAGATACGCAGAGGCCCCTGAAGAGGGACTACTTAGGGAAAGGCGAAATCTCCAGACGGAGTTCGACCTGTTGACCACAGGAAAGGCAGAGGCACAGTGGAGGAAAGCGCAGGGGGCGACGTACGAGTATGGGGAGAAGGCGAGCCGGATGCTGGCACACCAGCTCCATAAGAGGATGGCAGCAAGGGAGATAGGTGGAGTCAAGGATGGAAGGGGAGTTACGGTGCGGAGTACGATGAAAGTAAATGAGGCATTCAAGGCCTTCTATGAGGAGCTGTACAGATCCCAGCCCCCAGCGGGGGAAGAGGGGATGCGACGATTCTTGGACCAACTGAGGTTCCCGAGGGTGGAGGAGCAGGAGGTGGCTGGTTTGGGGGCACCAATTGGGTTGGAGGAGCTGATTAAAGGACTGGGGAGCATGCAGGCAGGGAAGGCCCCGGGACCGGATGGGTTCCCGGTTGAGTTCTATAGGAAGTACTTAGACCTGTTAGCCCCGTTGCTAGTGAGGACTTTTAATGAGGCAAGGGAGGGAGGGACCCTGCCCCCGACAATGTCTGAGGCGACGATCTCTTTGATCCTGAAGCGGGACAAGGGCCCACTGCAATGTGGGTCGTACAGCCCGATCTCGCTCCTCAACGTGAATGCCAAGTTGCTGGCAAAAGTGCTGGCTACGAGGATCGAGGACTGTGTCCCGGGGGTGATTCACGAGGACCACACGGGATTTGTAAAGGGCAGGCAGCTAAACACCAATGTGCGGCGGCTCCTAAACGTGATAATGATGCCATTGGTGGAGGGAGAGGCGGAGATAGTGGCGGCTATGGACGCGGAGAAGGCCTTTGACCGAGTAGAGTGGGAGTACCTCTGGGAAGTGCTGCGGAGGTTTTGGTTCGGGGGAGGGTTTATTAGTTGGGTTAAGCTCCTATACAGAGCCCCGGTGGCGAGTGTGGTTACGAATCGGCGGAGGTCGGAGTATTTTCGGCAGTATCGTGGGATGAGGCAGGGGTGCCCTCTGTCCCCCTTGTTTGCATTAGCAATTGAACCCTTGGCCATGTCATTAAGGGAGTCTAGGAAATGGAGGGGGGTGGTCCGAGGGGGAGAGGAGCATCGAGTGTCGCTTTATGCAGACGACCTGTTGCTGTATGTGGCGGATCCAGTGGAGGGGATGGTGGAGGTCATGCAGACTCTATGGGAGTTTGGGGATTTTTCGGGCTATAAGCTTAATGTAAGGAAGAGTGAGCTTTTTGTAGTACAGTCATGAGACCAGGAAAGGGGGATAGACGATCTACCGTTGAGGAGAGCGGAAAGGAGCTGTCAGTACTTGGGGATCCAAATAGCTAGGAGTTGGGGGGCCCTACATAAACTTAATCTGACGAGGCTGGTGGAGCAGATGGAAGAGGACTTCAAATGATGGGACATGTTGCCGCTCTCACTAGCGGGTAGAGTGCAGTCGGTCAAAATGGTGGTCCTCCCGAGGTTTCTTTTTGTGTTCCAGTGCCTTCCAATTGTAATCACCAAGGCCTTTTTTAAGAGGGTAGGCAGGAGTATTATGGGTTTTGTGTGGGCGAATAAGACCCCAAGGGTAAGGAGGTGGTTTCTGGAGCGCAGTAGGGACAGAGGAGGGTTGGCGTTGCCGAATCTGGGTGTCTACTACGGGGCAGCCAATGTGGCAATGATCCGTAAGTGGGTGATGGAGGGAGAAGGCATGGAAGAGGTTGGAGATGGCGCCCTGCAAAGAAACGAGCCTGGGGGTGCTGGTGACGGCACCGCTGCCGCTCTCGCCGACAAGGTACACCACGAGTCCAGTGGTGGCGGCAACGCTAAAGATCTGGGGCCAGTGGAGACGGCACAGGGGTGCAATGGGAGCCTCGGTGTGGTCTCCGATCAGGGGTAACCATCGGTTTGTCCCGGGGAGGATGGACGGGGGGTTTCAGAGCTGGCATCGAGCAGGGATTAGAAAAATGGGGGACCTGTTCATTGATGGGACGTTTGCGAGCCTAGGAGCACTGGAGGAGAAGTTTGGGCTACCCCCAGGAAATACTTTCAGATACATGCAGGTGAGGGCGTTTGTGAGGTGACAGGTGAGGGAATTCCCGTTGCTCCCGGCACAGGAGATTCAACACAGGGTGATCTCGGGTGTATGGGTCGGGGAGGGCAAGGTGTCGGCGATATACCAGGAGATGACAGCGCAGTACAGGCCCTTCGGCCCACGATGTTGCACCGAAACAAAAGCCATCTAACCTACACTATGCCATTATCATCCATGTGCTTGTCCAATAAACATTTAAATGCCCTCAATGTTGGCGAATTCACTACTGTTGCAGGTAGGGCATTCCACGGCCTCACCACTCTTTGCGTAAAGAACCTACCTCTGACCTCTGTCCTATATCTATTACCCCTCAGTTTAAAGCTATGTCCCCTCGTGCTAGCCATTTCCATCCGCGGGAGAAGGCTCTCACTGTCCACCCTATCTAACCCCCTGATCATTTTGTATGCCTCTATTAAGTCTCCTCTTAACCTTCTTCTCTCTAACAAAAACAACCTCAAGTCCATCAACCTTTCCTCATAAGATTTTCCCTCCATACCAGGCAACATCCTGGTAAATCTCCTCTGCACCCGCTCCAAAGCTTCCACGTCCTTCCTATAACACAGTAGTCTGTGTGGAGACTGCACATTCTCCCTGTGTCTGCGTAGGTTTCCTCCGGGTGCTCCAGTTTCCTCCCACAAGTCCCAAAAGATATGCTGTTAGGTAATTTGGACATTCTGAATTCTCCCATTGTGTACCCGAACAGGCGCCAGAATGTGGCGACCAGGGGCTTTTCACAGTAACTTCACTGCAGTGTTAATGTAAGCTTACTCATGACAATAAAGATTATTATTATATTCTGTTTACACTGGGAATTGTCCGTAGGTGCTCTTGCAGCATATAACACACCTGTCACTGTCCCCTTGGTAAAGCACTATTTCCATATGCATTACCCTCACACAAGAATGTGTCTCTTCTCATTATAATGAATCAGTAGGATAGCAGTAATGGGCGTGAGCTACCAGCCGCATTATGCCCTAAGGAAGCGCGATGTGGCCAGTAGATGCTGGGAGACCACTCTTCCAGGATCTACTGGCTCACTTCGCGATATCAGGATGTGAATCCCGCCCATTTTTGGCGGGTCACTTTTGGCAAATCTGCATATTAGAGCGAGACAGCGAGTCTCATTCCGATGTGCACTCCCATGACCCAACCAAGGCGTTGGGATCTAATCCTTCACCTTGGAGACCTCAGGCGAGTGTTCAGTGCTGGTCTCCAAAAATGGGGACCAGATGGAATGGCACTCGTGGGGCTTTCAAAGGGGATTGGAGGCCCCCAGGTGCTTGCCCTCTGGGCAGGATGGCACCATGACATGGCCAGCATGGCATCATAGCAGTACCATCTGGATGCCAGCCACGCTGGCATTTTTCCCTTGACGGGGATGAGGCCGGGGGTGCCCTGCATGGGTTCAGGAGGGGTGCGGGGGTGCCTGAGGACTCCCTTGTAGGTAAGTTAGGGCTTTGGGGAGTTCAGGGCCGCATTGGGAGGGTTGAAAGGTCAGCACACCATTTAAAAATGGCGAGCAGAACTCCTCAGTGCAGTAAACGGGACTAAGTGTGGCCTCGCCAGGGAATTCCCGATCTACCCAACAGAGTCCTGTTCCATAGCGTGGGGTTTTTCGGCACTCCAAGCGCCAGGAAACACCCAACTAAACACGCTCACATGGGACTCTGTTCCGATTCGAGTAGACCGCACCCAATGTGTATTTACATAGCACCTTTAATGTAATAAAGTGCCCCATGCTGATTCACAGAGGTATTATAAAACAAAATATAACACGGATATTAAGGAAGATGGCCAATAGCATGGTCAAACAAGTAGGCTTGAATAAGTGCCTTAAAGGAGGAAAGCTAGATAGGGAGGCAGAGAGGGAATTTGAAAGTCTCCAGGGTTTTGAAGAATGAGAGGCAATCTCATTGAAACACACAACATTTTTACAGTGCTCAACAAGGTAGGTGCAGAAAGGATATTTTCCCTGGCTTTGCGGGGGGAGGTGGGTGTGATATGGGGGGGGGGGGCTGAATTTTAAAATCAAGGTGTTGTTTGGCTGGGAACCATTGGGACAGCACGGTAGCATTGTGGATTGCACAATTGCTTCACAGCTCCAGGGTCCTAGGTTCGATTCCGGCTTGGGTCACTGTCTGTGCGGAGTCTGCACATCCTCCCTGTGTGTGCGTGGGTTCCCTCCGGGTGCTCCGGTTTCCTCCCACAGTCCAAAGATGTGCAGGTTAGGTGGATTGGCCATGATAAATTGCCCTTAGTGTCCAAAATTGCCCTTAGTGTTGGGTGGGGTTGCTGGGTTATGGGGATAGGGTGGAGGTGTGGACCTTGGGTAGGGTGCTCTTTCGAAGAGCAGACTCGATGGGCCGAATGGCCTCCTTCTGCACTGTAAATTCTATGAAATCAGTGAACACAGGGGTGATGGGTGAACAGAATTTGGTACCAGTTGGGATATGGGCAGCAGACTTTTTGGATCACCTCAAATTGACAGAGCACGGGACGCCGACCAGGGTGTGCATTAGAACCGTCTAGTCTGGAGGTAATAATGCACAGGTGAAGGTCTCAGCAGCAGATAAGCTGCAAGAAGGCAAGACTTGGGACAATATTGTGGAGGTAATGAGGGTAAAGATGGAAAGGAATAGGCTCCAAGATTGTGTTACTTAGCAACATTTTATTTCTCCCTTATCTTCCTGTAAGTAAGGATGGAAAAGAAAATCCCATAGGGATACCTATAGTCCAAAAGAATAAAAACCAGGGGCGAAATTCTCCCAAAACGGCACGATGTCCGCCGACTGGCGCCCAAAACGGCGCCAATCAGACGGGCATCGCGCCACCCCAAAGGTGTGGAATGCTCCGCATCTTGGGGGGCCGAGCCCCAACATTGAGGGGCTAGGCCGGCGCCGGAGGGATTTCCGCCCCGCCAGCTGGCGGAAACGGCATTTGTTGCCCCGCCAGCTGGCGCGGAAATGACATCCCCGGGCGGCGCATGCGCGGGAGCGTCAGCGGCCGCTGACGGCATTCCCGTGCATGTGCAGTGGAGGGAGTCTCTTCTGCCTCTGCCATGGCGGAAGGGAAAGAGTGCCCCCATGGCACTGGCCCGCCCGCGGATCGGTGGGCCCCGATCGCGGGCCAGGCCACTGTGGGGGCACCCCCCGGGGCCAGATCACCCCGCGCCCCCCCCAGGACCCCGGAGCCCGCCCGCGCCGCCTTGTCCCGCCGGTAAGGTAAGTGGTTTAATCTACGCCGGGAACAGGCATTTTAGCGGCGGGACTTTGGCCCATCCGGGCCGGAGAATCGCGGGGGGTGGCCCGCCAACCAGCGCGCCGCGATTCCCGCCCCCGCCGAATATCTGGTGGTGGAGAATTTGGCAACCAGCGGCGGCGGGATTCACGCCAGCCCCCGGCGATTCTCCGACCTGGCGGGTGGTCGGAGAATCTCGCCCAATGTCTTCCCCATTTCGTAAAAGAAAAGTTATGTAAAGAACCTCGCCGATGTTAATTGCGAGGATATCTCAAAACCAAGAAGGATAACTTGGAACACTGGTTCTGAGTGGTGTATATTTTCAATTTGGTATAATGTGAGGAAAGATATGAAAATGAGTGAGGAACAGTCCAGTCTTGTTGTATTGAATCCTAAAAGAATGTTTTTTTTTTTTTAATAAATGTTTTATTGAAATTTTTTTCCCAAACAACAATTTTTCCCCTCTTACAAAGCAAACGCAACAATAACAATACAGAAATTTTAAACAATACACAAGTAACAAAACCCCTTTATCTTTGACCTAAACTAACCCCCCCCCCCCCTCCCCCCCCCCCCCCCCCCCTGGGTTGCTGCTGCTGGTCATCTGTCTTCCCTCTAACGTTCCCCTAGGTAGTCGAGAAATGGCTGCCACCGCCTGGTGAACCCTTGAGCCGACCCCCTCAGGGCAAACTTTATCTGCTCCAGTTTAATGAACCCCGCCATATCATTTACCCAGGCCTCCAGTCCGGGGGGTTTCGCCTCCTTCCACATGAGTAGGATCCTGCTAGGGACGCAAAGGCCACAACGTCGGCCTCTTTCGCCTCCTGCACTCCCGGCTCTTCCGCAACTCCAAATAGAGCTAACCCCCAGCCTGGTTTGACCCGGGCCTTCACCACCCGCGAAATCACTCCCGTCACTCCCTTCCAATACCCTTCCAGTGCCGGGCATGCCCAAAACATATGTGCGTGGTTTGCCGGGCTCCCACCACACCTCCCACATTTGTCCTCCACTCCAAAGAACCTGCTCAATCTTGCTCCCGTTATGTGTGCTCTATGTAGCACCTTAAATTGAATCAGGCTAAGCCTGGCGCATGAGGAAGAGGAATTTACCCTGCTTAGGGCATCAGCCCACATACCCTCCTCTATCTCCTCCCCTAGTTCTTCTTCCCACTTTCCTTTTAGTTCGCCCACCGACTCCTCCCCCTCTTCCCTCATCTCTCGGTAAATCTCTGACACCTTGCCTCTCCGACCCACACCCCTGAAAGCACCCTGTCCTGTATCCCCTGTGTCGGGAGCAACGGAAATTCCCTCACCTGTTGTCTAGTAAATGCCCTCACCTGCATATATCTCAAGAAATTTCCCCGGGGCAACTTATACTTTTCCTCCAATGCTCCCAAGCTCGCAAAAGTCCCATCTATAAATAAATCTCCCACCCTCCTAATTCCCAACTGGAACCAGCTCTGAAATCCTCCATCCATTCTTCCTGGGGCGAACCTATGGTTGTTCCTGATTGGGGACCCCACCAGGGCTCCCCGCACCCCTCTCTGTCGCCTCCACTGTCCCCAGATATTCAATGTTGCCGCCACCACCGGGTTTGTGGTAAACTTTTTAGGTGAGATCGGTAGCGGCGCCGTCGCCAGCGCCTCTAAACTCGTCCCTTTACAGGACTTTCTCTCCAGTCTTTCCCACGCCGCTCCCTCACCCTCCATCATCCATTTACGTATCATTGCCACATTGGCGGCCCAATAGTAATCGCCCAAGTTCGGTAGTGCCAATCCTCCTCTGTCCCTACTACGCTGAAGGAACCCCCTCCTTACTCTCGGAACTTTCCCTGCCCACACGAAGCTCGTGATGCTCCTGTCTATTTTGTTAAAAAAGGTCTTAGTGATTAGTATAGGGAGACATTGAAATACAAATAAGAACCTCGGGAGGACCATCATCTTAATTGCTTGCACCCTGCCCGCCAGCGATAGAGGCTGCATGTCCCACCTCTTGAAGTCCTCCTCCATTTGTTCTACCAACCGTGTCAGATTAAGTCTGTGCAAGGTTCCCCAGCTCCTAGCGATCTGAATCCCCAGGTATCGGAAGTTTCTTTCCACTTTCCTTAGAGGCAAGCCTTCTATCTCTCTACTCTGGTCCCCTGGATGTATCACAAATAATTCACTCTTCCCCATGTTTAGCCTATACCCCGAGAAATCCCCGAACCCCCTCAAAATTCGCATAACCTCTATCATTCCCCCCGCTGGGTCCGACACGTATAACAATAGGTCATCCGCATATAACGAGACTCGGTGTTCTTCTCCCCCTCTAATCACCCCTCTCCATTTCCTGGAGTCTCTCAACGCCATGGCCAGAGGTTCAATTGCCAACGCGAACAACAATGGAGACAGCGGGCATCCCTGTCTTGTTCCCCTATATAGTCGGAAATACTCCGATCTATGTCGACCTGTAACTACGCTTGCCGTTGGAGCCCCATAAAGAAGTCTAACCCAGCTAATAAACCCGTTCCCAAACCCAAACCTCTTTAACACTTCCCATAAATACTCCCACTCCACCCTATCAAATGCCTTCTCTGCGTCCATTGCCGCCACTATCTCTGCCTCCCCCTCCACTGGGGGCATCATTATCACCCCTAATAGTCGTCGCACGTTAACATTCAGTTGTCTCCCTTTTACGAACCCTGTCTGATCTTCGTGCACCACCCCCGGGACACAGTCCTCTATCCTCGATGCCAGTACCTTTGCCAACAATTTGGCGTCCACGTTCAACAATGAAATGGGTCTATAGGACCCGCACTGCAACGGATCTTTATCCCTCTTCAAAATTAACGATATCGTCGCCTCCGACATCGTCGGGGGTAGAGTCCCCCCTTTCCTGGCCTCATTGAACGTCCTCACCATCAACGGGGCCAACAAGTCCACATATTTTCTGTAATACTCCACCGGGAACCCGTCTGGTCCTGGGGCCTTCCCTGCTTGCATGCTTCCCAGTCCCTTAATAACCTCGTCCACCCCAATCGGTGCCCCCAGGCCTACCACCCCCCGCTCCTCCACTTTCGGGAACCTCAATTGGTCCAGGAACTGCCGCATCCCCTCCTCTCCCTCTGGGGGTTGAGACCTATACAGTTCCTCATAGAAGGTCTTGAACACCTCATTTATCTTTCCTGCCCTTCGCACCGTGTCTCCCCTTTCGTCTCTAATTCCTCCTATCTCCCTCGCTGCTGCCCTCTTTCGCAATTGATGAGCCAACAGGCGACTCGCCTTTTCCCCATATTCATACCTCCTCCCCTGTGCCTTCCTCCACAGTACCTCCGCCTTTCTGGTGGTCAGAAGGTCAAATTCCGTCTGGAGTCGTCTCCTCTCCCTGTACAATTCCTCCTCCGGGGTCTCTGCAAATTCCCTATCCACCCTTAAAATCTCCCCCAGTAATCTTTCCCTTTCCTTGGCCTCTGTTTTCCTTTTGTGGGCCCCAATGGAGATCAGCTCTCCTCTGACCACCGCTTTTAGTGCTTCCCATACCACTCCCACAGGGACCTCGCCGTCGTCATTGACCTCCAGATATCTCTCAATACACCCCTGCACTCTTGCACACACTCCCTCATCCGCCATCAGTCCCACATCTAATCGCCAGAGTGTTCTCTGCTCCCTTTCCTCTCCTAATTCCAGGTCCACCCAATGTGGGGCATGATCCGAAACCGCTATGGCTGAGTACTCAGCTTCTTCCACCCTAGAGATCAACGACCTTCCCAAAACAAAAAAATCTATCCGGGAGTACACTTTATGGACATGGGAGAAGAAGGAAAACTCCCTAGCCCTAGGTCTAAGAAATCGCCATGGATCCACTCCCCCCATTTGGTCCATAAACCCCTTAAGTACCTTGGCCGCTGCCGGCCTTCTTCCGGTCCTTGAGCTGGATCTATCTAGCCCCGGGTCCAGCACCGTATTAAAGTCCCCTCCTAAAATCAAGTTTCCTACCTCCAGGTCCGGTATACGCCCCAGCATCCGTCTCATAAATCCCGCATCGTCCCAGTTTGGGGCATACACGTTAACCAACACGACCTCCATTCCCTCCAGCCTGCCACTCACCATTACATATCTACCTCCGCTATCTGCTACGATGTTCTTTGCTTCAAATGCGACCTGTTTCCCCACCAAAATGGCCACCCCTCTATTCTTTGCGTCCAGTCCTGAGTGGAACACCTGTCCCACCCATCCTTTCCTTAGCCTAACTTGGTCCGCCACCTTTAGGTGCGTCTCTTGGAGCATAACCACGTCTGCCCTTAGTCCTTTCAAATGCGCGAGCACTCTGGCCCTTTTTATCGGTCCGTTCAGGCCTCTCACGTTCCACGTGATCAGCCTCACTAGGGGGCTACCTGCCCCCCTCCCGTGTCGACTAGCCATTACCTTCTCTAGGCCAGTCCCATATCCTGCCTCCGCGCTCCCTCTCGCTCCCCCAGCGTCGCACACCATCCCCGCCCACCCACTCTTTAGCCATTTCCTTTTGGATTTCCGCAGCAGCAACCCAGTTGTCCCCCACCCGCCCCCCCCTCCCTCCCCCCCCCTCCCCGCTAGATCTCTTTCTAGCATGATTGCTCCCCCCATATTACTTCCGTAAGTCAGCTGACTTCAACTGACCCCGGCTACTCCTGCTCACTCCTCGACCCCCCCCATGTGGGGAACTCCCATCCGCCTTGCGCCTGTCTTCCCGCCTTATTCTTTCTGGTGCGGGAACATCCCTTTACCTGACCCGCCTCTTATGGCGCAGCTCCCTTTCCCCTCCCCCTCCCCTTCCCCATTCTCCAACTATGTCCCGTCTTTCCCCCCTCACCGGCGCCCACATTTCCCCAATGTCTCCCCCCTTCCCTGTTTACTTCTCAATTAACTTCCACCGTAACATTAACAATAACATTTCCTGCAGCATCAGTCCCTCAGTTCCGATCCAATTTCTCTTCTTTGATGAAGGTCCATGCTTCCTCCGCCGTCTCGAAATAATGGTGTCTCTCCTGATACGTGACCCATAGTCTTGCCGGCTGCAGCATCCCGAACTTCACCTTCCTTTTATGCAACACCTCTTTGGCTCGGTTGAAGCTCGCCCTCCTTCTCGCCACCTCCGCACTCCAATCCTGGTATACCCGTACCACTGCATTCTCCCATCTGCTACTCCGCACCTTTTTAGCCCATCTCAGGACCTCTTCTCTATCCTTAAGGCGGTAAAATCGCACGATTATCGCCCTGGGTGGTTCTCCCGCTTTTGGTCTTCTCGCCGGAATCCGATTTGCCCACTCCACCTCCAAGGGGCCCGTAGGGGCCTCAGCACCCATCAGTGAGCTCAGCATCGTAATTGCGTACGCTCCACAGTCCACTCCTTCCACACCCTCAGGGAGACCCAGTATCCGAAGGTTCTTCCTTCGCGCTCCATTTTCTAGGGCTTCGATCCTTTCAGTACACTTTTTATGAAGTGCCTCGTGCGTCTGTGTCTTAACCGCCAGGCCCAGGATCTCGTCCTCAATATCTGTCACCTTCTGCTCCACCACGCGGAGCTCTGTCTCCTGGGTCTTTAATGTCTCCTTGAGCCCCTCAATTGCCTGTAGCAACGGGGTCAGCACCTCCCTCTTCAGCAGCTCCACGCACCGTCTCACAATTTCATGCTCAGGCCCCCATGTCGCCTGCGCTTTCTCCGCCGCCATCTTGTACTTCTCTCTTTCCGACCCTTTGGTCGACGATTCCTCGCGCTGCAGCCGCCGCCGCCGGTTTTTTCCTCCTTCGTTTGGGGGGGACTCCCTTCTCACACGCCCCACACCGGGTTGCGTCGTCGAAAAATTCCCCATTGGGGCTCTTAAAAGAGCCCGAAGGTCCGTCGGAGCTGGAGCCGCCGAAGCGTGCGGCTAGCTAGGCATCACCGCAACCGGAAGTCCCTTCAGTGGCCTTGATGAGGTCTTTTCACAGTTGTTCCCTCTGCTGCTAGAATTCACTTTTGATACAGGCCCTCAGGTCAGCTTGCAGCTTTAAGCTTGCCCTTCCCCCGCCTGCATGCTGGAAGAGGCCCTGTTTATCCTGCAGTTGCAGCCAAATCTTTTACTGTTTCTGCGTGTGTCTGGCAACCAAGAGACATACCCTTCCTGGGGGACACTGTCGGGGGAATATTGCAGCCTTCTTTCCACACCGGGAAATGTCAAACAAATGCCGTGGGGGCCCTGTAAAAGAGCCCAAAAGTCCGTTCCAAGCAGGAGCTGCCGAATATGCGACCTAGCTCTGCATAGCCGCACCCGGAACTCCTCCTAAAAGAATGTTTATTAACTAAAACGAAACACACAACCAAAAAGACAATACAAGCCAATGGTACACTTAACTACAATTGACAGCTGCACACACACAGGCACAGACACAGACACAAGCACACCGGCACAGACACACACACACAGATTGAAACATATGAAGTTAACCCTCGTACCCAGCTATTTACATTCTTGAACTCTGAGAAATGTCCCTTTTCCAAACAACATCCAATATTATAGAACTCTTATGAGCTAAATCCAGCAAATAGTTACCACCCACAAGGTATCTTCAAGCTTAGATATAAGCTTTCTTTACTTCCGGCGTAGCGTTTCTACTCGCTGAGATTTTTAAAACAGCAACTTTTGGCACCAGCTTCTTTTCGGGAGAAAATTGCCTTTCCAGCTGGGCGTGGTTATGATCACAGCTGCTTACCAGCTGTACCTCTCCACCTCCTCTCCTGCTGCACCCAATTGCCCTGCTATGGACATATTGTTTTCCTCCTTTGATGGTATCCTATCGAGATAACCCCTTGAGCCAGCTTTTAGCATGTAGGTGTAAATTGTATTCTTCTCTCTCCACTTTGAACTCACCTATTCTACAGTTTGAACACCTATTTCTATAGGCCATTGTTCATCTCCCTAGTCTCTGAGGTAAACACTTGTTTTCCTGCGTTTAAGCTAATTCAACCATCAAAACTTCCTTCAAACAGATGCACTCTTATCAATCCCATTCTTTATTTTATTCAAATCTTATTTTTAACCTTTATTTTACTAATCTTACATCTTCCTTTTCTCCCAAGATCTTGACAGTTAAAAACAACCATACATATCAATTGTTTCATATTCGCCATCAGTATTTTGAAGGTTTAGCCGTGTTTGCTGGAAATTATTGGAGAGTAGCCTTCTCTTTGCTGAATGCTGCTTCTACTGATACTGAAGTGATCCTGGTGCATAATAAAAGTGGGAATTGTTACAAAATATGGCATTACCCATATTTTTCAATATATCAGACACAACTGAAAACCGGTGCATAGCTCTCAGCTGTTATACAGATCGGTTTTCTCTGCAGATCTTGAGCCTTTTTGAGTGAAAAAAATGGTTTACTCAGTCACACTGCCTGATACAGAGACCTGGGGCGTGATTCTCCGCAATCGGCGCAATGTCCGCCAACCGGTGCCAAAAACGGCGCGAATCAGTCCGGCATCGCGCCACCCCAAAGGTACGGAATTCTCCACATCGTGGGGGGCCGAGCCCTCACCTTGAGGGGCTAGGCCCGCGCCGGAGCGTTTTCCGCCCCGCCGGCTGGTGGGAAAGGCCTTTGCCGTGTGACGCATGCACGGGAGCGTCAGTGGCCGCTCACGGCATCCCCGCGCATGCGCAGTGGAGGGGGTCTCTTCCGCCTCCGCCATAGTGAAGACCATGGCGAAGGCGGAAGGAAAAGAGTGCCCCCACGGCACAGGCCCGCCCGCGGATCAGTGGGCCCCAATCATAGAATCATAGAATTTACAGTGCAGGAGTAGGCCATCTGGCCCCTCGATCCTGCTCCACCATTCAATGAGATCATGGCTGATCTTTTGTGGACTCAGCTCCACTTTCCGGCCCGAACACCATAACCCTTAATCCCTTTATTCTTCAAAAAACTATCTATCTTTACCTTAAAAACATTTAATGAATGAGCCTCTACTGCTTCACTGGGCAAGGAATTCCATAGATTCACAACCTTTTGGGTGAAGAAGTTCCTCCTAAACTCAGTCCTAAATCGACTTCCCCTTATTTTGAGGCTATGCCCCCTAGTTCTGCTTTCACCCGCCAGTGGAAACAACCTGCCCGCATCTATCCTATCTATTCCCTTCATAATCTTATATGTTTCTATAAGATCCCCCCTCATCCTTCTAAATTCCAACGAGTACAGTCCCAGTCTACTCAACCTCTCCTCGTAATCCAACCCCTTCAGCTCTGGGATTAACCTAGTGAATCTCCTCTGCACACCCTCCAGTGCCAGTACGTCCTTTCTCAAGTAAGGAGACCAAAACTGAACACACTGCTCCAGGTGTGGCCTCACTAACACCTTATACAATTGCAGCAGAACCTCCCTAGTCTTAAACTCCATCCCTCTCGCAATGAAGGACAAAATTCCATTTGCCTTCTTAATCACCTGTTGCACCTGAAAACCAACTTTTTGCGACTCATGCACTAATACACCCAGGTCTCTCTGCACAGCAGCATGTTTTAATATTTTATCATTTAAATAATAATCCCTTTTGCTGTTATTCCTACCAAAATGGATAACCTCACATTTGTCAACATTGTATTCCATCTGCCAGACCCTAGCCCATTCACTTAGCCTATCCAAATCCCTCTGCAGACTTCCAGTATCCTCTGCACTTTTTGCTTTACCACTTATCTTAGTGTCGTCTGCAAACTTGGACACATTGCCCTTGGTCCCCAACTCCAAATCATCTATGTAAATTGTGAACAGTTATGGGCCCAACACTGATCCCTGAGGGACACCACTAGCTACTGATTGCCAACCAGAGAAACACCCATTAATCCTCACTCTTTGCTTTCTATTAATTAACCAATCCTCTATCCATGCTACTACTTTCCCCTTAATGCCATGCATCTTTATCTTATGCAACAACCTTTTGTGTGGCACCTTGTCAAAGGCTTTCTGGAAATCCAGATATACCACATCCATTGGCTCCCCGTTATCTACCGCACTGTTAATGTCCTCAAAAAATTCCACTAAATTAGTTAGGCACGACCTGCCCTTTATGAACCCATGCTGCGTCTGTCCAATGGGACAATTTCCATCCAGATGCCTCGCTATTTCTTCCTTGATGATAGATTCCAGCATCTTCCCTACTACCGAAGTTAAGCTCACTGGCCTATAATTACCCGCTTTCTGCCTACCTCCTTTTTTAAACCGTGGTGTCACGTTTGCTAATTTCCAATCCGCCGGGACCACCCCAGAGTCTAGTGAATCGCGGGCCAGGCCACCGTGGGGGCACCCCCCGGGGCCAGATCGCCCCGCGCCCCCCCCCCCAAGACCCCGGAGCCCGCCCGCGCCGCCTTGTCCCGCCATTCGAAAGGTGGTTCAATCCACGCCGGCTGGCGTGGGTTGACAGCGGCGGGACTTTGGCCCATCGCGGACCGGAGAATTGCCGGGGGCGCGCCGTTTTTGGCGGCAGTCGGCGGACATCGCGCCGATTGCGGAGAATCCCGCCCCAGAGTTCTATTTTTAAAGGGCGCCGCAGACAGAACTGGACATCAACTCCACCCCCCCCCCCCCCCACACTGCGGAAATATGACATTCTCCCCCTCCCTATCCACTCTCCCATGTGCCCTGGCATTGCCCTTGGCATAGGTTGGCACCGCCAGGTTACCAATTTGGCAATGCCAACCTGTACCTGGGACAGTGTGGACATAGTGCCAGGGCATTGGCTTGGCATGTCTCTTCCCCCCAGGGACATATACTTACCTTGCGATGTTGTAGGGATCCCTCGAATTAAGCTCATTTTTAAAAAGCTTTTGCAAACCTTGCCGATGGCTCATATTCAGTGAGGGAGGATCATATGGCCTTAGGCTGGGATATCATATTTAAGTGTATTTGAATCTATTAAAATGAGGTTCTCGCCCTTCGTGGGCGTAAACCTCGCAATACTACCAGCGAGGGCCGTGGAAAATCGGAAAACACGGGGCTGGATTCTACTCCCCGCCGTGCCACATTTTTGTTTCAGCAGGTCGGCAGGATGCTCCATTACGCCAGCTGGTCAATGGAGTTTCCCATTGTGGGGCAGCCCCACGCCGTCGGGAAACCCCCGGGCTGCTGGCAAAACGGAGCATCCCGTCGGAGGAGAATTCAGCCCACAATCTCTGGAGACATTTGCGTTTCCTGATTCTCTCCAGATTTTCTGCCTGTGTCACCATTCTCTCTGACTGCAAACATGGGCTGAAATTCCCCCCATAGTGTGGAATCTCTGTTAGGGAGGAATTGATGGCAATGAAGGGAGGAATAGAGATCAACACAGTGGAGAAGCTACTGAGCAATGAAGGGGAGAGATCAATGGGCTGGAGTGATTCTTGGGGAGAAGATCAATGATGTTGGCTGTGTCATTTTGTGATGGAGGACAGGGAGTATGGTACAGCACAAAGGAAAGGCTGGCGTGAACTGGTTTGGGGTGGGGTGGTAGGGGTGGGGGGTGCGATGGGGGGCGGGTTGGGGAAGGCTACCACTATGAATTTGGGGCAAAGAATATCAGTTAAACCTGGTAGGGTGGGAAGAGGAATTGTTGTTTGAAGTGAGGGAGGAATGGGTGCTGGTTTGAAATGTGGGATGCAATGGGTGTAGTGTTGAATTTGTTTGGAAAGACAGATAAATTTCAAGTGAAACTGAGGAGGGGGAAGAAGAAGAATGCCTGTATGAACTAGAGATTTGGGTTAGGAAAAAAGTGCGTTTCCCCAGGAGAGGATGAGCAGTTGATATGGTGCAATCAGTATGGAGGGGATTGGAAATCTTCCCTGTGCTAATCCAAGTTGAAATCATTTCTATATCACAATATGTTATGCCCAAAATCTTTCACATTTGAAATATTTTCCTGTATTATAATTAACCTCAATTAATAAATCATTAACAACCGGGACACTAGAGGGACTGAATAATAGATCAATGATTCACATGATGTTGGCTGCCTGTAAATAAATGCATTTGTCTGAGATTCCTTGCTCCACTATCTTAATAGCAGATTACTTCTGTTTTAGATTTGGAGCAGGCCACATTTTGGTCAAATATGGTGCAACATAAAGAGATTAGTTTTTAATCTGCTAGTGTTTTAAATGGACTCTAAGTTATTGATGGTGACCAACAGATAACAGAGGTGAAAAAGATCATACTGTCCAAGAGTAACATCGCTTACTTCAAAATGTTTGTAAAATTAAAGCTATATCTTTCTTTTAAAAAAATAACCAAAAATGTTTTTTGAAAAGTGTGTCACATATTAGGAGTTGATAAGTTGGGTGAGTAGGGTTTAGTAAGTGAGCGTGACTTGATGTTTGTCTTTCAGGCTGGATATTGGGAGACCGCTTGCACGATGGAGAGAAAGGTTGGTTTCCCTGCCTAATCGTTGAGGAAATCAAAAATCCACAGACGCGAGCTCAGAACAGAAGAGAATGTTACCGAATCTATAAGGCAGAGGAATGCCATGGAAGTAAGAACAAGGAAGGAAGAAAATTTACCAACAGAAATGTGATCCATCAGCGGTGATAGAATCTTATTATTTGGTCCTGCTTATACTTTTGATAGATTGCGAAACTTTCATCATTCTGCATGGCATTGTTAACAGTGAAATTTCACCAGGAAACTGGGGATTGTCAACAGTTTTTATTTCATTCACAGAACGCTATGTTTTTTAAAAAGTTGTTTCATCTGTACGGTAACAGCATGATTGAAGTGAATGTTTTCCATCAACAGAATGCAGTCGCTAAATACATTGGAGGGAGATTATTCAAATTTTTTTTAACTAAACAAAAGTTAATTCCAGCTGAAATATATTGGCAGCTATGGACATGGAAGGTATACTTGATTCAGTATAAATCCTGCTGCACATGGTTAATGTTTGAATGGAAAGAGTTCAGAGGATGAATTGTAAAACATAAAAAGCTACAAATAGAATCTCTGCCTTGAAGAATCCCTGAAGAATTACACTCTATATTGGAGCTAAATGCTGTAAGTCTCCGTATAAATGATATAGATTACCTGTGAAAATGCAGAGCAATTTTTCTGCAACAGTGTTGCAGGTTTTTTGTACAAGCCCGCATGCGCAGCCTCATGTAACTGGGTCCCGAGGGAATTTATGAGAAAAAAAAAAATCTAAATCTATGGAACTGAACGAGCAGTGTAGTTTAATTCCTAATCTTTTAAAACCAAGGATTACTATTTGGTATGTTATCTCCTAAAAACTTTTTGCTGAGCCCAATGTACCATTTCTTGGTTACAAGAAAACAGAAAAGATACCAATTGCTGCAAAGAATGAAATCTGAAAAAATATCTAAAATAAATATAGGAAGGTAGGCGGAAGATAATGAAGATTATTCATTTGGATTCAGAATAATCCAGTTAATAAGAAACCTTTGATAATAGGCTTTTCAAGATGAACGAAGAAGGAAACTGATATTAACGATCTACTTTATTAACCTGTAATTTGAAGTAATGACCTATCTCAGTTGATGAGCTTCAGGACTTTTCTATCAAACTATTGTATGGGTCACTTCGAGGAAGAGGAAAAGCATTATCTTCTGCCCACAGACTACAATTTCTGTCCCCTCACCACCGATTCCATTCCCCCTCCCTGAAAACTGTGCCAGCCTAAATCAGATCGTTTACAACCTTCCAAACGGAAGCTCTGTCACAAAGACTGCCTAATTCCACCTCCAAAACATACCTTGCCTTCAGTCAGCCTCAACCCTTCAGTTGTTGAAACCCTCATCCATGCTTGTATCTCCAAACTATTCCAATCAAAAAATCTTGAGAAATTTCAATCTGCATCCAAATTCTGTTGCCTTTTCTTAACCCATTCCAAATCCCACTTGCCCATTACCTCTAGTAGAGAAATGCCAACTCCTGAATTTGGTCCTCAAATTTGGTGACAGTGGTCTGCTTTTCCTCTTCGTGCCAGCTGGTTGGCAGGACAAACATTGGTTTTATTTAACCTACGGTAGTGTGGAACAGTCTATTAAGAAAAGGAATGGCTCGAAAAATGTGTCAGTAAGTTGAACGTTTATTCAGGATTTAAAATCTTCACAGCATTAACTGTGTCATCTGGATTTTACTCACAGTAACTTAGGTTGGAGATGTACTTTAGCTCTTAATTGTGTCAAAGTTATCAGCTGCATGGTAGTGTTATAAATATTTAGGGAAGATTTTCCACTGGGCTTTAATAACGGCCTGGCACATACAGGATTATCCACCCATCAACGCTCAAATGTCTTACAAATGTGGATTTTATTTGTGGTTCCATCGCTGGCTGAGCTTTGAGAGAGTATAAATGTGCAGCCGACCGGGAGGTTCTGAGTTAAGAAACATTTACATATATAAATATTGTGATTATGAGTTAGTCATCAAGCAGCTATTAAATATTCATGTAGCATATCAAAGAATGTTGAATAAAAGAACAGAGGTTAATGTTTTGCATTGTAAAACAATTGCAGCAATTTGTGAAGAGTGTCATCCACCATGTGTTCCTTCATATTACACAACGGGGAATTTCTGTAATCTTATAAAGAGAACAATTAAAATCACATTATAATTGAATCCAGCATAGTTTTTTTTGTGGTTTTATGTCTATCAGATAAGCAATTATGTGATGTTTATTTGATCTACGGTTCCTGCGGGACCTTATTATGCTTCACCAGTAACCTGCCGCTGATGTGCAGAATCATGAGCTTAATTTGAATGAAGTCACACCGCCAGTCGGCAGGATCTTTCAGTACAGTTGGGCCAGAACACATTCTACTCCATCTCATTAATTTTCGAAAGCTAGGGTGGAGTGTGAGAATTTTGAGGGTGTGAATATTATAGAGAGACCACCCCTGTCTTAGAGATTCATTTAAGAAGTATTGTTTCGATCATTGCTTGAGGTAATTAAAACAGATTTGGAAAGCTGTCAGGATCTCAGCATCTTCAGTGGCTGAGAGACGTTCCATCAGCCTAAAGTGAGTATGCTTCCCAAATCTAGTTTTATGTAAAAATGTACACTTCTAATTTTGAATCTGGAACAATGCCATTATAGTCTCATCGTATAGTATAGTAACCCATCAATATAAAACTTAATAAATTGCTTAAAATTATTGGGAAACCTGTGCCAGAATTTTATGCTTCCCCACCGGTGGAGTTTTTTTATGGGAGGGCGGAAAGCAGGGTGAAATTGAAGAACAGGAGGATTCCCTTTGGGTTCCCGGCCTCACGGTGATTTTACGCCGGGGCAGGCACAGCCTTGGGCGAGAAGCCCATCCTTGGTCCAATTGAGACCCATAAGTGGCCAATTATTGAGCACTGAAGGGTCGTTTCCCACCAGCCAGAAGCCAGATAATCAATAGAAGGGGGCCGGGCACCTCCCAAAGGTCTGGTGGCATATGGACATCTCTCCGCACCCCGGCCTCTCCCTCAAGACTCCAATCACCCCCTTCGCATGCCCCAGACCTCCCTATGTTCCTCGCCCTCGGATTACTTGAACTTGCCTTGGCCTCTCGTATTTCCTGTTCAGCATGGTGGCACAGTGGTTAGCACTACTGCCTCACACCGCCAAGGACACTGGTTCAATTTCAGCCTTGGGTGACTGTCTATGTGGAGTCTGCGCATTCTCTCTGTGTCTGCGTGGGCTTCCTCTGGGTACTTCGGTTTCCTCCCACAGTCCAAACATGAAAGGGTTATGGAGCACTTGAAAATGGCGGGAATATGTTCTCCCCAACTCTTTTGGAAGGTCAGTAGCAAGACCCTGCCTTCTGAAAAATACAGGCCTTGGAGCCACATACTGGAAGGGGTAACTCTGAACACCTGAAATGGACCTGGGTTTTGGAACACTGCAGGAAGATAAGAGGGGAATTTCAGGATCTGTGAATATGCAGGGGACTGAGGTGTGGAAATATTTAGGAAGGGGGTCAGCACTGGGATTTGTGACCACTTGTGATGCATTCGTGATTATGGGTCTGGGCTCTCAGAGTTTTGGGGAAGCCAGGGCTTGAAGTACTCCAGTGAGACTGCCATTGGGGGACACTCAAGGAATCTAAAGGGCTTGGGGTAGTAATGGAACTGGGATTTTGGAGCATTTGCATGATCTGGAAGATCTTTAGGTGGCTGACACTTGGGATTTCTCAGTAGAGCTGTTATCCGGCTAACAAAAGCTCTGTGATCTGTCACCTTTGGCGAGGTGGGTTCTGGGAGTAATCAGGAATTCTGAGAATACTGGAGAGGACTGAGGAGGGATTTAAGTATTTCAGCTGGAGGTAAGCATGGGATTTGGAAACGCTAAGGAAGAAATGGGAATTTCTGGCTCTCTGGGGTAGGAGCAGAACAGAACTGAACTGCTGGAAGCAGGCGGTGGCCATGACCATCCCGGGAGGAGGAAAAGCCTGCATAGATGTAAGTAGAGTGTATTTGCAGAGGCCTGAACTCTGCAGGAGTACTTGGACTAGGGGCATTGAGGTCAACCATTCACCAAGGCCTAACAGGCATTGGGACCCAAGGCCCAGCTGAAGGATACAAGGTGTTGGAACGTTGAGTAAAGTAAGACTGAGACCTGAGAACATCAATCAGCTGTTTGGATCTGAATCATTGTTCAATTGAATAGGTGAGCTTTCAATAATAGGTGAGTGATTTTTTTCCCTCCCTAAATTTTATGTATTTACTAATTTTGATTTAAGGTTTATGTTGTAGCCATGTGAAGAAGGAAACATATGAGATGTGTGGTGACATGCCACGTTAGTGAATCACCGCAATGTATTATAATAGCAGCTGTACTGCTTGATAGCAGAGTTGAAAACCCCCTTAGTAATGAATTGCTAGATACAGAACACAAAGTTCTGAAATTCTCACCATCAAATCCAGCTCAACCTCAACACCACAACCCTTGACCTCTCCATTGATTTATCCTAATCCACTGTAAGGTTGCCTCCCTTACATCCAGTGGACTCGGATAAATTTCCACCAATTAATATTAGACCAAAGCCATTTGCTTCCTCCCTAGTCATTGGCTTCCTCCCCTCCCTGACCATAGGCTGAGGCTGGAGCAGACTGTTCACAGCCGTACTATCCTATTTAACTCTGAGCTGAGCTTCCAGCATATATCCTCTCCATCAGAAAGGCCACCTCCATATCACCCATCTCCATCTCTCCCTCAACCCATGTGACACTGGAACCTTCGTCCTCACTTTGGTTACATCCAAATTTGACTATTCAAATGCTCTCCTGACAGGCCTCCCACTTCCACACATCATAAATTCCAGCTCATCCAATATTCACCTCCCTGTATCTTAAATATTCACCCATCGCCCTGTGGCCACTGATCTAGATCAGCTCCCAGTTCATTAATGCCTTGAATATAGATTTCTCAGCCTTGTGTTCAATTCGCTCCATGTCTCGCCCTTGCGATCTCTGTAACCTCCTGCAGCCTTTCTATCCTCCGGGATCATTGTGCTCCTGTAATTCTGACCACTTGTATAATATCCATCACTCCACCATTGGTGATTGTGCCGAGACCCTAATCCCTTTTCTTCAGATGGCAGGTTTTCCTCCCCTCCCCCTTTTCCTCCCCCCTCCCCCTTTTCCTCCCCCCTCCCCCTTTTCCTCCCCCCTCCCCCTTTTCCTCCCCCTCCCCCTTTTCCTCCCCCCTCCCCCTTTTCCTCCCCCCTCCCCCTTTTCCTCCCCCCTCCCCCTTTTCCTCCCCCTCCCCCTTTTCCTCCCCCCTCCCCCTTTTCCTCCCCCCTCCCCCTTTTCCTCCCCCTCCCCCGTTCCCCCCCTCCCCCGCCCCCTTCCCCCTCCCCCCCCTCCCCCCTCCCCCTCCCCCCACTTCCCCCCCCCCTCCCCTCCCCTCCCCCCTCCCCCCACTTCCCCCCACCTCTCCTCCCCTCCCCCCTCCCCCCCACCTCCCCCTCCCCCCACTTCCCCCCACCTCCCCCTCCCCCCACTTCCCCCCACCTCCCCCTCCCCTCCCCCCTCCCCCTCCCCCCTCCCTCCCTCCCCCCCCCTCCCCCCTCCCCCCTCCCCCCTCCCTCCCTCCCCCATCCCCCTTCCCCCCTCCCCCCTTCCCCCCTCCTCCCACCTCCCTCCCTCCCTCCCCTCCTCCCCGCCCTCCCCCTCCTCCCCGCCCTCCCCCTCCCCCTCCCCCTCCTCCCCACTCCCCCTCCCTCCCCCCCCTCCCTCCCCCCCCCCCTAAAACATCGCTGTTTCTCCACCCCTCTCTGCTCCCGTGAGACATTCCTGAAATTCTATCTCCTTGTCCAAACTTTTGGTCACCTTCCTAATATCTCTTTATGTGGCTTACTGTCAAATATATGCAAACTTACAAACATATGTGTTAGGAGGAAGAATAGGCTACTTAGCCTCTTTGAGCTCCCTCTGCCATTGAATAAGATCTGAGAGCTGATTGTAACCTCAGCTCCACATTCCCAACTCCCCTGATAGCCTTTCACCCCTTTCTTATCAAGAATCTCACTAGCTCTGCCTTACAAATTTTCAAAGACTCTGCTTCCATCATCTTTTGAAGAAAAGTTCCAAAGACTCGCAACCCTCAGAGAGAAAAATAAATTCTCATAATCTCTGTCTTAAATAGGTTACCCATTATTTTTAAACAGTGACCCAAATGTCGTCCGGTTTTGCACTTGTGAATGGATTTGGGACATTTTACTAAGTCAAAGAAGCTATGTAAGTGCAGGTTGTTGCTGACCCAGTTCTCATTCTGTGCTGGGTTGGGAGAGTTCAACTGGGTAGAAGAAGAATTACAGTTGGTCCCAGGACCCCTGGGACAGGGAATAGAAAATGCAGCGTTCTCTCGACAACTGGACCCTAAGCGCCCATGCAGACATCTGGGGCGGGATTCTCCGCAATTGGCGCGATGTCCGCCGACCGGCGCCAAAAACAGTGCGAATCAGTCCGGCATCGCGTCGCCCCAAAGGTGCGGAATCCCCTGCATCTTGAGGGGCCAAGCCCTAACCTTGAGGGGCTAGGCCCGTGCCGGACTGATTTCCGCCTCGCCAGCTGACGGGAAAGGCCATTGGTGCCCCGCCAGCTGGCGCTAAACTGACTTTGCCATGCGGCGCATGCGCGGGAGCGTCAGCGGCCGCTCACGGCATTCCCGCGCATGCGCAGTGGAGGGGGTCTCTTCCGCCTCCGCAATAGTGGAGACCATGGCGAAGGCGGAAGGAAAAGAGTGCCCCCACGGCACAGGCCCGTCCGCGGATTGGTGGGCCCCGATCGCGGGCCAGGCCACCATGGGGGCACCCCCCCGGGGCCAGATCGCCCCGCAAACCCCCCCAGGACCCCGGAGCCCGCCCGCGCCGCCTTGTCCCACCGGTAAGAGAGGTGGCTTGATTCTCGCCGGCGGGACAGGCATTCCAGCAGCGGGACTTCAGCCCATCGCGGGCCGGAGAATCGTCTGGGGGTGGGGGCCCCGCCATTCGGCGCGGTGCGATTCCCACCCCCGCCGAATATCCGATGCCGGAGAATTCGGCAACCGGCGGGGGCGGGATTCACGCCAGCCCCCGGTGATTCTCCGACCCGGCGGGGGGTCGGAGAATCCCGCCCCAGGTAAAGACGATACCGTCCCCACCATTTACACAGTCCGTGCATCTCACGGGAAGCCAAATGCTGCTGACCATTTATCATTACTGTGTAATTACAAACATGCCACTTTAACCTATTAAGAGCATTGTCTATTTTGGAAAGTTCAATAATTACTTGCTTAGCAATTGAAAAAGCTGTGCTGATTTCAGCAGAGTCGGGTCTTTTTATAATCGTTATTGTCACAAGTAGACTTACATTAACACTGCAATGAAGTTACTGTGAAAATCCCAATGCCACACTCCGGCACCTGTTCAGGTACACGGAGGGAGAATTCAGAATGTCCAATTCACCTAACAAGCACGTCTTTTGTGACTTGTATGAGGAACCAGGAGCGCCCGGAGGAAACCCACACAGATAGAGGGAGAACGTGCAGACTACGCACAGTCACCCGAGACCAGAATTGAACCCAGCTCCCTGGCACTGTGAGGCAGCAGTGCTAACTACTGTGCCAGTCTTCAACTGTTCATGCCTCTTTCATCCTATGACATTGCACTTGGCTATGATTCCTTCTGTTGTCAGATAGTCTTATCATGCTCAAAGGTCTAAGCTCCCACCTGTGAAAGGTCCATTGGAGGTGGGGGAAATGAGGGGGGGGGAGGGAATACTGCAGGGAGCAACAGCTTGTGGAACTAGATCCAGTCGGAATCGGTGCCCTTGGGAAATAAGTAGAGAAATTTGGAAATAATTTGGATGTGAGGGGATGGGTAAAAAACTAGATGAATCTTGCCCTTCCAGAAAATCATTCCATCTTTGGATTGATCACAAAAGAGTAAACAGTTGAGCTAATGCTTTAAAAGTCATCTTGCCTAATGGGAAATCACAATGAAACTATCCTTGTAGCCACCATTAGAGGGCAACAGAACATTGTCACAAATGTGGCTAAGTATTGTCGGTGCAGATTGCAGGACGGTGTAAATCCTTTATACAACTTCCATTTTTAAACAATGGATATATCACTCTTCATGCCAAATATAGATCAGTGACAACTTAATTCAACTAAATTTGCACAACTTCAAAGTAGATTTACCAGATCACAAAGTAATTTTTGGTAGAGACCCTTCTCTCAAATAAGAAGCACCCATGTCAGGTTTGGTGAAGGAATGGTAGCACCAATTCCAGAAGCTGGTCATTGCTAGACTGAATTTAGCAAAATTAAAAAAAGCAAAGTCTTCAGAATATTTTCCTCTTCAGTATTAGGAGGACATCAATGAAGGCTCCCCTCTAACTTAGTTGACAAATCAGTGAATATTGGATGCAACCAGGCCAGGTATCCCAGTTCTTCCAGTAAAGAGATAAAGAGCTTGCATTTATATTATGCCTTTTAGTGATGTCAGGATATCCCAAATGCTTCACAGCCAATGGAGTATTTTTGAAGCAGGATTACTGTTGTAATGTATGAGATGAGGTAGGAAACTAGCACACGGCAAACTGTAATTAAATACTTTAATTAGTTGACTGAGGAATAAGTATTAGCCAGAACACCAGGAGTCCACTGCTTTATTTTGATCAATGCCATGATTTTGTTTACATCTATCTGAGAGGGCAGATGGGAGATCAGTTTTTATGTACTTATTTGAAAGACAGGCAGCCTGGATTATGAGCTCAAATCTCTGGATTGAGTTTTAAACATATTAGCGCCAGACTTTAATGCACAAGTGCCACCACTGAGCCAAGGCACTGACAGTGTTAATCCACTAACACTTACTGTTGAGGTTGTCCATGGAACAATGCCTCAGCAGGGAATCAAGGTCTTCGGGAGGACATGGGGAAAAGTTATGGAGAAATTCGGAGATGCATAATTAGAATACAAGCTGGCTTCAATGTATCGTGCAGCTTGCATCAGAGCATTAACAAAGGGAAATCAGCTTCCATTATCCAGATTTATCCTGCGGTCCTACAAGTGCTTCACATTAATATTGCACAGTGAAGAGCAGATCTTGGGGGTGCTCGAGCTACTGGCATCCTGTATAGCCAGATTATAACGTGCTCAATGTCTTTAGAGAATCATCGTCTGTACAATAGCTGACGGATATGATGGGTGGGATTTTCCGATTGCTGACACCGAAATCACAATTGGCATTTGGGCGGAAAATTCCTTTCGACGCCGAAATCAGGAGCGATGCCTGTTTTTGGATGCTCCGCCCCCTCCAAAACAGCATCATCATTGAGTACGCCACACGCCATTGGGGCGGCCTCAGGACGTCACCTGAAGGCCCTTCCCCATGCTCTGCCCCAGATGGGCCGACTTCCCGAAGGCATGGATCACTTGTGGCCTGAGGTTTCGTCAGCCTCGCGTGGAGGCTGCGGACTGTGTCCCGCACCTGCGGACTGTGTCCAGCGCTGTCACAGGGTGCGGAGCCGTTCCGCTGACCAGGGCAGCTTTGGTGGGGGGTGGGGGGAGTGGTCTGGGGGTGGTGAGGAGGGTTACAGGGGGGCACTATTTGGCAGGCCGGGACCGCACCCGGCCGGCGAAATGTTGTACGTCGCGACCGGTGCAGGTCGCCGCCGTGCGCATGCGCAGCCACATACCCGCCAATTCTCCAGCCATATCTGCAGTGAAAGCCAGGGGTTTTACGTGGCGCGGCTGCTAGGCCTCCACCGGACAGAGCATCGATGCGCCGTTTTTTTGGTCGTAATACTAGACACATGCTCCAGACATAGCCTCAAAATCGGGGAATGCAGCCCGTGTCAGGTTCAAGAGCCGGGATTCTCCGAGTCCCCGCGCCACAATCACGCCAGGCGCGGAGTCAGAGAATGAGGCGTCGGATCCACGATGCCTTTGCGCGATTCCCCGGCGACCGGAGAATCGCTGGCAGCCGCGCGAGCGCGGTCGACACGGCGCCGGTCAGAGGCCGTTGAAAGAGGCCCCCGCGGCGATTCTCCGCGGTCGACCGCCGAGTTCCCGCTGGCGTGGTTCTCATATGGTTCCACCCAGCGGGTGCTCGGCGTTGCGGCTGCAGTGGCCGTCCTGGTGGGAGACGGGGGGAGGCCTCCACGACGGCCAGGACCGCGATCGGGGGCCACCGATCCGCGGGCGCGCGCCATCTGGGGGGGGCCTACTTTCTTCCGCGCCGTCCCGCTGTGTGACTTTGCCACATTTCGCGGAGCTGGCGCCACAGGTGGCCAGCGCCGCATGCGTGGAACCGCAGCCAGAAGTGCAAGCCGCCTTAAAAATGGAGAATCACTCCAGACTTTTTAGAAAAAAAGCCCGGAGTGATTCGCGCCCGTTTTCTGGCAGGCATGGGGACATAGCCCCATTATTGGAGAACCCAGCCAAGATTTCTCGGGTTTCAGAATCCTTTGAGTTCAAAGTGTCATCTAACCCCTGAAGTGACACTGCCTTGAAAACACTCTTCTATTTTATCCAGGAAATATTTTGTGGATGTTTTAATTTTGCTTCTATTTCCTGACAGTGTCAGGAATGATGAACGTGACTCCTGCTGAGCACATTCCGTGAAGCTGATGTGTGATGCTATCCACGTTGAAGGACTAAAATTGCGATGAGATCACAGCAAGCTTATTAACTGGTTGCCACAAATGAACACCGATAAAAATGGATAATATATAAAGCGGAGAAAAAATTGCATTTGTGGGAGTGGATTCAAGAACGTAATATTATCAAGGGATTCAAAAGAGATTGAACTGTGAACACTTCAGCAATAGCTAATCCAGGTGATAGTATTTTCAATGTAATAACTCAAATACATATATTTTCTTTTGAAAGTGCACAGCACCATTCATTATATATAAGAAAAATACTTTAAATTTAATTTGCCATGGATTACTCAGTGTGACTGCTTAGTGACATTCAATTTCATTGCATGATTATACCCTTCCCCTCAACTAATATTTATTGTTTGTTTAAGCTTGAAATAAAAATCCAATACTCCTATTTTCCAATATAATAATATTCGCAGGCAAAAATAAACAGAATATAACATTAAAAGGCAGCTGTTAATTAAAAGGGATTTTCTGAGTGTAGAAGGCTGATATTTTATAATAATTTGGTCCCACTGTTATTTTTAGCTTATAATGAAGACATTATAGACAGCAGAAAGCAATATTACAGGAGTCAGCCTTTTGAACCCTTTATAATTCACACTCAAGTGCTGGCTTGCCATAGGTAACAGAAAACTTACCCTTCTTGAGGATAATCACCTGCAGTTAGGCCCCACACTAATATTCCCCGTAAGATCTAAAATGCCTCACTACCAAGGTGCCACTTATCCCCGTGTGTCACCAAATTGTTCATGTTTTCAAATATTTGTGTATCAAATGGCAGCTACTTCCTCCAGCTAAATATGAGGAAGACCAGAACAATTATCTTTGGATGCAACACAAAATCTATAGCCTTGCGATTGACTCAATATCCCATCCCGGTCACTGTCTCAGGCTGAACTACACTGGCAGAAACCTTGATGTCTGTTTCAATCACAAACTGAGTTTCAGATACCTCCTCCTCTCTAGCGCAAAGACCTTCGACCTGCATAGAATTTTCCACTTCCATCCATCCCTACTTCAGCCTTTCCATAGAAACAAAAAATAGGAACAGGAGGAGGTCATTCGGCTCATCGAGCCTGCTCCGCCATTCATTATGATCTTGGCTGATCATCCAACTCCGTAATCTCTTCCCGCTACCCTCCTCATCTCAGTCCTCAATGGTTTACCCCACATCCTTAGACTGTGAACCCTGTTTCTGGATTTCCTCTGCCATCACAGACATCTTTCCTGCAACTACCCTGGTGGGGATGTTTCTGGAATCAATCATTAAGGAGAAGATGACTGAACATTTAAAAATACACAGCTCAATCCAGTAATGTCAGCATGGTTTTATGAAGGGCAATTCATGTTTGACAAACTTGTTTGAGTTCTTTGAAGATGTAACCAGCAAGGTAGATAATGGGGAACCTGTGGATGTGGTATATCTGGACTTCCAGAAGGTGTTTGGCAAGGTGCCGCATAAAAGACTGATCCAGAAGGTGAGATCGCAATGGATTGGGGATAAAGTACTAGGTTGGATTAAGCATTGGCTGACTGGCAGAAAGCAGAGGTCGGGATAAATGGGCCCTTCTCTGGCTAGCGAATTGTAAGTAGTGGGGTGCCCTCGGGGTTAGTCCTCAGACCTGAACTATTTGCAATCTATATACATGATCTGCAAGCAGGTAGAGAGTGTAACATAGCAAAATTTGCTGAAGATACTAAAATAGGTGGGAAAGCAGGCAGTGAAGAGAAGATAAAAAGTTTACAAACAAATCTAGATGGGCTAGGAAAATGGGCCAAAATTTGGCAGATGGAGTTTAATGTGGATAAGTGTGAGATGATCCATTTTGGCTGAAAAATAGAAAGGTAAATTATTATCTAAATGGAAGGCAGATTCAAAATGTGTCTGGGTAGAGGAATCTGGGTGTCTGTGCTCATGAATCGCAGAAAGTTGGTATGCAGTTACAGCATTTAATAAAATAGGCAAATGGAATTTTAGCGTTTATTGCAAAATGACTGGAGCATAAAAGTAGAGAAGTGTTGTTGCAATTGCATAGAGCATTGGTGAGACTAGTGATGCCATTTAATGGCCACGTCGTGCTTAAGCGAGAGCGCGACAAGGCCGTTAATCACGGGAGAGGCCAAAATCGCTAACTGCGCAGGGCAGCGATCTGTTTGCGATCTAACCGGCTCGCTCCCGTTGGCGAAATCAGGATCCCGCCATAGTGAGGCGAGGAAGCAATAATCACCACTTAAGCGCATTCTTCAAAAAATGTACTGGAGCGATGCGCTATGTAAGGCCCCCCCCCCGCCCTAAGCGCCTCCCCAGCATGTGGTCACATGGGTGCCGATTAATACACCTTTTTAAAAACGTGTAGCTGGCGGAAGGGTGTCGCTGGTCTTTAGAACACATGATGGACCGCGTGTGCCGCAGGAGACTCCGCTACTAGGGGACAGCGCAGCACCTGTGCAATGTCCTTGTAGACTTGGCACCTCGTGGAGGAGGAGCATATCCACTCCCGGTGGCCGTCAAGCTCGCCGCAGCCCTGAACTTAATGCTCGAGCAGGGACTATTACACATCTCACAAGCTACAGCCCACAAGTCTTGGGATCCAGCAGATCACCAACTGCTGTCTCATCTGGACATTCCTGCCTCCATTTGATGTGCATCAGAAACTGTGTGGTGCTCACCAGAATGTACCCTAGAAGCTTGTCCACTACCATTGCCCATGTGGTCAATGGGAGGGATGGGTCATTCTGTATGGCATTAACAACTCATGTGTGACAGTTCATTTGGGTGGGGGCCGGTGGACCCTCACCTCTGCGCCGTACGCCAACTTCTACATTGGTGACAGATCTGTCCTCGACCACCCTTGCGACCTCCAGGCCACGTTCCTCGTAGGGATGTCCAGCAACCTGCCACCCGTCTGGGCCCTCTCCCATCTTTTGGGGGCCAACTTCTCCTGCGGGCCACAGAGGGGGCATCGTTAGCCGCACACTTTGTTTATCATGGGGTTTTGGGGGCGGGAGGGTTTAAGCGTGTCGGGGGGGTTGGGGAGATGGGCCTTATGTGGGGTAATGGGGAGAAGGTGGCAGCATGTGCAGCACTGCTGGAAATGGGTGTGCCGGCGTACGGAACAGTGCTGGGCAGGGGCGGTGCACATTCTCGTGGGGGGGGGGGGGTATCGAGGGTCCTGTGCCAACCCACCCATGTGGCCCATTGAAGGTCATTGATCTTCATATGGCACTGGGTACCGGTCCTCCTGGTGACACTCCCCAACCTGACGGCTGCTTGCACTTCATCCCAGGCGGCACTGGCTGCCCTGTGGCTTACCCTCCGAGTGACTCGGGGGAAGAGGGCATTACGTCTGGCCTCGACCATGTCCAATAATCTGCCCAGGTCGGCATCCCCGAATCGTGGCTGGTCTTCTCGGAGGCACAGCTGCAAACTGAGTGGGGTGGCTGTGCGGGAGCGGTTATAACGCTGCTCTCCCTTGTTAGCGGGGGGCTGGCAAGCGCGGTCCCGGCGAATCAGCCGGCGGGACCATCATTTGCAGTGTGAAGCCCATGGGGCCTCGCTGAATGGACCAATTAACGTTTCAAAGCGGTGACGGCCTCGTCGGGCCAAGCCTCGGGAAGCTCGTGGTAGCTTCTGCTCTCTAACACACTTAGAAACGTTTGGGTTAAATCGCACCCCACATCTGGATTATTGAGTCCAGTTTTGGTTTCCTTATTAGGAAGGAAGTGGTGATATTGGAGGCAGTTCAGGGGAGGTTCACCAGGTTGATTTTGGGGATGAAAGGGTTGACCTATGAGGAGAGATTGGGGCTTATACCCACTGGAATTTAGAAGGATGAGAGGGGATCTGATCGAGGTATATAACATAATAAAAAGAATCGATAAGGTAAATGTAGACCTAATGTTCCCCCTTGTGTGGTAATCTAGAACACGAGGTCACAGATATAGGTTGAGAGGCAGTAGATTCAAAACTGAGATGAGGAGGAACTACTTCTCGCAGAGGGTGGTGAATTTGCGGAACTCGCTGCCCCAGAGTGGGGTGGAGTCTGAATCATTAAATGGTTTCAAGAAGGAGATAGATATATTTCTGATTTAATAAACTGGTTAAAGGGATACGGGGAACAGGTGGGGAGGTGGATTTCAGACTAGGAAGAGATCAGCCATGACCTGATTGAATGACGGAGCAGGCTCGAAGGGCTGAATTGCCTACTTCTGCTCCTAATTCCTATGTTCCTATGTACCCTGTCTAGTTCTGTTAGAATTTGATAGGTTTCTATGAGATTCCCCCCCCCGCCCCTCTTGCTCTTCTAAACTCCAATAAATACAATCCTAACTGACTCAATCTCTCCTCATACATCAGTCCCGTTATCCCAGGAATTAGTCTGGTAAACCTTAGATTTATTCCCTCCATAGAAAGGACATCCTAATCTGAAACCTTCATTCAGACTTTCACCACCTCCAGATTCGATTATTCCAATGATCTCCCTGCTGATTTCCAATCGTCCACCTTCTCTAACCTTCATTTCATTCCAAAATGCTGCTGCTCATTTCCTACCCTACTCCTGTTAACCTATTGCACTTGCCCTCCTAGTCCGTATATTGATTCCTGGTTCGCCAGCACCTCTACTTCACAATCCCTCCTGGGCCTCAAGTGTTAGAAATTCCAACCTAAATCTCTTGGCCGTTCCAACTTTCAACTATTAAGCTTTGGAATGAAAGCAATATTTAAGTACGTCAAAAGGACTAAATGCTCAAAGAATTACCTTTGGTGTTGAAAAGACCACAGCCATTTAAATATGTTGTCTATCCATGCCTTTGTTAACTCTGGGCTTGATTAAGGCACTCCTAATCAGTCTCCATTCTTCCACACTCCGTAAAGCTCAGCAAATATCATAATTCTTGCTATGCTCTGTCTGCTGATTACTCCCATGCTCGCTGACCTATGTTTAAAGTCAAAACCAAAGGATCTAAATCAAATAATCTATGGGTCAAACATTTGGGACACAATAGTGTGTCACAATTAAGCTCAATGAAAAATAGATTCATTCTAACATTTTTCTTCCTGTTATCAGTTACACTGGGACAAGTTTCTTACTATGACCATTCTGACTGATTACCAATTCCTGGAATGCTAAACACAAAGCTTTCAATGTACAGACACACGCATGCCTAAGAATGCGTGAAATAGATTGCAGGGCTATTCCTGCCAGCAGAGAATTGTGCTCAGAGGCAGCATGTATTGGAGAATTGGAACTGGAGTATTTTAACCCATCACCCCAGCCCATGCAACCTGGACCCTCTGGTCTCCACTGGGATCATGGGTAGGGTTGCCAAGCCTCCAGAAATGGCCTGGCGTCTCGAGAATTTGAACATCAATCTCCAGGAACGCTACTGTGTGCAACCCATGTTGAAAAATCATTGGGACATTAAAAATATATATATATTTTTAGTCATTTTCTTTGAAAGCTTCTCTTCACCAGTGTCATGAAAACCGCCTGGAGACGGCAGCAGACAGTATTCAGAGGATTTCAATTAGTATGCATGTCTTCTGGTGACAGGTTTAGAACGGCAGCTAATAATCGAGTGTGATATGGTTTATGGAGGAGAAACAGATTATAGACATTAAGGAAGGTCCCTGAGATATACATATTTTAATGTATAGTCCAGGAAGGTGATCGGGGCAGACAGCCGAATACACAGAAGGCATAATCAAAGAACAACAAAGGTATAATTGCCCGGATCCTGAGAAGTCAGGAGAGGCAGTTACCGTCCAGTAGTCTCAGAAAGTGTACAGGCCAGTTTCCAGCCACCAAGTCTGAAGGCCACGTTTACAGCAAACAAGCTTCCAAGTCTTGAAGCCCGGGCAGTGCAGAAACACTTTGGATCAGGAAAAAGACTGTTCCCAGATTTGAGCATAATTCCTGCACTGTGTGGCAACTATATCTGGTTATTCAATTTGCATGTTGTTTGGGGAACAAGAAAAGTCTTACAGAGTTTGTGCATTGTAGACATAGGGTGTGATTCAACTGAATCGGAACAGAGGCCCTGGACGGGCATGTTTTGGCGCGTGTTTCCTGGTGCTCACCGTGCCAAGAAACACCACGCTATCTACCGGGACTCTGGTTTGGTTCGATGCCTCAGCAGTGAAGTCCCTGATGAGGCCACACTTAGTGCCATTTCCTGCACTGAGGAGCTCTACTCGCCGGGATTCCTCAATGTAGGGAGGGATTGAGACACCATTTTTAAAGTAGCTGTTGTTCAGTAATCAACATGGCAGCCATTTTATAAACAGAAATGTGCCACTGGGAGGTGATAAACGGCCAATAGATTTGTTTTAATGGCACAGGTTCAGAAAAGAATGCTGGTCTTTAAAACTGGTGCTTGTCTTTAGACATGTTGCTTATCTAATGGCATAGAATTTTTCATGTCCATCTGAATCCAGCAAGTGAGTCTCAGTTTAATGTTTAATTATAGCACAATACCTGTGACAATGCAGTGTTCCCTTAATATGGTCTACATTATGTATTCAAGTTCTTAAATGGATTTTAATCCCAGAATTTTCTATTTCAGAGGCAAGAGCAGGAGTACTATTAATGCAGCCAAATAGACAATCAAATTAAGAGCACACATAGTACCTATCTTATATGTAATTTCTAGGAAATGGATGATGAAGACTTGTGATAAAAGTCGATTGATGCATAATGACAATAAATATTCTGAAAGCCATTTTTCTAAGATCATGAAACAAGAATTAAATGTGTCAGAAATTATCTTCTTCAAATTGTCTTCATTTTAAGTTATACCTTCCAACATTTATCAGCTGAGTTGAGTTTCGGTGACGGTCTGTAGGAGAAGGTCGCACACTAGGCAGCTCTCGCCAGGGTACTTGTTTTTTTCAGTCCTCTTTGCCTGGATCCCGAGGAATTTTGGTGATCTTATTCGGCCCATCTAATGGTTTAGTGTGCCTATCGAGGAAAGATTGTCGAAATCTCAAAAAAGGCTGGTGGAAAGAAAGTTGCAAGTGGAAATCCTTCAACGAAATTTGGGGAGTCCGCGTGGCTCACCGGGGGGGGGGGGGAAGATGAATGGATACAACTTCAACGGGTGTGGCAGCTCCTATTTGGGTGGTTATACTGATGGGGGTACTGGCCTCAGAGTTTGATAAGCCATTCGGGAAGCATTTCGAGAAACAAGGGTATGTGGTGATGGAAACCCTCAAAAAGTCGATTGAGGAGGAGGCCCTTGGTCCGATTCAGGAGAAGGTGGAGAAAACCTAGGAGGTTGTGAACGAGCACGGTGAGATGTTGAAGCGAGTGGAAGAAACTTTGTTGAGGCACAGCGATCAAATCGCTTTGTTAGAGGCGATGATGGACAGATATCTCCTCCAGATTTGTATACGGCCCATCGAACTCTCTGGCAGAAGCCATGGGTGAATGAGCCACCACGGGCAGTGGTTATAAGATTCCACAGCTTACGAGAGAAGGAGAGGATCCTGAAGTGGGCCAAAGAGAATGGAGACTTGAGATGGGAATGGAGCGCTATCCGGATATATCAGGACGTCGAAGCGCAGCTGGCGATGTGGCAGGTGGCCTTCAATAAGGTGAAGGCAGCATTTTACCAGGGTGGAGTGAGGTGGGGAGTGGTGTACCCAGCGAGGCTGCAGGTTGCCTCTGGGCCCAAAGGCCACTATTTCTATACAGCGGAGGATGTGGAAGCCTTTGTTAAAGAACATGATCTTGGACTCAGTTAAAGCGATTCTGTGGGGCTGTTGTGGTTGCTGCTGGAATGGGTTGTTTTTCTTTTTTTTAATAATTTTTATTGGTTTTCACAAAATAACAACAGAATGAAAAAGAAACCCAATAGAATTAAACACAGAACAAAGTAAAACAACCCCCGTGCCCCCCTCCCCCCTATACATAAATAATAAATTAACACCCTGCGTTAACACAAAGCAAACATAGCAAATATATACACCCCCTCAGATCCCCCAGGGTAAATAAACAAAAATAAAATAGAACCCCCCCCGCCCCCCCCCTCCCCGCCCCCCCGGGTTGCTGCTGCTGCTGCTGACCATTGTCTACCATTCTGCCAGGAAGTCCAAGAACGGCTGCCACCACCTGAAGAACCCTTGTACCGATCCCCTTAAGGCGAATTTCACCCTCTCCAATTTAATGAACCCTGCCATATCGTTGATCCAGGATTCCACGTTTGGGGGCCTCGCATCCCTCCACTGAAGAAGAATCCTTCGCCGGGCTACCAGGGACGCAAAGGCCAGAATTCCAGCCTCTTTCGCCTCCTGCACTCCCGGCTCCCCTGCAACCCCAAATATTGCGAGCCCCCAGCCCGGTTTGACCCTGGATCCTACCGCCCTCGACACCGTCCTCGCTACGCCCTTCCAAAATTCCTCCAGCGCTGGGCATGCCCAGAACATGTGGGCGTGATTTGCTGGGCTCCCTGAGCACCTAACACACCTGTCCTCACCCCCAAAGAACCGGCTCATCCTTGTCCCGGTCATGTGTGCCCTGTGCAGCACCTTAAACTGTATGAGGCTGAGCCTCGCGCACGAAGAGGAAGAGTTCACCCTCCCTAGGGCATCTGCCCATGTCCCCTCTTCGATCTCCCCTCCCAACTCCTCCTCCCACTTACCTTTCAACTCCACCACCTTGGCCTCCTCCTCCTCCTGCATCACCTGGTAAGTTTCCAAGATCTTCCCCACTCCGACCCACCCTCCCGAGAGCACCCTGTCCTGTACTGTGCGTGGCAGCAGTCGCGGGAATTCCACCACTTGCCGCCTGGCAAACGCCCTTATCTGTAAATATCTGAAGGTGTTCCCCATGGGGAGCCCATACTTCTTCTCCAGTTCACCCAGGCTCGCGAACGGGCCCGTCCACAAACTGGAATGGGTTGTTTTGGGGATTTTGCGTACACTGTATATATTTGTTGTTATTCCGGATTTGCATACGTTATGTGGGGGGGATGGGGGTACAATGTGGGTAAGGGGTAGTGGTTAAGTTAATAGTAATGGTGATACATGGTCCCTGGTGGGAATTGGAGCGTTGCGAGGGTTTTTTCACATATGCAACAAGGGACAGTCTAGAGGACTGTTTCTTTCTTTGTTCCTCAATATTTACCCTGAGTGGGGGCTACCTCGCTAGCAACAAGGTAGTAACTAACGAATGGGAATGTGGTGGGGGGAGGGACTGCGGCCTGTTGGACCTGTTTAGACATGGTTCAATGAGCCTAGCTTGTTTGTTTGGTGGGGTGGGGGGGGGGGGGGGTTTGGAGAGGATGGAGCCTAGCTCTTGATCAGCAGTTTCAAGGGGGGAGAGGAGTGGATGAGGGGAGGCAGATGGGGGTACATTATTTCTCTGATGGTGAAGAAGGTTTTTTCTTTGTCTCACCTTTTGGTGAGGCTGGCTGCCATCTTGGACGGACCTTGGGCCTAGTATTTGATGTGGGTGCAGGATAATCAATCCTTCATGGTGTAAATGGCTGACTTCAGGTTGAGGGGTTGGTGAGAGACCCCTAATCAGGTTGATCAACGTGGAACGTTCGGGGGTTAGGGAGTCCAGTGAAGAGGTCAAAAGTGTTCACTCACCTGAAGAATTTAAGGGAAGATGTGGTGCTTTTGCAGGAGACTCATTTGGGGGTAAGGTGGTGTGCCAGCTGCGACGTTTGAGCAGAGTTATTTATGAATATGCGGAGAAAGCCAGCCATCTCCTGGCTCACCAGTTGAGGCAGCAGGCAAACTCCCGGGAGATCAAGTCAGGGACTCGAGTGGCAAGCTGGCGCCCACCCTGGATAAAGTTAACGGGGTGTTTGAGGCTTTTTATAAGAATCTTTATAGGTCATACCCGGCACAGGGGACGGTTGGTGAGATATGTTGGCATTTTTAGAAGGTCTGGAATTTCTGGTGGTGGAGGAAGAGTGTGAAGTGTTGGAGGCGCCGCTTGGTCCTGGGGAAGTCTTAGCAGCCATAGGGCGGATGCAAACAGGTATGTCCTCGGGGCCAGATGGGTTTCCCATGGGGTTTTAGAAGAGGTTCGTCGGTCAGTTGGTCCTGTTGCTTGTTTACATGTTTCAAGACTCTATGATCCAGGGCTCCCTCCCGGCAACATGAGTGGAGGCATCAATTTCCCTCCTACTGAAGATAAGGACCCTGTGGAATGTGGGTCGTACCATCTTATTTCGTTGCTGAATGTTGACGCCAAGGTATTGGCTAATGTGTTAGTGATGAGGTTAGAGCCTTGTCTCCTTGGAGTGATAGGTGAAGATCAGACAGGGTTTGTTAAGGGCCGACAGTTGTCACTTTTACGACTGTTAAATGTAGTTCTCTCCCCACCGGCGGGTCTGGATCCAGTCGTGGTTGTGTCTTTGGATTCCGAGAAGGCATTTGATAGGGTGGAGTGGAAGTATCTGTTTACAGTTTTTGAGAGGTTTTGTTTCATGGATACATCTACTGTATAAGTCCCGCTCGGCTAGAGTGTGTACCAACACACTGAGTTCAAGGTACTTTCAATTGGGTAGGGAAACGAGACAGGGGTGTCCGATGTCTCCCCTCCTATTTGTATTGGCAATTAAGTCTCTGGCTAAATGGCTTTGAGGGCTTTGAGAAAGTGGAAGAGGATAGTTAGGAGGCTTGGAGCATTAGGTATCCATATATGCTGACAACTTGCTGCTTTCTCTAACGGACCCAGTCTCCACTATGGGTGATATAATGGAGATACTGAAGAGCTTAGGCTCTTTTTCGGGATCCAAGTTGAATTTGAGAAAGATTGAGTATTTTCCAATGGACTCCATGGGAGGGGAGCCGACCTGGCGGTGCTTCCCTTTTGCCTTGCCAGATCAAGCTTCAGGTATCTGTGCCCAGCTCCATAAATTGAACTACGCTACTCTGGTGAGCAAGGTCAAGTCTGATCTGGAAAGAGGGGATAACCTTCCCCTGTCCTTAGCGGGCAGGGTCCAGTCTATCAAAACAAATATTCTTCCACGTTTTTGTTTCTTTTTCAATGTCTTCCTGTTTTCCTCCCTAAATCTTTTTTAGGGAGGGATAGTAAGTTGACAGCAGCTTTATATGGTCAGGTAAGGTTCCGAGAATTGGTAGAACAATTTTACAGAGAGACAGACATACGGGGGCCTATCATTGCCAAATTTGCTTTTTTATTGTTGGGCAGCTAATTTGGAAAAGGTGCTGGGTTGGTGTCGTGACACAGGGGTCACTTGGGTGCAGGTTGAGGCGGGACCATGTAAGGAGTCTGTGTTGGGCGCACTGGTGACAGATTTGCTCCCGTTTTTGCTGACAAGATATTCTACGATTCTCGTGATCGTATCCACACTGAGGATATGGGACAGTTCAGGCAACATTCTAAGCTCAGGTCTCTGTCAAAGTTGGTTTCTATTTGTACCAACCACCTGTTCAAGCCAGCATGGATAGTCACCTTTTTGGGGAAAGGACAGGACTGGAGAGATTAGGGGACTTGTTTCTGGAGGGTGATTTGCCAGCTCAGAGGAATTGACTGAATTGAAATACGGGCTCGAGGGGTCGAATTCGTTTAGATATCTCCAGGTTCGGAATTTTGTATTGAAGACCTTCCTGACATTCCGCTGCCATCATCTATTATGGAAAGGATAATTTTGCTGGCAGGGGTGGAGGAGGGTAGCACATCTGGCATCTATGGGGGAATCCTGTCAGAGGAAGTGGGTGGGGTGAAAACGAGGTGGGAGGGGGAGCTGGGGCCCATAATAGATGATGAGGTGCGGAGTGAAGCCCTTCGCAGGGTGAACTCTATGCCCTCATGTGCGGGGCTGGGATTGATCCAGCTCAAAGTAGTGTTTCGAGCACATCTGACTAGGGCGAAGATGAGCGTTTTCCTTCCCCGGAGGTAGATGATTGGTGTGAGTGGCTTTCCGGGTGCCCGGCCAACCACGGGGATATGTTGTGATCCTGTACCAAACTTGTGAGCTTTGTGTCTTCTCCTTTAGCACCACATCGGCGATTCTGAATGTTAACTTGGTGCTCTGTCCTCTAGCTGCAATATTTGGGGCGTTGGACTCGCCGGGGCTGCAGACAAGGATAGAGGTGGTTGGCCTTACCTTCGCCTCGTAGGTCGCCCGGAGACAAGTTCTGATGGTGTGGTCCCCAATCCCACCCAGCACCTCGGCATGGTTAGGGGACCTAATGGAGTTTCTGTACCTGGAGATGGTCAAATACACCATGAGGAGATCGGTCAAGGGATTGTACTACAGGTGACGGCCTTCCATCGCCTATTTTATATAACTAATCAGTCAGTTGCTAGGGGGAGAGAGGGGTTGGGAAGGGGCGGGGAGAGAGTGTGGGTTATGTGGGTTTTATTCTTTTTAGTATTTTTTCCTGAAATATTTGTATTTGAGGATTTGTAAAAGTTTAATTTTTTAAATAATATTTGGTAAAATTGAATAACTTTGATAATTTTTTTAAATGATCTGCTGAGTTCAAGTCAGCTGATGTTAGCTGAGATTCAGTTAGCAGCATCTTCACTGCTGAGCCAAAACATTATGAGTTCCAGTCGACACAGTGATTAGCACTGCTACCTCGCAGTGCTATAGACCTGGGTTCGAATCCGATCTTGGGTGATTGTGTGGAGTTTGCACATTCTCCCCATGTCTGCGTGATTTCCTACGGGTGCTCTGGTTTCCTCCCACAGTCTAAAAATGTGCAGGTTAGGTGGATTGGCCATGATAAATTGCCCTTAGTGTCCAAAGATGGTAAGTTAGGTCGCACGGATAGGGCAGGGGAGTGGACCTCGATAGGGTTCAAAAACAGTTTCTTCCCCGCTGTTACCAGACTCCTAAACGGCTCTCTTACAGACTGATCTGATTAATATTGCACTCCTGTATGCTTCACTTGATGCTGGTGTCTCTGTATTTACATTGTGTACTTTGTGTTGCCCTATTACGTATTTTCTTTTCATGTGCCAAATGATCTGTTTGAGCTGCACGCAGAAAAATACTTCTCACTGTACCTCGGTACACGTGACAATAAATCAATTCAAACCAATCAAATCCAATTTAGAACTTTAAACTTCACAGGTAATTCCAATGCATGTGAATGTGTGCAAAGACTTATGTTGGGTTCCGCTGCCCATATTTGACTTAAGTCCTGGCTGCACTTTGCTGGATATTGAAAGATTGGGCCATTAAAACGAGGCCCCGTTTACCCTGTCAGATGGATATAAATGATTCCTTCACATTATTTAAAAGAGCAGGGACATCTCTCGGGTGTCTTGGCCAATATGTATCCCTCTGTCAACATCACAAATACATATGATATGGCCATTGTCTCTTTACTGTTTGTGGGAATTTGCTGTATCCAAATTGATTGCAGTGTTTCCAACATTACAACAGTGACGCTATTGGCTCTAAAGTGCTTTGGGGTGTGCTGCGGCGGTGATAGATGCTATATAAATTTAAAATTGTACCTAATTTGTTGATTGAAAGGGTGGCATGGTGGTGTAGTGGTTAGTACTGCTGCCTACGGCGCTGAGGACCCTGATTCAATCCCAGCCCTGGTCACCGTCCGTGTGGAATTTGCACATTCTCCCCGTGTCTGCATGGGTTTCACCCCCACAACCCAAAGATGTGCAGGTTAGGTGAATTGGCCACGCTAACTTGCCCCTTAATTAAAAAAATAATAATTGGGTACTCTAAATTAATTGTTTTTTAATTTGTCGATTGCAGTGGGGCAATCAGAAACTTTGGAGTTAAGCAATAGATGAATCTACCCAAAAATGTGATCATTCAGAATGACTCTTCACCAAGGAAGGTTCTAGCAATACTTACATATTGATAAAGGAGAGTTTTACCATGTTAGTTGTAGTTTCTGGGAGTGTTCACTCTGGCTGCCTGCCTCTCTTGCCCGGTTGTCCATGTTTGGATTGTCCTGTGCAGGAGCACACACAACAGTCTCATTTCCGCCTCTCAGTGTCAGGGCAGCACGGTAGCACTGTGGTTAACACTGTTGCTTCACAGCGCCAGGATTCCAGGTTCGATCCCTGGCTTGGGTCACTGTCTGTGCAGATTCTGCACGTTCTCCCCGTGTTTGCGTGGGTTTCCTCCGGCTGCTCTGGTTTCCTCCCACAAGTCTAGAAAGATGTGCTGTTAGGTAATTTGGACATTCTGAATTCTCCCTCAGTGTACCCGAACAGGTGCCGGAGGTACCAGAGTGTGGCAACTAGGGGATTTTCACAGTAACTTCATTTCAGTGTTAATGTAAGCCTACTTGTGACAATAATAACGATTATTATTATTATTCTCCTTTAAGGTGCTCTTTGTGACCAAGTTTTTTTTGTCACCTCTTCTGATCATCTCTTCAACTGGCTCGATGTCAAGTATTGTTTGATAACATTCCCATGAAGTGGGCAATTCTGTTGCATTTAAGACATGCAAGTTAGTTATTGTTGTTCTTGGGATCTTGGCGTGTGAACATTTTGATTGCGTATTTGCCTACACATTGAAACAATTATTACACTTGAAAAGTATGTCAAGTTCTTAGGGATGTGTCCGAGATTCAAGAAGTCATAAAAGAAACACTTTGTCCTCTAGTTTGGGAATTTATAAACTATTAACAATAAACTGTTCCTCAGTGAGTTTTATGATGTAGGTGCAATGCTTACTTGTACCTTTTTAAAAAATGTTTTAACCCCCGGGAAATGCCTTTAGATATATGCAGGTGAGGACTTTTGTGAGGCGACAGGTGAGGGAATTCCCGTTGCTCCCGGCACAAGAAGTTCAAGATAGGGTGATCTCGGGTGTATGGGTCGGGGAGGGCAATGTGTCGGAAATACACCAGGAGTTGAAAGAAGAGGGGGAAGCGCTGGTAGAAGAGTTGAAGGGTAAATGGGAGGAGGAGCTGGGGGAGGAGATCGAGGAAGGTCTGTGGGCTGATGCCCTAGGTAGGGTTAATTCCTCCTCCTCGTGTGCCAGGCTCAGCCTGATACAATTTAAGGTGGTCCACAGAGTGCACTTGACGGGGGCGAGGTTGAGTAGGTTCTTTGGGGTAGAGGACAGATGTGGAAGGTGCTCAGGGAGCCCGGCGAACCATGTCCATATGTTTTGGTCATGCCCGGCACTGGATGGTTCTGGAGAGGAGTGGCGGGAGCAATATCTCAGTCCAGGTCAAGCCAAGCTGGGGGCTAGCAATATTTGGAGTAGTGGACGAACCGGGAGGGCAGGAGGCGAAAGAGGCCGGCATTCTGGCCTTTGCCTCCCTAGTAGCCCGGCGAAGGATCTTGCTAATGTGGAAGGAGGCGAAGTCCCTCAGCCTGGAGGCCTGGATAAATGATATGGCTGGGTTCATAAAGTTGGAGAGGATTAAGTTCGCCTTGAGAGGGTCTGCGCAGGGGTTCTACAGGTGGTGGCAACCGTTCCTAGACTATCTCGCGGAGCGTTAGAGGAAGGTCGGTCAGCAGCAGCAGCAACCTTGAGGGGGGGGGGGGGGGGAAGGGGACGTCCTGGGATGGGGGGGGAGGAAAGGGGGGACTGCCTGGGAGGGTGGATGAGCAAGAGATAACATGAAGGGTTGGGGAAACTGGCACGTACGGGTGAGGGCCAGTGTAAATATATCATTTTGCCATGTATATATCTTGCTCTGCGCGATTTCACGTTTTTTTTTGTTACGGGGGGGGGGGGGGTTATTGTTTGTAAGGGAGAAAAATTGTGTTAAAAAACTTTAATAAATATATTTTTTTTAAAAAATGTTTTAAAATAAATTTAGAGTACCCAATTATTTTTTTACCCCCAATTAAGAAGCAATTTAGCATGACCAATTCACTTATCCTGCACATCTTTTGGGTTGTGGGGGTGAGACCCACGTAGACACGGGTAGAATGTGCAAACTCCATACGCACATTGACCTGGGGCCGGGGTCGAACCTGGGGTCCTCGGCGCTGTGAGGGAGCATTGCTAACCACTGCGCCACCATGCTGCCCCATGCGCCTTTTCAAGGAATCATCGGTGCCCTGTTATCGAAATGATACCAGCAAGTATTTCAATCCCAACTCCAGCTCACAAGTTAACATTTTCTGTCCCTAGCCCAACAAGGTCGAGCTGATTGGGTTTGCTGAGGCAGACAGCGTTTTCACACTGGAGCCTTTCCATTGGTTTAGGGAGCTGTCAGTCACATCGGCTCCACCCCACAGCAGTTATAAAGCCGAGGGGGTGGCTCGGAGTTTTGAACAACTAAAGTTTGCACAGCTTGGTGCTGTGTTACTTTTCGAGGGGGCGCCTTTTAAACTCTCACGTGGAGACATGGCATCCGAGGAGCTGGCCAAGAAACTGCAGCGCCGGCTGATGCTCGAGATGTCGACGGAGGATGCAGCCGACCCAATAGCGGCAAATAACAACTATCTGGAGGTGGGTGCAGGAGACCCAGAGGAGAAACCAGCCACAAGTAACGCAGACACCGAGCTCTCCGCCAAACTCACCAGGAGACTGGGTATCAATGATGGGACCACAGCGCCCAAGCAGGCGAAAGTGTTTAACCCTTACACGGAGTTTAAAGAGTTCACCAGGAAACAGATCAAGGACATGGAAAAGATGTTCAAGCTGTGAGTATGGGTGGTCCTGTGGATTTACATTTAACTTCCATGTCCTTGAAGATTCCGCGTGTATTAGTCATATGGCCCGGGGGGGGGGGGGGTTATACCTGGGTAATTTTTCCCCATTAGTCAAGATTCCTAGTGTTGAGTCTCGGAAATATTCCCACCGTTTAAATGCAAAATCAGTTTCCGAAAATGCTGCTGTGATGAGAGCGCCGCTAAATGAAGCTCCAACTGGATATTGAGGATCCGCCTGTAAAAGTTGGAGAGCCTGCACTGGGCTATCCAGCCCCCAGTCTGCATGCCTTCAGAAGCGCTGAGTTCAAACTGCTGTAGATGGTGTGACATGGAAATGTTTCTAACTGGGAAAGTGCTGACTGGAATATGGGACGGTTGTCGTTCTCTAATCTGCTGTGGGTAATGTGAAATGGATCAAATTAGTAATGATGTATCGAAGTTTACACATCAGCATCGTCTGACCTCCTGTTTGCTATTGCACATCGTGTCGGTGCTGATGCTCACAATGATGCTTTTCCGGGCGTTCTTTCGAATTTGCCTCAACACCATAATTCGAGGTTGAGCGAGGCACTTGCGACAAGTATAAAAGGGCAAGATCATTAAAGTCTGCGTTCACCGAATTTCTCAAGAACAATCCTGGGGGGACTTGACAGGGTAGATGTGGAGGGGATCATAGCATTTACAGTGCAGAAGGAGGCCATTCGGCCCATCGAGTCTGTACCGGTCCTGGGGGGGGGGGGGGGAGCGGAAATAAACCCACACCTCCACCTAACCCTTTTGGACACTAAGGGGCAATTTAGTGTGGCCAATCCACCTAACCTGCGCATCTTTGGGCTATGGGAGGAAACCGGAGGGAACGTGCAGACTCCGCACAAACAGTGACCCAAGCTGGGAATTGTGCCAAGCTGGGAATCGCGCCTGGAGCTGTGAAACAACTGTGCTAACCACTGTGCTCCCGTCCCTGGGAGATACAATTAAGATTCTTATACTCTGTTTCTTCCTGCCACTCATTTTGACTGGAATCTTTCTGCTCCCTTGACTGTTACTTGTTTGTGGAGCTGCTGACCATTGTAACTGGTTCCTTTTTCTTTCCCTCTCTCTATTTCAAAACAGCTGTGATCATCAAAAAAGTGCAGCTTCTATCCTGTACGGTAGTAATTTGCAACCCTTTCTTCCTCTATTTTTAAATGTGTCTTAGCTTCTCAAATCCATAGTTTTATTTTTTTATTTTTACAACTGTTATTTTAATCTCCTTGATCAGGATCAGCCCTAGCCAAATTCACATTTTGCATGAATGAGTTTCTGCATTGACCCTCTTTGACATGGTCAACTGCGCCACCCCCCACCAACACCTTTCCTCCATTGTCCAGCTCATGGAACTGCGGTGCTTGGTTCCCCACTTCTACTAATTCAGTTGTATCCAGAGCATCTCCATCAATGGTTTCTCTTCTACATTGCTCTTCCAGAGTGTCTACATGCTATCCCTTGACAACATCATCTGCTGAAATTGAGTTGGCGTCCACGTGAATGCTGATGACACTTGGCTGTCCCCCTCTGCCACCTCTTAACTACCCTGACTGCATATCTAATAGGAGCACAAACCACAATTTACTTTAGTTAAGAGTTCTTTTCATTCAAGAACTGGTAAAATTAATAGCATTGACAGGATTGCAATGTTGAAAGTTGCTGTGGCTTTATTGTTACTTGATCCATCAACAGCATAATATTGACAGTTGTGACATTTATTTTATGTAACTTGGTTGCTGTTCAAGGTGTCTTTTTGCATCACAATTTCTTATCGGAGCCTGTTTGAGGTTGAAATCAGCGGCTTATCTCGATGTACCTTATTGTTTTGGGCTTTAACATGTCACAGCTGCTGAATTGTAAGCTTGTTACCTACATTGTAATTGCGAATTGAAAATGCGTACTTTGGTAACATGATTTAATGTTGCTTATTACTGAAGCAATGTGTATGCATGGGCTCATAAGCTGCAAACACTAACGAGTAGGGATTTGTTTTCAAGCAATTGAAATTCTTCAGATTTTTTTCACCGCTTTCCTATTGGAGGGAGAATAACTTGCTGCTTGAGATTTTAAACCGCAGCTCTTAACTTGTATTTAGCACACGATGAAACACACTCCTGTATCTAGTTCTCGACAGCCTCTGTAATCATTCCTTCTGCACAAGAAAACCCAGTTTGAAGGTGAATTGTTTCTATTTGTGTAAGAAGCCTTTGTCCCTGCATCACAATGTCCTTATGCTTGAAATGCATTGGGTAAGCTATAAATATCGCACAAAGCCCTTCCGTTGTGAAGCAAGTTGCATTCACTTTCTTGCATTCATTCCATTCTGTGATCTCTTGCAAAAATCCCAGCCTGTGTTTAATTTTGGGCCACGGATGTAATGACAAGGATCACTTCCTGATAATAATTATAGATTTTAAACCTTCACTGTGTAGATGAGCAAATGAAGTGAATTAATAATTAAAGATTATGTGCTGTACCAAATATTTCACAATCAATATTATGAAAAAAATTGAAAGCCTGCTTTCAATTAATACATTTTCACAATCTTGCTTATTTTACCAGGCTTTTGCTGATCTCCAGTTCCCTAGCAGTGTGTTTCTCAGCAGGATTCTCTGCCGCTTGTCAATGGGAATTCCATTGAAGCCACCCCATGCCACTGTGAAACCCACTTGTGGGGTGGGGGTGTGCTGCTGGTGAGAGCAGAGCATTTTGGCCCCAGATTAGCAAATTTATTGTCAATAAGATATGTATAATTTGTAAATTAACATTTTATTTAAACTACTCTCCTGCTTTTGTTTTATTTGTGCTATGCCAAAATGGCTTAATCAAGACATAATGAATTGTAATGTGCTGACATTGAGTTGTACAAAGTTCCATGCCATTTTTGTCTGCATGTAGTATTCCGTTCCATGTTGGCCCACAGCAAATTCACATCGTTACTTGCAAACTGCATGAAAGCTGAATGCACCCAAGACTGGAATGTTCTGTATTAATCAGATACATTTAGCACTTCGAATATGGTAGATTTCTCTGGAACTGACCTAAACATTTTATTTGTTCAATTGAGAAGTACTGGCCTTGTGTATTGAAGTTGAAGGCATGTTGCCATATGAGTAATAGTAAGGAATTATACTATGCTTTAAATTGTCTTTATTGAAGACCGACAAGGTGTATCCAAATTGGTTATAATGCAATTTCCAATTTGAGATTCAACAAATCTTTTCCTGCCTGCCTAACTTTTGAACCCACCCCCAGCATGCTTGATCACTTCTGTTAGGATTGTATATTGAAATTGGTAGCCCATTGATTAATCTGGTGTTGTACATATTCACTGGGGAAAGAGCTAATGTATAGCAAGGTCTGCAGAAATGAATGGGAAAAAAGCAGTTCAAAATATATTTCGGGCTTGTAGGATGGTAGTGTCTATATCAGAGTTGCCAAAATTGTGAATCTAAGGTGAGCGGTTCAATATGTTCATTCCTTTTTTTTCTTCCTCAATTTTTACCCTTGCTCCCCAGACTTAATCTAAAAATCTGTGGGATACAAATACATACCAAGTGCATTCAGTGGGGAATTTTGGATCCCTGTCACACCAATGAGTGGGGATGTGCTTCTCAATATTTTGGAGTTACCCAACCTATGCTCCCCCATTATAGTTGACTTCAGAATGGTTTTTGTGGCAGGGTGCAACTTGCCCTGTATGGAATTTGAGGGCAGAAAGGGAAACATTTTGCAAAAAAAATGCAACTTGAGATCCTTCATTTCATTAGTCAAACTTGCTTTATGTAAAAGTTTTAATGGTGTTTAGCATTGTTCATTTAAAATCCAAGGCCATTTCCCTTCCCTTTTATCAGAGCATCTGGGGATCATAGAATATTTCAACCAGGTCAAAGTCAAATTTACTGCAGGGAAAGATTATAATCTAAGGAGGCTCTAGCTCTCATTTCCAAGTTTATCAATAGTACCTGGAACACAGCCCAATATATCCTGAAATAGATTTCTGTATCTGAACAACAATGTTGATCAAATCTAATGAGTAAATTCACCAATACATAAAGATCCTGAAGTAACATTTCTAGAGATGTTTTTGGTAAACGACTATTGGGCATATGAAAATATAATTCTAAAATTGAGCTCACTATAAAAATAACCTGAGCTTTTGGGCAGGATTATTTGCCCCCTATTTACAAAGGAGATGTGCACAAAATGGGTCATTTGGCCTGACCAGTCCATGCTGGTTATGTTCCACTTGATGATGAGTAGATTGTCATCTATATGATCATCTGTATGTAAATAATATATGTATAACTATTGTAGTTCCAGCATCCGACCAACAGGTGGTGAGTGTGCAGACACGTGATCTGGACACCATGTGTTCCAGGAGAAGGTGTTGTTAAGAGGTTTGTGGCAGTCGCATATTAGCAGAGTTCTTTAATATCTGAACGTAAGTTAGTATTAAACCATTATTTCTAACTGTACTAACCTTCGACATTTTAGTAATTCGTTAGTGTAGTGTTAGTAATAAATAACTTTGTTTATAAAACAAAGTCTCATGTTCTTTGTTCACACTACAATATTAAGATTCAACATCAGCCCACACTACAATATCTAGATTCAACATCAGCCCAATCAAAGAACATTACATGGTACCTGGAGTGGATGTCGAAAGAGAACAGTTGGGGAAAGTTAGGTACATAGACATAGAACAATACAGCGCAGTACAGGCCCTTCGGCCCACGATGTTGCACCGAAACAAAAGCCATCTAACCTACACTATGCCATTATCATCCATATGTTTATCCAATAAACTTTTAAATGCCCTCAATGTTGGCGAGTTCACTACTGTAGCAGGTAGGGCATTCCACGGCCTCACTATTCTTTGCGTAAAGAACCTACCTCTGACCTCTGTCCTATATCTATTACCCCTCAGTTTAAAGTTATGTCCCCTCGTGCCAGCCATATCCATCCGCGGGAGAAGGCTCTCACTGTCCACCCTATCCAACCCCCTGATCATTTTGTATGCCTCTATTAAGTCTCCTCTTAACCTTCTTCTCTCCAACGAAAACAACCTCAAGTCCATCAGCCTTTCCTCATAAGATTTTCCCTCCATACCAGGCAACATCCTGGTAAATCTCCTCTGCACCCGCTCCAAAGCCTCCACGTCCTTCCTATAATGCGGTGACCAGAACTGTACGCAATACTCCAAATGCGGCCGTACCAGAGTTCTGTACAGCTGCAACATGACCTCCCGACTCCGGAACTCAATCCCTCTACCAATAAAGGCCAACACTCCATAGGCCTTCTTCACAACCCTATCAACCTGGGTGGCAACTTTCAGGGATCTATGTACATGAACACCTAGATCCCTCTGCTCATCCACACTTTCAAGAACTTTACCATTAGCCAAATATTCCGCATTCCTGTTATTCCTTCCAAAGTGAATCACCTCACACTTCTCTACATTAAACTCCATTTGCCACCTCTCAGCCCAGCTCTGCAGCTTATCTATATCCCTCTGTAACCTGCTACATCCTTCCACACTATCGACAACACCACCGACTTTAGTATCGTCTGCAAATTTACTCACCCACCCTTCTGCGCCTTCCTCTAGGTCATTGATAAAAATGACAAACAGCAACGGCCCCAGAACAGATCCTTGTGGTACTCCACTTGTGACTGTACTCCATTCTGAACATATCCCATCAACCACCACCCTCTGTCTTCTTTCAGCTAGCCAATTTCTGATCCACATCTCTAAATCACCCTCAATCCCCAGCGTCCGTATTTTTTGCAATAGCCTACCCTGGGGAACCTTATCAAACGCTTTGCTGAAATCCATATACACCACATCAACTGCTCTACCCTCGTCTACCTGTTCAGTCACCTTCTCAAAGAACTCCATAAGGTTTGTGAGGCATGACCTACCCTTCACAAAGCCATGCTGACTATCCCTGATCATATTATTCCTATCTAGATGATTATAAATCTTGTCTCTTATAATCCCCTCCAAGACTTTACCTACTACAGACGTGAGGCTCACCGGTCTATAGTTGCCGGGGTTGTCTCTGCTCCCCTTTTTGAACAAAGGGACCACATTTGCTGTCCTCCAGTCCTCTGGCACTATTCCTGTAGCCAATGATGACATAAAAATCAAAGCCAAAGGTCCAGCAATCTCTTCCCTGGCCTCCCAGAGAATCCTAGGATAAATCCCATCAGGTCCCGGGGACTTATCTATTTTCAGCCTGTCCAGAATTGCCAACACCTCTTCCCTACGTACCTCAATGCCATCTATTCTATTAGCCTGGGGCTCAGCATTCTCCACAACATTATCTTTTTCCTGAGTGAATACTGACGAAAAATATTCATTTAGTATCTCGCCTATCTCTTCAGACTCCACACACAATTTCCCATCCCTGTCCTTGACTGGTCCTACTCTTTCCCTAGTCATTCGCTTATTCCTGACATACCTATAGAAAGCTTTTGGGTTTTCCTTGATCCTTCCTGCCAAATACTTCTCATGTCCCCTCCTTGCTCGTCTTAGCTCTCTCTACCTTGCTACCTTGTAACTATCCATCGCCCCAACCAAAACTTCACACTTCATCTTCACATAGGCCTCCTTCTTCCTCTTAACAAGAGATTCCACTTCCTTGGTAAACCACGGTTCCCTTGCTCGACGCCTTCCTCCCTGTCTGACCGGTACATACTTATCAAGAACACGCAGTAGCTGATCCTTGAACAAGCCCCACTTATCCAGTGTGCCCAACACTTGCAGCCTACTTCTCCACCTTATCCCCCCCAAGTCACGTCTAATGGCATCATAATTGCCCTTCCCCCAGCTATAACTCTTGCCCTGCGGTGTATACTTATCCCTTTCCATCATTAACGTAAACGTCACCGAATTGTGGTCACTGTCCCCAAAGTGCTCTCCTACCTCCAAATCCAACACATGGCCTGGTTCATTACCCAAAACCAAATCCAACGTGGCCTCTCCTCTTGTTGGCCTGTCAACATATTGTTTCAGGAAACCCTCCTGCACACACTGTACAAAAAACAACCCATCTATTGTACTCAAACTATATCTTTTCCAGTCAATATTTGGAAAGTTAAAGTCTCCCATAATAACTACCCTGTTACTTTCACTCATATCCAGAATCATCTTCGCCATCCTTTCCTCTACATCCCTAGAACTATTAGGAGGCCTATAAAAAAACTCCCAACAGGGTGACCTCTCCTTTCCTGTTTCTAACTTCAGCCCATACTACCTCTGAAGAAGAGTCTCCATCTAGCATCCTCTCCGCCACCGTAATACTGCTCTTGACTAGCAGCGCCACACCTCCCCCCTCTTTTGCCTCCTTCTCTGAGCTTACTAAAACACCTAAACCCCGGAACCTGCAACATCCATTCCTGTCCCTGCTCTATCCATGTCTCTGAAATGGCCACAACATCGAAGTCCCAGGTACCAACCCATGCTGCCAGTTCCCCTACCTTATTTCGTATACTCCTGGCATTGAAGTAGACACACTTCAAACCACCTACCTGAACACTGGCCCCCTCCTGCGACGTCAAATCTGAGCTCCTGACCTCTATTCTCTCATTCTCCCTTACCCTAAAACTACAATCCAGGTTCCCATGCCCCTGCTGCATTAGTTTAAACCCCCCCAAAGAGCACTAACAAATCTCCCCCCCCCCCCCCCCCCCCCCCCCCGGATATTTGTGCCCCTCAGGTTCAGATGTAGACCATCCTGTCTGTAGAGGTCCCACCTTCCCCAGAAAGAGCCCCAGTTATCCAAAAATCTGAATCCCTCCCGCCTGCACCATCCCTGTAGCCACGTGTTTAAATGCTCTCTCTCCCTATTCCTCATCTCACTATCACGTGGCACGGGCAACAACCCAGAGATAACAACTGTTTGTTCTAGTTCTGAGCTTCCATCCTAGCTCCCTGAAAGCCTGCCTGACATCCTTGTCCCCTTTCCTACCTATGTCGTTAGTGCCAATGTGGACCACGACTTGGGGCTGCTCCCCCTCCCCCCTAAGGACCTGGAAAACACGATCCGAGACATCACGTACCCTTGCACCTGGGAGGCAACATACCAAACGCGAGTCTCTCACGCTCCCACAAAATCTCCTATCTGTGCCCCTGACTATAGAGTCCCCAATTACTAATGCTCTGCTCCTCTCCCCCCTTCCCTTCTGAGCAACAGGGACAGACTCCGTGCCAGAGGCCCGTACCCCATGGCTTACCCCTGGTAAGTCCCCCCCCCCCCCCCCACAAGTATCCAAAGCGGTATACTTGTTTCTCAGGGGAACGACCGCAGGGGATCCCTGCACTGACTGCTTTTTCCCAGTCCCTCTTACAGTTACCCATCTATCTCAAATCTTTGGTGTAACTAATTCCCTAAAGCTGCTATCTATGACCCCCTCTGCCTCCCGAATGATCCGAAGTTCTTCCAACTCCAGCTCCAGTTCCCTAACTCGGTCTTGGAGGAGCTGGAGATGGCAGCACTTCCTGCAGGTAAAATCAGCAGGGACACTAACTGTATCCCTCACCTCAAACATCCTGCAGGAGGAACATTGCACTCCCTTCCCTGCCATTCCTCTAACTTTCTACCAAGATCTGGCTAACAACTAAATTAAATTTTTATAAAAAATAATAATAATATAATAAAATATGGCACTTACCTCAGACCAATGGGTTTTATTATTAGGTTAGAGGAGGAGGGCGGGTGGGAGACACTACACGTGTAGTGTCTCGGGTTTCCTCTCCACCAGAACTTATTGGTGAGGGTCTTCCCAGACGTCCGCGGGTCGACTTCCTGTTCCCGCCTAAAAAACTAATTTAAAAAAATAAAGAAGAAAAATTCTCAGCTCCTGCTGAAATTGACTAACCAGCCAGCTCCACTCCCGCCGAAATCGACTGGCCTGCCCCTGCAAAGACAAGTGCTTTTAAAGGTTGACTTACCTCCCAGCAACCTCCTTCCGCAATGCTCCCGCTGAAACTGACTCACCAGCTGTTCTCACGCCGAAATCGACTGGCCTGCCCCTGCAAAGACAAGTGCTTTTAAAGGTTGACTTGCCTCCCAGCAACCTCCTTCCGCAATGCTCCCGCTGAAACTGACTCACCAGCTGTTCTCACACCGAAATCGACTGACAGGCTGGGAGGTAAGTCAACCTTTAAAAGCACTTGTCTTTGCAGGGGCAGGCCAGTCGATTTCGGCGTGAGGACAATCGGAGAAAATCGGCTGTAAAACAAAATACTGGATTGTCAATGCGAGATGGAAGCATTGAAGACTCCCTACCAACTGCTCATGACTTAACGTAGAAGCGAACCGGCATGCTTTCAAACAATAGTTAATTTTTTCGTGCAGGCTCTTGGTCTCCAAGAAGCCTCAGACGAGAGAAAAATAGTGTTCCTAATGACAGTACTCGGTCCCCAAGCAATTGATTTGTACAGTACCATTCAATTTGCTTCGGAGGAAGAAAAGTAATTTGATAACTATTGCTATCCTCAAAAAAATGAAACATTTGAGCGCTCTACATGTTCAGGGTGAGACTGCAAAAATCAGGCAAAACATTTGCCTGTTTTTTCACAGATCTTCATCTCAAAAGCAGATCTCCAGGAGTCATTAATAAAAGGCCAAGTCATATATGGTTTACAATGTGATAAATTAAGCAAGCAATTTAAAATTAGCAGATGCCACTAAAATCTGCAAGGCCAGTGTGGTAAACCACTGTGTTCCTATATTAAGGGTTGTACGGTAGAATCTGCACTACAGGTTCACCTGGGCCCCTGCATGCTAGCTCCGCCCAGGAGCCGGGTTATAAATATGCGTGGCCTTCAGCTAGCAGCCATTTCGTCAGCTGCTGTAGGAGGCCACACTTCAGATACTAATAAAGCCCCAGTTTGATTTCAACTTTATCTCCAGCCAAATTGATCGTGCCTCAGCCAGTGAGATAGCACAAAAGCAGATCACCGAGCTCCAAACCCGAGAAAGTGGCGGGGAAAAAAGTGTGAAGTGTGATTGGACTGCACTTGACTCTTTGTGGTTGATATTTCCAAATAATGTGGTTACAGCACTTTAGAGTGAAGGAGGGGGTCTCCTATTTGGGGGGCTTCTCTCTATTTAGCGGAGGTGGGTCACTATTTGGTGGGGGGCTTCTCCCTCTATTTAGGGAGATGGGTCGTGACACCCCTGTACTTGGTGGTGGGGGGGGGGTTTGCTTTGCAATGCAGGGGAGGCGTGGCCACGGGATATCCCTGTCAGGCCGCCCACTCAAAACGGTGGCCCGATAGCAGGATTTCTTCGGGACTCCCTTGTATTCATCGCCATGCATAAATTTGCAATGAGGGATAATTAATTGCTTTGGACTTGCGCCAACGAGAGTGCATATCAGTAACAATTCCCCAATGGGTCCTTCTGTCCCTCCAATTTGATGTGATCTGCAAATTTGGAAACTGTGACCCACGTTTTCAGTGAGGTCAGGTGCAATGAGACAGGAGAATTCCCAGCTCAGAAATGCCTGCCCAGAAGTCTGATTTTATTTGGGGGTGGTTGATGAACTGGATCACAAGTGTCAATTTGTATTTGGGAGGGAGAACGCTCCTTTGTTTAAAAACGCATTTGCCATAGCTCATCACTCGCAGGTTGTGCACAAAGGGGCGAATTCCTCGCCCTCTGAATCCAGCCTTTGAAGATGGCAACTCTTAGATCAGACCTTCATTGTAAAGGCAGGCTGGATTACAAGTGAGGCCCCTCTGGGTGTGCATATGGGAGGGGGGGTGGAAGGCATGTCTCTATGCACTGGCACTTTAAGAAAAACAGCCCTTACCATCTCACGCCCCAACCCACCACCTTTGTCCCTTCTTCCCAACTCGTCTCGTATCCCTTGACAGATCCTTGACTGCTTTGACAGTTTCTATGAGTTTACGTACATTTGAGCACAAACGTGTTCACTTTTTTAACAATCCCAAATGGTGCTTTCCCTTTCCCAAAGGTGTTGTGGGACTGTATCCAAAGGTACCTTGCTACTCTGAATGGGTGCCCTGGTTGTTCAAACCTCTTGGTGCACACTTCCAGTTTCACACTCTTTGCCTACCAAAATCCCACTTCAGTGGATGCAGCGAACCCTGGCCTGAATCCTATCCCGCGCCCCCTGCAAAAAAAGAAATGCCGCTTTCGGGAGTGGGACCTAGATTTTCTGGATATTTTTGCCATGAAGGAAAGGGTCTCTGTCATGGAAATCTGGTCCTATAATTGCATTTCTTCAACTATTTAAAGCCTTTTAGTAAACACTTAATTGAACTGCACAATCCCTTGTCACAACAAGCTTTCACTGTCCCACACCAAAGGGTCTATAACCACTTCAAGCAAACTGTGAAATGGCGGACATCCTACTGTGATAACACTTTGGTTGTGAAATCAATCATGCAGCACTAATCCTGTAATAGAAGCCCTCTATGTTCTGTTAACAGACAGAGGAAAATAATAAACAATTTCAGTCCAGACATTGGGGGGAAAAAAAAAAAAATTAAAGGGCAGAACATTTAAATACTTTTTGACATGCCTCCTTGACATTTCTGACGGCTTCTTAACTTTGGGCGCATTTCTCCAAAAAACCTTCCTCCTGGTGTGTTTCCTGCTGGGTGGGTTTGGCACAATCCAGATCGCAATCTCCCCCAAACATAAAAATTATTTTGGAGGGGGGCATGTTTTGCATTGCTGGGCGAGTCCTCAACTGAGGGCACCCCATTTCGGAATAACACGCTAGCCTTCCCCTTCTCACCAGCATGGACCCCCACCCTCCAATCACCGGTATCAGGCCTCCCCCAGGAGACTGACACCCCGTGGGTCTCCAAATGCTCAGCCCCCTATCACTGCCAGGGTGACTTCCTTGCCATGCCCCCGACCATGGAGGAGCTACCCTGGCCTCTGTGCCCCCATGCAAGGTCATCACGTCTGGCCTCTGTTTGTGGAGACCAGTAGTGATTCGCGCCAGTTTCACGTTGCACTGGCAAGTGGGAGAATTACAGGAGCTGGGAGAATCTGGCTTAAACATATCCTGGTTGAATTAATCTGGTTAAACTCTCTCATCATGTCAGCTGGAGCGGTCCAGGAACATCGGTAACTTGGCACCTGGCACAAATCCAGTTTTGGGCCTTTCCCAGAATTCTCCAGACATAGCAGGATTTGCACTGGGCACAACACAGCTGGAGAATCGCCCCCCTTTGACAAGTCTGGTTCCAATAGCTTGACATTAGTGTGTTACAATTCCATAGTGCACCTTAATCTCCACCAAAGGTATCCTAGGACCAGATCCAAAGGGTTACCTCGACTATTCAAACAAATCCACAGAGTTCAGACATGTTTTTACCAGGTTTTATCTGTACACTTGGTTTCACACTCAAGCCACCAAAATTCCACTTCCGTGGAGGCAACTGGTGATTTAAATAGCCAGCTGTCTTCGCAAAACACATTGGTGGAATGGGAAGTGCTGTGTTCTCGGGAGAGTTGCTTGATGTTTCAGGCTGTTATGCATTTTTTTGCAGTGGCTGGGAGGTTCTCCATCATGGTGACAATCTGGGCCTATGTTTAATTCCAAAGTCCAAATGTAAATTGTGAAAATCAGTAGTCTCAGCACAGATCCTTATAGAATACCACTTCCCTTCTGCCACTCTGAATAACTTCCTTATACTCCTACTCTCTTTGCTTTCTGCCTCGAAGCCAGCTAGCAAACCTTTCTGCCACTGACTCCACATTCCCTGACCTAAATTTCTAAAAAGTAATTTATTGGGTGTAACCTTTATTGCCCTTCAGAAAGTGGTGAGCTGCCTTGAACTGCTGCAGTCCCTGATATGTAGGTACATCCACTGCTGTTAGGGAGGGAATCCCAGAATTTTTACCCAGTGACAGTGAAGGAACAACAAATATTTCCAAGACAGGTGAGTGACTTGGAGGGGAGCCTCCATGTAATGCTGCTCTTGTTCTAAGTAGTAGTGGTCATGAGTTTTGCAAGGTACTGCCTAAGGAACCTTGGTGTGATCACTGCACCTTGTAGATAGTGCACATGGCTGACACTGATAGTCAGTGGAAGTGGCATTGAATGCTTGTGGAAGGGGGAGCAATCAAACGGGCTGCTTTGTCCTGGATGGTTTTTAAGCTTCTTGAGTAGTGTTGGAGCTGCACTCATCCAGGACAAGTGGAGAGTACTCCATTGCACTTCTGACTTGTGCCTTGTAGGTGGTGGACTTGTAGATGGTGGACAGGCTTTGGGGGAATCCACGAGGTGAGTTACTTGCCACAGGGTTCCTGGGCTGGAATTCTCCGGCTGTTGGGATTCCCTGTTTTTCCGGCAGTGCATCCTACTCGGCAAGTTTCCCATTGTCAAGCAGCCAGTGAACAGTGCGTCGCCAAGAAATATGTAGCTGGGGGACTGGAGAATACAACCCTTAGACTTTGACCTGCGCCAGTAGCCACAGTATTTATATGGCTATTCCAGTTCAGTTTCTGGCCAATGGTAATCCCCAGGATGTTGATAGTGGGGGATTCATTGATGATAATGTCAAGGGAAGATGGTTAGATCCTCTTGTTGGAGATGGTCATTGTCAGTGCTTGAGTGGCGTGAATGTTAATTGTCAGCCCAAGTCTGGATATTGTCTAGGTATTGCAGCAATATGGACATGACTCCTCCGATACTGAAGCAGTTTGTGAATGTTGTGTGATCATCTGCGAACATCCCCACTTCTGACCTTGGGATGGAAGGAAGGTAATTGAAGCAGCTGAAGGTGGTTGGGCCTAGGACACTACCCTGAGGAATTCCTGCATTGATGTACAGAGCTGAGATGATTGACGACAACAACCATCTTCCTTTGTGCCAGGTATGACTCCAAAGAGCAGAAGTCTTCCCCCTGATTCCCATTGACTCCAGCTTTGCTGGTGCTTCGTGATGCCACAGTCGATCAAATGCTGCCTTGATGTCAAGGGCAGTCACTCTCCTCACCTTGGCATTTGTATCATTCTTATATTTTGTTCATGTTTGAAGCAAGTCTGCGATGAGGTCAGGAGCTGTGACCTTGGCGGAACTCAAACTGAATCTGTAAGCAGATTGTTGCTGAGTAAGTGCTGCTTGACGGTGTGGTTGATGACCCCCTTCCACCAGTTTACCGATGATCGGGTTGTCTGATGGAGCAGTAATTGACTGGGTTGGATTTGTCCTGTTTCCGGTGTACCGGATATACCTGGGCAATTTTCCACATTGCTGGATAGATGCCATAGCTTGGCTAGGAGCACAGCAAATTCTGGAGCACAAGCCTTCCGTACTATTGCCGGAATATTGTTAGGCCCATAGCCTTTGTAGTGTCCAGTGCCTTCAGTTGTTTCTTGATAAAACGTGGAGTGAATGCAATTGGCTGAAGGCTGACATCTATGAGGCTGGGGACCTACTGACATCTTATTAAAGGCCTTTTGGCCATCCAGATAAATGACATCGACTTTATTCTTGTGGTACCACTTCGAAAGAAAAAGAAGTTTTGAAATCCAAGCTGACTATTCATTATTTTATTTCTCATTTCTAGATAAACTTTGATTTGCTCCTTTATTTGCCAACTACTTGTGTAAAGCTTGCTGATCTATAATTCCCTGGGCATGTTCTATCCCCTCTCTTAAATAAAAGAACTACAATAGGTATCTGCCAGCCCTCTGGCACTGCACCTTTTTTTTTCTAATGAATTATTAAGTGAGTGGCAATACCTCTTCTCTTGCTTCCCTAGATTCTTTTTAAATACATGGATGCAACCATTTGAACCAGGACTTTATCCTCTTCAGTTTGTTTAAATTATTCAATGTATTCCATTCTTTATCATTGTAAATCCACTTATCTAATTACTCCAGTAAAATTGTTTAATATTTCCATCATCTTTACCTGTAATATTATCCTGCTGTCCCTCTGATATATAAATTCCTTTTTGCCCTCAATTTCTTTTTACTTCTCTCATATTCTGTACTTAAAAGGCTTCTTTTCTAACCCTCGGTTGTTTTGATTCATCCATAGAATCTCACTAGTGTTTAGTTTGTTCTTTCCTTTTTAAGGGAATGTAATTTTCCTGCACTCCTGAATACCCTTTTCAATGTATCCCCTGCTCTAGTGTTTGTGTACTGCTGCTAGCAAGGATGGGGAGTTTTTGTATGCCGTTTGTTGACATTGTGGCTTGTCAATGGAATTCCCATTGCAGCCACCCTACGCCACTAGGAAACCCGCAGGCATGGGTGCACTGTCGTTGGAGCCAGAGAAACCCACCCATAATTGCCCATTTTGTTTTTTTTGTTTTTTCCCCCTGATTTTATTCGTGGTTCTTCAAACTATTTATTTCATTTTTGTGAAACCTTTCTCCTTCTCCATGTTACTCTGCGGGGATGGAACGGAGGTGCGTGGTCCAGTAATTCTGCGCTGCAGCTGATGTGACAGTTTCCTGATAAGATCCCACCTGCTCAGCTATTTTTGGGGCAAGCCAGGTCCTAGACGAGATTCTCTGTCCCAACAGTCCCGTTTTCTGGAGCGGTGAGCCCCTGCCAGCAGCGGGATTCCCCGTTTCCGCAGCCGGCCAATGGAGTTTTCCATTCTGGCCACCCCGTGCCACCGGGAAACCTGCGGGTGTGGGTTGCACTCCTGGCGAAGTGGAGGATCCCGCTGTCTATTTTTGGGCAAAGCCCTAGGCAGAATGGCTGCCGATCCACAATTTGCAGGTAGCTAGTTAAAGGTAATTAAAAGACCAATTAAGACCATGGTTTGAAGGCTGACTGGAATTTTCCAGGCAGTCTAGTGTTCCCCCCATATCATCGTGAGCATGGCAGCCTCTAGGTGGGTGGGGAGGGGAGGCGCGCACAGGCAGTGCTCCATGATTACTGAGGGCCCACCCTACCTTTGAGCAGTTTCCTCGCCACAATGGTGCCCAACTTTCTGGGTCATTTTTTCTTTCAGCAGTACCTTAAGATGGAAGCACCCTCTGTCCTTATCTGCAATCACGACAGGTCCTTCCATGCCCATGGGACTACAATTGGCCCTTCAACTGAGATGCCAAGTATGTCCTCCGACTAATGGGCAAAATCGGTGTCTGGTGACTGTCCCCAATGGTACGGGTTCAGAGACCCGCATTTGATCCTGATGTCAGGTGTTCTGACCCAAAAGGCAAATTCCTGCTCTCCGTTTTCCAAATAAATCTGGCAGAAAAACCTACAGCAACTTGAGCTACTGACTATTTTTCTCCCTCCTTCATTGAGCCTAAAAGCAAAAGTGAAAATGTACTAACTGTGAAATTTGCTAAAGTAGCCTCAATTCATGAAATTTTGATCTACTTGTCAGTTTATATACTGTCTGGAATAAATGGCATTCCCTGGCCCACCTACTCTTTGCCTTCCTGCATCGCACCCACTGAGCATAGTTGCATAGTTAAGACATCTTGTACTGAGTTCCTGCTTACTCACCAAATTGAATTGTAAGTCGGAATTAGCAAATGTAACATTTTTGTGATTCATGTTTGTCTTGTATTTTAAAATGGTATTGATAGGAATTTCCGGTAAATGGACGTCATTTAATATTAAGGTAAATTTCTAGCATTTGGTAGAAGTTTCCTATTTTTAAGTGACTTTCAAATCAAATAATTGGCATATTTCCCCCCCCCCCCCAGCTCTGTTCCTGTGCCAGCACACTCTACTCTGGGTTTATGGAACACATTTTTAAAGATACAAATGCACAGCAAACCTGGTCATTCAAGTATGAAAGGCAGTGTGCCATCTGATTCCTTTTTAAAACCTCTGAAGGAATGAGCCGAGTGACTTTAATTTAGGTCTATTCTGTTCCTTCTGGTTGAAATGCATCTCGTCATCACACTTGCCTCTTTTTTTTGTTCCCCACAAACTCTTTTTGTTTCCTGCTTTAACTGGTTGTGGAACTAATGGAGCTGGAACCTTTTTTTTTTTTTTTTTGTCCCTTGCTTGTCGTTCGGCCTTGGGGATCTGCCATGGGTTTCATCCTGAATACACAAATTGAACTCCGACCTGTTTCAAAAATCACCTCTGGGCAGGATGGAATATAGGCAAAACTGAATCAGATGGGCCGCATGGAACTCTTCACATAGTCACCCAGCATGACTTCATCGTTTTGGGTGGGTGCTGGTCATGACTAGCTGTACATCCTCGTTTTAATTATTTGGCAGTATTTCCAGTTCATTTCTATACTCAAGCACTACTTCAGTTAAAATTGCATATGCAGTTCCTCTTATTTTACTCTTCACAATCAACAGTATGATGCCTTTTTGGAAAGGGGGTAAAATTATAATTTTTTTGCTGTTAACGCCCATAAACTGATTTGTTTCATTACTATTGAAGTTATTTAATTTTGTGGCTTTATAATTTCTTTCAGTGTTTATAGGTGTCCAGTCTGAATTTGGGCATGGAGTGAACAAGATGGGACTCCAACTTTGCATAAAGCTAGCAAGCCTATTATGAGCCACTTTCCTTCTCTCTGATTCAGGTGCTAGTATGCCTGGTGAACGTTGCATGGAGCAGTGCTAAATGGCACCATGGCGAGGTTTCTGAAGCATGTACGTTTGTTCCCATCGGGTGCCTCTGTTGAGGCCCCAGCACTGACCCCAATGGCACATCACTCCTTGCATTTGCGAACCACAAAATAATCCATTTATGTCTCATATTTCCTGTTGGCTAACCAATCCTCTCTCCATGCCAATATGTTATCCTCCACACCACTAGCTGACTGCAGTGTTTCTGCAAAATTATTTTTGACATTTTCCTATTTATATGGAATAACTTTGTCAGCTTTTAAAGAACTCATTGTAAGTGAATCCTAAGATCGGTAAATGACTTTGGTTGGTAACCTGCTTTAGGTCAATTATGCAAGTATTTCTAATTGTAATATATTTATTGAATTCCACATGACTACCATCTTCAGAATGGTGGATGTGGCATCCAGACAGGTTTTTAAGATTAAAGTAACTAACTTTTAGATTTAGACTTCTTGTCACGTGTACCGAGGTACAGTGAAAAGTATTGTTCTGCGTACAGGTCCATGCAGATCGTCCCATACATGAAAAAAATAGGATATTTGATAAATCCGTATGTCTATGTATTTACATTGTGTGAAGCATATGGAGTGTAGTGCTAACAACAGTAGAGAAGATGGGTAGAGTGATCAGTTCAGTCCATAAGTGGGTGATTCAGTCTGGTACCCATGGAGAAGAAGCTGTTTAAAATCTGCAGACTTTCTAATCTTCTGTCCGATGGAAGAAAGAATAAACCAGGTGGGAGGGATATTTGATTATGCAGCCCGCTTTCCCAGGGCAGCAGGAAGTGTAGACGGACTCTGATGGGTGGCGGGTACGTGTGAGGAACTTGGCTGTGTTCACGATTCTCTGTAGTTTCTTCTGTCTTGGGCTGAGCAGTTGCCATACACAAGTCTGTGATGCAGCCAGGTAGGATTCTTTTCTAATGGTGCATCTGTAAAGGTTAGATCAATGTGGACATGCCAAATTTTCTGAAGAAGTATAGACACTGTTGTTCATGCTTGGTGGATAGTGGAGGTCCAGGCCAGACTGTGGTGATCTGTAAGCCTAGGAATTTGAAGCAGTCAACCATCGGCACTATTGATGCAGATGGGGGTGCGTATGCACTTTGCTTCCTGAAGTTGATGACCAGCTCCTTCGATTTGCTGACATTGAAGGAAAGATTGTTGTCATTGCACCATGCCACTCGATTCTCTATCTCTTTCTTGTACTCTGAAAATAATTAAATATTACATACAAAAATAATTTCTTAAAATTTAGAATATCCAACTTGCTTGGGCTCATTGATGTTACACTCAGCCAAATGCAGCTGGATGTTAAGCGCAGTCACTTAAAAAAAAAAGTACCCAATTCATTTTTTTTCCAATAAGGGGCAATTTAGTATGGCCAATCCACCTACACTGCACATCTTTGGGTTGTGGGAATGAAATCCATGCAGACACTGGGAAAATATGCAAACTCCACACAGTGACCCAAGGCCGGGATTGAACCTGGATGCTCAGTGCCGTAGGCAGAAGTGCTAACCACTGTGCCGCCATGCTGTCCTGACATACAGAAATACGTATACACAAAATCTAAAAGTTCATAATGAGTCGGATCTGAAGTCTCCTTTGTTTAAAAAATCCAAGTCCTGTTAATCTAGCTCCTTCACCAAAGGGTGCTGATCACTCTCCTGGCTGATTTTGTCTTTTCTGGGGCAAGAAAATATCTGAATCAAATTAATGATACTGGGGTAGGCATTATGCTGTCAAAGCATGGTTTTCAGATTAATGCTTTACCAGGAAAGGAATGTGTTTTTTTTAAAAATGCAAGTCGATAGATAAAGTATTATATTGGTACTTTGGTTTATGAGATATTTATCAATTACAAGAAGTGTTTTTTAAGGCATTGTAACCCACTGGACATTCTTGCGAGGGAACGAACATCAGATATGTACATACGAAATGGAAGCAGGAGTAGGCCACTCGGCCCCTCAAGCCTGTTCTGCCATTCAAGTAGCTCATGCCTGATCTGGTTGTAGACTTAACCACCATGTTCCTGCCCGCCCCCCCCCCCCCCCCCCCCCCGCCATCCCCATTGTGAATCCAGAATCTATCTAGCTCTGCCTTAAAAATATTCAAATATTTTGCTTCCGCTGCCTTTTCAAGGTAGCGTTCCAGAAGCACACTCCCTCCAAAGAAAAAATTCTACATCTTAAATGAGTGCAAGTGTGAAGTTATCCATTTTGGATCAAAAAAGGACAGAGCAGAGTACTTCTAAATGAAAGAGGTTAGGTACAGTGGATGTCCAAATAAAAGATTTGGGAGTTTGGGTGCATGGGTTCTTTAAATGCCAGGAACAAGTGCAAAAAATAATCAAAGGCTAATGGAATGCTAGTCTGTATATCTAGAGGATTGGAGTATAAAAACACAGTTATGCTGCAGCTATACAAAACCCTGATTCGACCCTACATGGAATACTGTGAGCAGTTGTAGACACCACACTGTCATAATATACACCAGTATATCATGGTGCAGATACACACACACTGATGGACACACAGCAAGACCAATCTACACACACAACACCGCAGCCAATCACCAGTTAGAGCACACTCTCACTATAAAGGACAGGGACATCAGAGTTCCCGCTCATTCGGGATGCAGCCTCCGACAAGGACAGAGCTTGCAGCCCAGGTCCTCACCATGTGCTGAGTGCATAGCCTGGTTCGGACAGGCATAGGTCTTTAGTTTAATCTAACATCGTATAAAACCCACAGTGAAAGTGTGTTCAACAGTTTCTAACTAATAAAATAGTGTTGCACTATTTTAAGTGTTGGTGGCCTGTATGTGTTCCACGGATCCAGAGCACCCAACACATCACACACCTGGAAGGATATTTTGGCCTTGGAGGGAATGCAATGTTTGTTTACAAAAATTATATGTGGATTACAGAGGTTGAGTTACAAGGAGAGATTCCCTCAAATTAGACCTGTTTTTCACTAGAATTTAGAAGGTTAAGGGTTGGTCTGATCAAAGTATTCACTATATTAACAGGAAAGATGGGGTGGATAAAGATAAACTTTTTTCCACTGGTTGGAGATTCTAAAACTTGGGGGGGGTGGGGGGGGGGGTGGATAACAGTCTACAAAGTAGGGCTAGACCATTTGAGGAGATATTCGGAAGAACGTCTTCACTCATAGGATGGGAGAGGTTAGGAACTTTCTCCCACAAACAGCAGTGAAAGCTAGATCAGTTGCTAACTTTAAATCTGAGATCGTTTTGCGATTTGTTCAGGGGCATGTGCCAAAGGCAGGCTTATGGAGTTAGGCCACAGATCAGCCACGACAGGACAGACTCCAGGGGCTGAATGCCACTTATGACCCCTTAATTTAAACAGTGACCCCCTTCTTGATTAACCCATTAAAACATTGATTAAAACTCCAGCTGAATTGCCGGAGGATTTTCTGCTATTAAACCTTGCCTTGCCCCTGCATTAGATCAACTTTAATTGTGTACTAATGTGCGAGTTGTTTCCTATAGTGCATTTTACCATGAGCTATTGCTCCTTGCATGTTAGCATAATATTATCTCCGTCTAACCTGAACTCTGCCCACAACATGGAAGTTCAGCTAATTGTCTTCTGTGCTCAAATCCCTATGTGACAGAACCAGATTGAGTTCAGTTATGAAAACAATCCCTACATTGTCATTCTTCCTTTGGGAAGGAGAAGGGTACATTGGTGGTTTTAACTCCATGCTATCAATAGCCATCACAATTCAAGTCCTCTTCTGAGGTTCTGAAATAACAACACGAGCAGGTACTTTGATCTGATAAATTATTCGCAGGGATAGAGATGTGTCCTAGATTTCTGAATTACTCAAGTGTTGCAGTCAAAATATTTCAGATAAGGTGACCTGATTGAAAACCAATGCTGTGTAATAATATAGCACTAACTAGAACAAGCTGTCCTTGACATGTAACTGAGGGTCTGTTATCTTGTATTCATTTTCTCCCCAGAAAAAAGGTTAGATTAAATACCAGTATTTTAATATTGTCCTGTCACTTCTGACTGATATTGGAATGCATCTTTGAGTTGGATGAAGAGGTCAAGTAATATGGGAAAGACTTGATCTTATTCACACATGGCCATGTCTGTAATTCAACATTTTAATTAAGCTTCTAGTTGATGATCTAAATATCATATGAAATACAGTCTTTAATAAGAGAACTTTTGTTATTTGAAGTAGTCATGTTTATTGAGCTCGTAAAAGGGCTTTCATTGAACTCAACAGCACTTTCATATTTTCTTGGCTTGCAATGCTTTATGCTGTTTGCAGACCCTTGGAATGAAATGTCTTGCATAATACTGCAATGCCACAGGTTAAGTTATTTTTAAAAAATTTTATTCTCCATTTTCACATTTTCCTTCAATATTTACACCCCACCCACAAACAGTAAATGGTAACAAATACAAAACCAATCCCCTTAACAATACAATGATCCCATCCTCCCACCACCCCAAACAATGGCCCACCTGTCAATTATATGCACCCAATAAACCAAACCCTCCCACGGTGGAAAACAAAAAACAAAGGAGAAAAAGGGGTCTGGGACCACCCCATGGTCACCATTGACCTATAGAGTCCATCACCTCCCCCCCTCCCCCCCCCCCCCCCCCCTACACAACGCCATCCAGCCTCTGAAAGAGTACCCTACATGATACCCAAGAGTTGTACCCCCCCACCCAAGTCTCCAGCTCCTCCCATCCACTGCCTCTTGTAAAACTCCTCCTCCCAACCTCGGTTCCTTTCCCCCCCCCCCCCCCCCCCCCCCCAACTTTCCACCCCGGCTAGACCACTCTGACCCTGTTCTGCCAGGCTCTGATGGTTGCAGCCCTTCTCCCCCCCCCCCCCACCTCTCTCCCGTTCACTGGCCGGCTTAAACCGGTCAGCGTGGAGGCCCCTGCCCGGGTCCCTTTCCCCCTTGCCCGGCCCTAGGAAAGCCCAGAGATCTTTTAGCACACCCACCCCGCATATCCACCTACACCCCAAAGAGCCCTCGTTTCGAGTGAAAGTCCCATCCCTTCCCTTGTCCAAATATGTACAACATTGGCTCCTTTAGCCCCTACACCTGCATGCAGTGAAACAAAGTAGAAAATACAGTCATGAGGTTACATCGGTACATGGCCATTTCTCAATTTGTCAGTTCTGCCACAGTCCTTCTGCCTTTGCAAACTCCTCCGCTGCTTCCGCCGTTCCAAAATAAAAGTCCCTTAACGTATAAATCACCCTCCGCTTCGCTGGATATACAATGCCGCACTGCACCTTGCTCATGTACAGTGCCCTCTTCACCCGGTTGAAGGCAGCTCGCCAGCTCCACCGTAAAGTCCTGGTATACACGTATACCAGCTCCAGCCCACTGTACCACCCGCGTCTGCTTGGCCCAGCTCAGGACCTTCTCCTTCACACTGTACCTACGGAAGCACAGAGTCACTGCCCTTGGCGGCTCACTCGCCTTTGGTACAGTCCTCCATGACCGATGAGCCCGATCCAGTTCATATCGGGAGGGATCCTCCCCTCCCCCCAATAGTATTGCCAGCATCGCGGCAAAATGCTCAGTCAGCTTCGGTCCTTCAACTCCTTCGGGCAGCCCCACAATCCTCAAATTCTGTTGCCTGGATCTGTTTTCCAGGTCTTCCATTTTTCCTCGCAGATCCTTGTTAATGTCCATCACCTTCCGCATCCCCTTCCCCATCGAGGCAAGTTGATCACCGTGCTGCAATAACGTCTCCTCCACTTCCTTCAGCGCCTCCCATTGCTCTCTCATCTCCGCCACTGCGCTCGCCACCGCCGTCATCACCGGGGAAATCGCCTCCTCCACCAGTGCACTCAAAACCTCCCTCTTCTCCTTCCTCACCGTCTCCATGCATTTTGCAAACTGCCTTTCGAATTCCACAGCCATCACCGTAGTTATTTCTTCAGCCGTAAGCAATGCGGCCTCCCCTGGTGCTCCAGCCTCCATTTTCTTTACTGACCCCGCGGTGACCTTTCCACTCCCCGACGGACTTTCAGCTTTTTTCATGGCAGTTTTTTTGCTGGTCTTCGACATTCCCCTCCTCTGTGCTGTCTCCTGACTTTTACTGCCTTCGCTGGCCCTAGGACCGGACGTTAACCCCCGACAATGCCATTCCCGAACGGGAGCCCTCCAACGCGTGGCTGCCTCCTGCCTGCCGTCACCGGAAGTCCGCCACAGGTTAAGTTGATGGAATCTTTCGTTTTCCAAAACACAGCAGGGTGGTGGTCGTGACATGTAGAAAGAAGCTATTTGCATAAACTGTTGGCATGTGCTGCAGTGCCTGGCGTGAAAGCCATTTTAAATTGCAAACAAAAACCTTCAGTGGGTTTCAATTAGAGGGGGCAGGGGTGGGAGGGGTGGGGCACAGCCACCTGCTGCTGGAATGCTCTGATTAACAGGACATCTGGTGTGGCTTAGAAAGAAAAAAAACACATTTTCAGTTCAATAAACTCCATTGTTTGCATTTCCCAAGATTTATTATTGCCACTTGAGCCTATTTATTTTCACTGAACTAGTGACCAAGTGTAATGATCTGGCTTTGAATCCCACCACGGCAGATGGTAGGGAAGGAATTTGCCATCCTCACCTGACTAGCCTGCATGTGTCTCCAGATCCACAGCAATGTGATTGACTCGTAAATGCCTTCTGAGGTAACCTCACAAGCCATTCCGTTCAAGGGCAATTGGATGGGCAACAAATGCTGGCCCAGCCAGTGACACCCACCCACCCCACCCCCCAGATATTTTAGCCAGAAGTACATTCAAAAGCTCCAATAGATTGTGAGAAGTTGGAAATATAACATCAATTTCAAACATTGAAATTAGGAATCAGCCTTTTGAGCCTGCTCCGCCATTTAATATGATCAATGCCATATTCGGTTTTCTCCCTATATATCTTGATGCCATCAACATCTAAAACTTTATTTTTGTCGAATACATTCTGTAACTTGGTCTCCACAGCCATTTGTGACCGAGAATTTCACAGATTAACTGTCCTTTTGACAAAATATTTCCTCATCCCAGTCCTAAATGGTCTACCCTGTATCCTGAGGCTGCCCCTGGTTCTAGATTCCCCAACCAGAGAATCCATCCTCTCTGCGTCTAGTCCTATTATCCTATTATGGCTGCTAGCTTGTGAGGGCCACAATAGGATTCGCAAGGGTGTAGAATCCGGGAGCGGGGTCACTCCGCTTCTTTCCATCGGTTGGGGACACTGCGCTGCGGTGAGCTGCTTTTCGGGCGCAGTGTAACTGTTGGATCGCACCAGTAATCTTGGTGAATGAGGCGTGATTCGCACTGTGACTGATTTTGGGTTAAGGGCATCCACTAAGACCCAAGTGCTTGGGTTTAAGCAGTAGTTTTCTGTTGCGGCGATTGTATTGCTTCACAAAGGTTGTAAATTACATGGTGCAAATTGAACATTGTACCATTGTTTGTGACCAGAACATTTGGGATCTAATTAATCTATTTTAGAGCAGATTGTGATTGTTTACTCCACAAATCTTCTGTCACTGTGCTGCTGCCAACA